>NC_081413.1:146367848-151167848 GCF_030272615.1 Cryptomeria japonica
AGTAAATACTTGAGTGGATCAATCTTTGCAATGAGTTGTACCTTGTGTGTTAATAGATAGTGCCTCAGTTTGGTGGCTGCCAAGATTACTGCTAGGCAAGCTCGCTCAATAGGTGTGTAATTGAGTTCATAGCCCACCAGTGTGCGAGAGATGTAGTATACAGCACACTCTTTACCTTCTGCATTATGTTGTGCTAGTAGTACACCCAATGCTGTACTTGTTGCTGAGATATAGAGCAATAATGGTCTACTTGGATCTGGTGGCATCAACAATGGTGGATTCATGAGATAGTCTTTGAGTGACTGAAATGCTTGCTGGCATTTGTCATCCCACTGAAAGCGGATGTTCTTGTGTAGCAGGTGTGTAAATGGGTGACACTTATCGGCTAATTGTGCAATGAATCTTCGGATGGATTGAAGCCGCCCTTGTAGTGTCCTTAGCTGACTGATATTCTTTGGAGGTGGCATGTCCATGATAGCTTTTACCTTTGCTGGGTCGACCTCAATACCTTTGCTTGAGACAATGTATCCTAGAAGCTTCCCGGAGGTCACTCCAAAGACACATTTCTTTGGGTTGAGTCGAACATGATATTGTTCCAGTCTATCAAAGATTTGTTCTAAGATATGGAGATGTCCTTCTCTTGTGAGTGATTTTGCTAGTAAATCATCCACATAATCTTCCATCATAGTATGCATCATGTCATGGAAGATGGTGGTCATTGCTCTTTGATAGGTCGCTCCTGCATTCTTTAGACCAAAAGGCATTACATTCCAGCAGTATGTGCCCCATGGACATGTGAAGGCTGTCTTATGTTGGTCCTCTGGTGCGATCTTTATTTGATTGTATCCTGAAAAGCCATCCATGAGTGAAAGCATGGCATGTCCTGCTGTCAAATCCACTATGATGTCGATATTTGGTAGAGGGAAGTCATCCTTAGGACATGCCTTATTCAGATCTCTGAAGTCTGTACAAATGCGGATGCCCCCTTTTGGTTTGCCAACTGGTACAATGTTGGAGATCCATTCTGCATAATCAATTGGTCTAATGAAACCAACATCCAGGAGTTTCTTGAGTTCTATTTTGACTAGCACGGCAATCTGAGGATGCATCTTACGAAGCTTCTGCTTGACAGGTTTGGCTCCTTTTGCTACTGTGAGATGATGCATGACTAAATCAGGATCAAGCCCAGGCATGTCTGCATATGACCATGCAAAGTTGATCTGACGCTGTTGGAAGAACTCTATAAATTGAGGTTGTTCCTCTGGAGTGAGAAGAGATGCCAGATGTATGATATGAGGGTTTTCAGGAGTCCCCACATTGTATTCTTTAGTCTCCTCAATGAGAATCGTCGATCGTTCCTGTTGTGTACTAGCAGGGAGAATGTCAAACCCTTCATCCTCAAGTGCCTCAGAGAGGTTTTCACCGTTGGATACGCTCTTTCTTTTTACTTTTGTTGGATCAAACAGTGCCACAGTGTGGTTTTCACTGGAAGATCCATGTTTTAATGTTATATTTTTGCAGCTGAAGGGTTTGGCATCCGCCCCGAAGTATGCTGCGCTATTAAGTTCAATGGCGAATCCATCTTTGTGATCCCCGCTTGGTAGATTATCCCTTAATTCCAAAAAGTCAATGATAGCCTCATCATTTTGGAAGAGGTCAAGACATGGGGGATTTGGTTGGTTCCATTCGATGAGTTCAGGGTGGATAATGGGCATTACTTCATCGATTAAGTTAAGTGCGGGAGATGTATCAGTGAGGGTTAAGACAGTGTGGTGAAGGTCGTTGATGGTACTCTCCCTATCAGAATCCGGCGTAGGATGAGACGTAGGGTCTGTGGAAGATGTTTCCAGCTCAGGTACCCAAGTGGTCTTTACCTGTGCTTCTCCGTAAACAGGGATGTCTTTGCGTGGTGGAGGTGGTGACGTGTCTTCCTCATCTGAAGTGTTAAGTTGCACTGAATCGAATTCCCACTCATGTGAGTCGGTCTCTGAATCACTCTCCAGCATCCGATTGCTATACCATACTGGGATGTCTTTGGAGTTAAACACGGCAGGTGTGATTGGTTTATGTATCCTTGTAGTGATCGGTGCTGCAGGAATTGTGATGGGGTTTAATGGATTTGTCACTGGAAGTATCGGTAATGGTGACTCAGTGGCTTCTGCTGGAACTACTGGTGCCATAGATGCTGCTGCGGGTTCCAATATAGTTGCTGCTACAAATGGTGTTGCTGATAGGATTACTGGTTCGTTTGATGGGATGAGTGACATTGGTGATGGTGGAGTTGTGAGCCTTGATGGGGCAGTGGGGATAGTGTTTGATGGTGCTTTGATTATGAAAGGTATCCTCTTTGCAGTAGGTGGGCAAAATGGTTTGCTGGGTTTTCCTTTGAATCTGAGTTTAGGAAGGATCTCTTTTTCAAAGCCAAGGCCTGTATTACCTTTGGGCTTGAATTCTGGTAGTAGAGGTTCGTGTCGTCCTTGTTTGCAGTATCCCAAAGCACTCTGACCATCATATCCCATTCTTTGCATAATGAGGAGGCCTTTGCCATATTGTTCCGTAGGAAGTGTAACTTGCGGTTTGTCAGTGGTGATGGGATCTTTATAGATCCAGTCCGCCAGGTCCTCATCTTGTGTCTCTTCCTCTTGACTCTTTCCAAGAATGAAAGGCGTTTAAGGCACATGGAGGCGTGATTAGTGGTTGCTGGAGCAACTGCTGTGGTTTACCATGTGTTCTAGGAGAAGTGGGCATTTGTCCCACACAAAAGAGCTGACTCAAGTTGTATTCTCCAGGACCTTCCTCTGCGATTTTCATCTTAAGCTTTTCTTGCTTGGGTATAGGGGTGTTTGAACTGGCAAGAGAGGTGGGATTTACATATGATGTGGAGGAAATGGCTTCCCTATTATTAGGAACAGTAATTTCTGGTTGATGGCTGATATTATGGCAAAATGCAAAGGGATTTGCATCGCCCAGGATTGTGATCTCGACACCGTTATGTGGGAACTTGATACATTGATGGTAGGTAGATGGAACAGCTTGCATGGCATGTATCCAAGGTCTCCCTAATAATAGATTATATGGCAGAGGAAGGTCCAGAACCTGACAAATGATATGCTTTACCACAGGGCCCACTCGGATTGGTAGTACCATAGCTCCTTTGGATGAACGCGCTGCATCATCATAGGCTTTGATGGTGATCTTCTTACGAGGATCCACTGATTCTATTGCATATCCCAATGCTGTGACCAACTGTAGTGTGCAAATGTTTAGGCCTGCTCCATTATCGATCAAGACTCGCTTGATCCTGTGTTGGTTGACGAAGCCTTCAATGTGGAGTGAGGCGTTATGAGGTTGCTGGAAGGAAGAGTTGTCACTTTCAGAAAAAGTGAGACAAGGTGATGACTTTAGAATTCCAACCATGGCTTGAAACTGGTCCGTATTCAAGTTTGCAGGGACTGACGCCTCTTGGAGTGCTTGATCCAAGATTGTTTTATGAGATGGTGATAGGCGCAATAGCTCTAAAATGGAAATGAGCATAGGCGTTTTATCTAATTGTTCCACAAGATTGTACTGCTTTGGGATGGAGGTGGTGCCTTGTGGAGCTGCCTTGATGGTGACCTTGCCACGACGTGTAACAACATTGCAATTTGAGGTGGGATTTTTGAAGGTTATAGTTGCAATTTGTTCACTGGCATCATATAGGTGATTTACAGTGTAGTTATATGCAGCCTGCGTATAGTCAGTGGTATCGGTGCCTCGTCTAGAAGTGGAAGGACCCCTTTGATCTTGTGATGGAAGTGGATTCTTGAACATCTGATGATCATTATTGGTTGTTTTTGGGTCATGTCCTTCAATTTCAATTTCTCCTCGGTCAATAAGATCCTGAATGAGATCTTTCAATCGATGACAATTACTTGTCTTATGTCCTCTTCCTTGATGGAACTCACAATGTTCAGTATCTCTCCACCATGCCGGTTTGACTTGAGGCTCATAGTTTGATAGCTTAGGTAGAGTGACCAAATTTTGAGAGAGGAGTTGTCGCAACACTGTTTCAATGGGTTCCCCTAAGGGAGTGTATGTGCGTTTTTGTTTTTGTGGACGAGGTCTTGGTTCATCATGAGATGTGATGCGACCTTGATTAAGAGGAACATTTGTGTTATTTTGAGGTGGAGGATTTTGTCCTGCAAACCGAACCATAGGTTGTGCATTTTGGATAGTTCGAGCATCCACAACTCCATCGTTGACGATATTCTTATTCTTGTTCCAGAAGTTCGGTTTATCACTATTGAAGCGCGGGCGAGGAGCATCTTTTGGTTCATTAAAGATTTTGATGAGTCCTTTTTTGATGAGTGCCCTTTCACATTTTATACCCTTGGTGATCATATCGTTAAAAGAGTCTGTGTCTTTGACATCCAGGTGAAATTCCATTTCTTCGTTTAAGTTGGAAATGAAAATTTCCACTAGTTCTCGTTCAGGTAACTGAAGAGAACGTCTGCTAGACATTTGGCGCCATCGTTGCAGGAATACTGAGAATAGTTCACCTGGTTTTTGTTTGGTATTGCATAGATCAGCCATGGTGATGTCGCGTTCAATATTATAAGAGTAATGAGATAGGAACTTCTGGATGAGTTCCTCAAATGTTCTTATGCCACCTGGTAGTCGGGAAAACCATGATGTGGTTGTTCCTCCCAAGCTTTGGGGAAAAAGGCGCATTAGGTATGTGTCCTCATAAGCTACTTCAAGACAAGCAGAATGAAATTCTCGGACATGATCACGGGGATCCCCCTTTCCTCTATATTTTTCAAATTTGGGTGTTTCAAACCCGCGTGGAAAGGGTGGCATATAAAGATTCCTATCAAACGGATAGGGACAGATGTCGTTAAGTGAAAATTGATTGGTCTTAACACCACTATGAAGTTGTTGGGCGAGATTCGCGACTTGTTGCCGCAACATCTCCATTTCATTTGGAGGAGGAGGTGGTGGGTTACCTCGAGGGATGTTATATCTGATGGGATCTCTACGTCTTTCCTCCTCATGGCGACTTTGTCTTTCTGATGCTTGTCTTAATTGGGCAAGATCAAAGTCTGAGGGGAGTTTGGCTCCTTCTCGAGCAAGTCTTAAGAAGTGAGCATCCGCATTGCTCCTGAGAATTTCATCAAATAATCTGTTAAAGTGAGGGTTATGCTGAACCCTTTCGATTGTTGAAGGAGTGGGACTACTTGGGTTTTCATCATTTACATTTCCTCCAAGTGCTTCTTGAAATTCATTGAGGTTGTCCTCTTCTTCCTCAATTTCTATTTCTCGTTGCCTTGATCGCGATCGGGTTTGAGCCATTTTGTTTGCAAGTTTGTGTTGAAGTTGATTGAAGATGATGATGAGTTGTTCGATGAAAGATGGATGATTAGTGGATTGTAGATCTCTAGCACTCTAAAGGTAAATGTAACCAGAATTCTTTCTTTGAATTGCTTGTTTGTTTTGATGAGTTTGGATGTGATAAGGTGCAGAGAAATCTGAGATGTGTTACAGATTTAACTACCTAGCAATGAGAGGATTCACTCATGAACTAGTTTTAACCTGCGTAGATGTGTCTCTTAGGATGAGCTTATCCTAGATGTAGAAACAATCTAAAAAGTGATGTGATGTGTTTTGATTTCAAGCAATATCTAAAAAAGAATCTTGGGACAAGAACCTCTTAATGTTTTGAGAGTTGGGACGGATTGATGATGAAGTGATGATGTATGAATGAGATGATGGATGTTTTGTTTTCAACTTCAATAAAAACTTTGTGTTACAAATGGAACAAACTCTACTTCTTCCCTTTCAGGAGTTGGTGGCATTTCTCGAGCTGTGTTGTAGGTGATACAGATGTTTGGGAAGAAGTTGGGATCTATCTTTCCTCCTTGATTTTTGTGATAACTCAGAGCTCTATATTGCATAAAAGCTCTGCGGTTCAATGATTCGGAATCAAACTCGTTTGTTTTACCTTGAAGGTATAGACGCATGCGATGTAGAAAGACTCTATGTGAGACAAAGATTTGTCTATTGAGATAGAAGAATTTCCTCCTTTTGATTAAAGCCTTTGAGCTTAGTGGTCTCCTTTTTAAGGTGATATTCTGATGACACTTCTTCTTTCGCAAGATGTGAAGAATGGTCATAAAAGTTGTGACTCTTTGTTTGTTTGCACTTTGTTTTTGGTATTTTTGGTTGTGTTGACAGATGTTGGATGAATACTTTGTTTTTGGGATTGATTTTCTGATTTTTCTTTGACAAGAAAACAAAGCAAGCACACAAACACAAGATTGTAGCCTCAAAGGCACAAATGAGTATGGGTCTAGATCAACCCAATTCTTGGACTTGTTTTTGACCCTTCCTTTAGATGTATTTTAAGGTGTATTTCCAAAGCCTGAAGTCGGCTCAATTTGCACTTGGTCTTTAAAACGAACACACTTCAAACACTTTTTATCCCTAAGGTCAAATGGCCAGTTGTGATAAATTTAGCCCACATCTTGATATTTCTTCGACTTTGGTACTACATACCTTATGAATCCCGCCGTGGCAGGTAAGGATGTGATATACTAAGTCTTGCACGAGCATAACAAATAGATGATCCCTATGATGGGGGAGTCACCACTTTTATCAAGCCACAAGTGACTTTTCAAAAAGCTATGTTTCTACTCAAGGAAATATGTATGGTGAGTATCTTGGGAGCAAAACCATCTATGCTCTTGCACTAAATTATATCTCAAATATCCTCAATCAATAGAACGGGTGGGCTACTACTTTAAAGGTGTTTAGTCATGTTCGATGTTTTTGGACATAAGTTCATTCTGCAGTGACTCACTTAAGAGCCTTGTAACTGGTGGTGGGGCCCATTTGTCCTTTCGGCCAGTTACACTGTAGGAACAGCTATACCCAAGGCTACAGCTTTCGCTCTCACCTGATTTCTATAGCGGCTCGAAGGATTTACCACTCGAGGTCGTTCCCAAGAGTATCGATCCCTTGGCAGGCCTCTCTTAAAAAGATAAAATTTTGAGTGTTACTAACACTTTTCTCTTGCACCTAGGACCACGAAAGCCAAGGGAGAGGATAGTGTGTGTTAGAAGTAGGACCACTCGACCAACTCTTTGCACAAGTGTGCCAAGCACGAAAAACACTTGTTCTTTTTAATCTGTCATTACAAATGTGATCTAACTATTTGGAGATGTTGCTCCAACAATCATGGTGTTCTTTTTAATTTTCAAAGGCAATTGTTTGAGTAAAGTAGAATTTGAAAATCCTGGTCAACTTAATGAAAAACACGTTTGCATGAAGTAAAATTGCTTTGAAAATGAGACAAGTTGATTGTGAATTTTATTTGCACCAAAAATGGAAGTGTGGATTGTGAGTTTTATCTTGATGCAAGAAATAAAATTTGCCTTGTTGATTTTAAGCACCAAAACGAAGTTTGTTTCCTAACTTGCAAAAAAAATAAAGTTGTTTTTGTATAAGTTTGTGGTTCTTTTTACCTTTGAACAATGAAATTCTTTTTAATAGCCCCAAACAAATGTGTGATTCTTTTTCAAAAGCCCAAATTTGAAATGTGAAGTTAATTTTAAACCAAAATAAAAAGTGAATTCATTTTTAAAACCAACTTCAAAAACAAGTTAGTAAAAAATATAAATCTACTCTTTAATCTAATTTAAATCTGCACAAAAGAGAAAAATAGTTAGTAAAATCCGCCTATTTGGTGGGCTTCTACAAGCCTAAATTTTTTTTTTTTTTTGGTTTTTTATTTTTTTTGGTTACAAAGTGATTTGTACAACGTTTTGTTACAATAGCGCTAGTCTGCGTTTGAACAGAGGCACTATTTAACACAAACGTATTAAAAGAAAGGGAAAGACAGAGAAGGGAAAAGCACTGAAACAGGGGGAATAGCGCCAAAATAATGTCAAACGCACCAAAACAGTGTCAAAATCGCAACCTGTGTGACATTTTCAACATTCAAACATGTTATTGGTTAGAAAAAAAATTGATCTTTTTGGTGTTTGGATTCACGTCGGGTTCACCAAATGATGCTCTGCAAAAAGGATTAGAAAATCTGTTTGATGGCAACACACACAAGAGCACAAGAAACAAACGTTAGTGTTAGCAACAAAAGATTATCCTAAACAGGCATATCAAGAGAGATATTAAGCATGAAATAGAAAGCATATAAACATAAAATGAAATAGCTAATCAAGATGCTCATAGTTGCTCCTCCCTTGTTCCTCTCCTCTCCAAGTCCCAAATGAGTGTAGCTCTCAGCAGCTTTTTGCACTATGGATGCTTATGGAGGATTGAGATTTAATACTAAGCTTCAAATATGAAATGAAAAGCTAAATACTATGCTAGAGTAGATAGTGATGCTATGAAAAAGCTCTATGCTAATGCCAGTATAACAACAATACTCTAAAATGCTTCCCCTTTTGCTTGAGGAGAAGGGTTCTATTTATAGAAGAAATAGGGAAATGAAGGGTTAAGATTGAATGGTTTAATCAGGGGCCAAGTTTGAAAGTTGGGGATCCATGTGCACAATTGGCACCAATAAAATGGTGACAAGTGTCAACATAGGATTGGGTTGAGAGAAGAGGTTGGAGGCATTAAAGGCCTGAGAAGACCTCATGGTTATCTAGAAGGTAAGGGTCAAGTCTAAATTAAGATTACCCATTGGATTAAGAGTTAATCCAAGGATAAACCTTTGTGCAAATGTTTAAGAGATAATCATGGTCAAAGCATTAATGGCCTGATGAGACCTTTGGGTTGGGTAGAGGTTGAGTCAAAACAAATGTTTTAACCATGTGGGAGGGTTTGAGGTAACCATTAATGGTTATTGGAGACTTTGGGGATTAAGTGGTTGAAGGTTGAAAGCCTTCAATGGTTATCAAAGACTTTGAGCCATTTAGTGGTTGAAGGTTGGAAGCTTTCAAAGGTTATCCAAGACTTTGAGGGTTAATTTGTTGAACACACAAAGCATTAATTGCTTTTCAAAGACTTTGGAGTCTTTGAGAAGTGACTCCAATTTGCTTAGGAATGTGACAATATTTAGGGGATGGATTAGGCTAATTAGGAAGGGTTTAGAAGAATCTAGAAGGGGTTTAGGCATGCAAGTGGATTTTGTAGGAAAATGCAAGTGGGAGAAATTTTGGTATTTTCAATTAAAATAAAATCATTTATTTCAATTAAATGGTGTAAGTTGAATTTGGATAAATATTTAAATAAATATTAATTTATTTAAATGAGAAAAAGAAGATAAAGCATTTAAAATGCTTGAAGACTTTGAGGGAAACCATTAAAGGCTTGAAGACTTTAAGGAAAACCATTAAAGTCTTAAGAAGATTATAGAAGGAAGCCATCAAGTTTGAAGACTTTAAAGCCATCAAGTTTGAATACTTTAAGGGAAACCATTAAAGGTTTCAAGTGGGTGAGGATAAATAGGATTTTAAATAAATAATTTATTTAAAATAGTTGTGCAACTTGCTTTTGTAGGAAAATGCAAGTGGGTGGAGGATAAAGGTGATTTAAATAAATTATTTATTTAAAATAATTGTGCAACTTGCTTTTGTAGGAAAATACAAGTGGGTAGAGGATAAAGGTGATTTAAATAAATGTTAATTTATTTAAATGTGAGAGGTGGGATTTTGGGGGATTTAAATAAATATTAATTTATTTAAATGTGAGAGAATATTTTAATTAAATAAATATGATTTATTTATTTAATTAATGGTCTGAATTTGGTTAAGTGAATTAAATCAAATAAATAATTTATTTAATTAATAGGAGAAGAGGGTTAAGATGAATTAATTAAATATTAATTTAATTAATTATTAATTGATGGTTAAATAATCAAATAAATACTAAGTATTCATTTAATTAAGTGGACAGATTTATGTGACTACAGTTTGATAAACTACAATATAGTTGTGTAATCTTTTTTTATTGATTTACATATTAATCGTGTCAAATTTCAAGATAAAGATTTATTACCTTCTCTTTCCAAACATGTCCCTTTTTATTTATTTCCGTAAAAAAATAAATTCAACATAAAGCATTATAATATTGAATATCAAATAATGTAAAGTGTTTTAGTATGAATAAATTTAATTCAATGACAAATCATACAACATCTATTTTAAGGTTAATTGTATGAAATTTATTGTAAAAGAATCAACAATCAAAATCATGAGATCGTTAAATTTTGTCTTCACTATTTTAAAAAAAATAATTGCTTATGAATTTTATCTGAACCAAAAAGAACTATAATAATTAATTTTGAACTAAAGTAGTTATAATATTTTTAATTAATTTTGAAATAAAATAGTTATAATGTCATCTTCAAAATTTCATAGAAAAATTACAATTATATATGGATCTTAATTAAACCGCAACACACTGGAACTCTTTATCAATTATTTTATTTTTTCACTGACAAGATTCACTAAACATGCACTTTTATGTATATTTTAACTCTGTACTTCCCATGACTCTCCCAATTCTTGGCACCATGTGGGCATTAATAATTTAAATTTGTAATGCGTCTACGGTTTAGATCTTCAAGAGAGATAAGAGGTTTATTTCAGTGTACTGTGTTGTTACAGTGAATAGACAAGATGTTAATGATTGCGTGTTGAGTAACATGGCTTTATACTTTATGAAAGATAATAGTTAGTCCGGCTGTCGGCAGTCTCATGTGTTCCATGGCACTATTTGGTCTTTTCAAAATTATAGAGCATCTTGGTACTCATGGTCTTGTAACACTCCTTATCTATTGAATTGAAAATTGCAGGGAATTCCATATTGTGCGGGTCTTTCTCTAGTGGTCTTATCTGTAAGGACGCACTAATGGCTGTCTGCTAGGGGCTATCTTAATCTTCCTAGTATTCTTTCTTCTTCTTTTTTTGTCAGACTTTGTGGATTAGGTTTGGAATCTGATATCGGCCATTCAACACGTTCACTATACATGATAACTGTTGAATATATAATACCTTTCAGATACTCATAGCTATGGAACACATGTTAATAGTCAACCATTTCTAATTGTGAAAATATAATTTTTGTAGTTTATGGTGTGAGTGTTTTTTTCGATTTTTCGATCTTTGTTTGTGATTCATTCACAGAGATTAGAAAATAAGAAATGAAAAATGAATCATAGAAGTTGATCTAAAATATAGAAGAAGAAAATTCACACAATCAAATTAAAAAATAATTCAAGCTAACTCACACTAACTGTATCCATACAATTGATAGTACAAATAAACTTTACTCCTGCTATAATCAGTTGAAAAGCACAAGAGGTCTACTTTTTCTAATTTTATTATAATATGTGGTACTTGAGTGAATTATCATAACCGTTTTCATGTTAGTGTATGTACACAATTATTTAGATTATTGTTCTGATGGAGATGAAATCAAAGTAAAGAATTGGGATTTGATTTAAAAGATGTAAGAAAATACTCACACAATCAATACCAAAATCAGTTCTTACTAATTTACACTGACTGAATTTACACATTTAATACTACAATTATTGACAATTTTTTTTTACTTCTTTTGTAATCATTTAAAAACCAAAAATAGATCTACTTTTTCTAATCTTATATCTGAGTAAATTTTCAATAACCATTTTAGTGCGGGCTTCACGTACAAAACTATTTAGGTCGTCACTCTGATGGACATGAAGTCGAAGAACGACTACTTCTATCCACGGCACAATCTCAGAGGCTTTATTCTGTACATGAAAGTGACTGCCATTGGAGTTTACAAGGGAACCAAAAATGGTTGATTCTATTCTCTTTTGCTTTATATCTATACATGACGCAATCGTCTTCACAGGACATTGAGATCTCACCTAACCTCTACCCATTCCCACAAGCTTCGCTACCGACGGTGTCTGCATATGATAATCATAGCATAATAATAAGCTCACGAGGAAAATGGAGAGGAACATTTCCAACATCAAGGTTCAAATTACTGTGCTTGCGTACCTCCCTTTTGAGAGGGAAACATTGGATTACTTCTAATGTACGTCTCATCACTTTTTAGAGAATATATCTCGTGGGAAATAGAATTATAAGGTAAAGTATATTAGTGAATTATAAAAATTAAAATTGTAATGATTTTTTTTTAAATTGAAATTGAAATTATAATTAGTGTTTATGATTGTTCATAGATGTAATACAAAATAAAATCTAGTATATTAGGTAAATAAAGAGTGTATAAAGTGTTTGTAGATGAAGTAAAATAAAATAAGGAAAATGTGTACAAGAGATTGAATAATCAAAATCGATAATAAATTTCAAATCTAACTTGTGAAAGAAATCATATAGTACAAGTACTTCAATTATGACATGCAAGTTGCATTATATATCATATTGGTTTTTGTTCCTTATGTTTCATACTAGTGTCATATTGTAGCCTCCTATGTCTATAAGCTCTAGTATGTAAAGAACTATTAGATGTATGCTTTGAGCCACTAAAAGACTTATAGAATGAAGGAGCTAATATTTTTAATGTTGATTGAAGCAACCCTTTTTGTTTCCAAATAAAGTGATGATTTCTAAACATGCAATTTTCTATAGTATATGGTGTTAAACACCTCTAATTAAGTGATACCAAAAGAGAGTTTCTAAATACTTCTATGTATATATAAAGAGACTCCGAAATATTTCACGTATATGATACAAATGTATGCATCTATAAGTAAAATGATCCTTAGTATCTATCTATTGGCAACAAAATGGACACATTTCTTCTTCTCTTAGAATGTGGTAATCCATCTTAATTCTAATTAGTTGGAGTTGATCCGCATTTCGTCAAAGGGAACTCTAAGAGCATGAGAATTATTTTTCAAAGATAAATAATAATGAAATCTCTACATTATAATTTGTAGAAATGTAGATGCATAATTATTCAATTTTGGACTTTATGGTCTAGAAAGAGATTCAAGTATGTTGGATGTGGACTCTATACATGCCCTCATAAATTCTTTTTAAAATATCCCTCTAACCCACTCTTATCTTGGGTGTGTTAGCTCTTTATGCCAATGACCAATATTTTCTAAGGAACTCTTTGATGAATTTTTATTAATATTTATGATGTTTGTTGTCAAGTTATAAGAAAAAGAAATTCATTGATTGGTAAGACTAGGTAAACAATTGAAATGATAAATGGTGAATCTTTTCTCTTACACTTAGAGATTTGATATCAGTTGAGGAGGTCATTCTTTTTGAGATCTTATAAAAATATTTGATGAATAGTATGCATGGCTTAGAATGTGTAAATAATTAAAAAAATGAGTTGATTTAAAACTATTTTAATGATGGGCATTTTAAAAAGACTTGAGAATTAACAAAATTTGATAAATTATTTTGAACTCATTAAACTATAAATTAGGCTCTTAAAACATAGTAATAGACCAAATTTTATTGTTAGTAACCCACATTGTATTATTTGAACAACTAAAATTTAAAAGATCTCTAATTTACAAAATTCATAATTTGATGATTAGTGATAGTTAAAATAGATATATAACAATATTGTTTATGTACCTTCTGTTGGCATTGTGTTGTCATTGATGTCAACCGGCATGGGATGACTACCGGTAGAAGACATGTATGTGCAACATTGCTATGGAGGAGTACAAAATGTGATATCTTGGATATCACCTTCTGTTGCAAAACACCAACAAGGTAAGGGAGATGACCTCTGGAGTCACCAGTCCACAAGTTAGTGCCTAACTTGTGTGATGAGTTAGAGAGGTATTTTGAGCAGTTGTTTGTGATGAAGAGGCAGAATGTTATCTGAATTACATCAACATAGAAAGAGAAGATTGAACAGGTCACTGGTATGCTGTGAGGTTGCATAACAGTAGGACTCCCACCAGATGAAAATATAATCATCATGAGAAGCAATGACTGACAATGAGTGTGCTCACATTAGGTCACATCAAGTGCATTGTAGGATGCAGAAGACAAGGTGTTACTCCACCAAGTAAGTGGAGCTTATCTTCGATTATGCATTACGTGCATTATTATTTGGTGAGACAAGAGTGAAGAGGTAAAGGAAAGTACTTGAAGGATCACACCAGATCTACCGGTGAATTGAGGGAACGCCTTAAGTGCATGAGATCAGGGTTATGCACTAGACTGACAGAGAAGGCATGTTGAGATGCCAGTACAGAGGAAGTGTGAAGTGTTTGTCACCTTGACAAATCGATAGAGGAATGAATAGAGTTGATCAAGGAGAAGGCAAGGCTAAGAAGATGTAGTCAGAAGTAGAATGACTTGATTAAAGATGGAGTCTTGTGAAGATTGATGACATGGTGTCATCAAGAGTGGTAACCGGTATGTAAGCCCACTGGTAATATGGACAAGGTGTAGATGAAGATGTCTTCCCACTTGTGGGAATAAGCACACTTTGGATGTACATGTCTGGAGACCGGTTTGGATGTTCCACAGGCAGTTTAGTAAGTGCAGACATGATGAGTGAACAGGTAGAATGTGAGATACCGGTAGGGTTAGTAAACCAGTAGAAAGGAGGAACCAGTAGAATGTTTGGTTGGTGATCCCATGTGGACTGACATGAAGAGTCAAAGTGGCAGAGATGGTCAACTTGGATGCCACATGGAATCAGGGTGGTGAACCTGCATCAAAGGAAGATGGAATGTACACCGACATGGTAGGTATAGAGTTGGTTGACTTTAATGGAGGCTGCAAAGCTCGAGGTGAAGTGGAAGAAGTGCATGGCTTGAGATTAAATGGATAAGAGAGGATCAAGGATAGACTGATTGAGCAGATCGGAGTAGTTGAAGCAACTCATCATACCATTAATGGAAATTGACCAAGATGTATGCTGACAGATCATTTGCAAGTTGCTGAAGAAGGAAGGAGTGTTCTAGAAAGAGCATTGATAGCAGACTTGTGTAGATGGATATTAGAAGGATCGAATCAAGCAAGATTTGATTGGATTTAGTTTGCCTCAAGGATGGTGAGGAAACCCTAGCTACCTGGATTTTGAATTAGGCTTTGGTGGGAAAACTTGGCTATAAGTATGAAGGCCAAAGAGATTGTTTGGTGTTGCTGAATAGAAGAATATTGTGCTAGTATTATGGATGTGTTGCATTAGTTTTATCATTGATGTCAATAATTATCCTTCTGGAGATCTTTGGTTATGTTGAACCGACACATTGTGTTCACCGGCAAGTTCAGTAACTTATGCATAGTCACCAATATATTATCCACCAACAAGTTATATTTTTCACCAGAACTGATGATGACTTGTTATCATCTGGAGATCACTTGATTATGTCAAAGACATGGTTTGGATACTTGGTTTTGGTATTTTGGTTAATGGTCTAATCGGGTTGATATATTTGTTGTTACTGGCAAATTGGTCTAGGTTATGGACCGATATGCATTATCTATTTCAGATCAGCATGACATGTTATGGAGATGATTTATTGATTGGATATTGTTGTAAATGTATTGAGCCAACATGATGCATTGCATCTAGACTTGTTTGAAATTGATTTAATTATAATATTCTTAGCGAGCCGACCTACACATGGTCTTAGGTTCTGTATATATGTAAGATCTCATTTGAGATGAGATAAAAAGAAGAGGATATGATATGTAAGGTTATGGTATGGTAATGTAACATGGTATGTGTGAATATTGAAGATCATATGAGCAGACCATAGAGAAGGTTCAAGGAAGATTTGAATGAGTTTGTCAGAGCTTAACCGGTACTGAATCTAGCATTGGAGATGCTATCTTGAGTAGTACATTATTTTAGGATTTAACCATCATACTGTAGTCATTGCGACTCCCATTTGAGCAGTGTGATCTAGGCAATTGGCCTTTCTGCATGTGCAGACCCCATTTGTATACACATACTATCTGCAGTAGTATCATCTGATTGTGGGTAAGGTTTACCACTGTAGTTTTTCCCCTTATAGGGTTTCCATGACAAAATCTTTGTGTTATGTATTGTGGATGTTGTTTCTCTTTCTGTTTCATGCATTAAGTTTCACTGGTATTGATATTAACTCTTTATCTGTTAACTAACATTAAGTTTGGATTACCAGTATTAAGTATCAAGTTTAATTAAGTTATAATTGAGATGAAATTAATAGACAATTGATTCACCCCCCGCACCACTCTAAGTTGCCTTCCGGGTCCTAACAATTGGTATCAGAGCTAAGTCCTCTTTTTGCAGAAGCCTAATAGCTTGAGGAGTCTTATGGCAGCAAACATTTTTCAGGAAGGACAACCCGAAACTTGATGGAACTAACTATGGTATATGGAAGATTAGAATGGAGATACTTATGAATTGCATTGGAAGAGACATATGGGAAGTTACAAAGAATGGCTATGTTGGTCCTACTCCGAATCAACCTAATCCACCTACATTGAGAAAGGATCAGGAGAATGATTGCAAAGAAAGATAAGCACTTTAGAGTGCATTATCAGATCAACAAATCATGGGATTATCAAACCAATCTACTGCTAATGCTATTTGGGATAAATTAGAGACATTGAATGAAGGAGATACCACTATCAAAATTGCAAAACTGGAATGTTTTCAAGTCAGACATGAAAATTTGAAAATGGAAGAAGATGAAAGAATTTATGCTTTTATGGAAAGAGTTAATCAAATTGTTTTAGGAATACAATGTTGTGGAGGATCCTTAAGTGAAGATGAAATTATTTCTAAAGTTTTAAGAGCATTGCCACTGGCATACAAAATGAAAGTAACTGCTATTAATGAATTGAGAACAATGCCTAATACATCAATATCTAGAGATACCTTGGTTGGAAAAATTTCAGCATTTGAGCTTGAGAAATTTGGTCCTGTTGCTACTTATAAGACAAATTTAGCCTTTAGAGCATCATCATTTGCAACATCATCATCATCATCTGACAAGTCTAATTGGATAACACTTTATGCAAAAGAACTTGAAGATATCAGAAAGGAAAATGAAGAACTGAAAGAACTTGAAGCACTATTTGCAAGGAAAATGCCTAAAGGTCCAGTTGGAAGTAAGTATGAAGGTAAAGCACCATTTAAATTTTTTAATTGCAATAACGTTGGTCATATGGCATCTAGATGTCTTGATAGACATGCGAGATTGAGAGAAGGAACTAAAAGAACATACAAGCCTAACCCTGAATATCAGAGATATAGATTTAAGAAGAATAGAGACAAATCATGTTACTATGTTGATGAAGGAGTCACTGATGATTCTGATGAAGAACCGACAAACAATGGATGGGTATTTGTTGCAATAAAGGAAGATCAACTGACACCTACTATTCCATTGGTAGAGTAGGCCCTGGTAGCTAAAATTGAAGAAAAAGATGAATGGATCATAGATTCTGGATGTTCACATCATATGACTAGTGATATAAGTAAATTCTTATCTTTTCAAGAATTTAATGGAGGTCTAGTAAGGTTTGGAGATGATAAAGCTTGTTTAATCAAATGAAAATGCACTATATCCTTGGATGGTAAACACAATACTTACAACGTTTACTATGTTGAAGGTTTGAAGCATAATCTTTTGAGTGTTGGTCAATAACTTGAAAAGGGATTTCAGTTACATTTCAAGAATGGTAAATGCAAAATCATGAACAAAACTGGATTGGAGATTGCAACCGGTAATCAGACTAAAGGTAATATCTTTCAATTGAATAACAATGATAAGACATGCTTGATTGCACATATTGATGAAAGTTGATTATGGCATAAGAGACTTTGTCATGTAAATTTTGATTGCATTGTAAAGACAAGTTCAACTAGGTAGTAAGAGATTTACCTAAGATTGTGAAACCTCATAATCCGGTATGGAAGGAATGTCAAATGGGAAAGCAAGTTAGAACAACTTTTAAGAGTATTTCTGAGAAATCCAATAATGTTGTTGATTTAATCCATACTGACTTGTGTGGTCTGGAAAGAACAAGAAGTCTACAGGGAGATAGATACTTTATGCTAATTATTGATGATCATTCTAGAATGTGTTGGGTTACTTTTCTCAGGGAGAAATCAGAAGCTTTTGGAAAATTCAAATTGTTCAATGCAATGGTAGAAAATGAAACTGGTAAGAAAATCAAATGTTTAAGATCATATCAAGGAGGAGAATTTACATCAAAGGAATTTAATACATTCTATGAATTAAATGGAATAAAAAGACAACTATTAGCACCTCAGCAGAATGGAATTGTGGAAAGGAAGAACAAAACTATTCTAGAAGCAGCCAAAAGCATGATATTGGAAGAAAATCTACCTCATGTGTATTGGAGAGAAACAATGAATACAACGGTTTACACTTTCAATAGAGTTCACTTCAAAGGTGAAACCGGTAAGACCCCTTATGAACTAGGGTTTGGTAATACTCCTACTCTTAAGTACTTCATAATATTTGGAAGGAAATGTTATATTAGGAGAGATGAGTATGTTGGTAAATTTGATCCTAGAAGTGATGAAGGAATATTTCTTGGTTATTCATCTCAGAGAAAGGCATATAGATGTTTTAATAAAAGATTGTAGAAGATCATTGAGAGTGCTAATGTGAAGATAGATGAACACTTTAGAGGAAATTCAAGGTTTGTAGATTCTGAATCGACACTTGAGATGATAATAAATGAACCTATACAGAGTGCACCAGTACATAATGTGGATCTAGTCACACTAGCATCATAAAATAATTCCATAGTGACTGAAGAACAACAACATGTGAATAAACCCAGGTATGTAAGACTGAATCACACAGAAAATTAGATAATTGGGAATAAGTATCAAGGTGTTATGACAAGAGGAAGAATGGAAAATGAAGAGGTATGCTCAATTTCTCAAATTGAACCAACACCTATTATTGAAGCTTGTCAAGATGAACATTGGATAAAAGCAATGGAAGATGAATTAGAACAAATTGAAAAGAACAATACACGGACATTAGTTCCCCGGCCTAAAGACAAAAATGTAATTGGAACTAAGTGGGTATATAGAAACAAACTTAATGAAGATGGTAAGGTAATCAGGAACAAAGCAAGATTAGTGTGTAAAGGATATTCATAGGAAGAGGGAATTGATTATAATGAAACCTTTTCACTGGTAGCTATAATTGAGGTAGTCAGATTATTTCTTGCATTTGTAGCTCATAAGAACTATAAAGTTTATCAGATGGATGTGAAATGTGCATTTCTGAATATTGATCTTGAAGAGGAAGTTTGCATTGAAGAACCTGATGGATTTTCATTAACAAATGATAAAGATATGGTTTGCAGATTAAGGAAAGCTTTGTATGGATTGAAGCAAGCTCCTAGAGCTTGGTATACTAGATTGGACAAATATATTTTGAAGCTTGGTTACACTAAAGGTAATGCTGACAACAACTTATATTTCAAAGTGACTAATGATGACATCTTGGTTATTGAATTTTTTGTTGATGATATCATTTTTGAAGGAGAAGATGGATTATGTAAGGACTTTGCTAACAAGATGCAGGAAGAATTTGGAATGTCTATGATTGGGGAGATAAAATTCTTTTTAGGATTGCAGATCTCACAAACTGATAGAAGTATATTCATATGTCAAACAAAATACATGAAGGAACTATTGAAGAAATTTGGTATGGAAAACTCTAAACTAGTAAGTACTCCTATGTCTACAACTGATAAATTGACATTGAAGGATGATTCAGCTCCTGTTAATCTGACAAGATACAAATCTATGATTGGAGGTTTACTGTATTTGACACAAGCAAGACCTGATATAATGAATGCAATATGCAATGTTTCAAGATTTCAGAGTAATCCTAAAGAAAATCATGATTCAACAGTAAAAGGGATTTTCCGATATCTACAAGGACAACAAATCTTTGTTTATGGTACCCTAAAGATGAAAATTTTGATTTATGTGCATACACCAATGCAAATTGGGCAGGAGATGTAGATGATAGAAAGAGCACCACTTGCAGAGCATTCTTTCTTGGTAGTATGCTGATTTCATGGTTAAGCAAGAAGTAGATGTGTACATCATTATCAACAACAAAATCAGAATATGTTGCAGGAACAACTAATTGTACTTAGGTATTATGGATTAAGCAAATGTTGAAGGACATAAAGGTGAAATGCAAAGAACCTATAATCATTTATTATGACAATTCAACAACAATTGATATATCATAGAATCTGGTATTTCATTCTTAGACTAAACGTGTTTCTATCAAATATAACTTTCTGAAAGAGAATGTTGAAGAAAAAGAAGTGAGATTGGTTTATGTGAATACTAAAGAGAAGATTGCAGATATCTTTACTAAACCATTTCCTAAGGAAACTTTTGAATATCTGAGAGAGCAGCTTGAGGTAATACCCTCACTGGTAGAGACTTAGACAGCTGAAGTTTGGCATCAAACCGACAAAAACTAACACAGAAATATTTTTTCTAGCTTTGATGGAGGAGAGCTACTTCTTAGGGGGAGTAGTTGGTCATATTAGTTGGTTATATGTTCTGGTATTTATTTGCTTTGGCATTTGATGTCAAAGGGAGAGAGAGATCTATGGAAAAACATTATTCCTAGGGGGAGAGATTATTCTTTGAAAATATTATTCCTAGGGTGACAGATTATTTTTTGGAGACATTCTTCATTGGGAGAGATATGTACCCTATGTATTTTGATTTTGATTTTGGGTATTGATCTATTTTGGAAATTGTTGGTTTTTTGTTTTTGGTTTTTGGCATTCTGTTTTGGCACTTAGATGTTTTTCCATCTAGTGTTTCCATCAATGCCAAAGGGGGAGATTGTTGGTATTATGGATGTGTTGCATTGGTTTTTTCATTGATGTCAACACTTATCCTTCTAGAGATCTTTGGTTATGTTAAACCAACACATTGTGTTCACCAGCAAGTTCAGTGACTTATGCACAATCACCAGCACTAATGATGACTTGTTATCATCTGGAAATCACTTGATTATGTCCAAGACATGGTTTGGATAATTGGTTTTGGTATTTTGGTTAATGGTCTAATCGGTTTGACATATTTGCTATTACTAGCAAATTGGTCTAGGTTATGGACTGGTATACATTATCTATTCCAGATCAGCACGACACGTTGTGGAGATGATTTATTGATTGGATATTTTTGTAAATGTATTGATCTGACATGATGCATCACATATAGACTTGTTTGAAATTGATTTAATTGTAATATTCTTAGTGAGCCGACCTACATATTTGGTCTTAGGTTTTGTATATATGTAAGATCTCATTTGAGATGAGATAAAAAGAAGAGGACATGATATGTAAGGTTATGGTATGGTAATGTAACATGGTATGTGCGAATATTGAAGATCATATGAGAAGACCATAGAGAAGGTTCAAGGAAGGTTTGAAGGTGTTTGTCAAAGCTTAACTGGTACTGAATCTAGCATTGGAGATGCTATCTTGAGCAGTACATTATTCTAGGATTTAACCATCCTACTGTAGTCATTGCGACTCCCATTTGAGTAATGTGCTCTAGGCGCTTGGCCTTTCTGCATGTGCAAACCCTATTTGTATACACATACTATTTGTAGTAGTATCATCTGATTGTGGGTAAGGTTTCCCACCATGGTTTTTCCCCTTACAGGGTTTCCACATCAAAATATATGTGTTATGTGTTGCGGATGTTGTTTCTCTTTTTGTTTCATGCATTAAGTTTCACTAGTATTAATATTAACTATTTATTTGTTAACTGACATTAAGTTTGGTTTACTGGTATTAAGTATCAAGTTTAAGTAAGTTATAATTAAGATGAAATTAATAGACAAGTGATTCACACCCCCCCCTCTCAGTTTCCTTCCGGGTCCTAACATATTGTGCTACTGTGAAGTGTATTACTTCTGCAGGTAAGAGTAAATCAGCCAAGTGCTCAATGAGCATCTAAGAAGAGTGTGACAGTGAGGGTGAACTAGGATGAAGTGTTCAACCAGTAGCAGAGCAGAACCGGTAGTGGTTATACTGCTAGAGAAAGAGGGAAGAGAGATGAAGACAAGGCAAACAGTGGACCGACAGAGTTAAGCACTGGTAAAGTGCAGAGCAGTAAGGTAGAGATCCAATAAAGTAGAAGAAGAGGAGAGGTGTGGCGGTGGGGCTTACCAACAGAGAAGCAATAGGTGAAGAGAGAAGTAGAAGAGCGAGTCAGTGTAGAAGAGAAGGTATCTCATCAATAGAGTAAGATATATGACAAGGTTGTAGGATTCACTTGTAACAAGATAACTACTTATGTATTTGATGTTTATATTGTTAACATTGAGTTGTAGCTCCTTGGGTTGGTTCCTTAAAGTCAGGGGTTGTAGCTCCTTGTGTTGGTGCCCTAAAGTCAGGGGTTGGTGCTCCTTGGGATGGTGCCTTAAAATTTGTAATGGTGTTTTCATTGTGAGGCTGGATTGGAGCAGTAGACTCGAGCAGCATAGCTCACCAAGGTTTTTCCCATCTTGGGTTTTCCTCATACATCCTGGTGTTATATGATGTCTCTTTGTGTGTGTGTGTATATTTGAGTTAGTCTCCTCACTAACCAATAAGTCTGCATTGTGTTTGATCCTTAAACCGGTATGCTCACAAAGGACACTAAAGGGAAAAGATTTGAGAACCATTGATTCACCCCCTCCCCCTCTTAGTAGTCCATTGTGTCTAACAATTGGTACCAGAGCCTAGGTTTCTAGCTAGACGAGCTTTCTCCAACTTGGGTAGATTTCATCCTAAGGACACAATGGTTTGTTTAGAGTCAATCCCTACTCCTATGTTTAATGGCTCGACTATTCTATTTGGAGTTGTAGAATGGAAGTCTTCCTATCCTCCCTAGGTTATAATGCTTGGATGGCAGTTGTAATTGGTCTCCCTAGGAATGTCAGTCCCCCCTCTGGATTTGATGAAGAAATAAATTGCTTGTGCAACGAAGATTCCATGAAGGCCATACTCAATGGGCTCACCAATGATTTTCTCTCACAGGTGGATAAGTGCAGATCAACAAAGAGTCTATGGGATAGTCTGAATAAGCTTTATAGAAATGAACCCTGCACCACTGAATCAACTTGTGAGAGTGAGAATAACTTTGCAATAGATTCGTGTGCAGATGATAGAGACAATTCAGATTGTTGCAGCTGCAATATTGATGAGGAGACTCATCTTTTCATGGCCCATGAGATAGAAAAGGAGGGTCACACATCAAAAAGGGATAATGCAGATAGATCCCAGCAGTATGATGTGTTTGATAGAGACATAGAAGAGGAAGGAAACAAGGTAGATAGATCTATTCGACAAGATCTATTTGGAAACATGGTAGATAGATCTAGTCAGCAAGATCTATTTGGAAGTGATGATGAAGAAGAAGTAGATCTCGAGTGTGAACTGGTAAGTGCTCTAGAAGAGCTTCAAAATGTTAGGAATGATTTTAATAACTATAAAAGACCAGTTCATGAGGATTGCAGCCAGTTGAGAACCTGCCTTGAAGTATCAAACCAAAAGGTTGGCTTATTGACCACTCAACTAGAAGAGACTTAAAGATTGACTGACGATTTGAAATTAGTCTTGGACTCCAAGGGAATTGAAATGGAAAATCTAGGAAATGAATACAAGTTGTTTAAGAATGTTGCAGTTGCTGAGAAAAACCAGTTGATCAAATGCCTTGAAGAATCTGAGAAACATATCTCAGAGTTAAAGACTCAACAAAAAGACACCAAGGAATGCAGGTGTGAATACCTAAAGGCTAAACTAAAGACAAAGGATAAAGAGCACCAACAAATAATAGGTGAAATGGAGTTCCTCAGGAAAGAACTCAAGAAATGTCAAGATGAGCTCAAGTTGAGGATGAAGAATGGTGCTGCATGGAGAAATAATGCAGATCTTAAAGGAAAAGGAAAGATGAGGGAAGACACTGTTACCGGTAGCACGAATAGGAGAAGACCTTTTACCAGTAGAAGACAAAGAAATGATTCTGCCACCAAGTCAAGACAAGTATGGTAGAAGAAGAGAATGTTGGCATATGTGCAGAGCTTGATGACATGATAATATTGTGTGTTGTCATTGATGTCAATATGTTGAAGTATGAACTGGTATATTGAAGTAAGAAAACTGGCAAGAGAACTGGTATGATATTGTGAATCGGTATATATGAAAAAGTGAAGTGGTATGTTGGAATGAGAACTGGTATATGGGAAGTTTTGTATCAGGGTTTCATTTGGCATGACTACCAGTTGGTAGTATCAGCTTCAGGGTTTCCGGTTGATGCATTTCAAGCCTATGGGATTCAACTGATGACATCTTGTGATGAAGTTAGCATTGTAATGAAGATCAGATCGTGTTGCCACATAAGTCTTGTTAGGCCCAATATAGAAAGCTAATGTACTGAGAGGGGAGGGGTGAATCAGTACTACATAATTTTTCTTTGATAATAACCTTATTGTTATGTATAAGTAGAATAGTGCAGTAACATAAAATAAAACTATAATCAACAGATAACAATCATACATGATTCACTCCATAACACATATATTTTGGTCATGCAGAAACTCTTGGTTAGAGAGAAAAACTACGGTGGGGATGGCACCCACAACTTCACAACTAAAATAATAAAGAATGCTCAGTTAGAGCTACATTTAGCTATTTCTAATAGCTTACCCTGTTAGGAGTATTAAGATCAGTTAGATCTACCTTACTAAAGGATTTTTACAACACTATATAAGTGTAGCACCTGGTTATAGGATTTATAGTTTATAGACTTGGTTAGAGTCTTTTACCCTGTTAAAGGTTTCTCTTACAACTTCAAAATATTACAATATAATCATTACAAATATCTACAACTTTACATCTGAAATGCTAAAGCAGATTCTATGTGCTCTAAATAAGATTACCTAGCTTGTAGCATACCTCGGTAACCCATAATGAAACTTGGTAAACCCTTCTATTTACTCTATTTTTCGACTATTCATTGATAACCTTCTCGATGACCTCTCTGTGTCTCTGTAATAGTCTTCCTTCATGCATACACACTGCTATCTCATTGCATCTCATACCATATTATGTTTCTTGTTCTTCTAACCCTAGAATCATGATGTATATATAGATCTCTTACAATGGTGATCTGATTCATTGCTTTGAAGTTACAAAAAGATTCTTCGAATGAATAACTAAACAAAATATCTCATAGGTTAGATTGGCCTTGTAATCATACACAATCTCATTGTGCAATTTCCAATGCAAAAATAGTTAGATGTGCCTCGATCTTGTAACATGTTTTCATGTGCATGTCCAGGTTCAATGTATCTGGTAAAACATTACACTCGGTGAATATCAACTCGGTGAGTTAACTTTACCACTCGGTAGCCATGAAACTTTACTCGGTAAACAGCTCGGTGAATACTATGTTCTATGACTGCTTTCTTCAGTAACCAACTAGACTATTCATACCGACTTCTCTGTGTGTACCGACTGCATGATTCGATAATACTAACTGACTAGAATATAGTATGACTTTGAATATGAAACTAATGGCAATTTGATAAGTAGTAACAATCTCCCCTTTTGACATTAGTTGAGATGTTTGACAAAAATAACTTACAAAGTCATAACTAAAAAAATATATACTTGACAAAATGACTATACTTGATAATATGTACAATAGTCAATAGTGTATGTAGATATACTCCCCTTATCATAATCCTATACATAACTCTGAATTTTGCATGTTTGGTTCTATTCTATACTTGTGTGCTCTGAATGCTCTGTATATTCTGCTTGGTATACTCCCCTTGTATACAATACTCAAAATTGTGTTATCAAAACTATATTACTCTCCAAGTGTAGAGTTACTCCCCCTTTGCTAGGCTTTCCTTTGTGTAGTAACATAATATTACTCCCCCTTTTTGACAAACATTAAAAACTTAATTTGCATCCAGAGGTGGTAACTGATCAAAAATAGTCTTATACTTGGTCTGGGCGTCAGTGAGGGCGACTGAGAGTGAGTCCTTGAGACTTTCCATTAATGAGTTATGTGCTTGAATATCATATAAGAGTGATATCAAGCCATCAAGAGTGCTTCCCTCTTGGGTAGTTGATAAGCTTGTAGCTTGGTTAAGCTGCTCTTGGACTGATGAGAGATGAGGAAGGAATAATGTTTGAAGGGTCATTATATCCATCCTAATTTTATGCTCTTCATTCCTCAGTTCTAACTATTGAGCCATGAGTTGTTGTAGCTTTTTGTAGAAAGTCTGAACTGAATTAGGCTCAGTGGTCAACTTGGAGGAGAGATCGATGATCTCTTTCTCAATTGCATCAGTTTTATTTTTGAGGTCTTTAATAAATAAAGAAAATGTACACAATTTCTGGAATAAATAAAGAATGTGCTTGAGTTGAGGGGTCAACTCAGCAATGAATTTGACAAGTTTTACCTTGCCAACAACAATTGATTTTTGGACTTCCTCTATCATTTTTGCTGTGAGCTCTTTATCCTTGAGCTTGCTTAGGTATTCAGATGCATCAACTCTGGATGTTTCAATCTGATTAAGGAGTTCATCCAACTGAATATGGATGGCTGCATCGGTTGACACTGTTGCTGATGGTAGCATTTCTGTGAGCAGTGTCCTAACCTTTTGAAGTACCTTGTTCTTTTTCTGTATGGCCAATTGCTTCTCCTGTTTGGCCTTTGCTTTGCATAGTTCACCGAATTCAGTGAGTCCTTGCCCTTTTAATTTGGAAATGTCGACATTGGGCAACACGATCGGTTTAGATAAATCAAATTTAAAACCATGCTTTCTCACCTTCTTCTCTTTGCCTTTGATCTGTGGCACTAAGACAAGTGCTTGTGAGGCTTTCTGTCCCTTGGTAGGTTGCTCGGTAGATGCAACACTTTGCACTATTCCTGTAGCAGTTGCAGTGTCTTTGGATGGCTTGGTGCTAGGGGTCTCTGCTGTAATATTTGTTGTTCTTGTCTATGCTTGAGATGATTGATCTTTTGTTGTGTCTGCTGCATCTTCAGACTTGTTACTTGTATCTTTTGCAACTTTAGATTTGTTACCTTCGGTAACTTATTCGGTGTCCATGGGAGCTTCAGTTGGCACTAGTGGCTTCACTGATAGATAAGGCTGAACTTGTTCTAAGACCGATTCACTAGACACAAGTTTTGCATAAGTGGTGCCTTCAATCATTTCCTGCTCTGGTGCGGCTTCATCCATTACATCTTCATCAATTTGTATTGTGTCAATCGGGTCTGGACCTTACTCAGTGACATCTGGATCTTGCTCGGTGACATCTAGATCTTGCTCGGTGACATCAACAATTTCAATTTGAGATTGTTTCACAAGAAATTTTGAATTATATGTGGACAAATGCTCCTTGATTTCAGCTATGGACATGTCAAGAAATAAGTAGACAAGACTTCTTTCTCTTATTTGTCTCTCTGAATCCATTGCATATTTCCATCTGTTATCAATATGTGAGTAAAGTTCACTCAAAAGTGACTTTGCTAGTTCCAATGGTGCTAACCAAAACTTCAGAAGTGTACATATGACAGCTTCTTCAATCTGTCATTTCTCATCATTGTTCCTAGACTCATACTTAACATATCTGAATCCTGCAAACCCACCGTATTCCTTAAGATTGGCACAAAAGTTTTCAACACTGTGAATGTTTCCCTTTTTGCTCTTCACAATCTAGAATTTGTTAGCATCATCAGACTCTGTATCACTTGACTCTTTTGGCAAAATGAGTCTCCGAGTAGATTTCTTGTAAGTCTTTGTTACCTTAGGAGCAGCAACAGTCTTTTGTTTCTTGCTCGGTGATGCAACTGATGCTTAGGTGTTGGGTCTCTTTGTTGGTGGAGTCGGTAGGGCCTTTGAAATGTCCTGTTTCTTTCTTTTTAGAACTTTTCCCTTTGGCAACTCTGTGCTCAATGTTATTGCAGCCTCCTGTGCTTTTGATTCTTCCTCGATAATGGCAATATTGCCTTTGACAGGTGTAGATGAGGATTCTTCTCTGAATTTCTCAGATAAAGCTTTTATCATCTTTGTTGCTTTCCTTGTAGCCTTAGGAACTACAATGCTCATTTTTACTTTCTCCTTTACCTCTTCATAGGTTCCATACCTTAGTCTAGTTGCTATGTGATGTCATGATCAATTTCATAACCCACTGGTTGTAATGACTAAATCCTCGATTCAACAGCATTTACATAGTAGTAATCAATGTCGACTTCAAAACAAATATTATCCTTGTATTTTTCAACCAACTGTGGTGGGATCCTGTACCTGTTGTGCATTTTCTCTTGGAATTTGCTAAAGTAATCATCCATGACATCATTAAATTTATCTCCTAACTTCTTGATGTAATCATTGATCTGATGGGTGATAGGTCGGTGTAGCTCCCATACTACTTTACCGACTGAGGGAAAGAACTTTTCAAAATAGAAAAACATATAGACAAGTAGTGAACCGAACTTGAGTGTGTTTTTCGAGTTGTTCTTCTTCAGCTTCCTTATTGTGTTTAGGTTCTCAAATAAGTTCTTTAGTAGTACTTCACACAAGTCTACTCTCATTCCCTTCTTTACTATTTTGTAGGCCAGGTCCACTGCAGCACATGGTACACTATTTTCCCTTGCAGATTGGAAGAAATAGTAACCAATAACTTTGATTGCAAATTTCAGTTCAGCATCAGTGACATTATTCAATTTTAGTCCTTGGTAATCAGGTTCTACTCTGGTTAGACTGATTAGCTCCTTTTGTGATATCATTTTCTATGCACGAGCATGTTCGTAGATGGGATATCCGGTGATCAAGTGAATGACTTCCTTCATGATCTTGAATGGTTGCTCTTGTAGCCACATGAAATCATCATGTACTCTGCTCAATACAAACTTAACCCATTGGGGTTTGAACACACGAGGATAGACTAGGGCTTCAGTTAATCCCTTGATTCTGATATGTTCAAATTTACTATCTAGTTTGCCATCAGTGCACAGTTCATTATATGTGTCACTAATCTCTACATGACCGAGTTCCTCAACACGACACTTGGTAAAGAATCTGACATCTTCTACCAATAAGACTTGATCTAGGATGAGTGAAAATGCAGCTTTATCATCCGGTTTAGAGGCGACTTTAGGAGTTAGGGAATACTTTAGAGATGGCTTCTCCACATTTTGGACAACTACAAGGTCTTGGATCTTGGGCGCCATGGTAGATCTCAAGCAAAAATTCAATAGGTTATCCTTAGGGTTTACAAGTAGCTTACTCTTTACACTTAGTAGATACTAGTAATTTGACTAGATCAGAAACCAGCTAAACAGTGTGAATAGATTGATGTAAATACCTTGAAAATTTGCTCTGACTGAAATTTGGTCGCTTTGATTTTCTCTGCTCTGCTTCTCGAAAACATGGGTGAATGAAAATGACTGCGAAAACACTTTTAAGTACTCAAAAATACCTTATCAGGCTCTGTGCAAGTTAGGTCATGGTATTAAATGCACTCAGTTCACCTTTTACCGGTTTACTTCATTTTCTATTTTCACTGAGTATTCAACTTTTCTTTGTTAACTGACTTGACAGGTTTCCTGTATACACTGACTTGACAGGTTTCTTGTATAGTATGTAAACTGACTAATTGCATCTTAACTATGTGGATTTTGAATTCTGTTCATAATGAAATAGGAACTGTTATGATTTAACTTTAAAGAATGCAATCCCTTCATACCTTTTCTTGACTAATTTGAAATAGGTGCACCTAACTCGGTAGGTAAGATGCTTTCTTCATCAGACATAATTTCTTTCTTTTTCCAAATCATCTTGAATTTTTCTTTTATCTCCTCAGTGTCTCTTCTCGGTTGATCTCTGCAATCTCTAGCTAAATGTCCAGCTTTGTGACAATGAAAACATGCCATACCGGGATTTCTCCATGATCTCCGGTTGTTCATTCCAAACCTTATAAAATAGTTTGCACTTATATGTCCATATCTTCCACAACATTCACACCATATCCTTGTATTGTAATCCCATGGTACTGTTGCATATTGTTGGTAAGAATCTATGTGAGTTCGGTAACCTCCAGTGTTTGCTCGGTGTGGATACTTCATGTAGTTCTTTTTCTTAAACCAGCACTTCTCGGTACTATGTCCATATCTATTGCAGTTTTTACAAAACCCTTTGAATTTTGCCTTCTGATGGTTGTTAACAGACTTTGTCCTACATTGATTAGGTATGTGACCATATTTATTGCAAATATAACAATATCCATTGGACTTAGAGATATTCGGTTGCTTACCTTTTCTGATCTGGCATATGTTGGTAGTATGACCTTGATTTCCATAGTAGTAGCAAATAGGCTTCTTCCTTTTTCCAGTTTGTTTTGATGATTCTCCTCTCTCGGTAGTATGAATTCCTTTCTCAGTAGAGTCTTTTCCTTTGTAACAAAGTCCTCCATCTTTGTAGAGTCTTCTTGTATTCAGTTGCTCATCCAACATCTTTGATACTTCATAACTTTTCTCCAATGATTCTTTGGATTTCTTTTCTGTTTCAAGTTCACCAATCAACCTTGATACTTCAAGTTTCAATGATTGATTTTCATCATTCTTCATAATTGCTTCATGATGAGCATAACCTAGTTGATCTATCATATTTTGTTGAATACCTGTTAACCTCATGATTTCATCATCCTTATCAGATATTAGAGCTCCAAGTTGTTGCTTCTCTCTTTGTAGATCTCTTGCTTTATCTTCAACTCTCCTTAATGCATCTAGATTTTTAGTCATTTGTGTACTGAAATGTTCATGTTCTCTTTTCATTGCTTTTAGTTGATCAGCCAATGCTTTGTTCTTTTCTTTCAACATTCCAATCATTTCTTCAGTTTCTTCAGATATACTATTCTCAGATGATGTCTCGATTTGTTCCACTAGCTCTTGAGAATCTTGCAAGTCATCAGATAATCTTCTCCTTACTTTCAAAGATTTTTACATTTGCCTCTGCATGTCTGCAATCACTTGATTTGCATTATCCAGCTCTTCTTCAAGATGCACAATCCTTCGAGATTGTTTGTAGCCTTCTATTGCTAAGATCTTTCTCTTCAGGTGGTTAAACCCTTTTCCAAGATTCAAGCTCTGATACCAATTGTTAGGCCCAATATAGAAATCTAATGTATTGAGAGGGGAGGGGTGAATCAGTACTGCAAAATTTTTCTTTGATAATAACCTTACTATTATGCATAAGCAGAATAGTGCAGTAACATAAAATAAAACTATAATCAACAGATAACAATCATACACGATTCACTCCATAACACATATATTTTGGTCACGCAGAAACTCTTGGTTAGAGAGAAAAACCGCGGTGGGGATGGCACCCACAACTTCACTACTTCAATAATAAAGAATGCTTGGTTAGAGCTACATTTAGCTATTTCTGATAGCTTACCCTGTTAGGAGTATTAAGATCAGTTAGATCTACCTTACTAAAAGATTTTTACAACACTATATAAGTGTAGCACCTAGTTAAAGGATTTACAGTTTATAGACTTGGTTAGAGTCTTCTACCCTATTAAAGGTTTCTCTTACAAATTCAAAATATTACAATGTAATCATTATGAATATCTACAACTTTACATCTGAAATGCTAAAGCAGATTCTATGTGCTCTGAATAAGATTACCTAGCTTGTAGCATACCTCGGTAACCCATAATGAAACTCGGTAAACCCTTCTATTTACTCTGTTCTTCGACTGTTCACTGATAACCTTCTTGGTGACCTCTTTGTGTCTCTGTAACAGTCTTCCTTCATGCATACACACTGCTATCTCATTGCATCTCATACCATATTATGTGTCTTGTTCTTCTAACCCTAGAATCATGTTGTATATATAGATCTCTTACAACGGTGATCTAATTCATTGCTTCAATCTTACAAAAAGATTCTTTGAATGAATAACTAAACAAAATATCTCATAGGTTATATTGGCCTTGTAATCATACACAATCTCATAGTGCAATTTCCAATGCAAAAATGGTTAGATGTGCCTCGATCTTGTAACACGTTTTCATGTGCATGTCCAGGTTCAATGTATCTGGTAAAATGTTTCACTCGGTGAATATCAACTCGATGAGTTAACTTTACCACTCGGTAGCCATGAAACTTTACTCGGTAAACAGCTCGGTGAATACTATGTTCTATGACTGCTTTCTTCAGTAACCAACTAGACTATTCATACCGACTTCTCTGTGTGTACCGACTGCATGATTCGATAATACTAACTGACTAGAATATAGTATGACTTTGAATATGAAACTAATGGCAATTTGATAAGTAGTAACAAGTGTTGTGCACATGAAGGATTTCCTTGAGGATCTTGCATGGAGATTGATCCTATCTACCTCGGGAATGTGCGAAGTCTTTGTAAATGGTGGAGAGTGCATGATGGGTTATCAACTTCCTGAAGCGGCAAAGAATGAATGTTGGAAAACATCTTGAGATCTATTCAAGAATGTTGTATTCAATGCAGTATGATTAATGGTTAGGATTGAACTGATTGAATTGTTAAACCTAAATGTTTAGGGTTTAGGGTTTATACTACCAACCTATATGTTTCCTATAAGGTTGATGATTTTTTTCATTTTGAAGTTGTTGGCAAATGTTATGTGTGTATCCAAGTGAAGAGATACTTGATTCTTGCTAGACCAAAGAAGTGTGTTGATACCTGCAAAGTGTGATTGCAGAAGCAAAGGAGCTAAAGTGGATCTGCCTTGGCATTGTGTGTTGTTATCAGATCAGTGTATTACCTGTTGACTTCTAACCATTTCAGTAGTTGGAAAATCCCTTAAGCGGGTAGCTTTAACATCCTTTAACTGGGTATTTAGCCATCCCTTAATTGGGTGATCCCTAGCAGGATCAGTTCCTAGCAGAACCTATTGGAAAAGTCTTTAACCGGACTAGGCTCCTAACAGAGAGGACTTCAAAAGAGTTAAAAGAATAGCTTGTGGGTATTAATCCCCACTGTGGTTTTTCCTAGTTGGGTTTCCATGTGAAAAATCAATGTGTCATGTGTGATGCTTTTCATGTGATGGTTTAGTGTTTTATGTTAAGTGGTAATGCAAGTTGATTCAATGGTCATAAGTATTTCTAATGTATTACTTGCTTAAGCTTTTGGGTGAAGTTGTGATAAGGTTTCAGGTCTTGAATTGATCTAGGTGTTACCGGTTTGTGTGTTCACAGTCTCACTATGTTGTTACCAGTAGTGCCCTGATTTAGACTAGTGTTACTATTTACCAGTTAAGTGCATTCTTTGCAGTCAAACTTGTTTAGTGAAAGTTTTTTTTACCTGTACTGATTCACCCCCCCTCTTAGTACTGGTTTGGTACTAACTGTTCATCATTATACATCAATTGGTATCAGAGTATCTTCCAGGTCCTGTGTGTTGTAAGATTAACTGCTTGAGGAAAAGATCCTATTGTAATGATGAAGAGGGAAGGTCCAAAGTTCAACAGAGATAACTTTAAGATATGGAAGGACAAAATGAAGATCTACATTAGAAGCATGGGTGCTCAACACTGGAGCTATGTTGAGAATGCTTTTGTTATTCCTACCAGTACTCTCAGCGATGATCAAAAAAGAGAGATTCAGGAGAATGGGCAAGTCATGGAAGCCCTAATCAGTAGTCTATCTGACATTGAGTTTATTGATGTTCAGGATAAAGATAATCACAAATAAGTATGGGATGCTTTGGAGAATATCTATGGTAGTGATGAGCATGTGAAACAAGCTAAGGAAGAGAGCCTTAGGGGAAAGTTTCAAGACATGCAGATGGTTGAAGGAGAGACCATTCAACAATATGGGATAAGGATTAAAATTGTTGTTGGAGACATCAAGAGTGCAGGAGGCATAATGGATGATTCCACCATTGTCAGCAAAGTTTTGAGAACCTTATTACTAGTCTATGCAATAAGGGTCACTGCTATTCAGAAGTTGAGGTCTATAGACAAGACAAAAGTATCCCTAGACTCCATCATTGCTAAGTTGACCGCATATGAGCTAAATAATTATGATGGTAGTATTAAGAAGACTGAATCAACCTTTAGAGCATCTGTTGCACCATCTAGAAAGGGAAAAGAAGCTAGTACCAATTGTGAAGCAAGACAAAGCAAAGAAATGGATGATGAGGAAATCCTGATGGAATTTGAAGCTCTTCTTGCCAAGAGACTTCCTAAGAGAACTGGTAAATATAGAGGTAAGCTCCCTTTGAAATTATTTTCTTGCAATAGGATAGGACACATTGCTATAAACTGTCCTAATGGTGATAATAAGGACAAACCGGAGAAGTTAAAGAAGTTCAAAGGAAGAAACAGGAGAAACTGTTTTGTAGCAGTTGATGAAGGTGTCACTGATGAGGAATCAGAGGATGAAGAAAGTGAAGACATTGTGTTTGTAGCAGTTAAGGAAGATGTGTCAAACAAGAATTCTCTTGTCTCCCGCTTTGATAATTCCAATGAGTGGATTATTGACAGTGGTTTTTCTCACCACTTGACTAGTGACCGAAGTAAGTTTTTGTCTCTAGAAGAGTATGATGGTGGTGTGGTCTGATTTGGTAATGATGCACCATGTATGGTAAAAGGCAGAGGGTCTATCTCTCTAAATGAAAAAAGAATTGCTGATAATGTGTATTGGGTAGAAGGTCTCAGGCACTACCTTTTGAGTGTTGCCCAGTTAAATGATAACGGACTCACTCTAGAATTCAAAGATGGAGTGTGCAAAATAAAAGGAAAGAGTGGTGAACTGATGGCCATTAGCATGTAGACCAGAGGTAACTTATTTCAGCTGAATCCAAATATCAGTACATGTCTAATGGCTAAGTTTGATGATAGCTTGATATGGCATAGGAGGCTCTACCATGTAAACTTTGATGATATTGTGAAGGCCAGTAAGATCAAGGCAATTAGAGGATTGTCTGTGCTGAGCAAACCGAAGAATCCTTTGTGTAGAGAGTGTCAACTAAGGAAAATGTCTTCCTCAACCTTCAAAAATAAATCTTTCACTGCAGACAATTTACTTGATCTTGTGCATACTGATTTGTGTGGTCCTATGAAAACTAGGAGTGTGCACGGAGATAGGTACTTTATGATTCTCATTGATGACTACTCAAGAATGATGCGGGTCACATTCTTGAAAGATAAGTCTGAAGCTTTTGGAAAGTTCAAAGCTTTTAGAGCACTAGTTGAAAAGGAAAGCGGTAAGAGGATTAAGTGCCTAAAAACTAATCAAGGAGGAGAATTCACTTCCAATGAATTCAACAAGTACTGTGAAGAGAATGATATCAAGAGGCAACTATCTATCCCCCAGATTCCACAACAGAATGGCCTAGTAGAGAGGAACAACCGGACTATAGTTGAAGAGCCAGAACCATGCTGATTGAAGGGAAGGTTGCTCACATCTGTGGAGAGAAGTGGTGAGAACTGCAGTCTACACTATGAACTGGGTACTCATCAAGAAAGGTAAGGGTAAAACTCCTTATAAGTATTGGACCAGTAAGACACCAGTGGTAAGCTACTTTAGAGTGTTTAGTAGCAAATTTTATATCAAGAGGAGTGAACATCAAAGCAAGTTTGATGCAAAATGTGATGAGAGAATATTCCTAGGATATTCCACCAAGAGCAAAGCTCTCAAGTGTTTCAACAATAGGACTCAGAGAATTGTTGAAAGTATTAATGGAAGAGTTGATGAAACCTCTGAGAAACCTAAGGAAACCGATAGTGAGCAAGTGGTAGATGAACTAGTTGTAACCTTCTAGGAACCAGTTGCAAAACAACCTAGTACTAGTAACAGTGCTTCTACACAGGTAGATGCTGATGCTAATGAAGATGAGGATGAAGAAGAAAAGAAAGATGAAATAACTAAGATCATTCCTAGGTATGTAAAGTTGAATCACAATCCAAAGCAGATCATAGGAGATAAGGATGTAGGAATTCTTACAAGAAGAAAGGTAAGAGAGAATTCTTGCATGATCTTTGAATTTGAGCCTAAAACTTTTAAAGAGGCACATAAAGATGAAGACTGGATCAAGGCAATGGAAGAGGAACTTGACCAGATAGAAAAGAATGGTACATGGTCTTTGGTACCCAGACCTGAGCATAAAATTGTCATTGGCACCAAATGGGTTTTTAGAAATAAGCTGAATGAAGATGGCACAGTGGTAAGAGACAAAGCCAGACTGGTATGCAAGGGATATGCTCAAGAAGAAGGATAAGACTATGGAGAAGCCTTTACTCTAGTAGCTAGATTGGAAGGAGTTCGTATGCTTCTTGCATATGCAGGCTTCAAGGGATTCAAAGTATATCAAATGGATGTAAAATCTACATTCCTGAATGGAATACTTGAAGAGGAGGTGTATATAGAGAAACCAAATGGGTTTTCCCTATTAGAAGATAGTGACATGGTGTGTAGGCTACATAGCACCTTATATGGATTGAAGCAGGCACCTAGAGCATGGTATGCATGCTTACACTCCCATCTTGTGAAGACTGGATTTGAAAGAACAAGTGAAGATAGCAATATCTATTTGAAGTCAGAAAGAGATCAGATTTTGATTTGTGAAGTATTTGTTGATGACATAATTTTTGGTGGAGATGACAAGACGAGTCATGATTTTGCAGATGAGATGAAGAAGGAATTTGAAATGTCACTTATAGGGGAGATTAAGTTCTTCATTGGACTATAGATTCAACAAATGAAAGATGGTATTTTTATCACGTAGTCCAAGTATGTCAAAGAGGTTCTGAAGACCTTTGGCATGGAATACAGCAAACTAGTTGGTACACCAATGGTGACCGGTTGTAAATTATCAAAAGAGGATGACTCAACGTTGGTAAATGAGAAGGAATATCGATCAATGATTGGTAAGTTTCACTATGTAGTACATAGCAGACCATACATTGCACATGTAGTGGGCATTACTGCACGGTTCCAAAAAAGTCCAAGAGAATCCCACTTGGTAGCAATCAAGTGGATTCTTAGATATCTAAAGGGAACTATTGACTATGGATTATGGTATCCATATAGTAATGATTTCAACCTCAAAGTGTTTACAGATGTTGATTGGGCTGGTAATGTGGACGACCAGAGGAGCACGACTGGTGGTGCATTCTTTCTTGGTGGTAGACTAGTCTCATGGATGAGTAAGAAGCAGAGTTGTATCTCTCAATCTACAACAAAAGTGGAATATGTTGCAACATTTATGAACTGCACCCAGACAATTTGGATGAAGCATGTATTAAGTGGTTTCAAAGTCCCTATATCTAAACAAGTGAGTATATTCTATGACAACACAAGTACAATTAATATTTCCAAGAATCTGGTTTTGCATGCTAGTACCAAGCGCTTCGAGCTCAAGTATCATTTCTTGAGGGAGAAGGTTCGAAACAAATAGGTTGTATTGGAACATGTTTCCAATAAGGAGAAGTTAGTAGACATATTCACCAAGCCTCTATAGAAGGCTACATTTACCTATTTAAGAGGTGAATTAGGGGTGTTGTCCCTTCAAGAGGTGAACTAAAGGTGTGTGCTCCATATCAGTCAGGTATTGCATTCATAAATCTTTTTCAGGATTGGTGTGTTGAAGGATGCTACTCCTTAGGGGGAGCAACATAGTGGAACGTAGCTATTTGTGCCTCCACTTTGGCATTGTTGTCAAAGGGGGAGAAGATGTAAAGCAGAGAAGATATCTGCAGTATTGGGGAGAAGATATGAAGAAGAGAGATATCTGTGTATATTGCCATCAATGCTAAAGGGGGAGATTATTGGCATATGTGCAGAGCTTGATGACATGATGATATTGTATGTTGTCATTGATGTCAATATATTGAAGTATGAACTGGTATATTGAAGTAAGCAAACTGGCAAGAGAATTGGTATGATATTGTGAACCAGTATATGTGAGAACCGGTATGATATTGTGAACCGATATATGTGAAAAAGTGAAGCGGTATGTTGGAATGAGAACTGATATATGGGACATTTTGTATCAAGGTTTAATTTGGCATGACTACCAGTTGGTAGTCTTAGATTTAGGGTTTCTGGTTGATGCATTTCAAGCCTATTTGATTCAACCGATGACATCTTGTGATGAAGTTAGCATTGTAATGAAGATCAGATCATGTTGCCACGTCAGCCTTGAGCATGTGAAGGATTTCCTTGAGGATCTTGCATGGAGATTGATCCTATCTCCCTCGGGAATGTGCGAAGTCTCTGTAAATGGTGGAGAGCATGTGATGGATTATAAACTTCTTGAAGTAGCAAAGAATGAATGTTGGAAAAGGTCTTGAGATCTGTTCAAGACTATTTTATTCAATGCAGTATGATTAACGATCAAGATTGAACCAATTGAATTGTTAAACCTAAATATTTAGGGTTTAGGGTTTATGCTACTAACCTATCTATTTCCTATAAGGTCGATGATATTTTCCATTTTGAAGTTGTTGGCAAATGTTATGTGTGTATCCAAGTGAAGAGATACTTGTTTCTTGCCAGATCAGAGAAGTGTGTTGATACCTGTAGAGTGTGATTGGAGGAGTAAAGGAGCTAAAGTGGATCTGCATTGGCATTGTGTTCTATTATCAGATCAGTGTATTACCTATTGACTTCTAACCATTTCAGCAGTTGGAAAATCCCTTAACTGGGTAGCTTTAACAAGCTTTTGTGTAAATCCTTTAAAAGGGTGACTCAATTCAATGAGCTCTTCAAATCTTCTTGTGAGGTAACCTTTAACAGGGTTCTAACCTTTAACCGGGTAATTAGCCATCCCTTAACCGGGTGATCCCTAGTAGGATCGGTTCCTAGCAGAACCTATTGTAAAAGTCTTTAATCGGACAATGATCCTAACAAAGTGGACTTCAGAAGAGTTCAAAGAAAAGCTTGTGAGTATTCATCCCCTCCGTGGTTTTTTCCTAGTTGGGTTTCCATGTGAAAAATCAATGTGTCATGTGTGATGATTTTCATATGATGGTTTAGTGTTTTATGTTAAGTGGTAATGCAAGTTGATTCAATGGTCATAAGTTTCTAATGTATTACTTGCTTAAGATTTTGGGCAAAGTTGTGATAAGGTATTAGGTCTTGAAATTATCTAGGTGTTACTGGTTTGCGTGTTTTATACTCTCACTGTGTTGTTATTGATAGTGCCCTGATTTAGATCGGTGTTACTATTTACCAGTTAGGTGCAGTCTTTGTAGTCAAACTAGTTTAGGGAAAGTTTTTTTTTTCATATACTGATTCACCCCCCCTTCTCAGTACCAGTTTGGTACTAACTGTTCATCATTATACATCAGAGAACAGATGAAAGATCTACAGAGAGTGGACAACCCTTGATCCATTCCCGAAGAAGGAAAAATGTAGATGCCAAACCGGTAAGAAAACCTCATGTTTGGCAAAATAAATTTGTAAGTAATAGGCCTCCTCTCTCCAATTATTGTTTTGGATGCAAAGGTTATGGCGATAGGGTAGAAGAATGTAAAATAAGGTGTAGGAATAGACAAAGTGTTCTTCCTAGGTATAGCAAATCAGATGGCTATAGATTTTATGCAGATGAGCATGATGCATCTAAGGGAAGAAGTATGCATACCCCCTCTTTTGGTATTGCTAATGTTGTATGTTTTAACTACAATAGACCTGGACATAGAAGTTATGATTGTAGGAGGAAGAACTTACAGTCCTACAACAACTGGTGGAATAGTCATGCTCAACATGGAAGCAGTTACAGAGGATATGAGCAACAAAGACCTACATGGAACAAGATGAGTGGTGTTCCTTCTCAAGCAAGGTATCCAAGGATAGCGATAGATGGCTACAATGACCTAACAAGAAGAAGAAGAGAGAACCCGTACAATAGAAGGTTCCCTTGCCATGAGGTTAACATGGATGTTGTGTGCTATTATAGCACTTCTTCCTGTCTTGTCAAGCAGTAGCAGAAGAAGAAACCTGCTCCCCAGATTGAAAAGGAGAAGAAAAGCGAGGTCATACAGACATGGAGAAAGAAGCAGGTGAATAGGACCATGGATCGACATTGTGCATTTAATGCATAGGTGATATCTCCTAAGGCATAAAGGAGATGCAAGATCTTAGGGGAGCAACACATTGTAGTCATCATTCACCTCCTCAATGAAGAAAGCAACATGGAAGAACATGTTGTTGCTGGTATGAAGAATGGAAATGAAAAGATAAGTCTGTGTAGAGGCTTCCTTGGCTACACACCTACAGATCAGTGATGGATCACTACTATATGTGTCAAGAAGTGGAGGTTAACTGGTATGTGCAGGATGTTACCGACATGAATGCAAAATAGGTTATGTAAGACAATGAAGATTGGAAATCATTGCAATAACCCTAGTAGCATAGAATGTGAAGTTATGTCTCAGGTGGGATTGGAAAATACCTGAATGACATATAATTGGCCCGGTTGATGATGATGTAGGCATGCATATTTTTGGGCTAATTGATTTGATTCTTGGCATGATGATAACATTGTTTGGCATAATATAGATCCATAATCATGTCATAGGTTGTGGTGGATAAAATGGAGTTGAAAGATCATCAGATGATCTCATATACACAGCTAAACTGGTATATAGTGGAGATTGGAGTCCCAGTAGTGTATCTGACTGAAGATAAGAACCTGAGGTGTATGAATCAAGGGGAGTTCAAGTGCTCATGATGTAGGGTTGGCATGTTTGAACTTGTAAGAATACTGACTACCCAAACTGCAGGAGATGGAAATTGTAGAGGTGTTGCAGTTTGACTGGCTGGTGAGTAGTATTCGTTGACACATTAACACTTGGTATTAGTCCTTCTAAAATTGAGTGCTCTATCAAATAGGATTAGACCTGCATACTCAATTGGTGTCAATTGATGGTTAAGACCCCATCTCAAGTGTTGTGACTTGAGAAGATGTAACAATTGGTGACAAGATAAAAAGTGATATCAAAGAAAGTGTTACATCCAATGAAGACAAAGGGGGAGAAAGTATTATGTCAGTAACTGGTACATACAAAGGGAAATAATATTATGACACTACCCTTTTCCATTGTTGTCAAAGGGGGAGAAGGATTTTGTAGTATACCGCATACTACATGTGTGTGAATCCATGGATCACAATAAGGGGGAGAAAAATTATGTAGTATGTCGGATACTACATGAGTTGACATCAATGCCAAAGGGGGAGATTGTTGGTATTGTGTTGTCATTGATGTCAACCAGTATGGGATGACTACCGGTAGAAGAAATGTATGTGCAACACTGCTATGGAGGAGTACAGAATGTGATATCTTGGATATCACCTTGTGTTGCAGAACACCGGTAAGGTAAGGGAGATGACCTCTGGAGTTTCCAATACACAAGTTAGTGCCTAACTTGTGTGATGAGTTAGAGAGGTGTTTTGAGTAGTTGTTTGTGATGAAGACGCAGAATGTTATCTGAATCACATCAACACCAAAAGAGAAGATTGAACAAGTTACTGGTATGCTATGAGGTTGCAAAACATCAGGACTCCCACCGAATGAAGATGCAGTCATCATGAGAAGCAATGACTGAGAGTGAGTGTGCTCACATCAGGTCACATGAAGTGCATTGAAGCATGCAGAAGACAAGATGTTACTCCACTAAGTAAGTGGAGCTTATCTCCAATTATGCATTATATGCATTATTGTTTGAAGAGGTAAAGGAAAGTACTTGAAGGATCACACTAGATCTACTAGTGAATTGAGAGAATGCCTTAAGTGCATGAGATCAGGGTTATGCACTGAACCGACAGAGAAGGCATGTTGAGATGCTAGTATAGATGAAGTGTGAAGTGTTTGTCACCTTGAAAAACTGATAGAGGAATGAACATAGTTGATCAAGGAGAAGGAAAGGCTAAGAAGATGTAGTCAGAAGTAGAATGACTTCATTAAAGATGGAGTCTTGTGAAGATTTATGACATGGTATCATCAAGAGTGGTAACTGGTATGTAAGCCCACCGGTAATATGGACAAGGTGTAGATGAAGATGTCTTACAACTTGTGGGAATAAGAACACTTTGGATTTTCCACATGCAGTTTAGCAAGTGAAAACATGATGAGTGAACTGGTAGAATGTGAGATACCGACAGGGTTAGTAAACCGACAGAAAGGAGGAACTAGTAGAATGTTTGATCGATGATCCCATGTGGACCGACATGAAGAGTCAAAGTGGTAGAGATGGTAAACTTGGATGCCACATGGAATCAAGGTGGTGAACCTACATCAAAGGAAGATGGAATGTACACTAACAGAGTAGGTATAGAGTTGGTCAACTTTAAAGAAGAATGTAAAGCACTAGATGAAGTGGCAGAAGTGCGCGACTTGAGATTAAATAGACAAGAGAGGATCGAGGATAGACTAATTGAGCAAATTAGAGTAGTTGAAGCAACCTATCATGCCATTAATGGCGATTGACCAAGATGTATGCCGACAGATCATTTGCAGGTTGCTGAAGAAGGAAGGCATGTTCTGGAAGGAGCGTTGATGGTGGAATTGTGCAGATGGATGTCAGAAGGATCAGATGAAGCAAGATCTGATTAGATTTGGTTTTCCTCAAGGATGCTGAGGAAACCCTAACCGCCTGGATTTTGAATTGGGCTTTGGCGGGAAAACTTGGCTATAAGTATGAAGGGCAAAGAGATTGTTTGGTGCTGCTGAATGGAATAATATTGTGCTACTATGAAGTGTGTTACTTCTGTAGGTAATATTAAATCAGCCAAGTGCTCAACAAGCATTTGAGAAGAGTGTGACTATGAGGGTAAACCAGGTAGAAGTGTTCAACTGGTAGCAGAGCAAAACTAGTAGTGGTTATACCGACAAAGTAGGAGGGAAGAGAGCTAAAGACAAGGCAGATAGTGGATCGATAGAGTTAAGCATTAGTAAAGTGCAGAGCAGTAACATGGAGATCCAATAGAGAAGAAGAAGAGGAGAGGTGTGCTGGTGGGGTTTACCGACAGAGAAGCAGTAGGTGAAGAGAGTAGTAGAAGAGTGAGTCGATGTAGCAAAGAAGGTATCTCATCGACAAAGTAAGATATATGCTAAGGTTGCAAGATTCACCTGTAAAAATATAACTACTTATGTATTTGATGTTTATATTGTGAACACTGAGTTGTAGCTCAGTGCAAGGGTTGTATCTCCTTGGGTTGGTACCCTGAAATCAGGGGTTGTAGCTCCTTGGGTTTGTGCCCTAAAGTTAGGGATTGGTGCTCCTTGGGTTGGTGCCCTAAACTTTGTAACGGTATTTTCATTGTGAGGCTAGATTGGAGCAATAGACTCTAGCAACATTGCTCACTGAGGTTTTTCCCATCATGGGTTTTCCTTGCACATCCTTGTGTTATGTGATGTCTCTTTGTGTGTGTGTGTATTTGAGTTAGTCTCCTCACTAACCAATAAGTCTGCATTGTGATTGATTCTTAAACTGATATGCTCACAAAGGACAACTAAAGGGAAAAGATTTGAGAACAACTGATTCACCCCCTCCCCTTCTCAGTGGTGCATTGTGTCTAACACCTTCGAACAAAAAGAGAATGTATAAACGAAGATAAATTACTCTTTTATGATATTCTTTAATTTTTCACATGTAAAAGGTCTATGCATTTGATCAAAGAAATTATAGACTAAATTTTTGCATCCTATAAAAAGAGATCCATACCTAGGCTACTTAAATAAATAAATAATATATTTGACCCATGGATGTAAAAGGATTTAATGGCCTAAGGATTTTTTAATTTTTTTAAAATAATTATTATATATTAGGAAAATAAAATATAAATAATTTCTTTAGGGAGATCACATTAGCCACAAATAGGAACCAAGTTTCATACAATGAGAATCAAACTATAGAAGCCAAAAAGACTTATCAATAAATAGTCCAAAAGGACTATAGATTACTTTTTATCACAACTTTTTATATTTGTAATATGGTGAAAATTACGGTTTCCACCACGAGATGTAGTAAAACCACATTTTTTTCTTAGGGACCAATTACATTCATAAGAGTGGTTGAATCCAGTAGATTTAGTCACAAACCAGCAAGGATAAGGACTGAAAATGTTGATTGGATTCAAAGTATGAATTGATTTACCCTTTTATGTGAGTCGAATTATTGAAATTAGGGTTAAATGATAGAAATAAGAATGAAAACATGGAAATAGTGAGTTATAGTTTTCAAATTGGGCCATGCACCTAGATCTGAGAAATGTAAGTATACTCATATTTGATCCTCAAAAGAGATCCTAAAATGTTGGGACCATGGCCAAATTCGCTCTGGTCCTCTGAACTTTTTGTATAGCAAAGAGGGATTGATTCACCTCTGTAAATAATGTCAATTCTAAAGATCATAGCTCTGTACCTATTTCCTACACACACAAAAAAAAGGGAAAAGGGTTGGGAATAGGGGCTTGCCTAAGTCAAACCCCGGTGGAGGAATCAACCTTGAATGAAATGTTGCAAATACTAAAATAAATAATGGAAAGATATACCTCAGATCTACAATGACTGATAAAGATTCTTTTCTTCTTGAATGTAATCACATATGTTGTATGAAATGGCATGAACATGGCAAACCCCTAATCATGCACACATGCATGCTTGCAAATTATTGATATAATATTTCTCCACAATGAATGAAGAATGCAACTTTGAAGATCTCTAGAAATGCGTGGTGATGAATATTTCAATGCCTAGATGATAGATTTATTGAATGGGAACCTTATTATTCTCCTAGTATCCTCTTGTTATCCCCACAAAATGAGAGGGGAAAGCCTCCTTATATAATTTCCCATCAAAAAATATGTTAAAGTTTTTACATAGGTTGACACGAGGCAAGGTTTCCCACTCAAATATCAAAATGTCAAAGGGGTTCAAAAGTGGAGCCCAAATAGGGAGGACCAAAGCATGGTGCCATGGTCCCAATGAGGACGAAGGAACCACACCCTAGTCCTACCACATTTTAGGGTTGTAACTAAGGGGCCATGTGATGTATAAAGGGAAAATAAGGCCATATTTGCATGATGCAAGCACAATTAAGTCTTAATTAAGCATTGGGGTACCAACACTAAGATGATGGCCCCACATGTACACTACATTGTAAAGGAGTAAAATTTAGGAGGCTACATTTAGCCCCCACTTTAGTAGATGAAAGAGAGATGAAGAAGAGGAGGAGAAATATCACAAGGAGTATAAGACATCACTAATTTTGAGGAACCAAGCCCCCAATCTTAGGATCTTAACTCACTCAAATGTATGCAAGGGCACACAAAACAAGACATAAACAAAAAGACAAACAAAGACAAAAGACACAAAACAAAATCTAAAGACCAAAAATAAGACTTGAAGTTAACTAGCTGAAGAGACCTCGATATCAAAAAGTCTCAACCACTAATATCATTCTTGAAAAATGTCATCTCACTAATACAAGTGATCACATAAAAGAGAAAATAATGCATCATCCATGAACTATCAAAAGAAAAGCTACAAATTCATGAGAAGAAGGAAAGAGTGAGCATGGATGCATGCTAGATGTGTTTTTCTATGTGATCTATGAGAAGAATGGTGAGAAAGGACATGTATACTTTCCCCTAGATGTGTCTTTCTAGGTGATCCATGTTGGGGAGGAGATTAGGAATAATCTAGTTGGTTTTAGGTAGTTCCAATCATCCTCATGTGTGTGTGCAAGTGATGTTTATTTTCAAGTATATAGAACCCCATATAAGAGTTTGTTTCCTCTGGTTTCGAGTGTGCATCAACCTATTTAAGACATTTAGTGTAAATGCAAATGGCAAGAGTCGATTATGCAAATTCCAAGAGGCGAATATCTAGCTTCGAGAACATCTTGCTCTAAGAGTTTCTTCTAGTTTCGAGAATGTGTAAACTCAATTGAGATATATACATGCTTGGTTTCGAGGACACCCCATGTAAGAGTTTATTAACTCTAGTTTTGGAGATGTATAACCCCAATTAAGACATATATTAATACTACATTTAGTTTCGGGTGTGAAGCACCCCCCTCTAATAGTTTGTTTCCTCTAGTTTCAAGGATGAACACCCTATTTAAGATATCCAAAGATAAGGTTCAATATGGTACAAAGGGAGTGATATGGGTGGCCCCCCTTAAGATGTCAACATAGCCCTATGTTGATGTCTTAAGGAAGCTAGAAACAAGGATAACTACCTTCAACACCAAGGAGATCCTTTCGGAAACAATGTCATAAATCCATATAAAGAGGGAATACTCTTATAAGCAATGATAAGATAGTTGAGAAATAGATATCTTGCAACAAGTGTAAAGAAAATCATTGGAGGAGAAGAGATATTTGCTAAAAATGCATCTACCGCCAAGAAGAGTTTCTTTGAACAAATATAGCATCTTATAGAAAAATAAATAAAGGGGAACAAGAATTCATACATTTCTCCTATTTTTAGGTGAAAAGAGATTCTTGATGAAGGGTGACACACTTTTTGACCCAGTGTGAGGGGTAGGTTTATGATAGATATACATTGCCATGTGAAGAAGAGGTTGTAGCCAAGGACATACACCTCTTGCATAAGAGAGAATCCTTGACAAAACAACGACTTCACACAAGGAATGACATCAAATTATAAACAAACACCACTCACAAAGGGGTGAACCTAGTGGGTTACACTTTTTTGCCAACTTTGACACTACATTATTCATTTTCAAAAAAGACTTCAGATTTAGACACCTATTACTTCTAAATCGTAAGAAATTTGTAGATGATGCCAACTAGTGAATTGTGTCATTTTGTATGTAGATTCTAAAAATATTTTTTTGATAACTTTTGGAATCAATTTGCTTTCATTTTTCTATCTCCCTCAAAACCTTTTTTTTTTTACAAAACAACATTTGTAAAGAGTGATACTCACTCTGTATAGCATAACTTTTTTTCTATAATAGATATGAACATGGTTCTTTCAAATTTTGTTTTGTAACATCCATATCTAGTGTTTTGAACATTTCATATTTTATTAAGATTTGAAGCCGACTTAATTGTAATTTTGACATATGCCCATTCAATATTACATAGCTTGTTGTATATGTAACGATAATAATTTTATTTTTTTGTTGGAAAGAGGATTTCAATACCTAGTGCGTAAATATTTTTCATAATTTTTTGGGCGACATTTACTATTTTTCCATAAGCATTGAAGAAAGAAGTTCATGTTCGGTGAAAAAACTACATTCATAAGAAATAAAATAAAAATATATTAATAAAATTACATATATTAAAAATTATACTATTTGGAAAGCTTATAATAAGGGCTAAATACTTTTTTTTTTAAATTCTAAATGAATTCATTTGACCCCCCAAAAGCTAATGTAAAATTGGTTTTTTATCAGCATTTGATAGATGCAAAGGAGACTCCATTGCAAGTATGATTTAGAAGTAGAGAGGTTCTATCCAATAAATTTTGATCTAAGAGCCTTTGATCTAACTCTCTTCAATTAATTACTTAAAATGGGACCTCTTAAAGCTTAAATCATTATATTTTCTAAAAAGAGTATGATTTTAGCAAAAATTGAGATGTATGAAAAAGTGGGAACCAGCATTGTGAGTTCACCCAAAGGAAAAGTGGATCCTTAGAAAGGATAGAAGAGAGAGATATATTAATTCCCCCCAAGCGTAAGGACAATGATAAGAATTACACAAATTCCAAATAGAGACTATCCATAAGAGATGTACCATTTCAAACAAAGAATAGGTCATAACTAAGGGACACACATGTCCTCGCATGAAGGATAATTCCATGCAAGAAAGGACAACAAGTTATGAATAGTGCAATGCAAAAGAAGAGGTAATCTTCAGAGAGAGATAGAGGAATGATCACAAAACTCTCTAAGGAGAGATTATTCATAAGAGACATACTATTTCAAACAAGAAATAGGTCCTAACCAAGGAATACACATGTGCTTGTATGAAAGATAATTCCATGCTAGAAAGGGCATCGAGTTATCAAGAATGCAATACATAAAGGAAATAGTGAAACCCAACAAAGATAAAAAATGATATTCTTGCCCCCCAAGCATAGAGACAAGAATAAATAGACTATTATGTTTCTCACTAAGTATGACTGCACCTGATATTGTACCCCCATGAATGACAATAAACCCCCAATAGGTAGGTTAACAATGTCACATAGTGAGGAGAAACATTTAATAGGAACTTGAATGTTAATTGAAATGATTATGAGAAATATGCCATTCATTGCCACATGTTACTTTTATAATCCCTAAATCAATATAATGTTGTATTTTTTGTTTTCAAAGCATGACACTCATTAGTAGAGTGGCCATGAATTTGATGATACTTGCAAAAGAAGAATTTTCAACATGTTGTCTATGTTTCCTTCTTCTTTTAGGCCAAAGAAGAGAGAATAAATTGGTGTGAAGAAGATTGGACAAAACATTATCTTGTTGTAATACCATATTGGAATGAGAAAATATGGATTCACTAGAAAACAAAGGAGAGCATGTTGACAAATGAAGAGGTTGGAAATCTAGCTTTTCATTAGAAAAGTGTGACTTCTCATTAGTTTCAAGACTTAGTTGCGCACATCCAAAAACATGTTCATTGTATCCATGTCTAGGATCAAGAGAGGGTTCACTCTTAGGTGGAATTGAATTGAAGTTTAAAGAGGCCTAATAAATTTTTAGACATGTGTTAGGATAAAAAATCTAACTATCAAATTCAGTCATCTTAGATTTTCTACAAAAATAAAGTGTGAAATCTAATGACCCATAATCATCCTCTAAGAGTTCATCTTTAGGAACTTCTTTCGTAGAATATGCTGTATTTGTTTGAATTGGAGAGAGTATTGTAGGAACTAACAAAGTATATTATGCTTCAATATGTATGTTCTCATCAATTTCCAAAGAAAACACCTCATTATTATATGTTTAAGGCACAACATGATAATTGCGAACAATCTTAAGATTATCAGCAATATGAATGACATTGATTTGATCTTTGTTAGGTTCTTCATTTTTAGGAGAGAGAATTAGAAACATTATAATTATGGGAAATAAGATCATCCTCTTTCCCTAAGGTATCTTTGTGATTAAGACCAACATTAGGAGAGGGACTATCTGTTGGAATCAAGGCACACTAAGAGGGGGAGGGTGAATCAGTGTTCTGTAATTTTTAACTTTATTGAACTATCCATTCAACCACTTAATGCATATGAGAAAAAGAAAGATGCAAGAACATAAACCAAATAGCTACAACACCATAACACTGATATTTTTATACGTGGAAACCCAATTAAGGGAAAAACCACGGTGGGGATGAACCCACAATATAAATATACTCTGCAGAAGTATAGAAATATTATAATTAGGAATGCACATGCATTCAAGAACACTGCCTAGAGCTCACTACTAAAAAAAACAAGGGCTACAACCCTAGGAAGGCTCATTGCCTTACAAATGAGTTGCAAATGATCACAAGATAATTTGAACTATTGAACATTATCTACAAATGCTAGGATATAGTTCTGGTTAAGCATATTTACAAACATTTCATACTATGCCTTATCCTTCTCTAATTCACTATTCTGCATTAATTTGGAACATAAATCTATGAATTGCCCATGTGAAACTATGCTCCATCAATCACACACCCTTTTTCTTAATATACTCTAAATTATCAACTACATGGGCCTTATATATCCACAATAGGGAATCACATCAGCTACATGTCGGCTCAAGAACATATAACATATTCACCAAATGTGTATGAACTGTTGACTGAATCCGATCTCCAATGCATATGCAAACCAAAAATAATTGTCAACACACTTCCAAAATGTCAAATAAACATCCTTGAACACAAAAACAATCACCAAATCAGCTCCAACAATTCCATAAAATTATCTATTACAAAAGTTTGTCATGTTGTACTGTTCAACCCAAAAACTAATATACCAGATCTTCTAACTTGCACATGAATTATCATAGGAGGCTAAAATCATGGAATAAGATACTCCATAGATCTATCAAGCTTCTTGTATCTCCGCTACAAAAAATATCCAACTAAAATGAAATACCGACCAAAATGTTGAACTCTGCTAGATGCCCTGATCTAACTTAAACGGACTTGGCCAAATATATACTTAGACTTCTGATAGAGGAAAATCATGAACTACAAATGAAATTACTAACCTGAGTTGCCATCAATGACAACATATAATGACCTATGTGCATAGTGTCTCTTGCCAACAATCTCCCCCTTTGGCATTGATGACAACACTTAGTGTAAAATGATTAAGTGTCGAAATCAGTATCAACATATATACACTGCAAAACTCAAAATCTCAAAATTTAAAAATTCCAAAACTCCCCCTAAGATGAGTACAACATTTCTCACTTCCCTACACCCCCCCTTTGACATCAATGGAAAAGGTAGGGATCTGGATGTCAAAATTCAAACCAAAAATCTATATACAATAGCATATGTACACACAAACTTTATATGAACTTAAATATGTCTGCAAAAATGGTTTTCAATGAGCTCAAGTGACTATCCAAACCTTTCTTAAGGCACTCCAAAACTAAGATTAGGCCATTGAAGAGAATGTTAGGAACCGGGAATGACAACTGAGAGGGGGGATCAAATAGTTGTGAACTAGTTGTCATAAATTATAACCCAAATGAAAGATATTCTAGCTTAAACTTAGTGCCAGTAAACAAAAATTAAATGTCGATAAAATAGATTAACAGTTATAGTAGTACCAGTATAAGTTAATGCATGAAACAAAAAGAGAAACAACATCCACAACAAATGACATAGAGATTTTGATGTGGAAACCCTGTAAAGGTAAAAACCATGGTGGGAAACCTTACCCACAATAAGATGATACTACTGCAGATAGTAAATAGGGTCTGCACATGCAGAAAGCCCAACTGCCTAGAGCTCACTGCTCAATCACAAAATAGGAGTCACACTGAATACAGTTGGATGGTTAAATCTAATAACAATGTATTGCTTCAGAATAGCATCTGCAATGTTGGATTCAATACCGGTTTAAGCTTTGAACATGAGTGCAAAACACCTTCATAACCTTCCCTTCAAGCTTCAAATAATGTTTACGTGATTCACACAAGGATCTACTTATTTTAACTCTTCAATATTCTCACAAACTCATACCATATCTATATCTTCAATAAGATCTTACAATCATTTATACAAAACCTAAGACCTTAACATAAGTTTGGCTCACTAAAAGATATTACATTTAAATCAATTACAAAATAAGTCTTGATGCGATACAATATGTTGGCCTCAATACATTTACATATTATCCAATTAATAAACCATTTCCAAAATGTGTCATGCTGATCTGAAACATGATATCTTGTATCAGTCCATAACCTAGACCTATATGTCGGTTAAAGAAAATATGTCAACCCGATTAGACCAATAAGCAAAACACCAAATCCAAACATCCAATCCATGTCTTTGTTGGCAATATTACAAGGATATTGAGAAGGTTGTTGATGATTATGGACATAACTGATTAAAGATGTTTTACTGTCTTGATATTATTATTTTGTCATTGATGTCAAGAAATTGATTTTCTAATTCAGTATGATGTTTCCATAGCTTAAGAAATATGATATGAAGATTATAAAGAAGTCGGTAAAGACACAAGAAAGAATATGATGAATAAGGGGATAAGTTATTCAATGGGCAACTCTACCGAGTCAGACAATGATGAGATCTTGATGTTTTAGATTGTTTTAACATCATACATATGTTGTAAAATGTAAAGGTTAATACTATACTATGTTATCAAGCAAAGAACCTAGTCAGTAAACCCTAAGGTTATCGCAGTCGGTTAATGAAGACAGAATGTCTACCGAGTAAAGTTTAGTATTCACCGAGTTCTAACTGAGCTATAACAGAATGCATTAAATGTTTACATGTGATATTTAATGAAAGATGCTGATGAGTTGCAGTGGATCAATGATTGGTAAGCCGTGGAAGAAGTTTGTTAACAAATCTAAGGCAATGGAAAGTCAGCAAGAAGATCTACAGCTCAGATTAAACCGCATTACTCTAACACAAGTTCCAAGGTGAATGTGCAAGTTCTGAGGTGGGGTATAGCATTTTCAGATCGAAAGATATAATGAATCTGGACAAGATTGAAGATCTGATGGCTATGATTGATCATGGGAAATGTGATCAAGGAGATTAAGCGGTTAGAAGATTGTTTATAAATAAGGAACTATTGATAAACCATGTATGCGGGCAAGTGTATGCACAAGGATTCTACATAGTGATTATCGAGCACATAAGCTTGAAGACCTGTTAGAATAATAGAGTATTGATGCCCAATAGATAGACAAGATTAGTTCTATGTCTAGATTGTATTGAACAAATAGGAATCTGCTTTAGCATTTTAGATGTGAAGTTGTAGATAGATTCTATTACTGTTATTTTGTGAAAGTGATAGGAAATCTCTTAGCTGAGTGGACTTAACAGTCTTATATGTAAATCTTCTAACAAGGTGACATTCTCATTGAGTGTTTGAAATCCTTTGACAAGGATACTTCTAACAAAGTGAAGATCCTAACAGATCTGTGGGAAATCGCTTAACCAGGTCACATCTAGCAATGTGGTTTGTAATCTTTAACAGGATTTGCTTTTAACCAAGCATACTCTAGAAGAGTGTATTTCTTAGTGGGTCTGAAATCCCATAGTGGTTTTTCCCTATTTGGGTTTCCACATTAAATCTGGTGTTATGAGGTTTATATTGTTCATATGCTTTTGAGGTTGCATGTTTGACAGTTTTTTATTATATGATTGATATATGTTACTGAGGTTGAATCTGATGTTTTTATGGAGGATTAAGTTTGTATGATTCACCCCCCCCCTCTCATCTTGTTGGCTATTGGATCTGTACTTATATTAAGTATCAGAACTATTAATTGGTATCAGAGCTTTGGATTCTGAAAGGAAAGTTTAAAGGCACTTGAGTTAAAGATCCAAGATGTATAAGAGGGATGCACCTAGGCTGAATAAGTCAAGTTTCTCTACATGGTAGAAAAGGATGAAGCTACATCTATCAGGAGTTGGAGATTATGTTGCACCGAGCACCTATCCATTGACTATGGAAGAGATAAAGGTGAAGAAAGAACATATTCAAGCAATGATTGAAATAACATCTGCACTGACCGATTCTGAGTTTAATGATCTAGAAGGCTGCAATGATGCAAAGGCAATGTGGACTAAGGTCATATCTGTATACGGAGGAGATGAACATGTTCAAAGAGCAAAAGTTGATAGTCTAAGAGGACAAATTGAATCTATGAGGATGAATGAAGGTGAGAACATAACCCAGTACAGTACAAGACTAAAGGAAATTGTAAATCAAATCAAAGGAGCAGGAGGAACTATTGAAGAAAAGGATGTGACAAGTAAATTGTTAAGAACCCTTCTACCTGCCTATGCAATCTGAGTCTCTGTAATCAATAAATTGAGGTCTGTACCTAATATGCTAGTTTCCTTGGATTCTACTATTGGTAAGCTACATGCATTTGAGTTAAGTAATTTTGCTAACAGTGGGTCATCGGTAAATAAAGTTGAATCTGCATTTAGTTCTTTTCATCTGAATGAATCTAATGATTACAATGAGAGAAAGTATAAGTACTCTGAAGGAGATCACAGTGGAGCAAGTGAAAGATTTTGGAAGAACATGGAGGAGGTACATAAATTGTATGAAGAAATCAGAAAGCAAGAAGAGTTTGAAGTACTATTGGCCAAAAGGTTACCAAGAGGCAAAGATAAGTATAAAGGAAAACTACCTTTGAAATGTTTCAATTGTGATAAGACTGGACATATGGCTTCTAACAGTCCTGAGAAATATTTCAGTGAAAAGAGAGATTACCGAGATGACAGACAAAAAGATAATCATTACAGAGGACATCGAGACTTCAGAAGAAGAGATAGAAAGACATGCTTAATTGCTGATGAGGAATCTAAAGATGATAAATCAGATGAGACTGATACAGAGGAAGTTGTTTATGTGGCTATCAAGGATGGATCAGATGAAGAAAGGTATGAAGAGAAAGCCCTAATATCTCACATAAACACTAATGATTCTTGGATTATAGATAGTGGATGCTCACATCATATGACAGGAGATAAACACAAGTTTGTTATGTTAGAAGATTATGATGGAGGCTATGTTAGATTTGGTAATGATGCACCATGTTCGATAAGAGGTAAAGGATCCATAACACTTCTTGATAAAGCAAGATGCAATGATGTTTGTTGGGTTGAAGGTTTGAAATATAATTTGTTGACTGTAGCACAGCTAAACAACAAAGGTTACCAAATAGAATTTCAGAAAGGAATTGTCAAAGTTCATGACAAGAATGGAAAGTTAGCTGCTACTGGGACACAAACAAAAGGTAATACATTTCACCTTGACTCTACTCACAACAAGTGTTTGCAAGCAAAGATTGATAACACCTGGTTATGGCATAAAAGGTTTTGTCATGTTCATTTTGATAATCTGATCAAGATAAGTAAGAAGCATAGAGTAAGAGGTCTACCGAGTCTTGAAAGACCTGAGAATGCTATGTGTCGAGGATGCCAGATGGGTAAGATGACAAGATCCAGCTTTACAAGTAAGTCCTACACTTCTAAGGGAATTTTAGATCTTGTGCACACTGATCTTTGTGGTCCTATGAAAGTTCAAAGTTATTATGGTGATAAGTATTTCATATTATTTGTGGATGATTATTCAAGGATGATGTCAGTAATGTTTTTAAAAGAAAAATCAGAAGCTTTTCAAATGTTTAAGTGGTACAAGGCTAGAGTTGAAAATGAAATAGGAAGACAACTGAAATGTCTTAGATCAGATAGAGGAGGAGAGTTCACATCTGATGAGTTCAACCTAGTTTGTAATGATCATGGTATTAAAAGACAAGTCTCTGCACGAAGAACTCCACAACAAAATGGAATAGCTGAAAGAAGAAACAGATCTATTGTGGATTGTGCTAGAACACTGATGATTGAGAAGAAGGTTCAACAAACATTTTGGAGAGAAGAAATAAGCACAGCTGTTTACACCTTGAACTGAGTTCAATTGAAGAAAGGTACTTTGAAGACACCTTATGAAATCTGGTATGGCAAGAAACCTAATGTAAGTTATTTTAAGATCTTTGGAAGCAAATGCTATGTTCATAAAGATGATAGAAATGGCAAGTTTGATCAGACAAGTGAAGAAGGAACATTTCTAGGATATTCTTCTAGAAGCAAAGCATTTAAATGTCTGATCAAATCATCTAACAAAATAGTAGAAAGTGCAAATGTGAAAATTGATGAAATTGCAGAAAGAAATGATGAAAGGAATTCCAAAGAACCAGAAGACTATGGTGAATTTGTCTATGTGCAACCGAGAAGTCCTCCCGAGATAACTGTTGAAGGAAATGAGGAAGATATCCAGTTACTGAGTGATGAAGAGGATCATACAGAGCCTACCGAGCCTCTATTAGCCAAATATGTCAGAAGACACCATGCACCAAGTCAGATTATAGGAGATAAGGATGATCCAGTGATGACAAGAAACAAACTGAGAAAAAACACATGTTTGATATCTGAATTTGAATTGAGAATAGTAAAAGAGGCATTCAACAATGAAGATTGGATAAATGCTATGACTAAAGAGATTGATCAAATCAAGAAGAATGACACAAGGACACTAGTCCCAATACCGAAGGACAAAAATGTAATTGGTACAAAGTGGATCTTCAGAAACAAGCTAAATGAGAAAGGCGAGGTCATTCGGAACAAAGCAAGATTGGTTTGCAAAGGTTATGCCCAAGAAGAAGGAATTGATTATGGTGAGACTTTTGCACCTATTGCTAGACTTGAAGGAGTTAGAACATTGTTGGCATATGCTGCTTTCAAAAACTTCAAGGTATATCAAATGGATGTCAAATCTGCATTTCTGAATGGAATATTAGAAGAAGTAGTTTTCATTGAACAACCTGAAGGATTTGTTGAAGACAATAATAAAGATCAGGTATGTAAATTGAACAAAGCTTTATATGGTCTGAAACAAGCACCTAGAGCATGGTATGAAAGATTGCACTCTTATTTGATTAAGAATGGTTTTATAAGGACAAGTGAGAACAACAACATGTACATGAAGAATGATGAAAATGAAATACTAATCTTAGCCATATTTGTTGATGATATTATATTTTGTGGAAATGACTCTTTATGCAAGAACTTTGGAAATGAAATGAGCAAAGAATTTGAGATGTCATTAATTGGTGAGATAAAGTATTTTATAGGCTTACAGATACTGCAAATGAAAAATGAGATTTTCATTACTCAATGAAAATACATAAAGGAAATCTTTAAGAAATTTGGAATGGAGGATTGAAAGCCAGTAAGTACTCCTATGACTACAAACTGCAAACTATCAAAGAATGATGAATCTGCATCTATTGATGAGACAGTCTACCGATCCATGATTGGAAAACTTCAATATGTTGTTCACAATAGGACAGATATAGCACATGCAGTAGGTATTGTTGCAAGATTCTCTGTAGATCCTAAGGAAATACACATGACAGCAATCAAAAGAAGTTTTAGATACTTGAAAGGCACTGAAGATTATGGCTTAGTATATCAGAAAGGAAATGATTTTGATTTAAAAGTCTATACTGATGCTGATTGGGTAGGCAACATTGATGACAGAAAAAGCACAACTAGAGGAGATTTCTTCTTAGGAGAAAGACTAGTGAGTTGACTTAGCAAGAAACAAGGATGTGTTTCTCAGTCAACAGCCGAAGTTGAATATGTTGCTGCAGCACTGAATTGTACCAACATTGCATGGATCAAACAATTGTTGGAAGGTATAAATGAGAAAGTTACCGAGTCAGTAACTATATTCTGTGACAATACTAGTGCCATTAATATTTCAAAGAACCCTGTTATGCACTCTAAGACAAAGCACATATCTATCAAATATCATTATCTTAGAGAAGAAGCTCAAGAGAAGAAAGTGGTGTTGGAATATGTTAACACAAAGGAACAAATAGCTGATATCTTCACCAAGCCACTACCAAAGAACACTTTTGAATATCTTAGAAGTAAGTTAGGGGTCCTACCCCTATCTTTTACTCACTAACCAAGTTCGGTGAAAGCATCACTTCGATGACTCTATTGAATATCTTTTGGGGAGCTGATGCTGGAGTGATACACTTTAGAATGTTTTTCTAAAAGTGTACTAGAAATAATACTGGGATAATACAGAAAATGATATAGGGAATAGGAATTGTAAACAAATTCTCTGATCGAGACTCAGTTGATACATAATAGCAGGAAATAACTTCTTACAACAAGAAATTATGTTTTAGTTCTATTCTTTTTGGCATTGTTGTCAAAGGGGGAGAAGACCTAGGAGAAGACCAAGAAGGAAAAGACCTAGCCAGGGGGAGAAAACTGAGAAAAGACTACAAATTGAAATAAAGACTAAAAATAGAAGAGAAGTCTGATGTATGGGGGAGCATTTTAGCATTTTAGAATCACAACAATCCAAATTTTTAACGTCAAATCAATTGGTTTTTCCATCAATGCCAAAGGGGGAGATTGTTTGCAATATTACAAGGATATTGAGAAGGTTGTTGATGATTATGGACATAACTGATTAAAGATGTTTTACTGTCTTGATATTATTATTTTGTCATTGATGTCAAGAAATTGATTTTTGAATTTAGTATGTTGTTGGCATATCTTAAGAAATATGATATGAAGATTATAAAGAAGTTAGTAAAGACACAGGAAAGAATATGATGAATAAGGGGACAAGTTATTCAATAGGCAACTCTACCTCGTCAGACAATGATGAGATCTTGATATTTTAGATTGTTTTAACATCATACATATGTTGTAAAATGTAAAGGTTAATACTATACTATGTTATCAAGTAAAGAACCTAGTCGATAAACCCTAAGGAGCCTAGTCGATAAACCCTAAGGTTATTGCAGTCGGTTAATGAAGATAGAATGTCTACCGAGTAAAGTTTAGTATTCACCAAGTTGTAACCAAGCTATAACAGAATGTATTAAATGTTTACATGTGATATTTAATGAAAGATGCTGATGAGCTAGAGCGGATCAATGACTGGCAAGCAATGGAAGAAGTTTGTTAACAAATCTAAGGCAATGGAAAGTCGGCAAGAAGATCTACAGCTCAGATTAAACCACATTACCCTAACACAAGTTCCAAGGTGAATGTGCAAGTTCCGAGGCAGGATAAAACATTTTTAGATTGAAAGATACAATGAACCTGGACAAGATTGAAGATCTGATGGCTATGATTGAACATGGGAAATGTGATAAAGGAGATTAAGTGGTTAGAAGATTGTTTATAAATAAGGAACTATTGATAAACAATGTATGTGGGCAAGTGTATGCACAGGGATGCTACATAGTGATTACTGAGCATAGAAGCTTGAAGACCTGTTAGAATAACAGAGTATTGATGCCCAGCAGATAGACAAGATTAGTTCTATCTCTAGATTGTATTGAACAAATAGGAATCTTCTTTAGCATTTTAGATGTGAAGTTACAGATAGATTCTATTACTGGTATTTTGTGAAAGTGACAGGAAATCTCTTAACCGAGTGGACTTAACAGTCTTATATGTAAATCCTCTAACAAGGTGACATTCTCATTGAGTGTTTCAAATCCTTTGACAAGGTCACTTCTAACAAAGTGAAGATCCTAACAGATCTGAGGGAAATCCCTTAACCGGGTCACATCTAGCAATGTGTTCTGTAATCTTTAACAGGATTTTCTTTTAACCGAGCATACTCTAGAAGAGTATATTTCTTAGTGGGTCCAAAATCCCACAGTGGTTTTTCCCTATTTGTGTTTCCATGTTAAATCTAGTGTTATGAGGTTTATATTGTTCATGTGCTTTTGAGTTTGCATGTTTGACAGTTTTTTATTGTATGACTGATATATGTTGCCGAGGTTGAATCTAATGTTTTTATGGATGATTAAGTTTGTATGATTCATGCCCCCCTCTCATCTTGTTGGCTATTGGATCTGTACTTATATTAAGTATCAGAACTATCAGTCTTTGACATAACCAAATGATCTCCTGATGATACCAGGTTATCATCACTGCCGGTAAAAAATATATCCTGCTAGTGAAGCATATACCCATGACTATGCATAAGCCACTAACCATGTCAGTGAACATAATGTGCCAGTTCAACAACAAATCAATATAACCACAGTGCCAAATCAACAATGTAGACCTCCAAGAAGATAAGTGTTGACATCAATGATAAAACCAATGCAACACATGACAAAGTCATCCATAATACCAACAATCTCCCCCTTTAGCATTGATGGCAACACTAGATGGAAAACCATCTAAGTGTCAAAAATAAAATGCCAAAAAACCAACAAACCATTAATCACCCAAAATAGATCAATACAAAGTTTGATACAGAACTAAAACCAAAATACATCTCTCCAAGTAGAATATTCATCTCTTCCCAAAGTACAAAGTTTTTTCATAGACATCTCTCCCCCTTTGACATCAAATGCCAAATCATTTAAGAATCAAAACATAACATATAGCTAACTACTCCCCTTGAGAAGTAGCTCTCCTTCATCAAAGCTGGAAAAAGATTTTGTTGTTAGTCCCTTCCAGTTTGATGCCAATCTTCAACATCTAAGTCTCTACCAATGGGGAAATTACCCCAAGCTTCTCTCTAAGATATTCAAATTTTTCCTTAGGCAAAGGCTTTGTAAAGATATTTGCAATTTTCTCTTTAGTATTTAGATAAACCAATCTTACTTCATTTGCTTCAACATTCTTTTTCAAAAAATTATAATTAATAGAAACATAATTTTTCTTAGAGTGAAATATCAGATTCATTGATATATCAATTGTTGTTAAATTATCACAATAAATAATTATCGGTTCTTTGCATTTTACCTTTATATCCTTCAACAATTATTTGATCCATAATACTTGAGTACAATTAGTTGTTGCTGCAACATATTCTGCTTCTGCTATAGATAATGATGTACAATTACGCTTCTAGCTGATCCATGAAATCAATATTCTGCCAAGAAAGAATGCACCGTCAGTGGTACTCTTTCTGTCATCTACTTCTCCTACCCAATTAGTATCTGTATATGCACATAACTCAAAAATTTCATCTTTAGGATACCATAAACCAAGATTTGTTGTGCCTTGTAAGTACCGGATAATCCTTTTTACCGTTGTTTCATGATTTTCTTTAGGATTCATTTGAAATATAGATACAATATACACTACATTCATTATATCAGGTCTGGTTTGTGTCAAATACAACAATCCTCCAATCATAGATTTGTAACTTGTCGGATTAATAGGAGCTTAATCATCCTTCAATGTCAATTTATCTGTTGTAGTCATAGGAGTTCTTCCTGGTTTGGAGTTTTCCATACCAAATTTCTTCAAAAGTTCCTTCAAGTATTTTGTTTGACATATGAATATACCTTTATCTATTTGTGAAATCTGCAAACCTAGAAATTTTTTTCTCTCCAATTATAGACATTTAAATTTATTCCTGCATCTTGTTAGCAAATTCTTTACGTAATCCATCTTCACCTCCAAAAATGATATCATCCACAAATACTTCAATAACCAAAATGTCATCATTAATGATTTTCTAATACAAATTACTATTGGCATTACCTTTTGTGTAACCAATCTTTAGAAGATATTTATCAAATCGAGCATACCAAGCTCTAAGATCTTGCTTCAATCCATATAAAGCTTTCCTTAACCTGCAAACCATATCCTTATCATTTTTCAATGAAAATCGACTAGGTTGTTCAATGTAAACTTCCTCTTCAAGTTCTCCAATAAAAAATGCACATTTTACATCCATCTGATAAACTTTATAGTTCTTGTGAGCTGCAAATGCAAGAAATAGTCTAACTGTCTCAATTGTGGCTACTGGTGCAAAGTTTTCATTATAATCAATTCCTTCTTTCTGAGAATAACCTTTACAAACTAATCTTGATTTTTTTTATTACCTTACTGCCTTCATTAAGTTTATTTCTATATACCCATTTAGTTCCAATTACTTTTTTGTCTTTAGGCTGGGGAACCAATGTCCAAGTATTATTCTTTTCAATTTGTTCTAATTCATCTTCCATTGCTTTTATCCAATGTTTATCTTGACATGCTTCAACAATTGATGCTGGTTCAACTTGAGAAATTAAACATACCTCTTCATTTGCCAATCTTCCTCTTGTCATAACACCTTGATTTTTGTTTCCAATTATCTAATTCTCTGAATGATTCAATCTTACATACCTAGGTTTACTCATATTTACATTCACATGATGTTTTTCTTTAGTCACAGTTGAGTTTTCTAATGATGCCAGTGTGATTGGATCTACATTCTATACCTGTGCAATCTATGTTAGTTCATTTATAATCATTTCAATTGCTGGTTCTACAGATCTTGATTCTCCTCTAAAATGTTCATCTATCTTCACATTAGTACTTTCAATGATTTTCTGCAATCTTTTATTATAACATCTATATGCCTTGCTTCTAGATGAATAACCAAGAAATATTCCTTCATCACTTCTAGGATCAAACTTGCCAATAAATTCATCTCTCCTAATATAACATGTGCTTCCAAATATTCTGAAGTATTTAAGAGTAGGAGTATGACCAAACCATAGTTCATAAGGGGTCTTACCGGTATCACCTTTGATGTGAACTCTATTGAAAGTATAAACTGTTGTATTCACTGCTTCTCTCCAGTACACATGAGGTAGATTTGCTTCCATCAACATGGTTCTTGTTGTATCTAGAATAGTTTTGTTCTTCCTTTCCACAACTCCATTCTGCTGGGGTGTCTGGGGTGCTGATAGTTGTCTTTTGATTCCATTCTCCTCCTTGATTTGATCTCAAACATTTTAATTTCTTGCCAGTTTCATTCTCTACCATTGCCTTGTATATCTTGAATTTCCCAAAAGCTTCTAATTTCTCCCTGAGAAAAGTAACCCAACACATTATAGAATAATCATCAATTATTAGCATAAAGTATCTATCACCTTGTAGACTTCTTGTTCTTGTTGGACAAACATAAATCAATATGAATTAAATCAAGAACATTATTGAATTTCTCATAAATGCTCTTAAATGTTGTTCTAACTTGCTTTCTCATTTGCAATTCCTTACATACTAGATTATGAGGTTCACAATCTTAGGTAAATCCCTTACTGCCTTAGTTGAACTGATCTTTACAATGCAATCAAAATTCACATGACAGAGTATTTTATGCCATAACCAACTTTCATCAATGTGAGCAATCAAACATGTCTTATCATTGGTATTCAAATGAAATATATTACCTTTAGTCTGATTACTGGTTGTAATCTCCAATCCAATTTTATTTATGATTTTGCATTTACCATTCTTGAATTGTAACTAAAATCCTTTTTCCACCAACTGACCAACACTAAAAGATTATGCTTCAAACCATCAACATAATAAACATTGTCAGTATTGTGCTTACCATCCAAAGATATAATGCCTCTTCCTTTGATTGAACAAGCTTTGCCATCTCCAAATCTTACTAGACCTCCATTACATTCCTGCAATGACAAGAATTTTCTTTTATCACCAATCATATGATGCGAGCATCCACTATCAATGATCCATTCATTCTTTTCTTAATTTTTTGTTGCCAGTGTCCGCTCTATCGGTTTTACAATAGGTGTCAGTTGTTCTTTTATTGCAACAAATGCCCATCCACTATCTACTGGATCTTCACTTGAATCATTTGTAACACCTTCATCTACATAGTAACATGACTTATCTATGTTTTTCTTAAATCTGTATCTTTGATTTTCAGGGTTAGGCTTATATGTTCTCCTTGCTTCCTCTCTTAATCTTGCATGTCTATCAAGACACCTAGACACTCTATGACCAACTTTATTATAATTAAAACATTTGAAAGGTGCTTTACCTTCATACTTACTTCCTATTGGACCTTTAGGCATCTTGCTTGCAAATAGTGCTTCAAGTTCTTCAAGTTCTTCATTTTCTCTCCTCATATCTTCAAGTTATTTTGCATAAAGTTCTTTCCAATCAGTTTTGTCAGAAGATGATGATGATGATGCTTTGGAAGCTAAATTAGTCTCGACTGTAGCAATAGGACCAAACTCTTCAAGCTCAAATGCAAAAAGTTTTCCAACCAAGGTATCTCTAGAAACTGATGTATTAGGCATTGTTCTCAACTTATTAACAACAGTCACTTTAATTTTGTAAGATGGTGGCAAAGCTCTTAAAACTTTAGAAACAATTTCATTTCACTTAGTTATCCTCCACAACATTGTATTCTTAAAATAATTTCATTAACTCTTTCCATAAATGCAAAAATTCTTTCATCTTCTTCCATTTTTAAATTTTCATACCTGACCAGGTAACATTCTAGTTTTGTCATTTTGACAGTGGTATCTCCTTCATTCAATGTTTCCATTTTATCCCAAATAGCTTTAGCAGTAGATCTATTTGATAATCCCATGATTTTCTGATCTAATAATGTGTTTGGAAGTGATTCTCTTGCTTTGCAATCATTCTCCAAGTCCTTAGCCAATGTCAATGGATGAGGGTGATTCAGAGTAGGACCAATATAGCCATTCTTTGTAACCTCCCATATATCTCTTCCAATGCAGTTCAGATGTGTTTCCATTTTGATCTTCCATATACCATAATTAGTTCCATCAAGTTTAGGACTGTCCTTCTTGAAAATATTCGTTGCCATAGGATCTCCTCAAGTTGTTAGGCTTCTGCAAAAAGAGGACTAGGCTCTGATACCAATTTTTAGGAACCGAGAAGGACAACTGAGAGGGGGGGGGTGAATTAGTTGTGAACCATTTGTCATAAATGATAACCCAAATGAAAGATATTCCAACTTAAACTTAGTGTCGATAAACCAAACTTAAATGTCGGTAAAATAGATTAACATTTATAGTAGTATCGGTATAAGTTAATGCATGGAACAGAAAGAAACAACATCCACAACACATGACAAAAATATTTTAATGTGGAAACCCTATAAGGGGAAAAACCACGGTGGGAAACCTTACCCATAATCAGACGATACTACTATAGATAGTAAGTGTATACAAATGGGGTCTGCACATGCAGAAAGGCCAACCACCTAGAGCTCACTGCTCAATCACAAAATAAGAGTCACACTGACTATAGTTGGATGGTTAAATCCAATAACAATGTACTGCTTCAGAATAACATTTGCAATGCTAGATTCAATACTTGTTTAAGCTCTGAACATGAGTTCCAAACACCTTCATAACCTTCCCTTCAACCTTCAAATAATGTCTACGTGATTCACACAAGGATCTGCTTATTTTCACTCTTCAATATTTGCACACACTCATACCATATCTATATCTTCAATAAGATCTTACAATCATTTATACAAAACCTAAGACCTTAACATAAGGTTGTCTCACTAAAAGATATTACATTTAATTCAATTACAAAATAAGTCTTGATGAGATACAATATGTTGGCCTCAATACATTTACATATTATCCAATCAATAAACCATTTCTGAAACATGTCGTGTTGATCTGAAACATGATATCTTGTATCGATCCATAACCTAGACCTATATGTCGGTTAAAGCAAATATGTCAACCCAATTAGACCAATAAGAAAAACACAAAATCCAAACATCCAATCCATGTCTCTGATATAGCCAGATGATCTCCAGATGATACCAAGTTATCATCACTATCGATGAATAATATATCCTGCCAGTGAAGCATATACCAATGACTGTGTATAAGACACTAACCATGCCGATGAACACAATGTGTCAATTCAACAACAAACCAATATAACCAAAGTGCCAAATCAACATTGTAGACCTCAAATTAGATAAGTGTTGACATCAATGAAAAAACTAATACAACACATGACGAATTCATCCATAATACCAACAAAGATATGTTTGCATTTATTCTGATAGAAGATATGCAAGATCATTTGTGGCAATAGCATCTTGAGCTTCCTTCAATGCATTGAGAATGTTGTCTAACTTGGGAATAATGAAGCTTTGGAACTCACCAACTCTGCTAAGAATCTTTTCATTTTCATGGCTTAGATTTTTTATCTTGTTAAGCAATGTTATAACTTGAGTTTCTTGACTGGCCACCGAGACTGACAAAGGATCAAAGGACTGTGATTTTCTTGTCAATATCTACTCATTCTCCATAGTTTACTTTTCAATATCTGTAACAAACTAAGAAAATGATAAAAAAGACTTGTAGACATTTCCTCCTTCTAATAAGGCATCTTGGATACCTTTTACACGTGTCTAACACACTTCTATCTCTAGCAATCATCTTTTTCAACTCATCAAATCTCTTAAAATCAAATTCATTTTGGACCTTAATCTCTATTGACTTGTCTAATGATTCAAAATGAGTATGCATGGAGTTGATCAAGTTCTTAAGTTGCCTGGATGGGGAATCTGAAGTGTCCTTGACAAAGGTAGGCATAATCTTTTCTAGGACATCGGATACAAGATTTAACAACTCCCTATCCTCCATATGCGACTTCAAAATTTCCTCTCTTGTGTTAGCCTAAGGAAGCATTGCTAACTTTAGTTTTTATATAGGAGAGAGAATGACTACGTTGATAGGACCTTGGGATAGTGATGGATCATTAAATATCTACTTATCCTTTTCAAGAAAATCTTTCACATCCTCTGTAGTGTCTCTTGCTTCAACCTTTTTATCCTTGGCATCAATTTCTGCTTTGACCTCTTTCAAACCTGCATCATCAACAACCAAAACTCGAGTCTCCATAGGCTGATTTAGAGGATTCTAACTATCCTCACCCTTATTATCTTCACCTAACTCCTCTTCACTTGTATTCAACTCATCTCCCTGCTTATTTTTATCTACATCTTCCTTTTTCGGTATAGAGGGAATATTTACATCAATTCGATCATCTTTTGGTTGCTCTTTTTGCACTGTCAGAAAGGATGATGCAATATCATATTGATTCCTCTCCAAAATTGGTTTCAAGATTGCCTCAGTATCCTTTATTACTTCACTTACTTCCCCAATCATAATCTTATTAATTCTTTTTTTGCTCCTAGAATTATTTTGGGCCTATTTGAGTATTCTCTTTCTTTCCTCTACTGCTATTATTGGACATATATTAACTATTACATATTCATTTAACCTTTCATCTTCCGCTTAGTGCTTAGCAATATTTCTTCTCATTTCCAGAATACCATATAAGCTTTTTGGAATTTCTGACATTATTTCTACAAGAGCCCTATTGAAAATGTTTAAATAATTTATAGTGTCTTCTTCTAGAGTCCTTTTGCTAGAGTCATCAAATTTGTCATAAAAGTCAGAAAGAGGCTTTAGATTACCTTGCACTATTAAGGCTTCTTCAACCATTTGGACCATCATACCAGTCTTATTTCGATCTATCTTTTCCTTTTTGTTGGCTTGGCCTTCATTGAAGGGCTTTTCCTTAGATACTTTTATGGCTTTGGTGCCCTTGGTCTTAATTTTCTTCACCTCTTCATCAGATTCAGTCTCCTCATCATCCTTCATAGTGACATAAAATCTTGCACTCTTCTCTTTCTTCCTCTTCTCACCCTCACTAGATGGCTTCACTAGAGATTTGGTTGATTTGGCAGAATCAAATGAGGGAGAAGTGTTTCTATCTTTCTTTGGCTTATGAGCAGAGGCTTCCAAACCAACTGGTTCAACTTAAACTAGGTTCTCTACTTCCTCAAATCTTTTCTTGGCCTCGCAGACCATTTCCTTGGTGATTCCAATACTTTCTGCATATTCTTTTATGTGCTTCCTCACCTTCTTTTGAATTTCTGGCTTCTTGAATTTAGAATACAGTTGTAGGTCCTTTTTAGTAAATGTTTCAAATCTCTCTTCTGATGGATCTACCGGCTTGCTCAAGAATTTTCTCATTAGCCAGATACCCCATGGGCATTATCCAAATAGTTTTGGGCTCAATTGCTTCCATTAGGCATTGGTTTGTATCAACCATGAATCAAATATAATCCTTTTACTTTTCAACTATAGACTTAGGGATCCTCTCCCTATCTTGCATTGCACTCTGAATTTCTTTTAAATAACCCTAGAAAGTATCATTTTGGGTTTTTCTATCTCCAATTCTATATAAAAGATCTCTGATTTGGATAGCTACTAGTCTATCATATGCCCATTGGAAATGACCTATTCCTGGAACTTCATTCATGAAGAAAAATAATAAACACATGAGTAAATTACCAAACTTGAATGTATTCTTCTTATGTTTCTTGATCTTAGATAAATTCTTCATCAGCTCACTCCAGAGCAATTCACATAGATCGTACTTCTTATCTTCCCAGATCATCTGATATATTGCATAGATAGTTGTTTAGGATATTGAATTTTCTCGACTGGAACTATTAATCTTGTATCCTATCACCATCAAGGAAAATCTCACATCATCCTCAAGAATGTCATTAATAGTCATTTTCCTTTTATCAAACTTTGAACTAGTTGCATTAGTGACAATTTGGTTCTTCACGGATTTTAGTGTGGGCAAGTCACTGGTTGAGAAAAGACCTATTATGGCTTTAGTGGCACTCTTGGTCATCTTGAACCACTTATTGAACAACATAGATTCCTTGTGCATCCAACTGAGAACATACCAGACCCACTGGTGTTCATTGAACAATGAGAATCTAACAAACTATAGAAAATTCTTCTCTTACATCACCTTGAATTCAAGTTTGAGCCTGAAATTCTTATCTAGCAGTTGATTATTGTAGAGATATAACAAATGAGAGCCTCCCAACTCCTTAAGGTTGCAATGAGTATAAACCCTAATATCTTTGATATGCAGACCACCATATGGGACTGATGAGAATGCACTTTGCAGGTCATCTTTGATTGAAATAAATGGACATTTCTTGAAATTAGGTTGATCTCTTGCCATAATATCGACAACTAGAGGGGTATCTATCTTCAGAATTCTTGAATTAATTTTTTTTTAGTAGAAAATACTTTCTTACCTGGATTAGTGTTACACATGAGGAATCACTTTCATGCTTCGGTCTCTGGGATAATCTTCTTGCATAGTGCTCTCCTTTTCTTATCTCGAATGCAAAGTGTCAAATGAAGGTATAAAGTTTCTTTTTATCACATTCATATCTAACTTTTAAGGTGCATTATATGTGTTTTTTTCCTAAACCTTCCAGATACTCAGCTTTTCTAGACTACTTCACAAAATTCATCCGCAAATATTCATTGGAGCTTAGATTCTTCCGGAGAACACATTAAATCATCTACAATTTCTTAATACAGCTTTTACAACATCCCAGATTCAAGCCTCATCTACTATAAGAGGGTGTATAGGATTTTCATGAAAACTCCCCCTAGGCTAGAGGCATCAATTCAATTCTCGGATTAATTTCTAGCACCAGATTCAATTATGGGTCCATTCCCTACATCACTATAACTCTTCTTAACCCATGTCTTCTTCATTTGATTTCTAGTCTCCTCCATTTTCACTTTTGATTTATGATCTCCTCCACTTTCACTTTCCCTTTTTCATTTGCCTACATATTCATATTCTTGTCTGTCGGACCATTCCTATTCATATTTTTTCTTCTACAGAATCTTGCAATGTGACCGGATTTGTTACAGTTATAGCACACAACATTTCCTTGTCTAGGCTTGAAATTCAATTGATTTCCTCTTGATCTACACTAGTTAGCAATGTGTCCAAACCTACCACATGCATAACATCTAATATTCATTTTATTGAAAGAGTTATTCATCACACTTCTGCATTCATTTGAATTATGTCCATACTTATATTTAAAACGTTGACCGAAAAAATATGGACCATTATGATTCATCCTGTTTCTGTACTGAATTTTTTATGACCAAATTTATTGCAAATAGAATAATTGCCATTGAACTTCTGAGCATTAGGTTGTCTTATCGGAGACCTTTTAGTTTTGATCTTCTAGTTTGTTGACTTAGGATTGCGTTGACCAAATCTGGAACTTTCACCTTTCTCAAATCCAAGACCTCGCTTGTCATATTCACTCTTATGACTTCCAAGCACTTCATCAAGTTTAGCTAAGCTAATCTTGAACTTCTCACTGTACTCATTTGTAGTAGAAAGTTCATCCCTAAGAATAATAATCTATCTTTCAAGCTCTAGCTCATTATTCTTGGATTGTTGTAGGTCAAGCTTCAGCTAATCATTATAACAATTAAGTTTGCAACATTCATTAGATCTATCTTTCAAGGATCGAGCAATATTTTCCTCCTTATTCCTCTCTTCAATCTCCTTTGTCAACCTCATCACAATAGATTCCATCTCATGCTTCAAGGCTGCATTTTCTTTTGCAAATTTTCCATATTCTTTTGATCTCTCTTTCAGGACTTGATTCAGGTGACCATCTTCCATGCATTTTCTTTCCTTCTTCTTTATCTGATCAACAATTTTCTTTCTCTTTTTCCTGGACTTATTTAGCTGATCCTTCAATGACTGAATGAAATTCTCAACATCCTTAAGGTTTCCTTGTAATTCCCGAACTTCAACTTTGGACTAATCAAGATCATCAAGTGCGACAAGAAGTTGATGTTGAAGATCACCAGAATCCATTGATTCACCTTCTTGGATCTTCCTCAAGTTGTTAAACTTCTTCTGAGGAACTAGGCTTTGATACCAATTTTTGGAATCAAGGAACACTGAGAGGGGGAGTGAATCAGTGTTCTATAATTTTTAACTTTATTGAATTATTCATCTAACCACTTAATGCATATGAGAAAAAGAAAAGTGCAAGAACATAAACCAAACAGCCATAGCAACATAACACCAAGATTTTTATACGTGGAAACCCGGTTAAGGGAAAAACTATGATGGGGATGAACCCGCAATATAAATATACTCTACAGAAGTATAGAAATATTATAGTTAGGAATGCACATGCATTCAGTTATGCTTCCTAGAGCTCACTACTCAAACAAAGGGATACAACCCTATGAAGGCTCACCACCTTACAAATGAGGTACAAATGATCACAAAAGAATTTGAACTATTGAACAGTATCTACAAATGCTAGGGTATAGTTCTGGTTAAACACATTTACAAACATTTCATACTCTATCTTATCCTTCTCTGATTCATTGTTCTACGTTAATCCAAAGCATACATCTTTGAATTGTGCATGTAAAACTATGCACCATCGATAACACAACCTTTTGTTTAATACTCTAAATGATCAACTACATCAGTCTTATATATCCACAACATGAAATCACACTAGCTACATGTCGACTCAAGAACATAACATATTCACCAAATGTGTATGAACTGTCAGTTGAATTTGATCTCCAATGCATATGCAGACCAAAAAGAATTGTCCACATTCTTCCCAAATATCAACTAAACATACTCGAACACAAAAAAAATCACCAAATCGGCTCCAACAATTCTGCATAATTATCTATTACACAAGTTGGTCATATTGTATTGTTCAACCCAAAAAATAATATACCGGATCTTCTAACTTGCACATGAATTATCACCGGATGCTAAAATAACGGAATAAGATACTCCAAATATCTATCAAGCTTCCCATATCTCCACAACACAAAATATCCAACATAAATGAAATACCAACTAAAATGCTTAACTTTGTCAAATGCCCTATTCTAAATTAACCGAACTTGGCCAAATCTACACTCAGACTTCCAGTATAGGCAAATCATGAACTATGGATGAAATTACTAACCCGAGTTACCATCAATGACAACATCTAATGACCTATGTAGAGTCTCTTGCCAATACTATCATATGTAATTAATGCTTTATCTCTAGGGGAAAGATCATGAAAAGAAGGTATGATATTTCTAGGAAAGGTAGCTACAGTAGATCATCCTCTTGCACCAAATAACCCTTATGGGTGAGGTACATTTTAGGAGAAAAATGAACAAAATTCTCCAAAGAATCATCCTTATGAGGGAGATTTTTGAAAGAAGTGTCCATATTCTCCTTTTGCACCAATGTACCCTCATTAATGATATCAATTATGGGAAAGGGTAGATCATAGCTATGAATGAAAGGGAGAACTAAATTATCATCCTATGCATGAAAGGGAACATCATGAACATAGAAATTGAAATTAAACTATCAAAATAAGATAAAAACTCCATCTTCAATAAATTCACTCAATACATGAATTGAATAAAGGAGGGAAATTTTGAATTTCAAATTTGAAAATTATGACTAAACAATGCAAAATTTTATAAATGATTGAATAACCAATTAATTGAGAGATTTGATTTGTGAATCTAAAAAATAAATGCATCTAAATCATAATATAACATATCATAAAGATCATATATGAAATTGGATTTGAAAAATTATGCAACCCAAAATTCAAATTAATAAATTAGGGTTTTTGTGAATTAAACCTCTTAATTTATGCAATTTAATTAAAATAAGTTCTATGAATGCAAACTTGAATTTGAAATTGCATGAATAATTAGATGTGAAATAATTAATCCAAATTAAAACACCCCACAAGCTCAATTTTAAATTTAAAAATTAGGGTTTTTTGTAAAATTTACCTCGAAAACTTTTAAAATTTAATTGGAAATTAAACTTGTAAGTGAAAATTTGAAATTCAAATACACAAAGAACTCAGATCTGAGAACATAAATTAGAAATTAAGGTGTAAGATGTTGGGTTCACCAAAATGTAATGTGGTGAAAAATTAGGGTTTCCACCACAAGATATAGTAAAACCACTAATTTTTGCTTAGGAACCAATTGCATTCAAAAGAGGGGTTGAATCCAATAGATTTAATCACAAACCAACAAGGATAAGGACTAAAAATGCTGATTGAATTCAAAGTGTGAATGTATTTACCCTCTTTTGTGAATTGAATTGCTGAAATTAGGGTAAAATATTGGAAATGAGAATGAAAACACAAAAACTGTAATCTATGGTCATCAAATTGAGCCATGCACCTAGATCTAAGAAGTGTAAGCAAAATTGGATCTGATCCCTAAAAGAGCTCCTAAAATATCGAGACCATGCCGAAATTTTCCCTAGTCCTTTGAATTTTTCACACACCAAAGGGGGATTGATTCATCTCTATAAATGATGTTAATTCTAAAGATCACAACTCTATAATTGTTTCTTGCACATAGAAAGAAGGGGAAAAAGGTTGGGAATAGGGGCTTTCCTAAGTCAAACCCTAGTTGAGGAATCAACCTTGAATGAAATGTTGAAAATACTGAAACAAATAATGGAAAGATATACCTTAGATATGTAATGACTGATAATGATACTCTAATTCTTGAATGTAATCACATATGTTGTAGGAAATGGCATGAACATGACAAAATCCTAATCGCACGCACACACATTTACATATGATTGATATAATGTTTCTCCACAATGAATAAATAATGCAACTTTGAAGATCTCTAGAAATGCTTGATGATGAATACTTCAATGACTAAATGATAGATTGCCTGGATGGGTGACTTATGATTCTCCTGTTATCCTCTTGTTATCCCCACAAAATGAGAGGAGAAAGCCTCCCTATATACTTGCCCATAGAAAAATATGTTATTTTTCTGACATAGGCTGACACAGGGCTAGGCTTCCTGCTCAAATTTTGAAATGCCAAAGGGGTTCAAAAGGGGGACCCAAATAGGGATGACCAAGGCACCACTCCTACCCCATTTTAGGGTTGAAACCAAGGGGCCATGTGATGTATAAAGTGAAAATAAGACCATATTTGCATGATGTAAGCATAATTAAGTCTTAATTAAGAATTGGCGTACCAACTTTAAGGTGAGAGCCCCAAATGTGGACTAAATTGTAAAGGAGTATAATTTTGGATGCTACAATATTAAAATTTAAAACAAAATAACATCAAGATTAAAAAGATAGTATGGTATCTAAAAAATATCTATAGAGGTTGCTAATCGAACTTCACAAGCCAAGACTCATCTACAAGCACACCACCTATCACAAAGAGAAATCAAGTAAGGATAATTTTCTGAACATAACTTGATAATTTTGTATTGATTGCACAAAAGAATATGATTATAGTGAATAAATGAATCCTTATGAAAGGATGGATGAAAACCTAGATGAAAAAACCCTAACATGAGATTAAATTAGCTAGTGCCAAGTGTCAAAATCATAATGAACGAGACAACTTAAGCTATTATTAGAATAATTAATGAAAAGGAAAAATAATCTAAATTTAGCTTAAGTGGATAAAGTAATTAAAGGACCTAATTCATTAAACAATTAGGTAATATCTTAATTACTCCAATATCCCCCCTTAAGATTAGCTAAGGAATAAGCTAAAAAGATGATGTTGAATGTTAGACACAATGTACCACTGAGAGGGGGGTGAATCGGTGGTATTCAAACTTTTCCCTTAAACTATCCTATGTGAGTATACCGGTTAATAGATCTTATTGAATGCAGACTTACCAGTTAGATGGGAGACTAACACAAATGCACTCGCACATAAAGGGGACATCACATAACACCAGCATACATGAGGAAAACCCAAGATGGGAAAAACCTCAGTGAGAAATGTTCTTGGAGTCTACTACTCCAATCTAGCCTCACAATGAATCTTTGATTACAATGTTTAGGGCACCAACCCAAGGAGCACCAACCCATGATTTAGGGCACCAACCCAAGGAGCACCAATCCTTGATTTTAGGGCACCAACCCAAGGAGCTACAACCCCTACACCAAGCTCCAACTCAGTGGTCTTCAATAAACATAATCATTTACAAGTTAATAGCCTTGTTACAAAAGGATTTTGTAACTCTTCTACAAATCTCTCTATTGGATCTTCTATCTAGTTCACTATCAGTTCTCTGCTAACCCTCACACTGCTGCAACCTAACTCTCCATTGTACTCTACTAGTTCTACACTTTATAGGTTCTCTCTTCTCTCTTCTACACCGCTACTCCATCGATACTATACTTTGTTAGTTTTCTGCTTGCCTTCTCCACAATCTTCTGCAACTATTTTGTGTCGATATGGTCATTGTCGATTCTCTCTTCTGTCAGACCCAATGGCTGACTGCTAGTTGCCTCACTGATGCCACTTTAACCCTTCAACCTAATTCTCCCTTACACTTAGTATCTTCTTCTTCTTCTTGATGAGAACTTGACTGATTTCACTTCTTCAATAGCAATATTCTCTCATCCAGCGACAACCTTCATCCATTTTAGCTTGCATATTTATACACTTGTTTTCTCGCCAAAAGCCAATTAAAATTTTGGGTGGTTAGGTTTTCCTCATCGACCTCAAGGAAACCAAATCCAATTAGATCTCACAATATCTAATCACCTAGATTGATGAACTACAGTGCATCAATCAACCCCACCATTCTCATGCCTTCTAGAACACACCTTCTATTTTTAGCATCCTACTCTTAACCTGTCAGCGGATATCTTGGTCGATCACCAAGAATGGCTTTGTGGTTCCCTTCACCTACCTCAACCTTCTCAAATAATTTGTGTTTGATCTCTGTTGTTTGTTTGACCTCGAGCCACAAACCTCTATTGTGCATCCCGTGAATCTTGAAATCAACATAAATGTCAACCTGTCACCAGCTACCTTGCTGCCTGACACTTCACCAACTCAACACACTGACCTGTGAATGCATTCCACTTCACCTCCACATGGAAATTATGTCAGCATCTACCTTTATTGGATCATTTGTGTTGTTATGGATGGGATCACTGACTAACTCCATTACCGAGTTCCTTTGTCAGCTTACTAACCCTTCTAGTTATACCCTTAACCGGTTTGTCATCAACCTTGCACTCTGCTTTTCTTCCAGTGGAACACCCAACCGGTCTATCATCAACCTTGCACTCCACTTCTCTTCCAGTGGAACACCCAACCAGTCAGCACCCTTGCTAACCTACCTTATGCACATCTTCTTCAGATGGGAGTCTTTTGCATCTGCACCTTGTCCATATTACCAGTGGACATACTTAATGGTAAACAGCTTGATGACACCATGTCATCAACCTTCAACTATTTCCATCTGAGGCATCTGCATGCCAGTTGAACTCTCTATTTGTCATTTCTCACCCTTTCCTTCTTCATCATCAGATTGGACATCATCTCAACCAGTTTTTCAAGGTAACAAACCCATCACTCTTTACCTATCCTGACAACTCATCATGCCTTCTTTGCAGGTCCAGTGCATATCCTCAATTTCATGCACTTGAGGCATATTTCTGATTCATTGGTAGATTTGGTGTGAGCCTTCAAACACCTACCTTTAACTCTCTTTTTTTATCTCACATAACTATGATGCACACTATGCATAATAGGAGATAAGATCCACTTACCGATTGTAGTGGATCCTTGTCATTTGCATCCTGCAATGTACTCATGTGGCTTCCCTATTTGTGCATCATATCTTCAAAAAGGCACATGTGATTTGGTGTGGGGCACACTCATTATCAATCATCTCTTCACATGGTGAATGCATCTCTATCCGATGGGAGTCCTATTGTTCTACATCCACATAACATACCAGTGACCTATACATCCTTCTCCTCTGATGTTGATGTGATTTAGGTAACATTCTTCCTCTTCATCACAAACAACAACTCAACATCTTGTCCACTCATAGATGTCATCATTTACTGGTTGTTATATCATACCGATCTCCTATCCATATCTTCCACACAAGTTAGACACTAACTTGTGTACCAGTGACTCCATTGTCATTGTACTGAATGAAATTCTCTCCCTTACCTTACTAGTAATTTTTAACACAAGGTGATATCAAGGACATCACATCATGTATGTAACAATGACAGTGTTGCACATACATCTCGTATACTGGTAGCCTTCCTATACCGGTTGATATTAATGACAACACAATGCCAACAATATCCCCCTTTAGAATTGATGTCAACATATGTAGTGTCCAACATACTACATAGTCTCTCTTCCCCTTTATATAATCCATTGATTCTCACACATGTAGTATGTAGTATACTATAAAATATTTCTCCCCCTTTGACAACAATGGCAAAGGGCACTGTTGATAGGTCAATGATGAACCACAACTACCAAACCAGTACTGAGAGGGGGGGTGAATCAGTACAAACACAAATATAGTCAAAAACCGGTTTGACAGCAAATGCTCCAAATGACTGACAAACAGGGATACCAGTAAACCAGAGTGCAATCGATAACATCCAGTATAGCTCAATCAGTCATGAAATGGACACTCAATAAGCTTTCCTCTTAGCTCAATACTATAGTATCATTATATTCTCATGCATAAACCAGTAAACTTGATCATCAGATCTTCACAACAATGAGTTCAATATGTTTTATAGACAGGCATAAAACATAGAACCTCCATGTGCTTAAGAGGTAAAACAAAGCATCACAAGACAAAAGCATTTCACATGACACACATATTTTTTCATGTGGAAACCCAACTGGAAAAAACCACGGTGGGGATGAATACCCACAAGATACTTTTTGAACTCTTTAGAAGTCCACTCTGTTAGGAGCCTTGTTTGGTTAAGGACATTACAATAGGTTCTAGTAGGAACCGATCCTATTAAGGATCACCAGGTTAAGGGATACCTGGTTAAGGGTTAAACCCGGTAGGGTCACCTTGTTAGATGATTTCAAGAACTCAATAGCTAAAAGAATCTCCTAAGATTCTCTACCTTCTCAAAACTCATTAGCCCCGAGTTACCTGGTTAAGGGATTTGAAATGAGCCAGTTAAGACCACCTGATTTAAGGGATTTTGAATCATGTCAGTTAAGGCTACCCTATTAGGGGATTTTACAACTGTTGAAGTGGTTAGAGATCAACAGGTATTACAATGATCTGTTAACAACACTTAATGCTAATGCAGATCCATTTAGGCTCCTCTTTTCCTTCTGCACATTCACTTTGCAGGCATCTCTTCTCTCCTTTGGTCTGGCAAGAATCATGTATCACTTTCCTTGGGTACACACTCACAACTTTTGCCAACAACCTCCGAAGGAAACCCATTATCGACCTTATAGGAAACATACAGGTCAGTAGCAAAAACCCTAAACCCTAAACCTGTTGGGTTAAGCAATTCAACCGGTTTGATCCTGATAGTTGAATCTTGCTGCATTAAATGCAACAATCTTGAATCGATCTCAAGATATTCTCCATTGTCCATTATCCACCATTTTCATGGTGGCTGATAACCCATCATGCGTTATCACTGTTTGACAGACTTCGCACATTCCCGAGGTAGATAGGAACAGTCATCTTCATGCAAGATGCTTCACGCACATAGAGCTTACATGGCAACACGATCTATCCTTCATCATACTGCTAACTCATCACACAAAGATAACCAATTGAGTCACACAGACTTGAGGTACTCCAACCGGAAACCTCGAAGTGGAAGCTACCTACCAACCGGTAGTCATATAATGCTTCCATGTGTTGGTTCCCATAACTACATGCCGATTCACCTTGAACAAATATGCCACTTCACTTTGGCATATAAACTGGTTCATACATATGCCAGTTCCTCTCTTTTCACTTATCACATGTGTTGGATTCACTTTGTCATATAAACCAGTTCATACATATGCTGGTTCCTCTCTCTTCACTTATCACATGTGTTAGTTCACACTATGTCCCATATTAACATCAGTGACAACATACAATATCATTATGTCTTCATGTCAGTTTACATAATGCCATGATGATTCACATAATGCCAAGAATCTCCCCCTTTGGCATTGATGGCAATATACAAAAGATATCTTCTCTGCTTCACATCTTCTGCCCATTTGCTGCAGATATCTTTTCGCTTCACTCATTCTCCCCCTTTGACAACAATGCCTAAGTGGAGGTACAATCATCACTATTCCATCATGTTGCTCCCCCTAAGGAGTGGCATCCTTCAACACACCAATCAATCAAAACTTTGTCTTTCCAATACCTGACTGATGTGGAACAATCACTTTTAGTTCACCTCCTGAAGGGGTAATACCCATAATTCACTTCTCAAATGCACAAAAATTGTCTTTGGGAGAGGCTTGGTGAATATGTCTACTAACTGTTCCTTACTGGACACATGCTCCAGTGCAATTTCTTTATTCTAAACCTTTTCCCTCAAGAAATGATACTTAGGCTCAAAATGCTTGGTTCTAGAATGTAAAACCGGATTCTTTGATATATTGATAGCACTTGTGTTATCACAGAATATACTTACCAGTTCAGATACATGGATGTTGAAGCCTTCTAGTACATGCTTTATCCAGATTGTCTGAGTGCAGTTCATGAAAGCTGCAACATACTCCGCTTCCGCTGTAGACTGAGAGATACAACTCTACTTTTTACTCATCCATGAGACCAGTCTACCACCGAGAAAGAATGCACCACCAGTTGTGCTCTTCCGGTCATCCACATTACCAGCCCAATCAGCATCTGTGAACACTTTCATATTGAAATTATTATTGTATGGGTACCACAATCCATAGTCAACTACTCCCTTCAGATACCTAAGAATCTGCTTGACTGCAATCAAGTGAGATTCTCTTGGACTCTTCTAGAACCTTGTAGTGATGCCAACTACATGTGCAATATCCAGTCTGCTATGCACTACATAATGCAACTTACCAATCATTGATTGGTATTCCTTCTCATCAACTAGTGTAGAGTCATCCTCCTTTGTCAATTTGCAACCGGTCACCATCGGTGTACCAACCGGTTCGCTATCTTCCATGCCAAAAGTCTTCAACACCTCTTTGACATATTTGGACTGAGTGATGAAGATTCCATCTTCCATTTGCTAGATCTGCAGTCCAATGAAGAACTTAATCTCCCCTACGAGTGACATCTCAAACTCTTTCTTCATCTCATCAGCAAACTCAAGACTCATCTTGTCATCTCCACCAAAGATGATGTCATCAACAAAACCTTCACAGATCAGAATCTGATCTCCTTCAAACTTCAAGTAGATATTGCTATCTTCACTTGTTCTCTCAAATCCAATCTTCACAAGATGGGAATGTAGGGACTCATACCATGCCCTAGGTGCTTGCTTTAGACCATATAATGCATTATGTAGCCTACATACCATGTCACTATCTTCAGATAGGGTAAACCCATTTGGTTGCTCAATATACACCTCCTCTTCAAGTACACCATTTAGGAATGGAGATTTTACATCCATTTGATATACCTTGAATCTCTTAAAAACTACATATGGAAGAAGCATACGAACTCCTTCCAATCTAGCTATAGGAGCAAAGGTTTCCCCATAGTCTTCACCTTCTTCTTGAGTATATCCTTTGCATACCAATCTGGCTTTATTCCTAATCACTGAGCCATCCTCATTCAACTTATTTATGAACACCCATTTGGTGCCAATGACATTTTTATGCTTTGGTCTGGGTACTAAGGACCATGTACCATTTTTCTCTATCTAGTTAAGTTCTTCTTCTATTGCCTTGATCTAGTCTTCATCTTTATGAGCCTCTTTGAATGACTTAGGCTCAAATTCAGAGATCATACATGAGTTTTCTCTGATCTTTCTTTTGGTAAGGATTCCTGCATCCTTATCACCTATGATCTACTTAGGATCACGATTCAACTTGACATACCGAGGAATGGTCTTAACTGGTTCTTCTTTCTTTTCTTCTTCATCCTCATCTTCATCAGTATCAGCATTCACCGATTCAGGAACACTGTCACTAGTACTCAGTTGACTGACAACTAGTTCCTAGAAGGTTGCAACCAGTTCATTTACAACTTGCTCACTGCTGGTTTTCTCAGTCGTCTCAGAGGATTCATCAACTCTTACATTGATGCTTTCCATAATTCTCTGAGTCTTGTTGTTGTAGCACTTGAAAGCTTTACTCTTGGTGTAATATCCTAGAAATATTCCTTCATCACATTTAGCTTCAAATTTTCCTTGATGTTCACTCCTCTTGATGTAACATTTGCTACCAAATACCTTCAAGTAGTTAACCACAGGTGTCTTACTAGTCCAATACTCATAAGGAGTTTTGTCCTTACCCTTTTTGATGAGTACCCGGTTCATAGTGTAGACTGCAGTGCTCACCACTTCTCTCCAAAAGGTGTGAGCAACCTTTCCTTGGATCAACATGGTTCTAGCTGCTTCAACCATAGTCTGGTTATTTCTCTCTACTAGGCCATTCTGCTATGGAGTGCAGGGGGTAGACAACTATCTCTTGATGCCAAATTATTCACAATACTTGTTGAATTCACTAGAAGTGAATTCCCCTCCTTGATCAGTTCTGAGACATTTGATCCTTTTACCACTTTCCTTCTCCACTGATGCTCTGAAAGCTTTGAATTTCCCAAAAGCTTTAGACTTGTCTTTCAAGAATGTGACCCACATCATTCTTGAGCAGTCATAAGTGAGAATCATGAAGTACCTATCACCCTGCACACTTCTAGTTTTCATAGGACCACATAAATCAGTATGCACAAGATCAAGCAAGTTGTCAGTAGTGAAAGATTTACCTTTAAAGGTTGAGGAAGACAGTTTTACCAATTGGCATGATCTACACAAGGTATTATCTAGTTTGCTCAGCATCGGCAACCCTCTAACTGCCTTGATCCTACTAGCCTTCACAATGTTATCAAAGTTTATCAAAGTTCACATGGCAGAATCTCCTATGCCATATCCAGCTATCATCAAGCTTAGCCATAAGACATGGACTTATAGTTGCATTCAGATGAAATAGGTTACCTTTAGTCTACATGTCAGTGGCTACCAATTTACCGTCTTTACCTTTGATTCTGCAAACTCCATTCTTGAATTGTAGAGTGAGACCATTGTCATTTAGCTAGGCAACACTTAGAAGGTTGTGTCTGAGACCATCAACCTAGTAAAAATTGTCAACACTACTCTTTCCATTCAAAGAGATGGACCCTCTACCTTTGACCATGCATGGTACATCATTTCCAAAGTGAACCACACCACCATCATACTCCTCTAAGGATAGAAACTTGCTCCGATCACCAGTCATATGGTGAGAACAACCACTGTCAATGATCCACTCATTGGAATCATCAAACCGGGAGACAAGAGCCTTCTTGTCTGCCACATCTTCCTTTATAGAAACAAACACAATGTCTTCATTCTCTTCATCTTCTGATTCCTCATCTGTGACACCTTCATCAACTGCCACAAAACAATTTCTCTAGTTTATCCTTGTTGTCACTATTAGGACAGTTCATAGCAATATGTCCTATCCGGTTACAGGAGAAACATTTCAAAGGAAGCTTACCTTTGTATTTACCAGTCCCTTTTGGAAATCTCCTGGCAAGAAGAGCTTCAAATTCCATCAAAAACTCTTCATCCTTCATTTATTTGTTCTGATTAGGTTCTCCACTAGTGCCAACCTCTTTTCCTTTTCTAGATGGTATAGTAGAAGCTTTAAAAGTTGATTCTATCTTTTGAACACTACCATCAAAACTATTCAGCTCATAGGTTGTCAATTTGGCTATGATGGAATCCAAGGATGCCTTAGACTTGTCTATTGATCTCAGCTCCTGAATAGCAGCAACCCTTATTGCATAGACTGGCAACAGGGATCTCAGGACTTTGCTTACCATAGTGGAATCTTCTATTTTGCCACCTGCACTCTTTATTTCTCCAACAACTATTTTGATTTGTATTCCATACTGCTGAATGGTCTCTCCTTCAAACATCCACATGTCTTCAAACTTTCCTGTCAAGCTCTCTTCCTTAGCTTGTTTTACATGCTCATCACCACCATAGATTTTTTCAAGAGCATCCCATACCTCTTTGGGATTTACCTTGTCCTGAACATCAATAAATTCAATGTCAGATAGGCTACTGATGAGGGCTTCCATTACTTGCCCATTTTTTGTATCTCTCTCTTTTGATCATCGGTGAGAGTACCGATAGGAACAACATATACATTTTCAACATAACTCCAGTGTTGAACACCCATGCTTTTGATGAATATCTTCATCCTGTCTTTCCATATACCAAAATTTTCCCTGTTAAACTTTGGACCTTCCCTCTTTATCATTTGACTAGGATCTTTTCCTCAAGCGGTTAAGCTTACAACACAAAGGACCTGGAGGGCTCTGATACCAATTGATAGGTCAATGATGAACCACAACTACCAAACCAGTACTGAGAAGGGGGGTGAATCAGCACAAGCACAAATACAGTCAAAAATTGGTTTGACAACAAATGCTCCAAATGACTGACAAACAGGGATACCAGTAAAGCAGAGTGTAGCCGGTAACATCTAGTATAGCTCAATCAGTCATGAACCGGTCACTCAATAAGCTTTCCCCTTAGCTCAATACTACAGTATCATTATATTCTCATGCATAAACCAGTAAACTTGACCATCAGATCTTCACAACAATGAGTTCAATATGTTTTATAGACAGGCATAAAACATAGAACCTTCATGTGCTTAACAGGTAAAACAAAGCATCACAAGACAAAAGCATTTCACATGACACATATTTTTTCATGTGGAAACCCAACTGGGAAAAACCATGGTGGGGATGAATACCCACAAGCTACTTTTTGAACTCTTTAGAAGTCCGCTCTGTTAGGAGCCTTGTCCGGTTAAGGACATTACAATAGGTTCTGGTAGGAACCGATCTTGTTAAGGATCACCCAGTTAAGGGATACCTAGTAGGGTCACCTTGTTAGAGGATTTCAAGAACTCAATAGCTAAAAGGATCTCCTAAGCTTCTCTATCTTCTCAGAAATCATTAGCCTCAAGTTACCCGGTTAAGGGATTTGAAACAAGCCAGTTAAGACCACCTGATTTAAGGGATTTTGAATCAAGCTAGTTAAGGCTACCCTATTAGGGGATTTTACAACTGTTGAAGTGGTTAGAGATCAATAGGTATTACAATGATCTGTTAACAACACTTAATGTTAATGCAGATCCGTTTAGGCTCCTATTTTCCTTCTGCACATTCACTTTGCAGGTATCTCTTCTCTCCTTTGGTCTGGCAAGAATCACGTATCACTTTCCTTGGATACACACTCACAACTTTTGCCAACAACCTCAGAAGGAAACCCAACATCGACCTTATAGGAAACATACAGGTCGGTAGCAAAAACCCTAAACCCTAAACCTGTTGGATTAAGCAATTCAAATGGTTTGATCCTGACCATTGAATCATGTTGCATTAAATGCAACAATCTTGAATCGATCTCAACATATTCTCCATCATCCATTATCCACCGTTTTCATCGTGGCTGATAACCCATCATGCATTATCACCATTTGACAAACTTCACACATTCTCGAGGTAGATAGGAATAGTCATCTTCATGTAAGATCCTTCATGCACACAGAGCTTACGTGGCAATACGATCTATCCTTCATCATACTGCTAACTCATCACACAAAGATCACCAATTGAGTCACACAGACTTGAGGTACTCCAACCGGAAACCCCAAAGTGGAAGCTACCTACCAACCAGTAGTCATACAATGCTTCCATGTGCTAGTTCCCATAACTACATGTCAGTTCACCTTGAACAAATATGCTGCTTCACTTTGGCATATAAATCAGTTCATACATATGCAGGTTCCTCTCTCTTCACTTATCACATCTGTCAGCTTCACTTTGGCATATAAACCGGTTCATACATATGTCGGTTCCTCTCTCTTCACTTATCACATGTGCCAGTTCACACTATGTCCCATATTGACATCAATGACAACATACAATATCATTATGTCTTCATGTTGGTTTACATAATGCCATGTCAGTTCACATAATGCCAACAACTGTCAGGGTTTCTCACCTCCTTATAGTTATCGGGCACTGACAGAAATCTTTCTCCCCTTTGTCTTTACCAGATGCATCTCCACCTTTGATACAAATTGTTACATCTTTCAAGTCACAACACTTGAGATTGAGGGCTCGACCATCAAGTGACACCAGTTGAGCATACAAATCTGATACTAATTCTTAAAGAACTCAATTGCAGAAGGATGTGTCAATGAATGCTACATACCTGCCGGTCAGACTGCATTACATCTCATTTTATCCCAAATTTATTTAGAATCAAGTGTGATTATAGTATGAATACAACCAACCAAATGAAGAGTAGATACCCTTAATGATGAAATTCTCCTAAGTATTCCTACAAGAATTTGTATCATCTGCAGTTTAGGCAGTTAGTACACCCACAAGTTCAAGCATCCCGGTTCAGTATTATAAGCCCTTGAATTCCCCCTGAGTCATACATCTCAGGTCCAATACCGGGTCTCTAATAAACTCCATATATCAGTTGAGTTGTGCACATGTGATCATTTGATGATCTTTCAGCTCCATTATATCCAACACAGCCTATGACATGATCTTGAATGTACACAATGCAATACAATATTATTATCATGCCATAAATCATACCGGTTAGCCCAAAACCATGCATGCCTACATGATCAACAACCAGACCAACATATGTCATTTAGGTCTTCATCAACACCACCTAAGTCATAAACTCCTCATTCCATGTTACCGGGGCTAATGAAATGATCTCGAACCTCATTATCTTACATAAACTACAAGTACCTATCAACAAACATACCGATAACATCCATGTTTCCTATACTGGTCTATCATCATCACTACCAGAGCACCTTCTTGTAACTCTAGACATTTTGTGTCACTTTGAATTTTATTCCAATTGTTAATCTCCATCTATTGACACATGTAGTAGTGATCCAACTCTTATCTGTAGGTGTGTAGCCAAGGTAGCCACCACACACACTTAGCTACTCATTTCCTTCCTTCATACCGATAGCAACTTGTTCTTCCATGTGTCATGTTCCACTGAGGAGGTGAGTGATAAGGTTAGTTTACTACTCCCCCTAAGGTCATGTATCTCCTTTAAGCATTAGGAGATATTACCTATGCATTGAATATGTAGTGTCGATCCATGGTCCTACTCTCCTCTTTCTTGCTCCAAATCTGCATAACTTCACTTTTATTCCCATTTTCAGTCTTGGGAGTAGGTGTTACCTTCTTCTACTAATGGGTCCTTACATTTCTTGATTCTACATCAGAACCAGAAGCAGTGCTATAGTAGCAAACAACATCCATCCCAACTTCATCATTGGGGAACCTTTTAACATATCGATTTGACCATCTTCTTCTAGTCATGTTGTTGTGACTGGTAACCAAAACTGGTGGACCTCTTTATCCTATAGGGACATTTCTCCTTTGGTTCCATGTAGGCCTCTAACTTCCATATGCTATGTATCCATCTCTATGTTGAGCATAGTTGTTGTATCGACTTCCATATGACTGCAAGCTCTTCTTCCTACATTCAAATTCTCTATTCCCAAGGCCATTGCAGTTATAAGTGTAGACATCTAAAAATGGTCAACACTTGTGGAGTCATACTTTAACATCTGCGCATTGCCTTATTTTTAGGGTTTTTATGTTGCATTAACATTTCTTTTATGTTGCACACTTGGTCTTTATCATTTGTGAGCATCGAGTCCTTCTTTTACATTCCTCATTTTTCTTGCTTTCGAATTTGGTCTTGTTGATAACAATCTTCAGTCATGATTTTGGTCGATCTTATCCTGTCCCATCAATGTGCATGCTCATTTGTCATATTTTGGACATCGTCAATTCAATTTCATTTTGGACATCGTCAATCCTAATCAATGATAGAAGTAGGGTTTTGTCCTCTTGTCAATCTTGTCATCTTGCGATCGATTTGTCATCAATCCTCGTTCTTGTCAATCTTGTCATCTTACGATCGATTCGTCATCGATCCTCTTCCTTGTCAATCTTGTCATTTTGTGATCGATTTGTCATCGATCATTGTCCTCTTGTCAATATTGTCATTTTGCGATCGATTTGTCATCTATCATTGTCCTTTTCAATCATGTCAATTTGGATCATTTAGTCATTGTTCCTCATCAATTGGCACCTATCAATTTGATCTCTTTGTCAATATTGGTCAATTTGTCAACCAATCTCAATCGTTTATCAGCATTGGTCCTTTGTCAATCAAAATCATGATCGAATCGACATTAATTTCTTGTTGTCTTGACCTAATTCTTTGTCTTCTTATTTCTAGGGTTTTATGATTTGATCATTTAATCCTTTTCTTCTTCTTGGTGGGTTAAATAAATCTATTTATTTAGTCCTAGGTCTTTTTCATGAATTAACTAATGGATGAAAACCTATTAATTAATTCACCTAATTCCTATTCATCCTTTTCCTCAATTTTAAAAATTTACTAATTTCTCCTAATTCCTAATTTCTATTTCTCCTATTTTCTTCAATTTTTTTAATATTTCTCCTAATTTCATGGGAATGGCATTTCAATTTTGTCATAATTTGTCATATTTTTCAATCAATCAATCTTGCATGTGAATTTTGTCATAATTTGTCAATCAATTAATCTTGCATGTCAAATTTGTCATAATTTTTTCAATCAATCAATCTTGCATAGAAAATGTCAATCTTGTCATAATTTGTCATATTTGTCATCCTTGATTTGAAATTTCCTTTCAAATCTCTTCATGCTAATCTTGTCCTCTTCCAATTTGTCTATAAATTGGATGAGTTTCTTCAATCAAAAAAGAGGATCAATCATGCTTCTAGTATCCTTACGCTGCCATTTCATCTTGTCAATCTTGCTTTCATACTATGCTTTTGCATTTGTAGGTGAGATCCACAAATAAAGTAATTTGAAGGAGAAAGAAGGACAATGGAGGATTATGGAGGAGATATTCGCATTTTTAATGGTTTGCATTTGGTTTGATTATCTTGTCTTCATACCTCTATTGAATGTTTTTAGGATTTCTTATCATTGCAATCTAGTTTTTGTGGTTGAGCTAGTCTAATATCTATTTGCTTTGATGATTTCCAAATTCCTATCTACATTTTCTGGTGAACCCAACATGAAACTAACCCCTTGACCCTATTTTTGAGTTCTTTTGAGCTGATTTGCAGGTAAAAAAATCAAGAAACAGGGTGACTCAGAGCTTTCTGGACACTTCTACGCCTATGTCAAAGCATTCTACGCCTATGTCAGGGCATCCTGCACTTGTGTCAAAGAGATTTGCGCCTATGTCAAAGGGATCTGTGCCTATGTCAAGGCATTCTGTGCCTATGTCAAGGCATTCTGTGCCTGTGTCAAAGCATTATGAACCTATGTTGAGACATTCTGTGCCTGTGTAAGGCCAGAAACAGAGGTGAAACCAGTGTTTTTACTTGCAAATTACTTTATTTTCATTCTGTTCTTATATTCTGGTTTTTCGTTCGTACTGATTCTCTATGCAGCACCTTGGTGTTACATGTGACGAAGACTAAAAGTGAAACTACTAACAAATCTTATGCAGGACGTGGTCAAAGACTTTTATTAAAACATCTTGCATGTGATTTTTAAAGTAGTTGCACATTTAATTTCTTAAAAGTTAATGAACACCATGCATGCTTTGTTTTCTTTTAGTTTGATTGCATGTATTAACCCTTAGAATTGGGCCTACCTCCCGATCTACCTGGCACTTCACACAGGCATTGGTGAGAGGGAATGACCCAAAGTGGTGACGGGCTAAAGCCAAGCTCTTTCGAACCACTCTAAATAACTGTGGATGCAACGAAAGTTGTAGACAATAGGTGCTGGAATGGTATTGTGACGATTTATTCGCCGGATCAATACCCACCCAAACGGATGCCCTTACTAGAATCTCTTATTTTTAGAGGCCAAAATCCTTCTATCTGTTGGCTCAGGCATTGTGATACGTGCAGGCTGAAGACACCTCTCATGTACTCCTCAGTTAGAGATAGCAAGTTCTTGGGAAGTGATGCCCCTTGAACTCGAAGCTTGGTATGCCTGAGAAGTGAGTGCACTGTAAGGGGGAGCTAGTGCTACCAAGCATCTAGCTATCCAGCTAAGTGTTATATTTTGATTAGAGGATTCAACAGATATTGCCCTTGCCAGCCATAGGATTTGTTGTAAATGTGCTTTATTGTCTTGAGTCAAAGTCAAACAAACATTTTGTCTTCCGTGATTGTCAAAAGTTAAATAAAAAACAAACTTTCAAAAAGTGCTCATAATCAACTTGGGTTTTCAAAATCAACAACCTTCAATTCAAAACAAAATTCAAACAAAAGTCAAAATTTGTCCAAGTATTCATCCAACATTTGAACATGGCTTATCAAAACATTAAAATGTCTTTGTTTCAAAATTCATGTCACTTTAGGCTAGGTTTTGCATAGTCCAACTTAGGTCCTAGGGCATATTGTCATCTCCCTTCATTGTAGTCCTTTTCATTGCAAGCATCCTCATTTTGCACTTAGGTTCAAAATCATTTCCCTAAGTTTTCATTTCATTGTCATATCCAAGCTAGATTTCCATTTAGGTGACATTCATGCATTATCCTTGTCATGCTAAAATTAGGTCTTGCCTAGGTTGCATTTTGCATATTCCAAGTCATTGGTCTTCGCACATCCTTATCATTGTATTGTCATCTTGTCTTGGCTTCAACTTGTCATATCATATCCTTAGATCATTTTCATATCATATCCTAATTCATTGTCATAATCATTGCCTTCTTGCATTTAGTCTCAAAAATTTGGTTTGTCAAACTTGAAAAATCAAAACTTTGGATGATACCCTAAGTTGTTGTTAGGGAGTCTTTACCTTGTCTAAAATTTGTCCTTTCATTAATATCATTTTTGTCAAACCTATCTTAGTATCCAAGCATATAGGTGAGACATTGTCAATTTTTCCTATTGTCATTTGGTCCTTTGTCCTTTAAGGTCTTGACTTCATTTCAACTTCCCAAGGTTGTGTCTTTAGTTTTGCATTTCAAAAGTTTGTCTCCAAAAATTCAAAAGGTACAAAAACATTAAGTTGCATTGTCATCCTTTTAGGTTGCATTTGTCAATACCATTAGTTGCATTGCATAGTGACATGTTTGTTGAAATGAGATCTCAACCTTCATATGAAGTCATGCCATCACAATTGAGCAATCAATCATGTCAATCCAATCTCTACATGTCTCAGAACTTGGATCAAACTTTTTATGATGAAACAAGTCTCCAAATACAAAAACTAGAGGAGAAACTAGCTCAAGAAAAGGAGATATTGGAACAAAGAGTGAAAAACATTGAGAAGAATAGATCACAAATGTCCAAAATGTTTCAAAAATTTCTAGGTCAAAATCCAAATATTGAGCCAATTGATGTAAGATATCTTATCGAACGATTAGACATACCTCTCACAAATAGAGATGATGAAACAATTTCAAGAAAAGAAACAACAACATTATGTGCCTCCACATCAAGAACAAGAAGGTGTTTACTATCAATCAGATTTTCAACCATCACAACCAATTGTTCGACAGCTCCAACATTTCCAACAGACACAACCAATGGTCCAATTTCAACAATATGTCCAACCAACTATACAATGTCCACAAATAGTTCAACCAATGGTGGAATATCAACAAGTTCAATCAACATATCAATGTCAACAACTACAATCACAAATTCACAAACAAAACTTGCAACATGCACCAAGCCAAATTTTGAACATGTCCAACCAATTTGATCAACATCTAGTTCAAAATCAAAACATGACATCAGACCAGAACCAACTCCTTTCCAAACAAGTTCAAATTCCAGATACAACTATGTCAAAACCTTGAAAGAAAGGTGGCTTTAATGCAAGGATCTTAAGGAAATTACCAAGTGAGTTCTTTGAGGAAGATCAAAATAATACACTTATGTCTAGCAATGCCTCATCCCCCCACAAACAAATTGACTCCCTAGTGGCATCTATCCCTACACCTTTAGAAGTTTCACAAGAACCTTCCATATTGTCCTCATCAAACAATACACCCAAGGATGAAATTATCCAAGACCTATCCATAATTGATTACCAAGATAATCCAATTCATGATGCACATCCTTGTCATGTTTTGGAAATACTAGACCCAATGCCACCATACACTTTATTGCCATTACATGTTTTAGAGGACCCCATTCGAAGTCCCTCTTCCTCATGTTCAAGCATTGATTCCTTGCCAGAATCCATCACAAATGTTCAAAGTGCATTTCCTTCATACCAAAACATTGATCCCTTGTCAGAATCCCCCATGCATATCCAAATTCCAGCCTCATGTCAAGAGGATAATTTAGAGCATGAAGAAATGAGTCCTAAAGAAAATCAAGATCAAGATCCTAAAACCTTATCATCCAATCCAATTGTTGACCAAGACCCCATGTTCCCAGGTACTCACAATGATTCCCCTATTCTTGTCCATCCTATCCAAAGTCCTATTGACACTCCATTCCCTGAGAAAGATCAAGATATCCCAGTCCATCCAATCCCAAATGATCCCATTCCATTTCATGAAAAAAATGTCCTTTCAAATCCCATTGACATTCTAGATATCCCCTCCATCCTTTCCGATGATCCCATTAAAAGTCTAGAGAAAATCACCTTTGAAGAGGATTCCAATGATCTTCCTCCTTGTCAAGAACAAATTATTCCTTCATCTCCTTGTCTTAATGCTCCATATACACTCCAAGATCACATTTCTTTTGATGATCCCATTATTTCTCCCATTCCATCTCTTGAAGAGCCTATCATTGAACCATGTCCACTACACAATCCTATCCCCCCTCATGATCCTAATCCCCCTCATGATTCTAATGTGTTAGTGCAAGATGTTCATGAACCCCCTATATGCACAATGGGTTCTTCCTCTTTGGTGCAATCCGATCCACTTCATGATCTCATTATTTCTCTCATATCATATCCACCTCATAATGGACTTGCGTCTTCTTCCCAAAGAAAAGAGTATCCTACAAGTCAAGATATTCATAAAGGCAAAGGAGTAGACCTTCATGAGAAAGAACCCCTCCATATCAAAGAAGATCTTAAGGGCCATGTTTACACAACTCACTCTCAAGACGTTGGTATCCCTTCATCAAAATCAAAACATACACCTTCCCCATCATACCTTCCATCCATCTTAGGTCTTTATATCCCTTCCTCCTCTATGAAAGGTCAGCAAAGGCACACATCCTTGAGTAAATTTCATCCATCCAAAAGAACTCCATTTCATTCATATCCATCCATGCATTCCTTTCCCCCTCCAAGCAATTTATAAAAGTCATAAGTCTCGCAATCCACATGTATTCAACGATCAACATGTCCAATATAATCAACATGTCAAAAGAAAGCAAAATATGATCTCTAAAGAAAAAGAAAAATCCAAAATGTTACAAAGGTCCATTGCTCAAAAACAAATGACCAAATCTATATGGGTTCCTAAATCCCTTGTGCAAGAAATGTACTCCAATGAACCACAAAAGCATGAAAAATAAAAAACCATGTGGATCCCTAAGTGGCTCCTTGAAGCACAAAAGCCTAAAGAAACATCCAACTTGGCATCCAAAGTTGTTATTCCTCCATCCAAACCTCTCAAATTTGTTCCTCCATCACATTATTCATCCATTTTGGGCCCTTATGTCCCAAAATCCCAAGTTATTCCTCCATCCAAATCTCACAATCTGAGATCCATTTTTCCTCCATCAATCCACCACTCGTCAAGGTGTGTGCCAATGTCAATCTTGCCTACATTTCCATCCACTGAAGCCTAGTTCTTCCAATACCCTATCCATTATCCAATGCATATTTTCCATCCTTCGATCCCTTTGATCCAATACTTTACATAAATCCTCGTCTTAGTTTCATCTTATTTTCCATGTCCTTATCCTACCAACGTCTTTGAGCATACTTTTAAAGTTCATGGTCCATTTTTTTCAAGGCTAATATCCAAACAAAAAGATGTTTGAGTCCTTCTTCCATCCCCTATCATGTGTCCATCTTCTATTGAAAAAGTCAAAATACAAAAAAAAAAAGTGGGAATAGAAAAAAGAAAAAAAAAAGTAAAGCAAAAATAATTTGTCCACTGGTGAAAACCTGGCAAATAGGTGCCTTGGGCAAGAACCGTGATGAAAACCTAGCAAATAGGCATCATGTGTAATATATGAACTTCTTGCACACCACACTTGGGGGTAGGTTTTATCCTATCATATCCTTTTGTTCTTCATTGTTCCATTATCCTATCGAACCCCTGTCATTACCCTTCATATCCTATTGTCCCTCATGTCTAGTTTCCCTTTCCACCTTTGATCTTGACAAGGCTGAGGATCTTCATGAGCATCGTGCATCTTGTTTGCTGTTTTTAGTCCATCATAGTTTTTGGTCTTTATCCATTTTCTTATTATAACCTTTCATCCATATTCCCTAGCTTATTGCAACTTTCTGCCACTATCTCGTATCCTACCCCGACCTTTAGTCCATGTCCCTTATCCATTCTTGGTCTTGCTTATCCTATCCATACACTCTTTTCCATTCCTTGATCTTGATCTAACATAAGGATGCAAAATTTAAACATAGTTTCAAAAACCTCTTGACATGTCCCTCATGCCATGTCACTGCTTTACATTGTCATATCTAGTCTCTTGTCCCATCACACCATAGCCCTTGAAAATTGCATCCGTATAGTCTCCATGATAAAAGGCCTTTGTCTTCCCTCTATCCATCATCATTTCAAAAAGCCTATTTATTCACCTGTCATATTCCTTGCCTTGCTAGACACTGGGGGCAAAATCACAAAAATTGAAAAATGTCCTGAAATAATCCAAAAAAAATTCAAATAATGTCCTGAAATAATCCAAAAACATCAACTAATGTCCTAAAAAAATCCCTAAAAATCAAATAATTTCTTGAAAAAAATCCAAACAAATCAAATAATGTCTTGAAAAAATCCCTAAAAAGTCAAATAAAGTCCTGAAAAATGAACAAAAAAATTGTAAAAAACTCGAAATTCCTACAAAGTGAAAAACATCAAAATCCAAAAACATTTTCTTTAGCATTTTGCATTTTTGTCAATAAATATCCCCTTTGTGCATAGACAAATCACTGAGCATACATCCAAGGACAATTGATCAAACATTTGTTTAGACAACAAATAGATAACATGTTACAACACTGCGCTTTAATGAAATCACGCATTCATAGATGAACTTTTCAATCAAACCAGACATTCAAACTGATCAAAATTGTCATATCAATCAATCAACATCCATATCATTTGTCCTTGTCACTATTATCATGGGTCTTATACAGGGTGTAGTATACTCGAAACCAGACTGTGTCCTGTCTTAGACGGGGTGCCGCATTCCCTGAAACTAGACAGCATGATCATTCTTGTTTTCCACCTTTGACAATGATGATCAAACTGTTTGTTTGACTTGGTCAAATTTGTGCATCTTATCTTTTTACTAATTTATCTCTGGCTTTGATCATGTTCCTATGTTGCTCAAGGATGTCACTGAGTGATTTAGAGTGACCGGGATGGTTCATGGTCCCTTTCCTTTTTTGTTGTGTTTGTTGTTTGTGGAATATTTGTCACAAACTAGGGCAACTATATCATTGGGTGTCTGTGATAAGTATGTTCACTTTGTGAATGCCGCACATACCTCGACCCTTGATGTATGCACCCTAGGATGCTTCACTCATTCCTTGTGTGCGATGTGTCTGTCTTTTGCAAAAGGGGTTGCGTTTCAGCTCTGGCCTTCAATGCCATGATGCTTTGCATCCACTTTGCTACATTAAATAAAGGTTCTCACCTACTTCTGTGCATTGGTGAAAGCAAGTTTTTCTTCATCTCTAACTATCCTCTATCTAATTTCTTCTTACTAACATTTCTTTCATCAGTTTGGACAGTCAGTTCGGTTTAGTTCTCCGATCTCCAACAAAAAAACATAAGTTGCATCCTGCATTCATTGGTTAGTGCATTTGCATTATATCAAGCCCATATCAAGAATTTTATCCATTTCATATTATAAATGCATCAAATACACATAAAAAATATATTCATACATGTTCCACAATGGTATATAAACAGTGCATAAGCCATCCATACATGGAAAGTACACATCAGCCATAACACATTGCATTCCATCATATAGATGCATATCATCTCATATATCAAAACAATATCGGAGTACAAAGTTGGACTATTTGTCCTACATATGGCCCGCAGGATGAGAACATAATGTCAAACTATATATGTCCTGTCATAAGGAGCACATGCCTCTATCACTGGGTGCTCCCTCTGTCCTCCTCATCCTTGCCATGTCTCAAGGATGATGTCCCTCCTATCCCTGGTCCTGGCTGTGGTGGTCTCCTAGGTCCACTCACCCCCATGCTGCTCACTGACCTCTGAGAGCGTGGCCTACTCTCTATCCTTGACCATGACTGATATTTCACTGCTCTCTGCTCTAGTGGAACTGCACTCTCATATAGTGTCCTCAACTAGTGTATCTCATCTCTGCTCTCTACCAACATTTGTGCCATCTCACATGCACTGGCATCCCTAATCGACCCAATATACTTGGTCACTCTCTACTCTGCTTGTTGTGCCTAGGCTATCACTGTATCTGGAGCCATTGTCAGTCTGGCTATCTCTGCTCTGAACTGATCCTACTCTATCCTCAAGATAGCATTTTGTCTCTCTAATGTGGCAATGTAATCATGCTAACTCACTATGGTGGTCCTACATGTCTGCATCTCCTCTATGCTTGCTGTCTCCTGCAATACCTTGTGATCCGCCGGATCTGACTCATCTCACTGCATGCACCTAGGACTCTCCTCATCCCCCTCATCCTCATCATCTTCCTCCTCATCCTCATCACCTCCATCCTCATCATCCTCCTCATCCTCATCACCTCCATCCTCATCATCCTCCTCATCCTCATCATCTCCCTCCTCTTCTCCAGCAAGTGGGAAGTCCTCCTGTCTCCTAGGTACTGGAATATTAGGATCCATCAATGGCACAGGCCGTCCTCATGCAAACCATCGCTCATACTCCTCTGTCATCCCAGTATCCACAACATCTGATCTCCAATCCCACTATCTCTGTTGTAGCTATGTGAAGTTGACATATGCTATGTGTGGCTGAATCATCCTCCCCCACTGACTCATCTCTCTGTGAGATCGGGCAAAGTGTGCAGTCCCTCTTGGTACATCTTGTCTCTCTCCAAACTGTCATCTAACTCTCTCTGGCAGATACATCTCAATCACTCTCTAGCGATTCACTAGTCGCCCAATCAGGTACCTCTCCTGTCTGCAATATGGTAGTTCATCACTATAATCTGACCATCCAGGGCAATCCTAATATGGCCTCCATGTGAACTCTCTCAATCTGTCTAGCTCATGTCGCCAATACAGTATGTATCCAAATGGACCCTATCTCAGCATACTCCCATAACAGTACACATATGGTCGATGTGCTACTACCTGTTTCTCTGCAATCGGTCGACATATGGCTATGTACTCAAATGCCCATACCTGTAACAGTGTGACCCCACAGTTCAAAGTCTGTACCCTCTGATATGCTATCTAATGCAACTAAAAATATAGTATGGCAAGCACACATGGTCCCCATGCATATACAGTCCCCTCTATCGCCATCTGCTCTAACACTCTTCCCCATCCAATATAGAATCCATGTCCTCATCTGTCCCCTGCTAATAGGCATGCTATAACCAGTGCTATCACCACATATCGCTGATCGTACTCTACTGCCATGGTCTCCCAGCGGATCTCCCTTTCTACAATATCAAGGTCATCTACATCGCACTCAAATAATTTGCACAAAGCGTCTCTCCCTGTTACTGGGTCATATACTATCATCTCCCCATGAATCGGAATGTGGAGGATACGCCACACATCCTCTAGTGTCACAGTCGCCTCTCCAGTCGGTAGATGGAAAGAGGAAGTCTCTGAATACCATCACTCTGCCAATGCGGTAAGCAGTCTTGTATTTTCCCTAATCTCAGGCATGAATGTAATATAGTATAATCCAAGTCCTACTAATGTATCTCTATCTGTACTCCAGAGTCTATGTCGTAACATGAAGCAGTCGGGTCTGTTCTCCCGTGTAATCAATGGATACTGTCAACTCTGCATCACAATTGGGGCACACTTTGTCAGTTTTAGGGTTTTCTCCTAAGGGTTACATTTCCTTGTTTCATGCACAAATCAGGGTTTTCCTTATCTATTTTGACCTATCCTACCCTTATCCCTCTTTTTGGGATCATCTGCATGCTGTTTTTGGTCAAATTGGTGTTTTCAGTGCACAACTGCGCCTGTGTACCCTATCCTATGCCTGTACAGTATCAAGCTACACCTGTGTACCCTACACAGGTGCAAAATATCCTCACACAGGTGCAGATGTCCATTTTTCCATTCCCTGTGGGCCCCGCAATGTCCCGCAATCAAGCAAAATTCATGAAATTGACAATATGGGTTTTTAAGCTACATACCGTTGCTCCCGCATTGTCTGGTCATCTGTAGGTGTGTACATGTTCCCCAAGGTGATCTTCCATTGGAATGTTAACCATCTCTCTGCAAGGGTCTTTTTCCTAAGCAACAATTCCTCCACTTCGGCTAGTGCAAATGAGCTCTTTTCCTTCTCCTTGTCTCATTTATAGATCTTTGTCAGTGCCTAGATGGACATGCATGCTCTCCATCTTATGCTAGTCGTGGTCTTTTGCACCTTCTATTGCTTGTAATTTGTGCATCCGAACATCAATTCTTGATCTGTTCGAACCTATCATTTTCTATTATTCTTATCGACTAATTGGCCTCTTTTTTGGATGTTTCCAGCCAATTCCTCGAGGGGGCATGCATATGTCATTGTTATTGTCTGGGGCATTTTCATTATTGTTCTTTGAAACAATGCTTAGAATCACATTGTCTTAAAGAGGGGCAAAATGTAGACATCTAAAAATGGTCAACGCTTGTGGAGTCATACTTTAACATCTGCGCATTGCCTTATTTTTAGGGTTTTTGCATTGCATTAACATTTCTTGTATGTTGCGCACTTGGTCATTATCATTTGCGAGCATCGAGTCCTTCTTCTACATTCCTCATTTTTCTCACTTTTGAATTTGGTCTTGTCGATAACAATCTTCAGTCATGATTCTGGTCGATCTTATCCTGTCGCATCAATGTGCATGCTCATTTGTCATATTTTGGACATCGTCAATCCTAATCGATGACAGAATTAGGGTTTTGTCCTCTTGTCAATCTTGTCATCTTGTGATCGATTCATCATTGATCCTCGTTCTTGTCAATCTTGTCATCTTGTGATCGATTCATCATCAATCCTCGTCCTTGTCAATCTTGTCATTTTGCGATCGATTCGTCGTTGATCCTTGTCCTCTTGTCAATCTTGTCATTTTGCAATCGATTTGTCATCAATCGTTGTCCTTTTCAATCATGTCAATTTGGATCAATTAGTCATTGTTCCTCATCAATTGGCACCTATCAATTTGATCTCTTTGTCAATCTTGGTCAATTTGTCAACCAATCTCAATCGTTTATCAACATTGGTCCTTTGTCAATCAAAATCATGATTGAATTGACATTAATTTCTTGTTGTCTTGACCTAATTCTTTGTCCTCTTATTTCTAGGGTTTTATGATTTGATCATTTAATCATTTTCTTCTTCTTGGTGGGTTAAATAAATCTATTTATTTAGTCCTAGGTCTTTTTCATGAATTAATTAATGGATGAAAACCTATTAATTAATTCACCTAATTCCTATTTCATCCTTTTCCTCAATTTTTCCAATTTACTAATTTCTCCTAATTCCTAATTTCTATTTCTCCTATTTTCTTCAATTTTTTTAATATTTTCCCTAATTTGATGGGAATGGCATTTCAATTTTGTCATAATTTGTCATAATTTGTCAATCAATCAATCTTGCATGTCAATTTTGTCATAATTTGTCAATCAATCAATCTTGCATGTCAAATTTGTCATAATTTTGTCAATCAATCAATCTTGCATAGAAAATGTCAATCTTGTCATAATTTGTTATATTTGTCATCCTTGATTTGAAATTTCCTTTCAAATCTCTTCATGCTAATCTTGTCCTCTCTCCAATTTGTCTATAAATTGGATGAGTTTCTTCAATCAAAAAAGAGGATCAATCATGCTTCTAGTATCCTTACGCTGCCATTTCATCTTGTCAATCTTGCTTTCATACTATGCTTTTGCATTTGTAGGTGAGATCCACAAACAAAGTAATTTGAAGGAGAAAGAAGGACAATGGAGGATTAGGGAGGAGATATTCGCATTTGTAATGGTTTGCATTTGGTTTGATTATCTTGTCTTCATACCTCTATTGAATGTTTTTAGGATTTCTTATCATTGCAATCTAGTTTTTGTGGTTGAGCTAGTCTAATATCTATTTGCTTTGATGATTTCCAAATTCCTATCTACATTTTCTAGTGAACCCGACGTGAAACTAACCCCTTAACCCTATTTTTGAGTGCTTTTGAGCTGATTTGTAGGTAAAAAACTCAAGAAATAGGGCAACTCAGAGCTTTCTGGACACTTCTACGCCTATGTCAAAGCATTCTACGCCTGTGTCAGGGCATCCTGCATAGTTTACATTTCTTGCAACAGCAAATGGACTCATCTTATTTTGTATAGGAGCAGATCTATGCATGTTTTTACATCTTAACATATTATGGTCACATGTATTACTATTTGGATAGATAAAATTCTTATTTCTAAACCTTTTTATGTATTCATCTACCTTATGACCATAGTCTTTGCAAGAGAAGTAGTAACTGGTAAAGGATGACATATGACTTACAAATTTGTTCTGCCATGTATGGGGAGATCTTACTGGTTTGGTAACTCCATGTCTCTTTCTTTGGGGATGGACCCTAGGTTGTTCACCCTTTGCAGTTCTTCCATTTCATCCCTTCATTTTCCACACAAGTCTTATCTTGTGGGTAATATAATTCCCTTGTCCTCTACTAGTAGGAAGTCTTCCTTGTTTTCTTCTCATGTTCTTACTTCTAGTGAAGCTATGTTCTCCCATCTTCCCTTTTCCTTTGGAAACTACATTGTTCCTTCTTCTTGCAGCACTGGTCTTCATCCTTATCTGCATGTCTTCACCAATTGTGGTTAGATCTACCTTCTTTCAGGGAGCATTTATAAATGTGAAAGTATGTCCCTTGTTCTCTCCATTTGAAGAGACAAACATAATGTCATTGTGGGGGACATTCTTGCAGGTGGAGCAATCACTGACACCACTACCTAATCCTTCAGTGTCCTTGGAATGCTTTTTCTTTTTAAACATTTTATCCAAGGAATCATTGCTTCCATTAAATTGAATTCTCACCTTGAGCTCAAATTGACATTTCTCAAGGTCATTTAGGAAAATTTCCATTTCTCCTAGCTGCTGCTGATATTCTTTATCTTTTACTTCTAGCTCAGGTGCTAGATCTTTACACTGGCACTCCTTGGTGTCTTCGTGTTGAGTCTTTAATTCTAAGACACATTTCTTAGATTCTTCAAGGCATTTGATCAGCTGGTTTTGCTCCACTATAGCAGCATTCTTGAATAGTTTGTATTCATTTCTCACTATACTGAGTTCTTCAAGTGCATTTACAAGTTCTCCTTCAAGATCAACTTTTGCTTCCTCTTCCTCTTCATCTTTACTATCACTGCCAAACACATCTTGCTAGTAGGAGTGACCTACGTGATCATTCTCAGATGTGTGCCTCTCATCTTCTATTTCTTGAGCCATGAAGAGGTGGGTTCCTTCTTCATCATTGTTGTGGCTTCTAATAGATCTCTCTTCATCATCTATAGATACATGAGATGGATTTCTCATCTTGTCTTTACTAGCTAGTTTTGTAGTGGTAGGCTCTTCCATAGAGCTTCTTCAATTTGTCCCATAACTTTTTTGCTGATCTGCATCTATCCACTTGTGAGGAGACATCATTTGATAACCCGTAGAGTATAGCCTTCATTTCTACATCATTACAACAGTTTCTTCTTTCTGCATCTGAATCAGTGCGAGGACTGGCTTTACTAGGGCAGCCATTTACAACCAACATCTATACATCAAACCCTAAAGAGGATAGGTAGAATTCCATTCGACAACTCCAAATAGAGAAATTTGAACCATCAAGTACAAGAGTAGGGATTGACACAAAAAACACCATTGTGTTCAAATACCAGAATCTACCTAAGCTAGAGAAAGCTTATCAATAGGGAACCCAGGCTTTGATACCAATTGTTGAACACTAGATGTCACTGAGAAGGGGGGGTGAATCAGAGATTTCCAAACTTAGCCCTTCTCTAACCTATGTGTATAAACCAGTTGATAGATTTAACATAAAGAAAACTTACTGGTTAGAAGGGAGAATGACACAAATGCATTCACACATAAAAGAGACACCACATAACAGCAGATCTACGAGGAAAACCCAAGATTGGAAAAACCTCAGTGAGAAATACTACTGGAGACTACTACTCCAATCTAGCCTCATAATAAAAACCTTGGTTACAACATTTAGGGCAGCAACCCAAGGAGCACCAATGCTTGATTTTAGGGCACCAACCCAAGGAGCACCAACCCTTGCATAGAGCTCCAACCCAGTGATTACAAAATCATATTTTGAATACAAAAATTATCTTCTTGTTACAAAAGGACTTTGTAACTCCCATGTATGTCTCTCCATCGGTTCTCCTCTCTACAGATCTTTGTCGGTTCTCTCTTCACCTTTTCTCTATAGCAACCTTATCTTCTACTGTAATCCACTCTCTGCTACATCTTTGTTGGTTCAGCCTCTTCTTCTTCCTTGCCGGTTCTGCACTCTGTTAGTTCTCTTTTCTCTATGCCACACTATTGCTATCCACCACCCATATTGATAGCTTAGTCAAATGACTACCATCTGAATCTTGTCGGTTCTCACCTTGCCTTCTTTGCAGTCTTCTGCAACTCTTCTCTATTGGTTTAGTCACCACTGGTGAACTTCTCTATCAAACTCAATGGTCGGCTACCAGTTGCCTCACTATTGTTGGTTGAACTCTTCAACCCATTTCTCACTTGCACACATAGTCTCTTCTTCTAATTCTCATTGTGTACTTGACTGATTTTCTCTTACATGTAGCAACAACACTCTCTCATTCAACAACTCAAATAATATCTTTGGCTCACATTCTTATATCCAGATTTTCCTGCCTAAATGTGAATTTGAACAATTACACACTAGGATTTCCTCCATGCACTAAATCTCCATCTAATCTAATCTTTGATCATCATGACACATCAAATCCAATCTAATATCCTATCCTTGATCGATGTTTAGCACTCAATCAATGAGCATCACCCATTTGTTTACCTTGCAAAACACGTCTTCTCTCTTTAGCTGTCTGCAACATGTTTTCTGACCTTTTGTCTTATTGATCACATGAGTGATGTGGTTTCCTTTATCCTCTTCAATCTACAAGATCAGTCTTTACTGGATCTATGTTGTTTCCTTCATGTCGAGCCACAATCCTCTTCTTTTCTTCCTCTAGCTTCGCAATTGTCATAAATGTTGGACCAGTTGCCAATGACCTCACTGACACATTACACTAACCTGTGCATGCATTCCACTTCACCTCCACATGGCCCCTTTGTTAGTTTCCACCTTTTGTAGGCTAGTTATGTCGATCCAAACAAGATCACTGACCAACCACTCAGTCAGGTTCATCTACTAGTTTACAAACCCTATCAGTTATACCCTAACCAATCTACCTTCACCCTTGCACTTTACTTCTCTTCTGGTGGAACACCAAAATTGGTCAGCACACATGCCAACCTACCTCATGCGCATCTTCATCAGATGGGAATCCTTCTGCATTCACACTTTGTCAGCATTACCAATGGACATACTTATCGGTAAACTCCTTGATGATAGCATGTCATCAATCTTCAACATGCTCCATCTATTTACAACTTCTCAACCTTGCCTGCTTCATTCAATAGATTGATTCTTCTATTAAGATGTTTGTCAAAGTGACAACCATATCCTTCAATCTGTGTACCAGCAACTCATCATTGTCTATCTGACTGATCCGATGCACATCCCTGATCGCATGCACCTAAGGCAACTTAGTGTTTCACTAGTTCATCCGGTGTGAGCCTTCAATCACTTTCCTTTAACACTTTTATCTTATCTTCAAGTATTATGATGCATTCTATGCATAATAGGAGATAAGCTTCACTTACCAGTAGAGTGGATCTTTGTCATCTGCATCCTGCAATGTACCAATGTGGCTTCCCTATTTGAGAAACATATTTTCAAATAGGCACATGTGAATCAGTTGGCACATTCACTGTCAGTCATCTCTACAAGTGGTGACTGCATTTTTATTTGATGGGAGTCTTGCTATTTGAAATCCACATAGCATACTGGTGGCGTGCACATACTTTACCTCTAGTGTTGATGTGATTTTGGTAGCATTTCCCCTCTTCATCACAATCAACAGACCAACATCTTTCTCTCTTGTTGGTTGGAAAGTATGTACTACCAACATGTCACTTATCGGTCTACAATCCTTGTGTCTTCAACACAAGTCAACGCTAACTTGTGTACCAGTGACTCCAAAGGCCAATATGCTAGTTGACCTTATCTCCCTTACCAATGAACTTATATGCTATATAACATCAAAGAAATCTCATCCGGTATGCATCAAAGACAATACTGCACATACATCTCCCATATCGGTTGACATCAATGACAACACAATGCCAACACATTGGGCATAGAGATAGAAAAGATTACTCTACCCCAAGTTGCTTGTGGCCTAAGGATCAAACCACATGTGATGGCCCAAGGCCATCTGGAAATTAATCAATTTTTCCCTCGATCAAATATGTAGTTGTGATCGCATTGCATCTTGAATAGTTTAGAGATATTACTGTCATATACCTGCTCACGATTATCAAGCTCTTCACCCTTAAGCATGTCATAAAAACCATTTATCTCATTACATTCTTCACTAATTTGAACTTTATCACAAGGCATTATTTGAGACAAACAATGGCCATGGTTAGTATCTGAAATAACAACATGTTGAAAACAACATTCATCAAGTTTCATGATAACCCCACCAAATTGAAGAAGAAAATAAAACACTTCATACTCTGTTCTACAACTGGCACCATGAAAATTGGTCTCTTCATTTTTTAGCACCTTCATAACATATTTATCATTTAAACACTCTTGCAAACATAATAAACACTCATTACAGATGTCAAAGTAAATGCTCTCATATGTTGGTTCATCCAACATAACTATTGGTTAAAAAATATTCATATCCAAACAATCAACATTTGAAAACCATTCTAATTCACTTATGTCTTTTGTTGACATAGTCACTAATTCTTGATCAACATTTTGCACACTTAGGTCACTATATGATTAAAAGGAATCATTATTCATCTTCTTAATAAAACTATCCTTATGTGCAACAAAAGGTTCCAAATTTGACTTCAAAGTATTATGTGGAGCAACAAGGAAGAAATCTTGTTCATCCACTTCACAACCTTGGATGATGTCAATGAACTCCACACTCTCATAATTGATGTCAGCACTTGTAACATTAGAAAGAAAATCATCCTCATATTCACTAGGTACAAATGTTTCTAAATCAGATTTAAAGAAACCATGGAAATCATCAAGATAACATGTTTCATCACAACCTATTTCATCCTCTTCACTTCCCAATTCTTCACATGAAGCAAACTCTTTACACAAAAAAGACTCACTATATGGATGATCCATAAATTTTTCTGATGTAAGCCCTTTACTATTTATAAATTTATGAGTCTCTTCATGCACAATTGTTTGTAATGGAACAATTGGTATGCAACTATTCAAAACATTATTATCAAGGACACATACCTCAACTAATAATTCATGCACATTACTTTGGATGAATTCATGTGGTATAGATATAGGCTGCAACATACTTTCCTTATTTGAACACACCATGCAACTTTCTATCTCAAGAGCATTATCAACCAAAAATGGTGGCACCTCATCATTCAAATTTTCATTGTCATACATAACTGATTTCTAAGAGACTGAATTCATGTCATCAAAATCCTGCACACTAGCATTTTCTTCATCAAATGTACAACTTTCCAATTCTTTATACACACTATTGAATTTATCTAAAACTCAAGACTGTAGAGGGATCTCTTGTAAAATTTCCCTGTTGGATAAACTACTGTTGTTGTCATATGGTATAACTAAAATTATCTCACTAACCTTTTTTTCACTAACATGAGGAATAACCATTGTCTGGGACAAGATCTCTTCACTCACATTTTTGTTTAAATCATAATTTTTAACAAGGTTAGTGTGATCAGTAGTGATGCAAATTCTTTGACATTGATTTTTACCTTTTGATTCACACCTTTCTTCAACATTGAACATCTTAGGATAGCACGCTCTTGCAGATAGATAACCCTTAAGGATTCTAGGTTATTTTCAATATCCATTTCTATCCTATAAGCCAGATGCATGGTTTTAGGATCTTTGTCTCTTAGCAAATAGCTCATTTTCTCATCAAATACAACTAGGTAAATAGCTAAACACACTACATCATTGGGCCTATAGCTACTAGGAATATCATCTAGTGTTCTTGCAAATCCTAGATTGAAAGCAAAAATTAATTCATCTTCCTTCTTTTGAATATCCCTGAATCTTTTCATAACTGAGCCTAGATCAACTCTTTCACCAAATTGTTCCATGAAGGCTACTTTTAGTTCATCCCATAAAGAAATAGAACATGCTAGAAAATAAGAGAACCAATCTCTGGAATCCCCCTTCAAAAATTGAACAAAAAACTTCATGAGAATATCTTCTTGATTTGTCTCAAAATCTCCCATCAAATTAGAAAACTCTTGCAGATGTTGGCATGTTGATTTTGATCTTTTCCCATTGAACCCTGGTAAATATTCCCTAACCCTAATAGGAACCGGATTTAGGAAACCTTGAATGCCATTAAAATTTAATGGTTTATATTTTTCCTTAGAGAGCATTCTATTATGACTTGACAGAGGTTCCACACTTAAATTTGATATTTCATAGGGATGTATAGGCAAACAATACATCTTATCTTTCATTCCCCTTTACAATCTTAAAATATTACAATATATATCTCAAAACATACTTCACCTAGCTTAATACAAAAATATTGAAATGTATCACAAAAGTTTGTAAAATAACCACTACCATTCCCTTTTTTAGTTCTTTATGCACTTAAAAGGGCGAAATTTTCTACATATGATTTTCATGAAAACACATTTGACTCATGAAAATCAAAATACTTGGAGATGTTGTAATCATTGGGAATTAAGCTTCTGGTTCAAAATATTGGTAGATCTAAAGCTCTCTTCATATCTTCATTAGGTTCTTTTGTAGAGTCGCCATCTCTTTGCAGATGTCAAAATTTTTAACAACTGGAATTTCTTCATAGGTCAAACTTTTTCAAAAACTAGCACTAGAGCATCTTCTTATTATCATATGGCATCATATGAATTCCATCCTCAACCTGTCAGGGTACTTCATCACGAGAGCTCAAGTATGCTTCATCTCTTCTGTAAATTCTTTGGTTCTTCTTTAGTCCTTCTTCAAATAATGCACACTAGTACAAAGGTCTTAAAGTCGCCACTCGCAACTTGTGAGGTTTTGAAATAATCATAAAATAGGAACAAATCTAGAAAAAGTTGCATTGAAAGATGAAATACAACAGATTCTCAGACAACATTCATGAGAATTGACTCAAACTGACAAGGGACAGATTTAACAAGCTCATAACTCTATAAGGAAAAAGATTTGGATTCTATGATGTCGGGAGAAAAGCTCAACCATCTAATCACATAAAAACCTAGAAAACTTTATGCAATTCCCCAGCAGAGTTGCCATTTTGTTGGTTCCCGAATTGGGTTTTATGCTTTAAAAGCCACCAATACACTCAATCCAATTTCTATGAAGTATCCAACTTTAATTATGGAAATTATCACAAGGATTGGATAAACTTACAAGGATTTTGCAAATCCTTCTATGCTTTGGTCTTTGCAAAACTCGGGAGGGTGATCCCTTTAGTGAATTTTATGATCTCTGCACCACACTCAAATATTCACTAAAACAAGGCAGATGATCTCATAAACGGGATCAATGGTAGGGATAATTCTCAATAATTGCAAGTCCTCTAGTGATCCTCAACCTAATCAAAGCATGAGATGGGTAGGATAAACAATAACAAACATGAAATGAAAGGTATTCTGATAATCACCAAATTATAGAGATTTGTCAATGAATTTGAACACAAGATTGATATTTAAAATTAGTTACAAGCTATGATCAGTGCCTTACTCCAATGGGAACCTGAAGATACAGAATGTAAACTAAAAACGCAATAGAATTTTATCTAATAGTATAAGATCTAAGATAATATTGCCTTACAATATATCTCATTTGTACTCCCAACCTAAACTACTTATCTAAATCCCTGCATAAACCCTATCACTCTATAATCCCGCTTCAAGCATTTAATCAACCCCTTAGGTCAAAGCATGAAATAAAAAATTACATACATCATAACAATACAACAAATGAAAAAACTCTTGAGTCTATTCATTTGAAAGATGACATAATTATACACTAGAGAGAAATAGATCAGAATTTTATTTCTATTGAATAAAATTACTACTCCTATCATAGAATAAATTTACATATAACTCCTTCAAGAACCTGCACAAATATTGACACTAAATGCTTTTCTTTTTCTCTATAAATTACTTTACAACTTGCTCACTTTACCTAGACTCACTACTAGAACCGGACAAGGAAACCCAAAGGAACTAGAATTTTTGAACCCTCAAGAGACTTCCCAAATCAGAACCTGTCTAATGGCCTTCATTTCCCTTTTTATAGAAGAAAAGGTAGCAACAAGCTTCAGGCCAAGAGACACATTTCAACAAAATATTTACTCTTAGCAATTAGGCCTAAGAGCCTATATGTGATTTTGTTACAAAATATTCTATATCCATGTGCTGGCACTGAATCAAAATTTTCAACTAAAAATCGGTAGAACCAAAACCACTTGAGTTGTGCTGTTATCACCTAGATGCCTTCGGATGGAGTGTGAGATGTTACGTTTTATCCAACATATCTCTTCCCTTCTCGAAAGGGATATTGAGTCTCAGCAAGAAGAAAAGTCACCTCTAAACTAGAAGAGGAGCTCCAGCCTTCATACCCAGGATCAGAGAAAGTGGAAGGAGGAGCCTAAGGGGAAATGTAATATGTTGGAGAGGGGTCACAACTTCCATGCAGTCAAAGATATGACTGACAGCCACTCCCCACCCAAACAAATCCTTCTTTCATTCCTCTGTGGGCTCCTTCTTCAAACCCCCTGTCATCTAGTGGTAGAGTAGAAGAAGAGGATGTTCCATGCATGGCCTTTCTTGATAAGAAAAGGCTTTCACGCCCCCTCTAGAAATCCTTCTCACTTTCACAACCCCTCTAACAATAAACAAACTCACATGGGAGAAAAGAACCCATCCAGTATCATAGAGCACACAAAAACTCCATGCATGATCCTTCTCAAACATCATCTTCCTTGCTAAATAAAAACTGCTCTCAAAAAATGAAAAGGATTCTTTTCTCTTCTACCAATTTAGTCACCACCCTATTATATTTATAATAAAAAACACTTCATTTGGTGATGTTCATTCATGTGAAAAATCATCATTTTGGTGCTTTCAACTAAACCTGCCAGCTATGGATTCTAGAAATCATGCCTATCAAATCCACTGCCTCCTACTAAGGCTCATCTTATGTGAACAATTTTATTATGATCTTGTTCCTCTTTGATTGTACAAATTTTGATTCAGAATCCCTGAGAAATCCATGATCTCCCATCTTTAGCTCAGAAGCTATCCAATCCTTTCATACCTCTAAAAATGTCATCTTTGCTTATCTAATGAGCCCCAACTCAGTGAAGACCTTCATAATAGTCCCTCAGGAATGAGTCGACATCCAAGTGTCCTGACTTTTCACTATCTTATTCCATGTCAACAAGCCTGCATTTTGTTTTTTCTAACTTTTCCCACACAGGTGAAAAATAATACCTTTGATTACCTTTTAAATCACTTTGAAACTCTATCATAGATCCTACCCAACCTGGCAAATCAAATGATCACTAATGGTCAATCTAGCATTGACCTTCCATTGTGGCTTGTGGACCCATCAAATATGTGGCGTAGCAATGACATGTTATCTCTTACCCTAACACTATCAGCGGCCCCACTGTCAATCTTCTTGGTCAGCCTGGGACACATGGCATCATCTCATGATGTCACGGTCCATAAACTTCTTGCATCTTCCTTCCAGGGGTTACGAGGGCCATTAGATATGTTCTCACTTTACCTTGTGGCCATACTACCCACCAACCTTTGCATATTAAAAGTCGGGCACCTTTTTGCCTAGATTATAACATCACTGTCCATTGAAACACGTGCAAATTGATGGAACCATTAGTAGTCCAATATTTACCTCTTGAGAACCTGTAAAATGAGGATTTTGAATAATCAAACCACCGGCTCACCCTTCTCCATTGAGGACATGTGGCATCATCTTGTGATGTTGTAGTCCTTATCTTCCTTGCATTTTCATCTGCAAGGTTATGCAAACCATAGGATCTATTCGCAATTTAATATAAAATCACCAATGAAATACACAAGACTTTAGACTTTAGGAAAATTTAGGTGCTAGCAGAAAATATTAAAAGGGAACTGCCTAGGGTAAATTTGCATGCAACTTAGGAAAAACCATAAAAGGATCAGCCAAACACGACTTAATACTTAGGAAAAATAAAATGGCCCCACCAATGGTAGCCAAACCTTGGCTTTAAGTGGATAAAGTAATGATAGGATATAATAGGCTTAGGGTTTTTCTTTTGGAAATTCATAAACCCTAAACCCTAAACCTTGAACCTTGACAGAGGGAAAAATAAATCCCAAATCACCAACATTTTGACTCAAGCATGAAAATTTTTGTGCAATCATTTTTTAGGACTATCAAGACCAACATGACTAACCTGTCATGTTATTGAAAATTGCTATTGATACTCCATGTAACTGCATGCGATAACTCAGCGTGTTATTGAAAATTACAGCAAACATTTTCTGAGTCGCACCAAATTTCACAATACATTTTCAACTCAATTTCCTGTGTCCTCCTTATCCATTTTCATGTCCCAATGACACACTTCATTCATTCCTTCTATATTTCGTTGTGCATATAACACGATGTTCTATACGATGTTGTAGCAACACTTTTGCCAACTTATCAATTTGAACTTTCCACTGTAACATATCTGATCTCTCTAGTGCATCTTCTCAATTGTTGACATCAATGATAAGCTAATGCCAACAATCTCCCTCTTTGGCATTGACATCAATGCACTTTCTTCTCTCCCCCTTTGACAACAATGGAAAAGGGTGCTACAACCAAATTTCAACTATGCAAGAACACCCCCTATAAGGTTCTAGAGCAATGAATGGAACTTTCAATTTCAATCATGACACATCTGCAATACATTAGAAATTTCATTTACAACTTCTTGACCTCAGCTGCCTGTAGCTAAATGAACTATTATTACAATATAAAAAGCAGTACCAATGCTGCTTATAAAAATTCAGATCTCCCCCTGAGACTCTACATGAGGTTCAAGGTGGTAAGTGTAGAAATAATCCTGGACCATGAATCTCAAATCAATTCCTTAAGTGTAGAAGGAGGGTGAGACAACACCCAAATTTTGTCTCAAGTACTCAAAGATATCTCTAGGCAGTGGCTTAGTAAAGATATCAGCTATTTGCTCACTAGTACAAACATATTCAACTTTTACTTCTTTCTCTGCAACCTTTTCTCTAAGAAAATGATATTTGATTGCAGTTTGATTTGTCCTAGAATGCATGAAAGGGTTCTTTGATATATTGATTGCACTTGAGTTGTCACACATAATAGTAATAGGATCTGAAAAATGATACCTGAATGTCTTTTAAGGTTCATTTCATCCACAAAACCCATGAGTAACATGTGGCAGTTGCAATATACTCAGCTTTAGCCATAGACAAAGAAATATAATCTTTCTTCTTATTGTGCCATGAGACCAATCTATTTCCAAGGAAGAAAGCTCCACCACTGGTGTTTTTTCGGTCATCTACACATCCTGCCTAATGAGCATCACTATAGGCTTGAAAGGTGAAATATCCTTTCTTTGAATACCATAAGCTAGAAGTAAGTGCTCCTTGTAGATACTAGAAAATTCTTCTAACAACATTTACATGTGATTGCTTTGGATCATCTTGGAATCTAGCTACCATGCACACTGATTGCACAATATCAGGCCTGGAAGCTATGAGATACAATAGGCTTACAATCATGGACCTATACAAGGTTTGATCAACACTAGGTGACCCATCATCTTTGTTGAACTTGCATCATGTCACCATGGGGGTACTGACTGGTTTTCTATCGTCCATTTGAAACTTCTTTAACATGTCCTTGAAATACTTGGTTTGAGAGATGAATATGTCCTTATTCTGCTAGGATATTTGCAAACCAAGAAAATATGAAAACTCTCCAAGCATGGACATTTTAAACTGTGACTGCATCTGATCAGAAAATTCTTTGCATAGAACATCTTTGTTACCTCCAAAGATGATATCATCTATATAAACCACTACTATTATCATGTAGTCTCCATCTACTGTGATATATAAATTGTTATCAACATTTCCTTTTCTAAAACCTTGCTGATGGAGATACTTATCCAACCTAGAATACCATGCTCTAGGTGCCTACTTTAGACCATACAATGCTTTTTTCAATATATAAACAAAGTTGTCATCTTCATGCAACTAAAAGCCTTTAGGTTTCTCTATGCATACCTCTTCTTCTAGATTACCATTTGATATACTTTGTATTCTTTATGTGCCGAGAATGCCAAGAATATTTTGATTGCTTCAAGTCTTGCAACTGGTGCAAACATTTCTTCAAAATCTATGCCCTTTACCTGAGCATATCCCTTTCATACTAGCCTTGCCTTGTTACTTACTACCTTTCCTTCTTCATTCATCTTGTTCCTATAGACCCATTTAGTTCCAATGCCATTTTTGTCTATTGGCCTAGTAGCTAATTCCCATGTTTTGTTCTTTTCTATCTGCTACAACTCATCTTCCATTGCCTTTATCTAATATTCACTCTTTCTAGATTCATCAAATGTCTTGGGTTGCATCTCTATCATAAGGTAGAAGTTTACTTTCTTAGTGTTCCTAGCTTTCCTTCTAGTTTGCACACCATCATTTTTGTTTCCAATTATTTGATCCTCAGGGTGATTCTTTTGTACATATCTATTTGGGGCTTTGCTAGGTGTTTCTTCTTCATGTTCACTCTCAGATTGATCTTCATCTTCAACATATGGTTCTTCAGTCTGAGTAATTGAGTTTTTCCTTCCTTTATGTATATCTTTATCTAATTTCACATGTACACTCTCAATTACTTCTTTAGTCTTATTTTGAAACACTTGTGGGCCTTGCTATGAGTAGAGTAGCCCAAGAAGATACCTTTATCACTTCTTAAATCAAAACTTCCTAATCTATCTTCATCTCTTTTGATGAAGCACTTGCTACCAAGCAACTTGAAATACTTTACTGATGGTTTCCTATCATACCATAACTCATAAGGTGTCATTCTATTGTTTACTCTTAATTGTACTGTTTAGTGTATATACACTAGTGTGAACTACCTGTTTCCAATGAACATTAGGCATATTAGCTTCATTCAACATTGTCCTTGTCATCTTCTTGACTGCTTTGTTCTTCCTTTCCATAACACCATTTTGTTGTGGTGTCCTAGGAGAAGAATATTGTCTTTTGATTCCATGTTTCTCATAGTAGTCTTCAAACTCATTTGATGTGAACTCTATTGGCAATTTGGAGGAATTGATTATGTGTTGCATTGATGTTTTGTCATTAATGTCAACACTAGTTGCTTTGGCTATTTAAAGGTATCTAGTTGGTCTCAGTAGGATGTTTTGTTTTTGGTTGTCTAGATCATATTGATCTGGTATACTTCGATATGCTTTGGCTTATGGAATTGGCTTAGATATTCTATTCATGCTACTCAGATATATGTTCAATCAGTTGGTATTCATTTGGTGATCGAATGCTATCTTATATGGTGGTAAGCCTGGTTTATTGATCTGATGAGGGTTTCATCGGTAGATCTTTGTTTAAGATATTTTAATATTATGCATATGTGGTATTGGTGTGCCTTCTAGTAAGGATTCAAGATGCTGATGGTTATCATGTTCATGTTCCAGTTGATCGACAATGTTGTATTTAGCACCAGACCTATTATGTGTTTGCTAGGTTATGGACCGACTTAATGTAACGTATTATTGGGACTTCTCGATTTATTTCTAGGATGACTTATGGGTTGGATGATATTTGTTTGGCCTCAGGCTAACATGTTTAATAATTATGTAAAAGGTTTTAGTGTCTAGATGGCTGACCTAATTGTTTAAGGTCGAGGATTTTTATATACATGTGTATGATCTCATTGTAGATTATGGTATACAAGCGAATAATGTAATAATCATTCATGCAGAGGATTTGGTTGATCATAGGTGATTGGTTTATGCAAGAGGTTTAAGACCTCCAGTATTGAGCTTAACCAGAACTGTATTCAGGTATAGGAGATGTTGTTATTGCAGTTCATTCTTCCTTCTGGATTGTAGTCTGGATTTTTATGTAGTCAGTGAGACTCCTTTTGTAATGAGAAATATGCCCTAGGATGTTGGCCTTCCTGCAAGTGTAGGCCCCTCAATTATTAATCACATACTTACTGTAGAAGTATTCTCTAACTATGGGTAGGCTTCCCACCATGTTTTTTCCCTTTACTGAGTTTTCCACGTACAAATATTGGTGCCATGTGGATGGTAACTATTCTCTAATTGTTGTCTATGCTTAATTATTATATAATTCATTTCGGTAATTGGTTTATGTATTCCAGTATTGATCTTGTGTGTTCTGGTATTAAAGTTTTAAATGCTTAATCTTCTGATAATCTGGTGACAACTGATTCACCCCCCACTCTCAGTTATCCTCTCATTATTTGAACTATCTAACAATTGGTATTAGTTCTCTAGTCCTCTCTATAGAAGCTTAACCACTGGAGGAAGATCTTATGGCATCTAACAATTCAAGTTCATCTAGTTCATCTGCAACTGTCTTCTAAAGAGAATTTCCTAGCCTTGATGGAACAAATTAAAAAATATGGAATATTTGGATGGAGACTAATCTGAGATGTCTTGGTAAGGAAATCTATGGGATCACTAAGAATGGTGTATCCCCTTTTAATCTGGCATTTGGAAATCCTCCTCTAGCAAAATTGGATAAGGAGATTGAGAATGATTGTATATCTAGAGAATCCCTCTTGTGTGCACTTTCTAATCAACAAATAATGAGATTGTCTAACAAATCAACATAAAAAGCTACATGGGACAAGTTGGAGACTCTAAATGAAGGTGATCCTACTTTTAAGATTGCTAAACTTGATGCATACTGGGTGAGATATGAAAATTTGAAGATGGAAGAAGATGAAAGGATTATTGCATTTATGGAAAGGGTAAATGAAATTGTCATGGGAATTCAATGTTTTGGTGGATCTTTGAGTGAAGATGAGATAGTTTCTAAAGTTATAAGAGCTTTACCACCGGCTTATAAGATGAAGGCTACTGCAATTAATGAATTGAGAACAATGGCTAATACTTCTGTCAATAGGGATACCTTGGTTGGGAAATTATCTTCTTTTGAGCTGTGAAGTCTGAACCTACTTTTCATGCATTTACATCATCAACCGACAAGCAAGATTGGAAAGCTTTTTATGCAAAGGAATTGGATGATATGAAGAGAGAAGATGAAGAATTTGAGCAACTTGAAGCCCTATTTTCTAGAAGAGTACCTAAAGGACCGGTAGGAAGTAAGTATGAAGGAAAATCACCCTTTAAATGTTTTGCATGTAATAAGATAGGTCATTTTACATCTAGATGTCTTGAAAGGAATTCAAGATTTGAAGAAAGAGGTAGAAGATATTTTAATCCTAATCCTAAATATCAGAACAAGCATAAGTATAGGAGAAACATAGATAATCATGTTACTTTGTGGATGAGGAAGGTGTGACTAATTCTAATGATGAACCAACATAAGACTCTACTAGTGGTTCCAACAATGGAAAGGAATGGGCATTCCTGTCTATCAAGTAAGATGATCTGGTACTGGAAGAGAATCTACCTGAAGAAAAGGCCCTTGCTGCTAAAATTGAAGATAAGGATGGATGGGTAGTAGACAGTGGATTTTCACATCATATGACTGGAGATAAAAGGAAGTTTCTATCTTTGCAAGAATTTGATGGCGGACTGGTTAGATTTGGAGATGATAAAGCATGCATAATCAAAGGAAGAGGAACCATATCATTAGATGGTAAGCACAATACTGATAATGTTTATTATGTTGAATATTTAAGGCATAATATTTTAAGTTTAGGACAGTTGGTGGATAAGGGATTTCAATCACAATTCAAGGATGGAAAATGCAAGATCATTAATAGATCTGGATTGGAGATTGCTACCGGTACTCAGAAAAAAGGTAATATATTTCATTTGAATTCTAGTGAGAAGACATGTTTGATTGCAAAAATTTATGAGAGCTGGCTTTGGTATAAAAGGCCATGTCATGTGAATTTTGATTGCATGGTAAAGATCAGTTCAACTAAGGCAATTAGAGATATACCTAAGATTGTAAAGCCCTATAATCCGGTATGTAAGGAATGTCAAATGGGAAAATAGGTCAAAACCTATTTTAAGAGTATACAAGACAAATCTAATGATGTTCTTGATCTTAATCATACTAATTTGTGTGGTCCTGCTAGAGTCAGAAGTTTTCAAGGTGATATATATTTAATGCTAATCATTGATGATTATTCTAGAATGATGTGGGTTACTTTTCTAAGGGAAAAATATGAGGCTTTTGAAAAGTTTAAAATCTTTAAAGATAAGGTTGAAACTAAGACAAGATTGAAGATTAAGTGCTTAAGGTCAGATCATGGTGGAGAATTCACATCCGGTGAGTTTAATAACTTTTGTTAGAAGCATGGCATAAGGAGACAATTTTTTTCTCCTCGGACACCTGAGAAAAATGGAGTTGTGGAAAGAAAGAACATAACTATCTTGGATATTGCTAGAACCATGATGATGGAAGCTAATCTACCTCATATCTACTAAAGAGAAGTAGTGAGCACAATAGTTTATACATTCAATAGAGTTCATATCAAAGGAGAAACCGGTAAGACACCTTATGAGTTATGGTTTGGCAAAACACCTACAGTTAAGTACTTCAAAATCTTTGGTAGTAAATGTTATATAAAGAGAGATGATTTCATTGGCAATTTTGATCCTAGATGTGATGAAGGAATATTTCTTGGTTATTCTAATGAAAGCAAAGCATATAGATGTTATAACAAAAGATTACAAAGAATTGTGGAGAGCGCTAATATCAAGGTGGATGAGCATAATAGAAGTCAAATCAAAATTTATGAGCAAGAACCAGTAGTGGAAATGATCATAACTGAACTAGTAACACCTATACCGGAATAGAATGTTGAACCAGTTACTTTGGTAGTGTCATAAAATTCTATAGTAACTGAAGATTAGGGAAGAGGAACAAAGAGTCAGTAGACTCCTAGGTATGTAAGGTCAAATCATTCATAAGATTAGATCATTGGGGATAAGAACGAAGTAGTGATGACAAGAAGAAGATTGGCAGCTGTTGAGGTATGTTTAATTTCTCAAGTTGAACCGGTATCAGTATTTGAAGCATGTAAAGATGAATGTTGGATGAAAGCTATGGAAGAAGAATTAGATCAGATAGAAAAGAATAACCCATGGATTTTAGTTCCCCGACCCAAAAATAAGAATGTTATTGAAACTAAATGGGTTTTAAGGAATAAATTAAATGAAGATGGACAAGTTGTGAGGAATAAAGATAGATTAGTTTGTAAAGGATAATCTTAGAAGGAAGAAATTAATTATGGTAAAACCTTTGCACCTATAGATAGGATTGAAATTGTAAGATTATTTCTTGCCTATGTTGCACATAAAAACTATAAGGTTTATTGGATGGATGTTGAGTGTGATATTCTAAATGGGGATTTTAATGAGGAAGTTTATATTGAGCAACCTGATGGATTTTCAGGTTTAGATGATAAAAACATGGTTTACAAGTTAAAGAAAGCCTTATATGGATTGAAATAGAAACCTAGATCTTGGTATGCAAGGTTGGAGAAATATATTTAAAACTTGGTTTCACTAAAGGTAATGCCAACAATAATCTATATTATAAAGTCACCGATGATGATATATTGATTATTGAGGTCTTTGTTGATGACGACATTTTTGGAGGTGAAGATAAGTTGTGCATGGGATTTTCTAACAATTAAAGAATGAATTTGAGATGTCTATGATTAGGGACATGAAATTTTTCTTAGGTTTGCAGATTACTCAAACTGATAAAGGTATTTTCATCTATCAAACTAAGTATGCTAGAGAGTTGTTGAAGAAATTTGGTATGGAAAATTCTAAACTGGTTAGTACTCCTATGGTTACAAGTCAAAAATTGACAAAGAAAGATGAATCAATACCGGTAAATACTAAAAGATACAAGTCTATGATTGGAGGTCTTCTATATTTGACTTTGACTAGACTAGATATAATGAATGCAATTTGTATTGCATCAAGATATAAAAGTGATCCTAGAGAAAATTATGAGAGTGTGGTGAAAAGGATTTTTAGATACTTACAAGGAACATTTGAATATGGTTTGTGGTATCCCAAAGATGATGAGTTTACTTAATGTGCATATACAGATGCAGATTGGGAAAGTGATGTTGATGACTGGAAAAGTACTTTCGATGAAGCCTTATTTCTTTGAAAGGAACTTATTTCATGGATTAGCAAGAAACAGTCATGTAATTATTTATCTACTATTGAAGCTGAGTATGTTGTGTTGTCTTCAAAATCTGATTCACTTTAACATCCTTATAATAAAATGATTGAACTCTGTGTAGAAGAGATATCAAAGGGAAGAAAACTCTTAGGACAACATATGACAAGGTTTGATTTAACCTTCTACACTTTGGACTTACTTAGAGTCCAGGTAGGTATACCTTTGTGAACTAAATTCACACTTTCAAAAGATAAATCCACAACAAACTAGTCCAGAAAACTAGTGGATCTAATCACCATGAAACTAACTAAAACAAAGGAATGAAAATTATACTCATATTTAGTATTTTGACATACAAAACATGTGATAGACAACTTTGATCTATACCAGTGCCTTTTTCAAGGTCATAGAGTCATCTAAATTCAAACAATACTCCCCAAACAAAATATCTCTACACATCCCATTGGCTCGGCTTCTGTTAATCTTTATATATGTCCAACACACACGAGAATTTATGCATACCAAATCAAACTATGCTCATCAAGATTCAAAGTATCCTACAGAGAATTTACTAGTAGAAGTGATCCCCGCATATTTAATTTCCCTCAAAAAGAGAAAAGCCAGCAAACACATCTACTGAAAGTTGCCTTACAACTTATATCAAACAAAATAACCCTGGATTATTCAGAATGAAATAGTAAAAAATTGCAAGCACATTTGAAGATGACACAAAGTTTTACTAAAAACTGATGGTCTGTATATTGATATATTCTTCAAGAAAGTATTACAAAAACTATTGAATATTCTCCATTAAACTTAGAAAAGCTCAGATATAAATTTCTGCACCATTTTCTTACAATTCTTTGCGATCCTCCTACTCTTAGTCCTAGTATCCATTTATAACAATATGGATGCACATAGCTTTGGACTTTCCTAGGAGAATTTGTTACAATCATTTCATTTCCAAAAGAAGTTACAAAGCCTTTTACAAAAAATAGTTACAAGTCCTTTTCAACCTCTGTAGCTTCTTCAACTTGTTGTTCGGTCGCAACATCTTCTAACTGTTCAGGAGCACCCTCTAACTGGTCTACATCCTAGATGGCATATTTTCTTGTCCATTCATTATACACATCAACAGTTGGCCACGCGAAATTAATCACTTTTGTCTTAGCCTTGGTTGACCTTTTCCAGGAATTTCTCATCTTGTTGACTTCTGAATTGAGAAAACCATAATGAGACTTGATTTTCTCTATCTCTTGAATTGTCACAACAAAGAAGGAAGTATCATCTAAATCAACAATTCCTTTAATTCTGGCTGACAGTTTGGTCTCTAATTCCTTGAGCCACATTTGTTTGTCCTTCAGTTGATCTGGGCTAGCAACAACTCCTGGGAGCAACTCAAAAACCTGATCAGCATACTCCTTTTTGTACAAGTTAATTTTCCTATCAGCATTATCCACCCCTTCTACTAATTTTACAAGGTCTTTACTGGTGTCACAAGTGGATTTGATGATAGGATTGGCCCCTGCTTCATCATAAGATGCACAAATAAGCTCCAAGTCCTGCTCTCTAGGCCTCCACTTGTCAAAAACAAGTGTCAAAATGGCCTTATCTCCATTGAGCTCATTCCACATATCCAAAATCTTGATTATATCAGTATATAGCAGTGAGGCATTCATTGTATCTGCAAAACTTGAAACAGTAGCCCTTACTCTTTCTTCATATTTCTTTGCATACAAGGCCTGAGCCTGTTTCAAATTCTCTAGCTCTTGAGGAGTAATCTCAATCATTTGGGAGGTGGAAGGTGCTGGAGATGGTGGGAACTCAATGATGGGGCTGCTAGGTGGAGGTCTTGTAGGAGAGGAGGAAATCATCAGTGTTGAAGACTCACCTTGATGGTATTGTCCTGTCAACTAGCTTTGCAACTTAGCAATGATGCTATCCTTACCTCTTACCTCCTCCTTAGCACTGTTATAAGCCTTCAAAATTGTCTCCAACTTGACTTGGAGATCTTCTTTTTCCTTGGCCTCCTTTTCTGCTACTACAACACTAAATTTTGCAGTCTCTAGCACAGTGCTAGCAGCTTATACCACCCCTATGTTCTACACTCTCTTCACTATCATTCCACCAAGGTAACTTGACCCTGGGGTATCTTTGCTTCTCTTATTTTCATCTCTCTTGAGAGACCACATGATGAGTGCAGCATTATCTTTGCTGAAAGTGATTCCCTCCATGGGCTTAGTTTCTTTCCTCACTACCTCTAGTACCAGGGCATCTGCTATGTCCCACTCAGGGAGAATAAGCACTCCAGCTTGTGCCACCATATCTCTTCCTTTCTTAGGAGTGATGGTCTTAAATTCTTCCATCATTTCTTGTTTTATTTCCTCCTCCACCAGAGCTGGATCCTTGTGAGACTGCTCACCTTTCCTCTTCTCACATCTTGCATTGTATTTGTCTATATTTTGTTTCCATACAAACTGCATAAATGCTCCTAAGGTAACAAAATTGTTATCAGCCAAGAAGTCATCACTCGCCTGCTTGATCTCAGGATCCCACTCTTGGCCTTTGAGTTTAGTGGTAGTAATGTTCATTTCAGCAGCAAGGGGTTCTTTTGGCATTCCATCTTCTACCTCATCATAAGTGTAGGCTATTTCCCCTAAACTGCCTATTCATCTCCTATGTGGATAGGGGATTGGGATGGAGAGTACAACGATGTATCAGATTGTACTTCTTTTCCTACTCTCTGCTTCTTTGGGCTCTCTTGGATGTCAACGACATCTTGCATGTTCCTCTTTCCTTTGGAGGTAGAGGGCTCCCCTGTTGTAGGCATCAGCACACTATAACTAGATTTCTTGTGCAGTGTATAATCACAAGGAGGGATTGCTTTATTGGAGGCAGACCTACTTAGAATCATTCTAGCCTTTTCTAGGTTTCTTTTAATCACAGCTTCCCTCTTTTCCTTCAGGGTCTGGATCACATCCTCAAAGAAAATAATTAAAAACTTTATTTTCTTCTCAAAAGGGAAGAAGCTAGACAATGGGTCATAGCTGGCATCAAACTAATGCAGAAATTCTAAGGCTTTCTTATAAGCCACCCATTTTTCCTTCCTCAGCTCCTGCTCATCTAGATCAAACTCATTTCTAATGAGGTCTTGAGGAAACTGAAATTGATGGTGTCTACCACTATACACTCTCTTTCTAAACATGCCATTGAAGAAATCTTCTGGATCGACACACCTGGATACTGCACTTGACAAATGATAAGGTTTGAGAAAGTATTCAAAATAATTCCAACGTCCCTTGGTTATTATAAATTGATGGGCTATGGTAACCGTAGGGAAAATAGTCCCTTTACCCCTACCTGTCAACTCTGCCTCTTGTACACTATCAATCTGTCTGAGGACTTCTGCAATTCCCACTTTGAGAGGGACCTGATAGGGAAAAAAGAATGGAGTGCCTCTAAAACCAAAAACTTTGAGTATAGATAAATCTCACCCCAATTATGAACAATCTTTATACTTTCTTCAAATTCTTTTGGTCTAACAAATTCCAAAAGAACCTTGCAGATTCTTGGGTTTTTTGAGCAGAGGAGAGTCCTTATCTTGGGTGCAAAATATTTATCAAATTTTAAGAAACTGGCATCCTCTCTATCCCATGAGAACATAGTACTCCATAGTTGCAGTGGCTTCTTTTCTCCCTCTTTCTCTTTTATGAGATCTAGTCCACTGGCAAAGTAATCACCACCTTTGAACAGAAATTGATTCATAAGGAGTAAATACCATCTGAAAGGCCTATCCACCTTCCTATTTTTTATTCCTATTAATCCTCCATGGATAGCATCAGTAATGAAAGAAGCATAATCAAATGGTACTGCAAGGGAAGGATTCAAAATCTGAGCAATCATTAGCAAGTAGTGATTGGGCATATTTGCCTCAGCATCTTCTCCCAAAATCTGGTAGAGTGACCAATGCATTCCCTTAGCCCTGAAGGTGAATAGATTCAATGAGAAGGGCTCTTCAGTGTTGGGTCCTACAACTGTCAACCCACCTATCTTCACAAAAAATTCCTTAAGAGGCCCACTCCTAAGGTGATTTCTCTGTGCACCGTATACTTGAGCTAATGATTTAAAATTAATGGGTTCCAAAAAATTTGTAAACTCATTGAGCCCAAAAGAACTTATTAACTCTTCATTATTGATTTCAATAAGGGCTTTTCCATTTATGTCCCTAATGCTTCTTGTGAGTGGATCATAAATATGTGCAATTTGAGTCAATAGATCCATGTCCATGAATACCCCTGGAACTACCAACTTCCCTACATCTAATTCCCAGATGCTATTCTATGGGGCTAGAGAATTTCTCATTCCAAATCCAACCTTGAATAACCCCAACCCAGACAATCTGACCTATGGATCTCTCAACCAGATACCCTTATCATATAGCCCTTCTCCTGTCTTCAAACGAGGAGCTCTATGCACTAATTCTTTTACTTTTGATGCCTGGTTAGTTGATAACGTCAACTGCTCAAGAAAATCATCACAAATGGCCCTCTCCTGATAATTAACTTTCCTAGAAAATTCCCTCTTAGGTGCCATTTTGAAAATGCAAGCAATTAAAATACTACCCCCAAATGGTTCAGCAACAAATCAAGACCTTAATTAAAACACCACAAAGAAATTGCCACATAGGAGTACAAGAAAACCTTATTTTAGCTCGAAGGAATCATCTCTGCAACTAAATTGACTCGCTCTGTATTTGAAGACAAAAGATTTGTATCTCCTCTTTTGAATGATACCTTTACTCAATCGACAGGAGATCATATATGGTACCCAGGGTTTTAACTACGACATTGATTCCACATGCTTTGGCCATCCCTTCAGAATTGAATTCCTGAAAGAATTTGAATTTTCGCTCCAACTGGTCGCAACATTCCTGCAATTCTTTCCTTTCACTCTTTCACTGCTTCATGAAGCATAACCTTCAGGCAATTTGTTAAATGAAATCACACCAATCATCCGATCAAAAGAAACTTGATCGGCCATTAAACTGACTTAACAGTCTTGCCTTTGTGTTGGGCCCCACCTCCTTTACACCATTTTGTAGACTTAATCTTTCAAGCACTTCTCCTTTGGAAAACTACACCAGAAATTAGATGGAATTCTAACTGCTCGACATTTAACTCTCACCAGAACCGTCGACATCTTCATTAACTATGCCTTTACCTTGATTGCTAGTAGTCTTTCACTATTTCATAAAGCTTAAACATCTTTCAACTTTGGGCCAGGAAACAACGCAAGGCATTGGATTAGATTGGAGATGACCATGATTTAAGGGAAACCCTTTATGCCTGCTTTGCTTATGTCATTTTTCATTAGTTACTAACTACCACGTGGCACTCCACCATTGGTTATAGAAAACCGTTCAAGCCCAGTTCAACATTAGCCACGTGTCTCTCCCTTTTACCACCGGTTACACCTTGGCATGCCCTCAACTTCTTCTAAAACCATGTGTCCACAGACACGTCACCATCTAGCTTGACACCTGGATAAACCCTTTTTACTTTCGCTATTTCACGAAGCATATCCTTCAAGCATCTCACAACCGCGAAATAATGCCAGCCATTGGATCAAAATGAATTTGATCCTCCTTTAACCTTATGTTTTATCTGCCTTTGGAGATGAAAAACATTTTCACCATTTCACAGAGCCTAAAGCATGAGCACTTTACCTTTGCGAATTCATGCAGGCCGTTAGATTATTTTTTACTTGCTCGATGCTTAACCATTTGAACTAACTCTGGCAGACATGGGCCCTCTGACTCAACCTCAAACACTTGGCATCTAGTCACTTTCAAAGTTGACATGTCAGTCTTTCATTTGCTGAGAGAAAACACTGGGTCCCACCTCATCCTTGCCACCTGTATCTGCCAAGACACCTCTTATCCCACAGCATGACTCACTTCTGGGACCCACCTTCTTTTAACCCTTGGACCCGCCTCGCTGACTATTGTGGCCTCTACCACGTGCCATCATCTTACTTGCCCTCTCGACTAGCTGGACCATCTACTTGGAGTGCCATGTCATTTCGCTACTTCGTGAAAGATAACTGTCAAGCATTTTCATCCTACAAAACAACGCGAACTGTCGGATCAGATGGGACTTGATCACCTTTTAGTCAGTTAGAAAATCCTCACATGCGGGGTCCCAACAAACGCTTTTGCCATTTCACAAAAGGTATTTCGCTTGCAAGTTCAAGCTGCGAAATAATGCCAGTCATTGGATCTTGGACAAGATGAGACCTCTTTAAACCAGACCAAAATCGCCATTTAGAACACATTTCCTTTTCACCATTTCATGGGTCTTAAACCACGCGCAACTTCGCCTAATGAAATAGCGAAAACCATAGATCTTCCTGAGAGATGCGTAGAACTTACTGGGCCCGACAACATTAGGAGGAAAATATATAAGGCGTAAAATTTTACGATTAATTTAAATGACTTCCTAGGCAAATGACAAGGGGGGACACTTCCTACGAACCTGAGACCTATTACTTAAGTGGATAAAGTAACAAAGAAATAGAAACTAGAGGGTTTTTTGATAAAACATTGAACAATTTAAAATTAAAACCTAAACCCCTAGGACCCAACACAGAGCTGAAGCAATTGATAGCATGTCTATATCAAAATTTCAAAACTTAGCCAATTTATGGGAAAGGAAAAAACCCATTTTTTAAATAGTAATAACAATGGCTCTGACTGGGGATGGTTGATTGTATGGTCAACATAGGAAAACTCAGAAACTCTAGAGAAACAGACCAAAATAAAGACCCAAACAGAAAAACAAGGAAGAAGCAAAATATGTACAAACAAAGGACCTAGTGTGCATGGACATCAAGAGAAATAATGTTTTAGGAATTGTCCATGCACTGGAAATTCCTGTATTTCATCATTCATATTCTTCAGAAAATATGAATCCTTACCATTTAAGTCACAGACCACAAAAGGGCCAATCCATAATGATTCAAATTTTCTATGTTTTCCCTAGTCTTGTCCTTTTGCATTCCATTGAAGAACAATGTCATCAATTTGAAACTTCCTTAATGATGTCCTCTTATCAAAAAGGTATTTGGACTATAATTGGATTTTTTGATTTCTCTTATGAGCCAAAGTCCTAAGCTCTTCCACCTCCACAATTTGGATCATTCTGTTTTCCATTGGTTCAGATAACTCCATATTCTCATTTTGCAAGAATTTATAAACTAGAAGAAGATTATTCACTGGCAATCTGACTTGGGTACCATAAACCAGTTCAAAAGGTGACATTCCAATGGCCCTTTTGACTATTATTCTATCTGCCCATAGAGCTAACTTCAATTTTTGATCCCAAGATCTTTTATTTTCTTCCAAGATTTTCTTGATGATGTTCAAAAGGCTTTTATTGCTGGATTTTGCTTGTCCATTCCCCTGAGGGTGATAAGGTGAAGAGTAAGACATGAGTATTCCATGACTGATACAAAATCCTACAAACTCTTCCAATCTAAAACTCATGGCATTGTCCATTACCAATTTAGTAGGTGTTCCAAACCTAGTTATTACATTATCAATCAGGAAATCAATGACAACCTTACTTGTAGCTCTTCTTGAAGGAATAGCTTCTATCCATTTTGTGAAATAGTCAGTGGCTAATATGATCCATCTATGACCTCTCCCTGACCTCTCAACAATCTCTCCAATAAAATCAATGCCCCATTGGACAAAAGGAGCTTCCACAGAGACTGGATTTAGGGGTAAGGCTCCTTCATACTTTAGCTTGGATGAAAATTTCTGACATGGGTCACATTTCTGAACATATGCATGAGCATCTTTGAATAAGGTAGACCAAAAGAATCCAGCCTGGATTATCTTGCCAGTAGTTGTTTTAGCAGAGTAATGACCCCCACATACTTCATCATGCATTTCAGTCAATACCCATTTAGCTTGGAATTCATCCAAACACATTAGTAACTCTCCATCTCTTTTTCTCCAGAACAAATCACCCTGAATGAACAAATATTTTTGGGACTTGAGTTTCAGAGTTCTTTTCTGATTATGTGTCATTCCTTCTGAGAATGCAGCATCTCTTAGGAATCAAACTATTTCTGAGTACTAAGACTGCCTTTCAATGCTAGTGACTGAAGCATCTCTAACTTCAACATTATGTATTTCTACATTCATAAGATTAGACTCAGTCATGAGCTTAGCCAAACCCAAACCTCTCACCAATTTGGTGATCTTTATCTCCAAGTCAAATTCCTAAATTCTATTAATCCATCTACATCTTTTCCCTGTAACCTTAGACTGGGACAAAATATCTTTAACTGTAGCATGTGTGACATAGGCAATGATATTTGCATTCACCAGATATGGCCTAAAAGCCTTGACAACTTTAATCAAAGCATAAGCTTGTTTCTCCATGGTTTCATATTTTAATTTTGCTTCTTGCAAAGACTTTCTATAGAAGGCTATGGGATGTTTGTATCCCTCATTGTCCTTTTGTAACAATACTGCAACTACTGTATGATATGAAGCAAAGGAAAATAGAGAAAAGGGCTTACTGTAATCAGGAGATTTTAACACTGGTGCTTCCTGAATTGCCTTCTTAATTTTAGCAAAATCCTTTGAGGCTTCTTGATCCCAACAAAATTTGGTATCCTTCTTGAGCAACTTGACAATAGGCTTCACTATCTCTACAAAGTTTGCAATGAATCTCCTAAAAAAATTTACTTTGCCTAGAAAGGATTGAATACCTTTTACATTCTTAGGTTTAGACACCTTATTTATTGCTTCAATTCCTTCAAGGTCTATCCTTACCCCTTCCTTGGAAACAATGTGTCCCAGTAGTTGTCCCTCAGTGACTCCAAAATGACATTTCTTGGGATTTAGTGACATACCAAATTCCAAAGCTTTATTGAACACCTTCTCCAAATGTCCACAATGATCATCAACCTTCTTAGAGAAACAAGTTAGATCATCTTGATAAACCACCATGATGATATTGATGAATTCTTTGAAGGCTACATCCATGGCTCTCTGAAATGTAGCTCCAACATTTTTCAAACCGAATGGCATTCTCACATAGACATATATTCCCCATGGAGTAGTGAAAGCAGTTTTAAACTGTTCAGATTCCTTCACTAACACTTGATTGTATCCTGAGAAACCATCCATCAGGGATAAAAGATCACAACATATCACTCTCTACAACATGGCTTCCATATTTGGGGAAGAGTAATTATCTTTGAAAGAGGCAACATTTAGATTCCTAAAATCCACACAATCTAATGTCCCCATTCTTCTTTCTTACTAGGACCAGATTGGAGACCCATGAAGAATGTCTTATAGGTTTAATAATCACCCCTTCACTTAATTTAGTTAACTCTTGCTGCATCTTAGTTTCTAATAGGGGATTAATGGGTCTCTATTTCTATCTGAAAGGCTTAGCATCTGGAAGTAAAGGAACTTCATGCTGAAAAAGATCTTGTCTATATGCCTTTAGGTCTTCATAAGACCAAGCAAAAACATGTTTATATTTCCTCAATAAATTAATAAGGTTAGTCCTGACGTGAGGGGGTAATTTCTTCCCAATGTATACTAACTTAGGGGATGATTCACTCCCCAGGTTTACCTCCTCTAGTTCTTCCAACTTAGTGGTAGATTGCTGATGTAAGTGATTGTCATTGTAACTGAACATACTTTCTAGCTCTACTAGCCCTTTAGGTATTTCATTGGTTTCCAACTGGACCAAATCATTTCCAAACACTCTTTCTCTATTATCAGCCACCTCCACTAGTGCATTTCAATCAATCTTCTATCCATCATAATCATCAACACATTGGATGAACCTAAGAATGTCTTCCTCATCAGCAAAAACTTGCCAATTGTACACATTATCAGGAATAGCAAGCCTAGATTTTATTTCCATAGTGGAAATACTGGTCAGTGTTGCATCATCATTTTTCAAGGCAACATTAGCTAGGAAATTTGCCATAATGTTTTTTGATCGCTCTATCCAATTAATAGAAAATGCACTAAAATGCTCAATAACATCCAAAACTACATGTTTATATCTTTTTAACCTATCATTCTTCGATGCATATTTGGATCTTACCTGAGATACAACCAATTCTGAATCCCCTAACACTGTCAACATCTAGATTCCATGCTTCTTTGCAACTTCAAGCCCCAAAAATAGAGCTTCATACTCTGCAGTATTATTTGTGCACTGGAAGGCCAATAAGAATGAATACTTGAAGGCTATACCTAATGGGGATACAAAAAGAACCCCTGCTCCAGATCCTTCTTTGGAACAAGCTCCATCAAAATACATCTACCATAATCCATACTATTGTGCTTCTAATTCAACCACAATGGGGTCAGTATTCTTCGATTGGGGTAAAATTGGTTGGAGTCTAAAATTATCAAGATCTACATCAATCATACAATTGAGCATATTAGGGTTTACATTTTCAATTACCCTAGGAGCACGTGGCTCTCTGTAAAATTTGACCTGATTTCCATTGATTGGAATGGTGGCATAGGATAAGTCCAGTTGAACATTTCCTCCTACTGTTGCTGTCCATTGCCTAGAAAGTAACATACCATAATGGGGCTTGGTATCAATAACAATAACATCCATTTTATAGGTTCCCTCAGGGAATGCTGCTATTTTTACTTCAACATCTTTCATTGTGCCTATCACAGGTACTTCCCTATTATCCATAGCATAACATTTTCCATATACAGTAGTTACTAACAGTCCTAATTCTTTCATAACACCATAGGGCATTACATTAGCAGCAGCTCCTGAATCTATCATGCAGTTTTTAATCAACTAATTGTTTACTAACAAAGTAACATAGAAAGGATCTACTTGTGAAGGCTCTTGACTGATAGTGGTTCCAACATAAACCTCTGGGGTTTGGAAGTCTTGATCCTTTCCAATTCTAGCTGAACCGGTGGGAAAGATTGTGTCACTATGAGATATACTAGAAAATAAAGACAAGGCTGCATCCCTATGTTCTTTAATCTTTAGTAATTCTACTAATGGGATAGTGACCTTCATTTGAGTAAGAGCTTGAGCCATGTCAAATGTAGAACTATTGCTTATTTCAGTACTAGCTCTAAATCTTTCTGTCTTGAGCTGACTTTCCTTTTTCACTGTGGCAGTTCCTTGTATATCACCAGTGTTTTTATCATTTGTACTCTTGGGTACATCTTTAACTTGTTCCCCTTTTTCTTGACCAATCTTAGGAACAGTAGTAGCACTACTTGCTGCCCCCTTTTGAGTGACCTCTTTTATGAACATGGAACTTGGTTCACCCTGATCAGTGTCTCTCTTAGTGCTCCTCAAGTTATAGTTGTGTTTTCCTTTGGCAATGGCATCTTTAGTGATATTTTTAACTTCTTCCTCACTAGGCCTTCTAAAATGAACCTCTTCATCCTCAATTGTTACCACATTCAATGTAGGATGCCAATCTAAGGTTAGTTGTCCTTGAACAAACCTTTCATTATCTAGCAAATCATTGTATTCACTTTGCACAGACTCCTCATCACTTTCTATGATGGTTTCAAACATATTGATGTCAGGCTCAACTTCTTGTCTCATAGATTCTTCAAGAGCCTAAACCACTGCACACTGATGAGGAGAATGTGGTCCATCAAAAGCAATACACCATGGAGTATTTTCTATATTATGGATAGTTTTCCCTTTCAAGGGATCTGGAGTGTCCTGATTTTGGGCAATTTTGGACTTCTCATTTTAGGGTTTGCCATCTTTCCAATTTGTATTATATGGCATGTCATGCAATCTAGGGGGTCTATCTTGCTAGTTATAATGTGGTTTTTCATTTTTTGTTTACCTTGGCAGTCAGATCCTTCATTGCAATAACCAATTTCTCTATCTTATCTTCCTCTTTAGCAACTTTATTAGGTTGTTGTTTTGCTTCTTGCCATAATCTACCATTTGTTCTTCTTCCTAACTTCCCAGATTCTTTTTTATTACTTTCTACGTTTATGGAAATTCTAAAAGCATCTCTCAAGTTATGTGGATTCTAATCTCTCAGGATATAGGCCATCTTAGAATCAAATGCATTGTAGTAAGTATTTAAACACATGTTATCATCTAATCTCATCACTTGATACAATCTGTGCATGGCCTTTTAGAATCTGGCATTGAAGTTAGTGACAATTTCATTATCAGACTTTCTAATGTTATTGAATTCATTGAGCATGAATCTCACATTAGTCTTGTCACCATACTACTCTTGGAAACAATTTTTAAAATCCTCCCATGACCCTATGCTATTTACTTGAAGACCTCTGTACCAATCTCTTGCATCATCAACCAGGGATTGGACAAATAGTTTCATAATAACATCTTCATCCACTATCTCATAATCATTTATTAGATCCCCAAAAGATTTCAGATGTTCCTCAGCACTAATTGCATTGTTCCTAGCAAATTTATGGAGTCTATCTCTTAAATCAGTAGGAACATGATTGGGATATCCTAGGATCCCATCAAAGAACAACTGTCTATATTGTTCTAAATTGATTGGTCTCCTTTGAAAAGGGGTAATAGCATTATTGTTTCCCATGGTCATCCCAACTTTTGGAATTGGAGACTGAGATACTTGGGTGCACTGACTATTCACAGGGATTTGACTCACTGAGGCTATATTAGTAGGCACTGTAGGTTGAATCTTAACCGGGGGAAGGGAAACTTGTCGAGGATTAGCCTTACTAAGGTCTTCTGATGGAAACGTGATAGGAGGAGCCTTTAAGTAACTAATTTTTCTTTTTACTTCCTGATTTGCCGCTTCCAATTTAGCCTTCTCTAGTTCCATTTGGAGATCCTTTTTTTCTTTCCTCATTCTCTCCATTTCTCTCTCATGTGTTGACAACCTATGAGAAATCTCCTCTATAGTTTTAGATTCAATTCCATCATCCACCCATTTCTATTTTCCTTTATCCACATTGGTCCTAGGAAGCTAAGAATCACTAAACACTTCCATGTTTGGCTGGACTACTGACCTATATGCTTGCTTGGCTTTGGGGATCAAAATTTCTCTCATCACAGGGACTTCCTCATCACTCTTTTCTTTCTCCTTAGCTAGCACTTCAAGATTAGCTATTTGTCTACGAATCCTATCTCTCTCCATTAATTTAGCTTTGACTTCCTTCTCCCTATTTGCTTCTTTTTGGGCTCTTAGGGAAATTAGATGGTGAACTCTTTTATTCAGATCTTCAATTTCTTGGGATACTTTATCTTCGTCAGGGAAATTTTCCTCATAATCTGATATATTAACTTGATCTATGTCAATCAAACTAATGTTCCCATCAATTGCTCTAGGCACAGATTTCTCTAATTGCATTTGAATTGGTCCTATCTCTTGCAGAGACACTAACATGGGATAGATCTTGATTTAAAACATGTGCATTATCAATATTTCCAAACAATCCAGAATGGAAATGTCATGCCCAAAATTTAGGGCAAAAATGGTACAATTTTTTTTTTAAAAGATTCTAATTTAATTAATAAACACACTCTTGTGACAAGCGTTAAAGAAAATTTCATTATTAAATTCTGACTAATTTCGAACGAACTAAGCTTTGTTGAAAATGTTATATTTTAATTGCGGAAAAGCCTACTAGTTTAGATTCTATTTCCAAAAGATATTTAGTTAATAGCTCTATTATATTAAACAAACTAAAAGTATTAGGAGAGATATTTTAATTTATTTCCCACTATGACTATATAGTCTTAGCAATTTAATTAATTTCTCCTTTACAATTTTTTTTCAAATCAATATTGTGTACATATAAAATGCACATATATACATATAGATTATGCATATATTTTGAATATCAATAATTTAATTTATTAAATCAATAAAGCTCAAAAAAAACATACATATATATACATATATATATTCCCATATATATATATATGAAAACATATATATTTATATATATATATTCTACATATATACCATATTTTAATCCTAACCTCCTAAATCCATTGCAACTTTCTAAATATCATCTCTTAATTCCTCAACCCTAATTAGGGTTCTAAATTCTTATTTAACCATTACCTAAACCCAAAATACATATTATTTTTTTTTTATATTTTAAAAAAAAACTAAACTCCCCTAGCCCCTATTGGGCTAGGGTTTAACCCATTTCCTTTTTAACAGATGAAGATTCATGTTGGGCCGAAGAGCTAACAAGCGGCCATGAATACCAAGCTTGCCGGTCGCTGGGGTTTCAAGTGGCGGCTGGCCACGCGCACCACTCTGTGAGCTCACAGTGGCGCCGCGGCACCACTGTGTGCCCACACAGTGGGTGCTGCTAGCGGCTCCCCACTGTGTGGCCACACAGTGGCAGCCGTGGCCGTCCACTGTGTGCCCACACAGTGGGTGCCGCAAGCGGCTCCACTGTGTGTGCACACAGTGGGCGCCGTGCGGTCGTCCACTGTGCGTACACACAGTGGAGTCTGCGGGGGGCCCCAAACATATTTTTTTTTTATAAATTTTAAAAAAAAAAAAATTAAAATACATAATAATATTTATATGTATATATATATATATATAAATAACTTAAATAAGCATAGTAAAAATAAAAATGAAATTTATTTCAATATAAACTTATATAAGGTTTTTTTTTGAAGAGAATTTTACATACAAAATTCTAAACTAATATAATAAAGAAAAAGATAACATTAAGTTTAATCAAAAATAGAAATATATATATATATATATATAGATATAGATATATATATATATATATATATATATATATATATATATATATATATTCATTTATAAAACTAGCTTTTAAATCAATGTTAACAAAAATACAATTCAAAGTATTTTATAAAGATACATTATACTTTTTCTGGAAATAAAGAAATCCATTTATATATTTTTTTTTAAAAAATAGAATATTCACTTAAAACAACTTTTTTTTTATAAAAAAAATACATAGAAATCTTTCAACAACAATAATCTTTTATTTGCCACAAGTAAAATATAATTAAAGTCAAAATGAAAAAAAACAAATCTTTTATTTCTTTCCATAATACAAGAAGCTTTTGCATGCAACACAATTTAACCCCTTTTTTCTTATAAACCAGAAGTAGAAATAACAAGCTTTTCTTTCTTTAAAACATCTCTAAAATATTCTACCAAATTTACAGAATGATTTCTCTGAACAGTCACAACATTAAGACTTCAAGTCTACTATTACAAATTTCAACTTGCTTCTCCTTTCTCTTGAATTTGAGGCATTTATTTACAACAACTTTAAACATACATCTGCAACTGAATTCAAATATCTTCAAATACAATCTTCTGAATATCTTTCATGAATCCTATCCTCTTTCTTCTGAATTTCCTGCATAATAGAAAACACAAAATTGACCATGGAGTGCTCACCTCCCAGCCTAGGCTTACTGGTAGCCACCCCCGAGCTCGGAGAACCAATTCCTAGACGGGTACAAACAGGCAAACACAAAGAAACACAAAACCTACAAATATTCCAGACACATTCCCAACCTGGCTTCCACAGCACCACACTCTGGTGGTGAACATTTTCAAAGGGTGGTAGTGGACCAAATACCCTAAGGAGAATTTGCAAGTATGTAATAACAAGAAGCCACCTCATGGCACAAATAACATATCAAAATCTCAACCCCATAAATTCCTTATGCCCCCCAAAGGCATTCTAGCCTTATAACCCTCCTTATGACCCCCATTGCACAAACAGGCCATGCAGCAAGGGTCACACAAAGATCCCTTGTGATCGCTCTCTAAAGAGAGTCTCTCACTCGAGGGCTGTCACTGCTACCACCCTCAAGATCTTCTTCTCTCCCAAGAGAAAGAGAGATCTTGAGAAAACTCCCAAAACACATTCATTCATAAAACAAAACCAAAAGATTTTCAAACATTCGTTTTCAAGAATACAGATTTTCTTATTCAACAACTTTCAGAAATAAACAAAAACAAGTCATTAAAAGTAAAAATGAAACCAACCTTAATCTGCCCAAAGGTTATAATGATATCTGAAGAAGAGCTGCCCAATCCACAATTCTTTATTTTCCTTAATCAATTTCTTTATCCCATAACATTATTTTTCTTCCAAATTTTCTTCTGTCTCCAAAAATGGAGAGTGGGTGATTAACCAGCTATTCCCAAAAATCTTCCTTAAGAAGCTCACTCTCTGAGTTCCCACAGGATTCTAAAAAAAATCAACAAAAAGAAGGAAGAAAGCAAAAATGCAAAAAGACTTTCCTTCCAAGAGGGAAAAATCTTGATTTGATTTCACTTCCATTTTCCATTTTCGCTCAACTCAAAAAAGCCAATTTTTAAAGCGTTAAAAAGATCATAATAAAGTAGAAACTTGCCTAAAATTACCCCTAACCCCTAGGTATACCTTATGGGCTTCAGAAAACCCTAATAAACTACCCCTAGGTGTTCATTTAACCCATTTTAAACCCCTCTGAAGTTTATTTTCGGGTCAAACATAAGTTGACCACTCCAAATATTATATTCTCAAAATATCTTTTTGACAACACATTATTTTATTTAAAATTAATAATAATTAACACTTTCCCATCAAGAGACAAGATAAAATATTTAAATTTACATCCACACGTGTCAAGTGACACTAATAAAATACTTTTACAAAAATAAACATGAAATTGTCTCTTGAGGTTTTTTTACACAATAAATTTAAATAACACATAACACACATGCAGCATATACTGATACGAATAAAATACAACACAAACGGGGTGTTGTCTCTCCAAATAGACAAACCCTGGCTTTACAAACATACATAAGTCTAGGTTTGATTCTCCGTAATTTTCCATGGTCACATGGTAAATTTCCTGCGCATCTCAATTTACACATTAGTACTCCCAAATATTCATATAAAATATAATTCAATAATACAATAATGCACATCATTACTTGCATACAATTTTCATCTGCACAGATTGAATACATCTTTTGTCAAGCAAATTCACATAAACAATTTTCATCCCAATTCACATAAACTAAACATACATCATAGTTCTATATTCAAAGTAAAGTCCTGCAAATTCAATAACGACATCTATCATTGCAATATCATTCTTTCTAATAATCATGTAGTGTTCTATCTCATAAAGCATGTAAGTAAAACATCAATTCATAGCAATGTTATCCAATATCCTGAAATCATAAAAGTTCTAAATCTCAAAATGCATCAAAACAAAGTATCCATAGTAGTCTAAAATATAAAATCCACTGAATGTCAAACTGAGTCGAGGTGAGGCCTCACAGGAAACCTAGTATATCTTGTTCAGAATCTCTGGAATAAGAATTAGACTTTGCATAAATAGGTCGATTAGGCATCTTACCAATATTATTATTCTTTTGTACCCAAGCAACATTTGATTGCTCATGTAACACTGATCTCTTCTGGCCCCTTTGTGACTACTCTAGTAAACCTTCCTACAAGGTTTTACGAGGATGCTTCTTCATGAATGATCTAGTATTTTTTCCTCCTTGCATTATTCTTGTTTTCCTTTTAGAATGATTTATAATTCACAAGGACTGGTTCCAATATAACAGAGTCCCCACCCACAAGAATATGGGAATTATGAAAACAAGGTTTAGGATAATACACAGAAATTTCACAAACACAATGATTTTATTTACAACTTAAGCACAAATCTGCATCTGGATCCTTAATGTGACTCTCCCCAGCAGAGTCACCACTTTTGTTGTCTTCAAAATCTGATTCACTTTAACATCCTTATAATAAAATGATTGAACTCTATGCAGAAGAGATATCAAAGGGAAGGAAACTCTTAGGACAACATATGACAAGGTTTGATTTAACCTTCTACACTTTGGACTTAGTCAGAGTCCAGGCGGGTATACCTTTGTGAACTAAATTCACACTTTCAAAAGATAAATCCACAGCAAACCAGTCCAGAAAACTAGTGGATCTAATCACCTTGAAACTAATTGAAACAAAGGAACGAAAATTATACTCATATTTAGTATTTTGACCTACAAAACATGTAATAGACAACTTTGATCTATACCAGTGCCTTATCCAAGGTCATAGAGTCACCTAAATTCAAACAAGACTCCCCAAACAAAATATCTCTACACATCCCATTGGCTCGGCTTCTGTTAATCTTTATATATGCCTGACACATGAGAATTTATGCATACCAAATCAAACTATGCTCATCAAGATTCAAAGTATCCTACAGAAAATTTACTGGTAGAAGTGATCCCCGCATATTTAATTTCCTTCCAAAAGAGAAAAGCTAGCAAAAACATCTACTGAAAGTTGCCTTACAACTTATATCAAACAAGATAACCCTGGATTATTCAGAATGAAACAGTAAACAATTGCAAGCACATTTGAAGATGACACAAAGTTTTACTCAAAACCGATGGTCTATATATTGATATATTCTTCAAGAATGTATTACAAAAACTTTTGAATATTCTCCATTTAACTTAGAAAAGCTCAGATATAAATTTCTGTAGTGTTTTCTTACAATTCTTTGCGATCCTCCTACTCTTAGTCCTGGTATCCATTTATAACAATATGGATGCACATAGCTTCAGACTTTCCTAGGAGAATTTGTTACAATCATTTCTTTTCCAAAAGAAGTTACAAAGCCTTTTAAAAAAAATAGTTACAAGTACTTTTCAACCTCTGCAGCTTCTTCAACTTGTTGTCTAGTTGCAACTTCTTCTAACTGTTCAGGAGTGCCCTCTAACTATTCTACATCCTAGATGGCATATTTTCTGGTCCATTCATTATACACAAAATCAGTTGGCCACGTGATATTAATCACTTTTTTCTTAGCCTTGGTCAACCTTTTCTAGGAATTTCTCATCTTGTTGACTTCTGAATTGAGAAAACCATAATGAGACTTGATTTTCTCTATCTCGATATTGTCACAACAAAGAAGGAAGCATCATCTAAATCAACAATTCCTTTAATTCTGGCTGACAGTTTGGTCTATAATTCCTTGAGCCACATTTTTTTGTCCTTCAGTTAATCTAGGCTAGCAAAAACTCTTGGGAGCAACTCAAAAACCTAATTAGCATACTCCTTTTTGTACAAGTTAATTTTCCTATCAGCATTATCCACCCCTTCTGCTAATTTTACTAGGTCTTTAGTGGTGTCACCAGTGGATTTGATGATAGGATTGGCCCCTGCTTCATCATAAGATGCACAAATAAGCTCGAAGTCTTGCTCTCTAGGCCTCCACTTGTCAAAAATAGGTGTCAAAATGGCCTTATCTCCATTGAGCTCATTCCACATATCCAAAATCTTGCTTATATCATTATATAGCAGTGAGGCATTCATTGTATCTACAAAACTTGAAATAGTAGCCCTTACTTTTTCCTCATATTTCTTTGCATACAAGGCCTGAGCCTGTTTCAAATTCTCTAGCTCTTGAGGAGTAATCTCAATCATTTGGGAGGTGGAAGGTGCTAGAAATGGTGGGAACTCAATGATATGGCTGCTAGGTGGAGGTCTTCCAAGAGAGGAGGAAATCATCAGTGTTGAAGACTCGCCTTGATGGTATTGTCCTGTCAACTGGCTCTGCAACTTAGCAATGATGCTATCCTTACCTCTTACCTCCTCCTTAGCACTGTTATAAGCCTTCAAAATTGTCTCCAACTTGACTTGGAGATCTGCTTTTTCCTTGGCCTCCTTTTCTGCTACTGCAACACTAAATTTTGTAGTCTCTAGCACAATGCTAGCAACTTCTACCACCCCTATGTTCTACACTCTCTTCACTATCATTCCACCAAGGTAACTTGACACTGGGGTATCTTTGCTTCTCTTATTTTCATCTCTTTTGAGAGACCACATGATGAGTGCAACATTATCTTTGCTGAAAGTGATTCCCTCCATGGGCTTAGTTTCTTTCCTCACTGCCTCTAGTACCAGGGCATCTGCTATGTCCCACTCAGGGAGAATAAGCACTCCAACTTGTGCCACCATATCTCTTCCTTGCTTAGGAGTGATGGTCTTAAATTCTTCCATCATTTCTTGTTTTATTTCCTCCTCCACCAGAGCCGAATCCTTGTGAGACTGCTCACCTTTCCTCATCTCACATCTTGCATTGTATTTGTCTATATTTTGTTTCCATACAAACTGCATAAATGCTCCTGAGGTAACAAAATTGTTATTAGCCAAGAAGTCATCACTGGCCTGCTTGATCTTAGGATCCCACTCCTGGCCTTTGAGTTTAGTGGTAGTAATGTTCATTTCAGCAGCAAGGGGTTCTTCTGGCATTCCATCTTCTACCTCATCATAAGTGTAGGCTTTTTCCCCTAAACTGCCTAACTGTATCAGTTGTTCAGCTGCTGCCTATTCATCTCCTATGTGGATAGGGGATTGGGATGGAGAGTACAACGGTGTATCAGATTGTACTTCTTTTCCTACTCTCTGCTTCTTTGGGCTCTCTTGGATGTCAATGACATCTTGCATGTTCCTCTTTCCTTTGGAGGTAGAGGGCTCCCCTGTTGTAGGCATCAGCACACTATAACTAGATTTCTTGTGCAGTGTATAATCACAAGGAGGGATTGCTTTATTGGAGGCAGACCTACTTAGAATCATTCTAGCCTTTTCTAGGTTTCTTTTAATCACAGCTTCCCTCTTTTCTTTCAGGGTCTGCATCACATCCTCAAAGCAAACAATTAAAAACTTTATTTTCTCCTCAAAAGGGGAAAAGCTAGACAATGGGTCATAGCTGGCATCAAATTGATGCACAAAGTCTAAGGCTTTCTTATAAGCCACCCATTTTTCCTTCCTCAGCTCCCACTCATCTAGATCAAACTCATTTCTAATGAGGTCCTGAGGAAACTAAAACTGATGGGGTCTACCTCTGCACACTGCTCTCTTTCTAAACATGCCATTGAAGAATTCTTTTGGATCAGCACACCTGGATACTGTAGTTGACAAATGATAAGGTTTGAGAAAGTCTTCAAAATAATTCCAACCTCCCTTGGTTATTTTAAATTGATGGGCTATGGTAACCATAGGGAAAATAGTCCCTTTACCCCTGCCTATCAGCTCTGCCTCTTATACACTACCAATCTGTCTGAGGACTTCTGCAATTCATACTTTGAGAGGGACCTGATAGGGCAAAAAGAATGGAGTGCCTCTAAAACCAAAAACTTTGAGTATAGATAAATCTCACCCCAATTATGAACAATCTTTATACTTTCTTCAAATTCTTTTGGTCTAACAAATTCCAAAAGAACCTTGCAGATTCTTGGGTTTTATGAGCAGAGGAGAGTCCTTATCTTGGGTGCAAAATATTTATCAAATTTTAAGAAACTGGCATCCTCTCTATCCCATGAGAACATAGTACTCCATAGTTGCAGTGGCTTCTTTTCTCCCTCTTTCTCTTTTATGAGATCTAGTCCACTGGCAAAGTAATCAGCACCTTTGAACAGAAATTGATTCATAAGGAGTGAATACCATCTGAAAGGCCTATCCACCTTCCCATTTTTTATTCCTATTAATCCTCCATGGATAGCATCAGTAATGAAAGAAGCATAATCATATGGTACTGCAAGGGAAGGATTCAAAATCTGAGCAATCATTAGCAAGTAGTGATTGGGCATATTTGCCTCAGCATCTTCTCCCAAAATCTGGTAGAGTGACCAATGCATTCCCTTAGCCCTGAAGGTGAATAGATTCAATGAGAAGGGCTCTTCAGTGTTGGGTCCTACAACTGTCAACCCACCTATCTTCACAAAAAATTCCTTAAGAGGCCCACTCCTAAGGTGATTTCTCTGTGCACCGTATACTTGAGCTAATGATTTAAAATTAATGGGTTCCAAAAAATTTGTAAACTCATTGAGCCCAAAAGAACTTATTAACTCTTCATTATTGATTTCAATAAGGGCTTTTCCATTTATGTCCCTAATGCTTCTTGTGAGTGGATCATAAATATGTGCAATTTGAGTCAATAGATCCATGTCCATGAATACCCCTGGAACTACCAACTTCCCTACATCTAATTCCCAGATGCTATTCTATGGGGCTAGAGAATTTCTCATTCCAAATCCAACCTTGAATAACCCCAACCCAGACAATCTGACCTATGGATCTCTCAACCAGATACCCTTATCATATAGCCCTTCTCCTGTCTTCAAACGAGGAGCTCTATGCACTAATTCTTTTACTTTTGATGCCTGGTTAGTTGATAACGTCAACTGCTCAAGAAAATCATCACAAATGGCCCTCTCCTGATAATTAACTTTCCTAGAAAATTCCCTCTTAGGTGCCATTTTGAAAATGCAAGCAATTAAAATACTACCCCCAAATGGTTCAACAACAAATCAAGACCTTAATGAAAACACCACAAAGAAACTGCCACAGAGGAGTACAAGAAAACATGATTTTAGCTCGAAGGAATCTTCTCTACAACTGAATTGATTCGCTTTGTATTTGAAGAGAAAAGCTCTATATCTCCTCTTCTGCAACAATTATTTTGAATGATACCTTTACTCAATCAAGAGGAGATCATATATGGTACCCAAGGTCTTAACTACGACACTGATTCCACATGCTTCGGTCGTCCCTTCAGAATTGAATTCCTGAAAGAATTCAAATTTTTGCTCCAATGGGTCACAACATTCCTTCAATTCTTTGCTTTCACTCTTTCACTACTTCGTGAAGCATAACCTTTAGGCAATTTTGTTAAAGGAAATCATGCCAACCGTCTGATCAAAAGAAACTTGATCGGCCATTAAACTGACTTAACAGTCTTGCCTTCGCACTGGGCCCCACCTCCTTTTCGCCATTTCGCAAACTTTATCTTTCGAGCACTTCTCTTTCACGAAACCATGCCACACATTAGATGGAATTCTAACTACTCAGGATTTAACTCTTAGTATAGATAAATGTCACCCCAATTATGAACAATCTTTATACTCTCTGCAAATTCCTTTGGGCTAACAAATCCCAAAAGAACCTTTGGGATTCTTGGGTTTTCTGAGCAGAGGAGAGTCCTAATCTTGGATGCAAAATATTTATCAAATTTGAAGAAACTGGCATCCTCTCTATCCCATGAAAACATATTACTCCATAGTTGCATTGGCATTTTTTCTCCCTCTTTCTCTTTTATGAGATCTAGTCCACTGGCAAAGTAATCACCACCTTTGAATAGAAATAGATGCATAAGGAGTGAATACCATTCGAAAGGCCTATCCACCTTCCCATTTTTTATTCCTATTAATCCTCCATGGATAGCATTAGTAATGAAAGAGGCATAATCAAATGGTACTGCAAGGGAAGGATTCAAAATCTAAGCAATCATTAGCAAGTAGTGATTGGGCATATTTGTCTGGGCATCTTCTCCCAAAATATGGAAGAGTGACCAATACATTCCCTTAGCCCTGAGGGTGAATATATTCAATGAGAAGGGCTCTTCAGTGTTGGGTCCTACAATTGTTAACCCACCTATCTTCACAAAAAATTCCTTAAGAGGCCCGCTCCTAAGGTGATTTCTTTGTGCACCGTATACTTGAGCTAATGATTTAAAATTAATGGGTTCCAAAAAATTTGTAAACTCATTGAGCCCAAAAGCACTTATGAACTCTTCATTATTGATTTCAATAAGGGCTTTTCCATTTATGTCCCTAATGCTTCTTGTGACTAGATCATAATTATGTGCAATTTGAGTCAATAGATCCATGTCCATGAATACCCCTGGAACTACCAACTTCCCTACATCTAATTCCCAGATGCTATTCTGTGGGGCTGAAGAATTTCTCATTCCAAATCCAACCTTGAATAACCCCAACCTAGACAATCTGACCCGTGGATCTCTCAACCAGTTGCCCTTATCATATAGCCCTTCTCCTATCTTCAAACGAGGGGCTCTAGGCACTAATTCTTTTACTTTTGATGCCTGGTTAGTTGACAACATCAATTGCTCAAGAAAATCATCACAAATGGCTCTCTCCTGATAATTAACTTTCCCAAAAAAATCTCTCTTAGGTGCCATTTTTAAAATGCAAGCTATTAAAATACTACCCCCAAATGGTTCAACAACAAATCAAGACCTTAATTAAAACACCACAAAGAAATTGCCACAGAGGAGTACAAGAAAACATGATTTTAGCTCGAAGGAATCTTCTCTACAACTGAATTGATTCGCTCTGTATTTGAAGAGAAAAGCTCTATATCTCCTCTTCTACAACAATTCTTTTGAATGATACCTTTACTCAATCAAGAGGAGATCATATATGGTACCCAAGGTCTTAACTACGACACTGATTCCACATGCTTCGGCCGTCCCTTCAGAATTGAATTCCTGAAAGAATTCAAATTTTTGCTCCAACGGGTCACAACATTCCTTCAATTCTTTGCTTTCACTCTTTCACTACTTCATGAAGCATAACCTTCAGGCAATTTTGTTAAAGGAAATCACGCCAACTGTCTGATCAAAAGAAACTTGATCGGCCATTAAACTGACTTAACAGTCTTGCCTTCACACTGGGCCCCACCTCCTTTTCGCCATTTCGCAAACTTTATCTTTCGAGCACTTCTCCTTCATGAAACCATGCCAGACATTAGATGGAATTCTAACTACTCAGGATTTAACTCTCACCGGGACCACCGACATCTTCATTAACCATGCCTTTACCTTGACTGCTAGCGGTCTTTCGCTATTTCCCGAAGCTTAAACATCTTTCAACTTCGGGCCACTAAACAATGCGAGGCATTCGATCAGATTGGAGATGGCCATCCTTTAAGGGAAACCCTTTATGCTTGCTTTGCTTACGCTACTTTTTCATTGTTTACTGACTACCACGTGGCACTCCACTATTGGTTTTAGAAAACCATTCAAACCCAGTTCAAAGTTAGCCACATGTCTCTCCCTTTTACCACCGGTTACACCTTGGCGGGCCCTCAACTTCTTCTAAAACCACGTGTCCATAGATACATCAGCATCTAGCTTGACACCTGGATGAACCCTTTTTACTTTTGCTATTTTGCGAAGCATATCCTTCAAGCATCTCGCAACCGCGAAATAACACCAGCCGTTGGATCAAAATGAAGTTGATCCTCCTTTAACCTTATGTTTTATCTGCCTTTGGGGATGAAAAACCTTTTCACCATTTCGCAGAGCATAAAGCATGAGCACTTTACCTTTGCGAATTCATGCGAGCCATTAGATTATTTTTTACTTGCTCAATGCTTAACCATCTGAATTGACTCTAGCAGACATGTGCCCTCCAACTCAACCTCAAACACCTGGCGTCTAGTCACTTTCAAAGCTGACATGTCAGTCTTTCATTTGCTAAGAGAAAACTCTGGGTCCCAACTCATCCTTGCCACCTGTATCTGCCAGGATAGCTCTTATCCCACAACATGACTCACTTCTGGGACCCACCTTCTTTTAACCCTTGGACCCGCTTCACTGACTATTGTGGCCTCTACCACATGCCATCATCTTACTCGCCCTCTCGACCAGCTGGACCATCTACTTGGAGTGCCATGTCATTTCGCCACTTCGTGAAATATAATTGTTGAGCATTTTCATCCTGTGAAACAACGCAAACTGTCAGATCAGATTGGACTTGATCACCTTTTAGTCACTTAGAAAATCATCACATGTAGGGTCCCACCAACCGCTTTCACCATTTTGTGAAAGGTATTTCACTTGCAAGTTTAGGCTGCGAAATAACACCAGCCATTGGATCTTGGACAAGATGAGACCTTTTTAAACTGGACCAAAATCGCCATTTAGAACACATTTCCTTTTCGCCATTTCGTGGGTCTTAAACCATGCGCAACTTCGCCTAACAAAATAGCGAAAACCATAGATCTTCCTGAGAGATGTGCAAAACTTATTGGGCCCGACAACATTAGGAGGAAAATATATAAGGCATAAAATTTTATGATTAATTCAAATGACCGCCTAGGCAAATGACAAGGGGGGACACTTCCTACGAACCTGAGACCCATTACTTAAGTGGATAAAGTAACGAAGAAATAGAAACCAGAGGGTTTTTTGATAAAACATTGAAAATTTTAAAATTAAAACCCTAAACCCCTAGGACCTAACATAGAGCTGAAGCAATTGATAGCATGTCTAAATTAAAATTTCAAAACTTAGCCAATTTATGGGAATGGAAAAAACCCATTTTTTAAACAGTGATAACATGTTGTTGCTGTTACTAACTGTACACAAGTTTTATGGATGAAGGAAATGTCAAAGGACATACAAGTGCATTGCAATGAACTGGCAGTTATTCATTGTGATAACTCTACAAATATAGACATATCAAAGAATCTGGTATTTCACTCAAAGACAAAGCGCATATCTATTAAGTGTAAATTTTTAAAGGAAAAGGTGGAAGAAAATCAAGTTAGATTGGCTTATGTGAACACTAAAGAGAATATTGCATTCATCTTCACTAAACCTTTGCCTAAATATTCATTTGAGTACCTCAGAGATAGATTAGGAGTTTCTATCCATCCAGCAAAAAACCAATTGATGCTATTTGGCATCAGTCTGGTATGCATTATTAGAGCTATTTTTCATTCTGTATTGATTTGGTGATGCTACTACTCAGGGGGAGTAGTTAGTCTTGTGATTCAGTGTTTTATGATTTTCCTTTGATATTTATGTCAGATCTTTGGCATTGATGTCAAAGGGGGAGAGATATTCATGTGAAAAAATTAAGAATTTATATACATTAGGAGGAGAAATTTGTAGAACTTAATTGTGATATCATCTACAGGGAGAGTATGGATCAGAACTTCATTACTATATTATTGTGTGGGAGATTTGTTTGGCATTTCTTGGCACTTGGATGTTTTTCACATCTAGTGTTGCCATCAATGCCAAAGGGGGAGATTGTTGGCAATTTGGAGGAATTGATTATGTTTTGCATTAATATTTCATTATTGATGTCAACACTAGCTGCTTTGGCTATTTACCGGTATCTGGTTGGTCCTGATAGGATGTTTTGTTTTTGGATGGTTACATCATGATGATCCGGTATACTTTGGTATGCTTTGGCTTATGGAATTGGCTTAGATCTACTATTCATGCTACTCAAATATATGTTTGGTCAGTTGGTATTGATTTGGTGATCGGATACTATCTTATATGCTGTAAGCCTGGTTTATTGATCCGATGAGGGTTTCTCTAGCAGAGCTTTATTGAATAACTTTTGATATTATGCATAAGTGGTGTTGATGCAACTTCTAGTAAGGATTCAAGATGCTGATGGTTATCATGTTTGTGTTTCATTTGATCCGTGGTGTTGCATTTAGCACTGGATCTATTATGTGTTATCTAGGTTATGGACTGGCTTAATGTAACGTGTTGTTGGGACTTCTCGATGTATTTATTGGATGACTTATGGGTTGGATGATATTTGCTTGGCCTCAAGATGATATGTTTATAGTTATGTAATAGTTTTTATTGTCTAGGTGGCCGACCTAATTGTTTAAGGTCGAAGGTTTGTATATATATATATGTATGATTTCATTGTAGATTATGGTATACAAGTGAATAATGTAATTATCATTCATGCAAAGGATTTGGTCAATCATATGTGATCGAGTTGGGTTTATACAAGAGGTTTAAGACCTCTAGTATTGAGCTTAACCAGAACTATATTTAGGCATAGGAGATGCTATTATTGCAGTTCATTTTGACTTTCGGATTGTAGTCTGGATTTTTATGTAGTCAGTGAGACTCCTTTTATAGTGAGAAGTGTGCTCTAGGCTGTTGGCCTTCCTGCAAGTGCAAGCCCCTAACTTTGTAATCACATACTTATTGCAGAAGTATTATTTGACTGTGGGTAGGCTTCCCACTATGGTTTTTCCCTTTATCAAGTTTTCCATGTACAAATCTTGGTGTCATGTGGATGGTAACTATTCTCTAATTGTTGGTTGTTCTTAATTGGTATATCTTCTATTTCAGTAATTTGTTTATGTATTTTGGTATTGATCTTGTGTGTTCTGGTAATAAAGTTTTAAATGCTTAATGTTCTGGTAATCTGGTGACAACTGATTCACCCTCCCCCCCTCTTAGTTGTCCTCTGATTATTTGAACTGTCTAACAAACTCACTTCCACAGTCTAATCTAAGACATTTCAGCTTGTAACCACTCTCCCTCTCAACCATTTTCTTGGAGACCTTGAATCTCTTAAATGCTTGTGATTTTTCTTGCAAGAAGGTAACCCATGTCATCCTTGAGAATTCATCTATGAGAAGCATGAAGTATCTTTCTCCATTTGGGGATCCTATTCTTGTAGGCCCACACAAATTTGTGTGCACAAGATCTAAAGGCCTTATGGTAGAATATTATTTTGTTTTGAAGCTGAACTTGGTTTGTTTTCCCTATTTGACACTCATCACAAAAGGTGCTTGTTGGCTTAATAATTTGAGGTATGTGTCTTACATACCCTTTCTTTCTTACCCTAACAAGATTATCAAAATTGATGTGGCCTATTCTTCTATACCATAAGTAACTCTCATCAACTTGTCCCATCATACATTGAGACTAAAAGCATTCCCTAATATTATATACATTTCCATCTATTCTTTTTCCTTCAGCAACAAGCTGACCACTACTCTCTTTTCTAATTTCACAACCCTCAGAATCAAATGTGAACTTATATCCTTTGTCACACATTTGACTCACACTTAGCAGATTATGTTTCAGACCTTCCACAAAGTATACATCATGAGATTTCAGTTTGCCATCAATATTAAGTGTGCCCTTGCCTTTTATCTTGATTGAAGAATTATCTCCAAACCTCATAGAACCAACATTGCAATCTTCTAATTTGATGAATTTATTCTTATCACCAATCATGTGGTTAGAACAACCATTTTCAACTACCCACAAATTTTTTCTTTCAACATGTAGGGTAGTTTGAACAATCAAACTTGACTCAACCTTATCTTTATCCTTTTCTGCCCAAACTTATTTGGTTTTTGTAATGCCCCGCCAGGAAACCCCGAAGGGATAAGGCTAAAACTAAAGAATAGAGTGCAAATATTTTTTTAAAGAGTTTTAAACACAACATAATAATACAATGATTTATCATAAGCTCAGATCACACAACATAATACTTAGCTAACACCTAAAGGGTTTCCCAATGTGATTACTTGATTCAACACTTTGTTGGCATTTTTCATGATTATGTTGTGATTGTCATTGATGGACACACACTTGCATTGAGATCACTTCTATATGTATGAGTTATGCTCAACCGACAATTGTTCCCAACCGGTATGATGCATTATAGTCCTTAGACTATTGGTGTTTTGCAAAAAGTGTTTACCAATCTGAAGCGGTATGCTGACCCCAAGTGGTTCTAGGATCTCAAGCAGTACGAAGGATCAAAGCGGTAGAACACATGTTTCCCAGTCTTCATATTGTCAAATTGGCAACCGGTATTTTGCTTAAACTGGTATTTGTATGAACCGGTAATACTTTGGGATGAGTTACCAGCCGACATTTTGTGATGAGTTATCATCCAATGATTGTTTGACGATGCCGACACTTCAATGGTTCTTTTTGTGTCATGTTACAGAATATGTCTAGATGCATTGAACCTAGGAAATTGTATTGTAATCCTATTGGACTGACATGAAATCAGATTCCTTTAAAGGGACATCATGTCTAGGGTTTTAGGTGGTTGTTAGGGTTTAATGTGGCTGATGAGTTAGAGAAAGTGTGAATGTGTTGAAGACTGAAATAATGCTGGAATGCATTAGGAATGAGCTATCAAGGATCTAACCAAGCAATCTGTGCTATTTTCTAGATCACTCACTTGTTGATTACTTACATCTTCGACAAGTTTGAAGCCCTTAACCAGGTAGGCCCAAAAGCCTTTTATAAATCCTCTAACAAGGTGGTTCACATCTGTGGATCTAAAATCCTCTAGCAAGGTAGTATTTAATCGGACTTATCTCCTAAGAAAGATTGAGATTCCTAAGTTTTGGTAAAGAACATTGTATGACCTTAACCGGTTTGGTTCCTATTCTGTAGATAGTTACTTGTGAGTTCCATCTCATTGTGGTTTTTCCTATTTGGGTTTCCACATCAAAATCTCTTATGTTATGGTGTTTGTGCTTCTCTGGGTGAATGCATTATTTTCTATTTGGTTTGCATGTATGCTAACCGATTTGTTTGATAAACTATTTTACCGGTTTATTGTTAGTCTAGCAAAGTGTTTAAGTACATTGATTTTTGGCATACTAATTCACCCCCCCCTCTTAGTATTCATCACACTTAACTCAACCCATGCTAATTAACTCAATTTAGTTGATTTACTTAATTACCAGTTATTACTTTAAACAAAGATATAATTCCTTCAGTAAATTAAAATTATAGATAACAGGACGAGTTCATCCATTATGGTTGAAAATATAAATAACATGATGAGTTCATCCATTAAGGTTAAAATATAGATAACTTGATGAGTTCATCCATTAAGGTTAAAAATATAGATGACATGATGAAGTTCATCCATTAAAGTTAAAATATAGATAACATGATGAGTTCATCCATTAAGGTTAGAAATATAGATAACTTGATGAATTTCATCCATTAAAGTTAAAATATAGCTAACATGATGAAGTTCATCCATTAAAGTTAAAATATAGATAACATAATGAAGTTCATCCATTAGAGTTAAAATTTAGATAACATGATGAGTTCATCCATTAAGGTTGGAAATATAGATAACTTGACGACATTCATCCATTATAGTTAAAATATAGCTAACATGATGAAGTTCATCCATTAAAGTTAAAATATAGATAACATAATGAAGTTCATCCATTAGAGTTAAAATTTAGATAAGATGATGAGTTAATCCATTAAGGTTAGAAATATAGATAACTTGATGAGTTCATCCATTACAATTTAACCATACATCTTGCCCAAACTTTTATTAAAACATAAGTCATGCATCTAATACATTACATACTTTAATTTTATAATAAACTAATGAATGCTTTCCAAGAATACTTTAATTGCATTATCAACAAATGAATACATTCCAATTATTCGAATTTACATTCTTCATGATCCAAATTACTGCAATTAATAAGATGACTACATGCATGCATTTACGATTAACTTCATCTAATCCATATTATACATTCTAACATAATATCATCCATACATGCTAAATTAGAGAGGAAACAAAATAACACAAACACCACATAACACTGAAATGATATCGGAGTTCACCCCTAGTGGGCTACATCTCTGGGTCTGTTCAACTGCAAGACCCCTCTGATAAAATAATAGGGCGAAGAATACATAAGGTTCACATCATTTACATACTTCCATCAAGGTGTACTTAAACCAATAATACATACGACCACATCGGTCAATAAATATAAGAATGGTCCCTGAATAGGAAAAAGGATCCAACTGAACATAATAAGAAACAAATACAAAAATCAATTGGTGCATCCATGAAACTAAGTCTTCACAACCCATCAAAAAGCAACCCATGGTCTAACATAAATATCAAGTTCTCACAAGGGCAAAAACAATAGGACATGACCAAATACAACACTAACACATGAAAACAGTAAATGCTCGAGATCAAGCACATAAACAGGTACCCAAATCAATCATACGACACTGTCCAAAAATACAAAATCATAAACTTGCCATTTATTAAGCAAATGTGAATACATAAAATTAAACATGCATAGGCATAGATTTGATAAGACAATATTTTTTCCTATTGTTTACACACAACAATTGATCTAGTTTAATAAATGATCTAAGTTGATTGCAGTTTGGCTACCTTGTCTAGGTACAAGTCTTTCTTGGTTTTCTAACTCACTAAGTTCATTTGTATCAAAACATAACATAAATACATCATCATGAGTTTTTAAACAAAATTCGCATGAATATAATTAAATAAACATGAACCAACTAAATATGATATTTATTCTTCAAATAAAACATCATTCTCATATTGGTTCGAAGACAATTTCCCCAAACTCATTTTTCCCAAAACCAAGTTACACTTTTCAGATCAAGAAAATATATATTTAAAGAAACCAAAAATAGATCACTGTTTTCCAAATTAACCAACTATTTCCTTGCTTATATTTAAACAAATATACAAATATAAGATATTAATTAGTATATATATCTCAAACTATATATACCTTAAATCATAATTTTCAGCAATTAGTATATATTTAGAAAAATATATATTAATTAACAAAAATAAAATTTGAATATTAATTAATGTATAATTACCATTATACAATTAATTAATAACAAATTAATCATAAACTATTATTTAATGACTAAATTAAATAATAATTTAAAACTTTATTTAAAAACACTATTATTATATTTTTTTTTTAATTTATAAAAATTAATAAAACCATACCCCAGTTTCTGGATATGCTCAAACCCAAACAATTCTACAGTCTTTGAGACAATATTCTATGAATCGGTTTCCAGAATATGAATGGTCACTTTATAAACCCAAATATATTTCTATATATAATAAATCTTTATTTCAAACAAAAGACAACACTCATAATTTTTTTTCGTGAGAACAAACTTGGAAGTATTTTCCAAAATTTAAACAAAAGATTTACACATATCTATGCACACATTTTTTTTTTATAATTTCAAACAAAACCCCCAAATAAAATAGACTCAGAATTTTTTTTCCTGAGAACAAACTCTGGAAGTATTTTCCAGAATTTAAAGAAAAGATTTACACATATCTATGCACACATTTTGTTTTTTTATAATTTCAAACAAAACTCGCAAATAAAATAGACTCTGAATTTTTCTGAGATAAAACAGAGAATGGATCCAGTCATTTTTAAACAAAACATTTTCATTTCCAGGCAACCCATTCTGGCAAAATTTTGGCAGCATAACCCCTCTTAGGGTAAAATTAGCAAATCTACTTAATCTAAAATCATGAAATCCAACTAATTTAACAATCTACAAAATTGCAATATTCAAAAAGGAATTTCGGATTTCTTCCAACTCCCATATAGACACAGAATTTTAAATTTAACACATCATTTCCTTCCCAAAATGAAGAAATGGATTCAGTTAGATTTCAATAAAAATATAAAATAAAAAGGTTAACCAAATGCCAATCTTGAATGCTATCTTGGAGCTATTGAACATGAGCTCCACTTGCAAAATACCCTAAATCCTTCCAACAAATGCCCCCAAAAACTTTCCTCCAAAAATCCTTCTCACAAAATGTTTTAAAAAATGCTCTCCAAAAATAATTCCCCAAAAATATTTTCAAACCTAGGTTAAAACCCCTAGAATATTTGACCTAATATCTTATCTTTGAATTTAAAACACTTTCTTTTAAATAAAATGAAAAATCATTCTTTTCAAACTATTCAAATATTCTAAACTTGTTTTTCTAATTAGAAAAATCAAAATGCTTTTTCTTCCTCATTTAATTTCTAATTATCTCAATATTAACAAAACTAACATTTATATTTCAAATATTAATGAGGGTAAAATATTTTTAATTAAAATAAAATCCCAAAATCAATTTTTCACACTATATCAAATATATATATTAAACTTGCTTTTCTAATTAAAATTGATTTTCTTAAATAATTGAAATTAACCTTTCTATTCCAAAATGCAAAAGAGATTAAATTATTTCTATTTCGAATAAATTTAAATCTTTCCTTTCAAAATGCATAAACTGAATAAATTCATTATTTAAAATTAACCATTAAATTGAACTTGCTACAAACATGAATAGAGCAATTTTTTTTATTAATGATTAATCACATAAAAGAAACCTATTTAATTTAGTTCCTTAATTACTAATGCATAAAAGAACACATTAAATCAAATTAAATACTTAGGATTAAATACTCAATTTTACCACATGCAAAGCATGCAACCCAAGAAAGCCAACCAAATACACGACCTGCAAACCCAAACGAAAAGGGAAACTGATGGACCACAGATGATGCTCACTTGAGCATGACCAAGATAAAATGAGGGATTTATGACCACCTAATCCAAACTCTAAGGACCAAAGAGGTACACTCAAGCTAGCGATTCTAGGTGAAGACGAACCTCGCACCTAGGCGGTCTGTTCCTGCAATCTCCTGCAACCATGAGTCACACAAGCATATATATATATATAATGAAAGCATTAGCCCGAGATTAATAACATGAATCATGAGAACAAATAAACTTACATAATAATTGATGTGAAAACACATTAATAGGTATGTACAATAATCATAATATCTTACTACAACATTACATAGTGGCAAATCAACCATCCAGGAATGCCACATAAAAAAGTCAACCAAGGTCAAACCAGTTTTACAAAGCTGACTAGGGTAGGGGCACTATAGTTTCTTTCTTCTTTTCTGTTGTCTCATTTTGTTCTAATTTTGCATTAGGTTCAGTTGTTGACATTGTCTTCTTTTTCTTAGCTATCCTAAGCTTACAATGTTTTGCAATGTGGCCGAAGATTTGACAATGATAGCATTTTACATTTACATTGAATGATGAGCTTGAAAATCTATTGTAGGACTGAGATACAATTCTCCTACATTCATAACTCCTATGACCATACTCATTATAGTGATAACACACAACATTCATATCCCTAATAGAAGAAAAATGATTTCTACTTTCAAAACTAGGAGACTTGTGCATAAGCCTACATTCTGCAATTTTATGACCATAAATAAGTATTACATTTATAGCAGTAGCCATGGAATTGAGGTACATGCCAATCATTATTGAATTTGTTTCTTATTTGTCTCCTTGGAGTAGTATAGTTCGGTCTTCTTGAGCTCACCCTTCGTGTATCCTTGACCTTTATGAAGCCTCCATTATCAACATTCACTTTTCGTTTGAGATCAACATGTTGGTTCCTTGACTGATTCTTTGTAGCAACAACATATGTCTTCTTCTCATTGGGCTTGCTGACTATGAAGGTTTTTTTGACCTCACTTTCACTTGAAGAGGTGAAGAGTATCTCCTTTTTTGATGAATCTTTACTGTTAGAACATTGTCCATTTTTAAATTCAACTCCATTGATGTCCTTGTTGTGCTTTTTCTTTCTTAACATTTTTTCTAATGCTTCGGTGCTGCCATCATACTTAATTCTTATGTTTAGTTCATATTTCTTCTTTTCAAGTTCTTTTCTAAGACTCACAATCTCTTCCTCTAACTATTGATACTCTTTATCCTTTTTTTTCTAAATCTGATTTCATCACTTCATACATCCTCTTTGCTTCTTCCAACTAAATCTTCAAATCACATATTATTTTCTTTGATTCCTCAATAGATTTGTTTAATAGCTCTTGTTCTTTAGCAACAACATTCTTGTGCTTTTTGTATTCTCTTCTTACTTTTCTAATTTCTTCTAGTGCACTCACAAGTTCACCTTCAAGGTCTACTTCAGCTTCTATTTCCTCTTCTTCATCATCAATAATGTGTTCATCAAATAACTCTCCTTGTGCCATAAAGAGATTAAATTATCTTTCATCTTCACTTCAGCAATCTTCAGAGACACTTTCTTCATCAAAGGCATCATCTTCAAAAGCGTAAAGGCTTCTCTTATTCTTAAAACTTCTTGTCCTTGGCTTATAAGAGTTCTTCATCTTTTCCTTGCCAAAAGACTTCTTGGTTTTCTTTCCATCTTCATCCTTTTCTCCATAAGGGTATTTAGTTGCAAAATGTCTAATCTTGCCATAGTTGAAACATTTGAAAGGCAGCTTACCTTTGTACTTTCCTGAGCCTCTTTTGAGTTTCCTAAGAAAATTTGCTACAACAATGTTAGAATCATTTTCATCCTCATTTGTGGCTTGTTCTTTTCCTTTCTATGTGATATTGAAGGCAACTTCTATCTTTGAACGTTCAACACTTATTATTCTCATTTCATAGGTGGACAGAGAGCCAAACAATTCATCCATAGAGAAAGTTGTTAAGTCTTTAGCTTCCTCAATAGCTGAGACTTTTGTATCATACTTTGAAGTTAATGATCTCAGAACCTTTTTTATAGTAACTTCATCCTTGAATTCCTCTCCAAGTCCTCTTATAGAACTCATAGTCTCATCCACTCTTTATAGATAATAAGCTATCTTATCTTCTTCTTTCATTTTTAGACTTTCAAACTGAGCTCTTAGATTTTACAGTTTGGCTTCTTTCACTTTGGTATCTCCTTCATATATCTTTTTCAACTTGTACCAAGTTTCTTTTGTTGATGTGCAATGCATTAATTTGACAAACTTGATCAATAATGATGAACAACGAATACCCTAACTGGTACTGAGAGGAGGGGTGGTGAATTAGTACATACAAAAAATGTTTTCTACAACTTATCAAGTTAAAACAATGCTAACTGGTTGTCTTCATTACTGAACTTAACCATGGCAATACCAGTTAAACACAGTAAGACTACAGACAACATGAATTGGTAAAACTGAGCACTTCAAATACATTCAATACTTGATAACTACTTCACCCATAAACATATGCATGTGGTATATCAAAAATACCATAGCCATTAGCTCTGCATGCATAATCACTCAAACAAAGAATACTTAATCATCATATGAAAAACACACAACTCATGACACAAAGTTTTCACGTGGAAACCCAAATGGGAAAAACCACAATGGGGATGAATACCCATAAGCCTATTTTGAACTCTTTTGAATCTCGCTATGTTAGGAGCCTAGTCTGGTTAAAGACTTTACAATAAGGTTCTGCTAGGAACCGATCTTGTTAAAGATCACACGGTTAAGGGATGGCTATATACCCTGTTAAAGGTTACCTTGCTAGATGATTTAAAGAACTCAATGAACTTGAGTTACCTGGTTAGAGGATTTATAGTAAGTCTATTAAAGCTACCCGGCCAAAGGATTTCCTTCTGTTGAAATGGTTAGAAGACAACAGGTAAAACTCTGATCCGATAACAACACTATATGCTAAGGAAGATCCTTTTCAGTTCCTCTACTCTGCAATCACACTCTACAATTTTCACTCACTGGTTTGGCAAGTATCTCATCACTCGGATACATACACAACTTTTCCCAACAACAACAATATCAAAACTCATCAATCTTATAGACATCAATTAGGTCGGTAACATAAACCCTAAGCATCTTAGGTTTACTATTACAAGCGGTCCAATCCTAACTGTCCAAACATATTACATAGAATGAAATAATCTCAAACAAACCACAAGTCATTCTGCATCATCCATTTTTCACCGCACATAGAAATCGGTAACCCATCATGCTTTCTTCTCATACCACCAAGAAGAATGTTCATTCTTGAGGTAGACATTTAATGCACTTCATCTTCACATGCAAGATACTCAAGGAAATCCTTTCAAGTACACAAAATTGATGTGGCATCTCGATCTCATCCTTATTTCTTAGCTAGCTCATCACAAAATATCATCGGTTGCATCACACAAGCTAGATTTCCGAATCAAAAACCCTAGAGTTGAGACTACCAACCGGTAGTCACACTTAGTGAAACCCTGACACTAATTCACTACATCTCTTCATACCGATTGACCTGTATCATTTCCAAGCTTCATATCAGTGCAAACCAGTGTACCTACTTGAACACATATTAACATTAATGACAACATACTTTGTCACTAATTCATCATATGCCAACAATCTCCCCCTTTGGCATTGATGGAAATACTCAGCGCAACATTGCAACTAAAAACATCATAGACCAGTGCATCTAAAATATCTTCATCATATATCTTCTCCCCCTTTTACAATAATGCCAAAGTGGAAGCACAAGCTTCCATACTCCACTATGCTACTCCCCCTATGGAGTAGCATCCTTCAACACGTCAATCCTAAAAGATTTGTCACTATAATATCTGACTAATGTGGAGCACACATATTTAGTTTACTTCATGAAGGGGAAAAACCCCTAATTCACCTCTTAAGTAGGTAAATGTAGTCTTTGGTAAGGGCTTAGTGAATATGTCTGCTAGCTGCTCCTTACTGGAAAGATGTTGTAATACAACCTCTCTATTTTGAACCTTCTCTCTCAAGAAATGATACTTGAGCTCAATGTGCTTAGTTCTAGCATGCAATACCATATTCTTAGAAATATTGATTGCCCTAGTATTGTCACAAAATATACTCATCGGTTCAGATATAGGTACTTTGAAGCTATTCAGTACATGTTTCATCCAGATTGCTTGAGTGTAGTTCATGAATGCTGCCACATATTTTGCTTCAGCTGTAGACTGAGAAATACAACTCTACTTTTTTCTTTTCCAGGAGACTAGTCTTCCACCAAGAAAGAATGCTCCACCAATTGTGTTCTTCCGATCATCCACATTACTTGCCCAATCTGCATTAGTAAATACCTTGAGATTAAAATCACCATTGTATGGATACAACAATGCATAGTCAACAGTCCCTTTTAGGTATCTAAGAATCCTCTTTACCACTACCAAATGGGATTCTCTTGGACTTTTATGAAAACAAGCTACTATACCCACTGCATGAGCAATATCAAGTCTGTTGTGCACCACATAGTGTATATTACCAATCATTGACCGACACTCCTTATCATTCACTAACGCTGAATCATCTTCCTTAGTCAGTTTACAGTCAGTCACCATCGATGTACCAATCGGTTTTCTCTCCTCCATGCCAAAGGTCTTCAATACCTCTTTGACATACTTGGACTGGGTAATAAAGATACCCTCTTTCATTTGTTGACATGTAAACCAATGAAGAACTTTATCTCTCCAATTAGAGACATCTCAAACTCTTTCTTCATTACATCTACAAAAGCATGACTCATGTCATCATCTCCTCCAAAGATTATGTCATCTACAAATACTTCACAGATCAGAATCTAATCACCTTCATATTTTAGATATATGTTACTATCCTCAGTTGTTCTCTGAAATCCTATTTTCACAAGATGAGAGTGTAACCATTCATACCATGCACTTGGTGCTTGTTTCAACCCATACAGGGCCTTATGTAATCTACACACCATGTTACTATCTTATGATAAGGTAAACCCATCTGGTTGCTCAATATACACTTCCTCTTCCAAGATTCCATTCAAGAACGTAGAATTCACATCCATCTGGTATACCTTAAATCCCTTGAATGCTGCAAATGCAAGTATCATTCAGACACCTTCCAGTCTAGCCACAAGAGAAAAGGTTTCTCCATAGTCTTCTCCCTCTTCTTGAGAATATCCCTTGCATACAAGTCTTTCCTTATTTCTTACAACTATGCCTTCTTCATTTAGCTTATTCTCGAAGGCCCATTTGGTACCTATGAGATTCTTATGTTTTGATCTGGGTACTAAGGATGATGTTGCATTCTTTTCTATTTGATCTAGCTCCTCTTCCATTGCCTTAATCTAGTCTTCATTTGTAAGTGCTTCAATAGAAGTCTTGGGCTCCAATTCAGAAGTCATGCAAGATTTTTCTTTCACCTTTCTTCTTGTGAGTATCCCTACATCTTTATCTCCTATGATCTGCTTCATATCATTATGTAGTTTCACATATCTAGGAATGACTCTAGTTGGTTCTTCTTGCTTCTATTAGGTCCCGGAGACAACTGAGAGGGGGGGGGTGGTGAATCAGTTATCTAATAAATACAAACCAAAAACCATTTAACCAACTTAATGCTTAATACCGATAAACCAGTTAAGTATGTCGGTAAATAGTGTTAACAGTAAATTGCTATACCGGTAAAGGTTAATGCATGAAACATAAACATAAAGTCATCCACAACACATAACACCAATATTTGTACGTGGAAACCTTGTAAGAGGAAAAACCATGGTGGGAAACCTTACCCACAATCAGATGATACTACTGCAGATAGTAAGTGTATATAAATGGGATCTGCACATGCAAAAAGGCCAACAGCCTAGAGCTCATTGCTGAATCACAAAATGGGAGTCACACTAACTACAATTGGATGGTTAAATCCAATAAGAATGTACTTTACAAAATAGCATCTTCATATGCTGGATTCAGTACCGATGTAATGCTGATATGCTTCTACAAAAACCTAGCTTCACCTTCAAATGATGTCTTCATGTATACCTCTACTTAATCTCTCATATACCTTCTCACAATTCTTCTTTGCCTTCCACATTCGATCTTACAAATAAGATCTTACATTTATATCATAACCTAAGACCAATTTTAGTAGGTCAGCTCTACAAGATATTACAATAAAAACATTTTACAAACAATATAATATCCTATGCAATAACCGATTGAACATGTCAGCTTAATGCATTTACAACAATAATAAATCATCTCCATAGTGTGCCATGCTAATCTGGAAAAGATAAACCTGCCGATGTAACCCTAGATAACCCTGGACCTATTTGTCGGTAAAAGCAAATATGCAAATATGAATATACCAATGATTAATTCTTCAAAAAAAACTGTCCACATGATGTCTTCAACATTACCAAGTGTCTTCCATATCATTCCAAGTGTCGATGAACATTATATCCTGTCAGTGAACCATATACCAGTAATTGTGCAATAGTTACTTGTTTGCCAGTGAATGTTGCTGGATCTCTAAAGTGCTAGTGTTTCAGCAGGTGTTGACATCAATGACAAAACCATACCAAAATACCAACAATCTCCCCCTTTGGCATTGATGGCAACACAAGATGGAAAAACCATCAAAGTGTCAAAACATAAATGCCAAATACCAAAAACCAACAATCTCCTTTAAACAACAATTTCTCCCTCTGGGAGCAACATGTGTTTATCCAAAGATTTATTTTCAATACCAATCTCTCCTCAAAAGATAATGTGTTGTTCCATAGATATCTCTCCCACTTTGACATCAAATGCCAAAGTTACAAAAATCAAGTTCATATACAAAATACCAATCAATTCAATATACCAACTACTCCCCCTGAGAAGTAGCTTCCTCATCAAAGACCAGAGTAAAAGATTTGTCTTTCAATTCTACCAGTTGATGATAATCATCAACTGTCTAAGTCTCTACCAGTGGTGGTATGACTCCAAGCTGATCTCTGAGATATTCAAAAGTCTCCTTAGGCAAAGATTTTGTGAAAATATTTGCAAGTTGTTCTTTAGTAATCACATAAACCAGTTTTATCTCCTTTTCTTCAACTTTTTCCCTTAGAAAATTTAGTTTGATAGAAATATGTTTTGTTTTAGAATGTAATACCGGATTCTTAGATATATCAATTGCTGCAGTGTTATCACAATATATAGTAATAGGTTCCTTGCATTTTACCTTTATGTCTTTCAACATTTGCTTAAGCCATAGTACCTATGTACAATTAGTTGATGCTGCAACATATTCTGATTCTGCTGTTGATTTAGATGTACAACTCTATTTCTTACTCAACCAAGAAACTAATCTCTTTCCAAGAAAGAATGCTCCTCCAGTGGTACTTTTTCTATCATCCACATCTCCTACCCAATCCCCCTTTGACATCAAATGCCAAAGTTACAAAACTCAAGTTCATATACAAAATACCAATCAATTCAATATACCAACTACTCCCCCTGAGAAGTAGCTTCCTCATCAAAGACTGGAGTAAAATATTTGTCTTTCAATTCTGCCAGTTGATGATAATCATCAACTATCTAAGTCTCTACCGCTGGTGGTATGACTCCAAGTTGATCTCTAAGATATTCAAAAGTCTTCTTAGGCAAAGGTTTTGTGAAAATATCTACAAGTTGTTCTTTAGTATTCACATAAACCAGTTTTATCTCCTTTTCTTCAACTTTTTCCCTTAGAAAATTTAGTTTGATAGAAACATGTTTTGTTTTAGAATGTAATACAGGATTCTTAGATATATCAATTGCTGCAGTGTTATCACAATATATAGTAATAGGTTCCTTGCATTTTACCATTATGTCTTTCAACATTTACTTAAGCCATAGTACCTATGTACAGTTAGTTGGTGCTACAACATATTCTGATTCTGCTGTTGATTTAGATGTACAACTCTATTTCTTCCTCAACCAAGAAACTAATCTGTTTCCAAGAAAGAATGCTCCTCCAGTGGTGCTTTTTCTATCATCCACATCTCCTGCCCAATTTGCATCTGTGTATGCACATAGATCAAAATCTTTATCTCTAGGATACTATAATCCAAGATTTGTTGTGCCTTGTAAGTACCAAAAAATTCTTTTTACTACTGATTCATGATTTTCCTTAGGATTACTTTGAAATCTAGAAACAATACATATTGCATTCATAATATCAATCCTGGTTTTTGTCAAATACAGTAAACCTCCTATCATAGATTTGTATCTAGTTGGATTAATAGGTGTAGATTCATCCCTTTGAGATAATTTGTCATTTGTAGTCATAGGTGTGCTTACCAGTTTAGAGTTCTCCATCCCAAATTTCTTTAGTAATTCTTTCAAGTACTTGGATTGACTAAAAAATATACCTTTATCAGTCTATGGAATCTGCAATCCTAGAAAGAATTTTATTTCTCCAATCATAGTCATTTCAAATTCTTGTTGCATTTTAATAGAAAATTCCTTACATGATCCATCTTCTCCTCCAAAGATTATATCATCAACAAATACTTCTATAATCAAGATGTCATTATTAGTTATTTTGTAATATAAATTGTTGTATGCATTTCCTTTAGTAAAACCAATATTTAAAAGGTACTTATCTAACCTTGCATACCAAGCTCTTGGGGCTTGTTTCAATCCATACAGAGTTTTTCTTAACCTGAAAACCATATCATTGTCATCTGTCAAAGAAAATCCATCAGGTTGTTCAATATATACTTCCTCTTCAAGATCTCCATTCAAAAATGCACATTTAATATCCATTTGATAAACTTTGTAGTCCTTGTGAGCTGCAAAAGCCAAGAATAATCTGACTGCCTCAATTCTAGCTACCGGTGCAAAGGTTTCATTGTAATCAACTCCTTCTTTATGAGAATATCCCTTACACACCAGTCTTGCTTTATTGCTGACAACCTTACCATCTTCATTAAGTTTGTTTCTAAATACCCATTTGGTTCCAATTACATTTTTATCTTTAGGCCGAGGAACTAATGTCCAAGTATTATTTTTCTCAATTTGTCCTCGTTCTTCTTTCATAGCTTTAATCCAAAATTTATCTTCACATGCCTCATTGATAGATGATGGTTCAATTTGAGAAATAAGACATACCTCTTCATTTGCCAATCTTCCTCTTGTCATAACTCCTTTAAATTTGTTTCCAATTATCTTATCTTCAGAATGATTCAATCTTACATAGTGGGGTGTCTTAGTTTGTTGTTGTTCTTCAATTACTGTGGAATCCTCTGATGGTACCGGGGTAACTGGATCTTCATTCTGTACCGATGGATTTAGTGTAGGTTCATTTGTCACAATTTCTATTGTCGGTTTAGAGTCTATATATCTTGAAGTTCCTCTGAATTGTTCATCAATCTTTACATTTGTACTCTCAACAATTTTTCTGCAATCTCTTATTAAAACATCTATATGCCTTGCTCTTAGATGAATAACCAAGAAATGTTCCTTCATCACTTTTAGGATCAAATTTGCCAATATACTCATCTCTTCTAATATAACATTGACTTCCAAAAATTCTGAAATACCTAAGAGTAGGAGTATTACCAAACCATAGTTCATGAGGGGTCTTACCGATTTTACCTTTGATGTGAACTTTGCTGAATTTATAGACAGCAGTGCTAACTGCTTCTCTCCAATACACATGTGGTAGATTTGCTTCAGATAACATACTTCTTGTTGTATCTAAGATAGTTCTATTTTTCCTTTCAACAACTCCATTCTGTTGTGGTGTCCGAGATGCTGATAACTGTTTTCTGATTCCATTCACTTCACAAAATGTATTAAAGTCCTTAGATGTGAATTCTCCTCCTTGATCTGATCTTAAACATTTGATTTTCTTACCAGTTTCATTCTCAATCATTGCTTTGAACAGTTTGAACTTTCCAAGTGCTTCTAATTTTTCTTTGAGAAAAGTAACCCAACACATTATAGAATAATCATCAATAATTAGCATGAAATATCTATCACCTTGTAAGCTTTTAGTTATAGTTGGACCACATAAATCAGTGTGAATCAAATCAAGAGCTTAATTGGATTTTTCTAGAATACTTTTGAAACTAGCTATAACTTGTTTTCTAAATTGACATTCCTTACAAATTGTATTATGAGGTTTCACAATTTTAGGTAGATCTCTAACTGCCTTAGAAGTATTGATTTTCACCATGCAATCAAAGTTTACATGACATAGTCTCTTATGCCATAACCAACTTTCATCTATATGTGCAATCAAGCATGCCTTTTCACTATTATTCAAATGAAAGATATTACCTCTAGTCTGATTACCGGTTGCAATTTCCAAACCAGTTCTATTCATGATTTTGCATTTTCCATTTTTATATTGTAACTGAAATCCCTTCTCAACTAATTGACCAACACTTAAAAGATTATGCTTTAATCCTTCAACATGGTAGACATTGTCAGTGTTATGCTTACCATCAAGAGATATTGAACCCTTACCTTTGATTGAACAGGCTTTGGCATCTCCAAATCTTACTAAACCTCCATTATATTCTTGAAAGTTCAAAACTTTACCTTTGTCTGCTGTCATATGATGTGAGCATCCTGAGTCAATGATACATTCATCCTTTACTTCAAATTTAGCTGCTAGGGCTTGTTCTACCAATTGAGCAGTAGGTGCCGGTTAATCTTTTGTTATAGTAACAAAAAGCCATCCATTGTCTATTGGATCCTCATCAGAATCATCAGTCACACCTTCATTAGCAATGCAACAAGATTTGTCTTTGTTCTTCTTAAATCTTTATTTCTGATATTTAGGATTAGGCTTGTATGTTCTTCTAGCTTCTTCTCTTAGTCTAGCATGTCTATCAGGGCATCTTGAAGCCATATGACCAATTTATTGTAGTTGAAACATTTAAAGGGTTCTTTACCTTCATACTTACTTCGAACTAGACCTTATGGCATTTTTCTTGCAAATAGTGCTTCAAGTTCTTCAAGCTCTTCATTCTCCTTCCTAGTTTCTTCAAGTTCTCTTGCATAAAAGGCTTTCCAGTCTGATTTGTCAAATGATGGAGCAGATGATGTTGATGCTTTAAAGGCCAAATCTATCTTTATAGTAGCAATAGGACCAAATTCCTCAATTTCAAAGGCTGAAAGTTTTCTAATCAATGTATCCCTAGTTACTGATGTATTAGGCATTGTTCTCAACTCATTTATAGAAGTAATCTTCATTTTATATGTCGGTGATAATCCTCTTAAGATTTTTGAAACAATTTAATCCTCACTCAGGGTTCCTCCACAACATTTAATACCCAAAACAATTTCATATACTCTTTCCATAAAAGTAGAAATTCTTTCATCTTCTTCCATTTTTATATGTTCATACCTGACTTGGAAGCTTTTAAGTTTTGCAATCTTGACTGTGGAATCTCCTTCATTTAGTGTTTCCAAATGATCCCAAATAGCTTTAGCAGTAGACCTATCTGATAATCCTATTATTTGTTGATCTGATAATGTGCTCAAAAGTGCTTCTCTTGCTTGCAATCATTCTCCTCATCTTTAGCTAAGGTAGTTGGAGTAGGCTGACCAACTACAACAGCAGTATAACCATTCTTTGTAACTTCCCAGATGTCTTTACCAATGCAATTTAGATGTGTCTCCATCATGATCTTCCATATCCAATAGTTGGTTCTGTATATGGTGAAAATGGATAACAATAATAACAATATTGAAAGGCTAAATGAATTCAACCACCAAACCCTAGCCTAACAATCAACAAAGATCCACCATAACATATGAAGATAACCTAAGACAATGCAAAATAACTCAAAATCACAAAGATTATACCATCACATGTCCAATAGGGTTTTGATCTCCATTCTTCCTATCTCCATTGATCTTGCTTGATATATTTGCTCTCAGATTTTTTATATGCACAAGAGCTCAACAAAGAACGGAATGTGGTTGCAAGTAGGATCGTAGTGTAGTCAATTGCATAAAAGATCATTAGCATGTGTCATTATGGTTAGACAATGAAGAAAGTATCTCCTTAAATAGAAGACACAATAGGAAATGGAGGGTTGAGATTGAGAGGTGTAAAAAGAGAGGTCAGCTAGGATTAGAGGGTAGGTAAAAGAAATACCAAAATAATGAAAGAGGTAGGTAGTGTATGAATTAAGAGATGAATGACATGTGTCATGTGTAGAAAAGGCTAATGAATTAATTAAATAAATAAATATTTATTTAATTAATAGAAGAAGTAGGACAATTAAATAAATAAGATATTTATTTAATTTGGGAAAGGGATAATTTAAATAAATAAATGTATTTATTTAAATAAGAAGGCTAGAAGAGGATAAATGAATTAATTAAATAAATAAAGATTTATTTAATTAATAGAAGAATTAGGCTTAGATAATTAAATAAATAAAATATTTATTTAATTAGACATGACAATTTTAGGTGTCTACAGGTTCCATCAAGTTTAGGACTATCCTTCCTGAAACAATTAGTAGACATTGGATCTCCTCAAGTTTTTAAACTTCTGTAAAAGAGGACTAGGCTCTGATACCAATTGTTAGGTCCCGGAGACAACTGAGTGGGGGGGGGGAGCTGAATCAGTTGTCTAATAAATTCAAACCAAAAACCATTTAACCAACTTAATGCTTAATACCAGTAAACCTATTAAGTATGCTGATAGATAGTGTAAATAGTAAATTGCTATACTGGTAAAGATTAATACATGAAACATAAACATAAAGTCATCCACAATACATAACACCAATATTTGTATGTGGAAACCCTGTAAGGGGAAAAACCATGGTGGGAAACCTTACCCACAATCAAATAATACTACTGTAGATAGTAAGTGTACATAAATGGGGTCTGCACATGTAGAAAGGCCAACAGCCTAGAGCTCACTGCTCAATCACAAAATGGGAGTCACACTAACTACAGTTGGATGGTTAAATCCAATAAGAATGCACTGTACAAAATAGCGTCTTCATATGCTGGATTCAGTATCGATGTAATGTTGATATTCTTCTACAAAAACCTATCTTCACCTTCAAATGATGTCTTTGTGTATACCTCTGCTTAATCTCACATATACCTTCTCACAATTCTTCTTCGCCTTCCACATTCGATCTTACAAATAAGATCTTACATTTATACCATAACCTAAGACCAATTTTAGTAGGTCATCTCTACAAGATATTACAATAAAAAAAAATTACAAACAGTATAATATCCTATGCAATAACTAATTGAACATGTTGGCTTAATGCATTTACAACAATAATAAATCATCTCCATAGCATGCCATGCTAATCTGGAAATGATAAACCTGCCGGTGTAACCCTAGATAACCCTGGACCTATTTGTTGGTAAAGGCAAATATGCAAATATGAATATACCAATGATTAATTCTTCAAAACAAAGTGTCCACATGATTTCTTTGGCATTACCAAGTGTCTTCCATATCATTCCAAGTGCCGGTGAACATTGTATCCTGTCGGTGAACCATATACCAGTAATTGTGCAATAGTTACTTGTTTGCCAGTGAATGTTGTTGGATCTCCAAAGTGCTAGTGTTTCAGTAAGTGTTGACATCAATGACAAAACTATACCAAAATACCAACAACTTCTCCTCTTCTTCTTCACTTATTTCTTCTTCTTCACCTACTGTAGCTTCTATCGGTACAGGAACACTGAGGTCTTTACTTGTTTGTTTCTTAACCAGTTCCCAGAATTCTATACCCGATTCATCTTCCACTTTCTCACTGGAGGTTTCCTCAGGATCCTCAAGTGATTCATCAACCCTGACATTGATACTCTCAACATTTTTGTGTTCTATTATTAGAGCATTTAAGAGCTTTGTTCTTAGTGGAATATTCCAAAAATATTCCTTCATCACATTTAGCATCAAACTTGCTCAGATGCTCACCTCTCTTGATGTAACACTTACTACCAAATACTTTAAAATGACTCATAGTGGGAGTCTTTTCGGTCCAATAATCATAAGGGGTTTTATTTTTACCTTTCTTGATGAGTACCTGGTTCATAGTATAGACTGCAGTGCTCACCACTTCTCTCCAAAAATTGTGAGCAACCTTTCCTTGGATAAGCATTATTCTGGCTGCTTCAACTATAGTCTTGTTATTCCTTTCTACTATGCCATTCTATTGTGGTGTCCTTGGGGCAGACAACTACCTCTTCATACCGCTATCTTCATAGTACTTGTTGAATTTAACGGAAGTGAATTCATCTCCTTGATCAGTTCTTAGGAATTTTATCTTTTGACCACTTTCCTTCTCTACTAATGCTCTAAAGGCTTTGAACTTTCCAAACACCTCAGACTTGTCTTTCAAGAATGTGACTCACATCATTCTTGAGTAGTCATCATTAAGAATCATGAAATACCTATCTCCCTGAATACTTCTAGTTTTCATAGGACCACACAAATTAGTATGCACAAGATCAAGTAAGTTTTCTGTTGAAAAAGACTTACCTTTGAAAGTTGAGGAAGACATCTTCCCAAGTTGACATTCTCTGCATAAAGCATTCTCTGGTTTGTTTAGCAAAGGAAATCCTCTTACTGCCTTGATCTTAGTAGCCTTTGAAATATTATCAAAGTTTATATGACAAAGTCTCCTATGCCATATCCAACTGTCATCAAACTTTGCCATCAGATACCAACTAATCTTGGCATTCAGCTGAAACAAGTTACCTTTGGTCTTCCTACTAGTGACAATAAGTTCACCACTCTTTCCAATTATACTGTAGACTCCACCTTTGAACTCTAGTATGAGTCCTTTATCATTTAGTTGAGCAACACTCAACAAGTTATGTCTAAGACCTTCTATCCAGTAGACGTCATCTGCACTACTATTTCCATTCAGTGAGATGGATCCTTTTCCTTTTACTAAGCATGGTGCATCGTTGCCTAATCTTACAACACCTCCATCATATTCTTCTAGAGATAGAAACTTTCTCCGATCACTAGTCATGTGGTGAGAACAACCACTATCAATAATCCACTCATTAGAGTTTTCAATGCGAGAGACAAGTGCTTTTTTGTCAAACACTTCTTCCTTTATAGCTACAAACACTATGTCCTCATTCTCTTCATCCTCTGATTCTTCATCAGTAACACCTTCATCAACTACAACAAGACAATTTCTTCTATTTCCTCCTTTATACTTTCTAAACCTCTTTATTTTATCCTTATTGTCATTGTTAGGATAGTTAACAACTATATGTCCTATCTTATTGCAAGAAAAAAAATTTAAAGGAAGCTTACCTCTATATTTTCGAGTGCCTTTTGGAATTATCTTGGCAAGAAGAGCTTCAAACTCCATCAAAATCTCTTCATCATCCATACCTCTTCTTTGCATGGATTCATAACTGGTACTTACTTCTTTTCCTTTTCTAGTTGGTGCAACAAAAGGCTGACTTAGTCTTTTGAACACTGCCATCATAGCTTTCAACTCATATGCAGTCAACTTTGCAATTATAGAGTCTAAGGATACCTTGGTTTTGTCAATAGACCTTAGCTCTTGAATAGCAGCAACTCTGATTGCATAGACCGGTAACAATGATCTCAAAAATTTACTAAAATGGTGGCATGTTCAATTGTTCAACCAGTGCTCTTGATATCTCCAACAACAGTCTTGATCCTTATGACATACTGCTGAATGGTTTCACCTTCAACCATCCTCATGTCTTTGTTAGGTCCTAGAGACAACTGAGAGGGGGGGATGAATCATTTGTCTAATGAATTTAAGCCAAAAACAACTTAGTCAACTTTCTGCTTAATACCGGTGAACTAGTTTGTTATACCGGTGGACAATTTTATCAGATAATTGCAATACCGGTAAAGATTAATGCAAGAAACAAAAAGACAAAGTCATCCACAACACATAACACCAATATTTGTACATGGAAACCCTGTAAGGGGAAAAACAATAGTGGGAAACCTTACCCACAATTAGATGATACTACTGCAGATAGTAAGTGTATACAAACAGGGTCTTCACATGCAGAAAGGCCAAGTGCCTAGAGCTCACTACTCAAACACAAAATGGGAGTCACACTGACTACAATTGGATGGTTAAATCCAATAAGAATGTACTGCTCAAAATAGCATCTTCATATGTTGGATTTAGTACCAGTGTAGTTCTAATATTCTTTCACAAAAACCTAGCTTCACCTTCGAATGATGTCTACATGTATAACTCTGCTTATTCTTGCATATACCTTCACACAATCATTTTTCGCATTTCACATTTGACCTTACAAATAAGATCTTACATTTATACTATACCCTAAGACCAATTTTAGTAGGTTGGCTCTAAAGGATAATACAATAAAATTAATTTACAAATCAATTAATACTTGATGCAATAACTGATTCACCATGTCGGCTTAATGCATTTACAACAATAATAAGTCATCTCCATAGCATGCCATGCTGATCTGGAAAAGATAAACCTTTTGGTGTAACCTGGACCTATTTATCGGTAGCAGCAAATATGTAAATACGAATATGTCAATTAACAAATCCTCAAGACAAGGTGTCCACATGATATCTTTGACATAACCAAGTTTTTTCCATATCATTCCAAGTGTTGGTGATCATTATATCCTATCGGTGTACCAGATATCAGTGACTGTTCATAAGTCATTTTCTTGCCGGTGAATGTTGTTGATTCTCCAAAGTGCCAAAGTGGATAAGTGTTTAGTAGGTGTTGACATCAATGACAAAACCATACCAAAATACCAACAATCTCCCCCTTTGGCATTGATGGCAACACAAGATGGAAAAACCATCAAAGTGTCGAAATAGAAATGCCAAATACAGAAAACCAACAATTACCAAGGTATAAGTAAACTCAATCTCAAAGTGACAATCTCTCCCCCTGAGAATAACATGTGTTTCTTTGTGTTCCATGTTTTTCCATACCAATCTCTCCCCCTTTGACATCAAATGCCAAAGTTATTAAAAAACCAAGTTCATATAGAAAATACTAACCAATTTAGTATACCAATTATTCCCCCTGAGAAGTAGCTTCCTCATCAAAGCCAGAATAAAAGATTTCTCTATTAATTCTGTCAGTTGATGACAAATATCAACTCTATAAGTATCTACCAGTGGGGGTATGACCCCAAGCTGATCTCTAAGATATTCAAAAGTTTCCTTAGGCAGAGGTTTAGTGAAAATATTTGCAATCTGCTCTTTAGTGTTCACATAAACCAGTTTTATTTCTTTTGCTTCAACATTTTCGCTTACAAAATTCAGTCTGATGGAAACATGTTTTGTTTTAGAGTGTACTACCAGATTCTTAGATATATTAGTTGTTGTAGTGTTATCACAATAGATAGTTATAGGTTCCTTGCATTTTACCTTTATGTCCTTCAAAATTTTCTTAAGCCATAATACCTGTGTACAGTTAGTTGCTACTGTAACATATTCTAATTTTGTTGTTTATAAAGATGTACAACTTTGTGTCTTACTCAACCAAGAAACTAGTCTGCTTCCAAGAAAAAATGCTCTGTCGGTGGTGCTTTTTCTATCATCCACATCTCCTACCCAATTTGCATCTATGTATGCACATAATTCAAAGTTTTCATCTCTTGGATACCATAATCCAAGATCTGTAGTGCCTTGTAAGTACCAGAAAATCCTTTTTACAGCTGATTCATGATTTTCTCTAGGATTACTCTAAAATCTTGAAACAATACATACTGCATTCATAATATCAGGTTTGGTTTGTGTCAAATACAATATACCTCCTATCATAGATTTTTACCTAGTTGGATTAACAGGTGTAGATTCATCCCTTAGTGATAATTTGTCATTTGTAGTCATAGGTGTGCTTACCGGTTTAGAGTTCTCCATCCCAAATTTCTTTAGTAACTCTTTTAAGTACTTGGATTGACTCAAGAATATACCTTTATCAGTCTGAGAAATTGGAAATCCTAAAAAGAATTTTATTTCTCTAATCATAGACATTTCAAATTCTTGTTGCATTTCAATAGAAAATTCTTTACATAATCCATCTTCTCCTCCAAAGATTATATCATCAACAAAACCTTCTATAACCAAGATGTCATCATTAGTCACTTTATAATATAAATTATTGTCTGCATTACCTTTAGAAAAATCAATTTTCAAAAGATACTTATCTAACCTTGCATACCAAGCTCTTGGAGCTTGTTTTAACCAATACAAAGATTTCCTTAACCTGCAAACCATATCTTTATTGTCTGTCAAAGAAAATCCATCAGGTTGTTCAATGTAAACTTCTTCTTCAAGATCTCCATTCATGAATGCACATTTAATATCCATTCGATATACTTTGTGGTTCTTTTGTGCTGCAAAAGCCAAAAATAATCTAACTGCCTCAATTCTAGCTACCAGTGCAAAGGTTTCATTATAATCAATTCCTTCTTTCTAAGAATATCCCTTACACACTAGTCTTGCTTTATTTCTGGTTACCTTGCCATCTTCATTGAGTTTGTTTCTAGATACCCATTTGGTTCCAATTACATTTTTATCTTTAGGCCGAGGAACTAATGTCCAAGTGTTATTCTTCTCAATTTGTTCTAATTCTTCTTCCATATCTTTAGTCCAATATTTATCTTCACATGCCTCATTTACTGATGATGATTCAATTTGAGAAATAAGACATACCTCTTCATTTGCCAATCTTCCTCTTGTCATAACTCCTTTGTACTTATTTCCAATTATCTGACCTTCAGAATGATTCAATCTTACATACCGGGGTGTCTTTGTTTGTTGCTGATCCTCAGTCATAGTGGAATTTTCAGATGGTACCGGTGTTACTGGATCTTCATTCTGTACTAGTGGGTTCAATGTAGGTTCATTTGTTAGAATTTTTGTTGCCGGTTCAGAATCTATATACCTTGAAGTTCCTCTGAATTGTTCATCAAACTTCACATTTTTAATCTCAACAATTTTTTGCAATCTTTTGTTAAAACATCTATATGCCTTACTCTTAGATGAATAACCAAGAAATATTCCTTCATCACTTCTAGGATCAAATTTCCCAATATACTCATCTCTTCTAATATAACATTTACTTCTAAATATTCTAAAATATTTAAGAGTAGGAGTAATACCAAACCATAGTTCATGAGGGGTCTTATTGGTTTCACCTTTGATTTGAAATTTGTTGAATGTATAGACCATTGTACTTACTACCTCTCTCCAATATACATGTGGTAGGTTTGCTTCTGATAACATACTTCTAACTGCATCGAAGATAGTTCTATTTTTCCTTTCTACAACTCCATTCTACTGTGGTGTCTGAGGTCCTGATAGCTGCCTTCGAATTCCATTCATTTCACAGTATGCATTAAATTCCTTAGATGTAAATACTCCTCCTTGATCTGATCTCAGACATTTGATTTTCTTACCGGCTTCATTTTCAACCATTGCTTTGAACAATTTAAACTTTCCAAGTGCTTCTGATTTTTCTCTGAGAAAAGTAACCCAACACATTCTAGAATAGTCATCAATGATTAGCATGAAATATCTATCACCTTGTAGGTTTTTAGTTCTAGCTAGACCACATAAATCAGCGTGAATTAAATCAAGAGCATTATTGGATTTTTCTAGAATACTTTTGAAAGTATCTCTAACTTGTTTTCCAAATTGACATTCCTTACATATTGTATTGTGAGGTTTGACAATTTTAGGTAAATCTCTAACTGCCTTAGTGGTACTGATTTTCACCATGCAATCAAAATTTACATGACAGAGTCTCTTATGCCATAGCCAACTTTCATCAATATGTGCAATCAAGCATGTCTTTTCACTACTATCCAAATGAAAGATATTACCTCTAGTCTGATTACCAGTTCTATTCATGATTTTGCATTTTCCATTTTTGAATTGTAACTGAAATCCTTTCTCAACTAATTGACCAACACTCAAAAGATTATGCTTTAAACCTTCAACATAGTAAACATTGTTAGTGTTATTCTTACCATCAAGAGATATTGTACCCTTACCTTTGATCAAACAAGCTTTATCATCTCCAAATCTTACTAAGCCTCCATTGTATTCTTGAAAGTTCAAGAATCTGCCTTTATCTCCTATCATATGATGTGAGCATCCTAAATCAATGATCCACTCATCCTTATCTTCAACTTTAGCTGCCAAGGCTTGTTCTACTGGTTGAGCAGTAGGTGCCAGTTGATCTTTTGTTATAGCAACAAAAACCCATCTATTGTCTGTCAGATCCTCATCAGAATCATTAGTCACTCCTTCATCAACAAGATAACAAGATTTGTCTTTATTCTTCTTAAATTTGTATCTTTGATATTCAGGGTTAGGCTTGTATGTTCTTCTAGCTTCTTCTCTTAGTCTAGCATGTCTATCAGGGCATCTTGAAGCCATATGAACAATCTTATTATAGTTAAAACATTTAAAGGGTGCTTTACCTTCATACTTACTTCCAAATGGACCTTTAGGCATTTTTCTTGCAAATGCTACTTCAAGTTCTTCATTTTCTTTCCTGCTTTCTTCAAGTTCTCTTGCATAAAAGGCTTTCCAATCAGTTTTGTCAAATGATGATGCAAATGATGTTGATTCTTTAAAGGCTAAATTTGACTTTATAGTAGCACCAAGACCAAATTCCTCAATTTCAAAAGCTGAAAGTTTTCCAATCAGTGTATCTCTAGTTATTGATGTATTAGGCATTGTTCTTAACTCATTTATAGCAGTAACCTTCATTTTATATGTCGGTGGCAATCCACTTATAACTTTTGAAACAATTTCATCCTCACTTAAGGTTCCTCCACAACATTTAATACCCAAAACAATTTCATTAACTCTTTCCATAAAAGTAGAAATCCTTTCATCTTCTTCCATTTTCAGATGTTCATACCTGACTTAGAAGCTTTCAAGTTTTACAATTTTGACTATGCAATCCCCTTCATTCAGTGTTTCCAAATGATCCCAAATAGCTTTAACAATTGATTTGTCTGATAATCCCATGATTTGTTGATCTGTTAATGCGCTTAGAAGTGCTTCTCTTGCTTTGCAATCATCTGCCTCATCTTTAGTCAAGTTAATTGGACTGGGCTGACTCTGAGTAGGAGCAGTATAACTATTCTTTGTAACATCCCAAATGTCCTTTCCAATGCAATTTAGATGTGTCTCCATTCTGATCTTCCATATGCCATAGTTGGTTCCATCAAGTTTAGGATTGTCCTTCCTAAAATAGTTAGTAGACATTGGATCTCCTCAAGTTGTTAAACTTCTGCAAAAAGAGGAATAGGCTCTGATACCAATTGTTAGGTCCCGAAGACAACTAAGAGGGTGGGGGGGTGAATCAATTGTCTAATGAATTTAAACCAAAAACAACTTAATCAACTTTCTGCTTAATACTAGTGAACCAGACTGTTATACCGGTGGACAATTTTATTAGATAATTGCAATACCGGTAAAGATTAATGCATGAAACAAAAAGACAAAGTCATCCACAACACATAACACCAATATTTGTACGTGGAAACCCTGTAAGACAAAAACCCACGGTGGGAAATCTTACCCACAATCAGATGATACTACTGTAGATAGTAAGTCTATACAAATGGGGTCTGCACATGCAGAAAGGCCAAGTGCCTAGAGCTCACTACTCAAACACAAAATGGGAGTGACACTGACTACAATTGGATGGTTAAATCTAATAAGAATGTACTACTCAAAATAACATCTTCATATGCTAGATTCAGTACCAGTGTAGTTCTGATATGCTTTCACAAAAACCTAGCTTCACCTTCAAATGATGTCTACATGTATAGCTCTCCTTATTCTTGTATATACATTCACACAATACTTTTTTGCATTTCACATTTGATCTTACAAATAAGATCTTACATTTATACCATACCCTGAGACCAATTTTAGTAGGTCAGCTCTAAAGGATAATACAATAAAATTAATTTACAAATCAATTAATACCCAATGCAATAACTTATTCACCATGTCAGCTTAATGCATTTACAACAATAATAAGTCATCTCCATAGTGTGCCATGTTGATCTGGAAAAGATAAACCTGCTAGTGTAACCTGGACCTATTTTCCAGTAACAACAAATATGTAAATACGAATATGCCAATTAACAAATCCTCAGGACAAGGTTTCCACATGATGTCTTTGACATAACCAAGTGTTTTCCATATCATTCCAAGTGTCGGTGATCATTATATCCTACTTGTGTACCAGATACCGGTGACTGTTCATAAGTCATTTGCTTGCTGGTGAATGTTGCTGATTCTCCAAAGTGCTAGAGTTGATAAGTGTTTAGTAGGCATTGACATCAATGACAAAACCATACCAGAGTACCAATAGTCTTCAAATTTTCCTCTAAGGCTCTCTTCCTTAGCTTGCTTGACATGCTCATCACTGCCATAAATAGTTTCCAGTGTGTCCCATACATCCTTAGGATTTTCCTTATCTTGTACATCAATTAACTCAATATCAAACAAACTGCTAATAAGGGCTTCCATGACTTGCCCATTTTCTTGAATCTCTCTTTTTTGATCATCGGTTAGAGTGCCATTGGATTACATAGGAATTTTCAACATAGCTCCAGTGTTGACCACCCAAACTCTTGATATAGATCTTCATTTTGTCCTTCCATATTTTGAAGTTATCTCTATTGAACTTAGGACCTTCCCTCTTCATCATTAAGGCAAGATCTTTTACCTCAATTAGTTAAGCTTATATCACTGAGGACCTGGAGCAACTCTAATACCAATTGATGAATAATGATGAGCAACGAATACCCTAACTACACCTGAGAGGGGGGGTGAATCAGTACATACAAAAAACTTTTTCTGCAACTTATCAAGTTAAAAAAATGCTAACCGGTTGTCTTCATTACTAAACTTAACCATGGAAATACCAGCTAAACACAGTAAGACTACAGACAACATAAACTGATAAAATTGAACACTTCAAATACATTCAATACTTGATAACTACTTCATCCATAAACATATGCATGTGGTATATTAGCAATACCATAATCATTAGCTCTGCATGCATAATCACTCAAACAAAGAATACTTAATCATCACATGAAAAACACACAACTCATGACACACCAATTTTTCACATGGAAACCCAAATGGGAAAAACTACGGTGCAGATGAATACCCACAAGCTTGTTTTAAACTCTTTTGAAGCTCACTCTGTTAGGAGCCTAGTCCAGTTAAAGACTTTACAATAAGGTTTTGCTAGGAATCAATCTTGTTAAAGATCACCCAGTTAAGGGATGGCTATAGACCCTGTTAAAGGTTGCCTTGCTAGAGGATTTATAGAACTCAATGAACTTGAGCCACCTAGTTAAAGGATTTATAGTAAGCCTGTTAAAGCTACCCGGCCAAGGGATTTTCCTTCTTGTTGAAATGGTTAGAAAAGAACAAGTAAAACTCTGATCCGATAACAACACTATATGCTAAGGTAGATCCTTTTCAATTCCTCTACTCTGCAATCACACTCTGTAGTTTTCATTCATTGGTCTGGCAAGTATCTCATCACTTAGATACATACACAACTTTTTCCAATAACAACAATATCAAAACTCATTGACCTTATAGACGATAATTAGGGCAGTAACATGAACCCTAAGCATCTTAGGTTTACTATTACAAGAGGTCCAATCCTAACCATCCAAACACATTACATAGAATTAAACAATCTCAAATAGACCACAAGTCACTCTGCATCATCCATTTTTCACCGCACATAGAAATCAATAACCCATCACACTTTCTCCTCATACCACTAAGAAGAATGTTCATTCCTAAGGTAGACATTTAATGCAGTCAATCTTCACATGCAAGATCCTCAAGGAAATCCTTTCACATGCACAAAATAGACATGGCATCTTGATCTCATCCTTATTTCTTAGCTAACTCATCACAAAATATCATCAGTTGCATCACACAAGCTATATTGCCAAACCATAAAACCTAGAGCTGAGACTACCAACCGGTAGTCACACTTAGTGAAACCTTGACACCAGTTCACTACATCTCTTCATACCGATTGACCTGTATCGCTTCCAAGTTTCATATCAATGCAAACTAGTGTACCTTCTTGAACACATATTGACATCAATGACAACATACTTTGTCACTGGTTCATCATATGCTAACAAAACTTTGTATTTGATAGACCACTTAAGATTGCATTCTTAGCTTTAGAATTATTCTCATATTCCCTTTTAGCATCAGGTTTTGTAGGAGGATCTTGAGGAATGGTGTAATCATTCTTCACTAACATCCAGACATCAAAGCCTAAGGAGGATAAGTAACTTTCCATTCTTCTGCTCTAGAAGGCATATTTGGTACCATCAAAGATAGTTACTTTAGAGGAGGATTCATTTCTAGTCATTGTGTTCACTAAGCAGGATCTACCCAAGCTAGAGAAATATTTTACTATGAGGGAACCTAGTGCTCTGATACCAATTGAAGAACACAAATGGGCATTGCGAGGGGCGGGGGGGGTGAATCAGTGTATTTGAAAAAAAAAAAAATATGTGCTAATACTACTACTGTAGATTAAGTGAGAATAGACATACACAAGAGAACATCACATAACACCAGATGTATGAGGAAACCCCAATGTGGGAAAAGTGAGAATAATTGTCAGGGTCTACTGCACCAATCCAGCCTCACAGTAAATAATAGATTACAATATGTTTTAGGGCACCAACCCAAGGAGCACTAACCCCTGATATTCTGAGCACCAACTCAAGGAGAACCAACCCCTAGTTTTATGAGCACCTACTCAAAGGAGCACCTACCCTTTCTCTAAGCACCCACTCAGATTTATTATAATAAGATTAAGGTTTACAATGATAAAGCCAAGTTACAACTAAATTTTGTAACACTATAAAATTTTGATATTTTGAGAATGACTCTCTCTGATTCTAAGGATTACAACCTATCAATTCTCTACAAACAGTTCTATGTTCTTCTTTGTTCTATATTCTTCCTCAGCTTCACCTATCTCAGACCACTCTTCGTCCTTAGTCTTCTGCTGCTACAACAATTCTCACTACTCTATTTTTTGCAACTACTCACACTCTAATTCACTCTATCCATCTCATTCAACATTGCACTTCACTTTAAGAGATGCATTAGTTTCCCTAAAATCTACTTTTCATCTACTCCCAACAAATCATATAATATTTATCTGCCTACTATCAACTCTCTTTTTCAACAAGATCTTATTCTTTGTCTACAAAAAAATTTCAGACTGGTTGCATATATTAAATGTGTTTCATCTATCTTCAGGTCGATCAGTACATAGATTACTAAACTTAGTAATTTGAATGTACTCTTCAAGGATACGATCTATAGTAGATTGGATTTCCCTCCTTGAATCGACCATCTATATTGAATGACGCTACTCTTTTTTCTTCTTTTTGGTCTCTATATTGCTTACCTTCTGTACTAGGTTGCTATTTTTAGAAAAATTGATTTGTTCAGAGCAAATCTGATCCAACCACTGTTGATCATCTCGAGCCCATCAATAAACTGAAATAGGTTCGCCATTAATTCTTCCTTTGTCCTCTATCAACCTACTCTTAAAAGATTGACAACAACTTCTATCATCACCAACTTCTGCATATTAGATTTCATTATCAACCACTTGGGGGCCACTTGTGTTCATTTTCTGTATCCACGTCACTTGTTCAACATTTCTAGTCACCCTTGGTTGACAACCACATGGATTACTGAGTCTATCGACTTGCAAATGTGTCATCCAAATCACTTAGTCAATTATGATTAATCACCCATGTGGACTCACAAGCAACACATATGTGTTCTGCAGATTGCATAACATTGCGGGTTATGAGCCTCACATGTATTCCTACCTATTTTGCCCATGCAAGATAAGCTTTGTCCCTTTTTCTTTCTTTGTCCTTGTCTCATGGTAGATTCTCTATCTTGTTTCATCTCACAAGATAACCTATATCTTTTTCCTAGATAAGCAACTTGTCCTGTGGCCCTTTCCTTATCTCCATGGAGATACGCGGTATAAGGAAACCTTTCTTTTTCTTTTGTAGCTTTATCTTGTGGGATAAGATCTTCCTTAGATCCTTTGCTTTACTTTGTTATCCCGTGCAAAAATTTGTGTGCATCTTAGCTCGTGCGGGATAAGGGAAACAACAATCTTCCCTTAAGTTCCTTATCCCACCTGACTTTTGTTTGTCACATTTGACACTGCAGGATAAGAGGGAACAACTCACCGCTTTGACCACTTCTTACTTTCTTATCCTGGACGATCATTGTTGAACATTTTTGACAAAATGGGATAAGGTAATAACACTGTTCTTTTCACTTGAGTGTTATCCCGTGGGGTATTCAACCCTCATTCATCATACTATGGGATAAGAGAGAGGAACATAACCTACACGTTATTGACATCTTTGTCACACATTAGTGTTACCCCACATGGTCACTAACACCATCGTGTTATTAACATCATGATAGAACAACATGACTAACTCATCTTGTTATCGACAATTGGGACTAATACTCTATGTAACTGCATGCAATAAATGAGCATGTTATTGACAACTACAGCAAATTTTTTTTGAGTTAGACTAGATTTCACAATACATTTTCAACAGACACACTTCATGTATTCCTCATGTATCTCTTTGTGCATATAACATGGTGTGTTATACGATGTTGTAGCAACACTTTTGCCAACTTATCAATCTGAACTCTCCATTGCATCTTTTCAATTATTGACATCAATGACAATCTAATACCAATAGAAAATTGGAACCCTTGTGGACCGGGCTTAAAAAAATTGTTCTCAAACAATTCACCCTTGAAATTGATCTAAAACCACTTAAACAATGATGTTCAAAAACCTAGCAAATGACCACATGAGATCATGGCACCTAAGAGGAACATAGACTGATATATTGTGAACCATATTGCAAATTAGACCTACTTGAAGATGCCTGAGGTGCAAAATATTCACCTTCAAAGTTGACTACTCAATTGTTTCTACATTGAAACTTGTCAGAACCCTCTTCAAACCCTATTTCAAATTCATCTTGAAAAAGTAGAAAATGATGTCATGAGGATCTAGAACCTACATATGGGCTCATCTAGCTACAAGGAATCACAGGAGCTAGTTGGTTTGATAAAATGATCATTCAAGAGAAAGATATAAATACTCAAAGTGAGCTATACTAAAAAACTTTTCACTATGCAATCTGCAAAACAAGACAAATTGCAAATGGATTGGGCTTGTGAAACATGTCAAATGAAGACTTGGGAATTTGAGAATAGGCATAGGCACACAAAAATTTGTAAGGAATATAGGGGAAAAAATGGTTCATCATGAAAACCAATTGATTGCAAAATATAAGCCTCCAAAGTAGGCTACTTAGGCTTTTCTGGAAATGTACACTTAGTGAACCTTTGTTGACCCTTCAAATCAAGTGCTTCAAAAATGCATTGAATCTGATCATGAGAAGTTGTAACTTGATTAATATGCTTACTGATAAGTACTAAACACATTCCCAGAGGCATTTCTCATATAATTCATCGAGATTCAAAATGGAGCTCTCCAAAGTGAGCTACTTGGGTAAGATTCTAAAATTGCTTTTATGAGTGCTGTAAGTAGATTTTCTCAACATGGGATGTCAAAATTTAGCAAATTTTTGAGGTCTTGATAGTGGCTCTAGTTGGGGATGCATGTCCCTTGCTAGCATAGCAAGAATCCAAGTCCCTGGTAGAAGCAGACCATGCCTTATCCATTAGGTTCATAACCACTATGTGTTTCATTCTGGAAAGCTGATATTAATCTTCATTGGGTGGTCCTGGGCCACCAAACACGTAAAACTAGTATTAAACCCCTATCTAAGGTATGATTCTCATCATATATCAATATGACTAATCTGAAGGGGTCATTTACCAACATTTTCTCGTACACATTACGAATGACACCATTCATCCACCTATCATACTTATCATTGTCTGCATACTTAAATTCAATGGGTATCAAAAAATCATGCACATACTGAAATATATCACAATTTGAGATATATTTCCATACCCACAAGACCATGCACATTCATATTCAATGAGGTATCCTTCATTGCCAATAACACTATCATGCTTTATAAAATTTTCATCTAGTTGATATGAAAACTAACCACGTTCAAGTTCCACCACATGAATAGGATCATCAGGCTTTACCTTATCATGAACTTCAATCAGCTTAATCTCATTAAATTTATCCTTGTTCACTTTCATTTCATGAGCATACTCATTATTGACCCTATCTCCCTCACACAAACCATCTTGAGTAAGGGTGCATACAACTTCTTGGTCAACACCAAGGCATCCATCACTGTGAAAACCACATTCAAGCTTGTATACATTATGTTGATCTCTATTAGATTCACTATCACAATCATGTGCAAGGTGTTGGATATTGTTGGTAATTGTTACTGCTAGGATATATGTTGTTGTCATTGATGTCAACATGTTCCTGTGATTTATTTTGGTGTGTTTGCGAAGATCTTATGATATGTTTTGTAGTTGTGATGATCACTATTTTGTAGAGTTCAGTATATCCTCTGATATATTTCAGTGTGATCAGATCTTGTGTTGAGATTTTGGGATATTGCTTGGGATGGTCTTGTGTATCTTCATTTCAAATGGTTTATGATTTGGTGCTCCACAAGTTATCCTGCTTCATAAAAGTTGTTGTTTGGTTGTGTTCCTGAGTTTCTGATGTTCATCGATGAAGATTTGATAAGTGGTGTTGCCACAACTTTTCCTGATGATTCTAACATTTTTCCTTGTTGTGTCCTATTTTTTTTGGTGATACGCATTGATTGTTGTGCGAGTTTTTGGTGGTTTCTATGAACCAGTGATGTTTTTCATGTTATGTGGTATTTCTAGTGGTGTAGCTATTAGGATTCCCACAGATACTGAGAGGGGAGGTGAATCAGTATCTAACTGGTGAATTGAATTTCTTAACTTGAAACATGTAGAACATATTATAATAGTGTACTGGTATGCAAGAAATAATGCAATAAACAGAATTAAAAGCTTCCACATGAAAAACAAACCATAACACAATGTTTAAACAAGGAAACCCGGTGTGGGAAAAACCTCGATGGGATTTGTGACCCACAATATTCACTTACTCGCCAATAAGAGAATATTACTTACAAGAGGGGCCTGCACATGCAGAAAGGCCAACTGCCTAGAGCTTAGTGCTCAATGGGAAGTCTCACTAACTTACAAAATGGATTATACAAATCCAGTGTCTTGTACTGCTTCAAAATAGAATCTATAATGCCAGATCTAGTATCGGTCTCTACTCTGCTTCTTACATAAACCCTTAACCTATATTTCTTATAATAGGTCTGCCTTATTTTGCCTAAATATATTCCTCTCACTTACTTACAAATGTTCTATAATGATCTCTCATATATAAGTCATTTTACAACTTGCCAAGTCGGCTTACAATGATTTTACAAATAATAAACAAAATATACTACAACAAAAATCCTATCGGCCTCTATGCTGGTATGCTTCCTTTTTCTGCTGGTGCCAGTGATCTGAGTTCCGGTGTAGAGTCTCATCTTGCTAGTGCTGGTGTAATGCCTTGCTGGTGCCATAAGATTGTAAGGTTTCCATCAATGACAAAACCTTCAATCACCTACAATGTCTCATTGGAGTGTGCATATGCTAACAATATCCCCCTTTGGCATTGATGGCAACGCTCATGAGAAAATTCAAAAGTGTATCCAAAACTTGTAATCCAAAAATGTTTCCAAAAATATGTTACCAAAAATATAAGAACTCCCCTTGAGTAGATAAGTCTTCTGCCAGTTATTTTCTATACTACGACTCCCCCTTTGGCATCAATGACAAAGGTTGTCAAGATGTTAGTAGAGTTGTAGTCTCAACCTTGTAACTGGGTGGTTAGAATTTGAAAAAGATCTGCCAAAATCAAGTTTATACTTTCCATAAACTTTTTGTTGTCCTTTATTGCTCTCTCTCTTCTTTAAACTGTATCGGTGAGGTGTTGCATATGCTCTGTCGGTGTTCTTTGTCCCTGTACTAGTGCCTCAGATATTTCCTTCCGTAATGATGCTAGATAGTCCAATCTTGGACTTAGTCTTAGTCTCAAATTATTTTCCTTATTTACTATTCTCTCCTTTTCTCTTTCTAACTTAAGTAACTCTTCCTCAAAACTTGTTATCCTTTGTTTAAAAACTGATAATGTATCAGGTGAGTTAACAAAATTGTTAGCAAGTTTATTGATTTCATCCTTTACATTGCTCATTTTCTTATCTATGTCTACTATCAAAAAGTTTGTCTTACAAGTATCTTTGTACAAAGTTTTAAATTCCTTCAATAAGTTACATAGTTTCGGTAGAAGTGTGTCAAATTCCCTAGTACACTTCTTTATCTGATCTTCAAAGAATTTTTGCTTTTCAATTTCTAACTTATCCTTCAATGCCTCTTCCTTTATTTTCTCAATAGTCACTATGTTCTCAGTGATGTATTTACACAAAGTGTCAAGTTGGCTTAAAGAATCCTTATTGTCTATGTTACAGCTAGGAGCTATCATCTTCAAAATTGGGATTGTGTCATCTATAGCTTTATAAGCCTGTGAACTGCAATCTGTTATCCTTTTGATGGAGTCCAAAAGTACTTCAGTTACATTTGTTGATTTGTAACCTATTGAGGAGGAACCAACATTTTGAATTCCATCAATGGAGGAAGTAACCAAGCTTGTAGTGACCTTTGGTAGGTCAGACTGTGTTTCCATTTCTTTAAGCAATGGTTTTTGATCTTCTCCTATTGTCGGTGGCATTGTTTCCATGTGAATCTGTTCCTGTTCCGGAGCCTGTTGCTCTGCTTGTCTCTCTGTTTGTTGCTCTATTTCAGTCTCAGTTTGAGTCTCTACCTGTTGGTCTGTGTTATCAACTTCAACTTTTCTTTCAGTATTGTCAATGTTGTCAGTTGTCGGTGGGTCACTAGCTATATCTGTCTTGTTGGTTGTATCTTTGTTTATCATAATGTTGACCTTTTGTGTATCAACATCAATTGTTACTCTCATCTGTCATTTGATCTTCAGTAGTTGTTACCGGTGATGTAATTGGAGGTGGTGGGAGTAAGTTGTCTTTTATTTTGATGAGGTCCACCAATCTTTCCTTTTCCTTTGTCCTTCTCCTTCTGGTATACCTTTATTGGTTTGGGGTTCTTGTACTCTTCCTGATTTTATTTCTCAACAAGGAATATGTCCCATGCATTTTCTATTTCCTTTGCTACTTCATTCACTCTTCCAACCATTAATGCAATATGTCGGTGTGTAGTAGAGAATACTGACCGGTTGGCTTCTGCAATTAAGTCATCTATCTCCTTAGGTGAGTTTACTGGGTAAACATCAAGTAACTTTTCAATTTTGATTTTCTTATCAAGCTCCGCAACAACTTGTCTTCTTGCTTCCAGTCTTTTGAACAATTCATCTGGTAGTTCATCTATCACTTCCATTAAGAACTTCTTATATATGTCCATGTGTAAAATGACACTGTTTTCAACTTCTTTTTCATCTGCTGACAGTGTATCATAGACCTTTCCTATGTTCTTGAGTTTCCCTTCTTCTGTGATTTCATTTAGCAATTTTTTAAGAGGGGCCATGTTTTGTTTAGTCTTCTTCTTCTTTGGTGTCAACTTTTTCTTTGGTGTTGTCTTTCTAACCAGAGACCTCACTGCCTGTTGTTTTTGTCTAGTCCTTCTAGGAAAGGGTGTGGATGCTGGTGAATGATCCCTTTTCCTTACAACTCTTTTGAAATTTGCAGGCATGTCATTCTCCAAAGAAGTAGCTACCAGTGACAGATGAGTTTCAGGCTATAGAGTTCCTAACTCATCCTCAGTGATACTGGTTTTTTTCAATACATCTTCTTTAATAACCTTAGCCTATCTAGAACCTCTTCTCACAACTACTTCAACCTTTTTCACTCTCTTCTTAGATTGAATTTGTTTTTCAATGGTCTCATAACTACCAAATACTTCTTCCTTAGGTTCATTTGGTGCTTCCAGAAGTGCTTTAGCATATGTTTCAATGATATGATCATCAATCTCATAGCCCATCTTTGTTACCCAAATTATTCTTGGGATGACTGCTTCCATCCAGATCTCATCCTTTTTTATCACAAAACATATTTCATCCTTGTATTTGTTGACAATTTTATGTGATAGTCTGATTCTTTTGTTCATCCTAACCTTTAGTGCTTGAAAATAGTCATGAATATTCTTTTCTTTGTTTTCACCCATGTTGTTGAATAGGTCTGTTAACTATTTTCCTACCGGTATATCAAATCCAAGGTTCTTATTGCCTATACCGAGAACCTATTTGGTTATGTGTAGCATTAAGCATACAAGTAGGTTTCCAAATCTAAAACTTCCTTTCTTATCCTTCTTGATTTTTCCTAAGTTATCAATCAACTCATCTTTTAACCATTCACATACATCATTTTTTACATTATGTTTAACCATATCATGAGCACTCTTAATGCAAAAACTAGAAACTGAGTTAAGTCTATTTGCATGAGTTGCTTTGTACCCTAAAATCATGCTAACAAATCTCACATTTATATAGGTCACATCATTAACCCTTAGAGACCTTCTGTCTGATGTTGCACCAGTTAAATTCATTACTAGGTCATTGGAGACCTTCTTAGTCTTGTCTGGTCTATTACTAGTGGAAGGTAACCCTGTTACTGCTTTCACATCTTCCTTTGTAATTTTGTGAACTAAATCAAGCCAAAAGAATGAACCATGTACCCTACTTAAAACTATCCTAATCACTTCCTTGGGAAATTCAAGAATGAAGAGGATTTCAATGAATCCTAGGGTTTCAACAATTTTATGTTCAGGTTTTACATTTCCAAAATTGTCACATATAACAGTCTTATACATGTTTTTAATTTCTTCATCTCCTAATTCCTGTATGTTGTAATGAATGTATATTCTGGGATCTTCTGCAAAAACAACTCCTTTTGGAATTTGGGAAAAAGCACCTACATTGTCATCTTTCTTAGCTACCTTGGGAACTAGCTGAAATATGGGCCTAGGGCATTTTATAACCTCGACTACTATAGGGTTTTCTATGAATTCAGGTGTAGAGGAGAATGAAGAGGATTTCAATGAATCCTAGGGTTTCAACAATTTTATGTTCAGGTTTTACATTTCCGAAATTGTCACATATAACAGTCTTATACATGTTTTTAATTTCTTCATCTCCTAATTCCTGTATGTTGTAATGAATGTATATTCTAGGATCTTCTGCGAAAACAACTCCTTTTGGAATTTGGGAAAAAGCACCTACATTGTCATCTTTCTTAGCTACCTTGGGAACTAGCTAAAATATGGGCCTAGGGCATTTTATAACCTCGACTACTGTAGGGTTTTCTATGAATTCAGGTGTAGAGGAGGATGCCATGATGATAAATACCTTTTTTTCTACCTTTGGATGAATTGATTGCTGAAGTGCTTTGCCTCTTTGCTCAAAATGCCTTAGCTTTGGAGATTTTGTGCTCTTCGAATGTTTGAATGCTCGGTGAAGTGAAATGGAGCCAAAACCACAAATTTATAATGTTTATTTGCCATCTACCACATTTAATGCTTGTCGGTTAAGTAGCCACTTAACATATCTGCCGGTATAGAAGTAATTTCCAACTTCTCACCATTAACCGAGGGAATTATAGCATATGTCTCATTTGATTGCCAAACCCTCAAGAAAATTTTCTTCAATTTTATGAAGAGCTTCCTGCCAATGGAGTATTACTTTGTCCTACCAATGAAGCACTACTTTGTCCTGCCAGTAGAGTGTTGATTAGTTCTACCGATGGAGGAGTATTCCCAACAATATTTAGGTCTGACTTTCTAATCCATTGTTTTGAGAATTCTTGCTTAACCTCTTCAACTATTAGTTTTCCTTTCAAACTAGGACTTTTGTTGTCTATCGGTGATCCTCTACTTCTATAGAATTTTTCAATATGCCCAATCTTGTTACATGCATAACAAGTCACATTATTCTTATGAATAGCTTTCCCATAACCTATGTTGGTATGTGTTCTACATTGATTAGATACATGTCCAAATCTTCCACAAACATAACATCTCACATTCATTCTACAATTTTCAGAGTTGTGACCAACTTTGTTGCATTTTGAACATTGACCGATGGGTGTGTTGATATTCTCATAATTTCTAGATCTATATTGATTTTCTCTATGGCCATACTTATTACAGTTAAAGCATTTTCCATTGAATTTTTAAGCATTAGGTTTCCTTACCGGTTTGCTATGATCCTGAGTGTTTGCAATACCAGAGCTTTCACCAACTTCAAAGCCAATTTCAGAAGTGTCACCTTTAGGTTTTTGATTATTCAGCAAGTTACCAAGCTCTTCTGAGCTTTTCTTGAATTTCTCTCTATGTTGATTTGCAGTATCTAGTTCTCTTTCTAAGACTTCTTTCTACCTTATCAGTTCATTTGAGTCATTCTAAGTGTGCATCAGATCTGTCTACAACAAATCATTTTCATAGCTAAGTCTTGTGTTCTCATTTGTAGCATCACTTAGTCTTCTGGTCAAATCTTCTTCATTCGTCTTTCTATCCTCAATTTCTTTACAAAATCTCATAGTCATATCCTGCATCTCATTCTTTGTTGTCATGTTCTCTTGTTTCAGCTTGTTTATCATATCATTAAGAGTTTCTTTTTCATCATTCTCATTTTGCATCTTTTCACAAAGTTCTCTTCTCTTGTTTCTTGAAATAGTAAGATTTTCTTGAAGTGCTTGAATAATATCCTAAGCTACCTTTAGATCATCTTCTAGTTTGATATTTTTCAGTTTTTCTACATCATAGTCTGAGAGAGCTTCTTCTATTTGCTTCATTAGATTTTTGATCTCTATCGGTGTCAAGATCTTCCTCAAGCTATTAGGCTTTTGAAAATAGAGGACCAAGCTCTGATACCAATTGTTAGGATTCCCACAGATACTGAGAGGGGAGGGTGAATCAATATCTAACCAGTGAATTGAATTTCTTAACTTATAACATGTAGAACATATTATAACAGTGTACCGATATGAAAGAAATAATGCAATAAATAGAATTAAAAGCATTCACATGAAAAACACACCATAACACAATGTTTTAAGGAGGAAACTCAGTGTGAGAAAAACCTCAGTGGGATTTGTGACCCACAATATTCACTTACTGGCCAATAAGAGAATATTACTTACAAGAGGGGTTTGCACATGCAGGAAGGCTAACTACCTAGAGCTCACTTCTCAATGGGAAGTCTCACTGACTTACAAAATGGATTATGCAAATCCAATGTCTTGTACTACTTCAAAATAGCATCTATAATGTCAGATCCAGTACCGGTTTATGCTCTGCTTCTTACATAAACCCTTAACCTATATTTCGCATAATAGGTCTGCCTTATTTCACCTAAATATATTCCTCTCACTTACTTACAAATGTTCTATAATGATCTCTCATATATAAGAGTCATTTTACAACTTTCCAAGTCGGCTTACAATGATTTTACAAATAATAAACATAATATACTACAACAAAAATCCTGTCGGCCTATATGTCGGTATGCTTTCTTTCTCTGTTAGTGCCGGTGATCTGAGTGCTGGTGTAGAGTCTGATCTTGCTAGTGCCAGTGTAATGCCTTGCCAGTGCCATAGGATTGTAAGGTTGCCATCAATGACAAAACCTTCAATCACCTATAATGTCTCATTGGAGTGTGCATATGCCAACAGTAGCATGTTGTGGTTGATCCTGGCATGATTTTCGGTGCATTTGAGCAATTGGAAATTTGATTTAGGTCCATGTTATGTCATGTAAATCATTATATTGGTCCATTGGTCAACCTTTGTATCGTGTGATGTAATTTTGTAATTGAGGATTGAGAGTTTAGCCGAACTTGCTGTCCAGGTTGATGAATTGTATATATAGATGATATATTTATGTAATTTAGGTGTTGATAATATGTCTGCATTATCAAAGAGTGGTGTATGTGTGAACAAGAGATTTATCCTTTGGTTTTGTGTTGAAGACAGATTGGTGTTCTAGGGTAGACATCTGTACTTTACCAAAACTATAATTAGGCATTGGAGATGCCATTCTTTTAGTTCACTTCTTCCGAATTGTATTTTGAATCTTGTTGTAAGTCAATGAGACTTCCCTGAGGGTTGTAGCCTTCTGGGCCATTATATTTGAGCAGTGAGCTCTAAGTAGTGTGCCTAAATGCATGTGCATTCCCCATTCTAATATTTTTACATACTATTGTAGAGTATCATCTTTGTATGGATAGGTTCCCACTGTTGTTTTTCCCTTAACTAGGTTTTCCACATCAAAATCTTGGTGTTGTGTGTTGTGTTGTTAATTTTCTTATCTTTATTATTGTTGCAATTTATCAGATCTATTTTTGTGACTGAGTTTGTTAATGTAGTGAAGACTAATTCAGCCCCCCCTCTCAGTCTACCTTCTTTGTTGCTGCCAACAATTGGTATCAGAGCTAGATCCTCCGATAGAAGCTTGACCACATGAGGAGATCCAGGATGGCAGCTCAAGGTGTTATCTTTAGGAAGGACAATCTGAGGTTTGATGGAAGTAAATATGCTATATGAAAGGACCAGATGGAAGTGCACTTGAAATGTCTTGGTGAAGATTATTGGAGGATTACAAAGAATGCCTAATATGTTCCTTAGAATTGACCATCTACTCCTAATGAGATCAAAGAAGTTGAACACAATATTAGAGCGAGTGAAGCATTACTTAGTGCCTTGATTGATTCTGAGATGACAAATGTAATGGGACTTCAGACCACACATGAGATCTAGGAAAATATTGAAATCCTATATAAAGGTGATAAACAAGTGAAAGTTGCTAAGTTACAGAGCTTGAAAGGAAAGTATGAGATGTTGAAGATGGGAGAGGATGAGAATGATCTTGTTCTAGGTATCAGATTTGCGGGTGGAACCCTTGAGGAATATGAAATTGTTGCTAAGGCTCGGAGATCTTTGCCTCCTTCTTATAAATATAAGGTTGATGCTATTGATGAGATCTAGAGTGTGACTATAGTGAGAAGAGATATGCTAGTTGGAAAGATTGTTGTATTTTGAGCTAAGAGAATTTGGAGAATCACATGGAAAGTTTGAGATAACATTTAGAGAATCCGCATCTATATCCGGTAAGTAGAAGTATGATCCTGATGAGTGTAGAATATCCAGATATGAAAAAGAGAGAAGAGAAAAGGAAGAGCAAGAAAAGGAGCTGGATGAGCTTGAAGCATTGATTGCTCAGAGATTGCCTAAAGAAGCCAGTAAGTATGATGGAAATTTTCCTTTGAAATGTTTCTCTTGTAATAAGATAGGACATTTTTCTTCTAGATGCCTGGAGAGAATGGCTAAGTATGACAGGCATGATAAGTTTGATAAGAATGATAGGAATGATATATATGAGAATCATGATAAGTATGATAAGCCCTAGAAGCCTAATCAGAAGTATAGGAACTATAAGAACTGTTATTATGATGTTGATGAAGGTATTATAGATGAAGAATCAAAAGGAGATGAAATTGTATTCCTTGCCATTAAGGAAGATGGACTTGTACCTATTGATTCCACAAGCTGTGCTATTAAGGAGAAAGCTTTAGTTGCTAAGGTTGAAGAGAAAGATGAATGGGTGATTGATAGTGGTTGTTCACATCATATGATCGGTGATAAAAGGAAATTTGTAAGCATGGAAAGGTATGATGGTGGAATAGTGATATTTGGAGATGACAAAGCATGTGTAATCCATGGGAGAGGTTCTATTTCTTTTGATGGTAAGCATAAAATTGATGATATCTTGTATGTTTAAGGTTTGAAGCATAATCTTTTGAGTGTTAGACATATGGTTGGTAAAGGCTATGATCTACAATTCAAGGATGGAAAATGCAAGATCCTAAATGCCTCCGATATAGAGATTGCATCTAGAACTAAGGTTGAAGGTAACATTTTTCATTTGAATGTCAGTGAGAAAAGTTGTTTGATTTACCAGATTGATGAGAGTTGGTAGTGAAATAGAAGAATTTGTCATGTGAATTTTGACTCAATGATTAAATTTGTTAGAGATCTGCCTAAGATTGTTAAGCCTGCTAATCCAGTATGTAAGGAATTCTAGTTGGGTAAGCAAACAATAATTTATTTCAAGAGTAAATAGTATACATCAGAGGGATTTCTAGATCTTGTGCATACTGACCTGTGTGGACCTACAAATGTTAGAAGTGTGCAGGGTGATCGATATTTTATGATGCTAATTGATGATTATTCCTGGATGATGTGGGTTGTATTTTTGAAGGAGAAATTAGAAGCATTGGATAAATTCAAGATATTCAAAGCTAAGGTGGAGACTGAGTCTATTTTGAAGGTGAAGTGCCTAAAATCTGATAGAGGTGGAGAATTCTCTTTCGATGAGTTCAATTCATTCTATGAGAAGCATAGGACTAGAAGACAATTATTTGCTCCTATAACCCCTCAGCGGAATGGAGTTATTGAAAGAAAGAAAAAAATTGTCCTAGATGTTGCAAGGACTATTCTGATTGAAGGAAATGTTTTGAAGATCTACTAGAGAGAAGATATTAGCATTTTTGTTTACACATTCAACAGAGTTCATATCAAAGGTAATACTGGTAAGACCCCTTATGAGTTATGGTTTGGTCATGTTCCTACTATGAGATATTTCAGGGTATTTGGTAGAAACTTTTATATCAAAAGAGATGAGGATATAGGAAAGTTTGATCCTAGAAGTGAGGAAGGAATTTTATCTGGATATTCTACAAAGAGAAAAGCCTACCAATGCTACAATAAGAGATTGAGAAAGATAGTGGAAAGTGCAAATGTGAAGGTGGATGAGAACCTTGGAAAAGAGATCAGATCATTTGGTTATGATGATGGACAACATATTGTTTTAGCCCCTATATAAACTAAAGAACCTAAGAAGAATGATCTGATAGAGATAGTTAACCTAGATGTTGCTACTACCGGTGAAGAAGTGCAGGAACCTAAAAATTAGAAGACTATGAGGTATGTAAGATCAAATCATTCTGAAAAATAGATTATTGGTGAAAATAATAAAGGTGTGATGACTAGAAGAAGATTAGCTGATGAAGAAGTATATTTAATTTCTAACTTTGAATGTAAAGATGTTGTTGAAGCCTGTAAAGATGAAAACTAGATGAGAGCTATGGAAGAAGAACTAGATCAGATTGAAAAGAATAACACATGGGAACTTGTGCCTAGACCTAAGAATAAGAATGTTATTGGTACTAAATGGGTATTCAAGAACAAATTGATTATGTATGCGGGAAAAGTGGGCTGATAAAACTCAATATGTGAAAATATTGCTAAATACTAGTCCACACACACATAGAGGACTTCTTGATACAAGCTATGGAGTAACAAAGTATTACTCAGCTTCCCAAGGTAGGTCCCATGGTTCTCTATCTCACAATGTCCCTCAAACCAATGTTTTTGCTCTCAGATCACTGAGCAAAATGGTTTAGGGATGGCAAATGCAAGAACGAGGGATGCTTTGATAGATTTTAGTATGAGATGCATTCTAAGCTATGCATTATTTTAAAATGCAATAAACTAGATGATAAGATGACAAGGTTAGTATGAGTACTATCCTAACATGATATATTTAGTCTATGATTGAGCTAAATGATAAAGAAAGTATTCTAAACATGCATATTTAGACTAATTCCTGATTTTAAAAGAGAGGCTAAAACGATAAGCATAAAATGAGATATGAAAGCTTGAATGTATTTGAGCATAAGTGTGATACTACAAATTTGAAGGATTCATTCATAAAAATGGAGGAATGACAACTCTATTTATAGCAAAAACAGGGCAATGGATGGTCAAGATTGAAAGAGTTGATCAAGGGTTGAGTTTGAAAGTTGGGGATCCATGTTTGCAATTGGCACCAATGAAATGGTGACAAGTGTCAACATAGGGTTGGGTTGAGAGAAGGGGTTGGAGGCATTAAATGCCTGAGAAGACCTCATGGTTATCTAGAGGGTAAGGGTCAAGCTTAAGTTAGGTTTACCCAATGGATTAAGACTTAATCCAAGGATAAACCTTTGTGCAAATGATTAAGAGATAATCATGGTCAAAGCATTAAAGGCCTGATGAGACCCTTGGGTTGGGTGAAGGTTGAGTTAAAACAAATTCTTTAACCATGTAAGAGGGTTTGAGTTAACCATTAATGGTTATTGGAGACTTTGGGGGATTAAGTGGTTGAAGGTTGAAAGCCTTTAATGGTTATCAAAGACTTTGAGGAATTAAGTGGTTGAAGGTTGAAAGCCTTTAATGGTTATCAAAGACTTTGAGGTTTTCAGAAGTGACTTCCCTTTGCTTAGGGATGTGACAAAGTTTAGAGGAGGGGTTAGGTTAATTAGAAGCGATTAGAAGAGTCTAGAAGGGATTAGAAAGGGGTTTAGGAAGGCAAGTGGGAGATGTAGGATTTTGCAAGTGGATGGAGGGATAATAGGATTTAATTGATTTAAATGATTTAATTCAATTTGGTTGTAATTTGGGGAAATTAAATAAATTAGATTTTTTTAATTTAGGATAACTATTTAATTAAATTTGAATTTAATTAAAAGTGAATAGGGGGGATTTAATTGAATAAAATGATTTATTCATTAAATGGATATAGTGAATTTAATTTAAATAAATTGAGTAATTTACTTAATTAAATAGAGGAATGTGGGTTATTTAATTAAATTGGATTTAATTAAATAGATAAATGAACATAAAATATTCATTTAGGAATATGGTCATTTTTATACGTCTACATTTTGCCCCTCTTTGAAGTGACGTGTGTGCACATGTTATTTCAAAGAAAATGATGTGTTTTTGTGATTTATGATCAAATGCAATTTTTGTGTCGCTCTTATGATTTGCCAGTCATGCCCCGGATTTGATTTGATATGTGATGCCCCAGATTCAATATTTGATGGTGATGCCCCCTCGGGAGATGAATCAATATTTTAAAAAAATTTGATTTAGTTTGATGAGTTGCATATGATGTGTATGATTTCGTGCATGTGAAATGTCGGGAAATTGATTCATCTCTCGATAAGTTACAAATGTTATGGTATAGGGGAGACCGCGACCATATTACAGGTCCATTTGGCTAACCCTAATTTCATTTTCCTCTTATTAAAGGGGAAAAGGGCTTGAATTAGATTCATTTGTGCTTTGTTGACTTAGGAGAAAGAGAATTTGGTCTGCAGAGAAAATGCCTATTCTGTATCATAGACACCGTTTCGAGCACGTTCGGAGGTACTGGAGACCTGCAGCGCATGGACCACCTGCAAGTCAACATTTTTGACCATCTTTTGATTTTTCATTTGTTCATTTTTAGTCGTTTTTTGATTTTCAAAGTTTGGGTTTAATGGTTTAGCGCGTCTAGGGCATATATTAGTGAAAACGAAGTTTTAAGTAGCGCATCAAGTTGAATATTAGGGGTGACGTCCGAAATAGATAGATTAGCGCATAAAAGAAATAGGTTAGCGCATATATGTAGAATAGCGCATGGCAACCGTCGGGTAGCACGTCAGGTCAATAGGTTAGCGCATAGGGTGGACCTAGCACATAGGGGTCACAGGGGTTCGCATAGGTAAGGGGGTTTAGCGTGTAGGGTTAACCTAGCGCATAGGGTCAAACGGGTAGCACCTAGGAAGTGTGGGTTAGCGCGTAGAGTCAGTCTAGTGCATAGGGTAGGTTAGGTGGTGCATGGGGGGAAAGATTTAGCGCGTAGAGTTAATCTAGTGCATAGAGTAAATAGATTAGCCCGTAGGAAAAACAGCCTAGCACGTGGGAGAGTTTTAGTGCAGCGGGAGTCTGTTTTAGTGCATCTAAAAAAAATTTGCAAGATGAGCCAATTTATAAATTTGTTGTGCCTGTCTGTCATGATGTTATGGATTTGTCCAATATGAGCATCTGTATAACTTGTTTTGATTTGCGATTTTTTCAAGTTATGTATAGATATCAATGTGGTGTTTTGATCAAAATATGATTTGTTTGCTTACCGTGTTTCAAGTTCAATGTGTGAAGCCTGATTTGTGTTACAAGCTAATATGGGTTGGAAACTTGAGTTTTTTTACAAGTTGATATGGGTGGGAAACTTGAGTTGTTTTACAAGTTTATGTGATTGTGGAGACTTGAGTTGTGTTACAAGTTTTGATATGGTTTTTGATAACTTGCGTTGTTTTACAAGTTGATATGAAATGATAGGATTTTGAACTTGATGTAGATGAGCAAATTGTTTCATGTTGTTGATGTGAGTTTGATTTTGATATCTTTGTTTTGATGTGGAAACTGATATTGGATTTGTTTTGCTTGTTTGACAGGAGCGATTGGGTGTGGTCCAGTCATGGGAGAGATTTCCAAGGCCATGGACATTGGTACCGCGATTGTCGCAGGCTGATCTTGATATTATCGAGAGATGTGGGTTGACTTCCCTCTTAGATATGCTTCGGTTCACTGTGAACCAAGGGCTATTGACAGCACTTGCGGAGAGGTGGCACAGTGATACGAACACCTTCCATTTTGCCACGGGAAAGATGACAGTCACACCAGAGGACTGTTACAGGATCCTGCGCATCCCTGTAGTAGGTGCACTACTACCCTACGAGCAGTCAGAGGAGGGTGGGATAGAGGCATTGCGCCGCATATTCCAAGATGATATAGTCTGTGGCTATGAGATCCCATGGCAGGAGTTTCTAGACCTGGATTATGCACCACTACCATCCGTACTAGTAGGTTTCATTGGTGGATTCCTTTGTCTTGATCGCAGGTCAAAGGGATTTTCTGTAGGATGGGGGCTAGTGTTGGAGGAGATGGTCACATAGGGCCAGAGGTTTTCATGGGTGTCAGCTATGCTAGCCCATTTATACAGGGGTCTGCATGAGGTAGTATACCTCGGTTATGGCAGTTTGTCAGCTGGCATGACTTTATTACAGGTATGGTGTTGGGAGCATATTCCAGCGGTGAGGCCACTGGCAGACAGAGATAGACCTGTAGGTGCAGCATATGCCTACGGATACAGGGGGCTAGTTGTCCAGCGTAAGCTGGGCAAAATAGAGCATTGGAGGAGAGTACTGGATGATATAGATACGGTCACTTGGCGACCATACACAGGATGTGAGGTGTGGGCTGAGGATGGGCTAGAGATGCCCTTTGTATTCATGACCAGGTACTTGATCGGGAGGACCCCGTTCATGATTGAGAGGTTTGTGGTTACTCGAGTTTTGAGGCAGTTTGGGCGCTAGCAGGGTATTCCACAGGGAGCGTGCCTATATGCACAACAGCAGCAGGATGTGGCGGATTGGGGGTCGACCATTGATAGTGTAGTGGTAGTGGAGGAGTTTGTGGGGTTAGAAGGGTAGATATGGGATTATGCCCCTAAGATTCAGGATGCGGGCATGATGGATGAGTTTTCTCGATTGTTTGTTACGCGGGTGGTGGCCAGGATATCTGATCCTGATGAGATGAGGCCAGCTTTTGATTCAGATGGGGAGGAGGGAGGGGGAGATGAGGATGATGATGGAGAGGATGGAGGAGATGGACGAGGGAGAGGAGCTAGAGGGAGGCGGGGAGGTAGAGTGAGGAGAGGGGATAGAGGTGTGGATAGAGCAGTGAGATAGGGGAGGATAGAGAGGGGGAGAGGTGGATTAGCTATCGGAGCTGATGGAGAGGGGAGAGTGGGCGAGGTGCTAGCTACGGTGGGGGGTGATGATGAGGCGAGGCGACCAGCTCAGAGGAGGAGGACAGATGTGCTCCCACCTCCAACACTAAGGACAAGCCGAGTGGGAGGGGTTCCTCCAGCACAGGTACAGCTATGGGTTTGAGTCCCAGGTCATATGGAGGATGCTCAGATGCAGACCCTACAGATTACTGTACAGCAACTACAGGCACAGATTTTGACCTATCAGCGGCAAATTTCTCAGTTGACCACTGAGCGAGCAGAGGGGATGAGAGGAGGAGGAGGTGTCCAGCATGTAGAGAGCAGCAGCGGGTGGTCCTATGAGAGACACCCTGAGAGAGCTAGCATTGAGAGCCCAGGAGGCAGAGTATTATCGGCGACACTATGAGGCTGCAGTACCCAGGGATCGCCGAATACAGAGCTTTGCACAATCGAGATCTAGTCAATTTTGAGATACTAGGTCGCGATCTGAGAGCCGAGGTGTTACGGGGCCACCGAGATAGGACCCTCCTGGAGATCCAAGAGTAGGGACATCTAGAGCGAGACCATCTCCATCAGGGGATAGTCATACTTGAGAGACATGGTCTCTATTGTATTTTTGGATCATTGTTATTCTTTGTACTGGACACAGTGTTGACACATTTTGTACATTTTGATCATTTTTGAGATATATATATCTACGGCACCATTTTTGTTGATCATGTGGGGTGATTATATGGATGCATTTATTTGGGTTATTTAGTTTATGTGATGCAATGCTTTTAAATAGATGTATGATGAGGATGTATGCTTTTATATGGTATGAGATGTGTCTTGAAAATGAGATGTATGATTTGATATGCAACTATGGTTAAATGATATGCAATTAATGTAAAATGATATGCATTTAATTGTAAAATGATATGCAACTATGTTTTTGGTAGCATCCTTATTCTATATTTGCCATCCGATATAGCCATTCGTTTGCTTTGTTTGTAGATATCATCATTGAGCATTGATTTGTTTAGGATATGTTGAAAATTTATACAAGCATAATGGTATAATTGAACCATAATGACCTAAGAAAAATTTACATGATATTTGATTTTGCAAGATAGCACAAGCGTCAAGGTATAATTGAACCAGGATGACCTGAGTGCGTATTGCATAAATAGACAAGATTAAATCATTTGTATGTGTGAAATGGAATCAGGCCTTCAGTGATATTCGATGTATCACGTCTTGAAGCATGTATTCACATAGTACAAGTGATCACCTCACAGACAGAAGACTAAGAAAATATTGGAAGTTCCCCTTGATCTCTAGCTTTGAAGCATTTCGTGAGATAAGAAAGAAAATCCAAATTTGAAAAAGTTCAAAATGCAAAAATAGTCAAAATTTTTATGCAAGAATACAACATTTAGTACTTCAGAAAAATCATCCATCCTTGGTATTTTTGTGAATTGTTTTGTTTTGGTTTTTGTGATGAAGCGTAGTTTTGTTTGTTGGATGTCATGCGTCTAAGTTTTGCAATAGTTGTGATGTCTTGAATGTTTGCAAATTTTTGAACAAGTTAATGCCCCTAGCTGAGTGTGCCTCTTGATATGATCATGTACAGTGATTTCCAAGCCATGGTGGGATGTGGTAAGAGGATATATATAGATAAATCAAGATAGTGACTACGCTAAGTATGTCCTGAATGGATTTTTGCTAAGTGTTGGGCGATGGCCGATAGTGTTTGTATAGATAAAATGGTATTGATATAAATGGAGGAGCCAATCTTTCACAAGAGCGCCTGTTTACCAGGTTTTCACCATTTGTTTTTATTTGTACTTTATGTTTTTTCTTTTTCTGAACTTTTTTTATTTTTTTGCTTATTTTGGCTTTTTCCGTGCACTAGGCCACTTAAGTGTAGTACCTCTTTAGATGGATGTTGTTAGTTGGTTCGTCGAGCACATCTCCTTTAGAATTTGTTAGCTGATAGGCACCTAATCCATAGATTGATATGAGAACATAGGGACCCAACCAGTTAGGTTCAAATTTCCCTTTCTTTTCTCGATCTTGCTGATTTCTCGAATTTTCTTTGAGGACCAGGTCACCAACCTTGAAGTTGCGGGGAATGACCTTGTGATTGTAGCTCCTGCACGTGTTGTTGATATGCTTTGAGATGAGTATACGCATGATGACATCTTTCATCTAATAGTTCAAGTTCTTGTAGTCGGTTAACTCGATACTCTTCATCTGGGATTAAACCTTTCAAAGAGACTCTGAGAGATGAGATTTCTACCTCCAGGGGTAAAATGGATTTTGATCCATATACCAATGAGTATGGTGTTGCTCTTGTAGGTGTGCGGATGCTGGTCCTGTATGCCCAAAGTGCTGGATTGAGTTGTACGTGCCAATCTTTGCCTGCATCATTCACTATTTTCTTGAGGATTTTCAGGATTGTCTTGTTAGATGTTTCTGCTTGACCATTTCCCTGTGGGTAATATGGTGTAGAAAACCTATGTTGGATTTTGAATTTTTCACATAGTTCATGGACATCTTGATTCTTGAAGGGCCGTCCATTATCTGTGATGATTGAACTTGGAATACCATATTTGCAGATCAAATAATTTAGGATAAAAGAGGCAATTTGTTTCCCGGTCACTGTGGTCATGGGAACTGCTTCGATCCATTTGGTAAAATATTTTGTTGCTATTATAATGAACTTGTGTCCATTTGAAGATGAAGGATGAATTTTGCCAACTAAATCTAGTCCCCAGTGACAAAAGGGCCAAGATGTTGTAAATGGCTGCAGTTCCTGGGCTGGTGCATGTATCAGATTACCATGGATCTGGCATTTAGGACATTTTTTAGCGAAGTGATATGAGTCTTTCTCCATTGTAGGCCAGTAGTATCCCATCCTTAGAATATTTTTAGCAAGAGTAGTACCACTTGAATGTGTGCCACAAATACCTTCGTGAAGCTCATGTAAAGCAGAATCAGGATCATTACGATCAAGGCAACGAAGAAGAGTACCATCTAGACCTTGACGATATAAAGATCAGCGGTAAGGGTGTAACGGGCAGCTTGTCGGATAAAGTTACATTTTTGGTTACGGGATTGGTCAATTGGTAAGATATTATGCTTGAGGTAGTCGTATATTGGTCCATATAATGAAGAATCTGAACTAGTCAAGGCATAGATAACCTAGGATTCAGAGTGGTCATAGGCGGGGGAGAACAGTTGCTCTACCAAGAATTTGTAATGACTCTATTGCTCTGGAATTTGTAGTAATGAAGTGATAGTAGCCATTGCATTGGCTTCTTTGTTGTTTAATCTTGGTATTTGCTCGAAGGTGATTTGCACAAAATACTATTTGAAGTCATCCACCATTCACTTGTAGGGTAGTAGCTTGTCATCCTTGGTCTGATAGTTGTTGTTGATTTGATTGATGACTAGTTGTGAGTCTCCATAGACTTTTAACTCTGTGATTTTCCATTCGACGACTATTTTGATGCTTATGACCAGTGCCTCATATTCAGCCACATTATTTGTGCATGGAAACTGTAGTCACATAAATCTGTCCATTTTAATTAAATGAATATTTCGTATTTATTTGATTAAAAATCCACTAACCATCAATTAATTAAATTAATATTTAATTAATTCATCTCCAAACATTCTTCTATTAATTAAATAAATTATTCAATTTATTTTAATTAATTCATTAAATCCAATTCAAATCAATTAAATAAATAAAATCAATTTATTTAATTAAATCCCCCTTTTTCCTCTTTTAAATAAATTAACATTTATTTAAATCATTATCCCCCCCCACTTGCATTTTCCTACAAATGCAACTTGCACACATTTATTGGAATAAATGAATTTTTATTTTAATAAAATCCTATTTTCCCTCACCCACCAAATCCACTTGCAAAATCTAATCCCCTTCTAGATTCTTCTAACCCCTTCCTAATTAGCCTAATCCATCCCCTAAATATTGTCACATTCCTAAGCAAAATGGAGTCACTTCTCAAATGGCCCAAAGTCTTGGATAACCATTGAAGGTTTTCAACCTTCAACCACTTAAAACCCCAAAATCTTTGAAAACCATTAAAGGCTTCCAACCTTCAACCACTTAATCCCCAAAGTCTCCAATAACCATTAATGGTTAACTCAAACCCTCCCACATGGTTAAAACATTTGTTTTGACTCAACCTCTACCTAACCCAAGGGTCTCATCAAGCCTTCAATGCTTTGACCATGATTATCTCTTAATCATTTGCACAAAGGTTTATCCTTGGATTAATTCCTAATTCAGTGGGTAATCCTAATTTAGGCTTGACTCTTAGCCTTTAGATAACCATGAGGTCTTCTCAGGCCTTTAATGCCTCCAACCTCTTCTTTCAACCCAACCCTATGTTGACACTTGTCACCATTTCATTGGTGCAAATTGTGCACATGGATCCCCAACTTTCAAGCTTGACCCTTGATTAAACCTTTCAATCCTGGCCATCCATTGCTCCATTTTTCCTATAAAAAGAGCCCATTCCTTCATAATCCAGATCCTGAAAACTTGTAAGCATTTAGACTATAGCCATTTTAGAGAGCATTTAGCATAGCATAACTAAATATTGTCTTTTTGGTAAAATCAATCATTTTAGCATTAAAAATAGCTTTTCATTTCATGTTTGGAGCTATTCTACAAATCTCAATCCTCCATAAGCATCCATAGTGCAAAAAGCTGCTGAGAGCTACACTATTTTGGAACTTGGAGAGGAGAGGAACAAGGGAGAAGGAGCTAATATCATGCTATGAGATAGTTGGAGATATCTCATTGTCTTTACTTCTTTAGTTAGATTCATTAGCATGTTTTTAGTGTCTCCTTTGGAATGCCTTCATGTTTTAGTTTTTGATTGATTAACTCTAACATCTTGTGTGTTTTGTGTTGTTTGATCTTAGACTAACCTTGTGCCATTTAGGAGGGCATCATTTGGTGAACCCGACGTGAATCGAACAGGCAACCTTCTGATCATTTTTTTTGAAATTAACATTTTGCTTGTTGAAATTGCCACACAGGTCGTGCTTCGGCACTATTGAACGCGTTTTAGCGCTATTGTAAAATTTATTTTAGCGCTATTGACCCTAAAATAGTGCTATTGAAAATGTTTCAGCGCTATTGACAACATTTCAGCGCTATTGTCACAGTTTCAGCGCTATTGACACACTTCTAGCGCTTTTGTCTTCTCGGGATTTTCTTTTCTTTCAGCGCTACTATTTAAATTAGCGCTTCTGCTCACGCAAACTAGCGCTATTGTATGAATCAGCGCTTCTACAAAAACACAGAATAGCGCTGTTGCGACAGAGTCACCAAAATGGACTTGTAACCCAAAAATCAGAATTTAGGCTTGTGGAAGCCCCCCTCTTTAAGCATTGATTTTATTAACTTGTTTCTTTTCTTTGTGCAGGTTAAACAACACAACAAAAATCACAAAAAAAATTTCATTTAGTGCTTAAAAAGAACTTAAAAACACAAAAAAGAGTTTTTCATTGTTTTCTAGTTAGGCCTCATTTTATTTGGTGCTTAAAATCAACAATTCCATTTTCTTGCATCAAACTAAAGAATTTACAATCCAGACTTCAAATTTTGGGCAAGTAAAAAGAACAATTCACTTGTTTTTGATTTTTTGCAAACAAATTTTCCTTCATGCAAACGTGTTTTTCATTAAGTTGACCAGGACTTTCAACTTCTAGATTACAAAACATATTGCTTTGAAGTTAAAAAGAACACCATGACTGTTGGAGCAACATCTCCAAATAGTTAGATCATATTGCCATGATGGATTAAAAAAAAAAAGAACAAGTGAATTTCATGTTTGGCATGCTTGTGCACAAAAGTCAGTCGAGTGGACCTACTTCTAACACACACTATCCTCTCCCTTGGCTCTCGTGGTCCTAGGTGCAAGAGAAAAGTGTTAGTAACACTCAAATTTTATCTTTTTAAGAGAGGCCTGCCAAGGGATCGATACTCTTGGGAACGACCTCGAGCGGTAAATCCTTCGAGCTGCTATAGAAATCAGGTGAGAGCGAAAGCTGTAGCCTTGGGTATAGCTGTTCCTACAGTGTAACTGGCCGAAAGGACAAATGGGCCCCACCACCAGTTACAAGGCTCTTAAGTGAGTCACTGCAGAATGAACTTATGTCCAAAAACATCGAACATGACTAAACACCTTTAAGTAGTAGCCCACCCATTCTATTGATTGAGGATATTTGAGGTATAATTTAGTGCAAGAGCATAGAAGGTTTTGCTCCCAAGATACTCACCATACATATTTCCTTGAGTAGAAACATAGCTTTTTGAAAAGTCACTTGTGGCTTGATAAAAGTGGTGACTCCCCCATCATAGGGATCATCTATTTGTTATGCTCGTGCAAGACTTAGTATATCACATCCTTACCTGCCAAGGTGGGATTCATAAGGTATGTAGTACCAAAGTCGAAGAAATATCAAGATGTGGGCTAAATTTATCACAACCGGCCATTTGACCTTAGGGATAAAGAGTGTTTGAAGTGTGTTCGTTTTACAGACCTAGTGCAAATTGAGCCGACTTCAGGCTTTGGAAATACACCTTAAAATAAATCTAAAGGAAGGGTCATATACAAGTCCAAGAATTGGGTTGATCTAGACCCATACTCATTTGTGCCTTTAAGGCTACAATTTTGTGTTTGTGTGCTTGCTTTGTTTTCTTGTCAAAGAAAAATCAGAAAATCAATCCCAAAAACAAAGTATTCATCCAACATCTGTCAACACAACCAAAAATACCAAAAACCAAGGGGAAACAACACAGAGTCACAACTTTTATGACCATTTTTCACATCTTGCGAAAGAAGAAGTGTCATCAGAATATCACCTTGAAAAGGAGACCACTAAGCTCAAAGGCTTTGATCAAAAGGAGGAAATTCTTCTATCTCAATAGACAAATCTTTGTCTCACATAGAGTTTTTATATATCGCATGCGTCTATACCTTCAAGGTAAAACAAACGAGTTTGATTCAGAATCATTGAACAGCAGAGCTTTTATGCGATATAGAGCTCTGAGTTATCACAAAAATCAAGGAGGAAAGATTAATCCCAACTTCTTCCCAAACATCTGTATCACCTACAACACAGCTTGAGAAGTGCCACCAACGCCCGAAAGGGAAGAGATAGTGTTTGTCCCATTTGTAACACAAAGTTTTTATTGAAGTTGAAAACATTTTCATCCATCATCTCACTCATACATCATCACTTCATCATCAATCCATCCCGAAATTCTCAAAAGCATTAAGAGGTTCTTGTCCCAAATTCTCTTTTTAGATATTGCTTGAAATCAAACACATCACATCACTTTTTAGATTGTTTCTACATCTAGGATAAGCTCATCCTAAGAGACACATCTACGCAGGTTAAAACTAGTTCATGAGTGAATCCTCTCATTGCTAGGTAGTTAAATCTATAACACATCTCAGATTTCTCTGCACCTTATCACATCCAAACTTATCAAACAAACAAGCAATTCAAAGAAAGGAATTTCAGTTACATCTACCTTAAAGTGCTAGAGATCCCCATACAATACAAATCACCAACCAATCAATCTTTCATTTCATCACCACTCATCATCATCTTCAATCAACTTCGAACACAAACTTGCAAACAAAATGGCTCAAACCCGATCACGATCAAGGCAACGAGAAATAGAAATTGAGGAAGCAAAGGACAACCTCAATGAATTTCAAGAAGCACTTGGAGGAAATGGGAATGATGAAAACCCAGGTACACCCACTCCTTCAACAATCGAAAGGGTTTAGCATAACCCTCATTTTAACAGATTATTTGATGAAATATTAAGGAGCAATGCGGATGTTCACTTCTTAAAACTTGCTCAAGAAGGAGCCAAACTCCCCTCAAACTTTGATCTTGCCCAATTAAGACAAGCATCAGAAAGACAAAGTCGCCATGAGGAGGAAAGGCATAGAGATCCCATCAGATATAACATCCCTCGAGGTAACCCACCACCTCCTCCTCCAAATGAAATGGAGATGTTGCGGCAACAAGTCGAGAATCTCACCCAACAACTTCATAGTGGTGTTAAGACCAATCAATTCTCACTTAACGACATCTGTCCCTATCCGTTTGATAGGAATCTTTATATGCCACCCTTTCCACGCGGGTTCGAAACACCAAAATTCGAAAAATATAGAGGAAAGGGAGATCCCCGCGATCATGTCTGAGAATTTCATTCCGCTTGTCTCGAAGTCGCATATGAAGACACATACTTAATGTGCCTTTTTCCCCAAAGCTTGGGAGGAACAACCACATCATGGTTTTCCCGACTACCAGGTGGCATAAGAACATTTGAGGAACTCATCCAGAAGTTCCTGTCTCATTACTCTTATAATATTGAACGCGACATCACCATGGCTGATCTATGCAACACCAAACAAAAACCAGGTGAATTATTCTCAGTATTCCTGCAACGATGGCGCCAAATGTCTAGCAGACGTTCTCTTCAGTTACCTGAATGAGAACTAGTGGAAATTTTCATTTCCAACTTAAACGAAGAAATGGAATTTCACCTGGATGTCAAAGACACAGATTCTTTTAACGATATGATCACCAAAGGTATAAAATGTGAAAGGGAACTCATCAAAAAAGGACTCATCAAAATCTTTAATGAACCCAAAGATGGTCCTCGCCCGCGCTTCAATAGCGATAAACCGAACTTCTGGAACAAGAATAAGAATATCGTCAACGATGGAGTTGTGGATGCTCGAACTGTCCAAAATGCACAACCTGTGGTTCGATTTGCAGGATAAAATCCTCCACCTCAAAATAACACAAATGTTCCTCTTAATCAAGGTCGCATCACATCTCATGATGAACCAAGACCTCATCCACAAAAACAAAAATGCACATACACTCCCTTAGGGGAACCCATTGAAACAGTGATGCGACAACTCATTTCTCAGAATTTGATCACTTTACCTAAGTTATCAAATTATGAGCCTCAAGTCAAACCAACATGGTGGAGAGATACTAAACACTGTGAGTTCCATCAAGGAAGAGGACACAAGACAAGTAATTGTCACCGATTGAAAGATCTCATTCAAGATCTTATTGATCGAGGAGAAATTGAGATTGAAGGACATGATCCAAAAACAACCAATAATGATCATCAGATGTTCAAAAATCCACTTCCATCGCAAGATCAAAGGGGTCCTTCCACTTCCAGATGAGGTCCTGATACCACTGATTATACGCAAGCTGCGTATAACTACACTGTAAATCACCTATATGATGCCAGTGAACAAATTGCAACTATCACCTTAAAAAATCCCACCTCAAATTGCAATGTTGTTATGCATCGCGGCAAGGTCACCATAAAGGCAGCTCCACAAGGCACCACCTCCGTCCCAAAGCAGTATAATCTTGTGGAACAATTAGACAAAACCCCTGCGCTTATATCCATTTTAGAGCTATTGCGCCTGTCATCATCTCATAAAACAATCTTGGATCAAGCACTCCAAGAGGCGTCAGTCCCTGCAAACCTGAATACAGACCAGTTTCAAGCCATGGTTGGAAATCTAAAGTCATCACCTTGTCTCACTTTTTCTGAAAGCGACAACTCTTCTTTCCAACAACCTCATAATGCTTCGCTACACATTGAAGGCTTTATCAACCAACACAGGATCAAGCGAGTCTTGATAGATAATGGAGCAGGCCTAAACATTTGTACACTACAATTGGTCATAGCATTGGGATATGCAATAGAATCAGTGGATCCTCGCAAGAAGATCACCATCAAGGCCTATGATGATGCAGAGCGTTCATCCAAAGGAGCTGTGGTACTACCAATCCGAGTGGGCCCTGTGGTAAAGCACATCATCTGTCAAGTTCTGGACCTTCCTCTGCCATACAATCTATTGTTAGGAAGACCTTGGATACATGCCATGCAAGCCGTTCCATCTACCTACCATCAATGTATCAATTTTCCACATAACGGTACAGAGATCACAATCCTGGGCGATGCAAATCCCTTTGCTTTTTGCCATAATATTAGCCATCAACTAGAGATTACTATTCCTAATAATAGGGAAGCCATTTCCTCCACATCATATGTAAATCCCGCCTCTCTTGCCAATTCAAACACTCCTATACCCAAGCAAGAAAAGCTTAAGATGAAAGTCGCAGAGGAAGGTCCTGGAGAATACAACTTGAGTCAGCTCTTTTGTGTGGGACAAATGCCCACTTCTCCTAGAACACATGGTAAGCCACAACAGTTACTCCAGCAACCACTAATCACGCCTGCATGTGCCTTGACGCCTTTCATCCTTGGAAAGAGTCAAGAGGAAGAAACACAAGATGAGGACCTAGTGGAATGGATCTATAAGGATCCCATCACCACTGATAAACCACAAGTTACACTTCCTATGGAACAGTATGGTAAAGGCCTCCTCATTATGCAAAGAATGGGATATGATGGTCAGAGTGCTTTGGGATACTGCAAACAAGGATGACATGAACCTCTGCTACCAGAATTCAAGCCCAAAGGTAATACAGGCCTAGGCTTTGAAAAAGAGATCCTTCCTAAACTAAATTCAAAGGAAAACCTAGCAAACCATTTTGCCCACCTACTGCAAAGAGGACACCTTTCATAATCAAAGCACCATCAAGCACTATCCCCACTGCCCCATCGAGGCTCACAACCCCACCACAACCATCTACAATACCAATCATCCCACCAAACGAACCAGTAATCCCATCAGCAACACCATTCATAGCAGCAACTATATTGGAACCCGCAGTAGCATCTGTGGCACCAGCCATTCCAACAGAGGTCACTAAACCAACACTGTCGATACTTCCAGTGACAAATCCTTTAAACCCCATCACGGTTCCTGCAGCACCGATCACCACAAAGGTACATAAACCAATCACGCCTGTCGTGTTTAACTCCAAAGACATCCCAGTATGGTATAGCAATCAGATGCTGGAGAGTGATTCAGAGACCGACTCACATGAGTGGGAATTTGATTCTGTACAGCTTAACACTTCAGATGAGGAAGACACATCACCACCTCCACCCCACAAAGACATCCCTATTTACGGAGAAGCACAGATAAAGACCACTTGGGTACCTGAGCTGGAAACATCTTCCACAGACCCTACGTCTCATCCTACGCCTGATTCTGACAGGGAGAGTACCATCAACGACCTTCACCACACTGTCTTAACCCTCACTGATACCTCTAACGAACTTAATCTAATCGATGAAGTAATGCCCATTATCCACCCTGAACTCATTGAATGGAACCAACCAAATCCCCCATGTCTTGACCTCTTCCAGAACGATGAGGCTATCATTGACTTTTTGGAATTAAGGGATAATCTACCAAGCGGGGATCACAAAGCTGGATTCACCATTGAACTTAATAGCGTAGCATACTTCGGGGCGGATGCCAAACCCTTCAGCTGCAAAAATATAACAATAGAACATGGATCTTCCAGTGAAAACCACACTGTGGCACTATTTGATCCCACAAAAGTAAAAAGAAAGAGCGTATCCAATGGTGAAAACCTCTCTGAGGCGCCTGAGGATGAAGGGTTTGACATTCTCCCTGCTAGTACACAACAGGAACGATCAACGATTCTTATCGAGGAAACCAAAGAATACAATGTGGGGACTCCTGAAAATCCTCATATCATACATCTGGCATCTCTTCTCACTCTAGAGGAACAACCTAAATTTATAGAGTTCTTCCAGAAGCATCAGATCAACTTCGCATGGTCATATGCAGACATGCCTGGGCTTGATCCTGATTTAGTCATGCATCACCTCACCATAGCAGAAGGAGCCAAACCTGTCAAGCAGAAGCTTCGTAAGATGCATCCTCAGATTGCCGTGCTAGTCAAAATAGAACTCAAGAAACTCCTGGATGTTGGTTTCATTAGACCAATTGATTATGCAGAATTGATCTCCAACATTGTGCCAGTCGGCAAACCAAAAGGGGGCATCCGCATTTGTACAAACTTCAGAGATCTGAATAAAGCATGTCCTAAGGATGACTTCCCCTTACCAAATATCGACATCATAGTGGATTTGACAGCAGGACATGCCATGCTTTCACTCATGGATGGCTTTTCAGGATATAATCAAATAAAGATCGCACCGGAAGACCAACATAAGACAGCCTTCACATGTCCATGGGGCACATACTGCTGGAATGTAATGCCCTTCGGTCTAAAGAATGCAGGAGCGACCTATCAACGAGCAATGACCACCATCTTCCATGACATGATGCATACTATGATGGAAGATTATGTGGATGACTTACTAGCAAAATCACTCACTAGAGATGGGCATCTCCACATCTTAGATCAAATCTTTGATAGACTGGAACAATATCATGTTCGACTCAACCCAAAGAAATGTGTCTTCAGAGTGACTTCCGGGAAGCTTCTAGGATACATTGTCTCAAGAAAAGGCATTGAGGTCGATCCAGCAAAGGTTAAAGCAATCATGGACATGCCACCTCCAAAGAATATCAGTCAGCTAAGAACACTACAAGGACGGCTTCAATCCATCCGAAGATTCATTGCACAATTGGCTGATAAGTGTCACCCATTCACACACCTACTACACAAGAACATCCGCTTTCAGTGGGATGCTCGATGCCAACAAGCATTTCAGACACTTAAAGACTATCTCATGAATCCACCATTGCTGATGCCACCAGATCCAAGTAGACCATTGTTACTCTATATCTCGGCAACAAGTACAGCATTGGGTGTACTACTGGCACAACATAATGCAGAAGGCAAAGAATGTGCTATATACTACATCTCTCGCACATTGGTTGGCTATGAACTCAATTACACACCTATTGAGCGAGCTTGCCTAGAAGTAATCTTAGCAGCCACTAAATTGCGGCACTATCTATTGACACACAAGGTACAACTCATCGCAAAGATGGATCCACTCAAGTACTTACTCAGCAAAGCAGCATTGACAGGTCGTTTGGCCAAGTGGGTGATGATTCTAAGTGAATTTGACATCAAATATGTGGACCGTAAAGCTATCAAAGGTTAGGTCATTGCAGATCAGTTGGCCGATGCACCACTCATAGGCGATCATCCCCTCATTTCCAATTTTCCAGATGAAGAGATATTCATGATCACAGAAGCACAGCCATGGAAACTATATTTTGATGGTTCATACACTAGGCATGGCTCGGGGGCAGGCATTTTGTTTATCACACCTCAAGGTGATAGCATCCTGAAGTCTTACAGGCTCACATTTCCATGCACAAACAACATAGCAGAGTATGAGGCTTTGATCACAGGACTCAGGCTAGCCATACAATGGAAATTAAAAGAACTACAAGTATATGGCGACTCCCAACTGGTCATTCGACAAGCAACAGATGAGTATCAGACCAAGGATGATAAACTCATGCCATACAAACAAATGGTGGACACTCTAAAGACATCATTTACTACTATCACTTTTGAGCAGATACCAAGAGATCAGAATCGAGCTGCTGACGCTATGGCTACTATCGCATCTCTCCTAGATCTTCCACAGAATTCAACACGCTACGAGTTCTTGGTCGAACAGCTTTGGATCCTCGCTTATGATATCCCCGAATCCGAAATGATATGTCGCCTTGTTGGTTCTGAATCCCCATGGTACGGTGAGTTCTACACCTATCTTCGCGATCATACCCTTCCTCCCAACCAATCAAATAACCAACGAAAAACCTTCATTCGCCAAACTGCTCGATATACCATTATTGCCGAAACCCTATACCGACGTAGTCTTGATGGTACTCTCCTTCGATGTCTGGAACAAGATGAGATAACAAAGGCTTTGGAAGAGGTACATGAAGGAATTTGCGGGACTCACTCAAGTGGTCCGTCACTAGCCAAGAAACTCATGCGAGCTGGATACTATTGGCCATCTATGGAAAAGGATTCCTACTACTTTGTCAGGAAATGCAAGAAATGTCAAGTTCACGGTGACCTGATACATGCACCAGCCCAGGAACTGCAACCAATCACGACACCATGGCCTTTCTGTCAATGGGGCCTTGACCTTGTGGGCAAGATTCATCCATCTTCATCCAACGGCCATAAATTCATTATTACCGCCACCGAATATTTCACCAAGTGGATCGAAGCTGTTCCACTTACCCAAGTCACCGACAAGAAGATCGCCTCATTCATCCTCAATTACATCATCTACCGGTATGGTGTACCCATGTCCATCGTCACAAATAACGGTCTTCCTTTTAAAAATCAGGATGTCCGTGAACTTTGTGAGAAATTTCATATCCAACACCGCTTTTCCACTCCCTATTACCCACAAGGCAATGGTCAGGCCGAAGCATCCAATAAAAACATACTGAGGATCCTAAAGAAGACAGTCAATGATGCCGGGCGTGATTGGCATGTTCAATTGAATCCAGCATTATGGGCATATCGAACTAGCATTTGAACCCCTACAGGTGCAACTCCTTATTCATTGGTCTATGGTGCAGAAGCTATCTTGCCTATTGAGGTCGAGATACCATCATTACGAGTTTCCTTGCACAATCTCATCGATGATGAATCATACAAAGTCTCACGTCTTCAGGACTTAGAGTTACTTGATGAGAAACGACAAGCTGCATACAATCAACTCAAAGCCTATCAGCAACACATGAGCAGAAGCTACAATCACCGAGTTAGATCTCATACATTTGAGGTAGGTGATCTTGTTCTTCAAGAAAATCCTCGCAACCAACCAAATAGATAACATCAAGGCAAGTTTGAATCAAACTGGCTGGGCCCATATGTTGTCACTGCTGTATTCGGGTGCGGGGCATATCAGTTGGCTACATTAGAAGGAGAACCGCTTGCAGATCCAATCAATAGCATGCACCTCAAACAGTTTTATACCTAAGGTCTACAAGGCATCAAGCTCCCCTGCATATCAGAAAACTACCCAAAAAAATTCAGAAAATGTCCTGAAGAAAATACAAAAACATTCAAAAAAGTAAAGAAAAATCATGCATCCAAACAGTGAACAACCACTCCGATGGCACCTTGGGTAAGCATGATGGTGAAAACCTGGCAAACAGGCGCCACTCATAAAGACTATGGCTCCATTGTCTTTCAGACTTGTTGCGATCGCATCTACTTCATACATACATCCATCCATCCAAAAAACATGGCTTGTTATTCCTCTGCAATTAAGAAAGTACTCCATGCGTCTAGCATCCCACCTTTTCATAGTCAAGTCTACAAACTGGGGGCAATACCCTTACCCTAGTGATGGAAGTGGATTCTACATTGTCTTATATATCATTACGCTCTTCATTCAGGCAATCATCAAAAAATATCAAAAACATTCAAAAATGACTCTCAAAATACCAAAAACATTCAAAATTGTTTCACAAAATCCAAAAAACATCGGAAAACCCATCAAAAATCACACAAAAACATGGCAACACCTTATACATATTTATCCGATCAGATACAAAATAAACATTGACAACTACTCACACAATGACCATTTATCAATCAAACCAACACAATCGACTTCAACAATCCAAACTGTCTTAAACAAGGATGCATCCTTCCTTACCAAAACAAAGACAAAAGTGACGTTTTCTTTGACAAGAAAATTCTGTTAGGCTATCAAATACTTGGTTGATTCGTGAGTAATTCATTTGTTTATCTGTATCAGGATCTTTCAGCATTATTTTGTATCGTTTGCGCATTATTTCTGATGAAGTTCTGGGGCATGTACTAATGGTGTCTACGTGGGAAGTTCACTAAGCTACGTGATCTTATGCAAAATGCAGTCATAGATCACTACGGCTTGCTGACTACAGTGTATATCTCGACCATATGGACATGAACCATTACCAAGGATCCATATTCTTTATTCTTTATGTATATACTGTTTATTTGCAGGTACAATGCTCATTCTTTGGTTCCTCCTCATCCAAACTGGATAAAGGTTTTATTTTCTTAGTACGGTATGCACTTGTCTCAGGATCTAATCAGCCTAAGATCAAGGAGGACGATCCAAGTCATGCACGAAAGGAGATAATCCTTGTCTGTTCCGCAAGCAATACTCTGGTCGACTTGACCCTTATATCAAGTCGTTTGTATTAACTTGCTATATTAAAATCCATGAAAGAAATACTCAGGTCATCTTGAATTATTGTGTCAAGATGCTTGTATTCTCTTCCAACATTTTAAAGCTCAATGATGAAAATAGAGCACTATGGATCATCATTTCACCTCATCTGTTTATATCTTGCATTCCGTTGCATATCACCCATCCACTCATTCATTCATATGTAGGCTTTTACATGCAAAAATGACTAATAAAAACTGGTCTTGGATACAATCACGACCGAGTACTCTGATACATCATCAATGCATCATGCAAAGTCTTAAAAACCTTGCATTCCTCATGATCATATCATCCTTGCATTTAGGTGCATCTTGCATTACGTCCATTCATGTCATTTTTCAAAAACATTGCATATAGTTCATTATTGACATTACTTTTCATTTAAAAATCATTTTCATCAATCATAAATAATTAGATTCATTCATGGGATCAAATTGTCTTTGGTTGTATTACATCATGTAATAAGCATTCATTTCATATCAATTATCCATTATCATTTTATTAAACTTTTCATCATTTATTATTTGCATTCATTTCTTTATAGTAAAAAGATGCATTCATTCATTACTACAGTATCTTATAATGCTCATTTTAGGATTCATTTCACATTACATTTATTATCATCACATTAAGGTGCAGTTATTATCCCCATTAGTTATCATATTATCATTTGTCATTACCAACATATTTAAAACGTATTTAGAATCATAAAACACAAATTTGTTTACACAACATTGTTTCATTTTTACGTATCCATTCATTTACAAACACATCAAACATTTGTACTTTACATTTGTTTATCCATCTGCATTCATTTAGACATTATCATATAAACATTTTTACATTACATTTGTTTATCCATCTACATTCATTTAGGCATCATCATATAAACATTTGTACTTTACATTTTGTTTCTCCATATTGCATTCATCTAAACACATCTAGATGCATATTCATACATAACATCATTCATTCAAACATCGTCACATAAATCATTTCATCATTACATTGCAAAAGGAAACACCATCAAAATCCTGTTCATAAAATCCAGCATAAGTATATATCATCATGGCATTCCATACATAAAGCATTACATCTCAAATCACATACAACAAATACATATAAACCTGCATTCATATGTCAGTATACAACATCATAACTCATCATAAAAACATGCATAAAAGAAACATCTCATCAAATGCATACATGTACACATATACATCTAAGCAATAAATCATAAACATGTAGAAACATCCATACATCATCACATGCATAATCATCACAAATATGGGATCTCCTCACATATATCATCTCATATATCAGAATACAATGAAGTCTACAAAATTGGCTACCAAAGAGGCATCCAAGATACAGTCCCAAAAATAGACAATGATACAATACATGTATGCAAAAATGCTCTCTCAAATGCCACTCTGGCCAGATGCTGTACCACCACCACCCCTACCACCTGATCCATCTCTCCGTGGAGGCCTCATCGAACCCCCACTCCCTCCTGCATCCCCTGATCTCTCCTGCCGTAGAGGACCCATCACACCCCCACTGCTCTGCATCCTCTGTGATCGCTCGGATCTGGCCTGCCGCATCTGTGAATAGCTGAGAGCTCGCTGGCTAATTGGTACCACCTGCTCATTTAACCCTCGCCAGTACTCTATCTCCGCCTGTGCTCGCCGTATCTCCCTCATAACCTCTCCTGAAGGCCCCTGTGCACCAGTCCGCACTCTCTCCTGCAGCTCCGCCAATCTCTCCACTGCAGTATCTCTCTCCCGCAGCACCACTGTCAGCTCTGACTCACGTGCAAATAGCTGCACATCTCTAGCTACTACCTCTGCCTCTAATCTCTCTACCCGGGTTTGCAAATAACCTATCATGTGCTCCTGCAGATCGCCAGTAGCTCCCTCCCCCATGTCCATGGCTGCCGCACCTGTATCACCCCCTCCACTAGGTCCCTCCCCTACACCACCCTCTCCTGCACCTGTAGCCATCGGGATCTCTCTCTCCATCCCCCTCCCACTCAGCTGCACTCCTCCCTGCATCAAAGGACCCTATGATATCTGCAGAGGTAGTCCACCTCTCCCTCTCCGCTGCCTCGGCATCCCCAAACCTCCTCCACCTCCTCCTCCTCCTCCTCCACCTCCTCCTCTATCTCCTCCTCCTCCATCTCCTCCTCCTTGACCTCCTGCTCTCCGTCCTCGTCCTCGTCCCCTCTCATCCTCAAATGCTGGGATCGGCTCAGCTGGGTCTGATATCCGCAGGATCGGGTGTGCCGCCCGATACTATGTATACTCTGCTGTAACCCCTGCATCCACGACCCTCGATTGTAAGTCCCATGGCCTCGCCTGCAGTGTCCGAACTCTGCCAGTGCCTGATCATACGGTAGCACTGGACCCCATGCATACCGCTCTCGGATCACTCGTGCATACTCCCCTGATCTGCTAGGCAGTCCCTACTGCCGTCCAAACTGCCTCATCACCCGTCCTGGCACCTGTCTCTCTACATGATACGAGGTCCTCCCAATGAGGAATCGGGTCATGAAGCAATACAGTAGTGCCTCCGCATCATCCTCCCATGGCTCACACTCCAAGTATGGCCGCCAGATCACTGCATCTAGGTCATCCAATGCTCGCCGCCACCACTCTAGCTTCCCCAAGTGGGGCTGGCTCATCATACCACTATACATAAACATATAGGGCTAGTCCACGGCTCAGAATCTCAGACTCACTGGTCGAGTCATTGGTAAGTGCTCCCATGCCCACACATGCAGCAGCGTCATGCCCACTGCTAGAGACCCCCGCCCTCTGTACACTACCTCGTGTAACTCCTGATACATGTGCGCTAACACGCACGGCCCCCAGGCATATCGAGTCCCCTCAGTCACCATCATCTCTATAACCTGTCCCCACCCGACCGCTAATCCATGTGACCGCCTGTCTGGACACAGAAGTCCTCCCACGATCCCTGACAATACTGTTGGAAGGGGCTCATATAGTGCCGCTATATCCTCCCATGCGATCGAGCCATCATCGATGTATACATCCTCATCAAATATCCTCTGGCAAGACACCATCCCCCAAGATCGATCATATGTCACCAGCTGCCCCCGAATCAGAATCCGAAGGATACGCCACATGTCCTCTAAAGTCACCATCATCTCGCCCTGGGCCAGATGGAACGTGCACGTCTCACTGTGCCATCGCTCTGCCAATGCTGTAATCAGGTCGTGATTCATCCGAATCACGGGCATATGCATCACCTCGTAGAGGCCAGTAGCTGCAATACAATCAATCTCTATCTGCGTCAATCGATCCCGCAATCCCTGTGTCGCGGGGTGGCGCTCGCGTAACTACAACACGCGCAGATCCTCCTGCACATAGACATTCATCAAACCACCATCAGTTGTTTTGTTATCAAACTTTCTTAAGTTTAAACCTAGACTATCATCAGATACTTTGATCAAGTATCTTCGGGTCTCAACAGGTAAGCAATCATGGCCGCCTAGACTTCAACAGGCATTTATCCTACCAAATGACCTAAGTCTCATCGGACTGCTATGGTTCAAAACAACTCCCACTTCACCTCGCCATCCATCAATCGTTAGGCATCAGGAGATTTATTTTGTCCAAAACTGGGGCATGTCGTTATCCTAAGGCAAAAGCACTATTTTATCTACAATAGCGCTAGTTCCACACAATAGCGCTACAACAAAATCAATAGCGCTCAAACAACTCTACAATAGCGCTAAAAACCAAAAGCGCTAAAACTGCTATACAATAGCGCTATTCCAAGCCAATAGCGCTCAATTAACCCTACGATAGCGCTAATTTGTCAAAAGTGCTAAAACTTGCCTACAAAAGCGCTAACTAATAGCAAAAGCGCTCAAACTAGCTTACAAAAGCGCTATTGCGGCACAATAGTGCTAATTCATGGAGCAAAAGCGCTAAAAACCTAGTTCCAGCACTCTTGCTCCGACTTGACTTGGACTCAGCTAAAAACATATTAAAAATGCATGAAAAGACAGTTTTCGAATTTGCGTACCGCTGGTCCATAGTTGGCTGGGCGCTGGAATCGTCGCACTCGCTCAAATCGGTGCTCGGTGATCGGAAACAGCATCGTTGCTCCTCCTTGCTCCTCCAAATGTCACTGTCAGAGCTCAAGTTTTCAATTGGTCGCGGTCACAAATGATCCTGTTTTCACCCCTTTCATCCCATTTATACCCCCCGCCGTCGCCGTAACTTTGCCCCGCTCATCGCCGTGGTCCCCGTGAACTTCCCGAGCCCCCCATTTCTCCATGTTTCTCCCGTTTTCTTCTATTTTTCCCTAGTATACCTAATTTCTTCTTTTTTATCACCTCGCCAATTTTCATTCTTTTTCGAGAGATCGCCCGGTTTTTCAAAAATTTTCGGCCCATCTCTCGAGGGGGCATACCACCCATTAAATTTACATTTTATGGGGCATTTCTTCACACCTATTTTTATTTCTTTGAAACGATGCGATAAACTGCACCGTCTCAAAGAGGGGCAAATGTAGTCACATAAATCTGTCCATTTTAATTAAATGAATATTTCGTATTTATTTGATTAAAAATCCACTAACCATCAATTAATTAAATTAATATTTAATTAATTCATCCCCAAACATTCTTCTATTAATTAAATAAATTATTCAATTTATTTTAATTAATTCATTAAATCCAATTCAAATCAATTAAATAAATAAAATCAATTTATTTAATTAAATCCCCCTTTTTCCTCTTTTAAATAAATTAACATTTATTTAAATCATTATCCCCCCCAACTTGCATTTTCCTACAAATGCAACTTGCACACATTTATTGGAATAAATGAATTTTTATTTTAATAAAATCCTATTTTCCCTCACCCACCAAATCCACTTGCAAAATCTAATCCCCTTCTAGATTCTTCTAACCCCTTCCTAATTAGCCTAATCCATCCCCTAAATATTGTCACATTCCTAAGCAAAATGGAGTCACTTCTCAAATGGCCCAAAGTCTTGGATAACCATTGAAGGTTTTCAACCTTCAACAACTTAAAACCCCAAAGTCTTTGAAAACCATTAAAGGCTTCCAACTTTCAACCACTTAATCCCCAAAGTCTCCAATAACCATTAATGGTTAACTCAAACCCTCCCACATGGTTAAAACATTTGTTTTGACTCAACCTCTACCTAACCCAAGGGTCTCATCAAGCCTTCAATGCTTTGACCATGATTATCTCTTAATCATTTGCACAAAGGTTTATCCTTGGATTAATTCCTAATTCAGTGGGTAATCCTAATTTAGGCTTGACTCTTAGCCTTTAGATAACCATGAGGTCTTCTCAAGCCTTTAATGCCTCCAACCTCTTCTTTCAACCCAACCCTATGTTGACACTTGTCACCATTTCATTGGTGCAAATTGTGCATATGGATCCCCAACTTTCAAGCTTGACCCTTGATTAAACCTTTCAATCCTGGCCATCCATTGCTCCATTTTTCCTATAAAAAGAGCCCATTCCTTCATAATCCAGATCCTGAAAACTTGTAAGCATTTAGACTATAGCCATTTTAGAGAGCATTTAGCATAGCATAACTAAATATTGTCTTTTTGGTAAAATCAATCATTTTAGCATTAAAAATAGCTTTTCATTTCATGTTTGGAGCTATTCTACAAATCTCAATCCTCCATAAGCATCCATAGTGCAAAAAGCTGCTGAGAGCTACACTATTTTGGAACTTGGAGAGGAGAGGAACAAGGGAGAAGGAGCTAATATCATGCTATGAGATAGTTGGAGATATCTCATTGTCTTTACTTCTTTAGTTAGATTCATTAGCATGTTTTTAGTGTCTCCTTTGGAATGCCTTCATGTTTTAGTTTTTGATTGATTAACTCTAACATCTTGTGTGTTTTGTGTTGTTTGATCTTAGACTAACCTTGTGCCATTTAGGAGGGCATCAGAAACATAAGCCTATATGATTTCTGGATAGTGTGTCCTTCAGGAGTGATGAAAAGAATGCCAGTACCTGAACCATGTTGTGTATAGGAGTCGTCAAAGTATAGGATCCATTGTTTAGTAGAAAGAGCAAGAACGTCCCTATCTAGAAATTCAATCTCCATGTTGTGTTTGTCTGGTAGCGATGCTTCAACCAACTGATCTGCAATTGCTTGTCCCTTGATGGCTCATCTTTCTATGTATTGGATGTCAAATTCATTGAGAATCATGACCCATTTAGCCAATTAGCTTATAAGAGCTGCCTTGCTGAGTAGATATTTGAGAGGATCAATTTTTGCGACTAGCTTAATGGTGTGTGCTAGCATATAATGTCAGAACTTCTGAGATGCGAAGACCACTGTTAGGCAAGCCTTTTCAATGAATGTATAGTTGAGTTCATAGCCGTTAAATGTCCTACTGATATAATATATGGCACGTTCCTTCCCTTGTTGATCTTCTTGTGCTAATAGTGCCCCCAGCAATATATCTGTTGTTGAGATATATAAGATAAGAGGCTTTCCTGCGACTGGTGGTACCGGAACTGGTGGATTCATCAAGTACTGTTTGATTTGGTAAAAAGATTCTGCACACTTGATCTCCCATTTGAAGGGTACATTTTTGTGTAGTAAATGGTTAAATGGTAGACTTTTATCTGCTAGCTGAGCGATGAATCGTCTGATTGATTGAAGTCATCCTTGTAGAGATCTGAGTTGACTGATATTCTTTGGTGGTGGCATATCCATAATGGCTTGTACCTTTGCTGGATCTACTTCAATACCTTTAGCTGAGACAATGTAGCCTAGTAACTTGCCTGATGTAACCCCGAAGACACACTTCTTAGGGTTAAGCCTGACCTAGAATCTTTGTTAGGATGCCAAGCTGTTCAGCTCTAGTGAAGGATTTAGCTAGTAAATCATCCACATAGTCTTCCATAAATGTGTTCATCATGTCATGGAAGATTGTTGTCATTGCTCTTTGATAAGTGGCCCCTACATTCTTTAAGCCAAAAGGCATAACATTCTAACAGTACGTTCCCCAAGGACAGGTGAATGTTGTTTTATCTTGATCTTCTAGGGTTATTTTTATTTTATTATAGCCTGAGAAACCGTCCATTAGTGAGAGCATTGCATGGCCTGCTGTGAGATCGACAATTATGTCGATACTGGGTAGAGGAAAGTCATCCTTTGGACAAGCTTTGTTGACGTCTCTGAAATCAGTGTAGATTCTGATACTACCATCTGGTTTTGATACTGGAATGATGTTGGAAATCCACTTTGCATAGTCAATGGGTCAGATGAATCCGACATCTAATAGTTTCTTTAGTTTAGTTTTGACCATCAGTGCCACCTGTGGATTCATCTTTCGTAGCTTTTGCTTGACTGGCTTAACTCTTGTAGAAATGGACAAGTGATGCATGATTAAGTGTGGATCCACTCCAGGCATATCAGCATATGACCAAGCAAAGTTAACTTGCTGTGCTTTAAAGAAGATGATGAAGGCTGATCTTTCTGCCTCTGTTAGAGATTCTGCAAGGTGTAGGTTCCTAACTGCTTCTGTGGTGCCAATGTTGATTGATTGAGTGGGTTCAATCAATATGGGTGATCACTCATGAAAGTGCTCAGGAAGAGTGTCAAGTCTCCCATCGTTAGGTGCCTTAAAAAGGTTTTCACCCTCAGATGCATCCTTTATTTTTACTTTTTTGTGATCTAGAGCTGCCATTGACTGGTTTTCAGCATCAAATCCTTTATTTAGTTCCTTTTTGCGACTGAGAGACTTGGCACTCCCTGATTGACAAACATCATTATTTTGTTCACTGGTAGAGCCTATTTCTAGATTTATGGTACATAGGTAATGGATAATAGATTCATCATCTAGGAAAATTGGTATATCATGTGTTTCAGGTTCATCCCAGTCGATGAGGTCAAGAAAGACAAATGGTAAAGAATCGTTGGGTGGATCAAGCTCTGCTACTATAAGTGTTAGGATAGAGTTTTCATCGTGATTGTTTTTGGTTTTAAAGAAGTTCAGTATTTCGTCAAGGTCTTTGATGGTATTATCTTCTACATAGACTTGTTCATAATATTCCTATTCGCTTTCCTTGGTGTCATAGATATTTTGTGGTCCAAATTCAACAGGTCTATCTTCTGCGTTATGTTCTTCTTGAGAAAGGGATATAGAATCAGTATCATCCAAGACATTTGTAGTAGCATTGGAGCAGGTACCCCATTCATATTCATTGGAATCTGTCTCATAGGCATCATCCCAGATTCTATCTGTGCTGCAAACTGGTATGTTGTATGGTGAAAACAAATCTTTGATGATGGATACCATTTTGATGGTTTTTGTTGATTCTGTATCAGATCCGTCTTCTACTTTCTAGATTTGTTCATAGACTGTGCTTCCTCATGGAGGAATAACAGTATCAGGAGATAACATGATTTGTTTTTGAGACATTGGTGTTTGAATATGAGCTACTGCTGCAGATAGGGCCTTCTTATGACTTAGAAGCTTTCCCTAATGCAACTTCTGATCTTGACGTTCTCGTGCCTTGCGGATTGTTTCTGCTAATTCAAAGAGTGCTTCCTGCCAAGATTCTTCTTTGTACTTCTTCTTTACCTTCCATTGAGGTTTCGTAATCATGTGTGGTGGCCGTTTTAATAGGAACGTGAGTTTGGAACCCAATCCTGCTTTGTTTCTACTAGGTTGTGAAGGAAGATCTATAGGTTCAGTGACTCCTTTGCGTTTCCCAATAGGTCCTTTACTGCCATATCCCATTTGCTTCATGATTAAATAGCCTTTTCCATACAGGTGTGTTGGTAGAACAATGTCGAGAGCGGATGCTCTATGATCTTCTTCCTCATCTTTGTATAACCAGCTAAGAATGTCCTTGTCTTCTGATTCATGTGCTAGAGTACCCAATTGGATGAAGGTACCATCAAATTTAGTGATGGGCTGAGTGACCAGATGTGTTGATGTAGTAGGCAATCCATGCGATCTAGGTGATGTTGGCAATTTGGCCAAACATAAAGGCTCCAAAGAGTATTCTCCCATGCCCTGGTCTTTGATTTGCATCTTCTTCTTGAAGTCTCCCCATAAGGAGTTGGGCTTTGTTGTTTGTATATCTAACGTTGAAGATCGCTGCTTTTCTCTATTATGAGGAACCAAACTATCTTGGGCTGCCCCCATTGCGTTGCAATGTTGAAACAGATTGTGGTCAGCAGATATGGATACTTCTTGTCTGTCATAAGGAAATTTTACACAATGGTGATATGTGGAAGGTACTGCTTGCATTTCATGTATCCAAGGTCGCCCTAATAAAATATTATAGATAAGGTCTATGTCTAAGACCTGACATACAATATCCTTTTGTATTGGTCCCACTTGAATAGGTAATATCACAGTTCCTTTAGATGATCTTTCCTCATCATCATATGCCGTTATGGTGATCTTTTTGTAGGGATCAATAGATTCTTCTGAGAAGCCTAATGCACAGAGAAGCTTTAAAGTACATATATTAAGTCCGGCTCCTCTATCTATTAAGACTCTTTTTACTCGGTGTTTGCAAACAATGACTTCAATATGGAGAGGAGTATTATGCGGATGACTCAAGGAAGTATTGTCATGCTCTGAGAAGGTGAGGTTATGAGGTCCTGTCATATGGGCGACCATAGCTTGAAATCTATCTGTATCCAGATTTTGAGGTACATTTGTTTCCAATACCATGTTCTCCAATATGTCTTTGTGCTTTGTTGATAGTTTCAATAATTCCAGGATAGATATCTGAGCTAGAGTCTTGCGTAGTTGGCTCACCAGGTCATATTGGATTTTGGGTGTGGTAGTTGCAGGTGTAGCATGTCCCTTCAAGACATAATTCTGAGTTCAGGTTGTTACATTGATAGATTCATGATCATGCCAATCTCGAATGGTGATGACATTGACTTGATGATCTTCAGCTGATATGTGATTTATGGTGTTGTTGTAGATATGGTTGATACGAGCTCCACGTGTATCATCCGAAGTTGATGCTCCATCTTTGTTGTAATTTGGGAGAGGATTTTTGAAGGCCCCGTGATCACCATTTGTTTTGAGACCATCCACCATTAAGTCACCTCGATCAATCATGTCCTATACTATGTGTTTCAATCTCATGCACTCATTTGTTTTATGACCCTTGTTGCGATGGAAATCACAATAGTGTGAATCATTCCACCAAGGTGGTTTGATTGGGGGTTCATAGTTGCTGATTGGAGGCAAAGAAAGAATCTTGTTTGCCAAAAGTTCTCTGAATGCAGATTCTAATGATTGTCCCAGTGGTGTGAAGATACACTTTTGGAAATTGTTCATGTTGTTGCATGAATTGTTGTTAGGTCCTGGATTCATGTTTTTTCTTTGAGTATCGTTGGTGTTGTTTGTGTTGAGTTGTCCTTGATCAGTGTTTGGTGTATATGTGTTAGCATTTGTATTAGCATTTTAAGATTTTTCATGTTTTGAGGATTTCCAGATAATGCGAGCATTGGTTGTTTAGATTTGGGATCATGTGTTTCATTGTTGCCTTTGTTTTTGTTTCGAGTCCAAAATCGAGATTTGTCAAGGTTGGTGTTGTTCTGGTTATTGTAGTTTGATGAGTTTGTTCCCTCTTTGTAAAATTTGAGTGTGCCCTTTTTGACACATGCTTCTTCTACTTGAATGCCATTTTTAATCAATTTAGCGAAAGATGGTATGCATTGAAGTTTTAGTCTGTAACTCATTTCACTATTCAAGTTATCGATGAAGATTTCCATTTTCTCCTTCTCGGGAATATCTTGAGGATATCTGGATACCATACGTTGCTAGCATTGAAGGAATATCATGAATGTTTCATTGTTCTTTTGTTTGGTGTTGCAAACATCTAGCATGGTTATGGCATGTTGGATGTTGTAGGAATAGTGGGTTATGAATTTGTTAACCAATTCATCAAATGATCTAACAAGTGGCAAAATTTTGGATAACCATTCCATGGTTTGCCCTCCCAAGCTTCTGGGGAATAACCTCATCAAATAGGTGTCATCATGAGCAAATTCAAGGCTCAGTGTGCAAAATTCTCGAACATTATCTCGGAGATCACTCTTCCCATCATATTTATCAAATTTGGGAACGTCTGAGTTAGGAGGAAAAGGCACCATGTTCAATCTTCTGTCAAATGGGTAAGGACAAATTTTGTTTAAAGAGTATCGCACTGTTGTCCCTTGTTGCATATCCTGTATTTGCCTTTGCAACATTTGCATTTTTTGAGTAAGGGCTACCAAAGGTATATGTTCTTGTTAAGGGAAAAGTTCTTCCCTTGTATTTGTTCTCAGTTGAAAAGGTGTAGTAAATGGTATACTTTGCTCTGGTGTTTCTAGCTCAGGTATATGCATTTCTAGTATGCGTTGTTCTGGAATGTGTTGCTCAGGTATATGTTGTTCAAAGTTACGGGTTTCTTCTTCTCTTTGTTGTTCTTGATATGCATATTGTCGAGATCCAGTTTTAAAGATGTTTGGGTCTAAATCTTCAGGAAGTTTAACTCCTTTTCTTGTAAGCATGAGCAAATATTTTTCTTTGTCATTTTCCATGAGCTTTTCTACAAGTTTTTGGAATGAAGGGTTTTCTTGACATTCCCGAAGAAGTGCTTTAGTAATTTCAGGTTCTTCTATGGGTGGAACTTCAAAAGGATTTGATAATCTTTGATTCATACTAGACTCAGTGTGTGCCTCGCTTTGTTTGCCTCTTTGAGAGTGAGTAACAGGCATTTTAGTAGAAACTCTCAGTGATGAAAGGGACAAAAGCCTCGTTGATATGTTGTTCAGGGGTGGGTGGATCTAGTCGAGATGTGTTATAAGTGATACACTCATCGGGCAAGAATGCTGGATTGATCTTTCCTCCGCGGTTTATGATTTAATTAAAAGCAAACTTTTGACAGTATGCTCTTGTCTTCAAAGGTTCTTTGTCAAATTCGCTGGATTTGTTTGGATATACCATTTGATGTGATGAAGGAATACCCGATGAGATTTGAAGAGTTGACGATTGATGTATAAAAAATTATTTCTCTTGATGAATTTGGAAAAACTAGGTTGTTGTTTCTTCAACATGATGTTACCATAAAGTTTCTTTCTTCTCAGAATAAGGGGATTAGTCATGCATGAGTGATCAATGGTTTCCTTTGATTGGTTTGGATTCATTTGATTCTTGTTTTTGAAAATTTCAAATCTTACTCTATCAGAGTGAAGGTTTAGATGCCCTTTCACGACAAAGCGTGTCAAATGATATGGATAAAAGCCTCCCAATCTGGAAACTTGATTTGACAATTTGAAAGTTTTAACAAGTGGTGTTTGTGAGATAAAATTCGTAAGATGGTAAAGGATTCTGTTGATACTGATGATGAAGTTTCCAGATTATGATAAGAGAGACATCCTCTACCGCGCGATTCATTTAGGATTCTGACAACGTTCATTTTGACACAAATTTATCTTGAGAAATAGTTTTAATGGTTTGTTTGTCACTCTGGTTTGATGAAAAAATGGTGTGGATGGAAAAAGGCTTAAAAAAATGTTTTTGAAAATTTCAAAATTTTTCTTGGTTTTGCTCTCTGTTTTTTTATTTTTGGATCATGCGCTAGAACAGAGTCTACATGTGCTACTGAATGCGCTAAAATAATAACCACACGCACTAGGCTGCCCCCAGATACGCGCTAAAGTTTTGACTGTTAAAAAAATTGTTGTCTAACAATTAGAAAACCTATGCGCTATCCTGGGTCTGTCACGTGCTATCTTTTGGACTTTATGCGCTAATGTTTGGTTTCCACGTGCTAAGCTGTGCTTCCACGCGCTAGACTATTTTTCTGATGCACTAAAACATTTCAACACTATTTTGTCTTGGGATAAAACGCTATTGTTTGGAACCGATGCGCTAACTTGAGGTTTAGATGCACTAACAAAAGTACCCTACGCGCTAAGAAGTTGCTCTTATGCGCTAAATTGCCCTGATTTTTTCTTTGGTTTGGTTTTTGTGAATTTTGAATTTTTGTTGTGAATTTTTCAAGTTTGATAGATGATTTTCTGAAGTAATAAATGCAAACACGGCACAAAAGGTACAACCATTTTGCCTAATCTAACAAAAAGTGTATGTTCGGTGAGGATGTGTTCAAATCCCCAATGTTTTAACAGGTTTGGATACGAATAATACACTTCAGAAAGACTCTTTAGTCAAGGGTCATAAATAACATCATAGCCCACTAGTCTCGATACTCCATCAGCTCAAACAGCCGTGTCACCCCCTAGAGGGTGCCTGTTTTTTTGCCTTTGGCCAGAAATTAACTCAAAGTGAATTGCTTCACAGTTGAGTAGTTATCTTGGGAGATATATGGTGAGTAATCTTGGGGGCGGATTCTTCCCCACCCTTGCACTATGATGTTATAAATGTCTGGTTACTAACTCAGTTCAAAGTTTCTATTTCTATGGTTCATAATCAGGCTTCTCGTTTGACCGTCAGTGATAAAATCCCTCAGGAGGTTTCCCAACCTTTATAACAAAGGCTTTATGTATCGTAAAGATACTGGGGGAAGGCTAATCGCTGCGCATAACCATTGAAAAGGACTTTCATCACTTTCCACATTTGATTATAGTGGGTTGGAATTCTTGGCGTCAAAGTCGTTCTCCACTTAGGTCGTTCCCTTCACACTGGTCATAAATGACTTTAAGAGTTGATTCCAACTCCTCGGGAAGGCAGACCTGCTAAAAGTTTTATTGCTTGAAGTAAAGAAAGCTGTAAGAGTGGTCTGGATGTTTGATCACCTAGTTAAGGGGAGAGCATATTCCTTCCACTTTCGAGATAAAGCAATCAAGTTGGTTCTTTTTAGCCTTTCAATTTAGTGATTTGCTAAAAATCTATGTGGAGATGTTGCTCCACAAAAACATGGTGTTTATTTTATCCTTTCAAGGCAATGATTGTCTGATCTATGAAAAGGAATTGGTCAACAAAGTAAATTCAATGTTTTGTCAACAAAAGAAATCGATCAAAAGGGGAAGATCTTCCCTCTTTAGTTGTAAATGACTCTGGACATGTGTGATTCTTTGACTTTGCAAAATTTTGAAGTGAATCCTTTTATGCACCAAAGGATGGTGAAGTTCTTTTTAAATCCCTTTGCGAAAGTAAAGATTTGTTGGTTCTTTTTATAGCTTCCCAAAATAAAATGTTTTTCTCCTATAAAAGCAAGAAGGTTTCCGATAGTAGTTCTTTTTATAGCCCCAAAGAAGTAAGTGAGTTCAATTTTAAGAATAAAAAAATGTTTTAAAATTTTAAACTAACTTTAACTAAGTGAGAGAAAATCTTAATCATCTAAAAATTCTAAGATTACGTTCCCTTCTGCAACAAATTTGGTTAGCATTCTACAAGCAAACCAGAGAAAAAAATGTTAGATGATTTGGTGGACTTCCACAAGTCTAAACTTTCATTTTCAGTTACAATTTTTTTTTTTTGTTTCTGTCTTCGATGCGCTACATAACAGACTATATGCACTACAATATACCCTCGATGCGCGAAAATTAAGTATCAATGTGCTACACTATTTGCTGGATGCACTACTCTATGCGTCGAAGGCACTACTCTGGTTCTCTTTCGAAAATTAGTGATTTGACGTGCTAATCTATTCACAGCATGCGCTAGATGATGGACTGCATGTGCTAAACAGTGGACCAGATGTGCTATGTTGTTTACTGGATGCACTAATCTGTGCACCGAAGGCACTGCTCTGGTTTTCTTCCGTGCTGAGACCTACAGGAAAATATTAGAGGGAGTCATACGCTGATGAAATGTCTTCACGCGCTAGAGTATAGACCCCACGCGCTAAACAGTAAGCGGGATGCGCTAGACTGTTAACCGGATGCGCTAGGGAATGTTTCCCACGCGCTGATTCCTATTTTCCGAAGACCTGCAAAAGTGGTTAATTTCAAAAACTGATTTGATATATGGGGTTCGGCCCCACGGTGGGCGCCAGAAATGTATGCGGGAAAAGTGGGCAGATAAAACTCAATATGTGAAAATATTGCTAAATACTAGTCCACACACACACACAAGACTTCTTGATGCAAGCTATGGAGTAACAAAGTATTACTCAGCTTCCCAAGGTAGGTCCCATGGTTTTCTATCTCACAATGTCCCTCAAACCAATGTTTTTGCTCTCAGATCACTGAGCAAAATGGTTTAGGGATGGCAAATGCAAGAATGAGGGATGCTTTGATAGATTTTAGTATGAGATGCATTCTAAGCTATGCATTATTTTAAAATGCAATAAACTAGATGATAAGATGACAAGGTTAGTATGAGTACTATCCTAACATGATATATTTAGTCTATGATTGAGCTAAATGATAAAGAAAGTATTCTAAACATGCATATTTAGACTAATTCCTAATTTTAAAAGAGAGGCTAAAATGATAAGCATAAAATGAGATATGAAAGCTTGAATGTATTTGAGCATAAGTGTGATACTACAAATTTGAAGGATTCATTCATAAAAATGGAGGAATGACAGCTCTATTTATAGCAAAAACAGGGCAATGGATGGTCAAGATTGAAAGAGTTGATCAAGGGTTGAGTTTGAAAGTTGGGGATCCATGTTTGCAATTGGCACCAATGAAATGGTGACAAGTGTCAACATAGGGTTGGGTTGAGAGAAGGGGTTGGAGACATTAAATGCCTGAGAAGACCTCATGGTTATCTAAAGGGTAAGGGTCAAGCTTAAGTTAGGTTTACCCAATGGATTAAGACTTAATCCAAGGATAAACCTTTGTGCAAATGATTAAGAGATAATCATGGTCAAAGCATTAAAGGCCTGATGAGACCCTTGGGTTGGGTGAAGGTTGAGTTAAAACAAATTCTTTAACCATGTAAGAGGGTTTGAGTTAACCATTAATGGTTATTGGAGACTTTGGGGGATTAAGTGGTTGAAGGTTGAAAGCCTTTAATGGTTATCAAAGACTTTGAGGAATTAAGTGGTTGAAGGTTGAAAGCCTTTAATGGTTATCAAAGACTTTGAAAGCCTTTAATGGTTATCAAAGACTTTGAGGAATTAAGTGGTTGAAGGTTGAAAGCTTTTAATGGTTATCAAAGACTTTGAGGTTTTGAGAAGTGACTTCCCTTTGCTTAGGGATGTGACAAAGTTTAGAGGAGGGGTTAGGTTAATTAGAAGCGATTAGAAGAGTCTAGAAGGGATTAGAAAGGGGTTTAGGAAGACAAGTGGGAGATGTAGGATTTTGCAAGTGGATGGAGGGATAATAGGATTTAATTGATTTAAATGATTTAATTCAATTTGGTTGTAATTTGGGGAAATTAAATAAATTAGATTTATTTAATTTAGGATAACTATTTAATTAAATTTGAATTTAATTAAAAGTGGATAGGGGGGATTTAATTGAATAAAATGATTTATTCATTAAATGGATATAGTGAATTTAATTTAAATAAATTGAGTAATTTACTTAATTAAATAGAGGAATGTGGGTTATTTAATTAAATTGGATTTAATTAAATAGATAAATGAACATAAAATATTCATTTAGGAATATGGTCATTTTTATACATCTACAGATTGAAGTCAGTGAAGTTGTAAAAAATAAAGCTAGATTGGTGTACAAATGATATTCATAGGAAGAAGGAATTGATTAAGAGGAGATCTTTTCTCCAGTGGCCAGACTTGAAGTTGTTAGAATATTTATTGCTTATGTTTCTTATAAAGATTTTAGGGTATATCAGATGGATGTCAAATCTACCTTTTTGATTGGTGATCTTGAGGAAGAATTCTACATTGAGCAACCTGATGGATTTTCATTATCAGATTATGGAGACATGGTATGTAAGCTGAAGAAAGCTCTTTATGGACTGAAGCAAGCCCCTAGAGATTGATATGCTAGACTAGATAAGTAATTGTTGAAATTGGGATTTAATAAAGGTGTTGCTGACAGTAATTTGTACTTTAATATTGAGAATAATAACATCTCGATTGTTGAAGTCTTTGTTGATGATATTATCCATGGAGGTGATGATGACTTGGGCATGAAGTTTGCCGGTGATATACAGAAAGAATTTGAGACATCTATGATTGGTGAGATGAAAATTTTCTTAGGTTTGTAGATTTCACAGACTGGAAATGGTATATTTATATCTCAAACTAAGTATGTGAAGGAGTTACTGAAGAAGTTTGGGTTAGATGACTCCAAACTGATTGGAACTCTTATGGTGACTAGTTATAAATTGTCTGAGAATGATGAATCTTCAAAAGCTAATCAGAGCTTGTATAGATCTATGGTTGGTGGATTGCTATATCTTACTCAGACTAGACTATACATTATGCATGTTATGTGCATGGCTATTAGATATCAAGCTGATCCAAAAGAGAGTCATGCCACTATTGTTAAGAAAATATTCAAATACCTGAAGGGAACTATAGATTATGGTTTGTGGTATCCGAGGAATAAAAATTTCTTGCTATGTGCTTACACTGATGTTGATTGGGCTAGTGATGTTGATGACCAAAAGAGCACTACCGATGGAGAATTATTTTTGGGAAATAAGTTGGTTTCATGGGATAGTAAGTAGCAAGACTCAGTATCCTTATCTACTGCTGAAGCTGAGTACATTGTTGCTGCTAGTAATTGCACTTGGGTAGTTTGGATGAAGCAAATGTTGAAAGATATCAGAGTTATCTATAATGAGCCTACTGTCATATACTATAATAATTCCATTGCTATTAACATGTCAAAGAATCTAGTGCAACACTCAAAGACTAAGAATGTGTCAATTAAATATCATTACTTGAGAGAGCAAGTTGGTGAAGAGAAGGTGAAGCTGGAGTATGTATCTACAAAGGAAAAAATTGTTGATATTTTCACTAAGCCTTTGCCTACAGATACATTTGTCTATTTGAAAGATAATTTAGGGGTATCCACCCCTCTTGTTGAGAACTGATGCATTGAGTTGAATCAATCTAGTGGACTTCACAGTCTTATCCTTTTATCCAAAATGATGAGTTGGTGTTTCTCCTATGGAGTAGTCTATTTTTAAGGGGAAGAGATTCCTATGATTCATGTTTCTATTTTGGGGAGAGGGGTTTTGGTTATATGTTTTATGGTCTTTGGCATTGTTGTCAAAGGGGGAGAGAGATCATGTGAAAAAATCCTTTATCTTTCTTTGTATTGATTGCTTTTCACATTCATATGTTGCCATCAATAATAAAGGGGGAGATTGTTGGATATTGTTGGTCATTGTTTCTGCTAGGATATATGTTTTTGTCATTGATGTCAACATATTCCTATGATTTATTCTAGTGTGTTTGGGAAGATCTTATGATCTAGTTTGTAGTTGTGTTTTATTGATCACTGTTTTGCAGAGTTTGGTATATCCTCCGGTATATTTTGGTGTGATAAAATCTTATGCTGAGATTTTGGGATATTGCTTGGGATGGTCTTGTGTATCTTAATTTTATATGGTTTGTGATTTAGTGCTCTGTAATTTATCCTCCTTTGTAATAGTTGCTGACTGGTTGTGTTCCTGAGTTTCTGATATTGATCGATGAAGATTTGATAAGTGGTGTTGGTGCAATTGTTCTTGATGATTCTAATGTGTTCCCTTGTTGTCTACTTTTTGTTTTGGTGATCTGCATTGATTGTTGTGTGATTTTTTGGTGGTTTCTATGAATCGGTGATGTTTTTTTGTGTTGTGCAGTATTTCTAGTGGTGTAGCATGTTGCGGTTGATCTTGGCATGATTTTTGGTGGAGTTGAGCATTTGGGAATTCAATTTAGGTCCATGTTATGTCATGTAAATCATTATATTGGATCAGTAGTTGATCTTTTTATTGTGTGATGTAATTTTATAATTGAGGGTTGAGGATCTAACCAACCTTGTTGTCAAGGTTGATGAATTGTATATATAGGTGATATATTTATACAATTTAGGTATCGATATTGTGTTTACATTATCAAAGAGTGGTGTATGTGTGAACAATAGATTTATCCTTCAGTGTTGTATTGAAGAGAGATTGGTGTTGTAGCACAGACATCTGTGCTTAACCAGAGCTATAATGAGGCATTGGAGATATTATTCTTTTAGTTCACTTCTTCTGGATTGTAGTCTAAATCTTGTTGTAAGTCAGTGAGACTTCCTTGAGGGTCATAGCCTTCCAAGCTATTATATTTGAGCAGTGAGCTCTGGGCAGTCTATCTGAATGCACGTGCATTCCCCATTGTAATTTTTTCACATACTACTGTTAGATAGTTCATATAACTAGAAGACAACGTAGAGGGGGGGGGTGAATCAGTTGTCATAGATTACAAGAACCATTAGCAATTTAAACTTTAATACCAATTAAGTGTAAACAATAATCACAGAATAAGATCCATCCATATAACACCAAGATTTTTTTATGGAAAACCTGGCAAACCATGATGGGAAGCCTACCCACAGTCAGATAATACTTTTGTAGTAAGTATGTGAATTACAATGAAGGGTCCTACACTTGCAGGAAGGTCAATAGCCTAGAGCATACTTCTCATCACAAAAGGAGCTTCACTTCCTAAATACAAATCCAGACTACAATCCAGAGAAGTGTTGAACTGCAAAAGATAGCATCTCCTATGCTTGACTACAGTTCTGGTTAAGCTCAATACCGAAGGACTAAATCCTCTTACATAAACCCAATCTGATCTCCAATGATCGACCAAATCCTCTACTTGAATGATTTTACATTATTCGCACATTACATTCCTTGACCATGACCTCTAACCATAACCATGATGATCTAAAATAAGATCTTACATCTATATATACAGACCCTCGACCATAAACAATCAGAAGAGCTACCAGATAATAAACTGATTATATAATTACAAACCATGTCGGCCTTAGACCAAACAAATAATATTAACACAATACATCCCAGAAATACATCAATAGGTCATATCCACACGTTACATTAAAGTCGATCTATAACCTAGATCAATCGGGACCTAGTATAGGTCTACATGCTTTAGCAATGATCTCCAACCACCAAGTCTCGAACACAGTCACCAACAATAGTCTTAAACTCCATCAGAAGCTGCACCAACACCACTTATGCAATTCATCAAGGATCTCCATCAAAAGCTCTATCAGAACCCTCGCCGAAACCAGAAACCAATCTTCTAAGCAAGTAGGATAGCATCCAATCACTAGATGAAAACCAACTTACCAAATATGAGTATAAGTATCATGAACAAGCCAATTCCATCACCAGACTATACTGGATCTTGTCGGATCCAAGTTAACCAAAAACCACTCCACCTACCGGAACTAGAAGGGTGCGGGTAAAGCATCCAAATAGATATTGTTGGCATCAATGACAAAACATCAATGCAACACATAATCAATTCCACCAAATGGCCAACAACCTCCCCCTTTGGCATTGATGGCAACAGTAGATGTGAAAAACATCTAAGTACCAAGAAATACCAAACAAGTCTCCCCCTGTAGAAGACATCCAACAAACTCCCACATATAGTTATGAATATTACTCGTCATTTCTTTTTCTTATTCTTTTTCAAATCAGTGTCAGTCCTCCTTTGACATCAATGCCAAAAATATGACAGAAACATTAAAGAAAAAACAAAAGCCTCTAAATCAAAAAACTAACTACTCCCTCTGAGGAGTAGCATCCCACATTAGTGTCAGAATGAATAGTATATTTGATAATGCATGTCGAACTGATGCCAAATGACATCAATCAAGTCTCTATCGGAGGGGCAAAAACTCCCAATTTGTCTCTCAAGTACTCAAATGATTCCTTGGACAAAGTTTTAGTGAAAATATCTGCAATCTGCTCTTTAGTGTTCACATAAACCAGTTTAACTTCATTTTCTTCCACCTCCTTCAAAAAGTTATACTTGATAGATATGTGCTTTGTTTTAGAATGAAATACTAGATTCTTTGATATATCAATAGCAGTAGAGTTATCACAGTGATAACTACCGGTCCATCACAATCCACCTTTATATCCTTCAACATTTGCTTCGTCCATAAAAATTGTGTACAATTAGTAGCAGCAGCAACATACTCATCTTCAACAATAGATAAAGAAGTACATGATTGTTTATTGTTGATCCATGAAACCAACTTCTTTCCAAGAAAGAAAGCTCCACCAGAAGTACTTTTCCGGTCATCAGCATTTCCAACCCAGTCAGCATGTCCAATCATAGATCTGTATCTTGTAGGATTTGTTGGTGCGGAAACATCTTTTCTTGTCAATTTCTCACTTGTAACCATAGGAGTGTTTACCGGTTTAGAGTCTCCCATACCAAATTTCTTCAAAAATTCCTTAGCATATTTAGTTTGATAGATAAAAATACCTTTGTTAGTCTGAGTAATCTGTAAACCTAAGAAAAATTTCATCTCACTAATCATAGACATCTCAAATTCTTTCTCCATATTCTTAGAAAATTCTATGCATAATTTATCTTCACCTCCAAAAATAATGTCATCAACAAATACTTCAACAATCAATATGTCATCATTAGTGATTTTATAATATTAATTACTATCAGCACTTCCCTTAGTAAAACCAAGCTTCAAAAGATATCTATCCAACCTTGCATACCAAGCTCTAGGTGCTTGTTTCAGCCCATATAAAGCTTTCCTTAACCTACAAACCATATTTGTATCATCTAATAGTGAAAAACCATCAGGTTGCTCAATATAAACTTCCTCATCAAGATCCCCATTCAGAAATGCACATTTTACATCAATCTAATAAACCTTGTAGTTTTTATAAGCAACATAGGCAAGAAATAATCTTACAGCTTCAATCCTAGCTACAGGTGCAAAAGTCTCTCCATAATAAATTCCTTCCTTCTGAGAATATCCTTTAAAAACCAATCTAGCCTTATTCCTTATATCTTGACCATCCTCATTCAATTTGTTTCTAAAAACCCATATAGTTACAATAACATTTTTATTCTTAGGCCAGGGAACTAAGGTCCATGTGTTATTTTTCTCAATCTGATATAATTCTTCTTCCATAGCTTTCAACCAACATTCATCTTTACATGCCTCAATTACTGATACTGGTTCAAGTTGCGAAATTAAACATACCTCATTAGTTTCCATTCTTCTTCTTGTCATCATTCCATTTCTCTTATCCCCAATGATTTGATCTTCAAAACGATTCAATCTCACATACCTAGGAGTCTTCTGACTTTTTCTTCCTCTTCCCTATTCTCCAATTACTGTAGAATTCTCTGATGTTGCTGAAATATTTGGTTCAACTCTTTGTTTCGGTAAAGGTGCTACCGGTTTAGATATAATCATTTCCACTGCCAGTTCCTTCTCATAAACTCTAATTTGACTTATGTTCAACTCATCTACTTTAACATTAGCACTCTCCACAATTCTTTGTAATCTCTTTCTATAACATCTATATGCTTTGATTTCATTAGAATAACCAAGAAATATGCCTTCATTGCATCTAGGATCAAATTTACCATTAATATCATCTCTCTTGATATAACATTTACTACCATAAATTATGAAATACTTAACTGTAGGTGTATTGCCCGACCATAATTCATAAGGTGTCTTACCGGTTTCTCCTTTGATATGTACTCTGTTTAATGTATAAACCATTGTACTCACTGCTTCTCCCCAGTATATATGAGGTAGACTAGTTTCCATCATCATTGTTCTAGCAGCATCCAAGATAGTTCTATTCTTCCTTTCCACAAATCCATTCTTTTGAGGTATCCGGGGAGCAGAAAATTGTCTTCTAATACAATGCTAGTCACAAAAGTTATTAAACTCATTGGATGTGAATTCTCCACCATGATCTGATCTCGACATTTAATCTTCAATCTTGTCTCAGTTTCCACTTTAGCCTTAAAGATTTTAATCTTTTCAAATGCTTCATATTTTTCTCTTAGAAAAGTAACCCACATCATTCTAGAATAATAATCAATGCTTAGCATGAAATATCTATCACCTTGAAAAGTTTTATCTCTAGCATGACCACACAAATCAATATGAATAAGATCAAGAAAATCATTTGATTTATCTTGTATACTTCTAAAAGAGGTTCTAACCTATTTACCCCTTTGACATTCCTTACATACCGGATTATAGGGCTTCATAATCTTAGGTATATCCCTAATAGCCTTAGTTGAACTGATCTTCACAATGAAATCAAAATTCACATGACACGGCCTTTTATGCCATTGCCAACTCTCATCAATCTGTGTAATCAAACATGTCTTCTCACTGGAGTTTAAATTAAATATATTACCTTTTATCTGTGTACCAGTTGCAATCTCCAAGCCAGTTCTGTTAATTATTTTGCATTTCCCATCCTTGAACTATAATTGAAATCCCTTATCTACCAATTGTCCTACACTCAAAAGATTATGCCTCAAACCTTCAACATAATAAACATTGTCAGTATTGTTCTTACCATCAAATGATATAGTTCCTTTTCCTTTGATCATATATTCCTTTTCATCTCCAAATATAACTATACCACCATCAAATTCTTGCAAAGGTAGAAACTTCTCTTTATCTCAAGGCATGTGATTTGAACAACCACTATCAATTACCCATTCATCCTTGTCTTCAATTTTAGCAACAAGTGCGTTCTCTTTAGATACATTCTCTTCCAGTCCTGGATCATCTTCCTTGATAGCCAGGAATACCCATTCTGTCCCATTGCTAGATCCACTAGTAGAGTCTTTTGTCGGTTCATCATTTGAATCAATAATGTCTTCCTCATCTGCTATGTAGCATAATTTGTCTCTATTTTTCATGTATTTATATTTCGTCTGATATCTAGGGTTAGGCTTAAATGATATTCTAACTCTTTCTTCAAATATTGAATTCCTTTTAGGACATCTAGATGCAAAATGACCAATCTTTTTACATATAAAGCATTTAAAAGGTGCTTTTCATTCATACTTACTTCCTATCGGTCCTTTAGGTACTCTTCTAGCAAATAGTTCTTCAAGTTGCTTGAACTCATCATATTCTCTCTTCATATCTCCTAACTCATTTGCATATAAAGCTTTCAAGTCTTGCTTACTGGTTGTAGATGTAGATGCAAGAAAAACATGTTCAATCTTCACATCTTCAAAAGCTCCAAATTCGTCAAGCTCAAAAGAAGACAATTTCCCAACCAAAGTATCTCTATTGACATATGTATTAGCCATTGTTCTCAACTCATTAATAGCAATAGTCTTCATTTTGTAAGCCAGTGGTAGGGCTCTCAGGACTTTAGAAACAATTTTATCTTCGCTCAGAGTTCCACCACAACATTGAATTCCCATAACAATCTCATTTACCCTTTCCATGAATGCAGTAATCCTTTCATCTTCTTCCATATTCAAGTTTTCATATATCACCTAGTAACCATCAAGTTTAGAAATCTTCACTATAGGATCACCTTCATTAAGAGTCTCCAACTTATCCCATATAGATTTTTCAGATGATTTGTTGGTTAATCCCATTATTTGTTGGTTAGAAAGTGCACACGAGAGGGCTTCTCTTTCTCTATAATCATTCTCAAGCTCCTTGTCCAAGTTTTCCAGAGGAGGATTGCCAAATCTCAGATTATAGGGTGTGACACCATTCTGTATGATCTCCCAAATCTCCTTTCCAAGACATCTCAGATGAGTCTCCATCTAAATCTTCCATACTGTGTAATTTGTTCCATCAAGCCTTAGAATATCCCTCTGAAATATAGCTATAGAATAACTAGATGAACTTGAAGTGCTAGTCACCATAGGATCTTCCTCAAGTGGTTAATCTTTTTGTAGAGAGGACCAAAGTTCTGATACCAATTGTTAGACAGTTCAGATAACTGGAAGACAATTGAGAGGGGGGGAGTGAATCAGTTGTCACAGTTTACAGGTACTATTATCAATTTGAACTTTAGTACCGAAACCTAAAACATTAATACTAGAATAATAGTTAAACTAATTAAGTATAAATATTAATCACATAATAAAACCCATCCACATAACACCAAGATTTGTACATGGAAAAATTAGTAAAGGAAAAAAACACGATGGGAAGCCTACCCATAGTCAGATAATACTTCTATAGTAAGTATGTGAGTTACAATGAAGGGGCCTACACTTGCAGGAAGGCCAACAACCTAGAGCACACCGCCCATCACAAAAGTAGCCTTTCTGACTACATACAAATCTAGACTACAATCTGGAAAAGTGTTAAACTACAAAAGATAGCATCTCCTATGGCTGAGTATAGTTCTGGTTAAGCTCAATACCAGAGAACTAAATCCTCTTACATAAACCCAATTCCATCTCCAATGATCGACCAACTCCTCTACCTTAATGATATTACATTATTCGCACATTACATTCCTTGACCATGACCTCTAACCATAACCATGATGATCTATAATAAGATCTTACATCTATATATACAAACCCTTACATAATTACAAACCATGTTGGCCTTAGACCAAAAAAATAATATCAACACATAATACATCCTAGAAATACATCAATAGGTCCTATCCACACGTTACATTAAAGTCGGTCCATAACCTAGATCAATTGGAACCCAATATAGGTCCACACGCTTCAATAATAATCTCTAACCACCAAGTCTTGATTACGATCACCAACAACATCCTGAAACTCCATCAGAAGTTGCACCAACACCACTTATGCAATTCATCAAGGATCTCCATCAAAAGCTCTACCAGTGAGAAAAAGAAATCAATCTTCTAAGAAGATAGGATAGCATCCAATCACCAGACTAAAACCAATTGACCAAATGTGAGTATGTATCATTAATAAGCCAATTCCATCACCAGACTATACCAAAGCATATCGGATCATGTCAGATCCAAGTTAACCAAAAATAACTAAACCTAACAGGACTAGAAGGGTGCCAGTAAAGCATCCAAATAGCTAGTGTTGACATCAATGATGAAACATCAATGCAACACATAATCAATTCCACCAAATGCCCAACAACTACTGCAGAGTGTCATCTTACTGTGGGTAGGTTCCCACCATGATTTTTCCCTTAACCAGGTTTTCCATGTCAAAATCTTTGTGTTGTGTGTTGTGTTGTTAATTTTCTTATCTTTATTATTGTTGCAGTTTATCAGATGTATTTTTGTGACTGAGTTTGTTAATCCAATGAAGACTGATTCACCTCCTCTCTTAGTCTTCCTTTTTTTCTATTACTAACACAAGGTCATCAAATATTGACAAATCAGATATGTCAATTTCATCAGCATTATTATCCATTTCACATAATGAGATAATGCTTCCACCATCTGGACATGTCTCATCATCATACAATGGGTTCGTAAAGCATTGAGAACCTTTTTAAATTGTTGTATAGTAGAACATTGTATGAATTTCCTCCACTAGTTCATTATACAAGGGGTTTGTAAAAGTTTGAAAATCATTTTCAAATTCAATTGGACAATCTATCAGCTGATCTTCCTTAATTGTATCAGGCACCGCTTCTTCTTGAAATGCATTCAGTTCAACTATTCCATCACCCTGAGTGACATGAGAACATTTTTCACAATCAGCTTCATAAGAAGAAATAGTATGTGAGGATTCATAACTCTCACTTACATCATCAACATCACCTTCACATTGAGATGTTACAAGCGATTCTATTTTAGATAGACCATGATGGACATTAGGAAAACAAACATTATTCATCATATCATGAAGGGAAGGCACACCACAAGGTTGCAATTGAACTGCTGCTGGTTTAAATCCTTCACTCTTGGTAATCCTTCTTACTCCCATGTCAATCAAACTTTGGATATGTTCTAGTGAGTCAAGAATACTTGCATGTTTGTGATCAATGGTCTAAAACTCTATTTGGTTTGAAGGCTAATCATGGGTTTTTCAATCCAATCTCAGGTTGACAAACGTCATCATGAGGAGGTTTGAGAGGATGTTAAGTAAGCATTAGATGCTTATTAAGCTTTGATGGTTAATCTCAAGAGGATGAGCCATTAGATAAAGTTATACCCAAGGATGAAGGATATTGTCCAAGAGTTTAACTCTTGTGCAAAGTTAGAGGATGGTTAAAGGGACAACCATCATGGGTTAGGGTGATGTCTTGTAAGACCATTAAAGGGTCTTTGAAGAACTTGGAGGTTTAACTTGTGTGAAGGGAGAAACCTTCAAGGTTAAGCTTTAATGGTTTGGAAGACTTTAGAGACAAATTTGTAAGAGCCTTACAAATTTTGGGAACTCAAAAAGCTAACTTGTTGAAAATAATAAAGCCTTAAATGCATTTAGAAGACTTTCTTCCAAATTTGGAGAAGTGACCCCCAAATTTAGGGATGTGACATGATTAGAATAATTAAGGCTAGTTAAGTGGGATTAGAGGGATTCTAGAAGGATGTTTAGGATGCAAGTGGATTTGTAGGAGGATGCAAGTGGGAGAAAAGGGGAATTTAATTAAAATAAAAAGATTTATTTCAACCAAAATGAATGCAACTTGCATTTGTAGGAAAGTTTAGGTGGGGGGTTTATAAATAAATTTTATTTATTTATATGTAAGAAATTATTTTAATTAGATGTAAATTCAATTAAAATGTGGAAAGCGAAATTAATTAAATAAATAGAATTCATTCAATTAATGGAAGAAACGAGATTTAATCAAATGTTGTATTTAGTTAATGGCTAGATAGAATAAAATATGATATTAATTAAACCTTAGTTTTACTAATAGGTGAATAAGAAATAATTAAACAAATAAAATTCATTTAATTAGATGTGCAAGTTTTAGGTGTCTACGGGTACTTATTCTGAAAATTATCTAGAACCTTTGATTATCTTTGTTCAACTCCATATATAGCTTTGTGACTACTAGCATTTTCAAAGTTATCAAACTTTGCCAATCCACACTTCATCATCCCTTCAATATCCATTGCCATCTGGAAAGCCTGATGCAAAATTTGGGGCTCTTTATTTCTCAATCTATAACTCATTTTCTTGTCAAATGTGCCCAAATATACCACCAATACCATTGCATCCTGAGGCCTGCAATTATCAGGAATCTTCTTCAATGCCTTCATGAATCTGAGGTTAAACTCAGGAACCCATTCACCATTAAGAACATGAATTTCCATGAAATCATTAATGGATAAGAACTCACAAATTCTTTCACCAAATTGTTCATTGAATGTTGATTAAAATTCTAACCAAGAGCTGATTGAATTTGGTAAAAAATCTAAAAAACCAATCTCAAGCATCATTGTTTAGTGATTGCACAAATAATCTGAAGATCACATCTTCATGATCAATCTCATAGTCATCTATTAGGTCATTGAATCTTTGAAGGTGCACATTTGTTGATTCGTGCCTTAGTCCACTAAACTTTGGTATCTCATGCCTTATATCACCTAGTATTATATGTGGGAAACCATGAATGTGACAAAAATCAATGGCCTTATACCTCTCACTTTTTAAATCACATTTCAAATTACATAGTTGGGGTTGATTACAAACCATGGTTACACTTGGCACCATATGTGGATGCATAAACTGAGACATCTTGAACTAGTGCTCTTAAATTTTTCTCATACAATCAAGAGGTCTTAAAAATTGCATGATACATAAAACATGACCTAGGATTACAACAGGACTTTGAGAACTCATTCAAGAGAATAGATCTATAAATCATACATACTTCTTCATACAAAGGATGAAAATGATAATTGATAAGTATGTCAAAAATAATTTATTCTTTCCCAACTTACTGCTCAAGTCACTTAATAAGGAGATTTTCTACTTCATGGAAACTTTAAAAATACCTAGAAATAAATTGGAGTAGCTGTGCATCTTCTTTGTTGACTGGAAATTTTGGAGATCTAGAACATTCTTAACATCTCCATTATGTTCATTCAGAGTCACCACCTCCTTGATAGAGGAAAATTGTCAAACAACCAGAGCCATATGAAGCACATATTAATTCTTGGTTTCTTATAGTAGTAGAGTCACACTTCTTCAAACTAGCTACAAATAAAACTTTCTCTAGGCTAAAAATATCAGATCTGAAATAAATTTTAGATTATAAACATTTCTTGACTCTTTACCAAATGAATAATTCTATGGTTCTATCCCCAATAGAGTCACCATCTAATTGGTGTTTCCAAGTGATGTCTCAGAATTACCTTAGAATTAGCCTTCTTTCTTCAACAAAATTTTGAGCTCATTGGTCAATTGATAAGGGTTTCATATAAACTAAGCAACCCTTCTACACTTCAAGCTCTGCAAAACCTAGGCGGATAGACCTCTTGCAACATTTATAAATCTAACACAAATTTAAACAAATGTTGCAAATAACAGATAGCTCTTAGCTTGGATATCCAGAGCACATAAAACACTATCCAGAATTGGCACTATTTTGGTTACATTTCATTTATGCACATCTGAGAGAACAAATAATTAAGGATAACTTATAAAACAAGAGAGAGCAGGGAAAGAAAGATTATTAGATTTAAGATTTGGTCCCCCTAGGATTTGCATAGAAAAACCCAATTAACTAGTCCCTTATCCATTTGCAGAGTCAACATGAAATTTCCATTTATGGCAATGACAATAATACACAACCAATGATCTTCCAAACCATTAGTGTCATACCAAGATGAGATCTCTTGTGAGTATACTCATGACATGCTTATTGATCCTGAAAGCAATACAACAATCCTCAGTATTCAACTAAAAGTCTGATTTAACATGTTCATTAAACATGAGCCTTCAACCAAACACCTGCTACAACAAATGTGTAACAAGAACCCTACAAATCCTTGATTATTATGGTTCAAAAGAAACATGCATACAATTAGGAGACATCACAATATACATTCTATTCATACTATGCAAATTGATTTGTTATCATAATCATAAACTTAATTACAAAGTGTTGAAACTAAAACTTCAAAGAAAAGACTAGCTCTGAATTAATCTGTACAAACAATTACACCTGCTCAGAAAACTAGAAGTGGAACCTTGGGAATGGGAACAAAAGAAGAATAAAAAAAAGAAGAAGAAGATCCTTATTTTTCTAATGGCTGTCACATGTCTTCTCCCAAATCTTATTTGTTGATGACATATGTCCTTCATCTTTCCCCTCTCTGCAATAGAAAAACATTCCCCTCTGACTTGATCTGCAGTTTTCAAATTGCTTAACAGAAAATATTCATCTGCTTCCTTTATTTTCCAGCTAAAACTGTATCTTCTGTAAATACATCATTTACTTCATCAAAATATTTGCCTTGCTAGAAAATGCTTATCACGTTTCACCTTCTTTGTAGAATAATCCACATGTGAAAACACACATTCACTTTATCCAATTAACACTCCATGAAAATATTTCCACCACTAATTGAAAATAGTTACTCTGTCTCGAACTAGAAAAATAATTCACTTATTTTCATTTGCAGTTAAAATTCCCTTTTCACTTTTGCTACTCACTGCATATTCCATAAATTGTTACTTTTTCAAAATACTTTCATTCCCTAATGATATGACATATTTCACTTTTGATTGAAAATTTATTACTGCATTATCATACTTCATTCTATTGATCATCATTCTCTATGAAATATTTTTCACCTATGTGAAATTCATATGTTTTCTTTTGAGTGACTTTGCCATTGAGACTCATATGAAATTATTTCATATTTGTATAAAAGTGTTCATATTGTTGTGCATTCTAACCAAAATACTTGATAAATAATTATTGCAACTTCTGATGATTGTATCTTTCAATATTTGATTTGGGTTTTTCTACCACTTTACTAATTTTTTAATGGTCATGTCTTATAAAATATATCCCAGAATCATCCAAACCCAGATTGTAGTTTTGAAGATATGAACAAATTAGTGATGTGTAGATTTTATATCTGCAAATTGCATTTGCATGAAGATTTCTAAAATATTTTTATTAAATCTACTTGTATCTCCTACAACTATCACTTTCCTGAGTTAACATATCTTTGAGGGACTCTTTGAATATGTTTACACATCCTATGTATACTTCCATATCCTATACTCACTTGAAATTTAAAAAAAAAAAATCTTTCATCAAATTTATTCTGTGCATTTCCTATGGTCATGGCTTCCATTGTCTCTGATCACTCTCCAAACCCTACAAAAACAAATAGAAAAACCAGGTTGACCTATGCTTTACTTGGCACTCATGGAAGCTTGCTTTTTTATTTTTCCAAGTTCTAAGAAAGAATTGCTCTTCTTGACACAATTTGCCTCTTATCTTTAATACCTTGGCTAATGTGACTTTTTCCTCAGGGCTCGATGGGGTCATATTTTGGCTTTGTTGAGTGCCAAGAAGTATACCTTCTCCATACATGTGAGTGGGCCCATAAGACTAAAGACTCATAATTTTTACTCAAGACTCAGTAGACATTCAAATAATATTTGGTTGAGCCCTGAGCTTCTTTCCCTTTTGAAAATGGGGTGGGCCCCTCTTGTGCAATATTTAAATAATGAACATAACCCTTATTTTAAATCTATCATTTTACTCTTACTCGCCAATATAAAAATACTACCCGTGCACAACAAACCATGGATTTCACATTTTCACTTTTTCTAATGTTGCTTCTACTCAGGGCTTGGTGAGGTTTGATTTTTGGTTTCACCGAGTGCCAAGTGAATTCCTTTACCATGTTGACAACAAATGGGGCCCACTTTGAAGATATTTAAAATCATTATAAGAATTATTTAAATGAGAACTATCCTACATATGAATAGTCTTAATAATGTTTTCAAACATTATTAACATTTTGAAACAAAAGACTTATTTGTCTCCCTCCCGCCTTGGCCATGATTTTGTGTTTACAATATGGGAAGTATACCCCACATAAAAACTATGCCTTTATTCTCCATATATGCATCATTATTATTTAAATCATGAAAATGATTTAAATAAGAGAAACTTAATACCAACCTTGAAAATACAACCAATATTTAATGAAGCAATTATGGTCCCTTATGGGTCGGGCTTAAAAGTGTTTTGTTCTCAAACAGTTGAGCCTTGAAATTGATCTAAAACTACATAAACATTGATCTTCAAAAACTAGTCAAATGGCCACATGAGATCATGGCACCTAATAGGAATATAGACTGATATATTATGAGCCATGTTGCAAAGCGGATCTACTTGAAGATGCCTAAGGTGGAAGATATTCAACCTCAAAGTTGATTACTTAGATGTTTCTGCACTAAAACCTATCAGAACCCTCTTCAAACCCTGTTTCAAATTCATCTTGAAAAAATAGCAAATGATGTCATGAGGATCTAGAACCTGGCATATGAGCTCATATAGCTACAAGGAATCACAAGAGCCAGTTGGTTTGATAAAATGATCATTCGAGAGAAAGATATAAAAGCTCAATGTGAGCTATGATGAAAAACTTTTCACTATGCAATCTGCAAAACAAGACAAATTGCAAATGGATTGGGCTTGGTAAACATGTCATATGAAGACTTAGGAATCTGAGAAGAGGCATAGGGAAAAATAATTTGTAGGGAATACAAGAGAACAAATGGTTCATCATGAAAACCAAATGATTGCAAAATGTAAGCCTCCAAAGTAGCCTACTCAGGCTTTTTCAAGAAATGTGCACTTATTCAACCTTTGTTGACCCCTCAAATCAAGTACTTCAAAAATGCATCCAAACTGATCATGGGAAGTTGCATATTGGTTAATATGCTTACCGATAAGTGCTAAACACATTCCCAAAGGAATTTATCATAAAAATTCATCAGGCTTCAAAATGGAGCTCTCCAAAGTGAGCTACTTGGGTAAGATACTACAGTTACTTTTCTGACTGTTGCAAGTAAATTTTCTCAACATGGGACCTCAACATCTAGAAAATTTTGGAGGTCCTTATAGAAGCATCTCCATGAAAGGAAATGGGAGGAATACTCTCATGACATGTGCCATGGAAGACTACTTAACTATCCACATGTACAAATCAAATGATGCCAAATTAACTAAAGAAAATTCAAACAACTATGAAGATACATGAACAATCTCTAAATGAACTAAAGATGGGATGACATGAATGGCCAAGATCAGATAAAAGAGGAATGAAATACCCTCAACCATGGCCCCAATGTCTAAAGTGTGTGATGTATTAGATAACCCTACAATATAGAAACTACAAGGGAACAATCAACCTACTCAACTGAATGAATGGAGACCATACATGAGACAATGTCAATGTAATTAAGAGAAATAAAAGATGATGAATATTGAGATTGTTGGATATTGGTTGATATGTTGTCATTGATGTGTTATCATTGATGCCATCATATGTGGAGATTGTTGATGAGGAGATTGTTGGAAAGTTTTATGTGTATTCCAGTGTTACAGTTTGATTGGATGAGTTGGTTTAGCATGTGTATTGTAGATGAGCCCATGCGGTTTAAAAGGTTTCTAGTATGTTGTCTGTAGATGGTTTAATCCCATTTGCAGAGGTTTGCATGATGATTTGATCAAGTTATGAGATCCGGTACGGAGGATGTTATGCAGTTGTTTCTGTTATTTGGTATTCTGGTTTCTACTCCGTATTGCTCCCAGATTGTTATATCTTTGGTTGTGGATGTGTGGAATGTGTTCTATATGTTGATGTGTTTCCTCAATTATCTTGGTTCATGATTTGGATATCTACAAGTGAATCTTTCAAGTTGATAATCAGTTATGTTGATGCTCTTGAGCTCCGATAGAGAAATGATGATGATTCTGGTAATCTGAGTTGTTGTGGTTGTTGTGATGCAATTCACGTTGCTTGTGAATGTCTTTTGATCATGTTCTATGCATATTGGTGGTCCGCATTGATTATTTTGCATGTTATTGAATATTTTCCTTGTTCAGTGATGTTCTTGATGTTATGCAATGTTCTTGATGATTGTAGCATGTTGTGAATAATTGAGGCGTAATTGTTGGAGGTGTTTCTTAGTTGCAGCATTGATTTGGGTCAAGAATATGTCTTAGCCAACATTGTTTTGGTCTGCATGTATTGTTGTAACATGTGAGGATATTATTTTGTAATTTGTATTGAGGGTTTGGTCAACCTTGAAATAGATGTTGAAGGGTTTATATAAATATGTGTAATAATCATGTAAAATGTATGTTTGCAAGTGTCTACATTGTATATGTGAGTGAATGATTGAGTTGGATGTGTGAACAAGTGATTTGATCTTTCGGAAGTGTCGGGAAGAGAAGTGTTGCAGAGTAGACTATGTTCTTAATTGAAACTGTACTAAAGCATATGGAGATGCTATTTTCAAAGTTCATATGATTTGGATTGTAGTCTGAATGTTTTTGTAAGTCGGTGAGACTTCTTGTAAGGCATTGAGCCTTCCCTTAAGGTTGTAGCCTTTTTGGGTTTCTTATTTTGAGCAGTGAGGTATAGGCAGTGTGCTTGAATTCATGTCCATTCCCATTGTAATATTCACATTTACTCCTAACAGAGTATTATCTCATTGTGGGTAGGTTCCCACCATGGTTTTTTCCTGAACTGGGTTTTCCACGTCAAAAATCTTGGTGTTATGTGTGTTATTGATTAGGTGGTGTTTAATGCTTTAACCTTTTAATCATTAGATCTGAATTGTGGTTTAAGTTGCAGTAGTCTTTGGTGCAAACTGATTCACCCCACCCTCTTAGTTTGTTGCATTGTTGCCAACAATTGGTATTAGATCTAGATCCTCTGAAAGAAGCTTGATCGCTTGAGGAGATCCATGATGGAAACCTTTGCTTTCATGAAGGATAGTTCAAGATTTGATGGAATGAACTACAATCTCTAGAAGAGTCGAATGCAAGTTCATTTGATATGCATTAGAGAAGAGTATTGTAAGATCACTAAGAATGTCTATAATGTCCCTTAGAATGGTCCTTGTACTCTAGATGAGCTAAAGAAAGAATAATATGATATTAGAGCCAAGGAAGCATTGTTGAGTACCTTGTCAGACTCTGAAATGACTAATATGATGGATCTTGAAATCGCTCATGAGATTTTGGTAAAGGTTGAGACCTTGCATGAAGGTGACAGTCATGTGAAAGTTTCTAAGTTGCAGAGCTTGAAAGGAAAGTATGAGAACCTGAAGATGGGCGAAGTTGAGAATATTACTAAGTGAATGAGCTTGTGGGTGGAATCAAATGTGCTGATGGAGTCCTTGAAGAGTCTGAGATTGTTGCTAAAGTGTTGAGATCCTTGCCTCATACTTACAAGAATAAAGCTACTACTATTGATGAGATCTAGACTATGACAAATTTGACAATAGATATGTTGGTTGGTAAGCTTTCTTCTTTTGAGCTGAGTGAGTTTAGAGACCCTCTTCCTGAGACTGAATTTGCATTCAAATCTACTATTTCTGAGAAGCAGAGATATGATCTGAGAGAAAATTCTACAAGAGTATCTAGATATGAGAAAAAGATGAAAGAGATGGAAGATGAAGAAAGAGAGCTTGAGGAGATTGAAGCACTTATTGCCAGAAGATTGCCTAAAGGTGTCGGTAAGTATGAAGGGAAGTTACCTCTTGAATTTTTTTCATATAATAAAATAGGACATTTTGCATCAAGGTGTCTGAAAAGAGATAGAAATCCTAAGAAGTCATTTAATAAAATAGGACATTTTGCATCAAGGTGTCTGAAAAGAGATAGAAATCCTAAGAAGTCATTTAAGCCATATAAGCCTAAATATCAGAAGAAGTGTTATTATGTTGTTGATGAAGGTGTAACATATGATGAGTCGGATAAGGGTAATTCAACAGATGAATTTGTGTTCATTGCTACCAAGGAAGATGATTTTTTAACTATAGATTCTACAAGCTACACTAATGAAGAGAAAGCTTTAACTACTAAAGTTGAGGAGAAATATGAATGGGTAATTGACAATGGTTTCTCTCATCGTATGATTGGCGATAAGAGTAAATTTGTGATCTTGGAAAGGTATGATGGTGGTATAGTAAGATTTGGTGATAACAAAGCTTGTGTAATCCATGGTAGAGGTTCTATTTCTCTTGATGCTAAGCATAATACTGATGATATATTGTATGTTGAAGGTTTAAAGCATAATACTTTGAGTGTTGGTCAGATGGTTGATAAGGGATATAACTTGCAATTCAAGAATGTAAAATGTGAGATCTTGAGTAGCTCCAAAAATGATATTGCATAAAAGGATGTGTCATATAAATTTTGATTACATGGTTAAGATAAGTTCTACTTAGGTAGTAAGAGATCTACCAAAGTTAATAAAGCCTTCTAATCCGGTATATAAGGAATGTCAATTAAGGAAGCAGACAAGAGTTACTTATAAGAGAAAATAGTATAATTCTAATGGATTGTTGGATCTTTGTGCATAATGATCTATGTGGTCCTTCTAGAGTGAGAATATTGTAGGGTGACAGGTATTTCATGCTATAGATTGATGACTGTTCAAGAATCATGTGAGTTACTTTCTAAAGGGAGAAGTCTGAAGCGTTGGAGAAGTTCAAGATTTTCAAAGCTAGAGTGGAAACTAAGATTGAAATAAAGCTGAAGTGTCTAAGATTTGATAGAGGTGGAGAATTCACTTCTAGTCAGTCTAATGAATAGCATGAAGATAATGGATTTAAGAGACAGTTATCTACTCCTAGGACACCACAACAAAATGGTGTTGTGGAGAGGAAGAATAGAATAGTTCAAGAAGCTGTTAGAACCATGACAATTGAAGGAGATGTTCTGCATGTATTTTGGAGAGAAGCTATGAGTACTATTGTATACACTCTTAACTAGGTAAATGTCAAAGGTGATACTAGTAAGACTCCTTATGGGTTATGGTTTGGTCATGCTCCTACTATTAGATATTTCAGAATTTTTGGTAGTAAATGCTATATCAAAAGAGATGAAGATCTTGGAAATTTTGATGCTATATGTGATGAACAAATATTTCTTGGTAATTCTACTAAAATTAAGGCTTGTTGATGTTATAATAAAATATTGAGAAAGATGGTTGAAAGTGCTAATGTGAAGGTTGGTGAAGGAAATATAAGATAGACTAGATCTTGCGGATATGATTCAGATGATCAGGATGTTAGTTCAAATAAATGAAATCTAATGCAGACCCTAAATCTGATAACTCAATGGTGAACGGATAGTGCCAAACCAGTACTGAGAGGGGGGGGGTGAATTAGTATAGACAAAAACACAATCTTAAACCAGTTTGTTAGTAGACACTATGCAATGACAGACAAATAGTAACATTGGTCTTTAAACAGAGTACAACCGGCAAAACCCAGAATAACTGAGACAAGCATAAACCGGTTGACACTTATCTTCTTACAATCTAATACTTCATTTCCATTTCATCCTAGTGCATGAATAGGTAAACTATCATCAAATACATATATGTAAACAGCTAGATCAACATGATTCACTACTTGACAGAAAACAACATATTATCACATGAAAAGGACATCACATATGACACGCATATTTTTCACGTGGAAACCCAACTGGGAAAAACCATGGTGGGGATGAATACCCACAAGCTATTTTGAACTCTTTAGAAGTCCACTCTGTTAGGAGCCTTATCCGGTTAAAGACTGATACAATAGGTTCTGTTAGGAACTGATCCTATTAGGGATCACCTGGTTAAGGGATGTCTAGAATACCCGATTAAGAGTTAAACCCCGTTAAAGGTTACCTTGTTAGACGATTTCAAGAACTCAATGGTTTTGAGTCACTCTATTAAAGGATTTATAGCAAGCTGGTTAAAGCTACCCTATTAAGGGATTTCCTGACTGTTGAAGTGGTTAGAGATCAACAAGTATTACAATGATCTGGTAACAACACTCAATGCCAATGTAGATCTGCTTTAGCTCCTCTTTACCTTCTGCACTTACACTCTGTAGGTATCACTTCACTCTTCTGGTCTAGCAAGAATCACGTATCTCTTCACTTGGATACTCACACACAACTTTTGCCAACAACCTCAGAAAGAAACACAACATCGACCTTATAGGAAAATAGATAGGCCGGTAGCATAAACCCTAAACCCTAAACCTATTAGGTTAATGAATTCAAATGGTTCAATCCTAACCATTGAGCACACTGCACTAAATATAATAGTCTTGATCCAATCTCAAGAAATTGTCCATCATTCATTTTCCACTGATTTCATTGCGGCTGATAACCCATCATGTGTTATCACCGTTTACAGGCTTTGCACATTCCTGAGGTAGATGGGAACAATCTCCTTCATGCAAGATCCTTCATGGGCACAAGGTTGACATGGCAACATGATCTGTTCTTTGTTACAATGCTAACTCATCACACAAAGTCACCAGTTGAGCCACACAGGCTTGAAGTACTTCAACTGGAAACCCTAAAGTTGAGACTACCAGCTGGTAGTCATACAAAGCTTCCATGTGCCAGTTCCCATAACCATATGTCGGTTCATCTTGAACAAACACACCACTTCACTTTGACACAAATGCTGGTTCATAGTGTTATATTAGTTCTCATATATACCAGTTCTCTTCTCTTCAACATATTGACATCAATGACAACATTCAATATCATTATGTCCTCATACCGGTTCACATAATGCCAACAATCTCCCCCTTTGGCATTGATGACAATATACAAAGATATCTCTCCACTTCACATCTTCTCCCCAATTTCTATAGATATCTTCTCCACTTCTCTTCTTCTCCCTCTCTGACAACAATGCCAAAGTGGAGGCACAAGCTTCCCTGTTCCATTATGTTGCTCCCCCTGAGGAGTAGCATCCTTCAACACATCAATCCTGAAGAAAAATTTGACTATGCAATACCTGAGTGATGTGGAGCATATACCTTTAGTTCACCTCGTAAGTACATAAATGTAGCCTTTGGGAGAGGCTTGGTGAATATGTCTGCTAACTGCTCCTTACTGGAGACATGTTCTAGTGCAATCTCTTTGTTCTGAAATTTTTCCCTCAAGAAATGATACTTAATCTCAAAGTGTTTGGTTCTAGAATGCAAAACCAGATTCTTGGAGATGTTAATTGCACTAGTATTGTCACAAAATATACTTACCAGTTCAGATACAAGAACTTTGAAGCCATTTAATACATGCTTCATCCAAATTGTCTGAGTGCAGTTCATGAAAGTTGCAACATACTTTGCTTTTGCTGTAGACTGAGAGATACAACTCTGCTTCTTACTCATCCATGAGACCAGTCTACCACCGAGAAAGAATGAACCACCGGTTGTGCTCTTCTGGTCATCTATATTACCTACCCAATCAACATGTATGAATACTTTCAAGTTGAAGTCCTTACTATATGGATACCACAATCCATAATCAATAGTTCCCTTCAAATACCTAAGAATCTGCTTGTCTGCAACCAAGTGAGATTCTCTTGGGCTTTTCTGGAACCTTGCAGTAATGCCAACTACATGTGCAATATTTGGTCTGCTATGCACTGCATAATGTAACTGACCAATCATTGATCGATATTCCTTCTCATCAACCAATGCTGAGTCATCCTCTTTGGATAATTTACAACCAGTCACCATCGGTGTACCAACCGGTTTGCTATCTTCCATGCCAAAGGTCTTCAACACCTCTTTGACATACTTGGATTGAGTAATAAATATTCCATCTTTCATCTACTAGATCTGCAGTCCAATGAAGAACTTAATCTCCCCTATGAGTGACATCTCAAACTCTTTCTTCATCTCATCTGCAAACTCATGACTCATCTTGTCATCTCCACCAAAGATAATGTCATCAACAAATACCTCACAGATCAAAATCTGATCTCCTTCAGACTTCAAGTAAATATTGCTATCTTCACTTGTTCTCTCAAATCCAATCTTCACAAGATGGGAGTGCAAGCATTCATACCATGCTCTAGGTGCCTACTTTAGACCATATAAGGATTTGTGTAGCCTACACACCATGTCACTATCTTCAAATAGGGCAAACCCATTTGGTTGCTCTATATACACTTCCTCTTCAAGTACACCATTTAGGAATGCAGATTTTACATCCATTTGATATACTTTGAATCCTTTAAAAGCTGCATATGCAAGAAGCATGCAAACTCCTTCCAATCTAGCTACAGGAGCAAAGGTTTCTCCATAGTCTTCCCCTTCTTCTTGGGAATATCCTTTGCACACCATTCTGGCTTTGTTTCTAATCACTGTGCCATCCTCATTCAACTTATTTCTGAAGACCCATTTGGTACCAATGACATTTTTATGCTCCGGTCTGGGTACCAAAGACCATGTAGCATTTTTCTCTATCTGGTCAAGTTCCTCTTCCATTGCCTTGATCCAGTCTTCATCTTTATGTGCCTCTTTGAATGATTTCGGCTCAAATTCATAGATCATACTTGAGTTTTCTCTAACCTTTCTTCTTGTAAGGATTCCTGCATCCTTATCTCCTATGATCTTCTTACAATCATGATTCAGCTCGACATACCAAGGAATGGTCTTGATATATTCCTATTGTTGTTCTTCTTCATCCTCATCTCCATCAGTATCAGCATCTACATCTACTAGTGTAGGAACACTGTTACTGGTACTTGGTTGACTGACAACTGGTTCATTTACCACTTGCTCATTGTCAGTTTCCTTAGTTTTCTCAAAGGTTTCATCAACTCTTACATTGGTGCTTTCCATAATTCTCTTAGTCCTAATATTGAAACACTTGAGAGCTTTGCTCTTGGTGGAATACCCTAGGAATATTCCCTCATCACATTTCACATCAAATTTGGTCTGGTGTTCGCTCCTCTTGATGTAGCATTTGCTACTAAACACTCTAAAGTAGCTAACCATAGGTGTCCTACCAGTCCAATACACATAAGGAGTTTTATCCTTACCTTTCTTGATGAGTACCCAGTTCATTGTGTAGACTACGGTGCTCACCGCTTCTCTCCAAAAGGTGTGGGCTACCTTTCCTTGAATCAACATAGTTCTAGCTGCTTCAACCATAGTTTGATTATTCCTCTTTGCTAGACCATTCTATTGTGGAGTCTGGGGGGCAGGCAATTGTCTCTTGATGCCATGTTCTTCACAGTACTTGTTGAATTCACCGGAAGTGAATTCCCCTCCTTGATCAGTTGTCAGGCACTTGATTCTTTTATTGCTTTCCTTTTCTACTAAAGCTCTGAAAGCTTTGAACTTAACAAAAGCTTCAGACTTATCTTTCAAGAATGTGACCCACATAATTCTTGAGCAGTCATCAGTGAGAATCATGAAGTACCTATCACCCTTCACACTCCTAGTTTTCATAGCACCACACAAATTAGTATGCACAAGATCAAGCAAATTCTCAGCAGTGAAAGATTTACCTTTGAAGGTTGAGGAAGACATTTTCCCGAATTGACACTCTCTGCACAAGGTATTATCTGGTTTGCTTAGCACTGACAACCCTCTCACTGCCTTGATCTTAGTAGCCTTCACAATGTTATCAAAGTTTACATGGTAGAGTCTCCTATGCCATATCCATCTATCATCAAATTTAGCCATAAGACATGTACTTATATTTGCATTCAACTGAAATAGGTTACCTTTGGTCTACATGCCGGTGGCTAGCAATTCACCATTCTTTCCTTTGATTCTATACACTCCATTCTTGAATTCCAGAGTGAGACCACTGTCATTTAGTTGGGCAACACTTAGAAGGTTGTGTTTGAGACCATCAACCCAATACACATTGTCAACACTACTCTTTCCATTCAGAGAGATGGACCCTCTGCCTTTGACCATGCATGGTGCATCATTTCCAAAGTGAACCACACCACCATCATACTCTTCCAAGGATAGAAACTTGCTCCGGTCACCATTCATATGGTGGGAACATCCACTGTCAATGATCCACTCATTGGAATTATGAAACTGAGAGACAAGAGCCTTCTTGTCTGACACATCTTCCTTGATAGCAACAAACACAATATCTTAATTTTCTTCATCTTCTGATTCCTCATCTGTGACACCTTCATCAACTACCACAAAATAGTTTCTCTGGTTTCCTCCTTTGAATTTCTTGAACCTTTCTAGTTTGTCCTTGTTGTCACCATTAGGACAATTTACAGCAATATGTCCTATCCAGTTGCAAGAAAAGAATTTCAAAGGGAGCTTACCTCTGTATTTGTCAGTTCCTTTAGGAAGTTTCCTTGCAAGAAGAGATTCAAATGCCATCAGAATCTCCTCATCATCCATTTCTCTACTCTGTATTGGCTCACCACTAGTGCTAGCTTCTTTTCCTTTTCTAGATGGTATAGTAGAAGCTTTAAATGCTGATTCAGTATTTTGAACACTGCCATCAAAACAATTTAGCTCATAGGTTATCAACTTTGCAGTGATGGAGTCTAGGGATACCTTAGTCTTGTCTATTGATCTCAGATCCTGAATAGTAGCAACCCTTATTGCATAGACCGGTAATAAGGATCTCGGGACTTTTCTTACCATAGTGGAATCTTTTTTTTTACCACCTACACTCTTGATATCTCCAACAACGGTTTTGAATCTTATTCCATACTATTGAATGGTCTCACCTTCAACCATCCACATGTCTTCAAACTTCCCTCTAAGGCTTTCTTCCTTAGCTTTTTCTACATGCTCATCACCGCCATAGATATTTTCAAGAGTATCCCATACCTCTTTGGGATTTACCTTATCTTGGACATCAATAAACTCAATGTCAGATAAACTACTAATTAGGGCTTCCATGACTTGCCCATTCTCCTGCATTTCTCTCTTTTGGTCATCAGTGACAGTACTGGTAGGGGAAACATAGGCATTCTCAACATAGCTCTAGCATTGAGCACCCATGCTTCTGATGTATATCTTCATTCTGTCTTTCAATATACTAAAGTTTTCTATATTAAACTTTGGACCTTCCCTCTTCATTATTCGACTGGGATCTTTACTTCAAGAGGTTAAGCTTATAACACAGAGGACCTGGAGGATGCTCTGATACCAATTGATAACTTAATGATGAACAGATAGTACCAAACCAATACTAAGAGGGGGGGTGAATTAGTACAGGCAAAAACACAATCTTAAACCGGTTTGTTAGCAAACACTATGCATTGATAGACAAATAGTAACACCGGTATTTAAATAGAGTACAACCGACAAAACCCAGAATAACTGAGACAAGCATAAACCAATTCACACTTATCTTCTCACAATCTAATACTTCATTTCCATTTCATCCTAGTGCATGAATAGGTAAACTATCATTAAATACATATATGTAAACAACTAGATCAACATGATTCACCACTTGACAGAAAACAACACATCATCACATGAAAAGGACATCACATATCACACACATATTTTTCTCATGGAAACCCAACTAGGGAAAAACCACGGTGGGGATGAATACCCACAAGCTATTTTGAACTCTTTAGAAGTCTGCTTTGTTAGGATCCTTGTCCGGTTAAAGATTGATACAATAGGTTCTGTTAGGAACTAATCCTATTAAGAATCACTCGGTTAAGGGATGGGTAGAATACCCGATTAAGAGTTAAACCCTGTTAAAGGTTACCTTGTTAGAGGATTTCAAGAACTTAATGGTTTTGAGTCACCCTATTAAAGGATTTACAACAAGTCAGTTAAAGCTACCCTATTAAGGGATTTCCTAAATGTTGAAGTGGTTAGAGATCAATACGTATTACAATGATCTAGTAACAACACTCAATGCCAATGTAGATCCACTTTAGCTCCTCTTCACCTTTTGCACTTACACTTTGCAGGTATCACTTCACTCTTTTGGTCTAGCAAGAATCACATATCTCCTCACTTGGATACTCACACACAACTTCGACCTTATAGGAAAATAGATAGATCAGTAGCATAAACCCTAAACCCTAAACCTGTTAGGTTAAGGAATTCAAACGGTTCAATCCTGACCATTGAGCACACTGCACTAGATGCAATAGTCTTGATCCAATCTCAAGACATTGTCCATCATTCATTTTCCACCAATTTCATGGCAGCTGATAACCCATCATGCGTTATCACCATTTATAGGCTTCGCACATTCTCAAGGTAGATGGGAACAATCTCCTTCATGCAAGATCCTTCATACACATAAGGCTGACGTGGAAGCACAATCTGTTCTTCGTTACAATGCTAACTCATCAAAAAAAGTCACTAGTTGAGCCACACAGGCTTGAAGCACTTCAACCGGAAACCCTGAAGTTGAGACTACCAACTGGTAGTCATACAAAGCTTCCATGTGTCGATTCCCATAACAATATGCTGATTCATCTTGAACAAACACACTGCTTCACTTTGGCATAAATGTCAGTTCACAGTGTTATACCGGTTCTCTCCTCTTTAGCATATTAACATCAATGACATCATACAATATCATTATGTCCTCATACTCGTTCACATAATGCCAACAAAATCAAGTTTAGGTTGATCTAGAAAAGATGGAGAATCAAGAAATTGTAGATGTTAATGTATAATAAAGAGTTCAAGAACCTGGAATTCAAGAAAATCCTAAAACTCCCAAGTATGTAAGGTTGAATCATTCAGAAAATCACATTATTGGTGATAAGAATAAAGGTGTAATGACTAGAAGAAGACTTGTTGAATAAATTTGTTTGATTTCTAAGATTGAGCCTAAGAATGTTGATGAAGCTTGCAAAGATGAAAATTGGATTAAAGCTATGGAAGAAGAATTGAATCAGATTGAGAAAAATAATACATGGATTCTTGTTCCTAGACCTAAGATAAAAATGTAATTGGAACTAAATGGGTATTTTGGAATAAGTTGAATGAACAGGGTGAAGTTGTCCGAAATAAAGATAAACTTGTTTGTAAAGGTTATTCACAGATGGAAGGACTTGATTATGAGGAGACTTGTGCTCTGGTGGCTAGAATTGAAGCTATTAGATTAGTTCTTGCCTATGTTGCTCACAAAGATTTCAAGGTTTACTAAGTGAATGTCAAATCAACCTTTCTTAATGGAGAATTGGAAGAAGTCTACATTGAGAAACCAAATGGATTTCAACTGATAGATGAAAGAGCATGGTTTGTTGGTTGAAGAAAGCATTGTATGGATTGAAACAAGCCCCTAGAGCCTGATATGCCAGATTGGATAAGTATCTGATGAATCTTGGAAACAATAAAGGTACTACTGACAGTAATATTTATCTCAAAATTGATCAGAATAATATCTTAATTATTGAATTTTTTGTTGATGACATTATCTTTGGAGGAAATGATTGTCTATGTAAGAAATTTGCTGAAGAGATGCAAAATGAATTTGAGATGTCTATGATTGGTGAAATGAAATTCTTTCTGGGATTGTAAATTACTCAATTAGACAAATGTATTTTCATATCTTAGTCTAAGTATGTGAAGGAATTGTTGAAGAAATTTGGTTTTGAGGATTCTAAACTTGTTGGTACACCTATGGTGACTGGATATAAGATAACAAAGGATGATGACTCTTTGAAAGCTAATCAGACTAGACTTGATATAATGAATGTTGTGTGTCATGTTGCTAGGTTTAAAGTTGATCCTAAGAAATCTCATGTTATTGCCTTAAAAAGGATACTCAAATATTTGAAAGGAATAGTTGATTTTGGTTGGTGGTATTATAAGAATGATGACTATACTTTGAGTTCTTTTACAAATGTTGATTGGGTAGGTGATGTTGATGACCAGAAGAGCACTAGTGGTGGTGCAATCTTTTTCGGAAAGAAGTTGGTTTCTTGGGCAAGTAAGAAGGAGAATGCTATTTCTGTATCTACTGCAGAAGTTGAATACATTACTGCTGCTAGCAATTGTACTCAGGTAATTTGGATGAAGCAGATGTTGAAGGATACATGAGTTATTTATGATGAGCCTATTTCTATATACTGTGAGAATTCAATTGTTATCAATATTTCAAAGAATCTGGTGTTGCATTCCAAGATAAAACATATTTCAATCAAGTTTCATTTCTTGAGAGAAAAGGTGAATGAGAAATAAGTTAGACTAGAGTATGTATCTACATAGGAATAGATTGCAAATATATTTACAAAAGATAATTTTGAGTATTTTAGAGAGAAGATAGGGGTAATTTCCCCTCTTGATGAGAACTAAGGTGCATGAATTTGCATTAGTCCGGTGAACTTCATAGAGATGTTTTTATGCTCTAGATTGATGAGTGTAGCTGCTACTTAGGGGGAGTAGTCAATGTCAGTGTTGCTGGTTCAGATGTTCAGATTTATGGGGAGAGAAGGTTGATTCTTGAATCTTTGACATTGATGTCAAAGGGGGAGAGAAGCATGTGAAAAACCCTGAAGTATTTTGAGTTGTTTGGAGCTGATCCCTATGATTTTGAGGGAGATTTCTATGAGTTGATTTCTTTCTTTGCATTGATTGTTTTTCACATTTATATGTTGCCATCAATGCCAAATGGGGAGATTATTGGATGTTGGCTGATATGTTGTCATTGATGTCAACATATGTGGAGATTGTTGATGAGGAGATTGTTGGAAAGTTTTTGTGTATTTTGGTGTTGCAGTTTGATTGGATGAGTTGGTTTAGCCTGTGTATTACAGATGAGCTAATGTAGTTTAAATTTTTTTTGGTATGTTGTCTGTAGATGGATCATTCCCATTTGCAAAGGTCCACATGATGATTTGATCGCGTTATGAGATCCGATATTGAGTTTTTCATCTTATGTGGTATTTTGGTTTGTGCTCCGTATTGCCTCGGGATTGCTATATCTTTGGTTGCAGATGTGAAGAATATGTTTTGGATGTTGATGTGTGTCCTTAGTTAGCTTGGTTCATGATCTGGATATCCACAAGTGAATCTTTTAGGTTGACAATCAGTTATGTTGATGTTATTAAGCTTCAGTAGAGAAATGATGATGATTTTGGTAATCCGGGTTGTTATGGTTGTTGTGATGTAATTCATGTTTCTTGTGAATGTCTTTTAATCATGTTCTATGCATATTAGGCATTCACATTGATTATTTTCCTTGTCTAGTGACATTCATCATGTTATGTGATGTTCTTGATGATTGTATCATGTTGTGGATGATTGAGACGTAATTGTTGGAGGAGTTTCTTATTTGCGGTATTGATTTGGGTGTAGACTATGTCTTAGCCGACATTGTTTTGGTCTGCATGTATTGTTGTAGTGTGTGAGGATATTATTTTGTAATTTGTATTGAGGGTTCGGTTGACCTTGAAATAGAAGTTGAAGGGTTTGTATAAATATATGTAATAATCATGTAAGATGTATGTCTACAAGTGTCTACATTCTATATGCGAGTGAATGATCAAGATGGAAGTGCAAACAAGTGATTTTATCTTTTGAAATTGTGGGGAAGAGAAGCGTTGTAGAGAAGACTATGTGCTTAACCAGAACTATACTCAAGGATATGGAGATGCCATTTTCACAATTGATATGATCTGAATGATGGAAATTTGAAGGAATTGATTATGTGTTGCATTGATATTTGTCATTGATGTCAAAACTAGCTTGTTTAGTTCTCTACCGGGTTCTGGTAGAGTGGTTGGACTTTGATGATGATCAGGATATTTGTCTCTAGTATATTCTGATTGGTTTAATTGGTTTGGTTTGATCATTCATTATATTCAAATGTGTGTCATATTCAGTTGGTTTGGGATTTGGTGATTTGTAAGCTATCATATGTTCTAGTAAGCCTTTTGGTTACCGGTAAGGGTTCTACTAGGAGAGTTTTATTGAAGATCTTTTGATGGATTCGATAAATGTTGTTGGTGCAGCTTCTAGAAGGTTTTTAGGATGTTGATGGTTATCGTGTTTGTGCTCCACTTGATTGGTGGTATTTCATTTGTCTTATGGTGACATATTTTACGTCCAGTCTTACTCTACTAGGTTATGGACCAGTTTATGTAACATGTTGGTGGATGCTCCCAATGCATTACCGATTGGATTTATTGTCTGGTTAATGTTGTTTCGGTCTTAGGCCAACTTGGATTATCATTGGTTTGTGGGTTTATGTAATGGATTTATTATATTATCTTTTAGGTGGCTGACCTAATTGTTTAGGTCTCAAGTTGGTATAAATATGATGTAAGATCTCTTTGTAGATCATGGATGGATGGTAATGCAAGTATCTATGTGCAAATAAAGTTGTAATCATATGTTGAAGTTCTAGTTGATCATAGGTGATCAAATTAGGTTTGTGTAAGAGGTTTAAGATCTCTAGTATTGAGCTTAAACGGAAACTATACTCAGGCATAGGAGATGCTATTCCAGTAGTTCAATCTTCATTCCAGATTGTAGTTTGATGTTTTCTATAGTCAGTGAGGCTCCTTTTTTGAGAAGTTTTCTCTAGGTTGTTGGCCTTCCTGCATGTTTAGGCCCCTTATTGTAATATTTATTCATCTAATCAGTGGATAGATATTGTGGGTCTCTAATCCCACCGTGGTTTTTCATCATTGAGGTTTTCCATGTATAAATATGTGGTTTTATGGTGTCCATCCATATGGTTGCATTATTACTTATTGTTATCTACTCTTATTTTTACCGGTTGGTGATTTTTTGTATTAATTAAGAAAAAATCAATCATTCTGGTAGAATAGTGATTCACCTCCCCCTCTCAATGTTCTTGGATCCCAACAATTGGTATCAAAGCCTAGTGCCTCAGAGTAAGTATAAAATCTTGAAGAAGATCATTGATGTAAAGGCATCATGGGCCCTTCCACAATCACTTGGAAACACTTCATGGTTTCTTCAAAACTCAAGGTTTCTTGATTCACTCTACCTTCATTAAGCCTTACCTAATGGATTCAAACAAGGTTTTCTCTTCCTAAGGACATCTCAACAAATTAAATGGCCTTAACACAACCCCACCAACCTAACTCAAGGTTATACACTCACCTTTCATAAGGTTTCTACTCCAAGACTCAATTTGCTTCAATTAGGCTTCACTCCTACTAGTCCTCCAAATCGGGTAATTGCACATTAACTCAATTTTTTTCCAAAACACTTAGAATTATATTTACATTTTCAAATACCCATTTCAATTCTCTATAACATATCTCAATACCAAATATTTTTGTTTTGAACCAATTGTCTGAATCGATACCCTGCTACGCATGAAAGTAGGCCAATTAGGCCACTTTTACAAAGCAACCCTATCAAATACTTCACTCCACACTACCAAACCTCAAAAGAGTCTTATTTTAGGTTGTGAATCAATATATTTTCAAGTTTTTTTAAGGTTCCATGCCCATTTACCCATTCAAATACAAAACCCTCACTTTTAGGAACCCAAACTTAAAGCTTTCCCAATCCCTCACTTCCAATCACTTCTAGACCCAGCCAAAGGATCTGACACCATTCACATGACCTGTGTAGACAAAATGCATAATAAAATTCTTCCCTCATTCAATAAAAACACTTAGACCTATACATGGCACCGGTTATGCACCTTGTCAACTTGTGACTCATCACCCCTAAGGTATCCTCCTTATGCATTTATGATCTCTCCTGCATTCTCAAAGTTAGAACCACTTATTTTAAAATGTCTCAAACCCATTCCACTAGCCGTAATTATTACAAAAAGCAGAATGGGTCAGATTCACAAAATGACTCTCAAAACCCCCCTTAAACCATCAGTTACAACAATGTATAGGACAGTCAAAATAAATTGATCAAATTTGAATGTAAAACCTTCAATAACAACATCAAATGATAGTAAAAATACTCCTCTACATTTCCAAATCCATTATCAATAAAAAATGAATCAAAGAAGAAGAGTTTCAGACCAATAAAGTGCAGATTTTAACCAAAAAGTTTAGGGAAATCGTGATCTTCCATTAATAACCAATTGCCTTTAAATTCCAATCTATATATCTCCTTATTTTGGTATGTAAACCAATTTTGAAATGTATCTCCCTCCAAGGAAACTCAATCCAAACCACTTAACTACCCTTTAACCATCTTTTGTGGCATTTACAACTTGAATGTTGTCAATATGACACTTTTTATTGTCATTTGACAACTTTTGAAACTCTTTCACACCAAAAATCATCTAATCATTTCATTACATTAATGTGGTCACACAAGACCTTATGAAACTTAAAAGTATCATTTAAAACCTAATTTACCCATTGAACCCCATTACATTACTCATTTTGACATCATTTTGCCCTAATGACAACTTTTGACAACTTATTACAAACTTATCCAACTCTGACAAACTTCAATGTATCCATTTCAAATATCTGTATAAGTGATCGAAGTTCTCTGAAACACCTTGTAACAATGATAAATTACATAAGGTGATCCAATTTCATTCTGTAAGCTCCTTGAATAAGTAGTTAAGCCTTTATATTATTATGAGTAGCAAAACTGTGCAATGTTGCCTTTTTTGATATTCTTAATAGCATTCTATGATAAGATTGACTAGCTAAATTCTACTATGTGGTTTTTTTCCAAAATCTATCTTATGATATTGTGAATCATGTTATACATTACTCTTTCATTTCCATAAGACAAATTTTGGAATATACCATTTTATAGAATTAGGTAGGAATCTTATTAAGAAGATATGAATTGTAAGATTGTCTATTTTGTAGAACACAATATGTCACTGAGAAGGGGGGAATCAGTGATTTCAAACAATTTCCAACTATGTGTGTGCAATTGATAAAGTAAAGAAACACTAGTAATCAAACAAACACAAAGAATGCATCTCACAACACCATATATACGAGGAAAACCCAATGTGGGAAAAACCTGAGTGAGAAATATTGTTTGAATCTATAACTCCAATCCAACCTCACAATGAAACACAATATCACAAAGATTTAGGGCACCAACCCAAAGGAGCACCAACCCAAAGGAGAACAAACCCCTACACCGCGCACCAATTCAGTGATATACAATGAAAAAAAAACTTATCACAAGGAATGCACCTTGTTACAAATGAGTTTTGTAATATCTATTTAACTTCTCTCTGTTGGTTACAACTCTTATCTATTGTTAGAATACAATGAATCCATGAACACTGAGAGGGGGGGTGAATCAGTGATCTATCAGTAAAACAAGATTTTAACTTTTTATAACATACACATATAAACCGATATGAACACCATAACACACTGAATTTTATACGTGGAAAACCTCAAAGAGGAAAAACCATGGTGGGATTTGTGACCCACAATATCAATTCACTGGCCATATGAAAAGATATTGCATAGCATGGGGGCCTACACATGCAGGAAGGCACACTGTCTAGAGCACACTACTCAACACAAAAGAGTCTCACTAGCTACAAGCTTTTGCTAAGATAAAACAGTAATGGTGAACTCACAAAATGCATTTGCAATGCCAAAAAGAGTTCTCGTTATAGCTCTACTCTATACCGGTTCATAAACCCTAAACCCTTTTACCGGTATCTCCTTTCCTCCAAGAATGATTTACAAACCATCTATTGATAATTGCATGATTACTTTTGCATACAAATGACCTACATACATATCCCTTGCATCACTTTATTATACTACCTTGTCAAATATCAAAATGACCTAACAGACTGACTTATATACCCTTTACAAACAATATGCCTTATGTCGGCTTACAATACATTACAAAAGATATTCAATGTAGATGCTATGCAATAATTATAAAATGTTTTTACAAATAAAAATTTTTGGATCCCAAATAGATGTCGGTGTCGGTGTCGGTGTCGAGGATGACCCTAATTACTCCAATGCTAGTATCTGCCAGTGTATGCCTCCAATACCGATATCTATCGATATATGTCTTCTATAGAATCTTGTTACCATCAATGACAACATATGAATCCAATGAGTGTCAATTGCCAACAATCTCCCCCTTTAGCATTGATGGCAACACTCATGTGAAAAATGGATTCCCTGTCAGTTCAACTGAAACATGCTCCCCCTGAGATAATTGACTATGTTTGCAATATACTCTTTGTTTGATATCCTCCCCCTAGGATTATATACATATTTTCCACATACATATCCTCCCCCTTTGGCATCAATGCCAAAGACCAGTGAAATAATTCAAAGAATCATTACAGATTACTTTACTAGAGCTTGACCAATTTCAAGATTTTCGGATAAGCTTTCTCTAGTAGTTGTATATAAGTATCCCAATCAGTTTTGAATGTTTCAAATATGGATACACATCCACTCAGTAAATGTGCAAGTGTTTCTTTCTCAATGACTTCTTCCGGTGTGGGTCCGGTGTGGGCTTTGCAAGCATATCCATGCATTCCTTCTTATGTACACCAAGTGAATCCAATCTTGGAGTCACCAAACCTCTGAGACTTCTTGCTCTCTGAATAATCTTGTCTCTTTCCTTTTCAAAAGAAGAAATTTGGTTCTCCAAAGTCAAAATTTGTCCATCAATGGATGTTGTAAGTGAAGTTAGTCCATCAAAAGAATTTGCAATATTAGCAATCTTTTCTTGTAACTCATTTATCCTCTTATCTACATTTGCTGTAAGAATCTCTATATTACAACAGACCCTATAAATGTTAGTACCTAAGTATAAGTTTCTCTTCAACCTTCATCTTCTCTATCTCAATAATCTATTCAAAAGTGACTTTCTTAGCCAAAGTAAATCTTTCAAGTGTTTGTCGGTCAAAAATCTACTGTAATGATTGAAAGTTTTTTGATATGTGCTCTGTCAATACCTTAAGCTTGCCAGAAGGGCTTGCTTTATTTTCAATCATACAATCAGGAATCAATTTGTGAAAAACTATTATTGATTGATTTATTATTCCTTTGTCTACAGATCCCTCCTTCATTAGTTTTGGACTAGCCATCATCATTAGCTTTGTGGGACTTATCTCTATGATTGATTTCTTATCAACTTGAGAAGTGCCAATTGCCAAAAGTTTTGCTGGGGAATCAACTACCGGTATGGTATTGGGTGTCTTATTAGTATCCTTTTCCTTATCCTCTCCCGGTGTATCTCTTTTCTTATCCTCTTTTGCACCGGTGGCTTCACCACTTGGTGCAGTATCTGTTACTACCGGTGGAGTATTATCCACAATATTACTAGTATCATGTACATTACCTATATTACCTTGCTCAGACTGTACAAACTTTATCTCTATCTATTTAGTTTGTACGCTCTCATCAATTTTAGGATTATCTATTGGTTCATTCAAAAATTGATCTAAACTTCCCAAAATTCCTTTCTCTTTAGATTTGTCCAGAATGGTGGGAGTTGTTGCCTTAGCAAATTATTCTTGAGAAGTAAGGAAATCAAGATTATTTTGGAAGAATTTAGCCCAACCATCTCTAGTCTCATTTATTATTTCATTGACTCTACCCATCATTAAGCTTATTTGTTGGGGTTTGCTGCTAAGATTGTTATATTTGCAACTTCTATACATCTTTTCATTTTCTCATTATTTATAGAACCACACATACTCAAAAGTTCAACTTCTTTAATCTCTTTGTCCCTCTTGATTGCTTCTAATCTCCTTGCATCTAACTTATTATACAAAGATAAAAGGAATTTCCTTCAAATTTTCTACCAAAGCCTTCTTATATATGTCTAAATGTAACAAAATTGCTTCTTCTATTTCATTTTTTTCATTTTCATCTAAATGCTCATATAAATTTGACACATTCTTCAAAATTCCATCTTTAGTTACCTCATCTATTAATTTTACACAAGTCATACTACCAGATTCAGTTGCTTCATCACTCTTACTCTTCTTCTTGGTGGGGGTTGTAGGAGTGGATGGAGCAAGCTTCCTCTTCTAAGTAGGTTTCCTTGCCGGAGGTGTGGATGTTGTTGTCACTTTTCTTACTAGATTTCGCCTTGGCTTCACCTTCTTCTCTTCTACCGGAGGCTTGTCAGCTTTCTTCCTCTGTACCCTTCTAAATGCAAGAGGTTGATTATCCTTTGTATCAGAGTCAGAAGTGATAGGAGATATGAAAGTTGTGGGCCTCTTTACCTCAGGAGCACTTTTCACTATAGTTGCTACAACTGACATTGCCAGTTGATCTACCAGTTTAGATCCAAAGCCTAGTTCTGCATCTATCCTATGAATTACATTTTGAATGAAGGAAGACATTTTGTCTATTTTATTTTCCTTCCTTTTCTTGTTGAAACCATTTTTAACTTTAGGATCCTTCTCCTTTGCAGTACCAAAGTGTTCAACCTTATCATCCAAAGGAGCATCAATCAACATTTTAGCATATAGTTCCAAGATGTTGTTATCAACTTCAAAACCCAATTCAGTGACCCATACTATTCTAGGTTCCACTACTTCCATGATTGTCTCATCTATTTTCACCATGAAGTAGATATCAGTGGAGTATTTATCCACATTGTGTTTGGAGATTCTCTCCCTCAGTCTCATGTCCTCTTGAAAAGTTTTAAAGAAGCCCGATAACTTATCATCTTTGTTGCTGCCAAGACCAGTGATTGCATCTTTAATCTGCTTGCCTACCGGTATGTCATGAGCCCAACGTTTCTTTCCCAAACCTAGTCTCATTCATGAAATATAACATCAAGCAGACAATAATACTGCCAAACCGTAATTTTCCTTTCTTAACACCTTTGATTTTGCCAAGATTTAACATTAATTCACTTCTTAACCATTCACACAAATCATACTTTCCATTATTCTTTATCATTTGATATGCAACATGGATACTGGAACTGGCAATAGAGTTCAAATGACTTGAAAGTGTTACCTTGTAGTCGATGATCATGCTATCAAATTTCACATTTGTATCTTTAATGGTGCTAATCCTCATTGACCTTCCATCATGGGTTGCGTCGGTGAGCTTTTCAACCTCAATGTTGGAGATCTTCTTCCCTGGTTCCTATCCAACTTTGGGTAAGTTGGTGACCACTTGAATTACTTCTTTGGTGATCATGTGAGGCCGGTCCAGCCAAATGAATTCATTATGGACCCTTCTCAGAACATATCTAATCATTTCATCCTTGAATTCTTGATATGTACATGATTCTGGTTAACCCTAGGTCTTGAATGATTTGATATTCTGGCTTAATTGTTCTGGAGCTGCCTAGTATCATAGATTGATACATTCCCTTGATTTCCTCAGTGCCTAAATCCTCCAATGTGCAGCGAATATAGGCCCTGACATCTTCCACATAAACTACACCATGGGGAACCCTAAAAAATATGCCAGTAGAGTATTCCTTCATTGCAATCTGAGGAACTTCCTTAAAAATAGGTCTAAGCCTATCCTTAACCTCAACAATAGTGGGATTTGCAATGGAAGTAGGAGTAGATGATGATCTGGATGCCATTTCAAAGAAATACTTGGATAACGATCGTCGGTTGAAAGATTTTGATTAATTCTTAGATAACCGTGGGAAATATTTTCAGAATACCTTAGCTCGCTCTTCATCACCTATGATTCCCCTTTTCTTTGTTCTAGTTTTCTCGAGTGATGCGTGAGTGAAAATGAGTCCATTTTCCCTTTTTATTAGCAAGTAAACCCTAATTCTTTACTGTCATAAATGCTTAGCGGTGTACCCTATTGGATGCCGATTTCATAGTTTTATGCCAGATAAACCTCCATCAATGTTTAATACAACTCTCCAGATCTCTTTCTAGATCTCTTTTGGGGAATATGCAATATTTGCAATAAATTTCCCAACCCCTAAGGCATATGCCTCAATCACCAGTTGAATTTCTTGTCAGTGCAGGAATGCTTTGTTCTACCAATGGAGTTACTGGTGTAGTTGTCGGTGTAGTTGCATCTCCACTTGGTTCTTCAGACTTTCTAACCCATCTCTTGGTGTGATCTTGTTGTATTTCATCTAGCTTATGCTTCCCTTTCTCATTTGCTTTGTCCTTGCTAACCGATTTAGTCTTGCTTCTGTAGTACTTAGCAATATGACCTATTTTGTTGCACACATAACATGTAACATTATTTTTTTGAATTTCTTTGACATATCCAGTGTCATTCCCTGACCTACATTGATTAGCCAAATGTCCAAACTCTCCACATGCATGACACTTAACATTCATTCTACAATCTTCTGAGTTATGACTATATTTCTTGCAATTTGTGCATTGACCCGAAACTGATTTGTAGTTTTTATTTTCTGTATTTCTACATTGTTTAGCCATATGCCCAAATTTATTACAAACAAAGCATCTACCATTGAATTTGTAAGCATTAGGTTGCCTTACCGGTTTCCTCTAGTCTAATGAGTTCTGCATACCAGTTCTCTTATCTACATTTGCACTATCGGAGCTTTCACCTTGTACAAATCCAAGTCCTCTAGAATCTTCACTCTGCCTTTGTCTTTTCAATAAATCATCCAACCATGTAGCACTAATCCTGAATTTTTCTTTATACTCACTTGCAATAGTCAGATCATCTCTCAGAGTCATTATTTGTCTTTCAAGCTCTTGTTCATTATTCTAGGATTATACCAAATTAGTTCTCAACAGATTATTATCATGAGCCAATCTTCCACATTCTTCAAATTTGTTCTTCAAAGATACAACAAGATTTTCTTCCTTCTTCATTTTGTCCTCAATATCTTTTGACATCCTCATCGTCAGGTCTCTCATTTCATTCTTCATGAGCATGTTTGCTTGACTCAGTTTCTGACATTGTTCCTTAAGTGGATTTTTCTATTCATCATCCTAGTTTTGCAAAAGTTCCTTTCTCCTAGCTTGAGCTGATGATAACCTTTCTTGTAGAACAAGAATGAATTTATTAGCAGAATTCAATTCATCTTGCAGCTTTAAGTTCTTCAACCTTTCAGCATCATAATCCTCAAGTGCCATCTCAAGTTGCTTCTCCATAGACATGTCCAATGATTCCTATTTTAGGATCTTCCTCAAGTTGTTAAACTTCCTCCCAGGTACCAAGCTCTAATACCAATGGTTGGAATACAATTAATCCAAGAACACTGAGAGGTGGGTGAATCAGTGTTCTGTCGGTAAAACAAGATTTTAACTTTTTATAACATACACATATATATCGGTAAATGAAGAAACATACAACATGAAGTAAATAAACCAGTCATATGAATGAACACCATAACACACTAAATTTTATACGTGGAAAACCTCAAAGAGGAAAAACCACGATGAGATTTGTGACCCACAATATCAATTCACTAGCCATATGAAAAGATATGGGGGCCTACACATGCAGGAAGGCACACTGCTCAACACAAAAGACTCTCACTGACTACAAGCTTCTACTAAGATAAAACAGTAATGGTGAACTCATAAAATGCATCTGCAATGCGAAAAAGAGTTTTGGTTATAGCTCTGCTCTGTACCAGTTCATAAACCCTGAACCCTTTTACTGGTATCTCCTTTCCTCCAAGAATTCTTTACAAACCATCTACTGATCATTTCATGATATTACTTTTGCATACAAATGACCTACATACATATCCTTCACATCACTTTATTCTACTACCTTGTCATATATCAAAATGACCTAACATACTGACTTATATACCCTTTATAAACAATATACCTTATGTCGACTTACAATACATTACAAAAGATATTCAATGTCGGCCCTATACAATAATTACAAAATGATTTTACAAATAAAAATTTTTGGATCCCAAACTGAAGTCGGCTTCACTGAAGTGTTGGATGGTGGTCCCAATGCCAGTGATGACCCTAATTACTCCAATGCCAGTATCTAATGGTGTATTCCTCCAATCTCGGTATCTGTTGGTATATTTCTTCTATAGAATCTTGTTGCCATCAATGACAACATATGAATCCAATGAGTGTCAATTTCCAACACTCTATTTCACCGGTTCTTTCACTATAGGTTATCAATTTTCTCTCTCTGATCTCTTACCGATCAATATTTGCCTTTGCTGACTTCCTTTGATACTCACCTTGCACTCTATTACTCTCAGATGCCTTCCTACTGGTTCACCTCAGCTTTGTTACCTACTAGTTAAACATCAGTTAAACCTCCTTACCGGTTATACCCTTTCTACCAGTTCTCCTTAAAATACTTAGTTATAATACTCTTAGTCTGATTGATGCAAAGGATCTTGGAAAACCAATCACAACTCTAGGATCATGCTGATCCATCTATATTTTTACCATTATAAAAATTTATTAGAGGCATATTCCATCATACTTCAACAATCAATCAATCAAGAAAACACACACTTGATCCAGGTATCAAATTTGCCAACTTGTTGTCCCTTTGGATAGACCTGTACATAGAGGTATATAAATATCTAACCAAATGTAAAGAAACTCAATCCCGTCTGTCAAAACTTGAACAGATTTCTTACAAACAACATATCCCAAATTTAGCCGAATCCAACGGTTAGATTAAAAGTTATGGGATTTTCATCGAGACCCATTTTTGCTATCCCCAAATAAGACATGTGCATGCCCAGTCCATCTAGGGCATCAAATATCTTTCACAAAACAAAACCAAAACAAAACCAAATGATTCCAAACTAATAGATCATGAAATATTTATAGATCTAGTTTCATAATATGTGAGCCATTAAATTTTCAAATGGTTAAATCATTAGATAATCACAAACCCTTGTCTGCAACTCCATTGAAGATGGTTTGAAAACAATTTTCACCAAAATCTTCATAACTTACAAAAATGTGCATAAAAATGACTCAGACCAAAATTAAATGAAAGGTTATTCATATATCTTTCCAATGAATCTATTTTTAGGTCATAATTCTTCCCAATGAGTTCGTACCAAATGCTTCAACATGACTATTCTCAGGAAATCTCAAATCTGCAAACAACCACTTTCACCAAAACTTTCATAACTTATTCATTTATTTATTAAACTACACCAAACAAAAATAATGAAAAATAGGATTCATTCCACTATCTAACCATTATAAATATATAGGGTTTCTAGGCCATACATGGTTGTACAAGGCCTGAAAACAACAACTTAACACAAAAACACCAATCAAAATGCAAGTTTTAAACACACCAATTTGTTCCAAAACTTTATCCTCCTTCTCTATTCTTCCAATAATGATTTGGTTCAACCAATACAATATGTAGACACCTAAAAATGGTCAACGCTTGCGGAGTCATACTTTAACATTTGCGCATTTCCTCATCATATGTTTTTGCATCGCATTAACATTTCTCCTATGTCACGCATTTGGTCTTTATCATTTGCGGGCATTGAGTCTTTCTTCTGCATTCTTCATTTGTCTCACTTTTGAATTCGGTCTTGTCGATAACAATCTTTAATCATGATTTTGGTCGATCTTGTCAATCTCTTATCAACTTGTCAATCTCATCGTTTTACGATCGATTTGTCATCGATCCTTGTCCTCTTCAATCATGTAAATTTGGATCAATTTGTCATTGTTCCTTGGCGCATTTATCAATCAAATCATTTATCAACACTTGTCATTTATCAATCCAAAATCATGATCGAATCGATTACAATTATCCTTTGTCAAGACCTAATTGTCATCTTTGCATTTCTAGTTCATCTTCCAAGGTTTTATGATTTATTCATTTAATCTTGTTTGGCATTTTCCCTCTAGGTTAAATAATTTATTTATTTATCCTAAGTCTTCTTGTCACAATTAAATGTTTATTTAATTGGCTAATTAATTCCTCCTATTTTTGTAAATTAATTAATGAATGAGAAATTATTAATTAATTTACCTAATTTGCATCAATTCCTAATTTCCAAGTCATCATTTCTAACCTAATTTTCTAATTTCTCCTAAATTCCTAAATGTCTATTTCTATTTCAAATTCATGTCATAAATCCTTGCATAGCAATTTGTCATACACATGTCAAAACTTTGCTATTCTTGATTTGAATTTCTATTCGAATCAATTTCATGCTAATCTTGTCTTTTTCTCCAATTTCTCTATAAATTGGATGAATTTCTTCAATCAAAGTCCCTTGATCCTTGATTCTTAATTGGTAATTAGACTATTGAATTTCTAGTACTCTTGATCAATAACCTTGTCTACTTGCTTTCAATCATGTATGTGCACTTGTAGGTGAGATCCACAACCAAACCATTTGAAGAGGAAAGAAGAACAATGGAGCCGCATGAAGGAGCATTCAAATCACTTCTTTGGTTTGCATAATCTTTGCTTTTGAATGTTTTTATTTCATGTCTCTATTGAGTGTTGTTTAGGATAGATCATTGCAATGAATGCATTTGTGATTGAGCTATTATGTTTATTTTGTTTGTGATGATTTCCTATTTCCTAACGTACATTAATTGGTGAACCTGACATGAACACTAACCTTCTAACCTCTTTATGGTGTTTTGAGTGCTTTCAAGTTGATTTGCAGGCCAAAAAACCCAAAAACAGGGTCGTGCAGGGTTTTCTGGAGACTTCTGCGCCTGTGTCCTGCATCCTGCACCTATGTTGAGCATTCTGCGTCTGTGTTGAAGACATTTTGCGCTTGTGTCCTGCATTCTACGCCTGTGTCCTGAGTTCTACGCCTGTGTAAAGTCCAGAACAGAGGTAAAAATGCAGTGTTTTACTTGAAATTGGTTTAGTTTTTGCATTATGTTTTCTGTGCTTTGGATTTTGGTACTAATTATTTGTGCAGAATCTTGGCATACACATGGAAAAGACAATAAATCAAACTACTAACATGTGTTATGCAGAATTGATAGTCAAAGACAACAAATCAAACTCCTAACTTGGGTTTTGCAGGTTGCCTTGGAGAAACAACTAAACTTGGTGTTTGTCTTTAAATGTTTTAGGCACCTAGTGATTTTTAAATAGGATGGAATGAATCTATGCTTGATTTGATTGTTGAGTGTGACATTGGAGTAGGAGAGTATGCTCTCATCCTTTTAGGGTGATCAGAAATCTAGATCTTCGATACCATGCTTTTGTCTTTGATTGTGTGTCTCCTTTAGAGGGCCTGCCTTCCCGACCACTTTGCTTTTGCAAGAAAGTGATAATCGTGAGAAGGGAATGACCCAAAGTGAGTACGGCTAGAATTCCTTGGAATTCTAACTCACTATAAAAAAAATACCCGATGAGCGAAAGCTTTGAAGGAAGTGTTACGTGGGAATTGCAGTTACTTGGGAAGTGATGACCCTTGAACTCTTTCTCATATCAACATCTAAGTAGGGCCTCTTGGTCTAAATCATGCTTGCGCGACTAAATTTGTTTGGTATCTTGATGGGCTTAATGTCTCAATCAAGCTTGCGTGACATCAAGGAGTAACGCTTAACAGAAATCCTTACTACACACCTTGTTTTAGAGGCCAAAGAAAAAACCTTCTAGTTGCTTGAGAAGGACAAGTTCGGATACTTGGAAGAGATACTAAGTTCACCATGGGGAGATTTCCATGGGGACTGATGCTTGGCTGCCCTGAGAAGTGAGTGTCGTGGAGGGGAGCCCGTGGGGTCAAGCATCTATGTATTCTCCTTGAATCTCATAATGAGTCTACCTCTCAAGTACCTAATGTCTTTGCCTACCATAAGAAATGTGGAAATGAGCATGATTGTCTTGAGTCTAAGTTGCAATATCTTGTATTCTTTGCTTGTCAAAAGTTGAATTGCATCCCATTTCAAAAAGCAAAACAAATTGATTCAAAACATAAGATTAAACACAAGAGACATTCATCTAGCAAAGGTCCAACAAACTTCAAAACTCATCTTCAAACATGGTTAGCAAACATTATTCAAAATCTTATCTCAACATTCATGTCACTTACATTTAGGTTCATTCTAGGTTGCATTTTGCAAAGTTCATTGTCAAGTACCAAGGTTAGGTTTCACCTAAGTCATACTCTTTTCAATAAGGGTCATCCATTTGCATGTGTCATCTTGCATTAAAGTCATACCATTGTCATACATTCATATTTTCATACCCTAGGTCTCTTCATTAAGCTTAGGTCATTACCATATCATATTAGGGTCACTTGCATGGTAATTGTCCCTTTTCCATACAGTGTCAAAACTAGGTCTTGTCATACTTGAGTAATCCAAATCTTTGATACAACCCTAGGTCATTGTTAGGAGATCTAGACCTTATTAAATCTTTTGTCCTTTTGTCATCAATGTCATTTGGTCAAACCTAGCTTAGTATCCAAGCATATAGGGGAGACTTTGTCATTTTGTCCTTTTGTCACTTGGTCCTTTTGTCCTTTGAGGTCTAGACATCATTCCAATTTCCTAAGGGTCTCTCTTTTAGATTTGCAATCATAAGTTTGTCAAAATCTCGAAAAACAATCAAAAACATAGGTTGCATTTTTGCCATAGATTGCATTCTCATTTATTTAGTTTGCATTTAGTTGCATATCATATATTGTCCTTGAAAAAAATTCCAAAAATATTGCATTTGCATAGTGACATGTCTATTGAAACAAGGTTCCAAGCACCAATGATGCAACAAAGTTTGACATATCAACCAACAATGCAATCACAATTCTATCCAACCCAACAACAAGGCAATATTGATCAAACTTTTTATGATGAAACAAGTCTCCAAATACAAAAACTAGAGGAGAAACTAGCTCAAGAAACTGAGATTTTGGAACAAAGAGTGAAAAACATTGCGAAGAATAGATCACAAATGTCCAAAATGTTTCGAAAACTTCCAGGTTGAAATCCAAATATTGAGCCAATTGATGTAAGGTCTCTTATTGAACGATCAGACATACTAGCTCTCCTCTCCCAAATAGAGATGATGAAACAATTTCAAGAAAAGAGACAACATCAATTTCAACATTATGTGCCTCCACAACAAGAACAAGAAGGTGTTTACTATCAATCAAATTTTCAACCATCACAACCAATTGTCCAACATATGCAACCAACACAACCAATGGTCCAATTTCAACAATATGTCCAACCAACTATACAATGTCCACAAATGGTTCAACCAATGGTGGAATATCAATGTCAACAACAACAACCAAACATTCAAAAACAAAGGTTGCAGTGCACACCAACCCAAGTTTCAAACATGTCGGAACAATTGAACCAAGTCCAATATCAAAACATGACATCAAACCAAAAACAAGTTCAAATTCCAGATCCAATCATGTCAAAACCTCGAAAGAAAGGTGGCTTTATTGCAATGCTCTTAAGGAAATTACCAAGTGAGTTCTTTGAGGAAGATCAAGATAATACAACCATGTCTAGCAATGCCTCATCCCCCTGCAAACAAATTGACTCTCCAGTGGCATCTATCCTTACACCTCTAGAAGTTTCACAAGAACCTTCCATATTATCCTCATCAAACAATACACCCAAGGATGAAATTACCCAAGGGCTATCCATAATTGATTGCCATGATAATCCAATTCATGATGCATATCCTTGTCATGTTTCAGAAATACTAGACCCAATGCCACCATGCACTTTATTGCCATTACCTATTTTAGAGAACCCCATTTGAAGTCCCTCTTCCTCATGTTCAAGCATTGATTCCTTGCTAGAATCCATCACAAATGTTCAAAGTGCATTTCCTTCATCCCAAAACACTGATCCCTTGTCAGAATCCTCCATGCATATCCAAAGTCCAACCCCATGTCAAGAGGATAATTTAGAGCATGAAGAAACGTGTCTTGAAACAGATCAAGATCAAGATCCCGAAATCTTATCATCCCATCCAATTGTTGACTAGGACCCCATGTTCCCAGACACTCATGATGATTCCCCTATTCTTTTCCATCCTATCCAAAGTCCTATTGACACTTCATTCCTTGAGCAAGATCAAGATATCCCCATCCATCCAATCCCAAACGATCCCCTTCCATTTCATGAACATGATATCCTTTCAAATCCCATTGACATTCAAGATATCCTTTCCATTCTTTATGATGATCCCATTGAAAGTCAAGAGCAAAGCACCTTTGAAGAGGGTTCCGATGATCTTCCTCCTTGTCAAGATCAAATTATTCCTTCAGATCCTCCACAAGCTCCACTTGTTCCTCCATCTCCTTGTCTTAATCCAACATATCCACTCCAAGATCATATTTCTTGTGATGATCCCATTATTCCTCCCATTCCATCTCTTGAAGAGCCTGTCATTGAATCATGTCCACAACATGATCCTAATCCCCTTCATGATTCTAATGTGTCAGTGCAAGATGTTCATGAACCCTCGATATGCATAATGGGTTCTTCCACTTTGGTGCAATCTGATCCACTTCAAGATCTCATTATTTCTCTCATATCATATCCACCTCATAATGGACTCGCATCTTCTTCCCAAAGAAAAGAGTATCCTACAAGTCAAGATATTCATAAAGGCAAAGGAGTAGACCTTCATGAGCAAGAACCCCTCCATATCAAAGAATATACTAATGGTCATGGCTATAGAGCTCACACTCAAGGCGTTGGTATCCCTTCATCAAAATCAAAACATATCCCTTCCCCATCATCCCTTCCATCCATTCTAGGTCCCTATATCCCTCCATCTCCTATGCAAGGTCAGCAAAGGCACACATCCTTGAGTAAATTTCATCAATCCAAAAGATGTCCACTTCATTCATATCCATCCATGCATTCCTTTCCTCCTCCAAGCAATTTGGATGCCAAGTATAAAAGTCATAAGTCTAGCAATCCACATGTATTCAAGGATCAACATGTCCAATATAATCGACATGTCAAAGCAAAGAACAATATGATCTATAAAGAAAAAAATAAATCCAAAAGGTTACAAAGGCCCACTGAGCAAAATAAAGAAAAGTCAAAATATATATGGGTTCCTAAATCCCTTGTGCAAGCAATGCACTCCAAGGAACCACAAAAGCATGAAAAATCAAAAACCATGTGGATCCCTAAGCAGCTTCTTGAAGCACAAAAAGAAAAATCCAACTTGGCATCCAAAATTGCTATTCCTCCATCCAAACCTTCCAAGTCTATTCCTCCATCACCTTCTTCATCCATTTTGGGCCCTTATGTCCCAAAATCCCAAGCTATTCCTCCATCCAAATCTCACAATCTGAGATCCATTTTTCCTCCATCAATCCACCACCCCTCAAGGTGTGTGCTAATGTCGATCTTGCCTTCATTTGCATCCAATCAAGAACAATTATTCCAATACCCTATCCATCCTTCCATCCCTCTGGTCCAATCCTTTGCATAAATCCTTGCCTTAGTTTCATCTCATTTTCCATGTCCTTATCCTACCAACATCTTTGAGCATGCTTTTAAAGGTCATGGTCCATTTTTTTCAAGGCTACTATCCAAACAAGAAAGATGCTTGAGTCCTTCTTCCATCCCCTATCATGTGTCCATCTTCTATTGCAAAAGTCAAAATCAAAAAAAAAAAAAAAAAAAGTCATTAAAAAAAAAGAAAAAAAGAAAAAAAGTAAAGCAAAAATAATTCTTCCACTAGTGAAAACCTGGCAAACAGGCGCCTTGGGCAAGTACCATGATGAAAACCTAGCAAACAAGTGTCATGCATAATCTATGAACTTCTTGCACACCACACTTGGGGGCAGGTTTCCTCCTTCATATCCTATTGCCTTTCATTATCCTATCATACCCCTGTCATTACCCTTCATATCCTATTATCCCTCATGTCTAGATTCCCTTTCCACCTTTGATCTTGACAAGGTTGAGGATCTTCATGAGCATCATGCATCTTGTTTGTAGCTTTTAGTCCATCATATCTTTTGGTCTTCATCCATTTGCTTATTATAACCTTTCATCCATATTCCCTAGCTTATTGCAACTTCCTGCCACTATCCTGTATCCTATCCCGACCTTCAGTCCATGTCCCTTATCCATTCTTGGTCTTGCTTATCCTATTCATATCTTATCACTATCCATACACTCTTTTTCATTCTTTGATCTTGATCTGACATAAGGACGCAAAATTTAAACATGGTTTCAAAAACCTCTTGACATGTCCCTCATGCCATGTTCCTGCTTTACATTGTCATATCCAGTCTCTTGTCCCATCATGCAATAGCCCTTCAAAATTGCATCCGCGTTGTCTCCATAATAAAAGACCTTTGTCTTCCCTCTATCCACCATCATTTCAGCAAGCCTATTTATTCACCTATCATATTCCTTGCCTTGCTAGACACTAGGGGCAAAATCATAAAAATTGAAAAATGTCCTGAAAAAATCATTAAAAAATTGAAAAATGTCTGGAAAAAATCATAAAAATTGAAAAATGTCCTGAAAAAATCTTCAAAAAATCGAATAATGTCCTGAAAAAAATCTTCAAAAAGAATAAAATTGAATAACGTCCTGAAAAAAATCTTCAAAAAAAATCGAATAAAGTCCTGAAAAAATGAAAATCCCTAAAAATCATAAAAAGTCCTGAAAAAATGAACACAAAAACATTGCAAAAACATTAAAATCCAAAAACAAGCATTTTTTTGTCAATAAATGATCCCTTTGTGCATAGACAGATCCCTAAGTATACATCCAACAACTCACAATCCAACACTGTGCTTTATTGAAATCACGCATTAACAGATGAACTTGTTACTCAAACCAGACATTCAAACTGATCAAAATCGTCATATCAATCAACCTCAAAATCATTTGTCCTTGTTACTACTATCATGGGTCTTATACAGGGTGTGGTATACTCGAAACCAGACTGTGTCCTGTCTTAGACGGGGTACCGCATGTCCTGAAACCAGACAGCATGATCATCCTATCAATACTTTCAACTTTTGACAATGAAGATCAAGATGTTTGTTTGATTTGTTGGAATTTGTGCATCTTATCTTTTTATTGATTTATCTTTGGCTTCGGTCATGTTCCTATGTTGCTCGATGATGTCACTGAGTGATTTAGAGTGATCGGGATGGTTCGTGGTCCTTTTCTTTTTTTTGTTGTGATTGTTGTTTGTCTGTGATGTGTCTGTCTTTTGCAAAAAGGGTTGCATTTCAGCTCTGGCCTTCAATGCCATGATGCTACGCATCCATTTTGCCATATCAAATAAAGGTTCTCACCTACTTATGTGCATTTTTGAAAGCAAGTTTTTCTTCATCTCTAACTATCCTCTGTCTAATTTCTTCTTACTAACATTTCTTCCGTCAGTCTTGGTGATCTGTTCGAACCTATCATTTTCTGTCATTCTTATCGATCAATTGGCCTCTTTTCTGGATATTTCTAGCCCATTCCTCAAGGGGGCATGCATATGTCATTATCATTGTCTAGGGCATTTTCATTATTGTTCTTTGAAACAACGCTTAAAATCGCATTGTCTCAAAGAGGGGCAAAATGTAGACACCTAAAAATGGTCAACGCTTGCGGAGTCATACTTTAACATTTGCGCATTTCCTCATCTTATGTTTTTGCATCGCATTAACATTTCTCCTATGTCACGCATTTGGTCTTTATCATTTGCGAGCATCGAGTCTTTCTTCTGCATTCTTCATTTGTCTCGCTTTCGAATTTGGTCTTGTCGATAACAATCTTTAATCATGATTTTGGTCGATCTTGTCAATCTCTTATCAACTTGTCAATCTCGTCGTTTTACGATCGATTGTCATCGATCCTTGTCCTCTTCAATCATGTCAATTTGGATCAATTTGTCATTGTTCCTCGGCACATTTATCAATCAAATCATTTATCAACACTTGTCATTTATCAATCCAAAATCATGATCGAATCGATTACAATTATCCTTTGTCAAGACCTAATTGTCGTCTTTGCATTTCTAATTCATCTTCCAAGGTTTTATGATTTATTCATTTAATCTTGTTTGGCATTTTCCCTCTAGGTTAAATAATTTATTTATTTATCCTAAGTCTTCTTGTCACAATTAAATGTTTATTTAATTGGCTAATTAATTCCTCCTATTTTTGTAAATTAATTAATGAATGAGAAATTATTAATTAATTTACCTAATTTGCATCAATTCCTAATTTCCAAGTCATCATTTCTAACCTAATTTTCTAATTTCTCCTAAATTCCTAAATGTCTATTTCTATTTCAAATTCATGTCATAAATCCTTGCATAGCAATTTGTCATACACATGTCATAACTTTGCTATTCTTGATTTGAATTTCTATTCGAATCAATTTCATGCTAATCTTGTCTTTTTCTCCAATTTCTCTATAAATTGGATGAATTTCTTCAATCAAAGTCCCTTGATCCTTGATTCTTAATTGGTAATCAGACTATCGAATTTCTAGTACTCTTGATCAATAATCTTGTCTACTTGCTTTCAATCATGTATGTGCACTTGTAGGTGAGATCCACAACCAAACCATTTGAAGAGGAAAGAAGAACAATGGAGCCGCATGAAGGAGCATTCAAATCACATCTTTGGTTTGCATAATCTTTTCTTTTGAATGTTTTTATTTCATGTCTCTATTGAGTGTTGTTTAGGATAGATCATTGCAATAAATGCATTTGTGATTGAGCTATTATGTTTATTTCGTTTGTGATGATTTCCTATTTCCTAATGTACACAATATATTTATAGACTCTTTGGTAGTTATAAACCATCTAACTAACTTTATGACTCTTCATCTTCCCTTTTACAACTTTATGTGCAATTTTTGCACTTTTACATTTTTGTAAATGTTGCACTTTTGCAATTTTCTTGCAACTTTGACACTTTTTCCTAATGACTCACCAAATTGTAAAAACTCTTATAGACTATTTGAGATATTTTATGTTGATTTTACCCTTCCATGGGTTATTTCAACAATCTTGACCTTATAGACCAAACTGGGATCTAAAGAACAACTTTTAACAACTTTATGCAAATAATTACAATAATTAATCTTGTCTTTACAAATGGATTCATCATGAATCAATATTGTAATGCCCCGCCAGGAAACCCCTAAGGGTTTAAGTTAAAAACACTCAATTAGAGTTTAAATATTTTTTTTTTTAATAATAGTTAAGAGTGTTAATGAAAAGTTACAACATTAAGATAATTTGGAGTTATCTGAAACTTAGATAACACAGCGGAAGGCTAAATGATCCTAAGGAGTTTCCCAACGCGATTACATAACCTTACACCTAGCTCAACTTGCGTCAATTGATCCAATAAACTGGATGACTTAATTACGAGATAATGCTTAAGGCTTGATTATACATATGTTCAATGATTTGACATCTTATAATAGATAGGAAGCGTTCATTTACTTTGGGTGGTTAGGAGGCCATCGTGAGGTTATCTACTTAATGCACATTAACACCTATTTAATTTAAGAGGCCTCCCTTAAGGTTCAATGTGATAACTATAACAAAGTTCATTCATTAGGTTAAGGGTATCCATTCACAATTGATATCATCCTTTAATATTATAAGTATGGCTAATAAGATGAGATACATTCATTAGGGAATAAACTACAATTAATAGAGTGAGGTCCCTTCATTTGATTTCATGCATAGCCAACTAATGAGTTGTAGTTCTTTTATGAAAGATAAAATGTGAGTAGCCATAGAATTCATTGAAGTCTTAATAAAGATAATAGATGGCTAAATTCATTAAGGTGACAATATATTAGGACCACAGGAGAGCATCCCTTAAATTAAAATATAGTTAGCAAGATGATATTCATCATTACATGATTAAAACATGAGTACACAGTGACGTTCTTTCATTATGATTAAAGTATAATTATCTTATTGCATGTCACTCCTTTTTAATCAAATAAGGTTAACATGAAGAGATACATTTACTAAGGTTGAGATAAAATCAACTATACCCATACTTCCCATTTTAGTTCCATTTTAGCAATTATAAGGGATTCTTTTATTAAGGATTACAATTATGGATAAATAGTTGAGTCCACCCAATTATCAAGTTAATTTTGGTAAGGATTATTGTTAAGATTAAAACGTGATATAACTAAACAAATTCATCCAATGTAGTGAAACATAATTAACATGGCGTTAATTCATTTAAGAAGATAAAAGTAAATACCTATATGATGTTCATCCTTTAGATTTCTACTTAGAAATTATGACATTAATTCTATCTTTGCTTCCCATACTCATTTGTTCAATTCACATGCTTAATAACAAGTTAATCCAACGATGTAATCTAGCAAGATTCTTTCCACTATTACAACTTTTAATTCACATTTTCAAAAAAACTTTTCCATCATCTCATTTACAATCTTTCATGAACCTGCTTACTACATTTGACAAGATGAATAATTTTATGCACTTAGATTTAAATTCATTAAATTCACACCATGCACTTATACAAGATATCCACCATACATAATAACTTAAAGCATGAAACAACGGAAACTAAGACATCGCATAACACAGATATGATCTCGGAGTTCACCCCTAAAGGGCTACATCTCTGGGTCTGCTCAACTGCAAGACCCCTTTGGTATTATATCGTTAGGAATACATAATTTATAAGTCTTTTACATCTTTGCCACTTAGGTGAACACAACCAATATACAACTAACACCTCAGTAGGAATTTACATAATGATCCCTTTTGAAGTGGATCCAAATGAACACTTCAAGGCAATTTCAAGTACTAATGACTGAAGATTCTCTGACTAGGGACATAATCGGCTATGACCAACACAAGTAACTAGATGGCAGGGTCTGAAACAAATACATCAAGGTTTGCCGCCACTCTAACAAGGCAAATACGGAACTTAAACTTACAACATATTGCTTTAAAACGATACGATTTCAAAATCTACATGCATCCTACTAGCATGTCGTTGAAGAAATAACAAACTATACGAAGATAAATTTAGATTCAAATTTCATACTCTCCTATACTTTAGTTTTCATTTCTAAAATTTTCGGAAGATCATAATTCATTCAAATCGAAAGACAATGCTTATTTAAAAGAAATACAATGTCTTATTAAAATATATTTCATAACGTTAGCAATGGTGTTTTATTTTAAAGGTCTCCAAATACAGACAATATTTGATCTCTTCTCCAAGGATTACCTTTCCTATTAACGAAGTTCCAAATTTAAACGTTTGTTAATATCAATTTAATAATCCAAGATTATTAAATTTTAAATACTCTACAATAATAAAAGAATATGCAATCTCCATTATTTAATATATATATATATATTTAGCAACTAAATTCTAAATATATAAAACAAAATAGATTTTTCTACAAATTTATTTCAACTCTTTTATACTTTCCATTTGTTTCTTTCATTTTATAATTGTCAATATCATATTTTTTTTTTTTTAACAACAAAAATAAAATTAAAACAAACTTTATGCTTCCCCTTTTTTTTTTCTTATTGCAAACCCTAGTCCTTAACGCAGGACCCTGCAACCCACAATGTGGACGCAGGTTCTGCGGCCCACACTGTGGACACAGGCCTTGCGGCCCACACTGTGGATGTAGCCTGCAGACCACATTGTGGTCGCAGTCCCTGCGGCCCACACTGTGGTCGCAGCCTGCGGCCCACAATGTGGTCGCAGCCTGCGGCCCACAATGTGGTCGCAGTACCTGCGGCCCACATTGTGGTCGCAGCCTGTGGCCCACACTGTGGTCGCGGGGAGGCTGCAAAATACGGTGGCGCCGTGGGGGGAAGAAATGGGGGAGGGGGCGGCGGCACAAGCCGAGCTTCGGCTCCTCCGCCCGCCAAACCCTAGCCCCAAACACATACAATTTTTTTTTTTATTATTATTATTATTATTTTTAATAGTTTTCAGGCAATATAATTTGGTAATAATAAAAATACATAGCCAATCCCCAGATACATGTCCCACAGTCTTATAGACAGGGATTTAAAGCATGTTCCAGCAACTTCTCCTATTTTGAAAGGAAAACACAGTCCATTTAATTTCCAGCTTGCTCATAATAAACAACCAACTGGGAGACCATTTTTTTTTTGACATAAACATGAACAAAACAATCCAAAACAAAACATAAAACCCCAATCCAAAACAATGTTCATTTTCCACACAAGATCCAACAAATAAACAAGAGGGTGGGTTGGAATCCTACTTCCAAACGCATTCCAGGAAGAGATTTTGACGAAGAGCTCCACCTGCAACTCCAAGCAAATTCCCCATCTTTTTCCAAAAAAAACCAAGCTCCCAAGAAAAGAACCCCCAAAAACCTTTTCAAACTAGGTTAAATGAGAAACCCTATTTTTGCCCTAATTTTGAATTTTGAATTTAGGCATTTATTTTTAAAATAAAATGAATGAAAATGAAAATGGAAGTCATTACTTTCCATTATTTATTACATCTTATTCGCTTTCCTTATTAAAATTAAAAGGCTTCTATTTCTTATTGAGTTTTAAATTTTAATTTCTCAATATAGATTTTAGGCCTACTTCAAAATTTTGAAACTATTGATCGGGTAAGGCGTTTTGATTAATTTGATTCTCTAACAACCAATCTTTTATACTATATCAACTATACAAGTAAAAAGGAAATAATTTATTTTTAAATAATAAAATTTACCCTTTCTCTTCCAACATGCGAAAATGATTAATTTATTTCTATTTCTCAAATGACTTAAAACCTTTCCTTTCTAAAACGCATAGCTCATTAAATTTGTTATTATTAAATTTAACTATTAAATTGACTCGCTATAACATAATAAAGCAACCTTTTTAAATGAATGACTAATCTAATGCAAGAGTCTTATTTATTCTAATTTCTCAACTACAAATGTGTAAATGAGTACACTAATCCAAGTTAAATACCTTAAGCTTGCTACATTAATAATTAAAGCAATCTCTTTAAATTAACGATTATTCATATAAAAGAAACTAACTATTTAAATTTCTAAATTACTAATGCGTACATCTACTCATTAAATAGAATTAAATACTTAGGATAACAACTCCACGTACCCTGCGCAAGGCATGCAAATCGAGGAAGTCCACCAAATCACATGACACGCAACCCAATGCAAGGAAAGCCCCACGAACCACACCTGCGATGCTCACCTGACCATGGCTAAGGCAAGACAAGAGTTTTATAACCACCAAATCCGAATTCTAAGGATGAAGGAGGCATACTCAACCTTGCAAATCCCAAAGGAGATGAACCTCGCCCTAGGTGGTGTTGTACTTGCAATCTCTTGCACCCATGAATTCATGCAAGCATACATATACATATACATATTCCATGAAGGTGTTAGCTTGAGATTTATCACAAGGGTTAGGAAGCAATTACATTTACACAAGAATCGATGCAAAAGTACAATAATAGGTATGCACGATTATTTATATTATCTAAACTACACATTGCACCATGGTTAACCTACCATTCAAGAATGCCACATAGGAAGTCGATCAAGGTCAAATGGGTTTTTCAGTTCTGACTAGGGTAGGGGCATTACAAATACATCATAAAAATAATCAAAATGACTTAAAACATCACTTTTCTCCTAGTGACCTCATGTTCTTGGGTGCTCCTATACCACTGATCTACACTCTGTTAGCTCAAGCACTCTCTCTTCTCGCAACTGGCATCACGCTTTTGATCTTTAATCTGCATATTTATTTATTTTCTTTCCTGCCAAAACATAGATTCAAACTCTGGCACACTTAGGATTTTCTCCAATGACCTAATCTGTATTAGGTCATATCGAATCTCATTTCCAAGATTGATAGCCTACAACAATGACACACCACACACCAAATCCTTCCTTCAAATTCACATTTTCAATATTTGGCAAACACGGCCCGGCTTTTAGTCTATCATAATAAATGTAAACAATAGTTTCCTTCTGTAGATTAACTAGTCGATCAAATATCTTGGATTGATCATGATGAAAAAAGATCAAATCTCTACACCTCAGTCTGCATCAAGCCACATTTCTCTGTACTCCTCTTATTATTTCAGCATTCGACATTAATGTCAACCCAATCACCAACTACCTCACCGAAACACCATTTATCCTCCACTGCACGTATGCCACCTGTATCCTTTGTATCATCCTCATTGGCATCCACCTTTGCTCACTATGTTGGTTAAGGATTAGTCATCGACCATAAACATCCTACCGATATTTGCCTTATATTATCGGTCTTCTACTTGTTCATGCATACTCACTGGTGGACCTGTTTACCAATTGACACTGCACCTTCCTACATACTGGTTGACATAACTAGTTTATCTCTTTTCTTTCTTATGTTTTCTTACTGATGAACATCCATACTAGTAACATCTCCTACTTGTATCCTACATACACCTTGCATACTGGTAACTATCCATACTAGTGACATGTTATACTTACTGGTTGACATCAATAACAACACAATACCAACAATCTTCCCCTTTGGCATTGATCTCAACACACACTTATCACTATCATACTAATTCCTTCTCCTCCTTTGATGACAATGACAAAGGGAACAAACAGTGTCCATTATCTACTAGCATACTGGTTCCTTCTCCATCATCCAATATCTACTCACTTTTTGTCATTCTCCAAGTAGAGTAGATCACAAGACTCCATATGTACTCAACCAGTACAATCTCCCCCTTTGTCAAGTATGTTGTTCTCAAAAATGAGAAACTCAAGTTAATCTGCAATCTATCTATGAAATAGAAAATCTCAATCAATGAAATGCTTCAGGGCTTGGACAACATAACATAGGATCCTAATGATCCTCCTACACTTTAGGTTCTGCTAGACCTAGGGGGGACACCCTTTGATGCATAAAATACAACCAGTTACAGACACATGATATCAATAAAAGCAGATGAATCTCAAAAGGCTCAACAACAAGGAGGTTAATGCAGATGGGCTAGATCTACATTGACATCTCAACTAGATTGGAGCATGAGATAGGTGGAACATTACCACAAAATAGAAAGGAAAAGATATTCTAATTTGATTTTTTTTTTTTTAAATAGAAGCAAGTAACTTCTAGCTATAATAGATTAGTGCCTTAACCTGGGAATAGAGTCAATACAAAAACCACAAATGGAATCCAAGCTGCACATCAGATTCATTGAAAAAGATATCCCTGTGTTAATGCCTAACATTAATACATTCTAAACTCAATCAGAGGATCATACATATCCAAACATTGACCCAAATCCAAAATGATTGTTCACAGAATTTAAACTATTCCTTGAAGAGTACCTAAGAACACCCATTACACTCCCACTTTGAGAGGACAAACCCAAACTCCCTTAAAGACTGGATTTATTGAAAATAAAGAATGCCTAAAGACAATCCAATGTAACTGTATATATGCCTTACATATATGTGACCTACAACTAGGAAACAATCTGTGAAATGTATCTATTCAAAGATAGAAGAATAGGAACATCAACCATTACAGCTAACAAAATTACATCCCAAAATGGAACCCCTCTTGGAAATCTCCTTTGGAGAATTTCTCCAAAAACTAGAACCTCTACAAAATGAGAATAATTCGGAATAATAAGGAAGAGATAAATTTTGGATTTCAATCTCTGACAATGGCAACTACCAAATCGTTCGACATTAACTACTCACACACTTGGCTTGTAGAAAATCATCTTTGACAAACTAAAAAATTCCTTCTGAAATCCTGAAGCAACTGCCCTTGAGATACTTGACGTGTGAAACAACTGACAGTAGAAACAAAATCCTCAGATCAAGAGCTTTCCAATGATACATAACACTTGTATATTCGGGAAAAAGATAACCCCTCAACCATCAATCCCTCTGCAAGTCAGTCATTAATTTCTCTTGCAGATTAGTTAGACACAATAGTCATTTAAATTTTTGAATTTTCTGCACTATAGCCAGGACTATATCATTTAACTTTGACTTTTACCATTTTCCTCCTTCTGTACTCTACCATGTGGCACCCCCTGATTGGCTCTGGGGTCCTTGTCCTACCACCTTAGTACGACCTAGACTCATTATCGGAATGAAGCTCTTCCTTGTCACTGGGTCATGAGGGATATGCCAACGAGCAGTTTCCCATCGTGACCTAGCAATCACCATTGGAACTTTCCCACCACTGTCTGATCTTCCTTGATCTTGCTCACTTGTTAATCACTCTAACTTGCTCCCTTATGTCGTGTGTCACTTCCTGATTTGTACATGCATCTGGCAGGCCACCATCTAACCTACCACATGACCACCACTAGATCGCCACCTCACCATTGTTGGACCCACCACAACCTTGTCGCTGATCCATGATGGATAACTGGTGTGCATCTTGGCATAGTGGATCACCAATAACCGTTGATCTTCATCAAACTTGCACACTCTTTATCCTTCATCCATCTCGTGCCATGTGTCCTCTCCGGCCTACTCACAGATCCACTTGTCTGCCACCACAACTGCCACTGGATGCCATCTCACTAGTCACAAGGGTATTCATTTCAGGCACCTCACAACCATAGTACAATGACAATCATTGATAGTCCCAGAATTTTACTCCATCATTGATCTCCCTGGGATCTGTTGTTGGATCTTCTTGATTTGCACAACCCTTAGCCTCTTCTTGCTAGTGTATCGCAAAATTTGGGTTGCTTCAAGATGCACGCATGTGTGAGGTCCATCAACCCTGAGCCTCCACTTGCCAAAAGCCGTTAATATTTTGACACCATAGAAGTGTACGACTTTGTATTTAAATACAAATATTTCCTTCCCACAACCAATGTGGGATAAATGCTTTTGTGTATTCTCCTAGTCTGTTCTGGCATTTGCATTCACCTAGAAGTTTTAATGGCATTTCAACAGTTCCAATTCTCACACAGCCCCTTGCATTTGCTTGAAATCTTTCAATTAATACCTTTCCCATTAATCATACCACACAAGGCATGGGAGATTGGCTTTATACCAATTGCATTTGTTTGAAACTTTCATTTGCCTTCACTTTTCATAAGCACGCGAGGGGAGGATGCTAGCTTCATTTTACCCTTCTTTGAAATGGGCCCATCAAATTGACTCAAATTTTATGAGTCCCAACAAATTCTCCCCCTATGTCCAGCATATCATTCAAAAAATAAAACATATGGCTGTGAACACCCCCTAAACCATAGATCTCCATACTGACTTATGTGCATGAAGTTGGTGACACAACTCCTAACTTGTGTCTCAGATACTCAAATGTGCTTACTAGTAGAGGTTTTGTGAATATATCTACCACTTGTTAACCTATAGGGACATACTCTACCTTAACTTACTGTTCTTCAACCTTCTCTCTGAGAAAATGGTATTTTATGGCAATGTGTTTTGTCTTTGAGTGTATAATCGGGTTCTTTGATATATTGATTGAACTTGAATTGTCACACCAAATAGAAACAGGGTTAGATGTTTCTATCTGAATATCCTTGAGGGTCTTCTTCATCCACAACACTTGAGAACAACATGTAGCAGCAACAATATATTTTGCTTCAGCAGTAGATAGGGAGATTCAATCTTGCTTCTTGCTATGCCATGAGACCAACCGGTTACCTAGGAAGAATGTACCACTACTTGTTCTCTTTCAGTAATCAATGCAGTCTATCCAATTTACATCTGTATAGGCTTGTAAGGTGAACTCTCCTTTCTTAGGATACCATAGTCCATAATTAATCATTCTGTGTATGTACCTGAATATCCTCTTGACTGCATTCACATGTGACTATTTGGGTGCAACTTGAAATCTAGCCACCATGCATACTACCTGCACTATATCCGATCTATAAGCATTAAGATATAACAAACTACCAATCATAGATCTATATAATGTTTGATCTACTACCGATGATTCATCATCCTTGCTCAAATTGCATCCAGTCACCATGGGAGTACTTACCAGTTTGTTGTCTTCCATTTGCAATTTCTTCAACATGTCTCGGGCATACTTGGTTTAAGAGACAAATATTCCCTTGTCTCATTGTGAAATCTGCAAACCAAGAAAAAAAGACATCTCTCCAAGCATTGATATCTCAAACTCTGGTTGCATTTGATCAACAAACTCTTTGCACAAGGCATCCTTGTTCTCTCCAAAAATGATGTCATCCACATATACAACCTCAATAAGCATGTGGTTTCCATCTATTTTAATGTATAGATTACTATCTGCACTTCCCTTTTTGAATCCCTACTCCTTTAAGTACTTATCTAACCTTGAGTACCATGCTCTTGGAGCTTGCTTCAAACCATACAGTGCTTTCTTCAACTGGCACACAAAGGTTCCATCATCATGCAGTAGAAAACCTTCTGGTTGTTCCATGTATACTTCCTCTTCTAAATTTCCATTCAAGAAAGAAGATTTTACATCCATTTGATAGACTTTGTATCCGTTGTAGGCTGAAAGGGATAGAAACATTCTAATGGCCTCAAGCCTAGCAACTGGTGCAAATATTTCTTCAAAGTCTTTTCCTTCTACTTGAGAGTATCCTTTTCACACTAGCCTTGCTTTGTGCCTCACAATATTTCCTTATTTATTCATCTTGTTCCGGTAGACCCACTTTATGCCAATAATGTTCTTGTCTGCCAGTCTAAGAACTAATTCCCAAGTCTTATTCTTCTCAATCTATTGTAGTTCCTCTTCCATTGCATCCATCCATTTCTAACTTTTGTTGGCCTCATTAAATGTTTTGGGTTCCATTTCAATCATGAGGTAGAAATTGACTTGTTCATCATTCTGGGAAAGTCTTCTTCTGGTTTGCACACCATCATTCTTATTACCTAAGATTTGATCTTCTAGGGTGATTTTTCTGTACATACCAGTTGGGGACTTTTTTGATGCCTCTTCTGATTCACTATCAATCTAAACTTCATCTTCATCACTGGTATCATCATACTAGTTTACTTGTCCTGATCTTCCTTTATGCATATATTCATCAACTCTTACATGCACACTCTTAATGACTCTTCTTAGTCTTTTGTTGTAGCATTTGTAGGCTTTTCTATGAGTTGAGTAGCCTAAGAAGATACATTCATCACTCCTATAATTAAAGCTACCTAAGCCATCCACATCTCTCTTGATAAAACATTTACTTCCAAACACTTTGAAGTATTTAATTGATGGCTTCTGATCATACCATAGTTCATAAGGTGTCATTCTGTTGTTTTTTCTCAGTTGAACCCAGTTCAAGGTATATACAATAGTATGAACTACTTCCTTCTAGTATGTATCCAGTATGTTTGCCTCATTTAGCAGGGTTCTTGTCATCTCCTTGATTGTGCTATTTTTCCTTTATACAACACCATTTTGCTGTGATGTTCTTGCAGCTGAATATTGTCTTCTTATTCCATGTCTCTCATAGTAATCTTCAAACTCATTTGATGTGAACTCTCCACCTCATTCTGATCTTAGACATTTCACCTTGCATACACTTTCCCTCTCAACCATCTTCTGAAAAATCTTGAATCTTTCAAAGGCTTGAGATTTGTCCTGTAGGAAAGTGACCCGTGTCATTCTTGAAAAATCATCAATGAGGAGCATGAAGTATCTTTCACCAGCTAGAGCTCTTGTTTTGGTTGGTCCACATAGATCAGTACTCACTAGTTCAAGTGGCCTTGAAGTATTATGTTCTTTAGGCTTTAAGCTCACCTTAGTTTGCTTTCCTCTTACACATTCATCACAAAATGTACTTACTGGTTTGATGATGGGTGGCATATTTCTCACATAGCCCTTGTTGCTTACTATAACCAGATCATCAAAATTTATGTGGCCTAATCTCCTATGCCATAGCCAGCTCTCATCCACTTATCCCATCATGCATTGTGGCTCAAAGAATTCCTTCAGATTGTACACATTTCCATCTTCTCTTTTACCTTTTGCAATAATCTGACCAGTACTCTATTTTCTTATCTGGCAACCGGTAGAGTCAAAAGTGAATTTGTAACCTTTATCACACATTTGACTCACACTTAGTAAATTGTGCTTTAAACCTTCCACATAATATACATCATGGCCCTTAAATTTTCTATCTATATTCAGAGTACCTTTTCCTTTTATCTTGATGGAGGAGTTGTCTCCAAATCTTACTAAGCCTCCATTCCAATCTTCTAGCTTAATGAATTTATTTTTGTCACTGGTCATGTGATTGGAACATCCACTATCTACAACCCATAAGTTCCTTCTCTCTACATGCAGGGCAGTCTGCACAATCAGACTTGATTCTTCCTTATTCTTGTTGTTTTCAACCCAAACCAGTTTATCTTCCTTCTTCTTGTCTACTACAATTTCATGTTCTGGTTTGACTACCAGTTCCTGATCCTGTACTATCTTCTTTGGATTGGTTGTCTTGAATTTTCAATGTTTTACAATGTGCCCAAAATTTTGACAATTGTAACACTTTATATTGACATTGAATGATGAATCTTTAAAATTATTGTAGGACACCGGTTGACTTCTCCTACATTCAAAACTCCTATGACCAATTCCATTACACTAATAACAGACAACATCCATACCCTAGAGTGTAGCAAAAGAGTTTCTACTTTCAAAACTAAAAGGGGGCTTATTCATCAGTCTACAATCGACAACTTTATGTCCAATCTTATTACACTAGTAGAAATAACCATGGAAATTATGTACATACCAGTCTTGTTGCTTTGGACTAGCAAACCTTTGTCTCCCCAAATTTCTTCCTCTCATGTTGTTGATTCTAGTGAATCCTTCACTATCCATCTTGGGCTTGCCTTTATGATTTGCATATGGGTTAATGTGTGAGGCTTCTCATTTTGAGCATACCTATTTACAGGCTGATTTCTTGTAGCCTTAGCATAGGTCTTCTTGTCGATATCTTTGCTGACTATAAAGATTTTCTTCTCTTTACTTTCACTTGAGGAAGAGAATTGTATCTCCTTACCGAATGTGTCTTGGCTATTTGAACATTGTCCTTGAAATACCAAACCACTGGTGTCTTTTGAATGCTTTTGTTTGCTCAACATCTTGTCTAAACCTTCAGTGTTTCCCTCATACTTGCTCCTCATCTTCAATTCATCCTTTCTCTCTTCCAGCTCCTTTTTGAGCCTTACAATCTCTTCTTCCATTTTCTGCTAGTCCTTTTCCTTCTTTATCAAGTTGGAGGATGTAACTTCACATATCCTCTTAGCTTCTTCCAAGTGGAGTTGTAGATCAGAAATTGTCTTCTTTGATTCCTCTAAAGCTTCCTCCAGTTGTTCTTGTTGCTCTGCAGTAGAATGCTTAACTTTCTCAAGTTCTCTTCTGGTTTTCTTTAACTCCTAAAGTGCACTTATGAGCTCACCTTCTAAATCCACTTCAGCTTCAATGTCTTCATCTTCATCTACTTCATCAACCAGTTCATCTAGTGCCATAAAGAGATTAACTTCTCTTTCATCCTCAGGTCAGTCAGCTTTTGATGCACTTTCTTCATCTATGGCATCATCTTCAAAGGTATATAGATTGTTATGCTCCTGATAGCTTCTTCTTTCTTGTTGGTATACCTTCTTCTCTTTATCTTTACCAGAAGACCTACCATAGCTTCTTTGCTCATGTCCACCAGTTTCACCATAGGGACATTTTGCTACAAAGTGTCCTATTTTACCACAATTAAAGCATTTGAGAGGCAGTTTTCCTTTATACTTACTAGATCCTCTTTTAAGATTTCTTATAAATTTTGCAACTTCAATATCAAAGTCTCCACGAGATTCTCTATGAGCACTTACTTCCTTACCCTTTTTGGTGGAGTTGAAAGCAACTTCTTTCTTGGAAGTTCCTTCACCAGTTGTCCTCATCTCATAAGCAGTTAGAGAGCCAAATAACTAATCCATTGAGAATATTTTCAGATCCTTGGCTTCCTCTATAGCAGAGACCTTAGTATCATACTTAGATGTGAGTGATCTGAGCACCTTTTTGATAATAACTTGATTAACAATTTCCTCTCCAAGTTCTCTGATGGTATTCACAGTTTCATCAGCTATGTGAAGGTAGTCTGCAATCTTTTCTTCATCTTTCATCTTCAAGCTTTGAAGATGACCTCTTATTATTTGTAGCTTGGCCTCCTTGACCTTGAAATATCCTTCAAATAAACTCTGTAGTTTATCCCAAGTCTCTTTGGTAGATGCTAAGTGCATTACATTAACAAACTCACTATCTGACAGCCCACTGAGAATAGCATGTTTTGCCTTTGCATTGTTCTCATACTCCTTCTTGGCATCTGGGTCTATGAGAAGAACACTAGGGATAGTATACCCATTCTTTACAAACATCCAAACATCAATTCCTAGAGAGGATAGATAGGTTTCCATTCTTTTGCTCCAAAAGGCATAGTTGGTTCCATCAAACATGGGAGCTTTGGAGGAGGAGGACTCATTTCTTTCCATTGTGTTCTTACACCAGAATCTACCCAAGCTAGAAAAATCTTTAACCAACTGGGAACCTAAAGCTCTGATACCAATTGTAGAACACAATATGTCACTGAAAGGGAGGGGGGGAATCAATGATTTCAAACAATTTCCAACTATGTGTGTGCAACTAGTAAAGTAAAGAAACACTAGTAATCAAATACACACAAACAATGCATCGTACAACACCAGATATATGAGGAAAACCCAATGTAGGAAAAACCTCTGTGAGAAATGTTGTTGGCATCTACTACTCCAATCCAACCTCACAATGAAACATAGTATTACAAAGATTTAGGGCACCAACCCAAGGAGCACCAACCCCTAATTTTATGGGCACCAACCCAAAGAAGCACCAAACCCTACACCAAGCACCAACTTAGTGGTATACAATGAAAAACCAACTTATTACAATGAATGCACCTTGTTACCAATGAGTTTTGTAACACCTATTTAGCTTCTCTCTACCGGTTAGAACTCTTCTTTATTTGATCGGTTCTTTCACTACGAGTTATTAATTTTATCTCTCTAATCTCTTACTCTATCACTCTTAGATGCCTTCCTACTGGTTCACTTCAGCTCTATTATCTACTAGTTAAATCTCTATTAAACCTCCTTATTGGTTACACCTTTGCTACTAATTCTCCTTCAAATACTTAGTTATAATACTCTTCTTAGTTTGATATGCACTCCGTTAGCTCAAGCACTCTCTCTTCTCGCAACTAGCATCACGTTTTCTTATCTTTAATCTGCATATTTATTTATCTGCTTTCCCGACAAAACATAAATTCAAACTTTGGTGCACTTAGGGTTTTCTCCACTGACCCAATTTGTATCAGGTCATATCGAATCTCATCTCCAAGATTGATAGCCAACAACAATGACACATTGTATGCCAAATCCTTCCTTCAAATGCACATTTTCTATATTTGGAAAACACAACCCAGCTTTCAATCCATCATAATAAATGTAAAAAGTAGTTTCCTTTTGCAGATTTACTAGTCGATCAAATATCTTGCATTGATAACGAGGACAAAGGATCAAATCTCTACCCCTCAGTCTGCATCAAGCTGCATTCCTCTATGCTCCTCCCGTTATTTTAGTAGTTGACATTAATGTCAACCCAATCATCAACTACCTCATCGACGCACCGTTTATCCTCCACTTCACATACGATACCTACTTTCTTTGTGTCATCATTATCAAAATCCACCTCTACTCACCATGTTGGTTAAGGATTAGTCACCGATCACAAACATCCTAACGGTATTTTCCTTATACTACCAGTCTTCTACCTATGCATACATACTCACCAATGGACCTATTTACCAGTTCACATAACCAGTTTATCTCTTTTCTTTCTTATATTTTCTTACCAGTGAACATCCATACTAGTAACATCTCCTACTTTCATCTTGCATACACCTTGTGAAGAGGGAAAAACAAATTTGAAAGGTAAACTGATCAAAACATAATGAAATAAACATGCAGAATGCTAAAATATCATTAAAAGACCATTTCACCTTACTATTTTACCTTCTCCTTCGGATTGAGCTTGATGAAGTGAAGGCGCCCCTTGATAATGCTCCACTTGATGTGCTCCTTTGATTGATGGATGTAGATGGCTCTCCAATATTGTGCACAAATGATTAGAATGAATGATAAGGATGAGATGATCAAGTTGCCAAGATGATTTCCTGGGCTCAAAAGGGCAGCATAAGCTTACTGGATTTCAAGATGTTTTGAATGAAGGGATGGAACCCTATTTTATAGGAAGAGGGGAGGAAAATGAATGGCTAGGATGAATTCAAGATGAAGGGCTAAGATTTACTTGTAAGCTCACACAAGCTCCAAGAGACGATGTGGAGACCAAGAAATATGCCTTAAAGGCATTTTGTATCTCCACACTCTACAAGATGCATTGGAGGAATTAAAAATTCTCCAAAAATGGATATTATGGGGATTAAAAGAATAAAAAGGAATTAAAAATTCCTTGGGAGGGGGAAATGCCTAGAGGAATGTGAGATTTTGAAAATCTTACATTCATCTAGAAAAAGAGCATTTAAAGCTAGTGGCTGGATGAAAGGACAAAGAGTTGACTTTGTGGCTAATCATGATAATTAGCCATTAACAACTCATTAGGAGGGGGATTAGAGGAAACGTTAGGTGGGATTTATATTTGTAGGACAATTTGACTAGGAGAGAGAATGAGTGGAGGGAATAAAAAATTAGAAGAATAATGTTAAGTGAGTTTAAGGAGTTTCTAGAAGAATTTATTAGGTTAATGATGAATTAAGAAGATGATTTGTAGGAATCATGTAGGTTAACTAATTAATTGAAATTAATTAGCTAAGAGGAAGATTTTTTAGGATTTCAATTTTTTAGAAGAATAAAGAAAGGGATTGATTTATTAAATAAATCATATGCTATAGTGACAATATTAATTATATTTAATTAATATTGAGAAGAATTTTATTTAACATAATTAATTAATTAATTATGTGAGGAATTAAAAATAATTAAAATAATTATTTTTAAGTGTCTACATTTTGCCCCTCTTTGAAGCGAGGTGTGATGACGCATTGATTCAAAGAATAATCTTGTTTTGATGTTGATATTGGTTTGATAGGATGCCCCGACTCTTGATTGATAGATTACTATATGGTGATGCCCCCTTGGGAGATCAATTGAGGTATTTGATCTTTGGAGTTTTGCGAAATTGATATCCCAATAGATTTGATTTGGTTTGATTGATAAGATCTAGATTCAGTCTAGTTTCAAGAAGAATTTATCCTGTATAAGAAAAAGATGATCAAAGTGTTTGGTTTCAGGAAGGATTCATCTTGTATAAGACATGATTGATCACAACGTCTGGTTTCAGGAAGGATTCATCCTATATATGACATGATAAGAGCATTTGGTTTTAGGAAGGATTCATCCTGTATAAGACATGATAAGAGCATCTGGTTTCAGGAAGGATTCATCCTGTATAAGACATGATTGATCACAACGTCTAATTTCAGGAAGGATTCATCCTGTATAAGACATGATCAAAGCGTTTGGTTTTAGGAAGGATTCATCTTGTATAAGACATGATTAGATCATCTGGTTTCAAGAAGGATTCATCCTGTATAAGACATGATCAGATCACAACGTCTGGTTGCAGGAAGGATTCATCCTGTATAAGACATGATCAGATCACAACGTCTAGTTTCAGGAAGGATACATCCTGTATAAGACATGATCGATCACAACGTCTGGTTTCAGGAAGGATGCATCCTGTATAAGACATGATCAAATCACAACATCTGGTTTCAGGAAGGATTCATCCTGTATAAGACATGATTAGATCACAACATCTGGTTTTAGGAAGGATTCATCCTATATAAGACATAATCAGATCACAACGTCTGGTTTCAGGAGGGATACATTCTATATAAGACATGAATTAGAATTAAAATTGATTATGTGAGGAAAAAAAGAAAAATAGAGGAAGAAAAATTAGGGTGGAAGGGATAAATGAGGAAGATATATGAAGTAGTCATGAGGTATTTAGAAAGAAGAATAAGAGATGCGAGACCGCGGAAGAAAATGGGGGCAATTGAGAACTCCATGGGATTATTGAGTTTAGGATTTGATGGAATGATGGTGAGATTTTGCGCACAATAAATGTGGAGAGCCAACCTAGTTTGATGTTGCCCTGAGTGACTTGCACCACTGATTATAGAAATCAGGATGCCATGAGAAACCCAGGGTGTGGACTGACTCTACAGACAAATGGGAATTTCTTGCACACAACAATGCAAGTGTTAAGAAACACTAATACAAAGTTGTGGGTTTGTGCAAGGAAACCCTCAAACACACTGATACCTCTTGTACACGAGAAGGTAAGTGTTAATAAACACTAGTACCAGGTCGCCGGTTTATACAAGAAGGATCCAAAACATACCATACTATGAAATATGCCCCAGTATGCACTTATCATAACATACCTGGATATGGAAGAACCCAGGCAGTCATAAATAGTGGCAGTCGTAGGGCAAAAGATGCAAGCCTATATGAAAAGATCTAACAAAATCTAACAAGTCTCTTCCTTGTGACCAAATGATACCTCTTGCTAAGAGTAGAACTAGGATGGACTTGGGATTGTTTCTCAAGACTTCTTGAAGCTTATACAAAGGCAAAAAAAGCTTAGTTTCACTGGGACATTTCTTGTTCATGACTTAGGCGAAGACTCATCATTATACGCATGTTTTATTGGGAGGCAGAAAAGAAGGAACGTTGTGCATGGGTGGGCTAGATGGTAGATGATTTGTAGTATCGACATGATAGACAATGGATCTGATTATTTACCTTGGTGCCTGCATAGAGGTTTTCACCAAGATACTTGCCCATAGTGCTACAAATTGTTTTTCTTTCTTTTTCTGATTTTTTTTTTTTTAATTTTTTGTATCATAAGGTGCCTGTTTGCCAGGTTTGCACCAAAGTGACAATTTTTTCAGGATCTTTTTTCTCATTTTTTTAATTTTTTTTAACAATTTAAGACTTTCTGAAGACTAAGCATAAAACCTTTTGAGGTGCATGATATTCATTGGATCATCCAAAGGATTGCCTTTAGGAGTAGCCAACTGATAAGCTCCTGATCCATATTTCACTATGATTACATATGGTCCAAGCCAATTAGGCTCGAACTTGCCTTTCTTTTCTATTTCTTGTACATTTTTTTGATTCTCCATGAGGACAAGATCACCAACTTCGAATTCTTGGGTTCTGACTTTTTTATGATAACTCATGTGCAGACGGTTTTGATATACCAGGAGATGATTCAAGGCCTTGAGGCACCTTTCATCTAACAATTCTAGCTCTTGTAAGCGGGCAATTCTGTATTCTTCCTCTGCTAGGATGTTTTGCAGTGATACCCTTAGAGAGGGGATCTCGATCTCAAGGGGAAGGATAGCTTCAGAACCAAATACAAGGGAATAAGGAGTGGCACCTGTGGGGGTGAGGATGGAGGTGCGGTAGGCCCACAATGCAGGATGGATTTGGAGGTGCCAATCACGGCCCACTTCATTGACTCTCTTTTTGAGGATTTTTATTAGGGTTTTATTAGAAGCCTCAGCTTGGCCATTGCCTTGGGGATAATATGGAGTGGAGAAGCGGTGTTGGATGTTGAATTTTTGGCAGAGTTCTTTGATATCCTAGTTTTTAAATTGTTTACCATTATCTATGATGATAACTTTTAGGATACCATATCAGCAGATTAGGTAGTTCAAGATGAATTTGGATATTTATTTGTCGGTGGTGAAAGTAAGAGGGATAGCCTCTACCCACTTGGTGAAGTATTCGGTGGCGGTGATAATGAATTTATGTCCGTTGGAAGATGAAGGGTGGATTTTCCCAATGAGATCAAGCCCCTACTGCGAGAAGGGCCATGGTGTAATGAATGGTTGCAATTCTTGTGATGGTGCATGAATCTTGTCGCCATGCTGCTAGCAAGGGATGCATTTCTTCACATAGTTGTATGCATCTTCTTCCATTTTAGGCCAATAGTATCCCATTCTCAAAAGTTTTTTAGCCAATGTGAGTCCACTTGAGTGTGCCCCACAAATGCCCTCATGTACTTTGCATAATGCCCATTCGACTTCTTGTTTATCTAAACACCTTAGGAGGGAACCATCAAAATGCCTTCTGAACAAGTTGTCTGCAAGGATGGTGTAACAGGCACATCAGCGGATGAAAGTTTGTTGTTGGGTTTTGGTGAGATGTGGGGGAATGGTGTTGTCTTTGAGGAAAGTGAAGGTTTCTTGGTACCAAGGGGACTTTGGACCAATGAGAACACACACCATTTCAGATTCTGGTAGGTCGTATGCTGCTATAAACAATTGCTCGACCAAGAACTTGCACTTCTGACTGTGTGCTGGCATTTGAAGGAGGGAGCCAATGGTGGCCATTGCATCTATAGCCCTGTTGTTTGTTCATGGGATTTGATCAAACTTGATTGTCATGAAATGTTGCTTAAGATCTTCAACCATGGTATGGTAGGGAAGGAGTTTATTATCTTTTGTCTGGTATTCATCATTGACTTGTTTTATGACACGCTGGGAATCGCCATAGACCTGTAATTCCTTTATTTTCCAATGGATAGCCAAGCGTAAACCTGTGATGAGGGCCTTGTATTCTACTATGTTATTAGTACATGCAAAGGCTATCTTGTATGATTTGGGGAAGCCATCTCCTTGAGGTGTGACCAATAATATTCTTGCTCCTGATCCATTTTGAGTGTAAGAGCCATCAAAATACAATTTCCATGTGGAGGATGTGGCAACAGTCATAATGAACTCATTTGGTAATTCTGTGAGAAGAGGATGGTTGTCTAGAAGTGGAGCTTCAACCAACTGATCTGCAATAACTTGTCCCTTGATTGCCTTTCTATCCACATATTTGATGTCAAACTCACTTAGAAGCATGACCCATTTAGTTGTTCTGCCATTGAGAGTAGCTTTTGATAGGAGATATTTAAGTGGATCAATTTTAGCAATTAATTTTGTCTTGTTGTTTAGCATATAGTGTCATAGTTTCTGTGTGCTGAATACTAATGCCAAACATGCTCTTTCAATGGGGGTGTAGTTGAGTTCATATCCTACCAATGTTCGACTGATGTAGTAAATGGCGTGTTCCTTCCCTTGATCATCTATTTGCACCAGTAATGCCCCCAATGCAACTGTAGTAGCACATATGTACAAAATGAGGGGTTTTCCAGGGGTAGGTGGCATCAAAACTGGAGGTGATGCTAGATATTCTTTTAATTTTTCAAAGGCCTTTTGATAGAGGCAATCCCATTTGAATTTTGTGTCTTTATGTAACAAATGTGCAAATGGATGGCACTTGTCAGCTAGCTGTGAAATGAAATGCCTGATAGACTGGAGTTTTCCTTGGAGACTGTGTAGTTGTCTGAGAGTTTTTGGCAGAGGCATTTCCATAATAGCTTTTACTTTTGCGGGATCAACCTCAATGCCTCTGCGAGAAACAATGAATCCTAGTAGTTTTCCCGATGTGATGCCAAACACACACTTTTTGGGATTTAGGCACAGCTTGTATTTTTCCAATCTTTCGAAGATCTATTTTAGAATAGGGATGTGCTCTTGTCTTGTCTTGGATTTGCCTAGCAAATCATCCACATAGTCCTCCATAATTTTGTGCAAGAGGTCATGAAAAATTGTTGTCATTGCCCGTTGATATGTAGCTCCAACATTTTAAGGCCAAAAGGCATGACTCAGTAATAGAAAGTACCCCATGGTGTTGTGAATGTGGTTTTATGCTGATCCTCATCTGCTTTCCTGATTTGGTTGTATCCAGAAAACCCATCCATTAGCGATAGCATTTCATGTCCTGTTGTAAGATCCACAATCATATCTATGTTTGGGAGCAGGAAATCATCTCTAGGACAAGTTATATTTAGATCTTAGAAATCTGTGCAAATGTGGATGCCCCCAACAGGTTTGCCAACAGGCACAATGTTGGAGACCCATTCAGCATAGTCTATGGGTTTGATAAATTCTGCATCTAACAACTTTTGAAGTTCTACCTTGACCAAGAGAGCAATATGCGGGTGCATTTTGCGGAGTATTTGTTTTACAGGTTTTGCATCTGGGTGGACGACGAGATTGTGAACCACCAAGGTAGGATCCAACCCTAGCATATCCGAATAGGACCATGCAAAATTGATTTTAACCTCTATAAGGAAGTTGATGAAGTCTTGTTTCTCGATTTCGGTGAGGGATTTGGCAATGAGCACATTTTTTGGAATGCCTTCGGTGCCCATGTTGATGTTGTTTGTTTCTTCTATCAACAAATTTGATTTGTCCTGTGGAAGGTAACCAATGGTAGGGAGGTCAAATCCCTCATCATCAAGTGCCTTTTCTAGGAGTTCACTTTCAGATACGCCCTTTGTTTTTATTTCTTGTTCATCCAAAGGCGCCTCAGGGAGGTTTTCACCTAGGAAATCATATCTTTTTCTTTTATTATCTTTTTTGTGGATAAGGGCATTGACTTGACTACCAAAGTATCCCTTTTCATGTAGTTGAATACCCTCAATTCTATTATAGTCTTCCATATTTTGCATTGTTAGGAGAGAAATGAGAGCATTATCGTCGACACATATATCTAAATTGGGTTTGTCTGGTTGGCCCCAGTCAATGAGTTTATGATGGACAAGATGTAGCTCATGTGAAGTGGGAGGGGTTATGGGGGTGATGGTATTGATGTAAGCATCGAAGAAGTTATCTTTCTCATATTCATAAGGCATTTCGTGGAATTCCTCTTTGTCAGCGCTTTCAATATCCGAAGGACTAGAAGGGGCACCGGTGATAGTAATCTTGGGCACCAACGATAGTAATCTTAGGCACTGGGGTGTAGCCCAAGCCTCTATTGTATCTGTAGGAGATAGGATTTATGGGTGCTTTTCTTCCTTTCTCCTCTAGTCCCAGACTGTGTCCTTTGTAACCCATTTTTTCAACTATGGCAAATGCTTTTGGGTACATTTCTTTGGATATTCTTGTTGGATCATCATCCTCTTCCTGGTATAGCCATGAAGAGATATCTACTTCGAGATTCTCATTATCAAGTGGGCCCCATTGCTTGAAGGTGGTGTTTTGGCATTGCATGACTGGTTTCGGGTCCTTTTTTAGCTCTTTTGGTTTACCAAATGACTTAGGAGAGAGAGGGAGGTTGCCTATTAATAAGACGTCCTCCAATTTGTATTCTCCACAGTTATTGTCCAAGATCTTGATTTGATTATTTGGTTGGGATGATGTGGACGCAACATTTGATGTGTCAGATGGAGGCATTGGCGAAGGTCTATTTAGTGGGCAATGATACAGATGCTTCCCCTCTAATAGTTTGCAATATTGAAAAGGTTGGGGATCACCTTTGATAGTGATCGCTTTTCCATTATAGGGGAATTGATGCATTGGTGATAGGTGGAGGGTATGGCCTACAAGGAATGAATCCATGGCCTCTCAAGGAGAATGTTGTAGAGGAGATCAAGATCGAGTACTTGGCAAGGGGTTTCAATTGTAATGGGGCCCACTTGAAGAGGTAAGGTGATCACGCCCTTTGAAATTCTTTCCACATCATCATATGCCTTTATTGTGATCCTTCCTGATGTGTCTATCAGATCCTCAGAAAGTCCCAATTGTTTTATTAATTTGTATGTACACAGATTAAGCCTGGATCCACCATCTATCAGGATATGTTTGACCTTATGCTTATGGATGAGAGCTTCGATGTGAAAAGGTTTGTTATGGTCCTCATCTGTGGGAGCATCTTAGGAGTTAAATACAATGTGTTGCTGGACAGCAAGGTTTCCAATGAGGGTTTGAAATTGGGTGGCATTGATGTTATCAGGAACACGTGATTGAAGAAGGGCTTGTTCCAAAATTTCTTTATGGACCGGAGAATTCTTGAGAAGTTCCAAAATGGAGATCTACATGGGTGTCTTCTCAAGTTGATCAAGGAGGTCATATCGGCGGGTGGAAAACATGGGTGGGGGGTTTGGTGGGGGAGGAACTCCTTGGATGGTGACTCTTCCTCGGCATGTAGTTGCTTTACAGTCATTCTAGAAATGGGAGGTGGAAGGCATGGCACCTTGAATGAAAATTCTAGCTGGATTTGGTCTACTTTGGGAAGAAGGAGGATTAACTCCTTGGATGGTTATGACATTGACATGATTGTCTGCAGGTTCAATGCGACTTACTAAAAAATCAAAACTGGTTACGTGATTAGCGTAGTCATAATCCATTGCATTAGATGATGAGACTTTTCCTTTATCATGCTTTGGGAAGGGTTCCTGGTACATTTTGAGTTTGTCATTGTTATTACTAGGTTTTGCATTTGCTACCTCAATCTCACCTCTATCAATGAGATCTTGTATGTAGATCTTTAGTTTCATACACTTTCGTGTATCATGTCCCTTGATACGATGGTATTCACAATACTCATTTTCATTATACCATCTTGGTTTAGGTTGATTGGGATCAAACGGGCGAGTGATTGGAAAAACCACTATACCTACTTGGACAAGTTTTTGAAACACCACTTCAATAGGCTCAACAAGAGGAGTGAAATCTCTTGGAGTCCTGTTATTCGATCGGGGTGGTCATCCTTGGATTGAGACATTGTTGTGAGGTTTTTGAGATTGATTTGAATTGTTTTGATTGTTGAATTGATGAATATTGGTGGTGGATTTTGGGGGAGCAGTCACTGTTTGGACCCGCTTTGCATCAGTTACACCATCATTGACCATGTTTTTATTTTTAGCCCAGAATTTTGGCTTGTCGTTATGATAAGAGGAAGAACTTTGTGATGACTTCTGGTAATGTTTCAAGGTTCCTTCCTCCAACAAGACACGTTCAATAGCAAGGCCCTTATCGGACAATTTTTGGAAGGATTTGATACATTGAGATATTAAAGGTCTTGAAAGTTCAGGCACCAAGTTCTTTTGAAATAGTTCAATTTGATGTTGTTCTGGCCTGTCCCACTGGAATTTTTTGATAAGATGTCGCCATCTTTGTAGGAAATTGGCAAAGTTTTCTCCAAGCCTTTGTTTTGTATTACATAGGTCCATCATAGAAACATCATTACCCATGTTGTATGCATAGTAGGCCACAAATTTTTCTGCCAAGTCTAGAAAAGAGACAATGGAACCTCGTGGTAAAGATGAGAACCATGCCAGGGCGTTTCCTGTGAGACTCTTGGGAAAGAGTCTATGAAGATAAAGGTCATTATAGGAGACTTCTTGGCAAAAGATGTGGAATTCTTGAACATGGTCATGGGGGTCTCCTTTGCCTTCATACTTGGTGAATTTAGGGATCTCAAATCCTGGGGGATATGGTGCAACTGATATAGATGGGTCATAAGGACAAGGGCAAAACTCTTCGAATGAGTAAGCTTTCCTTTTATTAGTCTTTTCTTTCATGTTTTTGATGATATTCTTCATCTCTTGAATTTCCTTGATGAGGTCTTGTTGTGGACTTTGATATTGATGAATTGTATCTACCCCAAGAATTGGATGAACTAAAGAAGGTGCACCACCACCAATATATTGATATGATGAGGAGGTGGGAACGTGGGATGTGATGACTGATGTTGCTGGGGTTTGTGTGATAGTTGGTTGCAGTCCGCCAACTGTTGTGACGGGATTGAATGCGGTCTGGATAAAATTTGCAACATTGTTGGGAGAAAGGGAAGTTTGTGGAATAGAAATATGTGGTTGAATAGAAGGACGTGGTATAGAAGTTTGTTGGAGAATGGATGAGATTGGATTTGATAGTGGTATGGATGGTAAGGAGGAAGAAGGCGGGATGGAGACCGTGGTGGGAGGTGTCGCGGGTGGCATTGATTGGGCTTGGATGATTGATGGGGCTACAATTGATTGAGTTTGAATAGTAGGTGCAGCACTTTGTGTGGGAGCAAGGTCTCCTTGTGGTTGTTGGATGAGAGTGGATCTATTAAATTCAGGTGGAAGTCGAGCTCCATGTTCAAGAAGAGTTTTCAGAAGTGGAGTAGGATTGTGTTTAATAAACTTTTCTATCATCTCTTGGTTATAAGAATCTGCTAGGAAAGTTTGCACTTCTAGAAAAAGTTCATCTTGGTTAACCATGTCAAGATTTTGGCTTTGATCTTGATCGCTTGGTTGCCCACTTTGTGTATGATCTTGCATGGGATCTTCATATAGGACACCAATGTCTGGCATGCCATATTGTTGATCAGCCATCTTTTTCTTTTGGGATCGAGTTGCGACCATACATGATATTTGTGATGAAAAGACTTAGGAAAAATGTGATGAAATGACTTAGAAAATTTGTGATGGAAGGATTTTAAAAACTTGTGATGAAAGGACTTAAGAAATTTGAGGATGAAAGGACTTAAGAAATTTGTGATGAAAGGAATTAAGAAATTTGAGGATGAAAGGACTTGAGAAATTTGTGATGAAAGGACTTAAGAAATTTGAGGATGAAAGGACTTAAGAAATTTGTGATGAAAGGACTTAAGAAATTTGAGGATGATTGATGAAGAAGGTATGGTAGTGATGGTTTAGAAGAAAACTTGATGACTAGGTTGTCTTTGGCATGAACATGAAGGATCTATTTAAATGGCAAGTTGTATGAAGGGATATGACCACCCTGACTTGGACGATAGTAGGTGTTTCAAAGGACAAACTTGAATGTTGACGTAGAGGATAAACTCTTAGCTTCATTCTTAGGCTTATGAAAAATGGGACGGATGGAGTTTTAACGCAATTTTGGACTTGGTGTGGGTAATGACTTGGACAATTTGTTTGTGTCTTGACAAATATTTTTGCAAAGTGTTTGGGGATAGTGATGTGTTTTTAGTCTACTCTTGGAAAGTATGTATCAAACAAAGAAAACACAATGATTAAATGCATATTATCTCAAAGACACTCATGCTCATATACAACATTCTTAAGCCTAGCAAGGATAATAGTCATTGAATCCCAATTGGTTTCCCATCTATGCTTACCCAGAGTGGACACTTAGATGCTTGACCCCACTGGCTCCCCTCGACGGTACTCACTTCTCGAGGCAGTCAAGCATCAATTCCCATGAAAACTCCTCATGGTGAACTTTATGTCTCTACTAGGGGCCATAAGAATATGGGCCGCTTCAGAGGTCCGACCTCCTGCACCAATGACTAGAGGGTTTTTGGCCACTATGAACAAGGTGTTTAGTAAGTCTTCCCGTTAGGAGCTACCCTTCGAAGTTGCGCAAGCGCAATTGAGGCCTATAGCCCAACGAAGCACCAAGAACCTAGTAGTCATGCAAGCATGATTGATATCTCTAGGATCCTACTAAGCACCCAATGTGAGAGTGAACTCTCATATAGCCCCAACCATTAACCCTTTCGTAGTCAATGGCCTATTTATTATAGTGAGTTGGGAACCCCAGGTCCAGGTGTACTCACTTGGGTCGTTCCCCTCTTACCTTCTCAAAGAGCAAGTTGGGAGGGCAGGCCCGCTAAAGGTAAACACACAATCAAACAAGAAAAGGTTGGAGGGTCTAGATTTCTGATCGTCTAGTAAGACGAGAGCATATTTTCCTACCTTTACGTTTTTCTTAAAGACACATAAGACAATGGTTCATTCCATTTTAATTAATATCTAGGTGCCTAATTTAAATAAATGCACAACATTTGGTTGAATCAGCTAGGCAACTTGCAAAACCACTTGATTAGTAGTTTGAAAAATGGAGTCTTCAAAAAGTGTCCTGCAAAACAACTTGATTAATAGTTTGGAAAAATAGTCTTCAACAAGCATCCTGCAAAAATCAACAAAATGACAAAAATATTAATTTTTATTTTATTTTTTGGGAGTGAATAGAAAAACATGAATAAAAACTTTTTTACTAATGACAAATGTGGATTTGAAGAAAGCTTTGATGGGTAAATGGGGTTTGACTAGGTTTTTACCACTTTTTAAGGGATAGGCAAGCGAAAAATAGGGATTTTGGAGGAGAGATGAAGGAATGGGAAAATTTGTCCAAGAGGGACAAAGAAGAAAAAGTTGAAGATGGATAATATGGGAAAAATTTGGAAGTGATTGGATGAAAAGGGAAGAAGTTATGGAAAACCCTAAAAATAGAGAAATATGGGATTTTGGGCTTCAAAAAGTGGATTTTTGAGATAAGGCCCCCAAGGAAGAAAATGTGGAAAATGACAATGTGGAGAATCAAGTGAAGTTTGAAGGGAAATGGAGTCAAGATAAAGAAGATATGGCAAAATAGAAACCCTAAATTTAATAGAACAAAAACCCTAAATTTAACAGAACAAAAACCCTAAATTTTATAGAACAAAAACCCTAGATTTAACAGAGAAGACAGAAACCCTAGATTTAATAGAGTAAATTGTTGCACTAAATAGAATAAAATAAAAATGTCAAAGGTCTGGATTTCTGATTGTCTAGATAGACGAGCATACTCTCCTACTTTCACACTTTCCTGCGGTAGACAATTTATGATTAAACAGAGTAAATAACACGAAATGAAAAGAAAATGCAGACTATTGTTAGCGCCTAACAAATTTCAAACATATTAATAGAGCAGACAGTCGCACTAAATAGATAGAAAAGTGCCAAAAATTTGAATTTTCTGATTGTCTAGATAGACAAGAGCATACTCTCCTATTTTCACACTTTCCTATGGTCAGAGCATATAGCTGTGCTAAACAAAATAGAAAAGTGCCAAAGGTCCAGATTTCTGATTGTCTATATAGACAAGAGCATACTCTCCTACTTTCACACAGATTATAAATAAATAGAACAGATAACAAAGCTATCATGCTGAAACAGAAACAACAAATAAACAGAAATTAGAAAAGTAAAAGAATAAGGAGGAGCTGTCGTACAGAAATGTAGAGCCGCTATTCTGGAACCTGCGAAAAAGATAATTTTTTTTTTTTTTTCTACTGTCACACTATTTAGGAACCTGCATCTCACAACTCATAAAAAACCTAAAAACACAACAACATTAGTTCTTTGGGATGTGGGTCCCACTGGGCGTGCCAAAATGAAGAGGGAAAAACAAATTTGAAAGGTAAACTGATCAAAACATAACGAAATAAACATGCAGAATGCTAAAATATCATTAAAAGACCATTTCACCTTACTATTTTACCTTCTCCTTCAAATTGAGCTTGATGAAGTGAAGGTGCCCCTTGATAATGCTCCACTTGATGTGCTTCTTTGATTGCTGGATGTAGATGGCTCTCCAATATTGTGCACAAATGATTAGGATGAATGATAAGGATGAGGTGATCAAGTTGCCAAGATGATTTCCTGGGCTCAAAAGGGTAGCATAAGCTTAATGGATTTCAAGATGTTTTGAATGAAGAGATGGAACCCTATTTTATAGGAAGAGGGGAGGAAAATGAATGGCTAGGATGAATTCAAGATGAAAGACTAAGATTTACTTGTGAGCTCACACAAGCTCCAAGAGAGGGTGTGGAGACCAAGAAATATGCCTTAAAGACATTTTGTATCTCCACACTCTACAAGATGCATTGGAGGAATTAAAAATTCTCCAAAAATGAATATTATGGGGATTAGAATACTAAAAAGGAATTTAAAATTCCTTGGGAGAGGGAAGTGCCTAGAGGAATGTGAGATTTTGAAAATCTTACATTCATCTAGAAAAAGAGCATTTAAAGCTAGTGGTTGGATGAAAGGACAAAGAGTTGACTTTGTGGCTAATCATGATGATTAGCCATTAATGACTCATTAGGAGGGGGATTAGAAGAAACATTAGCTGGGATTTATATTTGTAGGAGAATTTGACTAGGAGAGAGAATGAGTGGAGGGAATAAAAAATTAGAAGAATAATGTTAAGTGAGTTTAGGGAGTTTCTAGAAGAATTTATTAGGTTAATGATGAATTAAGAAGATGATTTGTAGGAATCATGTAGGTTAACTAATTAATTGAAATTAATTAGCTAAGAGGAAGATTTGTGAGGATTTGATTTTTTAGAAGAATAAAGAAAGGGATTGATTTATTAAATAAATCATATGCTATAGTGACAATATTAATTATATTTAATTAATATTGAGAAGAATTTTAATTAACATAATTAATTAATTAATTATGTGAGGAATTAAAAATAATTAAAATAATTATTTTTAAGTGTCCACACCTTGCATACCAATAACCATCCATACTGATGACATGCTATACTTACCGGTTGACATCAATGACAACACAATGCCAATATATTTGAGCTTCTCCTCAACAAGTACTCTTCTTTGGTTTATTTAGAATGGCATGTTTTATGTCAGAGTTACTTTTAAGCCTCATTCCTCTCATCTTTGAGGAATGATAATGTATTGTGCTCCTAAGCTCAACTGTTAGAGGTTTTATGAGAATCTCCCTACTTTTCAGAGTACCATGTTTTTATTTTCAAAAGTATTAAGTTTAGAATATTTTCTTTCCTTTTTCCCTTTTCTCAAAAGAAACAAATAGCAAGCTTCTAAAATCCCAAAGGTCATTCCATAGGATGCAATTGATCCCACCTTTTATTGGCATGATTGGCATAAATGATGATGATGTTGACATATCGATATAAGGACTATTAGTGATGATATATTGAAGGACTGTTAGTGATGATATAGTTGATATGATAAGGAGAATGATGACATGCTGATGTATAACCGGTATAGATTGAGATACTGGTTGGTGACTTGGCGATTAGTTATTTGTGTTGTCATTGATGGAAACTATGGCAATTGTTTATTCTTGATTACTTTATCATCTAGGCTTACTGGTGTAACCAAACCGGTAATGGATTAAGTTGGTGAGATGAACTGTGCAGCTGACAGAAAACCCGCCAAATAGGACTTTAATCGGTAAACATGAAATAGTGTTATACTTAAGTAATTGGTTCTAAATATTGACAAGGAATTAGGTGGTGTGGTTTGAAACATGTGTTTATATCATTATAATGAGTCTGTTACTAGAACTTCATCATGTTTTGATAATCGGAAGTCATGTTTGTGATTTACTGTTGTATTTTTAGTAGGGTTTTAGTAGGGTTTTAGAAATGGTAACAAGATCTCTTAACTAGTGATGCTTTATGGTTTGCCAGTGAATTTCATTATGTTCATAACTTGATAGTGACATGTCACAACCTGTGTGAGAAATTAAAATACTATTTTGGCATGATTAAGGATGGAATTTCTTGGGAAATAGTAAAGAACATAGAAAAATGTTTTAAGGGTTTGACTGCTTATCAGATCGATGTGTGGTGTTGTGTTATGATTATTCTATTAGACACCTCAAATAACCGAAGGATAACTAAGGGGGGGTGAATCAGTTATCAATAGATTATATAAATTTAAGAATTAAAACCTTATTACTAGAATACATATAAAAAATACCAGAATAGTAGATATAAACAATTAAGCATAAATATAAATCACATAACATTTACCAACCATCCACAAAAGATAACACCAAGATTTGTATGTGGAAAATGCAGTAAAGGGAAAAACCATGGTGGGAAGTCTACCCATAATTAGATAATACTTCTATAGTAAGCATGTGATTACAATAAGAGGGGCTTGCACATGCAAGAAGGCCAATAGCCTAGACCACACTGCTCATCACAAAAGGAGCCTCAATGACTACAAAATAAGTCTAGACTCCAATCTGAAAGAATTATGAACTGTAAGAATAGGATCTCCTATGCCTGACTGCAATTCTGGTTAAGCTCAGTACCAAAGGTCTTAAACCTCTTTCACCAACCCAATTCGATCACCTATGATTGACCAAAAACCTCTGCATATGATTACAACTTTATTCATACACAGATAATCCCATAACCATAATCCCATAATCCTATGATCTTTAAACATATCTTACATTGTATTTATACCAACCAGAGACCTAAACAATTAGGTCGGCCACCTAAAAGATAATACAATAAATTTATAACCTAACCCCACAATCTAATGGTCCTATTTGCTAGTTCACTATTTAATTATCTCCTATACCAGTTAAGCTTTACCGTTTGGCCTAAAAGACTTAGATGACTATCAAAACATAGTTGTCATCAATGACAACATAAAACAAGTCATTAATCAACCTATTACATTAAAACATCATCATCAAGCCAACATTCTCACATACACATATGTTCCTCAAGGTGTAGTAACTATTGTCTTATACTACTCTGATTCCCTAACCGTTACCTAGTTGTAACCTGAGAAACCATCCATCATGGACATAAGCTCACACCCTATGACCCTCTATAGCATAGTTTCCATGTTAGGCAATGGATAATTATCTTTTAATGAAGATATATTAAGATTTCTGAAGTCAACATAGTCTAATATCTCCATTCTTCTTTCTCATAGGTACCAAGTTAAACAACCATGGTTAATGTCTAATAGGCTTAACGATTCTAGCATCCCTTAGTTTGGCAAGTTCTTCTTGCATTTTGGGTGTTATGGTTGGGTTAATCGATCTTTTGTTTTGTCTAAAAGGCTTAGCATCTTCCTTTAAAGGAATTTCATGTTGGAATAAGTCTTCCTTATAAGATTTTAGGTCATCATATGACCAAGAAAAGACATGTCTATATTTCCTTAACAAATCAATCAACATTTTCCTTACCTTGGGTGACATCTTCTTTTCAATATACACCTTTTTTGGGGATCCTTCTATTCCAAGGTTAATCTCTTGTAAATCGTTAGGATGTGGGGCAGTAGTAGCAACTTTAGCCTTATGTTGATTGTCATACACCCTTTCTAACACAACCAAGCCTTTGGGAATCTTGTTTATCTTCAGTTGAATCACCTCATTCGCAAAGACTGTTTCCTTTCCATCTTCTATTTGTATAAAAGTACCAAAATCAATCTCCTAATTTTTGTATTCATTCACATAGTGTAGGAATCTAAGAATATCATCATTATTGAAAACTTGCCAGATTTCAATGTTGTCAGGGACTGAAGGCCTAGTTTGAACCTCATGTTTTTAGATTCTAGCAAAAGTTATATCATTAGCCAATAAATTTGCCATACTATTATAGCTTCTTTCTTTCCAATCAATGTCAAATGCATCAAGATTTTCAATTTCATCCCTTACAACATTCCTATACTGTTTCAATCTTTTGTTTTTTGATGCATACTTTGACCTTATATGGGATATGACCAATAATGAATCTCCATTGACTTTGTGATGCAGGAGCATCCCCGATTGATGAGCAATCTTGCATCAACCAAAATGTTTCCTTTCATTTTTTTGTTCTTGTTTAGTTCTTTGTGTAGTTTCAGTATTCTTACCAGTATGTACCAGTAGTTGCTTGTTCTTCATGGAAAATCTTGTTTATAGTTTCCTAGTGGTTTCATGTGGTTGATTCCATATTTCTAGTTCATTTGGGTTCTTCTTCGGTATGTTATCGCTTCTGGTTGGCTGTCTCTGGGTTCCTAGGATAGTTCTTATACTTACCGATTGATTTTCCTTCATTATCGACACAATTCTTGGCATGTGGATCCATCTTGGGTCTTGTCCGATGTTCCTTAGTGCATGGTTGACCTTCCTTCTTATCCACATCACTTGGTTGTTTTTTTTTTGGAAAGATTTCTTAAATCTTAGGGCTGACCTAATTACACATTTCATTTTCCTACATTGGTGAATGTAATCTTTTGAGGCCGACCCAGATATGTTCCAGTGGGTATAAATGTGATGTTATGTAATCATTTGTAGGGGCAAAGGATGTAGAACTTAGAATAAGGATTGATATTTGCATGTTGTGATTTGATTGATCTTTGGAGTCCCAGTTGGGTCATTTCTAGCTTGTAGCCTGCATGTAACCGGTTAACTACCAGATATTCTTTGATGATAATCTGATGATCACTGGATGATTGTCGAAAGTTCAATGACTTGAATATGGCCTATTTATATGAATTTTTTATGTTTTATTAGTGCTTTCATTGTGTCTCTCTTGCTGCATAAGCTGGTTGACTCTTTTGAGGGTTTTCACTAGTTATGGCTACATCAATTGGTATCAACGTTGGTTATGGACCAGCTTCTGGAAGAACTATTTGCGATCATTGAGACATTCCTTGACGTGGAAAGATCACCTATTGGAGGCAGGCTCCGTGGGTGTTCAATAGATCACCAAGGGGAGGCATTTGAAATCAGTAGTCAGATCATTGAGTTGAGGCAATTCACCAGAGTGGAAGGAGAAATGCCACTGAGGAGAAAAAACCCCCAAAGGGTAGAGCTAATGATGGAAGACTTCAAGAATTAAGTGAGGAATGAAATATGGAATGCTTTGGGTGGTTTGCAAAGAAACCCTGACTCTGAGGAAGAGTATGAGGAAGCCAGTTAAGAGATTGAGAAAGTTGAAGGACCGGAAGATGAGAGAGAGGAAAGATTCCTAAGAGCAGTGATGCAAGAAAAGTGCACAAAGTTGCGGTTTCCAACTTTTTTAGATCATTGAACCTAAAGGATCTAATCAATTGGATCAGAGAGTTGGAGGACTACTTTGATTTTGAGGATGTCAAGGACCTGTAAAGAGTTTGGTTGGCATAGGCCAAGTTGAAAGGGCATGCTACCTTGTGGTGGAAAGTGTTGCAAAAAGATAGAGTAGAGAATGGTGAATTGAAGATAGCCCGGTGGAGACAGATGGCTGCAAGATTGAAGGCCAAGTTCATATTGGGAGACTATGAACTGTAGTTGTTCAGGAAGTTGCAAAACCTGAAATAGAGAAACATGACTGTGAAGGAATATACCGAGGAGTTCTACAAGGTGGTAATCACATCTAGACATAAAGAGATGGATAGAGAAAAGGTGGTGAGGTACATCAATGGGCTTTCTTTTAACATTCAAGATGAGATGAATATGTTAAAGGTTTCAACAGTTGAAGAAACTTACTAGTATGCTTTGAAGGTTAAGGAGAAGGTGAGAAGAACATAACCAAATAGAGGAAAGGATAAATTCAAGATGAATGATAGTATGAAGAAACTAGTTGAATAAGAGGAGGCAAAACCTAAGTGGAGTAAATAACCACAACAAAAGACACCAAGGAAGGGTAGTAGCAATATCGATAGAGAATTTCTTGGTTAATGTTTCAAGTGTGGAGAAACCGGACATAGATCCTATCAATGTAAGCAAGGAATGACAAGAAGTTGTGTGGCAAGTGAAGAACCAGATGGTACCAAATCTGATTGTACATCAAAGCAAGGAGAATCCCTTATGTTTAGAAGAAAGGATACCAAATTTACTCAGAGGAAGGTTCTTTTCCAGACTGTATGCAAATTAGGTGATAAGTGTTGCAAGGTCATTATAGATAGTGGAAGTACTGATAATTTAGTATCTAAGGAGATGGTTGAGAAGATTGGATTGAAGAGGCTTGAACATCCTTGTCCTTATGAGGTAAGTTGGTTACAATATGATTAGAAGGTAGAGATCAAGGAGTAGTGTTGGGTGAGTTTCAATATTGGGCCTTTCAGAGATGAAGTTTTATGTGATATTATGTCAATGAATGTTTGTCATGTCTTATTGGGAAAACCTTGGCAGTATGATAGAGGAGCTATTTATGACTGTAGAAGAAACCTAGTTACCATTGAAAACGATGGGCAAAAGTTCACATTGATTTCTTTGAAGGAGAAAGAGAAGGTGAAGAATCTGAGTGTTGAGAAAAGTTGCAGGAAACCGGTAGTAGAGGTTATGCTGGAAGGTTTGATAGAACTAGTTGCAAAGGTTATACCAGAGGGTTTGAAGAAATATTTGATAGAACCAGTTGCAGAGATTATATCAGAAGGTGACATGATTTGGCAAAAGGATCTGACAGATGAGTCTGATGGACAGATGGAACTGGATGATAGAGAGCTCATAGTGACAAACCGGATGAAGTCTTCTAGCAGAATAACTCCTCAGTTGTAGAAGAAAGAAGGAAATACACAAGGATAATGTGTAGATTTAAAGAAAAGAAAGAAAAACAAAGGGATTCAAAGGTTAGAGAAGCTAGTTGAAGCACTGGGAGAGATAGAGCAAAGATCAGCAAATAAAGAGGATGTTTGGATCATAAATAAGCATCCAATCTTCAATCCAAATCCTTTTAGATGTTCATGAGTTGCCTCTCATGGAACATCTTTTTCTACCTGGGTTGTCTAATGCAGAGCATCTGTGGTTGATGAGCAATCTTGCATCAGCCAAAAACATTTCCTTTTAGTTTTTGTTCTTGTTTAGTTCTTTGTGCAGTGTCAATATTCTTATTGGTATGTACTAGTAGTTGCTTGTTCTTCCTAGAAGATCTTGTTTGTAGTTTCTTAGCACTTTCATTTTGTTGATTCTATATTTCTAGTTCATTTGGGTGTTTCTCTAGTATGTTATTGCTTCCAGTTGGCTATCTATGGGTTCCCATGACAGTTCTTGTTCTTACTGGTTGATTTTCTTTCATTATCGACAAGATTCTTTCCATGTGGATCCATCTTGGGTCTTATCCAATGTTCCTTGGCATGTGGCTGACCTTCTTGCTCATCCACATCACTTGGTTGTTATTTTCCGGAAAGATTTCTTAAATCTTAGGTTCGACCTAATTACATGTTTCATTTTCCTACATTGGTGAATGTACTCTTTTGAGGCCAACCCGGATATGTTCTGGTGGGTATAAATATGATGTTATGTAATAATTTGTAGGGGCAAAGGAAGTAGAACTTATAATAAGGATTGAGATTCACATGTTGTGATTTGATTGATCTTTGGAGTCCCGGTTAGGTCATTTTTTGCTTCTAGCCTACATGTAACCGGTTAACTACGGGATGTTCTTTGAAGATAATCTAATGATCACTAGATGATTACCGAAAGTTCTATGACTTGAATATGTTCTGTTTATATGAATTTGTTATGTTTTCTTACTTCTTTTGTTGTGTTTCTCTTGTTGCATAAGCTGGTTGACTCTTTTGAGGGTTTTCATCGGTTATGGCTGCATCACTTTGATATTCTTTATCCCATTCTTTTCTGCTAGTCTCAATCCCATAAGTAATGCTTGATACTCTGCCATATTATTTGTGCATACAAAAGATAGAGTGAAAGAAAACTTGAAATTTTTTGCATGGGGTGAGATAAACAATACACCTACACCTGAGCCTTCCTTTGAATTAGCTCCATCAAAATATATTGTCCAAAGGCTTTCATCATATGATGACTTTTCTACCTCATTATCCAATGGTGTAGGTTGTTCCTTTTCTTCTCTTGGGGAGTCCTCTATTCTGAATGCATTGATGTTAGTGTCTACAAAACATGTCATATCCTTGTTAGATTCATAAACCACCATATAAGGCACTCTTGACTCTCTCTCAATTTTTACATTTTCAGAGTCAATGCAAAAGGTTGCATAAAATAAGTCACACTGCAAGCTTCCACCCATTGAAGCACTCCACTTTCTTGATAATATCATCCCATAATGAGGTGGGATGTATACAACTAGGACACTCATGGTAAAATCCTTCTTAGGAAAGGCTGCAAGCTTATAAGGCAGTGCCCTTATATTAACTATCACAAGCACCTCTCTTGAATCAATAGGACAACATCTTCCCTAAGTAGTATAACCATTTAAACCCATGGCTTCCATGATTTTCACTGGAATGACATTATTTGAGGCTTCAGAATCAGTCATGCAATTATTTAATACACGCCTATTTATGACAACACTTAAGAAAAAGGGATCCACATTTCCAGGATACTCATCTACTATATCCTCAAGATAAATTTGAGGAATTTGTGAAACCAATCCTTCAAGTTCCTTTACAATAATAATATCATTATTATGTTCACTTCTGATAGGAGAGGGAAAACCCTTGACCCAAGCCATGTCTTTCTCCTTATGTTCATCTATTCTTAACATTTCTTGTAAAGGAGCCTTAACTATAATTTGAGAAAGCAACTGCAGCATATCAACAGGTGTGTAATCTGGCAATTCAAGAGACATACCTAGTTTTTCTTCATTTTTCTTTAGCTTGTTGCTTTCAATACTTTGTTTCTATTTCAAGTCCTCTCCAACAAGTGTAGCAGACTTTTCAATTGATTTTGTCTTCATCCTGGGTGGAGCAACTTCCTCATTAGGCTTTAAATCTTCATTTTTCTTAGCCCACTCTTTTCTCTTGACCTCCTTGATCTTGACTACATCCTTCCTTGGTTTATCTTCTTTGACCTCCTAGTTCTTTGATAAATAGACTAGAAGGATTTCCTTGATCTTCACCAATTATTTTGTTTCTCAACTAGTAATTACTTTTAACTTGAGCCACCATAGTAGCTATTTTTCTGGCAATCTCTTGATTTGAAGGTCTTCTCAAGGACACAACATCTTCTCCTTGTTCAGCATCACATACTTGATCATCAACACATAACTCATCATTAGAAAAAACTTGATGATGGTATGATTCATTAATTTGCCTTTATGATCTACATCTAAGTCCCGAGTTTTAGTATCAAAAAAATACTCTTCTCCTCCAAGATAAGAAGTGGTCATGAGACAGTCAACATTGCTATGTTCAAATGTTTCTTTTTCTTGTTCTTCTTGTAGTTCTTCTTTGGCACCAATAAATTGTGCAATTGCACAATACTCAGGTGAATGGGGTGACTGGAAAGCAACACACCAAGGTTTATCTTCAACAAAATTAACTATGTTTTTTTGCAATGGATCAGGAGTCTATTGCTCCTTCTTATTCTTTTGTTTCTACTGAATTGGCTTACCATCCTTTTAATTTGTGTTGCAAGGATAGTCTTGCAGCCTTGGAGGTTTATTAAATTTATTAAACTGCTACTTCTCAAGTGCAGTGTCCTTGTCATTCTTTGTAATAGTTAACTTGAGATCCCTCAAGGTATTAAGCACCTTGTCTCTTTTATCTTCTTCTTTAGGCTTTGATCCTAAAGTTTTCTCCACTTTATCTTTTGCACTTTTAGAGAATCTAGGCTCCTCTCTTCTTCCAAGCTTACCAAAAGCTCTTCTATTTCTTTCAATGTTTATAGCCATCCTAAATGCATCTCTAAAATTTTGAGGATCTTTATCTCTAAGGAGATATACCATATTTGAATCAACTACATTTACATAAGTTGTCAGGCAAACATTGTCATCAAATCTTATAGCCTGAAATAACTTGTGCATAGACTTTTGAAATTTGATGTTAAAATTGGTCATAGCCTCATTTGGTAACTTCTTTATGTTGTTGAACTCATTCAGCATAAAAATAGCATTTTTTTTGCCACCATATTGTTCTTTGAAACAACTTTGAAATTCTTCCCAAGAGCTAATGCTTGCAGTTGGTAACCCCCTCTACCAATCCCTAACATCTTCAGTTTGAGTGTACAAAAAGATTCATGACAACATCCTCATGCTCTACTTCATACTAATTTAACTTATCTATGAAAACCCTCAGATTTTCTTCACCATTGATAGCATTATTTCCTGTAAACTTGTTGATCTTGTCCCTTAATTCATCAAAACTTAATTACCTATACCTTTCCAAATGGATAGGTCTCCTTTGAAATTATCCACCAACAGCTTGTCCACTAGCTTTAGCTCTAGTATCAACCCCAGTATTAGTTCCTATTGTAAATCCAATAGGTATCTTAGAAGCTTGGGATCAACTTGTTCTATGAGTGGCTACTTGACTTTCCTGCCCAGTGGTTACAACTCCAGTAGTTTGGGTACTTTGAACATTTTGGGAAGAGTACTTGTATTGACAATTTGTGTTGTTGTAGGGACTAAACTAGAAACAAATTGAGTATTAGATGGGCCAATAGTGAATGAAGCATTATTTAATGTTGAGGAAATCAATTTTCCTCTTCATTTCTGCTATTGAAGCTTCCATCTCAACTTTCTTTAACTCTTTTGCAATAGTTTCACTCTCTATCCTAGCTTTTGCTAATTCAATGTTAGCTTGATATAATCCATGACTTAGATCCAAGATATTTAAATATTTTTTTATCATTTATTTTAACATCGGATACCTTTTTCTTTCATTTGTCCTCATTTGACTTGTGCTCTGAGTGGCTACTTGACTTTCCTGCCCAGTGGTTACAACTCCAGTAGTTTGGGTACTTTGAACATTTTGAGTAGAGTACTTGTATTGACAATTTGTGTTGCTCTAGGGACTAAACTAGAAACAACTTGAGTATTAGATGGGCCAGTAGTGAATGAAGCATTATTTAATGTTGACAACTTAAGGAAATCAATTTTCCTCTTCATTTCTGCTATTGAAGCTTCCATCTCAACTTTCTTTAACTCTTTTGCAATAGTTTCACTCTCTATCCTAGCTTTCTCTAATTCAATGTTAGCTTGAGATAATCCATTACTTAGATCCAAGATATTTGAAGATTTTGGATCATTTATTTTAACACCGGATACCTTTTTCTTTTGTTTGAACACTAGGCTGATTTGGATCTCTCTTATAATAGGACCCTCAACACTAGGCTTAATTTTTTTTTACTGAAAGCTTTGAGTGTAGCCAATTGTCTTATTAGACTATTTATTTCTATCACAACACTAATAACCTCAAATTATTTATCTTTTTCTCTTTTCTTTCTAAGTTCCATTTGTTCTTGGAGTTCCTTTCTTAATGTATCTATATTTCCAAAAAACTCTTCAGGATCTGGCAAAGTTATTTCAGATCTAGAAGTATCACCTAAATCTATTAGGTTAGCATCTCCTTGCTCTTGATTTGACTCATAATTATAAGGAAATTCCGTTGTGAGGCCAAGAGGAGGAGGTACACCAATAGCACTGCTTTGATGACTTTTACTTCTACTTCGACCTCTTCTCTTTTCTGAATATTGAACCTGGGTAACCTCCTTATTCTGTTGTTGTACTTCTTCTTGAACAACTGTATTAAATAAAGAATCAAATAATCCTGAGCTATCTGACTTAAAACTCTTAGAAGATGTTTCATGAACTTCAGGAACATGATTCAAAGATGACTTACTTGCATTATTATTCTTTGGTTTCCATGATGAGGGAGCAATGCTTGTTTCTACATTTCTTCTTATTCCACTCCTCTATGGAGCTCCAGGAAGCTCGTCCAATCTTTCTTTAGGATGCAACCTCATGTAACCTCTGGTGTTCGTAGCTTTACTCATAGTGACAAAATCTTTCAAAGACTTGTTAGAAATTTTCAACAATACATGCATTGGTGCAAAGACTTTAGAGTCGCCACCCAAATTACTTTGAGATACCAAATAAGACAATATTTGGTAGTCTTTGAAAGAGATTTGTGAACCTTGTTCACAAATAGAAATATATTTCTCACAAAAATGTAAAACACCCTTTACAACATAGAACGTGAACAAAAAACACAAAACCATAAGATCAACCATCAAATCACAAAAACATGATGAAAACTCAATGCAATTTTCCCAAATGGACAAAAAAAACTGACTGCAATTATGCATTACTTCCCGAATGGAGTCACCATTTTGTTGGTGACTCAGATGGGAAAACACAAGGATCTCTGGAATAAGAACTCAATAAAATCTTTTCATTGACTTATCCACAACAGAGTCACCATTTTGTTGGTGGCTCGGATGGGCTAATCTCAACCAATATGATGAGTCAATCTTTTCTAACCAGAGATTCTAAAAAACTATCCCCAACAGAGTCACCATTTTATTGGTGACTTAGATGGGAAAAGATGAGAATATTTGGAATAAAAACTCAATAAAATTACTTTTCATTGACTTATCCCCAGTAGAGTCGCCATTTTGTTGGTGACTCAGATGGGAAAACATGAAATTCTCTAGAATAAGAACTCAATAAAATTACTTTTCACTGACTTATCCCTAACAGAGTTGCCATTTTGTTGGTTCCCCAAAGGGTTTACACTACAATAGGGCAAAAACCAAGTTGATTCTTCAAATATCTATGGAGAAGCTAACTCCAACTATCAATATCATCTAGAACTTGGACCAGCTATGACAAGGATTCTGCAAATCCTTCTACACTTTTGGCTCTGCAAGACTCGAGAGGGTGATCCCTTGGTGAATCTATAATATTTGTGCCATACTCACAAATTACACCTAAACCAAGTAGATAATCTCATATACAGGCTCAACAATAGGGAGAATGCTCAAGAATGGCAAATTCTTCAGTGATCCTCAACCTTATTGGAGCATGAGATGGATAAAACACGTAATAACAGACATGAATTGAAATGTATTATGATAATCAACATTTTTTAGCAAATACAAATGAAATTTGAACACATAAATGACTGTAAAGACTAAGGCCAACTATAACCAATGCCTTATTTCATTGTGTGCTTGAATTCAAAAGACATAAAATGAATTATAATAGAATTTTATCTAATAGAATTCAGAGCTAAGATAATACTACCTTATAATATTTCTTGTCTGCAATCCCAACCCAGACTACTTATCAAATCCCAGAACAAGCCCTACCATTCTGCAATCTTGTTTTAGCATTTAATTGATCCCTTAGATCAAAGTATAAACACAGATTGCATACATTACAACAATGCACTAAATGAAAGAAACCCTTGATTATATTTCATTCAAAAGATAATAGAATTTTACAACATAGAGAAATAAATTAGAATTGTATTTGTATTGAATAAATTTTCTATTTCTATCATAAAACAATTTACATATAACTCCTTCAAGAACCTACAAAAAAACTTGACACAAGACTCTTATCTATTGCTCTGCAAAATTTGTATAATTTGCTCATTTTCACCTAAAACCTGCTACAAGAACCTATGACTCTAACTTAGTAAAACTCTGAACCAAAACTGGAACCCTGTCTCTGGGCCTTGAATTCCCTTTTATAGAAAATAAGGGAGCAAACAAGCTATAGGTTAGAGGAGACACCTTCCATTAAAAAATGACCAGTTACACATAATTCTATTACAAAAAGTTCCTTTTAAGGAATGTCACAACCAACACCAAATATATGTAACTGCTTCATCATGACACTTTATGCACTTTATCCCTTTTGTTGCTATCGATGAAGATTTGAAATGGGCCCACCTTTTTGTTGCTCATGTTCAAAAAGGTAACTGCTGCAAGAGAACAAAACTGCCTACCAAGCTGTCACATCAAATAGTTAGCTAACTAACTTCTAGTGGTCCTTACTCCTCCTTCAAGGAAGTGTTACTCCATTCACCATATTCTTCATTAGATGGCCATCTAAAATTCATGATCTCATCATCCTTTTCTCTATATGGAGTATATTTAACTGCTACTTGATTTGCCTCTCTTTCAAAAGACTCAAAGAAAGTTCCTTTACATATTATTTTGTCCCTGTTGTCTTCCAGCATTCCATTATCCAACTCCTCACAAATCAATTTTACTTGGCTGTTGATAACCCTTTCTGCTTCTTCTTTCCAAAGTTGTAAAGGCTTAATTGCCCCATTTTCATCCACTATACCCAGTAGAAGTGTTTCATTCAGCTCACCGAAGTTCCTCATCAACTCCCTTATCTTTCTTTCTATTCTTTCTGGCAGAGTTTGGGCTACTTGCATTGACTTCATCAACAAATGGGCTGATTGAAGTATAGGTGGCCTCTCATCATGATATTTGGAAGCCATTGACATTATTCTAAGTTCATTTCCCTTTTGTAACCATTTTGTAAATAAAGTGATTGCCACTTCTTTGTCTCTGTCAAAACTTTGAATAACATTAAATAATAAAGAATATAAAGAATGAATTCTATTTAGCCTACTATCCACCTTCTCATTCAAATTAGTTAGCACTATGCTAACTGTAGCGTCCTAAAATTGTGACACTTGCAATTTCGACTACATTTCGGTCTTCATGATGGCAACGCAACACGCAACCTGAATGGAGACCCCGAAACCTGATTATGACACTGAAAACTGCATTTTCTTGCACCCTGGCCTGAACCTCCTTGCACCCTACTGTCCCGGGAGGTGGGACCAGAGCGCCCAGCGCCCTGGTCCTTCAGGACCAGGGCGCCCAGCGCCCTGGTCCCTGGGTCCTATTTTGGGCCCAGTCTCCTAAGGGGTCTCGGGTCTTTTTGTTTGCAAATTGGAAATTACATTCCCTGGTCGGCCTAAGGTCGGGAAAATCAGTCTATCAGCCCTAAATGACAAGTATATAAACTACATTGTCCTCTCCCATTTGGCAAGAAGGGGGACATATGTACAAAGCGTGGAAACTATACTCAAGCACTCAAGCATTCAAGCATTCCTTCAAGCAATTGATCATTTCAAGTCTCCATTCAAGGCTAAGTGTTGCATTCAAGACAAGGATTCAACCATTGAAGAGGAGATCACATACTACATGCTACATACAACATACTACTACAACATACAACATACAACATCTAAACCTTCGCACATAAGGATACAAACATCCTTAGAACAAGGTATTAGTACTTTATTTACAGTCATTTACATTTACAGCTCTTGCTCATTTCTTGGTTAATTCCAAAACCGGGGTTTGACCTAAAGGCAAACCCCTAATCCCTAACCCCCCAATCATCTTCTCTTTTCTGTGTGTAGGTTGCAGGTACGCGGCTGAAATTGAAGATCTGGAATCCTTGTGCAGAGACGAACAGATCCCCCTTCGTTTCGCGGATTTTTCGGAGGACCGTGGCGCCGGGCGCCATCATCCTGACAACTTTTGCTCAAATTTGCAGGACAGCGCCGTATTGACATTTTACTACTAATTCCAGGTCCGCAACTTCATACTGTATTCCTATCTCAGTTTATAAGCGAATCTTTGTCACTTTCTATGCATTCCTAGCTTAATTCTTCTATGCACATTCTTTACAAAAGAGGGTAGCCTTGCTGTCATAACCCTTGAAACTCATTTAGCATCCAATCTTGCATTGCGTGGGATTGGATCTTGTGGGTTTCAACCCCTCTTTTGAATGTAAAGTCTCTTCCCTAAGTGAAAACCATCAACCCTAGCGAATCTCCCTTCTCTCTCCTCAGAGTTGGAAGAGGGGAGAGCAACTAGGGTTCGATCGCAATTTTTCTGATTTACATTTTGGTGAACTCGACGTGAACATCCTTTCTGATTTTTCATGCTTGGATCTGAAAAAATTGATTACATTTCCATGTTTGATCTTTTGCAAATTTTAGAGGTTGATTGCATAAAAACCCTAAATTTTCTTTTTAGTAATTAAACTTGTGAAATGTTTAATTGTCAATGCTTGTTTTAGATCTACCCTTCTATTACAAATTATCAATTCATATCTATGCTTTAATTTTGAAAATTAAGTGGTTAAGTGTCAAAACCCTAATTTTTGAAACCCTCTTGATTCAACCTTTGTCCGACGATTTCACTGATCAAAACATCCCCAAATCAGCTGTAACTTTGGATTCCGCAATAAAATCACAATATCTTTCATCCCTGAAAATTTGGAAAAAAGTTGCGAGGACCATGTGCACTCCGAGCGCCATCGTCCCCGACATTTTTTCCGAAATTTCAGGAGCAAGATCTTACTGTATTTTCCTGCTAAAATCCAGAATTTTGGCTGATTTTATCAATTTTAACACCTTCAAAATTACAGTCAAAGTTCGTCTTGCGATTGCTTGGATTAAGGCTTCTAATCATTCAAAAATCATTGAAACTGAAATTTTGTGTCAAAATTGTGTTCTTACTGTCCTAAATCTGAAAAGTGTGTTTGCATTCATTCGAAATTTCAGTGCTTTATTCAAATTCTTGCAATTTGTGACTTTTGAAATTAAGTGCTTAATTACAACAACTTTGATTTCCGCTTTCAAAATTAAATTTTGCGTGAAATTGAGTCAACTTTTGAATTTCAAAATTTGCATTGCTTTTGACATTCCCTCTAAAATCATAAAATTCAAAATTTCAGTTTCCCTCTCTTTTTCAAAATTCAAATTTTGCATTTTTCGACAATCTTGGTAGGGTTCAATTTTGAGATTGCAACTTTAATTTGGCCTATCTACAGATCGTAAAATCACTCAATTTTTTCAGATTAGCTTTAAAATCATCATACCTTTCATCCCTGCAAATTTCGGAAAAAGTTGCAAGGACCGTGTTGCACTCCGAGCGCCACGGTCCCGGACATTTTTTCCGAAATTTCGGGAGACTGTCGTGATTGCATTTAACAGCTTAAATCCAGAAGATTGGCTGATTTTACTAAAAATTGCTACCTCTAAATTCAAAATCTTTTCTCTCTTTCTAGTGCATGAGTTTTACAACAATAAGCCCTACTTACACTATTCCTTTTAGACGAAGCCGTAGAATTAAGTCTTTCCGAGGTTTAATTACCAAGGAGATGGAACCTAATTTGAATAGCCTTTTTAACGAGGACATGGGTAATTCCTCTAATCCTCCTAATGATGAAGAAGCTCTCCATGAGGTTTCTGTGGAACAACTTTCAAAATTGGATAACCAATTTGACGATTTTCGACAATGGATGTCTCAAGAATACCCCGATAGTCAAGCTCTTCCTTTAATTGAGGGTCTAAAACGTATGCTTCAAAGTGATAAGAATGGAATTGATATTTTGCATGGTATTGCACACATTGTGGATTCGAATGTGATGCCTATGAAGAGTTGTGCTGAAAATTTGGGTTATACACAACCTCCTACTCAAGTCAATCATTCTATTCCTTTGATGACTTCTATTGCTAGCATACCTACCTTTACATCAAACATAATGGCTACTTCTACACAAGACATTCCTCCTGTGATCACAAGTCATGGGGGCAATCCCTCTTCTTCAATTAACCCTCTTCCTTCATTCAATCCAACTTCTTCATTCACTCCTTCAATGAGTGTCCCTATTACATCTCCACAAATGAACATGACGCAAGGGGGCAATTCGTTTTCCATTCCTCCTTGTAGTGTTTCTCCTGTCCAATCATCTTCTATGACTAATTATCATAGGGTCCCACCACCTTACTCTTTGCCTTCTTTCAATAACATAACACCTCCATCTCAATCTAACACATCTAATATGAATTCTTCGACTGAAGCGACCATTAACAATCTTGCACAAACTGTCTCTTCTTTACAGCAACAAATTGCCTCTATGAATCAATCTAAGTTTAGTGTGCCCACATTTGATGTTGCGAGCCCACTTTCTCTTGACATTGTTCGAGCTATTCCCCCTAAACATGTTGAAATTCCACATTTGGAGCTTTATAATGGTAAAGGTGATCCTCTAACACATGTTAAGACTTTTCAAACAATTTGTACTGATTTTGCTTATGACCCAAGGTTGCTTGCAAAACTATTCACGAGAACATTAAGAGACAAAGCCCTACAATGGTATTGCTCGTTGCCTTCTTATTCTATTACTTCTTTCGAACAACTTGCAAATGCTTTCATTCAACAATTTCAAAACAATATAAGTCCTAAAGTTACTTTGATTGATTTAATGCATTGTAAACAAGGTGTTAAAGAAAAAGTGACTGATTTCATTGGTAGATATAAGCATTTGTATGCTCAAATTTCTTTTCCAGTGCCTGACAATGATATTCAAAGAATCTTTATTTCTAATTTACAAAAAGATATTCGAGACAAACTTCTTTTTTCTGAGTTTACTTCTTTCCAACAGTTGTGTGCAACTCTTCACAATTATCAACTGACTGTGAGTCAAATGGAACAATCACATCCTATGGCTCCGAGTGATAAGGGTGATAGCAGTCAACAACCATTTGGGAAGTTTAAACCGAACAGAGATTCCATCAAATTCAATGAAAACATCATCAACAACAATGTGAATGCAGCATCAGGTGTGCCTCCTATTTCTAAATTTTTCAAGAAAGAAAGAAAGTATACTCCTTTGGATGAATCATTGCATAGTATTATGAATAAGTTATTGGAACAAAATGTGCTTACTCTTCCTCCTATAAGGCAAATTGATCCGGCAAAGATTACTTCACCTTATTTTGATAACAAGGCCTTTTGTCAATTTCATCGTTAGCCTGGGCATGATACTGAAAAATGTTTTTCTTTAAAGGGTAAAATTCAAGATTTGATTGATAATAATACTATTTCTATTTCTGGAGTGAATGATAAAGGCAATACATCTGTAGCTCCTCCTAACCAAAATCTTTAGATTTTCACTGATCCATTACCTTCTCATACCTCTAATGCGATTGAGACTAATGATTCCTCTTTTTCATCTGATGGTCTTGTGTCTATGACTCCGAATGTGATTAACTTTGTAGAGCAGCAAGCAAACCCTAAAGAACCTTCCATCACATTTGATTCCAGTGAAACCATTAGGGCACCTGATGGTCCTTTATACATAGTTGCAAAAGTCAAGAATACACCTTGCCGTGGAGTGCTTATTGATCCTTCGTGCATGGTTAATGTTATTACTGAAGAATTTCTTTTTACTTTGCAATTGAATCAAGTGATTTATGACAAAACAAATGTGATTGTGAAACTATTTGATGCATTTTCTTCTCCTGCAATTGGTTCTATTACATTGCCTATTGAGGTCCATAACAAATCCCTTGATGTGAACTTTGTTATTATTCCATCTTCCGAACAATTTCGTGTGAAGCTTGGCTATCCTTGGCTATCTTCCATGAAAGCTATTGCTTCTCCTATTCATAAGTGTTTGAAATTTCCCCATAATGGTGAAGTTGTTACTGTCAATCATAGCCTCTTTAAAACAGCTGAAAGAACTTCTAGCGTTCCTCTTGATTACTTTTGGCCTAAACAATTCCAATCTCTTCCTCCGCGAAGTGATCATCTTTTCAAATCTTATCAAAAGTGGAAAACAGATATGATCCTATCTCTAAGTGAACCTAGAACACCCAAACTTGATATTCCTATCATTCTTGAGAAGGAAGTTCTTCCTTTGAAAGATAAAACTAATGTCTTTCCTCAAGAAGACTCCCAACCCGTTCCCATGGACGTGACTATGTCTATATCTAATAAACTTCCTAAAAGTAGACCTATCCCTCATCGTCATGATGGACTTGGTCTCCTTCCTAAACCAAATATTCCTCCCTTATATGGAGCAGTCCCTCCTCCTTCTTTTTATAGAGAGAAGAGACCTTCCTCTTCTCCTATTGTTCAGCCTAAGAGACCACAACCTAAACACCCAAGTGATAGGGATGAGAACATTCCTCCTCCTCAATCTTCTTCACTTCCTACTCAGACTAGACGAAATCGTTCTGCACGTGAACGCCGGCGAAAGTGTCGTCTTAGAGCTCAAACTTTGCAATCTCCAAAAACACCTTCAACAAGCATTATTCCATTTTCTCCAAAATCTCCAAAACATAAGATGCATGATGGTCTTGATCCTGTGCGAGTTAAAGATCCTATTTTTATAAATCTTGATGATGATATAGATGAAAATGTTATGCATGATGAAAATGTTACTTCTCTTGCTTCTGATAGTGAATATGAACTTGTTGATATTGATAACCATTTATCTAATGAATTTTCTAAAGCACTTATCCTAGCTCCTAGACAAGAACAACGTGGCTTGGAACATGAACATAGCCCTTGTTTGGATCTTGTGATAGCTCCATCTGCTGTGTTGAATGTTCCTCCTCTAGCATGTTCCCTGCCTTCTCGAAACATTGATCAGCAAGATCGGGGGGTAGATGACGTGCTAGACTAGATACATTAGCATAGCAGATTCTCTCCTCCTCTCTTTTGTTACTTCTTCTATATGTTATTCTCATTCTTCTATTTGTCGTCCTTAGTGTTGTCTACTTGAGGACGATGCAAACCATTGAGATCTCTCGATCTCTCTCATGTTGACTCAAAAGACACATGTGTTCCCTTATTCTAGGTGACCTTCCTTGATTGGGGAATGAATAACAATTATGCATACATACATATGATATACATGACTTATCATACAGCATACTGACCCCAAGGAAAGCGAAGTCACCTTGTGCTTTGTGTTTTGTGTCTATTATCCTTGGGCTTATCTCACACTTGGGTGCTAAATCCTTGCGATAACGTGCTCCTTTCCCTTCTCATTTTCTTATATGTATCACTACCTTAAAGCAATCACCCCCGGTGAGGCATGTGCGATTGCTTTAACGTAGGGGGGCATACATCCCGTTCATATCTTTTCAAGAAACTTGAGAATTTCTTGGCAAGTTTAACCTTGCCTTGAGAATTTTTGATATCTTTCTTGCATGACTCATAGTGAGGGAACCTTACTACTGACAGTCATGGTTCTCCCTCGTGATCTTCCCTTTTACTTTGTCAATCGAAGTCGTAAGATCCTTAGTCCACTGGGGGCTTGGTGTGTCTTGCCTCCTTGACGTGGTGAAAGTCTTTCAATGTTGTTTCCTTGTACTTTACCAGAAGTATGAGCATACATACTCCCACTAAAGTGGGGGCTAAATGTAGCGTCCTAAAATTGTGACACTTGCAATTTCAACTGCATTTCAGTCTTCACAATGGCGACGCAACACGCAACCTGAATGGAGACCTCGAAACCTGATTATGACACTGAAAACTGCATTTTCTTGCACCCTGGCCTGAACCTCCTTGCACCCTGCTGTCCCGGGAGGTGGGACCAGCGCGCCCAGCGCCCTGGTCCCTGGGTCCTATTTTGGGCCCGGTCTCCTAAGGGGTCTCGGGTCTTTTTGTTTGCAAATTGGAAATTACATTCCCTGGTCGGCCTAAGGTCGGGAAAATCAGTCTATCAGCCCTAAATGACAAGTATATAAACTACATTGTCCTCTCCCATTTGGCAAGAAGGGGGACATATGTACAAAGCGTGGAAACTATACTCAAGCACTCAAGCATTCAAGCATTCCTTCAAGCAATTGATCATTTCAAGTCTCCATACAAGGCTAAGTGTTGCATTCAAGACAAGGATTCAACCATTGAAGAGGAGATCACATACTACATGCTACATACAACATACTACTACAACATACAACATACAAAATCTAAACCTTCGCACATAAGGATACAAACATCCTTAGAACAAGGTATTAGTACTTGTTTTACAGTCATTTACATTTACAGCTCTTGCTCATTTCTTGGTTAATTCCAAAACCAGGGTCTGACCTAAAGGCAAACCCCTAATCCCTAACCCCCCAATCGTCTTTGCTTTTCTGTGTGTAGGTTGCAGGTATGCGGCTGAAATTGAAGATCTGGAATCCTTGTGCAGAGATGAACAGATCCCCCTTCGTTTCGCAGATTTTTCGGAGGACCGTGGCGCCGGGCGCCATCGTCCTGACAACTTTTGCTCAAATTTGCAGGACAGCGCCGTATCGACATTTTACTGCTAATTCCAGGTCCACAACTTCATACTGTATTTTATAAGCGAATCTTTGTCACTTTCTATGCATTCCTAGCTTAATTCTTCTATGCACATTCTTTACAAAAGAGGGTAGCCTTGCTGTCATAACCCTTGAAACTCATTTAGCATCCAATCTTGCATTGCGTGGGATTGGATCTTGTGGGTTTCAACCCCTCTTTTGAATGTAAAGTCTCTTCCCTAAGTGAAAACCATCAACCCTAGCGAATCTCCCTTCTCTCTCCTTGGAGTTGGAAGAGGGGAGAGCAACTAGGGTTCGATAGCGATTTTTCTGCTTTACACTAACTATCTCTCTTTGCTTGAACGAAGACTGATCCTCTGACTCCTTTAGTTTATTTTCCAACTCAGTGGCCTTCTCCAGAAGTTGGGCTCTTGTTGGATCAGTTGATCTAGTAGGTTCAGGTTCTTCATAAACATATGGCACTAATTATATGCTTGGGATATCAGTCTCATAGTCAAATTGAATTGTTGTATCTACATGGGTGATAGGTGGAGACCTAGACATTGATGGTGTTGATGCAATTATAGGAGCAAAAGGGGATGCTCCTATCTGTCCCTACTCAAGAAGTTGAACTCTAGTTTGCAGCTCCACACATCTCTTTTGAACTACATTATATTCATTCAAAATATTTTCAAACTTCTTCATAAGTTCCTCCTTTTCCATAGCCTCCCTCTTGGAATTTTCATGGGCCAATTTGGCCACATAAACATCTAACTTTGAGGCCTCAACATTTGATGTATCAGAGGCTCTTTTTATGATGAGGCTTCCCCCCAATTTTGGATTTATAACACTAATATGAGGCCTTCTAAGCCCCTTCTCTTATGCCCATATTGCCAAGGTTGCATAATCATCTACGGATTCTGATCCTTTCATTGCTAACCTTGCTTCTTCCTTTGAATTGAATTGCTTCTCTTTTGATTTCCAAATGCAATCAAAAGCCACTACATTTTCTATATCCCACTCTAGTAGAATTAACACCCCGACTAGATTTATGATGATCCTGCCTTCATCTATAGTGATTCTTTTGAATTCTTCCATCATCTCAATCTTGACTTCTTCTTGATTTTCTTGGTCAGACCTATTTGGCCTTTGGTATTTTCTCTCAACATTTCTCCTTTTGTATTCATCTACTTTCATTTTTCATACAAATTACAAGAAGGTCGAGCTTCTCACAAATGCCTCATCCTTAAGAAATTTATCACATGCATCCTTTCTTGCATCTTTGAAGGCTCTACCTTGAATATCTAAAGGAGTGAGGTCCAATTCTAGTGTTGGTGGTACAGGAGGGATACCAATCTGCATACCTACACCTATCACCACAATAGTATCCTCCTCTTGTTCTTCTTCCATGTGTTGTTCCACTGCTTGTTCTCTAACTTGCCTTGGAGGTGAAAGGGGAACATGTGGTGGTGAGGGATTCTTGTCTGATTCTTCAAGATCAATGATTTTGACCCCCTTTAAAGGTTTTTCTTGTACTTTTGGGGGTGGTTCTCTCTTCATTAGTTTCTTTTCTTTTCTCCTCACCAACTCTTTGTTGTCACTTCTACTTCCCTCTTCACTACTTGTCTCTTCTCTTACCCTCTTCATAGGAGGGTCATAACTAGGTATTCCTTCTTATAGCCCATCTATTCTTTGAGGTGGAGGAGGTCATGGTCCTGGTGGTTTCATTCTCATTTTATGAATCAAGGATACCTCTTCTGGTGTTATGGGTGTATTCCTTTGTAAGTATCTTCTCTCAACCTATTGGCCATGTACTTCCTCAAGTCTGGTCCTCTTTTCCTTCAATGCAAGAATTAATTCATCAAATTTATTCATTACATAATCAATTTTGGCACAAATGGAGTGAAATCTCATAGTGGATCATAGCTTGGATCCATTCTCTGTACTATATCCCATAACCTCCTAAAAGCTATTCATTTCTCCTTCCTCCATGTTGAGACATGGACCAGCTAGGACTCAAACCTAGGAACTTCCATATGCTACTGGAGTGCTCTACCACTAAGCTACTAGCCCCTCTTGGACCAGTCCATCATCGGTTCGGGTGTGGCTTAACACCAACACCCCCCCTTAATCCACACCTCTCATGTGCTTGGGGCTTCTAGCCTAGACTTGGCTCTGATACCATGTTGAGACATGGACCAGCTAGGAATCAAACCTAGGACCTTCCATATGCTGCTGGAGTGCTCTACCACTAAGCTACTAGTCCCTCTTGGACTAGTCCATCGTCGGTCTGGGTGTGGCTTAACACCAACACTCCAATCCTGAGTCATGAAATCAAACTCATTCCTTATTATATCCTCAGGGAAGTTATGCTCATGCAGCACTGGACCTCCTTTAATTATTGTCCTTAATATATTGTAAAACCCTTTAGGGTCACTATGTCTGGCTAGGCTGACCCCTAAATGATATGGTGAAAAAATATTGTCAAAATTCACATATCCCCCTTTAATAATCACAAAATATGGAATAATAGTATAATCAAGGAAAATAGTTCCTTTGCCTCTCCCATTCAACTCCTTATCATGTATGCACTTTGTTTGCCACATCACTTCAGCAAAACCCAATCTTAAAGGAACACTGAAAGGTAATACATGTGGGTCACCGAGGAAACCATAAATTCTTATTACTGTATTGACATGATAAGGGATAATGTCCCCCCAATTGTGCTCAATTTCCAAAAGTGGTAGCCTCTCTTTAAGTCTTATAAAATCATGCAATTGTACGGGAATCCTTGGTGGATTCACTGTTAATCTCCACCTCAATCTAGAAGAAAAACTATTGTCAAACCTTACAAAACTATCCTCTTGCCCGTCCCAAGATAAATCCATGCTCCAAAGTTGCACTGGCACCTCATTGTTGTCAATTATTCTTCTAAGATTCATGGTGCCCTCAAAGTAATTTGCATTTCTATATAGGAAGATGTGCATTAGCAAGGTGAATACTAGTAGAAATGAGTGCTAAATACACCACTCTTGGTATCTTATAACCCCTCATGAATCTTATCTTGAAGGTATGGGGCAAAGTCAAAGATCATTGTAAAATTTGGATGTTGAATTGGTATAGCCATATACATAAAATCAGGTGGCATGACTGTAATAGGATTGAATCCTAAGATCTAACACAAAGAGAAGAAGGTGGCATGAAAATAGGTGGCAAAAGCACCAATGGGAAAAGGCTCCTATGAACTAGGGCCAATATGGTAAGTTGTCTCTTCTATTTTTTCCAAATGAGCTGGAAGGAGGCTAGTTCTGATGAAACCATTCATCCTATAATATTATGCCTTCAACTCATTCAAATCTATTTGTACCAAGGTAGCCGAAGGTTCATATAAATAAAAAATCTCTTGGAATTCCTCCCTCCTGATTGTCAACAAAATCTCTCCCTCATTTCCCCTTATAACCCTTGAAATAGGGTCATACCTATCTGCAACAACTTTGAGAAGGTCGACATCCATGAATACATTCAGTACTCCCAAGTTGCCCAAGTTATATTGCCAAGCACTTGGAAAGGGGGATTGCAAATTTCTTTTTTCATACCACAATCTTAATATTTCTACCCATTAATCGGTACCCTAGCATCTGCAATATGGTATGCTTTATCAGTTAACCCTTCTCCTACGGTTTTATCATTTACAAGTCTCTACCCTTGATATCTGTCATTGGTTGAGGGCTTTAATTGATCAAAAAAATCTTCAAAAAGATTTCTCTTCAGATATTTTGTTTGTCCTGAATGATTTCACGGGGGCCCATCTTAATAGACTAGGGTTTCTTATCAATTACCCATAGAGGGAAGAAGAAAACTAGGGATTAACTCGAGAATATCAACTACAACATAGAAATGTGCAAATTCTCACTTCTTTATGCCAAATTATAAACCCTAGAGGAATTTACAATCTTTTCCCTATAATTTTTCAAACAATTAGTACTTCAATCGCTATGAAAACATAGAAGAAATATTAAGCAACTTATGGATTTGTATGCACCAGATGAACCCTAATTTCACAATGCAAGAACTCATTCCAATTTTCTCTAACTCAAGAATCACCTTCTGACCACCTTTGAATTGCTTTGTGAGTTGAAACTGGTTTTGAAAATGTTTTTATTATCATTCTGGAATGAAGGGTCACTATTCCATCTGCCATTACTGCTCACGCAAGTGAAGAAATGACTCTAATTTGCATTTGAATTAAGTTTGAAATAGGACCACTGACCTTCTCCATGTTGGCCCATCACACGATCTACATTGGTCAAATTGACGTTGACCATCATATGTGACAAGTGGACCCATTCAAGGTATGACGTAGCACCTCTAGATCACCATCCATTTCATCTTAGTCAGTGGTCCCACCATTTGGCTTACCTCGGCCCTCCTTGGATAGGTGGCATCATCTCACGATGTCACGGTCCTTATCCTTCGTGCATCTTTGACCGCGAGGTTACGAGGCTCGTCCGATCTGCTTGAGCTTTATCCTCATTGCCACAGTGATCGCCATTCTTAGTAAATTAAACATTGAGTACCTTTTTGAGTTGATTAAAACATCACTGTCTATTGATCACATGTGCAAATTGATGAACCTTTAGTAGCTTGATCTTTTGTGTCGAGACACCAGTAGAAATATTAAGGTTTAGACTTAGGAAAATAAGGTGCCCAATGAATAAAAATAAATGGGGGACCCATCCATGGGACTAAAAATAAAGCATGCAAGAATTAGGAGAAATAAATAAGGGACCAGCCAAAAGAATTAATGCCTAGGAAAAGATATGGCCCCTCCAACAATGACATGACCCTCAAACTTAAGTAAAAAAAGGTAATGCGGGATTATAACAAGTTCAGGGGTTTTAACCAAGACTTAATCAAAATGCATAAAACCCTTAACCCTAAGAATGAAACATAGGACAAAGAGCCAAATAAATTCTAAATGACCAATATTTTGACTAAGGCATGAAGATTTTTTACATAGCCATTTTCAGGACTATCAGTATGTAAGATGAGAAAAACTTTTTGTATTGACATGGGCACTGAGAATATTGGGAACCCTCTTATTCTTATGATAGTTGCACGTGCCTTTATCATTGATCCCATGTTTTTTGAGTATGGCTTTATTTCAGCAAAATGCATTTGCTAAAAGTTTCTAATGCCTCATCAAATACACATCGTGCTTGACCTAAAATCATGGCATTCCATTTAGTATTGCTGCTCTTGATCTTCTTTGGAGCCACCATAAACATGCTACAAATCATGACAAAACCTAACTCTAAAGCCACATCTTAAAAAATTAAGGCACAATATCGTTCACTCAACACGCATCAAAGTTCTTTTTCCATTCTCATCGAGTGCCGAGTGAAATCTTGGAATCAAGCTTCACATTATTTAACTCGACTACTAGATAAGGTTGAGAATTTATTTCATCGAGTGCCAAGAAAATGCTCCTTTGCCAAGTTATATAGCCAACGGGTCCCACTAGACTATGCATTCAACATTTCTTACTCGAGACTCGGTAGACTTCCTCTTGCAATTCCACCGAGAAATTTATTTGTCCTTTGAAAATGAGGTGGGTCCCTCAAATGTAACACATCCTCTCCACATTTAAAATTATTATAAAATGCTTTAAATGATATTTAATTGGCAAAATAATATATCTAATAATGCTTTTTCAAAACAATATTAAATAACATCTTGAAATAAGTAATTTCCTTCTCCACATCTCTCTCATATGCATTATTATTTAAATCATAACAATGATTTAAATAATAAAATATTAACACTAACCTTGCAGATACAATTGATATTTGGTGAGGCATGTCGGGTCCCTTATGGGCCCCATCTTAAAAAATTTCCACTCCCATATGCCCAAGCCAATGAAATTATTCTGGAACCTCTTCAAAATGCAATTCGATCAAAAATATAAAAGGTTTAATCACTGAACTTTGATTTTTCAACCTTTTGCAAAATGGCCAAAACAAGCTCAGGACCTCTGGAAACACTCTTCAAAAACTGATCAGATGGCCACTTGAGATCATGCCACTTAGAAAGTCTGTAGTCTGATACATGTTGTGAATCATCCTGCAAAATAGATTCACTTGATGATGCGTGAGGTGTGAGATTTTAATCGCTAAAGATCAGTATTTATCTATTTTTGCATTGTAACTTACTAGAATCCCTTCCAAACCTTGTATCAAATGCACTTTGGAAAAATAGAAAATGATGTCATGAAGAGCTGGAACCTTGCATACAAGCTCTTCTAGCTACAAGGAATCACATAAAAATAAGATCTAGCTGAAATAATCATCCAGATTCAAGTTATAAATGCTCAAAGTGAGCTCTACTGAAACATTTATCACTGTGCAATCTGCAAAATACAAGAAATTGCAAATGGTTTGGGCTTGGGAAACTTGTCAAATGAAGACTTGGGAATCTGAGAACACGCATAGAGGCATAAAATATTGCAAGGAATATAGGGAAAGAAGCGGTTCATGATGACAATCAACTGGGTGCAAGATACAAGCCTTCGAAGTAGGCTACTAAGTCTTTTCTAGAAATGTGCACATATTGAACCCTTGTTGACCCCTCAAATCAAGTGCCTCAAAAATGCATCCAATCTGATTATGAGGTGTTGCAACTTGATCAATAATATCTCTCGTAAGTGCTCAACACTTTCCCAAAGTTATTTTGCACAAAAATCATTGGGCTTTAAAATAGAGCTCTCTAAAGTGAGCTACTTGGGTAAGCTTATGCAGTTTCTTTTCTGAGTGCTGCAAGGCAAAATTTTACGTGTGTCCTCAAAATTTTAGCCAAATTTTGGAGGTCCCAACATAGAGCAATACAAAGAAAAATCTAGAATACTGATCAACACCGAACAATTGAAAAAACCAACCGCAACACCGGATCTCATAACTTAATAAAATCTCCATGCAAACCATTGAAACTATAGCTGAATCAACTAGAGATACTTGTCTCAAAAAAATTTAATCCACAACAAATCATCTTCAACACACTAGCTGGACCAACTCACTTAATTTGATTGCAACACTGGAACACACAAAGTAATATGTTGACTGATGAGCTAAAATAATAGCTCTTTTATTTCTATGACTAATAAGTTTTTTCTATGTTTTAAGTTGCATATTGGGACAATGTGAAGGTCATAGGATATATTGGAGTTTTGATTATGTGCATTTTGAATGATAGCTAAACCTGTTGAACCTTGTATTGTTTTGACTAAATATTCCTATGGTTATGCAGATTATTATGGTAATATCATGTGTGGATGTATAAATGTTGTGATCAATGGGAAATGGATATATATATGCTTGTATGTTCTAACCTTTGATGCAGGAGTAAATAAGTTTATGAAAGAGTGATTTTGTTAAGCCGGATGGAGACATTTCGGGGTGGTTGAGCATTTAAGACAGTGGAGAAGATGGTGTTCGAGTGAAGCAACAAAGGAATAGAGAGGAAATACCAAACTCATTTATGGTTGTCTTCTGCAAGGAGTGATCTAGTAAAAACCACCATGCTATATTCTTGGATACGTGTTAATAAAGTCCCACGTTCTCTGTGGATTTTTTTTCTTCTTTCTGTAATAAAAGTTTCCGCCTAATTTCAAGGTATGATCTAAGTAGTTGAAAGTTTGTTATAAATTTCTTATAAATAAATATTGGATACACTCATCCAAGGGGGCCCACTTGGTGAGTATTCATGTTTGATTGTTAGATTAAGTTTTCTTTTGCAGCAGTAGATGTTCTAGCAACTAACTGTTCCTGTAGCCACTAGAACCAGATCTTGTGACTGTTCCTGCAGCCAAAGTAGACAAAGTAATCCCTGTTTGTTAGCTTTGAACTTAGTTAATAGTTATTTAATTGGAATCATCTATTAATGTTAAGATTTCTTGTATCCATTCAGTTGTCATATTTTCGCTTGTTCATTTTAGATAGATTCGGTTGCTGCAGTAGGACAGAGTGACTCTTACCTGAACTTAGTGCATATACAATGTAGGCCCATTTCAAGTAATACGTCCCTGGGTGGACAAGTAAATGAACCTCAGTCATGGAAATGATAGCTACTTAGAATGGATGGCCAATCTTTGATTTAAGATTTTAAGTCTAGTTATTGTTCTAAATGGATAGGCAGACATTTTTGGTGTCATTGCCGGGGATGGTGCCAAACTAAGAACCTGTCATAGTCATGAATTTTTAAGTTTTTCAGTATAGTTGGTTTTGATAGCTTAGTTAGTTTTCAATAATTCTCATGAATCTGCATGCATAGATGAAGAAGAGATGCTAGTGGTAGATTCCTTTTGAACCATCCTAATCATAAAAGACTCAATCCATATGAAGCACCATATGTAAACCCTTTTGTTGCACTTTATCAAGCCCCAGATAATTTGAACCATCCTACATTTGAACTTCCTGAGAACAACCTTCATTTCCTCTTTGGACTGCCTGAAGAGGAATCTTTCCCAATAACTGCTCCTCAAGGACCAATGAAAGTAAATCCACTGAGAGGTGGAGGGAATAACCCACCTTGACCCGTGAACCCAACATTTGAGTTCCAAATTTCTGATTTGCATGATAAGGCTAACCTCAAGAACATTCCAGCTTCTTCTTTACCTAAATTTTATGGACTGGTGATAGAGGATCCTAATACTTTTTTTTCGAATTTGATGTCCTCTGTAGGAGTTATGACTACACTGCAGATTCCCATAGACTTAAAATATTTCCTGCCACTTTAAAAAAATCAGCTTTGAGATGGTTTATGAGTCTAGGGAGTAATAAAATCAATACATAGGATGAGATGAAACGATTGTTTCTTGAGAAATATTGTGAGGCCCTACCCTGACCCATCCTAGCTTTTCAATGATTTTCATGTTGGAACTATTGTGGATGCTTTATTTTTATGAATTATGGATATAGAACTTTATATGATCCCATGAATTTGATAACATTGATATATTGATGCTTCATTTCTATGCTTTGTGGATATAGAATTTTATATGATCCTAGAATATGGTAACATTGAGATGATGTATGTCATTATTTGATTTGCAAGACTTTATTATGATGCTAGAAATATGTTGCATATCTTATGAATGGATTAAATTATGAGGGTTATGATGAATTGCTTATGTGAATTGCTTTGATATGTGGCAAATTGTATTGTATAATGTCAATTCTATGTAGAGTGATTGAATTGTATTCTTAAATATGTGTTTTATATTATATGAGGCTATTGGAAAGTACTAATGTTTAAATTGAGATGCACAGGAAATTATCCATGTGACCATGGAAATATTATGGAGAATCAAGCCTAGGCCTATGTACATTCGTAAAACCAGGGGTTGTCTATTTGGAGAGACAACACCCTATATGTATTGTATTTTATTCATAAACGTAAAATGTTTGCATGAGTGTAAATTGTATTTATTGAATTATTTAAATCATTCAAGGGACAATTGCCATGTGTGTATTTGTGATGTGAAATTATTTTGTAGTGTCACTTGACACATATGTTGTATGTTGTGCTGGCAATTGTCATGTCACTTTTTGGAGAGTTTTATTTTTGTTTAATTGTTATATCTCCTGATTATCCTTGAAGGTACCAAGAAATCTAGGTTAGTGAGCCACAAGGAGGGTCAACTTAGAGTTGACCCATAGGTTAACTTTAGGTAGACTTTCTAAGGGTTAAATCAACTCCTAGAGCATTTTTATTAGGCCTCATGGGGTACCTATGGGTGAAGGCCAAATTTGGCCATGTGTCTTTCCCCTAGGGCTTGTTTAACCACCCAAAAAAGTGGTTTTCCCAAGATAACCTATAGGAGTGCCATCCTTGGTTAGATAACCTTCTTCATAGGTGTAATTCCTTTTCTCCATTTCATTCCTCTTCTTGAGGTGTCTTGGTTAGGGAGTGTGTAAGACCTAGGGAAGACCAACCAATGGGAGTCCCTCACTCTATCCAAGAGGTTGGAAGGAGTGAGAGAAGCCTTCTTAGGCTAGAGATTGAAGCTTAGTGAGCTAATCACCCACTCTCCATCTTTGGAGATTTTGGACAATTTTTGAAGGAAACCAATTTGAGAATAGGAAAAAAAAAATTGGCTAAGTGTTGCAGAAAAGTCTTGTGGATTGGGCTGCTCTTCTCCAAGCTTTCCCTAGAATACCCTTGGCAGAATCAAGATTGGTGTTTTCTTACTTGTTTATTTGAAAATCTGTTTGTAGAATGCTTGAATGGAAATAATGTATTTTTTATTTGTATTGTATTTGTGAAAGCTTTATGTGATTCTTTTCCTATTTCTATTTATGCATTTGTTGTGTTTTGGGAGTATCCAAGACCATCTTACCCTTGGGAGGGGAGAATGGTCTTGGGGGTGGAAGGAGTTTGACAGCCTTAGAGTGAGAGACTCTCATCATGAGAGTGATCTCAAGGGTTTGTCCATGTGACTCTTGCTGCATAGTTCTGTTTATGCATTTGGGGGTCATAAGGGGAGCAAATATGGCATTTTTGCCTTTGGGGGTCATAAGGATATGGGGGTTAAGATTAGTTTTGTTGTGTTTTCTTGGATACCATGAGTTGGTTGTGAGTTACTATCTAGTAGATCTCCTCTAGGGTACTTGGTCCACTTCCACCCTAGTAAAACATCACATTATGTGATGAAGTTTCAGCTTGGGAAGGGAATTTGTTTGTTGTGTTTTTCTTTCCCCTTGCTTGTTTGAGTTTGCTTGGGTGTAACCCATCTACGACTTGGTTCTCCAAGCTCGGGGTGGCTTCTAGTAAGCCTAGGTTGGGAGGTGAGCATCCCATGGTCACAGCCATATGTTTTATATGCATGTTGCTTGGAAAGAGGAAAGAAAGCTAGGAGTAGAAGATTTTGATTTGTAGCAGATTTTACTTAGTTGCAAAAAGAAAGATATAAAGACGTATTTATTGTAATTATTTTGAAAGATAGGAATGTATTGTTTAGTTAAGTCCTCATCTATTAGGGATGAGAGACTAATTGGGTATTTTTCCCCCATTGTAAAAAGAAAATTACGACAACTTGAGTTCATACCATTCAAATAAGAAAATCATTTTTTTATTAGAATTCTGTAATAAGTTATGCTGCTGTTCATTTTATTTAATTTTGTCTTAAACTAAAATCTATTGCTATTTATCTCTGCAAATTTTGTAAAGAAGTGAAAGATGCAAATAAAAAACAAGTTCAATGTGTATTTAAGTATTTCCTGCAATATTTAGATGCTGATTGTTTACTGTCATTTTATTTTACTTAGGAAAAAAAAGGGAAAACAGAAAGCTTTTAGAACCATGTAAATCTACTTTTCCTATAAGATATCTAACTGAAGTTAAAAATGCCCTTACAGTCCTACTTTACTTCTGTCATTTATACTTCTAATATACCTAGCAGAATATTAGCCTATAAGAAAAAGAAATAAAAATAAAACCTATTTTTAGTCTTTAGCTTCCTGTTAGTATAACTGTAAAAAAAAATATATTGCTGTTAAAAAAAAAAAAAAGAAGAACTGCATGCTAATGTATAAATTTATTCAAAAAAAAAAAAAAAGATTCCTAACCCTATGAGTTTGGATATATATATATATATATATATATATATATATATATATATATATATATATATATATATATATATATATATATATATACTTAAAAAAATGCACATAGATATAACAAAGATTTATGCATGAATTTGTTTATATATATATATAGATATATATACATATATATGTATATATGTATATATGTATATATATATATATACATATATACATATATATATATGTATATATATATGTATATATATATATATATATTTATTCACATTTTAAACTCTCTATAAATATATAAGAAAAAAGAAAGTAAACAAAATTCGGGGCATAGGCCAAACAACTATGTATTAACACAGTGGACGGCTCACAGGCTGAGCCAGTGTGTTTACACACAGTGGTCAGCGTGGGAGGTGCCGCCATTGTGTGTAAAAACAGTGCATGACACTGGCTGCCACTGTGTGTACAGATAGTGGATGAAACCAGCCGCCACTATGGGAGCACATAGTGGATGACACTGCCTGCCACTGCATGTAAACACAGTGGCGACAAGAGGGAGCCTGCCAATATGAAATCCCAACCTTCCTTTTGGCCTCTGCCCTCCCTTTCGACCTTTGCCTTTCCATGGCCGCCGCCTTGCCCTAGTTTGGCCCTGCATAACACACATCACACACACACCTACAAAAAAAAAAAAACCCTAACCTAGTTTTGGGTTAGGGTAAATGAAATACATTAAGTTTAAGATTTTTAGTTGGGTAAAATATGCAACACTAATCCAAATCCGAATTAGGGTTTGCATACAAATAAAAGGCAAAAAAAATATTAGGGTTAGCTAATAATATAAAAAATAAAAGAAAGAGATTATTAAGTGGATTTAAATAAAATATAGGAGAAGAAAATTACTCAACCCTAGTTAGGGTTTGAGATTTTAAAAATAAAATGAAAATAAGAAGAGGGGGAAATACTTTCCAAATGTTGAAAATGATTCCCCCCCATATAATTTTAGCCATATGTATTATTAATTTAAAACTCCTTATTCGATTTGGGAGAAAATTAATTTTAATATAGCTAATTTATATAATTTAAAATGGAGAATTAATGTTATATGGATACATTAATTGCATAGTTGATTTAATTTATTCAACTAGGGAAACTATATAGTTATTTGATACATTTGATTAAATATGGATGTTAAGTTATATTTTAAATTAGGAAAAATTTATAATTGAAAATTATTAATTATTTTTACGAATTTTTAGCCTTTGAGGCCAATGTTGGTTTGATTAATTATATCATCAAATTTAAAGGTTTAGGGGAAATTAAAATTGACTATAGCATAAAATTAGATTTATTTGGCAAATGACATTGTGGAATTTGAACCCTTGTCGGTTAGATTTAAATAATGAATTTGTGTGAGTTCAATTAATTAATTTTAAATTTAAGATAGCATTATCATTGGTTCGTCGGGAATGATTTAAATGCATTTGAGACATCTGAATATCCCTCAACTTTAATTAGTGGCAACTTAATTAAGATAATTAATTTAACTAACTAGATTGCGACAACCCTCTTGGGATTAATTAATCTCCATTAATTAATGTCGCTTATTTGAGTTGGTTAATTAAACCAACTTTAGAAAACAATTCTATTTACATCCTAGTTAAGACAAGACTTATTTGATTCCACTTTAAATGTAGATTATTTTGAGAGTTTAGGTGTTTCAAAAAAAATTTGTTCCATTTTTAGCCCAAAAAGTTTGGGCATGACAAATATAAAGATTATTGTCGGGGGGTTGACTGTAATGGGGATAATATCTTCATAATGACACAAAGGGAGGACAAGAGTCTAGAGGATTATCTGGAGAGATTTCTGTTCTGTGTCAAGGAGTCCAAGCATAGTACTTTAAAAAACGTCACCTCGCCTCATATTATTAATAAATAATCATTTGATTGCAACATTAATTAGCACAACTGCAGGTACATATATTATTTATTTTTCTTCAATTATGCATTTATACTTCCATTATGATAATTACCTGATATGATTCACATAATCTGCATTCCCTTCCCACTCTATCCTTTTTCACATGTGTGGACTATTAGGGTTTCAAGTAGATCTGTAGCAAATATGAACTAACAATTATATGCAGATTTAAATACAAAAGATAAAGAAATAAAACAGGACACAGATAACACAAAGATTTAACGTGGTTCACCCAGAATGGGTTACATCCACCATACACAACCGTCCAATCTTTCTTATTTTCCAGCAAAAATAGTACATCAACATTCCAATGCCTTAAGCATCCTAGCCGCTTACAACATGCATTTTTAGGGCAACAAACAAAGTTGACCTTTTTAGGGTTTTATTACAATGTCGGTTTTCATCAACAAATCCTAGCAAGGATATGTGCTGAGTGTACAATACTTTGCTAATCAGTCACCACATTTCAACATGGACATGTGTCATTTTAAGCTGGGGGGTGTTTTATGGTTCTATTTACGGTTGCATAATGATGTATCTTGTCCATGATGTGTTTTAATTTACTTGACATTATTTTTGAATGAGTTTAGTACTATTGTGAAAGCCTATAGCACGAGTTAGTATACCTTTCCTACCACCATAGTTGATGAAAGGTACTGAAAGATAAATAAAAGGTTACAAGGCATGAATTTTCAAATCTCACAGGATATCTCATCTCTTTGCATTTTGTTGTAGTGGAATTTTTGATTGTCAAGTTAGCCATGGGAGGTGCGCCTATCTGCCATGAGCCTGTGACTCATGACGCTTTGTTGCAGGATAACCAATGTGAACCCTATTTTCAGACTTATGGGATGATCGATTATATTTTGAAATTGACAGATTTTAATGAGGAGATTGCACAAAAATTTATGCATACATTCAGTGAAGGGGAAGCTTCTATGAAAGGTTTACAGGTTATAGCCATAGAGCAAAGAATAGAAGAGGTCACTAGGTTACTGTAGGATGGAGCCTTATTTCGTAAGGCTAAGGATGCAAGAAGGGCAAGGGTAGAGTTCACTCATCCAACTGATGGACCTCTTAGCATGGACAAGCAAGGAACTAAGAGGATGTCTCTTCCTAGAGAATGGCCGCATGTTGCATATCATGTGATGAAGTATTTGACATGTGATGGTAAGTGATATAATCTGCATTCTATTCACTTCAAATTATTGAGTCATTTGTGTTAGACAATTCAAATAACTGGAAGACAATTGAGAGGGGGGGGTGAATTAGTTGTCATAGATTACCAAAACCATTAGTAATTAAAAATTTAATACTGGAACCCGAAACATTAATACTGGAATAGAAGTTAAACCAATTAAGTATAAACAATAATCATAGATTAAATACCATCCACATGACACCAAGGTTTATACGTGGAAAACTAGGTAAAGGAAATATTGGTCACGGTGGGAAGCCTACCCACTGTCAAATAATACTTCTACAATAAGTATGTGAATTACAATTGACAAGCCTACATTTGCAAGAAGGCCAATAGCCTAGAGTGCACTACTAATCACAAAAGGAGTCTCACTAAATACATAGAAATCTAGACTACAATGCGGAGAAGTGTTGAACTACAAAAGATAGAATCTCCTATGCCAGAGTATAGTTTTTCTTAAGCTCAATACTGGAGGATTAAATCCTCTTACATAAACCCAATTCGATCTCCAATGATCACCCAAACCCTTTTCCTGAATGATATTACATTATTCACACATTACATTCGTTGACCATGACCTCTAACATAACCATGATGATCTACAATGAGATCTTACATCTATATATACAAACCCTCAACCATAAACAATTAGGTTGGCCACCAGATAATAAACTAATTACATAATTACAAACCATGTCAGCCTTAGACCAAACAAATAATATCCAACACATAAGACATCTCGATGCATCGAGAGGTCCAATCCAAACATTACATTAAATTCAGTCCATAACCTAGATCAACGGGGACCCAGTATAGGTCCACACGCTACAACAATGATCTCCATCTGCCAAGTCTCAAACATGATCACCAACAACATCCTGAAACTCCACCAAAAGCTATAACAACACCACTTATGCAATTCATCAAAGATCTTCATCAAAAGCTCTTCCAATGAAACCCTCGTTGGAACCAGAAACCAAGCTTCAAAGCAAACATGATAGCATCCGATAACCAGACCAAAACCAACTGACTAAATATAAGCATGAGTATCATGAACAGGCCAATTCCATAACCAAATCATACTAGAGCCTACCAGATCATGTTGAATCCAAATCAACCTACCAGGACCAAAAGGGTGTCAGTAAAGCATCCAAATAGCTAGTGTTGGCATCAATGACAAAACATCAATGCAACACAATGAATTCCAACAATCTCCCCCTTTGGCATTGATGGAAACACTAGATGTGAAAAACATCTAAGTACCAAGAAATGCCAAATGAGTTTGCCCCAATGGAAGACAACCAACAATCTTCCACATACAGCTCTAAAATAAAGACCAAACTCCCCCTATGAATAATATTTCTATAAAGCTTTGAATTTCTCCCTATCAATATCTTTCCTGCTTTCTTTTTCTTTTTCACTTTCTTTTTCTTTTTTCACATCAATATCACTCCCCCTTTGACATCAATGCTAGAAATCTGACAAAAATATCAAAGCAAAAACATAAACCACTGAATCACAAAGCTAACTACTCCCCCTCAGTAGTAGCATCCCCACATCAGTGTCAGAATGAATAGTATATGTTTGCATGTAAAATTAATCTTATAAAATATCAATTAGAATCAAAGGGAAATCACGAATCCCTATCTAATCAAATAATTCGAACAAACAAACAATGAAATAACATAATCAAGTAAAATAGGAACTATAAATAAAATCAATTAAATACTCCCTATTCCATGACTGCGTATGACTTCCATTGCTCTTCTCTTCTCTGTGGTATGATGGCTCTCAGATATTACGCTTGTAACATGTAAGTGACACAAAGATTTAAAGTTCGTGATTGTTGAAAATGGAGATTGAATTCTTAATTTATAGATTTTTGGAGAAGATTGATTGAAAGGTGGAACAGATTGATCAAGAGGTGGAACTCAAGTGAGCTCACATGTTGATTGATAGTTGAACTACTGACTTGGAGGTGAAACAGAATAGATTGAATAGATTAAAGGAGCCAACTTATTGAGAAAAAGCTAATTGAAAGAAGAAAAAGAATGATTGGAAGAAATAAAGAAGATGACCAAGAGAACTAGAAGATGAAAATAGAGACTGGAGAGATAAATGATTTAATTAATTAATTGATTGTATTAATTAATTTAGCATGTGCTTGCATTTAGACTTATATTTTCAATTTAATCTTTGCATGAGATTTATTCAAATAATTGAATTTATTTTAAATTCAATTTAGTATTTGAATATATTTAGAACTTGACTTTGATTTTCAATTTGATTTTTGAAATCATGCAAATGTAATTGAATTTAGAAGAAATTAGAAGAATATGAAATTAAATGAAATTAGAATTTGGGGATGTGGAAATGGAAGAATTAATTAGTTAATTAAATAATTTAAAGAAACTATTTAATTATTTAGAAATGGACTTTAATTAAATAATTAATATTATTTAATTTAAAGGAATTAAATCACAATTAATTAAATAATTAATATTTAGAAAAGGGTTGATGATTAGATGATTAGAGAGATAGAAATTGAATAATTAGTAATTTATTTAAATAATGAAGATTATTTAAATTAGTGAATTAATCAGAATTAATTAAATAATATCTATTTAATTAACATTTAGAAAATAGTTAAAATGATCAAATGATGAAAGAATAAAAATAGATTAATTAGTAAGATGATGAGGAAATATGAAATTAGAAGAAGATGATTAATTAACTTAATTAAATAATTAAAGAATTATTGAATCAATTAGATGAATAATTAGTACATGATCAATGAGACATTTTTAGGTGTCTACATTTGCTCCTCTTTGAGACAATGTCGGAATGACATTGTTTCAAAGACAATGAAAAAAAATGCCCCAGTATGTCTCGGTGTGTATGCCTTGGCGACACTTAGGCTGCAATGCCCCCTCGAGAGATTTTTTGTGCATTAAAGACATGAATGATCTCTTGAAAAAAAAATTAAAAAAATTAAGAATGTGAGATGAAAGATAGAAGAATGGTTAGTTGATTAGAGATAGGTGACGTGAAGATGATATTGAGATAGAATATGAGAGAATGAACCTTAGAATGCAATAGAACAATGTTAGATGAGAAAATGATTTAGAAAGAGATGATGAGAAAAGAATCAACAAACTAGCAATAAGAAAATGAGATGAAATGAGAATGAATGATTCATGAACCTGTGTCATTATTTATTTTATTGCACAATATATATTCATCACTGAGCCTTATTATTGAACAATGAATCTTAGCACATCAGGGTATAAGGAACCACGATGTAAAGATATCTCATTGAAGAAACAAACACGTAGAAAACAAGGAGCAAACAAAGAAAAAGATAATGCCCATCACGGCTCCTATAGTCACTTGTGGACATCCTTGAGTAGCATAGGAACATAGTCTGTCACCAAATGATAAAAGATAAAGACTGACCCGAACAAAATTCAGTAGCTATATTGACCTTGTGCCTTCATTCTCAGTTGCTAGATGTGATGGTTGATCATGTCTGATCTCAAAATGTTGCGGACCCCATTTAAGACTGAGTTGTTTGATTTTGAGTGTATACTCTTTTTTTTAAGACAAGATAATGATCACTTTGATATGGATATGATACGATTGATAAGACTGTTTGATCAATTGATTGCAAATGTTTGACTGGATAGTCGTATCCTTTGTTAACTTCGTGTGAAGCATTTGTTGGGTATCTGCTATGGTATTTGTTTCTTGCGAGATTTTATTGCAAGTTTTTTGATTGATTGATTTTTTATTGTTTAGTTCTTTTCGAAGAGCTTTTTCAATGTTTTTGGATTATGTAGATCGATATTTGAATGTTTTTGATTGATTTTTTAAGGACATTTTGTAGATGTTTTTGGCTGATTTTTTTGGACATTATATGGATGTTTTTGGTATTTTTTGGTTTTTCAATGTTTTTTTGATTTTAAGTTCTTCAATGTTTTTCGATTTTGAATTTTTCAATGTTTTTGGATTTTGAGTTTTTCAATGTTTTTGGATTTTGAAATATTCAGGACTTTATACGATTTTTTGGATTTTTTCAGGACTTTATATGATTTTTTGGATTTTTTTCAGTTATGCCCCCATTATGCAGACCTGTATGACATGATGATCTACATAATGCATGTGGAGACAATTAATTTTTGACATGACCTATGTTAATGCAATATGCATGATGAAGATGCATTTCCTATTTGAACAAGGTTGATTGTGTTTGTTGTATCATTTGTAATACACCGATTGAAATGGAGGTGCAAAACATTTCATAGATAAGAAGTCAATCGATCCTTAAGGCCCTTTGGAACATTCAACTAAACACACTTAGTGACTAGGATTTACAAATGGGGATGCGGAAAACTTCTCCATTGGTTCTTGAAACTTAGATCTTCTTTCGCCCACGTGTGTGCAAATGAGTTAATTCATGCTCTTGTGTTCATAAAAGATCCTTAGCATCCTATATGACTAGCTACTTGGATTATCCTAACTTCAAAAGCATCCCGAATAGAGCCTCGCTACCAGCAAGCTTTTAGAGCTTCGATGAGGTTATAGACTATAATTTCTCAAATATTGCTCCATTTCTAGTAGGTATTCATAGCCCTAATGGAGTTACTTGCATGTTCCCATAGTCAATCTTTTTATCGCATTTTTATACATGATATTTCAGTTATATATCATTACTCTTTTTCCTTGAGAGGGATATTTGGCATAGCTTTTTTACTTTTTATTTTCTTTCCTTGACTTGTAAGTAATGAAACCTACTTGGGTGTGACAATTACAGTGGCGCTGAAGTATAATTTTAGATTTTTCACTAGTCATATGATCAACTAGGTGTCTAGAATGAATTAGAGATCTTCTTAATATTCTTGAGATATAGAAATTGATAGATTTTGGGCTAACAAGTCTCAAATAGTGAAATCACTACCCAACCATAAGTAAAGTGTCATCACAGGGTAATGTTGAAAATGAATGACCTTAGAACCTCAAAGACTTCATGTCCGAATATCTAAGAAAGGAGATGACCCTTGTTTCTCTTGAATGCAAACGAATGATAAACTTGGAAAGTTGCCTTGTTTTATTGGTGTTGCTATATGAAAATGCATAAACTTTGCAAATGTGATGCATTTTAAAAAACCAAACTATATGTAATGCAATGCTTTGAATAATATGATATGCAATGTGGAAAGTAAAACCTAAACTAACCCAACCCTTAGGTATAATATCGGTTAAGGTGCATGTTGTTCATAGGGTCAGAGAGTTTTGTGTAGATAGTTCATTGGCCTTTGTTTGAAGAGTTGGATAAAGATGTCTTTTCCAATAGGATATAAGGACTCAACTAAGTGTATATGTTCATCATCTCCAATGTTGATTTCCTTAGTTTTTCGATTTTGTGGATCATGAGAAGGAAATCTAGCTTTGGAACCCCTGAATTCACCTATAGCGTTATCATTTTCAAAGTAATCCAATCGTGGTAGATTCTCTTGCCCTCGGTCTTTCAAGTGTGGGTGTATGAGGCAAATTTATTCTAGTTCTGAAGTTGTGACATGAGTGGGTGCTATGCTTGTTTTTGTCCCTACATTATCATTTGATGATGGCACCCATACAATTGTTGACAAGTTGCTCTGTGTAGTATGATCTGGATTGGTGATTTCATTGATAAGAGGTTCATGAACAACTTGTGTAGAGGGATTGGGATCCCTAGGAGAAATGGTATGTTTGTTTGAGAGGGAATATTGTGAAGAACATGGAGGATTATGAAATGGAGATGAAGGGATGGAGGGATCTTGATCAAGATTTGGAGAAATAATGGGATCTTGTTTAGGACATGAAAGTGAAGGTATGCTTTGATCTTGTCTTGGAAAATGATTATTATGAAGGATAGAAGGGATGTATCGATCTTTCTTAGGAGGTGGATGTTGGATGGGACTCGAAAGGACACTTTCTTCTTGAGATGAAAGGGTGTCATTATGAATGGAATAGAAAAGAGTGAGGGGATCATCATAAGATTCTTGGTCAATGGGATCTTGATCAAAAATTGGGTAGGATGGAAGTGGTTGTTCTTGATGTTTATTTGTTTCAGGACTCATTTCTTCTGATTTTGGATGATCCTCTTGACACTAGGAAGGAGTTTGGAAATGCATGGGAGACTGTTGGAATGTTTCAACATTTTGGCCTGATGAAGAAGGATTTTGAATGAGATCCTCTGAATCATGACTTGAATTAGATTGTATTTTTACGATGGATAGCCATTGGGAGGTTGTGTTATTAGATAGAGATGGCATGGATTAGTCTTGTGTGACTTCAGCGGATGATGAAATGGTGGATAGACATGGCTGATTTGGGGTTTGGTTGAAAGGGATTTGATTTTGGTTGAAAGGAGTATGATTTTGGGTGAAAGATGTTTGATTTTCGTTGAATGAATTTTGATTTGGACTTTGGTTGAAAGGGGTTTGATTTTGGTTGAAAGAGGTTTGAATGCTAGGTTGGTGTGAATTTTGATTTGGAGTTTGGTTGAATAGGGTTTGATTTTGGTTGAAAGTGGTTTGAATGTTGGGTTGGTGTGAATTTTGATTTGGACTTTGGTTGAATGGGGTTTGATTTTGGTTGAAAGAGGTACTTTGAATGTTGGGTTGGTGTGAATTTTGATTTGGACTTTGGTTGAATGGGGTTTGATTTTGGTTGAAAGGGGTTTGATTGTTGGGTTGACATGATTGGTATGATTGATATAGTGGGTTGAAAGAAAAAGAAGGTTTACATGACTCTAATGTTGGTTGAATTGAGGTAGGAATTCTTTTGTTGAAGAATGAAGGTTGGAATGTTTGAATGGTCTCACAAGAAGAAGAAGGTTGGCCTGATACTGATTCCCTTGTGGTCATCACTTCTGTGGTCATTTTTTCTAACAACCCCTATGGTTGTTTGGACTAGTCATGTCTACCACTTGTTGTTGCAAAGTCTTGATTTGTTGAGATAATATTTCTATGGATGGTGATGGAATAGGAATGGATGGGATGAATCCTCCACCTTCCCTACAAAATGTATAATTCCAATCCATGATGTTTTCTTGTTTGGTTTGGACCTAGGATCACAACATGTAAGATGTTTTCTCCATTTCTCTGAATGTGACAATGTTTGATTTGTTGAACATGACAAACTTGTTTGAGTTGAGGTTGAGTTTGATCGATCCTCTGATTGTGTTTTGGACATTTCGGGTATGACTTTCTGGGATAATTATGCAAATGACGATAGACTAAGACATACATATATGAAGTCTAGACAAGGACGTATATGAGGATGATAATGTGGACGTAAATGAGGACTATGCAATGACTAAGGATGATAATAAGGACGTAAATGAGGACTATGCAATGACTAAGGGCAATAATAAGGATGTAAATGAGGACTATGCAAGGACTAAGGATGATAATAAAGATGTAAATGAGGAATATGCAAGGACTTAGGATGATAGTGAGGACATAAATGAGGACTATGAAAGGACTTAGGACGATAGTGAGGACGTAAATGAGGACTATGAAAGGACTATAAATGATAATAAGGATGTAAATGAGGACCATACAACAACTATGGACAATAATGAGGATGTAAATGAGGACTATTGAAGGACTTGGGATGATAATGAGGACATAAATGAGGACTATGCAAGGACTTCCTATGGTCACAAGTGTATAAATCTTTTAGTTTTGACGTTTCAAAAATGGACTTTATTTTTAGTAATTCTATGTGTAGGACAATTTTGTGGTTTCTTCAAGTCTGAGAACAAATGTTTGGAGGTAGATATAGCTGACTGAACTGGTTTTTCAAACAATCTCAGAGAATTTAGAGATATGCAGGATAGGGCCTGAAATAGCCCAAAGGACTTACTCAATACTAGTCTGACACAACAATACATAAAAAGAATAGAATACAATCTTAGGTTGAAAAGTGGACACCATTCAATCAGGCCCCCACAACAAAAAACTGAAACAAGATGGACAGATAAAGAGTTTGGCAGCACTAGCTCCACTCCACGGCACACACTTCTCGAGCATGCTAGTCTCTCTTACCTCGAAGATCTGAAGATCTTATCACCGAGGTATTTTTGTCTCATAATGTAAGGTACATGAGGGGTATCTATGGGGTATGATCCACACTCCTAGAATCACTAAATGTAGGGTTTTGGGCTACTAAGTTGGTTCTTATTGTAGGGTTTCGAGGGTTCCCGATCCAAAGACAGATTCTCAAAGCAAGCAACTTAAGACTTTAGTTGAGCTTATCGGTGTAGGGAAGGCCCTCACATACGTTGAATTCACTCAACACTCTAGCCGCCTGACTAGTATATTTATATAGCAGCTCAAAAAACCCGCTCGTGAGTACACTGGGAGAGATGATATCCCCAACGCATCCCAATTCGAAGTACCTATGTGGGGTGATGAAATCCCCAATCAAAGATACCCCTCACTATGTAGAATAAAATAAAATTGGATGTCGCAGTCACCTCATTCCTTTCTCCCAAGACCCCAAAGGTAGGTGGAAAGTTAGTTAATGCAACTGTAGGTCCACCCCAAACATGATAAAAATTATTTACCTTAAGAAAATCAAATATGATTTAATCTAATGCAGCCTGATTCAAGTTCATTTTATAGCCCAAATTGAGGTGTTGAATACACATGTGCATGTCCATTTTAAACACCAAATTGAAATATGAAGGCATGCATGTCAATTTTAACCATTGTTGATTTTAAGCCCAAATCGAAGTGTTATACATGCATGTCAATTTTAACCATTGTTGACTTTAAGCCCAAACTGAAGTGTTATACATGCATGTCAATTTTAACCATTGTTGATTTTAAGGCCAAACTGAAGTGTTATGCATGCATGTCAATTTTAACCATTGTTAATTTTAAGCCCAAATTGAAGTGTGAAAGCATTCATGTCAATTTTAACCAGATTTGTTTTAAGCCCCAAATTGAAGTGTGAAAGCATGCATGTCAATTTTAACCAGATTTGTTTTAAGCACCAAATTGAAGTGTGAAAGCATGTATGTCAATTTTAAACCCAAAATCCAAAAGTGATTTAACCCTAAAGGATCCTACAATCAAATTTTTAATGGTGTCCAAAATAATTTGGAATGATCAAGCCTTCTTTGTAATTTCGCCACACGCTGCAAACAAACAATTAGTAAGAGAAATCAAAATAAAATTAAAAAAAAGTTTTTTATTTTTATTTTTTTAATTTATTTTATTAACCTCAAAATAAAATTACAAAGAAGATACCCCTGATGACTTTTAGAGAGCTTTCCAAAAATGTAAGAATTTTAGAAAAGGACATTAATTTGCACCATGGAGAGCAGATTTATGGAAAAAAATGAATTTTTAAAGATATAGTTTTGCGTTAATTATTTGACATCAAAATGAAAATTGTAAATAAGATACCCCCTGTGAAATTTCAAGAGATTTCCAGAAATGTAAGAATTTTAGAAAAAATTTCTGATTTGTGCCCAAAATTTAAAATTTATTAAAAAAATTAAAATGATCATATCCCAAACAAAACAAATTGTACAGATCCAAATTTTTTTACTATAGACGTGTCTCAAGATCCTTAACCTTTTGTAAAAACATCTCACAAAAATTTGTTTATTTGGGCAAAAAATCAAAGATGTATGAAAATAATTAAATCTATCATATCTCACTCAAAAATGATGGTGTAAAGCTGATTTTTTTACTATAGATCCATGAGATGATCATTAACCTGCACTAAAAAAAATCATGAATATATTCAGAATAATGTGAAAGATATGCTAAAATCTTTAAACAACCTACAATCTTGCCTAAAACCTGATCTGCACAATGTTAGTCTTGAATTTTTTTTAATAAAACACCAATTAAAATCAGAAAACCTCTTAGAATATGAATTTAAAAGATAGGTGTAGCTTGCAAGATCCAATACCTATACCTGTAGGCATATGCAAAATTCCAAATCAGAGTGTTGTTGATTCACATCGGGTTCACCAAAATGTTGCAAGAAAAATTCATCTTAAAATATCAATTAGAATCATAGGGAAATCATGAATCCCTATCTAATCAATGAATTCTAATAAACAAACAATGAAATAACACAATCAAGCAAAATATGAACTATAAAAGAAATCAATTAAAGACTCCCTATTCCATGACTACGTATAACTTCCATTGCTCTTCTATTCTCTGTGGTATGATGGCTCTCAGATATTGCGCTGGTAACCTGCAAGTGACACAAAGATTCAAAATCCATGATTGTTGAAAATGGAGATTGAATGCTCAATTTATAGATTTTTGGAGAAGATTGATTGAAAGGTGGAACAAATTGATTAAGAGGTGGAGCTCAGGTGAGTTCACATGTTGATTGATAATTGAACTGCTGACTTGGAGGTGAAATAGAATAGATTGAATAGATTAAAGGAGTCAACTGATTGAGAAAAAGCTAACTGAAAGGAGAAAAAGAATGATTGGAAGAAATAAAGAAGATGACCAAGAGAACTAGAAGATGAAAATAGAGACTGGAGAGATAAATGATTTAATTAATTAATTTATTGTATTAATTAATTTAGCATGTGCTTGCATTTAGACTTATTATTTCAATTTAATCTTTGCATGAGATTTATTCAAATATTTGAATTTATTTTAAATTCAATTTAGTATTTGAATATACTTAGTGTAACATCGGAATTAGGAATCATTAAAATAAGTAGATCAATCAAAACACAAGACATGATAACTCAATCAAAAGAACACTCATTGAAATGAACCTAATTCTAAGCACACTCAATAGAGGTATGAAAACAAAGCATTCAAAAATGAAAATTATGCAAACCAGATGTAGAATTGAATACTCCTTCCATGCGGGTCCATTGTTGTTCTTTCCTCTTCAATGGGTTTGTGGATCTCACCTACAAGTGCACTCACAATTGAAAGCAAGATTGATGAAAAACTCAAGAGTACTAGAAGCGAAAGTTCGGTAGTTTGATAGGAATTAGGATTCAAGGTTATTAAGGATTCAAAGGATCAAGGGATTTGATTGAAGAAATTCATCCAATTTATAGAAGAATTGGAGAGATGAAAAGATTAGCATGATAGTGATTTGAATGGAAATTCAAATCAAGAATAGCAAAATTATGACATGTCTATGACAAATTGCTATGCAAGGATTTATGACAAGATTTTGAAATAGAAATAGACATTTAGGAATTTAGGAGAAATTAGAAAATTAAGTTGGAAATGATGACTTGGAAATTAGAAAATTGATGAAAAATAGGTAAATTAATTAATAATTTCTCATTCATTAATTAATTTACAAAAATAAGAGGAATTAATTAGCCAATTAAATGAACATTTAATTGTGACAAGAAGACTTAGGATAAATAAATAAATAAATTATTTAACCTAGAGGGAAAATGCCAAACAAGATTAAATGAATAAATCATAAAACCTTGGAAGATGAATTAGAAATGCAAGGATGACAATTAGGTCTTGACAAAGGATAGTTGATATCGATTTGATCATGATTTTGAATTGATAAATGACCAATGTGATAAATGATTTAATTGAAATTGGTTGACAAAAATCAATGACAAATTGACCAAATTCACATGATTGAAAAAGGACAAGGATCGATGACGAATCGATCGCAATATGACAAGATTGACAAGGACAAAGATCGACCAAAATCATGACTGAAGATTGCTATCGACAAGACCTATTTCAAAAGCGAGATAGATGAAGAATGCAGAAGAAGGACTTGATGCTCGCAAATGATAAAGACCAAGTGCGTAACATGGAAGAAATGTTAATGTGACGCAAAAACCTAAAATGAGGCAATGCGTAAATGTTAAAGTATGACCTTGCAAGCGTTTGACCATTTTTGGGTGTCTACACTTAGAACTTGACTTTGATTTTCAAATTGATTTTTAAAATCATGCACATGTAATTGAATTTAGAAGAAATTAGAAGAATGTGAAATTAAATGAAATTAGAATTTGGGGATTTGGAAATGGAAGAATTAATTAGTTAATTAAATAATTTAAAGAAACTATTTAATTATTTAGAAATGGACTTTAATTAAATAATAAATATTATTTAATTTAAAGGAATTAAATCACAATTAATTAAATAATTAATATTTAGAAAAGGGTTAATGATTAGATGATTAGAGAGATAGAAATTGAATAGTTAGTAATTTATTTAAATAATAAAGATTATTTAAATTGAGGAATTAATCAAAATTAATTAAATAATAAATATTTAATTAACATTTAGAAAATAGTTAAAATGATCAAATGATGAAATAATAAAAATAGAATAAGTAGTAAGATGATGAGGAAATATGAAATTAGAAGAATATGATTAATTAACTTAATTAAATAATTAAAGAATTATTTAATCAATTAGACGAATAATTAGTACATCATAAATGAGACATTTTTAGGTGTCTACAGTATCTTTGAGAATGCATAACGAACTAATGCCAAACCACATTAATCAAGTCTCTACCGGAGGGGCAAAAACTCCCAATCTATCTCTTAGGCACTCAAATGAATCCTTAGGTAAATGTTTAGTGAAAATATCTACAATCTACTCTTTAGTGTTTACATAAACCAATCTGACTTCATTTGCTCCCACCTTTTCCTTTAAAAAGTTGTACTTGATAGATATGTGCTTTGTCTTAGAATGAAATACCAGATTGTTTGATATATCAATAGCAGTAGAATTATCACAGTGAATTACTATCAGTGCATCAAAATCCACCTTTATATCGTTCAACATTTGATTCATCCATAGAACTTGTGTACAGTTAGTAGTAGCAGCAACATACTTAGCTTTAGCAGTAGATAAAGAGGTACATGACTATTTCTTGTTGATCCATGAAACCAACTTCTTTCCAAGAAAGAAAGCTCCACCGAAAGTACTTTTCCGGTCATCAATATCTCTAAGCCAATCAGAATCTGTATATGCAGATAAAGTAAATTTATCTTCCTTAGGGTAACACAAACCATATTCTGATGTACCTTGTAAGTATCTAAAAATCCTTTTCACTGCAATCTCATGATTCTCTCTAGGATCACTCTGAAATCTTGAAACAATATAAACAACACTCGTTATTTTAGGCCTATTCCAAGTCAAATAAATCAGACCTCTAGTCATAGATTTGTATCTTATAGGATTTACCGGTGCAGAAACATCTTTTCTTGTCAATTTCTCACTTATAACCATAGGAGTACTTACCAGTTTAGAATCTCCCATACCAAATTTCTTCAACAATTCCTTAGCATATTTAGTTTGACAAATAAAAATACCTTTTTTCAGTCTACGTAATCTACAAATCAAAAAAAAAAATCATCTCACCAATCATAGACATCTCAAATTCTTTCTCCATATTCTTAGAAAATTCTATGCATAACTTATCTTCACCTCCAAAAATAATGTCATCAACAAATACTTCAATAATCAGTATATCATCATCAGTGATTTTATAATATAAATTATTGTCAGCACTGCCCTTATTTAAACCAAGCTTCAAAAGATATTTATCCAACCTTGCATACCAAGCTCTAGGTGCTTGTTTCAATCCATATAAAGCTTCCCTTTACCTACAAACCATTTTTGTATCATCTGATAGTGAAAAATCATTAGGTTGCTCAATATAAACTTCCTTATTAAGATCCCCATTCAAAAATACACATTTAACATCCATCTGATAAACCTTGTAGTTTTTATAAGTAGCATAGGTAAGAAATAATCTTATAGCTTCAATCCTAGATGCAGGTGCAAAAGTCTCTTCATTATCAATTCCTTACTTCTGAGAATATCCTTTACAAACCAATCTAGCCTTATTTCTTATAACTTGACCATCCTCATTCAATTTATTTCTAAAAACCCATTTAGCTCCAATAACATTCTTATTTTTAGGCTAGGGAACCAAAGTCCATGTGTTATTTTTCTCAATCTGATCTAATTCTTCTTCCATAACTTTCAACCAATATTCATCTTTACATGCCTCAATTACTTATACCGGTTCAACTTGTGAATTTAAACATACCTCATTAGTTGCCAGTATTGTTCTTGTCATCACTCCATTTCTCTTATCCCTAATGATCTGATCTTTTGAATGATTCAATCTCACATACCTAGGAGTCCTCTAATTCTATATTCCTCTTCCTTGTTCTTTAGTTACTATAGAATTATCTAATATTACCAGAGTAACTAGTTCAACATTTTGCTCTGGTAAAGGTGCTATTGGCTCAAATATAATCATTTCCACTGTCGGTTCCTTCTCATAAACTCTGATTTGACTTTTCTTCAACTCATCTACTTTGACATTAGCACTCTCCACAATTCTCTATAATCTCTTGTTATAACATCTATATGCCTTGCTTTCATTAGAATAACCAAGAAATATGCCTTCATCACATCTAGGATCAAATTTTCCAATGATATCATCTCTTCTAATTTAACATTTACTACCAAATATTCTGAAGTACTTTACTATAGGTGTATTGCCAAACCATAATTCATAAGGTGTCTTACCAGTTTCTCCTTTGATATGTACTCTGTTGAATGAATAAACCATTGTGCTCACTACTTCTCTCCAGTAGATATGAGGTAGACTAGCTTCCATCATCATTGTTCTAGCAACATCCAAGATAGTTATGTTCTTCCTTTCCATAACTCCATTATGTTGAGGTGTCTAGGGAGCAGAGAACTATCTTCTTATACCATGCTTCTCACAAAAGTTATTAAACTCACCGAATGTGAATTCTCCATCATGATTTGACCTCAAACATTTAATCTTCAATCCTATCTCAGTTTCCACTTTAGCCTTAAAGATTTTAAACTTTTCAAATGCTTTAGATTTTTCTTTTAGAAAATTAACCCCACATAATTCTAGAATAATCATCAATGATTACCATGAAATATCTATCACCTTGAAAACTTTTAACTCTAGCGGGGCCACACAAATCAGTATGAATAAGATCAAGAACATCATTTGATTTATCTTGTATACTCCTAAAAGAGGTTCTAACCTGTTTACCCATTTGACATTATTTACATACCAGATTATAGGGCTTCATAATCTTAGGTATATCCCTAACTGCCTTAGTTGAACTGATATTCACAATGCAATCAAAATTCACATGACACAACCTTTTATGCCATATCCAACTCTCATCAATCTGTATAATAAAACATGTCTTCTCACTAGAGTTCAAATGAACTATGTTACCTCTTGTTTGTGTACTAGTTGCAATCTCCAAACCAAATTTGTTAATGATTTTGCATTTTCCATCCTTGAACTATAATTGAAATCCTTTATCTACTAGTTGTCCTACACTGAAAAGATTATGCCTTAAACCTTCAACATAATAAACATTGGTAGTATTGTTCTTACTATCCAATGATATAGTTCCTTTTCCTTTGATCATACATTCTTTGTCATCTCCAAATCTAATTAGATCACCATCAAATTCTTGCAAAGATAGAAAGTTCCCTTTATCTCCAGTCATATGATGTGAACAACTGCTGTCAATTACCCATTCATCCTTGTCTTCAATTTTAGTAGCAAGTGCCTTCTATTTAGGTACATTCTCTTCCAGTGATGGATCATCTTCCTTGATAGCCAAGAACACCCATTGCCAAAACCACTAGTAGAGTTTTCTATCGGTTCATCATCAGAATCAGTGTTGTATTCGTCATCCGCTATGTAGCATGATTTGTCTCTATTTTTCTTGTACTTATACTTGTTCTGATATCTAGGGTTAGGCTTAAATGATCTTCTAACTCTTTCTTCAAATCTTGAATTTCTTTCAGGACATCCAGATGCAAAATGACCAATCTTATTACATGCAAAACATTTAAAAGGTGTTTTTCCTTCATACTTACTTCCTACCAGTCCTTTGGGTACTCTTCTAGCAAATAGTGCTTCAATTTTCTCAAACTCATCATCTTCTCTCTTCATATCTTCCAATTCCCTTGCATACAAATCTTTCTAATCTTTCTTACCGGTTGCAAATGTAGATGCATGAAAAGCAAGTCCATACTTCACAGCTCTAGAATGTCTAAATTCTTCATGCTCAAAAGCAAATAGTTTCCCAACCAAAGTATCTCTGTTGATAGATGTATTAGCCATTTTTCTCAACTCATTAATGGCAGTAGCCTTCATTTTGTAAGCCGATGGTAGGGCTCTCAGAACTTTAGAAACAATTTCATCTTTGCTCAGAGTTCCACCACAACATTAAATTCTCATAACAATCTCATTTACCCTTTCCATGAATGTAGTAATCCTTTCATCTTCTTCCATCTCCAGGTTTTTATATCTCACCTGGTAACCATCAAGTTTAGAAATCTTCACTATAGGGTCACCTTCATTAAGAGTCTCCTACTTATCCCATATAGCCTTTCCATATGATTTGTCAGTTAATCCCATTATTTGTTGATTAGAAAGTGCACACAAGAGGGCTTCTCTTGCTCTACAATCATTCTCAAGCTCCTTATCCAGGTTTGCTAGAGGAGGACTACCAAATCCTAGATTATAAGGTGTGACACCATTTTGTGTGATCTGCCAAATATCCTTGCCAAGACATCTTAGATGAGTCTCCATCTGAATCTTCCATACTATGTAATTTATTCCATCAAGCCTAGGAATATCTCTCTAAAAGATAGCTCTAGAAGAAATGGATGAACTTGAATTGTTCATCACCATAGGATCTTCCTCAAGTGGTTAAGTATTTTGCAAAGAGGACTAATTCTCTGATATCAATTGTTAGACAGTTCAAATAACCGGAAGACAATTGAGAGGGGGGGGAGGGGAATCAGTTATCATAGATTATCAGAATCATTAACAATAAAAACTTTAATATCGGAACCCAAAACATTAATACTAGAATAGTAGTTAAACCAATTAAGTATAAAAAATAATCACAAAATAAATAGCATCCACATGACACCAAGATTTATATGTGGAAAACCCAGTAAAGGGAAAAACTGCGGTGGGAAGCCTACCCACAGCTAGATATTAATTCTATAGTAAGAATGTCAATTGAGTGGCTTGCACTTGCAGGAAGGCCAACAACCTAGAGCACACGGCTCATCACAAAAGGAGTCTCACTAACTACATAGAAATCCAGACAACAATTCAGAGAAGTGTCAAACTGCAAAAGATAGCATCTCCTATGCTAGAGTATAGTTTCGATTAAGCTCAATATCGGAGGACTAAATACTCTTACATAAACCCAATTTGATCTCCAATGATCGACCAAATCCTCTACCTAAATCATATTACTGTAAAGTTCTAATGCTAATAGCTAACAAGATGAGAGGGGGGGTGAATCATACAAACTTAATCCTCCATAAAATCAACAGATTCAATCTCGGTAACTTATATTTCAACAATATAATAAAAAACTGCTGAACATGCAAACTCATAAACACATAATCATCATAACACATATAACACCAGATTTAATGTGGAAACCCAAATAGGGAAAAACCACTGTGGGATTTCGGACCCACTAAGAAATATGCTCTTCTAGAGTATGCTCAGTTAAAAGCAAATCCTATTAAAGATTACAAACACATTGCTAGATGTGACCCGGTTAAGGGATCTCCCTCAGATCTATTAGGATCTTCACTTTGTTAGAAGTGACCTTGTCAAAGGATTTCAAATACTCATTTAGAATGTTACCTTGCTAGAGGGTTTAGAAATAAGACTGTTAAGTCCACTCGGTTAAGAGATTTTCTGTCACTTAGAAAATAACAGTAGTAAAATATATATCTGCAACTTCACATCTAAAATGATAAAGAAAATTCTATTTTTCTCAAAACAATCTTGTCATATGACTTATCTTGTCCCTTTGTTGGGCTCCTTACTCTATTATTCAAACAGGTCTTCAAGCTTCTATGCTCGGTAATCACTATGTAGCATCCCTCTGCTTACACTTGCCTGCATACATTGTTCTTCAATAATTTCTTATTTATAAACAATTTGCTAACCGCTAAATCTCCTTGATCACATTTCCCATGATCAATCTTAGCCATCAAATCTTCAATCTTGATTAGGTTCAATACATTCTTCAATCTGATAATGTTTTACCTTGCCTTGGGACTTGCATTCCTTTCTTGGAACTTGCACAAGGTTATTGCGGTTCAATCTGAGCTGTAGATCTTTCTGCCGATCTTCCATTTCCATAGATCCTTAACAAACTTCATGCACGACATACCAATCATTTATACATCTCTAGCTTATCGGCGTCCTTCATTAAATAATGCTTTTATCCATCCAATGCGATCTATCATAACTCAGTTGCAACTCGGTAAATACTAAACTTTACTCGGTAGACATTCCACCTTTACTAACCGATATCGACAACCTTAGGGTTTACCGACTAGGTTCCATAGGGTTTATCGACTAGGTTCTTTTCTCAGTGACATAGTATAGTATTAGCCTTACAATTAGCAACATATGTAGGATATCAAAACAATCTAAACATCATGATCTTATCATTGTCTAACTCGGTAATAGTTGCTCGTTGAATATCTTATTTCTCCCCTTTCTTATCACATTCTTTCTTTGTCACTTACCGACCACTTAATACTCATCAAAACATACTTCTTCAGATATGGCAACATCATACTGAATAAGAAAATTAATTTCTTGACATCAATGATAAAATAATGTTATAAAGCTAGTTATCATCCTTTTTTAGTTATATCAAATAATCTTCAACAACCTTCTCAATATCCTTAATGAATATCAATAATCTCCTTCTATTGAAATGCCAACTGTAGTCACATAAATCTGTCCACTTAATTAAATGAATATTTAATATTTATTTGATTATTTAACCATCAATTAATAATTAATTAAATTAATATTTAATTAATTCATCTTCACCCTCTTCTCCTATTAATTAAATAAATTATTCAATTTATTTGATTTAATTCACTTAACCAAATTCAGACCATTAATTAAATAAATAAATCATATTTATTTAATTAAATATTCTCTCACATTTAAATAAATTAATATTTATTTAAATCCCCCAAAATCCCACCTCTTACATTTAAATAAATTAACATTTATTTAAATCACCTTTATCCTCTACCCACTTGCATTTTCCTACAAATGCAAGTTGCACAATTATTTTAAATAAATTATTTATTTAAATCACCTTTATCCTCCACCCACTTGTATTTTCCTACAAAAGCAAGTTGCACAATTATTTTAAATAAATAATTTATTTAAAACACCTTTATCCTCCACCCACTTGTATTTTCCTACAAAAGCAAGTTGCACAACTATTTTAAATAAATTATTTATTTAAAATCCTATTTATCCTCACCCACTTGAAACCTTTAATGGTTTCCCTTAAAGTCTTCAAACTTGATGGCTTCCTTCTATAGTCTTCTTAAGCCTTTAATGGTTTCCCTTAAAGTCTTCAAACTTGATGGCTTTAAAGTCTTCAAACTTAATGGCTTCCCTTAAAGTCTTCTTAAGACTTTAATGGTTTTCCTTAAAGTCTTCAAGCCTTTAATGGTTTCCCTCAAAGTCTTCAAGCATTTTAATGCTTTATCTTTCTTTTTCTCATTTAAATAAATTAATATTTATTTAAATATTTATCCAAATGCAAATTACACCATTTAATTGAAATAAATGATTTTATTTTAATTGAAAATACCAAAATTTCTCCCACTTGCATTTTCCTACAAAATCCACTTGCATGCCTAAACCCCTTCTAGATTCTTCTAAACCCTTCCTAATTAACCTAATCCATCCCCTAAATATTGTCACATTCCTAAGCAAATTGGAGTCACTTCTCAAAGACTCCAAAGTCTTTGAAAAGCAATTAATGCTTTGTGTGTTCAACAAATTAACCTCTAAAGTCTTCCAAACCACTTATGGCTCTTACATGACCATTAATGGTTAATTCCACTTGCACCCATGGTTAAGGACTTTGACCCCTAACTTAACCCTCATGTAACCCATGTGTCTCTTCAAAGCATTTATTTCTTTGACTAGGGTAACCATCATGTCCCCTCAAGCATTTAATGCTCCTTATCTCTCCTCTCAAGCCTCCTCATGGTGACACTTGTCAACATGGGATTGGGTTGAAAGTCTCACATGGATTGAATATCTTTCAATCCTAACCCTTGTTAAGATTACTCAATCTTAACCCTTCATTTCTCCATTTCTTCTATAAATAGAACCCTTCTCCTCAAGCAAAAAGGAAGCATTAGAGTATTGTTGTTATACTGGCATTAGCATAGAGCTTTCTCATAGCATCACTATCTACACTTGCATAGCATTTTCTTATCATATTCAACTATCTTGAATCTCCATATGGCATCCATGGCTAGTGCTAAAAGCTGAGAGCTACACTCATTTGGGACTTGGAGAGGAGAGGAACAAGGGAGGAGCAACTATGAGCATCTTGATTAGCTATTTTATTCTATGTTTATATGCTTTCTATTTCATGCTTAATATCTCTCTTGATATGCCTGTTTAGGATAATCTTTTGTTGCTAACACTAACATTTGTTTCTTGTGCTCTTGTGTGTGTTGCCATCAAACAGATTTTCTAATCCTTTTTGCAGAGCATCATTTGGTGAACGTGACGTGAATCAAAGAGCAATCATTTTGAAGACTACTAAGTTTTGAATGTTTTAATTGACACATAGGTCATTCTCTTGCGTTTTTGTTCTCAATTTAGCACCTTTGCAAATTGATACTTTAGTGCTATTGTCTATATTGTTGCTCTTTCGTGTTAAATAGCACTTTTGTTTTCACACAGAGTAGAGCTATTGTAACAAAGAGTTGTAAGAAAATTCCTTGTAACCGAAAACCAAAAATTTTAGGCTTGTAGAAGCCCACCAAAACATGCGGATTTTTCTAACTAATTATCTTTTGTGCAGATTTTAACTAACCCCTACAATAGGATTTTTTAGCAATTTTAGCTTAGGAAATAAATTTGTTCATATTTCTAACTTCGTCTTTCAAGTTAGGATAAAATAAATTCATTTTCCTTTTGGGTTAAAATCAACTACACATTCATTTGGAGTTTTAAAAAGAACCACATCTTTCGTTTAGAGCTCTAAAAAGAATCACATTTGTTCAAAGTTAAAAAGAATCACAAAAACAAACACGCAAATTTATTTTTTTGCAAAGTTAGGAACAAATTCTTTTGGTGCTTAAAATCAACAAGGCAAATTTTATTTCTTGCATCAAGCTAAAACTCACAATCCACACTTCCATTTTTGGTGCAAATAAAATTCACAATCAACTTGTCTCATTTTTATAGCAATTTTACTTCATGCAAACGTGTTTTTCATTAAGTTAACCAGGATTTTCAAATTCTAGTTTACTCAAACAATTGCCTTTGAAAATTAAAAAGAACACCATGATTGTTGGAGCAACATCTCCAAATAGATAGAAAATCATTGCGATGACAAGTTAAAAGGAACGAGTGAATTTTGTGTTTGGCACACTTGTGCAAAAGAGTTGGTCGAGTGGTCCTACTTCTAACACACACTATCCTCTTCCTTGGCTCTCGTGGTCCTAGGTGCAAGAAAAAAGTGTTAGTAACACTCAAATTTTATCTTTTTAAAAGAGGCCTGCCAAGGGATCAATACTCTTGGGAACGACCTCGAGTGCTAAATCCTTCAAGCCGCTATAGAAATCAGGTGTGAGCGAAAGCTGTAGCCTTGGGTAAAGCTGTTCCTATAGTGTAACTGGTCAAAAGGACAAATGGGCCCCACCACTGGTTACAAGGCTCTTAAGTGAGTCACTGCAGAATGAACTTATGTCCAAAAACATCAAACATGACTAAACACCTTTAAGTAGTAGCCCACCCGTTCTATTGATTGAGGATATTTGCGATATAATTTAGTGCAAGAGCATAGATGGTTTTGCTCCCAAGATACTCACCATACATATTTCCTTGAGTAGAAACATAGCTTTTTGAAAAGTCACTTGTGGCTTGATAAAAGTGGTGACTCCCCCATCATAGGGATCATCTATTTGTTATGCTCGTGCAAGACTTAGTATATCACATCCTTACCTGCCAAGATGGGATTCATAAGATATGTAGTACCAAAGTCGAAGAAATATCAAGATGTGGGCTAAATTTATCACAACTGGCCATTTGACCTTAGGGATAAAAAGTGTTTGAAGTGTGTTCATTTTAAAGACCAAGTGCAAATTGAGCCGACTTCAGGCTTTGGAAATACACCTTAAAATACATCTAAAGGAAGGGTTATATAAAAGTCCAAGGATTGGGTTGATCTAGACCCATACTCATTTGTGCCTTTGGGGCAACATTCTTGTGTTTGTGTGCTTGCTTTGTTTTCTTGTCAAAGAAAAATCAGAAAATCACTTCCCAAAAACAAAGTATTCATCCAACCAAACATCTGTCAAAACAACCAAAAACATCAAAAACAAGGTACAAACAACAAAGAGTCAAATTTTATGACCATTCTTCACATCTTGCGAAAGAAGAAGCGTCATCAGAATATCAACTTGAAAAGAAGACCATTGAGCTCAAAGGCTTTGATCAAAAGGAGGAAATTCTTCTATATAAATAGACAAATCTTTGTCTCATATAGAGTCTTTCTGCGTCACATGCGTCTCTACCTTCAAGGAAAAACAAACGAATTTGATTCCGAATCATTGAACCGCAGAGCTTTTATGCAATATAGAGCTCTGAGTTATCACAAAAACCGAGGAAAGATTAATCCCAACTTCTTCCCAAACATCTCTATCACATACAACACAGCTCGAGAAATACCACCAACACCCGAAAGGGAAGAGATAGAGTTTGTCCCATTTGTAACACAAAGTTTTTATTGAAGTTGAAAACATTTTCATCCATCATCTCACTCATACATCATCACTTCATCATCAATCCGTCCCAACTCTCAAAACATTAAGAGGTTCTTGTCCCAAGTTCTCTTTTAGATATTGCTTGAAATCAAACACATCACATCACTTTTTAGATTGTTTCTACATCTAGGATAAGCTCATCCTAAGAGACACATCTACGCAGGTTAAAACTAGTTCATGAGTGAATCCTCTCATTACTAGGTAGTTAAATCTGTAACACATTTCAGATTTCTCTACACCTTATCACATCAAAACTTATCAAACAAACAAGCAATTCAAAGAAGGAATTTCGGTTACATCCACCTTAAAGGTGCTAGAGATCCACGTGCAACACAATTCACCAACCATCAATCTCTCATTTCAACAAAAACTCATCATCATTTTCACACAACTTCAACAAAAAGCTTATAAACAAAATGGCCCAAACCCGATCACAGTCCAGGCAACGAGAAATAGAAAGGGGAGAAGAAGAAGAGGAAAATCTCAATGAATTTCAAGAAGCACTTGGAGGAAATGCAGATGACGAAAACCCAAGTACTCCCACTCCTGCAACAATAGAAAGGGCTCAGCATAACCCTCTCTTTAACAGACTTTTTGACGAAATACTCAGGAGCAATGCGGATGCTCACTTCTTAAGACTTGCTCAAGAAGGAGCAAAACTCCCCTCTGACTTTGATCCTGCCCAATTAAGACAAGCATCAGAAAGACAAAGTCACCATGAAGAGGAAAGAGGTAGAGATCCCATCAGATATAATATTCCCCGAGGTAACCCACCACCTCCTCCTCCAAATGAAATGGAGATGTTGCGGCAACAAGTTGAGAATCTCGCCCAACAGCTTCATAGTGGTGTCAGGACTAACCAATTCTCACTCAATGACATCTATCCCTATCCTTTTGATAGGAATCTTTATATGCCACCCTTTCCACGAGGATTCGAAACACCCAAATTCAAAAAATATAGAGGAAAGGGGGATCCCCGCGATCATGTCAGAGAATTTCATTCCGCTTGTCTTGAAGTAGCATATGAAGACACATACCTAATGCACCTTTTTCCCCAAAGCTTGGGAGGAACAACCACATCATGGTTTTCCCGACTACCAGGTGGCATTAGAACATTTGAGGAACTTATCCAAAAATTCCTCGCTCATTACTCTCATAACATTGAACGCGACATCACCATGGCCAATCTGTGCAACACCAAACAAAAACCAGGTGAACTATTCTCAGTATTCCTGCAACGATGGTGCCGAATGTCTAGCAGACGTTCTCTTCAGTTACTTGAATGAGAACTAGTGGAAATATTCATTTCCAACTTAAACGAAGAAATGGAATTTCACTTGGATGTTAAAGACACAGACTCTTTTAATGATATGATCACCAAGGGTTTAAAATGTGAATGGGCACTCATCAAGAAAGGACTCATCAAAATCTTTAATGAACCAAAAGATGGTCCTCGCCCACGCTTCAATAGTGATAAACCAAGCTTCTGGAATAAAAACAAGAATATCGTCAATGTTGGGGTTGTGGATGCCCGGACTATCCAAAATGCACAACCTGTGGTTCAGTTTGCAGGACAAAATCCTCCACCTCAAAACAACACAAATGTTCCTTCTAATCAAGGTCGCATCACATCTCACGATGAACCTAGACCTCGTCAGCAAAAATAGAAACGCACATACACTCCCTTAGGGGAACCCATTGAAACAATATTGCGACAACTCATTTCTCAAAATTTGGTCACTCTACCTAAACTATCAAACTATGAGCCTTAGGTCAAACCGGCATGGTGGACAGATACTGAACACTATGAATTCCATCAAGGAAGAGGGCACAAGACAAGTAATTGTCACCGATTGAAAGATCTCATTCAAGATCTTATTGTTCAAGGAGAAATTGAAATTGAAGGACATGACCCAAAAACAACAAATAATGATCATCTGATGTTCAAAAATCCACTTCCATCACAAGATCAAAGGGGTCCTTCCACTTCTAGGTGAGGCACTAATAGCACTAATTATACACAGGCTGCGTATAATTACACTGTAAATCATCTGTATGATGCCAATGAACAAGTTGCAACTATAACCTTCAAAAATCCCAATTCAAATTGCAATGTTGTTACGCGTCACGACAAAGTTACCATAAAGGTAGCTCCACAAGGCACCACCTCCATCCCAAAGAAGTACAATCTTGTGGAACAATTAGACAAAACCCCTGCGCTTATATCCATTTTAGAGCTTTTGCGTCTATTGCCATCTCATAAAACTATCTTGGATCAAGCACTCCAAGAGGCGTCAGTCCCTACAAACCTGAATATAGACCAATTTCAAGCAATGGTTGGAAGTCTAAAGTCATCACCTTGTCTCACTTTTTCCGAAAGTGACAACTCTTCCTTCTAGCAACCTCATAACGCTTCACTACACATTGAAGGCTTTATCAACCAACACAGGATGAAGCGAGTCTTGATCGATAATGGAGCAGGCCTGAACAATTGTACACTATAGTTGGTCACAACATTGGGCTATGCAGTAGAATCAGTGGATCCTCATAAGAAGATCACAATCAAAGCCTATGACGATGCAGAGCGTTCATCCAAAGGAGTTGTGGTACTACCAATCCGCGTGGGCCCTGTGGTAAAGCACATCATCTGTCAGGTTCTAGACCTTCCTCTACCATACAATCTATTATTAGGGAGACCTTGGATACATGCCATGCAAGCCATTCCATCTACCTACCATCAATATATCAAGTTCCCACATAACGGTGTAGAGATCACAATTCTGGGCGATGCAAACCCCTTTGCATTTTGCCATAATATCAGCCATCAACCAGAGATTACTATTCCTAATAATAGGGAAGCCATTTCCTCCACATCATATATAAGTCCCGCCTCTCTTGCCCATTCAAACACCACTATACCGAAGCAAGAAAAGCTTAAAATGAAAGTAGCAGAGGAAGGTCTTGGGGAATACAACTTGAGTCAACTCTTTTGTGTGGGACAAATGCCCACTTCTCCTCGAACACATGGTAAACCACAACAGTTACTCCAACAACCCATAGTCACACCAGCATGTGCTTTGATGCCTTTCATCCTTGGAAAGAGTCAAGAAGAAGAAACCCAAGATGAGGACTTGGCAGAATGGATCTATAAAGATCCCATCACCACTGATCTACCACAAGTTAAACTTCCTATGGATCAGTATGGCAAAGGCCTCCTCATTATGCAAAGAATGGGGTATGATGGTCAGAGTGCTTTAGGATATTGCAAACAAGGATGACATGAACCTCTGCTACCGGAATTAAAGCCCAAAGGTAACACAGGCCTAGGCTTTGAAAAAGAGATCTTTCCTAAGCTCAGATTCAAAGGAAAACCCAACAAACCATTTTGTCCACATACTGCAAAGAGGACACCTTTTATAATCAAGGCACCTTCAAGCACCATCCCAACTGCCCCATCGAGGCTCAAAACCCCAACACAACTATCACCAATGTCAATCATCCCACCAATCGAACCAGTAATCCCATCAGCAGCACCATTAGCAGCAGCAATTGTATCAGAACCCGTAGCAGCATCTATGGCACCAGCAGTTCCAGCAGAAGCCACTGAGTCAATATTACCGATACTCCCTATACCAGATTCCTTGATCCCCATCAACCTTCCTGTAGCACCAATCACTACAAAGGTACATCAACCAATCACACCTGCAGTATTTAACTCAAAAGACATCCCAGTATGGTATAGTAATCGGATGCTAGAAAGTGACTCAGAGACCGACTCACATGAGTGGGAATTTGATTCTATATAGCTTAACACTTCAGATGAGGAAGATGCATCACCACCTCCACCACGTAAAGACATCCTTGTTTACAGAGAAGCACAGATAAAGACCACTTGGGTTCCTGAACTGGAAACATCTTCCATAGACCCTACGTCTCATCCTATGCCTGATTCTGACAGGGAGAGTACCATTAACGACCTTCACCATAACATCTTAACCCTCACTGATATGTCCAACACACTTAACCTAATCGATGAAGTAATGCCCATTATCCACCCTGAACTCATCGAATGGAACCAACCAAATCCCCCATGTCTTGACCTCTTCCAAAATGATGAGGCCATCATTGACTTTTTGGAATTAAGGGATAACCTACCAAATGGGGATCACAAAGCTGGATTCGCCATTGAACTTAATAGTGCAGCATACTTCAGGGTGGATGCCAAACCTTTCAGCTGCAAAAATATAACAATAAAACATGGATCTTCCAGTGAAAACCACACTGTGGCACTGTTTGATCCGACAAAAGTAAAAAGAAAGAGCGTATCCAATGGTGAAAACCTCTCTAAGGTGCCTGAGGATGAAGGGTTTGACATTCTCCTTGATAGTACACAATAAGAATGATCAATGATTCTCATCGAGGAAACCAAAGAATACAATGTGGGGACTCCTGACAATCCTCATCTCATACATCTGGCATCTCTTCTCACTCTAGAGGAACAACCTAAATTTATAGAGTTCTTTCAATAGCGTCAGATCAACTTTGCATGGTCATATGCAAACATGTTTGGGCTTGATCTTGATTTAGTCATGCATCACCTCACCATAGCAGAAGGAGCCAAACCTGTCAAGCAGAAGCTTCGTAAGATGCATCCCCAGATTGCAGTGCTAGTCAAAACAGAACTCAAGAAACTCCTAGATGCTGGATTCATTAGGCCAATTGATTATGCAGAATGGATCTCCAATATTGTGCCTGTTGGCAAACCAAAAGGGGGCATCCGCATTTGTACTGACCTCAGAGATCTGAATAAAGCCTATCCTAAGGATGACTTCCCCCTTCCAAATATCGACATAATAGTGGATCTAACAGCAGGACATGCCATGCTTTCACTCATGGATGGTTTTTCAGGATACAATTAGATAAAGATCGCACTAGAAGATCAACATAAGACGGCCTTCACATGTCCATGGGGCACATATTGCTAGAATATAATGCCCTTCGGTATCAAAAATGCAGGAGCAACCTATCAAAGGGCAATGACCACCATCTTCCATGACATGATGCATACTATGATGGAAGATTATGTTGATGACTTACTAGCAAAATCACTCACCAGAGAAGGACATCTCCACATCTTAGATAAAATATTTGATAGACTGGAACAATACCATGTTCGACTCAACCCAAAGAAATGTGTCTTTGGAGTAACCTCTGGAAAACTTCTAGGATACATTGTCTCAAGCAAAGGCATTGAGGTCGATCCAGCAAAGGTAAAAGCAATCATGGACATGCCACCTCCAAAGAATATCAGTCAGCTAAGGACATTACAAGGACGACTTCAATCCATTCGAAGATTCATTGCACAATTGGCTGATAAGTGTCACCCATTCACACACCTACTACACAAGAACATCCGCTTTCAGTGGGATGCCCGATGCCAGCAAGCATTTGAAACACTTAAAGACTATCTCATGAAACCACCATTGCTGATCCCACCAGATCCAAGTAGACTGTTGTTACTCTATATCTCAGCAACAAGTACAGCATTAGGTGTACTACTGGCACAACATAATGCAGAAGGAAAAGAGTGTGATGTTTACTACATCTCTCGCACACTGGTAGGCTATGAACTCAATTACACCTCTATTGAGCGAGCTTGCCTAGCAGTAATCTTAGCAGCCACAAAATTGAGACACTATTTGTTAACACACAAGGTACAAATCATTGCAAAGATTGATCCACTCAAGTATTTACTTAACAAAGCAGCATTGACAGGCCACTTGGCCAAATGGGTGATGATTCTAAGTGAATTTGACATTGAGTACGTGGACCGTAAAGCTATCAAAGGTCAAGTTATTGCAGATCAGTTGGCCGATGCACCACTCATAGGCGATCATCCTCTCATTTCCAATTTTCCAGATGAAGAGATATTCATGATCACAACAGCACAACCATGGAAACTATATTTTGATGGTTCATACACTAGGCACGGCTCGGGGGCAGGCATTCTGTTTATCACACCTCAGGGTGATAGCATCTCGAAGTCTTACAGGCTCACATTTCCATGCACAAACAAAATAACAGAGTATGAGGCCTTGATCACAGGACTCAAGCGAGCCGTACAATGGAAATTACAAGAACTGCAAGTATATGGTGACTCCCAACTGGTCATTCGACAAGCAACAGATGAATATCAGACCAAGGATGATAAACTCATGCCATATAAGCAAATGGTGGACACTCTAAAGACATCATTTACTACTATCACTTTTGAGCAGATACCAAGAGATCATAATCGAGCTGCTGATGCTATGGCTACCATCGCATCTCTCCTAGATCTTCCACAAAATTCAACATGCTACGAGTTCTTGGTAGAACAGCTTTGGATCCCCGCTAATGATATCCTTGAATCCGAGATGATATGTCACCTTGTTGGTTCTGAATCCCCATGGTATGGTGAGTTCTACACCTATCTCCGTGATCACACCCTTCCCCCCAACCAATCAAATAACCAACGTAAAACCTTCATTCACCAAACTGCTCGATATACCATTATTGCCGAAACCCTATATTGACGTAGTCTTGATGGTACTCTCCTTCGATGTTTGGAACAAGATGAGATAACAAAGGCTTTGGAAGAATTCCATGAAGGCATTTGTGGGACTCATTCAAGTGGTCCATCACTCGCCAAGAAACTCCTGCACAATGGATACTATTGGCCATCTATGGAAAAAGATTCCTACTACTTTGTCAGAAAATGCAAGAAATGTCAAGTTCATGGCGACCTGATACATGCACCGGCCCAGGAACTGCAACCAATCATGACACCATGGCCTTTCTGTCAATGGGGCCTTGACCTTGTGGGTAAGATTCATCCATCTTCATCCAATGGCCATAAATTCATTATTACCACCACCGAATATTTCACAAAGTGGATCGAAGCTGTTCCACTTACCCAAGTCACCAGCAAGCAGATCGCCTCATTCATTCTCAACTACATCATCTGCCGGTATGGTGTACCCATGTCCATCATCACAGATAATGATCTTCCTTTCAAAAATCAAGATGTCCGCGAACTCTGTGAGAAATTTCATATCCAACACCACTTTTCCACTCCTTAATACCCACAAGGCAATGGTCAGGCCGAAGCATCCAATAAAAACATATTAAGAATCCTAAAGAAGACAGTCAATGATGTCGGCCGTGATTGGCATGTTCAACTGAATCCAGCACTATGGGCATATCAAACTAGCATTCGGACCCCTACAGGCACAACTCCTTATTCATTGGTCTATGGTGCCGAAGCTATCTTACCTATTGAGGTGGAGATACCATCACTATGGGTTTCCTTGCATAATCTAATAGATGATGAAGCCTACAGAGTATCCCGTCTTCATGACTTAGAGTTACTAGATGAGAAGCGACAAGCTGCATACAACCATCTCAAAGCCTATCAGCAGTGCATGAGTAGAAGCTACAATCACCAAGTTAGATCTCGTACATTTGAGGTAGGTGATCTTGTTCTATGAGAGAATCCTCGCAACCAACCAAACAAAGAACATCAGGGCAAGTTTGAATCAAACTGGCTGGGCCCATATGTTGTCACTGCTGTGTTCGGGTCCAGGGTATATCAGTTGGCTACATCAGAAGGAGAACCGCTCGCAGATCCAATTAACAGCATGCACCTCAAGCGGTTTTATACCTAAGTTGTACAAAGCATCATGCTCCCCTGCATATCAGAAAATACCAAAAAACATTTAGAAAAATGTCCTAAAGAAATACAAAAACATTCAAAAAGTAAAGAAAAATCATGCATCCAAATGGTGAACAACCACTCCAATGGCACCTTGGGTAAGTGTGATGGTGAAAACCTGGCAAACATGCACCACTCGTAAAGACAATGGCTCCAATATCTTTTAGGCTTGTTGCGATCACATTCATACATACACACATCCATCCATCCAAACCATGGCTTGTTATTTGATCTGTAATCAAATATAGTACTTGATGCATCTTGCATCCCACTTTTTCATAGTCATGTCTACACTTGGGGGCAATACCCTTAAAAAATCTAGATGATGGAAGTGGATTCTACATTACTGGTGATTCATTGACAAAAACATTCAAAAAGGTCTCACAAAATCCAAAAATATTCAAAAAACGTCTCACAAAATCCAAAAACATCAAAAAACATCAAAAAACATAAAAAATAATACAAAAACATGGCAACACATTGTACATACTCATCCACACAGATACCAAACAAACATTGTGATATACTCCACAGAATGACCACTTATCAATCGACCACACAATCAACATCAACACTCAAAACTGTCTTCAACAAGGATGCATCCTTCCTTACCAAAACAAAGACAAGATGACATTTTCTTTGACAAGAAAATTCTGTTTACGCTATCAAATACTTGGTTGATTTATGGTCTAGTAATTTATATCAGGTTCCTATGGCATTGTTTGTGTATCTTCGACACATTATTCCGATGAAGTTCTGGGGCATGTACTAATGGTGTCTACGTGGGAAGTTCACTAAGCTATGTGATCATAGGCAAAAATACAGTCATAGATCACTACGGCTTGTTGACTACAGCGTATACCTCAACCATATGAGCATGAACCATTACCAAGGATCCATATTCTTTATTCTTTATGTATATATTGTTTATTTGCAGGTACAATTCTCTTTCTTTGGTTCCTCCTACCTCATGCAAACTGGATAAAGGTTTTATCTCTTATTATGGTATGCACTTGTCTCAGGATATGATCAGCCTAAGATCAAGGAGGACGATCCAAGTCATGCATGAAAGGAGATAATCCTTGCCTATTCTGCAAGCAATACTCAAGTCAACTTGATCCATTATATCAAGTTGCTTGTATTAACTTGCTATATCAAATCCATGTAAGAAATACTCGGGTCATCTTGAATCTCTATGTCAAGTTGCTTGTACTTTCTTACAACATTTTAAAGCTCAATGATGAAAAATAAAGCATTATGGATCATCATCTCATCACATATGTATATATTGCATTTCATTGCATTCCACCCATCCATACATTCATAATAACTGCATATCATGCATACATAGTCATAATAATGCATACTCTATTTTACTTCTCTTCTTCCATAGGACTCAGTCCTAGTCCTCCATATCTTCTATCTAACATCAAATCCCCCCTCACCCTCCCTATCTTGATCATCAACATCATCCTAATCCCTTCATTGTTTCCCATCCTCACTCATCCACAAAATTAAGCCAGTACTCTGTCTACACAGATACATCGACTCTCACACACCTAGACTATCAATAGATACTCTGATCAAGTATCTTCGGGTCTCAACAGGTAATCGATTATGGCAAACCTAGACTACAATAGCCATTTATCATAATGACCTAGTCTCAACGAGGCTGCTATGATTCACCACAATCATCCATCCCACACACACACTATCAATTGATCAACCAATCAAACACAATCCAATGGACAATTACATCAATTGTCTAAGTCTCAACGAGTATTTTGCTTCAGAAACCTTGACTTCATTGGGCAATTACATCAATTGTCTAAGTCACATTAGGTCACTTTGATTCACTTACTCAAACTTTATCATATCCAAGCAACCAACTGACATCAACTGTCACGCTTTGACTTGACCAGGGCAATTAAACCGATAGCACCAGATTGTCCAACCAATTTTGATCAATTGTATAGCATCAATCCAAACCCCACACTACATCTGCTATGTATCTCTTGCATGACCTCAGGGTACTCGCTGGCTTGTTATTTCTTCATATTCACTCCATTTTCTCCCATTCTTTCATCATTAGTTCTAAATTCTTCTATTCTACCTCCCCTCCACTTTTCATTCTTTTTCGAGAGATCGCCCAATTTTTCAAAAAAAAAAAAAAAATTCAGCCCATCTCTCGAGGGGGCATACCACCCATTAAATTTACATTTTATGGGGCATTTCTTCACACCTATTTTTCTTTCTTTGAAACGACGTGATAAAACCGCACCGTCTCAAAGAGGGGCAAATGTAGTCACATAAATTTGTCCACTTAATTAAATGAATATTTAATATTTATTTGATTATTTAACCATCAATTAGTAATTAATTAAATTAATATTTAATTAATTCATCTTAACCCTCTTCTCCTATTAATTAAATAAATTATTCAATTTATTTGATTTAATTCACTTAACCAAATTCAAACCATTAATTAAATAAATAAATCATATTTATTTAATTAAATATTCTCTCACATTTAAATAAATTAATATTTATTTAAATCCCCCAAAATCCCACCTCTCACATTTAAATAAATTAACATTTATTTAAATCACCTTTATCCTCTACCCACTTGAATTTTCCTACAAATGCAAGTTGCACAATTATTTTAAATAAATTATTTATTTAAATCACCTTTATCCTCCACCCACTTGTATTTTCCTACAAAAGCAAGTTGCACAATTATTTTAAATAAATAATTTATTTAAAACACCTTTATCCTCCACCCACTTGTATTTTCCTACAAAAGCAAGTTGCACAACTATTTTAAATAAATTATTTATTTAAAATCCTATTTATCCTCACCCACTTGAAACCTTTAATGGTTTCCCTTAAAGTCTTCAAACTTGATGGCTTTAAAGTCTTCAAACTTGATGGCTTCCTTCTATAGTCTTCTTAAGCCTTTAATGGTTTCCCTTAAAGTCGTCAAACTTAATGGCTTCCCTTAAAGTCTTCTTAAGACTTTAATGGTTTTCCTTAAAGTCTTCAAGCCTTTAATGGTTTCCCTCAAAGTCTTCAAGCATTTTAATGCTTTATCTTCCTTTTTCTCATTTAAATAAATTAATATTTATTTGAATATTTATCCAAATGCAAATTACACCATTTAATTGAAATAAATGATTTTATTTTAATTGAAAATACCAAAATTTCTCCCACTTGCATTTTCCTACAAAATCCACTTGCATGCCTAAACCCCTTCTAGATTCTTCTAAACCCTTCCTAATTAACCTAATCCATCCCCTAAATATTGTCACATTCCTAAGCAAATTGGAGTCACTTCTCAAAGACTCCAAAGTCTTTGAAAAGCAATTAATGCTTTGTGTGCTCAACAAATTAACCTCTAAAGTCTTCCAAACCACTTATGGCTCTTACATGACCATTAATGGTTAATTCCACTTGCACCCATGGTTAAGGATTTTGACCCCTAACTTAACCCTCATGTAACCCATGTGTCTCTTCAAAGCATTTATTTCTTTGACTAGGGTAACCATCATGTCCCCTCAAGCATTTAATGCTCCTTATCTCTCCTCTCAAGCCTCCTCATGGTGACACTTGTCAACATGGGATTGGGTTGAAAGTCTCACATGGATTGAATATCTTTCAATCCTAACCCTTGTTAAGATTACTCAATCTTAACCCTTCATTTCCCCATTTCTTCTATAAATAGAACCCTTCTCCTCAAGCAAAAAGGAAGCATTAGAGTATTGTTGTTATACTGGCATTAGCATAGAGCTTTCTCATAGCATCACTATCTACACTTGCATAGCATTTGTTTATCGTATTCAACTATCTTGAATCTCCATATGGCATCCATGGCTAGTGCTAAAAGCTGAGAGCTACACTCATTTGGGACTTGGAGAGGAGAGGAACAAGGGGGGAGCAACTATGAGCATATTGATTAGCTATTTTATTCTATGTTTATATGCTTTCTATTTCATGCTTAATATCTCTCTTGATATGCCTATTTAGGATAATCTTTTGTTGCTAACACTAACGTTTGTTTCTTGTGCTCTTGTGTGTGTTGCCATCAAACAGATTTTCTAATCTTTTTTACAGAGCATCACCAACAATCTCCCCCTTTGGCATTGATGGCAAAACCAACTTTTAAATGGTAATACCAACAAGATATTCAAATTGATTTGGATTCAGATTGTTGTTAGACTTCTCTTGTTATCCTTGAGCTGTTTAAAAATCGTCTGAAGTCTTCTCCCTTTTTTCATTAGGCTTTTGAGTTGTTATCTTGAATTTAGTCTGCTCCTTCTATCATTAGTCTTCCATTATCTTCTTCATTGAGGGTTTTACCATTCAGTCAACCATTTAATCTTCTCCCCCTTTGACAACAATGCCAAAAAGTAAAAGAACTAAATCATGTTTTTTCCCTATGAAGTGATTTGTCTTGCTATGTATCATCTCAGTCTCAGTCAGAGCAACCTTGTCTCTATTCACTATTTCCTGCACACCTTTAGAAAACCTTCTAAAGTGCGTAAATCAACATCAATCCACACATAATATTATGTAGATTCATCGAATTGATGCTTTCACCAAACTCTATCAGTGAGTAGAAGATAGGGGTACGACCCCTAACTTGCTTCTAAGATACTCAAAAGTGTCCCTTGGTAGTGGCTTTGTGAAGATGTCTGATAATTGCTCCTTTGAACTGATATATTCTAGCACAACTTTCTTCTCTTGAACTTCTTCTCTAAGATAATGATACTTTATAGAGATATGTTTTGTCTTAGAGTGCATTATCAGATTCTTTGAAATGTTAATGGCACTAGTATTATCACAAAATATAGTTATTGGCTCAATAACTTTCTCATTTATACATTCCAACAGTTGTTTGATCCATTCTATATTGGTACAACTCAATGCTGCAGCAACATATTCAACTTCTGTTGTTGACTGTGAAATACATCCTTGTTTCTTGCTAAGCCAACTTACTAGTCTTTCTCCCAAAAAGAAAGCTCCGCCACTTGTGCTTTTCCTGTCATCTATGTTGCCTGCCCAATCAACATCAATATAAACTTTTAAATCAAAATCATTCCTCTTTTCATATACTAAGCCATAATCTTTAGTGCCTCTCAGGTATCTAAAAATTATCTTGATTGCTGTCATATGGGTTTCCTTGGGATCTGCAAAGAATCTTGCAACAATACCTACTGCATGTGCTATATTCGGTCTACTGTGCACAACATATTGCAACTTTCAAATCATAGATCGGTAAAGTCTCTCATCAATAGATGTAGATTCATCATTATTTGATAGTTTACAGTTAGTAGTCATAGGAGTACTTACTGGTTTAGAATCCTCCATTCCAAATTTCTTCAAGATTTCCTTTATGTACTTGGATTGAGTAATGAAAATATCATGTATCTGTAAACCTATAAAATACTTTATCTCACTGATTAATGACATATCAAATTATTTGCTCATTTCATTTCCAAAGTTCTTGCATTAGGAGTCATTACCACAAAAAATAATAGCATCAACAAATATGGCTGAAATCAGTATTCCATTGTCTTCATCATTCTTCTGTACATATTGTTGTTTTCACTTGTCCTTATAAAACCAATCTTGATCAAATAAGAGTGCAGTCTCCCATACCATGCTCTAGGTGCTTGTTTCAAACCATGTAAAGCTTTGTTTAGTTTGCATACTTGATCTTTACTCTTGTCTTCAACAAATCCTTCAGGTTGTTCAATGTAAACTTCTTCTTCTAGTATACCATTCAAAAATGCAGATTTAGCATCCATTTGATATACCTTGAAATTTTTGAAAGCAGCATATGCCAACAATGTTCTTACTCCCTCAAGTCTAGCCACAGGTGCAAAAGTCTCACCATAATCTATTCCTTCTTCTTGAGCATAACCTTTGCAAACTTGTCTTGCTTTGTTTCAAATGATCTCACCTTTTTCATTTAGCTTGTTTCTAAAAATCCACTTTGTAACGATTATATTTTTGTCCTTCAGTCTTGGGATCAGTGTCCATGTGTCATTCTTCTTGATTTGATCAATCTCTTCTGTCATAGCATTTACCCAATCTTCACTGTTAAATGCCTCTTTTACTATTCTCGGTTCAAATTCAGATATCAGACATGTAACTGGACATTATCTCCATTTTCTTCAGCAGCTTTCTCAGTAGGACTTCTCGACTAAACATAAACAAATTCTTCATAATTTTCTGGTTCTTTGGAATTTCCTTCATCATTTCTTTCTGCAAATTCATCAATTTTCACATTTGCACTTTCTACTATTTTGTTAGATGATTTGATCAGACATTTAAATGCTTTACTTCTAGAAGAATAACCAAGAAATGTTCCTTCCTCACTTTTCTGATCAAACTTTCCATTTCTGTCATCTTTGTGAACATAACATCTACTTCCAAAGATTTTAAAATAACTTACATTAGGTTTCTTGTCATACCAGATCTCATATGGTGTCTTCATAGTTCCTTTTTTTAGTTGTACTCAGTTTAGGTTGTAGAGTGCAGTGCTGATTGCTTCTCTCTAAAATGTTTGAGGTACCCTCTTTTCTATCATTAGGGTTATGGCACAATCCACAATTGATCTATTTCTTCTCTCGGCTATCCCATTTTGCTGAGGTGTTTTCGGTGCAGACACTTGCCTTTTTATACCATGATCATTGTAGAATAAGTTAAATTCATCAAAAGTGAACTCCCCTCCTCTATCAGATCTAAGACATTTCAGTTGTCTTCTTGTTTCATTTTCAACTCTTGCCTTGTACCATTTAAACATTTCAAAAGCTTCTGATTTTTCTTTTAAAAACATAACTAACATCATCCTTAAGTAATCATCCACAAATAATATGAAATACTTATCACCATAATAACTTTGAACTTTCATGGGACCACAAAGATCAGTGTGTACAAGATATAAAATTCCTTTAGAAGTGTAGGACTTACTTGTAAAGCTTGATCTTGTCATCTTACCCATCTGGCATCCTTGACACATAGCATTCTTAGGTTTTTCCAGACTCGGTAGACCTCTTACTCGGTGCTTCTTACTTATTTTGATCATATTATCAAAATTTACATGACAAAACCATTTATGCCATAACTAGGTATCATCTATCTTTGCATAAAGACACTTGTTTTTAGTTGAGTCAAGATGAAATGTATTACCTTTTGTTTGTGTTCTGGTAGCAACTAACTTTCCATGCTTGTCATGAACTTTGACAATTCCTTTCTAAAATTCTATTCGGTATCCTGTATTATTTAGCTGTGCTACACTCAAGAAATTGTAGTATACATCATCACATTTAGCATTGTCAAGAAGTGTTATAGATCCTTTACCTTTCACTGGACATGGTGCATCATCACCAAATCTTACATAGCCTCCATCATAATCTTCTAATTTAACAAACTTGTGTTTATCACCTATCATGTGATGTGAGCATCCATTGTCTATGATCCAAGAATCATTATTATTTATGTGAGATATTAGGGCCTTTTCTTCATACCTTTCTTCATCTGATCCATCTTTAATAGCCACATAAACAACTTCCTTTGTATCCATTTCATCAGGTTTGTCATCGTTGGATTCCTCATCAGCTACTAGGCATGTCTTTCTGTCTCTCCTTCTGAAGTCTCGATGTCCTCTATATTGGTTGTCTTTCTGCTTGTTATCTTGGTATTCTCTCTTTTCACTAGATTCTTTGTCAGGGTAGTTAGAAGCCATATGTCCTATTTTATCACAATTGAAACATTTTAAAGGTAACTTTCCTTTATACTTACCTTTTCCTCTCGATAACCTTCTGGCTAATAATGCTTCAAACTCTTCTTGCTTCTTGATTTCCTCATATAGTTTGTGCACTTCTTCCATGTTCTTGCAAAATCTTTCACTTGCTCCACTATGATTCCCTTCAGAGTACTTACTCATTCTATCATTGTAATGATCAAATTCACCAATATAAAAAGAACTGAATGCAGATTCTACTTTATTTACCGAAGACCCACTCTTATCAAAATTACTTAACTCAAATGCATGTAGCTTACCAATAGTAGCATCCAAAGAAACTGGCATGTTAGGTACAGACCTTATTTCATTGATTGCAGAGACTCGAATGGCATAAGCAGGTAGAAGGGTTCTCAACAACTTACTTGTTACATCCTTCTCTTCAATAGTTCCTCCTGCTCCTTTAATTTGGTTGACAGTCTCCTTTAACCTTGTACTGTATTGGGTTATGTTCTCACCTTCATTCGTTCTCATGGATTCAAGTTGTCCTCTTAGAATATCTACTTTTTCTCTTTGGACATGCTCATCACCACCATACACAGATATGATCTTAGTCCACATTACTTTTGCATCATTGCAACCTTCTAGATCATTAAACTCTGAGTCAGTCAATGTTGATGTTATTTCAATCATAGCTTGAATATGTTCTTATTTTGCCTTTATCTCTTCCAAGGTCATCGGGTTTGTGCTTGGTGGTATGTAATCATTCTCCAAATAATATGTTGCATATTCTCTAATTCTTGATAAATGGAGCTTCATCCTTTTCTGCCATGTGGAGAAACTTGACTTTTTCAGCTTTGGTGCATCCCTTTTATACATCTTTGGACCTTTACCTCAAGTACCTTTAAACTTTTCTTCTGGAGTCCAAAGCTCTAATACCAATTGTAAAGTTCTGATGCCAATAGCTAACAAGATGAGGGGGGGGTGAATCATACAAACTTAATCTTCCATAAAATCAACAAATTCAACCTCGGTAACTTATATTTCAGCAATATAATCAAAAACTGCTAAACATGCAAACTCATAAACACATAATCATCATAACACATATAACACTAGATTTAATGTGGAAACCCAAATAGGGAAAAACCACTGTGGGATTTCGGACCCACTAAAAAATATACTCTTCTAGAGTGTGCTCAGTTAAAAGAAAATCCTGTTAAAGATTACAAACACATTGCTAGATGTGACCTGGTTAAGGGATTTCCCTCAAATCTATTAGGATCTTCACTTTGTTAGAAGTGACCTTGTCAAAGGATTTCAAACACTCATTTAGAATGTTACCTTGCTAGAGGGTTTACAAATAAGACTGTTAAGTCCACTCGGTTAAGAGATTTTTTTTCACTTACAAAATAACAGTAATAAAATATATATCTGCAACTTCACATCTAAAATTCTAAAGCAGATTCTATTTTGCTCAAAACAATCTTGTCATATGACTTATCTTGTCCATTTGCTGGGCTCCTTACTCTATTATTCAAATAGGTCTTCAAGCTTCTGTGTTCGGTAATCACTATGTAGCATTCCTGTGCTTACACTTGCCCACATACATTGTTCATCAATAATTTCTTATTTATAAACAATTTGCTAACCGCTAAATCTCCTTGATCACATTTCCCATGATCAATCTTATCCATCAGATCTTCAATCTTGACTAGGTTCAATGCATCCTTCAATCTGAAAATGTTTTACCTCGCCTTGGGACTTGCATTCCTTTCTTGGAACTTGCACAAGGTTATTGCGGTTCAATCTGAGCTGTAGATCTTTCTGCCGATCTTCCATTTCCATAGATCCTTAACAAACTTCATGCACGACATACCAATCATTTATACATCTCTAGCTTATCGGCGTCCTTCATTAAATAATGCTTTTATCCATCCAATGCGATCTGTCATAACTTAGTTGCAACTCGGTAAATACTAAACTTTAATCGATAGACATTCCACCTTCATTAACTGATATCAATAACCTTAGGTTAATCAACTAGGTTCCTTACAGTTTACCAACTAGGTTCTTTGCTCGTTGACATAGTATAGTATTAACCTTACAATCAACAACATATGTAGGATATCAAAACAATCTAAACATCATGATCTCATCATTGTCTAACTTGGTAATAGTTGCCCATTGAATATCTTATTTCTCCCCTTTCTTATCACATTCTTTCTGTGTCACTTACCAACCACTTAATACTCATCAAAACATACTTCTTAAGATATGGCAACATCATACTAAATCAGAAAATCAATTTCTTGACATCAATGGCAAAATAATGTTATAAAGATAGTTATCATCCTTTTTCAGTTATATCAAATAATCTTCAACAACCTTCTCAATATCTTTAATGAATATCAACAATGTCCTTCTATTGAAATGCCAACAATTACATTATTCACACATTACATTCCTTGACCATGACCTCTAACATAGCCATGATGATCTACAATGAGATCTTACATCTATATATACAAACCCTCGACCATAAACAATTAGGTCAACCACCAGATAATAGGCTAATTACATAATTACAAACCATGTTGGCCTTAGAAAAAATGAACAATATCCAACACATAAGATAACATGGAAATGTATCAAGAGGTCCAATCGACATGTTACATTAAACTCAGTCCATAACATAGATCAACTAGGACCCAGTATAGGTCCACGCGCTACAACAATGATCTACATTTGCCAAGTCTTGAACATGATCACCAACAACATCCTTAAACTCCACCAGAAGCTGCACCAACGTCACTTATGCAATTAATCAAAGATCTTCATGAAAACTTATGCCAATGAAACCCTGGCCAGAACCAGAAACCAAGCTTCCAAGAAAACAGGATAGAATCTGATAACCAGACCGAAACCAATTGACTAAATATGAGTATTTGTATCATGAATAGGCCAATTCCATAACCAAATCATATTGGAGCCTACCGAATCATGTCAGATCCAAATCAACTAGAAACCACTCAACCTACCGGGACTGGAAGGGTGCCTATAAAGCATCCAAACAGCTAGTGTTGGCATGAATGACAAAACATCAATGCAACACACAATCAATTCCACCAAATGACCAACAATCTGAGGCATGGACAAAGAATGAATATCCCAAATGTTTTGTATCACCTCATTTCTATCAATGCAAAAGAGATGCAGAAGGGTAGTACCCACTCTATGAGTTATCATGGATTAATCAAATTATTGGTAGAATGGGCTCTTAGGGATGTCTCTCAAATTTCATGGGGTGAATTTGAAGATATTAGGCAATTTGGAGAAGGTAATATTCTAGCTGTAGAAGGAATTGTAGTTCAAGAAGAAAATATTGGAGAAGCCTCATCTTCTAGGGTCTTTGTGGCCGCCAAACCTCCTATTTTTGAGGAAGCTTTTCTTGGCATAGAAGGAACAATAATTGAGCCAAGTGTTGACCTACCTTCCACTCAAACCCAAAGTGGGGTTGCATTTCATAAAAGGAAGGGTAAATAAAAAGGAGATGTAGAGGAAGAAACCGTTGACTGACCTCAAGAAGTGTAGATTCCTCCTACAGCTAAAAAGAAAAAAATGAAGGAGAGTTTTCCTATGGTAGAACCTCCTATAGCCACACAAGAATTTCCATTAAGAAGAAATCGTCGAGTTACACGGAGATCCTAGGAAAAAGGAGGTGTGAGTGAGGTTATTTTTGTTGAAACATCAGAATTAAGGCATGACAGATAGAAAGATAGCGAGCCGCAGGAAGGACATGAAGCTAATAGACTGACAAATTTAGCCCAAATTATAGAGCAGTTTGTAGAACCAAGTAATAAGATTTTTAGCCCTCAGGTAACTACTCATAGGCTCTCTTCATATCTCACTAGCTTATTTATTGCACTTACATTTTATAGAGAGTGGGAAATAGAAAAAGCTAGGCTATAGGGGATAATTGACAAACAACAAAACGGAATTAAAAAGAGGGATAAACAAATTGTTGAGTTGCAAACTATAGTAGATACTATAGCAAACATGGTTCCCGAGTTAATGCAATGCTGGGCTCTACAAAGAGTTTATGCTTTGTATCTGAAGGAACAATATCTGTGTTTTAAACTTAACCGCATTGTTAGGGATCTAAGTCCTTATTTGGAGACTCCATAGGATTTTTATAGTTCTTACCAAAGCTCTCCTATAGCCATTAAAAATTTGCTATGTGATTTTTATTTGCATAGTTATGTTGTCTCTTCTGACAATGAATGGAATCCCCTACTGTATATTGGTGATATTCAGTTAAAGGAATTGATGTCCTGGATACAGAATGAAATTAGTATGGGAGTACAATATTGAATGCATAGGAACTTGGAACTTGATTTTCCACTACCCCTGAGAGTTGAGGCTAAAAAACCATGATAGATGTATAATGATTGGCAAAAAATGTTGAATAGACCTGATGTCAAAAGCCAAGTTTTACCATTGAGAGAGGAAGTATTTCAGGAGTATGAAAATTTGGTTGGAACTGAGAATCAAAGTGCAGTTGAATGTCTAGCTCAACATTGGAACAACCTTCCAGAGGATCTAAAGAAAGGTGAACCTCATTCATTGCCCAACTATCATGCGGCCATACAAAGAGCTCCCAAGTATATCCACTTGGGAAGGAAAAAGGGTAATAATTGGCTACCTTTGATATTTAAGCCACCTATTCTTATGTGGCCCCTAATGGGATGTAGAGCTAAAGATAAATCATATGATGAGACCACAGATGAAGCCAGGTGGGCTAGGCTAGAGAAGATGAAAGGATTTTATTAGAACTTGGCTACACGAGGCACGCGATAGGGTACTATAGGGGATTTTCGAGTCAGTGCCCAAGTAAGGAATTTCCCTCCTTTTGGAGGATGAACAAGACATTAAGTTGGGGGTCAAATGATGAACTAAAATAATATCTCTTTTATTTCTATGACTGATAAGTTTTTCTAGTGTTTTAAGTTGCATATTGGGACAATGTGAAGGTCATATGATATATCAATTTTGATTATGTGCATTTTGAATGATAGCTAAACCCGCTAAACCCTGTATTGTTTTGACTAAATATTTCTTTAGCTATGTCGATTATTATGGTAATATCATGTGTGGATGTATAAATGTTGTGAATAATGAGAAATGGATACATATATATATATATATATATATATATATGCTTGTATGTTCTAACCTTTGATGTAGGAGTAAATAAGCTGTTGAAAAAGTGGTTGTGTTAAGCCAGATGGAGAATCACACCATTTCAGGGTGGTTGAGCATTTAGGATAGTGGAGAAGATGGTGTTTGAGTGAAGAAAAAAAGGAATAGAGAGGTAGTACTAGAGTCATTTATGGTTGTCATCTGCATGCAATGATCTAGTAAAAACTACCATGCTATATTCTTGGTTGTGTGTTAATAAAGTCCCACATTCTCTATGGATTGACTTCTTTTTCTTCTTGTTGTAATAAAATTTTCTACCTAATTTCATGGGCATGATCTAAGTAGTTGAAAGTTTTTTATAACTTTCTTATAAATAAAGACCTACACCTCTTCGCAGAGGTTATACAACGTTTTCTAGAATTAGAAGCATTTCTCTTATTTTATGCATTGTATCAACTTTTGGAAATAATGAAGAAAGGATATGTTATTCTAAGAATATAGAATCATTTTGAAGTCTGATACACTCATCCAAGGGTACCCACTTGGTGAGTATTCTTGTGTGATTGTTAGATTAAGTTTTTTTTTTGCTGCAGTAGATGTTCTAGCAACTGACTATTCTTATAGCCAAAGCAGACAACGTAATCCCTATTTATTATCTTTGAATGTAGTTAACAATTATTTAGTTGGAATCATCTGTTAATGTTAAGATTTCCTGTAGCCATTCAGTTGTCATATTTTTGCTTTTTTATTTTAGATAGATTTAGTTGCTACAGTAGGACAGAGTGACTCTTACCGAAACTTAGTGCATATACAATGCAGGCCCATTTCAAGTAATGCATCCCTGGGTTTACAAGTAAATGAACCTCACTCATGTAAATGATAACTACTCAGAATGGATGGCCAATCCCTGAGTTAAGACTATATGTCTAGTTATTGTTCTAACTGGCTAGGCAGACATTAACATCAATGACAACACATCACTTAGTCAATCTAAATACATATGTGCACATTATCCCACCAATCAACCCCTTTGACATTGATGGCAACATATGATGTGAAAACAATCAATGACAAAGAAAGAACAACAATCTCCCCCACAATACAAACATTCTCTCCCCCTTAGATCATTACACATTTTTTGACATGATTCTCTCCCCCTTTGACATCAATGCTTAAGGCACATATTTCCACCACAAAACCTCAAGACTCTCAAAACTAAACATCTCTCCCCCAAATCTGAACAATTGAACCACAAGATTGACTACTCCCCCTGAAAAGGACCCACCACTTATCAATCCGAAGCACAAGATATGACTATGAAATCCACTAGACTGATGCAAATCCATGCATCTTAGTTCTTATTAGGAGGGGGCAATCACCCCTAGCTTCTCATTGAGATACTCAAAGGTATCTTTAGGCAAAGGCTTCATGAAGATGTTTGCAATTTGGTCCTTTGTAGCTACATACTCCAATCTGACTTCCTTCTCATTCACCTTTTCTCTCAAGAAATGAAACTTGATTGATATATGCTTAGTTTTTGAATACAATACTAGGTTCTTAGAAATATTGATAGGACTGAAATTATCACAGTATATAGCAGTTGACTCATCATAAACAACTATGATATCCTTTAACATTTGCTTCATCCATACCAATTGAGTATAATTTCTAGTAGTAGAAACATACTCAGCTTCTACAGTAGATAAAGAAATAACATTTTGCTTCTTACTCATCCAAGAAACCAATCTCTTTCCCAAGAAAAATGCACCACCACTAGAACTTTTTTTGTCATCCACATCTCCAACTCAATCAGCATCAGCAAAAGCACTCAAAGTAAATGTTAGGGGTCCCATAGATACTGAGAGAGGAGGGTGAATAAGTATCTAACCGGTAATTAGAATTTCTTAACTTAAAACATGCAGAACATTATATAATAGTGTACCGGTATGCAAGAAATAATGCAATAAATAGAATCAAGAACATCCACATGAAAAGCACACCATAACACAAGATTTTAACGAGGAAACCCAGTGTGGGAAAAACCTCGGTGGGATTTGTGACCCACAATATTCACTCACTGGCCAATAAGAGAATATTACTTACAATAGGGGCCTGCACATGCAGGAAGGTCAACTGCCTAGAGCTCACTGCTCAATGGGAAGTCACACTGACTTACAAATAAGGATTATACTAATCCAATATCTTGTACTACTTTATAATAGCATCTTCTATGCCAGATTCAGTATCGATTCCTACTCTGTTCTTTACATATACCTCTTGACCTATATTTTGCACATTAGGTCTGCCTAATATTTTCCTTTATGCTTCTCTATCACTCTTTCAAATGTCTATAATGATCTCTTTTATATATAAGAGTCATTTTACAATTTTCCAAGTCGACTTACACAATTTTACAATAATAAACAAAATATAATATAACAAAATCCTGTCGGCCTCTATGCCGGTATACTTCCTTTCTTCTGTGCTGGTGTCGGTGTCCTGATGCCGGTGTAGAATGTGTTTTGCTGATGATGTTATAATGTCTTTGTCGGTGCCATAAGATTGCAAGGTTGCCATCAATGACAAAACCTTCAATCACATACAATGTCTCATTGGAGTGTGTATATGCCAACAATCTCCCCCTTTGGCATTGATTGCAACACTCATGAGAAATTTCAAAAAGTATCAAAAAATGTGTAGTCCAAAAAATGTTACCAAAAATGTGAGAGCTCCCCCTAAGCATATGATTCCTGTGTTTTGAATTTTCTCATCCCACTACTCCCCCTTTGGCATCAATGACAAAGGTTGTCAAGCTGTCAGTAGAGTTTGTAGTTTCAACTATCCATAACCTCAACCTTGTAGTTGGGTAGTTATAATCTAAATAAGATCTCCCAAAATCAAGTTTATACTATCCATAAACATCTTACTATCCTTTATTTCTATCTCAATTCTCTTCACTGTACTGGTGAGATGCTGCAAATGCTCTGCCAGTGTTTTGCTTCGCTGTATTAGTGCCTCAAAAATTTCCTTCCGCAGAGATGCTAGATAGTCCAATCTTGGACTTAGTTTAGATCTTAGATGTTTTGTCTTATTTATTATTCTTTCTTTCTTTCTTTCCAATTTGAGTAGTTCTTCCTCAAAATTTGTTATCTTTTCCTCAAAAGCTGATAGTGTATTAGGTGAGTTGACAAAATTATGTGCAAGTTTATTGATCTCATCCTGTACCTTGCTCATTTTCTTGTCAATATCTATAGTCAAAAAGTCTGTTTTACAGGTATCTTTGTACAGATTTTTGTACTCTTTCAATAAATTGCATAATTCTAGTAGAAGTGTGTCAAAATCTCTATTACACTTCTTTATTTGCTCATCAAACAATTTCTATTTTTCAACTTCTACTTTATCCTTTACTGAATCTTCCTTTATTTTCTCAATGTTCTCTGAGATATATTTACATAGTGTATCCAATTGTCCTAAAGAATCTTTGTTATCTATATTACAGTTGGGAACTATTACCTTCAAAATTGGTATGGTATCATCAATTGCTTTGTAAGCCTGTGAGCTGTAGTTGGTTATTTTTTTTATAGAATCAAGTAGTACCTCAGTCACATTTGTTGATTTGTATGCTAATGATGATCCAACAATATGAGTACCCGTGGAAGTAACCAAGCTTGTATTGACCTTTAGTAGGTCAGTTTGTGTCTGCATTTCTTTAAGCACTGGTTTTCCTACTTCACTGGTTGCCGGTGGCACTGTTTCCTTATGTACCTATTATGGTTGTTGTTGTTCTGGAGTCTTTAGCTTTGTTTATTTCTCTGTATGTTGTATTGCCTCAGTCTGTGACTTAGTCTCTGCCTTTTTATGTTTATCTTCTGCCGGTTTCTCAGTTTCCCCTGCTACCGAAGGCTCACTAGCCATATCTGACTTATCAATTGAATCTTTGTATACTACTATGTTGATCTTCTAAGTATCAACATTCACAGTATATAGGACTTTAGAATTAGAATTATTATCCTCTACATCCATACTCTCAGCTGTCGGTTGATCTTTAGTAGTTGTTGTTTTCACCGGTGGAGTATTTAAAGAAGGTGGGGGTAAGTTGTCTCTAACTTTGATGCTAGGTGGTCCACCAACTTTACCTTTCCCCTTGTCTCTATCTTTCTGATATACCTTTATGGGTTTAGGGTTCCTGTACTCTTCTTATTTTTTTTTCTCAACCAGGAATATATCCCATCCATCTTCTATTTCCTCTGTCACCTCATTAACTCTTCTTGCCATTAGTGAAATATGCCAGTGTGCAGTAGAGAATACTGACTAGTTTTCTTGAGCAATCAAATCATCAATTTCTTGTGGAGAGTTTACCGGATATACAGCAAGTAGCTTCTCAATTTTTATTTTCTTATCCAATTCTACCACTGCTTGTCTTCTTGCCTCAAGTCTTTTGAATAATTCATCAGGAATTTCATTTACTACTTCCATCAAAAATTTCTTGTACATGTCCATATGTAATATAACACTGTTTTCTACTTGTTCTTTCTCAGCATCTGTTAGAGTGTCATATATTTTCTCTATGTTCTTCAGTTTACCTTCCTCTATGATTTCATTTAGTAGTATATCAAGAAGGGCCAAATCTTTGTTTGTCCTTTTCTTCTTCTTGGGTGTTAGTTTCTTCTTTGGTGTGGCCTTTCTAACTGGAGATCTCACTGCTTGTTGCTTTTGCCTTGTCCTCCTAGGTGAAGGTGTGGTTGTCGGTGAGGAATCTCTTTTTCTTACAACTCTTTTAAAAGTTGCAGGCATGTCACTTCCTGAAGAAGTTCCTACTGGTGATAGGTGAGTTTTAGGCTATGGAGCTACTAACTCATCCTTTGTTATGTCAGTTTTCTTCAATACTTCTTCCTTAATGGCTTTTGCTTGTCTGGATCCTTTCCTTACAACTGCCTCAACCTTTTTCACCCTTTTCTTTGATTGAATCTATCTTTCAATATTTTCTGCACTACCAAAAATTTCCTCCTTTGGTTCTTTGGGGGCTTCCAGAAGTGCTTTGGCATATGTTTCAACTATGTGATCATCTGTTTCATAGCCCATCTTGGTTGCCCAAACTGTCCTTGGGATGACTGCTTCCATCCAGATTTCATCTTTCTTAATGACAAAGCATATATCATCTTTGTATTTGTCTACAATCTTCTGTGATAACCTTACTCTTTTCTTCATTTTGGTTTTTAATGCTTGGAAAAAGTCATGAATATTGTTTTCCTTATTCTCACCCATGTTATTGAATAGTTTAGTCAATTGTTTTCCTACTGGTATGTCATATCCAAGTTCTTTGTAACCTATACCAGGAACCTATTTTGTTATGTGTAGCATTAGGCATACTAACAGATTTCCAAATCTGAAAGTTCCTTTCTTGTCCTTCTTGATCTTTCCAAGGTTGTCAATTAGTTCATCCTTTAACCAGTCACATATGTCAATTTTTGCATTATCTGTGACCATTTCATAAGCACTCTTTATGCATAAACTTGAAACTAAATTGAGTCTATTAGCATGAGTAGCTTTATACCCTAATATCATACTGATGAATCTCACATTGACATCTTTTACATCATTAACCCTTAGAGACCTCTTGTCAAATGTTGCACCACTTAGATTTATAACTAGGTCATTGGAAACCTTCTTGGTTTTATCTTGTCTCTTACTGGTGGTTGGTAACCCTATGACAGCTTTCACAGCTTCCTTGGTGATCTTATGGATTGCATCTAACCAAAAAAATTCTCCATGTACCCTGCTTAAAACTATCCTAATCACATCCTTTGGAAATTCAGGAATGCTAAGGATCTCTGTAAATCCTAGGGTCTCAATGATCTTGTGTTCATCCTTTATATTGCTGGTATTATCACATATCATAGTTTTATATTTGGTTTTAATTTCCTCATCTCCTAACTCTTCAATGTTGCAGTGGATGTACATTCTGGGGTCTTTAGCATATACAACTCCCTTAGGAATTTGAGAAAAAGCACCTAAGGTATCATCCTTCTTTGCTATCTTGGGAACTAACTGAAATACGGGCCTAGGTATTTTTATTACTTCAACAATAGTAGGGTTTTCTATGTATTCAATTGCAGAGGTGGATGCCATGATTAAATACCTTTTACTACCTTGGATGGATGATTGCTTGGAGTGTGTTTGCTTCTTGCTCAAAATGCCTTAGCTCAGAGTCTTCGCGCTATCTAAAAATTTGAAATCTCGACAAAATGAAATGGAGCCAAAACCTTAACTTTATAATGTCTCTTCGCCATCTACCACATTAATTGCATGCCGGTTAAGTATTCACTTAACATTGTTTGCTAGTAATAAGTAATTTTCAACTTCTTATCTCTAACTGAGGGAATAATAGCATATGTATCAATAGATTGCCAAACCCTCAAGGAAATTTTCTTCAATTAGATGAAGAACTTCCTGCTGGTGGAGCACTGCTCTGTCCTTCCGGTGAAGAATCACTCTATCCTACCAATGAAGTATTGGTTGGTTCTACCGGTGGAGGAGTAATCCCAATATTTAGATCACCTTTTCTAATCCATTGTTTTGAGAATTCTTGCTTAACCTCTTCAACTTTTTCTTTACCTTTCAAGCTAGAACTTTTGTTGTCTACCAGTGTTCCTTTACTTCTACAGAATTTAGCAATATGCCCAATCTTGTTACATGCATAACAAGTTATATTATTTTTCTGAATAGCTTTCCCATAACCTATGTCAGTTTGTGTTATGCATTGATTAGATAAATGTCCAAATCTTCCACAAACATAACATCTCACATTCATTCTGCAGTTTTAAGAGTTGTGACCTACTTTGTTGCATTTAGAACATTGACCGGTGGGTGTGTTGATATTTTGATCATTTCTAGATCTACATTCATTTGCTCTATGACCATACTTATTATAGTTAAAGCATTTACCATTGAATTTATAAGCATTAGGTTTTCTTACCGGTTTGCTATGATCCTGAGTATTTGCAGTACTAGAGCTTTCACCAACTTCAAAGCCAATTCCAGAAGTGTCACCTTTAGGTTTTTCATTCTTCAGCAAGATGCCAAGTTCCTCTGAGCTTTTCTTGAATTTTTCTTTGTGTTGATTTGAAGTTTCTAGTTCTCTTTCTAGGACTTCTTTTTGTCTCATAAGTTCATTTGAGTCATTCTGAGCATGCATCCGATCAGTCTTCAACATGTCATTTTCATAGCTAAGTCTTGTATTCTCATTTGCTGCATCACTTAGTCTTCTGGTCAATTCTTCTTCATTCTTCTTCCTATCCTCAATCTCTTTGCAAAATCTCATAGTCATATCCTGCATCTCATTCTTTGTTGTCATGATCTCTTGTTTCAACTTTCTTATCATATCATTAAGTGATTCCTTTTCATCATTCTCATTTTGCAATTTTTCACAAAGTTCTCTTCTCTTATTTCTTGCAACAGTAAAATTTTCTTGAAGTACCTGAATGATGTCCTAGGCTGCTCTTAAATCATCTTCTAGTTTGATATTTTTCAACTTTTCTGCATCATAGTCTATAAGAGCTCCTTCAAGTTGCTTCATCAAATTTTCCATCTTTACTGGTGTCAAGATCTTCCTCAAGTTGTTAGGCTTCTGAAAATAGAGGACCAGGCTCTGATACCAATTGTTAGGGGTCCCACAGATACTGAGAGGGGGGGTGAATCAGTATCTAACCGGTAATTAGAATTTCTTAACTTAAAACATGCAGAACATAATATAACAGTGTACTGGTATGCAATAAATAATACAATAAACAGAATCAATAACATCCACATGAAAAGAACACCATAACATAAGATTTGAATGAGGAAACCCGGTGAGGGAAAAACCTCAATGGGATTTGTGACCCACAATATTCACTCACTGGCCAATAAGAGAATATTACTTACAATAGGGGCTTGCACATGCAAGAAGGCCAACTGCCTAGAGCTCACTGCTCAATGGGAAGTCACACTGACTTACAAATAAGGATTATACTAATCCAATATCTTGTACTACTTTATAATAGCATCTTCTATGCCAGATTTAGTACCGGTTCCTGCTCTGTTCTTTACATATACCTCTTGACCTATATTTCACACATTAGGTTTGCCTAATATTTTCCTTTATGCTTCTCTATCACTCTTTCAAATGTCTATAATGATCTCTTTTATATATAAGAGTCATTTTACAATTTGCCAAGTTGTCTTACACATTTTTACAATAATAAACAAAATTTAATATAACAAAATCATGTCGCCCTTTATGCTGGTGTCGGTGTCCTGATGCCGGTGTAGAATGTGTTTTGCTAATGCCAGTATAATGTCTTTGCCGGTGCCATAAGATTGCAAGGTTGTCATCAATGACAAAACCTTTGATCACATACAATGTCTCATTGGAGTGTGCATATGCCAACAGTAAAATCATCATCTTTAGGATAACACAAACCAAAATAAATAATCCCTTTCAAATATCTAAAAAAATGTTTTAACAACAACAACATGAGATTCCTTAGGATCAGCTTGAAATCTAGCAACAAGACATACAACATTCATAATATCTTGCCTAGTCTGAGTCAAATATAATAATCCACCAATCATAGATCTATACCAAGTATGATTTTCTTGCGGAGAGTCATCATTCTTTGTCAACTTACATCTGATCACCATAGGGATACCAACTAGCTTTGTATCATCTAAACCAAACTTCTTCAACAATTATTTCACATACTTGGAATGAGATATAAAACTACCTTTATCCAACTAAGTAATTTGCATTTCACATACTTGGAATGAGATATAAAACTACCTTTATCCAACTAAGTAATTTGCAATCCCCAAAAGAATTTCATCTCACCAATCATAGACATCTCAAACTTATTTTGCATGTCATCAAAAACCTTCTTAAACAAACTATCATTTCCTCCAAAAATAATATCATCAACAAAAACTTCAACAATCAAAATGTTTTCATGATCAATCTCGAAATATAGATTACTATTAGTAGTACCTTTATTGAATCCAAGATTTAGCAAATACTTATCCAATCTTGCATACCAATCTCTCAGGGCTTGCTTCAATACAGATAGTACTTACTTCAATCTGCAAACCATATATCCTTGATCTATCAACTGAAATCCACTTGTTGCTCTATATAAACTTCCTCTTCCAACTCACCATTAAGAAAGGATGACTTAACATCCATTTGATAAACTTTGAAATCTTTGTAAGAAACATAAGCAATAAATAATCTAATAGCTTCAATTCTTTCTACCGGAGCAAAAATCTCAAACTCAAAGTCAATTCCTTCCATCTGAGAATATCCTTTGCAAACAAGTCTTGTTTTATTCCTAACAACTTCACCTTGTTCATCCAATTTGTTTTGGAAGGCCCATTCAATTATAATTTTATCCTTAGGTCTGGGAACAAGAATCCATTTATTATTCTTTTAAATCTAGTTCATTCTTCTTCCATTACATTAACCCAATTTTCATCTTTCCATGCTCTATTAACATCTTTAGGTTCAATTTTAGAAATCAAGCAATATTCTTCAACAATTCTTCTTCTAGTCATCACACCTTTATTCTTATCTCCTATGATCTAATTTTATGAATGATTCAAACTCACATACCTAGGAGTCTTAGGATTTTCTTGATTTTCAAACTCTTGAGTTCTTTCTTCTGCATTACCACTAGTTTCTCCTTGATTCTCTGGCTTTTCCGAAACATTCTAAATTAGATTCTGGGTTTGCACTTTCTTTCCTTTATTAAAGATATCATTCTAATCATTTGATTCATATCTAGAGCATTTAGGCTGATACTCATTACCTTCATCAACTTTCACATTAGAACTTTCAACCATCTTTATCAATCTCTTAGTGTAGCATAGGTAGGCCTTTCTCTTAGTAGAATAACCAAAAAAAAATCCTTCATCACATCTAGCATCAAACTTCCCTAGATCTTCATCTCTTTTGATATAACATTCACTTCAAAAAATCTTGAAATATCTAACTATAGGAACATGACCAAACCATAACTCATAAGAAGTCTTACTAGTATCACCTTTGATATGCACTCGATTAAGAGTATACACAACTTCTCTCCAATAGATAGGTGGAACGTTTCCTTCCAACATCACGGTTCTAGTAGCTTCCTGAATTGGTATATTCTTCCTCTCCACAACACCATTCTGCTTTGGAATTGTAGGTGTCGATAATTTCTCTTCACAAAATGCATTGAACTCACTAGAAGTGAATTCACCACCTCTGTCAAATCTTAGACACTTTAGCTTTAATCTTGCCTTGGTCTCAACCATGGCTTTGAAAATCTTGAACTTCTCCAATGCTTCAGACTTCTCCCTTAAGAAAGTAACCCACATCATACTTGAATAGTCATCAATCAGCAACATGAAATGCTTGTCTCCCTGCAATCTTCTCACTCTAGAAGTACCACACAAATAAGTATGCACAAGATCCAATAATACATTAGAACTATATTGTTCTCTTATAAAAGTAACTCTTGTCTGCTTCCCTAACTTACATTCCTTGCATATTGGATTAGTAGGATTTACCAGCTTAGGAAGATCTCTCACTGCTTGAGTAGAACTTATCTTGATCATGCAATCACAATTCACATGACACATCCTCCAATGCCATAGCCAACTTTCATCAATCTAAGCAATCAAACAACTTATACCACCAACATTCAAATAAAAGATATTATGTTTAGTCTTTGTCCCTAATGCAATCTCAATTCTGGAACCACTTAAGATTCTACACTTGCCATTCTTGAATTGTAAAGCATATCCCTTGTCAACCATCTGTCTAGCACTCAAAATATTATTCTTTATACCTTCTACATACAAGACATCATCAATATTGTGCTTACCTTCAAGACAAATGAAACCTCTACCACTGATTATACTAGCTTTGTCATCTACAAATCTTACTACACCACCACCATACTTTTCCATACTCACAAACTTACTCTTATCACCTATCATATGATGAAAACAACCATTATCAATAACCCATTCATCTTTCTGTTCAACTTAATAAGGAGCCAAAGCTTTCTCCTGATTAACGCATCTAGTGGAATCATTAGGCATTGGATCATCTTCATTGATAGCAATAAATACCCATTCATCATCACCTAAATTTCCTTTCTTAGATTCATCATTTCTCACACCTTCATCAACAGCATAATAACATTTGTTCTAAAATTTAGGCTTGTAATGCTTCCTAGAAACTCTTTTTGGATAGCCTGAAGAGAAATGTCCTATTTTATTACATGAAAAGCATTTAAGAGACAATTTTCCTTAATACTTACCGACTCCTTTAGGCAATCTTATGGTAATCAGGGATTCGATCTCCTCAAGTTATTTTTCTTCTTCTTCAATCTCCTTCATCTCCTTCTCATATCTAGATACCTTTCTTGAAGAACTTTCTCCTGGATCATATCTCTGCTTTACAGAAATAGTACCTTTGATTATAGATTCAGTCTTAGGAAAAGAGTTACCAAACTCACTCAATTAAAATTGTGCAAGATTGTGCTTGTAAGCAGGAGGCAAAAATTTAAATACTCTAGCAACACTCTCTGATTCTTCCAATACTCCACCAACATATCTAATATTGCACACAAGCTCATTCACCTTCTACATAAAAGAAGTAATGTTCTCATCTTCACCCATCTTCAACAACCCATACTTTCCCTTCAAGCTCTGCAACTTGGCAATCTTCACATTACTATCACCTTCATACAAAGTTTCCAAGTTCTTCCAAATCTCATGAGCAGTCTGTAAATCCATCATATTTGTGATTTTAGAATCAGTCAACAATACTTTCTTAGCTCTAATATTGTATTCAGCTTCCTTTATCTCATCCGGAGTTGTAGGACCATTCTAAGGAATGTTGTACATATTTTTATTAATATTCAAGTAATATTCACCAATGCATCTCAAAGTGACACTCCATACAACTTTTCCAAAGAGTGTAATTCATTCCATCAAATATCATACTATCCTTCTTAGAAGCTACCATCCAAGATCACCCGAAGTGGTCAAGCTTCTTCGAAGGAACCTGCTCTATTACCAATTGTTGGCAACAAGGCAGAAAAGTAAGAGGGGGGCTGAATCAGGTTTCTCAAAATCTCTTCTTAACTCAAACACATTTTTAGATATGATAATTAACAATAAAGCATAAATCAACACCACATCAATAACTCACATAACACAAATTACAAAGATATAACCATACATGCTACACTATTATGTGCGAACAAAAAAAATGTTGGCTAAGACATACTATAGACCTAAATCAACATCTCAAACATGAAACACCTCCAATAATTTGTTGCAAGGCATGCGCCCTTGGTCTCCTTATGTTGTGAAGTGCAACGCTTGGGTTTGTGACAAGGCTTAGCCACCTCCTGTGGATTATATAAGTCTAGTGGTTGTATCGGGCATTAACAGACCAATCTTTTGGTGCAACGACAACCACACTTGTAACAAGTGGTATCAGACCTTGGTTGTTGCAAGGTGTTCTCCCTTGGTCTCCTTGTATTGTTCAGTGCAATGCTTGGGTTTGTGACATAGTTTAACCACCTCCTATGGATTATATAAGTGTAGTGGTTGTATCGGGCATTAAGAGGTTGATCTTTTGGTGCAACAACAACCACACTTATAACATAATTATGCCTCGAACATCTGCAACATGTTACAATCATCATGTTGGTCAAGAACATGGAGAACACCACCGGGTCAAAGAAAATTATCAATAATGAGCATAACAATTAATTTGGACCACCAACATGGATAGGACATGATCTAGAAACATCCACAAGCATCATTAACTACCACAAAAAAAACCACACCAACACCACTTACTAGAGCCATCATCATCATAATACCAATACTCATCATTATACCAAAATTCAAGAACACTAACTGCAATGACTATCAAACTGAAAGATTCACTTGTGGACCTCCAAATTTTGAACCATATGAATTGAGGACATACCAAAACATACCAAACACTCCCAAATTTTCAAACCAAGATATTGCAACAAGGAGCAATGCAAAGCAAAATCCAAAATACTAATCAACACTGAACAACTGAAAAACCAACCGCAATACCAAATATCATAACTCGATCAAAACTCCATGCAAACCACTAAAACTATAGCTAAATCTATTGGGCCTCAAAAAAATTACCAAATTTTGAGGGCCCAAGTTCAAAATCTTTCCAGATAGCACTCATAATGTACCCTGCACAATCAGATTGAGTAGTTCAGTTTGAGAGCCTATATTGTTGTACATATGAGGTATCATGAAAAATCCTCTTGGTAGAATGGTAAGAACCTATTAGAGATGCCATATGCCCATTTGTAGCTTCCTTAGACCAGTTTTTATGAGTTTGTGAAGTCTTGTTTGGAGGTCCAAAAGTTGGTTTGCTACTTTGCAACTGTTGACCTTTCTAACTCCACTTTGAGAAGTTATATATTTGTGTCAGTTGAATGTTAGGCATTACTAATATTTTTAAATGATTAAATACATTAAAATGAGCCCCATTTCCAATTGGCACAGCCTCACGAATTCATTTGATGATTTTCCTAGCTCAAATCCGTTTGCAAAAAGTTTAGTTTTGCAAACTGGACTGTATCAAACTGCAGTTTGCAACCCTGCATTTGAATTTCTATCTCCCATCCTAATGAATTGCACATAAAAGTGGTTATTCCTTGTGATTTTCTATATAATGATCTACCATTCTCCCATTTTGTAACCTCTTAGCTCCTCATTTGATAAATTTTCAAGGCCCATTCCAAATGAACTTTTTCAGTGTTCATAATCAGCACATTCAAACTTTTTAGAGGGCAAGTTTGAGTAGCAACATTTCACACATGTGGTAAAATCATATCAAAACCTCTTGAAAACTTATTTAGGGTGTCTAGATGTGCCATCTCGTCAAGTGGAAACCTTTGAAACAAAGGTTTAATAGTTTTTCCAATCAGTGATTGAAGGGGTTTCAATTTATTTTGACAGGTTCAGTTTCAGATAAGCTTGAGTAGGCAGCTTTAGACGTTAATATATTTTTCCTTGGATATCACTTTGAGAATGCATCTGATGCCTTGGATTTGTTGTCTAACATTTTATTAGTGTGTTGGCTCCCAGGGTTTGATGAGGTGTTTTGATCAGTTTTCAAAACCAGTTTCAATGGCTACTTAGGTTGTTTAGACTAGATTGCAAAGTCACATAATGTTAAATTTAATAGTTGCTTACTTAGTTTCTCAAGTCCATAACATATTCATTTAGTGCTCTTGAGCATTTCCCCAGGGTCAGTTGCTCAGAAACAAAAAAAAAAATTTAGCCAAGCCCGCCTAGGGCCAGACTCATAATGAGACTCAGTTTGACTGGTTGAAACCCATTGAAGGAAAAATACCATATTTAAATTATTTTGATTTAAATAATATTACAATTTGGTTAAAAGAGGCAAGTGAAAATCAGTGGATCATTTTATCCACTTAAATATTTGGTTTTACAAGGAAGAGAGGTTAAAAAATGATTTAACTAAAACAAGGTAATGTAATTTTAATTACTTTGTAAAAATTCAAATTTTATATATTATGCTTTTGCCCTTCAACAAACCATTTGTGGGCCCATTGCAAATCAAAGGAGAGGGGTTTTTAAAAGTTTTTTCAAAAAGTCACTTTTAAATTTTGTTTATCCTGCTAACATATGCATCATGAGACAAGATAAGAGGCAGGAAATCTTTTTATTTTCTATCTCACAGGGGTCCTCATGCACAAGGAAAGACCACACAGGATAGGGATGGTGTGGAGAGGGGTACTTCTTAGTTATCCCATGTAGGGAGAGAGGATGCCCGCAATGTGATGCAAGATAAGTAGCACTAGAGGAAAGGTCACTCTCCCTTCTCCCGCACTATTTTTTGAGACAAATGCAAGGTGCTACAGGATAATTATTTTTGAAATTGCATAAATGACAAGATTAGGACAAATAAAATGGACACAAAAAGGAGCAAATGAAATGTAGGGTTCAGTGTCAGGATAAAAAGGAGAAAGCATGGATAAGGTGGGTAGCCTACTCCCCACCATGTCTGAACCAAGAGCTCATGCACCAAGAGCTGTGAAAGTGTAGGCATATGCAAAAGGAAATGTGGGAGATGTGTAATGTGTAGGGCGATGTTGATTCCACTGAGAAGCGTTCTTATGGTGATTTGCAAAGTTGTGAATTTTCTTTTCTTTTGAGACTCTGGAGTGTAATTCTGTCAAGAAAATGGTGCTCAGTTGTTAGGACACCTAGAGGCAAAATGTACTATCTTATTACAAGAGAAACATTTCAAAGGTAACTTTCCATCATACTTACTAGCTCCCTTAGGCAATCTCTGAGCAATAAGAGCTTCAATCTCATCCAATTCTCTTTCTTTCTCTTCATTCTCATCCAATTCTCTTTCTTTCTCTTCTATCTCTCTCTTTTCTCTTTTATATCTAGATACCTAACATGAACTTTCTCTTGGATCATACTTTTGCTTCCAAGATACAGAGGCTCTGAGTGCAATCTTAGATTTACCATGTGATTCTCTAAACTCACTCAATTCAAATGCAACAAGCTTACCAACCAACATGTCTCTTGTCACAGTAGTCACACTTTGGATTTCATCAATAGTAGCTACTTCATTCTTGTAAGTAGGAGGTAATGATCTCAGCACCTTAGCAACAATCTCATCTTCTTCAAGAGTTCCACTAGCACATCTAATTTTCATGACAAGCTCATTCACCTTAGCCATAAAGTATGTTATGTTTTCATCTTATCCCATCTTCAATGTCTCATACTTCCCTTTCAATATCTGAAACTTAGCTACTTTGATGTGTGCATCTCCTTCATACAAGGTCTCTAACTTCTTCCAAGTCTCATGTGCAGTCTTCAAACCCATCACATTGGTCAAGGAACTTAGCAATGCTTCCTTATCTTTTATGTTATGTTCAACATCCTTGATCTCAGTAGCAGTAAATGGTCCATTTTGAGGAACATTGTAGAAATTATTTTTAATCTTCCAATACTCATCTTCAAGACACTTAAGGTGAACTTCCATCCAGTCCTTCCATATAGTATAATTGATTTCAACAAATCTAGGATTGTCCTTCTTGAACACATAGGTTTTCATCCCAGATCTCCTCAAGTGGTCAAGGTTCTTTAAGAGGATCTAGCTCTGATACCAATTGTTGGCAACAACAATGAACAAAAACTAAGATGGGGGGAGGTGAATCAGTTTTCACCGGATCAGGTAGTTTAAGCACAATCTCAGATTTCAATCAACTGCAGCAAGAATAAAGATAAACACAATAGCACCAACACACATAACACCAATATTTTGACATGGAAAACCTGACTAAGGGAAAAACCATGGTGGGATCCTACCCACAATAAGATAATACTCTATAGTAGTATGTGTAAATATTACAATGGGGAATGCACATGCATCCAGGCACACTTCCTAGAGCTCACTGCTCAAAATAAGATGACCCAGAAGGCTCCAACTCTTAGGGAAGGTTCACTACTTTACAATAAAATTCAGACTATAATCCAGTTAACATGAACTGCAAAGATAGCATTTGCTAATGCCTGATGACAGTTCTGGTTAAGCTCATTTTGTCTGCTCTACAATAATCTCCACTCAATACACCATATCGAAGGATGAATTCATTTATGTGCACATAAAAAACTCTCTAATAATGTAGACACAAAACCAACATGCAAATTACATGAATATGACACCTATTTATACAATTCATCAACCTTGTCTACAAGGTCAGCTAAACCCTCAACCCTTAATTACAAAATTATATCACACAATACATAAATCAACCACCAGACCAATACAATACCATAGATGACATAGAATGAACCTAAATGAAATATCCAAACACGCATCACCACCAAAAATCTCGCCAAGATCAGTCGCAACATGTTACACTACCAAAAATACCACATAACATGAAGAATATCACCAATACAGCGCACAAGGATCAATGTAGACCACCAAAACAAATAAGACATGATCATGAAACACCAATAAGTACCTTATAACAATCCATAAAAGTTGTACCAACACCACTTATTCAAATCTTTAACAACCAACACACTTGCACTCAAGAACACTCAATAGTAGCAATTTGGACTAGAAAGATAACTTGCAGAGAATCAAATCACAAACCATCTAAAATGGAGATAAACACGAGTATCTACAACAATCTCCCAAATCCACAACCAAATATATGATCATACCAGAGCATAATGGATCAAATACTAGACTTTGCCAATCATTGAACATAAAAACATTCTTCATATTGGAATCCACAACTTGATCAAATCATCACATGGCATCATGGAATAAATAAAGAATGAAGAAGAGATGCTAGAGATACTTCATTACTTAACCACAAATCCTCATCAACAAACGAAATCAATTCATTGCAATCAATGAAACACCAGAACATAGGAATATGTTAACATAAATGACAACAACATACCCTAGCAACAACAATATCCAACACACGTAGGATAGGGAGGGTGTGGAGAGGGGTGTTTCCTAGTTACCCTGCATAGGGAGAGATGATGCCCACAATATGGTGTGGGATAAGTAGCATTCGAGGGAAGGTGACTCTCCCTTCTCCCACATTGTTCTTTGAGACAAATGCAAGATGTTGTGGGATAATTGTTTATGAAACCATGTAAATGGAAAGATCAGGGCAAACAAATTGGATGCAGCGAGGAGAAAATGAAAATTAGGATTCAGTGTAAGGATCAAAAGGACAAATCATGGATAAGGTGGGTAGGTTTCTCCTTGCCATGTCTGAACCAAGAGCTCATGTACTAGGAGGCATGAAAGAGTTGGAATTGTAGCGTCCTAAAATTGTGACACTTGCAATTTCGACTGCATTTCGGTCTTCACGATGGTGACACAACACGCAACCTGAATGGAGACCCCAAAACTTGCTCACGACACTGAAAACTGCATTTTTCAAGCACCATTGGCCTGAACCTCCTTGCACCCCACTGTCCCGGAGGTGGGACCAGAGCGCCCAGCACCCTGGTCCCTCAGGACCAGGGCGCCCAGCGCCCTGGTCCCTGGGTCCTATTTTGGCCCCGGTTTCCTAAGTGATATCGGGTCTTTTTGATTGCAATTTGGAAATATACTTCCCTGGTCAGCCTAAGGTCGGGAAAATCAGTCTATCAGCCCTAATTGACAAGTATATAAACTACATTTTTCTCTCTCATTTGGCATGAGAAGGACATATGTGAAAAGCGTGGAAACTATACTCAAGCATTCAAGCAATTGATCATTCCAAGTCTCCATTCAAGGCTAAGTGTTGCATTCAAGTCAAGGATTCAACCATTGAAGAGGAGATCACTTATTACATGCTACATACTACAACATACAACATCTAAACCTTTGCACATAAGGATACAAACATCCTTAGAACAAGGTATTAGTACTTGTTTTACATTACAGTCATTTACATTTACAGCACTTGCTCATTTCTTGGTTAATTCCAAAACCGGGGTTTGACCTAAAGGCAAACCCCTAATCCCTAACCCCCCAATCGTCTTCACTTTTCTATGTGTAGGTTGCAGGTACGCGGCTGAGATTGAAGATCTGGAATCCTTGTGCAGAGACGAACAGATCCCCCTTCGTTTCGCGGATTTTTCGGAGGACCGTGGCGCCGGGCACCATCGTCCTGACAACTTTTTCTCAAATTTGCAGGACAGCGCCGTATCGACATTCTACTGCTAATTCCAGGTCCGCAGCTTCATCCTATAACCTAAACTCAGTTTATAAGCGAATCTTTATGACTTTCTATGCATCCTTAGCTTAATTTCCTTAATCAACATTCTTTACAAAAGAGGGTAGCCTTGCTTTCCTAACCCTTGAAATTCATTTAGCATCCAACCTTACATTGTGTGGGATTGGATCTTATGAGTTTCAACCCCTCTTTTGAATGTAAAGTCTCTCCCCTAAGTGAAAACCCATCGAATCCTAGCGAACCTCCCTTCTCTCTCCTTGGAGTTAGAAGAGGGGAGACCAACTAGGGTTCGACCGCGATTTTCCGCTTTACAGGAATATAGAGAAGAAAATGTGGGAGATGGGCGATGTGTAGGGCAATGTTGAATCCACTGAGAAGCGTTCTTACTTTGATTTTCAAAGTTGTGAATTAGCTATTCTTCTGAGACTCTGGGATGCAATTCTGTCAAAAAAATGGTGCTCAACTATGAGGAAAAATATGCATACCCACAAAATGGATTCACTAAAATGGTTATCATGGCTTTTAAGAAAGATACAGGAGAAAAATTAAGGTTTGTTTCTCATAGCAATACCCTCTCCGCCTATGCAAGCCATAAAGGAAGAATGGTGGTTTGTAATGTATCGATAGAATTAAATGTTGTGCCCAACTATTGCCAACCTCCACGCCTTCGCAAAACCATAAATCTCAATAAGTGCTATGAAGAACTAGGAAACCACAGTGCAAAGAAGCTGGAATGCAGGGCATGGAATATTTTTTATGCCCTCATCAATGCCATTCCTAGTAATTTTCTTGTCGATGCCAAGATGGAAATGCAATGAGAGATGTGTTTAGAAAGGATGGGTACCGCCTGATGGGGATGTGGGTTTTATTCTTTGGCTTGTTGCATTTTGATTGCAATACAACTGAGACTGATGTATAACACAGACAAGGAGAAATTAAGATGACTAATTGAGATTGTGATGTAGGTAGATGCATTTGGTAGGCCTTGTAAATGAATATGTGTAGGGACATTTGCATAGTGCATCATCGAATATTGTTGAATATGAAACAAAGAAATGTGATGTTGTGATCTTCCCAGGGCATATTTGTATGCAAAATGTTTAGATAGGGAAGGGACATGCAAATGTCACACACAGGAAAGATCCATGTATGAAGTATGTCTCAGAAATGTGGTTTATTCATGCAGATTGGAACGATGCATTAGGATAGGGAAGGCTGAGAATTTGTTGTTTTGAATGAAAATATTTTGGGTGTTAACCCAAGATTAGGTAGTGCACTGTTGAATAGAGAAACTCAGGGTTTATGTCCTTCTCATTTTCAAAATATTCATTGAGGGTGATTATAAAGTGTATGGGGGAAGGGGACTCAAATGTGTAGTAATGCAATATATGTAGATATGACATTTTTGAGAAGATGTAATTGCATTTTACTATAGTGGAGACCAACACAATGAATCAATATTTCAACCCCCATGTGAGATGTCACTGATAATTTTTTTTTTTCACTCAAGGGAAAATATTAAAATTGTGCGTGAAGGGGGGGTGAGAAATTTTACCTACAAGGTGAAATTTTAATCAATTGAATAAAGGTATGTTTTCAATGTGCTGGGTGAAACATACCATCTCAGCAGGGTGAAATATTTTACACAAAGATAGAGTATGTTGGGCACGAGTAAAAAAATTTTGAAGGCAAGGTATTTGGCATAGAGAGGTGAGTACAGGAAGTAAAGTATTTTTATACCAAAGGTGAAGTAGTTTTACAAAATCGAGCACATAGAAAATTAAATCTCTTAAAAGTAAAGAATTATAGTACAAAGATATTAATTCACCAAGGAGGGGTTACAATGCAGTATAAGGCAACTATTTTCATTTGGCAAGTGAATTTTATTTTGTCCCAGAAGATGTGGTACAATGATATTGTTGATAAATCAATGATGAATGGATAGTAATAACCCGGTACTGAGAGGGGGGGGTGAATCAGTACAGACAAAAATATAGTCCTAAATCAGTTTGACAGCAGACATTTCAAATGACTGACAAACAGTGATACCGGTTTGAAATAGAGTGCAACCGATAAAGCTAAGAATGACTAAGACAAGCACTAACCGGTTACTCACTTATATTTTCATTCAACTCAAGACTACACTACCACTTCACCCTTATGCATAAATAGGTAATCTATCATCAGATCATAATAACAACTAGTTCAACATGTTTTATTGATAGGCATAAAACACAGAACCATCATATGCTTGACAGACAAGAGGAAAGAATCTCAAGATAAAAGCATCACACATGACACACATATTTTTCACATGGAAACCCAACTGGGAAAAACCATGGTGGGGATGAATACCCACAAGCTATTTTTGAACTCTTTAGAAGTCTGCTTTGTTAGGAGCCTTGTCCGATTAGAGACATTACAATAGGTTCTACTAGGAACCGATCCTATTAGGGATCACCCGATTAAGGGATGGCTACAATACCTGGTTAAGGGTTAAACCCTGTTAAAGGTTACCTTGTTAGAGGACTTCAAGAACTCAATAGCTTTGAATTACCCTATTAAAGGATTTACAGCAAGCCAATTAAGGCTACCCTGTTAAGGGATTTTCCAACTGTTGAGGTGGTTAGAGATCAACAGGTATTACAATGATCTGGTAAGAGCACCCAATGCCAATGTAGATCTGCTTAAGCTCCTTTTTACCTTCTACACTTACACTCTATAGGTATCACTTATCTCCTTTTGGTCTAGGAAGAATCACGTATCCTTTCTCTTGGATACACACACACACACCTTTTGCCAATAACCTCAGAAAGAGACTAAACATCAACCTTGTAGGAAAACAAATAAGTCAGTAGCATAAACCCTAAACCCTAAACCTTTTAGGTTAAGGAATTCAAATGGTTCAATCCTGACCATTGAGAACACTCCATTAATTGCAATAGTCTTGATCCAATCTCAAGACATTCTCCATCGTCCATTTTCATCAATTTCATGGCGGCTGATAACCCATCACATGTTATCACTATTTTACAGACTTCACACATTCCCGAGGTAGATAGGAACAATCTCCTACATGCAAGATCCTTCACACGCACAAGGCTGACATGGCAAGATGATCTATTCTTCGTTATAATGCTAACTCATCACACAATGTCACCAGTTGAGCCACATAGGCTTGAAGCACTTCAACCAGAAACCCTGAAGTTGAGACTACCAACTGGTAGTCATACAACACTTCCATGTGCTGGTTCACCTTGAACAAGCACACCGCTTCACTCTGGCACAAATGTCAGTTCATAATGTTATGTTGGTTCTCTCATATGCCAGTTCTCACCTCTTCAGCATATTGAGATCAATGGCAACATACAATGTCATTATGTCCTCATGTCGGTTCACATAATGCCAACAATCTCCCCCTTTGGCATTGATGGCAATATACAAAGATATCTCTCTGCTTCACATCTTCTCCCCAAATTTCTATAGATATCTTCTCCACTTCACATCTTCTCCCCCTTTGACAAAAATGCCAAAGTGGAGGCACAAGCTTCCCTATTCCATTATGTTGCTCCCCCTGAGGAGTAGCATCCTTCAACACATCAATCCAAAATAAATTTGACTATGCAGTACCTAACTGATGTTGAGCATATGCTTTTAGTTTACCTCCTGAAGGGGCAACACCCCTAATTCACCTCTTAAGTACATAAATGTAGTCTTTGGAAGAGGCTTGGTGAATATGTCTGCTAACTGCTCCTTACTGGAAACATGTTCCAGTGCAATGTCTTTGTTCTGAACCTTTTCCCTTAAGAAATGATACTTAAGCTCAAAGTGCTTGGTTCTAGAATGTAAAACCAGATTCTTGGAGATATTAATTGCACCAGTATTGTCACAAAATATACTTACCGATTCAAATACAGGAACTTTGAAGCCATTTAATACATGCTTCATCCAAATTGTCTAAGTGCAGTTTATGAAAGTTGCAACATACTCTGCTTCCGTTGTAGACTGAGAGATACAACTATACTTCTTACTCATCCATGAGACCAGTCTACCACCAAGAACGAATGCACCACCAGTTGTGCTTTTCCGGTCATCTATATTGCCTGCCCAATCAGTAACTGTGAATACTTTCAGGTTGAAATCCTTGCTATAAGGATACCACAATCCATAGTCAACAGTTCCCTTCAGATACCTAAGAATCCGCTTGATTGGAACCAAGTGAGATTCTCTTGGGCTTTTATGGAATCTTGTGGTAATGCCAACTGCATGTGCAATATCTGGTCTACTATGCACTACATAATGCAACTTACCAATCATTGACCAGTATTCCTTCTCATCAACCAATTCTGCGTCATCTTCTTTAGATAGTTTACAACCAGTCACCATCAGAGTACCAACCGGTTTTCTATCTTCCATGCCAAAGGTCCTCAACATCTCTTTGACATACTTGGACTAAGTGATAAAGATTCCATCCTTCATCTGTTGGATCTATAGTCCAATGAAGAATTTAATCTCCCCTATGAGTGACATTTCAAACTCTTTCTTCATCTCATCTGCAAACTCATGACTCATCTTTTCATCTCCACCAAAGATAATGTCATCAACAAATACCTCATAGATTAGGATCTGATATCCTTCAGAATTCAAGTAGATATTACTGTCTTCACTTGTTCTCTCAAATCCAATCTTCACAAGATGGGAATGCAGACATTCATACCATACTCTAGGTGCCTGATTTAGTCCATATAAGGCTTTATGTAGCCTACATACCATGTCACTGTCTTCAGATAGGGAAAACCCATCTGGTTTCCCAATATACACCTCCTCTTAAAGTACACCATTTAGGAATGCAAATTTTACATCCATTTGATATACTTTGAAACCTTTAAAATCTGCATATGCAAGAAACATACAGACTCCTTCCAATCTGGCTACAGGAGCAAAGGTTTCTCCATAGTCTTCTCCTTCATCTTGAGCATATCCTGTTGGGAAAAATGGTGTCTCAACCTTGCATTTATGCGAGGTTACTATTTATAGTAAGTTTTCATTTGAGCATGAAATGGTGCGAAACTCTCCCTGAAGCTTCTGGTTGGCTAGATAAGCATTCCGATAAAGTTGCGTCGCAAGGTCATAGCTAGTTTTGAAGATATTAAAGTTTTCATCTTGGAGGAGTGCAATAAAATATTTAAACTTAATTTTGGGGACTTTAGAGGCTCTGAAACACCCTGAAAAGTGGCCGTAACCGGCGAAGTGGGTTACGAGGTGATACAGCACTTCGCGAGCTTTCCAGCACTTCAAACGGTTCGTCAATCGGACACCCGGTTCTCAAGTTATGGCCTCCGGAAGTTTGTACTCCTGAAATAAGAAAAATAATTTGTATCGGATACATAAATGAGCTGTAAAAGGGAGCGTAACATGTTGATGTGTGCTTTAACATGTCATAGAAGGGAGATAAGGTCGGCTACACCTTATTGGGTGGTTTTAGCCCATGGTTTTGTAATACCGTTTGACGGTTTCTTATATTGTATCTCCTATTTATGAGGTGTGTGAGATAGAGGTTGTGTGTAAGAGTCCTATGGCTATTAAGTTGCCTCTGAATCTCTGATTAGTGCTACTCCTGCGAAGAGCTTGCTCTGCAAGTATGTTGTAATCTATTTTTGATTGCTGAATAAAATATTGAGCTGCTTTTGGAGGGTGGGGTTTTTCTCCCGAAAGGGTTTTCCCCACGTAAATCATTGTGTTGTGGTATGAATGTTATTATATCTATTTCTATTTTCTATAACTGTTGTAATGATCTAAAAAAATTTTGCATTACCCTCCTCTCAAGGTTAGTGTAGGAAGTTGTTTCCGCTACTTACTTCCTTACAAGTGGTATCAGAGCCTGATCACCTTTGGTTTCAATTGTCGGCAGTTGGGTTTTTTGAACTAATCCAGATTTGAGTGGGAGCTTGTGCAAAAGACACTTTTTGATCTTGTTGCAGGAATATTCAGATGGCGAGTTCGTCAGGGAGAATAGAGGTGGAGAAATTTAATGGAAGTAATTTTGAGATGTGGAAGCTGAAGATGGAAGATCTACTAATAGATCGAGATCTTTGGGATGCTGTTGATGCGAATGTCCAAAGTCCCTCAGATCCTACTGCGGCAGCTCAGTATGATGTTATGGACCGAAAAGCCAAGGGTCTAATCAGACTATGCCTGGCAGACTCTGTTCTAATCAATGTCCATGAAGAGAACTCTGCAAAGAAGCTATGGACTAAGCTTGGTGAGATGTATCAAGTGAAATCTTTATTAAATCAAATTTTCTTAAGAAAGAAATTGTATTCCTTGAAGATGGAAGAAGGTGGATGAATTGCAGACCACCTGGAAGCATTCAATATGTTGGTGGCTCAATTAGTATCCGTCGGTGTTAAGATGGACGAGGAGGAGAAATGTCAGATCTTGCTTTGTTCTTTGCCTGATTCGTGGGATTCTCTTGTTATGGCTATCGGTAGTACTTCTGTTGTTTTGAAATCTGAAGACGTGGTGGGTGCCCTACTTAGTGAAGAGATGCGAAGGAAGGTATCCATCAGTTCAAAGGAAGCCCTAACTGTTCGTGGAAGACCTAAAGAGAAAGGCAAGAATAATGAGAAGCGTGACAAGTCCAAATCCAAAGGGAGATCGAATCTCCTAGAAAGTCCAAAGTCATTTGCTGGAACTGCGGTAAACCGGGTCACATCCGTAAGGACTACAAAGAAGAAAAGAAGAAGAAGAAAAAGAAAAAGTTCGATTCTGATTCTGAGTCCGACAAGGAAGATGGCGATGCATTTATTGCAGCTTTGGCGACTCATGCAGGTAATGATGCCTGGCTAATTGACTCAGGTGCATCTTTTCATATGACTTCCAATAGAGATTGGTTTTTTGAATATGAAGGATTTAATGGAGGTAAGGTGTACTTGGGTGATGATTCACATCTAGACATTGTTGGTCGAGGTAAAGTTAGAATAAGGTTTTCTGATGGTAGAATAAAAAGGATTAATGGTGTGTTGCATATCCCTGGATTAAAATGAAACCTGTTATCTGTGAGAAAACTGATAGATGCGGGTGTGCAGGTAGTCTTTTCTGAAGCAGGATGTAAGATGATTAAGGGTGCTATGGTAGTTTCTAGAGGTGTCAGGTTTGGCACTTTGTATAAGCTTGAAGCATACACTGTTGAGTGTAATAGCACTTCTGTAAAAAGTAAATCTGTGGATACTTCACTGGAAGATTTGAAGGTTTCACCTTCAGCAGATGGAAATGGTTTTTGGGTACCTAAGGGTGCTCTTTCATCTGAAGCAAAGTTACCTACAGAGAAGACTATGTTATGGCACCAGAGACTTGGCCACATTGGAGAAAAGGGTCTAAGGACCTTGAAAAATAAAAACCTTGTTGAAGGTTTGAATGACTGTAATCTTGATTTTGATTTCTGTGAGCATTGCATTTATGGAAAACAAAACCGCGTTCAGTTTTACTCGAGTTCTCATAAAACTTGTGGTGTTTTGGATCTTATCCATTCTGATGTGTTTGGTCTAGTAGATGTCTCTTCGACTGGAAAATCCACATATTATATTTCATTTATTGATGATTTTAGTAGAAGGACATGGGTTTATTTCCTAAAGAGTAAATCTGAAGTTTTTAGTCATTTTAAAGAATTTAAAGCAATGGTTGAGTTGCAAACTGGAAAGAAAATAAAATGTTTGAGAACTGATAATGGCGGTGAGTTTTGCTCTAATGATTTTGATAGATTCTATAAAGACTGTGGAATTAATAGGCAGAAGACAACTCCGTATTCTCCACAGTAGAATGGAGTTGCAGAAAGAATGAACAGGACACTGATGGAGAAGGCTTGGAGTATGTTGAGTGGTGCTGGTCTCGAACAAAAGTTTTGGGCTGAAGCTGTTGCCACTGCTTGCTACCTGATTAACAGGTCTCCTACATCAGCTCTTGTTGATAAAACGCCTATGGAAGCATGGTCAGGTCACAAGCCTTCATTGAGACATCTTAGAGTTTTTGGTTGCGAGGCATATGCACATGTGCCAAAGGAGAAGTGAACAAAGTTGGAGAACAAGGCTATGAAATGTATCTTCATCGGGTATAGTTATGGTGTGAAAGGATACAAGCTTTGGGACCCTATTGCACAAAAGGTAATTCACAGTAGAAGTGTTATTTTTAGAGAAATTAAGTCTCCTTCTGTTACATTGCAACCAGAACAGACTACGAAAGAAGATGTGATTCAACTTCCTTCTACACCTGAAAGAGTTGAATCGAGACCTCTAGATAGGCAAGAATTTGAGGAGAGCTCGTCTAGCTCTGAATCTTCAGAAGAGGAGGAAGAACCTCCAACTCAGCTTGTTCGAAGGTCTACAAGACATAGACAACCACCTGAAAGGTATTCACCTAATGATTGGAGATGTATTTTTGCTCTGAATACTAGTGTGGATGAACCGAAATCTGTAGAAGAGGCATTAGGTATGAATGATGCAGAATTCTGGAAGATTGTTATGGAGGAAGAAATGGCAGCTTTGAAAAAGAATGATACATGGGATCTTGTACCATTGCCTGAAGGACGAAAACCTGTTGGTTGTAAATGGATGTTCAAGAAAAAGATTGGTTCAGATGGAAGCATTGAGAAGTATAAAGCAAGGTTGGTTGCAAAAGGCTACTCTCAGGTTGATGGTGTTGATTACGGTGAGATATTTTCTCCTGTTGCAAAAATGACGTGCATTAGATTTTTGCTTTCATTGCTACTGCTTATGATTTAGAGGTTGAGCAAATGGATGTGAAAACTGCTTTCCTTCATGGTGATTTGGAGGAAGATATTTATATGACACAGCCGGAGCACTATGTGGTGAAAGGAAAAAGTAATTTGGTCTGTAAATTGAAGAAATCTTTGTATGGCCTCAAACAAAGTCCTAGGATGTGGTACCAAAAATTTGATACATATGTGTTGAGTTTGGGATTTGAACGTTCTAAATCAGATCACTGTGTTTATTATAAATCTGATGGTGATCATTTCTTATTCATTGCATTGTATGTTGATGATATGTTATTCATTGGTAAAGGGAAAGGTATGATTTCAGAACTGAAGTCTCAGCTCGCTGCTAAATTTGAAATGAAAGATCTTGGTGCAGCAAAGCACATTCTTGGGATGGAAATTAGAAGAGATAGGGTAAACAGAAAGCTATGGCTAGGCTAGAGTGAGTATGTGAATTCAATGTTACAGAGGTTCAACATGCAGAATTGTAGACCATTGAGTGTTCCTTTTACAGTTGGAATGAAACTATCTGTTTCAGATTGTCCTACATCCCCATTGGAGATGGAAGACATGAGCAGAGTGCCTTACCAGAGTGCGGTTGGAAGCTTGATGTATGCTATGGTCTGTACTAGACCAGATATTGCCCAAGCAGTGGGAGTACTTTCTAGATATATGTCTAATCCTGGTAGAGTTCATTGGGATGCAGTCAAAAGAGTCTTCAGATATTTGAAGGGTACTTCAGAGTATTCTTTGTGTTATCATGGTAATTCAGTTGGAGACATGACTTCCCTTGATATCCATGGTTATGTGGATTCAGATTGGGCAGGTGATATTGATAGCAGAAGATCAACCAGTGCTTATGTGTTTACTTTGTTTGGTGGTGCAATTAGTTGGATGAGTAAGCTACAGGCTGTGGTTGCTTTATCCACTACTGAAGCAGAGTATATGGTAGCTACTCATGCTTGTAAAGAGGCCATTTGGCTTAAGAGACTATGTTCGGTTATTGGAATAAAACAAGGTACAGTGACAGTTTACTGTGACAGTCAGAGTGCAATTAGCCTAGCTAAGAACCCGACATTTCATGCCCGGACCAAACATATTGATGTTCAGTATCATTTTGTTAGAGATATGGTCGAAGATGGTAGGGTGAAGCTGGTTAAGGTGGAAACTTTGATGAATGTTGCAAATGCTTTAACTAAGGCTGTGAGCACAGAGAAGTTTAGATGGTGTTCAGAGTCTATGGGCCTTATGGCCCCTAGCAATTGATTCATTGTGTTGACATTCCCTTCCGCTCATGCAAGGTGTTCGACAAGTGGGAGATTTGTTGGGAAAAATCGTGTCTCAACCTTGCATTTATGCGAGGTTACTATTTATAGTAAGTTTTCATTTGAGCATGAAATGGTGCGAAACTCTCCCTGAAGCTTCTGGTTGGCTAGATAAGCATTCCGGTAAAGTTGCGTCACAAGGTCATAGCTAGTTTTGAAGATATTAAAGTTTTCATCTTGGAGGGGTGTAATAAAATGTTTAAACTTAATCTTGGGGACTTTGGAGGCTCCGAAATACCCTAAAAAGTGGCCGTAACTGACGAAGTGGGTTACGAGGTGATAGAGCACTTCGTGAGCTTTCCGGCGCTTCAAACGGTTCGTCAATCGGACACCCGGTTCTCAAGTTATGGCCTCCGGAAGTTTGTACTCCTGAAATAAGAAAAATTATTTGTATCGGATACATAAATGAGCTGTAAAAGGGAGCGACACATGTTGATGTGTGCTTTAACATGTCATAGAAGAGAGATAAGGTCGGCTACACCTTATTGGGTGGTTTTAGCCCATGGTTTTGTAATACCGTTTGACGGTTTCTTGTATTGTATCTCCTATTTATGAGGTGTGTGAGATAGAGGTTGTGTGTAAGAGTCCTATGGCTATTGAGTTGCCTCTGAATCTCTGATTAGTGCTACTCTTGTGAAGAGCTTGCTCTGCAAGTATGTTGTAATCTGTTTTTGATTGCTGAATAAAATATTGAGCTGCTTTTGGAGGGTGGGGTTTTTCTCTCGAAAGGGTTTTCCCCACGTAAATCATTGTGTTGTGGTATGAATGTTATTATATCTATTTCTATTTTCTATAACTGTTGTAATGATCTGAAAATTTTTTGCATTACCCTCCTCTCAAGGTTAGTGTAGGAAGTTGTTTCTGCTACTTACTTCCTTACAAGTGGTATCAGAGCCTGATCACCTTTGGTTTCAATTGTGGGCAGTTGGGTTTTTTGAACTAATCCAGATTTGAGTGGGAGCTTGTGCAGAAGACACTTTTTGATCTTGTTGCAGGAATATTCAGATGGCGAGTTCGTCAGGGAGAATAGAGGTGGAGAAATTTAATGGAAGTAATTTTGAGATGTGAAAGTTGAAGATGGAAGATCTACTAATAGATCGAGATCTTTGGGATGCTGTTGATGCGAATGTCCAAAGGCCCTCAGATCCTACTGCGGTAGCTCAGTATGATGTTATGGACCGAAAAGCCAAGGGTCTAATCAGACTGTGCCTGGCAGACTCTATTCTAATCAATGTCCATGAAGAGAACTCTGCAAAGAAGCTATGGACTAAGCTTGGTGAGATGTATCAAGTGAAATCTTTATTAAATCAAATTTTCTTAAGAAAGAAATTGTATTCCTTGAAGATGGAAGAAGGTGGAAGAATTGCAGACCACCTGGAAGCATTCAATATGTTGGTGGCTCAATTAGTATCCGTCGGTGTTAAGATGGACAAGGAGGAGAAATGTCAGATCTTGCTTTGTTCTTTGCCTGATTCGTGGGATTCTCTTGTTATGGCTATCGGTAGTACTTCTGTTGTTTTGAAATCTGAAGACATGGTGGGTGCCCTACTCGGTGAAGAGATGCGAAGGAAGGTATCCATCAGCTCAAAGGAAGCCCTAACCGTTCATGGAAGACCTAAAGAGAAAGGCAAGAAGAATGAGAAGCGTGACAAGTCCAAATCCAAAGGGAGATCGAAATCTCCTGGAAAGTCCAAAGTCATTTGCTGGAACTGCGGTAAACCGGGTCACATCCATAAGGACTACAAAGAAGAAAAGAAGAAGAAGAAAAAGAAAAAGTTCGATTCTGATTCTGAGTTCGACAAGGAAGATGGCGATGCATTTATTGCGGCTTTGGCGACTCATGCAGGTAATGATGCCTGGCTAATTGACTCAGGTGCATCTTTTCATATGACTTCCAATAGAGATTGGTTTTTTGAATATGAAGGATTTAATGGAGGTAAGGTGTACTTGGGTGATGATTCACATCTAGACATTGTTGGTCGAGGTAAAGTTAGAATCAGGTTTTCTGATGGTAGAATAAAAAGGATTAATGGTGTGTTGCATATCCCTGGATTAAAATGAACCCTGTTATCTATGAGCAAACTGATAGATGCGGGTGTGCAGGTAGTCTTTTCTGAAGCAGGATGTAAGATGATTAATGGTTCTATGGTAGTTTCTAGAGGTGTCAGGTTTGGCACTTTGTATAAGCTTGAAGCATACACTGTTGAGTGTAATAGCACTTCTGTAAAAAGTAAATCTGTGGATACTTCACTGGAAGATTTGAAGGTTTCACCTTCAGCAGATGGAAATGGTTTTTGGGTACCTAAGGGTGCTCTTTCATCTGAAGCAAAGTTACCTACAGAGAAGACTATGTTATGGCACCAGAGACTTGGCCACATTGGAGAAAAGGGTCTAAGGACCTTGAAAAATAAAAACCTTGTTGAAGGTTTGAATGACTGTAATCTTGATTTTGATTTCTGTGAGCATTGCATTTATGGAAAACAAAACCACGTTCATTTTTACTCAAGTTCTCATAAAACTTGTGGTGTTTTGGATCTTATCCATTCTGATGTGTTTGGTCTAGTAGATGTCTCTTCGATTGGAAAATACACATATTATGTTTCATTTATTGATGATTTTAGTAGAAGGACATGGGTTTATTTCCTAAAGAGTAAATCTGAAGTTTTTAGTCGTTTTAAAGAATATAAAGCAATGGTTGAGTTGCAGACTAGAAAGAAAATAAAATGTTTGAGAACTGATAATGGCGGTGAGTTTTTCTCTAATGATTTTGATAGATTCTATAAAGACTGTGGAATTAACAGGCAGAAGACAACTCCGTATTCTCCACAGTAGAATGGAGTTGCAGAAAGAATGAACAGGACACTGATGGAGAAGGCTAGGAGTATGTTGAGTGGTGCTGGTCTCGAACAAAAGTTTTGGGCTGAAGCTGTTGCCACTGCTTGCTACCTGATTAACAGGTCTCCTACATATGCTCCTGTTGATAAAACGCCTATGGAAGCATGGTCAGGTCACAAGCCTTCATTGAGACATCTTAGAGTTTTTGGTTGCGAGGCATATGCACATGTGCCAAAGGAGAAGTGAACAAAGTTGGAGAACAAGGCTGTGAAATGTATCTTCATCGGGTATAGTTATGGTGTGAAAGGATACAAGCTTTGGGACCCTGTTGCACAAAAGGTAATTCACAGTAGAAGTGTTATTTTTAGAGAAATTAAGTCTCCTTCTGTTACATTGCAACCAGAACAGACTAAAAAAGAAGATGTGATTCAACTTCCTTCTACACCTGAAAGAGTTGAATCGAGACCTCTAGATAGGCAAGAATTTGAGGAGAGCTCGTCTAGCTCTAAATCTTCAGAAGAGGAGGAAGAACCTCCAACTCAGCTTGTTCGAAGGTCTACAAGACATAGACAACCACCTAAAAGGTATTCACCTGATGATTGGAGATGTATTTTTTCTCTGAATACTAGTGTGGATGAACCGAAATCTATAGAAGAGGCATTAGGTATGAATGATGCAGAATTCTGGAAGATTGCTATGGAGGAAGAAATGGCATCTTTGAAAAAGAATGATACATGGGATCTTGTACCATTGCCTGAAGGACAAAAACCTGTTGGTTGTAAATGGGTGTTCAAGAAAAAGATTGGTTCAGATGGAAGCATTGAGAAGTATAAAGCAAGGTTGGTTGCAAAAGGCTACTCTCAGGTTGATGGTGTTGATTACGGTGAGATATTTTCTCCTGTTGCAAAAATAACGTCCATTAGATTTTTGCTTTCTATTGCTACTGCTTATGATTTAGAGGTTGAGCAAATGGATGTGAAAACTACTTTCCTTCATGGTGATTTGGAGGAAGATATTTATATGACACAGCCGGAGCACTATGTGGTGAAAGGCAAAAGTAATTTGGTTTGTAAATTGAAGAAATCTTTGTATGGCCTCAAACAAAGTCCTAGGATGTGGTACCAGAAATTTGATACATATGTGTTGAGTTTTGGATTTGAACGTTCTAAATCAGATCACTATGTTTATTATAAATCTGATGATGATCATTTCTTATTCATTGCATTGTATGTTGATGATATGTTATTCATTGGTAAAGGGAAAGGTATGATTTCAGAACTGAAGTCTCAGCTCGCTACTAAATTTGAAATGAAAGATCTTGGTGTAGCAAAGCACATTCTTGGGATGGAAATTAGAAGAGATAGGGTAAACAGAAAGTTATGGCTAGGCCAGAGTGAGTATGTGAATTCAGTGTTACAGAGGTTCAACATGCAGAATTGTAGACCATTGAGTGTTCCTTTTACAGTTGGAACAAAACTATCTGTTTCAGATTATCCTACATCCCCATTGGAGATGGAAGACATGAGCAGAGTGCCTTACCAGAGTGCGGTTGGAAGCTTGATGTATGCTATGGTCTGTAATAGACCAGATATTGCCCAAGCAGTGGGAGTACTTTCTAGATATATGTCTAATCCTGGTAGAGTTCATTGGGATGCAGTCAAAAGAGTCTTCAGATATTTGAAGGATACTTAAGAGTATTCTTTGTGTTATCATGGTAATTCAGTTGGAGACATGACTTCCCTTGATATCCATGGTTATGTAGATTCAAATTGGGCAGGTGATATTGATAGCAGAAGATCCACCAGTGCTTATGTGTTTACTTTGTTTGGTGGTGCAATTAGTTGGATGAGTAAGCGACAGGCTGTGGTTGCTTTATCCACTACTGAAGCAGAGTATATGGCAGCTACTCATGCTTGTAAAGAGGCCATTTGGCTTAAGAGACTGTGTTCGGATATTGGAATAAAACAAGGTACAGTGACAGTTTACTGTGACAGTCAGAGTGCAATTAGCCTAGCTAAGAACCCGACATTTCATGCCCGGACCAAACATATTGATGTTCAGTATCATTTTGTTAGAGATATGGTCGAAGATGGTAGGGTGAAGCTGGTTAAGGTGGAAACTTTGATGAATGTTGCAGATGCTTTAACTAAGGCTGTGAGCACAAAGAAGTTTAGATGGTGTTCAGAGTCTATGGGCCTTATGGCCCCTAGCAATTGATTCATTGTGTTGACATTCCCTTCCGCTCATGCAAGGTGTTCGACAAGTGGGAGATTTGTTGGGAAAAATGGTGTCTCAACCTTGCATTTATGCGAGGTTACTATTTATAGTAAGTTTTCATTTGAGCACGAAATGGTGCGAAACTCTCCCTGAAGCTTTTGTTTGGCTAGATAAGCATTTCGGTAAAGTTGCGTCGCAAGGTCACAGCTAGTTTTGAAGATATTAAAGTTTTCGTCTTGGAGGGGTGCAATAAAATGTTTAAACTTAATTTTGGGGACTTTAGAGGCTCCGAAACACCCTGAAAAGTGGCCATAACTAGCGGAGCGGGTTACGAGGTGATAGAGCACTTCGCGAGATTTCCGGCGCTTCAAACGGTTCGTCAATCGGACACCCGGTTCTCTAGTTATGGCCTCTGGAAGTTTGTACTCCTGAAATAAGAAAAATAATTTGTATCGGATACATAAATGAGCTGTAAAAGGGAGCGACACATGTTGATATGTGCTTTAACATGTCATAGAAGGGAGATAAGGTCGGCTACACCTTATTGGGTGGTTTTAGCCCATGGTTTTGTAATACCGTTTGACGGTTTCTTGTATTGTATCTCCTATTTATGAGGTGTGTGAGATAGAGGTTGTGTGTAAGAGTCCTATGGCTATTGAGTTGCCTCTGAATCTCTGATTAGTGCTACTCCTGCGAAGAGCTTGCTTTGCAAGTATGTTGTAATCTATTTTTGATTGCTGAATAAAATATTGAGTTGCTTTTGGAGGGTGGGGTTTTTCTCCCGAAAGGGTTTTCCCCACGTAAATCATTGTGTTGTGGTATGAATATTATTATATCTATTTCTATTTTCTATAACTGTTGTAATGATCTGAAAATTTTTTGCATTACCCTCCTCTCAAGGTTAGTGTAGGAAGTTGTTTCCGCTACTTACTTCCTTACATATCCTTTGCACACTAATCTATCTTTGTTCCTAGTCACTATGCCATCCTCACTTAGCTTATTTATGAAAACCCATTTAGTACCAATTACATTTTTGTGCTCTGGTCTGGGTACCAAAGACCATGTACCATTTTTCTCTATTTGGTCAAGTTCCTCTTCCATTGCCTTGATCTAGTCTTCATCCTTATGTGCCTCTTTGAATGATTTAGGCTCAAATTCAAAGATCATACAAGACTTTTCTCTGACCTTTCTTCTTGTAAGGATTCCTACCTCCTTATCTCCTATGATCTGCTTAGGATCATGATTCAACTTGACATACCAAGGAATGGTCTTGATAGATACCTTTTGCTTTTCTTCTTCATCCTCATCTCCATCAGTATCAACATCTACATTTGCCAGTGTAGGAACATTCTTACTGGTACTTGGTTGGCTGTCAATCGGTTCCCAGAAGGTTGCAACCGGTTCATTTACCGTTTGCACACTACCGGTTTCCTTAGTTTTCTCAAAGGTTTCATCAACTCTTACATTGATGCTTTCCATAATTCTCTGAGTCCTATTGTTGAAACACTTGAGAGCTTTGCTCTTGGTGGAATATCTTAGGAATATTCCCTCATCACATTTCACATCAAATTTTCTCTGGTGTTCACTCCTCTTGATGTAACATTTTCTACCAAACACTCTAAAGTAGCTGACCACATGTGTCTTACTGGTCCAATACTCATAAAGAGTTCTATCCTTACCTTTCTTGATGAGTACCTAGTTCATTGTGTACATTGCAGTGCTCACCGCTTCTCTCCAAAAGGTGTGAGCTACCTTTCCTTGAATCAACATGGTTATACCTGCTTCAACCACAATCCGGTTATTCCTCTCTGCTAGACCATTATACTATGGAGTCCGGGGGGTAGACAGTTGCCTCTGGATGCCATGTTCTTCACAGTACTTGTTGAATTCACTGGAAGTGAATTCCCCTCCTTGATCAGTTCTCAAACACTTTATCCTTTTACCGTTTTCCTTCTCCACTAATGCTCTAAAAGCTTTGAACTTTATAAAGGCTTTAGACTTGTCTTTCAAGAATGTGACCTACATCATTCTTGAGCAATCATCAGTGAGAATCATGAAGTACCTATCACCCTGCACACTTTTAGTTTTCATAGGACCACACAAATCAGTATGCACAAGATCAGGCAAGTTGTCAGTAGTGAAACATTTACCTTTAAAGGTTGAGGAAGACATTTTCCCCAATTGACACTCTCTGCACAAGGTATTATCTGGTTTTCTTAGCACTGGCAACCCTCTAACTACCTTGATCTTACTAGCCTTCACAATGTTATCAAAGTTTACATGGCAACACTCAGAAGGTTGTGTCTAAGACCATCAACCCAATACACATTGTTAGCACTACTCTTTCCATTCAAAGAGACGGACCCTCTGCCTTTGACCATGCATGGTGCATCATTCCCCAAGCGAACCACACCACCATCATACTCCTCCAATGATAGAAACTTGCTCCGGTCACTAGTCATATGGTGAGAACAACCAGTGTCAATGATCCACTCATTGGAATTATCAAACTAGGAGACAAGAGCCTTATTGTCTGACACATCTTCCTTGATAGCAACAAACACAATATCTTCATTTTATTCATCCTCTGATTCTTCATCTATGACACCTTCATCAACTGCCACAAAACAGTTTCTCTGGTTTCCTCCTTTGAATTTCTTGAACCTTTCCGGTTTGTCCTTGTTGTTGCCATTAGGACAGTTTACAACAATATGTCCTATCTGGTTACAAGAGAAGCATTTCAAAGGTAGCTTACCTTTGTATTTGCCAGTTCCTTTATGAAGTTTCCTAGAAAGAAGAGCTTCAAATGCCATCAAAATCTCCTCATCATCCATTTCTCTTCCTTGTCTTGGTTCACCACTAGTGCTAGCTTCTTTTCCTTTTCTCGATGGCACTATAGAAGCTTTAAAAGCTGATTCAGTCTTTTGAACACTGCCATCAAAACTATTTAGCTCATAAGCTGTCAACTTTGCAATGATGGAGTCTAGGGATACCTTAGTCTTGTCTATTGATCTTAGCTCTTGAATTGCAGCAACCCTTATTGCATAGACTGGCAATAGGGATCTCAGGACTTTTCTTACCATAGTAACATCTTCTATTTTACCACTTGCACTCTTGATATCTCCAACAACAATTTTGATTCTTATTCAATACTTTTGAATGGTCTCACCTTCAACCATCCGCATATCTTCAAACTTCCCTCTAAGGCTTTCTTCCTTAGCCTATTTTACATGCTCATCACCACCATAGATATTTTCAAGAGTATCCCATACCTCTTTGGGATTTACCTTATCCTGAACATCAATAAACTCAATGTCAGATAAACTACTAATTAGGGCTTCCATGACTTGCCCATTCTCCCGCATCTCTCTCTTTTGGTCATCGGTAAGGGTACCGGTAGGAGCAACATAGGTAGTCTCAACATAGCTCCAGTGTTGAGCACCCATGCTTCTGATGTATATCTGCATTTTGTCTTTCCATATACTGAAATTTTCTATGTTAAACTTTAGACCTTCCCTCTTCATCATTAGACTGGGATCTTTACCTCAAGCGGTTAAGCTTATAGCATAGAGGACCTAGAGGAGGTTCTGATACCAATTGATAACTCAATAATGAATGGATAGTACTAACCCGGTACTAAGAGGAGGGGGGGTGAATCAGTACAGAAAAAAATATAGTCCTAAACTTGTATGACAGTAGACATTTCAAGTAACTGGAAAACAATGACACTGGTTTGAAACAAAGTGCAACTGGTAAAGATAAGAATGACTAAGACAAGCATTAACTGGTTACTCACTTACCTTTTCACTCAACTCAAGACTACACTACCACTTCACCCTTATGCATAAATAGGTAATCTATTATCAGATCATAATAACAACTAGTTCAACATGTTTTATTGACAGGTATAAAACACAAAACCATCATATGCTTGACAGACAATAGGAAAGAATCACAAGATAAAAGCATCACACATGACACATATTTTTCACATGGAAACCCAACTGGGAAAAACCACGGTGGGGATGAATACCCACAAGCTATTTTTGAACTCTTTAGAAGTCTGCTCTGTTAGGAGCCTTGTCCGGTTAGAGACATTACAATAGGTTCTGCTATGAACCAATCCTGTTAGGGATCACCCAATTGAGGGATGGATACAATACTCAGTTAAGGGTTAAACCCTGTTAAAGGTTACCTTGTTAGAGGATTTCAAGAACTCAATAGCTAAAGGATTTTGAACTCAATAGCTCTGAATTACCCTGTTAAAGGATTTACAGCAAGCCGGTTAAGGCTACCCTGTTAAGGGATTTTCCAACTATTGAGGTGGTTATAGATCAATAGGTATTAAAATGATCTGGTAACAACACCCAATGCTAGTGTAGATCCGCTTAAGCTCCTTTTCACCTTTTGCACTTACACTCTGTAGGTATCACTTCTCTCCTTTTGGTCTGGAAAGAATCACGTATCCCTTCTCTTGGATACACACACACAACTTTTGCCAACAACCTCAGAAAGAGACACAACATCGACCTTATAGGAAAATAGATAGGTCGGTAGCATAAACCCTAAACCCTAAACCTGCTAGGTTAAGGAATTCAAATGGTTGAATCCTGATCATTGAGAACACTCCATTAATTGCAACAGTCTTGATCCAATCTCAAGACATTCTCCATTGCCCATTTTCACTAATTTCATGGCGGCTGATAACCCATCACACGTTATCACCATTTTACAGACTTCGCACATTCCCGAGGTAGATAGGAACAATCTCCTACATGAAAGATCATTCACGCGCACAAGACTAACATGGCAACATGATCTGTTCTTTGTTATAATGCTAACTCATCACACAATGTCATCGATTGAGCCACACATGCTTGAAGCACTTCAACTAGAAACCCTGAAGTTGAGACTACCAACTGGTAGTCATAGAACGCTTCCATGTGCTGGTTCCCATAACCATATATCGGTTCACCTTGAATAAGCACACCGCTTCACTTTGGCACAAATGTTGGTTCATAGTGTTATGTCGATTCTCTCATATGCTGGTTCACACCTCTTCAGCATATTGACATCAATGACAACATACAATGTCATTATGTCCTCATACCGGTTCACATAATGCTAACAATTGCTATTATGTAGAAATGTGAAATGTTACTCCAAGGCCAATAATGCATAAGGGAGGTTATTTTGACCCAAACAAAGACACTTGGCATAACGGCATTGGTTTGTAATAAGATTCAAGTATAACAAAGAGGAAATTATTTGTATTTGAAATGAAATGTCTAGCATGGCAAATAATGTGCAGCAATTAGTTATTTTATTCCTTGCACTTGAAGTATTCTTTCATTGAAAGTGCAAAAAATAACATGATAGGTCACCTCCAGCACAAAGGGAAGATTTTCTATTTTAAAACCCAAGGGAAAATCCACAATTAAAGGTAGAATTTTTTTAGCCTAAGATAATGATTTTCTAAATCTGATTAAAGAGTAAAAGTGTGTTATTGATAGGGTAGGACAATAGCTAAAAGTGGAAAAATTTGGTCAATGGGAAGATTTTGAACTTGACAAGCTACTGCTGAAGGATTTTTCAGAATTTCAAGATGTAGTACCCCTTCCCAATCAAACTTTGTTTAACCTAGTTTGACCATGGCTTACCTTATTAATATCATGCATGGATGATTGAAAACACTATGTTAAGATGCATTAATTTAATATGATGGACTATGTTGGATAGAGGTTGAGTGAATGTTGAACCCCTTGTGGATGGTTAGATATAATTTGCCTATGCATTGTGTATATGTTAGGAGTGTGGGGGTCCTACCTCGAACCCATCATAAGCATATCTTTCATTTTTGTTATAGGCTTATTCTTCAAAATATAAACTTGATGCATTATGGTCATGAGACTATCTGACATATGATCTTCATGAAAACTAGTGGATATGATGTATTCCATATTATGCTTGATTTCAATACTTATACTTGATGATGTTTTAATCCTTTGATGCATGCTTATTTGGTGATGGTCTTATATGATTTCATTGGTGTAGCAAATGAGTATATGATGACATGAGAATTGTGGGGAAAATTATTTGAACTATGTTATGGAAGCATCTTACCTTGCAGTGCATATTTTGATGCTATGTGTTTCATGTGTATTTCCTTGTGTATATATATATATGCATATTATTTTGGATCTACTGATGTGTGAATTGAGATGTGCAAGATATTAATCCATGCGACCATGGAAATACATGACAGTGTTGGCAATATGCTGGATTTGGTTAAGTGATGTCATTGATGTCAACACTGTATCCTGGTTGGAGACTGTCCCGGTTAGTCTTGGTGATCTTTTTGGTTCTGGCTATGATTTTGATCTGGTATGATCAGACCTCTAGAATCAGTTTTGGATGCTTATTCTAATGGTTACATGATTTCTATAATCTAGTGGTTTCATGGTTTGGTTATCACTTTTGGTATTTATTGTTACTAGTTGGTTTATGCCTTTACCGGCTGGCTTTTGGCTTCATCGACTTCTGGCGTTCTTGGTTAGCCTTATCGGTATGCTATTTTGGTGACTTGGTTAGTGGATTTTGGGTCCGACTTATAGAATCAGTTTCTTTCATGTTGTTGGTTCTTCTTGATCATATCCCAAGTGTTTGGCGACTTTGCTTTGGATGGTGTGCTATTATGGTGGTCCTATTTGGATCCAATTAAACTTTCGCTGATGGTTTCTACTGGTAAGTGAAGAGTGTTGGATTTTTGGTCTTAGTGGAATCTCTGGCCAATATAATTGTTTGCTTACTTAACTAAGGTCCACACCATGTAATGTAAATTATAATATTGGTCGAGTGGTATCATGTGATGTAAATTTTGTAATTATGGGTTTATGGGTTTAGGGTTTAGCCGACCTTGTCAATAAGGTTGATGATCTGTATTTATAGGTGTCTTATTCATTTAATTTGGTATGCAATGGTTATGGTTGGTTAATTCTGCATTATCAAAGAAATAATTAAGTGTTAATAAATTCATATCATTCAGGTGAAGGTTGGAAATGTTTTGTATTTTAAAATAGACATTAGTGATTAATCGGAACTCTATCAGGCATTAGCAGATGCTACTTTCACAGTTCATTGTTTTCCGGATTGTAGTCCAATGATTTTGTAAGTCAGTGAGACTTTCCTTTTTGATGAGAAGTGCACTCTAGGCTGTCGACCTTTCTTCATGTGCAAACCCCTTTGTAATTATTCATAATAGTACTATAGAGTATTCATCTAATTGTGGGTAGGTTTTCCCACCATGGTTTTTCCCTTTCTAGGTTTTCCACGTCAAAATATTGATGTTATGTGTGTTGTACTTTCATGATATATTCTTCATTGGGTTGTGCTTTGGTTTAAGGTTTATAATTGAATTAACTGTTGTTATTGTTAGTAAAATGATTCACCCCCCACTCTCAGTTTACTGTCGGTATCAGTGCATTCCAATAATTGGTATTAGAGAGAGGTCCTCTCTATAGAATCTTAACCGCTTGAGGAGATCTAATGGCAACTGCATCTAGTTCTACATTCAATCCTTATCGGAAGGAGAGTCCCTGATTTGATGGTATAAATTACAAGATATGGAAGGAGTGAATGAAGATTCATCTTAGATGTCTTGGAGCTGAAGTTTGGGAGATAGTGCAGAAAGGGTATACACCCCATGATCCTAATTGTGGAACACTGACACCTAGTGATGAATAGAAGAGAGATGAAAATGATGTAAGAACAAAAGAAGCATTTTTAAGCACCCTATCTGATGAAAAGCTATTGAATGTCATAGATTTGGAGAATGCCAAGCTAATCTAGACAATTCTTGAAACTCTTTATGAACATGACCAAGTTGTGAACATTGCTTAACTTGAAGGTTTTTGGGTAAGGTATGAAACTTTAAAGATGTAAGAAGATCAGAAGATAAGTTCTTTCATGGATAGAGTCAATGAGATTGTCATGGGTATCAAATGTTGTGGCGGATCTATTAGTGAAGATGAGATAGTGTCAAAATTTCTAAGAGTTCTACCTCTGACTTGCAAAATGAAGCCTACTGCTATCAATGAATTCCAGAAAATGTCAAGTACCCCTGTGACCAGAGACACACTACTTGGGAAATTGACTGCTTTTGAACTTGAAGAACTTGGAGATCAGAGTGCCACTAAAACTAAGATTGCATTTAAAGCATCTGCATTTGATAAACAAAAGATAGATTGGAAAGAGATGTATGCTAAGGATATGGAGGAAATTGAGAAAGAAGAAAGAGAGCTTGAAGAGCTAGAAGCCCTGTTTGCTAGAATAATTCCTAATGGACCAAGTGGAAGTGAATATGAAGGAAAAATCCCTTTTAAATGTTTTTCATGCAATAAGATTTGTCATTTTGCATCTAGATGTCTTGAAAGAGTTGCTAGGAATCATGAAAGATTTATGAGGAATTAAAAGTCTAATCCTGAATATCAGAGCAGACCTAGATTCAAAAGGAATAAGGATAGATCATGTTATTATGCTAGTGATGACGATGGTATTTTTGATGATGATGATGATGAACCTATGAGTGGATCTGGTAATGGTGCTTCATCCAAAAAAGATTGGGTCTTTATTTCTATCAAGGATGATTCTCCAAAATCTATCATTGAACCAATACATACTGAAGAAAAGGCCTTGGTTGCTAAAATTGAAAAGAAGGATGAATGGGTTATAGATAGTGAATCCTCACATCACATGACTGGTGACAAAAGAAAGTTCTTAACATTGAAAGAATTTGATGGTGGATTGGTTAGATTTGGAGACAACAAGGCATGTAGGATCAAAGGCAAAGGAACAATATCATGGGATGGTAAGACTGATATTGATAGTGTTTATTATGTTGAAGGCTTAAAGCATAATCTTTTAAGTGTAGGTCATACGGTGGAAAGAGGATTTCATTTGCAATTCAAGGATGGAAAATGTAAGATCATTAATAAATCTGGATTGGAGATTGCTTCTGGAACTCAGACTAATGTAAATATCTTTCACTTGAACTCCGGTGAGAAGGCTTTCTTGATTTCTCAGATCGATGAAAGTTGGTTATGGCATAAGAGGACATATCATGTTAATTTTGATTGCATGGTAAAGATCAATTCAATACCAACTGTTAGAGATTTTCTTAAGATTGTTAAACCTCATAATCCGGTATGTAGAGAGTCAAATGGGTAGGTAAGTTAGAACTTATTTCAGAAGTGTACATGATAAATCTAATGAAATTCTTGATCTTATTCATATTGATTTGTGTGGACCGGCAAGGACTAAAAGTTTTCAAGGTGATATATATTTTATGTTACTTATTAATGACTATTCTAGAATGATGTGGGTGGCATTTTTGAAAGAGAAATCTAAAGCTTTTGAGAAATTCAAAATCTTTAAGGATATGGTTGAAACTGAGATAGGACTGAAGATAAAGTGCTTAAGATCAATTCATGGCAGTGAGTTTACATCTAGTGAGTTCAACAACTTTTGTGAAAGGAATGGTATTAGGAGACAACTTTTTGCACCTAGAACCCCATAGCAGAACGGATTGGTGGAAAGAAAGAACAAAACAATTTTGGATGCTACAAGGACTATGATGACTGAAACTTAATTACCTGATATGTATTGGAGAGAGGTTGTCAATACCGCTATATACAATTTCAATAGAGTACACATTAAAGGCAATACCAGTAAGAATCCTTATGAACTATGGTTTGGTCATACTCCTAATGTTAGATATTTCAAAAATTTTGGAAGCAAATGTTACATTAGAAAAGAGGATGCATTAGGAAAGTTTGATCCTAGAAGTGATGAAGGAATATTTATGGGTTATTATACTAAGAGAAAATTATATAGATATTATAACAAAAGATTGAATAGGATATTGGAAAGCAAAAATGTCAAGGTGGATGAGCATGGCAGTAATAAGATCAGAGCATATGATTATGGATTAGAAGATGAATTTATCAGACCTGAATTGGTAATGCAAGAAATAGTTTAGAACAGTGAACCTGTGACACCGGTAGCATCATAAAATTCAGTAGTGATAGTGGAACAATAGAATGAGTCAATAAATTAAGAAAATTCAAGGACTCTGAGGTATGTAAAGCTAAATCACTATGAAGATCAAATCTTTGGGGATTATTGCATGGTGTGTGCCCTTGGTTTCCTTGTGTTGTGCATCATAGTGCTTGGGTTTGTGACATGGTATCCATTCTTTCTTGGGAAGAAGTTGGTTTCATGGCTTAGTAAGAAACAATCATGCACTTCGTTGTCTACAACTGAAGCAGAATATGTTGTAGCTGCTACCAACTATACTTAGATTTTATGGATGAAATGGATGTTAAAGGATATAAGGGTAAGTTATGATGAGCCTATTGTTATTCACTATGATAATACTATTGCTATTAATATGTCAAAGAATACGGTATTTAATTCCAAATCAAAACACATTTCTATAAGGTATAATTTCTTGAAGGAAAAGGTTGAAGTAAAGGAAGTTAGATTGGTTTATGTGCCTACTAAGGAACAGATTGCAGATATTCTAATGAAACCATTTTTTAAAGACACTTTTGAATACCTTAGAGATCAGTTGGGGGTTACTAACCCTCCGGAAGAGACTTAGAGATGCAGGGATGCATCAATCTGGTGAGCTTATCAAACATACGTTTCTGATCTGGGTTGATGAAGATGGTGCTACTACTCAAGGGGTGTAGTTAGTTGTTTCATTCAGTACTCTTGGTTTAGTAACCATCCATTGTCATTGATGTCAAAGGGGGAGAAGGTATTCATGTGAAAATGGCTAGCTCTTTTGATGGTTTTGGAGATTGTTGGTATTCCTTGGCACTTGGATGTTTTTCACATTTAGTGTTACCATCAATACCAAAGGGGGATATTGTTGGCAATATGCTAGATTTGGTTAAGTGTTGTCATTGATGTCAACACTGTATCCTAGTAGGAGACTATCCCGATTGGATCTATCCCAGTTAGTCTTGGTGATATTTTTGGTTCTGGCTGTGATTTTGATCCGGTATGGTCAGACCTCTGAAATTAATTTTGAATGCTTATTCTGATGGTTTCATGGTTTGGTTATCGCTTTTGGTATTTCTGATTATTAGTTGGTTTATGCCTTTACCTTCTAGCTTTTGGCTTCACTGACTGCTGGCGTTCCCGGTTAGCCTTACCAGTGTGCTATTTTGGTGACTTGGTCAATAGATTTTGTGTCTAGCTTATGGAATTAGCTTATTTCATGTTGTTGGTTCTTCTTGATCATATCCCGAGTGTTTGGCAACTTTTATTTGGATGGTGTGCTATTATGGTGGTCCTATTTGGATTTGGTTAAAATTTCATTGAGGGTTTCTACCAACAAGTGAAGTGTGTTGGATTTTTGGTCTTAACAAAATCCCCGATGGATACAATTGTGTGGTTACTTGATTTAGGTCCATGCTATGTAATGTAAATCATAATATGGATCTGGTGGTATCATGTGATGTAAATTTAGTAATTATGGGTTTTTGGGTTTAGGGTTTTGCCGACCTTGTCAATAAGGTTGATGATCTATATTTATAGGTGTTTTAATCATGTAATTTGGTATACGATGGTTATGGTTGATTGAGTCTGCATTATTAGAGAAAGAATTAAGTGTTAATAAAGTCATATCATTTAGGTGAAGGTTGTAAAGGTTTTTTATTGCAGAGTAGACATCAATACTTAATTAGAATTGTATCAGGCATTAGTAGATGTTACTTTCATAGTTCATTGTTTTCCAGATTGTAGTCTGATGATTTTATAAGTCAGTGAGACTTCCCTTTGTGATGAGTAGTGCGCTCTAGGTTGTTGGCCTTTTTCCATGTGGAGACTCCTTTGTAATTATTCACAGTACTACTATAGAGTATTCATCTAATTGTGGGTAGGGTTTCCCACCGTGGTTTTTCCCTTTCCAGGTTTTCCACGTCAAAATATTGGTGTTATGTGTGTTGTGCTTTCATGATATATTCTTCATTGGTTTGTGCTTCGGTTTAAGATTTATAATTGAATTAATTGTTGTTATTGTTAGTAAACTAATTTATCCCCCCATCTCAGTTTACTATTGGTATCAGTGTATTCTAACAGGGAGAACTAGAGCCAAACCTATGTGCAATTATGAAGCCAAGGTTTGTTTATTTACAAAGACAATACCTCATTTGTAATGTGTTTATTTTTATATTATTGAATGCATGTGTGTGTGCTCAAATTGATTAATTTTAATTTATTTTCACCTTGAAAAGATATGTCCAAGTGTATGTTGATGTGTTGTATTTTATGGTGTCACTTGACACTTGTGATGTGTTGTGAGCTGGCATGTTACATGTGTATACACATTAAATTGGTTATGAGCAATTAAATAAATATTTTATAATTATTAAATAATTATTCTTCTATTAAATACTTAATTTGAAAATATTAATTTATTTAATTGATTTCATGTCCTATTAATTAATTTAATTGAAACATTTTATTAATTAAATTCATGATAGCCTTTTCTTCTAATCAATTAACTAAATATCTAAATATTTAATTATTCCTCTATCCACTATCCTATAGTCTTATTAATTAAATAATTTCTTAATTATTTAACCCATTTTCCAACTCATCTTTCCATCTCCACTTTGCCAACTCATCCATCATGTGGCTAAATTAATTCAACAAAATTAAATTAAATTAAATAATTTATTAGCCACTTATCTCCAACTTCCAAAATAAATGAAATATTGTGTATGTACACATATTTCCTAACCTTCTTCTATATCATCTCCAACATCCCTATATCTTAGGAGGACTTGAGTCCACTTGTCCTCTCATTCCTACATCTTCTCCAACTATCCTATATCCTCTCGAATCTTCAACTCAGCCAAGGTGAGATGAGTGACACTTGTCTTCTCCTTCCCCCTTTCTCTCAACCTTCAACATCTTGCTCATAGCCATTTAATTTGCAAGATTCAATCATTACCATTGATCTTTGCCACCTAAGCTTATGCACTCAAAATCTATAAAAAAAATGTCTCCTAGGACATTTTGAAACTAATAGCTAATCTTATAGTCATTCTAGGAGTTTTTATCTTGCATCTATGAGTTTGAGTTTGAAAAAATTAGTAATTTAAGAATTTTTATCATAGCTTAAATCATTTACATATGCATATCATAGTATCAGTTAACTATTAGTCAATTCTTCATATGCCATCTTGGAAGCTACCAGTTCTTTTCTAAGAGAAAATCATCTCCAACCAGGAATAGTGGAGTTAGGATACATAGAGACATAAATCAGGAAGGTATAATCTCTTTTATTTACATTTATTTCATGTTGTTTCATTGGTTGAAGCTAAGTATTTCCTGTAGCTTCCTTTTATATTATATGATGGATTAACAAGTTTTAAGTCAATTCTCTAGAGTTCAACTTTAGCCTCGACATTTTTGGCACCCACCATGGGGTTCAGGCCTCATACAACTTATAATATCATGTCTTTTAATTTCTTAATGCATTTGTAACCTATTTCATGCCTATGTGGAAAAGGACAACGCTTTTGGCAATTAGATTCACTCTATTGTGCTATATGTTAGCATTTTTGTGTTGTCAATTAGTACTTATATTCAGTAGGTTAACACTTTTGGTAGTTAGGTTAGCGCTTTTGGCTGAGGATTCACTCATTTACTCACTCAAAGCAGTGCTTATGCTCAACAGGTTAGCGCATGTGGTTGGTAGGTTAGCACTTTTGGTCGAGGATTCACACATTTTGTCACTCAGGACAGTGCTTTTGTGTCTCATATTCATGCATTTGTGCTATAGGTTAGCACTTTTGTTAGATTAGCACTTCTATTCAATTCACAGGCAAATTTTTTTAAAACTTCAATATGCTAACAAACCATTTTGTAGGTCCGAATGTTTAAGTAAAATTAATGCATTTCCTCGCATAGTTAATTAGGAGTTTATTTTGGAGAGTAATATATCATATCTTGTTCATCTAGTCTAACTAGGAGGATAATCAACAGCATGCAACTTGCATTTGAGCGTCTTCTTTAAAGTAGTTGCATTTGTGCTTGTTGAAGTAGTAGGCAAGTATGCTCTCACCCTCATATGGTGATCAGAAAACTAGACCTATTTCCTTCATGTGTAACCTTTAGAGGGCCTGCCTTCCTAAGCTTCCTTGAGGGGGCCAATGAGAGGGGAACAAAATGGGCTAATACTGAGTCCTTTTGGTCCACTCTACATGAACTGTGTCTATGATGAAAGTCATATACAATATATGCTAATTAGTTCATACCAACACTATGTTTCCCCATTAGCCTTATGGAGCGTAACCTCTATAGGATGGAAGCCTTTTGTATTTATAGAGTTTAAAGTGTTGCATGTATGGACACATGACCAGAAGCCCTTAATAAAATTAATTTTTAAAGTTGCCAAAATCCTTCTAACTGTTGGCACAGGAGGTCGGACCTCTTAAGCGGCTCACACACATACGGTTCTTAGTAGAGATATGAAGTTTTCCATGGGGAGTTTTCATCGAAACTGGTTCTTGGCTGCCCTGTAGAAGTGAGTGTTGAGGGTGGAGCTAGTGGGGTCAAGCACCTAAATATTTTCTTTGAATAGCGTAGCCTCGAGGTAAACCCCATGTGAGATTCAACAATTATTGTCTTGGCCTGCCATAGGATTTGTGCTTGCTTGTGCATTTTGATTTACAAAACATTGTGTCTTTTGTGTCTACAAAAATGTTCTAAAAAATGGTCAAAAAATTAAAAAATCATCAGTCTGAATTGAGCAAAAAACTATCACAGGTCTTCAAAATAGTTAGATAATCAGGTTACCAATCAAACAAGCTATTTCCAAAAGTTTTCATAAGCATAAAACATTCAACAAGTTAGTGATTCAACCATCTCAAGTGCAAAAGTCAACATCATTATCAGTTTCCAATCAGGATATATCAAATCCTTTATCACAAAACTTTATCATATCAACCTTTGTTCATTATTTTGGATATATCGTTCCTATTTAAACCCAGGTTATATCAAAATAAATATTGCACTCACATTGGAACCAAACAAACTTGTAAACCATCATATGCTTACATGACTTTTAAATATTACCTTAAGAAAATAAAACCCAGTTAAAAGGCTAGTCTAAAGAGGATAAGATTCTTGTATATCAATCACAAAATCTTGTTAAAATATAGGACATTCCTACACTATTTTTGTCACTATTTACGTGGTTATGGAATAGAATTTGATGGAGTTATTTGGCAAGCCTGTGCCTTTCAACAACAAGACACTTTATCACAATGCACTAATAATAGTGGTAAAATCAACAAAGATTATCTTCCTAAAACAATAATCACTTATTGAGTTGTATTTAGAAGGTCATAACTTGTGAAGTTTTCAAATCAATCACATTCTAGTTTGGACTAGAGTTTAACACAAGTAGTTTAGAAGACAACAAAGACAAATGAAATAAGAAAAACCAATGTTTCAAACTTTTGGATGCACAGATGTTGATGAAGAGGTAGTCAATAACACCATTAGAGACCTTGAACAAGATGACAAATTTGACAAACTAATGGAAAAGTTATTGGAAAAACATAAAGAAAAATACCTTCTAATGTTGGCAAAATCAGGAGCTAAATTGCCACAAGACTTTAACATAGAAAGTTTGAAACAAGATGCAGAGATGAGTAACCATCAAAACACTAATGATCCCAATAATGAGGATGTAAACTGAGTAAATCATGAGGAAATAAGAGGAGATAAAACAAGCAAAGACCATCATGATACAAGAAGAGAGCATGGTGACAGAAGAACTTATGAACATACAAGGAGAACCCATATTGATAATCTTTTGTTAACTCTCGTTCAACAAATGCAAACCTTACAACAATAATTATAGGATATCCAGAATGGAACGAGTTCCAAGAAATATTCATTGGAGGACATCTACCCATATCCTTTTGACAAAAGTTTAAACATGATACCATTACCAGAACATTGTGAAATCTTTAAATATGATAAATATGATGGGAAATATGATCCTCAAGATCACATTAGGGAATTTTGCACCATAAGTATGGAATTTGCACATGATGAAACTTACTTGATGCATTTATCCCCTAGAATCTTAAGTGGACAGTCAATGGAATGGTTCTCAAGACTAGCATCTAGAATTAAATCTTTTGAAGAACTTTTGAATAGATTTATCTCACAATACTCCTACAATGTAAGAAATAAGATAACAATGCTAGATCTATGTAATGTCAAGCAAAAGAATGGTGAACCTTTCATGGTCTTTTTATAATGATGGAAACAAATGTTCAATAGATATCCAAGAGATGTACCCGATCAAGAGAAAATGGACATATTCATTGACAACCTTATTAGTGAAATGAGTTACCATCTTAAAATCCAATGTCCTTATTTTTATAAAATGATTGAAAATGGTCTAAAGATAGAAGATGTAGTGGTAAAGAAAGGAGAGTTAAAATTTTACAATAATTCCTACAATAACAACAATCACAACAACAACAACAACAACAACAACAACAACAACAACAACAACAACAATAACAATAACAATAACAATGACAAACCTAAATTATGGTCAAAGAATAGGAAGGTTACCAATGGAGGAAATGATGACAACAATGCTATCAAACAAAAACCAATCTTCAACTTATCAAGTCAACCACCAAACAACAATGATCAAGAGAATAGTGAATCCAAGTCTTTCTTCTCCAATCCTCGCAGGAAATTCACAAACATTGGGGAACCCTTGGAATCAGCTCTGAAAACTCTTTTTGCAAATAAATTGATTACTTTACTAGAAACAAGAAGTTATGAACCTCAAGTCAAACCTAATTGGTGGAATGACAATAATTTTTGCAATTATCATCGAAACAAAGGACACCAAACCAGTGATTGTCAAAGATTGAAACACCTTATTCAATATTTAATCAATAATGGAACTATCACAATGGATGGCCATAAGATAAATGAATCACATCTAGCATTAAAAACTCCACTTCCAAACTATGAAAAAGGTGAACAATCCAAACCAAAAGATGATAAAGGCAAAGCTAAGGTAAACTACACTTACACATATGATGATGTGGTAAATGTCATCATCGTTAAAGACAACACGCCTTCATAACCAGTCAACGCCATTACAAGAAGCAAAAGGAAAGTTACATTTTTGGGTATAAAAAATGAATCAACATCCACTTCAAGACAATACAACTTACTAGAACAATTACAAAAGATACCCACTCAAATATCAATTTTGGAGCTCCTAAAAGTTTCACCTATGCATAAGGAAATATTGGAGAAAGCTCTAACAAAAACAATAGTCTCAAAAGACCTGGATGTGGATCAATTCCAAAACATGGTGGGACACCTCATAACCCACATTGCTTATCCTTTTCTTAAAATTACGACACATCCTTGCAACACCCTCACAATGCTCCCTTACATGTTGAAGTCACCATTCATAAAACCTATGTCAAACGCGTACTCATAGATGGTGGAAATGGCTTAAAAATTTGTGCATCAAGTTTAATAAAGGTTTTAGGATATTCAAAAAATGCAGAGGATCCAAAGAAGAAAATAAATATCGAGGCGTATGATGAGGAAGAATATTCTTCTAAAGGGACTGTGGTGTTACCAATCAAAATAGGACTTTTGGAAAGAGATACATTGTGCCAAGTTCTAGACTTGAATTCATCTTATAATATTATTATAGGAAGACCATGGATTCATGACATGCAAGCGATTCCTTCTACATACCACAAGTGTGTTAAGTTTCCTCATAATATACAAGAAGTCACTATAGTCGCAGACTCTAGTCAATATTGCAATAATCTAAAACTAGCACAAGATGCAAGAGTTCCACATAATAGAGAATCAATCTATCCCACCAAAGAAATTCAAGAAAAATTATGCGAAACCTTTGAGAAAAAGATTAAATTAAATGATGAAGGAATGGGAAAGTATTATTTGCATAACTTTCCACATTCACCTAAATCATATGGAAAGCCTACAAAAGTTCACACACGGATCTTAGAGAAATCAGTTGAAATGTTTGATGGAGCATTTGTTAGAGCTGGAACACTTGCATAAGAAAATGAAGACAAAGACATTCTTAGTTGGTTGTATAAAGATGAAAATGAAACTATAGAAACAGCTGCAGAAGTTAATATTCCCACAAGACAATATGCCAATGTTTATAAGATCATGCAAAAGATGGGATATGAAGGAAAAGGACCAATTGGTAAGTGACAAAAAGGTATTTCAGAACCTATTTGTCCTCACACACAATCTAAACAAGATAAATTATGTTTTGGATGTCCTAAATTAAAGCAAAAACAACACAATTATCAACATCCAAGGTGGAGAAAGAAATCAGTCCCTAAAGAAGAACCATGGAAAGAAAGGCTACACCAAGTAGCATAAATAGTAGCTAACAAACAAAAACAAGAAGAATATGAGAAACAATAGGAAGAACTTGCAATCAAAAGAGAAGAAGAATCTTGCAAACAAGTTCAAAGAATACAAACAAGCATGGAACCTGATCAAGGTATTTTAGAAACAATGAAAGACAAGATGGCAAAAATTAGAGAACTCTTCTCACCATATGACATTCTTGTTAGATATAGTATGATTCTAGAAAATGGTTCAAAAATAGATTCAAATGAATATGAATGGGGTCTAGATCCATCATCTGATTTATCAAGTGAAGAAAAGGATGAAGAACAAGCAACTATTACAAATGAAGACTTGTCTTTTACAAAACAAAGAATAGAGTTGGAAAGAAGACAAGAAGAGATCATAATTTAGAGGAAAGTGGCATATGCAAAACAACAAAGGAAAGAGAATGAAAAAGAACACGAGGTGACACCACAAGAAACATAAATAGTTATTGATCAATAATCAGAAGATCAACAAAATATTAGACCTACATAAAATGTTGAGCCAATAATATTAAGGTATGGAAGAACCATAGAAGAATTAATAGATAGTCAAGAAGGATTGACTATTAGTCTAGAAGAAGCTGAGTTTGAGAGAAGACAAAAGATAGCAAGAGAATCCTCTATGTCATGTGCACAAGTATGCCAGCTTCAAGATACAAATGAATCTATTGAAATTGATCAAGAGGGAAGTTGTAGTATCAAAGATGTATGTGTTGATATAATCCATTGATTTGAGGGATAAACATCAAATGATGAGTCACTTGATAGTGAATCACAAAATACCAATCATGATTTCATTAGAGCTGATTGGAGAGCACTTGGGAGAGACTATCCTCAAGAGAGTTCTATCTATGAAATTACCTAGTCTACACCAAACTATGACTATTATGTCATGAACCTTGAAACACTGAACACTGATGATGACTATGACTTACCCCTGCTTCATCCAAAATTAATTGATTGGGATAACCTAGAAAACCCTAAATTGGATGTCTTTTCCAATGATCATGATTTAGCAGTATATCTTAATGTTGTAGAACCAATAATACCTAAGATATCTTCCACTACGAAATTAAGTTATGCTTCTTGTATTTAAGAGAGTGCCAAACTATCCAGTCGCAAAATTTAAATAAAACAAGGAAAAAGACCTAGTGCTAAAAACCATTTCATGGCAACACTAGATCATTCAAGAGGAAAATTAAAGGATGCATATGATGATGAAAACCTACCTGAGGCACCAAAAGATGGAAATTTTGACACCCTCCCTACATAATTTTTAGGATAGATCTGCTATTTTAATAGAGCCAACAAAAGCAATAAATATCGATACATCAAAGGACCCCAAAGTCCTTCATCCTGTTGTATCATTATCAGATGAAGAGAGGAAAGACTACATGGAATTCTTCAAACAAAGACAGATAGATTTTTATTTGTCCTATACAGACATGCCAAGACTTGATCTAGATCTTATCATGCATCATATCAATGTAGATCCAAAAGAAAAGCTAGTTAAACAAAAGCTAAGGAAGATGCATCCACACATTGCTCTCCTTGTAAAAGCATAGCTAAGAAACTATTGAATGTGGGTTTCATAAGACCTGTTACCTATCTGGAATGGGTTTCAAGAATTGTGCTAGTGTCAAAGCCAGATAAAAGCATAAGAGTATACACCAATTTTAGAGATTTGAACAAGGCATGTCCTAAAGATGATTTTCCATTGCCCAACATTGATATAATAGTAGACTTATCAGTAAGACATGAGATGTTTTCATTAATAGATGAATTCTCGGGGTACAATCAAATAAAAATCACCCCTAAAGATCAAGAAAAGACAACATTCACCTATGCATGGGGTACTTACTGCTAGAATGTTATACCGTTTGGGCTTAAGAATGTGAGACCAACTTATCAGAGAGCCATGACAACAATTTTCCATGATATGATGCATACATTTATGGAAGATTATGTAGATGACATACTTGAAAAATCTCATACAAGGTAAGAACATTTGAACATCCTGGGCAAGATCTTTGACAAGATTGAACAATATTAGTTAAGATTGAATCCAAAGAAATGTGCATTTGGAGTAACCTCTGGAAAACTTCTTGGGCACATTATATCAGCTCAAGGAATTGAAGTAGATCCAGAAAAGGTCAAAGCTATCATGGAAATCAAGTCACCCAATAACATAAGTCAATTGCATTCTCTACAAGGGAGATTACAATCAATCAGAAGATTTGTCTCTCAATTAGCAGATAAATGTCATCCATTCACTCATCTTTTACACAAGTATGTTCCATTCAAATGGGATCAGAAGTGTGAAAAATCTTTTATGCAAATCAAATAATATTTGATGAATCCTCTAGTACTTGTATCACCAATCAAAGGGAAACTATTGTTTCTTTACATCTCAGCAACAAATGTATCACTAGGAGCTCTCTTAGCACAACATGGTGAAGAAGGGAAAAAAAGAGAAGTGTATTACATTAGTAGAACACTTGTAGGCTATGAATTAAACTATACATCAGTTCAGAAGACATGCCTACTAGTTGTATTTGCAACTCAGAAATTGCGACATTATATGCTATCTCATTCTGTGAAACTAATAAAAAAATAGATCCACTAAAGTATTTGCTAAGCAAGTCAACTTTGATAGGAAGACTAGCAAAATGGGTTATGGTACTAAGTGATTTTGATATAGAATATGTTGATCAAAAATCCATCAAAGGATAGATCATTGTTGATCAATTGGCTGAACCATCCTTACAAGATGATGCACCATGGCACATCGAATTTCCTAATGCAGACAATCTGACAATAAGAACAACATTTTGGGAGTTGTACTTTGATGCCTCCTATACACAATATGGATCGCGTGCTAGAATTTGTTTCATCACACCTCAGGGAAACACAATTCCAGAATCATATAGACTACGGTTTCCATGCATAAACAATATTGCAAAATATGAAGCATTGGTTATTGGGCTCAAAATGGCTATTGAATGGACCATCAAGGAATTGCATATTTATGGTGATTCATAGCTTATAATCAACCAAATAAATGATAATTATCAAACTAAGGATGACAAGCTCATGCCCTAAAAATAGCTGGTTGAAAATTTTTAAGAGCACTTTGAAAAAATAACATTTACTCAGATCCCAAGAAATGAGAACAAAGCAATAGATGTGATAGGACCTAAAATTATGTCTTGCAAAATTTTGGTCATTTTGGTTTTATTATGCCCTCTGTCAAGTTTTCAAGGTTTAGGGCTTTAGGGGTTGTGACTTTCTTGATTAATTCATGGTGTGAAAGAAAATCTTTGAGCCTTTTTATATTTTGTCATTACCTTTTTCTCACTTAAGACCAAGGGTTGTATTCCATTGGCAGAGCCATTTTATTCCCTAAGTGTTAGGTCGCATTAGACCAGTTTATGAAATAATTTTCCTAAGTCGTATAATTTTTTTCCTATAGTCAGTCTCCTTTTAATATTTGTGCTTGCGCCTGCATTTTTCCTAAGTTTGAAATTCTGAAATATTTCAGTCGGTTGCTAAGGACATGACAGATTTGACAGTCCGCGCTTCCCTGTGGTCAAAAGTGCAAGGATGATAAAGACTGTGACATCACGAGATGATGCCACATGTATTTGGTAGAAAAAGGTGAGCCAACGGCTTGAATTTTCAAAATTTTTGATGTTATTGGTTCCCCACAGTTAAAACTCAAGTAACTAAAAATGAATATTTCTGCACATGCTTATATCAAGCAGTAATATTTTAATTGCAGTCTGAGAAGTGATCAGGAGTTAGCGGCCTTTGTTAAGTGACCAGTGCAGATAGAAGGTAAATAGAGAATAGATTTGATGATTTATGTGGTTTTGTGATCAAAAGATGTGAGGAAATTATGGACCGCGACATCACAAGATGATGCCATGTGTCCTGGGTGAGCTAGGAAAAGTCGATGGTGGGGTCACTAAAAGTGGCGAAGCAAGGTGATGAGTTGGATGTGCCATACCATGCCAAGGGTGGACCCGCTTGCTACATTGGATAGTAACTATCATATTGAATGATTTGGTTCATAATATTTGCCAACTTGGACGATGATCGACAATTAGGTTTTGAAATTTTTCAAATGCAAGTTAAGAGTCATTGTTTTGCTCGTGCGAGTAGTAATGATGGATGAGAAATTTGTGTTCCTTTCTAGGCAGTAATTAAAGAGTTTAAAAAGTTGTTCTTCATTCACAAAAGATTTCATAGTAATCCAGAAGATATTCCTGCTGCTGAAGAAGGTTGAAACAACTCTTTGCAACACAAAATTGCCATCTCTCTGGTGAAAATCGAAATAGTAAGTTTATCTGAGCTCCTTTATCTATTCTTGAAATGAATTGATAAATTATGCATGAAGTTGTAAGAAAAGAATTTCAATTTGTTCTAGGGTTAGGAACTAGAAAAAGAAGAGTGAAATTTGTTTGAATTAGTATTGTAATCTAAATCTCATGTTAGCCCTATTCTTTTCTTCCTCAATTTAAAGTTATAGTGTAAAACCCTAGTTTGAAAAGATGGCTCCCTAATGAAAACATTAAGGACAAATGGATTATATGAAAAGAAATCTATATGATGATTTCTTGGATCAATTGAAGCCCACAACCAATGATAGACAATAGGGGCAAAGATTTGTGAGTGAAAAAACCCTAGGGGAAGGGTTAACTGATAAAGCATTCCCCTTGGCGGATGCTAGTATACCGACAACTTGACTAGAAATGTTCAAACTGTGGTATGGACAAAGGAACTTGCATTCCCCATTATCCAGTCCCTGGCAGTATGATTTGGGTAAGTTGGTAGTGCTGGGTGTTTTCATGGATGTTGACCTACTATTGCAAATAGATATGACCATGGCTTAAGGGCTATTAGGGGAAATGAAGGATAAATTTTATTGACTATCAGAAGGGAAGAGTTCCAGGAGGTTTTTGACATGTATGAACCATCTGCGAGTCTGGTGCTGATAGATTTGAATGAGAAAAAGGTAGAGTACTTCAAGATGAGGGAATTCATTAGAAATAATTTCCTTCCAATGCATTTGGCCAGAGCAAGGTATACAACATACCACATCAGCCCTAGCTCAGAGGAGCCATTCCCAATTGGTGCTTTTGCTCCCTACTTTCAAGCGACTTTCTTCTCTCTATGTCAGATATTGGGTTTTAATCCAATTACAATGATGCCACCTAATTTTATGTACATGGCCATGCAAATACAACATCCCTATTATATAGTGTTTTTTCAACTTTGCCCCTTACCTTGAAGAAAAGATTCATGAGGGGTTACTGGTTTTTAAGAATGAAGTAGTTGGTGCTAGATTCTTCTGGTATTCTTTACTCATGTATATGTTCTTTTTTAGGAATGCAGATTACTTTGAGGGTACCATGAACCTCAAAAGGACAATTGATAACCAGGAGATTTTGGTGTAACTTTGGAGCACAGATATGTCTTGGGATAGACAAGAGGCCAACTTTGTAAGATTTGATAACAATTTTGCTTCTAGGTTGAGGCAAAAGTTGATAGTAAATCCACCAAGAATTCCCAAGGAATTACATGATTTTGTAAGACCAAAAGAAAGGTTACCACTTGTTAGGATTGAGCACAATTAGGGGGATTTTATCCCTTATCCTGTAAGTACTATTATGAAAATCTATGGTTTCTCTGGACAACCACATGTACTCCCTTTCAATGTTCCTTTGAGAATGAGTTTTACTGAGGTGATGTGGCAAATAGGATGCATTCGAGACAAGGATTTAAAAGGAAGGGGAAAAGGAACGATTTTCCCAGATTACACTATCATCCCTTATTTTGTAATTTTGAAGGGAGGATATGAGCATTTTGATAAATTATTTGCTCCATATCTTTTGGGGGTAAGCATAGATAGACATAGTGATCCTGAGGGGTTCTACAATACTTTCAAAGAAAGAATAAAAAGAAGTATGTTGCCTCATGAGCATAACTTTCCTGAGGATATAATCAGAAATAAATTTGATTCCATGACTCAAGAATGGAGGAAAGAAAAGTGGATAATATTCAGAAAGTTATGGGCTGCAATCCAAAAGATGGATCCAAAATATGACCCATTAAAGGATTTTTCCCCATTTTGTGCCAAGGTTGATTTTTTTATGAACAATTTCAATGAAATAAAGCTGATTATAAATGAGAAGATAACCAAACTTGAAGAAGTTCATGGCCAACAACAATCAAGATCACAACTTCCTTTGTCTCTGAGAGCAGGTGGCATGGTAGGAAGGAGGCCTATTCATGAATCTTCTCACAAAAGAGAAAGAGAAGAAATGAGTGATGAAGAGGATAGTAGCAATGATAGTGGAAGGTTGATAAGGAGAAAGGGTAAAAAGATGATGAGTGCAGAGCCTTCCCCTAAAATACAAACCAAGCCTTTTCAAGGAATCAAGATAATTGATCTCAAGGAATCAGAGAGAAGTCCTTCACCATCACCTATATCCTTCTCACCTGTAAGGAAGGATGAATAACAAATGGAGGAAGATATGTTCATAGAAATAAGTGCAGAAATGTAGTTTAGTGTTCCTCCTTTGCCTCCTAGTTTGGAGTTGGATCTCACAACTTTGGATATCCAGGGTAAATATTTTAAAGATGCAAGAAAGGAGGCATGTGATAAGTTCCTTGAAGATGATGCTTTTGTGAGAAGTCCAACCTTTCTGAAATTGGTATGGAAGATGAAAATTGAGGAGTAAAATGGAAGAATTACTTAGAAGAAGGCCCAAAGGCTAGATAGATTGAATCAAGAGAACCAACAAGTAGAGAATGAGATGAGGAAAGAATTTAAGGAAATCACTGTTGATGAAGGCAGGAATATTATAAGTCAGGATCGAGTCTTGATCTTACCAGAATGGGACTTAACCAATGCAGTGGCATTTGATACGGTCAAGAAGTCAAAAGGTCAACATTTCAATTTGGAAGAAGAAGCAAGGTTGGCATTAAAAGGATCAGATTTTGTGGATGATTATGCAACCTTGGCAATATGGGCACTAGAGGAAGGACCTAGAAAGCCTAACATTAGTGATTTAAACCCCAATTTGAGGGGAAGCCTTATTATAAAAAGAGCATATGACACATCGAGTGTAGAGGCTACAAAGTTAAATGTTGATGTTGCTAAATTGGCACATGATATTGCAAAAAGAGAAGCTTTAGAAAAGGTGAAGCTAATAAGAAAGTTTGATAAAATTTTCAATTATTACAATGCATCTCAGAAAAGGTGTGTGGAGTTGTAAACGAGAGTGCAACTCTTTGAGAAAGGATAAATAAAGGTTTCCTTTCCTGCACTTACAGGGCCATCCAAGCCATCAACATTTAGGTCATCACCTATGCTCCAAGGAGGAGAAGAAGTCCAACTTGATATAGGTGCTGAAATCCCTGGTATGTCATTAGTCCCCTATGATGACGATGATGAGCCTGAAGCTACAAGATCAATTAAACCAAATCAGTCTCAAATTTTAGAAAAGATTGTTGAATTAGAAAATAAGTTGAAAGAATCAGAAGATCAATCAGCTGGGCAACAAAAGGATATAGCTATGCCAGTGCTAACTCATTTAAATGAGAAAGTTGATAGCAGGCTAAATAGTGTCCATGCCTTATATTCTTTACTATTTAATGTTATTCAAAAAATTAATGATGATAAAGAAGTGGCAATTCCTCTATTTACAAAATGGTTGCAAAGAAGAAATGAGCTCAGAATGATATCCATGGCCTCTAAATATCATGTCGAGAGAACACATGCACTCCAACCAACATATTTGTTGGTAAAATCAATGCAGGAAGCCCAAATTTTGCCAGAGAATATAGAAAGAAAGGTAAGGGAATTGATGAAAAGTTAAGTGAATTGGAACAAACTCTTTTGCCAGATATTGAAGATAAAGAAGAGCTAGTCAAGCCTTTACAATTTTGGAAGGAAGAGGCAAAAAGAGTCATTAGTAACTATGTGAAGGGATAAATATGGATATGTTGGAGGATAGCATGGATAAAATAATTGCTATAGGATTATTTTTTGAAACTTTTGAAAGAGAGGCAAACCAAGTAGCCATTAAATATATTCCATACAAGCAAAAGCTAATGAAGCCATGATTTTTGATTGGCCATCTGATGAAGACTATAGTGCATGGAGTAGTATGTATCTGAATGATGAATAAAGGTTTTAAACAGTTTGCATAACTACTTTTTGTCTTCTAGTGGCTGATATTTTTTAACGTATATAGAAATGGCAGTAATATTTGTAGACACCTAAAAATGTCTCATTGACATGTACTAATTATTCCTCTAATTGATTAAATAATTCTTTAATTATTTAATTAAGTTAATTAATCTTATTCTTCTATTTCATATTTCCTCGTAATCTTACTAACTATTCTATTTTTTATTCTATCATCATTTAATCATTTTAACTATTTTCTAAATGTTAATTAAATATTTATTATTTAATTAATTATGGTTAATTCCCCAATTTAAATAATCTTTATTATTTAAATAAATTAATTCTCAATTTCTATTTCCTATTCTATCATCATTTAATCATTTAAATCATTTTCTAAATATTAATTAAATATTTATTATTTAATTAATTGTAATTTAATTCCTTTAAATTAAATAATCTTTATTATTTAATTAAAGTCCATTTCTAAATAATTAAATAGTTTCTTTAAATTATTTAATTAACTAATTAATTCTTCCATTTTCAAATCCCCTAAATTCTAATTTCATTTAATTTCTTATTTCTTCTAATTTCTTCCAAATTCAATTACATGTGCATGATTTCAAAAACCAAATTGAAAATCAAAGTCAAGTTCTAAATATATTCAAATGCTAAATTGAATTAAATAAATTCAATTATTTGAATAAATCTCATGCAAAGATTAAATTGAAAAATCTAACTCCAAATGCAAGCACATCCTAAATTAATTAATTCAATCAATTAATTAATTAAATCATTTATCTCTTCAACTTCTATTTCCATCTTTTAGTTAGCTTTTTATAAAGTAAGCTTTCTTTGTCATCATCTTTATTTCCTCCAATCATTCTTTTTCTTCCTTCAGTCAACTTTATCTCAATCAATTGACTCAATTAATCTATTCAATCTATTTAGTTTCACTCCTACAATCAGTAGTTCAACTATCAATTTTCATGTGAGCTAACCTAAGTTCCACCTCTTGATCAATATGTTCTACCTTTCAATCAATCTCATCCAGAAATCTATAAATTGGGTATTCAATCTTCATTTTCAATCCTCCTCAATCCTAGACAATTTCTCTGAATCATGAACTTTGAATCTTTGTGTCACTTGCAGGTTACCAGCGCAATATCTGAGAGCCATCATACCATAGAGAAGAGAAGAGCAATGGAAGCTATATGCAATCTTGGAATAGGGAGTTTGATTTGAACTATTTTAATTCCTATTTGTTTGATACTGCATTATTTCATTGTTAGGTTGTTAAGATTCTTTGATTAGATAGGGATTCGTGATTTCCCTTTGATTTCTAATTGAATACTTGTTTTAAAGATGAATTTTACATGCATATAATATTCATCATGAGTTTTAAAGAAGGCGATTGCATACTTTGATCCTGCATAAGCGAAATCAAGGATGAATGTTTGTGTAATAGAATGCAGTTGTGTGTAATCATTCTGAGATGACAGGTTTCTCCTCTAGCTTGAAGCTTGTTTGCTCCCTTGTTTTTTATAAAAGGCAATTCAAGGTTATGAGACAAGGTTTAGATTTTTGGTCCCTAAAGTGTTTTGATTTTATGTTTCCAAATAACAAAGTCTAAGTGAAGCAAAAAATTGTAAAAGGTTATTTTATGGAGCAAAATAGAAAGTCTTATGTCTGTAATTTTGTAGGTTCTTGAAGGAGTTATGTATAAATTGTATTCTTATAGAGATAGCTGGATATTTCAATAGAAATATAATTCAAACCCATTTCTCTCCAGTGTATTGTTCTATCATGTTTTGAATGCATATTATCAAGAATTTTATCATTCATTGTACTGTTGTGGTGTATGCATTTTTCGTTCATGCTTTGGTCTAAAGGGATAATTAAAAGATTGAATAAAATTGTAAACTGGTAGGGATATTTGTAGGGATTTTGATAAGTAGTTTTGGGTTGGGGTTGCGAATATGATGTATTGCAAGGCAATATTATCTTAGGTTATATGTTGTTAGATAAATTCTATCAAAATGCACTTTATGCAGTATGAATTCATCTACCCAATGGAATAAGGCACTGATCATAGCTGAGTAAATGCCTTGGTGTTGATTTTCTGTTCAAAATCACCAGTTGTTTGCTATAATCTGTTGAATATCAGAATATTTTTATTTACATGAATATTGTCATGTGTTTTAATCATCTCATGCTCCAAACTGGTTGAGGATCACTTAGGAATTTGCCATTCCTGAGCATTCTCCCTTTCTGTTGAGCCTTTATATGAGATTATCTTCTTTGTTTCACGTGTAGCCAGTGAGTGAGGCGTAGAAATCACAATTTGGCATGGGGATCACCCACCCTGGTTTTGCAGAGCCTAAAGTGCATAAGGATCTTGTATCCTTGTTATTGTTGGTCCAAGTCTTAAGAATATTAACAATTGGAAGTGGCTTTCCATAGATATTTTAGAAGAAAACAACTTGGTCTATGCCTTGTGTTAGTGTAAACTCATTTTTAGGCACCAACAAGATGCAATTGCTATAATAGCATCTCTTTTGTAGAATCAAGAAAATCAACAACGTTACGAATTCCTGGTGGAAGATATCTTGAATCCTACCATTGAATCCTAAAATACCCACATGATTTTCCATATATCTAGATCTGAGCAATCCTTATACAAGCAAACTTATCGATACTTGAAGGAGAATATCCTTCCTCCTGACCTATCCCGCAATTAGAAAAGAAATTTTATCTGTCAACCATCCCACTATACTATTAATGTTGATATCTTGTATAGATGGTGTCTAGATAGCACACCACTAAGATGTCTTGAACAGGAAGAATCTAAGAAAGTTCTTAACAAATTCCACGCAAGTATTTGTGGCACGTACTCAAGTGGTTTAACACTGACTAAGAAACTTATTTGTGTAGGTTACTATTGGCCTACTATGGAGAGAGATTCATTTACATGTGCCAAGAAATGCAAACAATGCTAGATCCATGGGAATCTCATCCACGCACCAACACAAGAACTACATCCTATGGCAAGTTCATGGCCATTCTCCCAATGGTGTCTTGACTTGGTAGGTAAGATAAATCCTTCATCTTCTAAAGGACATAAGTTCATTCTGACTGCTATTGAGTATTTCACTAAATGGATTGAAGCATTACCTTTGACAAAAGTGATAGGAAAGAAAATATCATCATTCATCCAAAATTATATAATATGTAGCTATGGAGTCCCTATGACCATTATCAGTGATAATGAAATACTATTTAAGAATCAATATGTCAAGGAACTATGCGAGCGATTTCATATCCAACATAGGTTTTCTACCTCATATTATCCACAGGGAAATGGTTAAGCTGAGGCATCAAATAAAATAATCTTGAAAATCCTAAAGAAAATAGTCAATGAAGCTGGAAAAGACTGGCATATTCAGTTAAATCCTTCTCTTTGGGCATACCGAACCAGCATTCTCACACCAATGGGGGAAACCCCACATTTCTTAGTATATGGATTAGAAGCCATATTACTAGTAGAAGTAGAGATACCTTCTCTACGAGTGTCCTTGAAAGGTCTTATACCATAAGAAGAACATCGAGTCTCTAGACTTCAAGAACTTGAGCTGATTCAAGAACGTCACCAAAAAGCTACAGATCATTTTAAAGTATATCAATAGAGAATGGAGAGAAGTTACAATCATAGAGTTAAGACACATTTTTTCAGATTAGAGATCTAGTTCTAAGGGAGAATCCAAGAATTTGCAAGACCGAGAAAAGTAGGGAAAGGAACCGAACTAGTTAGGTCCTTTTGTAATGGTAATTGTAGACACCTAAAATTGTCATGCCTAATTAAATAAATATCTTTATTTATTTAATTATCTAAGCTTAATTCTTGTATTAATTAAATAAATCTTTATTTATTTAATTAATTCATTTATCCTCTTCTAGCCTTATTTCTCATTTAAATAAATACATTTATTTATTTAAATTATCATTTTCCTTTTTTCAATAAATATTTTATTTATTTAATTGATCCCACTTCCTCTATTAATTAAATAAATCTTTATTTATTTAATTAATTCATTAGCCTTTTCTACCCATGACACATGTCATTCATCTCTTAATTCATACACTACCTACCCCTTTCATTATTATATTATTTCTTTTACCTACCCTCTAATCATAGCCGACCTCCTTTTACACCTCTCAATCTTATCCCTCCATTTCATATAGTGTCTTCTATATAAGGAGATGCTTCCTTCATTATCAAACCCTAATCAATCATCTTAATGACTTGACTACACTACGTTCCTACTTGCAACCACATTCCGTTCTTTGTTGAGCTCTTGTGCACATAAAATCTGAGAGCAAATATATCAAGCAAGATCAATGGAGATAGGAAGAATGGAGATCCAAACCCTATTGGACATGTGATGGTATAATCTTTGTGATTTCTTTTGATTTGCATTGTCTTAGTTAATCTTCATATGTTATGGTGGATCTTTGTTGTTGTTAGGCTAGGGTTTTGTGGTTGAATCCATTTAGCCTTTCAATATCGTTATTATTGTTATCCATTTTTACCATATACATTTTGGCACACCAAGTGGGACTCTTGTCCCTTTTTGCATTTAACATCCTTGTTGCAGATTTTGTGTTTTGAAGTTGCAGATCTGACATTTTCGACAACATTTTGATATTTTCGTGTCTGCGTACTTTCAGATCGTGTTTTTGATTTTCTGGCACGTCTGCGACATTTTGAATCACGTCTGTGTTATCGACAGCATTTTATTTTGTAGATTTTGGAAACCGCGTTTGTGTTCCTGAGTCACGTCTGCGGTTTTTTTAGATGCATTTGTGTCCAAAAGTCGCATCTGGGTTCTGGAGCCACATCTGCGTCACGAAGATGCATCTATGTCAAAGGTAACTGCATCTGTGCGCATCAGTTTCAAATTTGTTTGGGGGTTATGGTGGATCTTTGTTGTTGTTAGGCTAGGGTTTTGTGGTTGAATCCATTTAGCCTTTCAATATCGTTATTATTGCTATCCGTTTTTACCATATACATTTTGGCACACCCAGTGGGACTCTTGTCCCTTTTTGCATTTAACATCCTTGTTGCAGATTTTGTGTTTTGAAGTTGCAGATCTGACATTTTCAACAACATTTTGATATTTTCATGTCTACGTGCTTTCGGATCACGTTTTTGATTTTCTGGCACGTCTGTGACATTTTGAGTCACGTCTGTGTTATCGACAGCATTTTATTTTGCAGATTTTGGAAACCGCGTTTGTGTTCCTGAGTCGCGTCTGTGGTTTTTTTAGATGCGTTTATGTCCAGAAGTCACATCTGGGTTCTGGAGCCACGTCTGCATCGTGAAGATGCATCTGTGTCAAAGGTAACTACATCTGTGCACATCGGTTTCAAATTTTTTGGGGGGTTTATTGATTTGGTTTTGAGTTTTTGCATTTAAGGTTTCAGATCTGGTTTATTTTGAGCTAACATTTTCAGATCGTTTTTGTTGAAGGCCCCTATTTTCACAAAGTCTTTTGGATTTAAAATTTACCTAACTTGTGTGCTTGTAGGAAGGGGTGATTATTTGAAACAATCCAAACTACTAACAACTCTCTGTTGCAAGTCCTTGGCAAGGGTTTTTGGATTTTTATTGTGTGCCTTATTTTCATAGACTAGCAAACACTTCCATTGGTGCACAAAAATTGAATCATTGTCTTTTGTGTTTGAGCAATAGGATCTTTTTGTTTAATCTTTAGAGGGCCTATCTTCTCGTGTGGTCATTAGGACTACTAGTGAGAAGAGAATGACCCAAGTGGTAGCGAGGAAAACCCACCTCTTTCGAACCACTATAAATAACTGTATTCATGGTGAAAACTATGAATAACGTGTGCTGATTAGTTCATATCGACACTATGTCTCCCCATAAACCCGTTTGATCAAATTTATTTGATCAGTTGTAGGGTGTAACCCCTACCAGCTGGGAGCCTTCTGTATTTACAGAGCTGAAAGTGCCACATGTATGGCCACATGAGCGTATTCCCTTACTAGCACCTTTTTGTTTTATAAGCCCAAATCCTTCAGTAGCGGCCCACACACATACGATTCTTAGTAGAGATACAAAGTTCACCATGGAGAGTTTTCATGGGGACTGATGCTTGGCTAACCCAAGAAGTGAGTATCGAGGGTGGAGCCAGTGAGGTCAAGCATCTAAGTATCTGCTCTGAATAGCATAGCCTCGGGGGTAAAACCCCATGTGGGATCAACAACTATTGTCTTGGCCAGCCATAAGAATTGTTCTTGACTTATTTTAAACATTCAAAACATTCAAGACCAAACAACAAAACATTGTGTCTTTTGTGTCTTCAAGTGTATGCAAAACATTTTTACATCAAACAACACACTTTTTTATTGGAGTCATTTTAGAGTCTAGACACTTGCAAACATTGGGTCTTCATCAACACTGTGTCCTCTTGTCACAAAAAACAGTCAAATAGTCAGATTTGGTCACAACAAAACAACTTCACAGATTGGAAAAAATTGTACAAATTTCACAGAAATGCGTCTGTGTCTGACATAATAGCATCTGTGTTGTATAATCGCGTCTGTGAAGGGCAGAAACGCGTCTGTGTTTCCAGAATCAACCATGCATTTTACAAAAATCTCAGAAACATGTTTGTGTTAAACAGAACCACGTTTGTGTCAGGAAATCGCGTCTCTGAAGTATACAGGTGCATCTGTGTTCAGAGTTGAAAATTTTTTACAGTCCAACAAACAAACACAGTCAGTTTCAGAATTCTTGAGCTTCCTAGGTCATTTCTCTAGGGTTTCATTTAGCATTCAACCTATCTTTGGATCTCACATAGTCCATCATTGCTTCACATCTCACATTGCATTCACATTTGTCTAAACTTGAGTCAAAAGGTCACTTACTTGTCCTCATCATACTTTGTCAACACACTACATGCAACAACACTTTGCTAAGTGGTCCCTCATCAAGGTCTCTCACCTTTGGGTCTCATTTGGTCTTACTTAGAGTCAAGGTCAACTTACCTCATCAAGAGAAACTATCCTCTCTTTGGACATCACACCTACTCTACTACATACATACTTGGTCTCACACTTTGGACATTGCAAGTACACTTCAGATTCATTTACATTCCATCCAACCCTTGGTCTTCCATACTCTTTCCATTTTCATCTAGTCTCACACATCTTGGTCAATACCTAGTTCATGGTTGAAACCCATCTTCAAAAATCTAGGAGAGAAACTAAAGAGGCTCAAGAGTCCGCAAACATGAGTGTCTATGAGTATGACAATGATGTCTTTTTCAATATTGATCATAACACATTACCTAACATGGATGCCTATAGAAACATTCCAAATGTTGAGAACATGGACACTACAAACAACAATGATACACACAATGAAAATATGGACAACTTTTATGTACATTTAGCAGATGTGGAAGAATCCATTATGAATCCCCATTTCAATCGATTGGTTGAGGAAACAATGAGGAGGGATAGACAATACTTCTTACAAATGATGGCACAAAGTGGAGCCAAAATACCTCATGATTTTGACATGTCTCAAATAATGGAAAATCAACCTTTGCAACAAACTCACTCCAACATGGATCAAAGAAGGCCTAATAGTGGAGGCAATAGAGGACCACATATGGTACCTGAATCACCATCATCTTTGTTTCAAAAACCAGAGGTCCCATATACACATGGTCAAGCATATGATACTCACCTTCGTAGACCATTATGGAAGTCTTATGTAGAGAAATATGCTCAATCACATATCAATGCTAAGGATCAACAACCAAAGCAATTGGATATTCAAAGGCATGCTCAAAATTTGGACACAAGGAAACCCCATGTCAAATTTGGGGGCAACACATTAGAACATGACATGCCTGTAGAGTATGGTATACATGGACAAAATAGATATGGCATTCCTCAACATGAATCCATAACAAGTGATCCATATACGCAACATCATTATAGACCTCCTCCATATGAACATGTGTATGATCAATATCATCCATATATGCAACATGCTCCTCCTACAATTGGTGCCTCAAGCATGGGGTATGGTCCAAGAAGTCGATCTCCACCTAAGAACAATTTGGAGCAACAAATCAGGGACTTACAAAAGAAAATGGAGGACATAAATACACCAAAGCCAACATACACAATGAGAGACATATGTCCTTATCCATTTAACAAGAGAATTCCAATGCCTCCTTTTCCTACACACTTTGTGACACCTAAATTTGATAAGTATAGAGGAAAAGGGGATCCTAAGGCACACATAAGACAGTTTTTCATAGCTTGCATTGAGGTAGCTGCAGAAGAGACATATTTGATGAGATAATTCCCACAAAGCCTAGGTGATCAGGCTATGGAATGGTTCTCCCAACTCCCACCTGGTATTAAGTCATGGGGTGATCTAGTAGAGGCATTTATTCAACATTTCTCCTACAACATAGAGATAGACATATCAGTCACTACTTTGTGCAACAGCAAACAAAGGGATGGAGAATCTTTTGCATCATTGTTACAAAGATGGAGAAATCTAGCCAACAGATGCTCTTGTGAAATTCCACAAAAATAAATGGTAGAAATGTTCACCCAAAATGTTAACAAAGACATTGGCTATGATCTAAGGAAAGCTTGTTTTTCCACCTTCAAGGACGTCATTGAAAAAGGCTTAGCAACAGAGAAGGTCCTAATTGAACAAGGAGTCATTAAGATATTCAAGGAAAACAAAGATGACTTTAAGGGAAAAGACAAGCCAAGATTTTGGAATAAAAACAAGAACACGGTCAATGATGGTGTTGTTGATGCCAACACAGTATGACCCAAATTCATTTTTTCTGGCCTTTACAACCGGAATTGACATTTAAAAAGGAATGCTCGAAGGGACTTGGTTTCTTGACTTCCAAGGTCCACACTCAAAGGATAGAAGAAGCCTTACAAATCAAAGCTGCTGAAATTCAACAAGAGGGTTGCTATTCCACAGACTCCAACGAATGGCAATGGGGTTCACATAAATCCTCCAGTGACTACGAGCTCACCGAGACATTTAGAGAGCTAGATGAACCATAGAAGAAGAGGAATTTTATAAAAATTTCAAAGTTGGTCAAGAAACAACCCATGAGGATCCCACACAATCCTTGTCTCAAGGTCCTAGGTTGAAATCACATAGGATGAGAACACCTGTCCCAGAATGCGCTACTAGTGATGATAATTTGGATTCGTTTGCGATCAAGACTGATGAGGAGAGTGCCATCGATGACCTTGATAATTACCTTGACATACCCGAATATAACTGCATCTTCACTCTTGGCCCCACTAACTTTGAAGACATTAAAGGCCTTCCCCTTGTTCACCACCAACTCATTGACTGGGATCATGAAGGACCTACACAGTTTGACACATTCCAAAATGATGAAGCTTTTATTGACTATCTTGGCATACAAGATGATCTTCCCCCTAGGGACCATAAAGTGGGATACATTATAGAACTCAATAGCGTGGCATATTTTGGTGAGGGTGTCGGACCTTCCAGTCACAAAAATGTGAAAATAAGAACAAACCAAGGGTCTTATGGCGAAAACCACACTGTGGTGCTGTCTGACCCCAAAAAAGTAAAAAGAAAGGACGTATCTGAGGGCGAAAACCTCTCTGAGGCACTCGAAGATGGAAGGCTCGACATTCTCCTAGCATCATATGAGGAAAAGTCATCCATATTGGTAGAGGAGACTATCAAAATAAACATTGGTACAGAAGAGGTTCCACACAACATATTCCTAGCCCAATCGTTGACGAAGTCAGAAAGGTCAAAATTCATAAGTTTCTTCAAAGATCAACAAATCAACTTTGCCTGGTCATACGCTGATATGCCTGGATTAGATCTGGATTTGGTAATGCATCATTTGACAGTTAAACCAGGGGCAAAACCAGTGAAATAGAAATTAAGAAAGATGCATCCACAAGTGGCATTACTAGTCAAAGCAGAACTTGAGAAATTATTAGATGTCAGATTCATACGCCCAATTGATTATCCTAAATGGATCTCCAACTTGGTACCTGTCAGTAAACCAGATCACAGCATCAGAATATGTACAGATTTCAGAGACATCAACAAAGCTTGTCCAAAGGATGACTTCCCATTACCAAATATTGACTTGATTGTTGATCTCAAAGGAGGTCATGAAATGTTATTGTTGATGGATGGATTCTCTGGTTATAATCAAATAAGGATTGTGCCCGAGGATCAACTCAAAACATCATTCACTTGTCCTTGGGGAACTTTCTGTTGGAATGTCATGCCCTTCGGGCTAAAAAATGTAGGTGCTACATATCAAAGAGCCATGACTACTATCTTTCATGATCTCATACACGTAACCATGGAAGATTATGTTGATAATCTCTTGGGCAAATCAATAGATAGGAATACACATTTGGACATACTTTCAGTCATCTTTGATCAGTTGGAAAAATACAAAGTAAGATTAAACCCCAAGAAATGTGTTTTTGGAGTAAATTCCGGGAAGCTCCTAGGGTTCATTGTATCCTAAAGAGGAATCAAAGCTGATCCAACAAAAGTCAAGGCCATCTTGGAGATGCAACCACCAAGAAATATCAGTCAACTTCGGTCTTTACAAGGCAGACTCCAATCCATACAAAGATTCATAGCGCAACTTGAAGATAAGTGTAATCCTTTTCAACATTTGCTACATAAAAACATCAAATTCAAATGGGATGGTAACAGTCAATAGGCTTTCTAGACACTCAAAGATTATCTTTTGAATCCACCAGTTTTGATGCCACCAGTTCTAGATTAGCCTCTGTTACTATACATATCAGCTACTTCAATAGCACTGGGGGCACTCTTAGTACAACAAATTGCTGAGGGCAAAGAAAAAGGAGTATACTATATCAATCGTACATTGCTGGGATATGAGCTAAACTACACACCAATTGAGTGTGCATGTCTCGTCGTGGTCTTTGCTTCACAGAAATTATGACATTACATGCTCACTCATAAGACTAAGTTGGTTGCAAGAATCGATCCATTGAAATACCTTCTCAATAAAGCAACACTTACTGGGTGACTAGCCAAATGGGTAATGATCCTGAGTGAATTCGACATCGAGTATGTGGACAGAAAAGCAATAAAAGGACAAGCCATCGCAGATCAATTAGCAGATGCTCCCATGATAGATGATGTTCCTCTAAGTTCAGAATTTCCAGATGAATCTATTTTAACAATGTCACATGCAAAGCCATGGCAACTGTACTTCGATGGCTCATACACACAGCATGGGGCAGGAGCTGGCATCCTCTTTATAACTCCTCAAGGGGATTCTATATGAAAATCATACCGCTTATCATTTCCTTGCACTAATAATATAGCGAAATATGAGGCATTAACAATTGGATTACGGATTGTAGTTCAGTGGAAGATCCAAGAACTTCATGTTTTTAGGGACTCTCAACTTGTAATCCGTCAAGTAACTGATGATTACCAAATAAAAGATGAAAAATTAATGCCTTACAAACAAATGGTGGATGACCTGAAACAACACTTCACAAAGATAGATTTTGAGTAAATACCAAGAGAGCAGAATTGCGTCGTAGATGCCATGGCTACAATTGCTTCACTAATTGATCTACCTCCAAATGAGACCCGTTATGAGTTCTTGGTGGATAACCTTTTGGTTCCTTCATATGAAATTGTTCCTATTGAGATTATATGTGTTGTCAGTCCTGAGTCCCAGTTACATGGTTCCATTTTCACATACCTTCGTGACAATACCCTACCTCCTAATTTATCAAATAACCAACGTCGCACTTTCATTCGCCAATCCTCTCGATATGTCATTTTAGCTGATATCCTATACCAGCGAGGTCTAGATGGCACTCTTCTTAGATGTTTAGAAAGTGAAAAAGCTTAGATTGTGTTACATGAAGTACATGAAGGGATATGTGCTCCACATGCTAGTGGTCCTACCTTGGCCAAGAAACTCATCAGGATTGGATATTACTGGCCCAATATGGAAAAGTACTCATATCAGTTTGTCAAGAAATGTAGGCAATGTCAAATTCATGGAGACCTCATACATGCGCCATCACAAGAACTTCAACCAATTGCATCTCCTTGGCCCTTTTTTCAGTGGGGACTCGATCTCATAGGCAAGATTCATCCTCCTTCTTCCAATGGTCATAAATTCATTATCACTGCCACAGAGTATTTCAAAAAATGGATTGAAGTCATGCCTCTCACACAAGTCACTGGAAAATAGATTTCTATATTCATCCTCAATTATATCATTTGCTGATACGATATTCCTATTTCCATTATCACCGATAACGGGCGTCCCTTCAAAAACCAGGATGTTCGTGAACTCTATGACCGCTTCCATATTTCCCATCATTTCTCCACGCCATATTATCCCCAAGGTAATGGTCAAGCTGAGGCATCTAATAAGACAATCCTTAAAATCCTAAAAAAGACAATCAACAATGCTGGCCATAATTGGCATATCCAACTTAATCCTGCACTTTGGGCCTACCACACAAGTGTCCGCACACCTATAGGAGCTACACCCTATTCACTTGTCTATGGCACTGAAGCCATCTTGCCTATTGAGGTTGAGCTACCCTCTTTACAAGTCTCTTTGCAAAACATCATCAGTGATGAAGACTATAGAGTCTCTCGCTTACAAGAGCTTGAACTACTAGATGAACAAAGACAAACTTCTTTTAATCATCTCAAGGCTTACCAACAATGAATGAGTCGCAGCTACAATCATAAAGTCAAGCCTCGCACATTTGAGGTAGGTGATTTGGTTCTCAGAGAAAATCCTAAAAATTAGCAAGACAGAGAGAAGAAGGGCAAGTTTGAACCAAATTGGCTTGGTCCTTACATCATTACAGCAGCATATGGATCTGGGGCATATCAACTCTCAACTACAAAAGGTGAACCTTTGGAGGATCCTATCAATAGCATGCACCTTCATAGGTTCTACACATAGCTCTTTGGAATATCCTAATTCAAAAAATACAAAAAAAAATCAAAAAATTCAAAAATACAAAAAAATTATAAAACAAAAAAATCATTACTTGGTGAAAACCCAGCAAACAAGCACCTTGTGACACAAAAAAAAAAAAAAAAGGTAAAGAGAAATAATTTCGTCCAATGGTGAAAACCACTTCGGTGGTGCCCTAGGCAAGTAACATGGTGAAAACTGGTTCACCAGTGCCATGCATAGAGACATTGCTCCTCCCTCCTTTAGGATTCCATTTCCTTCATTCTTCACTTTGCACACACTCACGACCAATTCATCCATAATAAACTTACACATTCCCATCATGGCTTGTTATTGATCTAGCCAAGATTGGTTAGCCATTCATAATAAACCTCCCTTTTCACCTCCCTTTTCATCCATAATAAATCAGCTCCTATCTATGGCTAAGGCAAATCTTATGTCTAGTGATGGGTGTGGAACTGAGAACATCACATGTTTCAGGGAGTACAGTTTCTTATAGCTTCCTTCAGTCTATCCATGCACAATCCACAATAAAGCAGCATTTGCATCATAGATCCACAATAAAGTTCCGTCTTCTTTGCAATAATGTATCAGTTTCATGGATTCAGTCAGTTTCAGATGAGACATAGTAGCAACAATGGGCTTCAACAAATCAAATATTTCAATAGACTCAGACAACATTATGGTTTAGTGCTATCTATCCTTTCTGTGAAAGTAAACATTGTGACCACAATCAAATATGACTTATACAAGTGACAAGAGACACTAAATTTGAGGACTACAGTGGATGTTGGTGTCGAGTCTTGGTTTTCTTTTGATTTTATCTTTTTGGTGACATGTCTTTTAGCTTTTCTAGGATGTCTCTTACTAGACATTCTATCTCCAGGATGTCTTTGACTAGAAAGACGAGGATGGGGTATCATCACCTATTTGAATTTGCTATCTGTGGATTGTCTCTTAGTAATGCTATGACTTGTCCAAGGATATGAGGACACTGTGAGTCTAGTATGAACTGGGGCATTCTTTGTTTATGACTATCTTGTCTCCATGCAAACAGGTACAATGACTTTCTAGGTCAAACATATACCTCGATTGTCATAACCTACTTGCCATAATAAAGCTCAATTATGATAACGCACAAGAAGCTCTTTCACTTTCATATCTTCTATCTTCCGTCCCCTTTCTTGATTGACTTCCATCATCCTTCTTGAGTCCGTGTAGCCTGCTATCACATGATTGAGTATAATGACACGCCAAAAATATTTGCATTTCATCTAGTTGCACCTGCATTGCCACATATAAGCATTTCATACATACATATAGATATCACAATTTCATCACATCCTACACACAACACCTATTAGCACATTTTACATTTGCATTATCATATTCATCTGCATTACATACATTCACATTTGCATCATGCATACACATATAAAACATAAAAAAGAAAAAATATTGCATTGCATCATATACATATTTGCATCCATATCATAAGCATCACATAGAAACATACATCATGAAACATCTCATCACATAGGTACACATGCATATAGCTGCCGCAAATATGAATCATCTCATATATATATATAAAGTGTCATGATACAATGATGTCAAAAATCATATGGCTACAATCACCCGAAGGTGTCTACATCATCATACAAAAAAAAGGTACAATACTGATACATAGGGAGCCCTCTACGGCTATGATGAACTCCCTCCCTCAAAGCCACCTAGCCTCGATGGAATCTGAGCCCCTGAAGGACCCACCCCAGGATCATCCCTCCTGTCCCCTCTATCTGGTGGTGGTGGAGGACCCATAACCCCACCACTAGATCCCTATCTCCTCCGGCTCCCTCCCATAGCTATCGCTGTCCGCGATGGTCTATGGAAGCTCCTCACCCACTGATCAGCTAGCACTGCACCATCTGCACCATAATAGAGATCCTGCCAGTAACCGATCTCCTCCCCTGCCCACAAAACATAGGCATATCCAACCCCTGTGTCCTCTGCCACCTGCCTCCCAGCCCTTAGTGCTATCTCAACCTCTGTATAGCACTGAATGGTCTGATCTCACTCCCGCTCAGTATCTCTGAGCCACCTCCTAAGCCTATCCCTCTCTCTCTCCAGGACCTGGATCTCATCTTCCTGTCCCTGGCAGATCTCCCTCAGCTCCGTCAGCTCATCCTCCTCTGCCTCAACCCCCTATGGCTCTACCTGTGGCTCCCCCTGTATGGGTGCCTGCCCCTGTGCCTATACCTATACTGGTACCTATCCCTGTATCTATCCCTGTACCTATCCCTGCACCTATCTGGGACCCTGTGCTACTAGCACCTATAGCAATAATCCACCACGACCCCTCACCACCTGAGCCTGCCTGTCCTCTCCCTCCTCCTTCACGGTGCCACCCTCCTCTCTCCAATTGCCCCCCTCCTCCTCCATCAGCCTCTAGCTCCATCATCTCCATCATCATCACCATCCCCACCACCATCTCCATCTAGTAGCTCTCTTGGATCGGTCAAGCATGGGAATGGATGCTCGGCCCAATATGCTGTGTACTCGGCATCCATGTCGGCATCCTCGATCTTTGGCCACATGTCCCAAGGTAGGGGCATCATCTCTACTAGCTGTGTAACAGCCTGATCATATGATAATAAGGGTCCAAACTGTGCCTGATCTCTGACAGTCCGTGCATACATGCCTAAACCCCGTGGCATCTGCTGAATCCTGTCGAACTGCCTGCCCATCCTATCCACTAACTGCCTCTCTAGCACATAGGGCATCCACCTAATTAGATACCTGCTCCAGAAGGTGTAGGGCAGCTCTACTACATCATCCTCCCACTGCTCACATCCAAGGTATGGCCTCCATATGACCATATCAATGTCATCAATCACCCATTGCCAGTGCTCTAACCTACCAATCCGTGGCTGCAAAGTGATCATGTCGTACAAGTGTACAAAACTACGTTCGTGACCTCTGCCCTTGAAATGTATCAGTCTCATCACTAGCAGATGCTCATAGGCCCACACCTGTAACAATGTGACCCCGCAACCCAATCCCATTGACCCGTGGTACACAAACTAATGCAGCTCATAATACAGGTGTGCTAGCACACATGGTCCCCAGGCATATCTGGTGTGTTGTGTCACTAGTGTCTCCAATGCACCTCCCCAGCCCACAGCCAACCCTCGTGTCACTCTATCAGGACACAAGAACCCACTGATTGATCCTCCTATCACTAATCCTGTAGCTGTCATGGTGTCCCAAGCCGCATGCCCTACCCTCATCTCCAGTCCTGGGTCCTGGAACACTCGTCTTAGGGCCTCCTTGTCTCCATCCCAATCGTAAGGAATTATCTCCCCATCGATCGGTATCCTCAGGACCCTGTATACATCCTCTAGGGTGACTACCATCTCACCCATCGACAAATGAAACGTACAAGTCTTGGAGTGCCATCTCTCTGCCAGTGCAGTCAGTAGTCCCATGTTTGCTTGAAACTCAGGCACATACAAAATATGTCTCAGACCCATAGCCTCAATAGTCAATCGGTCCTCGAAGGTTAGCTCAGGCTGCAATCTCTGAGTCAATGGGAATCTCTCTTGTGACTCCAACATAGGCAAATACTCCTGCAGTCAAGCAAATCAATCATGTTAGTCATCGTGGCATTCAATTTTCATCACAAAATGCTACTTTTTATCTAAGTGCATATCACATTCTATCCTAGTGACACTCACTATTCATCACAAAGTGTTGCTATTTATCCTAGTAGTACTCCCTATTCATCACAAAGTACTACATGTGTGGCACTCCCTGTTCATCACAAAGTGCTACTCACATTTGCACTCACTGTTCATCACAAAGTGCCTTGATTTATCCTATCCTAGGGCCTCTTCTTGAGTAGTTTCCTAATTGGCAACGTATGTTCTATCACAAAATTGTCAATCCTAGCCCTATTTGCAATCCTAGTCTTCCCTAGAGGACCTGCTTGAGTGTATCCTCTCAGCAGCTTATCCAATCGACAGCGTATGTTTATCACAGGACTGGCGATTTGACCTAGAAGACACAAATTCACATTTTGGACACAAACACGCTTTCCTGACATAAACACACTTGAAGACTACATAAACGCGTCTATTTTACATAGATGTGCCTGAAAGACACAGACGTGCCTATGCTCTACACAGACGCGCCTGGGCAACACAAATGTGCCTTCTTGGCATAGACGCGCCTACACATCATAGATGAGGTCGCATTTTTCACAAACGCGTTTTCCAGCACAAACGTGCCTTGCACCAACATAGACACACCTGGACATTTTTAACATTTTTTTGGACCCTATTCTAAGTGCATTTATTACCCTACCTAACATGCATTAATGACAACAATAAATGGATCAAAGTACAAGGAGGTTTTGTGGTACTTACCGGCTCTCTTACCTCTGCTGGCCTCTAGAATCAACAAATGTGGTCAAATCTGTAAACAAAGGCCATCGCTACTGACTATTGTTGCTCTATTTTTGCTCTGCACTCTGCTCTCGTTGATGTGTGGATGACAATGAGGATGTATTTCCCTCGTGCTCTATCTTATAGACTTCCCTAGCCCTCGTTTCCCAAGTCAGTCTTCATTATTCCGTGACTTTGTCACTTTATCTGGTCAGTCCATTCTAGCCTTTCTTTCTTATCAAGAGATTGTCTGCGATCTTTCTAGACATTTTTTTTCATCCAATCTCTCGAGGGGGCATATCATTCCCATCTTGGGGCAACTCTGTATCAGTTCATATTATCTTCTTTGAAACAATGCGACAAGCTGCATTGTCTCAAAGAGGGGCAAAATGTAGACACCTAAAATTGTCATGTCTAATTAAATAAATATCTTTATTTATTTAATTATCTAAGCTTAATTCTTCTATTAATTAAATAAATCTTTATTTATTTAATTAATTCATTTATCCTCTTCTAGCCTTATTTCTCATTTAAATAAATACATTTATTTATTTAAATTATCATTTTCCTTTTTTAAATAAATATTTTATTTATTTAATTGATCCCACTTTCTCTGTTAATTAAATAAATCTTTATTTATTTAATTAATTCATTAGCCTTTTCTACCCATGACACATGTCATTCATCTCTTAATTCATACACTACCTACCCCTTTCATTATTTTATTATTTCTTTTACCTACCCTCTAATCATAGCCGACCTCCTTTTACACCTCTCAATCTTATCCCTCCATTTCATATAGTGTCTTCTATATAAGGAGATGCTTTATTCATTATCAAACCCTAATCAATCATCTTAATGACTTGACTACACTACGATCCTACTTGCAACCACATTCCATTCTTTGTTGAGCTCTTGTGCACATAAAATCTGAGAGCAAATATATCAAGCAAGATCAATGGAGATAGGAAGAATGGAGATCCAAACCCTATTGGACATGTGATGGTATAATATTTGTGATTTCATTTGATTTGCATTGTCTTAGGTAATCTTCATATGTTATGGTGGATCTTTGTTGTTGTTAGGCTAGGGTTTTGTGGTTGAATCCATTTAGCCTTTCAATATCGTTATTATTGTTATCCATTTTCACCATATACAGTAACATCATATGGCTCAAGAGCATACAAGCTATCTACATCTGAAGGTGATTGGTTTCATGAGTCCATTAATTCTATCCATCTCAAGAAGTTCTATGCTTGAGATATAAAGTCCTTAAAAAAAGGTGGGGAAAAAAATTAAATATGGAAAAAAATGCAATAAATTTAGATAGTGAAAACCTGGTAAATAGGTGCTATCTAAGAGTAAGTTCTTCCATCTATGAGATCGCTTCACACACCTTTTTATCCTATCACATCTATCATTTCCATCTATCCTAGCCTGGCCATTTATCTTTCACATCCATTAGCAGGAAATATGCCACTTATCAACAATTATCAATCTTTGACATACTTAGCGTAGTCACTATCTTGGATTTTATTAATCATATTTGCATTATATCCCACCATGGTTCAGATCATCCTTTTGTACATCCATAATAAATTTTATTTCCAGTAGGGGAAAAATCCTAAATCTTTTTACTAAAGTGATCTTTTAAAGCTTTAAAAATCGAAAACATTCAGAAAACATAGAAAAAAACCAAAAAACCTAGGGTTTTGAAACAAATAATGAACAAGGCAATGAATATCAAAAAATTTGTAAAAACTGAATTGTGAAACTCAAAATACAAATATTCAACCAGAAAGTACCAAAGGATTATCAATGATCATTCATCATGATGATTATATCAGTTAATGACCATGAGAACATATGTGTGACACACAAGATTCAGCGTTTATATCTTGATTTTCGCTAATCATGTGTCCTACACAACTCAATGATGTCCATGACTAGAGTAGATATGATGGGGCATGATTATTTTCTTTATTTGTTGTCTCTGGTTTATCTCTTAGTAAGGTATGTACTTGTCTAAGGATATGATCAGCAAAAGATCAAGGAGGATGTTCCGATTCATGCATGAAAAGGGGATAATCCTTGTCTGTTCTGCAAGAAACACTCAGGTCAGCTTGATTCATCATATCAATTTTCTTGTATTAACTTTCTATATCAAAATTCATGCAATAAATACTCAAGTCATCTTGAATCATTATGTCAAGTTACTTTTATTTTCTTACAACATTTAAAAAGCTCAATGATGAAATCAAGCACTATGATAAGACAACATATGAAGAATGGAAGTGTCATTTTAGTTAGATCATTTTAGATTAGCTCATTATTCATTTTCATTATAAGCGTTCATTATTAGTTTCATTATAAGAATTTCATTCCATTCAGAGATCAACGATCATAAATAAAGATTGAGTATACTTGGACAAACAAAAAAAAATTGTGTTTGATCATTGTAGGTTCATTTATCTTTAGAATCATTTAAATTATTATCATTCATTTCATTTAGTTGCATTCAATCATTTGCATTAGTTTGTGTTTCATTAACTGCATTTCATTGATCATGTGTAGTATATCATTTTTTATTTTTATTAGGTTCATTTTTTAAGGTCATTTAATTGCATCTTTGCACTCAGATTCACTTATATATCATTTTAAGAATTTCACAATATCATCTCATTTATATAAGCATATGTATCATCATATAGGCATTCATCACATGAGTTTAATCAATCATATTACGTAAGTTAGTATCATTTTAATTTAAATCTATAACCATTAAATTGCATCCATGATCATTAAAATCAAAAATCAAATGCATTATCATTTCATAAATCATCACATCATATAGATCATCACCATTATCATCAAGGCATATAGATCATCATGAAGATGAAAGAAAGAGCAGAGCATCATAACATCATCCATCTAATCATTGCATATATAATCTATGTAATCAATGCATATGTATCATCATTATCAAAGTAGCATGCATAATAAATCATATAATCAACATCATATAGAGTCTATGTATGCATATCATCATAAAACAATAAAATGTCTAAGTATATAATGATATCACCATAAATGATAAAGTATAAATGTCTCAATGATATATGATGAAATCAAGTCTAAGATCAAGGTTGTCTTGTACCACTACTACCTGATTATTTTCGTCTCTATGGCTATGGGTGAGATGATCCACCAGATCGCCCTACTCCTCAATCTATATCTCTTTGAGGTCCCATGACCCCACCACTACTGGTAGCCATCCTAACTGTAGTCGCATAACTACCTGATCTCTGGATCTCTAGGACTAAATCCTCATATCGTCGTCGCTAGTGTGTTGTCTCCTTCCCATCCCAAACCAATTCCCTAACAGTATCAGCTAAGAGAGTGCCAGATCCAATCTATTGAACATAATCAAGTAGGGCCTGAGTATCTTGTTGTCTCCTAACAACCATGTCTCACTTAGTTATGAGTGATTGTATCTACGCCCTGTGCCAATCTATCTATGTTGTGAGATCATCTACGATATCCTCCTGTGGAACATCCTACTAAGGAACATCCTGTATACACTCAACCCCACCTGCCTCTCCACCTACTAGAGTCTCAACTCTAGTAGCTCTCCTAATCCACCATTTGATGAGAGGTATATGATCCTCTAGGTCCTCCTCTCCCTCATCCCAACCACCTTGAGCTACGATAACCCCTGGCTTTGGATAAATCTGACCAAAATCAATGCCTCTACCTTGACCCCTATCCAATCCTATGCTCCTTCCTAATATTGGAGAGGGTAATCCTCTCGCTGCCCTCATCCCTCCTTTGTTGGTATCCTGACCAATCTACCCTGCATCCATGCCCTCTTGAGGTAGTACTCCTCGTACCCTCCAAACCCCACCTATAGCTCTCCCTACCATAGGAAGTGGTCTCCCAATTCTACCAACTAGTGCAGAAGGTCCTCCTTGACTCTTAATCGACCTCCCCTCTGCCCAAGTCTCCTACCACCTCCATTTCCTCCCTCATCCCCCTCATCCCCTTTGGCCTCTCAAGCAGCTCTATTCTCTCACCTCCATCTCCATCTCCTAACAATAGGATCATCCAAATCCTCCTCCTCATCTCCTAAGTTGGGATGAGGGTTTGCTAGATCAATGTTGCAAGGAAAAGAATGCATGAGCATGTACTGAGCATAATTTGTCGTAATCCTAGCGTCCAAAATATATGGTCTCAAATCATAAACAACTCTTGGATCAGCCAAAAACTCTACATGTGCTATCTTAAAAGATAAGGTAGGGCCCCAATCTTGCCTATCCTTGTATCGTTGTGCATACATGGTGATATCAGAAGGCATGTGCTGTGTAATCCCAAACTATCTCAAAACGTGGCCAAATAATTGTCGCTCAATAATATATGGGGTGCAACAAATCAAATATCGACTTTACAAAATCAATGGTAAAGTTTGTGTGTCCTCCATCCAAGGCTCACACTTAATGTATGGTATCCAAATGACAGTATCCATTGACTCTAAAACCCATCACCAATACTCAATCTTACCCAACTTTGATTGAGTAAGGATACCTGCATATAAATTTATAAAAGGTTGTCCATCACCGTGAACTCTATGATGAATAGGTCAGGTAACAACAATGTGCTCCAAGCACCAAACCTATAACAATGTGCATCTAGTAGACAAATTAGCGATGTCATGATAAACAACCTGATGAAGATCATGATATAAATGGGTGAGCATACAAACACCCCAAGAATAGCGAGTCCAATGTCACATCATTCTCTATAGGATTCCACCCCAACCAACAACAAAACCATGAGATCTCCTATCTGGATAAATAAATCTACCAATCAACCCTATAAGAATCACTAGGAGAGTCTCATAATACATAATCATATCCTCCCATCAAATCTCTCCTCTATCAATTCTCTCATCATTGAACATGGCTCTGCAAGAATATGTCCCTCCAAGATCCTGATAGTCATACTGGACTAGCTCACCAGTAACGGGGATGTGCAAGATCTTGTAGACATCCTTGAGTGTCACATTAATCTCACCAGTGGGAAGGTGAAAATTGTTGTGCTCGATATGCCATCTCTCAACTAATGTAGTCAAGAGACCCTAGTTATGCGTGATATCAGGCATATATAGGAGATGGCTAATCCACATGCATCTATGTGTCTAATCTCAGCTTGTGTCAACTCTGGAATTAGATGGTGCATGGCTAATAATTTCTCCCGACATCGATGAACATTGTGTTTCTCCTGTTTCACAAGAGAATTTGATCTCTATCAATCATCTATCTATCAAATCTAAGAGATCACTAATCTATCAATCAATCAATCAAGCGATCAATCACATCAACAATTGATCAAATCTTTTCTACCAAGCAAATCAGGCTATCAAAAGTAAACCTAAAACCATTAGTTATGGTTTTCTATCAGTCAATGAGTTCAATCAACTCTATCACAGTGTTCATCAGAGACTGAATAGGCCTATTAGAGCTATCAAATAAATCTATCAAAATATCAATCAATCAATTATCCCATGGATCATTTTTTTCAAAATTCTCTATCAATCAGACATTACTTGAATACTTATTTATCAAATTTGCACATCAAAATGTCTAATGAGATTTAACATTTTGAATTTAAACATTGCAAAAATCATAAAAGTTCAATTTTCAACATTTGTGCTATCTAAACATTCAAAAGTGCTATTCTATTGACCACAGACACTAAAACATTCAAAAGTGCTAACCTTTCTAACATATGCACAAACTCAACGAACAAAGGCACTAAATCATTTAAATGTGCTATCAATTCAATCATATGTGCAAACTTATCACACAAAAGCATGAAACATCACAAAAGCGCTAACATTCAAATCAAAAGCACGAACAAAATACACAAATGCGGCAATCTAACAGATGCGGTAATGAAATCATCAATTGTGCTAACCTAACAAGCAAATGTGCTAAACCAAAATGCCAAAAATCAAAATTTTTTAAAATATCCCTAACACATGCCAAAAAATATGAAAATCTGTATGGAAAACTACATACAAGCTCGGGATAAGTTAGTCACCAGTGGATCGTACTCAGGAGGTCTCTAAAAATGTTGAACGTGCTTGAAATGATGATTCTCAAATGGGATAACCATTTTGCCAGCTCAACACATCAATTTCTTTTTACTCCAAAAGCTGACAAGAATGCAAATAAGGTAAAATTAACTTAGGTTAATTTTATATTTACATTTTGAAGGGGTAATTAATGTTTTTAAGGGGAAATTTTATTTATTCTTTCCAAAAAATGAATTTAATTGAGGGATCTTTTCAATCAATTATCGTGAGATTAATCACTTATCCAAACATTCTTTTACAATTTCACGATCAATCTGCCGAGGGGGCACACAATCAAGATTTTTATCTTTGTCAGGCGCATTCGCATCATCAAGACTTGATTTAATCTTTCAAACAATGTTGTCTCAACATTATTTTAAAAATGGGCAAAATGTATACACATAAAATTGGCTATGAGCAATTGAATAAATATTTTATATTTATTTAATAATTATTCTTCTATTAAATAGTTAATTTAAAAATATTAATTTATATAAATTCATTTCATGTCCTTCTATTAATTAATTTAATTGAAACAATTTATTAATTAAATTCATTATATCCTTTTCTTCTAATCAATTAATTAAATATCTAAATATTTAATTATTCCTCTATTTACTTTCCTATAGTCTTATTAATTAAATAATTTCTTAATTATTTAACCCCTTTTCCAACTCATCTTTCCATCTCCACTTTGCCAACTCATCCATCATGTGGCTAAATCAATTCAACATAATTAAATAAAATAAAATCATTTATTAACCACTTATCTCCAACTTCCAAAATAAATGAAATATTGTGTACGTACACATATTTCTTAACCTTCTTCTATATTCTCTCCAACATCCCTATATCTTAGGATGACTTGAGTCCACTTGTCCTCTCATTCCTACATCTTCTTCAAGTATCTTATATCCTCTCAAGTCTTCAACTCAGTCAAGGTGAGATGCGTGATACTTGTCTTCTCCTTCCTCGGTTTTCTCAACCTTCAACCTTTTGCTCATAGCCATTCATTTTGCAAGATTCAATCATGACCGTTGATCTCTGTCACCTAAGATCATGCACTCAAAATCTATAAAAAGAGGTGTCCTAAGTCATTTTTAAACTAATAGCTAATCTTATAGTCATTCTAGGAGTTTTTATCTTCCATCAATTAGTTTGAGTTTGAAGCAATTAGCAATTTTAGAATTTCTATCATAGCTTAGTATCATTATCTTTGCATATTAGCTTAATATCAATTATCATATCAATCAACAACCAGTTATATGTCCATTCTTCATATGCCATCTTGGAAGCTACCAATGCTTGTCTGAGAGCAAAATCATCTGCAACCAGGAACAGTGGAGTTAGGACACAATGAGACATAAATCTTAAAGGTGTAATTTATTTTATTTACTTTTATTTCATGTTGTTTCATTGGTTGCAACTAAGTATTTTATGTACCTTTCTTTTATATTATATGATGCATTAACATGTTTCAGGTCAATTATCTGGAGTTCAACTTTAGCCTCAACAACATGTCTTTGAGAGGGAAATGTGAAAACCTATGCATTTTTCAAACCTCATTTAGTTTTTCCAAAAGACAACTTGGTTAGGGAGCCCTTAGAATGGTCAAATCAAGTTTGACCCGTAGGTAAACTTTAGGTGGATTTTTGGGGGTCAAACTAACTCCTATAGTTGAGGTTAAGTCATCTTTGAAGGCCCACTTGATATACCTATGGGTAAGGGACATTTTTGGGCATAGAACCACTCACATTAGATTTCCAAGTCACTTCAAAAGTGACCTTTTCTTGATGGACGAAAATCAGCTTTTAGAAGATTGAGTCTTGGTAAGACAACCTTCGATTCTTGTGTTGGATGTACTTCCCCACCTTACACTTACCTTTTTAGTTTCTTTTTTAAGAAACCTTGTAAGAATGTTGGGATGACCAACCTATGAGCTCTCACCATCCTCTTCCAAGGAAGTTAGAAAGTGTGAGGAGAGAGTCTACTTAGGGAAGAAATTCAGACTAAGAATTTTCATCAACCCACTCTCCAATCTTGGAGATCAAGAGTAGTTGAAGGAATTGAATTTTGAAAGAAGAAAATTTAGTAACTATTGGCAATTTTTGTGCCAACCTTAGAAGAGCTCAGATCCAGGATTTTAGTGTGGCTAACATTTCATGTTAGTCAATACCAATAACATGTCATGTTATTGGTTTCAGGAGAGTTAGTTGCTTCTTCATAGTTTTGAAAAGTCATATAACACGAGGGTTATATGATGTGTCAATAACATGATTGTTATTGACTAGGTCATGTTATTGACCTCTTAGACTGGGTCGTGTTATTGACCACCAGTTAGAGGGGCTCCTAGTCATAATCAGGTCCTATTTCTTTTTCAAGTTGACTAGGTTAGTTGGCCAACTCACTTAGGTTCACCAGCTGGAGGGGCTCCTAGCTGTCAGTGGGTCGATTTCCCCCTTCCTCTTATTTGTTGTAAGATTTTTGAATGCAACAAGCAAAGGCCACGGGATAAGAATTTTCAAAGGTGAAGGAGTATCTCCTACTTATCCTGCGAGGTTGAGAAAAGGCATCAAAGGTCCCATGGGATAAGGAAACAAAAGTAAATCAAAGAAACTCTTATCCCACAAGAGGAAACAAAAACATAAGTGGTCCCACGGGATAACAAAAGAAAAGAAAAATCAAAGAAAAATTCTTATCCCACAAGGTTAAAAGGGACCTATAGAGATGTTGCAAGGTAAGAATATAGTGCAGTCAGTGGTCAACACAACCAAGGAAGCATGGACCCGGGGTGTCACGTTAGCCACCCATGGCCATTGGATATTCATAAAGCCCGATCCAATGGTGATGTTTTAATCTTTGATTAGGCTTTTGAGCGCACTTACATGGCAAGATCACTCCCATCCATCTGCACGTGAGATCTCATATCAACGATTGATTTTCAAACTTGTAGTTGTCATTGGCATTTAAACTCTTTTCCAAGTGGTGGTTGTCGACCTGATGGTCGAGGTCATTTTTTTTTCTCAATCGGTACCCAATTTTGGACCCGATCTCACTGCAACCATAAGATTTTGATGCCACAATGACAGACATGATGCATGTAGACAATTACAAATGCAACCCATGCCTCTTCAATGCGGTTTGAAGACTTTTTCTACCTATAGATGCCATCCAGTACACAGAGACGCATCCAGATGCAAGGTTTTCCCTGATTTGAGGAGATATTTACTCTTCCAGAGGTAGAGGACGCTCTGAGTGCTAGCTATAGCATGCCATCAGATCTTGGATTAGATCTCTCCCTCTCCTCTGATATTTTTGTAACCTAACCCAGGTGGGGTTAGGGTTTTCTCAAATGTAACCATCTGAGTTATGCCTGATCTATAGAGGTGATTTTGTAACATTTAGTTCGGATCTACTCCAATCTTTTCTCATGAAAAATTATTATCTCTCTGCATCTGTAAATTTGACTTTCCCTTTCACCAATAAAATTATCTTTCTTGCCTTTATTCGATTCTTGCAATCTGTGTAAGTGTTTACCTGTTTGTTTGAATGCTTTCTCCTTTGGTTTTCTATAGTGTAAGTGACTGTGTTGATTCTCAGCCTTCACTCACACTTACATGGCTAATTAGAATAGAATTTTGTGCATCCTTGGGTAGATTTTATTAATGATTTGTGCAGCTATAGGCAGAGATGGATCATTATTTCAATCAAGGTGCAAACCCCTTTCCCTTCTTTCCTGCAACCCTTCTCTTTCTCCCTTTTCCTTGTTAAACCATAGATTAGTTTTATCAGTGTTGGGTTGGTCCAACACTCTGCATTCAAATTGAAGAGGAAGCGAGCCTTCTTTGGAGATTCAACCTCACAACAGTGCAAGGTCCAACACTTGAGAGGTTGATTCAATGTTTAACAAGATTGGTGGTCAAGCTTGACTACCAAGAGTGCAAACTTTTGTGTTAACAATTTTTGGTATGTCTGGGGGCATAGATCTTTAAAGAATTCAAGAAGAAATCCAATTCCATTCCAAGCCACCAATTATATCACAGTTTTTGGCATGCCTAGTGGGATAGATTGAGCCAACTCTAGTTCAAGCTTCTTATCATTTTGTTGATGGTTGATGTGTCCATCAGCAAATTCAGCCTTTGGAGACAGCACTTGGTGACTCTACAACAAATTTACTGGTGAAGCAGTTTAGCACTCATAACATCTGAAGACTTGGTGTTCTCTTCAGTATCTTGCCTTTAGATGAAATCTCATCCAGCACCTGGTGACTCTAAGGATCAGATCTAGGCTCTTTTTAAAGACTAGCAGCCATTTCACATCAAACAGTCAAACATGAGCTCCTTCTAGAGGTATTTTTTCTGATAATATGAACTTTCAGATTCTAGAAGTAGAGGGAGTATCATAAAAATATGGCTATCCCTAGAATGCATTCTTTTGTCACCTTTAATGTTGACATCCCCTTAGCTCTAACCCAAAAGAATGACATCCTAGTTGCAGCCTTTAAGGCTATACCTTTTTTCACTAGGGAAACCTCTATCACCCAAACTAAGCACATTCAAGATGTAGTAGGTATCTACATTGTTTTTAATATCATAGAGGACAACATAGCAGTGAGGCTTCTTGCCTCTTCATTTAAGGGAAAATCCCTACAATGGTTTAAGGGTTTGCCCTCTGGTACAATCCATAGGTGGGATTAATTAGGGGAAGGATTGCGCAAGAGTTTTTATGACAGGAGTGACTCTTTGCCACTGATTGAACAACTAGTAACTATCAAGAGAGCCCCATGTGAATTCATGGTAGAATTCAACTACAGGTTCCAAAAGACTTGGGATAGGATCCCTACTTTGGTTAGGACATCTACCAATTGTGCCTTCTTATACTTCCTTATGACTCTAAATAGTGACATAGTTGTGATGATACAATTATAACCTTCCAAGAGCTTATGACATTGCCATCAAAGGAGAAAGGTGCTTAATACAGGCTGGAAAGTTATCTCCTAGGCCCCCAATGTCCTTGTTCCTAGAGGTTCCTACACAATATCCTATGCTGGCCCCTATACCAGTGACATCTACAGATTGAATGCTTACACTTCACCTCCTCCATCATTCACAGAGACTCAAAGATCCAATTTTGTTGGACAAAACAAATGGATGGACCCTAGGCCTTTTGATAGCCTAAATCCTGCAAGTGCAAGTACCTCAGGAGCATTTGTTCCTGTGTAGTCCAATCATGTTAATATGGTCACTTGCAAAAATGGGGATGCCTCTCAGGCCTTAGTGGTGTAGAGAGATTCTTTTTTTACAAACTGGTAGGAGGAAGAGGATACCAATGAGGAGAAGTTTGTTTTCTCATTTCAGGAAGAGCTCCTCTCCTCCCTCGAGGAGAAGGATGTGCCTACATCTGAGCGGTAGCATGAGATTGAGCCAGGGGTTGAGGAGTTAGAGGATTTTTCTTTTTGGGATGATCTAGAGGGATTTTTTTCAAGTTTTGATATTGGGATGACAACTTATAGTCAGTTGAATCAAGAGGAGCAAGAGGAAGATATTACATTGCCAACAGAGGCAATAAATTTTGAAGAGTAGGGTCATATCTAAGAGGTGCCTATTTTGTTGTCAAATCAACAAAGCAAAGGGTAGGTCAACAGTGATGGCCTAAGTCTATCTCCTTCAAGGGGATGCCTTATTAGACATTTGACTCGGACCTGCAATTCACCCCTTGTCATGCTTATTTCTAAGCATGAAGTTGAGCATCATGAAGAGAAGCAAGTTCTTTTCACCCATCCACCCCAAAAGGATAAAATTCAGTCATGGGTGAGTTTCTTTGCTCTCAGGTTTTGGGAGGAATTCTAGCAGTCTATTAGATGCCTTTCAATTTTCTTTTCCCAGCTGGTTTTCCATAGGCATGAAGAGTATTAGGCATTAGTCAGGAAAGGTAGCTACTTTGACAAAATAGTGAATGGCTTTGTTTAGCCCCTTCATTGTGAGACAGTGTACATATTTACTTAGGTTCTTTCAGTTTTTTCAGCTTTCCAAGAAGTGCACGCACACAGGCTATTCTCCAAAATGGCGAAGTTTTGACATCTTGCAAGGGTAGAGATTATCCTTTTGCTTCAGGTTTTGAATTTGCACCCAATGGACATCTAAGGCTATTAATCAATGTGCCAAGCAGGCTTGCCACCCCCTCGGAGTCACCAGAAATATTGGCAATTTTTGTGCCTACCTTAGCAGAGCTCAGATTCAGGATTTCAATGTGGCTAATATTTCATGTTAGTCAATACTGATAACATGTCATGTTATCAATCTCAGCAGAGTTAGTTGATTATTCATAGTTTTGTAGTCATATAACATGAGGGTTATATGATGTGTTAATAACACGATTGTTATTGACTGGGTCGTGTTATTGACCTATGAGACGAGGTTGTGTTATTGACCACTGGTTGGAGGGGCTCTTGGTCATAAGCAAGTCCCAGTGTTTTTTTGAGTTGATCCAGTCAGTTAGCCAACTCACTTAGGTTCACCAACTGGAGGGGCTCCCGGTCATCAATGGGTTGATTTCCCCCTTCCACTTACCAGTTGCAAGATTTCTAAACGCAACAAGTAGATGCCATAGGATAAGAGTTTTCAAAGGTGAAGGAGTATCTCCTGCTTATCTCGCAAGGTTGAGAGAAGGTATCAAAGGTCTCGTGGGATAAGGAAACAAGACTAAATTAGAGAAACTCTTATCTCGTAGGAGGAAATAAAGACACAAGTGGTCTTGCACAATAACAAAAGCAAAGCAAAATCAAAACAAAGTTCTTATCCCATGAAGTTAAAAGGGACCTGTAGAGATGTTGCAGGGTAAGAATAAAGTATAGTCAATGGTCAACACAACCAAGGAAGCATGGACTCAGGGTGCCACATCAGCCACCCATGGTCGTTGGATCTTTGTAAAGCCCAATCCAACAACTATGTTTTAATCTTCAATTGGGCTTTTGAGCACTCTTACAAGGCAAGATCTTAGATCTGTTGGCATATGCACACTCCAATGAGACATTGTATGTGATTGAAGGTTTTTTCATTGATGGAAACCTTGCAATCCTATGGCATCGGCAAAGGCATTATACCTGCATCAGCAGATCACACTCTACACCGACACTCAGGACACCAACACCGGCACAAGAAAGGAAGTATACCAACACAGAGGCCGACAGGATTTTGTTATATTATATTTTATTTATTATTGTAAAAACTTTGTAAGATGACTTGGCAAATTGTAAAATGACTCTTATATATAAAAGAGATCATTGTAGACATTTAAAAGTGAGAGATGTAAGCGATAAGGAAAAATACTAGGCAGACCTATTATACAAAATATAGGCTAAAGGGTTTATGTAAGAAGCAGATTAGCAACTAGTACTAGATTAGGCATTATAGATGCTATTGTAAAGCAGTACAAGATATTGGATTTGTATAATCCTCATTGTAAGTCAGTGAGACTTCCCATTGAGCAGTGAGCTCTAGGCAGTTGGCCTTCCTATATGTCTAGGCCCCTATTGTAAGTAATATTCTCTTATTGGTCAATGAGTGAATATTGTGGGTCACGAATCCCACCAAGGTTTTTCCCACACCAGGTTTCCTCATTAAATCCTTGTGTTATGGTGTGCTTTTCATGTGGATGTTCTTAATTCTATTTATTGCATTATTTCTTGCATACCGGTACACTATTATAATATGTTCTGCATGTTTTAAGTTAAGAAATTCTATTTACTGGTCAGATACTGATTCACCCCCCCCTCTTAGTATCTATGGGATTCCTAACAGTTGGTATTAGAGCTTGGTCCTCTATTTTTAGAAGTCTAATAGCTTGAGGAAGATCTTAACACTGGTAAAGATGGAAAATCTGATGAAGCAACTTGAAGGAGCTCTTTCAGACTATGATGCAGAGAAATTGAAAAATATCAAACTAGAAGATGATTTAAGGGTAGCTCAGGATATCATTTAGGCACTTCAAGAGAATTTTACTATTGCAAGAAATAAGAGAAGAGAACTTTTGAAAAATTGCAAAATGAGAATGATGAAAAGGAATCACTTAATGATATGATAAGCAAGCTGAAACAAGAGAACATGACAACAAAGAATGAGATGCAGGATATGACTATGAGATTTTGCAAAGATATTGAGGATAGGAAGAAGAATGAAGAAGAATTGACCAGAAGACTAAGTGATATAGCAAATGAGAACACAAGACTTAGCTATGAAAATGACATGCTGAAAACAGATCTGATGCATACTCAGAATGACTCAAATGAACTGATGAGACAAAAAGAAGTCTTAGAAAGAGAACTAGAAATTGCGAATCAACATAAAGAGAAATTCAAGAAAAGCTCAGAGGAACTTGGCACCTTCTTGAAGAATCAAAAACCTAAAGGAGACACTTCTGGAATTGGCTTTGAAGTTGGTGAAAGCTTCGGTACTGCAAATACTCAAGATCACAACAAACCGGTAAGACAACCTAGTACTTATAAATTCAATGGAAAATGCTTTAACTATAATAAGTATGGCCATAGAGCAAATGAATGTAGATCTAGAAATTATCAGAATATCAACACACCCACCGGTCAATGTTCTTAAGTGCAACAAAGTTGGTCACAACTCTGAAAACTACAGAATGAATGTGAGATGTTATGTTTGTGGAAGATTTGGACATTTATCTAATCAATGCAAAACACGAACTGGCATAGGTTATGGGACAGCTATTCAGAAGAATAATGTAACTTGTTAAGCATGTAACAAGATTGGGCATATTGCTAAATTCTATAGAAGTAAAGGAACACTAGTAGACAACAAAAGTTCTAGCTTGAAAGGTAAAGAAAAAGTTGAAGAGGTTAAGCAAGAATTCTCAAAACGATGGATTAGAAAAGCTGATCTAAATATTGGGAATACTCCTCCACCGGTAGAACAAATCAATGTTTCACTGGAAGGATAGAGTGATGCTTCATCGATAGGATAGAGCAGTGCTCCACTGGTAGGAAGTTCTTCATCTAATTGAAGAAAGTTTGCTTGAGGGTCTGGCAATCTAATGACACATGTGCTATTATTCCCTCGGTTAGAGATAATAAGTTGGAAATTACTTTTTACCTACAAACAATCTTAAGTAAATACTTAACCAGCATGCATTTAATGTGGTTGATGGCAAAAAGACACTATAAAATTGAGGTTTTGGCTCCATTCCATTTCACTAAGATTTCAAACCTATGAAGAGCGTGAAGATTCCAAGCTAAGGCATTTCGAGGAAGAGGCAAGAACACTCCAAGCAAGCATCCATCCTAAAGGTAGTAAAAGGTATTTTATCATGGCATCCACCTCTGCAATTGAATATATAGCAAATGCTACTATTGTCAAAGTGATAAAAAGACCTAGGCCCATATTTCAGTTAGCTCCCAAGGTAGCAAAGAAAGATGATACCTTAGGTGCTTTTTCTCAAATTCCTAAGGGAGTTGTTTATGCTAAAGACCCCAGAATTTACATCCACTGCAACATTGAGGAACTAGGAGATGAAGAGATTAAAACCATGTTTAAAACTATGATATGTGATGAATCCAGCAATATAAAAGACAAACACAAGATCATTGAGACCCTACGATTCACAGAGATTCTTAGCATTCTTAAATTCCCCAAGGATGTGATTAGGATAGTCTTAAGCAGGGTACATGGTGAATTTTTCTGGTTAGATGCAATCCACAAAATCACTAAGGAAGCTGTGAATGTTGTCACAGGGTTACTGACCACTGGTAAAAGGCCAGATAAAACTAAGAAGGTATCCAATGACCTAGTCACAAACCTAACTAGTGCAACATTTGACAAAAGGTCCCTAAGAGTTAATGATGTAACAGACATTGATGTGAGATTTATCAGCATGATATTAGGGTATAAAGCTACTCATGCAAATAGACTCAATTCAGTTTCAAGTTTATGCATTAAGAGTGCTTATGATATGGTCATAGATAATGCAAAGATTGATATATGTGAGTGGTTAAAGGATGGATTAATTGACAACCTTGGAAAGATTAAGAAGGACAAGAAAGGAACTTTCAGGTTTGGAAATTTGTTAGTATGTCTGATGCTATATATAACAAAATAGGTTCCTCGTATAGGCTATAAAGAACTTGGATATGATATACCAATAGGTAAACAGTTAACAGAACTATTCAATAACATGGGAGAAGACAAGGAAAACAATATTCATGACTTCTTTCAAGCATTAAAGGCCAAAATGAAGAAAAGAATTAGGTTATCACAAAAGATTGTCAACAAATACAAAGATGAAATATGCTTTGTAATCAAGAAGGATGAGATCTGGATGGAAGTAGTCATCCCTAGGACTGTTTGGGTAATCAAGATGGGCTATGAAACAGATGATCATATAATTGAAACATATGCTAAAGCACTTCTAGAAGCCCCCAGAGAACCTAAGGAAGAAATATTTGGTAGTGTAGAAACTATTGAAAGCCAAATACAATCAAAGAAATGAGTGAAAAAGGTTGAGGTAGTTGTAAGGAAAGGTTCCAGACAAGCAAAGGCCATCAAAGAAGATGTGTTGAAGAAAACCGGTATAACAGAGGATGAGTTAGCAGCTCCACAACCTGAAACTCACCTATCACTAGTAGGTACTTCTTCAGAGAGTGACATGCCTGCAAATTTTGTAAGAGTTGTAAGGAAAAGAGATCCCTCACTGGAAACCACACCCTCACCTAGGAGGACAAGACAAAAACAACAAGCAGTGAGATCCCCGGTAAGAAAGGCTTGACCAAAGAAGAAGAAACTGACACCCAAAAAGAAGAAGAGGACAAACAAAGACTTGGCCCCTCTTGATATACTGTTGAATGAAATTACAGAGGAAGGTAAATTGAAGAATATAGAGCAAATATATGACACTTTAACAGTAGATGAAAAAGAACAAGTTGAAAATAGTGTTATATTGCATATGGATATGTATAAGAAATTTTTGGTGGAAGTAGTAAATGAAATTCTAGATGAACTATTTAATAGACTAGAAGCAAGAAGACAAGTAGTAATAGAACTGGACAAGAAAATAAAGATTGAAAAGCTACTTGCTGTATATCCGGTAAATTCACCCAAAGATATTGATGACCTAATTGCTCAAGCCAACCGGTCAGTGTTTTCTACTACACACCGGCACATTGCTTTAATGGTTGGAAGAGTTAATGAGGTGACTGAGGAGATAGAAAATGGATGGGATATATTCCTAGTTGAAAAAGAAAAACAAGAAGAATACAGGAACCCCAAACCTATAAAAGTTTATCAGAAAGATAGAGACAAGGGAAAAGGTAAAGCTGGTGGACGACCTAGTATCAAGGTTAGAGACAACTTACCCCCACCTCCTTTTATTACTCCATTGGTAAAAACAACAGCTATAGAAGATCAACCGATAGCTAAGAATATGGATGTAGAGGATGGTAATCCTAATCCTGAAGTCTTATATTCTGTGGATGTTGATACTCAAAAGATCAACATTTTGGTAGACAAAGATACAACTGATAAAACTGAAATGGCTAGTGAGCCTCCGGTAGTTGAGCAAACTAAAAACACATAGGAGAAACTGACAAATAACAAAGAGCAAAAGGTAGACACTCAGACTTAGACTGAGACAATGCAACAAATAGAAAAACAAACAGAACAAAAGGCTCTGGAATAGGAACAACAACAACAGGAACATGAACATAAGGAAACAATGCCACCGGCAACTGGAGAAGTAGAAAAACCATTGCTTAAGGAAATGCAGACAAAAACAGACCTATCAGAGGTCAATACAAGCTTGGTTACTTCCACTGGTGGTACTCAGAATGTTGGTTCATCATCAGGCTACAAATCAACTAATGTGACTGAAGTACTATTAGGTTCAATCAAAAAGATAACAGACTGCAACTCACAAGCTTATAAGGCAATTGATGATACCATACCAATTTTGAAGGTAATTGCTCCTAACTGTAATATAGACAATAAAGATTCTTTAGGACAACTTGATACACTATGTAAATATATCACAGAAAACATTGAGAAAATAAAGGAAGAGACATTGAAAGATAAAGTAGAAATTAAAAAACAGAAATTCTTTGATGAGGAAATAAAGAAGTGTAATAGAGATTTTGACACACTTCTACCGGAATTGTGTAATTTATTGAAAGAGTACAAAACTCTATACAAAGACACCTGCAAGACAAACTTTTTGACTGTAGACATAGATAAGAAGATGAGCAAGGTACAAGATGAGATCAATAAACTTGCAGATAATTTTGTTAACTCACTTGATACACTGTCAGTTTTTGAGGAGAAGATAACAAATTTTGAAGAAGAATTACTTAAATTGGAAAGAGAGAAAGAAAGAATAGTGAGTAAGGCAAAGCATCTGAGACTAAAACTAAGTCCAAGATTGGACTATCTAGCATTACTATGGAAGGAAGTATTTGAGGCACTAATACAGGGACAGAAAACACCAGCAAAGCATTTGCATCATCTCACTAGTACAATGAAGAGAATAGAGATAGCAATAAAGGATAGCAAGAAGTTTATGGATAGTATAAACTTGATTTTGAGAGATCTTTTTCAAATTATAACCACCTAGTTACAAGGTTGAAACTACAAACTCTACTGACATCTTGACAACCTTTGTCATTGATGACAAAGGGGGAGTAGTGGGATGAGAAAATTCAATATCACAAGAATCATATGCTCAAGGGGAGCACACACATTTTTTGGTAATCTTTTTTTGGACTTCACATTTTTATACACTTTTGAAATTTCTCATGAGTGTTGCCATCAATGCCAAAGGGGGAGATTGTTGGTATATGCACACTCCAATGAGACATTGTATGTGATTGAAGGTTTTGTCATTGATGGCAACCTTGCAATCCTATGGCACCGACAAAGGCATTATACCGGCATCAGCAAATCACACTCTACACCGACACTCAGGACACCAACACCGGCACAAGAAAGGAAGTATACCGGCACAAAGGCCGACAGGGTTTTGTTATATTATATTTTGTTAATTATTGTAAAAACTTTGTAAGCCGGCTTGGCAAATTGTAAAATGACTCTTATATATAAAAGAGATCATTGTAGACATTTAAAAGTGAGAGATGTAAGTGATAAGGAAAAATATTAGGCAGACCTATTATGTGAAATATAGGCTAAAGGGTTTATGTAAGAAGCAGAGCAGAAACCGGTACTGGATCAGGCATTATAGATGCTATTGTAAAGCAGTACAAGATATTGGATTTGTATAATCCTCATTGTAAGCCAGTGAGACTTCCCATTGAGCAGTGAGCTCTAGGCAGTTGGCCTTCCTGCATGTGTAGGCCCCTATTGTAAGTAATATTCTTTTATTGGCCAGTGAGTGAATATTGTGGGTCATGAATCCCACCAAGGTTTTTCCCACACCAGGTTTCCTCATTAAATTGTTGTGTTATGGTGTGCTTTTCATGTGGATGTTCTTAATTTTGTTTATTGCATTATTTCTTGCATACTGGTACACTGTTATAATATGTTCTGCATGTTTTAAGTTAAGAAATTCTATTTACTGGTCAGATACTGATTCACCCCCCCCCTCTTAGTATCTGTGGGATTCCTAACAAGATCAACAATCAATTTTCAAACTTGTAGCTGCCATTGGCATTTAAACTCTTTTGCAGGTGGTCATTGTCGACCCGATGGTCGAGGTTATTTTTTATTGCTCAGTCGGTGCCCAATTTTGAACCCAATCTCACTTCAATCATCATATTTTGATCCCATAACACCAAACATGATGCCAACTGATTATTCCAAATGCAACCCATGTCTCTTTGACATGGTTTGAATATTTTTTGTGCCTACAAACACCATCCAGTATATAGAGACACATCCAGATGCAGGGTTTTCCCTTATTTGCAGAGATATTTTCTCTTCTAGAGGTAGAGGACACTCCCAGAGATAGCTATAACATGCCATCAGATCTTAGATCTGATCTCTCTCTCCTCTAATATTTTTGTAACCTAACCCAAGTGGGGTTAGGGTTTTCTCAAATTTAACCATCTGAGTTATGTCTTTTCTATAAAGGTAATTTTGTAACATTTGGTTCGGATCTTCTCCCATCTTTTCTCATGCAGAATTCTTATGTCTCCCTGCATCGGTAAATTTACCTTTCCCTTTCATCAATAAAATTATATTTCTTGCCTTTGTTCAATTCTTGCAATCTGTGTAAGTGTTTACCTCTTTGTTTGAGTGCTTTCTCCTTTGGTGTTCTGTAGTGTAAGTGATCGTGTTGATTCCCAACCTTCACTCACACTTAGATGGCTAAGTAAAATAGAATTTTGTGCATCCTTGGGTAGTTTTTATTATTGTTTTGTGCAGCTATAGGCAGGGATGGATTATTATTTCAGTCTGGGTGAAAACCCTTTTCCCTTCTTTCCTGCAACCCTTCTCTTTCTCCCTTTTCCTTGTCAAACCATAGATTAGTTTTATCAGTGTTGGGTTGCTCCAACACTTTGCATTAAGATTAAAGCAGAAGATGGCCTTCTCTAGAGATTCAACCTCACATTAGTGCAAGGTCCCACACTTGAGAGGTTGATTCAATGTTTCACAAGGTTTGTGGTCAAGCCTGATCCTAGAGGTATACACTTTTCTGTTAATAGTAAGGAAGCTTGTAGTTGGTGGATATTATTGGCTTGGGCTAGAGGCTCTTCATTAAATCTCTCATCACATTCCATTGCAGGAGTTAAGGTTGGTGCATTGTCACCCTTAGGTTTAAATGCATATTTTTGGTTGTTCATGTGAAAAATTGTATTTGTTAAAATCTTGTGTTTGCAACTTGAGTGTTGTGATTTTGTTTTTAATATTGGTTGAGTTATTCTATTTATAAAATTATTACATATGCATATGGTTATGGGAGTCAAGGAAAACTAACCCTTGGGAGGGTAGAGTAGTCTTGGGGTGAAGGGAGTTTGATAGTCATAGGGTGTAGATTCTCTCTTCCAAGAAGAGAGGGAAACAAGGATTTGGGATCCTTGCTACATTTTAATTGTTAAATTTGGGGGTCATACAAGAATATTTGGCTTAAAAGCTTTAGGGGTTCATAACGGGAACTATTTTTGTGGTCATGAGAGACCGAGTTTGAAAGGGATTTTGGCCTTGGGTCATTTTTTATACTTGCATATCTCCCCATGTCTTGTCCACCTTCACCCCACTCTAAAAATGTCATTTTTATGGCTATGTGTTAAGCTTGGGAATGGAGTTTTGTGTTGAGTGTATTCTCTTGTATTTTAAAAAGTGTATGTATGTGCATTGCATGATTATAACCTATTTGGCACCTAGTTCTCCCAAGCTCGGGGGTGGCCTCTTGTAGGCCAAGGTTGGGAGGTGAGCCTCCATGGTCACAACTAAAAGAATATGTATTTTCAGGTCTGCTTATTGGATGTAGAAGATGAAAAAAAGGACTTCCAGGTGGCTGATTGAGGAATGCTTCTAGTTTGCAACTTCAAGACTATTTAGTTAATGCTTATTAGTGAAAAAGGATGTAAAAGAAAAAGAGATACCTTTTTATTTCACTTGCCTACTATTGTGTTTCAAAAAGAAAATACACATATAGAAAAGATGTTGTTTCATTAAGTTCTTGTATTTTGAAGCAAACAAAAGGAGACAAGAAAAGAATAGTATTATTCTTGTATATCTTTATTGTTGTATTTCTTATTTGAATATATACAAAATAGGAAAAGATTCATATTCTATTTAATAGCAATAAAATGATGAGTTTCAGATTTAAGATATTGTCATATGAAGAAAACTTTGCAAAGCTCTAAATTTGTATTACATTTATTTACAATCTGTTTAAACTCTTAGATAGTTTCATTTCTTGAAAGCTCATTCTAAAAAAGTAAAAATAGGAAAAAGATAGTATCTATTTACATGTTCATTTGTATTGTATCTATTAGGAAACTCACAGATACTGAGAGAGGGGGGGGTGAATCAGTATCTAACTGGTAATTAGAATTTCTCAACTTAAAACATGCAGAACATATTATAACAGTGTACCGGTATGCAAGAAATAATGAAATAAACAGAATTAAAACATCCACATGAAAAGAACACCATGACACAAGGATTTAACGAGGAAACCCAGTGTGGGAAAAACATCGGTGGGATTTGTTACCCACAATATCCACTTACTAGCCAATAAGAGAATATTACTTACAAAAGGGGGCCTGCACATGTAGGAAGGCCAATTGCCTAGAGCTCATTGCTCAATGGGAAGTCTCACTAACTTACAATGTGGATTATACAAATCCAATATATTGTACTGCTTTACAATAGCATCTATAATGCTTGATCCAGTACCGGTTTTTGCTCTGTTCTTTACATAAAACCTTTAACCTATATTTCACATAATAGGTCTGCCTAATATCTTCCTTTTTCACTTACATAACTTTCAAAATGTCTACAATGATCTCTTTTATATACAAGAGTCATTTTACAACTTGCCAAGTCGGCTTACAAGGTTTTTACAATAATAAACAAAATATAATATAACAAAAATCATGTCAGCCTCTATGTTGGTATGCTTCCTTTCTCTGTGCCGATGTAGAGTGTGATCTATTGATGCCACTGAACTATCTTGCCAATGTAATTCCTTGCTGGTGCCACAGGATTGTAAGGTTGTCATCAATGCCAAGACCACACCCTCACCTAGGAGGACAAGATAGAAACAACAAGCAGTGAGATCACCGGTTAAGAAGACTACACCAAAGAAGAAACTGACACCCAAGAAGAAGAAGAGAACAAAACAAAACCTGGCTCCTCTTGATATACTATTGAATGAAATTACAGAGGAAGGGAAACTGAAGAATATAGAGAAATTGTATGACACTCTGACAACAGATGAAAAAGAACAAGTAGAAAATAGTGTTATATTGCATATGGACATGTATAAGAAATTTTTTATAGAAGTTGTAGATGAAGTACCAGATGAACTGTTCAAAAGACTGGAAGCAAGGAGACAAGCAGTAATAGAACTTGACAAGAAAATCAAAATAGAAAAGCTACTTGTTGTGTACCCAGTGAACTCACCTAAAGAAATTGATGATTTAATTGTTGAAGCCAACCGGTCAGTATTCTCTACTCCACACCAGCACATTTCATTAATGGTTGGAAGAGTCAATGAGGTGACTGAAGAAACAAAAAATGCATGGGATATATTCCTAGTTGAAAAAGAAAAATAGGAAGAATACCAGAATCCCAAACCAATAAAGGTATATCAGAAAGAAAGAGACAAAGGAAAAGGAAAGGTTCGTGGACCTCTGAGTATTAAAGTAAAAGACAACTTACCCCCACCTTCTTTTACATCACTGGTAACAGCAACTATAGAAGATCAACTGGCAGTTGAAAGTATGGATATAGAGGATATCAATCCTAATCCTGAAGTCTTATACATAGTAGATGTTGATACACAAAAGATCAACATTGTGGTAGATAAAGATACAACTGGTAAGATTGAAATGGCTAGTGAGCCACCAGTAGCTAAGAAAACTATTAAAACATAGGAGAAACTGACAAATGACAAAGAACAATAGGTAGAAGCTCAAACTAAGACAGTGCAACAAGAAATGTAACAGAAATAGGAACAGGTTCATGAGGAAACAGTGCCACCAACAACTAGAGAAGTACACAAACCATTGCTTAAAGAAATACAAACACAAACAAACCTACCAGAGGTCACAACAAGCTTGGTTACTTCTTCCACTGATGGAATTCAGAATGTTGGTTCCTCCGCAGTAGGCCACAAACCAACAATTGTAACTGAAGTACTTTTGGATTCAATCAAAAGGATAACATTATTGGTAACATTTTTGGACTACACATTTTTGGATACACTTTTGAAATTTCTCATGAGTGTTGCCATCAATGCCAAAGGGGGAGATTGTTAGCATATGCACACTCCAATGAGACATTGTATGTGATTGAAGGTTTTTTCATTGATGGCAACCTTACAATCACATACAATGTCTCATTGGAGTGTGCATATGCCAACAGTATCAATATTAGGAAGAAAAAAAAATTACTTGGACAAAGAAATAGATTTAGATCCATTTATATTTATGTTAATGTGATTAAATCTGTTAACTAGTTAATCTTAAAAGTTCATATTTAAACAATATATTAGCATTTTATTTATTCTCATGAAACTAATAATATTTAAATTTGAAAGTATAAATATTTGAAGAATTTCTATTTGTTTCAATCCTGCAACTAGTTAATCTGTATAAAAGAAAGATTTAAAAACAAAATAGAAGAAATATACATTTCACTATAAGAATTTTAAAGGAAAAATAAATAAATAAATATATATATATATATAAACATATATATTTATATATTTATATCAAAACCCTATACTATAGTTGGAGCCCAAGAAAGAGGAGAATTACCCAATGAGGTAGCTCTGTTTCAACGAGAGTTCAAGAAAGGGAAGACAAGGTGGATGGATGGAAAGGTAGTTTGGATGGCACAACAACTAATATAATGTGGGTGAGGGAAGGACAACTACCGGCCAACCCTAGGCAAGATCCAAAGTTTTGATTGGTTGGAAGGAAGGACGCTGATGATTGATTGATTGATTGACTGAATGAGGTAATGCCCTCCTTGATCAATCCTTTGTTTCTACAGTTCCTCTCATGGGGAGGACATGTATATTGTCATTGTAGCCTATTCTAGCATATTCTAACTTATTCTAGCAGGTTTATTAATTCCGCATCCATATAATTGTAGGGCACAAATTAATTTACTGATTAATTAGAGGTAGATTAATTTTTGTTGGGAGGGAGAAGGACCCATAGGGGTTCTATTCTATAGTTGACCTTTCTACTAGAATTCCCCCCATCATTAATTAACTTACCACTCGATAGTTATCCATTCAAGTCCCCTACCATTCTAAAGGGCCCCCTACAATTCAATGGGGCCCCCTTAAAATAGTAGGGAATCAACCCTACTATTCTAAGAATGATATGAATTAAGAAACCCCCAGTCAATTAATGTATGCCTACTAGAGTAAGGGGCCCTTCACAGATATATCAAGACCCTCTACCATTAATGTATGCCCTAGCTAAATTGGGTGTGGGGCCCCTCAAATAGTAGGGGCGCCCTCAATCCCTGACCAATTCTATGGGGCTAGGTCGAGACCTTCCCCCTACCCCTAGCTACCCTACAATTCTATGGGGTAGGGGAAGGGTGAATCAGCAAAAGGCCCTACTCGAGCTACCTCCATTCGAGTCTTCACTGGAGCCCCTAGCCCTTTACAATAACTATAATGGTGGGGGGAGTGGGAGACCTTCAAATAGTAGGGGGAGGTAGCTCGATTGTAGGGGGCAGTCAAGCCCTACAATTTTGCAAGCCAAAAGAGTTTAGTTTTGGGCATCGGGATAGAGCTCGGGGTGAGATATAGAGGGTCCACTTGTTGATACAAGGTATGACATCTTTATCTATTAGAAGGGGCGCCCTTTTGTGAATAGGCCAGTGCGTTTCTATAATTCTAGTGTGTACAACACTTTACTGGGTTCTGTCTAGTGAGCCCCCCCCCTACCATTCCCCCCACCCCAATCTACCTGGCACTATAGCTATTATAGAGGGGTGGGGGGGTCCCTACTCTATAATGGGGATCACTATCACTAGTTTAGATTTGGACACTCGCCCCACTAGTTTGGACACCTCCATCATTGTACCTCGATCTGGTATGGCTCATTACTGTACCTCTATCTAGTATTGACTAGTAAGCCATATCCGCTGCTATAATTCCTAACCACTCATCCTAGGGGGTAAATTTTAGAATATATATTGTTATCATCACATATATATTTAAATATATGAGTATATACATATATATATATTTTAAAAGAAACAAACTGATTTTTAAACCCTATCATAAACTGTGTATCTGATATACAACTCAGATTGAATATTCATCTATGCCTTTATATATATATATATATAAACATATTTAAATATCCATCAAATTGTGTTTTAAAACAAAAAATAGTATACATACATACATACATATATATATATATATATAAACAAAACTATTAGAAAGAAATTTTTTAGAAAAAAAATTGAATGTAAAAAAGGGGAGATGACTTGATAGTCGGTGGAGCCAAGTGGCACCACCGAGGCATGACCCATAGGGGGTGAGACCCACTGTGAAGCCATGACTCATAGTGGCATGACCCATAGTGGGGTGACCCACTGTGATGTCACGGCCCACAGTGGCACGACCCACTATGGGGTGTCCCACTGTGCAACCTAATAATGGATTTCAAATCTAAGCTAATGGATCACTTGATTAAGGGATTGACTAAAATACCCTGTTAAAGGCAATACCCTGTTAGGAGTAACCTCGATAGAGGATTTCAAATCTAAGCTAATGGATCACCTGGTTAGAGGATTTAAAAAGCACCAAGCTTGGTAAAGCTTACCCGGTTAGGGGATTTAGATGTTGTAATGGTTAGAGAATAATAAGGTCTTTGCTGATTTGGTAATAGCACTACTCTACTTAATCAGATCCTTTTATGCTCGTATCTTCCTTCAAAACATTCGAGCAGATACGCCTTCTATTTCGACAATTAATCACACTACCACACTTAACCAAATTGCCAACACAAATACAAACAACTCATCGACCTTAAAAAGAAATACAATAGGTTGGTAACACATCACAGAACCTAAGATCTAATAGAGATTACAAACATATCGGTTCAAACATGACCATTGGATTACATAGCAATCAGTTTCAGATAGTTCAAGACAACTTTGACTGCTCCTGGATCACCGCACTTTGGATCTTGTAACTCATCATCCATTATTCACTTCATGCTATGCATTTGTTCATTCCCAAGATAAAATAGTTATCTCCATGTGCCAAAACCACTTTGAAACTCATCACATGCATCATGCATACGTGGAATCTCCATCTTTGATAACCATTCGATCATAGATCAACATAACCGATTCACCAAGCTCCATCGGTTAGGGTTACCAATTGATCACTCTTCTTGAAATACTAATACTGGTTTCCATCACTACTCTACTACTGGTTGCATTAATGCATCACTACCGGTTGCAATACAACTCCATTACCGGTTACTATTGACATCAATGACAACACTATACTTCATTAATGCAATCTTCATGCAATGCCAACAATCTCCCCATTTGGCATTGATGGCAATACAAATATCAATACCCTTTTGATTGTGATGATTGAGAGTAATGCACATACATAGTTATAGGAATCCTAGTTTACATTTTTCATGTACTATCCTTCAACTGTTTCTCCATGTCTTCAGCTAGCAATTGACTATCAATCATATTCAGTTCTTCTCCTCATCAATCATGTGGTTCTCCCACTTTGACAACAATGCCAAAGTGAATATCAATAACAATTGGCGAACCATTCCATGCTTCACCAATCTACAATAACGATCTATAGCTTGTTGCTCCCCAGGTAGAATAGCTCCACTCTACACCAATGCTTCTTCAATATTTTCAATAAGCTCTGGGACTAATGTCTTCCACATCTTCTTAATTAACCTCATGTAGGGGTACAACCCCTAAAGGACCTCTAAGATACTCAAAAGTATCCTTAGGAAGAGGTTTAATAAAGATATCCGCTAGTTGTTCCTTAGTAGATACATGATCCAGTGACACATCTTTACTCTATACTTTCTCTCTCAGGAAATGATACTTCATCTCAATATGATTGGTTCTTGCATGCAACACCGGGTTCTTTGAAATTTTTATTGCACTGGTGTTATCACAAATAATCCTAACCGGTTCTATAATCTTCAACTTGAAACCTTTCAGAATGTGTTTCATCTAGATTGCTTGTGTACAGTTCATGTATGCTGCAACATATTTAGCTTTAGTAGTTGATTGTGATATACAACTTTGTTTCTTGCTGCTCCAAGACACAAGCCTTCCTCCAAGAAAGATTACTCCTCCAGTTGTACTCTTCCTGTCATCAACATTACCTGCCCAGTCTGCATCTGTATAGACTTTCAAATCAAAGTTACCTACATATGGATACCATAGTCCATAATCAATTGTGCCTTCCAGATATCTAAAAATTCTTTTATTTTCTACCATGTGTGTCTCCTTAGGACTTTTCTAAAATCTAGCAACTAATCCAACTGCATGAGCAATATCTGGTCTGCTATAGACAATATAATGTAGTTTACCTATCATTGACCTGTACTCCTTTTCATCCACTAATGCAGAATCATCCTCCTTAGACAATTTACAACCTGTAACCATTTTTGTTCCAACTGGTTTATAGTCTCCCATTCCAAAAGTCTCCAATACCTCTTCCACATACTTGGACTGTGTGATAAAAATACCATTCTTCATCTATTGAATTTGCAAACCTATAAAGAATTTTATCTCTCCTACTAGAGACATCTCAAATTCACTCTTCATATCATTAGAAAAGTCATCACACATGTCATCATTGCCTCCAAATATGATATCATCCACAAATACCTCACTAGCTAGTATCTTATATCTTTCCATCTTGAGATATATATTGTTGTCTTCAATAGTTCTCTGAAAACCTATCTTCACCAAGTGAGAATGTAGTCTTTCAAACCATGCCCTAGGTGCTTGCTTCAAACTATATTGTGCCTTGTGTAGTTTGCACAACATATCCTTTGCTTTAGTCAAAGCATAACCATCTAGTTGTTCAATGTAGACTTCCTCTTCCAATATTTCATATAGAAATTTTGACTTCACATCCATCGGATATACTTTGAATATGTAGTATGCTACAAATGCAAGTAGAGTCTCAACACCTTCCAATCTTGCAACTAGTGCAAATTTCTCACCATAGTATTCACCTTCTTCTTGTGCATAACCTTTGCATACCAGTCAGGCTTTATTTATGTCCAGTACTCCATCTTCATTCAGTTTATTTCTGAATACCCATTTAGTACCTATTACATTCTTGTTCTCTAGTCTAAGTACTAGGGTCCATGTATTGTTCTTCTCAGTCTGGTCAAGTTCTTCCTCCGTAGCCTTGATCTAGTGATCATCTCCAAAAGCTTCCTTTTCTATTCTAGGCTCAATAGTGGAGATCATACAATAATTCTCTCTTATTCTTCTTCTGGTTAACACACCAGCATCTTTATCTCGAATAATATGATCAAGATTATGATTAAGTCTAACATACCTTGGAATAACATGATCATGGTCTTTGGGATCTTCTTCCTCTTCACTTTCTTCATCTTCTGCAGAATCTACCTATTTAGGTTGAACTCATGCTGCAGTATTCATTTCACCAACTTCTGGCTTCACTAATTTTGGTTCCAAAACCAAAATGTAAGGTTCATCTTCCTCCTTCTCCTCACTGGTTTCTCCTGAATCTTCTAGAAACTCATCCACTTGGATATTAGCACTTTCAATGATCTTCTTTGTCTGGTTGTTGTAACATTTGTAGGCTTTTCTCTTGGTGGAGTAACCAAGAAATATGCCTTCATCACTCTTAGCATCAAACTTACCAACATAGTCACCTCTCTTGATAAAACATCTGCTACCAAAAATCTTAAAGTAATTGACATTAGGTGATCTACCATACTAGCATTCATAAGGAGTTTTATCCTTACCTTTTTTAACCAATATTCGGTTCATTGTGTAGACAGCTATGTCGACAGCTTCTCTCCAGAATGTCTTAGCTACAATTCCTTGTATTAGCATAGTCCTAGTAGCTTCAACAACTGACCGGTTGTTCCTCTCTCCAATACCATTATGTTATGGTGTCCTAGGGGTAGAAAGTTGCCTCTTAGTTCCATTGTCTTCACAATATCTAGTGAATTCCTTTGACATAAATTCACCACCTTGATCAGTTCTTAAGCACTTAGGTTTTCTTCCACTTTGTTTTTCAACTAAGGCTTTGAATGCCTTAAAATTGCTATAGGCATCTGTTTTGTCCTTCAATAATGTGACCCACATCATTCTTGAGTAATCATCAGTAAAAATCATAAAATACCAATCACCTTGAATAATCCTAGTCCTTATTGGTCCACAAAGGTCGGTATGAACCAAATCTAGCAAATGTTTTGCTGAGAAAGATTTTCTCTTAAAAGTTGAGGATGTCATCTTCCCTAATTGACATTCCTTACACATAGAATTCACCGGTTTGTCCAACTGAGGCAAACCTCTTACTGATTTGGACTTACTAACTTTTACAATGTTATCAAAATTTACATGACAGAATCTTCGATTCTAAAGACAACTATCTTCTACATTAGCAATTAAACAATTGTTGACTTTAGAACTTAATTGAAACAAGTTACCTTTTGTCTGCTTGCTAGTCATAATCAGTTCACCTTTGCTTCCATAGATTTTGCACATCCTATTCTTGAATTCTAGTGGATAACCTCTATCATTGAGTTGAGCAACACTCAAAAGATTGTGTTTCAATTTTTCAACCCAGTAGACATCATTTGCACTGCTCTTACCATTAAGAGATATGGTTCCCTTTCCTTTTATGATCCAGGGTGAGTCATTCCCAAATCTCACAACACCTCCATCAAATTCCTTCAAAGTAAGAAACTTACTCCAGTCACCGATCATGTGGTGTAAACAACCACTGTCTATAATCCAATCATAAGAACTATCCATGCGAGAGACCAATGCATTTTGATATGATGTCTCTTCTTTAATGAAAACAAAGACAATGTCCTCATTTGCATCTTCTTTTGATTCCTCATTTTTAATTCCTCCATCCACAATAATGAGACAATCTCTTTTACCTTTGCCTTTGTACTTCTTATACTTCTTACATTTTCGCTCATTATCTCCACTTGGATAGTTAGCAGCAATATGTCCAATTTGGTTACATGCAAAACACTTAAAAGGTAATTTACCTATGTACTTATGGTACCTTTGGGTAACCATTTGGCCAACAATGCTTCAAGCTCAATCAGATTGTCTTCATCATCAACCTCTCTACTGGATCTGGACTCATGACTGTGGCTAACTTCTTTGCTTTTCCTTATCAGTGGATTTGAAACAAAAGCTCTAAATGTAGACTCTGATCTCTGAACACTTCCATCAAAACCATTTAATTCAAATGTAGTTAATTTACCAATGATGGATTCAAGAGTTACCTTTGATTTATCAATAGACTTGAGTTCCTAAATGGCTACAACTCTTATAGCATAGACCGGTAGAAGGGTTCTCAACACCTTGCTAACCACTGTGGTATCGTCCACTATACCACCAACACTTTTGATCTCACCGACTATCTCCTTGATCCTTTGACCATACTGTTGAATGTTCTCTCCTTTAGCCATCCACATATCATCAAATTTACCTCTCAGACTCTCTTCTTTGGGAATATTAACATGCTCATCACCGCTATAGATATCCTCAAGTTTCTTCCACACTTCAAATGCAGTCTCCAGTCCATGGACATCAACATACTCTGAATCGGACAAGGAATTGATAATGGCCTCCAATGCTTGATTGTTTTCCTATTGCTCCTTCTTTTGATCATCTAAGAAAATCCCACTAGGCAAGTTATATTTAGTAACAACATGTTCCCAATACTGACTTCCTAAGATCTTGATATAGATCTTCATCCTATCACTCTAGATTATGTAGTTTTCCAAATTGAACTTCAAACCTTTCTTCATCATCTTCTCCTAGATATTTACCTCAATCTATTAGACTTTAACATAAGAGGACCTGAAATACTCTGATACCAATTGATAATATGATGAATCAATAAGGATCCAGTCAACTAATGAGAGGGGAGGTGAACTAGTAGATAGAAAACAAACTAAACTTTCACCAAACTTAATTCCAACTCATAAACCATTCACTGAACTAATCGGTTTAAACATTGTATCAAAAACTGATACTGCACTATCAAGCTTACTGATTGACCAAAACATCAAAGATACAATGTAACAGATCTAAAAACTCACATGCCATTTAACCAAAACATTAAACCACTTTACTAACATCAATACTAACTCATTTCGGATCACTTCTGATCATCTAATCATATCTAAGTGGCTTTACCAGTTAATCATATCAACCATATCAAAACATAACCACAAAATCATTCACCACTTGACAAAATGATTTTTTACGTGGAAACCCAAATGGGAAAAACCATGGCGGGGATGAATACCCATAAGTATTCTGAAGTTTACCCGGTTAGGAGCCAAGCCTTGTTACAAGATTTACAAAAATGTCGTGTTAGGAACAGATCTGGCTAAGGACCACCCGGTTAAGGGAGTGACTACAATACCCTATTAGGAGTAACCTCGATAGAGGATTTGAAATCCAAGCTAATGGATCACCTCGTTAGAGGATTTAGAAAGAACCAAGCCTGTTAAATCTTACCCAGTTAGGGTATTTAGCTGTTGTCATGGTTAGAGAACAATAGGGTCTTTGTTGATCTGGTAATAGCACTACTCTTCTTAATCAGATCCTTTTATGCTCCTATCTACCTTCAAAACATTCTACAGACACTCCTTCTAGTTTGGAAATCAATCACACTACCACACTTAACCAAATTGCCAACACAATTACAAACAACTCATCGACCTTAAAAATAAATACAATAGGTCGATAACTCAACACAAAACCTAAGATCTTGTAGAGATTACAAACATATCAGTTCAAACATGACCATTCGATTACATAGCAAACAAATGCACATTATTCAAGACAAGTTCGACCACTCCTGGATCACCGCAGATTGGTTCCTATAACTCATCACGCATTATTCACTTCATGCTATGCATTTGTTCATTCCCAAGATAAAATAATTATCTCTACATGCCCAAACCACTTTGAAACTCATCACTTCCATCATGCATATGTTGCATCTCCATCTCCAATCACCATTCGATCATAGATCAATATAACCGATTCACCAAGCTCCATCGGTTAGGGTTTGGCATATCAATAGGTTAGGGTTACTGGTTGATCACTCTGCTTAAAATACTAATACTAGTTTCCATCGTTGCTCTACTACCGGTTGCACTACTGCATCACTACCGGTTGCAATACAAGTCCATTATTGGTTACTACTGACATCAATGACAACACTATACTTCATTAATGCAATCTTCATGCAATGCCAATATGACCGACCTTGCAGCATTTATGGCGCCCTACTCTTCGAATCCGCCGCTCCCCATTGCAAACCCTACATTCAACAAAAAAATATTAAAGTGAAAAAAAGATGCCCTAACTTATTAATAAGTCAGGGCAAATTTTAAAAAACGAGATTTTAGTGATATAAAAAAAACTTAGGGTTTCTTTTTATGAGTTAACATTTTAAAATATATGTATGTGTATTTTTTATACATATAATAAAAGAACAAATTTGTATATAAGTACATTTACATATATATAATAAATTTAAATGTTTATGATAGGGGTCTATTTATATGCACCATATTTGGGGTATTTATGGATATGTGTGTGTGTGTGTGTGTGTGTGTGTGTGTGTGTGTACATATTCATTAAACAAATAGATATGTATATAATGCATATACACTTGTATTAAAATATATAAATGATTAATTTGTGGTGGTGGGATATTAATGTTGGTAAACAAATACATGTATGATTTTTAAATTAATATTAATATTAATCTTAAGTTGTGTTGTCGTTATTTGATTGTTTTAATCAGCTTTATATGGGTATGGGATTAATTAGTAATTATAATAAATTGAAATATAATTCACTAGTAATTATATTTAAGGTGAATTGAATGGTTTTCAACACTTGGTTAAAATATAATAAATAATTTAATTATTAAATTGCTTGTGGATTTGGGTGAAGTTTAAATTCACCTCTAGGGGTTAGTGTCTTTAATCTTATTTAAATAACTATACCCTATTGAAAATATTAAAGTAAGGACCTAGGGGAGGTTAAATTTCCCCCACTTAACTAACAAACGTTACATGTTACCACTCTAGTTAAGAGTTAAATAAAACATTCTAACCTGTTCTCTTATAGATCATTACAGGTTGACACTTAAGTAATCAAACTAGTGAAACTGAGTAACAACCACATCTTAACTTTACGTAAACACGAGTGATTAATCTTCATTTAAAAAAAATATTATTGTTGTGTTTGTTCCCTTAAGTCTGGGCACTACACAAGAAATCTTTAGCAGGCTCAAGGTGCAAACTAAGGACAGAGAATGGGAGAAAGTGCAGATTTTTAAAAACTTGCAAAATCCAATGTGAGGGTGCATATTTTTAAGGAATTTAAAATTCCTAAAAATGCACAGGCCAATGAGAAGCATTCTAGGTCTTCTCTAGGGTTTTCTCTTGCATCGTCTTATTCTTTTCTCTTCTCATTCTCAATAGGTTCCAACTTCTTTATATATTTGGCTCCAAGAGAGCAATGCAACTTGCAGGGTAGCTTAGGACTTAGTTTCTTTTCATTTTCAGATTTCTAAGTGTTGTATTTATATTTTTTTATAATAGTGAGAAAACTAGTATGAACTATTAATGTTGTAATATTTTGTAATGTCTCCTGGGTATATCTAGTTTTCTTTTAAATCAGAAGAACCAAGGGTTTGTATGGTTTTTATCACACATTTGTTGTGCTAAGTATTTGACTTGGAGGCTTATGCTCAAGAAGCATGTTAAACTTTGCTTTCAAGTAAATAATGCAGATCAATGTAATGTTTCCAGGATCAATAATAATGTTCCAGCATATTCATTTGTGGACTATTATTGTAATGCAATAATATTTTAAAGGTTGCTAGTTGCATGTTATGCTCTCTTATCACAAGTGTATGCTTCATTTTTTGAATCTATGAGTGGGTTAAGAGTTTTCCTGAAGGTTACTTCTATGTGAACTCATAATGGGAACCATATGTTAAATCTAAAAAATCAAATCTTGTTCTAAGTTGTCTTTGATTTTCTATTGTAGCAGTTAGTTTTAGGAGTAGGCTTAGTGTAGAAACCCTTCCCAAATGTTGAGTGAGAGTTTAAAAGATAGGATTGTAGCCAAATCTGAGTTTCAAAAACTTTCTTTGGCATAAACACATTGGGATATCTATTGTAATATATAATGCCATGAATGTTGGAAGTTTTAAGTTATCTAGGCATTACTTGGGTCAACTCGCCTTGGTCTTGCAGAACCAAAAGTGCAGGAGATTTATGTCTTGTGATTAAATCTCGTTCTTTGGCCAGATCTTATTCTGAGTTTGTTGATGAGTTAGTGTCTATTCCTCTAGGACTCAAAATTTATTTATTTGGGAACCAACATAATCAACTAGAGATACTTATCTCAAAACCCTTTAATCCACAACAACTCATCTGCAACACACTGGCCAAACCAACTCACTTAATCTGACTGCAATACTGGAACACACAAAGGAATTTGTTGACTTTAATGACAATGCATCACTCAATCAATCCAAACACATATTTGCACATTATCCCAGCTCAAATTTTGTAACATTAACTACCAATTTAGTTGCCTCTGTAGCTGACATCTCTAAAACTATCTTAATAAATAGTTTTTCATATAATTGATCTTGTTGTTATTATTGGCAGTGGGCCAACATCCCTCATGAGGATTCACAACATGGTTTAACAACCTCTTGTGGATTCTATAAGTCTAATGGTTGTATCGGGCATTGACGGGTCGATCTTTTGGTGCAACGAAAACCCTAGCTTGTATCAAGTGGTATCAGAGCTTGGTCATAGGCTTGAATCATGTAGGCCATGGTGGGTGATGCTGGGAGGGGGATTGTTGGCAGTGGACCAACATTCCTCATAGGGATTCGTTACATGTTTTAACAACCTCCTATGGATTCTACAAGTCTAGTGGTATTTTGCATTGACAGGTCAATCTTTTGGTGCAACAGAAACCCTAGCTTGTAACAGTTGTATCATAGATGGATTGTGTATAGCAAGGCATAATGCCCAGATAGCTAATATATCCTACATATCATCAAATGTAGAGCCAAATATTAAGCTCCTTTCTTGTTCAAGATCCAAGCTCTCAAGATCAATATGTTTCCTCCTCTTGAGGCTATCAAATGCAATGGATGAGGAAAGATCCCATCCTTCCAAGAGAAAGACTCCACTCCTCTTAAGAATTTGTCTTCCTAACTCAAGAATCATAATTTCCAACATTGCATTCTTGTCTTTTAGTTTTTCATCCTTCAATATTAATCTATCCCCTTCATCAAGGCTCTTTGATTGAATGGCCATCTTCTTTTGCATATTATTAGTTGTACACTTAAGAAAAAATTTCTTAAACTACCTTGTTTTGATGAATTCCTCATCTCCCTTGAATTCCTTACAAGCTACCAATCTAACATTATCAGTTAGATCTTCCTCATGTCTCAATACATGAGGGACTCTCTCAAAAGAAGGATAATCAATCTACACTCCTATCCTTGTATCATACCTATGACAAGGCATAGGTTGTTCAACTTGAGTGTTGAAACCCTTATATGACTCAAATGCAATATCCCTTCCAAGGGATAGGATGTGTAGTGGTGTCACAACTCTAGGGATTTTAGGGAAAACAATAGGTTTCCCACTTGAAAGAGAAGGAAGAAAGCATTGGTCTCTTTGAAGATGAGGAAACAAAATATCTAGGTGGTGGGAGAGATGCCACAAGAGGGAATGATGATGCTACAGAAATAAGGGGAATAGTGGAGGGGGCCTCATAACTAGGTGGAGGTGATAGTGACATAGGTCTATGAGGTGGAGAAGCCAATCTAATGGGGGAACCAATAGACTAAGGTGAATCAGGCTTAACTTCATCTTGGGTTATCTTAGGCTCTCCTTCTCTTGGCCTCTCATGAGGCAATGGCATCTAATCAACATCTTTCTATGCACTAAAAATTTCCTTCATTTTGGCTTTTGGAATTTCCATCTACTCCCAATAAGGAGAATAGGAGTTGTCACTTCTCTTCTAAAAATTCTTAGAGTACATTATCTTGAACCATATTTCCTTTTTTTCATAATTTGTAGCATTCCTAATCAAATCCTCTTCTTCATCCATTCATGATCAGGGCATTTATCTTTTGTAAGCCCTCATATGAACCACTCGAAGTCATAAAATCTATTCTTAGCAAAAGGAAGGATGTATTTTCTTAGCATACCATCTAAATTTTCAAATCCTCTCTTGTTTGTGTAGTGGTATCTCCTAGCTCTTGCACTTGAGATGGAATGAACGATCCCTTTTGACAAACACCTCCAATAACAAACTTCTTTGCTTCAAAGAACTAATGCACAATCTCCAAGAATGTAACCCTATTTGGGACTGTGATGTTAGACTTGTGGGAATAATGTTGTCATTGGTGTCAAACCAATCATCTGGTTCTGTACCAGATAGTGCATGCAGGCCCAAATATCAATCCGAACATTATGGATGTTATGGATATTATGTATGCTATGAAAAGTGTTGCAGTTATGTATGTTGGGTTCAGATGTTGTGGTTTTTGGTTAGGAGTTATTATGCAGGATGGACAGTTTTGGATGATGATCTTTTGAGGTCCCATTGGGTTCTCATTGACCCTGGTATCCTAATATCAGTTACGTGTCCTGCTATCAGTGGTTTGCAACTTTGTTATCTATCAAAAGTATCTCTTTGAGTTTTGTCATTTCAGTTTCATTGGTACATGTGGGGTCTACATTTTGGAGATGTTGAGTGTGATCTTGTGGTGATAGGTCCATCCTCTTGGGTCTAGATGACCCTTACCCTTTTTCGGTAATCATAGTATATGCTTTGGTAATCAGAAGTATGTAAAGGAATTATGTAGATGTATTATGGAGGCCAACATGAGCTTATTGATAACGTGTTATATATAATCTGTGTGTGTGTGTGTGTGTGTGTGTGTGTGTGTGGGTAAGCGCACACAGATGGTATGCAAAAAGGGGGGTATAAGTGGGCAATCAGGTGAACCTAAACTTGGAGGAAAAATTTGAAAGTCATCCACTCAAGATATGAAGATAATCAAAGAACAAATATTATAATACTCTGAATCTAGTTTCCAAACAACTAAACTTTTTCAAAATGGGATAGGATGAAGGTGGTCAAATCCTTCACGCACAAAAAATAGACCCTGATTTTTTCTTAAAAACATAACATAGTGTGTGACGTGCACATAAAAAAATTCATAGTTAGATTTAGTATTTTGACAAATCCTTTGGCAAAAAGATAGTTAAGAGTGAGCACTAGAAGTTGTGTATTGTTTTGTAATTTTTGGTTGATTATTTTTTTTAATGATTTTTCCAATTGAGCACATCCTGAAAATTAGGTACTTGTTCATGCACAAAGCATAACTTGCACCAAAATAATAGAAAATACAATTTTTTTTCCAAATTGTAAAGAAACAAGTGCACTAAAATAATATATAGTTTTTAAAATTTGGATAAGTAGATAAAAATTTATTAAAAAAATGGTGCACGTATGTTTTTGAGAACTATGGAGACACTGGTAAAAGAAATACAATAATAATATGTTATGGTTGTTCAAATTTAAAAAACTTTATATGGTTAGAAAGCTCAGAAGATGGGTGAAAATATGGTGGCAATTTCAGAAATACCCAGTTGATGAAGTGTAAACCTGATGATCACAAAGTTGAGAAACCAAGTTGATAAAACAAAACATGTCAAAAAGGAGGTAAATGGAGGGAAATCAAACTTTCAACCCGCAACTTTGTCATCCAGGCCTATTCAGAAGCCTAAACAGTCAAAAATGCATATGGGCTCCCTGTACTATAAATAGGGCATATGGGGTATTTTTAAAACAAAACCACGTACGGGTGTCTTTACAATAAGCAACGTGTATGCAGTGTTAAAGCTAAAACAGCGCATGTGTGCTTCTGCCTGTGTGTAAAATGTGGGTGTGTACATACATATATGTATATGTATAATATGTAAAATATGATATTTCATGTATATATATAATGTTTATACATATATAATATATAATATATATATTATATATTATATATGTATATAATATATACAATATATTATATATTATATAATAATATATAATATATTATGTATATATACACGCACATATGTGTGTACGTATGTGTATTGCCTTTTGATATTTTATATGTATTATATGTATATGTGTATGTACGTATATTGATATATTGTCTTTTGATATCTTATTATACTGTATTCTATTCCTCTCTCTCTCTCACTCTCTCAAGACCCCACATAACACCTAATGACCTTTTTGGACCATGTATGATATTTATAGGGTTCAAATGGTGTCTTAAGGGGTCATATGGTGTTGTAACATATGTGTGGCTCAATTAGGACCCCACGTGACCCCTAATGACATCATGTGGTATGTCTTCCTTTCCCCCCATCTCCCTCCCTCCCTTGCCCCCCATCTCTCTCTCTCTAGACCCCACATAACACAACATGACCCTTTAGGATCATATGATGTCTTAAGGGGCCATACGGTGTTCCGAGGTGGCAAGATGAACCATTATTATAATATTAAGAGCATTACAAATACTGCCTACGAAATTTGACACCTAAGGAGTCATACGGTGTCCTAAGGGGTCATAGGACACCATATGACCCCTTAGAACACCATATGACCCATAATGACACCATATGGTGTCTTAAGGTGTCATATGGTGTCTTAAAGGGTGGTAGGACACAATATGACCCCTAAGGACACATTACATGACCCATAATGACACCTAAGGGGTCATATGGTATCCTAAGGGGTCATAGGACATTGTATGACCCCAGATAACACCACATGACCCTTTAGGAGCATATGTCATCCTAAGGGGTCATACAATATCCTAAGGTGGCAAGATGAACTATTATTATAATATAAAAAGCAATACCAATACTGCTTAAAAGAATAACAAACCAGCATGCTCCCCCTCTCTGCCTTCCTCCATACCCCCATCCCTCTCTCTCTTCTTCTCTCTCTCCCCACTCTTTCTCTCTCACTACCCCCTTTATCTCCCTTACTTTATATTGTTTTATTGCAATTAGGTCTACCATGTAGTGGTCATCATTTGGATGAACAGTAGACCTAATAATCCCAAGGTCCATAGTTTGAGCAGAAGAGGCTATGCTTTCGTTGATATTCCTAGCATTTGAATCAGTGTACAAAACCCATTGTGCATCCTCCCTCAACCACACTCCTCTTATTGTTGGGATTTGGACAATATTTGGTAATGCACATTTTTTCCATCCTCTCTCTCTCTCTCTCTTTCTCTCTCTCTCTCTTTCTCTCTCTCTTTTCTTCTCTCTCTCTCTCTCTCTCTCTCTCTCTCTCTCTCTCTCTCTCTCTCTTTTCCACCCTCTATCTCTCTCCCTTTTCTATTCTCTCTCTCCCTCTCTCTCCCTCTCTCTCTCTCCCCCTCTTCCTCCCCACTCTTTCCCTCCCCCTACCCCCTTTACCTCCCTTAATTTATATTGTCCGCAATTAGGTTTGCCATGTAGTGGTCACCATTTGGATGAACAGTAGACCTAATAATCCCAAGGTCCATAATTTGAGCAGCAAAGGCTATGCTTTCCTTGATATTCTTAGCATTTGAATTGGTGTACAAAACCCATTGTGCATCATCCCTCAACCACACTCCTCCTGTTGTTGGGCTTTGGGAAATGTTTGGTAATGCACATTTTTTCTTTCCAATTTGTTCCCATGCAATTATTAGAATACTAAGAGCCACACAATGGAGTTGTTTCCAAGCTGACAGTCTTGCTAATGGTCTCAAATAAATATTCTCACATTTTGGCAGTCACGTCAAATAAATATTCTCACATTTTGCAGTCATGTCAAAGAAATAAGAGTTCTTTGAAAGATGTGTGTATAGATATTTTATTAATGATAATTAAACTTATATTTCTCTCTCTCTCCCTCTCTCCCACCTTTTCCATCCTCTCTCTCTCCCTCCCTCTCTCCCTTTTCCATCCTCTCTCTCACTCTCCCTCTCTCCTATTTCCATCATCTCTCTCTCTCTCTCTCTCTCTCTCTCTCTCTCTCTCTCTCTCTCTCTCTCTCTCTCTCTCTCTCTCCCTCCCTCCCTCCCCCTCTATCCCTCTCTCCCTTTTCCATCCTCTCTCTCACTCTCCCTCTCTCCTATTTCCATCATCTCTCTCTCTCTCTCTCTCTCTCTCTCTCTCTCTCTCTCTCTCCCTCCCTCCCTCCCTCTCTCTCTCTCTCTCTCTCTCTCTCTCTCTCTCTCTCTCTCTCTCTCACACACACACACACACACACACTCTCTCTCTCTCTCTCTCCCTCCCTTTTCCACCCTCTCCCTCCCTTTTCCATTCTCTCTCTCTCTCTCTCTCTCTCTCTCTCTCTCTCTCTCTCTCTCTCTCTCTCTCTCTCTCTCTCTCTCTCTCTCTCTCTCTCTCTCTCCCTCTCTCCTCCTCTCCCTCGATCTCCCTCTCTCCTTTTCTCCCCCTCTCCCTCCCTCCCTTTTCCACCCTCTCTCTCTCCCTTTTCCATTCTCTCTCTCTCCCTCCCTATCCCTCTCTCTTCCTCTCTCCTCCTCACCCTCCCTCTCTCTCCCTCCCTCTCCCCCTCTCCCTCCCACTCCCTCCCCCTCTCCCTCTCCCTCCCTTCCTTTTCCTTCACATTTTATTTACTACAAAAAGTGCGTACAGGGTATTGTGACTATTAGTTTGTTGGTGTGCTAAAACATTTTTAAGGTCAAACAATGCATACAAGGTCCTTATATGTTTAAAGTGTGTATGAGGTACCACGAATATTAATGTTGGTATGTAAAAAATTTTAGGGCCTGATAGCATGTACGAGGTTACTAAAAAGACCACATATGCGTTACTGGGACATATACTTCTAGTTGCCCAACTACCTCAATGACCTCAAAATAAGTTTTTGATGTCATTGAAGGCCCCACTGCAACTGTGTCTGCACTTCTATGACTATTCTATACATAGAAGTAAGTGAATTTTTTGTTTTCATATAATTTCAAATGATTGAATTATTGTTCTTATTAGTTTTGTCAATTTTATTGTGATTGTTTAATAGTTTTGATTAAAAAAAAACAATGATATTTCTCAAATTTATGGTTATTTGATTATTTATGAACTTTTGTTTGCATATATATGTAATATGATTCTATTTAGGACAACCAATATCAACCATGGGAAAGAACAAGTGAGGAACGATGGAACAAAGAGAGGCTAAAAAGGAAAGACAAGGGTAGCATATGAAGAAATTACGTGACATAAGAACAATGAGACAAGAAGGTATGTCATCCTCAACATCACAATTCGATTTACCAAACAAACATAATGAACCTAATGCAATTGAAGAAGAGATCACATTGAATAATCAATTAAATGATGAAAATACACCTACTCTATTTGATGAATTGAATGCACCGATGTTAACACCTCCCAGAATCATTCGTAGGAAACCAAAGTATTTAATAGACATTAATGAGAATATATTGGAGCCAATACCCGATAAAATTAATGAAGGAAATTGTAGGAAAATGGTTAAAAGAATATGGCAAAACTCTTTTGAAAACTTAAATCAAACCACAAGATGTCAATTAATTGTTCAAATGATTAAAAATTCAAATTTTAGAAACACAATGAAAATTCTAGGATTAAGATCACCCAAAAGTAACAGTGAAAAAACTATTGTGAGAAATCTATTTGATGCATATCAAACTATTGGTTCAAAATCATGTACAAAAGATTCTAATGTCACTCGACATGTCATTACATCAACCATAATGACAAAGAAAATAAAAAAAATCGTTTGATAAGCAAAACAAGCAAGTCATTAAACATTAGTAGAACAACATTCAGTAAAGCATTATAAAGGCAAGAAAAAATGAACGAACCTAACAATAATTCTCTTTGGGCATTCTCGGGTAGACTACCACACAAAGACAGGGTTGTTGTTGATGCACTAAGAACATTAATTAAAATTTTTTGGCATGGCAACATAAGAGTTTTGCCCAACCAAAGAGATGTTGTTAGAAGGTGAATTGGGTCTACAAATCGTGAGTCACATGCCAAACACTATTTGGATATGACTTAAACAAAATTTTATGAAAGATTCCTTGAAAACTTTCCTCAAATAAGAATTTGTCAAAGATTTTTGGAAATGGCAAAACCTTTTTATATCAAGATTAATCATGTACGCACCATGTGTTGTTGTAGGATGAATATTAAATTTTCCATGTGCTATAATAATTTTTGTCATATTTGTTCTACTTTGCACACTAACGATGTTTTTTAGGAATGCAATATGCAAGCACCTCCTAAGTCGGCAGTATAATTTATTTCAAATGTGCTATGTAATAGACATGATGGTTGTATTTATTACATAATGCCTTGTTTGGAAGGTTCTTGTGCTATATGTGGTGGTTTGCAACGTTTACCAAGATATGTACATTTGAAGAGCACACATGAAATTGGTATGAAACTAGCTTCTTTTAGAAAATACAAGACAATCACATAAGGAGTTAAAAATGGAAAGTATTTGAAGAGATGTGAGTTAGTGAAAAATGATATATGTGTAGCTGAATTTATGAAAATATTTCAAGAGAAACTAGTTTATGAGTACATAATGCATACACATAGAGCTCGATGGTTAGATGAGCAATTCAAGTTATGCAAGGACACATTTCCTCTTGGCACCATTATCCCTATCGTTGATTTTTCTGAAAATTATACACTTTAACCTTGAAATGAAGTGAAATCTATGTATTATCATTCTACACAAGTTTCTATTTTTGTACACATAACATTCATGCATGCAGATGATAGCACAATGGAGGATAGAAAGGTTGTAAGAGAGTATCACTTCTACATAAGTGATGATCATACTCATTCATCCGAGTTTGTAAAAATATGCTTTAAAGTTTTTTATGATAATTTAAAGGAAAGAAACATACAATACAACCAACACTTAATATGGTCAGATAATTGTACCGCACAATTCAACAATGCAAGGTTGTTTTATTGGTTAACAAGGATGCATATGACAAGTGGTGTACAAATTTTTTGGAATATCACTAAGGTTGGACATGGTAAGGGAGAGCACAATGGTGCAAGAGCATGTGTAAAAAGAGCCCTAGCTAGAGAATAATTAAAGTACGAAGGTGGTATTGAGTTGATAGATGTAGAAACAATTGTGCGATGGTGTAACTCTAGGATAGGTCCAGGTAATCTAGGTACATCAATGGGTGGTAGATATTTTTGGTTGATAACTGAATCTAACATTGAAAACTATCTAGATTGTTGTACAGTTGCAGGATTGAGTGGCATGCACTCATTTATGAGTTCAAATGCAAGTTCACTAGTAATTTATACGAGATGGATGGTATATTTTTTCTCTTCATGCATGTTGTAGACACCTAAAAATGTCTCATCGATTGTATACTAATTATTTGTCTAATTAATTAATTAATTAATTCTTTAATTATTTGATTAAACTAATTATTTCTTCTAATCATCACATTCTATAGTACTAATTATCCAATTTCCATTCTTTAATCATTTCATCATTCAAACCCATCTCAAATATTAGTTAAATATCAATTATTTAATTAACTGCGATTTATTCCTTAGTTAAATAATCTTTATTATTTAATTAAGCTCATTTCTAATGTTTAAATAATTTTATTTAAATTAATTAATTAATTATCCAATTCCCCAAATTCTAATTCCAATTAATTTCATTTCATCAAATTAACATTTCACCAAATGTGAAATTTAGTTAGTGTCATGTGCATTTCAGCATTTGAAAACCCAAACTTAAATGCAAATCAAAATAAAATTGAATTTCAAGTCAATCTCCTACAACACATGTTGAAAATCATAACTGGTTGATCAAATTAGTTAAACCATTCCGTTAACTTAGTTAACTCTTCAATCACCTTTTTTTGACTAACCAGTTATCTCTTAATCAATTCAGTCATCTCTCAATAAACTTAGTCAACTAGCTAATCTATTCAGTTCACTAGCCAATCTATTTAGTTGAGTCCCCAATCAAATGATTAAATAGATCAATCTATTAAGTTCACTGATCAATCAATTTTCGTTTACTATCAATCAACACTTGAGTTCAAATTCTCACCTCTTATGTGTTGAAAATCTATAAATTCAACCTCTTTTCTCAATTCATTCTAGAATCACAGTCTTCAAAATTATTGTTTATCTTATGCAGGAAATCCTAGTGCAACATTTGAGAGCCACCTATATCAGAAATATGGAGAAGACCAATGGACGCCACAATACTATTGAGGGAGTTTTTATTTGATTTTTTGTTTAATTCTCTTGATTAGTATTTTATTTTATTGGTTTGTGTTTGAATCTATTAATTAGTTAAGAACTAGTGATTCGTTCTTACTTCCTAATTAGCATAGATTTAATGATTTCAGGCATGAAACATGTGTATTTTTTGTGGGAAGAATATGAATCACAAGAGTGGGTTGACAAATGGTCTTGTAGACCATTGGCTCCCATTGATTCATATCAAATTTCCAAGCACTATAATTGAGCCAGATGGAGACATTAGTGGATTTTGACCACCTAGTGGATTTTGACCACCTAGTGGATTCAAGTGATTTTTTGAGTTAAGTTTTTTGCAAGTATTCTTTTTGGTTCATTTTGTTGTACATCACACTTTATTTTTAGTATTAATTATCACTTTATAAAGTCCAGGTCATGTGTATGCAGTTTTTGCAGAAGAGAACAATGAAGAAGGAACAAATTACTTTTTGTGTCGTTGTGTTGAGCCAAAAAGAAAATTGACAACAACAATCATTGACGAAGAGGGTATTGAGTACCCAATAGGGTCTTTTGTCATGACAGGAACATGGCTTAGGAGATACCCTATCAATAATTCTGATGTTTGGTTATTCGAGGACTTTGAAACACACAGACATATTCTTCATTTCTCTAACCTTGTTGTTGGAACAAATATTCAATTGATGAAGTATCGTGGTAGACCTCATAACAAGATTTTATGGAAAGTTTGTGAATCTGACCTTAAGGCAATACTTGACACAATCTGGGTTAGAACCGATCTTGAAGGCTCACTTGATTGATTCTATAGTTTAGAGTAGATTGATTTGGAGAATTTTGTATATATCATCGTCAAATTGTTCTATATTCATTTTTTATATATATAAATTCCCATGAGCTGATTTGTACATGTTTAGGGGCATAATTTTGTATATTTAAATAACCATGCATTGATTTGTACATATTTAGATACCAAATTTTGTATATTAAGATGACGATGAGCTGAATCACACATATTTAAATGCCAAATTTTGTATAAAATCCCATGAGATGATTTTTAACACATTTTTTTTATATTTAAATAGCCAAGAGCTGATTTGTCCATATTTAGAGGAATTTTTTTGAATAATATGTGACAATGATTTGTGACTATGTTTTGAGTTTATCTGATGTGATAAGGTCAATCATGACCATTCTTGATAAGGTCAATCATGAGAATTCTTGATTCTTGTATAATCATGGAGAATCATTTGAGTCATTATTGGGTCATGGGAGTCATAGATTGAGTCTAGATACAATTTGACCAAAAATTGTCATTATTGTCACAAAAGTTGTCAAAAAAGTTGTGAAGCAACTTCTACATCGCGTCAGTAGGGTATGGCTCTTGAAGTTCTAGCAAATTGGGAGGCACAATAGGAGCATACCTAGAATAAACCTTCCCACCTAGATGCACTTGTGATGTTGGTTTGTGACCATGATGAATGAGATCAAATCTAGCCTATCTTGCAACTTTGCATTGCATGCCACTGATGGTTTTTGCAGTAGGTGCAAAAATGCTACCATTTGAAAATGGCTCCAAGTCATCATAAAATGAGATGGGTCATTGTAGATGAGCCTCACATGAACCTATAAGTTCAAACAAATTAATCATATGCTTCCTGGATTGGGAGAAATGGTCCGTGATAATTTTTTGGACTCAGGGCAGTTAAGAGATCGCTCTGGTAGGGTATGGCTCTTGACATTTTGATGCTTTGGGAGGAACAAAAAGAGAATTCCTAGCATAAAAATTTCCACCTGAATGTGCTTGTGATGTTGGTTTATGCACACGATGAATATAATCAATTCTAGCCTATCTTGCAACTTTACATTGCATGCAACTAACAGTTTTTGCAGCAGGCGAAAAAATGCTACCAAATGAAAAATGGCTCTAAGTCATTAGAAGCTGAAATAGACCATTATATAAGAGACTCATGTGACCCTACAGGTTCAAACAAATCGAACATATGTGTCCTGGATTGGGATAAATAGTCTATCAAAGTTTGACATTTTTTTGGACTCAGAGCAATTGAGACATCGCGCCGGTAGGGTATGGCTCTCGACATTTCGATGCTTTGGGAGGCACAACAAGAGCATGCCTAGCATAAACCTACCCAAGCAGATGTGCTCGTGATGTTGGTTTGTGCACATGATGAATGAAATCAATTCTAGCCTATCTTGCAACTTTGCATTGCATGCAACTGACAATTTTTGCAGCAGGCGAAAAAATGCTACCAATTAAAAATGGCTTTGAGTCGTCAGAAACCAAGATAGGATACTATAGATGAGCCTCATGTGACCCTATAGGTTCAAATGGATCAAAAATATGTGTCCTAGATTAGGAGAAATAGTCCGTCAAAGTTTGACATTTTTTTGGACTCAGGGCACTTGAGAGATCATGTCGGTAGGGTATGGCTCTCAACGTTATGATGCTTTAGGATGCATGATAGGAGCATGCCTAGCATAAACCTTCCCACCCAGACATTCTCATGATGTTTTTTTATGCACATGATGAATGAAATCAATTCTAGCCTATCTTGCAACTTTGACAACTTTGACAACAACTGAGCAACTTTGACAACAAGTGAGAAACTTTGACAACAACTGAGCAACTTTTACATCTATTATCCAAATGAGCCCAAACTTTGACAACTTTGACAACAAATGAGCAACTTTGACAACACTTGAGTAGCTTTTACATCTTTTATCCAAATGACCCAAACTTTCACAAATGGCTTTGAATGATCATTAATGGTCCAAAATTATTTTATTTAGATAAACAAAATGGTAAAACAAGATGAGAACCAAAAATTGACCATTGCGAGCATGAGGGTGCTCTTGTATCACACACATTGACAAATATAAATGAAAGGAATGAAAAACATCCACCGATCATTACCATGGATCAAATCTGACCATTACCATTGAATTTCATTTTCATTGAAACAAAAAAAATTGTAGGGTTAATTCAACATTTTAGAAAGTTTATCAAATCATATTCCATGATTGCAATGTTTTATATCATAGATTTTTGTTGTTTATATTCATATTGTTTATTACATAGGCAAATATTCATTTAACTTTATAAAGGGCAGCCACCAAATACAATGAATACACAATAATGAACTCAATACAAGGAGTTTTGTAGGGTTAATTCAACATTTTAGAAAGTTTATCAAATCATATTCTATGATTGCAATATTTTATATCATAGATTTTTGTTATTTATACTCATATTGTTGATTACATAGGCAACTAATCATTTAAATTTATAAAAGGGAAGCCACCAAATACAACAAATACATAATAATGAACTCCACACACATTTATTGGATCAAATATTAACATTTATATATATCAAAAAATGCATGTATGCCAAGTCAATACAAGTATTGCAAAAATGTGGCATATGCCATGTCCAAATCGATATACAATAAAAATGTAAAATATATCTACATGTATTGGCCATTCAGTAACCACAACTAACACTATATGATACTATACTTGTGGTGGATCATCAAAATCGAGCCTCTTCAATGTAGTACGTGGCTCTGTAGATGCCTGTAAAACCACAATTCAAAAGCCAAGTTAGAATATTTTTGTAGAAAATAGTTCACAATTATCAACATAACTATGTATTTAACTGTAATTTATTTGCAATAGAAATGTAGATTACATCATTTGTTGATCTAGGATCTACTGACTTTTTTGTCTTCTCCTTGTTAGCCTTAGGAGTTCTCTTGAATACCTTCTTCAAAGGCTCCAAGTTATGGCTGAACTACGAAAGGGGATATTGTTGATTAAATACAATTAATACAATGTACTAACATATATATATATCAAAAACACTAAAAATCTATAATATAGAGAACAAAAGTGTACCGGAGCCTAAGATGCTACTCTAGTAGACCGAGGAGGGATCACCATTGATGGAGAAGCTATCGCTATTACCTATACAAAAAATATAAAAAATTAAATACAACTAATATAATGATAAGTATTGTAGGTTAAAAATAATTAATGGAATATATCAAATAAAAGTGTACCGAAGCCTAAGATGCTTCTCCAGTACATGGAGGAGGGCTTACCATTGATGAAGTAGTTATGGATATTTCATGTATGAAAAAATGATAAGATTATAATTTATCACAAGTTCACATGTACACGTGCGTATAATCATCAAATCAAGAAAATAAAGTAGAGATACATACCTATGCCCTCTCTCGATCCTTGAACGTATAGATGAATTCAACATATCTACATACCTCAATGGTCATTGTACATATAAAATAGACAAAAAAACACTAATCAATCTACAATTTTCAACTAAGACAATTTCAACTTTTTCAAACAATTGTACAACTAAAAATGTGTTGAATTACCTTCTTCTCTCGTGTTGGCATCCTTGAGTATTTCCTTAGTTGAGGATGAGGCCTAGACATGGAGGGGGTACCCTAAACAAAATTAACATGAGATATTAGTAAAGATAATATTAAACATAATTTAATAAATCTAAAATGAAATGACTTTCATATTCCATCAAAAGAATACATAAAATAAGGTATACAAAATATGATACCGTATAGCCTTGTAGGCCAAAATCGATCGCTGAGAGCATGACATCATCAATCTAGGACATTTGGTCCCCTGAGAATGCCTACAAACAAAAAAATATCAAGCATTAAAGAGAGTTAGTATATCTTGTAATTTTTTGAATTCAAAGTGTACTATTCTATTTTAACATGTTACAAAATTTATACCTCAGATGTCGAATTTGCTGCTACAGTTGTTGGCATTGTGTTGTCATTGATATCAACTGGTATGAGAGATGTATGTGCAACATTATCATGAAGGAGTGCAGAATGAGATATCTTTGATATCACCTTGTGTTGCAGAGCATCAGTAAGGTAAAGAAGAGAATGTCATTCAGAGTAATGACCATTCGTGTCACCGGTACACAAGTTAGTGCCTAACTTGTGTGGATGAATTGGTAATTTTACTAGTACAGTGTATCACCGGTAAGGAAAGAATGTCAACTGATAAGTGTTGTGTTGATAGTGTGTAGTTTCCAACTGGAAAGCTCATGACCAGTGTACAAGTAGGATGGGCAAGGTTCTTGACTTGTTGTTTGTGATGAAGAGGCAAAATGCTACCTAAATCACATCAACATCAAAGGAGAAGAATGAACAGGTCACTAGTATGCTATCAGGTTGTATAACAACAGGACTCCCACCGGATCAAGATCCAGTCACCATGTGAAGAGATGACTGACCGTAAATGTGCCCACACCTAATCACATGTGCCTATTTGAAGATGCATTGCACAAACAAGGAAGTCACATGGGTTCATTGCAGGATGTAGATGACAAGGTATCACTCCACCGGTAAGTGGAGCTTATCTCCTATTATGCATAATGCACTTTAGAGTTCTATAGGATAAGGAAGAAGAGGTAAAGGCAAGTTTTAGAAGGCTCACACCCGATCTATCAGGGAAACAAAGGAATTCTTTGAGTGCATGAAATCAAGATTATGCACTAAACCGACAGAGAAGGCATGTTGGGATGTCGATGCAATTAAAGTATGTTGGGTTTGTCTCTTTGACAAACTGGTTGAGATATGGTTTGAGCTGATTAGGGAGAAGGCAAGGCTGAGTATCATCAAGAGTGTTTTACCGGTATGTAAGTCCATCGATAATATGGACAATGTGTAGACGGAGAAGACTTCTCACTTGATGAGAATGAACATACTATGGATAGATATGTCTGGTGACTGGTTAAGGAGTTCCACTGATAGTTCAATAAAGAGAAGACATGAGGAGTTAACTGGTAAAGTGTGAGATACTGATTGGGTTAGTAAACAGGTAGAAAAAAAAAGAACCGATTGAGTGTTTGGTCAGTGATCCTATTTGAACCAACACGTCGATCCAAGCTAGTAGTTGGTCGACATGGATTCCATGTGGAGTCAAGGTGGCAAACTTAAATGCAGTGGTAGATGGAGTGTGCACCGATGAGGTAGTTGCAGAGTTGGTCAACATTAATGGTAGATCCTATAAATCATGGGATATGTTGCAGAGCCATTCTAGAGGTTTGTGGCTCGAGGTCTGGAGGACAAAAAATAGCCAGCTCAGAGTGATTGAGGAGATCAAGGCTGATGAAGGAAACCGCAAGATCAATCTTGGTGGCTGACCAAGAAATCAGCCGACAAGGTAAAAAGAAGATTACCAAAGATAGAAGGCGTGATCAAGAAGGTACGACAATGGTAGAGATGTGTAGATAGCTATCTTGGAGATTAGATCAGATAAGATCTTATTGGATTTGGTTTTCCTCGAGGCTGATGAGGAAACCCTAACTGCCTGAGATTTAAATTGGCTTTTGGCAGGAAAACCAAGATAAAAATAAGGAAGCCAAAGATATTATTAAGTGTTGCTGAATAAAAGAAGATAGAGTTATTGCATGTGAGAGGAGATCAACAAATCTCTCATCAAAGAGATATAGAAGAGACTAAGTTTGAGGGAGAACAAGATTGAAGTGTTCAACCTATAGAAGTGCAGAACCAGAAGTGTCCATACTGGTAGAGAAGAAGAAAAAGTAACTGCAGAGCAGGAAGGCATAGAACCAAATGAGTGTAGTACCAGTGGAGAGTAGCAGAGAAAATGAAAGAAGTGAGAACTAGCAGAGAGAGAGAACTGGTAGAGGAGGAAAAGACACTGAACCAATAAGGTTGTAGCTTGAAGATAAGACTACAACAGTGAGTGGGTGAAGTAGAGAACTAGTAGTGAGCTGGATAAAAGATCCTGAAGAGAGATTTGCAAAAGAGTAACAAAATTCATTTGTAACAAGGCTATTAATTTGCAAATGATTATGTTTGTATTCACTGAGTTGTATCCCATAAACAAGTTAGGGGTTGGTTCTCCTTGGGTTGGTGCCCTAAATTAGGGGTTGGTGCTCCTTGGGTTGGTGCCCTAAATCAGGGGTTGTAGCTCCTTGGGTTGGTGCCCTAAATATTGTAACTGTTTTTCATTGTGAGGCTGGATTGGAGCAGTAGTCTTCAGTAGCATTTCTCACCAAGTTTTTTACCATCGTGGGTTTTCCTCATACACACTAGTGTTATGTGATATCCCTTTGTGTGAATGCATTTGTGTTTAGTCTCCTCACTAACCAGTAAGTTTGCATTTAGCTAGATCTATTAATAGGTATATTTTCTTAAGGACAATTAAAGTGAAAAGTTTGAGAACCATGGATTCACCCCCCTCTCAGTGGTGCATTGTGTATAACAATTGGTATCAAAGCATAGGTACCTTGTTTATCAAGATTTCTCTCACTTGGGTAGATTCTGTCTTAAGGATACAATGGTCAGTTTAGTGTCAATCCCTACTCCAGTTTTTTATGGTTCAAACTATTCTATTTAGAGTTGTAGAATGGAAGTCTAGTTGTCCTCTCTAGGGTTTGATGTATGGATGTCAGTTGTTAATGGTCTCCCTAGGAATGTTTGTACTCCCACCAACTCTGAAGAAGAAAGAAGATGCATGTGCAATGAAGAAGCCATGAAGGCTATATTCTCTGAGCTCATTGGCTCATCAGTGATGTTTCTTCATAGGTGGATAAGTGCAGATCAACAAAGAGTCTATGGGATAGACTAAAGAAGCTCTATGGAAATGAACCCTGCACCACTGGATCAGGTTGTGGAGCTGAGAAGAATAGTGTTGCAGACACCTACATGGATGATAGAGGTAGATCAAATTGTTGTAGTAGCAATGGTGATGAGGAGACTCATCTCTTCATGGCCCATGAGACAGATATTGAGTATCCGACATCAAAAGGGAATAGTATAGATGGTTCCCACTGATATGATGTGTTTGGTAGTGATGATGAAGAAGAAGGATATAAGGTAGATATATCTAGCCAACAAGATCTATTTGATAGTGAAGGTGAAGAAGAAGTTGATCTTGAAGGAGAGCATGTAAATGCACCTGAAGAACTCAGTAGAGTAAGAAAGGAATACAAGCTATTCAAAAATGTTGCTATAATGGAGAAAAATTGGTTAACTAAATGCCTTAAAGAATCTGAGAAATTTATCTTAGAGTTGAAGTCTCAAGAAGAAGGCACCAAGAAGTGTCGGTATAATGATCTAGCATCTGTGCTAGAAGTTAAAGATAAAGAATAGCTATAGCTGGTTGGAGAAAGGAAAATTCTTCGAAATGACCTTGAGAAATGTCAGGATGAGCTCAAGGTAAGAATCTGGTTTGATGGTAGTAGTGATGCCTTAGACAAAATGTTGAAGAAGCAAAAGGATGCCAAGGACACTGAAGGTTTAGGAAGTGGTGCCAGTGAAAGCTCCACCAACAAGAATGTCCCCCACAATGACGTTTTGTTTGTCTCCTTGAATGGAGAAAACAAGGGACAAACCTTCATAGTAAAAAATATTCCCTAGAAGAAGATTGATCTAACCACAACCAGTGAAGACTTACAGACAAGAATAAAGACCAGTGCTGCAAGAAGGAGGAACAATATAGATCCCTAAGGAAAAGGAAAGATGGGAGAAGATAGCTTCACCAGAAGCAGGAAAATGAGAAAGCAACAAAGAAGGCCTCCTATCGACAGAGGACAAAGGAATGCTACCACCCACAGGACAAAGCAAGTGTGGGAGAAGAAGAGACAAGATGGAAGGACTGCAAAGAATGGACAACCCAGGATACATCCTCAAAGAAGGAGAAGTGGAGATGCTAAGCTAGTAAGATCTCCCCATGTATGGCAGAATAAATTTGTAAGTCATATGCCATCCTTCTCCAGTTATTGCTTTGAATGCAATACTTATGGCCATAGGGAAGAAGTATGTAGAATGAGATCTAGAAGGAATAATGTAGGATCTCACAGGTATCATGCATATTAGAAAAATGTATCAAGGAGTAGATACATGCATGTCTCCTCTCCTAGTTATGCAAATATTATTTGTTATAACTGTAATGGAATTGACCATAAAGAGTTTGAATGTAGGAATAGGAACTTGCAGTCATATGGTGGCCAATATAGCAACTATGCTCTGTAGAAAAGTGGATATAGAGCATATGGAAGTCAAAGGCTTGCATGGAACCAAAGGAGAAATATCCCTGTAGGAGCAAGAGGTCCACTAGTTTCTGTTGTTAGTCACAACAACATGACCAGGAGAAGATGGTCAAACCAGTATGTTAAGAGATTCCCCAATCATGAAGTTGGGATGGATGTTGTGTGCTACTATAGCACTACTTCTAGAAACAAGAAAAGAAAAGACCCATCAGTAGAAGATGGTAAGACCTTCTCCCAAGTCTGAAAATAGGAAGAAGAATGAGCTCAAGCAGGTATGGAGGAAGAAGACCAACGACCGACACTATGCATTCATTGCACAAGTGATATCTCCCAAGGCCTAAAGGTAATGCAGGATCTCAAGGGGAGTAGTATATTGAACTAAATAATTCACCCCCTTAGGTAAGAAGGATACTTGGAAGAACAAGGTGTTGTTGGTATGAAGGAAGAAAATGAGATGATAAGTGTGCGTAGAAGCTACCTTGACTACACACCTACAAATGAATGTTGGATCACTATTTCATGTGTCAATGGATAACGATTAACAATTGGAATCAGATGTAAAGTGACATAGAATATCAGAAGTCATAAAAAGGTGCTCCGGTAGTGATGATGAATCGGTACAGGAAACTAGTATGTGTAGGATGTTACTGGCATGAATGCTAATAGGTACTTGGGTTATGTAAGACAATGAAGATGGAGATTATTTCTTTAGCCCCGGTAGCATGGAATGTGGATTTTATGTCTTAGGTGGTATTGGAAAATACCTAAATGACATATGTTGGCCCAAAGGTTGATCATGCATGCTCACATGTTTTTGAGCTAACTGGTTTGATCTATGACTTGATGATGATATTGTATAGCATTGTGTACATCCAGGATCATGTCATAGGCTGTGGTAAAATAATGGAGTTGAAAGATTATCAGATGATCACAATTGCACAACTCAAATGGTATATGGTGAATATTGGAGCCGCGATATTGGACCTGACTGGAGATGAGGACCTCAGATGTATGACTCAGGAGGAGTTCAAGTGCTTATGATACAAAGCAGGAATGCTTGAACTTGTAAAGATACTGACTGCCCAAACTGTAGATGATGGAAATTGCAGTAGGTATACCGAGGATAATTTCATGGTTATGGATAACTACTTGTCATTTGGTTGGTTGTATTCATAGTACAATCACATTTGATTCTAAATAAATTTGGGATCAAACAGGAGGTGATACAGTTTGACTGACAGGTAAAGAGTAGTCAGTGACATATCCTTCTGTAATTGAGTGCTCTAATAACTGGTATTAAATAGTATCAGATTTGCATGCTCAATTGGTGTCAGTTGATGGTTGAGTCCTCCATCTCAAGTGTTGTGACTTGAGAAAATGTAACAAGTGGTATCAAAGGAGGAGATGCATCCAATGAAGATAAATGGGAAGAAAGAATTCTATCAGTGACCAGTAAATACAAGGAGGAATGACATCCTGACAGTGCCCTTTTCCATTGTTGTCAAAGGGGGAGAAAGATTTTGTAGTATACCACATACTACATGAGTGAGAATCCATTGGATCATACCAAGGGGGAGAGAGATTATGTAGTATGTCAGTTACTACATGAGTTAACATCAATGCCAAAGGGGCAGATTATTGGCATTGTGTTGTTAGCAATGTCAACCAATATGGGATGTCTACCTGTATGAGAGATGTATGTGCAACACTATCATGAAGGAGTATAGAATGAGATACAGTGAAAACTTTAGTGGCTAATATTCACCAATTGGCTATTTTTTGAAATTTGGGAATCAAATTTGGCTAATAATTTCAATTTTTAAGGTGACCCAAATCGCCACATTTTTACAAATTTTTATTTTAATGTTATTTAAATCGCCAAAGAATTTATTTTATTAATTTTTTTAACTTAAAGATTTGCCACAATATTTGATACATGATTAGATCAAATTTGCCAACATTTAATAATTTATTGTAAAAACCCAAATTAATTCACCAATAATTTATCATAATTATTAGTATCTTTTGTTTCCACCATTGATTTAAAATATAATCTAATGACCTTCATTGTATTCCATGAGGTAAAATGTACCTACAAGTTGTAATTCTCGTGGGGTTTGAAATTGCTTTTGAATTATTGACTTCAATGAAAACCAATGGTCTAAAAGCAATTTTTGGCCCCATGAGTATTACAAATTGTTTGTAAATTTTATCTCACAAAATAGAAAGAGGGCTATTAGATTATTTTAAGTTAATGGTAGAAACCAAATAAAGTATAGTCTAACCCTTAAACTCATTAATGATTTCAACCTTCATGCCTTTACTTTTTTATAAAAGATTATTTTTAAATGAAAGGAAATGCAATAGTAATCAATGCATACAATGCTTATTTTCCAAGATTCACCAATATTTTCTACCAAATAAAATTGAGATAAACAAATTTGCCAATAAAATTAATTTTTTTTATAAAAAGGAAAGATTCGCAAATAAACATTATTATTATTTTTAGAAAAAAAAAATATTCGCCAAGATTTTATATAATTTTTTGAGGGGGGGTTTCTTAAAGTTATCATTGATGAGATATCTTTGATGTCACCTTGTGTTGCAACATCGGTAAGGTAAAGAAGAGAATGTCATTTAGAGTAATGACCACTAGTGTCACCGGTACACAAGTTAGTGCCTAACTTGTGTGGATGAATTGGTAAGTTTATCGGTACAGTGTATCATTGGTAAGGAAATAATTTCAATTGATAAGTGTTATGTTGATAGTGTGTAGTTGCCAATTGGAAAGCTCATGAATAGTTTACAAGAATGATGAGCAAGGTGCTTGAGTAGTTATTTGTGATGAAGAGGCAGAATGTTACCTAAATCACATCAACATTAGAGGGGAAGAATGAATAGGTCACTGATATGCTATGAGGTTGTAGAACAAGAGGACTCCCACTGGATGAAGATGCAGTCACCATGTGAAGAGATGAGTGACAACAAATGTGTCCACACCTGATCACATGTGCCTATTTGAAGATGTGCCACACAAATAGGGAAGTCACATGGGTTCATTACAGGATGTAGATGACAAGGTATCACTCCACCGATAAGTGGAGCTTATCTCCTATTATGCATGATGCACATTAGAGTTCTATGAGATAAGAAAGAAGAGGTAAAGGCAAGTGTTTGAGGGCTGGAACCGGATCTATTAGTGAAACAAAGAAATGCCTTGAGTGCATGAAATCAAAATTATACACTGAACTCATAGAGAAGGCATGTTGGGATGTTGGTGTAGTTGGAGTATGTTGGGTTTGTCTCTTTGATAAACTCATTGAGATATGGTCTGAGCTGATTAGAGAGAAGGAAAGGCTAAGAAAATACAGTCAGAGGAGAATGGCTGGATTGAAGATGGAGTTTGGTGAAGGTTGATAACATAGTATCATGAAGAGTGTTTTACCCATATGTAAGTCTACCGGTAATATAGACAATGTGCAGACATAGAAGACTTCTCTGAGAATGAGCATGTTATGAATAGACATGTCTAGTGACAGGTTAAGGAGTTCCACCAGTAGTTCGGCAAAGAGAAAACATGAGGAGTTAACTGGTAAAGTGTGAGATACCAGCAGGGTTAGTAAACCGACAAAAGAAAAAAAAACCGGTTGAGTGTTTGGTCGGTGATCCTATCTAAATCGACACATCGATCCAAGCTGGCAGTTGGTTGACATGGATTCCATGTGGGTTCAAGGTGGCAAACTTGCATGCAACAGTAGATGGAGTGTGCATCGATGAGGTAGTTGCAGAGTTGGTCAACATTAATGGTATATCCCGTAAATCATGGGATGTGTTGCAGAGCCATTACAGAGGTTTGTAGCTCGAGGTCTAGAGGACAACAAAGAGCCATCTCAGAGTGATTGAGGAGATTAAAGTTGATGAAGGAAACCGTAAGACCAATTTTGGTGATTGACCAATAAATCAATTGACAGGGTAAAAATAAGATTGCCAAAGATAGAAGGCATGATCAAGAAGGCACGATAATGGTAGAGATATGTAGATAGCTATCTTGGAGATTAGATAAGATAAGATCTGATTGGATTTAGTTTGCCTCAAGGCTGATGAGGAAACCCTAACCGCCTGAGATTTAAATTATCTTTTGGTAGGAAAACCAAGATATAAATAAGGAAGCCAAAGATATTGTTAAGTGCTACTAAATAGAAGAAGATAGAGTTGCTGCATGTGAGAGGAGATCAGTCAAGTTCTCATCAAGGATATATAGAAGAGGCTGAGTGTGAGGGAGAATGAGGTTGAAGTGCAGAACCGATAGTGTCCATACCAATAGAGAAGAAGAAAAGGTAACTGCAGAGAAGGCAGGCATAGAACCAGATGAGTGTAGTACCGGTGGAGAGCAGTAGAGCAATTGAAAGGAGTGAGAACCAGTAAAGAGAGAGAGAGAGAGAATAGGTAGAGGAGGAAAAGAGATTGAACCAATAAGGTTGCTGTAAGAAGATAAGATTAAGGTCATGAGTGGGTGAGGTAAAGAACCATCAGTGAACTAGATAAAAGATCCTGAAGAGAGATTTTAAGAAGAGTTACAAAATTCATTTGTAACAAGGTTATTAATTTGCAAATCATTGTTTTATATTCACTAATTTGTAGCTCAATGTAGGGATTGTATCTCCTTTGGGTTGTAGCCCATAAACAAGTTAGGGGTTGGTGCTCCTTGGGTTGGTTCCCTAAATCTAGGGTTGGTGCTCCTTAGGTTGGTGTCCTAAATTAGGGGTTGTATCTCTTTGGGTTGGTACCCTAAACATTGTAACATTTTTTCATTGTGAGGCAGGATTGGAGCAGTAGTCTCCAGTAGCATTGCTCACCGATGTTTTTCACATTTTGGGATTTTCCTTGCACACAGTGGTGTTATGTGATGTCCCTTTGTGTGAATGCATTTGTGTTTAGTCTCCTCACTAACTGGTAAGGCTACATTCAACTAGATCTATTAATAGGTATATTTTCTTAAGGACAGTTAAAGGGAAAAGTCTGAGAACCACTTATTCACCCCCCTCTCAGTGGTGCATTGTGTCTAACAATAGTAACTACAGAGGAATATCAGATACTATTGTTGCTTCCTGAAATACATATTATTTGTATCAATTTAAATTGATCTATAAATAAAAATTCATTTACAATTGATAGTATAACCGGTGAACAACTAGGGGGGGGGCTGAATTAGTTGTTAATAGATTATGAAACTTTAAGCACACAAAACCTTTTACTAGAATGCATAAACCAAATACCAGAATAACAGATATATCTAATAAGCACAGACATAAACCATAAGCCAAATACCATGCATCCACAACACATAACACCAAGATTTGTACGTGGAAAACCCGGTTAAGGGAAAAACCATGGTTAAGTATGTGATTACAATAAGGGGCCTGCACATGTAGGAAGGCCAACAACCTAGAGTGCATTGCTCATCACAAAGGAGCCTCACTGAATACAAAATAAATCCAGACTATAATCCAGAAATAAGAATGGACTCCAAGAATAACATCTCCTATGCTTGAGCATAGTTCTGGTTAAGTTCAATGTCGGAGGTCAAAAACCTCTTACACAAACCCAATTCGATCACCTATGATCGACCAAATCCTCTGCATATGATTACAACTTTATTCGCACACAGATAATCCCATAATCCATGACCACACTCTACAAAGAGATCTTACAACATATTTAGGTTGGCCACCTAAAAGATAATACAATGAATTCATTACATAAAATCTCAATCAAATGATAAACTAAGTCATCCTAAGACCAAAACAACATTAACAAAATAATAAATCCGACTGGTAATGCATCAGGAGCATCTGCCAACACATTACATAAACTGGTCCATAACCTAGTAGAATAAGACTGAAACTAAAATAGGTCACCATAAGCCAAATGAAAATACCACCAATCAACTAGAACATGAATAGATAACCATCAGCATCCTGAAAACCTTTTAGAAGCTACACCAACACCACTTATCAAATTCATCAGAATATCTTCAACAAAGCATTGCGATTAAACCCTTACCAGTAACCAAAAGGCTTACTAGAACATTTGATAGCTTCTGGATCACCAAATCCTGAACCAACTGAATCTAACAGGCATCTGAATAACATGAATAGCTGAACTAAACCAATTCCACCAATTGGAATATACCAGAGACAAATCTCCTGATCATCATCAATGTCCAACCACTCTACTGAAACTCAACAGATAACCAAAGAAGCTAGTGTTGACATCAATGACAAACATCAATGCAACACATAATCAAATCTTCCAAATTGCCAACAATCTACCCCTTTGGCATTGATGGCAACACTAGATGTGAAAAACATCCAAGTGCCAAGAAATTCCAAGCAAGTCTCCCCGATTGGAAGACATCCAACAAATGATATAACAATTAAGTTTTGAACCAAATAACCAAACCAAAGACCAAACTTACCCTGTGACTGATATCTCTATTAAGCTCTGTTTTCTATTTTTCAAATGAATATCTCTCCCCATTTGACATCAATGCCAGAAATATGACATAAACATCAAAGAAAAATCATAAAACCTCTGAACCATACAGCTGACTACTCCTCCTGAGTAGTAGCACCATCTCATCAATGAGGAACGAATAATAATTCTGATAAATGCATACCGAACTGATGTCAATCTGCATCACTCAAGTTTTTACCGGAAGGGTAGAGACCCCAAATCTATCTCTAAAATACTCAAATGATTCCTTAGGCAAAGTTTTAGTGAAGATATTTGCAATCTGCTCTTTAGTGTTCACATAAACCAATCTGACTTCTTTTTCTTCCACCTTTTCCTTCAGAAATTTATACTTGATTGATATGTGCTTTGTCTTAAAATGAAATACTAGATTCTTTGATATGTCAATAGAAATATAGTTATCACATTGAATAACTACTGGTTCATTACAATCTATCCTTATATCCTTCAACATTTTATTTATGCATAGAACTTGTGTATAGTTAGTAGCAGCAACAACATACTCAACTTCAGTAGTGGATAAAGAAGTACATGATTGTTTCTTGTTGATCCATGAAACAAGTTTCTTTCCAAGAAAGAAAGCTCCACCAGATGTGATTTTTGGGTCATCTATATCTCCAACCCAATCTGCATCTGTTTATGCACATAGTGTAAAGTCATCATTTTTAGGATAGCATAAACCATATTCAGTTGTTCCCTATAAATATCTGAAAATCTTTTTCACTGCACTCTCATGATTCTCTCTAGGATCACTCTGATATCTTGATACAATACAAACAACATTCACTATATCCGGTCTAGTCTCAGTCAAATATAACAAACCTCCAATCATAGATTTATACCTTGTAGGATTTATTAGAGTTGATTCATCTTTCTTTGTCAATTTGTCACTTGTAACCATAGGAGTACCAACTAGTTTAGAATTTTCCATACCAATTTTTTTCAACAACTCTCTAGCATACTTAGTTTGATAGATGAAAATACATGTATCAATTTGAGTAATCTGCAAACCTAAGAAAAATCTCATTTCTCCAATCATAGACATCTCAAATTCATTCTTCATATTATCAGAGAATTTCATACATAACTTATCCTCACCTCTAAAAATGATATCATCAACAAAGACCTCAACAATCAATATGTCATCATCTATGATCTTATAATACAAGTTATTGTCAACATTACCTTTAGTGAAACCAAGCTTCAAAAGATATTTGTCTAATCTAGCATACCAAGCTCTAGGAGCTTGCTTCAAACCATATAAAGCTTTCCTTAATCTGCAACCATGTTTTTCTCATCTGAAAGTGAAAAACCATCAGGTTGCTCAATATAAACTTCCTCTTCAAGATATCCATTCAGAAATCCACACTTAACATCCATCTGATAAACCTTGTAGTTCTTATGGGCAGCATAAACAAAAAATAATCTCACAGCTTCAATCCTAGCTACTGGAGTAAAAGTTTCATCATAATCAATTCCCTCTTTTATAGACCAATCTAGCCTTGTTCCTCACATCTTGTCCATCTTCATTCAATTTATTCCTATAAACCCATTTAGTTCCAATGACATTCTTATTTTTAGGCTAGGGAACTAAAGCCCATGTGTTGTTCTTTTCAATCTGATCCAATTCCTCTTATATAGCTTTTATCCAACATTCATCTTTACATGCTTCATCTACTGATGCCGGTTCAATTTGAGAAATTAAAAATACCTCTTGAGCTACCAACCTTCTCCTTGTCATCACTCCTTTTCTCTTGCCTCCAATGATCTGATCTTCTGAATGATTCAACCTTACATACCAGGGAGTCTTTCGACTTTCAGATTCCCTTCTTTGAACTTCAGTTACTGTTGAATTTTTTGATATTGTCGGAGTAACTGGTTCAACATTCTATTCCTAGTACAAGTGCTACCGATTTAGTTATAACCATTTCCACTTTTGGTTCTCTCTCATAAGTTCTGATTTGATCTTTGTTCTACTCATCCACCTTGACATTAGCACTTTCCACAATTTTTTGCAATCTTTTGTCATAACATCTATATGATTTTCTTTGATTAGAATAACCAAGAAGTATTCCTTCATCACATCTAGGATCAAACTTTCCAGTGGAATCATCTCTTTTGACATAGCATTTACTACCAAATATTCTTAATTACTTAACTATAGGTGTATGACCAAACCATAACTCATAAGGTGTCTTACCAATGTCTCCTTTGATATGAACTTTGTTTAATGTGTATACCGTTGTGCTCACAACTTTTCTCCAATAGATATGAGGCAAATTAGCTTTCATCATCATAGATCTAGCCACATCTAGGATAGTTCTGTTCTTTCTTTCCACAACACCATTCTGCTTCAAGGTGTCTGGGGTATAGACAACTATCTCCTTTTCCCATGTTTCTCACAATAACTATTAAATTCACTGGATGTGAATTCACCACCCTGATCATATCTTAAGCATTTGATTTTCAATCTCGTCTCAGTCTCAACCATAGGTTTAAAGATCTTGAACTTTTCCAATGGTTCAGATTTCTCCCTTAGAAAAGTAACCCACATCATTCTAGAAATAGTCATCAATGATTAGCATGAAATATCTATCACCCTAAAAACTTCTTATTCTAGCAGGACCACACAAATTAGTATGAATAAGATCAAGAACATCATTAGATTTATCTTGAATACTCTTAAAATAAGTTCTGACTTGATTTCCCATTTGACATTCCTTACACACTAGATTAAGAGGCTTCACAATATTAGGTATATCTCTAACTGCCTTAGTTGAACTAATCTTTACAATGGAATCAAAATTCACATGACACAACCTCTTATTTCATAGCCAACTCTCATCCATATGTGCAATCAAACATGTCTTCTCATCAGAGTTCAAATGAAAGATGTTACCTTTAGTCTGAGTACCGATTGCAATCTCCAATCTAGATCTGTTAATGATTTTGCATTTTCCATCCTTGAAATGTAATTGAAATCCCTTATCCACCAACTTTCCTACACTCAAAATATTATGCCTTAAACATTCAACATAATAAACATTATCAGTGGTATTTTTACCATCCAATGATATAGTTCCTCTTCCTCTGATCATGCATGCTTTGTCATCTCCAAATCTAACAAGACCACCATCAAATTATTGCAAAGATAGAAACTTCCTTTTATCTCCAGTCATATGATGTGAACATCCACTATCTATCACCCATTCATCTTTCTCTTCAACTTTAGCAGTAAGGGCCTTCTCTTCATTATGAATGACAGGTTCCAGAGTATCTTCCTTGATAGCCAAGAATACCCATTCCTTTCCATTGTCGGATCCACTAGCTGAATATTTTGTCAGCGCATCATCAAAATAATCAATTACACCTTCCTCATCCACATAGTAGCGTGATTTATCTTTGTTCCTCCTATAGTTATGCTTGTTCTGATATTCATGGTTAGACCTAAAAGATCTTTTATATTTCTCTTCAAATCTTGAATTCCTCTTAGGACATCTAGATACAAAATGACCTATCTTATTACATGCAAAACATTTGAAAGGTGATTTTCCTTCATACTTACTTCCTATCAGTCCTTTAGGTACTCTTCTAGAAAATAGGGCTTCAATTTTCTCAAACTCTTCATCCTCTTTCTTCATATCCTCCAGTTCCTTCACATATAATGCTTTCCAATCACTCTTGTCGGTTGATAATGTAGATGCCTTGAATGCAGAATCTATCTTTGCAACTCCTTTAAGACCAAATTCTTCAAGCTCAAAAGGAGACAACTTTCCAACTAGAGTATCCATATTAATAGAAGTGTTATACATAGTTCTTAGCTCATTAATTGTAGCAGCCTTCATCTTGTAGGCTAGAGGCAAAGCTCTCAATACTTAGAAACAATCTCATCTTCACTCAAAGATCCACCACAACATTGAATTCCCAAAACAATTTCATTCACTCTTTCTATAAAAGTTGTAATCTTTTCATCTTCCTCCATTCTCAGGTTCTCATAGCTTACTCGATAACCATCAAGTTTAGAAATTTTAACAGTAGGGTCACCTTCATTCAGAGTTTCCAACTTATCCCATATAGCTTTGGCAAATGATTTGTCTATTAATCCCATTACCTTTTGATCTAAAAGGCCGCTCAAGAGGGCTTCTCTAGCTCTACAGTCATTTTCAATGTTCTTATCAAAGTCTGCCAAAAGAGGATTACCAAATGCCGGATCATAAGGAGTATAGCCTTTTTGAATGATCTCCCAAATATCCTTGCTAAGACATCTCAGATGAGTCTCCATCCGAAGCTTCCATATCCTATAATTTGTTCTTGCAAGCCTAGGGTTGTCCTTCTAGTAAGCAATTGAAGTTGAATGATTACTCGCCAGAGGATCTTCCTCAAGTGGTTAAGCTTTTGTAGAGAGGACCAAGCTCTGATACCAATTGTTCGGATAACCGATGAATAACTGAGAGGGGGGTTGAATCTGTTGTTAACAAATTATGAAACTTTAAGCATAAAAAACCTTTTACCGGAATGTATAAACCAAATACTGGAATAGAAGATATATCAAATAAGCACACACATAAACCATAAACCAAATAACATGCATCCACAACACATAACACTAAGATTCGTATGTGGAAAACCTGGTAAAGGGAAAAACCATGGTGGGAAGCCTACCCACAGTCAGATAATACTTCTACAGTAAGTATGTGATTACGATAAGGAGCCTGCACATGCAAGAAGGCCAATAGCCTATAGCGCACTGCTCATCACAATGGAGCCTCACTGACTACAAAAGAAATTTAGACTATAATCCAAAAATAAGAATGAACTGCAAGAATAGGATCTCCTATGTCCAAGTACAGTTCCGGTTAAGCTCAATGCCAGAGGTCTAAAACCTCTTACAAAAACCCAATTCGATCACCTATGATCGACCAAATCCTCTACATATAATTACAACTATATTCACACACAGATAATCCTGTAATCCATGACCACACTCTACAAAGAGATCTTACATTATATTTATACCAACCCTGGCCCTAAACAATTAGGTCATCCACCTAAAAGATAATACAATAAATCCATTACATAAACCCGCAAACCAATGATAAACTAAGTTGGCCTAAGAGTGAAACAACATTAACCAAATAATAAATCCAACTAGTAATGCATAGGGAGCATCCACCAACATGTTACATAAACTAGTCCATAACCTAGTAGAATAAAACCGGACCTAAAATAGGTCATCATAAGCCAAATGAAATACCACCAATCAACTAGAACATGAACACGATAACCATCAGCATCCTTAAAACCTTCTAGAAGCTGCACCAACACCACTTATCGAATTCATCAAAAGATTTTCAACAAAGCACTGCTAGTAAAACCCTTATTGGTAACCAAAAGGCTTACTAGAACATATGATAGCTTCCAGATCACCAAATCCTGAACCAAATGAATGTGAAAAGCACATGAATAGCATGAATAGCTGAACCAAACTAATTCCACCAATCAAAATATACCAGAGACAAATCTCCTAATCATCATCAAAGTCCAACCACTCTATCGGAACCCAATAGATAACCAAAGAAGCTAGTGTTGACATTAATGACAAACATCAATGCAACACATAATCAATTCTTCCAAATTGCCAACAATAATTACAAATTTTAAGTAACTAATAAATTAAATGCTATGAATTCAAATCAACATACCTGTGTGTACGGATGATTGCCAAACAACATGTTGATCAACTCATCTGTTAGTGTCACATCCTCAGTCATCCAAGTCTAACATTTACTCCCGCAAATCATGCACAAATAGGATGTGGATCCATCTACAATGGCCTCGTCATCCGTCCCTGTGCATATCCCTAAGCAAGTGGCACACATATGTTGAATGGGCTCACTAGTGCCACCTACAACAACTAATGGCTCATCATCTGGTACAAGAGGGTGTGCTAATTGTGTCCCATGATAGATGATTTCATCAGTCAATGTTGTGGTTGTCTGAAGAGTCTGTAGCTCCATCGACTCTTTGAGGTCTACTGAGATAGCCAAATGCACCTTGAGTTTGGGTGCTAGGGGCTGATAACTCTCCTAGGCTACTCGCGTATGGGCTCCTAGTCTATCTTGGGCAAAGCTGCCACCTCTACCATGGAACTCTCTCATGTCAAAATAATTAGACAACACATTGAAGACAAACTCACAGTATAATTTCCTCAAAAAATACAATTGCACCTTGAAATTATTACAAGGTGGTTCCTCAAAGACCATCCACCAATTCTGCCAAAAAAGATTCTTCATCTGTACATTGGTACATCAATGTATGGGAAACCTCTTTGCATTAAGAGGTAATGACTCACTAGTTCTAGGATCAACAAAAAGGGCACATATTTGTTGTTTACTAATGTTTTTTTTTCACTCCCTCATATGATAACCCACTAGCATAATATTGGCGACACATATCCCTATAGTTTCCTCATTTTGTAATTTGACTGGAAACTACAATGGCACCACTAGCTAATGTTTATAAGCTAGTGGTGAGGGATTTATGATGCTCAAGCTCGGATGTTTTCAATTTATTAATCATTTTATTTATTTTAGTTTTTTTTTCCCTAACTGATTAAGTAGTTGCTTATGTGTATCAAGTGTACAGAAAAGGAGGAGATGGAGGTGTATTCTATGGGTTTTGTTCGGGGTTTTGAGGAGGTGCACCTTGTTGTTGTGGATTTTCAGAATTTGGTTTGTGTAACAAAAAATAAAAATCCTAATCAAAATAACCAAATTTAAATTCAAAACGTAAAAAAAAAATACGAATGAAAAACAAAAATCAAGAAAAACCAACCTTGATCCATGGCATTTGGGTGAGAAAAGAGGGAGCCTCTATGCAGTTTAGCAAGAGAAAACCCAAATTATCAACTCATGACCGCGTGAAAATGAAGACATAGTCAGCCAAAAAAAAAAATTATTGACAGGTACCGCATACGCAGTCATTTTTCTAAAGGAACCTCGTATGTGCTTTTGTCCCTTTAGGCTCGGGGACAACGAACCTTAGTGCATATGGGGTGATTTGAATTTTAAGTATCGTGATCATGGTGCCTATTTTTTCAAGTGTTTTTTAGGTGTGTGTCCATTTTTTTGCACACCATCTTTGTGCACTTACCCATATATATATGTGTGTGTGTGTGTGTGTGTGTGTGTGTGTGTGTGTGTGTGTGTGTGTGTGTGTGTGTGTGTGTGTGTGTGTGTGTGTGTGTGTGTGTGTGTGTGTGTGTGTGTGTGTGTGTGTGTGTGTTCAGGAGTAATGGGATGATGAAGAGAGAATAAAATTAATCAAGAGGGAGTAATTTTGATGTGTGGAAGATTGTTGGCAGCAAAAGAAGTTGTTTATGTGAGACAATGAAGTTAATTTGTAGTGCAGTAGTCCTTTACTGGACTTGCTGCAGAATAGTAGTGCAGATATCTCTAACCAGATCTTCAGTAAATTTGTGGTTTGTAATATGAGCTTATCTTGGAACTGATCCAATGCATTTGGAGATGTAAACTTTCTCAGTTCAACCCTTTCAATTTCAATGAGCATTCTAACAGTTATACATTTTCTTTTGTATCTGCAGTGAGCAGTCCAGTAATGAGCCATTTTTTTAATCTTGCAATGAGTGACCTGGTAGTGAGACACATGTTTGTAAACACTATAAACACCTAAAATTGTCATGTCTTATCCTAAGTCTTCTATTAATTAATAAAATCTTTATTTATTTAATTAATTCATTAATCCTCTTCTAAGCCTTTCTTTATTTAAATAAATACTTTTATTTATTTAAACTATCCTTTTCCTAAATTAAATAAATATTTAATTTATTTAATTGATCCCACTTCCTCTATTAATTAAATAAATCTTTATTTATTTAATTAATTCATTAGCCTTTTCTACCCATGACACATGTCATTTATCTCTTAATTCTTCTCTTACCTACCCATTTTATCATTTAATTATTTCCTCTACCTACCCTTTAATCCTAGCTGATCATTTATCTTTACAACTCTTAATCTTATCCCTCCATTTCTTACATTTTTCTCTATATAAGAGGATGCCCTCTTCCTTTTCAACCCTAATCAATGTGTTTAATCAATAAAGCTAGCTAATCAATGTGTCTAATCAATCTTATGCAATCAAGCCTTCTTGCGATCAAGCTATCAACCACAATATGTTCTTTGTTGAGCTCTTGTGCACACATAAAAAAAAAGAGAGCAAATATATCAAACAAGATCAACGAAGATAGGATACAGTGTAGATTGAAACCCTACTTGACATGTGAATGGTAATATTGCTTTATTTTGTTGATTTGCATGATCTTAGGTATGTCTATTGGTATTGGTGAATGTTTCACTATAGGACCTTACATTGTTTGTGGTTGAATCTTTATGGTTTTACAATAGTTTATCATCATCACTTTTCACCATATACAAACACAACAATAACTAGTTATATTTTTCTAAGAGTTAACACTCTTTGTGGTTTTTCTCATTTTGGGTTTTCCACGTACAAATTCTGGTGTTCCTCTTGTGGTTGGGTTCTTCTTGTTTATTCTACATTAATTATTTTACTTTAGTCAAGTCTATTTTATATTTTGAGGATAGATTCAATTGGTGAAAAGGTTTATTGTTTTAAATAAGTGAGAATACTGATTTACCCCCCCCCCCCCCCTCTCTGTATTCTAGTGCTTTCAACCTAATCAAGATATGATTTAAAGAATCCTAGGCACCATAGGGATACCACATATCCCAATGATAATATGATCCTTAAAATAAACCTTTGACCCTCAATTATGGTCAATCTCCATTTATTTATCAAGGTCCTTTGGCCTCAAAAAATTTCTCTCTTTCACTAAGTCCTCATGACACACTTCCTTGGAGTATAATCATCAAATTTCTAACTAAGTGGTTTTCAAATATAACACAATTAGATTTCCTATAGTGCATGTCCCATAGATATGTCCACTCTTGAATCAGGACAAACTCTCCTCTAACACTAGGTGAAACCCCAAGGTTCTCATGCCAAACTTTAAGAGCATTGAATAATAAAATATGCATCAGAATTAAATAGTATCTAAACTAAATTAAAGGACTAGATTTGAAGTGACAAAGTTCAACGTGCAATCTTTTAGCTAAAGAATTGGCATAATCAAAAGGTCTATTGTGATCTCTACCCTGAATATTGATGCACAAGACAATCATCCAATTTGGAATAAAAGGCTTAGCATCTATACTAAATACCTCACATAGAGCATAATATATGTCTTAAAAAAATCCAACAAACAAATCAATGTTATATAGAGACTGGTCCCTAGGAGTTAGGAACCTTTCATCCATTTTCAAATGCCTAGGCCTAAAAATTGGGATTCTGCTTCTGTAAATCCTCTCATGGGATTTAAATTAGTTATCCAATTCATCTATATCAAGGGGCCAATTGAGACACTCATCTAACATGAAAAACTCTTTAATAGTTCTTTTGTTAATAATAGCTAGCCTACCTACCCCATGGGCTAATATATCTCTTGTCCCTTCTTTGTATCTTCCTTCAATAGCCCTCATAAGTTTAATATTGATGAATACATTAGGGACAACTAACCTCTCCAAATTGAGATTCCATATATAACTCAATTGAATATCCTCTTTCTTCTTATTATAGCATCTTCTCCATTGGTAGAACCCCTAGGATTCACCGATAGGGTCTCTACACAATTCATTTAAATCAATTAAGAAGTCTTCTTTCCTTCTACTCTTGGCATTATTGGATGAATTTATTATGTGTTGCATTGATGTGTTTTCATTGATGTCAACACTAGCTATTATGGTTGGTTACTAACAGACAGGTTTTGGTTACCAGTAGAAGATCTAGTGTTACCAACAAAATAGACTATTTGTTGGACAATTCTAGCATGTTTGGATCTATGGAATATGATTGGTTACATGTGGTATGTTCTTCTGGAGCATGTATTGGTCAATTGGTATTGACTTGGTAATTGGATTCTATCATACACTCTAGTAAACCCTTACCGGCACTAGTTTAAGGCTTTACCAGTAGAGCTTTCACTGAGGAATCTTGATAGAATGCATAATTGGTGTTGGTGCAGCTTCTACATGGATTTCAGGATGCTAAAGATGTTCTTTGATCATGCTTCAATTGGTTGAAGATATTTCTTTGGCGTGGTGGACCTAGAATAGGTCCGGTACCTATCTAGGTTATGGACCAGTACCATGATAACATGTACTATACATGTTACCAGGATGTTTGGGGATGATTTATGGATTTGTTATTGTTGTTTTGGTCCTAAGCCGACATGGCATATCAATGTAATATGAATTATGTAATGATCTTATTGTAATATCTTGTAGGTGGCTAAGCTAATTAGTTTAGGCCTTAGGGTTTGTATAAAATGATGTAAGATCTCATTGTAGATCATGGCATGTGTGGCATGAGAATGGAATAAGTATTCGTGGTCTTGGAATGCAATATCATATGCGAAGGATACTTAATTGATCATAGGTGATCAACTTGAGATTAAGGAAGAGGTCAAAGGCCTTTGGTATTGAGCTTAATCGAGACTGTAACTAGGCATGGTAGATGCTATCTTTGGCAGTTCACTCTATTGGATTGTAGTCAATTTATCTTGAGAAGGTTGTTACCTCTCTATAGTCAGTGAGACTCTTTTGTAATGAGAAGTACACTCTAGGTAGTGTGCCTTTCTGCATGTGCAGGCCCCTCATTATATCACATACTTTCTACAAAAGTGTCATCTGACTGTGGGTAGGCTTCCTACCGTGGCTTTTCCCATTCTAATTTTTCCATGTACAAATAATGGTGTTATGTGGTATGGTTTATTTGCATTGATTATCTGTTTAATTGTTAAGTTGTATTGTTTACCGATATCTTCTCCTACTAGCATCTGTATGTGATTTACTGGTACTTGATTTGTTTAAAGATTATTAAGTGGATTAAAAGTTATAATCTATTAACAACTGATTCACCCCTCGCCCCCATCTCAATTGTTCACTGTTTATCCTAATAATTGGTTTAAGAGACTTAGTCATCTTTTGTAGAAGCTTAACCACTTGAGGTAGATCCTATGGCAGCTAACACTTCTAATCCACACACAACTATTTTCAAAAGAGAAATCCCTAAGCTTGATGGAACAAATTATGGGATATGAAAATTTGAATGGAGACTCATCGTAGATGTCTTGGCAAGGATATTTGGGAGATCACTTAGAAAGAATATACACCTTATGATTCAGCATCTGGCAATCCTGCTCCTGCAAACTTGGATAAGAATATTGAAAATGATTGTAGAGCTAGAGAAGCCCTCTTGTGTGCACTTACTAATTAGTAGATCATGGGATTGATTGATAAATCATCAGCTAAGGTTATGTGGGACAAATTGCAAACTCTAAATGAATGTGATCCTACTGTCAAAATTGCTAAACTTGATGGCTACAGGGTAAGATATGAAAACTTGAAGATGGAAGATAATGAAAGAATTGTTGTGTTTATGGAAAGAGTAAATGAGATTGTTATGAGAATTCAATGTTGTGGAGGATTTTTGAGTGAAGATGAAATAGTTTCCAAAGTCTTGAGAGACCTTCCACCAGCTTATAGGATGAAGCCAACCGTAATTAATGAGTTGAGAATAATGGCTAACTCTTCAGTTAATAGAGACATTCTGATTGGGAAATTATCTTCTTTTGAGCTTGAAAAATTTGGATCTTCTGGAGCTGTAAAGTCTGAACCTGCTTTTCATGCATCATCATCATATATATATAGATTCAAGAAAAGTAAACAATGCTACATAGCAGATGAGGAAGGAGTAACTGATGACTCTGGAGATGAACTATCAGAAGACTATGTTAGTGGATCTGACAAGGGAAAGGAATGGGCATTCTATTCTTTAAAGGAAGATGAACTGAAATCGGCTATCAAAAATGAAGAAAAGGCCCTAGCAGTAAAAGTTCAAGATAAGGATGAATGGGTAATTGATAGTGGATGCTCACATCATATGACTAGAGATAAAGGGAAATTTATGTCCCTACAAGAATACAATGGTGGTCAAGTCAGATTTGGAGATGACAAAACATGTATGATCAGAGGTAGAGGTATTATTTCTCTAGATGGTAAGCATAACATTGATAATGTCTATTATGTAGAAGGTTTAAAGCATAATCTTTTGAGTGTTGGTCAATTGGTGGATAAGGGTTTCCAACTTTAGTTTAAAGATAGAAAATGCAAAATCATTAACAAGAGTGGTTTGGAGATTGCAACTGGTATTCAGACTAGAGGTAATATCTTTCACTTGAACACTGGTAATAAGACATGTTTGATTGCTCATATTGATGAGAGTTGGCTATGGCATAAGAGGTTGTGTCATGTTAATTTTGATTGTATTGTTAAGATGAGTTCAACTAAGGCAGTTAGAGATATACTTAAGATTATGAAGCCTCATAATCCGGTATGTAAGGAATGTCAATTGGGAAAGCAAGTTAGAAGTTCTTTTAAGTTCATACATGAAAAATCTAATGATGTACTTGATTTGATTCACAGACTTATGTGGTGCAACAAGGACTAGAAGCTTTCAAGGTGATAGGTATTTCATGATGATTATTGATAACTATTCTAGGATGATGTGGGTGACTTTTCTTAAGGAGAAGTTTGAAGCCTTTGAGAAATTCAAGATCTTTAAAGCAAAGGTTGAAATAGAAACTGGATTGAAAATCAAATGTCTAAGATCAGATCATGGTGGTGAGTTCACTTTTCATGAATTTAATAGTTATTGTGAAACAAATGGAATCAGGAGACAATTATCTGCACCTCAGACTCCTCAACAGAATGGAGTAGTTTAAAGAAAGAACATAACCATTTTGGATGCAACAAGATCTATGATAATGGAAGCCAAATTTCCTCATATCTACTGGAGAGAAGTAGTGAGTACAATAGTCTACACACTCAACAGAGTTCACCTCAAAGGTGAAACCAGTAAGAACCCTTATGAATTATGGTTTGGACATACACCTACTGTTAAGTATTTCAGAATGTTTGGAGGTAAATTCTATATCAAAAGAGATGATTCAATTGGAAAGTTTGATCGTAGAAGTGATGAAGGGATATTTCTTGGTTATTCAATTCAAAGCAAACCATATAGATGTTATAACAAAAGATTGCAGAAAATTGTGGAGAGTGCTAATGTGAAAGTGGATGAGCAGTATAGAAATCATTCTATATCATATGACAGGGAACTGGTAGTGGAAATGATCATAACTGAACCAACAATGCCTCAACTAGTATAAGAAACTAAGACAAATACATCAACACAATCAAAAAATTCAACTCTGACTAATGATCAAAGCAGTGAACTTGAAGTTCAGAAGACACCAAGGTATATAAGATTAAATCATTCTGAAGATCAAATCATTGGAGATAGGAACAAGGGAGTTATGACAAGAAGAAGACTGGAAAATGAAGATGTATGTCTTATTTCTCAAGTTGAACTGGCAACTATTATTGAATCTTGTAAGGATAAACATTGGTTAAAGGCTATGGAAGATGAATTAGATCAGATAGAGAAAAATGAGACTTGGTCTTTAGTTTCCCAACCTAAGAATAAGAATTTTATTGGAACTAAATGGGTTTTTAGGAATAAACTGAATGAGGATGGTCAAGTTGTAATAAACAAGGCTAGATTGGATTGTAAAGGATATTCTCAAATGGAAGGAATTGATTATGGTGAGACATTTGCACCTTTAGCTAGAATTGAAGATGTTAGACTATTTCTTGCCTATGCAGCTTATAAAAACTATAAGGTTTATCAAATGGATGTTAAATGTGCATTTTTGAATGGTGAAGTTGAAGAAGAAGTTTACATTGAGAAACCTAATGTATTTTCACTGACAGATGATAAAGATATGGTTTGCAGATTGAAGAAAGCTTTATATGGATTGAAACAAGCTCCTAGAGCTTGGTATGCAAGGTTGGATAAATATCTTTTGAAGCTTGACTTTACTAAAGGCAGTGCTGATTGTAATTTATATTATAAGATCACTGATAATGATGTCTAGATTATTGAAGTATTTGTTGATGATATCATTTTTGGCGGAGAATATAATTTGTGCTTGGAATTTGCTAACAATATGAAGAATGAATTTGAAATGTCCATGATTGGTGAAATGAGATTTTTCTTAGGTTTGCAAATTACTCAAACTAACAAAGGCATTTTTATCTATCAAACTGAGCATCTAAGGGAATAGTTGAAGAAGTTTGGTATCCAGATAATTCCAAACCGGTAAGTACTCGTACGGTGACAAGTGAGAAATTATCTATCAAGGATACTTCTACACTGGTAAATCTGACAAGGTATAAGTCTATAATTGGTGGTATGTTATATCTAACTCAGACTAGACTAGATATTATGAATGTAGTAAGTATTGTTTCAAGATATCAAATTAATCTTAAAGAAAATCAAGAATGTGCGGTAAAGAGGATATTTCGGTATTTTCAAGGAACAACAGAATATGGTTTATGGTATTCTAAACATGATGATTTTACTTTATGTGCATATATTTGTTAGGTCCTAGAGACAACTGAGAGGGGGGGGGTGAATCAGTTGTCTAATAAATTCAAACCAAAAACAACTTAACCAACTTAATGCTTACTACCGGTAAACCAGTCTCATATGTCGGTAGATAGTTTTAACAGTTAATTGCAATATCGGTGAGGATTAATGCATGAAACAAAAAGACAAAGTCACCCACAACACATAACACCAATATTTGTACATGGAAACCCTGTAAGGGGAAAAACCATGGTGGGAAACCTTACCCACAATCAGATGATACTACTATAGATAGTAAGTATATACAAATGGGGTTTGCACATGCAGAAAGGCCAAGAACCTAGAGCTCATTGCTCAATCACAAAATGGGAGTCACACTGACTATAATTGGATGGTTAAATCCAATAAGAATGTACTGCTCAAAATAGAATCTTCATATGCTGGATTTAGTACCGGTGTAGTTCTGATTGTCTTCTCAAAAACCCTCCTTCAATCTTCAAATGATGTTTGCATGTATAGCTCTGCTTATTCTCGCATATACCTTCACACAATCCTTTTTTGCATTTCACATTCGATCTTACAAATAAGATCTTACATTTATATCATAACCTAGGACCAATTTTAGTAGGTCGGCTCTACAAGATATTACAATAAAAACAATTTACAAACAATACAATATCTGATGCAATAACCGATTCAACATGTCAGCTTAATGTATTTACAACAATAATTAATCATCTCCATAGCGTGTCGTGCTGATCTGGAAAAGATAAACCTGTCGGTGTAACCTGGACCTATTGCCAGTAACAACAAATATGCAAATATGAATATACCAATAACCAATTCTCCAAGACAAGATGTCCAATATTTGTACATGGAAACCCTGTAAGGGGAAAAACCATGGTGGGAAAACTTACCCACAATCAGATGATACTACTACAGATAGTAAGTGTATACAAATGGGGTCTACACATGTAGAAAGGCCAAGAACCTAGAGCTCACTGCTCAATCACAAAATGGGAGTCACACTGACTATAGTTGGATGGTTAAATCCAATAAGAATGTACTACTCAAAATAGAATCTTCATATGCTGGATTTAGTACCAGTGTAGTTCTGATTGTCTTCTCAAAAACCCTCCTTCAATCTTCAAATGATGTCTGAATGTATAGCTCTGCTTATTCTCGCATATACCTTCACACAATCCTTTTTTGCATTTCACATTCGATCTTACAAATAAGATCTTACATTTATATCATAACCTAGGACCAATTTTAGTAGGTCGTCTCTACAAGATATTACAATAAAAACAATTTACAAATAATACAATATCTGATGCAATAACCGATTCAACATGTCGGTTTAATGTATTTACAACAATAATTAATCATCTCCATAGCGTGTCGTGTTGATCTGGAAAAGATAAACCTGCTGGTGTAACCTGGACCTATTGCCAGTAACAACAAATATGCAAATATGAATATACCAATAACCAATTCTCCAAGACAAGATGTCCAATATTTGTACATGGAAACCCTGTAAGGGGAAAAACCATGGTGGGAAACCTTACCCACAATCAGATGATACTACTACAGATAGTAAGTGTATACAAATGGGGTCTGCACATGCAGAAAGGCCAAGAACCTAGAGCTCACTGCTCAATCACAAAATGGGAGTCACACTGACTATAGTTGGATGGTTAAATCCAATAAGAATGTACTGCTCAAAATAGAATCTTCATATGCTGGATTTAGTACCGGTGTAGTTCTGATTGTCTTCTCAAAAACCCTCCTTCAATCTTCAAATGATGTCTACATGTATAGCTCTGCTTATTCTCGCATATACCTTCACACAATCCTTTTTTGCATTTCACATTCGATCTTACAAATAAGATCTTACATTTATATCATAACCTAGGACCAATTTTAGTAGGTCGGCTCTACAAGATATTACAATAAAAACAATTTACAAACAATACAATATCTGATGCAATAACCGATTCAACATGTCGGCTTAATGTATTTACAACAATAATTAATCATCTCCATAGCGTGTCGTGCTGATCTAGAAAAGATAAACCTGCCGGTGTAACCTGGACCTATTGCCAGTAACAACAAATATGCAAATATGAATATACCAATAACCAATTCTCCAAGACAAGATGTCCAAATGATGCCTTTGACATTACCAAGTGTTGGTGATCATTATATCCCACCGGTGTACCAGATACTAGTGACTGTGTATAAGTCACTTGCTTGTCAGTGAGTGTTGTTGATACTCCAAAATGCCAGAGTTGATAAGTATTTAGTAGGTGTTGACATCAATGACAAAACCATACCAAAATACCAACAATCTCCCCCTTTGGCATTGATGGCAACACAAGATGGAAAAACCATCAAAGTGCCAAAAAAAAAATGCCAAATACCAAAAACCAACAATCTCTGAAAAGAGATCATAACCAGAAATCAAAATATAGATACAGAGAGTAATAATCTCTTCTAAGTAACAATCTCTCCTCCTAGGAGAAACATGTGTTTTCCTTGTGTTTTTCCATACCAATCTCTCCCCCTTTGACATCAAATGCCAAAGTTATTACTAAGCCAAGTTCATATACAAAATACCAATTAATTTAGTATACCAACTACTCCTCGTGAGAAGTAGCTTCCCAACAAAGCCGGAGTAAAAGATTTCTCTGTTAATTCTACCGGTTGATGACAATCATCAACTTCCTAAGTCTCTACCGGTGGGGGTATGACCCCAAGCTGGTCTCTGAGATATTCAAAAGTCTCCTTAGGCAGAGGTTTAGTGAAGATATCTGCAATATGCTCTTTAGTATTCACATAAACCAATTTTATTTCCTTTGCTTCAACATTTTCCCTTAGAAAATTCAGTTTGATAGAAACATGTTTGGTTTTAGAATGTAATACCGGATTCTTAGATATATCAATTGTTGCAGTGTTATCACAATAGATAGTAATAAGTTCCTTGCATTTTACCTTTATGTATTTTAACATTTGTGATGCAACATATTCTGATTCTACTATTGATAAAGATGTACAACTTTGTTTCTTACTCAACTAAGAAACTAGTCTATTTCCAAGAAAGAATGCTCCTCCGATGGTGCTTTTTCTATCATCTACATCTCTTGCCCAAATTGCATCTGTGTATGCACATAATTCAAAGTTTTCATCTCTAGTATACCATAATCCAACATTTATAGTGCCTTGTAAGTACCAGAAAATCCTTTTTACTGTTGATTCATGATTTCTCTAGGATTACTCTGAAATCTTGAAACAATACATACTGCATTCATAATATTAGGTCTGGTTTGTGTCAAATACAGTAAACCTCCTATCATAGATTTGTATCTAGTTGGATTTATAGGTGTAGATTCATCCCTTAGTGATAGTTTTTCATTTGTATTCATAGGTGTGCTTACCGGTTTAGAGTTCTCCATCCCAAATTTCTTTAGTAACTCTTTTAAGTACTTGGATTGACTCAAGAATATACCTTTATCAGTTTGTGAAATCTGCAATCCTAAAAAGAATTTTATTTCTCCAATCATAGACATTTCAAATTCTTTCTGCATTTTAATATAAAATTCTTTACATAATCCATCTTCTCCTCCAAAGATTATATCATCAACAAAAACTTCTATAACCAAGATGTCATCATTAGTCACTTTATAATATAGATTGTTGGCTATATTACCTTTAGAAAAAACAATCTTCAAAAGATACTTATCCAATCTTGCATACCAAGCTCTTGGAGCTTGCTTCAATCCATACAAAGTTTTTCTTAACCTGCAAACCATATCTTTGTTATCTATCAGAGAAAATCCATCAGGTTGTTCAATGTAAACTTCCTCTTCAAGATCTCCATTCAGAAATGCACATTTAATATCCATTTGATATACTTTGTAGTTCTTATGTGCTGCAAAAGACAAAAATAATCTAACTGCCTCAATTCTAGCTACCGGTGCAAAGGTTTCATTGTAATCAATTCCTTCTTTCTGATAATATCCCTTACACACTAGTCTTGCTTTATTTCTAATAACCTTACCATCTTCATTAATTTTTTTTCTGAATACCCATTTGGTTCCAATTACATTTTTATCTTTAGGCTGGGGAACTAATGTCCAAGTGTTATTCTTCTCAATTTGTTCTAATTCTTCTTCCATAGCTTTAATCCAATATTTATCTTCACATGCCTCATTAACTGATGATGGTTTAATTTGAGAAATAATACATACCTCTTCATTTATCAATCTTCCTCTTGTCATAACTCCTTTATACTAGTTTCCAATTATCTGATCTTCAGAGTCATTCAGTCTTACATACCAGGGTGTCTTTGTTTGTTATTGTTCCTCAGTTACTGTGGAATTTTCAAATGATACCAGGGTAACCGGATCTTCATTCTGTACCAGTGGATTCAGAGTAGGTTCATTTTGTATATGGTGAAAATGGATAACAATAATAACGATATTGTAAGGCTAAATGAATTCAACCACAAAACCCTAGCCTAACAACAACAAAGATCCACCATAACATATGAAGATTACCTAAGACAATGCAAATCAAATGAAATCACAAAGATTATACCATCACATGTCCAATAGGGTTTGGATCTCCATTGCTCTTGCTTGATATATTTGCTCTCAGATTTTATGTGTGCACAAGAGGTCAACAAAGAACGGAAATGTGGTTGCAAGTAGGATCGCATATGCCAAGTAGTCAATTGATCAAGTAGTTAGAATGATTGATTAGGGTTGATAATGAAGGAAGCATCTCCTTATATAGAAGACACCATATGAAATGGAGGGATAAGATTGAGAGGTGTAAAAGGAGGTCGGCTATGATTAGAGTATAGGTAAAGAAAATAATAAAATAATGAAAGGGGTAGGTAGTGTATGAATTAAGAGATGAATGACATGTGTCATGGGTAGAAAAGGTTAGTGAATTAATTAAATAAATAAAGATTTATTTAATTAACAGAGGAAGTGGGATAATTAAATAAATAAAATATTTATTTAATTTAGGAAAAGGATCTAATTTAAATAAATAAATGTATTTATTTAAATGAGAAATAAGGCTAGAAGAGGATAAATGAATTAATTAAATAAATAAAGATTTATTTAATTAATAGAAGAAGTAAGCTTAGATAATTAAATAAATAAAATATTTAATTAATTAGACTAGACAATTTTGGGTGTCTACATTTTGCCCCTCTTTGAGACAATGCGGCTTGTCGCGTTGTTTCAAAGAAGATAAGATGAACTGATACAAAGTTGCCCCAAGATGGGAATGATATGCCCCCTCGAGAGATTGCATGAAAATGTGTGAAAAGACCACAGACAATCTCTCGATAAGAAAGAAAGGCTAGAATGGACTAACCAAATAGGATAGAGTGACAAAGTCACGGGATAAAGAAGACTGACTCGGGAAATGAGGGCTAGGGGTTGTCTATAAGATAGACCATGGGGGAAAATACATCCTCATTGTCATATACACCTCCAAGAGATTAGAGTGCAGAGAGATAAAAGAGCAGCAACAGTCAACAGTGATGGCTTTGGTTCACAGATTCGACCACGTTCGCTGATTCCAGAGGCTAGCAGAGGCAGGAGAGCTAGTAAGTACCGCAAAACCTCTTTGTACTTTGATGCATTTATTGTTGTCATTAATACATTCTAGGTAGAGTAATAAATGCGCTTAGAATAGGGTCCAAAAAATGTCAAAAATGTGTAGGTGCTTCTGCATTGGTGCCAGGCACATTTATGCGGTCTAAAAGAGCGTTTATGCCAGGTAAGCGCGTTTGTGTCTAAAAGATGTGAACTTGTGTCTTCTAGGTCAAATCGGCAGTTCTGTGATGAACATACGCTGTCGATTGGATAAGCTATTGAGAGGATACACTCAAGTAGATCCTCTAGGGAAGACTAGAATAGATCAAGGCACTTTGTGATGAACAGTGAGTGCAAATGTGAGCAACACTTTGTGATGAATAGGGAGTACTAAAATATGAGTAGCATTTTGTGATAAACAGTGAGTGCAAATGTGAGCAGCACTTTGTGATGAACAGTGAGTGTAAATGTGAGCATCACTTTGTGATGAATAGTGAGTGCCACACACGTAGTACTTTGTGATGAACAGGAAGTACCACTAGGATAGAAGCAACACTTTGTGATGAACAGTGAGTGTCACTAGGATAGAAGCAACACTTTGTGATGAACAGTGAGTGTCACTAGGATAGATAGCCAGATGCACTTAGATAAAAAGTAGCCTTTTGTGATGAATAGTGAATGCCACGATGACTGACATGATTGATTTGCTTGACTACAGGAGTATTTGCCTATGCTGGAGTCACGAGAGAGATTCCCATCGACTCAGAGATTGCAACCTGAGCTAACAGTCGAGGAGCAAGCTACGATCGAGGCTATGGGATTGAGACATGTGTTGTATGTGCCTAAGTTTCAGGTGAACATGGGACTGTTGACTACGTTGGCAGAGAGATGGTACTCTGAGACATGTACATTTCATTTTCTGATGGGTGAGATGACAGTCACCCTTGAGGATGTATATAGGATTTTGCGGATATCGATCGACGAGGAGCTGATTCCATACGATCGAGATGGAGACAGGGATGCCCTTAGATGAGTGTTCTAGGATCTGGGACTGGAGATGAGGGTGGGACATGTGGCATGGGATACCATGACATGGACAGGATTAGCACTACTAGTAGTATTGGCAGGAGTGATCAGTGGGTTCCCCTGTCCGGATAGGGTGACACGAGGGGTGGCTGCAGAGGACACAGGGGCCAGATATGCCTATGTTTTGCGGGCCTGGGAGGAGATTTCCTACTGGTGGGATCTTTATTATGGTGCAGTGCTAGCAGATCAGCGGGCAAGGAGCTTCCATAGACCATCGCAGACAACGACAGCTACGGGAGGGAGTCGGAGGAGACAGGCATCTAGTGGTGGGGTTATGGGTCCTCCACCACCACTAGATAGAGGGGACAGGAGGGATGATCCTGGGGTGGGTCCTTTAGGGGCTCAGATTCCATTGAGGCTAGGTGGCTCTGAGGGAGGGAGTTCATCATATCCATAGAGGGTTCCCTATGTATCAGTATTGTACCATTTTTGTATGATGATGTAGACATCTTCGGGTGATTGTAGCCATATGATTTTTGACATCATTGTATCATGACACTTTATATATATATATATGAGATGATTCATCTTTGCGGCAACTATATGCATGCGTACCCATGTGATGAGATGTTTCATGATGTATGCTTATGATATGGATGTAAATATGTATATGATGCAATGCAATATTTTTGTTCTTTTATGTTTTATATGTGTATGCATGATGCAAATGTGAATGTATGTAATGCAGATGGATATGACAATGTAAATAACTATTTACATGATAAGAATATAAAATGTTCTAACATGTGTTGTGTGCAGGATGTGATGCAATTGTGATATCTATATGTATGTATGGAATGCTAACATGTGATAATGTAGGTGAAACTACATGAAATGCAAATGTTTTTGGCATGTCATTATACTCAGTCATGTGATAGCAGGCTATGCGGACTCGAGAAGGATGATGGAAGTCAATCAAGAAAGGGGGATGAAAGATAGAAGATATGAAAGTGAAAGAGCTTCTTGTGCGTTATCATCATTGAGCTTTATTATGGAAAGTAGGTTATGACAATCGAGGCATATGTTTGACCCAAAAAGTCATTGTACCTATTTGCATGGAGATAAGACAGTCACAAACAAGGAATGCCCCAGTTCATACTAGACTCACAGTGTCCTCATATCCTTGGACAAGTCATAGCATTACTAAGAGACAATCCACAAACAATAAAAGAAAATAGGTGACGATACCCCATCCTCACCTTTCTAGTCAAAGACATCCTGGAGATAGAATCTCTAGTCAAAGACATCTCGGAAAAGCTAAAAGACATGTCACCAAAAGATAAAATCAAAAGAAAACCAAGACTCAACACCAACATCCACTGTAGCCCTCAAGTTTAGTGTCTCTTGTCACTTGTATAAGTCTTATTTGATTGTGGTCACAATGTTTACTTTCACAAAAAGGATAGATAGCACGGAACCATATGTTGTCTGAGTCTGTTGAAAGATTTGATTTGTTGAAGCCCATTGTTGCTTCTATGTCTCATCTGAAACTGACTGAATCCATTAAACTGATACTTTATTGCAGAGAAGATGAAACTTTATTGCAGATCTATGATGCAAATGTTGCTTTATTGTGGATTGTGCGCGGACAGACTGAAGGAAGCTGGAAGAAACTATACTCCTCAAAACATGTGATGTTCTTAGTTCCACACCCATCACTAGACATAGGATTTGCTTTAGCCACAGATAGGATCTGTTTTATTATGGATGGAAAGGGAGGTGAAAAGGGAGGTTTACTATGAATGGCTAACCAATCTTGGGTAGATCAATAACAAGCCATGATGGGAATGGGTAAGTTTATTATGGATGAATTGGTCGTGAGTGTGTGCAAAGTGAAAAGATGAAAGTGAATCCTGAAGGAGGGAGGAACAATGTCTCTACACATGGCGTTGGTGACCCAGTTTTCACCATGGTACTTGCCCAGGGCGCCACCGAAGTGGTTTTCACTGTTGGACGAAATTATTTCTCTTTATTTTTTTCAATTTTTCAATGTTTTTTGTGTCACAAGGTGCCTATTTGCCAGGTTTTCACCAAGTAACGATTTTTTTTTGTTTTATAATTTTTTTTGTATTTTTGAAATTTTTTATTTTTTTGTATTTTTTGAATTAGGATACTTTGAAGAGCTATGTGTAAAACCTGTGAAGGTGCATGCTATTGATAGGATCCTCCAAAGGTTCACCTTCTGTAGTTGAGAGCTGATATGCACCAGATCCATATGTTACTGTAATAATGTAGGGACCAAGCCAGTTTGGTTCGAACTTGCCCTTCTTCTCTCTATCTTGTTGATTTTTAGGATTTTCTCTGAGAACTAAGTCCCCTACCTCAAATGTGTGAGGCTTGACCTTGTGATTGTAGCTATGACTCATTCGTTGTTGGTAAGCCTTGAGATGATTAAAAGCAGTTTGTCTTCGTTCATCCAGTAGTTCTAGCTCTTGTAAGCGAGAGACCCTATGGTCTTCATCACTGATGATGTTTTGCAAAGAGACTCATAAACAGGGTAGCTTGACCTCAATAGGCAAGATAGCTTCAGCGCCATAGACAAGTGAATAGGGTGTAGCTCCTGTAGGTGTGCGGACACTTGTGCGGTAGGCCCAAAGTGCAAGTTTAAGTTGGATATGCCAATTACGGCCAGCATCGTCGACTGTCTTCTTTAGGATTTTAAGGATTGTTTTGTTAGACGCCTCACCTTGACCATTACCTTGGGGGTAATATGGTGTGGAGAAACAATGGGAAATATGGAAGCGGTCACAGAGCTCACGAACATCCTTATTTTTGAAGGGATGCCCATTATCAATGATAATGGAAACAGGAATACCGTATCGGCAAATGATATAGTTGAGGATGAACGTAGCAATCTGTTTTCTAGTGACTTGTGTGAGAGGCACAGCTTCAATCCATTTTGTGAAATACTCTATGGCAGTGATAATGAATTTATGACCATTGGAAGAAGGAGGGTGAATCTTGCCTATGAGATCAAGTCCCCATTGACAAAAGGGCGAAGAAGATGCAATTGGTTGAAGTTCTTGTGCTGGCACATGTATGAGGTCTCCATGAATTTGACATTGCTTACATTTTTTGACAAACTGATATGAGTCTTTTTCCATATTGGGCCAGTAATATCCAGTCCTGATGAGTTTCTTGGCCAAGGTAGGACCACTAGCATGTGGACCACATATCCCTTCATGTACTTCTCATAACGCAATCTGAGCTTCATCGCTTTCTAAACATCTAAGAAGAGTGCCATCTAGACCTCGCTGGTATAGGATATCAACTAAAATGACATATCGAGAGGATTGGCGAATGAAAGTGTGATGTTGGTTATTTGATAGATTGGGAGGTAGGGTATTGTCACGAAGGTATGTGAAAATGGAACCATATAACTGGGACTCGGGACCGACAACACATATTGTCTCAATAGGCATGATCTCATATGAAGGAACCAAAAGGTTATCCACCAAGAACTCATAGCGAGTCTCATTTGGAGGTAGATCAATCAGTGAAACAATTGTAGCCATGGCATCTACGGCGCGATTCTGCTCTCTTGGTATCTGCTCAAAGTCTATCTTTGTGAAGTGTTGTTTCAAGTCATCCACCATTTGTTTATAAGGAATTAATTTTTCATCTTTTGTTTGGTAATCATTAGTTGCTTGATAGATGACAAGTTGAGAGTCCCCAAAAACACGAAGTTCCTAGATCTTCCACTGAACTGCAATCCGTAATCTTGTTGTTAATGCCCCATATTCCGCTATATTGTTAGTGCAAGGAAATGATAAGCGGTATGATTTTGGTATAGAATCCCCTTGAGGAGTTATAAAGAGGATGCTAGCTCCTGCCCCATGCTATGTGTATGAGCCGTCGAAGTACAGTTACCATGGCTTTGCATGTGACATTGTCAAAATAGATTCATCTGGAAATTCTGAACTTAGAGGAACATCATCTATCATGGGAGCATCTACTAATCGATTTGCAATGGCTTGTCCTTTTATTGTTTTTCTATCCACATACTCGATGTCAAATTCACTCAGGATCATTACCCATTTGGCTAGTCGCCCAGTAAGTGTTGCTTTATTGAGAAGGTATTTCAATGGGTCTATCCTTGCAACCAACTTAGTCTTATGAGTGAGCATGTAATGTCATAATTTCTGCGAAGCAAAGACCACGGCGAGACATGCACGCTCAATTGGTGTGTAGTTTAGCTCATATCCCACCAATGTGCGACTGATATAGTATACTGCTTTTTCCTTGCCCTCAGCAATTTGTTGTGCTAAGAGTGCCCCCAGTACTGTTGGAGTAGCTGATATGTATAGTAACAGAGGCTGATCTGGAACTGGTGGCATCAGAACTGGTGGATTCAGAAGATAATCTTTGAGTGTTTGGAAAGCCTGTTGACAATTATCATCCTATTTGAATTTGATGTTTTTATGTAGCAGGTGTTGAAAAGGATTACACTTATCTGCCAGTTGTGCTATGAATCTTCATATGGACTGGAGTCTACCTTGTAAGTATCGAAGTTGACTGATATTTCTTGGTGGTTGCATTTCCAAGATGGCTTTGACTTTTGTTGGATCAGCTTCGATTCCTCTTTTGGATACAATGAATCCTAGGAGCTTCCCGGAGGTTACTCCAAAGACACATTTCTTGGGGTTTAATCTTACTCTGTATTTTTCCAACCAATCAAAGATGACTAAAAGTATGTCCAAATGTGTATTCCTATCTATTTATTTTCCCAAGAGGTCATCGACATAATCTTCCACGGTTACGTGCATGAGATCATGAAAGATAGTAGTCATGGCTCTTTGATATGTAGCACCTGCATTTTTTAGCCCGAAGGGCATGACATTCCAGCAGAAAGTTCCCCAAGGACAAGTGAATGATGTTTTGTGTTGATCCTCGAGCGCGATCCTTATTTGATTATAGCCAGAGAATCCATCCATTAATGATAACATTTCATGACCTGCTATGAGATCAACAATCAAGTCAATATTGGTAATGGGAAGTCATCCTTTGGACAAGCTTTGTTGATGTCTCTAAAATCGGTACATATTCTGATGCTGTGATCTGGTTTACTGATAGGCACTAAGTTGGAGATCCATTCAGGATAATCAATTGGGCGTATGAATCCGACATCCAATAATTTCTCAAGTTCTGCTTTGACTAGTAATGCCACTTGTGGATGCATTTTTCTTAATTTCTGTTTCACTAGTTTTGCCCCCGGTTTAACTGTCAAATGATGCATTACCAAATCCGGATCTAGTCCAGGCATATCAACATATGACCAGGCAAAGTTGATTTGTCATTCTTTGAAGAAACTTATGAATTTTGACCTTTCTGACTCCATCAATGATTGAGCTAGGAATATGTTGTGTGGAACCTCTTCTGTACCAATGTTTGTTTTGATAGTCTCCTCTACCAACATGGATGACTTTTCCTCATACGATGCTAGGAGAATGTGAAGCCTTCCATCTTCAGGTGCCTCGGAGAGGTTTTCACCCTCAGATATGTCCTTTCTTTTTACTTTTTTGGGGTCAGACAGCGCCACAATGTGGTTTTCGCCATAAGACCCTTGGTTTGTTCTTATTTTCACATTTTTGCGACTGGAAGGTCCGACACCCTCACCAAAATATGCCATGCTATTGAGTTCTATAGTGTATCTCGCAATATGGTCCCCAGGAGGAAGATCATCTCGTATACCCAGATAGTCAATAAAAGCTTCATCATTTTGGAATGTGTCAAACTGTGTAGGTCCTTCATGATCCCAGTCAATCAGTTGGTGGTGAACAAGGGGAAGGCCTTCAATGTCTTCGAAGTTAGTGGGGCTAAGAGTGAAGATGCAGTTATATTTGGGTATGTCAAGATAATTATTGAGGTCATTGATGGCACTCTCCTCATCAATCTCGATTGCGAACGAATCCAAATTATCATCACTAGTAGCGCATTCTGGGATAGGTGTTCTCATCCTATGTGATTTCAACCTAGAACCTTGAGACAAGGACTGTGTGGAATCCTCATGGGTTATTTTTTGACCAACTCTGAACTTGTTATAAAATTCCTCTTCTTTTGTGGGTTTAGCTAGCTCCCTGAATGTCTCGGTGAGCTCGTAGTCACTGGAGGACTTATCTGAACCCCATTCCCATTCATTGGAGTCTGTAGAATAGCGATCCTCTTGTTGAATTTTGGCAGCTTTGATTTGTAAGGCTTCTTCTGTCCTTTGAATGTGGACCTTGGAAGTCAGGAAACCAAGTCCTTTCGAGTGTTCCTTTTTAAATGTCAATTCAGGTTGTAAAGGTTCAATGATGCCTTCCTTTTGTAACCCCAGAGGGCTTTTTCCATCATACCCAAATTTTTGTAGAATCTTGAAGCCTTTGCCATATTTCTCACATGGTAGACTGATGTGATCTTGTGTTTCATCTTCAATGTCTTTGTAAAGCATTTTGTATAAGTCTTCCTCTTCCAATTCGCCCCAACTTTGAAAGGTAGTAGGGTCCCATTTGAGTACCATGATGGATACTTGCTTGTTAGGATGTGGTCTTCCATATTCTTTTGGGGAACTCATGACTTGTCATAAGTACATGGTCTAATTTAAAGTGTATTCCCCCATGCCTTTGTCCTAAAACTTTCCTTTAAGCTCACCTTGTTTTGATGTCGAAGGTTTTAATGACTCAGGATCAATGTATGCCAAGGAAGGAACAACTTCACGATTACTGGGAATGATGGTCTCAGTTTTTGATCTCAGATTATGGCAGTATATGAATGGATTAGGATCACCGTTAACTGTTACCTCCACTCCATTATGCAGAAACTTAATGCATTGGTAATATGTGGATGGGACTACCCTCATTTCATGAATCCAAGGACGTCCTAGCAATATGTTATAAGTGAGATCTAGATCCAAGACTTGACAAACCACATCCTTTGTAACTGGCCCAACTCTGAGAGGCAAGGTGACTGTGCCCTTGGATGAACGTTCTTCATCATCATATGCCTTGATGGTGATTTGATTTGTAGAATTCATAGCTTTGTCAGAATATCCCAATTGTTTAATAGTGCTCAATGTACAAATGTTTAGACCAGGTCCTCCATCTATCAAGACTCATTTTATTCAATGTTTGTGTATGAAGGCTTCAACGTGTAATGGTGCATTATGTGGCTGACTTACGGAGGCATCATCGGCTTCTGTGAATGTAAGGGAGTTTGGAATGGAAAGGTATCCCACCATGGCTTGAAACTGGTCCACATTCAGATCAATAGGAATGACAGTTTCTCTCAAGATTTTGTCAAGAATGGATTTATGTGCAAGGGATTTGCGTAGGACCTCAAGAATGGAGATGAGCGTGGGTGTCTTCCCTAATTGTTCTACAAGGTCATACTCAGGTTTGGTTGATGAGGAAGCAGTGTTCTTGGCTAGAGCACCTTGCAAAGTGATTTTACCTCGACGAGTTGTGTGTAAGGCCTTCCCCAAACCAAGCTTTGATTTACTTAGTTGACCATGTTTGACCTATTAATAAATGCTTTATAATTCAATAGAATGGACTGTGTTAGGCAGATAGGTTTGTGAGAAAAATAATTGACCCAAGTTATAGAGTTATCGCACCTAGTGGTGTACTTTTGATGTGTTATGAAGTTGAAATCCTAAAAGACCCATTGATTGGATAATCTTGATTTAACGTATGTCAGCTATGTCTGGTGTAGAACTTATATGATTCTGTGATTGGGTAACATTGATGAATGTGGATGCTTCATTTATATGCTTTATAAATACAAAACTCCATAGTATTCTAGAATAGGATAAATTTGAGAGGAAGTATGTCATTATTAGATTTGCAGGACTTTACTATGATGATAGAAATAGGAATGCATGTTTTAATGTATGGATCAAAATTATGTGAATGATGATAATTGTTATGAGGAGTTATTTGGATGAAAGATGTATTGATTGATAAATGTATGTTGTATGCAGAGTGTTGTAGTGCATTATTATTCATGTGTTTTATATTATATGAGATTACTTGGAAGTACTAATGTGTGAATTGAGTTGCGCAGGAATTATCCATGTGACCATGGAAATATTACGGAGAACCAAACCTAGACTTATGTATGTTCGTAAGCCAGGGGTTGTCTATTTGGAAAGACAACACCCCATTTGTGTTGTATTTTATTCGTAACAGTGTATGCTGCATGAGTGTTAAGTGTCATTTAAATTTAATGTGTAAAACCCACAAGAGACGATTTCATGTTTTAAATTGTAAAAGTGTTTTATTTGTGTCACTTGACACATGTGTGGATTTAAGTTTAAATGTTTTATTTTTGTCTCTTGGTGGGAAAGTGTTCAACTATAGCTTTTTCAAATAATATAACGTGTTGTCATAAATACCTTGGGAAAGGAATCTTTGGAGAGGTCAACATATGTTTGACCCGAAAATAAACTTCAGAGGGGTTTAAAATGGGTTAAATGAACACCTAGGGGTAGTTTAATAGGGTTTCCTAAAGCCCATAAGGTATACCTAGGGGTTAAGGGTAATTTTAGGCATGTTTCTACTTTTAAGTGACCTTTTTGACACTTTAAAAATTGGCTTTTCTGAGTTGTGCGAAAATTAAAATTAGAAGTTTGATCTAATTGAAAACTTTCCTATTTGAATAAGAGTCTTTTTCCCATTCTGTCTTACTTTCCTTTTTGGTTTTTAGAAACTTGTGAGAACTCAGAGAATGAGCTTCTTAAGCAAGAATTTGAAAATTTGAGGGTAATCACCCACTCTCCATTTTTGGAGACAAAAGAATTTTGTAAAGAAAAAAAAAGATAGGATTTTTGGTTGGAGAATTTTAGCTAAGGGTAGAAAGAGAAGAACCGTGGAATTGGGCTGCTCATCCTCAACCAAACTATACTAACTTTTGGGCAGATTAAGGTTGGTCGTAATTATCATATAATGGATTTCTTATTGCATGTGTTTGTAAGTAATGTTTGTGAAAAATATTTGTTTTCGTGCATGCTCTCTTGGAAATTTATTTGGTAAATTGTTTTATACTTTGTATGTGTGTTTGGGAGTAATCAAGATCTCCTACTCTTGGGAGAGAGGAGGATCTTGTGAGTGGTAGAAGTGACAGCCCTCGAGTGAGAGACTCTCGTTATGAGAGCGATCACAAGGGAATTTGTGTGACCCTTGCTGCATGGCTTGTTTATGCATTGGGGGTCATAAGGAGGGAAATAAGGCATGAATGCCTTGGGGGGCATAAGGAATAAAGGGTTGATTATGTTATACTTGATGTATTTTGGTTGCCATGAGGTGGCTATATGCTTTAGTTTGCCATGAGGTGGCTATTTGTTTTGCCATACTTGCAGTCTCCTCAAGGTACTCGGTCCACTACCACCCTTGTAAGGACATCACAAATGTGTGGTGTAGTGTAGCCCAGGTTGGGAGTGTGTTTTGAGTTTGTCAGTATTCTGTCTGTGTTGCATGCTTGTTACCTGTCTAGGGCTTGGTTCTCCAAGCTCGGAGGTGGCTACTAGTTAGCCTAGGCTGAAAGGTGAGCACTCCATGGTCATCTCTTTGTTTTATTTGCAGGTTGTTAGAAGAAAATATCAGGACATGTAGATATGGCTGGAGTTAATTGTTGCAGAAATTTTTTGTAAATGTAATTAATATTCTTTGAAAGTCCTGATCTATTTGAAATGAGAGACCTATTTGTAAAATGACAATAAAGACTTGGGAATATGTTTTAAAGATATGTGATATTTATTTATGTTATATTGCAAAAAAGAAATGATTGTTTCTGGTGTTTAGTTTTGAAATAAATATTTGTTGTGTATAGGATGCTTTGAAAAGAAAGAAATGTATTGATTCCCTTTATGCATTTAAAATCAAGATATTAGAAAAGAAATGGAATAGATCTACCTGCATGTAGTAGGTTGGAAAATAAAATAAAATCTAAAATTTAGATCTATACATGGAAATATCATATTTAGTTTTATTTAAATCTGTCATTTTGTTTATTGCAGAAAATAAAATAAAAAACAGATTTATTATAGTCATTTCTAAAGTTTTATGTTAGTCTAGATTTATCTAGTTGCTGTTAAATTTATTAAATTGGTCATTTATATAGTTGTTGTTAAAATTATTAAATACTATCATTTGTTTAGTTAGAGAGAATAAAATCTATAGTTAAAACAGATTAAATGAAATAAATAGAAATTCTAAAGTTGCTATTCTAACTGATTTAATTCTGCTTTTTACTATATTTTGTCGATAGTAAATCAATATTTAAATAACCTATCTATTTCTTTTAGCAACTAGGATTTTGATAAAAAGGAAATAAATTCAATGATTCAAATCTGCAGAAATTATCCAATCTGCTAAATATGTTTCAGATTTTATATTTTTCACAGAAAGCTTTTTCATAGAAAGCTTTTGTCCTAGACACCACATATATATAAACAGCTTTTCATGCCTATTTTGAATATTTTAAAAATTCATTTTCTCAGATATAAATAGAAATAAATTTATTGTCCAATATATCTATATATATATTAAATGTTTAAATGAATTCATTACTTAATAATAAACTTATTTGTTTGAAATATATATATATATATATATAAACTTAAACCAACATATTCATATATCAAAATATATAATTGCACTTTTTAAATAAAGCAAAAAAAAAAATACTATTTAATACTTTATTTTATAAAAAAAAAATATTATTACAAAACAAAATCTTTTTTTAAAAAACAAATCTATAAAAAATAAAAAATAAAAAATAAAAGAGGCTTTTTGTAATGATTAAAACAGAATTGGGGTTTATGGGTATCATGGTAAATTTAGATATGTTTAACTAAAAGGGGGATAAACCTCACTTTAAATATATAAGTGTATATTAGATAGATATATATGTAATCATATGTGTATTTTAAATATACATATATATATTTATGTATAGTTTAAAATTATGGAAGTGAAAAAAAAAAAAAAAATTGTCCTGAATTTAATTAGTCTATTTACCAACCTTAATTCCTTTTTATCAATGTTAAATGTGCATTTATATATAATGCATAGGACAAATTGAAGAGTTAATTATTTTATTAGGTGTTTATATTTTATAAATGTTTAAATAGTCAAGAGGGCATATTTAAAAATAAATTAAAAAAAAATGCTTAAAATTCTAATTAATTTTGGAGGTTAACCTTTTAGGGGATTTTTAATGAAAAATATAATGAAATATTCTACAACATTATTATTATCATATTTGGATAAACATAGTTTAGAAGTTCAATCGGTTGAAATTAAAGCAAGGGGTAATGGGATTAATAGAAGCAAAATATTAAATAGTTGATGTTTATTCTAATTCATTTTAGAGATCAAAATGGTTTTATTTTTATAATTAAATGGAATGGTTCAATATAGTAAAATAAATAATTTAAGAGGATATTGTAATAAAATTTCTCTATAAAAAAAATTAAGGGACTAAGTCAGGCGTACCTTATTATCCCAAGTGGAGTCTTTCATCAGACAATTTAATTAACTTAATGATGTTTGGCACCTTAATTGTATCTACTCAATTAGGCAATATTAATGAAATGAAATAGCAATAGTGTTAAGATTTAATAAATAATTGATATCAAACCCGGTCATTATATTAATGTCTGTTTAGTAGAAATGGATCCAAATAAGTACTAAAAAGCGCAACTAAAATGAAAGGAACTTTCGAGAGAACTTAATAACACCCTCATGAAAATTATTTGCTCTGCTTGATAATAAAGTTATCATAATTGTTATGTTAGTATTTAATATCAATTAAGATTTCATTTAGAACAAACTGTTAAGTTGTCACAACTATTTAAGTAAATGAATGCATGTAATTAAGTGCTTAAAAAAAATAAAAAAATTGTCGGTTGTGTTTTGCCCAAAAGTTTGGGCATGACATTTTGGTATCAGAGCCCTAGGTTCATACACTGGTGAAAATGGGCTACATTCATAACTTAGTTGAAACCGAACTATGGCTTGAAGTATAACACCTAGATGGAAACATGTGATATAACAAAGTGAAACATAAATGAAAATTCTTTTAGATCAACAGATCAACAAATATCAATTCAAGGGGTTTCAAGGGTCACTAAAAGCCCTAAAATTTGGACCTATTAGTCATAAGGCTTATAGCATAATAAAATCCCAAGGGTTGCAAAATGTTCAGTTATTTATTTATATAAAGTATTTCGGTGTTTAAAAATGAAAAGATAGTACTTTTGTGCTTATGAGGTTACCATTCAATTGGAACCTAAAATGCAATAATTGCCCTGATCAAACCAAGTAGGAGGAGATGAATCTTTCAATAAAATACCTCTGATGGTAACTAAAGGAGTGCCATCCATCGAGATATGTTCTTGACATGGCAGATCAAGCGAGATAAATTAGACCTTAGATAGAGGCACCATAAACAAGATAAATAAAATTGAGACAGTTTAAGTTATGTTTTAAGCTATGTGAAAATTATAATGGTTAAAAAGATCAAGGCCGGCATAGAGAACATAAATGAAGAAGAGTTAAGGGGTACTCTTGCGAATCTCAGGAAAGAAGCATTAACCTATCCTAATGACTAGGTACCTTAAGAATGTGGTCAGGATAAATTTCTTATTAAGAGCAATTGTTAGACTATGTTTGTAGCAATATAGTGGAGTTAGAGATGGATAACCCTGTAGATAGGAACTCAAATGATGAATGGAAATTCCCTTGATCAGAAAACCCTAGTAATTAAATAAGGACAAAGGAGGCATGAACTTCTTGGGTAAAGGAACATATTTACCATTAACCCTAAGCTCATCCGTGGTTACATAATTGGAAAAAAAACAAAAAAAAAACAAGCAGGTAAAACCTCAACTAGTTCCTTTATGAGAAGATAATCTTGAAGAAAGTAAATAATGGAAGAGAGAGTAGAGTTGATTTAGGAATCAAACAAAAGATCTCCATTGAAGTGCAAGGAGTGTAAAAGTATTAGGATCCTATAACCTAGGAAGGTGTAACTAGATGTCATTTAGAAACTAAGAAGCAAAGTGCAACCCAATCATGGCTAGTCGTTAGGTACCAGTGAAGAACATGCAAATAGAAATGGCTTATGGAAAGATTGTATAACAATAAATATAATACTAAAGTGTTAATGAGAATTAGTTGGCAGTATAAAATATTTGATGAGAACATTGATAAGGAGCCGAGTTATGTGGTTAGCTAAGGATTTGGAAATTATGGGAGTCTTAAGACATTGGTAATTGTTGGACATCCTTATGTTATGCCATAATAGGGTAACTGGATATAGGATGGTAAGATGGTTTGTTTAGATTGAAGAGATCGAAGGTGTGATATGCTGGTTTTGGCTAGTAAGTTAATATAAACAAGTAATATGGGATGAGATAATTTCCCTTTTTACTAAATTTTAATTAAAAGGATGGGTGTTGGCCACTTTTCGAGTGCACGCCCCTTGATTTCAGAGTTGCTTAAGTAAAGTAGGAGGGAATAAGTCCATTCTTCAAGTTGTTTGAATTGTGTCATGAAATGTGTGGGTTGGAATTGTTGACAACCATTATTGACCTTACTTAACAATAATTCCACCCCAAATGGCTCTTAACCTTAAGTGTTAGTACTTTGGCAAAAGCTCCTGCCTAATGAAGGCAAGTGTATGTTAAAGGTGAAAATAAAAGGAGCTAACATAAGGTGCTAAGAAACCAAATGATGTCCCTAGTAAAATTATATGAATACATTATACCGATCCTAAGAGATTCCAAGTAAACAAGTGTCAATTTTGTACCAAACTATTAACCGTGCGTATAAGACATGAAAATGTCGATGCTTGAAGCTACCATGTAACATTGAGTCTAGGCTTAGCATATTAAGATAATTAATGGAAGTCCAAGAGGAAAGGACGAAGAATGGTGGAGATTAGTGCAATTACTTGTCAGAATATAATGGTGAACGTTAATTACCCTAGATAGATAAAGGATTATATCGGAAAGGTGTGGCTTACGATAGCTATCATGCGAAGGTTTGAATGAAAGATGATCTATTAAACAATTGCAGTCCCATGTATATAAGATATGTCGTAAATAATAAGGGAATGTAGATAATCTAAGAATCTCAAGAGTCTAATAATCACTTCCTAACACACTCAGGACGTGTGATCCTGGGTGATGAGTTGCGGTTACTCCCTAGGGTATGACCAGTACGGCCATCTTGTTTCGAGTTTGATTCGACATTATTATTATTTTTTATTTATTTTATTTACTTTCTTTGAATAAGCATCTTGTGATCTAGGGGGCTAGTACTTTCTGTTTATTTATAATTTTCATTTTATGATAAAAGGACCACTAAATTGATGTTCTTTTTATTTGAGTTATGGCACTTGCCATGTTTCTAGTTTTTAATATTTTTCAATTGCCGGCATTTTTCTTCTTTTTATTGGATTGGGCAGAAGTAACTTGTATTTTTGAAAAGTGTCAAGTGGTCATTTTGTTGGTTGATATAACTAGCCCTAGTGATGTGATTTGTGTAAATGTCTATCATGTTCATTGAACCACTGATAGTCTGTCAAGGGAGAATACCGCAAGGAGTGAAATTAGGCACAAGAATTAACAAAGAATGTGTTTTTTTATCAAATTAAGATAAAGGAAGGAATATCCCTCTAAGTAAAATTAATTGCGAGTAATCTAAAAGAAAAAAAATTATAACATTAGTGTGACCTAGACCTAATGAATTACGAAAGTAATGATTGTCGATTGGTAAATTTAGCATGTGTATGGAGATGGTTGCATGGATGATATCTGAAATAAGTATTAATAATTTCCATCACTCCTTTGGAATGGGATTGTAGGGTAACTTAATGGTTGGAAAATTGCGAATGATTCTCCCTATAAAACTTAAACCTTGGAGCCTAGGAATATAAAAACATTTTAATCCCTAGTGGTAGAAAACTACCCTATATAAGGGCGGAATTAAAAACAAAAAAACAAAAAAAAAAAACCTAAATTTGCTTTGGCCTTGTCACCTAAGAAAGTAGGAAGAAATTATGTACCTAGGACGATTTAGCAAATAGTGTATTAACACCCTAATGAGGTGCCTCGAATGTAGAATAAGTAGATTCATTGTGGTTAAGTGTGATGTCGATTTTCTTAAGTAAAATGCTTGGACGTGAATACAGTAGGATAAACATGCTTTTAAAAAAATCCTAAACAAAGTAGAACTCCTAGAAAATTCAATATGTGTAACCTTTATTGTGAGAGTTGATGTGTGTTATTGATATGATCTGGATGGCGAAATAATGTAAGTTATTGAAAGATAAAACCTTGCAAACACCTACCTAAGATCAAAGGGAAATGTAATGAAAATACTAAGAACTTAACGTTGTGAAGATAGTAAGTTAATTACAATAATAAGTTGATTTTGGTATTTTATCCTTCTAGTAGGCAAGGTAATAGTTTGAGTAACTTATGGAAATGGAGGGAAAGGTTATGTCCCTACTTTGAAAATTCTACTCATGCGACTTCCAGGAGTAAGTCGAACCCTAGGGGAGGAGGATGTAAGGCCTTCCCCAAACCAAGCTTTGATTTACTTAGTTGACCATGTTTGACCTATTAATAAATGTTTTATAATTCAATAGAATGGACTGTGTTAGGCAGATAGGTTTGTGAGAAAAATAATTGACCCAAGTTATAGAGTTATCGCACCTAGTGGTGTACTTTTGATGTGTTATGAAGTTGAAATCCTAAAAGACCCATTGATTGGATAATCTTGATTTAACGTATGTCAACTATGTATGGATGTAGAACTTATATGATTCTGTGATTGGGTAACATTGATGAATGTGGATGCTTCATTTATATGCTTTATAAATAACAAACTCTATATGATTCTAGAATAGGATAAATTTGAGAGGAAGTATGTCATTATTAGATTTGCAGGACTTTACTATGATGATAGAAATGGAATGCATGTTTTAATGTATGGATCAAAATTATGTGAATGATGATAATTGTTATGAGGAGTTATTTGGATGAAAGATGTAATGATTGATAAATGTATGTTGTATGCAGAGTGTTGTAGTGCATTATTATTCATGTGTTTTATATTATATGAGATTACTTGGAAGTACTAATGTGTGAATTGAGTTGCGTAGGAATTATCCATGTGACCATGGAAATATTACGGAGAACCAAACCTAGACTTATGTATGTTCGTAAGCCAGGGGTTGTCTATTTGGAAAGACAACACCCCATTTGTGTTGTATTTTATTCGTAACAGTGTATGCTGCATGAGTGTTAAGTGTCATTTAAATTTAATGTGTAAAACCCACAAGAGACGATTTCATGTTTTAAATTGTAAAAGTGTTTTATTTGTGTCACTTGACACATGTGTGGATTTAAGTTTAAATGTTTTATTTTTGTCTCTTGGTGGGAAAGTGTTCAACTATAGCTTTTTCAAATAATATAACGTGTTGTCATAAATAATACCTTGGGAAAGGAATCTTTGGAGAGGTCAACATATGTTTGACCCAAAAATAAACTTCAGAGGGGTTTAAAATGGGTTAAATGAACACCTAGGGGTAGTTTAATAGGGTTTCCTAAAGCCCATAAGGTATACCTAGGGGTTAAGGGTAATTTTAGGCAAGTTTCTACTTTTAAGTGACCTTTTTGACACTTTAAAAATTGGCTTTTCTGAGTTGTGCGAAAATTAAAATTAGAAGTTTGATCTAATTGAAAACTTTCCTATTTGAATGAGAGTCTTTTTCCCATTCTGTCTTACTTTCCTTTTTGGTTTTTAGAAACTTGTGAGAACTCAGAGAATGAGCTTCTTAAGCAAGAATTTGAAAATTTGAGGGTAATCACCCACTCTCCATTTTTGGAGACAAAAGAATTTTGTAAAGAAAAAAAAAAGATAGGATTTTTGGTTGGAGAATTTTAGCTAAGGGTAGAAAGAGAAGAACCGTGGAATTGGGCTGCTCATCCTCAACCAAACTATACTACCTTTTGGGTAGATTAAGGTTGGTCATAATTATCATATAATGGATTTCTTATTGCATGTGTTTGTAAGTAATGTTTGTGAAAAAGATTTGTTTTCGTGCATGCTCTCTTGGAAATTTATTTGGTAAATTGTTTTATACTTTATATGTGTGTTTGGGAGTAATCAAGATCTCCTACTCTTGGGAGAGAGGAGGATCTTGTGGATGGTAGAAGTGACAGCCCTCGAGTGAGAGACTCTCGTTATGAGAGCGATCACAAGGGAATTTGTGTGACCCTTGCTGCATGGCTTGTTTATGCATTGGGGGTCATAAGGAGGGAAATAAGGCATGAATGTCTTGGGGGGCATAAGGAATAAAGGGCTAATTATGTTATACTTGATGTATTTTGGTTGCCATGAGGTGGCTATATGCTTTCATTTGCCATGAGGTGGCTATTTGTTTTGCCATACTTGCAGTCTCCTCAGGGTACTTGGTCCACTACCACCCTTGTAAGGACATCACAAATGTGTGGTGTAGTGTAGCCTAGGTTGGGAGTGTGTTTTGAGTTTGTGAGTATTCTATCTGTGTTGCATGCTTGTTACCTATCTAGGGCTTGGTTCTCCGAGCTCGGGGGTGGCTACTAGTTAGCCTAGGCTGGGAGGTGAGCACTCCATGGTCATCTCTTTGTTTTATTTGCAGGTTGTTAGAAGAAAATATCAGGACATGTAGATATGGCTGGAGTTAATTGTTGCAAAAAAATTTTGTAAATGTAATTAATAATCTTTGAAAGTCCTGATCTATTTGAAATGAGAGACCTATTTGTAAAATGACAATAAAGACTTGGGAATATGTTTTAAAGATATGTGATATTTATTTATGTTATATTGCATAAAAGAAATGATTGTTTCTGGTTTTTAGTTTTGAAATAAATATTTGTTGTGTATAGGATGCTTTGAAAAGAAAGAAATGTATTGATTCCCTTTATGCATTTAAAATCAAGATATTAGAAAAGAAATGGAATAGATCTACCTGCATGTAGTAGGTTGGAAAATAAAATAAAATCTAAAATTTAGATCTATACATGGAAATATCATATTTAGTTTTATTTAAATCTGTCATTTTGTTTATTGCAGAAAATAAAATAAAAAACAGATTTATTATAGTCATTTCTACAGTTTTATTTTAGTCTAGATTTATCTAGTTGCTGTTAAATTTATTAAATTGGTCATTTATATAGTTGTTGTTAAAATTATTAAATACTGTTATTTGTTTAGTTAGAGAGAATAAAATCTATAGTTAAAACAGATTAAATGAAATAAATAGAAATTCTAAAGTTGCTATTCTAACTGATTTAATTCTGCTTTTTACTATATTTTGTCGATAGTAAATCAATATTTAAATAACCTATCTATTTCTTTTAGCAACTAGGATTTTGATAAAAAGGAAATAAATTCAATGATTCAAATCTGCAGAAATTATCCAATCTGCTAAATATGTTTCAGATTTTATATTTTTCACAGAAAGCTTTTTCATAGAAAGCTTTTGTCCTAGACACCACATATATATAAACAGTTTTTCATACCTATTTTGAATATTTAAAAAATTCATTTTCTCAGATACAAACAGAAATAATTTTTTTGTCCAATATATCTATATATATATTAAATGTTTAAATGAATTCATTACTTAATAATAAACTTATTTGTTTGAAATATATATATATATATATAAACTTAAACCAACATATTCATATATCAAAATATATAATTGCACTTTTTAAATAAAGCAAAAAAAAAAATACTATTTAATACTTTATTTAATAAAAAAAAAAATACTATTACAAAACAAAATCTTTTTTTAAAAAACAAATCTATAAAATAAATAAATAAATAAATAAAAGAGGCTTTTTGTAATGATTAAAACAGAATTGGGGTTTATGGGTATCATGGTAAATTTAGATATGTTTAACTAAAAGGGGGATAAACCTCAATTTAAATATATAAGTGTATATTAGATAGATATATATGTAATCATATGTGTATTTTAAATATACATATATATATATTTATGTATAGTTTAAAATTATGGAAGTGAAAAAAAAAAAAAAAATTGTCCTGAATTTAATTAGTTTATTTACCAACCTTAATTCCTTTTTATCAATGTTAAATGTGCATTTATATATAATGCATAGGACAAATTGAAGAGTTAATTATTTTATTAGGTGTTTATATTTTATAAATGTTTAAATAGTCAAGAGGGCATATTTAAAAATAAATTAAAAAAAAATGCTTAAAATTCTAATTAATTTTGGAGGTTAACCTTTTAGGGGATTTTTAATGAAAAATATAATGAAATATTCTACAACATTATTATTATCATATTTGGATAAACATAGTTTAGAAGTTCAATCGGTTGAAATTAAAGCAAGGGGTAATGGGATTAATAGAAGCAAAATATTAAATAGTTGATGTTGGAAAAAGTAATATACAAACTTGATTTAAATTATTCTAATTCATTTTAGAGATCAAAATGGTTTTATTTTTATAATTAAACGGAATGATTCAATATAGTAAAATAAATAATTTAAGAGGATATTGTAATAAAATTTCTCTATAAAAAAAATTAAGGGACTAAGTCAGGCGTACCTTATTATCCCAAGTGGAGTCTTTCATCAGACAATTTAATTAACTTAATGATGTTTGGCACCTTAATTGTATCTACTCAATTAGGCAATATTAATGAAATGAAATAGCAATAGTGTTAAGATTTAGTAAATAATTGATATCAAACCCGGTCATTATATTAATGTCTTTTTAGTAGAAATGGATCCAAATAAGTACTAAAAAGCGCAACTGAAATGAAAGGAACTTTCGAGAGAACTTAATAACACCCTCATGAAAATTATTTGCTCTGCTTGATAATAAAGTTATCATAATTGTTATGTTAGTATTTAATATCAATTAAGATTTCATTTAGAACAAACTGTTAAGTTGTCACAACTATTTAAGTAAATGAATGCATGTAATTAAGTGCTTAAAAAGAAAAAAAAAATTGTCAGTTGTGTTTTGCCCAAAAGTTTGGGCATGACATTGTGACATGACATTCAGAGGTAGGTTCGGAAGAAGATCCAATGCCTTTTAGGACAATCCTGGGTCTCCGAGTAGAATTCTCACATGTTTTGTCCTTGATGATAATGGTAGAGACATAATTGTCCATCGAGATGTGATTGATAGTTGAATCATAGTTGTAGGATGCTCTGGTATAGTTGGTTTGATCCTCTGTGGCTTTAGCTTTTCCCTTTTCATGTTTTGGGAATGGTTCCTTAAACATCTCATGTTCTTGATTGGAGGAATGTCCCTCAATCTCAATGTCACCTCTATCAATGAGATCTTGTATGATGTTCTTCAGTCAATGACAATTTCCTGTCTTATGACCCTTTCTCTTATGAAATTCACAATACTCATCATCGTTCCACCAATTTGGTTTAACCTTTGGTTCATATGGAGGAAAATTTAGAACTGTGATTATCTTGTTTGCCACTAGCTTCTTGAAGACTAACTCAAGTGGTTCTCCTAATGGGGTGTACTTCCTTCGTGATCTGGAAGTTGTTTGAGTATTCACTTGATTGTTTATAGAACTTGATCTAGAAAAAATGAATTTGGGTCGCACTGTGTTGGCATCAACAACACCATCATTGACTGTGTTCTTGTTTTTATTCCAAAATCTTGGCTTGTCTTTTCCTTTAAAGTCATCTTTGTTTTCCTTGAATATCTTGATGACTCCTTGTTCATTTAGGACCTTTTCTGTCGCTAAGCCTTTTTCAATAACGTCCTTGAAGGTGGACAAACAAGCTTTTCTTAGATCATAGCCAATGTCTTTGTTAACATTCTGGGTGAACATTTCTACCATTTATTTTTGTGGAATTTCACAAGAGCATCTGTTGGCTAGATTTCTCCATCTTTGTAACAATGATGCAAAAGACTCTCCCTCTTTTTGCTTGGTGTTGCACAAAGTAGTGACTAATATGTCTGTCTCTATGTTGTAGGAGAAATGTTGAATAAATGCCTATGCTAAGTCACCCCATGACTTAATACCAGGTGGGAGTTGGGAGAACCATTCCATAGCTTGATCACCTAGGCTCTGTGGGAATAATCTCATCAAATATGTCTCTTCTGCTGCTACCTCAATGCAAGCTATGAAAAACTATCTTATGTGTGCCTTAGGATCTCCTTTTCCTCTATACTTATCAAATTTAGGCGTCACAAAGTGTGTAGGAAAAGGAGGCATTGGAATGCTTTTGTCAAATGGATAAGGACATATGTCTCTCATTATGTATGTTGGCTTTGGTGTATTTATGTCCTCCATTTTCTTTTGTAAGTCCTTGATTTGTTGCTCCAAATTGCTCTTAGGTGGAGATCAACTTCTTGGATCATACCCCATGCTTGAGGCACCAATTGGAGGAGGAGCATGTTGCATATATGGATGATATTGATCATACACATGTTCATATGGAGGAGGTCTATAGTGATGCTGCATATATGGACCACTTGGTATAGATTCATGTTGAGGACCGCCATATCTATTTTGTCCATGTATACCATACTCCACAGGCATGTCGTGTTCTAATGTGTTACCCCCAAATTTGACACGGGGTTTCCTTGTGTCCAAATTTTGAGCATGCCTTTGAATATCCAATTACTTTGGTGGTTGATCCTTAGCATTGGTATGTGATTGAGCATATCTTTCTGCATAAGACTTCCATAATGGTCTGTGAAGGTGAGTATCATATGCTTGACCATGTGTATGTGGGACCTCTGGTTTTTGAAACAAAGATGATGGTGATTCAGGCACAAGATGTGGTCTTCTATTGCCTCCACTATTAGGTCTCCTTTGATCCATGTTGGAGTGAGTTTGTTGCAAAGGTTGATTTTCCATTATTTGAGACATGTCAAAATCATGAGGTATCTTGGCTCCACTTTGTGCCATCATTTGTAAGAAGTGTTGTCTATCCCTCCTCATTATTTCCTCAATCAATCTATTGAAGCGAGGATCCATTATGGATTCTTCCACATCTGTTGAATGTACTGAAAATTTGTCCATATCATCATTGTTTGTATCATTGTTGTTTGTAGTGTCCATGTTCTCAACATTTGCAATGTTTCTATAGGCATCCATGTCAGGTAATGTAGTATGATCAGAATTGAAAAAGATATCATTGTCATACTCATAAGAACTCATGTTTGTGGACTCTTGAGCCTCTTTAGTTTCTCTCCTAGATTTTTGAAGGCGAGTTTCAACCATGAACTAGGTATTGACCAAGATGTGTGAGACTAGATGAAAATGGAAAGAGTATGGAAGACTAAGAGTTGGATGGAATATAAATGAATCTGAAGTGTACTTGCAATGTCCAAAGTGTAAGACCAAGTATGTATGTAGTAGAGTAGGTGTGGCTTCCAAAGAGAGGATAGTTTCTCTTGATGAGGTAAGTTGACCTTGACTCTAAGTAAGACCAAATGAGACCCAAAGGTGATAGACCTTGATGAGGGACCACCTAGCAAAATGTTGTTGTATGTAGTGTGTTGACAAAGAATGATGAGGACAAGCAAGTGACCTTTTGACTCAAGTTTAGACAAATGTGAATGTAATGTAAGGTGTAAAGCAATGATGGATTTTGTGAGACCCAAAGAAAAGTTGAATGCTAGATGAAAACCTGGAGAAACAACCTAGGAAGCTCAAGAATTCCAAAACTGGTTGCTCTTGTTTGCTGGACTGTAAAATTTTTCCAATTTGTGAAGTTGTGACCAAATCTGAATGTTTGACTATTTTTCGTGACAAGAGGACACAATGTTGATGAGGACTCAATGTTTGCAAGTGTTTAGACTTAAAATGACTCCAAGAAAAGTGTGTTGTTTGATGTAAAAATGTTTTGCATACACTTGAAGACACAAAAGACACAATGTTTTGCTGTTTGGTCTTGAATGTTTTGAATGTTTAAAATAAGTCAAGCACAATTCTTATGGTTGGCCAAGACAATAGTTGTTGATCCCACATGAGGTTTTACCCTCGAGGCTACGCTATTCAGACCAGATACTTAGATGCTTCACCTCACTGGCTCCACCCTCAGTACTCACTTCTCAGGTCAGCCAAGCATCAGTCCCCACAAAAACTCCCCATGGCGAACTTTGTATCTCTACTAAGAACCGTATGTGTGTGGACCGCTACCAGAGGTCCGACCTCCTGCCTCAACAACTAGAAGGATTTTGACTTCTAAAACAAAAAGGTGCTAGTAAGGGCATCCACTCATGTGGCCATACATGTGGCACTTTTAGCTCTGTAAATACAGAAGGCTCCCAGTTGGTAGGGGTTACGCCCTACAACTGATCAAATAAATTTGATCAAACGGGTTTATGGGGAGACATAGTGTTGGTATGAACTAATCAGCACACGTTATCCATAGTTTTCACCATGAATACAGTTGTTTATAGTGGTTTAGAAGAGGTGGGTTTTCCTCGCTACCACTTGGGTCATTCTCTTCTCACTAGTAGTCCTAATGACCACACGAGAAGATAGGCCCTCTAAAGATTAAACAAAAAGAGCTTATTGCTCAAGACATAAAAGACAATGATTCAATTTTAGTGCACCAATTGAAGTGTTTGCTAGTCTATGAAAATAAGGCACACAATAAAAATCCAAAAACCCTTGCCAATGACCTGCAACAAAGATTTATTAGTAGTTTGGATTGTTTCAAATGATCACCCCTTCCTGCAAGCACACAAATTAGGTAAATTTTAGATCCAAAAGACTTTGTGAAATAGGGGCCTTCAACAATGCATTTTGTTGACCAATTCAAAGATCTGATTCATCATAAAAAAAGACCACCTGTAAAATTTCAAGAGATTTCTAGAAATGTAAGAAAATCCAAAAAATTTGCTAATTTTCTCCAAAACTTAATTTTTTTATGAAAAATCATAAAAAATTCATATAAAATGCAAAATCGATCCAAAAAATCTAAAATTTTTACTAGAGAGTCCTGATGGTCATCCAAACCTACACAAAAAATTTTTTACAACAAATCTAAGCAGTTTGTGAGATATGAGTAAAATAATGCAAAACCCTAATTTTCAAAGATCTGATTTTTGAAGAGTAATTTTGCATCAAATTTAAAATCACAAAGAAAATCTGAAAAATTCGCTAATTTGCTCTCAAAATTATTTTTTTATGAAAAATCATAAAAAATTCATATAAATTGACAAAATGATCCAAAAAATCTGAAATTTTTACTAAATGCTTCTATTACTTTTTCTGACATGCACAAAAAAGTTGATGTCAAAATTCGAAGCCTTTTGTGAGATCTGATCAAAATAAGGAGAAACCCTAATTTTTAAAGATCTAATTTTTAGGGAAATATTTTGCATCAAAATTAAAATCACAAAGAACAGATCCTATGTATAATTATGAGAGATTTCCAAAAATGTAAGAAAATCCAAAAAATTCTTTTATTTGCTCTCAAAATTAATTTTTTATGAAAAATCATAAAAAATTCATAGAAAATGAAAATGTGCTTGAAAAATTCTAAATTTTGGATTGAGAGCTCTTGATACTTTCTTCAACCTGCAAAAAAAATTTGGTGCAAAATTTCTTAGCTTTTTGTGAGATATGATTGAATCTCTCCAAGATCTTGATTTTGTGTCCAAAACCCTAGCTGCACAAGATTATTCTCCAAATTTTTTTACAAAACAACAATATAGGGTTAGAAAAATCTGCAAAAACCACAGATCTAACAAAACTCCATGTCCCACCAAGTGTGCCAAAATGTATATGGTGAAAATGGATAACAATAATAACGATATTGAAAGACTAAATGAATTCAACCACAAAACACTAGCCTAACAACAACAAAGATCCACCATAACATATGAAGATTACCTAAGACAATGCAAATCAAATGAAATCACAAAGATTCTTCCATCACATGTCCAATAGGGTTTGGATCTCCATTCTTCCTATCTCCATTGATCTTGCTTGATATATTTGCTCTCAGATTTTATGTGTGCACAAGAGCTCAACAAAGAACGGAAATGTGGCTGCAAGTAGGATCACATATGCCAAGTAGTCAATTGATCAAGTAGTTAGAATGATTGATTAGGGTTGATAATGAAGGAAGCATCTCCTTATATAGAAGACACCATATGAAATGGAGGTATAAGATTGAGAGGTGTAAAAGGAGGTCGGCTATGATTAGAGGGTAGGTAAAGAAAATAATAAAATAATGAAAGGGGTAGGTAGTGTATGAATTAAGAGATGAATGACATGTGTCATGGGTAGAAAAGGTTAATGAATTAATTAAATAAATAAAGATTTATTTAATTAATAGAGGAAGTGGGATAATTAAATAAATAAAATATTTATTTAATTTAGGAAAAAGATCTAATTTAAATAAATAAATGTATTTATTTAAATGAGAAATAAGGCTAGAAGAGGACAAATGAATTAATTAAATAAATAAAGATTTATTTAATTAATAGAAGAAGTAAGCTTAAATAATTAAATAAATAAAATATTTAATTAATTAGACTAGACAATTTTGGGTGTCTACACATTTGTCAAAATTTATGTTGTTGGTTCAGAGTCTATATACCTTGAAGTTCCTCTAAATTGTTCATCAATCTTTACATTTGTACTTTCAACAATTTTTTGCAATCTTTTGTTAAAACATCTATATGCCTTGCTTTTAGATGAATAACCAAGAAATATTCCTTCATCACTTCTAGGATCAAATTTGCCAATATACTCATCTCTTCTGATAGAACATTTACTTCCAAAAATTCTAAAATATTTAAGAGTAGGAGTAATACCAAACCATAGTTCATGAGGGGTCTTACCAATTTCACCTTTGATGTGAACTTTGTTGAATGTATAGACCATTGTACTGACTGCCTCTCTCCAATATACATGTGGTAGGTATGCTTTTGATAACATACTTCTTGTTGCATCCTAGATAGTTTTGTTTTTCATTTCAACAACTCCATTCTGTTATGGTGTCCGAGGTGCTGATAGCTATCTTCTGATTCCATTTACTTCACAGAATGTATTAAATTCCTTAGATGTAAATTCTCCTCCTTGATCTGATCTTAGACATTTGACTTTCTTACCGGTTTCATTTTCTACCATAGCTTTGAACAATTTGAACTTTCCAAGTGCTTTTGATTTTTCTCTGAGAAAAGTAACCCAACACATTCTAGAATAGTCATCAATGATTAGCATGAAATATCTATCACCTTGTAAGCTTTTAGTTCTAGTTGGACCACATAAATCAGTATGAATTAAATCAAGAGCATTATTGGATTTTTTTGGAATACTTTTGAAACTAGCTCTAACTTGTTTTCCAAATTGACATGCCTTACATACTGTATTGTGAGGTTTGACAATTTTAGGTAAATCTCTAACTGCCTTAATAGTGTTGATTTTCACCATGCAATCAAATCTTACATGACATAGTCTCTTATGCCATAGCCAACTTTCATCAATATGTGCAATTAAGCATGTCTTTTCACTATTATTCAAATGAAAGATATTACCCCTAGTCTGATAACCAGTTGCAATTTCCAAACCAGTTCTATTCATGATTTTGCATTTTCTATTTTTGAATTGTAAGTGAAATCCTTTCTCAACTAATTGACCAACACTCAAAAGATTATGATTTAATCCTTGAAAATAGTAAACATTGTCAGTGTTATGCTTACCATCAAGAGATATTGTACCCTTACCTTTGATCAAACAAGCTTTGTCATCTCCAAATCTCACTAAGCCTCCATTGTATTCTTGAAAGTTCAAGAATTTACCTTTGTCTCCTGTCATATGATGTGAGCATCCTAAATCAATGATCCACTCATCCTTTACTTCAACTTTAGCTGCCAAGGCCTATTCTATCGGTTGAGCAGTAGGTGCCGGTTGATCTTCTATTATAGCAACAAAAACTGATCCATTATCTATCGGATCCTCATCAAAATCATCAGTCACTCCTTCATCAGCAATGTAACAAGATTTGTCTTTATTCTTCTTAAATCTGTATCTCTGATATTTAGGGTTAGGCTTGTATGTTCTTCTAGCTTCTTCTCTTAGTCTAGAATGTCTATCAAGGCATCTTGAAGCCATATGACCAATCTTATTGTAGTTAAAACATTTAAAGGGTGCTTTACCTTCATACTTACTTCCAACTAGACCTTTAGTCATTTTCCTTGCAAATAGTGCTTCAAGTTCTTCAAGTTCTTCGTTTTCTTTCCTTCTTTCTTCAAGTTCTCTTGCATAAAAGGCTTTCCAATCAGATTTGTCAAATGATGGAGTAGATGATGTTGATGCTTTAAAGGCTAAATCTGTCTTTATAGCAGCAACAGGACCAAATTTTTCAATTTCAAAAGCTAAAAGTTTTCCAATCAATGTATCCCTAGTTAGTGATGTATTAGGCATTGTTCTTAACTCATTTATAGCAGTGAATTTCATTTTATATGCCGGTGGCAATCCTCTTAAAACTATTGAAACAATTTCATCCTCACTTAAGGTTCCTCCACAACATTTAATACTCAAAACAATCTCATTTACTCTTTCCATAAAAGCAGAAATCCTTTCATCTTCTTCCATTTTCAGATGTTCATACCTGACTCAGAAGCTTTCAAGTTTTGTAATTTTGACTATGGAATCTCCTTCATTTAGTGTTTCCAAATGATCCCAAATAGCTTTAGCAGTAGACCTATCTGATAGTCCCATGATTTTTTGATCAGGTAATGCTCTCAAAAGTGATTGTCTTGCTTTGCAATCATTTTCCTCATCTTTAGTCAAGTTGGGTGGATTGGGCTGACTCTGAGTAGGAGCAGCATAACCATTCTTTGTAACATCCCAGATGTCCTTTCCAATGCAATTTAAATGTGTCTCCATTCTGATCTTCCATATGCCATAGTTAGTTCCATCAAGTTTAGGACTGTCCTTCCTGAAATAGTTAGTAGACATTAGATCTCCTCAAGTTGTTAAACTTCTACAAAAGAGGACTAAGCTCTGATACCAATTGTTAGGTCCCAGAGACAACTGAGATGGAGGGGGGGTGAATCAGTTGTCTAATAAATTTAAACCAAAAACAACTTAACCAACTTAATGCTTAATATTGGTAAATCAGTCTCATATGTTGGTAGACAGTTTTAACAGTTAATTGCAATACCAGTAAGGATTAATGCATGAAACAAAAATACAAAGTCATCCACAACACATAACACCAATATTTGTACGTGGAAACCCTGTAAGGGGAAAAACCATGGTGGTAAACCTTATCCACAATTAGATGATACTATTGCAGATAGTAAGTGTATACAAATGGGGTCTGCACATGTAGAAAGGCCAAGCGCCTAGAGTTCACTGCTCAATCACAAAATGGGAGTCACACTAACTATAGTTGGATGGTTAAATCCAATAAGAATGTACTGCTCAGAATAGCATCTTCATATGTTGGAATTAGTATCGGTGTAGTTCTGATTGTCTTCTCAAAAACCCTCCTTCAATCTTCAAATGATGTCTGCATGTATAGCTCTTCTTATTCTCACATATACCTTTACACAATCCTTTTTCGCATTTCACATTCAATCTTACAAAAAGATCTTACATTTATATCATAACCTAGGACCAATTTAAGTAGGTCGGCTCTACAAGATATTACAATAAAAACATTTTACAAACAATACAATATCTAATGCAATAACTGATTCAACATGTCGGCTTAGTGAATTTACAACAATAATTAATCATCTCCATAGCATGTCGTGCTGATCTGGAAAAGATAAACCTGTCGGTGTAACATGGACCTTTTTGTTGGTAACAACAAATATGCAAATATGAATATACCAATAACCAATTCTCCAAGACAAGATGTCCAAACGATGTCTTAGACATTACCAAGTGTTTTCCGTGCCATTCCAAGTGTCGGTGATCATTATATCCTGTCGGTGTACCAGATACCGGTGACTGTGCATAAGTCACTTGCTTGCCGGTGAATGTTGCTGATACTCCAAAATGCCAGAGTTGATAAGTGTTTAGTAGGTGTTGACATCAATGACAAAACCATACCAAAATACCAACAATACTGACTCAGATTGGGCAGGTGATACTGATGATATGAAGAGCACTTCTGGTGGAGCTTTCTTTCTTGGAAAGAAATTGCTTTCATGGATCAACAAAAAATAGTCATGCATTTCTTTATCTACTGCAGAAGCTGAGTATGTTGCAGTAGCAACTAATTGCACTCAAGTCTTGTGGATGAAGCAAATGTTGAATGATATCAAGGTAAATTGTAGTGAACCGGTAGTTATCTATTGTGATAACTCTATAGCTATTGACATGTCTAAGAATCCTATATTTCACTCTAAGACTAAGCATATTTCAATAAAGTATAAATTTTTGAAGGACAAGGTAGAAGAAAAGGAAGTCAAATTGATTTACATGAACACTAAAGAATAGATTGCAGATATATTCACTAAACTGTTGTCTAAGGAATCATTTGAGTACTTGAGAGATAGGTTAGGGGTTTCTACCCCTCTGAAAGAGACTTGATTAATGCAGTTTTTCATTAGTCCGACATGCATTACCAGAGATATTATTCATTCCGACACTGATGAGTGGTGCTACTACTCAAGGGGAGTAGTGAGCTTTGAGATACAGAGTTTTATATTCTTGCTTTGATATTTTTGTCAGATTTCTGGCATTGATGTCAAAGGGGGAGAGATAGTGATGTGAAAAAATTAATTTAGAACTTTATAGAGATATCATTCTATTATCACTATTTCGAAAATTGGGTATTCTTGTCCCATAATCGGCAAAAATCTGCAAAGATGTGTTTGACATAAGCTTGTTGCCTTTGTGTTTTTTTGGGTCAAAGAGGGTTTAAGGTTTTTGAAAGATTTGACCCTTCCTATGTTTTGAAAACCCTTGCGTTCTATTTCTGCATTACTTTTTCCACTTAAGTGGAAGGGTCGCTCAGTCATGAAAGTGTCCCCCCCTTTAGGTTTTCCCTAGTCGGTCTTTTAAATATTTTTAATTTTTTCACCTTTACCTATGTCTTGTTTTAATCTTTGTCGGGCTTCTTAACTATCGTGCAAGTCAAGGTTGATCTTACAGTTTGTGTTGTTTTGCTGTGCGAAGATGCCTACAGTTTAGCGTTCGCAAAGTGGCGAAAAGGGTAAGCGGGCCCGACCAAAGGATTGTTCATTAGGTAAAAGGAATGCATCTTGTATTGCATCCAATGGCTCACGATGCTTCGCTATCCCAAGATGCATGTGATTTACCCTCTGTGAAATAGTGAAAGAGTTTGCGGGTCCCAGAGGTAAGCGGTTCCTTTGGTTAACGGATGATCAGTGTGGAGTTGATCCAACGGTGCACATAGATTCGCAGCCAAAAGATGTCCATGTTTTACCTTTCGTGAAGTAGCACAAAGGTGGAGGGCCCAGGCAAGGTGGTCACGAAAAGGTTAACAGTCGAGCAATTTCCAAAGATCTAATGATTGTCGTTGCTTCACGAAGAAGAGTTGCTTGAGGTTTAGTGTTCGTAAAGTAGAGAAAGGGTTGGTGGGTCCTAAAGATAGGCAGTCATGATTTGAAAGATCAATCAACTTGGAGTTTGATCGGACGGCCCGCATGGATTTGCAGCCCCAAATTAAATGGAGTTTATAGTTCACGAAATAGTGAAATGACATGGCAGTCACATAGTGGATGACATGGCAGGACAAGTGGGTCACTGGGTTGAGAGAAATGATGACTTATCAGATGCATGTGGCTCCAAAGGATTGCTTGAGGGCCCGCTTTGATTTAACCGATGATGGTGTTGAAACCCATGGTGAAATAGAACACATGGCGGTCCTAGAATGGAGCCTGACGGAGTTCTTGAGTGAATAGGAGATCGACATGTAATGTTCATTCGCCGATGATGAAACAAAGCAAGTGGTTTCCAAGCCGGGGGCCCACTTTAAAGGTTTGAGTACATTAAATGGCGCACATATCGAGGTGGATCCAACGATGGGTGTTGTTTCGTAGCTCAAAGATGCAGGGTGGTTATCTTTCATGAAGCAGCGAAGATCACTTGCAGTGATGGTGGTGTGCAGTTAGCAGAAAAGACTGGTGGTCAGCGTAAGGAGTAAAGATCATGTGAGTGATAATTGATTGAATGGCCAGTGTTATTTCACGTGATTGAAATGCACAAGGTTTGGTGTTCGCAAAGTAGCAAAAAGAAGGTGGGGCTCGTTACTAATATGGAAGGACTGGAAGGAGTAAAGGCGGTACAAGTTTCCAAGGATCCAATGAATGTTGTTGCTTCATGAAGGAAAGGTGCGGGGTATTAAACTCCATGAAATGGCGAAACAATGAAATAGGGAAATACTCAAAAAACTGATAATCTGTTGAAGCCCGTATTTAAATTCGATTTTCAAATTCAATTTTGAGTTGATGGCCGAAGCATGCGGGATTAATGTCTCAATTTAATGCCAAGTTGTCGTATTAAGGTCCACATCAATTGAATATTGGCACCATTTCGATGATTTTTTTGTAGAGGAGCTAGTGCAGAGCGAATTTCTTCAAGACAGTAATAGGTTTTTTGTATCTTGCTTTCTAATTACAGTTTGAAAATTGGTTCTTTACTATGTGCTTAGCTTATCAGAGTTTTGTTTAAATCTCAATTGATATAATTGCATTAAAGGGATGGCACCAAGAAGGGAGTTCACAAGGAAGGTAAATTATCAAGATAGGAATATGTGTGATGACTTCCTAGAACAATTGACCATGTCCTCGAATGCTATGGCCAAAATCAAAGAATTGGTTCCTAAAGCCCCCCGTCTAAGGATTGGAGACGGTTTATATGACAAGGGTAGATGGTTAAGGGATTCGTAAATAGGGATTTCAGGGCTGGGTCTTTTTAAAGTGGGATTCAGTCAGAGACATGCCAGTGCCCCAATGACTATCATATGGGAACTAGATGTGGGGAAGCTCATAGTCCCTGGGGTTTTTATGGATGTAGACTTGCTAACCCAGATCGCACACAATTATGATCTTGTTGCTAGATGTGTGAGGAATGTCAATGGAGGAGCCCTTATAGAGATCAATGATGATGAATTTAGGAATTTTTTCAAGCTCAGTGAGGCATCAAATTTATTAGACCCTATTGATTTTGAAACATTGGTCCAAGTTTATGATGTGCAGAAAGATCACCTTAGGAGTGGTCCTTTGAAGGATTTTTTTGTTAAAATAGGAGGGTTAACTGTAGTGGGCCCTAGAACCATGGAACCCTTCTCCTTGAATTTGTTCACTTTAAGGGCCAAGGGCATGTATTGGTCACTATGTCAGATCCTTGGGGAAGATGAAGAAACAACCAAGCCAACCCATTATATGTTAATGATGGCACAAATTTTGAACCCCTCTCTTGTAGTGACATTTGATTATGCACCTTACCTCACTGATGCAATTCATGTAGGACTTATAGGGATAAAAAATGGTAAGGTGGATAGACCTTTTGGATGGTATTCTCTTCTAATGAACATATTTTTGTTCAAAGGATCTGATTATTTTGCTAAGGAAATAGATTTGATCAAAAAAAAGGAAGGTTGGGAGATGCCTATGCAACTATGGAGCACAATTTTGTCTTGGGATAGAGAGGATGCCAGTTATTTGAAGTTTGATAGATGATTTGCATCTAGGATTAGGATTCTTCTATGCCCATAGAACCCTAGGATCCCAAAGGCTCTTTTGGAATTCCTTAGGCCTAAGGAGTTTGCTGAAGGTATTAAGATTGTTCATAATTGGGGAGATATGTATTTGTACCATGTTTCTATAGTTTTCAGAGTTTATGGTTTCAGAGGCACTCTATATTTATTGCCTTATCAAGTCCCATTGCAGAGGTCTTAAGGCAAATTGGAGGTGTACAAGAGGTAGAGCAAACAAATAGGGGTAAAGGGACTATTTTCCCAATTCTTACCATGGCCCATCAATTCGTGATCACCAAAGGTGGTTGGAAATTCTTTGATGACTTTTTCAATCGTATAGGTTGTCTACTGCAGTAACCAAGTTTGCTAACCCTGAGGATTTTTTCAATGGTATGTTCAGGAGAAGAGCAGTATGAAAAGGTAGGACACAAAAAGGGTCTGGATTTCATTCATCAATTTGATAGCAGTTATTTCAACCCCTTTGAGGAAAAGATCAAATTCTTAATTCTTTACTTTGAGGATTTAATGCAAACTCTAAAAGAAAAGAGGGAGGCTATAATAAGAGATAACCCTGACAAGGCTAAGTTAGTTCTACCTAAGTATACCTGTGCTAAAGCCATCCCTCCCAGCGATTATGTGATGCACAAAAAGTCAAAATATAGTGTATTGATGCCAGTAATAGGCGAGCCCTCCACTTCAAGAGGGAAGAGAACAATTGAAGATGTCATTGACATCCAAGAGTCCCCTAAAAGGCAGAGGGTGGGGAAAGAAGTGCAAACAGGTGAATCTTTGTACTCTCCATCTCAATCCCCTATCCATATAGGAGATGAATAGGTAGTAGCAGAACAATTGTTGCAGTTAGGAATCCTCAGAGAGATTGCTTACACCTATGAAGAGACACAAGAGGAAATGCTAGAAGAGCCTCCTAGTGCCAAGATGAACCTAACTAAAGATGAGTTCAAAGGTAAAGAGTTAGACCTGGCTGTCAAGCAAGCTAGTGAAGAGTTCCTAGCTGACAACAATTTTGTCACAATAGGGGCATTCATGAGATTTGTATGGAAACAAAACATTGAACAATTGAAGGCAAGATGTGAAAAGAGAATGAGTGGGCAGCCTCACAAAGATACAACCTTAGTGGAGGAAGAAGTTAAACAAGAAATGATTGCTGAATTCAAAGCCATCACTCCTGAAGCAGGAAGGGAAATGGTGTCAAAGGCTGGTGTCCTACTCCCCCCTGAATGGGATATAACAGATGCCTTGGTACTTGAAGTAGTCAGGAAAGAGACCAAGCCTATGGAGGGAGTGACATTCAGCAAAGATAATGCTACTCTAGTCATGTGGTCCCTAAAGAGGGATGAAAGTAGAAAAAGGAAGGATACCTCAGGATCTAGTTTTCTAGGAGGCATGATAGTAAAAAGAGTTCAGGATATAGGGGTGGTAGAGGCTGCTAGCACAGTTTTAGAAACTATAAAATTCAATGTAGCAGTGGCAGAAAAGGAGGCAAAGGAAAAAGCTAATCTCCAGTTGAAATTAGAAACAATCTTGAAGGCTTATTTTGAGGCCAAAGAAGGAATAGCTAACTGAGATAACATCATTGTTGAATTGAAGCGTCAATTGGTAGGACAGAACCATCAAGGTGAGTCCTCTACTCTAATGATAGATTCTTCTCCTGCACAAACTCCACCTACCAATCCTATTATAGATTTTCCCCCTTCTCCTATGCCTTCTGGTTTTCAGCCAGCTGAGACCATTCAACATGAGTTGGAAAAGTTGAAACAGGCTCAAGCCTTGTTTGCAAGTAAATGTGAAGAGAAGGTAAAGGCCACCATTTTGAGTTTTGCTAATATAGTTTAGGCCCCCACTATACACACTAATATGAAAATAATTTTGGACACCTTCTATGAGCTGACTGAGGACAAGGCTATTTTAGAGCCTATTCTGAATAAGTGGATACCAAGAAAAGTGGATTTAGAACTTATGTGTGCATCGTATGATGAAGCAAGAGAGGATGCTATTATTAAATCCACATGTGAGATAGCAAAAGGTCTGACCAAGTTAGCAGAAGGAAGAATGGAGAGGAAAGCTAACTTGTACAGGAAAGAATATACTAAGAATAAATTTGAATTGTTTCCTGGGGTTTTGTCAGCCAAAATTAGTTGAAGGACAAACAGGTTTGGCTTGATGAGCTAGGAGCTAATTTTTCTTTAAGGGTGAATGAAATCATCAACAAAGATGACACATCTATGTTTGTAAAAACAATTGAAGAGATAGAAAAGATAAAGTCACACTATGGCTTTTTGGAATCAGAGGTGAGGAAAGTAAGAAACTCTTGGAAAAGGTTACTTAAGTTGAAGGAGAAAATTGTTGGCTATTTATGGCCTAATGATGATGTGTTCCAAGAGTGGACCAAGAAATATGCGGTGCAAGTAGAAGGAATCCCAGAATGGTTAGAAGATGCTATAGAGGAGAAACAAACCGAAAAGGCCGCTGAGACCAAAGAGGACTTGTAACTGTTTCTTTGAAAGGAATTACAGTTGTAATTAATCATTCTTAGGAATGTCCGAAGCTTGTATGCATCCATAATGTTATAAATGGATATCGAGACTAATAGAAAAGGGATCACAAGAATTTTTGTAAAGAAAATTTGCATAAATATATCTGGGTTTTTTCTAGCTATCACAGAGAATACTTTGAATCATGAAAGATTATTTTTCAAAAATGAGTATAAAGATATAGATCAACACTTTTGAGGCTTAAATCTATGTTGTCTTTTGGTGTGCACTCATTAATTTGTTGGTTTCATTTGAATAGTCTAGGGTTATCTGATTGAACATGGATTGTAAGACAATCATATGGATGTGTTTCTATCTTTTCTCTTCAAGGGAGAGGAATTGAATATGCATGAAATATCTCTATTAGTAAATCAATTGTTTGCTTATTTTGAATTTGATAAACGGTTTTAGTTTTAAGAGGATAAAACTCATGTATATGTTAGGCATGTATGGGGTTAATTAAGGCCGAGGTGGTGAAATGTATGCGATTGTTCAATTTTAGAATTCTAATTTGATTTGGGTGACTCTGTAGCCGAAATAAGGCACTGATATCCAGTTGTGGTTTTCTTTCTATTTCTCTTTCCCATAGTCTTTGTGGGTGGCAACTCTGACAAAGTATAACCAATTCTATTGAATAAATATAACTCTTTTAAGAAAAACAAGAACAATGTAGAGAGTAAGGAACACTAGGTCATTCATGAGGAAGCATCCTCAAGAGACATTGCAAGAGGGATTACCTGAACAGGCATGGAGAGGCCAGAAAAGATCAATTGTCCATGAGCCATCTAATGTTGCTTGGGTACAAAAGAGCATTAATATGGGTAAGTCCCCTGATAGACCCATATATGCAAATTCAAACTCTTCCTCTCATGAATCCGATCAGGACATTTTTGGTTTTCATTATGGGTTACTTGGTAACAATGAGGATGTCCAAATTTTAAATCAGAAGATCTCTCATGCTAGTTTTTCTGGGAAGGAAAGGAATAGTTCAAATATTAAAATGGATTATGTGCCTAGGACAATAGATGGAATTATTAGTTTAATTGATATAGACCAAGTCAATATATCAGATTTTGAAGAAATGTTCCCTAATGAAGATAAGGTGTCCCAAGAAATTGAGGCCCTCAATAGAAGAGTCCATCACTTAATATCTTTGAGAGCACAGAAGGAAGCAAATAAATAAAAGGAAGTGAAAGCTAAACTGATTGAGAGGGATAGGCTTCTATGGTAGATTGTTGTTCTTGAGTTATTCACCCAAGAGAAAGCTAAAACTGAGGATCAAGGTCCAGTCATCAGAGAGAATTTAGTTCCCATAATCAACCCTATATACAAATTTGTTGTGCAACCAAATAGAGAGGTCTTAAGTGATCCACAACCTGTTAGGAATAACATTGACAAAGGAAAACAAAAGTGTATGGAAGATGGGTTTGTTGGCATTATGTGAACCAGTATGGGGACATGATGACATTGTATGTTGTCATTGATGTCAATGTGTTGAAGAAGAGAGAATTGGTATGTTACCAAGAACCGGTATAACATTGTGAACTAGTATATGTGCCAAAGTGAAGCGGTATGTTTGTTCAAGGTAAACTAGCATATGGTTATGGGAACCGGTACATGGAAGCTTTGTATGGCTATTGATTGGTAGTCTCAACTTCAGGGTTTCCAGTTGAAGTGCTTCAAGCCTGTGTGACTCAACTGTTGACTTTGTGTGATGACTTAGCATTGTAATGAAGAATAGATCGTGTTGCCATGACAACCTTGTGCATGTGAAGGATCTTGCATGAAGGAGATTGTTCCTATCTACCTCAGGAATGTGTGAAGTCTGTAAACGGTGAAAACGCATGGTGGGTTATCAGCCGCCATGAAAACGGTGGAAAACGAATGATGGAGAACGTCTTGAGATTGGTTCAAGATTGTTGCATTTAATGCAATGTGCTCAATGTTCAGGATTGAACCATTTGAATTTCTTAACCTAACAGGTTTAGGGTTTAGGGTTAATGCTACCAACCTATTTGTTTCCTATAAGGTCGATGTCGTGTTTCTTTCTGAGTTTGTTGGCAAAAGTTGTGTGTGTGTATCCAACTGAAGGGATACGTGATTCATGCCAGACTAGAGGAGAGAAGTGATACCTATAGAGTGTAAGTGTAGAAGGTGAAGAGGAGCTAAAGCGGATCTGCTTTGGCATTGAGTGTTGTTACCAGATCATTGTAATACTTGTTGATCTCTAACCACTTCAATAGTTGGGAAATCCCTTAACAGGGTAGCTTTAACTGGCTTACTATAAATACTTTAAAAGGGTGACTCAAAACCATTGAGTTCTTGAAATCCTCTAACAAGGTAACCTTTAATAGGGTTTAACCCTTAACTAGTTATTTTAGCCATCCTTTAACCGAGTGATCCCTAACAGGATCGGTTCCTAACAGAACCTATTTTATCAGTCTTTAACCGGACAAGGCTCCTAAGAGAGCGAACTTCTAAAGAGTTCAAAAACATCTTGTGGGTATTCATCCCCACCATGGTTTTTCCCAGTTGGGTTTCCATGTGAAAAATCTATGTGTCATGTGTGGTGTTATTCATGTGATGGTCTAGGTGATGTGTGTCTGAAGGTAAATCATGTTGATCTAGCTATTTATATATCTTTGATGATAGATTACTTGTTCATGCACTAGGGTGAAATGGAAATGAAGTATTAGATTGTATGAAAAGATAAGTGTTAACCAGTTTATGCTTGTCTTAGTTATTCTGGGTTTTGTCGATTGTACTCTGTTTAAGACCGGTGTTACTATTTGTCTGCTTAAGCACAATGTCTGCAGACAAACTGGTTTAGGATTGTGTTTTTGTCTGTACTGATTCACCCCCCCTCTCAGTACCAATTTGGTACTATCCATTCATCATTGAGTTATCAATTAGTATGAGAGTGTCCTCCAGGTCCTCTATGTTATAAGCTTAACTGCTTGAGGAAAAGATCCCAGTCTAATGATGAAGAGGGAAGGTCCAAAGTTCAACAGAGATAATTTTAGTATATGGAAAGATAGAATGAAGATATACATTAGAAGCATGGGTGCTCAACATTGGATCTATGTTGAGAATGCTTATGTTGCCCCTACCGGTACTCTCACCGATGACCAAAAGAGAGAGATGTAGGGGAATGGGCAAGTCATGGAAGCCCCAATTAGCAGTTTATCTCACATTGAGTTTATTGATGTCCAAGATAAAGTAAATCCCAAAGAAGTATGGGATACTCTTGAAAATATCTATGGCAGTGATGAGCATGTAAAACAAGCTAAGGAAGAAAGCCTTAGAGGGAAGTTTGAAGAAATACGAATGGTTGAAGGTGAGACCATTCAACAGTATGGAATAAGAATCAAAATAGTTGTCGGAGATATCAAGAGTGCAGGTGGTAAGATGAAAGATTCCATTGTGGTAAGCAAAGTTCTGATATCCTTATTACCGGTCTATGCAATAAGGGTTGCTGCTATTCAGGAGTTGAGATCAATAGATAAGACTTAGGTATCCCTAGACTCCATCATTCCAAAGTTGATAGCCTATGAGCTAAATAGTTTTGATGGCAGTGTTCAAAAGACTGAATCAGCTTTTAAAGCTTCTGTTGTACCATCGAGAAAAGGAAAAGAAGCTAGCACTAGTGGTGAACCAAGACAGAGCAGAGAAATGGATGATGAGGAGATTCTGATGGCATTTGAAGCTCTTCTTGCCAGGAAACATCCTAAAGGAACTGGTAAATACAAAGGTAAGCTCCCTTTGAAATGCTTTTCTTGTAACCAGATAGGACATATTGATGTAAACTGTCCTAATGGTGATAGCAAGGACAAACCAGAAAGGTTCAAGAAATTCAAAGGAGGAAACTGGAGAAACTATTTTGTGGTAGTTGATGAAGGTGTCACAGATGAGGAATCAGAAGATGAAGAAAATGAAGATATTGTGTTTGTTGCTGTCAAGGAAGATGTGTCAGACAAGAAGGATCGTGTCTCCCACTTTGATAATTCTAATGAATGGATTATTGACAGTGGTTGTTCTCACCATATGATTGGTGACCAGAGCAAGTTTCTATCCTTGGAATAGTATGATGGTGGTGTGGTTCACTTTGGTAATGATGCACCATGTATGGTCAAAGGCAGAGGGTCCATCTCTCTGAATGGAAAGAGTAGTGCTGACAATGTGTATTGGGTTGATGGTCTCATACACAACCTTCTGAGTGTTGCCCAGCTGAATGATAGTGGTCTAACTCTAGAATTCAAGAATGGAGTGTGTAGAATCAAAAGTGTCATGCCCAAAATTTTAGGGCAAAAATGGAACAAATTTTTTTTTAAAAGATACTAATTTAATTAACAAGTTCACTCTTGCGACACACGTTAATGAAATTTTTCCATTATTAAATTCGAGCTAATTCTGAAACGAACTAAGCATCGATAAATTGTTAAATTTAATTGCGGAAAACCTACCGGTTAAATTCTAACTTCAAGAGATACTTAGACAATAGGTTTATTAAATTAATCAAACTAAAGGAAATAGGAGAGGTATTTTAATTTATCCTCCATTATGACTATATAGTCTTTTCAATTCTTTTATATTTCTCTTTATAATTTATCCCAAATTAAAATCAGGATTATATAAATATATACCTATATACATATTTGGATATGCATATATTTATATATCTATTATTTAATTACTTATTCAAGATACTCAAAAATTCATATATATATGTATATTTATATACCCATATATATATATGGATACATATATATATATATGGATACATATATATATTTTATATATTTTGCATAAATGTCAAATATTTTAATTCCAAATTTACAAACCATTATATCTTCCTAAATATTGTTTCATATTTCCTCCAACCCTAATTAGGGTTCTAATCTCCCCACTTATATATTATCTAACCTAATTAACTTATTTATTTTTAATAACAACTTGCCCTAGCCCCATTCGGCTAGGGTTTTAAACCATATATTTTTTTTTTAACAGTCAATATTTTTGGCTGGGCCAAAGCCCTTGGCGGCCATGGAACCATTTTATCGCAGGTCACAGAGGAAGGAAGGTGAACTTGGCCGCGCGCGCGCCACTGTGTGAGTGCATAGTGGGCGTCGCGGCACCACTATGTGCCCACACAGCGGGCGCCGCTGGCGGCTCCCCACTGTGTGGCCACACAGTGGCAGCCGTGGCCGTCCACTGTGTGCCCACACAGTGGGAGCCGCAAGCGGCTCCACTGTGTGTGCACACAGTGGGCGCTGCGCGGTCGTCCACTGTGCGTACACACAGTGGAGTCCGCGGGGACCCAAAACATTATTTTTTTTTTTATTTTTTATTTTTAAAAAAATATAACATATAAATATATATATATATATAAATATATATATATATATATAAATATATATATTTATATATATATATATGTATATATTTATATTTACATAACTTTTATAATCATAGTTAAAAAGATGAAATTTATTTCAATTTAAATTTATAGTTTTTTTTTTTTTTTAAAAAAAAGAGAATTTACATGCAAAATTTTAAACTAAAATAATTAAAGGAAAAAGCATTAAGTTAAATCAGATATATATATATATATATATATATATATATATATATATATATAATTAATAAACTTTTAAATCAATGCTAACTAAAATACAATTTAGAATACTATTCAAAGATACATTATACTTTTTTCCTGGAAATAAAGAAATTCATTGATTTTTTTTCTTCTAATAAATTATTCACATAAAACAACTTTTTCCATTTAAAATATTTTAAAAACTTCCAACATTAATAAATTTCTATTTGCCTCAAGTAAAAATATAGGTAAAATCTAAATGAAAACAATTCTTTTATTTTCTTCCAAAATTCAAGAAGCTTTTGCAAGCAACACAAAATAACTTTTCTTTTTCAAATAAACCAGAAGTAGAAATAACAAGCTTTTCTTTTTTTAAAACATCTCTAAGATATTCTTTCAATTTACAGAATGATTTCTCTGAATAGTCTCAACAATAAAATTTCAAATCTACTTTCACAAAATACAACTTGCTTCTCTTTTCTATGAATGAGGCATATTTCCTATAACAACTTTAAACAAACATCTGCAACTGAATTCAAGTATCTTCAATAACAATCTTCTGTATCTCTTTCATGGTTCCTATTCTCTTTCCTCTGAATTTTCCTGCATAATAGAAAACACAAATATGACCATGGAGTGCTCACCTCCCAGCCTAGGCTAACTGGTAGCCACCCCCGAGCTCGGAGAACCAAATCCTAGATGGGTTACAAACAGGCAAACACATAGAAAGCAATGCATACAGACTCACTTTCAGACACATTCCCAACTTGGCTTTCACAGCACCACACTCTGGTGATGAACATTTTCAATGGGTGGTAGTGGACCAAATACCCTGAGGAGAACTGCAAATATGATATAAACCAGAAGCCACCTCATGGCACAATAAAAATATCAAGAATCTCAACCCCTTATTCCTTATGCCCCCCAAAGGCATTCTAGCCTTATATCCCTCCTTATGACCCCCATTGCACAAACAAACCATGCAGCAAGGGTCACAAAAAGATCCCTTGTGATCGCTCTCAAAAGAGAGTCTCTCACTCAAGGGCTGTCACTGCTACCACCCTTAAGATCCTCTTCTCTCCCAAGAGTAAGAGATCTTGAGAAAACTCCCAAAACACAATATTTCATAAAGCAAAAATACCAAGAGATTTTCAAATATAAACTTTCAAGAACACAGATTTCTTATACAAACAACTTCCAGACATAAACCAAAAAGAAGACATTTACAAGTAATAATTGAAACCAACCTTAATCTGCCCAAAGGTTATTATGATATCTGATGAAGAGCTGCCCAATCCACAAATCTTTTTTTTCCTTCTACCCTTATTCAATTTCTCTATTCCATAACATTATTTTCCTTCCAATTTTTCTTCTGTCTCCAAAAATGGAGAGTGGGTGATTACCCTGCTATTCACAAAAATCTTCCTTAAGAAGCTCACTCTCTGAGTTCTCACAGGATTCTAAAAAAAAAAAAAAAGAAGAAAGAAAGCAAAATGTAAAAAGACTCTCTTTCCAAAAGGAAAAATCTTGATTAGATTTAACTTCAATTTTCAATTTTCACTCAACTCAGAAAAGCCAATTTTTAAAATGTTAAAAAGATCATTATAAAGTAGAAACTTGCCTAAAATTACCCCTAACCCCTAGGTATATCTTATGGGCTTTAGGAAACCCTATTAAACTACCCCTAGGTGTTCATTTAACCCATTTTAAACCCCTCTGAAGTTTATTTTCGGGTCAAACATAAGTTGACCACTCCAAATATTATATTCCCAAAATATTTATGACAACACATTAATTTATTTAAGAAAACTATAATTGAACACTTTCCCACCAAGAGACAAAATAAAATATTAAATTTAAATCCACACGTGTCAAGTGACACTTAATAAAATACTTTTACAAAAATAAAACATGAAATTGTCTCTCTGAGGCTTTTACACAATAAAATTAAATAACACTTAACACTCATGCAGCATATACTATTACGAATAAAATACAACACAAACGGGGTGTTGTCTCTCCAAATAGACAAACCCTGGCTTACAAACATACATAAGTCTAAGTTTGATTCTCCGTAATTTTCCATGGTCACATGGTAAATTTCCTGCGCATCTCAATTTACACATTAGTACTTCCAAATATCCATATATAATATAATTTAAAAAATATAAAAATGCACATCATCACTTGCATACAATTTTCATCTGCACAGATTGAATACATCTTTTATCAAACAATTTCACATAAGCAATTTTCATCCCAATTCACATAAACTAAACATACATCATAGTTCTATATTCAGAGTAAAGTCCTGCAAATTCAATAACGACATCTATCGTTGCAATATCATTCTAACAAATAATCATGTAGTGTTCTATCTCATAAAGCATGGAAGTAAATCATCGAATCATAGCAATGTTATCCAAATCCTGAAGTCATATAAGTTCTAAGTCTCAAAATGCATCAAAATAAAGTATCCATAATAGTCTAAAATATAAAATCCACTAAATGTCAGACTGAGTCGAGGTGAGGCCTCACATCCTCCCCCTCTAGGAATGAACTTCCTCCTAGAGTTCATCAAAGAGGTGAGGGTACTCTAATCTCATACGTGCTGCGTCCTCCCATGAAGCCGTAACCTCATCATAACAATCCCACTGGACCCTAACCTGGTCCAGCTCTCGACCTCGAAGGGCCAATGTCCGGCGTGCCAAAATGCGAAAGGGCTCCAAAGCTAGCTGCCCGTCCGACTCCACCTGCAAGGCATCCCAATCTAAAAGGTGAGACTCATCATAGATATACTTTCTCAAAACTAAAACATGAAACACATCGTGGATGCATGGTGGCAAAGCTAAACGATAGGCAACTGGGCCTATCCTCTCCAAAATCTCAAAAGGTCCTACAAAGCAAGGTGCGAGCTTAGAACCCTTTCCGTAACAGATTGGACTCTTATGTGGTCGCACTCTCAGGAAAACTCTGTCTCCAACCAAGTAACTATGATCAACCCTCTTTGCATCGGCATATTTCTTCTATTTATCCTGAGCCTCTCTGAGACGCTACCTAATCAAATCCACCTGCTGTTCCATATCCCGAACTAGCTCAAGACCAATAGCAACTCTATCCTCTATGCGATCCCAACTCAAGGGCGTCCTGCAAGGCCTACCGTATAATGCCTGATAGGGTGGCATCCCCAAAGAAGTGTGATGCCCATTGTTATAGGCAAACTCCACTAAGGGAAGATACTCCTCCCATCAGGTCTGATGATCCATGACGTACATACGAAGCATATCCTCTAACACCTGATTGACCCTCTCTGTCTGACCATCTGTCTTCGGGTGATAGGCTGTACTGAAATTGAGCTTAGTGCCCATAGCTGCCTGTAATGACTTCCAAAAGGTAGAAGTGAAAAGAGAATCCCTATCAGAAATAATCTTGCGGGGTATGCCATGAAGTCTAACAATGTCTCGCAAGAACACCTGTGCTACTACTGGAGCTGTGAATGTAGTACGAACTGGTGAAAAGTGAGCTACTTTGGTCAACTTGTCAACTGTCACCAAGATAGCATCATGGCGACGAGAAGACATAGGGAGACGAATGATGAAATCCATGGATATAGTATCCCACTTCCACTCTGGTATAGCATGAGACTGAAGCAACCCACCTGGATGGTGGTGCTCCGCCTTTACCCTCTGACACTTGAGACACCGAGCTACTATCTCAGCAATGAGCTGCCGCATTCCCGGCCAATGATACAACTGCCTCAAGTCTGCATGCAACTTCTTAACCCCGGGATGCGCTACATAAGGAGCTCTATGAGCTTCCGTGACAATGAACTCTCGCAACCCTCCGGAGGAAGGTACATAAATGCGCCCTCTGTGGTGTAACAGTCCATCGGACTCCAAAGAATAATCCACATATTTCCCTTCTAGAGTAACCTGAGAATGTAATACCTGACAAACCTCCACATAACATCCATCCTCTGACAAGTGCCAAAGTATACGGTCTCTCAAGTCTGTGCCCATGGATATAGTGTAAACCTCGTGACATCTCCTACTCAAGGCATCTGCAACTACATTTTCTTTTCCTTTGATGTAGTGAATGTCAAAATCATATTCGCACAAGAACTCCATCCATCTCCTCTGACGTGCATTAAGGTTCGGCTGAGTGAAGATGTACTGAAGACTCTGGTGGTCTGAATGCAACTCAAAATGATGTCCTAAAAGGAAGTGTCTCCACCTCACAAGTGCATGCACTACTACTGCGAGCTCAAGGTCGTGAGTGGGATAATTAAGTTCATGAGTCTTAAGTTTCCTAGACTCGAAAGCTATGGCCCTACCATCCTGCATAAGAACTGCCCCTAAACCCTCTAGGGAAGCATCTGTACAGACCATGAAGTCCGCTGAAGGATCTGGTACAACAAGGATAGGAGCGCTAGTAAGTGCCATCTTGAGTTCCTGAAAGGCCTTCTCGCATTTCTCTGTCCACTCAAATTTCTTCCCTTTACGCTGAAGAGAGGTAATAGGGTGTGCGACTCTGGAGAAACCCTCGACAAAACGTCGGTAATAACCTGCTAAACCCATGAAACTCCTGACCTCTGTCACACTGGTAGGCGCTGGCCAATCCATAATAGCCCTAATCTTTGATGGGTCAACTAAGATCCCATCACTAGAAATAACGTGTCTAAGGTACTTGACCTCAGACCGAAAGAAAGCACACTTCGATAGGCTACCAAACAACTGGTTATCCCGCAAACACTGCAATACCTATTTCATGTGCTCCTCATGCTCCTTCTCATTCCGAGAATATATCAGTATATCATCAAGGAACACAATAACAAAACGGTCCAGAAAGGTACGAAACACCCCATTCATGAGGCTCATAAAAACTGCTGGGGCATTCGTAAGTCCAAAGGGGACTACGGTAAACTCATAGTGACCATATCTAGTGCGAAATGCAGTCTTGTGGATATCACTTTCCACTATTCTCAACTGATGGTAGCCTGACTTCAGATCTATTTTGGAAAAGACTTTGGCACCCTGAAGCTGGTCAAATAAATCATCAATTCTAGGCAAAGGATATCGGTTCTTGATGGTTACTTTATTTAGCTACCGATAATCCATACACAATCGTAGAGATCCATCCTTCTTCTTAACGAAGATGACTGGTGCACCCCACGGGGATACACTAGGATGAATATGACCCTTCTCAAGGAGTTCCTCAAGCTGCATTTTAAGTTCATTTAACTCATTTGTGGTCATTCTATAAGGTGCTCTGGAAACTGGCTCGGCTCCTGGTACTAGGTCTATATGAAAGTCAATCTCTCTACGGGGAGGCATTCCTGGTAACTCGGAAGGAAATACATTTGAATATCCCTTAAGGATAGGATGGTCATCCAGCAATGTTTCTTTTTCCTCCTCTTCCCCTCTGTCACTGATCGTGATAGCAAAAAGCTGACATCCCTTCCGCATGCTCCGCTTAAGCTGCATTACGGAGATCATACGAAGAGACATGGGCCTCTGAATCCTAGTGATAACTATGGGCGAACCATGGTCATCCTCACACTCGATCTTTTTCAGGCGGCAATCCATCTTAGCTCTGTGGGCATAAAGCCAATCCATGCCAAGTACGATTCCGTAAGATCCAAGTGGAGTCACTCTAAGGTCAACTAATGTGGTGGTCCTGCCAATCTGCAGCTGACATGCCTTAACCTCTGATTCCACTGACACTCTAGCCCCTGAAGCTAATTCCACTTCCCAACTGACATCTTGCCTAGTTGCCACTAGCCCGCAAAGCTCCACAACCGATGGAGATATAAAGGAGTTAGTAGCTCCTGAATCAAACAAAATAGATACATTGTTACCTCTGATTATACCTGAAGATTCGATAACCGTGGCCTGATGATCAGCCTAGTGGTTGTCAACCGCTGTGAATACTCTATGGGACCTGCCCATATCACCAACTGTCGGCTCTGAAGCGGCCATCCGCTGACTCCCTGCTACCTGTCCCTGAGGGAAATCTCTCGCCAAATGCTCCATGGCTCCACAAGTAAAGCAAGCACCCTGTGCCTGGAACTGGGCACCCTGAGGCCTAGAAAAAGCCTGACCTCCTGATCTATTGGATCTGCTGTACCCACCCCTGGAGGACTGTTGAGTCCCCGCCGGCTGTGTGTACTGCCCTTGTGCTCTCTGATCACGTTTCTGTCCCTGAGTCTGCCATTGCTTGGGCTTGGAGCCCTGCTGATACTGTGGAGGTTTCTGTTTCTAGTTCTGTGGTGTCTGTTGTGGAGGAGGGGGTTTGGAGAACCCCTGAGAATTTCGGTTGTTCCCTTTCCAATGTGGTTTCTGGAATCCATAAGTCTGAGGTGCAGGATTTCAGTTCTGAAACCGATCCCTATTGTCCTGTGGTCTAACCTAAATTTCCTCGGCAATCAGTGCCTTCTCTACAGCAACTCGAAGGCTCTCTGGAGTGGACATCCTAACAGGCCCGGTTATACTGGCATTCAATCCCCTGATGAAGCGGTTTACAAGAAGTTTCTCATCCTTTAGATAATCTACATAAGGGAACAACTCAAAGAATTTACTCTCATACTGGGTTACTGACAAGCCTTTTTGTTGGAGATCATGAAATTCGTCTATATGACGCTGCCTGAAGTGCTCTGATAGATACCTCTCATGAAACCACTCTGTGAATATCTCCCAAGTGAGTGTATCAGGAACTAATCCGCATTTGTACTCTTCCTGTCTCCACCAAGTGGAGGCTGTCCCTCTCAGAAGATGAACTGCAACACGTGCTTTCAAGTTGCTCTCATAAGAACGCAACGCAAAGCACCTCTCAAGACTCAGAAGCCATGCCTCGACCTCTACTCCATCTGTAGAACCTCTGAAGGATGGTGGTTGGAGGTGCATGACCTCCCTGATGAGATCCCCTGGATCTCGATGACCTCTCTCAAAATAAACTGGCTCCACCGCTGGAGGTGGTCCTGGCATATGCACTGACTCTGGCTCATTACCACCTTGACTCTCTACAGGAATCGGAGCTGGGCTCTTGCTTCGTTCTCTATCAACAGATCTATGACTCCCAGAGTCATGACTCCTAACCTGAGGGTTCTCTGCTAGAATCCTTTCCTGAAAAATGCCAATAAGATTCTGAATGGCTGCTAAGAGGTCTCGGTTAGGTTCATTTGGTTGTTCGGGAGGTGCTTCTGGGTTCTCCTCTGGAACCGATGCCTCCCTCTCTACCTCATCGTGTGCTATGCGCACATGTCTAGGACCCCGTCTGCGCTTGCGAGCTTGTCATGTCAACGAAGGCATCTTAAGAGGAAAAATAAGACAAACAATTAATTTTTATTTTTTTTAGAATTAAATTTATTTAAATTCAAAATTCCATTTTAACAAAATAATTTAAAATATTCTAAGGCGAAACGTAAGTGAGTAAGGCTCCTAGTGTGGAAACCCTGCTCTGGTACCAAAATGTCATGCCCAAAATTTTAGGGCAAAAATGGAACAATTTTTTTTTTTTTAAAATACTAATTTAATTAACAAGTTCACTCTTGCGACACACGTTAATGAAATTTTTCCATTATTAAATTCGAGCTAATTCTGAAACGAACTAAGCATCGATAAATTGTTAAATTTAATTGCGGAAAACCTACCGGTTAAATTCTATCTTCAAGAGATACTTAGACAATAGGTTTATTAAATTAATCAAACTAAAGGAAATAGGAGAGGTATTTTAATTTATCCTCCATTATGACTATATAGTCTTTTCAATTCTTTTATATTTCTCTTTATAATTTATCCCAAATTAAAATCAGGATTATATAAATATATACCTATATACATATTTGGATATGCATATATTTATATATTTATTATTTAATTACTTATTCAAGATACTCAAAAATTCATATATATACATATATTTATATACCCATATATATATATGGATACATATATATATTTTATATATTTTGCATAAATGTCAAATATTTTAATTCTAAATTTACAAACCATTATATCTTCCTAAATATTGTTTCATATTTCCCCCAACCCTAATTAGGGTTCTAATCTCCCCACTTATATATTATCTAACCTAATTAACTTATTTATTTTTAATAACAACTTGCCCTAGCCCCATTTGGCTAGGGTTTTAAACCATATATATTTTTTTTAACAGTCAATATTTTTGGCTGGGCCAAAGCCCTTGGCGGCCATGGAACCATTTTATCGCAGGTCACGGAGGAAGGAAGGCGAACTTGACCGCGCGCATGCCACTGTGTGAGCGCACAGTGGGCGCCGCGGCACCACTGTGTGCCCACACAGTGGGCGCCGCTGGCGGCTCCCCACTGTGTGGCCACACAGTGGCGGCCGTGGCCATCCACTGTGTGCCCACACAGTGGGAGCCGCAAGCGGCTCCACTGTGTGTGCACACAGTGGGCGCCGCGCGGTCGTCCACTGTGCGTACACACAGTGGAGTCCACGGGGACCCAAAACATTATTTTTTTTATAATTTTTTTTTAAAAAAAAAATATAACATATAAAAATATATATATATAAATATATAAATATATATATTTATATATATATATATATGTATATATTTATATTTACATAACTTTTATAATCATAGTTAAAAAGATGAAATTTATTTCAATTTAAATTTATATATATATATATATATTTTTAAAAAAAGAGAATTTACATGCAAAATTTTAAACTAAAATAATTAAAGGAAAAAGCATTAAGTTAAATCAGATATATATATATATATATAATTAATAAATTTTTAAATCAATGCTAACTAAAATACAATTTAGAATACTATTCAAAGATACATTATACTTTTTTCCTGGAAATAAAGAAATTCATTGATTTTTTTTCTTCTAATAAATTATTCACATAAAACAACTTTTTCCATTTAAAATATTTTAAAAACTTCCAACATTAATAAATTTCTATTTGCCTCAAGTAAAAATATAGGTAAAATCTAAATGAAAACAATTCTTTTATTTTCTTCCAAAATTCAAGAAGCTTTTGCAAGCAACACAAAATAACTTTTCTTTTTCAAATAAACCAGAAGTAGAAATAACAAGCTTTTCTTTTTTTAAAACATCTCTAAGATATTCTTTCAATTTACAGAATGATTTCTCTGAATAGTCTCAACAATAAAACTTCAAATCTACTTTCACAAAATACAACTTGCTTCTCTTTCCTATGAATGAGGCATATTTCCTATAACAACTTTAAACAAACATCTGCAACTGAATTCAAGTATCTTCAATAACAATCTTCTGTATCTCTTTCATGGTTCCTATTCTCTTTCCTCTGAATTTTCCTGCATAATAGAAAACACAAATATGACCACGGAGTGCTCACCTCCCAACCTAGGCTAACTGGTAGCCACCCTCGAGCTCGGAGAACCAAATCCTAGACAGGTTACAAATAGGCAAACACATAGAAAGCAATGCATACAGACTCACTTTCAGACACATTCCCAACTTGGCTTTCACAACACCACACTCTGGTGATGAACATTTTCAATGGGTGGTAGTGGACCAAATACCCTGAGGAGAACTGCAAATATGATATAAACCAGAAGCCACCTCATGACACAATAAAAATATCAAGAATCTCAACCCCTTATTCCTTATGCCCCCCAAAGGCATTCTAGCCTTATATCCCTCCTTATGACCCCCATTTCACAAACAGGCCATGCAGCAAGTGTCAAACAAAGATCCCTTGTGATCGCTCTCAAAAGAGAGTCTCTCACTCGAGGGCTGTCACTGCTACCACCCTCAAGATCCTCTTCTCTCCCAAGAGTAAGAGATCTTGAGAAAACTCCCAAAACACAGTATTTCATAAAGCAAAAATACCAAGAGATTTTCAAATATAAACTTTTAAGAACACAGATTTCTTATACAAACAACTTCTAGACATAAACCAAAAAGAAGGCATTTACAAGTAATAATTGAAACCAACCTTAATCGGCCCAAAGGTTATTATGATATCTGATGAAGAGCTGCCCAATCCACAAATCTTTTTTTTCCTTCTACCCTTATTCAATTTCTCTATTCCATAACATTATTTTCCTTCCAATTTTTCTTCTGTCTCCAAAAATGGAGAGTGGGTGATTACCCTGATATTCCCAAAAATCTTCCTTAAGAAGCTCACTCTCTGAGTTCTCACAGGATTCTAAAAAAAAAACAAAAAGAAGAAAGAAAGCAAAATGCAAAAAGACTCTCCTTCCAAAAGGAAAAATCTTGATTAGATTTAACTTCAATTTTCAATTTTCGCTCAACTCAGAAAAGCCAATTTTTAAAGCGTTAAAAAGATCATTATAAAGTAGAAACTTGCCTAAAATTACCCCTAACCCCTAGGTATACCTTATGGGCTTTAGGAAACCCTATTAAACTACCCCTAGGTGTTCATTTAACCCATTTTAAACCCCTCTGAAGTTTATTTTCGGGTCAAACATAAGTTGACCACTCCAAATATTATATTCCCAAAATATTTATGACAACACATTAATTTATTTAAGAAAACTATAATTGAACACTTTCCCACCAAGAGACAAAATAAAATATTAAATTTAAATCCACACATGTGTCAAGTGACACTTAATAAAATACTTTTACAAAAATAAAACATGAAATTGTCTCTCTGAGGCTTTTACACAATAGAATTAAATAACACTTAACACTCATGCAGCATATACTGTTACGAATAAAATACAACACAAACGGGGTGTTGTCTCTCCAAATAGACAAACCCTGGCTTACAAACATACATAAGTCTAAGTTTGATTCTCCGTAATTTTCCATGGTCACATGGTAAATTTCCTGCGCATCTCAATTTACACATTAGTACTTCCAAATATCCAAATATAATATAATTTAAAAAATATAAAAATGCACATCATCACTTGCATACAATTTTCATCTGCACAGATTGAATACATCTTTTATCAAACAATTTCACATAAGCAATTTTCATCCCAATTCACATAAACTAAACATACATCATAGTTCTATATTCAGAGTAAAGTCCTGCAAATTCAATAACAACATCTATCATTGCAATATCATTCTAACTATTAATCATGTAGTGTTCTATCTCATAAAGCATGTAAGTAAATCATCAAATCATAGCAATGTTATCCAAATCCTGAAATCTTATAAGTTCTAAGTCTCAAAATGCATCAAAATAAAGTATCCATAATAGTCTAAAATATAAAATCCACTAAATGTCAGACTGAGTCGAGGTGAGGCCTCACAAAAAGAAAGAATGGTGAATTGGTGGCCATTGGTATGCAGACCAAAGGTAACCTATTTCAACTAAATGCAAAGATAAGTACATGTCTTATGGCTAAATTCGATGACAGCTGGATATGGCATAGGAGACTCTACCATGTAAAATTTGATAACATTGTGAAGGCCAGTAAGATCAAGGTAGTTAGAGGGTTGCTAGTGTTGAGCAAACCAGAAAATACCTTGTGTAGAGAGTGTCAACTAGAGAGAATGTCTTCCTCAATCTTTAAAGGTAAACTTTTCACTGCTGACAATTTACTTGATCTTGTGCATACTGATTTGTGTGGTCCTATGAAAACTAGGAGTGTGCAGGGTGATAGGTACTTCATGATTCTCACTAATGACTACTCAAGAATGATGTGGGTCACATTCTTGAAAGATAAGTTTGAAGCTTTTGTAAAGTCAAATCTTTCAGAGCATTAGTGGAGAAGGAAAGTAGTAAAAGGATCAAGTGCTTGAGAACTGATCAAGGAGGGGAATTCAATTTCGATGAATTCAACAAGTACTATGAAGAACATGACATCAAGAGGCAATTGCGTGCCCCCCAGACTCCACAACAGAATGGCCTAGCAGAGAGGAATAACCAGACTATGGTTGAAGCAGCTAGAACTATGTTGATTCAAGGAAAGGTCGCTCACACCTTTTGGAGAGAAGAGACTACAGTCTACACAATGAACCGGGTACTCATCAAGAAAGGTAAGGATAAAACTCCCTATGAGTATTGGATTGGTAATACACCTGTGGTTAGTATAGGAGTTGAGAAAATACAACACCATAGGAGCCCAAATAATCTCTGCAAGCTGAAAAACCTGTTACAAGGAGAAGCAATGAAGCAAATCACGCAAGGAAAGAATACATAGGAAAAATATGCTCCAAAAGATGAGAGCTCAATAATCTCCAAAATGTATTGTCAATAATAATCCTTCTTCATACAATTAAAAGAAAGAACTCAACATTTAATAGGTCAAGAAACCCTAAAAGGGAAAACCTAGGTTTGCACATAATAATTAATTAAAACAATTAATTATATGCACCTAAAGTTAGCTTAAGTGTAAAAGAGATAAAGGGAACTTAAATAATTAAACAAATAATGTTTAATTAATCAGGTAAATACCTGAATACTCTAACACGCCCCCTTAAGATAGACTTAGGGAGAAGCTAAAACCTAGAACAGCTACTAAAAGCAATAAAGATGGGTCCCAACAACAAGCCCTGAACAAGTACCCAAATACAATGAAATCTCTATGAACTGGAGAAATAGAGAACACCACATGGGAACAAAACTCTACTCCAAAAAGAGATGGAAAAGAATATCACTGAAGCATGAAGAACCTGTAAACTCTGTCGAAGAATAACTGCTGATCTAAAGAACCTCCACTGAAATAGAACATGACCAGGTAGAGAAGACTATAATCTATATGAGTGCCCTCAAATGACACTACTCAAATCAGAAGGAAAACAAGGCAAACAAGTGAAATCAAAGATACAAATGGCATGAGAAACCAAAGCCTAAAGAGTTGATCAATCAAACCATGGAAGCAATAGAACCAATAGGATAAACCTCCCCATAATGCAGAAGTGGGAGAGGGACAGGAACACTGAAAAGTACAGCCAAAAAAACTGCATGATGAAGAACCAAGAACATCAAAGGTGCTAAGACACATCATCATGAGGTGAATGTCGTGGAAGGAACACTCACTTGACAAAGGAAGATGGCAAACAATAGGCAAACATCAACCCCCTCATGGCACTTGATCAATAGTGCATGTACAACAAGACACAAGATATGCAAGATTCCAAGTAAACAATGCATGATGGTACTTTATCTCAGTGTGTTTACATAAATACAAGCTACAATGATAAGAAGACTGGAAATAGAAACGAGAATCAAAATAGAGACACCCTACTCAGAAAAGAGATCCCAGGACCTGAAACAACCACGATATCCACCAGAGTGCTAACAATAAAAAAACTTAATAAAATATGCATGGAGCAGAATCTAGAAATAAAACTCATATTTATAGAAAGTGCACAGCACAAGATTTCTTAAAATATAAAGTTTTTGAAAAACAGAGTTCGGATGCTCATTCTATGTCTCCCGGAGTGCAAAAAAGAGACCTCACTTTGACTGCAAAAAAACACAGTCAAATAGAAAAATTGGAAAAAAATACCAACACTATGAGGTTCGACTTAGAACCATCTTTCCGATGCCTATTTGTTTTTGAAAAAATGACTTCGTATGTCCAAGATAGAGCCAAAAAACCAAATCCCCCCCTAAAAAAGCCAAAAAAGGGGTCTGGTGGCTAGTGGGTGGTCCGGTGGCCAGGGAGCGGTGCTCCGGTGGTGCTCTGGTGGTGGCCCAGTGGCCTGGTGGTGTCTCCCTGGTAGCTGGGCAGTGGTTCCGGGTGGCGGCGGCCAGAGGTGAGCAGAGGTCGGGGTGCAGGGAGGTTTCCAGCGAGGGCCAGGGAGGAGGCTGGGGGTTGCAGGAGTTGAGAAAATACAACACCATAGGAGCCCAAATAATCTCTGCAAGCTGGAAAACCTGTTACAAGGAGAAGCAATGAAGCAAATCACACAAGGAAATATTACACAGGAAAAATATGCTCCAAAAGATGAGAGCTCAATAATCTCCAAAATGTATTGTCAATAATAATCCTTCTTCATACAATTAAAAGAAAGAACTCAACCTTTAATAGGTCAAGAAATCCTAAAAGGGAAAACCTAGGTTTGCACATAATAATTAATTAAAACAATTAATTATATGCACCTAAAGTTAGCTTAAGTGTAAAAGAGATAAAGGGAACTTAAATAATTAAACAAATATTGTTTAATTAATCAAGTAAATACCCGAATACTCTAACAACTAGCTACTTTAGAGCATTTGGTAGCAAATGTTACATCAAGAGGAGCGAACACCAAAGAAAATTTGATGCGAAATATGATGAGGGAATATTCCTAGGGTATTCCACCAAGAGAAAAGCTCTCAAGTGTTTCAATAATAGGAATCAGAGAAATATGGAAAGCATCAATGTAAGAGTTGATGAAACCTCTGAGAAAATTGAGGAAACCGACAGTGAGAAAGTGGTAAATGAACTAGTTGTAACCTTCTGGGAACTGGTTGCCAATCAACCAAGTAGTAGTAATAGTGTTCCTACATCGGTAGATGTAGATGCTGATACTAATGGAGATGAGGATGAAGAAGAAAAGAAGCACAGTGATTAGAGACAAAGCCAGACTGGTGTGTAAAGGATATGCCCAAGAAGAAGGAGAAGACTATGGAGAAACCTTTGCTCCTGTAGCTAGATTGGAAGGAGTTCATATGCTTCTTGCATATGCAGCTTTTAAAGGATTCAAAGCATATCAAATGGATGTAAAATCTGCATTCCTAAATGGTGTACTTGAAGAGGAGGTGTATATAGAGCAACCAGATGGGTTTGCCCTATCTGAAGATAGTGACATGGTGTGTAGGCTACATAAAGCCTTATATGGTCTAAAGAAGGCACTTAGAGCATGGTACGAACCCGCACTCCCATCTTGTGAAGATTGGATTTGAGAGAACAAGCGAAGATAGCAATATCTACTTGAAATATGAAGGAAATCAAATCCTAATCTGTGAGGTATTTGTTGATGATATTAGCTTCGGTGGAGATGAAAAGATGAGTCATGATTTTGCAGATGAGATGAAGAAAGAGTTTGAGATGTCACTCATAGGGGAGATTAAGTTCTTCATTAGACTGCAGATTCAGTAGATGAAAGATGGAATCTTTATCACTCAATCCAATTATGTCAAAGAGGTGTTGAAGACCTTTGGCATGGAAGATAGCAAACTGGTTGGTACACTGATGGTGACTAGTTGTAAACTATCTAGAGAGGATGACTCAACATTGGTTAATGAGAAGGAATAGTGATCAATGATTGGTAAGTTGCATTATGTAGTGCATAGCAAGCCAGATATTGCACATGCAGTTGGCATTACTGCAAGGTTCCAGAAAAGTCCAAGAGAGTCCCACTTGGTTGTAGTCAAGAGGATTCTTAGGTATCTGAAGGGAACTATTGATTATGGATTGTGGTATCCATATAGCAAGGATTTCAACTTGAAAGTATTCATAGATGCTAACTGGGCAGGTAATGTGGATGACAGGAAGAGCACAAGCGGTGGTGCATTCTTTCTCAGTGGTAGACTGGTCTCATGGATGAGTAAGAAGCAAAGTTGTATCTCTCAGTCTACAACAGAAGCAGAGTATGTTGCAGCTTTCATGAACTGCACTCAGACAATTTGGATGAAGCATGTATTAAATGGCTTTAAAGTTCCTATATCTGAATTGGTAAGTATATTTTGTGACAATACTAGTTCAATTAACATCTCCAAGAATCCGGATTTACATTCTAGAACCAAGCACTTTGAGCTTAAGTATCATTTCTTGAGGGAAAAGGTTCAGAACAAAGAGATTGCACAGGAACATGTTTCCAATAAGGAGCAGTTAGCAGACATATTCACCAAGCCTCTCCCAAACACTACATTTATGTACTTAAGAGGTGAATTAGGGGTGATGCCCCTTCAGGAGGTAAACTAAAGGTATATGCTTCACATCAGTCAAGTATTGCATAGTCAATTTTTTCTTCAAGATTGATGTGTTGAAGGATGCTACTCCTCAGGGGGAGCAACATAATGGAACAGGAAAGCTTGTGCCTCCACTTTGGCATTGTTGTCAAAGGGGGAGAAGAAGTGAAGCGGAGAGATATCTATAGAAATTGGGGGAGAAGAAGTGAAGCGAAGAGATATCTTTGTATATTGCCATCAATGCCAAAGGGGGAGATTGTTGGCATTATGTGAACTGGTATGGGGACATGATGACATTGTATGTTGTCATTGATGTCAATATGCTGAAGAAGAGAGAACCCGTATGTTACCAAGAACCGGTATAACATTGTGAACTGGTATATGTGCCAAAGTGAAGCGGTATGTTTGTTCAAGGTAAACCAGCATATGGTTATGGGAACCAGTACATGGAAGCTTTGTATGACTATCGGTTGGTAGTCTCAACTTCGGGGTTTCCGGTTGAAGTGCTTCAAGCCTGTGTGACTCAATCGGTGACTTTGTGTGATGAGTTAGCATTGTAACAAAGAACAGATCATGTTACCATGATAGCCTTGTGTGTGTGAAGGATCTTGCATGAAGGAGATTGTTCCTATCTACCTCGGGAATGTACGAAGTCTGGAAACAGTGAAAACGTGTGATGGGTTATCAACTGCCATGAAAGCGGTGGAAAATGAACGATGGAGAACGTCTTGAGATTGGTTCAAGATTGTTGCATTTAATGCAATGTGCTCAATGGTCAGGATTGAACCATTTGAATTGCTTAACCTAACAGGTTTAGGGTTTAGGGTTTATGCTACCAACCTATCTGTTTCCTATAAGGTCGATGTCATGTTTCTTTCTGAGGTTATTGGCAAAAGTTATGTGTGTGTATCCAAGTGAAGGGATACATGATTCTTGCCAGACCAAAGGAGAGAAGTGATACCTGTAGAGTGTAAGTGCAGAAGGTGAAGAGGAGCTAAAGCAGATCTGCATTGGCATTGAGTGTTGTTACTAGATAATCGGCTTACAGTAAATCCTTTAACAGGGTGACTCAAAATCATTGAGTTCTTGAAATCCTCTAACAAGGTAACTTTTAATAAGGTTTAACCCTTAACTGAGTATTTTAGCCATCCCTTAACCAGGTGATCGCTAACAAGATCAGTTTCTAACAGAACCTATTGTATCAGTCTTTAACCGGACAAGGCTCCTAACAAAGCAGACTTCTAAAGAGTTCAAAAATAGTTTGTGGGTATTCATCCCCATCGTGGTTTTTCCCAGTTGAGTTTCCACGTGAAAAATTTGTGTGTCATGTGTGGTGTTATTCATGTGATGGTCTAAGTGATGTGTGTCTGAAGGTAAATCATGTTGATCTAGCTGTTTATATATCTTTGATGATAGATTACCTGTTCATGCACTAGGGTGAAATGGAAATGAAGTATTAGATTGTATGAAAAGATAAGTGTTAACCAGTTTATGCTTGTCTCAGTTATTTTGGGTTTTGTCGGTTGTACTCTGTTTAAGACCAGTGTTACTGTTTGTCTGCTTAAGCACAGTGTCTGTGGACAAACTGGTTTAGGATTATGTTTTTGTCTATACTGATTCACCCCCCCCATCTTAGTACCGGTTTGGTACTATCCATTCATCATTGAGTTATCAGGGTTTGGGTCTAAAACTACAATAGCAATCTCTTCTATGTTGTCTGCACATGAGAAAGAGATAGATAGGATGAGGAAAGAGAAGTAAGATCTGCAAAGGGAATTGGAGAAAGATGAATTAGAGGCAGCCAATAAAGAGGTTAAATGGAAAATTAGTTAGCTAAAGGCTCCCCCTATAATTTTTCCTTTAGTAGACCCAAGTAAACCTTTGCTTCATCCTACCCCACTCCCTCTAGTAAAAATCCAATCAACCCCACCTACTAGCATTGTTCCTTTTAATCAAATCCCCATTATAAGTCAAAGTAGCCAAGCTCTTCCAATTCAGAACCCTAATGCGAGAATGAACATGGGTAATAACTTTACTGGCAACCAATTCCAGAGAAGACCCATTAATCTGGAACTGTATAGGTAGCTCTTCTTTGATGGAATCCCAAGGTACCGTAATCATGTTCCTACATAATTAAGGGATAGATTCCAAAAATTTGCTAGAAATAATGGAATTAGTACAGAAGAGCACCTAAAATCTTTTGGTGACTTAATCAATGATTATGAAATAATAGATGAAGATGTCATCACGAAATCGTTTGTACAATCCTTAGTAGATGATGCAAGGGACTGGTACAGAGGTCTCCCTATGAATAGTATTGGGTCTTGGGAAGATTTTAAAAACTATTTTCAAGAACAATATGGTGACAAAACAAATGTGAGCTTCATGCTCAATGAGTTTAATAATATTAGAAAGTCTAATAATGAAATTGTCACAGATTTCAATGCTAGATTTCAGAAAGCAATGCATAGGCTATATCAAGTAATGAGATCAGATGATAATATGTGTCTCAACACTTATTATAATGCTTGCGATTCCAAAATGGCCTATATTCTTAGGGACAAAAACCCACACAGTTTGAGGGATGCTTTTAGAATTGCTATAAATGTGGAAAGTAATAGGAAATTGTCTAGAAAGGTGGGAAGGAGGACTGATGGAAGGTTGTGGCAAGAATCAAAACATCAACCTAATAAAGTTGCTAAGGAAGATGACAAAATAGAGAAATTAGTGATTGCCATGAAAGATCTTACTACCAAGGTGAGTAAAACTGATAAGCCTCATTACAATTGGCAAGATAGGCCTCCTAGATTGCATGACATGCCCTACAATACAACCTAGAAAGATGACAAACCTCAAAATGAGAAGCTAAAAAACACTCAGAACCAAGATATCCCAGATCCTTTGAAGGGAGGGAATGTTCATAATATGGAGAATACTTCTTGGTGCATGGCTTGTGATGGACCACATTCTCCTCATCAATGTGTTGTAGCTCAAGCCCTCGAAGAATCCATGAGAAAAGAGGTTGACCCTGATATTAATATGTTCGAAACTATTATTGAAAGTGATGATGAGTCATTAAAAAGTGAATTTAGCGAATGTGATGTGCTAAATAGTAATAGATCTTACCAAGGATAGTTGACACTTGATTGGCATCCCACTTTGAATGTGGTGACTATTGAAGATGAAGAAGTTCATCTCTGAAGACCCAGTGATGAAGAAGTAAGAAATCTTACTAAGGCTGCCATAGCCAAACCCAAGCATAATTACAACTTGAGAAGTAGTAAGAAGGATGGGGATCAAGGTGAACCTGGCTCAATGTTCATAAAAGAAGTATCCCAGAAGAAAGCAGCAAGTAATGGCACTTTGCCTCAAGATGGTCAGAAAAAGAATGACCAATTGAAAGATATAGCCAAAGGTTTGGATAATAATGCTACTGGTGATATACAAGGAACTCCCACAATGAAGAAGGCAAGTTAGCCTAAGACAGAGAAAGTTAAGACTAATACTGAGTTGATTAATAATTCAACTTTTGATATGACTCAGGCTCTTACCCAGATGAAGGTCAGAGTCCCTTTGATAGAATTATTGAAAATAAAGGAACATAGAGAAGTTGCTTTATCTTTATTTTCTAAGATATCTGACAATAGCACAGCTTTGCCTTCAGGTTCAATTAAGGATGAAAAGGATCATGAGCTGCAAACCCCAGAGGTGTATGTTGGAATAACTATTACACAAGAGTCTTCACAGGTTGATCCTTTCTATGTTACTTTATTAGTGAATAACTAGTTAATTAAGAACTATATGATAGATTTTGGTGCAGCTACAAATGTAATGCCATATGGTGTCATCAAAGAATTAGGATTGTCAGTAAGTACAGTGTATGGAAAGTGTTATGCTATGGATAACAGAGAAGTGCCAGTGATAGGTACGATGAAAGATGTGGAGGTAAAAATAGAAGCATTTCCTGAAGCAACGTATAAGATGGATGTCATAGTAACTGATACAAAACCTCACTATGGCATGTTGTTATCTAGGTAGTGGGCTGAAATAGTAGGTGGAAATGTTTAGTTGGATCTGTCATATGCTACTATCCCAATCAATGGAAGCTAGGTTAAGTTATATAGAGAACCACGTGCCCCTAGGGTAGTTGAGAAGATAGACCCTAGTATGTTAAACTGTATGATTGATGTGGATCTTGACATTTTAAGAATACAACTGATTTTGCCTCAATTGAAAAATACTAATTCTATTGTGATTGAATTGGAATCTCAACAACATGGTTTATGGCACATGTATTCTGATGGAGCTTTCTCTAAAGAAGGATCTAGAGCAAGACTTCTTTTTGTGTCCCCATTAGGTATGACCTTCAAATATTCTTTGCTGCTAGCCTTCCAGTACACAAATAACACTATTAAATATGAAGCCTTATTATTGGGGCTTGAAGTTGCAAAAGGGCATGGGATTCAGTTGTTGAGAGTAGTAGGGGATTCAGAGTTGGTTGTTTCTCAGGTTAGATCTAAGTATGCATCTAAAAGCAATCATTTGAAAATATACAAACATGTAGTTTGGGATGTGATTGAACATTTTAGTGCATTCTCTATTAATTGGATAGAAAGGTCAAAGAATATCATGGGTGATTTCTTAGCAAATGTTGCATTAAAAAATGATGATATAACACTAACCAGTGTATCCACAGTTGAGATAAAAGCTAGGCCTGCCATTCCTGATAATTGTTGATGATGAAGACATTCTCAGATTCATACAATGCATTGATGACTATGATGGACAAAAAATTGATTGCAATGCATTGGTAGAAGTGGTTGAAGATAGAGAAACTGTGTTTGGAAATGACATGGTTCAGTTGGAAACTAATGAAATACCTAAAGGGTTAGTAGAATTGGAAGGTATGTTCAGTTACAGTGATAGTCATTTGCATCAGCAGTCAACCACCAAGTTATATGAATTAGAGGAACTGAACTTGGGAACATAATCATCCCCTAAGTTGGTGTATATTTGAAAAAAATTGTCTCCTCATGTCAAAGTTAACCTTATTAATTTATTGAAGAAATATAAGCATGTTTTTGCTTGGTCTTATGAGAATCTGAAGGCGTATAGACAAGATCTATTTTAGCATGAAGTCCCTTTGCTTCCAGATGCTAAGCCTTTTAGACAGAAACAAAGACCTATCGATCCCCTGTTGGAATCTAAAATGCAACAAGAATTAACCAGGTTAAGGGAAGGGGGGATCATTAAGCCTATAAGGCATTCATCATGGGTGCCTAATTTGGTCCCAGTTAGAAAGAAGAATGGGGACATAAGGCTCTGTGTTGATTTTAGAAACCTAAATGTTGCCTCTTTGAAAGACAAATATTCTTATCCTAATATGGAAGCAATGTTGCAGAGAGTAACTGGTTGTGACCTATTGTCTATGATGGATGGGTTCTCAAGATATAACTAGGTGTTAGTGAAAGAATCTGAACAATTCAAGATTGCTTTTACCACCCCTTGGGGAACATATGTATATGTAAGAATGCCTTTTGGTCTAAAAAATGCTAGAGCTACTTTTCAGAGAGCAATGGATGTAGCTTTCAAGTAATTCATTAACATTGTCATGGTAGTGTATCAAGATGATTTAACATGTTTCTCCAAAAGGGAAGATGACCACTGTGGGCACTTGGAAAAGGTTTTCAATAAAGCTCTAGAATTTGGTGTCTCCTTAAATCCAAAAAAGTGTCATTTTGCTGTCACTGAAGGGAAGCTCCTCGGGCATATTGTCTCCAAGGAAGGGGTTAGAATAGACCCTGAAAGAATTGAAGCTATAAGTAATGTACCTGAGCCCAAAAGTGTCAAAGGTATTCAGTCTTTCTTGGGCAAGGTAAATTTTGTTAGAAGATTTATTGCAAATTTTGCAGAGATAGTCAAGCCCATTGTTAGATTGCTTAAGAAGGATAAAAAGTTCTGGTGGGATGAAGAAGCTTCAAAGGATTTTGATGAAATAAAAAAGGCTATTCAGGTTGCACCAGTGTTGAAGTCCCCTGACTATAGTAAGCCTTTCTCTCTGTTTTCTTTTGCTTCATATCATACAGTGGTTGCAGTTCTTCTACAAAAGGATAATGAAGGGTTTGAACATCCTATAGCTTTTTATAGCAAATCTTTATAGGCTACAGAGTTAAAATATGAAATCATGGAGAAACAAGCATATGCTTTGGTCAAGGATGTTAAAGCATTTAGGCCATATCTTGTAAATGCACAATTAATTGCTTATGTCCCACATGCGGCTATCAAAGATATTTTATCCTAGTCTGAGGTCACTGGTAAAAGATGCAGATGGATAACCAGAATTCAGGAGTTTGATTTAGAGATTAAGATCACTATATTGGTGAGAGGTTTAGGCCTTGCTAAGCTGATGGCTAAATCAAACCTTCTTGACGTTGAGGTGAATAATGTTGAAATTGAGAACATCTTGGTCACAAGTATTGAGACACAACCGTGGTACTCAAAGATAGTTCCTTTTTTAAGAAATGCAACATATTAAGAGGGAATGACCCACAACCAGAGAAGGACACTGAGACTAAAATCTCAAAAATATGTCCTTATTTAGGGTGATCTGTATTGGTGAAATAGAGGTGGGGCATTGCTGATGTGTTTGGATAAATCCCAAGCTAGAAAGATGTTAACTGAAATGCATGATGGAGTATGTGGAGGTCACTATTCTGCCAAAACAACAACTAGTAAGATAGTCCAAGTAGGATATTATTGGCCTACATTGTTTAAAGATGCCCATGAACATGTCCGGAGATGTGACCCATGCTAGAAATTTTCATCCAAATTGAAGTATGAGGGAGCTTTACCCCTCAACCCAGTCATAGTGGAAGCCCCTTTTGTCCAATGGGGCATTGATTTTATTGGAGAAATAGTTGAGAAATCAGGAAGAGGTCATAGGTGGATTATAGTGGCTACTGATTATTTCACTAAATGGATTGAAGATATACCCACTAGAAGAGCTACAAGTAAGGTTGTTATTGACTTCCTGATGGATACTGTCATAACGAGATTCGGTGTTCCTATGAAACTGGTGATGGATAATGCCATGAGCTTCGGGTCAGAGGAGTTCATTGAATTTTGCACCAGCCATGGAATAGTTATGTCCTACTCTTCACCATATCATCCTCAAGGTAACGAGCAAGTTGAATCCAGCAATAAGAGCCTTCTGAACATTATTAAGAAAATCCTTGAGAATAAGAGGTCTTGAGACCAAAAGCTAAAGTTGGCCCTATGGGTAGACAGGGCTACCCGTCAAGAAAGAAATTGGGGTTTCACATTTTGAATTGGTCTATGGCACACAATATAGGGTGCCAGTCAATAATCTTCTTCCAGTATACAAGTTCCTGCAAGTTGAAGACATGGAGTTATCTGAACCTATGGAAGACAGAATGATTCAGATGGTGGAGGTGGAAGAAATTAGAACTTTGGCCCATAAGAGGAATTTGAAGATCCAGTTGCAGTCCAAATATCTATTTGACAAAAGAACCTTGTTAAGAAAGTTTAAAATTGGTGACATGGTGCTTCAATGGAATGCAAAAGGGCAAGATAAAGGAAAACACAAAAAATTTGAGTCACTATGGATAGGCCCCTTTGTGGTTTATGATCTTAGTGGAAAGGATTCATATTTTTTGTAGAAAATGAATGGTGAGGTATAGGAATTTCTAGTGCATGGACAGTTCCTGAAACATTACTTCTCTTAAGTCCATGTACAGTAGGTCTTAGTTTGTATATATTTATGTTTGTTTCTATTGGTTGTTTTTGGGCTTGTGTTTTGGTCTATTCTCCAGAGTTTTTGAATTCTTGAGTTGATCTTGCAATCAATCGTCCCTAGTCAGAGCCGTTGTTATCACTATTTTGAAAATTGGGTATTCTTGTCCCATAATTGGCTAAAATCTGCAAAGATGTGTTTGACATAACCTTGTTGCCTCTGTGTTTTTTGGGTCAAAGAGGGTTTAAGGTTTTTGAAAGATTTAACCCTTTCTAAGTTTTGAAAACCCTTGCGTTCTATTTCTGCATTACTTTTTCCACTTAAGTGGAAGGGTCGCTCCATCATGAAAGTGTCCCCCCCTTTAGGTTTTCCCTAGGCATTCTTTTAAATATTTTCAGTTTTTTCGTAGTTACCTATGTCTTGTTTTAATCTTTGTCGGGCTTCTTAACTATCATGCAATTCAAGGTTGATCCTGTAGTGTGCGTTGTTTCACTGGGTGAAGATGCCTACAATTTAGCATTCGTGAAGTGGCAAAAAGGGTAAGTGGGCTCGGCCAAAGGATTGTTCATCAGGTAAAAGGAATGCATCTTGTATTGGATCCAACGGCTCACGTTGCTTCGCTAGCACAAGATGCATGTGATTTACCCTCTACGAAATAGTGAAAGAGTTTGTGAGTCCTAGAGGTAAGCAGTTCCTTTGGTTAAAGGATGATCAATGTGGAGTTGATCCAATGGTGCAAGTAGATTCATAGCCAAAAGATGTCCATGTTATACCTTTCACGAAGTAGCGAAAAGGTGGAGGGCTCGGGCAACGTGGTCATGAAAAGGTTAACAGGTGAGCAGTTTCCAAAGATCTAATGATTGTCATTGCTTCGCGAAGAAGAGTTGCTTGAGGTTTAGTGTTCGTGAAGTAGTGAAAGGGTTGGTGGGTCCTAAATATAGGCAAGTCATGATTTTGAAGACCGATCAACTTCGAGTTGATAAGATGGCCCGCGTGGATTCGCAGCCCCAAATCAAACAGAGTTTACCATTCGTGAAATAACGAAATGACATGGCAGTCAAATGGTGGTGAGGGAAATGACAACTTATTAGATGCACATGGCTCCAAAGGATTTCTTGAGGGCCCGCTTTGATTTAACCAACGATGGTGTTGAAACCCATGGTGAAATAAAACACGTGGTGGTCCTAGAATGGAGCCCGGTGGAGTTCTTGAGTGAATAGGAGACTGACACGTAAGATTCATTCGCTGGTGATGAAACAAAACAAGTGGTTTCCAAGTCGAGGGCCCACTTTAAATGTTTGAGTACATTAAATGGTGTACATCTTGAGATGGATCCAATGATGGGCGTTGTTTCACAGCCCGAAGATGTAGGGTGGTTAGCTTTCGCGAAGCGGCAAAGACCGCTTGCAGTGATGGTGGTGTGCAGTTAGCAAAAAAGACTGGTGGTCACCATAAGTAGTAAAGATCGTGCGAGTGATAATTGATCGAATGGCCAGTGTTGTTTCACGTGATTGAAGTGCACAAGGTTTAGTGTTCACGAAGTAGCAAAAAGAAGGCGGGGCCCATTACTAATATAGAAGGACCAGAAGGATTAAAGGCAATGCAAGTTTCCAAGGATCCAACGAATGTCATTGCTTTGTGAATGAAAGGTGTGGGGGTTTTAAACTCCGCGAAATAGCAAAACAATGAAATAGGGAAATACTCAGAAAACAGGTGATCCGTTGGAGCCCATTTTTGAATTTGATTTGTGAATTCAATTTTGAGTTGATGGCCGAAGCATTCGGGATTAATGTCTCAATTCAATACCAATTTGTCATATTAACATCCACATTAATTGAATATTGGCACCATTTCGATGAGTTTGTTGCAGAGAAGTTGGTGCAGAGTGAATTTCTTCTGGAGAGTAATAGGTTTTTTGTATCTTGCTTGCTAATTACAATTTGAAAATTGGTTCTTTACTGTGTGCTTACCTTATCAAAGTTTTGTTTGAATCTCAATTGATATAATTGCATTGACGAGATGGCACCAAGAAGGGAGTTCATAGCGAAGGTAAATTATCAAGATAGGAATATATGTGATGACTTCCTAGAACAATTGACCATGTCCTCGAATGTTGCGGCCAAAATCAAAGAATTGCTTCATAAAGCCCCCCATCTAAGGATTGGAGACAGTTTATATGACAAGGGTAGATGGTTAAGGGATTAGCAAATAGGGGTTTCACGGCTAGGTCTTTTTGAAGTGGGATTCAGTTAGAGACATGCCAGTGCCCCAATGAATAGCATATGGGTACTAGACATGGGGAAGCTTGTAGTCCCTGGGGTTTTTATGGATGTAGACTTGCTAACCCAGATCGCACACAATTATAATCCTATTGCTAGATGTGTGAGGAATGTCAATGGAGGAGCCCTGATAGAGATCAATGATGATGAATTTAGGAATGTTTTCAAGCTCAGTGAGGCATCAAATTTATTAGAGCCTATTGATTTTGAAACATTGGCCCAAGTTTATGATGTGCAGAAAGATCACCTTAGGAGTGGCCCTTTGAAGGAGTTTTTTGTTAAAATAGGAGGGTTAACTATAGTGGGCCCTAGCACAATGGAACCCTACTCCTTGAATTTGTTCACTTTAAGGGCGAAGGGCATGTATTGGTCACTATGTCAGATCCTTGGGGAAGATGCTAAAACAACCATGCCAACCCATTATATGTTAATGATGGCACAAATTTTGAACCCCTCTCTAGTAGTGACATTTGATTATGCACCATACCTCACTGATGCAATTCATGCAGGGCTTACAGGGATAAAAAATGGTAAGGTGGATAGACCTTTTGGATGGTATTCTCTTCTAATGAACATATTTTTGTTCAAAGGATCTGATTATTTTGCTAAGGAAATAGATTTGATCAAAAAAAAGGAAGGTGAGGAGATGCTTGTGCAACTGTGGAGCACAATTTTGTCTTGGGATAGAGAGGATGCCAGTTATTTGAAGTTTGATAGATGATTTGCATCTAGGCTTAGGATTCTTCTATGCCCATAGAACCCTAAGATCCCAAAGGCTCTTTTGGAATTCCTTAGGCCTAAGGAGTTTGTTGAAGGTATTAAGATTGTTCATAATTGGGCTGATATGTATTTGTACCCTGTTTCTACAGTTTTCAGAGTTTATGGTTTCAGAGGCACTCTATATTTATTGCCTTATCAAGTCCCATTGCAGAGGTCTTAAGGCAAATTGGAGGTGTGCAAGAGGTAGAGCTAACAAATAGGGGTAAAGGGACTATTTTCCCAACTGTTACCATGGCCCATCAATTCGTGATCACCAAAGGTGGTTGGAAATTTTTTGATGACTTTTTTCAACCGTATAGGTTGTCTACTGCAGTAACCAGGTTTGCTGACCCTGAGGATTTTTCCAACAGTATGTTCATGAGAAGAGAAGTATGAAAAGGTAGGCCACACCAATTTCATTTCCCTTACGACCTAAACAGAAATTAATTCAGTTTGGATGAGCAAGAATTGAGTAAAGAAAAGTAGGTGGCATACAAAAAGGGCCTAGATTTCATTCATCAATTTGATAGCAATTACTTCAACCCCTTTGAGGAAAAGATCAAATTCTTAATTATTTACTTTGAGGATTTAATGCAAACTCTAAAAGAAAAGAGGGAGGCTATAATAAGAGATAACCCTGACAAGGCTAAGTTAGTTCTAGCTAAGCCTACCTTTGCTAAAGCCATCCCTCCCGATGATTATGTGATGCACAAAAAGTCAAAATATAGTGTATTGATGCCAGTAACAGGTGAGCCCTCCACTTCAAGAGGGAAGAGAACAATTGAAGATGTCATTAGCATCCAAGAATCCCCTAAAAGGCAGAGGGTGGGGAAAGAAGTGCAAACAGGTGAATCTCTGTACTCTCCATCTCAATCCCCTATCCATATAGGAGATGAACAGGCAGGAGCAGAACAATTGTTGCAGTTAGGAATCCTCCAAGAGATTGCTTACACCTATGAAGAGACACAAGAGGGAATGCTAGAAGAGCCTCCTAGTGCCGAGATGAACCTAACTAAAGATGAGTTCAAAGGTAAAGAGTTAGACCTGGCTGTCAAGCAAGCTACTGAAGAGTTCCTAGCTAACAACAATTTTGTCACAACAGGGGCATTCATGAAATTTGTATGGAAACAAAACATTGAACAATTGAAGGCAAGATGTGAAAAGAGAATGAGTGAGAAGCCTCACAAAGATACAACCTTAGTGGAGGAAGAAGTTAAACAAGAAATGATTGCTGAATTCAAAGCCATCACTGCTGAAGTAGGAAGGGAAATGGTGTCAAAGGCTGGTGTTCTACTCCTCCCTGAATGGGATATAATAGATGCCTTGGTACTTGAAGCAGTCAAGAAAGAGGCCAAGCCTATGGAGGGAGTGACATTCAGCAAAGATAATGTTGCTCTTGTCATGTGGTCCCTAAAGAGGGATAAAAGTAGAAAAAGGAAGGATACCTCAGGATCTAGTTTTCTAGGAGGCATGATAGTAAAAAGAGTTCAGGATACAGGGGTGGTAGAGGCTGCTAGCACAATTTTAGAAACTCTAAAATTCAATGTAGAAGTGGCAGAAAAGGAAGCAAAGGAAAAAGATAATCTCCCGTTGAAATTAGAAACAATCTTGAAGGCTTATTTTGAGGCCAAAGAAGGAATAGCTAACTGAGATAACATCATTGTTGAATTGAAGCATCAATTGGTAGGATAGTAACATCAAGGTGAGTCCTCTACTCTAATGATAAATTCTTCTCCTGCACAACCTCCACCTACGAGTCCTATTATAGAATTTCCCCCTTCTCCTATGCCTTCTGGTTTTCAGCCAGCTAAGACCATTCAACATGAGTTGGAAAAGTTGAAACAGGCTCAAGCCTTGTTTGCAAGTAAATATGAAGAGAAGGTAAAGGCCACCATTTTGAGTTTTGCTGATATAGTTTAGGCCCCCACTATGCACACTAATATGAAAAGAATTTTGGACACCTTGCGTGAGTTGACTGAGGACAAGGCTATTTTAGAGCCTATTTTGAGTAAGTGGATACCAAGAGAAGTGGATTTAGAACTTATGTGTGCATCGTATGATGAAGCAAGAGTGGATACTATTAGTAAATCCACATGTAAGTTAGCAAAAGGTCTGACCAAGTTAGCAGAAGGAAGAACCAATGTGGAGAGGAAAGCTAACTTGTACAGGAAAGAATATACTAAGCATAAATTTGAATTGTTTCCTGGGGTTTTGTCAACCAAAATCAGTTGAAGGACAAATAGGTATAGCTTGATGAGCTAGGAGCTAATTTTTCTTTAAGGTTGAATGAAATCATCAACAATGATGACACATCTATGTTTGTAAAAACAATTGAAGAGATAGAAAAGATAAAGTCACACTACAACTTTTTGGAATCAGAGGTGAGGAAAGTAAGAAACTCTTGGAAAAGGTTACTTAAATTGAAGGAGAAAATTGTTGGCTACTCATGGCCTGATGATGACATGTTCCAAGAGTGGACCAAGAAATATGCTGTGCAAGAAGAAGGAATCCCAAAATGGTTAGAAGATGCTACACAGGAGAAACAAACCGAAAAGGCCGTTGAGACCAAAGAGCACTTGTAACTGTTTCTTTGAAAGGAATTATAGTTGTAATTAATCATTCTTAGGAATGTCTGGAGCCTGTATGCATCCATAATGTTATAAATGGATACCAGGACTAATAGAAAAGGGATCACAAGAACTTTTGTAAAGAAAATTTGCATAAATATATCTGGGTTTTTTCTAGCTATCACAGAGAATACTTTGAATCGTGTAAGATTATTTTTCAAAAATGAATATAAAGATACAGATCAAAACTTTTGAGGCTTAAATCTATGTTGTCTTCTAGTGTGCACTCATTAATTTGCTGGTTTCATTTGAATAGTCTAGAGTTATCTGATTGAACATGGATTGTAAGACAATCATATGGATGTGTTTCTATCTTTTCTCTTCAAGGGAGAGGAATTGAATATGCATGAAATATTTCTATTAGTAAATCAATTGTTTGCTCATTTTGAATTTGATGAACGGTTTTAATTTTAAGAGGATAAAACTCATGTATATGTTAGGCATGTATGGGGTTAATTAAGGCTGAGGTGGTGAAATGTATGCGATTGTTCAATTTTAGAATTCTAATTTGATTTGGGTGACTCTATAGCCGAAATAAGGCATTGATATCCAGTTGTGGTTTTCTTTCTATTTCTCTTTCCCATAGTCTTTGTGGGTGGTGACTCTGACAAAGTATAACCAGTGCTATTGAATAAGTATAATTCTTTTAAGAAAAACAAGAACAATGTAGAGAGTAAGGAACACCAAGTCATTCATGAGGAAGCATCCTCAAGAGACATTGCAAGAGGGATTACCTGAACAGGCACGGAGAGGCCAGAAAAGATCACTTGTACATGAGCCATCTAATGTTGCTTGGGTACAAAAGAGCATTAATATGGGTAAGTCATCTGATACACCCATATATGGAAATTCAAATTCTTCCTCCCGTGAATCCGATCAGGACATTTTTGGTTTTCATTATGGGTAATTTGGTAACAATGAGGATGTCCAAATTTTAAATCAAAAGATCTCTCATGCTAGTTTTTCTGGGAAGGAAAGGAATAGTTCAAATATTAAAATGGATTCTGTGCCTTGGACAATAGATGGAAATATTAGTTTAATTGATATAGACTAAGTCAATATATCAGATTTTGAAGAAATGTTCCCTAATGAAGATAAGGTGTCCCAAGAAATTGAGGCCCTCAATAGAAGAGTCCATCACTTAATATCTTTGAGAGCACAAAAGGAAGTAAATAAATAAAAGGAAGTGAAAGCTAAACTGATTGAGAGGGATAAGCTTCTAAGGCAGATTGTTGATCTTGAGTTATTCACCCAAGAGAAAGCTAAAAGTGAGGATGAAGGTCCAGTCATCAGAGAAAATTTAGTTCCCAAAATCAACCCTGTATACAAATCTATTGTGCAACCAAATAGAGAGGTCTTAAGTGATCCACAACCTATTAGGAATAACATTGACAAAGGAAAACAGAAGTGTATGGAAGATGGGTTTGTTGGCATTATGTGAACCGGTATGGGGACATGATGACATTGTATGTTGTCATTGATGTCAATGTGCTGAAGAAGAGAGAATCAGTATGTTACCAAGAACCGGTATAACATTGTGAACTGGTATATGTGCCAAAGTGAAGCGGTATGTTTGTTCAAGGTAAACCAACATATGGTTATGGGAACTAATACATGGAAGCTTCGTATGACTACCAGTTGGTAGTCTCAACTTCAGGGTTTCCGCTTGAAGTGCTTCAAGCCTGTGTGACTCAACTGGTGACTTTGTGTGATCAGTTAGCATTGTAACAAAGAATAGGTCATGTTGCCATGACAACCTTGTGCGTGTGAGGGATCTTGCATGAAGGAGATTATTCCTATCTACCTCAAGAATGTGTGAAGTCTGTAAACGGTGAAAATGCACCATGGGTTATCAGCCACCATGAAAGCGGTGGAAAATGAACGATGGAGAACATCTTGAGATTGGTTCAAGAATGTTGCATTTAATGCAATGTGCTCAATGGTCAGGATTGAACCATTTGAATTGCTTAAGCTAATAGATTTAGGGTTTAGGGTTAATGCTACCTACCTATTTGTTTCCTATAAGGTGGATGTCATGTTTCTTTCTGAGTTTGTTGGCAAAAGTTGTGTGTGTGTATCCAAGTGAAGGGATACGTGATTCATGCTAGACTAGAGGAGAGAAGTGATACCTGTGGAGTGTGAAGAGGAGCTAAAGCAGATCTGCATTGGCATTGAGTGTTGTTACGAGATCATTGTAATACTTGTTGATCTCTAACCACTTCAATAGTTGGGAAATCCCTTAACAGGGTAGCTTCAACCAGCTTACTATAAATACTTTAACAGGGTGACTCAAAACCATTGAGTTCTTGAAATCCTCTAACAAGGTAACCTTTAATAGGGTTTAGCCCTTAACCAATTATTTTAGCCATCCCTTAACCAGGTGATCCCTAACAAGATCGGTTCCTAACAGAACCTATTGTATCAGTCTTTAACCAGACAAGGCTCCTAACAGAGCGAACTTCTAAAGAGTTCAAAGGTAAATAGTTAGACCTACCTTTCAAGCAAGCTTGTGAAGAGTTCCTAGCTGACAGCAATTTTGTCACAACAGGGGCATTCATTCAATTTGTATGGAAACAAAACATTGAACAATTGAAGGCAAGATGTGAAAAGAGAATGAGTGAGAAGCGTCACAAAGATACAACCTTAGTGGAGGAAGAAGTTAAACAAGAAATGATGGTTGAATTCAAAGCCATCACTCCTAAAGTAGGAAGGGAAATGGTGTCAAAGGTTGGTGTTCTACTCCTCTCTGAATGGGATATAGCAGATTCCTTGGTACTTGAAAAAGTCAAGAAAGAGACCAAGCCTATGGAGGGAGTGACATTCAGCAAAGATAATGTTGCTCTGGTCATGTGGTCCCTAAAGAGGGATGAAAGTAGAAAAAGGAAGGATACCTCAAGATCTAGTTTTCTAGGAGGCATGATAGTAAAAGAGTTCAGGATACAGGGGTGGTAGAGGCTGCTAGCAAAGTTTTAGAAACTGCAAAATTCAATGTAATAGTGGCAGAAAAGGAGGCAAAGGAAAAAGATAATCTCCAGTTGAAATTAGAAATAATCTTGAAGGCTTATTTTGAGGCCAAAGAAGGAATAGCTAACTGAGATAACATCATTGTTGAATTGAAGCGTCAATTGGTAGGACAGTACCATTAAGGTGAGTCCTCTACTCTAATGATAGATTCTTCTCCTGCACAACCTCCACCTACCAGTCGTATTATAGAATTTCCCCCTTCTCCAATACCTTCTAGTTTTTAGCTAGCTGAGACCATTCAACATGAGTTGGAAAAGTTGAAACAGGCTCAAGCCTTGTTTGCAAGTAAATATGAAGAGAAGGTAAAGGCCACCATTTTGAGTTTTGTTGATACAGTTTAGGCCCCCACTATGCACACTAATATGAAAAGAATTTTGGACACCTTGTGTGAGCTAACTGAGGACAAGGCTATTTTAGAGCCTATTTTGAATAAGTGGATACCAAGAGAAGTGGATTTAGAACTTATGTGTACATCTTATGATGAAGCAAGATCGGATGCTATTATTAAATCCAGATGTGAGTTAGCAAAAGGTCTGACAAAGTTAGCAGAAGGAAGAACCAATGTGGAGAGGAAAGCTAACATGTACAGGAAAGAATATACTGAGCATAAATTTGAATTGTTTCCTGGGGGTTTTGTCAGCCAAATCAGTTGAAGGACAAATAGGTATGGCCTGATGAGCTAAGAGATAATTTGTCTTTAAGGGTGAATGAAATCATCAACAAAGATGACACATCTCTGTTGGTTAATATAATTGAAGAGATAGAAAAGATAAAGTCACATTGTGGCTTTTTGGAATCAAAGGTGAGGAAAGTAAGAAACTCTTGGAAAAGGTTACTTAAGTTGAAGGAGAAAATTGTTGGCTACTCATGGCCTGTTGATGACGTGTTCCAAGAGTGGACCAAGAAATATACGGTGTAAGAAGAAGGAATCACAGAATAGTTAGAAGATGCTACAGAGGAGAAACAAACCGAAAAGGCCGTTGAGACTGAAGAGGACTTGTAACTGTTTCTTTGAAAGGAATTATGGTTGTAACTAATCATTCTTATAAATGTCTGAAGCTTGTATGCATCCATAATGTTATAACTAGACACCAGGACTACTAGAAAGGGGATCACAAGAATTTTTGTAAAGAAACTCTACATAAATATATCTAGGTTTTTTCTAGCTATCACAGAGAATACTTTGAATCATGTAAGATTATTTTTCAAAAATGAATATAAAGATACAGATCAACACTTTTCAGGCTTAAATTTTTGTTGTCTTCTGGTGTGCACTCATTAATTTGCTGGTTTCATTTGAATAGTCTTGGGTTATTTGATTGAACATGGATTGTAAGGCAATCATATGGATGTGTTTCTAGCTTTTCTCTTCAAGGGAGAGGAATTGAATATGCATGAAATATCTCTATCAGTAAATCAATTGTTTGCTCATTTTGAATTTGATGAACAATTTTAGTTTTAAGAGGTTAAAACTCATGTATATGCTAGGCATGTATGGGGTTAATTAAGGTTGAGGTGGTGAAATGTATGCGATTGTTCAGTTTTGGAATTCTAATTTGATTTGGGTGACTCTATTGCCCGAATAAGGCACTGGTATCCAGTTGTGGTTTTCTTTCTATTTCTCTTGGAGATCAATACTAAAAATGAGTATAAGCTTATCTATTAATGTTTCATTTCTATTAAGGTGATGAAGTCCATAGGTTTCTAGCATTGGTTTACTATGGATCTCAAATTTTAAAAGTGTGAAAGTTTTCACAGAAGGTATACCCACCTAAACTTTGGATAAGTTCAAAGTGTAGAAGATTTTGTTAAAACCTTGTTATATGTGTTTCTGGAGTTCTGTTCTTCCTCGGTGTCCTCTTCATATGCAAACAAAGTTTATTGTATTCCTAACAGGGAGGAGAGAAGGGAATTAGAATTTGAGAACAACACATTCACATGGGGAGATTTATTGATATTTAGGAGATTATTGGTTGTCTTCTACATGGGGGGACTTGTTTGGCATTTCTTAGTAATTGATGTTTTTCACATCTAGTGTTGCCATCAATGCCAAAGGGGAGATTGTTGGCATTATTGGATGAATTGATTATGTGTTGCATTCATGTTTTTTTCATTGATGTCAACACTAGCTATTATGGTTGGTTACTAGTAGACAGGTTTTGGTTACCGATAGAAGATCTAGTGTTACCAACAAAAGAGACTATCTGTTGGGCACTTCTGGCATGTTTGGATCTATGGAATATGATTGGTTACATGTGGTACGTGCTTCTAGAGCATGTATTGGTTAGTTGGTATTGACTTGGTAATCAGATGGTATCATACACTTTGGTAAACCCTTACTGACACTAGTTTAAAGCTTTACCAACAGAGCTTTCACTAAGGAATCTTGATAGAATGCATAATTGGTGTTGGTGCAACTTCTACGTGGATTTCAGGATACTGAAGATGTTCTTTGATCGTGCTTCAACTTCTTGAAGATATTTCTTTGGCATGGTGGATCCAGAATAGGTCTAATACCTATCTAGGTTATGGACTGGTACCATGATAACGTGTACTCTACACATTACCGAGATGTTTTGAGATCATTTATGGATTTTTTATTGTTGTTTTGGTCTTAAGATGACATGGCATATAAATGTAATATGAATTTATGTAATGATCTTATTATAATATCTTTTAGGTGGCTAACCTATTTGGTTTAGGCCTTAGGGTTTGTATAAAATGATGTAAGATCTCATTGTATATCGTGGCATGTGTGGCATGGGAATGGAAAAAGTATTCGTGGTCTTGGAATGCAATATCATATGCGAAGGAGACTTGATTGATCATAGGTGATCAACTTGGGATCAAGGAATAGGTCAAAGGCCTCTGATATTGAGCTTAATCGGTACTGTAATTAGGCATGGTAGATGTTATCTCTAGCAGTTCACTCTATTGGATTGTAGTCCATTTATCTTGAGATGGTTGTTGGCTCTCTGTAGTCAGTGAGACTCTTTTGTAATGAGCAGCATGCTCTAGGAAGTGTGCCTTGCTACATGTGCAGTCCCCTCATTATATCACATACTTTCTGCAGAAGTATCATTTGACTGTGGGTACGCTTCCCACCATGGTTTTTCCCTTTCTGAGTTTTCCATGTACAAATCATGTTGTTATGTGGTATGGTTGCTTTGCATTGATTATCTATTTAATTGTTAATTTGTATTTTTTACTGATATATGTTCCTACCGACATCTATATATTCTTTATCGGTACTTGATCTGTTTAAAGGTTATTCAGTGGATTAAAAGTTATAATTTGTTAACAACTAATTCACCCCCCCAATCTCAGTTGTTCACTGGTTATCCTAACATCTACCAGCTCTCATCCTCTTCTAAGTATTAGTTGATCCATGGAGTTGGAGAAAGATTTTCTCAATGAATTTTCTTTTTGCTTGAGTAGAAGAATTAGCCAGTATAAAACTTGGAGCTAGGGTTTAAAGGAGCAACAAATATCAAGCTAGGATTTCAAATTGAGCTATGAAAAACACTCTAGAAATGCATATTTATACTTGATTATGCTAAAGAAGGATAGAATTAATGGTAGAAAACAGTAGACAAGCATAGGAGTAATTTGTAGTTTTATAGCTATTTGTAAGTAAAACCTAAGAAAAACCCTAACTTATGAGAATTTATGTCACACAAATAGCAAAGATTACTCAAACTATTACAACATTCTTTCTAAGATCGAGATGGAGTGACTTGAACATGAATTTGACTTATAATAGTGTGATTGGATAATTTATTGTAGGTACGTATCTATTTAGTTGGCATGAACTAGCCATTGTAATTTATATTTGAATGTTGTAGTTCGAACAACTCTTTACCTATTTCATTCAGTGACCAATAGGAATAGAACACGTCACCTTATGAATCCACATTGCACCGCTGCAGACTTGTCTAGATCGATCATCTTTCATTAGTCATGTAAGTGTGCAAAAATCATAACCGTTGATCTCTTCTTGACATTCTCATCACTTAAAGTTCATCATCCTATTGACTATGAGCTTGTGGAGTTAGCATTCATGCAAAACTTTTATTAGTTGCATAAATGCACAAGCAATCCTGACCATTGATCAAGTTTGATTTTATTCAACCATCTTGGGCTTTGTCAGACCGATTGGCCCATTAATAAGAACCTTGGTTGTTTGGAAAATATTTATCGGCCCTACTATGCTAACCTATCTACATTGTGGACCACCGTGCCATGTCCACAAGGTGGGGTTGTGAAGTTAAGTGGATCGTACAACTCCCCGTAACTGCACAATCGCATCAAGATCTGGGTTGTCAATCAGAGCAATGAAACACAAGCTAAAACAATTGATGAATTTTGACCTCAGCATTTAAGGCTTAGCTATAGTGAGAAAGTTCTCTTAACTGTGCAACAACATGTGAATCTTGACCATTGATTTGCACATAGCTACAAGACCATTAATACAAAGATAAACACTAAGGTTGATTGGGTGATGTAGAGGCCTACCCAAACTCCTAATAACAAGCCCAAACTAGGTTAGGCTAGTGACCCTTCAACTACTCACAAGGGTCCTACAAGGAAGGACTCTACACCTTAGATGAAACTACACACACTTTCCCTAGTCTTAGACCTACTCAAAATGAGTAGAAGGCTTCAAATCTTCAAACATGATTTACCGGTGATCCCTACTCCTTGAGATTTTAAATTTTGCCAACATATGTCATCTAAGACCTCTTCCAAGTACTGGTTTTTACCTTGGGCATCAAATCCTTATACCTTCTTTGTAAACCTACCCCTTAGGCTTGTAGCCCAGTTTGACGATAGAAAGGATCTTAACTCAAAAATGTTCCACACACCCATACAAAAAACTTATCATTTTGGACACTCTTTTTAAATTTATAGTGAGCCCCAAAATGGTTTGGGCCATTCTGCAAATATAAGGTCTACTCGCTTTTTAGGCTAAGAGACCTAATAGGGGCAGTTAGCCCTATTTTCCAAAGCAACTACCTCTATCGGTAGACCAAATGGATAATCACCTTAATGGGAATGTGGGGGGTAGTGAGAAACTTCTAATTCTAGGGTTGCACACCTAGAATCCATCACTAAGACAAATTATGATAATTGTCCTAAAACTTGTCCTAGGTTGTCACACCTAGAATCCATCACTAAGACAAATTATGATAATTGTCCTAAAACTTGTCCTAGGTTGTCACATAGAGATGCCTACCTAAATTTGTTTTTTTCTCCACACAAAAAGGTCTCCCCTATAAAAAAAACATAAAAACACTAAAATTAAAAGGCTTATCCTGCATCCCTCCAAAGGAAGAGTCTCCTAATGGACTGGAGTGCAAGATAAAGCCATTTTGGTTCAAAACCCTCTCCAAACCCTCAATTTCCGGGTCACAGCCAGTAAAATGAAGGGTTTGATAACTTAATGATGAGCGAGTAGTACCAAACTGGTATTGAGAGGGTTGGGGGGTGAATCAATACAGACAAAAATACAATCCAAAACCGGTTTGACAACAAACACTTCAAAAGACTGGCAGATAAAGATACTGATTTGAAACAGAGTGCAACCGATAAAGCTAAGAATGTCTGAGACAAGCATTAACCGGTTACTCACTTAGCCTTTCACTCACCTTGAGACTACACCATCATTTCACCCTTATGCATACACAGATAATCTATCATCAAATCATAATAACATCTAGTTTAGCATGTTTTATAGACAGGCATAAAACACAAAACCATCATATGCTTGACAGACAATAGAAAAGCATCACAAGATAAAAACATCACACATGACACACATATTTTTCACGTGGAAACTCAACTGGGAAAAAACCACATTGGGGATGAATACCCACAAGCTATTTTTGAACTCTTTAGAAGTCCGCTCTGTTAAGAGCCTTGTCCGGTTAGAGACATTACAAAAGGTTCTACTAGGAACAGATCCTATTAGAGATCACCTGGTTAAGGGATGGCTACAATACCCGATTAAGGGTTAAACCTTGTTAGAGACTACCTTGTTAGAGGATTTCAAGAACTCAATAGCTAAAGGATTTTACTAACTTAGTAGCTTCAAGTTACCCTGTTAAAGGATTTTCAGCAAGTCGGTTAAGGCTACCCTGTTAAGGGATTTTCTAACTATTGAGATGGTTAGAGATCAACAGGTATTACACTGATCTAGTAAAAACACTCAATGCCAATGCAGATCCACTTAAGCTCCTCTTCACCTTCTGCACTTACACTCTGCAGGTATCACTTCTCTCCTTTTGGTCTGGCAAGAATCACGTATCCCTTCTCTTGGATACACACAAACAACTTTTGCCAACAACTTAAGAAAGAAACACAACATCGACCTTATAGGAAAACAGATAGGTCGGTAGCATAAACCCTAAACCCTAAACCTGTTACATTAAGGAATTCAAACGGTTCAATCCTAACCATTGAGAACATTCCATTAATTGCAACAGTCTTGATCCCATCTCAAGACATTCTCCATCATCCATTTTCACCAATTTCATGGCGGTTGATAACCCATCACACATTATCACTATTTTATAGACTTCGCACATTCCCAAGGTAGATAGGAACAATCTCCTTTATGCAAGATCCTTCATGCGCACAAGGCTGACATGGCAACATGATCTGTTCTTCATTACAATGCTAACTCATCACACAATGTCACCTGTTGAGCCATACAGGCTTGAAGCACATCAACCAGAAACCTTGAAGTTGAGACTACCAACCAGTAGTCATACAACGCTTCCATGTGTCGGTTCCCATAACCATATGCCTGTTCACCTTGAACAAGCACACCGCTTCACTTTGGCACAAATGCTAGTTCACAGTGTTATACTGGTTCTCACATATGCCGATTCACACCTCTTCATCATATTGACATCAATGACAACATACAATGTCATTATGTCCTCATTATTCCAACAATATGTCCTCATACCGGTTCACATAATGCCAAAAGGGTTCTCTCTACTCCCAAATAATTAAGACCTCAGACCACCACAAAAAGAAATATAGTTAATTTCCCTATCTACTCCATGGATGGTGGGGTCCAAATCAATCCGTACAGTCACATACAACACCTGCAAACTCATAATTTCTGAGAAAACTGAAGTATTTTGAGTATTATTGCTTCGTAAACTCCAACTCCAACATCAACCCCCTTGGGAATCAAGCCCACAAGGCTTATAAAACTCTCCAATGGTTTCCCACCAAATTTGGAGTATGTTGGAGCCATTGAAAGGCTTCCCCCAACCAAATCACAAAAAGTTGCACTTTTGCACTCAAAAGTTGCATTTTTGTAATTTTGCACAAAAAGTTGTCATACTTCCTAAGGTTGGGATCCACACACATGGACCAACCAAACACACACAAATTTTTTTTGAAACCTATCATACATAAATCTAAACCATCTACTACCCCTTTTTACCACATTATCCCAATTGGCTTCTCAAATTTCCTAATTGGTAACATGGATTACATTGTGAGGTTTATTTGCATACATGAAACATAAGACACTCTAACACATCCTAATGGTCCTAATATTCATCCTCAGGGTCATGAATAGCTTGTAGATGAGGTGCTCCTACACCATACTCCCTGGGAGAAGAGATCTCAAGCCCACTTGAGATCAGAGTTTGTAAATTTGCACCATGATTAGATATTTGCTCACTTGTCATCCAAACCACCTCAGAGTCTGGTTTATTCTGTCACACCACCAAGTACTCAATGTACTCCTTGTTCCTTGTCTTCTTTGTGACTCTAGTGTCACACACTTTTCTCAACTTAGGTGATTCCTACCTTAGAATGTCATTGTCTGCTACAACCTGCATTGGTTCCTCTTCTTCATTGTTAGTACCCTTCAAAAGTGTAAGATCACACACATTAAAGATGGGTGATAATCCAAGATCAGGAGGAATTTGGATCTCATAGGCATTCTATCCACACTTCTTCAATATCTGACATGGTCCAATCTTCCTCTGCATGAGTTTGGTGTATTTGCCTTTCGGTAGTCTCTACTTCTTCAAATGTACCCATACCAAATCCCCAACACTAAACTATATATCTCTCTTCTTCTTATTAGCAAGAGCTTTATACTTCACTGCAGATTGTTGGAGATGAGACTTGACTTGGTCATGCACCTCCTTTATGGCTGACGCAAAAGTTTCACCATCTGCAATAATGTCTTCTTCTTTGGGTAAATCTTTTAATTCCAACATTCCCCTTAGGTGGATTCCATAAACAATCTGGAAAGGAGATTTACCAGTATTCCTATTTATGGTGTCATTATAGGAGAATTCCACCTGTGACAAAATGTTATCCCACTTCTCTCCATGTTGCCTTGTTAAACACCTTAATAGGTCTCTTAATGATCTATTGACAACTTCAATCTGCCCATTCGTTTGATGATGGTAGGCTGATGAGAAAGCTAGGTTAGTCCCCAACTTCTTCCAAAGAGTCCTCCAAAAGTGACCTATGAATTTCACATCTCTATCTGAAACAATGTTCAGGGGCAATCCATGTATCTGGACTATCTCTTTGAAGAATAGGTCTGCAACATATGATGCATCACAAGAAGTCTTACATGGCAAGAAATGAGCCATTTTACTAAACCTGTCCATTACTAAAAAGACACTGTCAAACCCTCTCCTTGTTCTAGGCAAACCCAACACAAAGTCCATACTTATTCTCTCCCATGGCCTAGAAGGAATGGGTAAAGGCTGATATAAACCTACATTTGTATACTTCCCCTTGGCTTTCTGACATATGACACATGTCTCCACAAACTTTCTTACATTTGCCTGTAATTTAGGCCAAAAATAATGTCTCTTCACAAGGTCTAGGGTCTTGTCAAGACCAAAATGACCTGCCATAGCTCCACAATGCTTCTCCCTAATAATATTAAACCTCATGGAATATTTAGGTATACACAACTACACTCCCTTGAACAACAATCAATCTTGTATCAGAAACTCAAAAAAATAATATGATACCGGTCACTCAAAGTTTCACATGCCTTCCACATTTCTCCAAAATCTTCATCAGCAACATACATACTCTTCAAGGAATCAATACCAACACTCTCCATCTTGATTTGGTTTACAGTCAAGACTCTTCTGCTCAAAGCATCAACAACTTTGTTTTTGACTCCCTTCTTGTGTTTGAGGGTAAATGTGAAGGCTTGCAGGGTCTCTACCCACTTCATATGTCAATGATTAAGCTTCTCTTGACTATTTATGAAACTGAGTGCCTGATTATCAATAAACACTATGAACTCCTTAGGCAATAAATAGTGCCTCTTCAAGGACTACACTAGAGCATACATCTCCAAGTCATAAGATGAGTATCTTTTCTTAGCATCATTTAGCTTTTCACTAAAAAAAGCAATAGGCCTTCCTTCCTGACTGAGTACTGCTCCAATTTCCATGTGACGTGCATCACATTCCACCTGAAATATCTTGTTGAAGTCTAGTAAGGCAAGGACTAGTTGTTCTGCATCCTTCTTCTTCAATGTCTCAAATGAATCATCTGTCTCGTCCCTTTATGGTGTCAAGCATGGGTGCACAAACATGACTAAATCCTCTTATGAATTTTCTATAAAAAGTTGCTAAACCATGGAAGCTCCAGACATCATTCATAGTTCTAGGTGTGGGCCAAGACAATATAGCACTCACCTTCTCTTGGGCCATTTTCAACTCACCTTGTGAGATCACAAAACCCAAGTAGATGATCTCTTTCTACATGAATAAATACATCTCCAAATTGATCATTAGTTTCTCTTCATGTAACCTCTTAAGAACCATATCTATGTGGTTGAGGTGCTCTTCCCTTGTGGGACTAAAGATCGAGATATCATCTAGGTATACTATGACACATTTCCCTATGAATTCCACCAAGACTTCATTCATTAACCTCATAAAGGTACTAGGGGCATTGAATAACCCAAATGGCATGACTTTCCATTCATATAACCCCTCATTAGTTATAAAAGTTGTTTTCCATTCATCCCCTAGCCTTATTCTAATCTTATGGTATCCACTTTTTAGATCTATTTTTGTAAAATATTTAGCACTCCCTAAGCAATCAAGCATATCCTTTATTCTATGGATTGGGAACCTATACCTTATGGTTATCTTGTTGATGGCTCTCGAGTCTGTAGAAAGCCTCCAAGTGCCTTCTTTCTTGGGTGCAAGGACTGTCGGTACTACACATGGGCTTAGACTCTTGCCAATTAGTCTTGATTCAAGCAACTCTTCAATCTGCCTTTCCATTTCTGTATTCTAGTCTGGGGTGAGCTTGTAGGTTGCTTTGTTTGGTAATGTAGATCTAGGGATCAAGTCTACGCAATGACTGATGTCCTTTACCGGTGGTAGGGATCTTGGCATTCCATCTGGGGTGATGCCTTGATGCTTATCAAGAAACTAGCTAACTGTCGGGTCTATGTGCTTTGGTCCTCCTTCTGCAAATTACTCTTTCCTTGTCACCTTGGGACTAGGCATGAGGGCATAGCAAATTGCACATTTCTCTGCAATCTCCTTCATGAACTGTTTACCTTCTACTATCAGCACTCTTGTATCCTTCCCTTTTGATTCCACCTCTTCCTCTATCAGAGGTAAGAGTTCTATCACCTTCCCATATTTGTTGATTGAGTAGGTGTTTCTCAATCCATCATGATGAGCTTTCAAGTCATACTGCCATGGTCTCCCAAACAAGAGATGACATGCATCCATTTTGGCTATGTCAAATATAAATCTATCCTTGTAAGATCCAATCTGAGATTCCACCCAAGCCTGCTCTTCCACCACTGCTTGCTAACCTTGGGTGAGCCATGAAACCTTATAGGGGTAAGGGTAAGGCAGCTTCCTAAGCTTAAGGTTTTTCACCATTTTAAGTGATACAAAGTTTTCAGTGGATCTGGAGTCTATCAGAACCTTGCATACCTTTCCTCCTACCTTGCAAGTGGTTTTGAAAAGAGATTTCCTATGTGTAGGATCCTTGTCAGGTACTTTCATGGTGGTTACTTCTCTCCTCATCATCAAAGCCTCTCCTCTTTCAGGATATCCATAACTATCAAGAGCATTTACACTTTGATAAGTGCTTGCACTTGCCACACTTTGACAATCAGATTCCTGCACCAAATTGCTTCTCCTTTCTCCCATGGAGCTAGAAGCCTTCTCCAGACACCTATTGGCCATATTCCCTTCTTTATTATAGTTGTAGCACCTAGGAGGTCCTCTTCCTTGGGATCTCCCCCTAGAGGGTGGTCTTCTACCCCTAAATCTCCCTCTTGGATTGTAGCCTCCTCCTTGGTTGTAACTGCTCTCTCCTCTATTGCCTTCTTGGTTAGAGTCTCTTTGGTATCCAAAACCATTTCCTCTACCTTTGAAAGGGCCTCTTCCTCCTCTATGTTGTCTCCCTTTACCTCTACCATTTTTATCCTGCCTTCTCTTCAACTTCTCCTCCACCTTGAGTGCCAATTGAAAGCACTTTTGGACTATCTCTGGGGTGTGGAGATTTAAGTCTTCTTGGATTGTAAATCTCAAACCATTGAGATACCTTGCCACCTTCTCATGTTCACTCTCTTTCACCTCAATCCTCACACATAACTTCATGAACTCCTTGGTATAAGAAATCATGTCCATCTCCTTTTGTTTCAAATTTTGTCTCCTCCTATGCAATTGGATGTTGTAATCCATTGGGACATATGCTTCTTTCACCAAAGTAATCATCTTCTTCCATGTAGCTACTCTTATCTTTCCCTCTTTCACCCTCTCATCCTGGATGAAAGGCCACCAAGTTAGTGCAGCCCCTTTCATTTTGGATTGGACCATCTTCACCCTCTGGTGGTTTGGTATGTCTTCACTTTCAATAAAAATTTCCAAGGAGTCTATCCACTCCATCACGGTGTCAGGATCCATCTTGCTTGCAAATACTAGCAGATCCATCTTCACATCCATTTTTATTCTCTCCATGGACTTGAGGACACTCATCAGGGGTCTTTGGTCTACAGGTAGCTCTAGCTCTTCCTGGATAGGGATCTCCTCTTCATCCCCTTCTTCTTTAGAGTCTTTCTCTTCCCTCTCCACTTTGCCCTTCAACCGATCCATCTCATTCCTCAAGGCTTGATTCTCACACCTGATTTCTCTTCTCTCTGCCATCTACTTCTTCACCAGGACATTCAACACTGCATTGGTCATTCTGGAAGGTGCCTCATGGGATCCTTCTTCTTCTGACATCTTGTCTTATCCTTCTCTTCCAAAGGACAGTCCTTTTCTCTGATACCACTTGATGCAGAGGCCTATCCAAACTCCTAATAACAAGCCCAAACTAGGTTAGGCTAGTGACCCTTCAACTACTCACAAGGGTCCTGCAGGGAAGGACTCTACACCTTAGATGAAACTACACACAGTTTCCCTAGTCTTAGACCTACTCAAGATGAGTAAAAGGCTTCAACTCTTCAAACATGCTTTACTGATAATCCCTACTCCTTGGGATTTTTAATTTGGCCAACATATGTCATCAAAGACCTCCTCCAAGTACTAGTTTTGACCTTGGGCATCAAATCCTTATACCTTCTTTGTAAACCTACCCCTTAGGCTTGTAGCCCTATTTGACGATAGAAAGGATCTTAACTCAAAAATTTTCCACAAACCCATAAAATAAAATTAGCAGTTTGGACACCCTTTTGGAAGTTATATCGATCTGAAAAATGGTTTGGGCCGGTCTACAAATATAAGGTCTGCTCCCATTTTAGGCTAAGAGACCTAATAGGGGCAATTAGCCCTATTTTCCAAAGCAACTACCTCTATTAGTAGACCAAATGAAGAATAACCTTAATGGGAATGTGGAGAGTAGTGAGAAACTTCAAATTATAGGGTTGCATTCCTATAATCCATCGCTAGGACAAATTATGATGACTGCCCTAAAACTTGTCCTAGGTAGTCACATAGAGATGCCTACCTAAATCTGTTCTTTTCTCCACACAACAAGGTCTCCCCTGTAACAAAACATGAAAACACTAAAATAAAAAGGCTTATCCTACATCCCTCCAAAGGAAGAGTCTTCTAATGGACTGGAGTGCAAGATAAAGCCACTTTGGTTCAAAACCCTCTCCAAACCCTCAATTTCCAGGTCACGGTCAGTAAAATGAAGGGTTCTCTCTACTCCCAAATAATTAAGACCTCATACCACCACCAAAAGAAATATAATTCATCTCCCTATCTACTCCATGGATTTTGGGGTTCAAATCATTTGTACAGTCACGTACAACACTTGCAAACTCAGAATTTCTGAGAAAACTGAAGTTTTTTTAGTATTATTGCTTCATAAACTCCAACTCCAACATCATCCCCCTTGGGAATAGAGCCCACAAGGCTTATAAACCTCTCCAATATTTTCCCACCAAATTTGGAGTAGGTTGGAGCCGTTGAAAGGCTTCCCCCAACCGAATTACAAAAAGTTGCACTTTTGCACTCAAAAGTTGCATTTTACAAAAGTTGCATTTTTGCAATTTTGCACAAAAAGTTGTCATACTTCCTAAGGTTGGGATCCACACACATGGACCAACCAAACACACACAAAACATGTCTAAAACATATCAAACATAAATCTAAACCATCTACTACCCTTTTTTACCACATTCTCCCAATTGGCTTCTCAAATTGCCTAATTGGTGACATGGCTTACATGGTGAGGTTTATTTGCATACATGAAACACAAGACACCCTAACACATCCTAATGGTCGTAATCTTCATCCTCAGGATCATGAATAGCTTGTTGATGAGGTGCTCCTGCACTATTTGGAAAGCTAATGCAGAGGGATGGTTATCAGAATGATGTAGAGGGCTCAAATTGTAACTTAAATGATTGGGAGTCATTCTCAGATGGTCAATGCAAAATTATAACTATGTGTTGGAATATGTGGTGATCAAAATATCAACATTGAGATCAAAAGACCAACATACCAATGAGACTTTTCAGTATAAAGATTAACTAGCTTAAACTAGTTTAACTTCTTCAAGATATGTCTCATTGTTCTATATCTCATAGGATCCCAAAAGTCAATGTTTTTCTCTCAGATCATTGAGAAAATGACTTTAGGAATGACAACTCCAAGAATGAGTGATATTGTGATCTATATGCATGAATGCATTCTAAGATCTATATGATATATTCAAACTATGATATTAAGCTAGCCTAAAGATAATGATATGATAAAGATATTAACAAACTATCCTAACATGATATACTTGATATAGTTAGACTATAATGTGGATGCATGAAACTTGGATGTGGAGAATGGAGAATGTGAGCTCTATTTATAGAGGAAATAGGGCAATGGATGGTTAAGATTGAATAATATTAACAATAGCTAGGATTGTAAGTCACTAAATCCATGTTTACAATTTTCACCAATGAAATGGTGACAATTGTCAACAAGAGGTGGCTTGAGAGGAGATGCAAGAGGCATTAAATGCCTGAAAATACATGAAGGTCACCCTAGGAGGATGTGGTTAGGGTTAATTAGGATTAACCAATGGATAAAGCTTTTACCCAAAGGGTAAACTCTTGTGCAAGGGTTAAATGGGATAACTAGGGTCAAAGCAATGAGTGTTTGATGAGACCCCTTAGTTAGATGAGGGTTAAGTTAGAGATAAAGTCTCTAACCAGGAGGGAAGGTTGAGTTAACCATTAATGGTTTGGGAGACTTTGAGGGTTAACTTGTTGAAGAGATAATGTCTTTAATGCATTTAGAAGACTTTCTTCTAAATTTGAGAAGTGACTTCCCCAAATTTAGGGATGTGATATGATTAGAAGAATTAAGCTCATTGAGTGGGACTAGAAGAATCTAGAAGGTTGTATAAGAAGATTAATCATGCAAGTGGATGTGTTAGGAGAATGCAAGTGGGAGGTATTTTTGGATTTTAATTTTGAAATAAAGTGATTTATTCCAAAAAGTGGATAACAACTTGCCCAATTTAAATAAAATTTTGATTTATTTAAATTGGAATGGTATTTTTAATTAAATGTGAATTTAATTAAAAGGGGAAGGGGATCTAATTAAATAAAGTGATTTATTTAATTAAAATCTAGAAACTAATTATATGAATTTATTTAAAATAAATTGAATAATCTATTTAACCAAATAGATGAAAGTGGGGAAATTAATTAAATATAATTTAATTAATAGAGGAATGTGGTTTAAATAAATATTAAATATTTATTTAAGTAGGTTGTCAGATTTATACGTCTACAATAACGAGGCATGTAAAAAGCCTTTAGGAAAGAATCTAGCATTTAGGGTTTAGGAATTTAGGTAGGATAAACAAGGCTTCCTATTCTCAAACCCTAAAGCCCAGGGACAATGAAGGATTGCAAGGAAAATTTTGACCTCCCAATAGTTACTATCTATAGTAATTTTTATTTGAGTGCAAATTAGTCCAAAATTTTCTTCAAAGCTTCAAATTGGCTAAATAAGAATGTCAACAAATTTTTGTTGCAATATTATATCTATATTTGAAGTTATTAAAGTTTCTATTTTTGAAAGTTACAAATGAAAGTTTTGGAGTCAATTTTGGGGGCATTAGAGGCACTGAAATGGCACAAAAATGTTCATAATTGGTGTAGTGGGTTATACCTTGATAGAGCACATTGTGATCTTTCTGGTGCTTAAGAGGGTTCATCAATCACATACTTGGTTAAAAAGTTATGGTCTCCAAATGTTTGGTCTCCTAAAATAGGAAATATAAAAATGTGTTGGAGACATAAATGAGCTATAAAATGAAGCTACATATGTTGGTGTGTGTTTGTTGACACATCTTAGGGCATCTTGGATTGGAGGTAAGTTGGGTGCTAATTTTTTGGTGGTTTTAACTTATGGTTTTGTAGTATCGTTTAACAGTTTCATGTATTTTATCTCCTATATATTAGGTGCACAAGATGGAGGTTTTATGAAAGAATTTTATGACTATTGAGTTACCTCTTAATCTCTGGTTGGTGATACTCTTGTGAGAAGTTTTCTCTGCAAGTATATTGTATTACCTTATTGATTTTTGAATAATATTACAGCTTTTGGAGTGTGAGGTTTTTCTCCCGAAAGTGTTTTCCCCATGACATATCTTGTGTTTATTGTTATTCTATTTGCATGTTGTATAACTCCTTCTATATGTGTTTTTTATTATGTAACTGTTTAAGATTTGTTAGAAAATTTGCATTTTCTCTCCCACTAGATTAGTATTAGGAAGTCTTTTTTGCATCTTAACTTCCTTTCATCTATTACATATTGTATTGTATATGTTGAGCAATTTCTCTATCACATACTCTTATGTGCATGTTGAGTGGTTTCTCTCTTCCCTGTTATGTTCTGAATATGATTTGTTTGATCTTGGAGGGTGGCGCAGCTATGAGAAAAAACCAATAAAATCTTTATAATTTGAGAGCAACCTATCCAACTTATTTTATTTAGATAACTACAACACTTGTTATTATTATTAAAAATATTCCAAATGTCATATAAATGAATCAAAGATATTATAATAAAAATTCTCAAAAGATGTTATGTATTTCCTTTCAATAATAATCATAATATTAGATATACCTATATATATAATTAATGATAGCAATATTAATATATTAAAATTATAAACTAATTAATATTGCTAAACAGATATTTCTTACAAATAGTTTAAATTACAAAAATATTATAACATTTAAACTCATATAATAACATTAACAATTCCATTTTAACATAACTAACTTACTATCTTAAGAAAAATAAGATTACATCTTCAACATCAACAAATAATTGAGAGAGGGATGCTTAATGAATAAGAGCAACATACAACACTTAGCTTTCCTTAAGATGTGATCTAATAATATCCTCTTATTATTTTTGAGTCCATACCACTGCTGAATGTAAGGCTCCAAATTAAATATCACATTAAATTATTGTTTAAATATCATTTTAATAACATTAACAATTCCATTTTAATATAATTAACTTACTGTCTTTAAGAAAATAAGATTGCATCTTCAACATCAACAAATAATTAAAAGAAGCTTAATGAACAACAACAAATAGCTGAATCCTTAAATTGTGATTAGATAATAACATCTTATTAGTACTTGCCATTAGGCAATACTATTGTAATAAAAATTCATTTGTTGTGCTTGTTGTAATGAAAATTCATTTGTTGTGCTTGTATGGTTATTAAAAAAAATTATTTAGACCAATGAAAAACAATTATTTTTCTTTCTTTAAATTTTTTAAATTTATTTTATAGTATAGATGCACATTTGTTAACATTATAATTTACAAAAACTATTTTTGTTGCAAACGATTGGCTAATATCGTTTTGCCTCTTATAAGCGGGTTTCTCGGAACAATGCATAATCTCAAGTTTTTCGGAATCACTACGCATTTTAAAATTATTTACATGTAATATAAGTTATAAAAAAATTAATGACATTTTTTGATTTATTAATTTATTGAAAAAAGAAAATTAAATCAGTTTATTTTTAATTTTTTTTCCAAACAAATCAATTATTCAAAAGTTTATTTTTATCAAATAAAATTATTTAGACCAATGAAAACAAAATATTTTCTTTTGTTTTATATTTTTCAACTTTTTTCTATAATATAGATGCATGTTTTTCAACTTTATAATTTACAAAAATTATTTTACTTGTAAATGATTGGCTAATATTAATTACAATAATTAAATATTTCTAATAATTATAACAAATATTATTATTAAACTAAAAATTATTAAGACAAGTACTCGTCATTATGTGACACTTGTTATTTTTGTGTCCTTGCCACTGGGATTTACCAGTGACATTCAGATTAAATTGCTCTTTTAATATGACTTTAATTTTCACTGTCGGTTGATGTAGACCAAAAAAAAAAAACCAGGTGCCAATTTATTAGCTTAAATTTTTTTGCTATTTGCAGGTAAGAGTAGACATATATTACTGTGGAACCCTAAACCAATAAATATTGAAGGGTGCGCATGCCTTGACAAGATCTGTACTTAGATATTTGAATAGACTGAATGGCAAGCTAAGCAATGATGACGCAAGGCTACATAAGCTAGTAAAACCAACAAACATTGGGTGATACAAAAAACGCTGTAGAAAAAGCTTACAGCTAGTAAAACCAACTAAGAATATTGCAATGTTATTGGAACTGATAAAATTTAAAATTTAAATAAGGACAATAGAGCTATTGAAAACCATAGTACCCAGTACGACTGAGCTGAATCTGGTAATCTATAAATTTATGACTAGTCAAAGTTATCTGTCATAATTGGGGACAATAACATGATTTTTAAAATGCATAATGCCTCTAAAGGTTTATCTATATCTTAATAGAAGTTATTGCAAAGGGAATCAAGATTTCCTTAGGTTAGTTTAAGTCAATCTCATTTGACGCATGCATATAAGCACAATAAATATAGAGTAAACCATAATGGTTCGAGGAAGACATATTGATTATTTTGAGAAGATTGATTGTTTAGTTTTATGATTAAAGAATTAATGACAGAAGAAAAAGATTATAAAATCTGTGCATCTTGGAATTAGGAAATCTTCTTAATAATCAATAAAAATTAAAATATTTTTCTTTGTTATATTATATATCAATTTTTTTCAATCATATAAATAATTATGTTTATTATGATAATGTTTTGAGATTTTATTGTGTGTTATTTTTTGCATCAACGTTTCAGATTACTCTTTAAGGTCCATCATCAGAATGAATGAATGCAATAATTATGATTCGATGCTCAAACAATCCCTATACTATATTCCCTACTTGATTGAAACGTTGGCTCATTGATTGCTGAAGAGATAACCGGGCCAGTATGTTTATTAATTTGCACTAATCAAGCTAATTCTCCCTGGTGTCAAATAAAAAACATGGACAAAATTATCAAACCCAATATGTAAATGCCTAAAAATCAGATTTGATTCTTTCTATTGGTACCAAATTCAAATGTGCCATTATTGATTACTATTATTAAAAGTTGAAAAATAATTTCATTTTCAAATATCTAAATAATTGGAAAAGAATATTCTTTATTACATAAGCATATAACATTAAGTCATGACAATTTTGTTAATACTTGATTCTAGATGGAAAAAGATAAAAGCACTAGTTTTGGGATTTTAAATTTGAATTTATGTAGTCAATTTTTCATTTATAGGGATGACCCCATGACCATGGACTTGAAATTCAATTAAATAGATGGATATGGTAGACATAGGTTACCTAGGTTTCAATGTATAGATAGTCTTGAAGATCAAGATATAATCCAAAAGTATATTCAATCATATGCACATATGAATAAGATATATAAATAAACATAGTATCAAATTTAGATAAGAGCTAAGTAAGCATGATAGGCATTATACAAGTTTATGTCACTTTTCATGTAAATGCATTAAGACAACAATAATAACAAAAGGGGCAAGATGGATTTTCATCACTAAATTTGCCAACTATTGATTTTTATGTAAATAATAAATCAATCATATACTTCTTTGTATTACTCACAAATACACATACAAAATGAAGAAAATGTTTAGAAACTCAAAGAATATAGAATGAAACTATTATCATGATGGAATGGACCCTTTGGAGAATAATGTGGTAACTCCCTTCCAAAGGATAAAATGGAAACACTCCTAGACTATGGATGACCTCAAACTTGGAGTGAATCTCCAAAGAGGGATGGTAATAGCTAGAGCATAGGCAAAGACTAAGCCAACAATAACATTGGAGCTAGTTTACCTTTTTTAAGCATGCACCTACTTAACCTATTGATCTTGTTGTTTACCTTGAACTACCAACAATAGTAGACATTGAAGCACCACCACTAGTTTGATGTAGCTTACCCACTACCAGCTACAACAAATGTAGAGTCAAAAATTGATGCAAGTGACTAAGTTGTTGATTAAGCACCAGTAGAAAAGCTAGCGACATAGGAATAGGCATATCTATAAGCAAGGGTAGTAGAGCCCCTACTATTCTAAAGGGCATGTCCACAAATAGCTTCTATACCTATTTCATATTCTTCAGCCAAAGATCTAGATCCAAAGGTAGGACATAAAGATCCAACACCAATAGCAACATATCTCCTTGGAATAGTAGGGCCAACACCAACAATAGCATAGTATAGCATAGTCTATTGTATACCTTGATCTAGTCAAAGAATCACATGTGAATTCAGAGTCAATCTTCTCCATACTTCTCATCCAAATGTGCAAATGTCACATTGTTGGGCCATGGATAACCCAGAATTGCCTTCAACTTATCAAGGTAGCCTAGATATTTTGAACAATAGCATAGTATAGCATAGTCTATTGTATACCTTGATCTAGTCAAAGAAGCACCTATTGCACTTGTTTAAGCACTAGTAACAGTAGCATTATAAGAATCAATAGAAAAGACTAGCGATGCAGGAGCAACAACATACCTATTGCACATATCTACCATCAACGAAGCTAGTTGTTTCAAAATAATGGGTAGTAGTAGATCCTAGTGATTAAGTTGGTCAAACAAATGTTCCAGATCCAGTACCAACATCAGGAGCACTACCATCAGTTGACTAAGCAGATAACGCATCAATAGATTGCCTTAGTGGAAAACCTATAACTAACTTATCATACTATTTCTTCAAGGAAAAAGGATGGAAACTAGAACATAAAATTGATCCTAGAATTTAAAAATGAGTTGATACACTAGAATGTTTAGTGACCCACACTTTCTTAAGTATATACAATAAGATCAATGAAACCAACACATCATAGACAACTCAAGTTTGACATGTTTTAATAGGTTTCTAATATGAAAGTTTTGAAGTTCATATCACCATTCAAAAGGAACAACATTCCAAATAAAATTTTGTATAAAATTGATATAAACAAAAACTATGACCTACAAAACATTTACTACTACATATAGGTAAAAAATTGAGATAACAAATCAAGGATAATTAACTTCAGCATGAGAAGAGATCAGTCATTCCATTAATTTACATAATAAATAGTTTGAGTAGGAAAAAATGGCTTATTTGATTGATCACAAAGGAATATACAACTGAGTACAAGTATGTTTTACAATGTTTCTTTCTCACAAAATTGAGTTACAAGAACTAATAATGAAAAATTCCCATTAGATCACAAGTTATTAATGTTAATATTGCATGTATTTTGCCTTTATTGGGCATCCATTTTTACATATCTAACAACATGAGTAAATATAGGATACATTTCTTGAAATAAATATAGATGCTTGCATTAAGTTGGTTGGTGAACCTTCCTTGCATGTTAGGAACATAGTCTTATTTTATCTCTTTCAACTACTCCATTATGACCTATAAATAGGAAGTGATTGGCTTGTGCATCCTAAATACCTTTAACTACTCCAATAAGAGCTCTATACACTATTTTATTCTCCTAGATTCTTGTAAGATGAGAACATGTTGTCATAACTCGCTAAGTTCTCATTACAACTCCTAAAATTATTCATAAATAATTGGTTTAACTATACTTAATCATCTCAAATACCACTTGCAAAACGATAGAGATTTTACTTGGGATGCATGAGCATCTAAGGTGTAAGAGAAACATTGCATCACCCAGAACTATTATTTCTTTCTCAATAAGTGCTAAAAATAATAGAGTTACTATTTCTAGTAAGTTGGCATTTATGCATATTTTGGGCATAGAATCTTACATAGACCTCTAAAACGGTGAAATAAAGCTAATGGTGAAGAAATCACTTCAATATCATTTTTCATTTGCGAGATATTAATTATTTTCATTTTTAAGAGTCTTTTATAAATATTCGAAGTCCAATTTGATGCACTTAGAGGTTTTGAATGGGTGCAACAAATGGCCAAAAATCAAAACGTACCCAATAATATATAATAATTGAAAATCTAATTATTAGATCAATAATTATGAGCACAAAAAGTTGTACTACCAAAATTCAAATTTCAAAATAGTTTCTTAAGTGGGAAAAATGGATAGTTGCACTTGTAGCCCCCAAAAAGTGAGTTACACTTTCTATAATATTGTAGGGAAGCTACACATTGAAAATAAAGAGGCAAACATGGGTTTACAAAGGATAGTTTATAGTGTAGATTGTGGCTCTAACTTGTATATTTCTGCAAATCTGAAAGCAATTGTGGTGGTAGCTTGTACCTTTTTTGAATATTTCGATTTCATTTCATTGAGATAATAGAAAGTAAGAATTTCCTTCATGTATTTTTTTTTATTTATATTTTTTGTGTGTGTTTAGGTTTTTAAGTGGTGTATCCTTCGTCACTTTCATAAGTTTGAAATGAATTAATACTACTTAAGGTGTGGGATAAGCCTCCTCCTTTGATAGGTTTCAATGCATCTTCACAACTCATTTATTAATGTTAATTTAATCCATCACCTTGTACTATGATCATGATTTCCTCAAAGTTATGTCTCTATTTATGACTTTACCAATGGAACATTCAACTATCATTGACACATATGTCTTTATTATGCTATATGTTAATGAATCTTTGTCAAGAGGAAATAACCATATATTTTCTTCTATAGACTACCCTTTGAAAAACTGCCTAGAAATGAAAATTACCATTTACTTAAAACATATTTCTATTTATGTCAAATTTTAAACTCTATTTATAAACTCTAACAAATCCAACCACTAACCTAGATCTAAAAACTAATTCAACTCAACATTGAAGTAGAGATATAAAATGCAATGTAAACAAAATTAAATAAACAAAGTTATATCTTCACATTCATAATAGGCTTGTCTCCATTATTCTCCTATCTTGTATGATCTTGTATTTGATTTTGTTGCTCTTAGATTTTTTTTGTACATGTACAAGATCTTAAGGAAGAATGGACGTGGTTGTGATGATCTGTATAGCTATGATTCAAAGATAATATGATGATGTATGATTAGAGTGATTTTGACATAATGTAACTTGTTGGTGTTTTCTAGATGGGTCTCCTAGAATCCTCTAGAGACTAGCCTTCACTTTATATCAAGGATTTATAGGCTAGTGGCCAATAAACAAGGCTAAACCCTAGATAAACCCTAAGTCTTAAACCTTCTACACTTTTATCTCTCCAAACTAAGAAGGATGATCGTATAGAAATATCTTCTTGATTCAACCTTCAAATGGTGATATTGTACTTATTAGTTTAGATTCAATGACAGTCCCAAAGACACTAAGAGGGGAGGTGAATTGATGTCTAACCGGTTGAATGAATATTTAAACTTATTTATAACTTTGCAACCCAAAACAGTGTATCGGTAAACAAGAATTAATGTAGTAAACACAAATAACAGAGACAACATAGAAACACATCATAACACAAGATATTTTAACAAGGAAGCCCGATGTCGAAAAAACCTCGGTGGGATTTGTGACCCACAATATTTACTCACTGGCCAATGAATAAATACTACTTACAATAGAGGCCTGCACATGAAGGGAGGCCAACAGCCCAGAGCTCACTGCTCAATGAAGAGTCTCATTGACTACAAAATGGATAATTAAATCCAATACAATGTACTACTCAAAATAACATCTCTAATGCCAGGTTTGTTAGGGATCCCATAGATACTGAGAGGGGGGGGTGAATCAGTATCTGACCGGTAATTAGAATTTCTTAACTTAAAACATGCAGAACATAATATAACAGTGTACCGGTATGCAAGAAATAATGCAATAAACAGAATCAAGAACATCCACATGAAAAGCACACCATAACACAAGATGTTAATGAGAAAACCTGGTGTGGGAAAAACCTCGGTGGGATTTGTGACCCACAATATTCACTCACTGGACAATAAGAGAATATTACTTACAATAGGGGCCTGCACATGCAGGAAGGCCAATTGCCTAGAGCTCACTACTCAATGCGAAGTCTCACTGACTTACAATGAGGATTATACAAATCCAATATCTTGTACTACTTTACAATAGCATCTTCTATGCTAGATTCAGTACCGGTTCCTGCTCTGTTCTTTACATATACCTCTTGACCTATATTTCACACAATAGGTCTGCCTAATATTTTCCTATCTGCTTCTACATTACCTCTCTCAAATGTCTACAATGATCTCTTTTATATATAAGAGTCATTTTACAATTTTCCAAGTCGGCTTACACATTTTTACAATAATAAACAAAATATAATATAACAAAATCTTGTCGGCCTCTATGCCAGTATACTTCCTTTCTTATGTGTCGGTGCTAGTGTCCTGAGTGCCAGTGTAGTGTGATCTACTGATGCTGGTGCACTAACTTGCCGATGTAATGCCTTGTCGGTATAATGCCTTGCCGGTGTCATAAGATTGCAAGGTTGCCATCAACGACAAAACCTTCAATCACATACAATGTCTCATTGGAGTGTGCATATGCCAACAAGGTTCAGTACTAGTTTAAGCTTAGATAGATACCTTAACCAAAAACCTTCGCTGCTACTAAACAACTATCTTCTACCATACATCTCTATCATTACAAAATGATCTATAAGATCTCATACATATATGAGTCTTTTACAATATACCAAGTCGGCTTACAAAATATAATTATATTACAATAAACAAAAGTTCATCCCATGATGGCCTGAGTGCTGGTATGCTTTGTTGCCGATGTAATCTAAATGCCGGTGTAAGCGCCTACCGGTGCTGGTGTCTGTCGGTGCATGTAGGAACCTATTACTAGTTGGTTGCCATCAATGAAAACATCAACTATTCTCATTAGAGTGTAGAATATCAACAATCTCCCCCTTTGGCATTGATGGAAACACTCATGAGAAAAATCAAAATTGTTATCCCAAAACTGAAATCCAAAAAGATGTGCTCCCCTTGAGCGAGTGATCTCCTATGTACATGCATTTTTCTCTCTAATACTCCCCCTTTGACATCAATGACAAAGGATGTCATAAATAATCAAAAGAGTACAAAAATTCTACCTCAAGGTCTGTAACTAGTTGGTTACTATCTGAAAAATGTTCGCCAAAACTAGATTCAAACTCTGCATAAATTTGTTGTTGTCAGTTAGAGTTGCCTCAGTCTACTGGATCATACCGGTGAGATAGTGCATTTGCTACTCTGGTGATCGTTCTCCAGTAATTGTTGCCTTATTCATTTCATCTCTTTGAGTAATCATACTATCTAACCTTGGACCAAGTTTATTATTTACTTCCTAGGCTTTGAACCTTATTCTTGCCTTTTCTTTCTCAAGTTTCTCCAACTTCTCCTCAAAAACTGCCATTTCCTACTCAAAAACTGAGATAAGTTCAGATGAACCTATCATATTATCCGCAATGTCATCAATTTCTTTTTGTGTCTTTTGAATCTCCTCATCAATGTCCTCTATCAAACAGTGAGGCTTACATGCTTCTCTATATAACTCCTTATACTCCAAAATTGTAGAATTAAATACCGATAAAAGTGTGTCCAAGTGATCGGTACATTTCTTTATAGTGTTCTCAAAGAATCTATTTTTCTCTTTGTCAACTCTTTCGTTAATAATATCCTCATTCACCTTATCTATGGTTATTTCATTATCAAAAATGAATTTGGACAATGTGTCCAATTTACCTAAAGAATCATTAATGTGCTCTATCTTACAATTAGGTGCAATCATCTTTAGGATAGGTAATGTGTTCTCAATTGCCTTAAATGATAAGGCATTGCAATATGTTATCCTCTTGATGGAATCCAATAGAAACTCTGTTATGTTAGTAGGTCTAAATTCACCTGTAGATGTGCTCGGTTCTACTATGGGTTTCTTCTCAACAGATGTTTGACCAATTACCTTCACTATATACTCTTTATTTCCTTCAGATGCTTCCACTTTACTTACATTTTCTTCGGGTGGGTCTGTCTGTGTATGTGCCTCTACCTTTGATGGTTTCTCAGTTTGATTAAGCACCTCTACAATTGTCGATTTCCCAGACTCAACATGAACCTCTACCTCAGATTGGTTTTCAATCTGTACAACTATCAGTTTCTCTAATTCCGGTTGCCCTGTGTTAGTTGTCTTGCCCTCTATAGGTTTCTCAGTTACTGGTTTCTCTGCTTGGGCTGGTATCTCAATGTTCTGAGAATCAGCAGTATATGTCGGCATTTCAATCTCCTAAGAGTCTATAGTGTGTGTCGGTATCTCAGAGACCTTGTTGTCTTTGACATCATCTGCCTTAACCTCTGTAGTTTCTTTGTCCACAACAATGTTTATATCTTGAGTATCTACACTCATGGTAAAAAGTATCTCAGACTCTGGGTTAGTATCATCATGAGTTATACCTTCAGTAGCCATATCTGGTGGATTAGTTGTATGTACCGGTGATGTTGAAGTTACTTTTATAGAAGGTACACCACCTACTTTACCTTTTCCCTTATCTTTCTGATATACCTTGAATGTCTTTTCCACTTTCAGTCTGTTTCTTTCCTCTTGCATTTCCTTCTCAACAAAAAATATGTCCCACTTATCTGCAGTCTCATCTGAAATTTCCTTAACCCTTCCAGCCATTAGGCTTACTTGTCGGTGTCCATTGACAAATACTAACCGATTTGCTTCAGATATAAGCTCATCTATCTCTTCCTTAGAGTTTACCAGATGTACATCCAAGAGTGCTTGAAATTTTAACTTTTTATCTAGTTCCATCACAAATAACCTTTTAGCTTCTAATCTCATATATAAATCGTTAGGTAAATCATCAATTACTTCTATCAAAACTTTCTTGTAGATATCCAAATGTAAAATAATGCTTTCTTCAATAGTTTCTTTGTCAAAATCCTTAAAAGAATTTTACCATTTATTTACATTTACCAGATTACCTTCCTGTGTAATCTCATTCAGTTGATCATCTAGTGTAGGGGTAACCAGTGTCTATTTCTTCTTTGGTGTAAGCTTCTTCAGCGGTTCCGTAACTGCCTATTGCTTTTTCCTTAGTGTCCTTGTTTTCTTAGGAGGAGAAGGTAATGGTGAGGTTTTCCTTTTCCTTTCCACTCTCTTAAACTCGACATCCTTGCCACTGTCAGTATCAAAAGATGTCACAACCGGTGAAACATGTGCTTCTGGTTGCAGTCCTTTAAGATCACTAGTTGATATACCACTGATATTCATGACATTTTCCTTAATTTCATTGGCCTTCTTAGAGGAATCTCTGATAAACTTGTCTCTTTTCTTCCTTTCTTTCTGCATAGATACATTACTTGCAATAGTTTCTGCATTACCAAATATTCCTTCAAATGGCTCCCTAGGTGCATCAAGTAGGGCTTTTGCATATGTTTCCAGAACAGGTAGGTCTACCTCACAACCCATCTCAATAACCCAAATAGTTCTAGGCCTTACTGCTTCCATCCAAGTCTCGTCTCATTTAATGACAAAACAAATTTTCTTGTCATATTTATCAACTATTCTTTACGGTAATCTCTCTCTTGCTCTCATCTTAGTTTGAAATGTTTTGAAGTAATTTGCAATGTTCTTATCACAGTTAGTGCCCATACTGGTGAAAGCTTCCTGTATCTATTTTCCTACCGGGATATCATAACCAAAATCTTTGTGACCTATGTCGTGTATCTCTTTGGTAAAGTATAGCATTAAGCAGACTAGTAGGTTCCCAAAATGGAAAGTACCTTTCTTATCTCCCTTAATCTTCTTCAAATTGTCAATTAGTTCACCTTTAAGCCATTCACAAACATCTATCTTAGCATTATTGTTCAGGGTTAGTGCAGGATCAAGGGGGGCCAAAAAGTGGCGATGTGAAAAAAATAGCCTTCTTCACTCGCCTAAAAATGCGAAAATCTATGTTGACTTTTTGCTTGGCCTGGGTGTCAATACACCTTGGCTTGGTAATTACCTATGCAAATTGGATATCTGATAAAATTGGATATCCGATTTTTATTTGTAATTTTAATTTTAAAAATATATTATATGTTACATATTATATAATATATAATCTATTATTATATTATATAATATATATTATATAATAATATATATAATATAATATAATATAATATTATATTATATATAATATTATAATGTAATATTATATTATATATAACATAATAATATAATATTATATTATATAATAATATAATATTATAATATTATATTATATTATATTATATTATATTATATTATATTATATTATAATATAATATATATATATATATATATATATATATATATATATATATATATATATATATATATATATATATATATATATATATATATATATATATATATATATATATATATATATATGGTAAAAGTGGATAGAACCACTGAACTATATTAAATTTTAAAAGTTTTTTACAGTGTCTGGTTCAAAAAGCACTGAAGGGAAAGAACCAGTAAGAAAACCCTTCAGTATTGCTTAAGTAACACAAGCCTATTCTACCCAATACCAAATGCCTATTGGCATAGTACATCAAAAAGCCCATCCCAATTACATAAGCCACATTAGATATAAAGGAAGCCATCAACAGAAGCATATAGAAGGAAGATTAAAGTATGATCACCGAAGGATGCATATCCATTGCTGCCAAAAAACATCAGTCTGAACCACCCTTGTCTATGAAACATAATTCTCCAAACCACTGGTTAGAATGATACCACATAGCAGAAATGAAACCATAATCAGAGACCTTGTCAAAATAACATTGTGACCAAGCATAGCAGAACCCACACCAAAGAAAAGCCACACCAAATAAGGAGGTTGATGAAGAATACAACTATGCCCTTCTTTACTTCAAATATTCCAAAACCGACGAAGGGATCTCATCCACACTTACCTCCTGCATATTAGCTTTACTGTCAATGGCTAAGTTAGCCAAGAAATCTGCAATCTTATTCACTTCCCTATAACAATGGGAAATAAAAAAGGAATAAAAAAAATCTATTTTTTGCAAAATAAGATCAAGTATATATTGTAATTGCCAACAATTCGACTTCTTTTTCATGACACTTTGAATAATAACCATAGAATCACCCTCAATTATCAAGTCCTTAATTCCCAAAGATATAGCCATATCCAAACCAAAGGACAAAGCAAAGAATTTTGCACAATTGTTAGACTTGAAACCAATCGCATGACAACGAGCCTGAACAAATCTTACCTTATGATCATAAATTACCATACTTGCCCCTCTCGGGCCAGGGTTCCCACGAGAAGAACTGTCAAAATTCAAATTAAAGTGCCCTTGCCGAGGAGGTTTCCAGCAAGCAAATTTTTTTTTACTTATAGCATTAGTCTTATTTAAAATAGATCCATGAGAAGGTAAGACTGATAACATTCTCCAAACTCGAGTTACCCTACCATCCCAATGAGAAAAAGAGGTAAGGGTTTCCAAATTCTTATAGATAAAAGACAAAGCAACTTTAGAGATGGAAGATTCAATCCTCAATAAAACCTCAGCCAAGGAAGAACTTGTTTGTTTAAAAATCCTATTATTACGCTCTAACCAAATATTCCAAATCACAATAGATGGAGAAATAATCCAAAGACATGCATAGAAAGATGAGGCAAATAGGAGAGGGCAGGATCTAAAGTGGGAAAGAAGATCCTTACCAATAACAAATGATAGATTAAGCTTTTCAAACAACCATTGCCAGCAAGCATAGGCAAAATCACAGTGAAGAAACAAGTGTGCAGAGGATTCTAAATTTTTATTACAAAAGACACAAGAAAATACTGCAGTAATACCCAACTTGTCCAACCTCATTCCTGTAAGGACCCTGTCCTGCACTGCTAACCAAGCAAAAGCACCAGCCTTTGGGAGGCAATATATTATATTATATTATATTATATAATACAATACTTATTATATTATATTATATATTATAATATAATACAATACTTATTATATTATATTATATATTATAATATAATACAATACTTATTATATTATATTATATTATATATTATAATATAATACAATATGTATTATATAATATAATAATATATTATATAATATATTATTATATTATATATGTTATTTAAAAATAATTTAAGTATAAAAATCAGATATCCGATTTTCTGAGACTTTTATATTTTGACAGTGGCAGCCCGTGAATCATTTTTAACTCATGGGCTACGCCATTTCATCACAATCCGATATCCGGTGAATCAGATATCCGGTTTTTTGACAAAAAATTGCTAAAAGATAGATTCAGAGGTAAGAATTTTATCGTTTTGAATCATTTTCATTCATTTTTTGTATTTTTTGTTAATGTTTATTTGATTTTTCATTGAAAATATGGTTTCTTTTATGGAAACTAGGTTTTTTAAAATCAAATACCTAATTGTTTAACTTTGTTAACTAAATTTAATTGCTTACATTCAATTAGGTTAAAAATGGGGGATAACAATGAAAACACCGATGAACAACTGCAACAGCCAAACCCTCATTTGCCAAACCCACCCTCAATTCAGGATTTGATTGCACAAAATTTGAATGAATTGAGGGGGATTGCAGAAGTATATCGTAGGATCCCTCGTCTAAACCCAATGTTTGATTCTCTCACATCGATCATAAAAAGTATGGAAACCATGACTAAGGAGCACGATGTTGCCCTTTTGTGGTGAGATTCTATGAGGGAAAAATATGCAGATGGCTTGTCGTATAAGGATATCAAGGATCTTGAGATATCCAAAGCCGAAATTGCCTCATTGTTTGTCAATCCCCGTACTGATCAGCCTGTAGATCCAAAAAAACAAAACTTTCTATTAAATGGTGCACAAATGATGGGATTGTGAAAAACTTTTGGGATCATTGGTGGATGGTTTTCGACATACCACCCAACAACAATCTTGATATCCCCTTCTATTTTATAAAAAAATTGTATGTTGAGTTTGTTTTACACAAACATGTGAACTACTTTGACATCCAACCTTTCCAGGGTGTAGGTTTAGGTATGCCCCAAAATAGACCTGGGGCAGTTAGAGTAGTTTAGGGCCCATATGTCCCCCCTCCTCCCATTGATCCCCCACCTGCAGTGCAGCATCCTAATATCATTCGTGAGGTGGCTTCACAGACCATATCGGCTATTCACTCTTTGAGTAGCCTTTTGGTTTCTCAGGCCGCATCAATAGCTCACCTTACTGTTGATGGTAGTGGTGCATCTGGTGGTGTTAACACATCATCCTCGGCTCCACACATATGTGTGCCCCATAGTTGTGTCATGTGTGGGCATGTATGCTTGGGTCCAGTAGGACAGCCCATCGATCATCTTGTGGACAGTGCAGATTATGAGGTGCATGAGATGCATGATGCACCAGATGTTATTACATAGACTGGAGGATACCTTGGGGAGTCCTCACATGCTAGAGACAAGGAGGCACCGTCATCATACATTGATGATGTAGTGGTAAGATTTGTATTTTCAGAGTTCATGTTATATTTTAATTAAATATTTATAAATTAGATAATATTAAGTACTAAATTTTATTTACATGGTCCATTTAATAGTTGATGACCGAGGATGAGTTGAGACAGATTCAGGAGGGCACCTTGTCGGCCATTTCATTTGGCCTTGATAGCTTGATGGTACATATATTATTGCACCTAGTCATTTGTATTTTATTGTACATACATGCTCATCATTTATATTGGTATTAATTAGATTATGTAGTAACTTGCATGTATATCTTATTTTACTCTTGTAGGGCACAAGCAGCATGAGTGCGGAGTAGTGTGATTTAGGATCTGGTAGTGCAATTGGAGACAAGGGAAAGGTAATTGAATGCAAATATGATTGAATGAATAGTTTAAATAACTTATAGTGATTATACATGTCTAGACATAGATTGATAGTTTCATATACTTGTTGTGTATATATACAGAGAATCATTGGCTTCACATCCTTGATGACTACACCCAGTATACCTGAAGAAGAAGAAGAGATTCCTCGAGTAGATGTGTGTTTATTTTATTTTTTGATTAGTAGATATAATTTGTTATTATCAGTGACAATTATATGCTAACTTATATCAATGTCATGTTTCTAAACATATGTAGGTTGTTCATGAAAATATTCAAAACATACCTCCTCTACATAAGACATACATCAAGAGTCCTGCAAAGCTTAAGAGAAAACGTGGAGATGAGGTAAACATGAATAGTTCAATTATAGTTCATTTTTATGTTAACTTTTTGAATGTGAATTATATAATATAACTAATATTAATTGTGGTTTGTTTTTCTTGTGCAAGATCCTTCAGAGCTGAGCAGTGCGGTGAAGAGGATCGATTTTGATGATCCATCAACAACTTAGGATGTTATAAATAGTTTTGGGATGCTTACATGTCTAGTTGGCATGTATATTTTGTATTTGGACATACATTCACGTATTTAGACATACATTTTGTTTCAGTTAGCATTTATGCCATATTTGTGTATGGACATACATTTGTAATCATTTGACATTTTTATATATATAGAAGTTGATATTTGATCATATAAATTGTTTCTCATCTATGCGTGGTGTTATCATGGAAATCTTTAATCTTCATTCCAATAATTAACAATGGTTAATAATGGCTATTTAATGAATAATACAATTCATTTCATTTCATTTCATCATAAGTGTTGTTTTTATAATGAACAATATAATTCATTTAATGAACAATACAATACAATTCATTTAATGAACAATACAATTTATGAACAATACAATTCATTCAATGAACAATATGTTTGATGAACAATACAATTCATTTAATGAACAATACAATACAATTCATTTAATGAACAATACCTGATACAATTCATTATTACCCTATGCATGGTCCTATTTTGCCCCCCACCTCGGTCGACGCTCGGAGTTTTATTAGGGCAGCAATTTTTTGGTTGGCAAAAAAATCGTCAGTCTCACTCAATGGAATGTTGTCGCGTGGCTGATTTCTCATTCTACTCATTGCGATGACAAACCGTCAGCTCCAACATGTCTAGTTAGGCATTATTACCCTACGCATGCTCCTATTTCCCCCCCCCCACTCGATTGAACGCTCAAGGTCATACCCTATCGGCGTCGTCCCTTGAGCGCCCTAAGTGCTCAAAATTGTCAAATTTTGACGGGACCTAACTTGGAATCCGTGGCACCTGTGAACGTTCCGTTTAAACCTATGGGGCCACGAGAGGGGTCCCTACAAAATCCTATCTCAGTTTTTCAAGTTGCCCTACGGTTTTATTAGGGCAGCAATTTTTCGATTGGCGAAAAAATCGTCAGTCTCACTCAATGGAATGTTGTCACATGGCCGATTTCTTATTTTTCTCATCATGATGACGAACCATCTACTCCGACATGTCCAGTTAGGCATTATTACCCTACGCATGCTCCTATTTTGTCCCCCCACTTGATCAAACGCTCGAGGTCATACCCTACCGGGGTCATACTCTATAGAAATAGCAGCCATCATCTCTAGGGCATAAAAATAGATCTTGCAAGTCTCTTGATGATCTTGAAAATAGCATTGCACCACACTCTTGCAACATCTCATTAGTATGCATCGTAGAACAAATATGACATAAAAGTTCATGGTACATTGAAAACTCCACATGGTACTTGCAACAACAAGTATTGTGAATCTTAAGAGGAACACAATAAAATGGTTTCAAAGATTCAAAGGCCCTTTGTGATATTTGCAAAGTTGGATGTAATTCACAAAAATTTTTGTACAACATTATTTGGCTTGATTCCAATAAATGTTTGGGATGCGGTGTGCGGTCTCAGTTGCCGATTCTTAATTTCAAAACGTCCTTTACATTGGGTGACACTCTAGAATTAAAGTGCCAAAATTGTTGAATCTCTTCCTTCACATTATCAGTCAACTTTCTATCAACATGTGGAAGCCTCCCACCAAATGCCCATGTATCTTGTTGAAGTGGATCATCAAGTCTTTGTCTTTGTGCAAGTGCTCTATCCAAAGTTTTAAGGTTTATGTTAAAATGAACACAAGTTTGTCTCATTTGATGAGCCTTCCTCAATTGATGGCTTACTAAGGAGGTTGTAATAACTCTTTGAGGGACTCTCTTATCTCTTTCTTTGGTATTCTTTCCAATAGAATTGAAAGCGTCAAATAGATTTTTTGCAATAATAGAATTTCTCTCCGTCTTCTTGTTCATACAAATCTTCAATTTGTTTAGCAATGGTCTCATCTTTATCATCTTTAGAAATTGAAAAAACAGTTGGCATTGCTCAGTCAATGTCTTATTGCTAAAATTTTGGTTGAAAAGTTCTATAGCCCACAACCGAATGGTTCTTGTTGACCTCTTGCCTTCAAGATTCCCAATAATGTTCTCATCGATTTCAAATAACCATTTTGGGGTTCTTGAAGGTCTTGGATTTGGAATTTGTCTTTCATCCATGAGAGGGTTTTCATTTCTAAAGTAATTAGGTGTTACATATGGTTCACTTGGTGAGGCAATTCCACCTTCAATGTTAAATTTTTCCACATTTTCACCTCCTATGTCAAAATTTTCCACATGTTGAGCATTTTCATTATCACTTTCAACATTTTCAAAATTTTCAATATTTTCACTTTCAAAATTTATATTTTCATTTTCAATAACTTGTGGCACATTTTCAATTTCAATTTCCTCTTCAGTTGAAGTAACATTAGCAATATTTAACATACCTTGTCTTCTCCTCCTATGACATTCTCTATCTCTTTCTCTATACACTTCAACTTGGTCATTTGAAAGTTTTCTTTTGTGTTTAGACTTTCGATGACTACTACTCCCCATTTCCCTCCACACATATGCTCCTTCGTGATTGACAATGATCTCCCAAAAGCACAAATTTGTCTCTAGCTGTCTGAAACCTCATGATCCTCGACAGAAAACATAGGACCTAGACTATCGGCCGTTGGAATCTACAGAATAGCCCACAAACCATTTTTTTCTTGGTTTTTAGTACTAAAATCGGATATCAGATATTGGATTTTATCCGATATACGATTTTTGTACAAAAATATGTGGTCCCCCCAAAAAATTAGAGAGAGAGAGAGAGAGAGAGAGAGAGAGAGAGAGAGAGAGAGAAGGAGAGGGAGAGAGAGAGAGAGAGAGAGAGAGAGAGAGAGAGAGAGAGAGAGAGAGAGAGAGAGAGAGAGAGATGAGGAGAGGGAGAGAGGGAGAAAGAAAGAGAGAGAGAGAGAGAGAGAGAGAGAGAGAGAGAGAGAGGAGAGGGAGAGAGAGAGAGGAGGAGAGAGAGAGAGGGACAGAGAGAGAGATAGAGAGAGAGAGAAGGACATGATTTGGTGTCTTAAGGGGTCCTATTGTGTCTTAAGGGGTTTTATATCCCCCAACGACACCATAGGACCCCTTAAGACACCAAATCATGTCATCAGGGGTCATATTGTGTCTTACGGGGTCGTAGGACATAATATGACCCCTAACGACATGATTTGGTGGACCTTAAGGGGTCCTATGGTGTCATTAGGGGTCATATGGTGTCCATAGGGGTCATATGGTGTCCCATGAACCCTTATGACCTCTTAGGACACCATATGACCCCTAATGACACCATATTGGGTCGCTTTGGGTCATATTGTGTCCTAAGGGGTCATATTGTGTCTTAAGGGGTCCTATGGTGTCCCAAGACACCATATGACCCCTAACGACACCATAAGACCCCTTAAGACACCAAATCATAACATTAGGGGTCATATTGTGTCTTACGGGGTTGTAGGACACAATATGACCCTTAACAACATGATTTGGTGTCTTAAGGGGTCCTATGGTGTCGTTAGGGGTCATATGGTGTCCATAGGAGTCATATGGTGTCCCATGAACCCTTATGACCTCTTAGGACACCATAGGACCCCTAATGACACCATATTGTTGTGTCCTAAGGGGTCATATTGTGTCTTAAGGGGTCCTATGGTGTAAATATGACCCACATGATATGGTGTCTTAAGGGGTCGTATGGTGTCACAAGACACCATATGACCCCTAATGATACCATAGGAACCCTTAAGACACCAAATCATGTCATTAAGGGTCATATTGTGTCTTATGAGGTTGTAGGACACAATATGACCCCTAACAACATGATTTGGTGTCGTTAGGGGTCATATAGTGTCCATAGAGGTCATATGGTGTCTTGGGACACCATAGGACCCCTTAAGCCACAATATGACCCCTTAGGACACAATATGACCCAAAGCGACCCAATATGGTGTCACTAGGGGTCATATGGTGTCCTAAGAGGTCATAAGGGTTCATGGGACACCATATGACACCATAGGACCCCTTAAGACACCAAATCATGTCGTTAGGGGTCATATTGTGTCTTAAGGGGTTGTAGGACACAATATGACCCCTAACAACACAATTTGGTGCCTTAAGTGGTCTTATGGTGTCACAAGACACCATATGACCCCTAATGACACAAATTAACCCCTTAAGACACCAAATCATAACATTAGGGGTCATATTGTGTCTTACGGGGTCGTAGGACACAATATGACCCCTAACGACATGATTTGGTGTCTTAAGGGGTGCTATGGTGTCGTTAGGGGTCATATGGTGTCCCATGAACCCTTATGACCTCTTAGGACACCATATGACCCCTAATGACACCATATTGTTGTGTCCCAAGGGGTCATATTGTGTCTTAAGGGGTCCTATGGTGTAAATATGACCCCTAACGACATGATTTGGTGTCTTAAGGGGTCCTATGGTGTCACAAGACACCATATGACCCCTAACGACATGATTTGGTGTCTGAAGGGGTCCTATGGTGTCACAAGATGCCATATGACCCCTAACGACACCATAGGACCCCTTAAGAAACCAAATCATGTCATTAGGGGTCATATTATGTCTTACGGGGTCGTAGGACACAATATGACCCCTAATGACATGATTTGGTGTCGTTAGGGGTCATATGGTGTCCATAGGGGTCATATGGTGTCTTGGGACACCATAGGACCCCTTAAGACACAATATGACCCCTTAGGACACAATATGACCCAAAGCAACCCAATATGGTGTCACTAGGGGTCATATTGTGTCCTAAGAGGTCATAAGGGTTCATGGAACACCATATGACACCATAGAACCCCTTAAGACACCAAATTGTGTCGTTAGGGGTCATATTGTGTCCTACGACACAATATGACCCCTAACGACACAATTTGGTGTCTTAAGGGGTCTTATGGTGTCACAAGACACCATATGACCCCTAATGACACCAATCAACCCCTTAAGACACCAAATCATAACATTAGGGGTCATATTGTGTCTTACAGGGTCGTAGGACACAATATGACCCCTATCGACATGATTTGGTGTCTTAAGGGATCTGATGGTGTCATTAGGGGTCATATGGTGTCCATAGGGGTCATATGGTGTCCCATGAACCCTTATGACCTCTTAGGATACCATATGACCCCTAATGACACCATATTGGGTTGCTTTGGGTCATATTGTGTCCTAAGGGGTCATATTGTGTCCTAAGGGTTCCTATGGTGTCCCAAGACACCATATGACCCCTACGGATACCATATGACCCCTAACAACACCATAGGACCCCTTAAGACACCAAATCATGTTGTTAGGGGTCATATGGTGTCCTAAGGGGTCAAAGCCCACAATATGACCCCTTAGGACATAATATGACCCAAAGCGACCCAATATGGTGTCATTAGGGGGGTTCATGGGACACCATATCACATAACTATCATTAGGGATCATAGTTATGGGTCGTAAGAAACAATATGACCCCTAACGACATGATTTGGTGTCTTAAGGAGTCCTATGGTGTCCCAAGACACCATATGACCCAACACCAAAGGACCCCTTAAGACACCAAATTGTGTCGTTAGGGGTCATATGGTCTCTCTCTCTCTCTCTCTCTCTCTCTCTCTCCTTCCTTATCTCTCTCTCCCTCTCTCCCTCTCTCCCTCTCTCTCCTCTCTCTCTCTCTCTCTCCCCCTCCCCCTTCTCTCTCTCTCTAAAATATGACCAAAATCGGATATCGGATTTCTGCCATGTGGCAGTTTACTTCATAAATGGCGGCAAAGGGAAAGTCTTTGGGGACGACAAATTTTTGTACAAAAATGGGATATCGGATAAAATCTGATATCCGATTTTTGTACTCAAATTTTCAAATTTCAAATTTCGGCTCGGGAATGCTCTGGTATTAGGCTTGGAAGTGACAAGCCTGGAAAGTCAACTAAAAAAATGTGTTTTTCAGTATTCCTTGATTTTCTAGACTTTACACAGGTGCCTGACGACTTTTTTTGTAGCCAAAATTGATAAAATGAAATGTATTTTTTAAGGACGTTCCTAGCTTTCCAACAATATAAGGCTTGTCTTATTTTGACTTTAGCAAATAATTATTATTTATTTTTTAATTGAATTCTAACAATAGTCTTGATTGATATACTGATTGAAAAACACTCGTAACTTTCAAACAGTATAACATTTTTTGAAACCGAAACATGTGTCACATCCTATGCTTCATCTGCTATAGGGAAAAATTAAAAAAAATTAAATTTCATAAGGTTTTGACCAAGTTAAGGTGGTCAGACGTAGGAGTTTCTGAATTTCTGAAAAGCTGTAAAAAAAATCATAAATAATTATTTAATTCATAAAAAATTAAAAAAAAATATGTGTCACATCCGGACATGAGCCTAATACTTATATTATATAAATTATAAAAAAAATATTAAGATTTGATTGTGATTAGGGTGGTCAGACATATGTCTACTTATTTTTTTCGTGAAATTTTAGTACCATTGCATTGAAATTTGAAATTTTCATCAAATAGGATTTTTTTTTTTCCTAAAAACAAATAGTAGCTTAGAAACTACATTCAATTTTCTATATATTCTCTTCTTACATATTTTAAAAATAAAGTTCACAACTTATTCAAATTTTCATGTCAAGTTGCATAACTCTGATTTTTCTAAAATTTCATTGCCACTTAAGGGCCTATTTTGGCACACCATGATCCTGCACATACCCTTCACCATCTCATATGCACTGTGAATACAAAAGCTAGAAACCGAATTCAGTCTATTGGCATGTGTTGCTTTATATCCAAGTATCATACTAACATATCTCACATTTATATCCTTGACATCATTGACTCTAAGTGACCTACTATCAGGAGTGGTTCCAGTTAACTCCATAACTCCCTTGTTAGGTATTTTCTTGGTTCTATCAGGCCTACTACCGATTGAGGGTAAACCAGTAACTGCCTTAATTTCTTCCTTGGTTATCTTGCAAACTGACTCTAACCACATGAACTCTCCATGGACTCTTCTTAATACAAGTCTTACAACTTCCTTTGGAAATTCAGGAATGTTCAGTATTTCTATAAAACCTAAGTCTTCCACAATATTTTGTTCAGGTTTAATCACACCCTTTTCATCGGTAATAACCTCATTAAACATTTTCTTCAAATCCTCAGTACCTAGGTTTTCTATGTTGTAATGTATGTAGATTCTAGGGCCTTCTACAAATGCTACACCCTTCAGAATTTTTGAAAAAGCTCTGACAGAATCATCTTTCTTTGCAATCTCGGGGATAATCTTAAACACGGGTCTAGGGTGTTTGACATTTTCAACAATGACAGGTTTTGCAATAAACTCAGGATCAGAAGATGAGGTTGCCATTTTGATAAATACCTCTTAACTGAAGTTCTCTAAATGCCTGAAAATCACTTCGCATCTTCGCCTTAGGATGCCCTTGCTCAGTTTCATGCTCTTTGATTGTTTGAATGCTTGGTGGGTACAAATGAGGGTTTTCTGATGCTTTATAACCAAAAAGGTTCTTTAAAACCGCATTAAATGCTCATTGGTTAAGTGAAAACTTAACACCTCTGTCGGTAAAGAAGAAATGTATCTTCTCACCATCAACCGAGGGTAAAATGCATGATTCTCAATTTGCTGCAATACCCCCTAAGGATTATTCCTTAGTTAGATGAAGAATCTCCTACTAGTGGAGGGTTACTCTATTCTACCTGTGTAGAGATAGATTCATCAACTTTCTGATCTATCTTCTTAATCCATTGTTTTGAAAAATCTTGCTTTATTTCATTTACCTTTTCTTTTCCCTTCAAACTAGATACTTTATTGTTTGCAGGTATAGTCTTTCTTCTACAAAATTTTGCAATATGTCCAATCTTGTTACATGCATAACAAGTTACATTATTCCTCTGAATAACCTTTCCATATCCTTGACCAGTTTGTGATCTGCATTGAATAGATAAATGCCCAAATCTACCACAAACATAGCATTTCACATTCATTCTACAATTTTTTGAATTATGACCAACTTTGTTGCATTTGGAATATTGATTGGTGGGTGAGTTTGTATTCTAAATCTACACTAATTTGCTCTATGACCATATTTGTTGCAATTGAAACATTTCCCATTCAATTTATAAGCATTAGATTGTCTTTTCGATTTGTTCTGATCCTGATTATTTGCAATACCGCAACTTTATCCAATTTCAAATCCAATTCCAATTGTATCTCCATCAGGTTTCTATCTTTTCAGCATGTCATCAAGGCTTTCTAAACTTTTCTTAAATTTTTCTTTGTGTTCATTTGCAGTGATCAACTCATTTTCCATAATTCCAACTTGTTTCACAAGCTCCTCCTTATCATGTTGCATGTGAATCAGATTTGTCTTTATCATATCAATTTCATGACTGAGTCTCAGATTTTCATTTCCTGCATCATTAAGTCTCCTAGTAAAGTCTTCTTCATTCTTCTTCCTATCTTCAATATCCTTACATAGCCTCATAGTCATATCTTGCATTTCATTCTTCATATTATTGTTCTCTTGCCTTAACTTATTTGCAATGTCTCTAAGAGTTTCCTTTTCATCATCATCATTCTTCATTTTCTCATGAAGTTCCTTTCTCTTATTTTGTGCTATAACTAGGTTATCCTGAAGTCCTTTAATGAATTCCTTAGCAGCTCTCAAATAATCTTCAAGTTTGATATTCTTCAATTTTTTTGCATCAAAATCTTCAAGAGCTCCTTCCAACTATTTTCTCAAGTTCTCCATCTGTACCAATTTTAGAATCTTCCTCAAGCTATTAGGCTTTTGCAAATAGAGGACCAGGCTCTGATACCAATTGTTAGATTCAATGATAGTCCCAAAGACACTGAGAGGGGGGTAAATCAGTGTCTAACCGATTGAATGAATATTTAAACTTATTTATAACTTTGCAACCCAGAACAATGTACCGGTAAACAAGAATTAATGCAGTAAACACAAATAATAGAGACAACATAGAAACACACCATAACACAAGATATTTTAATGAGGAAACCCGGTGTGGGAAAAACCTCGGTGGGATTTGTGACCCACAATATTTACTCATTGGCCAATGAATAAATACTACTTACAATAGGGGCATGCACATGCATGGAGGCCAACAGCCTAGACCTCACTGCTCAATGAAGAGTCTCACTGACTACAAAATGGATAATTAAATCCAATACAATGTACTACTGAAAACAACATCTCTAATGACAGGTTTAGTACTAGTTTAAGCTCAGATAGATACCTTAACCAAAAGCCTTTGCTGCTACTAAACAACTATCTTCTACCATACATCTCTATCATTACAAAATGATCTATAAGATCTCATACATATATGAGTCTTTTACAATATACCAATTTGTCTTACAAAAGATAATTATATTACAATAAACAAAAGTTCATCCCATGTCAGCTTGAGTGCTGGTATGCTTTGTTGTCGATGTAATCTAAATGCCAGTGTCTGCTGGTGCATGTAGGAACCTATTGTTGGTTGGTTGCCAGTTGGTTGCCATCAATGACAACATCACCTATTCTTATTAGTGTGTAGAGTGCCAACATTCATAGATATATTATCACATACAAAATCTAAATCTCCAATACGTTCTTCAAGACTTGATTATATTTATGATTTGAGAACACAAAATCCCTAAACTAAACAAACTTAAATCAAGAAATTGAAATGAAATGAAATATTATTTAGAATTTTTTGAGACTTAGAATGCCATAAAACCCCAACCCCTAAATTACTTAGAATAGTGCCTTATAGGGTGATAGAGTCTAGCCAAAATAATACCATTTACAACCTTTACACATATAATTTCAATCAGAGGGCTAGTTGATTCAATTCTCTACACCAAACCACCCAATATTATTTGATATGCAACTCTTCTTTAAGATGCCTTGCATCACATTAAATCCCTTGTATCTAGATCAGAGCAATTAAACTAATTCCTTTAAATAGAGCATAAATCAAAATATACACTGCATTACAAAGATGGAACTAATCAATATTACTTGAACATTCCAAAAGGATCAAACACAACATGTCGAAGATAATTAGACCAAACAATCATGTACTCCATTTTTTATTATAAGACATAAAAACATGCTTTACTCTTGCATAAATGATATGTTTGTCTTTCACTATCAACTCCTATTACAACACTACTTTGAGCTCTCCTAGAGATCAAATTTTTTAAAAGCTAAGAAGAACGTACAATAGCCTTGAATTCCCTTTGATATAAGTAAGAGAGTGAATAAGATTCAATCCCATTATAGAAATTTTCATTCATACATTTGAAACTCATAATTAGGATGTCAAGAAGAAGTGGAGAGTCAAAATAGAAAGGAAATTAGAGAGGGGGTAGAATATTCTTTTTAGTTACAATAGTATGTTGACATGTAAATTCAAAGTCAATCTTCTCCATACTTCTCATCCAAATGTGAAAATGTCACATTGTCGGGCCATGGATAACCCAGAATTACCTTCAACTTATCAAGGTAGCCTAGATATTTTGAATCTACAACCACACTTGAATCTCTCTGATATCTCTCAAAAATGATCTCAAAAGAAAAATTTCAACCAACAACTAATTGAGCTTCCCCATATTTAGCTCATTTTCTTCCAATTGAGACTTCATTTGATAGTAATGAACTAACTTAAGACTTCCACTTATCTAATGACTTTGGATTTCCTTGATCATCCATTGTGTTTTGTATCACCTTACACTTGATTTTCTCAATCATCTTTAATTTCTATTCTAAATATATTTTTAGCTTCATGGAAGATGACACTACCTTCTCTAGGATCTTCACATGATCAAATGTCTCATTTAGTTTTTATGTCTTGTTATTATCATGCTTTGACCTCTTAATCATGTCAAATATAATTTGAATTATATTTAATCATGTTAGAACCATTGATCTTGAGATTTATCATTGACAACCTATTACTAATCAAACTAGTCACTATATCCACTATGAATTGCTTCTTTGAGGCCCTATACCTCTGTAATTCATCATTCAATTCCTTTACCTTAGACACCAAGGAATCCCTTTTGAAAAACTCAAACACTAACATTGTAGGAGCTTGGATAACCAGGACTATGCTCACCTCCAATATATCAATCTTCCTAAGTAGCTTTTTATTTTCAATCAATTGTTGCATATGCTTCTCCTTCAAAGCCTAATGATCAATACATAACTTATCAATGAGCTGCTTGCTGAAAAAATTACTGTTCACTATCAAGTCTATTGCCTCAAGAGATGAGGTATCAATCATTCTCTTGACCATTGCACTCCCTCTAAATTGATAATAGTTTTAAAAATAATCCATCTTGTTAGTGCTAAGTGACAAAACATAATTTTGTTGTGAACAAACTTAAGATAAGACCAAGTGGTCTCCCAATCATTCTTCGTAGAGGTGAAAATGCTATGTTGTTGCTCCATCTTCAAAAGAAAATCCTTTGCCTCACTGCAAATACTTGTAACCTTCACTAATTGATCCAACTTTTGAGAGTCTACAAGAAGTCTCACCATGGTGGTGAGTTGCAAATCTACAACATCTCTCATATGACTAAATCTTGCTTTAATCTTTTTATTATGTTCAGTTACTAGTTTTAAATGCATGTACAAATTCTCTATCTATAGTCTACCATTAACATCTACATCCTTCTTCAAATATATAGTAGAAGACAAATGCACAATATAGGCTTCCAAAGTGTCTATTTGACCCTAAATATCTTTGGTGGAAAGAGGCGATTGATGATAAATTTAATATGCCACCAGAACATCCTTTACACTCTTGTCAAAATTCTTCCTACAATTGGCTATGTGTAATTACACATTTATTCACTATTTCTTCTAATATTTTTACTTTTTTCCTCGTTTCAACATATTTCAAACTTATTGTTTTAAAGTTATAAGCATAATCCTTGAAACTATTAAGCAACACCTATAACTACTCCTCATCTCTCAAAGTCTCATCCAATACAAGCTCCAAAATTTTCTCATGGAGAAACTTCATTGTATCATTTATCATCTTTGTCCTCTACATCTATGATGTACTTCTTGTGCTCAAAGTGATTAATTATATCACCCAAATGTTACATGTGAAAAGGGAACAATTTTTTAAGGTCCATCTAACCTTATGTCATAGGTACTTGAATTACCTTAGAGATAATGCCTATTTCAAACTGTAATTGCAACTTTAATAGTTCCGATGTAGAATCTTCAAAGGTATCAACATATTCTCTAGTAGACATAGTACTACTTTCTTCCTCAATCTTTCTCTTTCTCTACATCCTTCTGCACCTCTTCTTGTGTATTCTTTAGAATCTATTCTACAATTGTTTCCACATTCTTATGTCTCCATGTTATTACCTGGATCAATATCTGGATCTCCATCACCACCTATCTGTTTATCATCTCTTTTCTTCGAATCAACTATATTGTTGTTGTAGACACCTATTTCTGTCCACTTAATTAAATGAATTTTATTTGTTTAATTATTATTTATCCAACCATTAATTAAATTAAGATTTAATTAATGTCTCCTTTCTTCTATTAAATAAATAAATCCTATTTATTTGATTAAATCCCCTTTCCACATTTAATTGAATTTACATTTAATTAAATTCATCTTTTGATATAAATAAATTAATAATTATTTATACATTACCATCCCACTTGTATTTCCCTACAAATGCAAGTTGCACCAATTAATTGAAATAAATCATTTTTTTTATTAAAAATCCTAATATCCCCCCACTTGCATTCTCCTAACAAATCCACTTGCATTTCTAAAACCCTTCTAGATTCTTCTAAACTATCCTAATTAGCCTAATTCTCCCCCTTAAGCATTTGCATAATCCTTAAGAGAATGCCACTTCTCAAAAATCTCCAAAGTCTTCATAAACCATTAAAGGCTTTGTGTCTCCAACAAGTTAACCTCCAACACAAAGCCAGGTAGGTCCTAACATGCCTTACAATGTAAATCCCTTAACCAGGTAGCTCTATATCAGACTGTTAAATCCTCTTGCAAATTTGATCCTAACAGGTCAAAGCTCCTAACATGGCTCATCATCTAAATCCCTTAACCGAGTGACTCCTAATAGGGTCTTCTCCTAACAGACCATCATTGTAATATTTTAACAAGGCTAGGCTCCTAACAGGGCGCATTCCAAAAGAGTGCACAATTTTTGTGGGTATCGATTCCCACCGTGGTTTTTCCTTATTTGGGTTTCCATGTGAAAAACATGGTGTTCATATGGTGAATGTTTTTATATGTTGTTATGTATACTTTCAGTTTATGCATATTGATGAACACTTAATGAGTTATTCTAATAAACCGGTTTAACAATTGGTTATTAGTGATTACCAGTAATGGTAAAGAGTTTATTACTGGTTTATCTTTGATTTGAAGAAGTTTTATAAGCTCAAGTTTTAAGATTGAAATTATTGTTAATACTAATTCATCCTCCCTCTCTATATTAATTGGATCCTCTAAGATTATCAATTGGTGTTAGAGCATTGGTCCTCTATGTGCATAAAGATTAACAACTTGAGGGAAAGATCCTGAAGAAAGATGATGAAGAAGGAGGGTCCCAAGTTTACCAAGGACAACTAGTGAATATGGAAAGAGAAGATGAAGATATACATTAACGGATTGGGTGTTCAGTATTGGAATCATGTGACGAACAAGTATGTTGCTCCTACTACCAGCCCCTTGACACCAGATGAGCTTAAAGAGCAACAAGAAATAAATCAATCCTTGGAAGCAATCGTATGTACTTTATCTGATTCTGAGTATATAGATGTTCATGGATTAGAACCTTCATTTGAGGTATGGGATAAATTAGAAATGATTTGTGGAAGAGATGAACTTGTTCAAAGAGTAAAAGAAGAAAGTTTAAGAGGCAAATTTAATGACATGAAAATGGCTGATGGTGAGAATATTATACAGTATGGTCAAAGGATTAAAGAAGTTTTAGGTGGTATTAAGAGCGTTGGAGGTAAGATTGTTGATGATATTATTGGTAGTAAAATTCTTAGAACTCTCCTACAACAATATATATGATATTAGAGTTTCTGCAATTCAAGAACTGAGATCTATCTCTAAAGATAAAGTCACTGTTGATTCTCTTATTGGAAAGTTTACTTCGTTTGAGTTAAACAACTTTGATAATAGTATTTCAAAACCATCTGAATCTGCTTTTAAAGCTTTTGTTATCGGTAGATCTGTTAGGAAAGGAACAGACATTTGTCATAATCATGACTATAGGTCTAGTCATGGTAGTAGCAAAGGTGAGGATGATAATGAAGATCATCTGATGGAACTTGAGGCACTATTGGATAAAATATTTCCTAGAGGCACCGATAAGTATAAAGGTAAATTACCCTTGAAGTGTTTCTCTTGCAATAAAATTAGACACATAGATGCTAACTGTCCTAACACTTATAAGAAAGAGAAGTTTAGAAAGTTTAAAGGAAAAGCACAAAAACATTGCTCTGTTGTAGTTAATGAAGGGGTAACCGATGAAGAATTAGAAGAAGATGACAATGAGGAGACAATGTTTTTTGCTATGAAGGAAGATCCGATTGATGAAAAGGAATTGGTGTCTCACATGGATAATAGATTGTGGTTGCTCACACCACATGATCGGTGATAGAAATAAGTTCTTATCCCTTGAAGAATTTTATGGAGGTAAAGGAACTATTTCATTAAATGGAAGAAGAAATGCAAATGATTTCTTTTGAGTTGACAAATTAAAACATAATGTTTTGAGTGTTGGTCAATTTAATGATAAGGGTTATCTTCTAGATTTTAAAAATGGAGTGTGCAGGATTCTTGGAAATAAAGAAGAATTAATTGCTATTGGAAAGCAGACAAGAGGTAAACTTTTTCATCTGAATACTAATGTGAATAGTTGTTTGGTGGAAAAGATTGACGACAGCTGGTTATGGCACAAGAGATTTTGTCATGTTAATTTTGACAATTTTATAAAGGTTAGTAAATCAAGTATTGTGAGAGATTTGCCCCAGCTTGTTAAAACAGGTAATGTGTTATGTAAAGACTATGAGATGGGTAAGATGACTTCTGTATCTTTCAGGAGTAAGTGTTTCTCTTCAGAAAATATTCTTGATCTGGCTCATACTGATCTTTGTGGTCCTATGAGGACTAGGAGTTATTTTGGTGATAGATATTTCATGATTTTCACTCATTTATTTTCCAAGATAATGTGGGTAGCTTTTCTGAGAGAAAAGTATGAGGCATTTAGTAATTTCAAAGCATTCAAATATTTAGTTGAGAAAGAAACCGGGAAGAATTTGAAATGTTTAAGATCTTACTGGGGTGGACAATTTACTTCTAATGAATTTGTGAAGTTTTGTGATGAATAGGGAATCAAGAGGCAAATGACAACTCCTAGAACTCCACAATAGAATGGGATAGTAGAGAGGATGAATAGAACAATTGTTGAAGTTGCTAGAACCATGTTGATTCAAGGTGAAGTACCGAAAATGTTTTGGAGAGAAGCAATTAGCACTGCTGTTTACACCTTGAACCAGGTACTTGTCAAGAGAGGTAACAACAAAACACCTTATGAATTATGGCATGGAAAGACTCCTATTGTAAGTTACTTTAATTTTTTTGGGAGTAGATGTTTCATTAAATGTGATGATTACACTGGAAGTTTAATGCAAAGTATGATGAAGGTATTTTTCTTGGTTACTCTACAAAGAGTAAGGCTTTCAAATGTTATCACAAGAGAACAAAAAAGATCATTGAGAGTGCTAATGTAAATTTTTAGGTAGATGAACTTTCTGAGAAATCTGATGAGACCATCAGATTTGAACTAGAGAAATATGAAGATAAACTTGTGTTTATTGAATTGGAGGTACAAAAGAATGATGAGCAAAACAATGCAAAAATATCTACTCAACTAGTAAATGAAGATAGTGATGAAATGGATGAAGAATGTGAAGATGAAGGCACAACACCGGAATGAGTAATACCAAGATATGTCAGACTGAATCATTTAGAAGAAAAAATTATAGGAGATAAAAATGGTGGTGTATAAAAAAGAAGGAAAATAAGAGAAAACTCTTGTATGATTTCATCTATAGAGCCTAAAACAGTAAGAGAGGAATTGAAGGATGATGATTGGATTAATTCCATATGAGGAATTGGATCAGATTGAGAAGAAATAAGACATGGATACTTGTTCCAATACCAGAAGACAAGAATGTGATCGACACTAAATGGGTCTTTAGAGACAAGTTGAATAAAGAAGGCAAGGTTGTGTGGAAAAAAGAAAGATTGGTATGCAAAGGCTATGCACAAGAAGAAGGAGAAGCCTATGGAGAAACCTTTTTCACTAGTGGTGAGATTGGAAGGAGTCAGACTTCTACTTGCTTAAGTTGTGTTGGCTCTTTTTTATGCTGAACAACAAAATCAACAACTGGTATAATCTACAACCAAATTTTGAAAGGTAGCCAACCTCAACTATGATTTCAAAGGACTAACTAGATCAACTTAACAAGGATGTTTAATCCTTCTTCTCTTTAGGCTCTGTGAGGTCTAGGTAGGTTTACATGTGATGCATTAAATCATACCCATTAAAGACAAGACAACATCAACAGAAGCAAATGGATCTCAAAATGGTTCAAAAACAAGGAGGGTATTGTAGATGGGCTAGATCTACATTTACAAATCAATAATGTTTGAATCATGAGATGGATGGACACAACCATAGAACCAAAAAAAAAAGATATTCTGATTTTGGATTTTTAAATGATGTTCTGACAATCCTTCAATGTTACAAAAGACTATTACCTTATCTAGGCCACAGAGTCATGCATAAAACTGGAAGAGAAATTTTAGATGCAAGCTAGTCTCAACATTAGACTTTCATGTATAAATGCATTACATTAATACAATCCTCTGCTCTGTCACAAAATCATACATACATATCCAATATACACATTCAAAATCATTAATGCAGAGTTTTAGGATTTAAATTCTTCCTTGAAGAATACCCAGAAGACAAACATTAAATTCTCAGAGAAGACAAAAAAAAAAACACCTCAAATTATCCTTGATAAGATGAAATTGTATAAATTCAAATGGTATTTTGGAGACAATTTTGTGGAAAATCACATATGCCTTGCACATGTGTAAACCTGCAAACTGAAACAAGACTTACAACAAAGACAACACTAAAAAACCTAGAATAAACACACTGTCATTTGCAAAAAATGAAAAATGTCATCACTGGAACCTGCAATTTCGGATTTCTCCCTTGGAGAAAATTTCCCAAAAATTGGAACCCTTACAATTGAGAAGAATTGGGAATAAGAAGGAGAGGGAAAAATATCAGAATCCATCAAAACATGCCAAGTGTCCTTTTTCCATAACTGCAAGAATATCTCCTTTCCTTCCTGTGGAAACTTCTCTCAAAATATCTCATTTTTGTTGAAACAAACCTCATAAATGGATTCCTCATCTTGAGAGATTTCCAACGGTATATGATACTTCCTATTTTGGGCAAAAAACAACCTCTGAGCGAATTAAACTTTGAATGTAGACCATCATTTAAATTTTTTGGAGTTGCCATGTGGCAGCTTGTGATTCGCTCATGAATCCACCTTTGGCCACCTGGGATGACACCTCATCTGTCAGCCATGTGTTTGCCACATCACCACCTCATGGATCGCCACCTATCGACCACGTCATCGCCAACTCACTCGGACCCGCCAGCCAGATTGCCACTCAGACCTGCCACATCACCTTTCGCTGCTTCGCGATGGGTAACTAGCGAACATCTTCTCTTTGCGAAACAATGTACACCATTGATCACCAACAAACTTGCATGATTTTTAACTTTTTGCCATTTCGCGAAGGGTAACTGGCGAGCACCTTTGCTTCATGAAACAACACACACCATTGATCATCTTTGAACTTGCTCACTTGTTAATCCGCCCTTTCACTGCAAAATTTGCCTCAGGAATTATGCACACATGGGGTCCACCTGGTTACCAGCTAGTCTCCTTGGTCACCTCGAGAATTGTGCATGCACGTGAGGTCCACCTGGTCGTCCAGCTGACACCTTGTATCAAAAGCCTTCAAGGCTTTGACACTATGGATGTGTGGGCCTTTGGTTTTAAATACCAAAATGTTCCCCTCCATAGCCAATGTGGGATAACACTCTTTTGCCTGGGAATGCATTTTTGAAGATTTCTGAGAGTTTTCAACGCCTTACACACTTCTGATACATTTGTTTTAAGGTTATAAACAACCTTTCCTACCAACCACGAAGGGAGATTGACTAGTTTGTGGAGCTGCATTTCCTTGAAAGCTTCTTCTGATCTAGATTGGCCTATACAGCTGCCAATATACATGCCTAGAGATTTAAAACCTCTTTTACCAGTCACATGGGAGGGGGTTTGCTGGCAGAGGTCAATGGAATTTGGTGGGTGTTGTAGATGCCAATTTCCAATTACTTTGGAATTTCTATACAATCCTTTCCCAACCATCAACATAGAGGGAGAACTGGTAAGTTTGTGGAAATTGGGCTTTACACCTGCCAATGGCATTTGTTAACAGATTTTTATTGCCTTTATGGTGCCCCATCAAACTCACACCACGCACAAGAAAGGAACTGGCAATACACCTGCCAATGCATTTGTTTGCAAACATTCTAAATGCCTTCACTCAACTGTCACGACAGAGGGGGGATTCAAGATGATTTCAATTTGCATTAAATTTTTGAGCCATTTACCTATTGTGTGGGAGGAGATGGCTGGCAATACACCATGCCATTGCATATTGCTTTAAAGATTTATGTGCCTGAAGGTTTTGATGGCTACCAATCACATTTTAAATCATTTAAAAGTTTGCCTTTTGAACATATGCCATGCAGAAGGAGGTTGACTTTATGCCAATTGCATAGCTTCAGGTTTAATAAAGCTTTCTCAACACCATGGCTGGGAGTGGAGAATGCTGGCAAATGTCATGGAGATTGGACTTTACACCTAGTAATTGCATCTTGCTGAAGTTTAAATGTCTCCCAACTCCACGCTGCCAATTGCAAATTTTCTTGCAATTTATGTTGCCATCTTGCATTAGTATGCCATATGTTCCCTTTCCAGCCCAAAACAGTGGATCCCCAAATAGTTCTCATTCAAATTTATAATGAAATGTCGGATCACTTATCTTGTATGAGCCTCCAGTAACATCCTTGATGTTAAAATATTTTAATTTGCTCCATACAAATTTGCATTTGGTGCTAGAGTCTCTCTGCTCTCTCGTTGTCCAACTGGCGAATTGTAGTCGAGCCGATATTGATATATATTGCCATGAATTAAAACCATTTCGCCATAAAATTAATGCACAGGCATTTATCCAGGTCAGACACCAAAGTGGGTCCGGCTAAAAAAAAATTAGTTTTCATGCAATTGATCTTCAATGCCTCATGAATCTTAAACGTATCTCTGGAATCTATCGGCACCATTTTTTGATCATTAAACTGAGTTTCGCAACTTTTAGGCGCTTGCGTCACATTTTTGCATTTAATCGCAAGATGTAATTTTTAAACTAGTCAAAACACCTTTCTGGACCTTGCAAACTAACAGGCGTGTACTCTGATATACAAACATGAACTCTACCAAGTGGTTTCTCAAGATGAATCTCGAGTGAATAAATATTAATGGTCAAAGATGACCAACTAGCTTTGTCAGCACTGTAGACCTGATAAAGTCAATGCATGGGGAACTCATGATGCCTTTCTTAAAAATATCAAATGATCTCTATAGACCCTCAAATTTGAGGCACAGGTACCTTGTAGTACAGATCAAAACTTAGAATACTTAGTTAGACCAAAAGGCTGACTGGGTGCAAATGATGTGCTCATGAAAATAGCAATTTTTATTGATGTAGCAATGAAAATATGGAACACTAAATAAGGTGGCTCAAAAAACCCTTTTGAAAACTGATCAGACGGACTGGAAGGAGCTTGAAATTTGAAACATAGATTCTCTTTTATACTAGAAATAGCCCAGAAAAAACATTCTGATATGACACTCACTGGGGCAACTTTTGCAGATGCAAAGCGAGGCTCTGACTAGCTCCTAAAACAAGGACTTTGTGAAACAACACAAACTACAAATAGATTGAGCTTGCGAAACTAAGAAAATGGATTTACAGGGACTTGAAATTTTGCATGTTGATTCACATTTATGTATACAATTCAATACACCTTGAATTTCACCATGACAATCAACCTATCAAAATTTATAGGCATTCAAATTAGGCTACTTAATAAAATCTGCATTTGCACCTATGATGCACTTTCAGCTCACCCTTTGAAATGGGTACTTGATAAACTAATCCAAACTGAAAACTGAAAGTTGCAGAACACTTCATAGACCAAATGAAAGGTGTAAGACACACTTCCCAAGCCTTACCCTTTGAAAATCGACTGGCTCCATTTTACCCTCTCTTTAACTAGGCCATTCAAGCTGACTCATTTTATGATCATTTGGAAATGCAGAGAAATTTTTTGAAATGAGCCTCTCAAATTCACTCAAATTTAATGAGTCCCAATATGTTGCATTTAAAGGATTTAAGGTCAACCAAATGGATGTTAAATCTTCTTTTCTTAATGGCATCCTTGAGGAAGAAGTGTACATAGAACAACCAGATGGATTTTATTTAACTAAGAATAAAGATATGGTTTGGAAGTTACATAAGGAATTGCATGGATTGAAGGAGGCACCGAGAGCATGGTTTAAAAGATTGCATGCACATCTGATCAAGTTAGGATTCTAGCGTACTAGTGAGGATAGTAAGATATATCTTAAGACTGATGGAGACAAAGTATTGATAGCTGAAGTATTTGTAGATGATATAATTTTTGGAGGTGATGATGATTTTGTTAGGATTAATGATAGTCCCAAAGATACAGAGAGGGGGGGTGAATCAGTATCTAACCGGTTAACAAAATATTTAACCTTATTAAGTATTTTGCATTCCAAAATAGTGTACCGGTAAATAAGAATGCAAAATACTTAATAAGGTTAAATAGTCTACTATTCCCCCTTTGACATCAATGACAAAGGTTGTTAAAAATTGTTAAACGAGTGCAAAAATTTCACCTCAAAGTTTGTAACCGTTTGGTTACAATCTGAAATATGTCTGCCAAAACTAAATTTAAAATTTGCATGAATCTGTTGTTGTCATTTAAGGTTGCCTCAATTTGTTGGATCGTTACTGTAATTGGGGTGCTACTTGATATATGTGAACCAGTAACTATTTATTGTGACAATAAAAGTGCTATTAATATTTCAAAAAATCCTGTGTTACATGCAAGAACAAAACACATAGAATTGAAATATCACTTTCTAAGGGAGAGAGTCCAGGAGAAGCAAGTCAGAATGGAGTATGTGAGAAGGAAAGAGCAGCTTGCAGACATTTCCCAAAACCATTGCCGAAGACTACCTTTGAGTACCTCAGAGGTAAAGTAGAGGTCAGACCCCTACATAAGAAGAACTAAGATGCAGGAGATGCATCAATCCAGTGGGCTTACTGAATATTTTTCACTGAGGATTGATAAAATGGTGGTTACTCTATAGGGGGAGCAACTAAGATGAGATTTGATGATTGGTGATGCATACACACCTTTGGAATTTCTATCAAAGGGGGAGAATAAATATATTATCCTAAGGAGGAGAAGATGTGTAATAGAAAGGGGGAGAAGAAATTAAGATTCAGTTCTAGGTCAAGATGAATTGAGTGAACCAACAGAAGAGTGAAGTACAATGGAGAAGTTTCACAACTGAGCAACATGATTTTAGTTGAATATGTTGGAGTTTATATTGGTGTTGCCATCAATGCCAAAGGGGGAGAAGGTTGGCATGTTTGGCATAACTTATGCAGATCAAGGATGGTGACTGAACCATTAAAGGACTATTTGTGATGACATTATGATGAAGAGATTGATATTGCATGATCGAATAACTTTAGGCAGTTATTTGTGTTGTCATTTATGGCAACTGATGTTTACTATGTTGTATTTTGTCATCTAAGTCTTTTTGGACTACCGAAAATGCCTTACCAGTATTATAGATAGTGAACTTGGAATTAGGACCTTAACTAGTAAACGAGGAATGTTTTGATTTGATTGAGTGATTGGTGATGATTGAAGTGTTGAGGTTTGGAATGTGAGCTTGTATCATTTTAATACATATCTGACTGGAACCACATCATGTTTTGGTTATCATAAATCATGTTTATGATTTTTTGTTGTATTTTTGCTAGGGTTTAAGGATCGATGAAGAATTCTCTTAACGGGTAATGATTTTTGGTTTGGTAGTGATCTACATCAAGTTCAAATGTTGGTGATGACGTGGCATAAACCATGTGAAGTGTTTGAAAGATGTTTTGGCACGTTTGGAGAGCGAATTTCTCACGTATATGCAAAGTTCTTTGCTAAGTGTTCTAAGGGTTTGACTTTGTATTAGATCAAGATGTGATGATCATTCAAGGGTTGTAATTAATTTGTAATTGATTGTAATGATCCATATGATGATCAATGATGATTTGTAATGAGTTGTAAAAGGTCTATGATGACCTATGTTATAAGTCTTAGGGTTTTGTAACCGACTAAGTTATAAAGGTTATTTATGTCGGTACAGTTGATGTTTAGTGTTTTGGTGGTTTTGAAAAAAGTGTGAAGCCGAACTAGAGTATGAGATCTGCCAGAGAGTAGCAGATTTAGAGCTTAATTGGATCTGATCAAGCAAGCAGTTAAGTGTTGTACCCAGATCATTCGCTATTGTTTACTAACAATTGCAACAGTCAAAATCCCTTAACCGGGTATGTCCTAATAGAACTTACATTGTAAATCCCTTAACCGGGTATCTCTATATGAATGTACTAAATCCTCTTGCGAGGTTGATCCTAATAGGTCAAATTCCTAATAGGGCTCATCATCTAAATCCCTTAATTGGGTGACTCCTAACAAGGCATCATTGTAAGCTTCTAACCAGGCTAGCCTCCTAACAGGGTGTATTCTGAAAGAGTGCACAATTTTTTTGGGTACCAATTCCTATAGTTGTTTTTCCCTATTTGGGTTTCCAGGTGAAAAACATGGTGTTCATATGGTGAATGTTTTTATATGTTGTTATATTTACTTTTAGTTTATGCATATTGATGAACACTTAATGAGATGTTCTAATAAACTTGTTTAATAGTTGGTTATCAATGATTACCAGTAATGGTAAAGAGTTTATTACTGGTTTATGTTTGATTTGAAGAAGTTTTATAAGTTCAAGTTTTAAGATTAAAATTATTGTTAATATTGATTCACCCCCCCTCAGTATTAACCGGATCCTCTAAGATTATCAATTGGTATCAGAGCATTGGTACTCTATGTGCGGAAAGCTTAACAACTTGAGGGAAAGATCCTGAAGAAATATGATGAAGAAGGAGGGTCCCAAGTTTACCAAGGATAACTACCGCATATGGAAAGACCGGATGAAGATATACATTAAAAGATTGGGTGCTCAGTATTGTAATCATGTGATGAACAAGTATGTTGCTCCTACTACTAGCTCCTTGACACTGGATGAGCTTAAAGAGAAACAAGAAAACATTCAAGCCTTGGAAAAAAATTTAAGTACTTTATGTGATTTATGGAGGAGATGAACATGTTCAAAGAGCAAAAGAACAAAGTTTAAGAGGCAAATTTGATGACATGAAAATGGCTGATGGTGAGAGCATTGCACAATATAGTTAAAGGATTAAAGAAGTTGTAGGTAGTATTAAGAGTGTTGGAGGTAATATTGATGATGATATTGTTGTTAGTAAAATGCTTAGATCTCTCCTACCACAATATGCTATTAGAGTTTCTACAATTCAAGAACTGAGATCTATCTCTAAAGATAAAGTCATTATTGATTCTCTTATTGTAAAGTTGATTGTGTTTGAGTTAAACAACTTTGATAATAGTGTTTCAAAACCATCGGAATCTTCTTTTAAATCTTTTGTTACCGATACATCTGTTAGGAAAGGAAAGGATATTTATCATAATCATGACTGCAAGTCTAGTCATGGCGGTAGTAGAGGTGAGGATGATAATGAAGACCATCTGATGGAACTTGAAGCATTATTGGCTAAAATGTTTCTTAAGGGAACCAGTAAGTATAAAGGTAAATTACCCTTGAAGTGTTTCTCTTGCAATAAAATTGGACACATAGGTACTAACTATCCTAATACTGATAAGAAAGAGAGGTTTAGAAAGTTCAAAGGAAAAGGACAAAAACATTGCTATGGTGTTGTTGATGAAGGAGTAACTGATGAAGAATCAGAAGAAGATGACAATCAAGAGATAGTGTTTGTTGCTATGAAGGAAGATCCAATTGATGAAAAGGAATTGACATCTCACATGGATAACAGTGATGAATGAATAATAGATAGTGGTTGCTCACATCACATGGCCAGTGATAGAAACAAGTTCTTATCCATTGAAGAATTTGATGGAGGTACAGTCAGATTTGGTAACAACTCACCCTACATGGTTAAAGGTAAAGGAACTATTTCATTAAATGGAAAAAGAAATGCAGATGATGTCTTCTGGGTTGGCGGATCAAAGAATAACCTTTTGAGTGTTGATAAATTAAATGATAAGGGTTATCTTCTAGAATTTAAAAGTGGAGTGTGCGGGATTCTTGGAAATAATGGAGAATTAATTGCTACTGGAAAGAAGAAAAGAGGTATTATTTTTCATCTAAATGCTAATGTGAATAGTTGGTTGGTGGCAAATATTGAAGACAACTGGTTATGGCACAAGAGTAATGTCATGTTAATTTTGATAATTTGATAAAGGTTAGTAAATCAGGTATTGTGAAAGGTTTTCCCCAACTTGTTAAACCAGATAATATATTATGTAAAGTGTTACATGGGTAAGATGAATTCTGTATCTTTCAAGAGTAAGTCTTTTTCTTCAGAAAATATAATTGATTTGGTTCATGCTTGATCTTTGTGGTCCTATGAGGACTAAGAGTTACTTTGGTGATAGATATTTCATAATTTTCACTAATGATTTTTCCAAGATGATGTGGGTAACTTTTCTAAGAGAAAAGTATGAGGCATTCAGTAAATTTAGAGCATTCAAAGCTTTAGTTGAGAAAGAAACTAGGAAGAATTTGAAATGTTTAAGATCTGACTAGGGTGTAGAATTTACTCTTGATTAATTTTTGAAGTTCTGTGATGAACAGGGAGCCAAGATGCAGATGTTAGCTCCTAGAACTCCACAACATAATGAGATAGCATAGAGGATGAATAGAACAATTATTGAAGCTGATAGAACCATGTTGATTCAAGGTGAAGTACCGAAAATGTCTTGGATCTAGAAGAAATTTGCACTATTGTTTACACCTTGAATTGGGTAGATGTCAAGAGAGGTAACAACAAAATGCCTTATGAATTATGGCATGGCAAGACTCCTAGTGTAAGTTACTTAAAATTTTGGGAGTAGACGTTTCATTAAACGTGATGATTACACTGGAAAGTTTAATGGAAAGTGTGTTGAAGGTATTTTCTTGGTTACTCTACAAAGAGTAAGGCTTTCAAATGTTTTTGAATAAGGGAAAACAGGTTTTGATGGGCCCCTAAAACCCATTATAGCTAAAAGATCCAAAAATTTACATTAAAGCGTAGCAAAATGCAAAAGACAACACTAAAGAAAAAGACAACTGGCGAGCAAAATGCCAGCAAACAAGAGACAATTAGTAAAAAACCAAAAGGATCAATAGAAAAAGCCTAAATTTAGGTTAAGTTCTGAAGCATTTTAGCAACTTCCAGCTCCAACTATTCCATATTGTCAGTCGTATGCTTGATTTCCTCAATTTCCTTGCTATGGTTTTGCATCTTTCTGGTGCTCGCTCGCGGTATTCTTCCAAGCTAGTCTCCTTATCCTCTGGTGTATCTTCCTTCACTTCAATGATGCTTGCTGAAGTCTTATCCTCATGGTCATTCTCAAGCTTACTGATAAGAGTCTTGATACTAGCCGAGGCATCCTTAAGAATCTCATGACTTTGCTCACCAATTTTTTTGAGCATGTCCTCAACTCCATCAAATTGTTTTTCAGTGCCCCCTGTTCTATTCTCTAGGCTAAGAAATCTATTTCGATTAGCATTCATGATCTCCTCTGCATTACTAATAGCTTTGGTAAGCTCACTAAGACAATCAGGAAGGGAATTGAATTTACTCGAGCCTAAAGCTTATAAAGTCTCAATTTTTCTTGCTTCCTGAGCTTGCTTGGTTTTAATGCCAGTAATTTCCTTTTGCATCCAAAGGAGCACCTGTTTGAAGCTATCCATGCCATTATTGATACAAAGGTCAATATCCAGGTGATGCTCTTCTTGGGTCTTGTCACCTGTAGTGTCAAGATTCACTTCCAGTCCCACCTCCTTGACATCAGAGCTCTAAGCTTCTTTCATGGTCGTATCCTCCTCCATCAGGCCCTTATCCTTAGAATCATTTGTGAGAGGCGACCGATTCTTGGTTCCCACATCCTTTGTTTTAGGATTCTTCCTTTTTTTCTTCTAGCTCACGAGGGTTTGGACCTCCTCGCTTTCAGTATCCATGTCATTATCAGTCTCATTATCCTCCTCATACTAGCTATCCTCATCCTGCCCTCTCTGCTTATTTTTGGTTGTCCCTTTATTTTGTTTCCCATGCTCTATTTTTCTATTTTTCTTGCTCGACTCAGCAACTTGGGGGTTGATGAATACTAAGAGGGGGGGTGAATTATTATACCCAAAATTACTAAACTCAAACACTTAAACATATTAGCAGTTAATCAGTATAGTAGATTTACTAACAAATCGGTTAAGACAAATGCAAACCAAACAACATATAAAGCATTCACTGACAAGAGCACAATCACCATAACACAAGAGATTTTAACGTGGAAACCCAAATGAGAAAAACCATGGTGAGATGAAACTCACAAGTAACTATCTGTAGAATAGTAACCAGACTGGTTAAGGTCATACAATGTTCTTCACCAGAACATATCTATTAGGAATCTCAATCTCTGTTAGGAGATAAGTCCAATTAAAGACTACCTTGTGAGAGGATTTCAGATCCACAGTTGTGAACCACCTTGTTAGAGGATTTACAAAGGCTTTGCCAGGCCTACCCAGTTAAGGGTTTCAGACTTGTTGAAGATGTGACTAATCAACAAGTGAGTGATCTAAATACTAGCATAGTATGCTTGGTTAGATCCTTGATAGCTCATTGTTAATGCATTTCAGTATTACTTCAGTCTTCAATATCTCCACACTCTATTTCTTCACATAGACCTTATCTTCTCTACTATGATCGCACATACAAAAACCTCATCAACCACCTAAAACCTTAACAACTCCTAAAACCCTAGACATGATGTCCTTATAAAGGAATCTAATTTCTTGTTGGTCCAATAGGATTACATTGCAAGTTCCTAGGTTTAGTGCATCTGGACACATTTGGTAACATGACACAAAATCACCGCCAAAGTATCGATGGATGATAAATCATCACAAAAATACCAGTTGGTAACTCATCACAAAGTAATACCAGTTCATACATTTACTAATTACCGGTTCACACATTTTACTAATTACCAGTTTGTCAAAATGAAGATTGGGAAAAATGATAACAATCGCTTTGTTCCTTTGTACTGCTTTGGGATCCTCAAACCACTTGAGGACTTCATACCACTTTGGGTATTCATACCACTTTGGGTCTTCATATTGCTTTGGGTCTTCATACCACTTGAGATTGGTAAACACTTTCCACAAAACACCGATAGTCTAAAGACTATAATACATAATACCGGTTGGAACAAATACCAGTTGAGCATAATTCATACATAAAAAAAGTGATCTCAAAGCAAGTGTCTGTCCATCAATGACAATCACATCATCATTATCAAAAATGCCAACAATCTCCCCTTTGGCATTGATGGCAACACTAAGAAAATTTTTGACATCTAAGTGTTTACAAAAAAAAATGCCATAATCAAAATTACTCCCCCTAAGCATATACACTATCCCTTTTGCATAAAATATAATGTATACTACTCCCTTAAAGAGATAACATGAAAGTATACATAGCATTCACCAAAATTTTAAATACAAAATACTACTCTCCCTTTGCCAACAATGACAAAGTACTGCAAAATAACCCTTGTTTCTCATTATCATTAATATAATAAATATTTATGACAATAATGAGTGAAACTTATCAAAAACCAAATTAAAATCCTACATAAAGGTCTTCATGGATAAAGACCATGATTCAAGTAATGAGGTAGCCACCTCACTTTCTGTTTGCATCTGGGATACCTGTTCTTCTATGGCATCAATTGTGCTCATCTCTTGAGTGACCATTAAGGCATCCAAATTGAGATAGCATTTTTGAAGTATTTGTAGTCTAGGTAGTAGAACCAGTTGAAGTTCTTGCAAATCTTTGGTCTGATTGCTGATCTCCAACTCGACTCAGGTAGATCGGAGCTTAAACCGGTGAACAATTTGCCCATATGTAGTGAAGGAATCATAGGGCGTCTTGAAGGTGCCTATAAATGCCTGCAAATCAGATTGCAATTTTCCTTTCTATGCAAGAACATCATCACAAAATAGATGGGGTTGGCTTATCTTACTGAGTAGTAGTTTTCCCTCATCCGTAGCATCTCTTATGTCCTTCTGTTCTTTCTGAAGTTCAGACCGGAGCTCGTTCAGTTTCTTCACTAAGGCAGTGTTTAGTGCCTTTTGATTCTTCTTCTGTGCATTAGCTTCAGCCACCTCTTCCAGGCATTGTACCTTGTCCTCCACAACTGTACATAGAAGTTTTAGCTAGGCTAGAGAGGAATTGGTACTAGGGAGGTTAGTATCGGGAATCAAACTGGTAAGTGTTTCAACCGCAGTTTGAATAAGATCTTGCTCCTTTTTCCTCCTTAATTCTTCCAGTCACTCTTGTGCAAGCTTAATGCTTTGGAGCAGCTCCAAATCATTTGCATATTGGAGGTCAATAGGACTGGTAATGTTAGCCAGTTTGGCTTGACTATCGGTTGCCTTTGGTGTCTCCACATATGTGCTCTTTGCCACTTCCTTCTTCACTTCGGCTCTTTGATTTTCCTCTTCTGCCTTTTTTTGTTCCTCTGCTTCTTTTTTTTCTTCTTTTCATCCTTCTTCCTTTCTTCTTCCTTCTACTTCTCTTCTTATTTCTTCTTCTCCTCTTCCTATTTCATCTTCTCCTCTTCCTTTTTCTTCTTCTCCTCTTCCTGTTTCCTCTTCTCCTCTTCCTGTTTCCTTTTCTCCTCTTCCTTTTTCTTCTTCTCCTCTTCCTATTTCCTCTTCTCCTCTTCCTTTTTCTTCTTCTCCTCTTCTTGTTTCCTCTTCTCCTCTTCCTGTTACCTTTTATCTTCTTCTTTTCTCTTCTCCTCTTCCTATTTCTTTTTCTCCTCTTCTGCTTGTTTCCTCTTCTCTTCCTCTTGATTCTTTTTCTCTTTCTCCGCTTGCACTTTATCAGCCTTTTCTTTGTCTTGTTTTTCCTTGTCCACTCTCTCTTTATCAGCCTTTTCCTTTGATGCATCTGGAGTGACATTTTCACCATCCAAAGCATCAATGTCAATTGTGTCCATCTGTTTAGTGATCGGTTCTCCTTCATTGTCATATACCTCATCCAGTTTTCTAGTTTTTGGTTCTTGTTTAGCCTTCTTGTTGGCTTCAGACACTTGGTGCAACCTCAAAGTGACTTTGGCATGTGAGTGTGTATCTTTCACCACTTCAAGGACTTTCCCTTCCAGTAACAATTTCATAGATCTTTGAATTTGACACATTGGGAAAATATTGTGTAAAAATTTCCTCTCTTATTTCCTATTCCTTTTCTATGGCAATGCACCATTTGTTATCTAAAGAATTGTATAAAGAATCCGGTGTCACAGATCTAATTTTTGATGGCGACTGGTCATTAATACATAGATATTGAATAACTTCCTGTTTGACTTCCTCCTTTTTATTGTCATTAAAATCATCAAAATGATCTATTAAATCACTTAGCACTTTTCTTCTAATATTCTTGATAGTTCTTTGACAATGTGTCAATGCTTTGTAAGAGGAAATGTCTATATTTACTGATGCTGACGATGTCGGTTCATTGCTAGTTGTCTTTGTCTTCTTCCTTTTTTGCCTAGTCTTTTTAGGCTGCACTTCAGGTTCTGTATCCTCAGAATCTGGTGATTTGCTCTTAGTTTTCCACTTTCTTTCAAAGACCTTGACAGGTGCAATTTTTGGTTTCTTCTTGGCCGGTGACCGCTTGGTCACTTTAGGACTTGCTGAAGTAACCGGTGCTGATATCGATGGCACTACCTTTCCCTTCTTCACTGAAGGTTCTTCAACCGGTGTTACCCTTTCCAAGTAGGTGTCGGTTCTCTTCTTCTTTGGATCAAGAGGCGAGGCCAGTAGGGTAGAGGCATACCCATTTAGCATGTCATGCATCACCTCATATCCCATGGGCTCCACTTCTTCCTTTCTAGGCTCAACCGCCTCCATTATGCACTCATCTACTCTGATGATAAAGCAGATGTCCTCCTCATACTTAACAATATCTCCAAATATCCTCATCCTCTATCTCATCTTCTTCTTGAATTCATCAAAGTATTTGTTTAAGACTTCAGGATAACCAATTCCCACCACTTGAAGACTTTCTTTGATTTGCTTGGTAACCGGTTGGTCTGCAGACCATTGAATATTACCGTCTCCTGGAAAATAGCCTTAAAAATAGAAAAACAAACCTACCAATAGTTGTCCAAATTTAAATCTTAAGGCATTGTCTTGTTTGATAGACTTCAGGTTTATGAGAAGTTGCCTCTGCATACAGGTGCATAGATCAAATGATGCATCTTCCATGATCATTCTGTAGGCAGCATTCACCGTAGCTGTAGAGACAGAGTTTATTCTGCTAGTATAGAATGTTTGGTATTCGATCACCATGCAAGCATACTTGACCAATTCATCCTTGATGGTGTTGATGGTCATTCCCCGTTGGTCGCTCACAGAACCAGTGAGCTTGGTCATTTCTATCTTAATGACTTTGCTTAGGGCTGACACTTCTCCAACATTATAGAAACTAGTGATAGCATGAATCACTTCTGGTGTGATGTCATGTGTCCGCTCAAGATATATTTTGTCACCATGCACTCTGCTTGGGATGTTGCATATGTGATCTTCTGTGAATTCTTCAAGAAAATAGATCGCATTGTGAAGTTTCTTTCTTTCCAGGATGTTGTATTCCAATTTGATCTTCTTGTCATCACCACAGAATAAACCTAACTAAGAATGGATCACTAGGGATCCTAGGTCTTCTATTTTGTAATCAATATAATCTGAAATACCTTCCTCAACTATAACACCAGCGGGTATCTGGGATAGGGCATTGTATTTCATCTTCCTTTGTATGAAATCCACTGAATCAATAGGTGTACTTGAACTAGAGTGTGAAGTAGAAGCCATGATAAACAAAGAAACTCAAAAAATACCTTTACGAGTCGAGATTCAGGGCTTTGACACTGTAGCTAGCAACACACCACTTCGGTCGCTTGGAACACTGCTTAGTGTTCTTCACTTGACTGATTGATACTATCTCTGGATTCTACTTCAAAGTTTTTGAAATCTCTCTGAATCACAAAACAAATCACCTTTGGTTGCTCTCCACTTAAGAATTTCTTTGCTCACAAAATGATAAGTGAAAATGACTTGAAAATCCCTTTTAAACAAATTCTTCACCTACCATAATAAATGCTCCACCATTAGGTTATAAACCCTAATTTTGCCTTTTACCATTTTCGGTCTTCTACCAATTGACAGGTAACACATACCGGTTAAGGTCTTTTACTGATGTAAATCGAGGGTTCAAAATATTTCACCGATTCACTACCTAAGCTTTTATGTAGCTTAGTTTGCCAGTTCAGAGATTTCCACACTAGGTGTAGAAACCGGTTATTCTTGTGACACTTCTTCATGTTTCTTCTTCCACGTTGTCTTCATATTTGCTTGAACAGTTTCAACATCAATCTTTCCTTCCAGAGTGATCGATATATCATTTGATATGTTCTTTCTCATTCTGTAGGTTCTGGCAAGGTGTCCCAATTTGTTGTAATGATAGCATACCATTCCAAGTGTTCTCCATGGTCCATTGTTCATTCTACCATTCTTCCTCCTGTATGTTGTAGTAGTGTGACCGCTACCATGGAAAATCAAACAGGTTATTCTCCAACCGGTTGCCGCTTGATAGCCACCACCACCTGACTGATGGTCATAGGCATTATACCAGTTTGGATTCCAGTTCACAAAGGATTCAGGAAAAACTCCTTGACTCCTTTGAGGATATCTTCCAGTTTTGTGCATAATAGACCTGCATTCAAATGCTCTATGCCCAAACTTGTTGCATGCATAAAAGTTACCATTGAATCTATTGGATCTAGGCTTATTGTTTAAAAAATAAGGAAAATTATTGTAAGCCTTATTTCTACACACATTAGGAGTATGTCCTTCCTTGAGATAATTAAAGCAAATAGGTTTAAATTTTTTCTTACCTTTATCCTTTGGTGCTGGTTGCTTCTTTGATGCTCCATCGTTTGTTCTAGAGGTCTCACCTTCCTCATAACTAGAAAAACCAAGTCCAGTGGTATTCTTTACTGGTTTTGTTGATTCAAGTTTTGTTCTAGCTTAACAATACTCTTATTGAATTTGGCAAGTATTTCCTTTGACTCAGTGAGTTCCTTGGAAATAGCAGCATTGGATTCCTTCAAGGTTGCATTCTCAGAAATAGCCATGTTTAGTTCACCTTGCATTTCTTCTTTTTCCACTTTACTCTCTTGGAGATGAGCGGTAAGTGCACTGATTTATTGCTTCAGCTTGGAGATCTTGTGGTCTTCGTCTTTTACCAGATCTTCAGCTTTCCTCCAGTTCTCAAGCTCTTAATACATTCTAATAGTCAGTCCTTCTAGTTCCCTTCTTAGGTTAGCATTAGATTCATTCAGTTTTTCAACTTCTTCAACTAGGGCTTCCATGTCTGCTTCATCAGAAGAACTATTTTCAGTAAGCTCCACCAGTTTCTTAGTATGCTCTCTTCTCTTTGCTAGAGAGACTTTATATTTGACTTTGAGTTCATCAAAGGCTTTCTCAGACTGAGTGAGATGATGAGTAAGCTTCCTCATAGTGTATTCCCCCATATCTCCTTTCAAGTGGTTAAACTTATAGAAAGGTTGGCTCTGATACCAATTGATGAATACTAAGAGGGGGGGTGAATTAGTATACCAGAAATTACTGAACTCAAACACTTAAATAGTTTAGCAGTTAACCGGTATAGAATATTTACTAACAAACTGGTTAAGACAAATGCAAACCAAACAACAAATAAAGCATTCACCCACAAGAGCACAATCACCATAACACAAGAGATTTTGATGTGGAAACCCAAATGGGAAAAACCACGGTGAGATGAAACTCACAAGTAACTATCTGCAGAATAGTAACCAAACCGGTTAAGGTCAGACTAGTTAAGGTCATACAATATTCTTCACTAGAACAGATCCTGTTAGGAATCTCAATCTCTGTTAGGAGATAAGTCCGATTAAAGACTACCTTGTGAGAGCATTTCAGATCCACAGTTGTGAACCACCTTGTTAGAGGATTTACAAAGGCTTTGTCAGGCCTACTTGGTTAAGGGTTTCAAACTTGTCCAAGATGTGACTAATCAACAAGTGAGTGATCTCAATACTAGCATAGTATGCTTGGTTAGATCCTTGATAGCTCACTGTTAATGCATTTCAGCATTACTTCAGTATTCAATATCTCCACACTCTGTTTCTTCACACAGACCTTATCTTCTCTACTATGATCGCACATACAAAAACCTCATCAACCACCTAAAACCCTAACAACTCCTAAAACCCTAACAACTCCTAAAACCCTAGACATGATGTCCTTATAAAGGAATCTGATTTCATGTCGGTCCAATATGATTACATTGCAAGTTCCTAGGTTTAGTGCATCTGAACACATTTGGTAACATGACACAAAATCACCGCCAAAGTGTCAGTGGATGATAAACCATCACAGAAATACCAGTTGGTAACTCATCACAGAGTAATACCAGTTCATACATTTACCGATTACCAGTTCACACATTTTACCAATTACCAGTTTGTCAAAATGAAGACTGGGAAAAATGATAAAAAATGCTTTGTTCCTTCATACCGCTTTGGGATCCTCGAACCACTTGAGGACTTCATACTGCTTTGGGTCTTCATACTGCTTTGGGTCTTCATACTGCTTGAGATTGGTAAACACTTTTTGCAAAACACCGATAGTCTAAAGACTATAATACATAATATCGGTTGGAACAAATACCGGTTGAGCATAACTCATACATACAAAAAGTGATCTCAAAGCAAGTGTGTGTCCATCAATGAAAATTACAACATCATTATCAAAAATTCCAATAGGGGTCATCCTCTATCTTGGCTTCCATGTCATAGCCTTCCCACTCCTCATCATCAAAGTCATCGAGATCCTCTTCCGACTCGGAGACCTCGGCTATTTTTTGATGTATGGTAGTATTATTGATGTGACTATATAGAATCACCATCAGACCTTCATGCATTTCTGGGTTGATATTGGGTAAGACTTTGAAATGTTATAATAAGAGAACAAAAAAATCATTGAGAGTGCTAATGTGAAGGTAGATGGACTCTCTGAGAAATTGAATGAGACCAGTAGATCTGAACTTGAGAAAGATGAAGATAAACTTGTGTTTATTGAACCAGAGGTACAAAAGAATGACAATCAAAATAATGTAGAAATAGGTGCTCAACTAGTAAATGAAGATAGCAATGAAGAAGATGAAGAATGTGAAGCTGAAGGCACAATGCCAGAATCAATAATACAAGGATATGTCAGAATGAATCATTCAGAAGAATAAATTATAGGAGATTAAAATTCTGGTGTACAAACAAGAAGGAAAATTAGAGAAAACTCCTATCTGATTTCATCTATAGAGCCTAGAATAGTAAGAGAGGCATTCAAGGATGATGATTGGATTAATAACATGAATGAGAAATTGGATCAGTTTGAGAAGAACAAGACATGGACACTTGTTCCCAGAACAAAAGACAAGAATGTGATCGACACTAAATGGGTCTCTAGAAACAAGTTGAATGAAGTGTTGGCATAGAGTTGTCATTGATGTCAACCGGTAGAGGTATGTCAACTTGGTATGAAGAAGATGAACTAACATAAAGAAGTTTGACATGAAGGCTTGTCAACCGATATGGTGGAAGACAAGTAGGTATTTAGACTGTTAGTGACATCGCCGGTAAGAGGTGATATGAAGTTGTGTGTTGGCATGACAAGTTTTAACCAGTATAAAGGTTGGTTGTTTTCTTGTGATAATGTTTGTGATAAAGAGACAGAGTGACAAAGAGATCACAAACCACCGGAGGTGAAGTTGTGCTATCGGTGTAGTTTACACTATCCTTTAGCAGCAGGAGAAGGTCTCACCGATAAGGGCTTGGGTTGGTATGAGTTTGATGAATGATTAAGTTTAAACCGACCTTGTGTCGGTGAGCTAATTGTATGTTGATGTGATGCCACATAGAGCTGAGGTGGTGAGCATGTAGAGGTCAGTGACGTTTCCATCGACATGGTTATTGGAGCAGTTAGTCGACATTAACTGAAACATCCACAAATCACAGGTTGATAATAGATTGATGTGGCTAAAGGAAGAATAAATGACAGAAAAAGATCAGGGAGTTGTTGGTGCCTAGATCGAAGCAAGGAAATCAGATTGCAAGAGGACCTCGAGAAGGAAATAGTTGGGTCATAAATGAGTCGACAAATTTCAAGGCCAAAAATCATGGTCGGGTTTGCTATTTCAGGTAAGCATACTTTGGACAGATAGAAAATGCATGATGGCTTATTCATCCAATGTAGGTGTGGGATCTAAGGTGGATCAGATCATATTTGATGCAAATGTGGTTAGGAGAAGGAAACCCTAGCCACCCTCTGTTTGAATTGTTTTTTGGTGGGAAAGATTCAGTTTAAATATAGCGACCTAAGATAGATTGTGTTGCTGCCAAAGGGAAACAAAGGGTGTGAAATTATTGTTTGAGAGCCAAAGAAATAAACACTTGAAGTGTTTGTGAGTGAATATTGTACTAGTAAGGAGAAGCAGGGTAAACTGGTGTAAGGAACAAACCAATAAAGTGAGCATAGAATGAAGAGGTGACAAATGGAAAGAAGTAATACCTGATAGAGAGTGACCAAGTATGGTTTGAATTCAAAAGAATAGAGGGAGAGAAGATTAAGGAGAGTTAGAACCAACAGGAAGGATAAGTTGGAGTGTGTCTTGAGTTGATATAGATCGGTAAGATAGAAACCGATAGTGTAACGCTTTGAAAGGTTGCAAAACTTCATTTGTAGAAAGGATCCCAATTGTTTATCTGAGTTTTTCATATTGTTTACACTGAGTAGGTTCTTAGTGTAGGTGTTGTAGCTCCTTTATGTTGTAACCTATAAATTGTGTAGGGGTTGGTGCTCCTTGGGTTCGTTCCCTAAAATTTGTTATTAGATCTTTTCACTGTGTGGCTGGATTGGAGCAGAAGATCTCCAACAAGTATTCTCACTGAGGTTTTTCCCACATTGGGTTTTCCTCGTACATCTGGTGTTGTGTGCTACATCTTCATATGTGTATTGCATTAATCTTCTTGATATTTCTCCTACACACCTTATTTGCATGGCTTTGGTAATCGGTTTGCATTTTGTTAATTTCACATTGAATGAGTATAGCTATGATTAAGTGAAAATTGCTTACATGACTAATTCACCCCCCTCTCAATGATCCATTATGTCCAACAATTGGTATCAGAGCCTAGGTACCTTATTTTGTCAAAGAATTCTCTAGCTTGGGTAGATCCTATTAAGTGTTCACAATGGCAAGAAATGAATCAGCCTCCTCAAAATCCCCTATGTTTGATGGTGTCAACTATGCCTTTTGGAGTAGAAGAATGGAACCTATTTATCCTCTCTAAGTTGTGATGTATGGATTTCGGCTATGAAAGGGCATATTATCCCTAATAATCCTCCTACTGATCCAGATGCTAAGAAGGAATATGAACAATGCTAAGGCAAAGAATGTTATTCTTAGTGGGCTATTTGATAATGATTTTGTTAAGGTCATGCATTGCTCATCTGCCAAAGCAATTTGGGATAAGTTGCAGAAAATATTTGAAGGTGATGCTAAAGTAAAGGAAGCCAAGTTATAGACATTAAGAGCACAACTTGAGGGTTTGAAGATGAGAGATGAAGAGAATATTGTTGACTATCTCCAAAGGATTGATGAAACAACAAACACTATTAGAGGGCTTGGAGAAGAAATAAAAGATGAGGTTGTTGGAATTTTCATGAAGATTGCATTAATGATATGTTATGTTGTCATTGATGTCAATTAACTGGTAATGATATTATTGATATTGTTGATATTGTTTTGTAACCGGTAGGATGAACAAGTGAAGGGAACTGTAACTGGTGTAGGAAGAATTTGTGGAGTGAACCGGTAATCAGTGTAAACCCTATCTATTGATGTACCTGATAAACCCTACCTGTTGTTTCTGATAAACCCTAACTGATTAAGTTTGGTGAATTGGTTATATTGGTTTATGATCTAATGATGAGCGGTAATGATTATGAAACATATGATTATTGTATGAAGACAATTTGAAGAGATTTTGGCAAGTTGTTGTAATGGGTTTTGTCTAGGGAATGAGAAAATGTACTGCATATAAAGAAAAGCACGTGATGAGTTACTAAGTTCGATGTAGCGGTGATCAAGGAGTGATCAAGGTTTTCTTAATTGATGTGCAAAGATTCGTATATAATGCAATGGTCATACTTGAACCGATTTGTTTGTAATCTCTATGAGAATTAGGTCTTTGTTGTGTTACTAACCTAATTGATTTGTTTATAAGGTCGATGAAGTTGTTTAGTTTAATGAGTTGACAAAGAGTTGGCACAGATTAGTTTAGTGTGTGGTTGCTGAATCGGATGATGTATCTATAGTTTGAGTAAAGGCAGATAGGAGCATGAAATGGATCTAATCAAGCAAATGTAGTGCTATTTAGATAGATCAACAAACTCCTATTGTTTTCTAACAATTACAGCATAATTGAAATCCCCTAACTGGGTAAGCTCTAACAAGCTTGGTGTTATTCAGATCCTCTAACAAGGTGATCCATTAGCTTGGATTTTCAAATCCTCTACCGAGGTTACTCCTTATAGGGTATTTATTCTAACAAGGCATTGCAGTCAATCCCTTAACCAAGTGATTCCTAATAGGATCAATTCTTAACAAGACTTTTGTAAAACTTTAATAGGGTAGGCTCCTAACAGGGTGAACTTCAGAAGATTTTAGATAGTTATCATGTGAGTCTTATCTCACCGTTGATTTTACCTATTTTGGTTTCTATGTCAAAAATATTTGTGTCAAGTGGTGAATTTTTTTGTGGTTATGTTTTTATGGTTGATTTAGTTAACTAATTAACTACTTTGATAAGTCATGATAACTAGAAGTATTGAGAAATGAAGAAGTTGTTTACTGTTAATTTGTTGCAATAGTCAAATGGTTTATTTTATGAGTTTTTATCTTGACAAGTGTATTACATTGATAGTTCTAAGTTTACTACGAGAGATTGATTTTTGAGATTTTTGAAGTTATTATCAGTTTTTCTATCTACTGATTCACCCCCCCCACCTCTTAGTAGTTGACCAGATACTTATTCTTTCATCATACCATCAGAGGTGGTAGTGAAGAAAGTAATTAGATCTCTTAAACCTAAGTATGATACAAAGGTTTCTACAATAGAAGAAGCAAAAGATCTAAAAGTCTTTACAATGGATGAGTTGTATGGTTCCCTAATTTCTTATGAAATGAGGACTGTCGGTACTAAGGCTGTAAAGAAAGAAATTGCATTCAAAACATCAAGAAAAGGAAAGGAAGAGTCTACTCATGATGGAACCGATCAAGACTCTGATGATAACATGGCAAACTTTGTCAGAATACTTGAGATGGGTTCAGGCAAATACAAATTCAAGTTGCCCCTGAAATGTTTCAACTATAGAAAGATTGGACATTTTGCTACCAAATATCCCAATGGTGATAGGAATGAAGATGATCAATCAAGTGGTAGCAGATCATATGGAAAAGACAGGAAGAAGAATGTCTACCAGTATGATAGAAGAGGCAACTGGATGAAGAAAATTCTCTACACACATGAAAATGATACCATCGATGAGGAAAGTATCTCAGATGATTGTTGCAGTGAAGATGATGTCAGTGCAACCCTTTTCATGGCCCAAGAGGTTCTGGTACCTAAATAAGGAGAAGTAGATCTTGAAGTAGAGCTCATCAGTGCCTTGCAAGAGTTGAAGAAAACAAGAAGAGATCTGAAGAAGGTGAAAAAGACTACAGCTGAAGAACAAGAGATGTTGGAGAAATCTCTTGAAGAGTCCAAGAAAATAATTGCAGATCTAAAAATTCAATTGGAAGAAGCCAAGAGGATCTATAAAGTTACCAACACTAGCTTGGATAAAAAGGAGAAGGAGCATCAGAACCTAGAAGAAGAAATTGTCAAGCTCCAGAAGGATTTAGAGAAAAGCAAGGAAGAAATGAAGGTGAGAAACAAATATGAAGGCAACATTGAAGCCTTAGACAAGATATTGAGAAAAAAAAAGCAATCTAAGGATACCGGTGGCTTAGGATTTGAAGAGGGTCAAAGTTCAAATAGCAAAGACACATCCAGTCAGGAGATATTGTTCACTTCTTCAAATGAAAGCAAAGAGAAGAAGACATTCACGGTAAGCAAAGATACCAGTAAGAAGACATATGCAGATGCTGTCAAGAATCGTCACACAAATTGGTATACACAATCAATAAATCAGAGACCATACTCAATGCACTGACATACAGATCCAAGGAAAAATGGAAGAGTTTATCATGAAGGATTCACCAGAGTTAGCAGCATGAAAGGAAGACCCTCAGTGAGGTAGTCATTTGCAGGACCAAGACAATCTAACCGATATGTTCCAAACTTTCATGGTTATTGTCATTGGTGTAATAAGTTCGGTCATAGAATGGTAGACTGTAGGAAAATGAATGTAAATCCTAGTTTGAGAGTAGAAACTCATTTTCTGCATTACAAGGTACAAATGTCACTTGCTACAATTTCAATGAGTTTGGTCATAAGAGTTATGAGTGTAGGAGAAGTGTGCAGATGTCCTACAAGAATGTTGTGGATACATCTTTCAATACTAATGTAAAATGTTATAAGTGTCAAAATTTTGGTCACATAGCAAGGCATTGTAAGCCGAGAACTGGTGAGCAAAAGAAAATTGTACTAGATCAGAAGATAGAGACTAAACCAGAACACAAGATGACAAAAGAGGAGAAGAAAGAAGAGAAATGGGTTTGGATAGAGAAGAAGAAGAATAAGATAGTGTCAAGCTTGATTGTGCAAACTATTCTACATGTTGAAAGGAAGAATTTATGGGTAGTTGATAGTGGCTGCAAAAATGACATGACCAGAGACAAGAATTTTTTTATCAAGCTTGATGATTGAAATGGTGGTTCTATCCATTTTGGTGACAACTCCTCCATCAAGATTAAAGGATGTGGTACATTGAATGTTGATGGAAAGATTAAGGATCATGATGTGTACTACATGGAAGGACTGAAGCATAATCTACTAAGTGTATGTTAGATGTGTGACAAAGGGTACAAGTTCACATTTGATGCTACCGGTTGTTAGATAAGAAAGAAGAGTACCATTAAGGCTGTGGCAGAAGGAAAGAGAACAGATGGTAATGTCTACAATTTGAGGGAATGCTATGAGTCCCAATGTATGATGGGACGGGTTGATGAAAGTTGGTTGTGGCACTAAGATTAGGCCATGTGAACTTTGACAATCTAGTGAAGATAAGTAAGAACTGATATGTAAGAAATATTCCACAAATAACTAAACCAGCAAGTACCTTTTGTGATGAATGCATTAGTGGAAAGCAAATCAGAGTGAGTTGCAAAAAAAAATAGTATAATACCTCAAGACCTCTGAGTTAGTACATACAAATTTGTGTGGACCATCAAGGACAAGGGCCCTGATTGGTGAGAGATACTTCATGCTATTCATTGATGACTACTCAAGGATGACTTAGGTGACATTTTTGCATGAAAAATCATAAGCATTTGAAAGATTCAAGATTTATAGAAGGATGGTTGAAAATGATAGTGGACACTGGTTAAATTGTTTAAGATCAGACCATGATGGAGAATATTCTTCAAGTGAGTTTATGGACTACTGTGAGAAACATGGAGTTTGAAGACAGTATTCAGTAGCAAGATCACCATAACAAAATGGTGTGGCAGAAAGGAAGAATAGGATAGTAAAGAAAATGACTAGAACAATGTTAAATGAGGCTAGCATACTGGATACATACTGGAAATAAGCAATTCATACTTCTGTCTATACATTAAACTGGGTACAACTAAGAGTGAGTAGTAGAATGACTCCTTATGAGTTATGGTATAACCAAAAACCATCACTCAAGTATTTTAGAGTGTTTGGAAGTAAGTGCTTCATCAAGAGAGATGCATATGGATTAGGAAGTTTTCATTCCAGAAATGATGAAGGAGTTTTCTTGGATTACTCAACCAAGAGAAAAGTTTACAAATGATACAAGTATTTGAGAAAAATGGTTGACAATATAAATGTGAGAATAGATGAAGACCTACATAAGAAAGAATTTGCACCGGCACCCTATATTGATGTTTCAAATGATGAGTATGAAGATCAATATGAAAGTGGACCAGTAGAGGAAGTACCAAGAAAGAACACCAACTGGTATGTGCAGAAGAACCATCAGGAAGAATAGATCATAGGAGATAAAAATGAAGGGATGCAAACTAGAAGAAGACTAGCTCAGAATGATGAGTAGGTAAATTTATACCTCATGACAGAACTTGAACCCAAAACTTTTGATGAATCTAGCAAAAGTGAGAAATGGGTAGATGCCATGGATGAAGAGTTGACACAAATTGAGAAGAATCAAACATGGGAACTTGTTCCTAGACCGATAGACAAGAATGTCATAGGTACCAAGTGGGTCTATCAGAATAAGATGAATGAAGAAGGAAAGATAATTAGGCATAAAGCAAGGTTAGTTTGCAAAGGGTATTCTCAAGTGGAAGGTATTGAATTTGAAGAAACCTTTGCACCGGTTGCTAGGTTAGACACAATAAGAATGTTTTTAGCTTTTTTTGCCTATAAAGGTTACAAAGTCTACCAAATGGATGTCAAATCTACCTTTTTGAATGGTAACCTTTAAGAAGAGGTATATATGGAATAACCAAAGGGTTATCTTTTGCATGATGATGAGAGTTTCATATGTCAGTTGAAGAAATCCTTGTATGGCTTGAAGCAGGCTCCCAAAGCATGGTAATCCTGGTTGGATAAATACTTGAAGGAGCAAGGATTCCACAAAGGGAATGTAGACAATAACCTATATGTCAAGGTAAATAGAGACCACATGATTATAGTGGTTGTATATGTGGATGATATTATCTTTAGTGGAGACAAGAAAATGATGTGCAAAGAGTTTGTAGATCAGATGAAGAGAAAATTTGAGATGTCCATGCTGGGTGAGTTGTCCTATTTTCTTGGTTTGCAGATCTCATAGTAGGAGAAAAGAATTTTCATCTCCCAAACCAAGTATGTGAAAGACATGCTAAATAAATTTCAAATGGAGGACAACAAACCAGTAAGTACTCTCATGGTCACCGGTTGTAAGTTGAGAAAACTAGACAAGTCACCGAAAGTTGAGCAAACACAATATAGGTCTATGATTGGTAGTCTATTATATTTTACAACATCTAGATTGGATATTGTACAAGTTGTTTGCATGGTAGAAATATTCCAAGATGCTCCTAAATAGTCTCACCTAAATGTAGTCAGAAGAATATTCAGGTATATGCAAGGAACTATCAGCTATGGCTTGTGGTATCCAAAGAGAGGAGACTTCTCTTTGTAGGCTTATCCTGATGCAGATTGGGTAGGAAGTATTGATGACCAGAAAAGTACAAGTGGTGGTGCTTTCTACTTAGGAGACTGGTTAGTATCATTGCACAACGAGAAGAAAGAATCAGTGTCATTATCCATTGCTGAGGCCAAATATATAGTTGCTACTACATGTTACTCACAAGTGCTATGGATGAAGCAAACATTGAAGGACATACAGGTGGAGATACCGGATCCTATTCCAATCTAGTGTGATAACTCAAGTGTAATCATCATCTCCAAGAATTCAGTAATGCACTCAAGAACAAAACACATTGCAATCAAGTATCACTTATTGAGGGAGAAGGTAGTAGACAAGGAGGTCATAGTTCAATATGTTCCAATTGGTGAGCAGATTGTTGACATATTTACCAAGCCACTTCCTTTAGGTCCATTTAAGTACTTGAGACAAAGGATGCAAGTTGTCCCACCATCTGGCAACACTTAAATGCATAGGAGGATGTATGATTCAGGGGGAGTCAACCATTGTTACTATCTTATGACTTTTGAATCATGAAGCATGGACACAGGAGGAGATTGTCTCCTAACTGGGTGTAGCCAGGGACAGATTATTGGTGTCAAGCTATGGTTACCTTTGCTATTATTGTCAAAGGGAGAGAGAAATTAGAATAGACAATGTTGACATCAACACCAAAGGGGGAGATTGTTGGCATTGAGTTATCATTGATGTCAACAAGTATTGCAGGCTACTGGTAGAGCTATGTCAACCGATATGAAGAAGACAGACCAACATAAAGAATTTTGACATGAAGGCTTGTCAATTGGTATGGTGGAAGACAAGTAGATATTGAGACTGTCAGTGACATCACTAGTAAGAGGTGATATGAATTTGTGTGTTTGCATGACAAGTTGTAACCGGTATAAAGGTTGGCTATTTGAGTGTGATACTATTTGTGATGAAGAGGCAGAGTGACAAAGAGATAACAAACCACCAGAGGTGAAGTTGTGCTACTGGTGTAGTGTACACTATTGGTTAGCAGCAGGAGAAGGTCTCACCAGTAAGGGCTTGTGCTATAGTATGAGTTTGATGAATGATCAAGTTTAAACCAACCTTGTGTCGGTGAGTTGAGTGTATGCCGATGTGATGCCACATGGAGCTAAGGTGGTGAGCATGCAGTGTTCAGTGAAGTTTCCATCGATACGGTTGCTGGAGCAGTTAGTCAACATTAAATGAAACAACCACAAATCACAAGTCAATAAGAGATTGATGTGGCCCAAGGAAGAATGAACAACAAAGAAAGTCCAGGGAGTTGTTGGCACTTGGATCGAAGCAAGGAAATCGGATTGCAAGAGGACCTCGAGAAGGAAATAGTTGGGTCATAAATGAGTCGACAAATTTCAAGGCCATAAATCATGGTTGGGTTTTCTATTTTTGGCAAACATACTTTGGACAGATAGAAAATGTGTGATGGCTTATTCCTACAATGCAGGTGTGTGATCCAAGGTGGATCAAATCAGATTGGATGTAGATTTGGTTAGGAGAAGGAAACCCTAGCCACCCTCTATTTGAGTTGGTTTTTGATGGGAAAGCTTCAGTTTAAATATGGTGACCTAAGATAGATTGCATTGTTGCTGAAGGAAAAATAATAGTGAAATTGTTGTCTGAGAGCTAAAGAAATAAACACTTGAAGTGTTTGTGAGTGAATATTGTATCGGTAAGGAGAATTAGGGTAAACCAGTGTAAGGAACATACTGGCAGAGTGGCCATTGAATGCAAAGGTGACAAACTGAAAGAAGAAGTACTTGACAAAGAGTGACCAAGTGCGATTTGAATTCAACAAAATAGAGGGAGAGAAGATTAAGGAGAGTTAGAACCAGCAGGAAGGCTAAGTTGGAGTGTGTGTTGAGTTGATATAGACTGGTAAGATAGAAACTGATAGTGCAAAGGTTTGAAAGGTTGCAAAACTTCACTTGCAAAAAGGATCCCAATTGTTTATCTATGTTTTTCATATTGTTTACACTAATTAGGTGCTTAGTGCAGGGGTTTTAGCTCCTTTAGGTTTTAGCCTATAAATTGTTTAGGGGTTGGTGCTCCTTGGGTTGGTGTCATAAAATTAATAAGCAAATCTTTTCATAGTGAGGGTGGATTGGAGTAGAAGATCTCTAGAAGCTATTCTCATCGAGGTTTTTTGCACATTGGTTTTTCCTTGTACATGTGCCGTTGTGTGTTTCATCTTCATATATGTATTGCATTAATATTTTTGATATTTCCCCTACACACCTTGTTTGCATTTCTTTGGTAACCGATCTGCATTTTGTTTATTTCATATTGAACTGGTATAGCTTTGATTAAGTAAAAATTGTTTAAATCATCGATTCACCCCCCTCTTAGTGATCCATTGTGTCCAGCGTGAAGAAAGCAAGGTTGGTATGCAAAGGCAATGCACAAGAAGAAGGAGAAGACTATGGAGAAACCTTTGCACCAGTGACGAGATTAGAAGGACTCAGAATGCTACTTTCTTATATTGCATTTAAAGGATTTAAGGTCTACCAAATGGATGTTAAAATTACTTTTCTTAATGGCATCCTGGAGGAAGAAGTGTACATAGAATAACCAGATGGATTTGCTTTAACTGAGAATAAAGATATGATTTGCAAGTTGCATAAGGCACTGTATGGATTGAAGAAGGCACCGAGAGAATGGTTTGAAAGATTGAATTCACATCTGATCAAGATAGGATTCCAGTGTACCAGTGAGGACAGTAACATATATCTTAAGACTGATGGAGACAAAGTATTGATAGCTGAATTATTTGTAGATGAAATAATTTTTGGAGGTGATGATGATTTATGTATGGCATTTGCTGAGGAGATGAAGAAATAATTTTAAATATCTCTTATTGGTGAAATTAAGTTTTTCATTGGGTTGTAGGTCCAGTAATTGGATGGTGGAATATTTATCTATCAGAGTAAGTATGTAAGGGAAGTGTTGAAAACATTTGGCATGGAGGATTGTAAACTAGTTGGTACTCCGATGGTGACAAGTTGTAAACTATCTAAGCAAGATGATTCACCCTTTGTTGATGAAAACAAATATAGGTCCATGATCAATAAGTTGCATTATGTTTTTCATAGTAGGCCTGATATTGTACATGCCATTGGTTTGGTTACTAGATTTCAGAAGGATCCCAAGGAGACTCACTTGGTAGTAGTGAAATGGATATTCTAGTTCTTGAAAGGCATAGTAGACTATGGTTTATGGTATCTATAGTATCATAAAATTGTGATCCTAGCAATTTACAACTGCATTAGGGTCCTCACACATGCAAACTCAAATCCTCTAGCCTGATCGGAGACCATAGAGTTCTCGGCTTGCAAAAACAACTTCTTCCTTAGCCTTTGTATCACTCTATTCACACTCTATCCTAGAGAAAGGGGTAGGATAGGGGTGTGGAACCCCTGTCCCCCCTTGGATAGGGGCGTGGCACCCCTATCCCTACCCTATGCACCCCTATCACTGCATTATAGGTTGTGTAGTGAGCGGGAAATATCCCCCATGTTGACCCATGATGAAATTAAAATCCTTCAAACATGTATTTAAGGGGGCATTTGTCCTCTCATTTGCATAAGTGTGAGTTGGATAAGATTGGAGTATGCACAAGCAATCAAGTATTCAAGAGCATTCAAGAGCATTCAAAATAATTCAAGCATTCAAGCATTCTTTTCCAACATTGAGAATTCTCAAGTCTCCCTTCAAGGCTAGGCATTGCACTCAATTCAAGGATTTAACCATTGAAGAGGAGATTGATTTCAACATACAATTCCATACAATAATTTCTATCAACATTGCTACTACAACCTCCCTTGAGGTGATTTACAATTGTCTTTTATTTACATCTACTTGCAAGTACTTTCTTTCATTACTTGGTTAATTCCAAAACTAGGGTTTGACCTAAAGGCAAACCCCCAATCCCAACATAGTTCCCTCTCTTCTCTGTGTTTAGGTTGCAGGTGTGTAGCTGTACTTTTGAATTCGGGCTTCATTTGCAGAGGTGGAAAAATACTTTTTGTTCTGTAGATTTTTTGGAGGACCGTGTACATTCCCGCCACGGTCCGAACAAATTTCTGTCAAATTTGCAAGGTAACTTCGTCTCGATATTTTACTACCAAATTCAAGTGCACAATTTCATCCCATATTCAGATCTCAAGTTATAATCGATTCTTTGTCACTTTTGCACTATATAATTCAATAAATTTCCTTTCCAAATCAAACAAACGAAGAAGGGATCATCCTAACATTCTTAATTCATTCATAATTCAATCTATCATCTTTGTGTGGAGATTGAATTTAGTGAATTATGTCTTATCTTTCTAATGTAATGGTGAAAAGTGCTTGAAGGATAATCAATATCGAAACTCTCATCTCTCTTTGAGGGAAAGGGTTAGTTTTCCTCTTGATCTATCACTCATCATTTTCCCACCATTACATTTTGGTGAACTCGACGTCTTGCATGCTTTCCTTTGAACAAAATTGCATGTTTTTCATTTACAAGTTTGAAATTTCTACAAACTTAGTGGTTAAATCATTCAAACCCCTAGTTTTTAAAATTAAAATTGAACTTGTGATTTGTAAAAATTGCTTGTGGTTGTCTTAGATCTGAAAATTATTTTGATTGTCAAATTCAATTTCCTCATTGTCTTGTTCAATTTGCCATTAAAATTTACAAAATTAAGAGGTTACTTGTTCAAACCCTAATTTTCAAAAATCATATTGAACTTGGGCAAAAATTGGATTTCAATTTAATATTCAGATTTTTTATTGTTCTTAGATTTGTCTTCAATTCTACAATTCAAAATTTCAATTTCCCCCCTTTTTCCCAAAATTCAAAATTGAAAATTAAGTTGTTAGGTCATCAAACCCTAATTTTTAAAATTAATTGGATTTTGTGTGAATTTTAAATCAATTTCATTTACATTCAGATTCTTAAACATTTTCCAAGGTGTCCCTATCCATTAGGTTTGACCCTTTTTCAAAATTGCACTTCAATTCCTCTTTTTCTTCAAAACACTGATAGGATACTATTTTCACCTTTGTGCCTTCATTTTGCCCATCTAGAGATCATAAAATTCACCACTTTTTTGGGTTAGCTTTAAAATCATCATAATATCCATCCCTGTAAATTTTGAAAAAAGTTGGTCAGACCATGTGTGTTCCTGCCATGGTCCTTGACTTTTTTCCCAAAATTTAGGGAGACTGTTATGATTGTATTTAATAGCCTAAATCCAAAAGATTAGCTGATTTTATCAATTTTTGAACCCTCTAGAATTGGAAATACCTTCAAAATTCAACATTTCAACTTTCAAGAAAATTTTAAAAATTAAGAAGTTAATTATTGTCTGCCCTGATTTTAGAATTAAGTGGTCTTCTCTTGGCCTTAGTTTTAAAATTTTGATTTCCTTTCATTTTTGGAAATTGTGTCATTCCCTTCATCCAACAAAGTTCAAATTGTGTAACCATTATTTTCTTAAATTTTGCATTACTCAAATTTTGCAAGCTTTGTCCTATAATTTACAATTTAAAATTTTCCTCTAGTACATGAGTTTTACCACTATTAGTCCTACCTATCCTATCCCCGTTATATGAAGCATTAGAATTAAGGCTTCCCAAGGTTTAATTACTGAGGAGATGGAGCCTAATTTAGGTGACTTCTTTAATGAGGATCATGCTAATTCTTCCCATCCTAATCATGTGCCCATTGATGGATCCCATGATGAAGAAGAAGTTTTAACTAGGGTTTCTTTAGATCAACTTTCTACATTGGACAATCAATTTGATAGCTTTCGACAATGGATGTCCCAAGAATACCCTACTAGTGAATCTCTTCCATTAATTGAAGGCCTTAAGCATACGCTTCAAAGTGATAAGAATGGAATGTATATATTGTGTGGCATTACACATATTGTTGATTCTAATGTCATGCCTATCAAGAGTTGTGCCGAAACCCTAGGTTACTCACAACCTTCAACACAAGTTAATTCCTCTATTCCTTTGACCAATCCTATTACTAGTATTCCTACTTTCACATCCAACATCATGGCTACTTCAACTCAAAATGTCATTCCTACAACCATGAGTCATGGGGGAAATCTCTCTTCTTCATTGAATCCTCCATCATTACCTATGTCTTACATGAGTATTCCTACGATTCCTCAATCAATCAGTGTGACACTGTTAGGTCCCGGAGACAACTGAGGAGGGGGGGGGGGTTGAATCAGTTGTCCAATAAATTCAAACCAAAATAAACTTAACCAAAACTTAATGCTTAATACCGGTAAACCAAACTTTATGCCGGTAGACAGTTTTATCAGTTAATTGTAGTACCAGTAAAGATTAATGCATGAAATAGAAAGACAATAACATCTACAACACATAACACAGATATTTGTATGTGGAAACCCTGTAAGGGGAAAAACCATGGTGGGAAGCATTACTCACAATCAGATGATACTACTGCAGATAGTATGTGTGTACAATATGGAGTTTGTACATGCAGAAAGGCCAACTGCCTAGAGCTCACTGCTTAATCACAAAATGAGAGTCACACTGACTACAATTGGATGGTTAAATCCAATGATAATGTACTACTCAAAATAGCATCTTCATATGTTGGATTCAGTACCGGTTTAGCTCTGATATGCCTTCTCAAACCTTCCCTCAATCTTGAATGATGTCGGCATGTATATCTCTGCTTATATTCGCATATACCTTATTACAATCCTTTTTTCCAATCCCATATCAATCTCATAAATGAGATCTTACATTTATACCATAACCTAAGACCAATTGAGTAGGTCAGCTCACTAAAGATATTACAATAAAATCATTTACAAATGAATCAATATCCGTTGCATCATGTTGGCTCAATGCATTTACAATAATAACAAATCATCTTCATAACATGTCATGTTGATCTGGAATAGATATGCTTGCCAGTGCATAACCTAGACCTATTTGCCGGTAATAACAAATATGTTGGCAATATGGAATTACAACAGACAATGAAAGATTATTGGCATTTCATAAGGATATTGAGAAGGTTGTTGATGATTATGGATATAACTGATTAAGGATGTTTACTGTCTTGATATTATTATTTTGTCATTGATGTCAAGAAATTGATTTTCTAATTCAGCATGATGTTGCCATATCTTGAGAAGTATGATTTAAAGAGTATATAGATGTCAGTAAAAGACACAGGAAATAATATGATGAATAAGGGGATGAATAAGGTATTCAATGAGCAACTAGTACCGAGTCAGACAATGATGAGATCATGTTGTTTTATATTGTTTTAACATCATACATATGTTGTAAATTGTAAAGGTTAATACTATACTATGTTATCAAGCAAAGAACCAAGTTGATAAACCCTAAGGAACCTAGTCGGTAAACCCTAAGGTTATTGCTATTGGTTAATGAAGGCAGAATGTCTATGGAGTGAAGTTTAGTATTTACCGATTTGTTACCGAGTTGTAACCGAGCTATAACAGAATGCATTAAATGTTTGCATGCGTTATTTAATGAAGGAAGCTGATGAGTTGGAACTGATTGAATGATTGGTATGCCATTATTATAGTTTGCTAATGAATCTAAGGCAATGGAAAGTTGACATGAAGATCTACAGCTCAGATTGAACCGCAATACCCTAGCATAAGTTCCAAGAAATGTATGCAAGTTCCTAGGTGGGGTAAAACGTTTTCAGATCAAAAGATGCATTGAACCTAGACAAGATCAAAGATATAATGGCTATGATTGATCATGGGAAATGTGTTCAAAGAGATTAAGCAGTTACCTAATTGTTTATAAATAGGAAACTGCTGATAAACAATGTATGCACAAGGATGCTACATAGTGATTACCGAGCATAGAAGCTTGAAGACCTGTTTGAATAATAGAGTATAGAAGCCCAATAGATAGACAAGATTAGTTCTATGTCTAGATTGTATTGAACAAATAGGAATCTACATTAGCATTTTAGATGTGAAGTTGCAGATAGATTTTATTAAAAAATATTTTGTGAAAGTGACAGAAAATCTCTTAACCGAGTGGACTTAACAGTCTTATTTGTAAAACCCTCTAGCAAGATGACATTCTGATTGAGTGTTTGAAATCCTTTAACAAGGTCACTTCTAACAAGGTGAAGATCCTAACAGATCTGAGGGAAATCCCTTAGCCGGGTCACATCTAGCAATGTGTTTGTAATATTTAATAGGATTTGCTTTTAACCGAGCATACTCTAGAAGAGTATATTTCTTAGTGGGTCCGAAATCCGACAGTGGTTTTTCCCTATTTGGGTTTCCATGTTAAATCTAGTGTTATGAGGTTTATGATGTTTATATGCTTTTGAGTTTGCATGTTTAATAGTTTTGGTTATATTACTGAAATATATGTTATCGAGGTTGAATCTGATATTTTTATGGATGATTAAGTTTGTATGATTCACCCCCCCCTCTCATCTTGTTGGCTATTGGATCTATACTTATATTAAGTATAGGAACTATCAACTGGTATCAGAGCCTTGGACTTAGAAAGGAAAGTTTAAAAGCACTTGAGTTAAAGATCCAAAGATGCATAAGAGGGATGCACCGAAGCTGAACAAGTCAAGTTTCTCTACATGGCAGAAAAGAATGAAGCTACATCTATCAGCAGTTGGAGAATATGTTGTATACTATCTGGAGAATGATTTTGTCACACCGAGCACCTATCCATTGACTATGGAAGAGTTAAAGGCAAAGTAAGAACATATTCAAGCAATGATTGAAATAACATCTGCATTGACCGACTCAGAGTTTAATGATCTAGAAGGCTACAATGATGCAAAGGCTATGTGGGATAAGCTCATATCAATATATGGAGGAGATGAACATGTTCAAAGAGAAAAAGTAGATAGTCTAAGAGGACAACTTGAATCTATGAGGATGAATGAAGGTGAGAACATAACTCAGTACAGTACAAGACTAAAGGAGATTGTCAATCAAATCAAAGGAGCAGGTGGAACTATTGAAGAAAAGGATATAACAAGTAAGTTGTTAAGAACCCTTCTACCAGCTTATGTAATCTGAGTCTCTGCAATCAATGAATTGAGGTCTGTACCTAATATGCTAGTTTCTTTAGATGCTACCATTGGTAAGCTATATGCATTTGAATTGAGTAACTTTGATAATAGTGGATCTTTAATAAATAAAGTTGAATCTGCATTTAGTTCTTTTCGTCTTGATGAATCTAATGATTTCAACGAAAGAAAGTATAAGTACTCTAAAGGAGATCATAGTGGAGCAAGTGAAAGATTTCATAAGAACATGGAGGTAGTACACAAACTCTATGAGGAAATCAGAAAGCAAGAAGAGTTTGAAGCACTATTAGCCAAAAGGTTACATAGAGACAAAGGTAAGTACAAAGGAAAGCTACCTTTGAAATATTTCAATTGTGATAAGATAGGACATATGGCTTCTAACTGTCCTGACAAAGATTCTACTGAAAAGAGAGATTACTGAGATGATAGACAAAAAGATAATCATTACAGAGGACACCGTGACTTCAGAAGAAGAGATAGAAAGACATGCCTAATAGCTGATGAGGAATCTAACGATGATAAATCAGATGAGACTGATGCAGAGGAAGTAGTTTATGTGGCTATCAAATATGGATCAGATGAAGAAAGGTATGAAGAAAAAGCCATAATATCTTACATAAACACTAATGATTCTTGGATTATAGATAGTGGATGCTCACATCATATGACAAGAGATAAACACAAGTTTGTTATATTAGAAGATTATGATGGAGGCTATGTCAGATTTGGTAGTGATGCACCATGTCCGATACGAGGTAAAGGATATATAACACTTCTTGATAATGCAAGATGCAATGATGTTTATTGGGTTGAAGGTTTGAAATACAATTTGTTGAGTGTAGCATAGCTAAACAACACAGGTTACCGAATAGAATTTTTGAAAGGAATTGTCAAAGTTCATGTCAAGAATGGAAAGTTAGCTGCTACCGGGACACAAACAAAAGGTAACACATTTCACCTTGACTCAACTCGTACTAAGTGTTTGCATGCAAAGATAGATGATACCTAGTTATGGCATAAAAGGTTTTGTCATGTAAATTTTGATAATCTAATCAAAATAAGTAAGAAGCACCAAGTAAGAGGTCTACTGAGTCTTGAAAAACCTGAGAATGCTATGTGCCGAGGATGGTAGATGGGTAAGATGACAAGATCAAGCTTTACAAGTAAGTCTTACACTTCTAAGGAAATTTTAGATCTAGTGCACACTGATCTTTGTCGTCCTATGAAAGTTCAAAGCTATTATGGTGATAAATATTTCATATTATTTGTGGATGACTATTCAAGGATGATGTCAGTAATGTTTTAAAAAGAAAAATCAGAAGCTTTTCAAATGTTTAAATGGTACAAGGCAAGAGTTGAAAATGAAACAAGAAGACAACTGAAATGTCTTAGATGAGATAGAGGAGGAGAGTTCACATCTGATGAGTTCAACTTATTTTGCAATGATCATGGTATTAAAAGACAAGTCTCTGCATCAATAACTCCATAGTAGAATGGAATAGCTGAGCGAAGAAACAAATCTATTGTGGATTGTGCTAGAACAATGATAATTGAAAAGAAGGTACCACAAACATTTTGGAGAGAAGCAATAAGCACAGCAGTTTACACCTTGAACTGAGTTCAATTGAAGAAAGGTACTTTGAAGACACCATATGAAATCTGGTATGATAAGAAACCTAATATAAGTTATTTTAAAATCTTTGGAAGTAGATGCTATGTTCACAAAGATGATAGAAATGGCATGTTTGATCAGAAAACTGAAGAAGGAACATTTCTAGGTTATTCTTCTAGAAGCAAAGCATTTAAATGTTTGATCAAATCATCTAACAAAATAGTAGAAAGTGTAAATGTGAAAATTGATGAATTTGCAAAAAGAAATGATGAAGGAAATTCCAAGGAACCAGAAGACTATGATGAATTTGTCTATGTTCAACCAAGAAGTCTGATCGAGAAGACTGTTGAAGAAAATGAAGAGAATATCCAGTTACCGAGTGATGAAGAAGATCATACAGAGCCTACCGAGCCTGTATTAGCCAAGTATGTCAGAAGACATCATGCACCAAGTTAGATTATAGGAGATAAGGATGATCCAGTGATGACAAGGAACAAACAAAGACAGAACACATGTTTGATATTTGAATTTGAACCGAGAATAGTTAAAGAGGCATTTAATAGTGAAGATTGGATAAATGCTATGATAGAAGAGATTGATCAAATCAAGAAGAATGACACATGGACACTAATCCCAAGATCGAAGGACAAAAATGTAATCGGTACAAAGTGGATTTTCATAAACAAGCCAAATAAAAAAGGAGAGGTTATTCAAAACAAAGTAAGACTAGTTTGCAAAGGTTATGCTCAAGAAAAAGGAATTGATTATGGTGAAACTTTTGCACCTGTTGCTAGACTTGGAGTAAGAACATTGTTGGCCTATGCTGCTTTCAAGAATTCCAAGGTATATCAAATGGATGTCAAATCTGCATTTCTGAATGGAATATTAGAAGAAGTTTTTATTGAACAACCTGAAGGATTTGTTGAAGACAATAATAAAAATCAGGTATGTAAATTGAACAAAGCTTTATATGGTTTGAAACAAGCACCTAGAGCATGGTATGAAAGATTGCACTCTTATTTGATTAAGATTGGTTTTATAAGGACAAGTGAGAACAACAATATGTACATGAAGAATGATGAAAATGGAATACTGATCTCAGCCATATTTGTTGATGATATTATATTTTGTGGAAATGACTCTTTATGCAAGAACTTTGGAAATGAAATGAGAAAAGAATTTGAGATGTCATTAATCGGTGAGATAAAGTATTTTATAGGTTTATAGATACTGCAAATGAAAAATGAGATTTTCATTACTCAATCCAAGTACATAAAGGAAATCTTGAAGAAATTTGGAATGGAGGATTCAAAACCAGTAAGTACTCCTATGACTACCAACTGTAAATTATCAAAGAATGATAAAGCTGCATCTGTTGATGAGACACTTTACTGATCCATGATTGGAAAGCTACATTATGTTGTTCACAGTAGACTAGATATAACACATGCAATAGGTATAGTTGCAAGATTCTCTGCAGATCCTAAGGAAACACACATGACAACAATCAAAAGAATCTTTAGATACTTGAAAGGAACTGAGGATTATGGCTTAGTATATTAGAACAGAAATGATTTTGATTTAAAAGTTTATACTGATGCTGATTGGGCAGGCAACATTGATGATAGAAAAAGCACAAGTGGAGGAGCTTTCTTTTTAGGAGAAAGACTAGTGAGTTGGCTTAGCAAGAAACAAGGATGTGTTTCACAGTCAATAGCAGAAGCTGAATACGTTGCTGTAGGATTGAATTGTACCAACATTGCATGGATCAAACAATTGTTGGAAGGCATAAATGAGAAATTTATCGAGCTAGTAACTATATTCTATGACAATACTAGTGCCATTAATATTTCAAAGAATCCTGTTATGCACTCTAAGACAAATCACATCTCTATCAAATATCATTATCTTAGAGAAGAAGTTCAAGAGAAGAAAGTGGTGTTGGAGTATGTTAGCACAAAGGAACAAATAACAGATATCTTCACCAAGCCACTACCAAGGGACACTTTTGAATACCTTAGAAGTAAGTTAGGGGTCCTACCCCTATCTTCTACTCACTGACCGAGTTCGGTGAAAGCATCAATTTGATGACTCTATCGAATATATTTTAAGAGTTGATGCTGATTTATACACTTTAGGATGTTTTCTAAAGGTGTATAGGAATTATTATAGGAATTTTTACAGGGAACAGGAATTGAAGACAGAATGCTCTGATCGAGACTGAATTGATACACAACAAGCAGGAACTCACTTCATACAGGAAGAAATTATGTTTTAGTTCTTTACTTTTTGGCATTGTTGTCAAAGGGGGAGAATACTAATATCAGCGGAGAAGACTAAGGAGAAGACTAAAATAAAATTGAGAAGACTACATAATGGAAAGAAGACTGAAGAAAATAGGAGAAGTCTAATGTATGCGAGAGAAATTCTGATGACAGCAAGAGAGCATTTCAGCATTTCAAAATCACAACAATTTGAATCTTTTAAGGTCAAATCAATTGGTTTTGCTATCAATGCCAAAGGGGGAGATTGTTGGTAATATGGCATTATAACAGACAATGAAAGATTATTGGCATTTCATAAGGATATTGAGAAGGTTGTTGATGATTATGGATATAACTAATTAAGGATGTTTACTGTCTTGATATTATTATTTTGTCATTGATGTCAAGAAATTGATTTTCTAATTTAGTATGATGTTGTCATATCTTGAGAAGTATGATTTAAAGAGTATATAGATGTCGGTAAAAGACACAGGAAAGAATATGATGAATAAGGGGATAAATAAGGTATTCAATGGGCAACTAGTACCGAGTCAGACAATGATGAGATCATGATGTTTTAGATTGTTTTAACATCATACATATGTTTTAAATTGTAAAGGTTAATACTATACTATGTTATCAAGCAAAGAACCTAGTCGGTAAACCCTAAGGTTATTGCTATGAGTTAATGAAGGCAGAATGTCTACCGAGTGAAGTTTAGCATTTACCGAGTTGTTACTGAGTTGTAACCAAGCTATAACAAAATGCATTAAATGTTTGCATGCATTATTTAATGAAGGAAGTTGATGAGCTGGAACTGATTAAATGATTGGTATGTCGTTATTATAGTTTGTTAATGAATCTAAGGCAATGGAAAGTTGGCATGAAGATCTACATCTTAGATTGAACCACAATACCCTGGCACAAGTTCCAAGAAATGTATGCAAGTTCCTAGGCGAGGTAAAACATTTTCAGATCAAAAGATGCATTGAACCTGAACAAGATCGAAGATCTGATGGCTATGATTGATCATGGGAAATGTGATCAAGGAGATAAAGCAGCTACCTAATTGTTTATAAATAGGAAACTGTTGATAAACAATGTATGCGGGCAAGTGTATGCACAGGGATGCTACATAGTGATTACCAAGCACAGAAGCTTGAAGACCTATTTGAATAACAAAGTATAGAAGCCCAGCAGATAGACAAGATTAGTTCTATGTCTAGATTGTATTGAACAAATAGGAATCTGCTTTAGCATTTTAGATGTGAAGTTGCAGATAGATTTTATTATTGTTATTTTGTGAAAGTGACAGAAAATCTCTTAACCGAGTGGACTTAACAGTCTTATTTGTAAAACCCTCTAGCAAGGTGACATTCTAATTGAGTGTTTGAAATCCTTTAACAAGGTCACTTCTAACAAGGTGAAGATCCTAACAGATTTGAGGGAAATCCCTTGACCGGGTCACATCTAGCAATGTGTTTGTAATCTTTAACAGGATTTTCTTTTAACCGAGCATACTCTAGAAGAGTATATTTCTTAGTGGGTCCGAAATCCCACAGTGGTTTTTTCCTATTTGGGTTTCCATGTTAAATCTGGTGTTATGAGGCTTATGATGTTTATATGCTTTTGAGTTTGCATGTTTCATAGTTTTGGTTATATTACTAAAATATATGTTACCGAGGTTGAATCTGATGTTTTTATGGATGATTAAGTTTGTATGATTCACCCCCCTCCTCTCATCTTGTTGGCTATTGGATCTGTACTTATATTAAGTATGAGAACTATCAAAATATGCAAACCGAAATAGACCAATGAACAAATCACCATAACAAAGTGTCCAAATAATGTCTTCAACATAACCAAGTAGTGTCCAAGTCATTCCTAGTACCGGTGAACAATATAACTTATCGGTGAACCAAATATCAGTGACTGTGTATAAGTCACTGACTTGCCGGTGAATATAATCAAGAGTCTCCAAGTGCTGATAAATGTTGATAAGTGTTGACATGAATGAAAAAACCATATCAACATATCCAAATACCAACAATCTCCCCCTTTGGCATTGATGGAAACACAAGATGGAAAAACCATCAAAGTGCCAAAACAGAAATGCCAAAAATAAGAAACCAACAATCTCCCAAAGAGATCATTAACCAAAAGCCAAAATATAGATACAGAGAATAATAATCTCTCCAACAATTTCTCCCCAAAGTAACAGTCTCTCTCCAAGGGATAATGTGTTTTTCCATAGATATCTCTCCCCCTTTGACATCAAATGCCAAAGCAATACAAAAAGTAGATTCAAATACAAAATACCAACTTATTACAAAATACCAACTACTCCCCCTAAGAAGTAGCTCTCCTCATCAAAGCCAGAAAAAGATTTCTCTATTAATTCTGTCAGTTGATGACAAACATCAACTGTCTAAGTCTCTACCGGTGGGGGTAGAACCCCAAGCTGCTCTCTGAGATATTCAAAAGTCTCCTTAGGCAAAGGCTTAGTAAAAATATCTACAATCTTCTCTTTAGTATTCACATAAACCAATTTCACTTCTTTTGCTTCAACATTTTCTTTTAGAAAATTGAATTTGACAGAAACATGTTTAGTCTTTGAGTGAAATATTGGGTTCTTAGATATATCAATTGCTGCCATATTATCACAATAAATAGTTATAGGTTCCTTGCATTTTACCTTTATGTCCTTCAACATTTGTTTAATCCATAATACCTGTGTACAATTAGTTGCTGCTGCAACATATTCTGATTTAGTTATTGATAAACATGTGCAACTTTGTTTCTTGCTCAACCAAGAAATTAATCTCCTACCAAGAAGAAATGCTCCACCAGTGGTACTTTTTCTGTCATCTACATCTCCTGCCCAATTTTCATTTTTGTATGTACATAAATCAAAGTTTTCATCTCTAGGATACCATAAGCCAAGATTTTTAGTGCCTTGTAGGTACCAGAAAATCCTTTTTGCTGCTGATTCATGATTTTCTTTAGGATTACTCTGAAATCTTGAGACAATACATACTGCATTCATAATATTGTTAGGTCTTGAAGACAACTGAGAGGGGGGGGGGGGGAATTAGTTGTCCAATAAATTCAACCAAAATTAACTTAACCAAAACTTAATGCTTAATACCGGTAAACAGTCTTAACAGTTAATTGCAGTACCGGTTAAGATTAATGCATGAAAAAGAAAGACAATAACATCCACAACATATAATACAAATATTTGTACTTGGAAACCCTGTAAGGAGAAAAATCATGGTGGGAAGCCTTACCCACAATCAAATGATACTACTGCAGATAGTATGTGTGTACAATATGGATTCTGCACATGTAGAAAGGCTAGCTGCTTATAGATCATTGCTCAATCACAAAATGAGAGTCACACTGACTACAATTGGATGGTTAGATCCAATGATAATGTACTGCACAAAATAGCATCTTCATATGCTGGATTCAGTACCAGTTTAGTTCTGATTGCCTTCACAAAATCCTTCCTTCAACCTTCAAATGATGTCTGCGTGTATAGCTTTGCTTATTTTCGCATATACCTTATTACAATCCTTTTCACAATCACATATTAATCTCACAAACAAGATCTTACATTTATACCATAACCTAAGACCAATTTGAATAGGTCGGCTCACTAAAAGATATTACAATAAAATCAATTACAAATAAATCAATATTCGATGCATGATTTCAGCTCAATGCATTTACAATAATAATAAATCATCTCCATAACGTGTCGTGCTGATTTGGAACAGATATACCTATCGGTGCATATCCTGGACCTATTTGCCAATAACAACAAATATGCAAACCCGAATAAGCAAATAACCAAACTACCAAAACCAAGTGATCGAATAATGTCTTCAACATAACCAAGTAGTTCCAAGTCATTCCAAGTGCCGATGAACAATATAATCTGCCGGTGAACCAAATACCATTGACTGTGCATAAGTCTCTGACTTGTCGGTGAACATAACCAAAGATCTCCAAGTGCTGATAAGTGTTGACAAGTGATGACAAGTGTTGACACCAATGACAAAACCATATCAACATATCCAAAATGCCAACAATCTCCCCCTTTGGCATTGATGGAAATACAAGATGGAAAAACCATATAAGTGCCAAGATAGAAATGCCAAAAACCAAAAACCAACAATCTCTTGAAGAGATCATTAACCAGAAATCAAAATACATAATCTCTCCCCCTAGGAATAATCTCTCCCCAAAAGAAAAAGATAATGTGTTTTTCCATATCAATATCTCCCCCTTTGACATTAAATGCCAAAGAAATACAACACCAAATACAAAATACCAACTTATTATACCAACTACTCCCCCTGAGAAGTAGCTCTCCTCATCAAAGCCGGAATAAAAGATTTCTTTGTTAATTCTACTGGTTGATGACAAACATCAACTGTCTAAGTCTCTACCGGTAGATGTAGGACTCCAAGTTTCTCTCTGAGATACTCAAATGTTTCCTTAGGCAAACGCTTTGTAAAAATATCTGCAATCTTCTCTTTAGTATTCACATAAATCAATTTCACTTCTTTTGCTTCAACATTCTTCTTTAGAAAATTGAATTTGATAGAAACATGTTTAGTCTTAGAGTGAAATACTGGGTTCTTTGATATATCAATTGCTATCATATTACCATAGTAGATAGTTATATGTTCCTTGCATTTTACCTTTATGTCCTTCAACATTTGTTTGATTCATAATACCTATGTACAATTAGTTGCTGCTGCAACATATTCTGATTTTGCTGTTGATAGACTTGTACAACTTTGTTTCTTGCTCAACCATGAAATTAGTCTGCTGCCAAGAAAAAATGCTCCGCCGGTGGTTCTTTTTCTATCATCCACATCTCTTGCCGAATTAGCATCTATGTATGCACATAAATAAAAAATTTCATCTCTAGGATACCATAAACCAAGATTTGTAGTGCTTTGTAGGTACCGGAAATTCCTTTTCACTATTGATTCATGATTTTCTTTAGGATTACTTTGAAATCTTGAAACAATACATACGACATTCATAATATCAGGTCTTGTTTGTGTCAAATACAGTAAACCTCATATCATAGACTTGTATCTAGTTGGATTAACAGGTGTTGATTCATCCTTTAGAGATAATTTATCAGTTGTAGTCATAGGTGTGCTTACCAGTTTACAATTTTCGATGCCAATTTTTTTTAGTAATTCCTTCAAGTACTTAGATTGACATAGGAATATACCTTTATCAGTCTGTGAAATTTGCAATCCTAAAAATAATTTTATTTCTCCAATCATAGACATTTCAAATTCTTGTTGCATTTTATTAGAAAAGTCTTTACACAATCCATCTTCTCCTCCAAAGATTATATCATCAACAAAAACTTCAATAACCAAGATGTCATCATTACTCACTTTGTAGTATAGATTGTTGTTAGCATTGCCTTTAGTGTATCCAAGCTTCAAAAGATATTTGTCCAATCTAGCATATCAAGCTCTAGGAGCTTGCTTCAATCCATATAAAGCTTTCCTTAACTTGCAAACCATGTCTTTGTTATCTATGAAAGAAAATCCATCAGATTGTTCAATATAAACTTCTTCTTCAAGATCTCCATTCAGAAATGCACATTTAACATCCATTTGATATACTTTGTAGTTCTTGTGTGCTACAAAAGCCAATAAAAGTCTGACTGCCTCAATTCTAGCTATTGGTGCAAAGGTTTCATTGTAATGAATCCTTCTTTCTATGAATATCCCTTACACACTAATTTTGCTTTGTTTCTAATTACCATACCATCTTCATTAAGTTTATTTCTAAAAACCCATTTAGTTCCAATTACATTTTTGTCTTTAGGTTGGGGAACTAATGACCAAGTGTTATTCCTTTCAATTTGTTCCAATTCATCTTTCATAACTTTAATCTAATATTTATCTTCACATGCCTCATTAGTTGATGTAGGTTCAATTTGAGAAATAAGACATATCTCTTCATTTGCCAATATTCCTCTAGTCATAACTCCTTCAAATTTGTTTCCAATTATCTGATCTTTAGAATGATTCAGTCTTACATACTGGGGTCTTTTTAATTTCTATTGTTCTTCAGTGACTGTTGAATCTCTAGATGATGTTGGTGTCACTGGATCACTATTCTGTACCAGTGTATTCATAATAGGTTCATTTGTGATTATCTCTATTGCCAGTTCAGAGTCTGTGTACCTTGAATTTCCTCTAAATTGCTCATCAATCTTCACATTTGCAGTCTCAACAATTTTCTGCAATCTCTTGTTAAAACATCTATATGCTTTGCTCTTAGATGAATAACCAATAAATATTCCTTCATCACTTCTAGTATCAAATTTCCCAATATAATCATCTCTTCTAATATAGCATTTACTTCCAAATATTTTGAAATATTTAAGAGTAGGAGTATTACCAAACCATAGTTCATGAGGGGTCTTACTAGTTTCACCTTTGATGTGAACTCTGTTGAATGTGTAAATTGCTGAATTCACTGCTTCTCTCCAATATATATGAGGTAGGTTTTCTTCTGATATCATGCTTCTAGCTACATCCAAGATAGTTTTGTTTTTCCTTTCCACAAATCCATTCTTCTAGGGTGTCCAGGGTGCTGATAACTATTTTTTGATCCCATTCACTTCACAAAATGTATTAAATTCCTTAGATGTGAATTCACCTCCTTCATCTGATCTCAAACATTTGATTTTCTTGCCGGTTTCATTTTCTACCATCACCTTGAATAGTTTGAGTTTCCCAAATGCTTTAGATTTCTCTCTGAGAAAAGTAACCCAACACATTCTAGAATATTTATCAATGATTAGCATAAAATACCTATCTCCTTGTATACTTCTAGTTCTTGTTGGACCACATAAATTAGTATGAATTAAATCAAGAACACTGTTAGACTTCTCTGGAATACTCTTGAAAGTTGGTCTAACTTGCTTTCCTAATTGACATTCCTTACATACCGGATTGTGAGGTTTAACAATCTTAGGTAAATCTCTAACTGCCTTAGTTGTACTGATTTTCACAATGCAATCATAATTTACATGACAAAGTCTCTTATGCCATAACCAACTTTCATCCTTATGTGCAATCAAGCATGCTTTCTCATTATTGTTGAAATGAAAGATATTACCTCTAGTCTGATTACTAGTTGCAATATCCAAACTAGATCTGTTTAAGATTTTGCATTTACCATTCTTGAATTGTAACTCAAATCCTTTCTCAACTAATTGACCAACACTTGTTAGATCCCAGAGACAACTAAGAGATGGGGGGGGGGGGGGGGGGGGGGTGAATCAGTTGTCCAATAAATTCAACCAAAATTAACTTAACCAAAACTTAATGCTTAATACCGGTAAACCAAACTTTATGTCAGTAGATAGTCTTAATAGTTAATTGCATTACCAGTAAAGATTAATGCATGAAATAGAAAGACAATAACATCCACAACACATAACACAAATATTTGTACATGGAAACCCTGTAAGGAGAAACACCACAGTGGGAAGCCTTACCCACAATCAAATGATACTATTGTAAATAGTATGTGTGTACAATATGGATTCTACACATGCAGAAAGGCCAGCTGCCTAGAGCTCACTGCTCAATCACAAAATGAGAGTCACACTAACTACAATTGGATGGTTAGATCCAATGATAATGTACTGCACAAAATTACATCTTCATATGTTGGATTTAGTACCAGTTTAGTTATGATTGCCCTCACAAAATCCTTCCTTCAACCTTCAAATGATGTCTACATGTATAGCTCTTCTTATTTTCACATATACCTTATTACAATCCTTTTTGCAATCACATATTAATCTCACAAATGAGATCTTAAATTTATACCATAACCTAAGACCAATTTGAATAGGTCGGCTCACTAAAAGATATTACAATAAAATAAATTACAAATAAATCAATATCCGATGCATGATGTCAGCTCAATGCATTTACAATAATAATAAATCATCTCCATAACATGCCATGCTGATCTGGAATAGATATACCTACCAGTGCATATCCTGGACCTATTTGTTGGTAACAACAAATATGCAATTCCGAATAAGAAAATAACCAAATCGCCAAAACCAAGTGATTGAATAATGTCTTTGACATAACCAAGTAGTCTCCAAGTCATTCCAAGTGCCGGTGAACAATATAATCTACTGGTGAACCAAATACCAGTGATTGTGCATAAGTCTCTGACTTGCCGGTGAAAATAACCAAACATTTTCAAATGCTGACAAGTGTTGACAAGTAATGACAGGTGTTGACATCAATGACAAAACCATATCAACATATCCAAAATGCCAACAAATACCAGGTCTTGTTTGTGTGAAATACAGTAAACCTCCTATCACAGACTTGTATATAGTTGGATTAACAGGTGTTGATTCATCCTTCAATGATAATTTTTCAGTTGTAGTCATATTTGTACTTATTGGTTTAGAGTTTTCCATGCCAAATTTCTTTAGTAATTCCTTCAAGTACTTAGATTGATATAAGAATATACCTTTATCAGTTTGTGAAATCTACAATCCTAAAAAGAATTTTGTCCCCAATCATAGACATTTCAAATTCTTGCTGCATTTTATTAGAAAAGTCTTTACATAATCCATCTTCTCCTCCAAAGATTATATCATCACCAAAAACTTCAATAACCAAGTTGTCATCATTAGTAACTTTGTAGTATAGATTGTTGTTTGCATTACATTTAATGTATCCAATCTTCAAAAGATATTTGTCCAATCTAGCATACCAAGCTCTAGGAGCTTGCTTTAGTCCATACAGAGCTTTCCTTAACCTAAAAACCATATCTTTGTCATTGGTTAATGAAAATTCATTATGTTGTTCAATATAAACTTCTTCTTCAAGATCTTTATTCAAAAATGCACATTTAACATCCATTTGATATACTTTATAGTTCTTGTGGGTTGCAAAAGCCAAGAATAATCCAACTGCCTCAATTCTAGCTACCAGTGCAAAGGTTTCATTGTAATCAATTCCTTCTTTTTGTGAATATCCCTTACAAACCAATCTTTCTTTATTTCTGATTACCTTGTCATCTTCATTAAGTTTATTTCTGAATACCCATTTAGTTCCAATTACATTTTTGTCTTTAGGCCGGGAAACTAATGTCCATGTATTGTTGTTTTCAATTTATTTCAATTCATCTTCCATAGCTTTAATCCAATATTTATCTTCACATGCCTCATTAATTGATGCTAGTTCAATTTGAGAAATAAGACATACCTCTTCATTTTCCAATCTTCCTCTAGTCATAACTCTTTGATACTTGTTTCCAATTATCTGATCCTCAGAGTGGTTCAATCTTACATATCAGGGTGTTTTTACTTGTTGTTGTTCTTTAGTGATTGTTGAATCCTCAGATGATTCCGATGTAACTGAATCAAAATTTTGTGCCAGTGTACTCATTGTAGGTTCATTTGTTATTATCTCTATTGCCGGTTCAGAGTCCATTTACCTTGAATTTCCTCTAAACTGTTCATCAATCTTCACATTTACACTCTCAACAATTTTCTGCAAACTCTTGTTAAAACATCTATATGCTTTGCTCTTAGATGAATAACCAATAAATATTCCTTCATCACTTATAGTATCAAATTTCCCAATATACTCATCTCTTCTAATATAGCATTTACTTCCAAATATTTTGAAATATTTAAGAGTAGGAGTATTACCAAACCATAGTTCATGAGGGGTCTTACCAGTTTCACCTTTGATGTGAACTCTATTGAATATGTAAATTGCTGAATTCATTGCTTCTCTCCAATATATATGAGGTAGGTTTTCTTCTGATATCATGCTTCTAGTTGCATCAAAGATAGTTTTGTTTTTCCTTTCCACAAATCCATTCTTCTAGGGTGTCCAGGGTGTTGACAACTGTCTTCTGATCCCATTCACTTCACAGAATGTATTAAATTTCTTAAATGTGAATTCACCTCCTTGATCTGATCTTAAACATTTGATTTTCTTACCAGTTTCATTCTCTACCATCACCTTGACTAGTTTGAATTTGCCAAAAGCTTATGATTTCTCCCTGAGAAAAGTAACCCAACACATTCTAGAATAGTCATCAATGATTAGCGTAAAATATCTATCTCCTTGTAAACTTCTAGTTCTTGTTGGACCACATAAATCAATATGAATTAAGTCAAGAGCATTATTGGATTTATCTGGTATACTCTTATAAGATTCTCTAACTTGCTATCCAAATTGACATTCCTTACATACTGAATTGTGAGGTTTAACAATCTTAGGTAAATCTCTTACTGCGTTAGTTGTACTGATTTTCACAATGCAATCAAAATTTGCATGACAAAGCCTCTTATGTCATAACCAACTTTCATCGATATGAGCAATCAAACATGCCTTCTCACAGTTAATCAAATGAAAGATATTACCTCTAGTCTGATTACCGGTTGTAGTTTCTAATCCAGTTCTATTCATGATTGTGCATTTACCATTCTTGAATTGTAACTAAAATCCTTTTTCAACTAATTGACCAACACTCAAAATATTATGATTCAAACCTTCAACATAGTAAACATTATCAGTATTGTGCTCACCATCAAAAGATATAGTGCCTTTTCCTTTGATCAAACAAGCTTTATCATCTCCAAATCTCACTAGACCTCCATTGTATTCCTGAAAGGTTAAGAATTTACTTCTATCACCAGTCATATGATGTGAACATCCTGAGTTAATGATCCATTCATCCTTATCTTCAATTTTAGCTACCAGGGCCTGCTCTACCAGTTGAATAGTAGGTGTCAGTTGATCTTCTGTTATAGCAACAAAAGCCCATCCATTGTCTATCAGATCCTCATCAGAATCATTAGTAACTCCTTCATCAACATAGTAACAAGATTTGTCTCTATTCTTCTTAAACTTGTATCTTTGATATTCGAGGTTAGGCTTATATGTTCTTTTAGCTTCTTCTTTCAATCTTGCATGTCTATTAGGACACCTAGATGCCATGAGACCAACTTTATTGCAGTGAAAACATTTAAAGGGTGCTTTACCTTCATACTTACTTCCAACTAGACCTTTAGGCATTTTCCTTGCAAATAGTGCTTCAAGTTCTTCCAATTCTTCTTTTTCTCTCCCGCTTTCTTCAAGTTCTCTTGGATAAAAGGATTTCCAATCAAATTTGTCAAATGATGATGATGATGATGTAGATGCTTTAAAAGCTATATTTATCTTTATTGTAGCAATAAGACCAAATTCCTCAAGTTCAAAAGATGAAAGTTTTCCAACCAGAGTGTCTCTAGATACTGATGTATTAGGCATTGTTCTCAATTCATTTATAGTAGTAACTTTAATTTTATATGCCGGTGGCAATTCTCTTAAAACTTTAGAAACAAATTTCATCTTCACTTAAGGTTCCTCTGCAACATTGTATACCCAAAACAATTTCATTTACTCTTTTCTTAAAAGCAGAAATCCTTTCATCTTCTTCCATTTTTCAGATTTTCATACCTGACTCAGAAGCATTCAAGTTTTGCAATTTTGACCATGGAATCTCCTTCATTCAATGTTTCCAATTTGTCCCGAAGAGCTTTAGTAGTAGATCTATCTGATAATCCCATGATTTGCTGATCTTACAATGCGCTCAAAAGTGCTTCTCTTGCTTTGCAATCATTTTCCTCATCTTTAGCCAAGGTTGGTGGTTTAGGTTGACCTTGAGTAGGAGCAGTATAACCATTCTTTGTAACATCCCATATGTCCTTTCCAATGCAATTTAAATGTGTCTCCATCCTGATCTTCCATATGCCATAGTTGGTTCCATCAACTTTAGGACTATCCTTCTTGAAATAGTTAGAAGACATTGGATCTCCACAAGTTGTTAAACTTCTGCAAATAGAGGATTAGGTTCTGATACCAATTGTTAGGTCCCAGAGACAACTGAGAGGGGGGGTGAATCAGTTGTCCAATAAATTCAAACCAAAATTAACCTAACCAAAACTTAATGCTTAATATCAATAAACCAAACTTTATGGTGGTAGACGGTTTTATTAGTTAATTACAGTACCGATAAAGATTAATGCATGAAATAGAAAGACAATAAAATCAACAACACATAACATAGATATTTGTACGTGGAAACCCTGGAAGGGGAAAAACCATGGTGGAAAGCCTTACCCACAATCAGATGATACTACTACAGATAGTATGTGTGTACAATATGGAGTCTGCACATGCAGAAAGGCCAGCTGCCTAGAGCTCACCGCTCAATCACAAAATGGGAGTCACACTGACTACAATTGGATGGTTAAATCTAATGATAATGTACTTCTCAAAATAACATCTTCATATGTTGGATTCAATACCAGTTTAGCTCTGATGTGCCTACTTCAAACCTTCCTTCAATCTTGAATGATGTCTACATGTATAGCTCTGCTTATATTTGCATATACCTTATTACAATCCTTTTTCCAATCCCATATCAATCTCACAAATGAGATCTTACATTTATACCATAACCTTAGACCAGTTGAGTAGGTCGTCTCACTAAAGATATTGCAATAAAATCATTTACAAATGAATCAATATACGATGCATCATGTTGGCTCAATATATTACAATAATAATAAATCATCTTCATAACGTGTCATGCTGATCTAAAATAGATATGATTGTCGGTGCATAACGTGGACCTATTTGCCTGTAACAACAAATATGCAAACCCGAATAGACCAATGAACAAATCACCATAACAAAGTGTCCAAACAATGTCTTGGACATAACCAAGTAGTTTCCAAGTCATTCCTAGTGCTGGTGAACAATATAACCTGTCAGTGAACCAAATATCGGTGACTGTGCATAAGTCACTGACTTGCTGGTGAATATAATCAAGAGTCTCCAAGTGCTGATAAATGTTGACAAGTGTTGACATCAATGATGAAACCATATCAACATATCCAAAATACCAATAGGCACAAGGGGGCAATTCCTTCAACAACTTTATTCCTCCTTTAAGTGTCTCTTTTCCTACCCAATCATCACCAATGCCTACTTATCATATTGTTCAACCACCTTATTCTTAGTCCATGCCTTCTTTCAACAACATCACACCACCTTCTCAATCACCTATGTATAACATGAATTCTTCCACCAAAATCACAATCAACAATCTTGCCCAAATTGTGTCTTCCTTACAACAAAAAATTGATTCCATGAGTCAATCCAAGTTTAGTGTGCCCACCTTTGATGTTGCAAGCTCACTTTCTCTTGATATTGTTAAAGTCATGTTGACATCCCTCAATTGGAACTCTATAATGGAAAAGGCGATCCTCTTACACATGTCAAAACATTTCAAACCTTTTGTACTAATTTTTCTTATGATCAACGATTGCTTGCAAAATTGTTTACAAGAACACCAAGAGATAAGGCTTTACAATGGTATTTCTCTTTGCCTTCTTTTTCTATCACTTCCTTTCAACAACTAGAAAATGCTTTCATCCAAAAATTTTAAAACAACATTAGTCCTAAAATCACTTTGACTGATTTAATACATTGCAAACAAGGTGTTAAAGAGAAAGTGACTGATTTCATTGATAGATATAAGCATTTGTGCACTCAAATTTCTTTTCATGTGCCTAATAATGATATTCAAAGAATTTTCATTTGTAATTTAAAAAAAGATATCAGGGAAAAGATTCTTTTGTTTGAGTTTACTTCCTTTTTCACAATTGTGTGCAACACTCCATAATTATCAACTAGCTCTAAGTGAAACGGAGAAATCTACCCTATGGCTTCAAGTGATAAGGGGGAGAGTGTTCAACAACCATTTGTGAAGTTCAAACCAACAAAAAGATTCATCAAGTTCAATGATCCAATCAACAACAACCATGTGAACGTTACAACAGGTGTGCCTCGTATTTCTAAATTTTTCCAAAGAGAAAGACAATTTACTCCTTTGAATGAATCTTTGCATAGTATTATGCCTCAGTTATTGTATAGAAATGTTATCAAACTTCCTCCTATAAAACAAGTTGATCCTTCCAAACTTGTATCTCCTCATTTTGATAATAATTCCTATTTTCTTCAATATTTGATTCACTTCAACATCCTTATAATAATATGATAACTCTGTGCAGAAGAGATATTAAAGAGAAGGAAACTTCCAGGACAACATATGATAAGGTTTGATTTAACCTGGACCTACTCTAAGTCCAGGTGGGTACACATTTGTAAACTAAATTCACACCCTTTTAAAAGATAAATCCACAGCAAACCAGTCTAGAAAACTAGTGGATCTAATCACCTTAAAACTTACTGAAACAAAGGAATGAAAATTGTACTCATATTCAGTATTTGACCTACAAAATATGTAATAAACAACCTTGATCTATACCAGTGCCTTATCCAAGGTCACATAGTCATCTAAATTCAAACAATACTCCCCCAATCAAAATATATCTACACATCCCATTAGCTTGGCTTCAGCAGATCCCTATATATGCCCGACACATAAGAATTTATTCATACTACATCAAACTACGCTCATCAAGATTCAAAGTATCCTATAGAGAATTTACTATAATTCTTGCATTTTTAATTCCCCTCCTGAAGAGAAAAGCTAAGAAAATTATCTACTGAAAGTTGCCTTACAACCTTATTCAAACAAAATAACCCTAGATTATTCCGAATGAAATAGTAAACACTTGCAAACACATTTGAAGATGACACAAAGTTTAAACTCAAAATTGATGGTTTGTATATTGATATTATCTTCAAGAAAGTATTACAAAAACTTTCGAATATTCTCCATTAAAACTTGGAAAAGCTCAGATAAATTTCTATAGCATTTTCTTACAATTCTTTGCAATATTTTTTCTACTAGTCTTGGTATCCATTTATAACAATATAGATGCACATAGCTTTGGACTTTCCTAGGAGAATTTGTTACAATTATTGCTTCTCAAGAAGAGGTTACAAAACCTTTTACAAAAATAGTTACAAGTCTTTTTCAACCTCCTCGGCTTCTTCTACTTGTTGTCCTGTTGCAACCTCTTCTAACTTTTCTACATCCTGAATGGCATATTTTCCTGTCCACTCATTGTACACATCATCAGTTGGCCACATGAAGTTAATCACTTTTTCCTTTGCCTTGGTTAACCTTTTCCAGGAATTTCTCATCTTGTTGACCTCTGAATTGAGAAAACCATAATGAGATTGGATTCTCTCTATCTCCTGAATTGTTACAACAAAAAGAAAGCATCACCTAAGTCAACAATTCCTTTTATTCTAGCTGACAATTTGGCCTCTAATTCCTTAAGCCATACTTGTTTGTCCTTCAATTGATTTGGGCTGATAAAAACTCCTGGAATCAATTCAAAACCCTAATCAGTGTACTCCTTTTTGTACAAGTTGATCTTCCTGTCAGCATTGTCTATCCCTTATGCTAATTTTATTAAATCCTTTGTGGTGTCACAAGTGGATTTGATGATAGGATTGCCCCCTGCTTCATCATAAGATACATAAATAAGCTCCAAATCCTTCTCTCTAGTCTTCCACGTGTCAAAAATAGGCATCAAAATGGCCTTATCTCCATTAAGCACATTCCACATATCTAAAATCTTGCTTATTTTGTTATACAATAGTGAGGCCCCCATGGTGTCTGCAAAACTTGAAATGGTAGCCCTTACTCTTTCTTCATACTTCTTTGCATATAAGGCCTGAGCCTATTTTAAATTCTCCAATTCTTGGGGAGTGATCTCAACCATTTGAGAACTAGAAGGTGCTGGAGATGGTTGGAACTCAATAATGGGGCTGGTAGGTGGAGGTCTTGCAAGAGAAGAGGAGATCATCAGTGTTGAAGGCTCAACTTGATGGTACTATCCTGTCAACTAGCTTTGCAGCTTAGCAATGATGGTATCTTTACCCCTTACCTCTTCCTTAGCACTGTTGTAAGCTTTCAAAATTGTCTCCAACTTAACTTGGATGTCTGCCTTTTCCTTAGCCTCCCTTTCTGCTACTGCAACACTAAACTTTGTAGTTTCTAGCACAGTGCTAACAGCTTCCACTACCCCTGTGCTCTGCACTCTTTTCACTATCATTACACCAAGGTAACTTGACCCTGGGGTGTCCTTACTTCTCTTATTCTCATCTCTCTTAAGAGACAACATGACTAGTGCAGCATTGTCTTTGCTAAAAGTAACTCCCTCCATGGGTTTGGTTTCTTTTCTCACTACCTCCAATACCAAGGCATCTGCTATGTCCCACTTAGGGAGAATGAGTACTCCAGCTTGTTCCACCATATCTCTTCCTTGCTCAAGAGTGATAGTCTTAAACTCATCTATCATTTCTTGCTTTATTTCCTCCTCAACCACAACTAGATCTTTATGAGGCTGCTCACCTTTTCTCTTTTCACACCTTGCATTGTATTTTTCAATGTTTTGCTTCCACACAAATTGCATGAATGCTCCTGATGTAACAAAGTTGTTGTTAGCCAAGAATTCCTAACTGGCTTGCTTGATCTTAGGATCCCACTCCCGACCCTTAAACTCATTGGTAGTGATGTTCATCTCAGCAACAAGGGGCTCTTCTAGCATTCCCTTGTCTACTTCATCATATGTGTAAGCTATTTCTCCCAGACTGCCTAACTGTATCAGTTGTTCAGCTGTTGCCTGTTCATCTCCTATGTGAATAGGGGATTGAGATGGAGAGTACAAGGGTGTACTAGATTGTATTTCTTTTCCTACTCTCTGCTTCTTTGTGCTATCTTGGATGTAAGTGACATCTTGTATCTTCCTCTTTCCTTTAGAGGTAGAGGGCTCCCCTATTGTAGGCATCAACACACTATAATTAGACTTCTTGTGCAACATATAGTCACTAGAGGGATTGCTCTAGTGGAGGTAGACCTACTTAGAACCATTCTTGCTTTTTCAGGATTGTTTTTAATTACAACCTCCCTCTTTTCTTTCAAAGTCTGCATTACATCCTCAAATCAAAGAATTAGAAAGTTTATTTTCTCCTCAAAAGGGTGAAAGCTAGACAATGGGTCATAGCTGGTATCAAACTAATGTACAAAGTCTAAGGCCTTTTTTATAAGCCACTCACTTTTCCTTCCTAAGCTCCTGCTCATCTAGATAGAAGTCATTTCTAATGAGGTCTTCAGGAAACTGGAATTGATGGGGTCTACCTCTACATATTGCCCTCTTTCTAAACATGCTATTGAAGAAATCTTCAGGATTGGCACACCTGGACAATGTAGTTAACAAATGATAAGGTTTAAGAAAATCCTCAAAATAATTCCAACCTCCCTTGGTTATTACAAATTGGTGGGCTATAGTAACCGTAGGGAAAATAGTCCCTTTACCCCTATCCGTTAGCTCTGCCTCTTGCACACTACCAATTTGTCTGAGGATTTCTGTAGTTCCCACTTTGAGAGGGACCTAATAGGGAAATAAAAAAGGAGTGCCTTTAAAACCAAATACTTTGAAAACTGTGGAAACAAGGTATAATTAAATATCACCACAATTATGGACAATTTATACTTTCTGCAAATTCTTTTGGTCTAATAAATTCCAAAAGAACCTTGGGGACTCTTGGATTTTCTGAACAAAGGAGAGTCCTAATCTTTGATGCAAAACATTTATCAAACTTTAAGAAACTAGCATCATCTCTGTCCCATGACAACACTATACTCCATAATTGCACTAGCATCTTTTCTCCATATTTCTTTTTTACAAGATCCATTCTAGTTGCAAAATAATCACCACCTTTGAATAAAAATAGATGCATGAGGAGGGAAAACCATCCAAAAGGCCTATCAACCTTTTCATTCTTTATTCCTATCAATCCTTCATGGATAGCATTAGTGATAAAGGAAGCATAATCAAAGGTTACTGCAAGAGAAGGATTCAAAATCTGAGCAATCATTAGCATGTAATGATTGGGCATATTTGCCTCAACATCCTCTCCTAAAATTTGGCAAAGTGACCAATACAATCCCTTAGTGATAAGGGTGACCAGATTCAATGAGAAGGGCTCTTCAGTGTTGGGTCCTACAATTGTCAACCCACCTATCTTCACAAAGAATTCCTTAAGAGGCCCATTTCTAAGGTGATTCCTCTGTGCACTGTATACTTGAGCTAATGATTTGAAATTAATAGGTTCTAGAAAATTAGTAAACTCATTAAGCCCAAAAGCACTTCTGAATTCCTCATTATTTATTTCAATGAGGGCTTTCCCATTTATATCCCTAAATCTCCTTGTGAATAGATCATAATTATGTGCAATCTGAGTCAGGAGATCCATATCCATGAATACTCCTGGAACTACCAATTTTCCCACATCTAACTCCCAGATGCTATTCTGCAGGGTTGGGGAATTTCTCATGCCAAATCCAACTTTGAACAACTCCAACCCAGACAACCCAAACTGTGGGTCTCTCAACCAGTTACCCTTATCATATAACCCTTCTCCTATTTTCAAACAAGGAGCTCCTGGCACTAGTTCTTTCACCTTTGATGCCTGATTAGTTGACAATGTCAACTGTTCAAGAAAATCATCACAAATGGCCCTTTCCTAGTAATTAACTTTTCCTGAGAATTCTCTCTTAGGTGCCATCTTAAAAAATGCAAGCAATTTAACTATTACCCCCAACTAGTTCTGTGACAAATCAAGACCTCAATTAAAACACACTGCTAAGAAATTGCCACACAAGAGTACAAGAAAACCTGTTTTTAGCTTGAAGGAATCTGTTCTGCGACTAAATGAATTTGCTCTGTAATTGAAGAAAATAGCTCTGCAACCGCTTTCTCTGCAACAATTCTTTAGAATGATACCTTCATCCGATTGATATGAAATCATATATGGTACTCAGGCTCTTAATTGCGACATTGATACTGCATGCTTCGACCGTCCCTTCAGAATTGAATTCATGAGAGAATTTGAAATTTTCACTCCAACGGGTCACAACATGCCTGCACATTTTTCCTTTTCACTCTTTCGCGATTTCGTAGAGCATAGCCTTCGAGAAATTTCATCAAATGAAATCATGCAAACCATCTGATCAAATGAAACTTGATCCTTCTTTACACTAACTTAACAACTTTGCCTTAGCACCGAGCCCTACCTCCTTTTCTCCATTTCATGGGCTTTATCCTCCGAGCACTTTTCTTTCGTGAAGCTGTGCTAGGCGTTAGATGGAAATTTAACTACTCGACGTTTAAATCTTACTGGGACCGTCAGCTTCTTCATTAACCGTGCCTTTATCTTGACGGCTAATGGTCTTTTACTATTTCTCATAGCTTAAACCGCTTTCAATTTAGGGCCATGAAATGATGCGAAGCGTTGGATCAAATCAGAGATGACCATCCTTTAAGGGAGACCTTTATGCTTGCTTCACTTACGTAACTCTTTTACTGGTTACCAAATACCACGTGGCACTCAACTATTAGCTTTGGAAAACTCTTTGAGTTTAGTTCAAAGTCAGCCACGTGTCTTTCCCTTATAACTGCCAGTTACACCTTGGCGGGCCCTCAATTTCTTCTGAAACCACATGTTAATCAACACGTCACCATCTAGCATTACACCTGGATGAACCTTCTCTTCCTTTCGCTACTTCGCGAAGCATATCCCTCGGTTGGTTTGCAGCCATGAAACAACGCGAGCCCTTAGATTGAATCAGAGTTGATCCCCTTTTAACTTCATGCTTTATCTGTCCCTGGGGCCCCAAAACCTTTTCATTGTTTCACTGGTTTTAAAACACAAGCACTTTACCTTCACAAACTCACACAGACCGTTAGATTATACTTAATTGCTCGATGCTTAACAACTTAACTAAATTTGGTAGACGTGGGCCCTCTGACTAAACTCCATCCACCTGGCATCTAGTCACTTTCGAATTGACATGTCAACCTTTCATTTGCTGAGAGAAAACATTAGATTCCACCTCATCCTTGCCACCTGTATCTACCAGGTCACTTCTTATCTCACTTCTTATCTCGTGGCATGACTCACCTCTAGGACCCACTTTTTAATCCTTAGATCCGACTTGCTGACTATTTTGACCTTATGCCACGTGCCATCATCTTACTTTCCATCTCGACCAACTGGACTTCCTGCTTGGAATGCCATCTCATTTCGCTACTTCGTGAAAGCTAACTATCGAGCATCTTCCTCCTATGAAGCTGTGCTATCCATCAGATCAAATGAGACTTGCGCATCTGTTGTGCTCTTATAAAAACCCCCTTTACGTGGACCAAAAAACCTTTTCGCTATTTCACAGGGCATAACCTTCGAGCATCTACCAGCCACAAAATAGCGCGAACCGTCGATCTCTCTTGAACTTGATCGCCTTTTAGCCATTTGAAAAGTCTCCCCTGTCGAGTCCCGCCAAGCATTTTCGCCTTTTCACAAAAGGTATTTCACTTGCTAGTTTCGGCTACAAACTAATGCTAGCTATTAGATCTTGAACGAGATGGAGCCCTTTTAAACCAGACCATATGTGCACCATTGAACATTCTTTTCCCTTTTGCCATTTCATGAGTCTTAAACCATGCGCAACTTCGCCTAACGAAATAGCGAAAACCATAGATCCATCTGAAAGCTACGTGCAACTTACTGGGCCCGACAACATTAGGAAGAAAAGACATAAAGCATAAATTTTTACGATTAATTCAACAACTTCCTAGGCAAATGACATGGGGGGACACCTCATACGACCTCAAGACCCATTACTTAAGTGGATAAAGTAATGTAGGAACAAAAACCAGAGGGTTTTTGATCAAACATTGAACGATTTAAAATTAAAACCCTAAACCCTTAAGACCTAACACAGACTTGAAGCAGTTGATAGTGTGTCTGACTCAAAATTTCAAAAACTTAGCCAATTATGGGAAAAGAGAACCCACTTCTTAAACAATGATAACAGTGGCTCTGACTGGGGATGGTTGATCGCAAGGTCAACATAAGAAAACTCAGAAACTCTGGAGAAACAGACCAAAACAATAGGAAGGAAAAAAAATATATACAAACAAAGGACATACTGTGCATGGACATCAAGAGAAATAATGTTTCAGGAATTGTCCATGCACTGGAAATTCCTGCACTTCATCATTCATATTTTTCACAAAATAAGAATGCTTTCCATTTAAATCACAGACCACAAAAGGGCCAATCCATAATGATTCAAATTTTTTATGCTTCCCTTTGTCCTGTCCTTTTGCATTCCACTAAAGAACAATATCATCAATTTGAAACTTCCTTAATGACGTCCTTTTATCAAAAATCTATTTGGACTGCAATTGGCTCTTCTGATTTCTTTTATGAGCTAAAGTTTGGAGCTCTTCCACCTCCACAATTTGGATCATTCAGTTTTCCATTGGTTCAGATAGCTCCATGTCCTCATCTTGCAAGAATTTATAAACTGGAAGAAGATTATTTATTGGCAATCTGACTTGTGTACCATAAACCAGTTCAAAAGGTGACATTCCAATGGCCTTCTGGACTGTTATTCTATCTACCCACAAAGCTAACTTCAATTTTTGATCCCAAGATCTCTTATTTTCTTCCAGGATTTTCTTGATGATGTTCAAAAGGCTTTTATTGTTGGATTCTGCTTGCCCATTCCCCTGAGGGTGGTAGGGTGAAGAGTAAGACATGAGTATTCCATGACTGGTACAAAATCCTACAAACTCTTCCGACCTGAAACTCATGGCATTATCCATTACTAATTTTGCAGGTATTCCAAATCTAGTTATTACATTATCCATCAGGAAATCAATGAAAACCTTACTTGTAGCTCTTCTTGAAGGAATGGCTTCAATCCATTTAAAATAGTCAGTGGCTACTATGATCCATCTATGACCTCTTCCTGATCTCTCAACAGTTTCTCCAATAAAATCAATGCCCCACAGGACAAAAGGGGCTTCCACTGTGACTGGATTTAGGGGCAAAGCTCCTTCATACTTCAGCTTGGATGAAAACTTTTGACATGGGTCGCATTTCTGGACATGTGCATGAGAATCTTTGAATAAGGTAGGCCAATAGTATCCAGCCTGGATTATCTTACCAACAGTTGTCTTAGCAGAGTAATGACCCCCACATACTCCATCATGCATTTCAGTCAACACTCGTTTAGCCTGGAATTCATCCAAACACATTAGCGATTCTCCATCTCTTTTTCTCCAAAATAGATCACCTTGAATGAGAACATATTTTTGTGACTTGAGTTTTAGAGTTCTTTTCTGATTATGTGTCATTCCTTCTGAGAATTAAGCATCTCTTAAAAATCAGACTATCTCTGAATATCAAGGTTGCCTTTCAATACTAGTGACTGAAGTACTTTTGACTTCAACATTGTGTACTTCAACATTCAGAAGATTAGACTTAGTAATGAGCTTAGCCAAACCCAAACCTCTTACCAATTTGGTGATCTTTATTTCCAAGTCAAATTCTTGGATTCTATTAATCCATCTGCATCTTTTCCCAGTAACCTCAGACTAGGATAGGATATCCTTAACTGCAACATGTGGGACATAAGCAATGATATTTGCATTTACCAGATATGGCCTAAAAACCTTGACAACTTTAACCAAAGCATAAGCTTGTTTCTCCATGGTTTCATATTTTAATTCTGCTGCTTGCAAAGACTTGCTATAGAAAGCTATGGGATGTTCATATCCCTCATTATCCTTTTGTAACAATACTACAACTACTGTATGATATGAAGCAAAAGAGAAAAGATAAAAGGGCTTACTATAATCAGGAGACTTTAACACTGGTGCTGCTTGAATGGCCTTCTTAATTTCAGCAAAAGCCCCTGAGGCTTCTTGATCCCAACAAAATTTGGTATCCTTCTTCAACAACTTGACAATGGGCTTCACTATCTCTACAAAGTTTGCAATAAATCTCCTAACAAAATTCACTTTTCCTAGAAAGGATTGAATACCTTTAACTTTCTTTGGTTCAAACACTTTGTTTATTGCTTCAATTCTTTTAGGGTCTATCCTTACCCCTGTTATCACTGTTTAAAAAATGGGTTTTCCTTTCTGATAATTGGCTATGTTTTTTGAAATTTTGAGTTAGACACACTATCAATTGCTTCAAGCTCTGTGTTAGGTCTTAAGGGTTTAGGGTTTTAATTTTAAATTGATCAATGTTTGATAAAAAACCCTCTGGTTTATATTCCTTCGTTACTTTATCCACTTAAGTAATGGGTCTTGGGGTCATAAGAGGTGTCCCCCCATGTCTTTTGCCTAGGTGGTTATTTGAATTAATTGTAAAAATTTAGGCCTTATGTCTTTTCTTCCTAATGTTGTCGGGCCTAGTAAGTTGTACGCAACTCTCAGATGGATCTATGGTTTTTGCTATTTCATTAGGCGAAGTTGTGCATGGTTTATGACTCACAAAATGGCGAAAGGGAAATGCGTTCTAAATGGTGCATTTGGTCCAATTTAAAATGGCTTCATCTCATTCAAGATCTAACGACTGGCGTTATTTCGTAGCTGAAACTTGGAAGTGAAATACCTTTCGCGAAATGGTGAAAGCGTTTGGTGGGACCCTGCAGTGAAGACTTTCTAAGTGATTAAAAGGTGATCAAGTCCAATATGATCCAACGGTTCACGCTGTTTTGTGGCTGATAGATGCTCGAAGGTACGCCCTGCAAAACAGCAAAAAGGTTTTTCGATCTGCAAAAAGGAGTCTTTTATAAGAGGCATAACAGGTGATCAAGTCCAATTTGATCTGACGGTTAGTGCAGCTTCGCAGGATGAAGATGCTCGACAGTTAGCTTTCGCGAAGTAGCGAAATGACGTGGTGCTCCAAGCAGGCAGTCCAGCTAGTCGAGATGACAAGTAAGATGATGGCACGTGGCAGAGGGTCAACATAGTCAGCAAGTCGGATTTAAGGATTAAATGGTGGGTCCCAGAGGTGAGTCATGTTGCAAGATAAGAAGTGACCTGGTAGATATAGGTGGCAAGGCTGAGGTGGAATCTAGTGTTTTCTCTCAACAAATGAAAAGTTGACATGTCAGTTTTGAAAGTGACTAGATGCTAGCTGTTTGAAGTTGAGTCAGAGGGCCCATGTCTACCGGATTCAATTATGTTGTTAAGCATCGAGCAAGTCAAATACAATCCAACGGCCCATGTGAGTTCGCGATGGTAAAGTGCTCATGTTTTATGCCCTATGAAATGGCGAAAAGGTTTTTCGACCTCGAAGACAGATAAAGCATGAGGTTAAAAGGGGATCAACTCTGTTTTGATCCAAGGGATCGCGTTGTTTTGCCGTTGCGAACCAACCAGAAGATATGCTTCGTGAAATAGCGAAAGGGAAAAGGGTTCATCTAGGTGTAGTGCTAGATGGTGACATGTCGATTGACATGTGGTTTCAGAAGAAGTTAAGGGCCTACCAAGGTGTAACCGACGGTTATAAGGGAGAGACACGTGGCTAACGTTGAACTAGGCTCGAACAATTTTCTAAAGCTAATGGTTGAGTGCCACGTGGTATTCAGTAATCAATGAAAAGGTGGCATAAGTGAAGCAAGAATAAAGATCTCCCTTAAAGGATGGTCATCTTCCATCTGATCGAACGCTTCGCATTGTTTCATGGCCCTAAGTTGAGAACAGTTTAAGCTATGCGAAATAGCAAAAGACCGTTACCAGTCAAGATAAAGGCATGGTTAATGAAGAAGTTAATGGTCCTGGTAAGAGTTAAACATTGAGTAGTTAAAGTTTCATCTAATGCCTAGCGTAGCTTCGCGAAGGAAAAGTAATCAAGGGATATGCTTTGTGAAATGGCGAAAAGGAGGTGGGGCCTGGGGTGAAGCCAAGGTTGTTAAGTCAGTGTAAAGGCCGATCAATTTTCTTTTGATCGGACGGTTGGCATGTTTTTGTTTAACGAAATTGCCCAAAGGTTATGCTTTGTGAAATGGAAAAAGAGGGAAAGGAAAGAATGTGTAGGTATGTTGTGACCTGTTGGAATGAAAAATTTGAATTCTCTCATGAATTCAATTCTGAAGGGATGACCATAGCATGCGGTATCAATGTCGCAGTTAAGAGCCTGGGTACCATATATGATCTCTGTAGACACCCAAAATTGTTCAGTTTAATTAAATAAATATTTTATTTATTTAATTATCTAAGCTTAATTCTTGTATTAATTAAATAAATCTTTATTTATTTAATTAATTCATTTATCCTCTTCTAGCCTTATTTCTGATTTAAATAAATACCTTTATTTATTTAAATTTTTCTTTTTCTAAATTAAATAAATATCTTATTTATTTAATTGATCTCACTCCTTCTATTAATTAAATAAATCTTTATTTATTTAATTAATTCATTAACCTTTTCTACCCATGACACATGTCATTCATCTCTTAATTCCTACACTGCCCACCCCTTTCATTATTTTATTATTTCTTTTACCTACCCTCTAATCATAGCCGACGTCCTTTTACACCTCTCAATCTTATCCCTCCATTTCTTATAGTGTCTTCTATATAAGGAGATGCTTCCTTCATTATCAACCCTAATCGTTCTATTCATTCTAATCATCTTTTATGCACTTGACTACACTATGATCCTACTAGCAACCACATTTCGTTCTTTGTTGAGCTTTTGTGCACATAAAATCTGAGAGCAAATATATCAAGCAAGATCAATGGAGATAGGAAGAATGGAGATCCAAACCCTATTGGAGATGTGATGGTATAATCTTTGTGATTTCATTTGATTTGCATTGTCTTAGGTAATCTTCATATGTTATGGTGGATCTTTGTTGTTGTTAGGCTAGGGTTTTGAGGTTGAATTCATTTAGCCTTTTAATATTGTTATTATTGTTATCTATTTTCACCATAAATATTTTGGCACACCTGGTGGGACATGGATTTTTCTTAGATCTGTGTTTTTTGTAGATTTTTCTAACCCTATATTACTATTTTGTAAAACAATTTGGAGAATAACCTTGGGCAGCTAGGGTTTTGGACAAAATCAAGATCTTGGAGAGATTCGATCATATCTCACAAACGGCTAGGAAATTTTACACCAAATTGTTTTTGCTGGTTGAAAAAAGTATCAAGAGCGCTCAATCCAAAATTCAGAATTTTTGGAGCAAATTTTCATTTTCTATGAATTTTTTATGATTTTTCATAAAAATATAATTTTGAGAGAAAATGAGAGACTTTTTTGGATTTTCTTACATTTTTGGAAATCTCTCATAATTATACATAGGATCTGTTCTTTGTGATTTTAATTTTGATGCAAAATATTTCCCTAAAAATTGGATCTTTAAAAATTAGGGTTTTTCCTTATTTTGATCAGATCTCACAAGAGGCTTTGAATTTTTATATCAAATTTCTTGTGCAAATCAAGAAAAGTATTAGAAGAACTCAGTAAAATTTTTAGATTTTTGGGATCATTTTGTCAATTTATATGAATTTTTTTATGAATTTTCATAAAAAATTAAGTTTGAGAGAAAATTAGCGAATTTTTCAGAATTTCTTACATTTTTGGAAATATCACAGTATTATACACAGGATCTGTTCTTTGTGATTTTAAATTTGATGCAAAATCATTCCTCAAAAATTAGATCTTTGAAAATTAGGGTTTTGTATTATTTTACTCATATCTCACAAACTGCTTGGATTTGTTGCAGAAATTTTTTTGTGTAGGTTTGGAACACCATCAGGACTCTTGAGTAAAAATTTCAGATTTTTTGGATCCATTTTGAATTTTATATGAATTTTTTATGATGTTTCATAAAAAATTAATTTTTGGAGCAAATTAGCAAATTTTTTGGATTTTCTTACATTTCTGGAAATCTCTTGAAATTTTACAGGTGGTATTTTTTTATGATGAATCAGATCTTTGAGTTGATCAACAAAATGCATTGTTGAAGGCCCCTATTTCACAAAATCTTTTGGATCTAAAATTTACCTAACTTGTGTGCTTGCAGGAAGGGGTGATTATTTCAAACAATCCAAACTACTAATAAATCTTTGTTGCAGGTCCTTGGTAAGGGTTTTTGGATTTTTATTGTGTGCCTTGTTTTCATAGACTAGCAAACACTTCAATTGGTGCACTAAAATTGAATCATTGTCTTTTGTGTCTTGAGCAATAGGCTCTTTTTGTTTAATTTTAAGAGGGCCTGTCTTTCCATGTGGTCATTAGGACTACTAGTGAGAAGAGAATGACCCAAGTGGTAGCGAGGAAAACCCACCTCTTTCGAACCACTATAAACAACTGTATTCATGGTGAAAACTATGGATAACGTGTGCTGATTAGTTCATACCGACACTATGTCTCCCCATAAACCCGTTTGATCAAATTTATTTGATTAGTTGTAGGGCATAACCCCTACCATCTGGGAGCCTTCTGTATTTACAGAGCTGAAAGTGCTGCATGTATGGCCACACGAGCGGATGCCCTTACTAGCACCTTTTTGTTTTAGAAGCCCAAATCCTTCTAGTTGTTGGGGCAGGAGGTTGGACCTCTGGTAGCAGCCCACACACATACGGTTCTTAGTAGAGATACAAAGTTCACCATAGGGAGTTTTCATGGGGATTGATGCTTGGCTGACCCAAGAAGTGAGTGCCAAGGGTGGAGCCAGTGAGTTCAAGCATCTAAGTATCCACTCTGAATAGCATAGCCTCGAGGGTAAAACCTCATGTGGGATCAACAACTATTGTCTTGGCCAGCCATAAGAATTGTGCTTGACTTATTTTAAACATTCAAAACATTCAAGACTAAATAGCAAAACATTGTGTCTTTTGTGTCTTAAAGTGTATGCAAAACATTTTTACATCAAACAACACACTTTTCTTGGAGTCATTTTGAGTCTAAACACTTGCAAACATTGAGTCCTCATCAACATTGTGTCCTCTTGTCACGAAAAACAATCAAACATTTAGATTTGGTCACAACCAACAACTTCACAAATTGGAAAATTTTTACAGTCCAGCAAACAAGAGCAATCAGTTTCGGAATTCTTGAGCTTCCTAGGTTATTTCTCTAGGTTTTCATGTAGCATTTAACTTGTCTTTGGGTCTCACAAAGTCCATCATTGCTTTACATCTTGCATTAAATTTACATTTGTCTAAACTTGAGTCAAAAGGTCACTTGGTTGTCCTCATCATACTTTGTCAACACACTACATACAACAACATTTTGCTAAGTGGTCCCTCATCAAGGTCTATCACCTTTGGGTCTCATTTGGTCTTACTTAGAGTCAAGGTCAACTTACCTCATCAAGAGAAACTATCCTCTCTTTGGAAGTCACACCTACTCTACTACATACATACTTGGTCTTACACTTTGGACATTGCAAGTACACCTCAGATTCATTTACATTCCATCCAACTCTTAGTCAATACCTATTTCATGGTTGAAACCTTCCTTCAAAAAGTATAGGAGAGAAACTAAAGAGGCTCAAGAGTCTGCAAACATGAGTTCTTATGAGTATGAGAATGATATCTTTTTCAATTCTGATCATACCACATTACCTGACATGGATGCCTATAGAAACATTCCAAATGTTGAGAACATGGACACTACAAACAACAATGCTACACATAATGACAATATGGACAACTTTTCTGTACATTCAGCATATGTGGAAGAATCCATTATGAATCCCCATTTCAATCGACTGGTTGAGGAAATAATGAGGAGGGATAGACAATACTTCTTACAAATGATGGCACAAAGTGGAGCCAAGATACCTCATGATTTTGACATGTCTCAAATAATGGAAAATTGACCTTTGCAATAACCTCACTCCAACATGGATCAAAGAAGGCCTAATAGTGGAGGCAATAGAAGACCACATCTTTTGCCTAAATCACCATCATCTTTGTTTGAAAAACCAGAGGTCCCACATACACATGGTCAAGCATATGATACTCACCTTCGCAAACCATTATGGAAGTCTTATGCAGAGAAATATGCTGAATCACATATCAATGCTAAGGATCAACCACCAAAGCAATTGGATATTCAAAGGCATGCTCAAAATTTGGACACAAGGAAACCCCATGTCAAATTTGGGGGCAACACATTAGAACATGACATGCCTGTAGAGTATGGTATACATGGACAAAATAGATATTTCATTCCTCAACATGAATCTATACCAAGTGGTCCATATATGCAGCATCGCTATAGACCTCCTCCATATGAACATGTGTATGATCAATATCATCCATACATGCAACATTCTCCTCCTCCAATTGGTGCCTCAAGCATGGGGTATGGTCCAAGAAGTCGATCTCCACCTAAGAGCAATTTGGAGCAACAAATCAGGGACTTACAAAAGAAAATGGAGGACATAAATACACCGAAGCCAACATACACAATGAGAGACATATGTCCTTATCCATTTGACAAGAGCATTCCAATGCCTCCTTTTCCTACACACTTTGTGATGCCTAAATTTGATAAGTATAGAGGAAAAGGGGATCCTAAGGCACACATAAGACATATTTTCACAGCTTGCATTGAGGTAGCAGTAGAAGAGACATATTTGATGAGATTATTCCCACAAAGCCTAAGTGATCAAGCTATGGAATGGTTCTCCCAACTCCCACCTGGTATTAAGTCATGGGGTGATCTAGCAGAGGCATTTATCCAACATTTCTCCTACAACATAGAGACAGACATATCAGTCACTACTTTGTGCAACACCAAGCAAAAAGAGGGAGAATCTTTTGCATCATTCTTACAAAGATGGAGAAATCTAGCCAGCAGATGCTCTTGTGAAATTCCACAAAAACAAATGGTAGAAATGTTCACCCAAAATGTTAACAAAGACATTGGCTATGATCTAAGGAAAGCTTGTTTGTCCACCTTCAAGGACGTCATTGAAAAAGGCTTAGCAACAGAGAAGGTCCTAATTGAACAAGGAGTCATTAAGATATTCAAGGAAAACAAAGATGACTTTAAAGGAAAAGACAAGCCAAGATTTTGGAATAAAAACAAGAACACAGCCAATGATGGTGTTGTTGATGCCAACATAGTGCGACCCAAATAAATTTTTTCTGGATGAAGTTCTACAAACAATCAAGTGAATACTCAAACAACTTCTAAATCATGAAGGAAGTACACTCCATTGGGAGAACCACTTGAGTCAGTTTTCAAAAAGCTAGTGGCAAACAAGGTAATCACTATTCTATATTTTCCTCCATATGAACCAAAGGTTAAACCAAATTGGTGGAATGATGATGAATATTGTGAATTTCACAAGAGGAAGGGTCATAAAACAGGAAATTGTCATCGACTAAAGAACATCATACAAGATCTCATTGATAGAGGTGACATTGAGATTGAAGGACACTCATCCAATCAAGAACATGAGATGTTTAAGGAACCATTCCCAAAACATGACAAAGGAAAAGCTAAAGCCACAGATGACCAAACCAACTATACAAGAGCATCCTATAACTATGATTCAACCATCAATCACATCTCGATGGACAATTATGTCTCTACCATTATCATCAAGGACAAAAACCCTGAGAATTCTACCCAGAGACCCAAGATTGTCCTAAAAGGTGTTGGATCTTCTTCCGAACCTACCTCTGAATGTCATGTTACAACCCATTGAGGTAAATTTACTTTGCAAGGTGCTCCAGCTAAAAACACTGCTTCCTCATCAACCAAGCCTGAGTATGACCCTGTAAAACAATTAGGGAAGACACCCGCACTCATCTCCATTCTTGAGCTCCTACGCATATCCCCCACACATAAATCCATTCTTGACAAAATCTTGAGAGAAACTATCGTTCCTACTGATCTGAATGTGGACCAGTTTCAAGCCATGGTGGGATACCTTTCCATTCCACACTCCCTTACATTCACAGAAGCTGATGATGCCTCCATAAGTCAGCCACATAATGCAACATTACACATTGAAGCCTTCATACACAAACATAGAATCAAATGAGTCCTGATAGATGGAGGAGCAAGTCTAAACATTTGTACATTGAGCACAATTAAACAATTGGGATATTCTGATAAAGCTATGAATTCTACAAACAAAATCACCATCAAGGCATATGACGATGAAGAGCGTTCATCCAAGGGCAAAGTCACCTTACCTCTCAGAGATGGGCTAGTTATAAAGGATGTGGTTTGTCAAGTACTTGATCTGGATCTCACATACAACATATTGGTAGGACGTCCTTGGATTCATGAAATGAGGGCAGTCCCATCTACATATCACCAATGCATTAAGTTTCCTCACAATGGAGTTGAAATAATAGTTAATGCTGACCCAAATCCATTCATATATTGTAACAATCTGTGACCTAGATCAGAAATAATAATTCCAGCTAATCGAGAAGCTGTTCCATATTTAGCATATGTGGATCCAGAATCATTGAAAGCTTCTACATCAAAACAAACAGAGCTCAAAGAAAAATTCAAGGTTAAAGACCTAGGATGTGGTGAGTATATATTTCATGTTGACCAACTCCCACTATCTCCTAAGACATTCAGTCGACAAGAACAATCTATAAACAATTTACAAGGAATTGGGTGTGAACCACCTAGTGTTGTGGCTACTGAGTCTGAATGCAAATCTCCTCCAGTGGTGCAAGCAACTCTTGATATCAATAGTCCTAAGAGTGGTTCCAGCGAAGAATCTATTGAGCATATCGCCAGCCCTCTTGATAACTCACATAGCCTTACCATATCATCCACTCATTCCATTTCTACTCCACTTCTAGACTTGGATCAACAAGAATCACAAAAGCCCTTACTCATTGGGGATCAAAAATCAAGCTTTGACAAGAAAAATCTACAAGTCAAAAATAAAGAAAAGTCCTTCAGTCCAAATCAAAATCAAAAGCTATTGGACTCTGAAAAAATCAAAGGCAAGGATAAAAATCCTCTGAAACAAAAAGAACAAGAGTTGATCTCCCCTAATATCAAAATAACTGGGGGCAAAAGTTCTAAAATTTCAAGCCAAAAGTCATATTTGTTGATCCTAAGTTTCCATCATGCTATCCTACTTTCACTTCTTTTCACAATCATAAGCCTTCATCACTCATCTACTTGTTCCATACATCCATCCCCTTCTAGCGATATATCATGGACCTTTAATGGAGCTTCCTCAAGGGACTTTGTTATCAGGGATGCCCAAACTTCTTCAGGTGACATGCATACGGGCCTATGCAGTCCACATATTAGTAATTCTATCTCAGTTCCTTTATCAAGGAAGACAGTCACTCAAGCTACACATCATTCAGTCAAGAAACAATGTAGTTACAATCATAAAGTCAAGCCTCGCACATTTGAGGTAGGTGATTTGGTTCTCAGAGAAAACCCTAAAAATTAGCAAGACAGAGAAGAAGGGCAAGTTTGAACCAAATTGGCTTGGTCCTTACATCATTACAACAACATATGGATCTGGGGCATATCAGCTCTCAACTACAGAAGGTGAACCTTTGGAGGATCCTATCAACAACATGCACCTTCGCAGGTTCTACACATAGCTCTTTGGAATATCCTAATTCAAAAATACAAAAAAATCAAAAATTTCAAAAATACAAAAAAATCAAAAATTTCAAAAGTACAAAAAAAATCAAAAAATTCAAAAATACAAAAAAAATCGTTACTTGGTGAAAACCTGGCAAACAGGCGCCTTGTGACACAAAAAACATTGAAAAATTGAAAAAAGTAAAGAAAAACATTTCGTCCAACGGTGAAAACCACTTCGGTGGCGCCCTGGGCAAGTACCATGGTGAAAACTGGGTCACTAGCGCCATGTGTAGAGACATTGCTCCTCCCTCCTTCAGGATTCTCTTTCATCACTTCACTTTGCACACACTCACAACCTATTCATTCATAATAAACTTACACATTCCCATCATGGCTTGTTATTGATCTACCCAAGATTGGTTTGCCATTCATAATAAACCCCCCTTTTCACTCCCTTTCCATCCATAATAAATCAGATCCTATCTGTGGCTAAGGCAAATCCTACGTCTAGTGATGGGTGTGGAACAGAGAGCATCACATGTTTCAAGGAGTACAGTTTCTTCCAGCTTCCTTCAATCTATCTGTGCCCAATTCGCAATAAAGCAACATCTGCATCACCAATCCGCAATAAAGTTCCATCTTCTTCGCAATAAAGTATCAGTTTCATGGGTTTAGTCAGTTTCAGATGAGACAACAACAACAATGGGTTTCAACAAATCAAATCTTTCAATAGACTCAGACAACATATGGTTCAGTGCTATCTATCCTTTCTGTGAAAGTAAACATTGTGACCACAATCAAATAAGACTTATACAAGTGACAAGAGACACTAAACTTGAGGACTATAGTGGATGTTGGTGTCGAGTCTTGGTTTTCTTTTGATTTCATCTTTTTTGGTGACATGTCTTTTAGCTTTTCCAGGATGTCTCTGACTAGAGATTCTATCTCCAGGATGTCTTTGACTAGAAAGGCGAGGATGGGGTATCATCACCTATTTGTATTTGCTGTCTGTAGATTGTCTCTTAGTAATGCTATGACTTGTCCAAGGATATGAGGACACTGTGAGTCTAGCGTGAACTGGGGCATTCCTTGTTTGTGACTATCTTATCTCCATGCAAACAGGTACAATGACTTTCTGGGTTGAACATATGTCTCGATTGTCATAGCCTACTTGCCAGAATAAAGCTCAATGATGATAACGCACAAGAAGCTCTTTCACTTTCATATCTTCTTTCTTCCATCCCCCTTTCTTGATTGACCTCCATCATCCTTCTCGAGTCTGCATAGCCTGCTATCACATGACTAAGTATAATGACACACCAAAAATATTTGCATTTCATGTAGTTGCACCTGCATTACCACATATAAGCATTTCATACATACATATAGATATCACAACTGCATCACATCCTGTACACAACACCTGTTAGCACAATTTACATTTGCATTATCATATTCATCTGCATTACATACATTCACATTTGCATCATGCATACACATATAAAACATCAAAGAACAAAAATATATGGCATTGCATCCATATCATAAGCATCACATAAGAACATACATTACATAAGTACACATGCATATAGTTTCCGCAAAGCTGAATCATCTCATATATATATATATATATATATATATATATATATATATATATATATATATATATATATATATATAAAGTGTCATGATACAATGATGTCAAAATCATATGGCTACAATCACCTGCAGGTGTCTACATCATCATACAAAAATGGTACAATACTGATACATAGGGAGCCCTCTACGGCTATGATAAACTCCCTCCCTCAGAGCTGGCTAGACTTGACAGAGTCTAAGCCCTAGAAGGACCCACCCCAAGATCATCTCTCCTGGCCCCTGTGTCCTCTGCAGCCACCCCTCATGTCGCCCTATCCGGACAAAGGAACCCACTGATAACTCCTGCCAACACTGTTGGTAGTGCTAATCTTGTCCATGTCATGGTATCCCATGCCACATGTCCTGCCCTCATCTCCAGTCCTGGATCTTGAAACACTCGTCTCAATGCATCCCTGTCTCTGTCTCGATCATAGGGTACTAACTCCCCATCGATCGGTATCCTCAGTATCCTGTATACATCCTCTAAGGTGACTGTCATCTCTGTTGGAATAATGATACATTTGTCATTAGTGAATAACACTTAGTGAAAACACTTATTCGATTTTGAATGCTTACCGAGCTCAACACTCAGTCTACAGCCTATACCGAGCATTCAGTAAAGCTCACCGATTAAACAGTTCAAACCGAGCAGTAAGACTGTCACCGAGCATATGAGACAAACAGCAGTTACCGAGAAGTCAGTTCTCACCGAGTCACCAGTGGTTACCGAGTGACACTATATCTACCGAGTCACCACAGCTACCGAGTTCCAAGCTACACTTCGGGACTAGTATGGACCGAGCTTCTACTCTTACCGAGAGCATGACGATGCCAAGTACTGTAGTGGACGGCGTGTATCAGAAGATCACCGAGCCAGCTTGAGGAACCGAGTATCTACCGACTCAGTAATATTTTGTTCACCTATGTAAGGCCGACTTAAGAATGAGTTTATGTTATTAATTTGTATAAGGCCGACTTTATGAAATGTAAATGTAATTATGGACGGTATATATATGTGATGTATTATACCATCTGTAGTATGAATGAAAAAAAATGTAAGATGTATGGATATGCGAAATTAAAAAGAGCAGAGCAGAAACTGCATTAAGGCAGCAGACCAGAACATTTTCGCAGAGTCAGTAAAGGAGCAGAATCGACATATCTATCTCAGAAGGAGATCAATACTCAAAGGATCTTATCAGCAATAAAGTTGTAAGTCAAGATCTACTGTTTCATCCTAACAGTTGAATCAGTTTGTAAATCCTTTTACCGGGTAGACTTAACAGTCTTTTGTAAATCTCTTAACCAAGTGCATACTTCATTGTATGTTTGTAAATCCTCTAACAAGGTGGACCTAGCAGTCCAAATTTGCTTCTAACAGGGCAGATCATCAGAAGTGATCATTGTAAGCCTTAACCGGCCAACTTTTACTGCAGTACCAAAGTTTTGTGGGTACCATCCCCACCCCAGTTTTACTTTCTATTTGGAAGGTTTTTGGGTCACCAAATCTTTGTGTTATGTGTTGTGAATGATTATATTTCCATGCATGCAGTAGATTAAAAGGATGAATGGTTTAATATATGCCAGTGCAGAAATGAATTAAAAGAGTTAAGTGTTACTGATTCACCCCTCCCCTCTCAGTAACTTGGTTAGTCCTGAATATTTTCAACAATTGGTATCAGAGCATTGTGGTTCTCAGAGTAAAAGTTTGACAGCTTGAGAAAAGATCAAGACAATGAAGATATTCAGACTTGACAAAGCTATTGAGAATGAAAAGCTAGATCTGGAAATGGCCATAGCACAACTCAAAGAAGCAAGAGAACATCTTTCCCAATCCCTAAAAAGAAGAAAGGAACTAGCAAAAGAAATAAATGATCATGAGTATGTTGAAACAAAAATTGAAGATCTCTTTCCTACAAGCAGTTCAAATGAAGTAGATGAAGCAAACAATGCAATCAAAGAACTCCTAGAAAAAAATGGATTACTGCAAAAAGAAGTAAGGATGCTAAGAAGAGAATAGGAAATTCAGTCTGCAAGATTTTGTGAAATCTTGGAACAAAGGAATAAAATGCAAAATGAAATAGAAGGAAGAAACAATGAAATTGTACAGCATGAAGATCTCACCGAGCAACTCTCCAATGCAAATGAAGAGATCAGAATTCTCAAAGATCAGAATGAAAGTTTGAAAAATGAGCTAGATATTCAAAAGCAAGCAAATGAAAGGATGATGAAAACTCAAACAGACTTGGATCAATTAAATAAGCAAAATCTTCACAAACAAAAAGGTAAAGCTGGTCTTGGTTACAATGAAGAAGGTGAATCTTCCGAGCAAGGTAGCCATAGAAATCAAAGACCTACATGCAATTACTGTGGTAAGACAGGTCACACATCAAACAAATGTTGGAGCAATGGAAAGACAAGATTCAAAGGCAAATGCTACAGCTGTAATCAGCATGGTCACAAGGCTAGTGAATGCAAGGAAAAACCAAAATTTGAAGGCAAATGTCACAAATGCAAGAAACAAGGTCACAAGACATCAGAATGTAGAACAAAGACATTCACTCCAGCAGAACAAATTGTCAAAGCAATATTTGGTTGGGATTACAATACCTGGTGCAGATGTCATTATTGTGGAGAATATGGACACATTGGGATGAATTGTACAAGGCATCATCTAAGGAAGAAAGATACAACCGTAAGATGTTATACATGCACTGAACTCGGACATATAGCCAAGAACTGCATGAACACAAAGAAGGTTGAAGATGAAAAGAAAGCTAAAGCTGACAACATTCGGAAATAGATGAGACAGCAGTGGGTTCCTAAATCTACCGAGCAGGATAATTCAAGCAATGGTCCTGTCACTCAAGAATCGAGTGACCCCACCATTACAAATTAGATCCATTAAAGAAGATAAGGAACTGCATTTTCAAAGCCTTACCATAAGCAGTTCCAAAATACAAAAGCATAATCGATGAAATCAGTATTTCCAATACATACAGAAAAGTCACTTACCGAGTTGAATGTTACCGAGCATGGTAAAACTGCAGACCTTATCGAGTTAGGTCAGTCTTACTGAGCAATCGCTAAAGTCATTAAGTCATCTCACCTACCCACTTATCAAGCATTAATGACAAAATTTTAATAAAAAGGGCAAAATTGACTTCATTCTTCACCGCGTTATTCAGCATTCGAAGAGCTTAGGTTTTCAAAGTGCTTAAGGAGATTTAAGACGAATTTGCAGCGAAGGATCTAAAAAGAACTCGTTCCATTCAGCAATGACTTCCACTAGCACCACCAGCAGGAGCAAGGCGAAGAAGACTTCCAATATGTTACTGAAAGGAGTTAAATGGACAACGCCAAACTTCAAACTCGTTCCAGCGATCGCAGAATCACTCGACCCAAGTGGAGCACAGTCCAGAATTCCTTCCAAGGTACTTCTTATCAATGACATTCGTACTCATTTCAAATGCACTATTCAGGAGTTAGGGACTTTAGAAATGGACAATGCCCTAAGTCAGCTATGTGTTGACAAAACCCTAAAACCCGAGCATAGACATTTGGAAATCAAAGGTTTGACCCATATCCCACACCTACCAAGAAATTTTCAAGTGAAATGGATTAGGTATGTATTGAGCCGTGTACATGATGGGCAACTATGGTTAGATCAACCTATCTTAATAACAAAGAAGATGATTCATAGAATCACAGGTTTACCGATGTCAGACAAAGCAAAATCCACCAAAACCCTAGGTCGGGATGAACTGCAGGAGTTAACTCTTGCCGAATGGGATGGCAGAGGATTGAAAATTAACAATGTATCTGATGTTGAACTTAAATTTGGTATTATTATCATTGCATATAAGCTGTATAGTTCCAGTAGGCTAAATAGTGTGGCATGTGAGGCAGTAGACCTTGCCTACAAGGTAGTAAAGAAGAACATGGATTTTGACCTAGTAGAGGTTTTAATAACACAATTCAACAAGAACATGGACAGTATAAGGACATCAAAGAATAATCCATGCAAATTTGGTTCTTTGTTGATTTGTATATTTTTCTATGTACAAAAATTTTTCCCTTCTAAAGGCACAGTAGTATGGAGGAAGGATACTCCAATTTTGTATCAGATAAATGAGTTTATAGCAGAAATAGGTCAGAATTTTGAGACAGTAATGGATAATTATTTTGAAGAATTTAAGGACAAAATGAACAACAGGTTCAGGATTCCTCCTAAGTTGGTAAAAGATTACAAGGATGATATATGTTTCATGGTAGACTGTGATAAAGTTTACATCCAGGCAGCCATACCCCGAGTGGCATGGGTAAAACCATTGCCCTATGAAATTAACATAGATGAAGCAAGGGATATAATAGAAGCCCTGATAAATGAACCAGCCATTCCCAACACCCCTGCATTTGGCACTTATGATGAGGCCAAAGCCAGAATTGAGCTTGAAATCAAGCTTCCAAAGGCCATCACCAGTACCAAGAGAATGGCAGCTAAAGAAACAGAAGAAACAGGAGAGGAATCAGAAGAGGAAGCAGAAACACCAAAGAAGAAAGGCAAAGTAGTAATCACCAAGCCCAAACCTAAAACTGCAGTGTTCACAAGGAGAACCAGGAAAGGGCAGAAAGAAAGTATAGTTGTATTCAGGAAATCCCCTCCTACCTTCGAAGAAAAATTGAAACAGTTGGAACAAGGATCTGGCATGTCTAACTTCAAGGCACTGAAGTATGAAAGCAGATCAGATGCAAATCGAGGAACTTTTACTGAACAAAATGGGTAAATGGAAATATACCCCAGATGATATCAGTTCTCAAATTCCAAATGAGCTTCTACTCAGGATTAGACCAAGATGGACTTCAGCAGTGCAAACTGTCAAAGACATTTATGCACAAACCTTAAAACAGTTGTTACCGAACCTGACATATAAAGAAGTAAAAGAGGCATTAAAGGAGAATGAACACCAAATGACACTTAGGTTTCATACCTTCTTAGTTCTCTCCAAGCAGATAGAAGCAATAGTAAATAATGCCACAATTGTGTGGAAAAGGATATATAAGCTGCAAATGCCATCTGACCCCACGGTAACAATTGAGGGTGATAAAGATGATGAAGAGGATGAAGAGGAGAAGGAAGAAGAAGAAGCAGCTGAGGAAGAAGGTGACACGGTAATAATAGATGATGAAGAAGGTGACACGGTGATAATAGGTGATGAAGAAGATGATCCTGAACAGGTAGCAGCAGAAGTCATTGCATCTCTTCCTCACTCACCTCAGAAAGGTGTTGCATCATCAGCTTCAGCCAGCAGGATTGTGAGCACAGTAGCTACATCTATTGCTCAATCCTTGCCAATCACCTCTCAGCTCCAGCCAACAGTTACCTCATCCACCGAGCTACAGAGCATGTCATTATCTATCGGGATGTAGAGTGTTGCCTCTATCGAGCAACAAGTGACTTCTTCAGTCACCGAGATCACAACTTCTCCTGCAGCATGTATAGTAAGTTTTGCAACCTCTCCAGTTTTGACACATTCTTTAGCACAAATGATCACACCAATCAGCACTCCTGCATGTACATCAATTTTGGGAACAGTCAGTACATCCATGAGTCTTCCTCTAGTAAATCCCATTCCAGTTATAACAGCTACTCCAACCTTATCAACTATTGTAACTACATCAAAGGGTAAGGAAGTAAGCACAGAAGTAATACAAAAGACACCTTTAAAACTTTTGCTTACCGGCAAGGCTATAGAGGATGATATAGATCTGGATAAAGAGATTGTCATTCCACAAATAGACCTCAATACTGCATCAATTGATGAAATGAGATTGATCAGCCAGTTGTTAGAACAGAAAGCAAAACAAAAACAACTAAGAAGTGAGAGAGACAGGGAATTCAACATCATAAACGGTGCAAAGACCATTCTCACAGATGCCTTAGGTATAAAAGTTGATCCCTCTCAACACATTTTGCTACAACTCGAAGAGGCTGTGAATAGATTCAATGAGGACTCATCAGGAGAAGAGAAACTGATAGAAAGAACCGAGAAGAAATTTGATAACAAGGTGCTTGAGCACATTGCTCAGCAGATAGCAATAAAACAAGTTGAATTAACCACTATTTTGGCCAAGTTAGAAAATTCTTTTAATAATATAACTTCATTTTGTGCAAAGTTATGTGATGTTACCGAGTTCACAAAAGGAATCAGAGATCAACTGAAGAAAATTGATGATGATCTGAAAGTAAGTGCACAACAGTTGCAGCTTGACCCCAGCTCAAGCTCAACTCACCATTCAAACATCAGATTCCTATTAGATAAGCAATCAGAATTGCTCAGGGAAGATGCAAGGATCCGGTCTACATTGTTAGATATTCAGAATATGATCCTTCCTAACATGGATACAATGCAAAAACACATTACACATTCCAAAACATTGATCCATGATAACAGTTTTTCAGTTGCAGAGCATGTAATTGAACTATCAGCCAAAGTTCAAGTTGCATTGTCTATTTGCACAATTTTGCAAGAAAATTGGGATAAGACCTTGGCTCATATCAAACAAGTACACTCAGAGTTTATCTCACACTTTAATATTTCTATTTGAGTTATCTATTCTTTGGCATTATTGTCAAAAAGGGGGAGAATATGGAATATATTAGAGACAAAGGGAGAATGATCAAGGGAGAATGTAAATAACAATTGGTATAGAGATAAGTGTATAGAATTATATGTATATTCTATGGGGGAGTTATGTATAGTGAGATATACAGGTATATACAACAATCTACAATTGGTATCAATTTTGAAGAATCAAGTCAGCATGACAGATTCATTTTTGTCTCATAAGTATTTTTGTCACTAATACCAAAGGGGGAGATTGTTGGAATAATGATACATTTGTCATTAGTGAATAACACTTAGTGAAAACACTTATTCGATTTTGAATGCTTACCGAGCTCATCACTCAGTCTACAGCCTATACCGAGCATTCAGTAAAGCTCACCGATTAAACAGTTCAAACCGAGCAGTAAGACTGTCACCGAGCATATGAGACAAACAGCAGTTACCGAGAAGTCAGTTCCCACCGAGTCACCAGTGGTTACCGAGTGACACTATATCTACCGAGTCACCACAGCTACCGAGTTCCAAGCTACACTTCGGGACTAGTATGGACCGAGCTTCTACTCTTACCGAGAGCATGACGATGCCAAGTACTGTAGTGGACGCCGTGTATCAGAAGATCACCGAGCCAGCTTGAGGAACCGAGTATCTACCGACTCAGTAATATTTTGTTCACCTATGTAAGGCCGACTTAAGAATGAGTTTATGTTATTAATTTGTATAAGGCCGACTTTATGAAATGTAAATGTAATTATGGACGGTATATATATGTGATGTATTATACCATCTGTAGTATGAATGAAAAAAAATGTAAGATGTATGGATATGCGAAATTAAAAAGAGCAAAGCAGAAACTGCATTAAGGTAGCAGACCAGAACATTTTCGCAGAGTCAGTAAAGGAGCAGAATCGACATATCTATCTCAGAAGGAGATCAATACTCAAAGGATCTTATCAACAATAAAGTTGTAAGTCAAGATCTACTGTTTCATCCTAATAGTTGAATCAGTTTGTAAATCCTTTTACCGGGTAGACTTAACAGTCTTTTGTAAATCTCTTAACCGAGTGCATACTTCATTGTATGTTTGTAAATCCTCTAACAAGGTGGACCTAGCAGTCCAAATTTGCTTCTAACAGGGCAGATCATCAGAAGTGATCATTGTAAGCCTTAACCGGCCAACTTTTACTGCAGTACCAAAGTTTTGTGGGTACCATCCCCACCCCAGTTTTACTTTCTATTTGGAAGGTTTCTGGGTCACCAAATCTTTGTGTTATGTGTTGTGAATGATTATATTTCCATGCATGCAGTAGATTAAAAGGATGAATGGTTTAATATATGCCAGTGCAGAAATGAATTAAAAAATTTAAGTGTTACTAATTCACCCCTCCCCTCTCAGTAACTTGGTTAGTCCTGAATATTTTCAACATATCTCACCCATCAACAAATGAAACATACAAATCTCTGTGTGTCATCTCTCAACCAGTGCAGTCAGCAAACTCATGTTCACTCAAAACTCAGGCACATACAGAATGTATCTCAGACCCATAACCTCAATGGTGGCCCTGTCCTCGAATCTTAGCTCAGGTCACAACCTATGAGTTGATGTGAATCTCTCCTATGACTCCAGCATAGGCAAATACTCCTGTAGTCACACAAATCAATCATCTCAGTCCTAGTGACACTCACTGTTCATCACAAAGTGTTGCTTCTATCCTAGTGGTACTCCTTGTTCATCACAAAGTACTACATGTTTGGCACTCCCTGTTCATCACAAAGTGCTCCTCACATTTGCACTCACTGTTCATCACAAAGTGATGCTCATATTTTAGTACTCCCTGTTCATCACAAAGTACTATATCTTGGTACTCACTATTCATCACAAAGTGCCTTGATCTATATTATACTAGGGCCTATGCTTGAGTGACTCCTCTTGAGTAGTTTCTTGAATTGGCAACGTATGTTCTATCACAGAATTGTCAATATTAGCCCTATTTGCTATCCTAGTCTTCCCTAGAGGACCTGCTTGAGTGTATCCTCTCAACAGCTTATCCAATCGACAACATATGTTCATCACAGAACTGCCGATTTGACCTAGAAGACAAAAATTCACATTTTTGGACACAAACGCGCTTTCCTGACATAAACATGCATTTCTTACATTACCTAGCATGCATTAATGACAACAATAAATGCGTCAAAGTACAAGGAGGTTTTGTGGTACTTACTAGCTCTCCTGCCTCTACCGGCCTCTGGAATCGGCGAACGCGGTCGAATATGTGAACAAAGGCCATCGCTGCTGACTACTGCTGCTCTATTTTGCTCTGCACTCTGCTCTCGTGGATGTGTGGATGACAATGAGGATGTATTTTCCCTCGTGGTCTATCTTATAGACTACCCTAGCCCTCGTCTCTCGAGTCAATCTTCATTATCCCGTGACTTTGTCACTTTATCTGGTCAGTCCATTCTAGCCTTTCTTTCTTATCGAGAGATTGTCTGTGATCTTTTCAGGCATTTTTTCATCCAGTCTCTCGAGGGGGCATATCATTCCCATCTTGGGGAAACTCTGTATCAGTTCATCTTATCTTCTTTGAAACAATGCGACAAGCCGCATTGTCTTAAAGAGGGGCAAAATGTAGACACCCAAAATTGTCCAGTTTAATTAAATAAATATTTTATTTATTTAATTATCTAAGCTTAATTCTTCTATTAATTAAATAAATCTTTATTTATTTAATTAATTCATTTATCCTCTTCTAGCCTTATTTCTCATTTAAATAAATACCTTTATTTATTTAAATTTTCCTTTTTCTAAATTAAATAAATATCTTATTTATTTAATTGATCTCACTACTTCTATTAATTAAATAAATCTTTATTTATTTAATTAATTCATTAACCTTTTCTACCCATGACACATGTCATTCATCTCTTAATTCCTACACTACCTACCCCTTTCATTATTTTATTATTTCTTTTACCTACCCTTCTAATCATAGCTGACCTCCTTTTACACCTCTCAATCTTATCCCTCCATTTCTTATAGTGTCTTCTATATAAGGAGATGATTCCTTCATTATCAACCCTAATTGTTCTATGCATTCTAATCATCTTTTATGCACTTGACTACACTACGATCCTACTAGCAACCACATTCCGTTCTTTGTTGAGCTCTTGTGCACATAAAATCTGAGAGCAAATATATCAAGCAAGATCAATGGAGATAGGAAGAATGGAGATCCAAACCCTATTGGACATGTGATGGTATAATCTTTGTGATTTTGTTTGATTTGCATTGTCTTAGGTAATCTTCATATGTTATGGTGGATCTTTGTTGTTGTTAGGCTAGGGTTTTGTGGTTGAATTCATTTAGCCTTTCAATATTGTTATTATTGTTATCCATTTTCACCATATACAATCCCCTATCGATTGAGTGAAGGTATCATTCCAAAGAATTGTTGTAGAAGAGTGGCTGCAGAGCTATTTTCTTCAAATAAAGAGCAAGTCAATTTAGTTGCAGAGCGGATTCCTTTAAGCTAAAAATAGGTTTTCTTGTACTTTTTTGTGGTAATTCCTTTGCAGTGTGTTTTAATTGGGGTCTTGATTTGTCACAAAACCAGTTGGGGATAATAGTCTAGTTGCTTGCATATTTCAAAATGGCACCTAACAAAGAATTTTCAGGGAAAGTTAATTACCAGGAAAGGGCCATTTGTGATGATTTTCTTGAGTAGTTGACATTGTCGACTAATCAAGCATTAAAAGAAAAAGAATTGGTGCCAAGAGCTCCTCGTTTGAAAATAGGAGAAGGGTTATATGATAAGGGTAATTGGTTGAGAGATCCATAGGCTGAGTTGTTTGGGTTGGGGTTATTCAAAGTTGGATTCAGAATGAGAATTTCTCCAGCCCCGCAGAATAGTATCTGGGAGTTAGATGTCGGGAAATTGGTAGTTCTAGGAGTATTCATGGATATGGATCTATTGACTCAATTTGCACATAATTATGATCCAGTCACAAGGAGAATTAGGGATATAAATAGGAAAGCCCTCATTGAAATCAATAATGAGGAATTCAGAAGTGCTTTTGGGCTTAATGAGTTTAACAATTTTCTGGAACCCATTAACTTCAAATCATTAGCTCAAGTATACAGTGCACAGAGGAACCACCTTAGAAATGGGCCTCCTAAGGAATTTTTTGTGAAGATAGGTGGGTTGACAGTTGTAGGACTCAACACTAAAGAGCCCTTCTCATTGAATCTATTCACCCTTAGGGCTAAGGGAATGTATTGGTCACTTTGCCAGATTTTGGGAGAAGATGCTGAGGCAAATATGCCCAATCATTACATGCTAATGATTGTTTAGATTTTGAATCCTTCTCTTACAGTAACATTTGATTATGTTTCTTTTGTTACTGATGCTATTCATGGAGGGTTGATAGGAATAAAAAATGTGAAGGTTGATAGGCCTTTCGGATGGTATTCACTCGTCATGCATCTATTTCTATTCAAAGGTGGTGATTATTTCATAAGTGGAATGGACCTTACAAAAGAGAAAGAAGGAGGAAAGATGCCAGTGCAACTATGGAGTACTATGCTGTCATGGGATAGAGATCATGCCAATTTCTTAAAAATTGATAAATATTTTGCATCAAAGATTAGGACTCTCCTCTGCTCAGAAAACCCAAAAATCCCCAAGGTTCTTTTGGAATTTATTAGACCAAAAGAATTTGCAGAAAGTATAAAGATTGTTCATAATTGGGGTGATATGTACTTATACCCTGTCTCCACAGTTTTCAGAGTATTCGGTTTCTGAGGTACTCCATTCTTATTGCCCTATCAGGTCCCTCTCAAAGTGGGAATTGCAGAATTCCTCAGACAAATTGGTAGTGTGCAAGAGGTAGAGCTGACAGGTAGGGGTAAAGGGACTATTTTCCCTACGGTTACTATAGCCCATCAATTTGTAATAACCAAGGGAGGTTGGAATTGTTTTGAGGATTTTCTCAAACCTTATCATTTGTCAACTGCAATATCCAGGTGTGCCAATCCAGAAGATTTCTTGAATGACATGTTTAGAAAGAGAGTAGTGTGCAGAGGTAGACCCCATCAATTTTAGTTTCCTGAAGACCTCATTAGAAATGAGTTTGATCTAGATGAGCAGGAGCTGAGGAAAGAAAAATGGGTGGCTTATAAAAAAGCCTTAGATTTTGTACATCAGTTTGATGCTAGCTATGACCCATTGGCTAGCTTTTTCCCTTTTGAGGAGAAAATAAAGTTTCTAATTGTTTGCTTTGAGGATGTAATGCAGACTCTCAAAGAAAAGAGGGAGGCTGTGGTTAAAAACAACCCTAAAAAGGAAAGAATGGTTCTAAGTAGGTCTGCCTCCACTAGAGCAATCCCTCCCAGTGACTATACATTGCACAAGAAGTCTCATTATAGTGTGCTGATGCCTACAACAGGGGAGCCCTCTACTTCCAAAGGAAAGAGGAAGATACAAGATGTTATTGACATCCAAGAGAGCCCAAAGAAGCAGAGAGTAGGAAAAGAAGTACAATTTGATACACCCTTGTACTCTCCATCCCAATTCCCTATTCACATAGGAGATGAACAGGCAGCAACTAAACAACTGATACGGTTAGACAGTCTAGGAGAAATAGCCTACACTTATGATGAAGTGGAAGAAGGAATGCCAGAAGAGCCCCTTGCTGCTTAGATGAACATCATTACTAATTAATTTAAGGGCTAGGAGTGGGATCCTAAGATCAAATGGGATAGTGAGGACTTCTTGGCTGACAATAACTTTGTTACATCAGGATCATTCATGCAATTTGTATGGAAGTAGAATATTGACAAATACAATGCAAGATGTGAGAAGAGAAAAGGTGAGCAACCTCACAAAGATCTAGCTTTGGTGGAGGAGGAAATAAAGCAAGAAATGATGGATGAGTTTAAGACCATCACTCCTGAGCAAGGAAGTGATATGGTGGCACAAGCTGGAGTACTCATTCTCCCTGAGTGGGACATAGCAGATGCCCTTGTACTGGAGGCAGTGAGAAAATAAACCAAGCCCATGGAGGGAATAACTTTTAGCAAAGATAATGCTGCACTTGTCATGTGGTCTCTCAAGAGAGATGAGAATAAGAGAAGTAAGGACACCTCAGGGTCAAGCTACCTTGGTAGAATGATAGTGAATAGAGTGCAGAACATAGGGGTGGTGGAAGCTACTAGCATTGTGCTACAGATTGTAAAATTTAGTGTTGCAGTAGCAGAAAGGGAGGCTAAAGAAAAAGCAGACCTCCAAGTAAGGTTGGAGATAATTTTGAAGGCTTATAATAGTGCTAAGGAAGAGGTAAGAGGTAAAGATAGCATCATTGCTAAGTTGCAAAGCCAGTTGATAGGACAATACTATAAAGGTGAGTCTTCAACACTGATGATCTCCTCTTCTCCTACAAGACCTCCACTTACCAGCCCCATCATTGAGTTCCCACCATCTCCAGCACCTTCTAGCTCCCAAATGGTTAAGACTACTCCTCAAGAATTAGAGAATTTAAAACAGGCTCAGGCCTTGTATGCAAAGAAGTATGAGGAAAGAGTAAGGGCTACCATTTCAAGTTTTGCAGATACCATGAGTGCCTCACTATTATATAACAACATAAGAAAGATTTTGGATATGTGGAATGAGCTTAATAGAGATAAGGCCATTTTGATGCCTATTTTTGACAAGTGGAAGCCTACAGAGCAAGACTTGGAGCTAATTTATGTATCCTATGATGATGCAGGGGCTGATCCTATCATCAAATCCACTTGTGACACCACCAAGGACTTAGTAAAATTGGCAGAAGGGGTGGATAATGCTGACAAGAAAATCAACTTGTACAAGAAGGAGTATATTGATCAGGTTATTTAAATCAAACCTTGTCATATGTTGTCCTAAGAGTTTCCTTCACTTTAATATCTCTTCTGCATAGAGTTTAATCATTTTATTATAAGGATGTTGAAGTGAATCAGATTTTGAAGACAACAAAAGTGGTGACTCTACTGGGGAGAGTCACATTAAGGATCCAGATGCAGATTTGTGCTTAAGTTGTAAAGAAAATCATTGTGTGTGTTGAATTCCTGCGTATTATTCTAAAGCTTGTTTTCATAATTCCCATATTCTTGTGGGTGGTGACTTTTTTATCTTGGAACCAATCCTTGTGGATTATCAATCATTCTAAAAGGAAAACAAGCGCAATGCAAGGAGGAAAAAACACCAGATCATTCATGAAGAAGCATCCTCATGAAACTTTGCAAGAGGGTTTGCCAGAGCAATCACGAAGAGGCCAGAAGAGATCAGTGTTACATGAGCTATCAAATGCTGCTTGGGTGCAAAAGAATAATAATACTGGTAAGATTCCTGATCGACCTGTTTATGCAAAGTCTAATTCTTCTTCCAGAGATTTTAAACAAGATATATTGGGCTTCCATTCTGGATTGTTTGAAAATATTGATAATGCACATGTTTTAAATCAAGATTTATCCCATGTTAGTGTCTCTGCAAGAGATAGAACCAGTTCAAATGCAATTAGACACTCTATGCCCAGAACAATTGATGGAAACATTAGTTTGATTGACATAGATCAAGTCAATATATCAGATTCTCAGGAAAATTTCCCTAATGAAGATAAAGTATCCCAAGAAATTGAAGATTTGAATAAGAGAGTCCACCATCTAATCTCCCTAAGAGCCCAAAAGGAAGCAAATAAGGAAAAGGAGGTCAAAGCTAAATTAATGGAGAGAGATAGGCTTCTTAGACAAATAGTTGATCTTGAAGTGCTAGCTAAGGAAAAAGAAAAGAGTGATGATGAAGGCCCTGTGATCAAAGAAATTCTGATCCCCAAAGCCAAGCAAGCATATAGGTCAGTAGTCCAACCAAATAGGGAAGTATTTAGTGATTCTTAGCTTCCTAGGACTAATGTGGATAAAGGAAAATAGAAATGGGTGGATGTTGGAATTGAATCTAAAATTGCAGAGGAGATTTCTCAAAGGTTGTCAGCACATGAGAGAGAAATGGAAAGAATGAGGAAAGAAAAAGAGGATCTCCGAATGGAACTAGAGAAAGCTGAATTGGAAGCAGCAAATTAGGAAGTAAAAAGAAAAATTAGTTACTTAAAGACTCCCCCTATCACATTTCCATCAAAAGACCTTAGTAAGCCTGATCCTCAACAAATTTCCGTTCCCCCGGTTAAAATTCAACCTACATTGCCTATTAATATAGCATCAGTGAGTCAAATTCCTATGAACAGTTAGTACACCCAAATATCTCAGTCTCCAGTTCCGAAAGTTAGAATGACTATGTGAAACAATAATGCTATTAGCCCTTTTCAAAGGAGACCAATCAATTTAGAACAATATAGACAATTGTTCTTTGATGGGATCCCAGGATATCCCAATCATGTTCCTACTGAGTTAAGAGATAGACTCCATAAATTTGTTGGGAACAATGCAATTAGTGCTGAGGAACATCTAAAATCTTTCGGGGACCTAATAAATGATTATGAGATAGTGGATAAAGATGTTATCATGAAACTGTTTGTCCAATCCCTGGTTGATGATGCAAGAGATTGGTACAGAGGTCTTCCAATTAATAGCATAGGGTCATGGGAGGATTTTAAAAATTGTTTTCAAGAGCAGTATGGTGATAAGACTAATGTGAGATTCATGCTCAATGAATTCAATAACATCAAAAAGTCTGATAATAAAATGGTCACTGACTTCAATGCCAGATTCCAAAAGGCTATGCATAGATTGTGTCAGGTGATGAGATTAGATGATAACATGTGTTTAAATACCTACTACAATGCATTTGATTCTAAGATGGCCTATATCCTGAGAGATAAGAATCCACATAACTTGAGAGATGCTTTTAGAATTGCCATTAATGTAGAAAGTAATAGAAAAGCATCCGAGAAATTAGGAACAATAATAGATGGTAGATTATGGCAAGAAACAAAACAACAACCTAATAAAGTTGCTAAGGAGGAAGATAAGATAGAGAAGTTGGTTATTGCAATGAAGGATTTGACTGCCAAGGTAAACAAAAATGACAAACCTCATTATAACTGGCAAGATAGACCCCCTAGATTGTATGACATGCCCTATAATACCAACTGGAAAGATGGAAAACCCCAAAATGAGAAGCCTAAAATTGCCCAAAATCAGGACACTTCAGATCCCTTGAAAGGGAAAACTATCAATAATATATAAAATAATCCCTGGTGTATTGCTTGTGATGGACCACATTCTCCTCATCAGTGTGCAGTGGCTTAGGCTCTTGAAGAATCTATGAGACAAGAAGCTAAGCCTGACATCAATATGTTTGAAACTATCATAGAAAGTGATGAGGAGTCTATACAAAGTGAATATAGTGATGTGTTAGATAATGAAAGGTTTGTTCAAGGACAACTAACCTTAGATTGGCATCCTACATTGAATGTGGTAACAATTGAGGATGAAGAAGTTCATCTTAGAAGGCCTAGTGAGGAAGAAGTTAAAAATCTCACTAAAGCTGCCATTGCCAAATCAAAACACAACTATAACTTGAGGAGCACTAAGAAGGACACTGATCAGGGTGAACCTGGTTCCATGTTCATAAAAGAGGTCACTCAAAAGGGGGCAGCAAGTAGTGCTACTACTATTCCTAAGATTGGTCAAGAAAAAAGGGAACAAGTTAAAGATGTACCCAAGACTACATATGATAAAAACACCAATGATATACAAGGAGTTACCATAGTAAAAAAGACAAGTCAATTTAAGGCAAAAAGAGTTAGAGCTAGTACTGAAATAAGAAATAGTTCTACATTTGACATGGCTCAAGCTCTTACACAAATGAAGGTCACTATCCCATTAGTAGAATTACTATAGATTAAAGAACATAGGGATGTAGCTTTGTCTTTATTTTCTAGTATGCCTTATAGTGACACAGTCCTACACACTGGTTCAACTAGAATTGGAAAGGATCAAGAGTTCCAAACCCCAGAGGTTTATGTTGGAACCATTATCACTCAGGAGCCCTCATAGGTAGATCCTTTCTATGTTACTCTGTTAGTAAACAACCGGTTGATAAAAAACTGCATGATAGATTCAGGACCTGCTGCTAATGTAATGCCCTATGGTGTTATGAAAGAATTAGGACTGTCAGTAACCACTGTATATGGAAAATGCTATGCTATGGATAACAAGGAAGTACCTGTGATAGGTACAATGAAAGATGTAGAAGTAAAAATAGCAGCATTCCCTGAGGCAACTTACAAAATGGATGTTATTGTTACTGATACCAAGCCCCATTATGGTATGTTATTGTCCAGGAAATGGGCAGCAATAGTAGGAGGAAATGTTCAACTGGACTTATCTTATGCCACCATTCCAATCAATGGAAATCAGGTCAAATTGTACAGAGAGCCACGCACTCCTAGGGTAATTGAAAATGTAGACCCTAATATGCTAAATTGTATGATTGATGTAGATCTTGATAATTTTAGATTACAACCAATTTTGCCCTAGTTGAAGAATATTGACCCCATTGTGGTCGAATTAGAAGCACAACAATATGGTTTATGGCAGATGTATTTTGATGAAGCTTGCTCCAAAGAAGGATCTGGAGCAGGGGTTCTTTTTGTATCCCCATTAGGTATAACTTTTAAGTATTCTTTCTTATTGGCCTTCCAATGCACAAATAATACTGCAGAGTATGAAGCTCTATTGTTGGGGCTTGAGGTTACAAAGAAGCATGGAATCTAGCTGTTGACGGTGTTAAGGGATTCAGAATTGGTTGGCTCTCAGGTGAGATCCAAATATGCATCCAAGAATGATATATTAAAGAGATATAAACATGCAGTTTGGGATGTTATTGAGCATTTTAGTGCATTTTCTATTAATTGGATAGAGTGATCAAAGAATATTATGGCCGATTTCCTAGCTAATGTTGCCTTGAAAAATGATGATGCAACACTAACCGGTATTTCCACTATGGAAATAAAATCTAGGCCTGCTATTCCTGATAATGTGTATAATTGGCAAGTTTTTGCTGATGATGAAGATATTCTTAGATTCATCCAATGTGTTGATGATTATGATGGACAGAAGATTGATTGTAATGCACTAGTGGAGGTGGTTGACAATAGGGAAACAATGTTTGGAAATGATTTGGTCTGCTTGGAAACCAATGAAATACCTAAAGGGTTGGTAGAGCTGGAAAGCATGTTTAGTTACAATGACAATCACTTACATCAACAATCTACCACCAAGTTGGAATAATTAGAGGAGGTAAACCTGGGGACTGAATCATCCCCTAAGTTAGTATACATTGGGAAGAAATTACCCCCTCATGTCAGGACTAACCTTATTAATTTATTGAGGAAATATAAACATGTTTTTTCTTGGTCTTATGAAGACCTAAAGACGTATAGACAAGATCTTTTTCAGCATGAAGTTCCCTTACTTCCAGATGCTAAGCCTTTCAAACAAAAACAAAGACCCATTAATCCCCTGTTAGAAACTAAGATGCAACAAGAATTGACTAAATTAAGAGAAGGGGGGATTATCAAACCTATAAGACATTCTTCATGGGTCTCCAATCTGGTCCCAGTAAGAAAGAAAAATGGGGACATTAGATTGTGCGTAGATTTTAGAAATTTGAATGATGCTTCTTTGAAAGATAATTACTCTTCCCCAAATATGGAAGCCATGCTGTAGAGAGTAATAGGTTGTGATCTTTTATCCATGATGGATGGTTTTTTAGGATACAATCAAGTGTTAGTGAAGGAATCTGAACAGTTTAAAACTGCCTTCACTACTCCATGGAGAACATATGTCTATGTGAGAATGCCATTCGGATTGAAAAATGCTGGAGCTACATTTCAGAGAGCCATGGATGTAGCCTTCAAAGAATTCATTAATATCATCATGGTGGTTTATCAAGATGATCTAACCTGTTTCTCTAAGAGGGTTGATGATCATTGTGGACATTTAGAAAAGGTGTTCAATAAAGCCTTGGAATTTGGTGTGTCACTAAATCCCAGGAAATGTCATTTTGGAGTCACTGAAGGAAAACTATTGGGACACATTGTTTCCAAGGAAGGGGTAAGGATAGACCTTGAAAGAATTGAAGCAATAAACAAGGTGTCTGAACCAAAGAATGTAAAAGGTATTCAATCCTTTCTAGGCAAAGTAAATTTTGTTAGGAGATTCATTGCAAACTTTGTAGAGATAGTGAAGCCCATTGTCAAGTTGCTCAAGAAGGATACCAAATTCTGTTGGGATCAAGAAGCCTTAGAGGCTTTTGCTGAAATTAAGAAGGCCATTCAGGAAGCACCAGTGTTAAAATCTCTTGATTACAGTAAGCCCTTTTCTTTGTTTTCTTTTACTTCATTACATATAGTAGCTGCAGTATTGTTACAAAAGGACAATGAGGGATATGAACATCCCATAGCTTTCTACAGCAAGTCTTTGCAAGCAGCAGAATTAAAATATGAAACCATGGAAAAACAAGCTTATGCTTTAGTTAAAGCTATTAAGGCTTTTAGGCCATATCTGGTAAATGCAAATATCATTGCCTATGTCCCTCATGCTGGAGTTAAGTATATTTTGTCCCAGTCTGAGGTTACAGGGAAAAGATGCAGATAGATTAATAGAATTCAAGAATTTGACTTGGAGATAAAGATCACCAAATTGGTGAGAGGTTTAGGTTTGGCTAAGCTCATGACCGAGTCTAATCTTCTGAACATTGAAATACATAATGTTGAAGTCAAAAGTACTTCAGTCACTAGCATTGAAAGGCAACCTTGGTACTCAGAGATAGTCTGATTCCTAAGAGATGTTGCATTCTCATATGGAATGACACATAATCAGAAAAGAACTTTGAAACTCAAGTCCCAAAAATATGTGCTCTTTCAAGGTGATCTGTTCATGAGAAAAAGAGATGGAGAATTGCTAATGTGTTTGGATGAATTCCAGGCTAAATGAGTATTGACTGAAATGCATGATGGAGTATGTGGGGGTCATTACTCTACAAAGACAACTGCTAGTAAGATAATATAGGCTAGATACTTTTGGCCTACCTTATTCAAAGATGCTCATGCATATGTCTGGAAATGTGACCCATGTCAGAAGTTTTCATCCAAGTTGAAGTATGAAGTAGCCTTACCCCTGAATTCAGTCATAGTGGAAGCCCCTTTTGTCCAGTGGAGCATTGATTTTATTGGAGAGATTGTTGAGAGGTTAGGAAGAGGTCACAGATAGATCATACTAGCCACTGACTATTTCACCAAATGGATAGAAGCTATTCCTACAAGAAGAGCCACAAGTAAGGTTGTCATTGATTTCCTGATGGATAATGTAATGACTAGGTTTGGAATACCTGCTAAATTGGTAATGGACAATGCCATGAGTTTCAGGTCGGAAGAGTTTGTAGGATTTTGTACTAGTCATGGAATACTCATGTCTTACTCTTCACCTTATCACCCTTAGGGGAATGGACAAGCAGAATCCAACAATAAAAGCCTTTTGAACATCATCAAGAAAATCCTGGAAGAAAATAAGAGATCTTGGGATCAAAAATTGAAGTTAGCTTTGTGGGCAAATAGAATAATAGTCAAGAAGGCCATTGGAATGTCACCTTTTGAACTAGTTTATGGTAATCAAGTTAGATTGCCAATGAATAATCTTCTTCCAGTTTATAAATTCTTGCAGGATGAGGACATGGAGCTATCTGAACCTATGGAAAATAGAATGATCCAAATTGTGGAGGTGGAAGAGCTCAGAGCTTTAGCTCATAAAAGAAATCAGAAGATCCAACTGCAGTCCAAATACCTTTTTGATAAAAGGACATCCTTAAGGAAGTTTCAAATCGATGACATTGTTCCTCAGTGGAATGCAAAAGGACAGGACAAGGGAAAGCATAGAAAATTTGAATCATTATGGATTGGTCCTTTTGTGGTCTATGACTCAAATGGAAAGGATTCTTATTTTGTGAAAAATATGAATGATGAAGTACAGGAATTTCCAGTGCATGGATAATTCCTGAAACATTATTTCTCTTGATGTCCATGCATAGTAGGTCCTTTGTTTGTATATATTTTGTTTCCTTCCTGTTGTTTTGTTTGGGTCTGTGTTTTGGTCTATTTCTCTTGAGTTTTTGAGTTTTCTTGTGTTGACCTTGCGATCAACCATCCCCAGTCAGAGCCACTGTTATCACTATTTAAAAAATGGGTTTTCCTTTCCCATAATTGGCTATGTTTATTGAAATTTTGAGTTAGACACACTATCAACTGCTCCAAGCTCTGTGTTAGGTCTTAAAGGTTTAGGGTTTTAATTTTAAATCACTCAATGTTTGATCAAAAACCCTCTAGTTTCTATTCCTTCATTACTTTATCCACTTAAGTAATGGGTCTCGTGGTCATAAGAGGTGTCCCCCCATGTCTTTTGCCTAGGTCGTTATTTGAATTAATTGTAAAAATTCAGGCCTTATGTCTTTTCTTCCTAATGTTGTCAGGCCCAGTAAGTTATACGCAGCTCTCAGATGGATCTATGGTTTTTGCTATTTCATTAAGTGAAGTTGCGCATGGTTTAATACTCATGAAATGATGAAAGGGAAATGCGTTCTAAGTGGTGCATTTGGTTTGGTTTAAAATGGCTTCATCTCATTCAAGATCTAACAGTTGGTGTTATTTCGTAGCCGAAACTTGGAAGTGAAATACCTTCCGTGAAATGGTGAAAGAATTTGGTGGGACCCTATAGCGAAGACTTTCTAAGTGATTAAAAGGTGATCAGGTCCAATCTGATCCGACGGTTCATGCTGTTTCATGGCTGATAGATGCTCGAAGGTTACGCCCTGCAAAACAGCGAAAAGGTTTTTCGGTCTATGAAAAGGAGTCTTTTATAAGAGGCATAACAGGTGATCAAGTCCAATTTGATCTGATGATAAGCACAACTTTGCAGGATGAAGGTGCTCGATAGTTAGTTTTTGTGAAGTAGTGAAATGATGTGGTGCTCCAAGTAGGCAGTCCAGCTGGTTGAGATGATGGCAAATGGTAGAAGGTCAACATAGTCAAGTCGGATTTAAGGATTAAACGGTGGGTCCCAGAGGTGAGTCATGCCGCGGGATAATAAGTGACCTGGCAGATATAGGTGGCAAGGATGAGGTGGAATCTAGTGTTTTCTCTTAGCAAATGAAAAGTTGACATGTCAGCTTTGAAAGTGACTAGATGCCAGGTGTTTGAAGTTGAGTCAGAGGGCCCACATCTACCAGATTCAGTTATGTTGTTAAGCATCGAGCAAGTCAAATACAATCCAATGGCCCACATGAGTTCGTGATGGTAAAGTGCTCATGTTTTATGCCCTACGAAATGGTGAAAAGGTTTTTCGGCCCCAAAGGTAGAGAAAGCATGAGGTTAAAAGGGGATCAACTCCATTTTGATCCAAGGGCTCGCGTTGTTTCACAGTTGTGAACCAACTGAAAGATATGCTTCATGAAATAGCGAAAGGGAAAAGGGTTCGTCTAGGTGTAATGCTAGATGGTGATGTGTCGATTGACACATGGTTTTAGAATAAGTTGAGGGCCTGCCAAGGTGTAACCGGTGGTTAAAAGGGAGAGACATGTGGCTGATGTTGAACTAGGCTCGAACAATTTTCTAAAGCTAATGGTTGAGTGCCACATGGTAGTCAGTAACCAATGAAAAGGTAGCATAAGTAAAGCAAGCATAAATGTCTCCCTTAAAGGATGGTCATCTCCGATCTGATCAAATGCTTCACATTGTTTTATGGCCCTAAGTTGAGAAAAGTTTAAGCTATGAGAAATAGCGAAAGACCATTAGCAGTCAAGATAAAGGCGTGGTTAATGAAGAAGTTAACGGTCCTAGTAAGAGTTAAACACCGAGTAGTTAAAGTTTCATCTAACGCCTGGCACAGCTTCATGAAGGAAAAGTAATCAAGGGATATGCTTCACGAAATGGTGAAAAGGAGGTGGGGCCCAGGGCAAAGGCAAGGCTGTTAAGTCAGTGTAAAGGCCGATCAATTTTCTTTTAATCGAACAGTTGGCGTGTTTTTGTTTCACGAAATTTCCCAAAGGTTATTCTTTGCGAAATGGCGAAGGAGCAAAAGGAAAGAATGTGCAGGTATATTATGACCTATTGGAGTGAAAAATTTGAATTCTCTCATGAATTCAATTCTGAAGGGATGATTGAAGCATGCGGTATCAATGTCGCAGTTAAGAGCCTGGGTACCATATATGATCTCCTATCGATTGAGTGAAGGTATCATTCCAAAGAATTGTTGCAGAAGAGTGATTGCAGAGCTATTTTCTTCAAATACAGAGAAAGTCAATTCAGTTGCAGAGCAGATTCCTTCAAGCTAAAAATAGGTTTTCTTGTACTTTTGTGTGGTAATTCCTTTGCAGTGTGTTTTAATTGGGGTCTTGATTTGTCACAAAACCAGTTGGGGATAATAGTCTAGTTGCTTGCATATTTCAAAATGGCACCTAACAGAGAATTTTCAGGGAAAGTTAATTACCAGGAAAGGGCCATTTGTGATGATTTTCTTGAGTAGTTGACATTGTCGACTAATTAGGCATCAAAAGTAAAAGAATTGGTGCCAAGAGCTCCTCGTTTGAAAATAGGAGAAGGGTTATATGATATGGGTAATTGGTTGAGAGATCCACAATTTGGGTTGTCTGGGTTGGGGTTATTCAAAGTTGGATTCAGAATGAGAAATTCTCCAGCCCCACAGAATAGTATCTGGGAGTTAGATGTTGGGAAATTGGTAGTTCTAGGAGTATTCATGCATATGGATCTATTGACTCAAATTGCACATAATTATGATCTAGTCACAAGGAGCATTAGGGATATAAATGGGAAATCCCTCATTGAAATCAATAATGAGGAATTTAGAAGTGCTTTTAGGCATAATGAGTTTACCAATTTTTTGGAACCCATTTACTTCAAATCATTAGCTCAAGTATACAATGCACAGAGGAACCACCTTAGAAATGGGCCTCTTAAGGAATTTTTTGTGAAGATAGGTGGGTTGACAGTTGTAGGACCCAACACTGAAGAGCCCTTCTCAGTGAATCTGTTCACCCTTAGGGCTAAGGGAATGTATTGGTCACTTTGCCAGATTTTGGGAGAAGATGCTGAGGCAAATATGCCCAATCATTACATGCTAATGATTGCTCAGATTTTGAATCCTTCTCTTGCAGTAACATTTGATTATGATTCTTTTGTTACTGATGCTATTCATGGAGGGGTGATAGGAATAAAAAATGGGAAGGCTGATAGGCCTTTCGGATGGTATTCACTCCTCATGCATCTATTTCTATTCAAAGGTGGTGATTATTTGGCAAGTGGAATGGAACTTACAAAAGAGAAAGACGGAGAAAAGATGCCAGTGCAACTATCAAGTACTATGCTATCATGGGATAGAGATGATGCCAGTTTCTTAAAATTTGATAAATATTTTGCATCAAAGATTAGGACTCTCCTCTGCTCAAGAAAACCCAAGCATCCCCAAGGTTCTTTTGGAATTTATTAGACCAAAAGAATTTGCAGAAAGTATAAGATTGTTCATAATTGGGGTGATATTTACTTATAGCCTGTCTCCAAAGTTTTTATAGTATTCGGTTTCAGAGGCACTCCATTCTTATTGCCCTATCATGTCCCTCTCAAAGTGGGAATTATAGAAGTCCTCAAACAAATTGGTAGTGTGCAAGAGGCAAAGCTGACAGACAGGGGTAAAGGGACTATTTTCCCTACGGTTACTATAGCCCATCAATTTGTAATAACCAAGGGAGGTTGGAATTATTTTGAGAATTTTCTCAAACCTGATCATTTGTCAACTAGAATATCTAGGTGTGCCGATCCAGAAGATTTCTTCAATGGTATGTTTAGAAAGAGAACAGTGTGCAGAGGTAGACCCCATCAATTTCAGTTTCCTGAAGACCTCATTAGAAATGAGTTTGATCTAGATGAGCAGGAGTTGAGGAAAGAAAAATGGGTGGCTTATAAAAAAGCCTTAGATTTTGTACATCAGTTTGATGCTAGCAATGACCCAATGGCTAGCTTTTTCCCTTTTGAGGAGAAAATAAAGTTCCTAATTATTTGCTTTGTGGATGTAATGCACAATCTGAAAGAAAAGAGGGAGGCTATGGTTAAAAACAACCCTAAAAAGGCAAGAATGGTTCTAAGTAGGTCTGCCTCCACTAGAGCAATCCCTCCCGGTGACTATACATTGCAAAAGAAGTCTCATTATAGTGTGTTGATGCCTACAATAGGGGAGCCCTCTACTTCCAAAGGAAAGAGGAAGATACAAGATGTTATTGACATCCAAGAGAGCCCAAAGAAGCAGAGAGTAGGAAAAGAAGTACAATTTGATACACCCTTGTACTCTCCATCCTAGTCCCCTATACATAGGAGATGAATAGGCAGTAGCTGAACAACTGATACAGTTAGGCAGTCTACGAGATATAGCCTACACTTATGATGAAGTGGAAGAAGGAATGCTAGAAGAGCCCCTTACTGCTAAGATGAACATCACTACCAATCAATTTAAGGGCCAAGAGTGGGATCTTGAGATCAAATAGGCTAGTGAGGACTTCTTGGCTGACAATAACTTTGTTACATTAGGAGCATTCATGTAATTTGTATGGAAGAAAAATATTGACAAATACAATGCAAGATGTGAGAATAGAAAAGGTGGCCAGCCTCACAAAGATCCAGCTTTGGTGGAGGAGGAAATAAAGTAAGAAATGATGGATGAGTTTAAGACCATCACTCCTGAGCAAGGAAGAGATATGGTGGCACAAGCTGAAGTACTCATTCTCCCTAAGTGGGACATAGCAAATGCCCTGGTACTAGAGGCAGTGAGAAAAGAAACCAAGCCCATGGAGGGAATCACTTTTAGCAAAGATAATGCTTCCCTTGTCATGTGATCTCTCAAAAGAGATGAGAATAAGAGAAGTAAGGACACCTCAGGGTCAAACTACCTTGGTGGAATGATAGTGAAGAGAGTGCAAAACACAGGGGTAGTGGAAGATACTAGCACTATGCTAGAGACTGCAAAATTTAGTGTTGTAGTAGCAGAAAGGGAGGCTAAGGAAAAAGCAGACCTCCAAGTCATGTTGGAGACAATTTTGAAGGCTTATAACAGTGCTAAGGAAGAGGTAAGAGGTAAAGATAACATCATTGCTAAGTTGCAAAGCCAGTTGACAGGACAGTACCATCAAGGTGAGTGTTCAACATTGATGATCTCCTCTTCTCCTACAAGATCTCCACCTACCAGCCCCATCATTGAGTTCCCACCATCTCCAGCACCTTCTAGCTCCCAAATGGTTGAGATTAGTCCTCAAGAATTGGAGAATTTAAAACAGGCTCAGGCCTTGTATGCAAAGAAGTATGAGGAAAGAGTAAGGGGTACCATTTCAAGTTTTGCAGATACCATGAGTACCTCACTATTATATAACAACATAAGCAAGATTTTGGATATGTGGAATGAGCTTAATGGAGATAAGGCCATTTTGACGCCTATTTTTGACAAGTGGAAGCCTAGAGAGCAGGACTTGGGGCTTATTTATGTATCCTATGATGAAGCAGGGGTTGATCCTATCATCAAATCCACTTCTAACACCACCAAGGACTTAGTAAAATTGGTAGAAGGGGTGGATAATGTTGACAGGAAAATCAACTTATACAAGAAGGAGTATACTAATCAGGTTTTTGAATTGATTCCAGGAGTTTTTGTCAGCCCAAATCAGTTGAAGGACAAACAAGTGTGGCTTAAGGAATTAGAGGCCAAACTGTCAGCTAGAATAAAAGGAATTGTTGATTTAGATGATGCTTCCTTTTTTGTTGTAACAATTCAGGAGATAGAGAAAATCAAATCTCATTATGGTTTTCTCAATTCAGAGGTCAATAAGATGAGAAATTCCTGGAAGAGGTTAACCAAGGTAAAGGAAAAAGTTATTAACTTCACGTGGCCAACTGATGATGTGTACAATGAGTGTATAAGAAAATATGCCATCCAGGATATAGAGCAGTTAGAGGGCGCTCTTGAATAGTTAGAAGAGGTTGCAACCGGACAACAAGTAGAAGAAGCTGTAGAGGTTGAAAAGGACGTGTAACTATTTTTGTAAAAGGCTTTGTAAGTTCTTCTAGAAAAGAAATGATTGTAACAAATTCTCCTAGGAAATTCCAAAGCTATGTGCATCCATATTGTTATAAATGGATACCAGGACTAATAGAAAGAGGATCGCAAAGAATTGTAAGAAAAAACTGCAGAAATTTATCTGAGCTTTTCTAAGTTTAATGGAGAATATTCAAAAAAATTTTGTAATACTTTCTTGAAGATAATATCAATATAGAGACCATCAGTTTTGAGTAAAAACTTTTTGTCGTCTTCAAATGTGTTTGGAATTGTCTACTGTTTCATTCTGAATAATCCAGGGTTATTTTGTTTGAATAGGGGTTGTAAGGAAACTTTCAGTAGATGTGTTTGCTAGCTTTTCTCTTTAGGAGGGAAATTAAATATGCGGGTATCACTTCTACCAGTAAATTCCTTGTGAGATATTTTGAATCTTGATGAGCATAGTTTACTTTGGTATGCATAAATTCTTATATGTGTCAGGCATATATAGGGATCAACAGAAGTCGAGCCAATGGGATGTGTAGAGATATTTTGTTTGGGGAGTATTGTTTGAATTTAGATGACTCTGTGACCTTGGATAAGGCACTGGTATAGATCAAGGTTGTCTATTACATGTTTTGTAGGTCAAAATATTGAATATGAGTATAATTTTCATTCCTTTGTTTCAGTTAGTTTTAAGGTGATTAGATCCACTAGTTTTCTAGACTGGTTTGCTATGGATTTATCTTTTGAAAGTGTGAATTTAGTTCACAAAGGTATACCCGCCTGGACTCTGAGTAGGTCCAAAGTGTAGAAGGTTAAATCAAACCTTGTCATATGTTGTCCTAAGAGTTTCCTTCCCTTTAATATCTCTTTTGCACAAAGTTTAATCATTTTATTATAAGGATGTTGAAGTGAATTAGATTTTGAAGACAACAACCCCTTCCTTGGAAACAATGTGTACCAATAATTTTCCTTTAGTAACCCCAAAATGACATTTCTTGGGATTTAATGACACACCAAATTCCAAGGCTTTGTTGAACGCCTTTTCCAAATGTCCATAATGATCATCAGCCCTTTTGGAGAAACAAGTTAGATCATCTTGATAAACCACCATGATGATATTAATGAATTCTTTGAAGGCTACATCCATGGCTCTCTGGAATGTAGGTCCAGCATTCTTCAATCTGAATGGAATTCTTACATAAACATATGCCCCCCATGGAGTAGTGAAAGTAGTTTTAAATTGTTCAGATTCCTTCACTAACACTTGATTGTATCCTGAAAAACCTTCCATCATGGATAAAAGATCACAACCTGTTACTCTCTGCAACATAGCTTCCATATTGGGAGAAGAGTAATTGTCCTTTAAAAAAGCAACATTTAAATTTCTAAAATCCATGCACAATCTAATATCCCCATTTTTCTTTCTTACTGGGACTAGATTGGAGACCCATGAAGAATGCCTTATAGGTTTGATAATCCCCCCTCCTCTTAACTTAGTCAACTCTTGTTGCATCTTAGTTTGTAACAGGGGATTAATAGGTTTCTGCTTCTATCTGAAAGGCTTAGCATCTGGAAGTAAAGGAACTTCATGCTGAAAAATATCTTTTCTATACGCCTTTAGGTCTTCATAAGACCAAGCAAAAATGTGTTTATATCTCTTTAATAAATTAATAAGATTAGTCCTGACATGAGGGGGTAATTTCTTCCCAATGTATACTAACTTAGGGGATGATTCAGTCCCCAGGTTTACCTCCTCTAATTCTTCCAACTTGGTGGTAGGCTACTGATGTAAGTGACTGTCATTATAACTGAACATGCTTTCCAGCTCTACCAGCCCTTTAGTTATTTCATTGGTTTCCAACTAGACCAAGTCATTTCCAAACACTGTTTCCCTATTGTCAACCACCTCCACCAGTGCATTGCAATCAATCTTCTCTCCATCATAATCATCAACACATTCGATGAACCTAAGAATATCTTCATCATCAGCAAAAACTTGCCAATTATACACATTATCAGGGATGGCAGGCCTAGATTTTATTTACAGAATGGAAATGCCGGTTAGGGTTGCATCATCATTTTTTAATGCAACATTGTCTAGGAAATCTGCCATAATATTCTTTGATCGCTCTATCTAGTTAATAGAAAATGCACTAAAATGCTCAATAACATCCCAAACTCCATGTTTATATCTCTTCAATCTATCATTCTTGGATGCATATTTGGATCTTACCTAAGAGACAACCAATTTTGAATCCCCTAACACTGTCAACAACTAGATTCCATGCTTTTTTGCAACTTCAAGCCCCAACAATAGAGTTTCATACTCTGTAGTATTATTTGTGCACTGGAAAGCCAATAAGAAAGAATACTTAAAAGTTATACCTGATGGGGATACAAAAAGAACCCCTACTCCAGATCCTTCTTTGGAGCAAGATCCATCAAAATACATCTGCCATAAACCATACTATTGTGATTCTAATTTGACCACAATGGGGTCATCATTCTTCAACTAAGGAAAAATTGGTTGAAGTCTAAAGTTATCAAGATCTACATCAATCATACAATTGAGCATATTAGGGTCTACATTTTCAATTACCCTAGGAGCACGTGGCTCTTTGTACAACTTGACCTGATTTCCATTGATTGGGATGGTGGCATAAGATAAATCCAGTTGAACATTTCCTCCTACTGCTACTGCCCACTGCGTGGATAACAACATACCATAATGGGGCTTAGTATCAGTAACAATAACATCCATTTTATAAGTTGCCTCAAGGAATGCTACTATTTTTACTTCAACATCTTTCATTGTACCTATCACACGTACTTCCCTATTATCCATAGAATAGCATTTTCCATATACAGTGGTTAGTGATAGTCCTAATTCTTTCATAACACCATAGGGCATAACATTACCAGTAGCTCCTGAATCTATCATGCATTTTTTTATCAACCGGCTGTTTACTAACAAAGTGACATAAAAAGGATCTACCTGTGAATGCTCTTAAGTGATAGTGGTCCCAACATAAACCTCTAGGATTTGGAGTTCTTGATCCTTTCCATTTTTAGTTGAACCGATGGGTAGGACTATGTTACTGTCAGATATACTAGAAAACAAATACAAAGTTGCATCCCTATGTTCTTTTATTTTCAGCAATTCTACTAATGGGACAATAACCTTCATTTGAGTAAGAGCTTGAGCCATGTCAAATGTAGAACTATTGCTTAATTCAGTATTAGCTCTAACTCTTTCTGCCTTGAGCTGACTTGCTCTTTTTGTTGTGGTAGCTCCTTGTATATCACTAGTATTTTTGTCATCTATACTCTTGGGTACATCTTTAACCTATTCCTTCTTTTATTGACCAGTCGTAGGGAAAGTAGTAGTACTACTTGCTGCCCCCTTTTGAGTAACCTCTTTTATGAACATGGAACCAGGTTCATCCTGATCAGTGTCCTTCTTGGTGCTTCTTAAGTTATAATTGTGTTTTTCTTTGGCAATGGCAACTTTAGTGAGACTTTTTACTTCTTCCTCACTAGGCCTTCTAAGATGAACTTCTTCGTCCTCAATTGTTACCACATTCAATGTAGGATGCCAATCCAAGGTTAGTTGTCCTTGAACAAACCTTTCATTATCCAGCACATCACTATATTCACTTTGTATAGACTCCTCATCACTTTCTATAATAGTTTCAAATATATTAATGTTAGGCTCAGCTTCTTGTCTCATAGATTCTTCAAGGGCTTGAGCTACTGCACATTGATGAGGATAATGTGGCCCATCACAAGCAATGCACCAAGGAGTATTTTCTATATTATGGATAGTTTTCCCTTTCAAGGGATCTGGAGTGTCCTAGTTTTGGGCAATTTTAGGCTTCTCATTCTGGGGTTTGCCATCTTTCCAATTGGTATTATAAGGCATATCATGCAGTCTAGGGGGCCTATCTTGCCAGTTATGATGAGGTTTATCATTTTTGTTTACCTTGGCAGTCAGATCCTTCATAGCAAAGACCAACTTCTCTATCTTGTTTTCCTCCTTAGCTGCTTTGCTAGGTTGTTTTGTTTCTTGCCATAACCTACCATCTGTTCTTCTTCCTAACTTCCCAGATGCTTTTCTATTACTTTCTACATTAATGGCAATTCTAAAAGCATCTCTCAAGTTATGTGGATTTTTATCCCTCAGGTTATAGGCCATCTTAGAATCAAATGCATTGTAATAGGTATTTAGACACATGTTATCATCTAACCTAATCACCTGATACAATCTATGCATAGCCTTTTGGAATCTAGCATTAAAATTAGTGACCATTTCATTGTCAGACTTTCTAATGTTATTAAATTCATTGAGCATAAAGCTCACATTTGTTTTATCACCATATTGCTCTTGAAAACAATTTTGAAAATCTTCCCATGACCCAATGCTATTAACTGGAAGACCTCTATACCAATCTCTTGCATCATCAACTAGGGACTGAACAAATAGTTTCATGATGACATCTTCATCCACTATCTCATAATCATTTATTAGGTCCCCAAAAGATTTTAAATGTTCCTCAACACTAATTGCATTGTTTCCAACAAATTTATTGAGTTTGTCCCTTAACTCTGTAGGAACATGGTTGGGATATCCTGGGATCCCATCAAAGAACAATTGTCTATATTGCTCTCAATTGATAGGTATCCTTTGAAAAGGGGTAATAACATTGTTGTTTCCCATAGTCATTCTAACTTTTGGAATTGGAGACTGAGATATTTAGGTATGCTGACTGTTCATAGGGATTTGACTCACTGATGCTATATTAGTAGGCACCGTAGGTTGAATTTTAACTGGGGGAAGGGAAATTTGCTAAGGATCAGGCTTACTAAGGTCTTCTAATGGAAACATGATAGGGGGAGCTTTTAGATAACTAATTTTTCTTTTGACTTCCTGATTGGATGCTTCCAACTCAACTTTCTCTAACTCCATTTGTAAATCCTCCTCTCTCCTAATTCTTTCCATTTCTCTCTCATGTGCTGACAACCTATGAGAAATCTCCTCTGCATTTTTAGATCCAATTCCATCATCCACCCATTTCTATTTTCCTTTATCCACATTAGTCCTAGGAAGCTAAGAACCACTAATTGCTTCCCTGTTTGGTTGGACTACTGACCTATATGTTGGCTTAGCCTTGGGGATCAAAACTTCTCTGATCATAGGGCCTTCCTCATCACTCTTTTCTTTTTCCTTAGCTAGCACTTCAAGATCAGCTATTTGTCTAAGAAGCCTATCTCTCCCCATTAATTTAACTTTGACTTCCTTCTCCTTATTTCCTTCCTTTTGGGCTCTTAGGGAGATTAAATGATGAACTCTCCTATTCAAATCTTCAATCTCTTGGGACACTTTATCTTCATCAGGGAAGTTTTCCTCAGAATCAAATATATTGACTTGATCTATGTCAATCAAACTAATGTTTCCATCGATTGTTCTAGGCATAGAGTGTCTAATTGTGTTTGAACTGGTCCTATCTCTTGCAGAGACACTAACATGGGATAAATCTTGATTTAAAGCATGTGCATTATCAATATTTCCAAACAATCCAAAATGGAAACCTAATATATCATGGTCAGAATCTCTGGAAGAAGAATTAGACTTTGCATAAATAGGTCGATCGGGTATCTTATCGGTATTACTATTCTTTTGTACCCAAGCAACATTTGATGGCTCATGTAACATTGATCTCTTCTAACCTCTTCATGACTGCTCCGGCAAACCTTCTTGCAAAGTTTCACGAGGATGCTTCTTCATGAATGATCTAGTGTTTTTTCCTCCTTACATTATGTTCACTTTCCTTTCTTATTGTACTTCACAAGGATTGGTTCCAAGATAACAGAGTCACCACCCACAAGACTATGGGATTTATGAAAACAAGCTTAGAATGAAATGTTGCAATTCCACAAACACAATGATTTTATTTATAAATTTAAGCACAAAATCTACTTCTAGATTCTTAATGTGACTTATCCCATCCGGGTCACCACAATATGAAATAAATCTTTCTTAATCAGAAACTTTTAACAATTCATTTATTCCCCAGCAGAGTCGCCACTTTTGTTGTCTACAAAATCTGATTCACTTCAACATCCTTATAATAATATGATAACTCTGTACAGAAGAGATATTAAAGAGAAGGAAACTTCCAAGACAACATATGACAAGGTTTCTTTAAACTTCCAAGACAATATCTCTACACATCCCATTAGCTTGGCTTCAACAGATCCCTATATATGCCTGACACACATAAGGATTTATTCATACTACATCAAACTACACTCATCAAGATTCAAAGTATCCTACAGAGAATTTACTGGTAGAAATAATTCTTGCATATTTAATTCCCCTCTTGAAGAGAAAATCTAAGAAAATTATCTACTGAAAGTTGCCTTACAACCTTATTCAAACAAAATAACCTTGGATTATTCCGAATGAAACAGTAAACACTTGCAAACACATTTGAAGATGACACAAAGTTTAAACTCAAAACCGATGGTCTGTATATTGATATTATCTTCAAGAAAGTATTACAAAAACTTTTGAATATTCTCCATTAAAACTTGGAAAAGCTCAGATAAATTTCTACAACGTTTTCTTACAATTCTTTGCGATCTTTTTTCTACTAGTCCTGGTATCCATTTATAACAATATGGGTGCACATAGCTTCGGAATTTCCTAGGAGAATTTGTTACAATTATTGCTTCTCAAGAAGAAGTTACAAAACCTTTTACAAAAATGGTTACAAGTCTTTTTCAACCTCTGTGGCTTCTTCTACTTGTTGTCCCATTGCAACCTCTTCTAATTGTTCTACATCCTGAATGACATATTTTCTTGTCCACTCATTGTACACATCATCAGTTGGCCACGCGAAGTTAATCACTTTTTCCTTTGCCTTGGTTAACCCTTTCCAGGAATTTCTCATCTTGTTGACCTCTAAATTGAGAAAACCATAATGAGATTTGATTCTCTCTATCTCCTAAATTGTTACAACAAAAAAGGAAGCATCATCTAAGTCAACAATTCCTTTTATTCTAGCTGAAAATTTGGCCTCTAATTCCTTAAGCCACACTTGTTTGTCCTTCAATTGATTTGGGCTAACAAAAACTCTTGGAATCAATTCAAAAACCTGATCAGTGTACTCCTTTTTGTATAGGTTGATCTTCCTGTCAGCATTGTCTATCCCTTCTGCTAATTTTATTAGATCCTTCATGGTGTCACAAGTGGATTTGATGAGAGGATCAGCCCCTACTTCATCATAAGATACACAAATAAGCTCCAAATCCTGCTCTCTAGGCTTCCACTTGTCAAAAATAGGCATCAAAATGGCCTTATCTCCATTAAGTTCATTCCACATATCTAAAATCTTGCTTATGTTGTTATACAATAGTGAGGCCCCCATGGTGTCTACAAAACTTGAAATGGTAGCCCTTACTCTTTCTTCATACTTCTTTGCATACAAGGCCTGAGCCTGTTTTAAATTCTCCAATTCTTGGGGAGTGATCTCAACCATTTGAGAACTAGAAGGTGCTGGAGATGGTGGGAACTCAATAATGGGGCTGGTAGGTGGAGTTCTTGCAGGAGAAGAGGAGATCATCAGTGTTGAAGACTCACCTTGATGGTACTATCCTATCAACTAGCTTTGCAGCTTAGCAATGATGCTATCTTTACCCCTTACCTCTTCCTTAGCACTGTTGTAAGCTTTCAAAATTGTCTCCAACTTAACTTGGAGGTCTGCCTTTTCCTTAGCCTCCCTTTCTCTACTGCAACACTAAACTTTGCAGTTTCTAGCACAGTGCTAGCAGCTTCCACTACTCCTGTGCTCTGCACTCTTTTCACTATCATTCCACCAAGGTAACTTGACCCTAGGGTGTCCTTACTTCTCTTATTCTCATCTCTCTTAATAGACCACATGACTAGTGCAACATTGTCTTTGCTAAAAGTAACTCCCTCCATGGGTTTGGTTTCTTTTCTCACTACCCCCAATACCAAGGCATCTGTTATGTCCCACTCAGGGAGAATGAGTACTCCATCTTGTGCCACCATATCTCTTATTTGCTCAAGAGTGATAGTCTTAAACTCATCTATCATTTCTTTCTTTATTTCCTCCTCAACCATAGCTAGATCTTTATGAGGCTACTCACCTTTTCACTTTTCACACCTTGCATTGTATTTGTCAATGTTCTGCTTCCACACAAATTGCATGAATGCTCCTGATGTAACAAAGTTGTTGTTAGCCAAGAAGTCCTCACTGGCCTGCTTGATCTCAGGATCCCAATCGTGACGCTTAAACTCATTGGTAGTGATGTTCATCTCAGCAGCAAGGGGCTCTTTTGACATTCGCTCTTCTACTTCATCATATGTGTAAGCTATTTCTCGCAGACTGCCTAACTATATCAGTTGTTCAGCTGCTACCTATTCATCTCCTATGGGAATAGGGGATTGAGATGGAGAGTACAAGGATGTATCAGATTGTATCTCTTTTCCTACTCTCTACTTCTTTGGGCTATCTTGGATGTTAGTGACATCTTGTATCTTCCTCTTTCCTTTAGAGGTAGAGGGCTCCCCTATTGTAGGCATCAACACACTATAATTAGACTTCTTGTGCAGCGTATAGTCACCAGGAGGAATTACTCTAGTGGAGGCAGACCTACTTAGAACCATTCTTGATTTTTTAGGGTTGTTTTTAATTACAACCTCCCTCTTTTCTTTCAAAGTCTGCATTACATCCTCAAAGCAAATAATTAGGAACTTTATTTTCTCCTCAAAAGGGTGAAAGCTAGACAATGGGTCATAACTAGTATCAAACTGATTTACAAAGTCTAAGGCCTTTTTATAAGCCACCCACTTTTCCTTCCTCAGCTCCTACTCATCTAGATAATACTCATTTCTTATGAGGTCTTCAGGAAACTGGAATTGATGGGGTCTACCTCTGCATATTGCCCTCTTTCTAAACATGCCATTGAAGAAATCTTCAGGATCGGCACACCTGGACACTGTAGTTGACAAATGATAAGGTTTAAGTAAATCCTCAAAATAGTTCCAGCCTCCCTTGGTTATTACAAATTGGTGGGCTATAGTAACTATAGGGAAAATAGTCCCTTTACCCCTGCCTGTTAGCTCTGCCTCTTGCACACTACCAATTTGTTTGAGGATTTCTGTAGTTCCCACTTTGAGAGGGATCTGATAGGGCAATAAAAAAGGAGTGCCTCTGAAACCAAATACTCTGAAAACTATGGAGATAGGGTATAAGTAAATATCACCCCAATTATGGAAAATTTTTATACTTTCTGCAAATTCTTTTGGTCTAATAAATTCCAAAAGAACCCTTGGGACTCTTGGATTTTTTGAACAGAGGAGAGTCCTAATCTTTGATGCAAAACATTTATCAAACTTTAAGAAACTAGCATCATCTCTGTCCCATGACAACACTATACTCCATAATTGCACTGGCATCTTTTCTCCATCTTTCTCTTTTACAAGATCCATTCCACTTGCAAAGTAATCACCACCTTTGAATAAAAATAGATGCATGAGGAGGGAAAACCATCCAAAAGGCCTATCAACCTTCCAATTCTTTATTCCTATCAATCCTTCATGGATAGCATCAGTGATAAAGGAAGCATAATCAAATGTTACTGCAAGAGAAGGATTCAAAATCTAAGCAATCATTAGCATGTAATGATTGGGCATATTTGCCTCAGCATCCTCTCCTAAAATCTGGCAAAGTGACCAATACAATCCCTTAACCCTAAGGGTGAACAGATTCAATGAGAAGGGTTCTTAAGTGTTGGGTCCTACAACTGTCAACCCACCTATCTTCACAAAGAATTCCTTAAGAGGCCCATTTCTAAGGTGATTCCTTTGTGTATTGTATACTTGAGCTAATGATTTGAAATTAATAGGTTCTAGAAAATTAGTAAACTCATTAAGCCCAAAAGCACTTCTGAATTCCTCATTATTTATTTCAATGAGGGCTTTCCCATTTATATCCCTAATGCTCCTTGTGACTGGATCTTAATTATGTGCAATCTGAGTCAGGAGATCTATATCCATGAATACTCCTGGAACTACCAATTTTCCCACATCTAACTCCTAGATGCTATTCTACGGGGCTGGGGAATTTCTCATGCCAAATCCAACTTTGAACAACCCCAACCCAGACAACCCAACTTGTGGGTCTCTCAACCAATTACCCTTATCATATAACCCTTCTCCTATTTTCAAACGAGGAGCTCTTGGCACTAGTTCTTTCACCTTTGATGCCTGATTAGTTGACAATGTCAACTGTTCAAGAAAATCATCACAAATGGCCCTTTCCTAGTAATTAACTTTTCCTGAGAATTCTCTCTTAGGTGCCATCTTAAAAAATGCAAGCAATTTAACTATTACCCCCTACTGGTTCTGTGACAAATCAAGACCTCAATTAAAACACACTGCTAAGAAATTGCCACACAAGAGTACAAGAAAACCTATTTTTAGCTTGAAGGAATCCGTTCTGCGACTAAATGAATTTGCTCTATAATTGAAGAAAATATCTCTACAACCGCTTTCTCTACAACAATTCTTTAGAATGATACCTTCATTAGATTGATATGAAATCATATATGGTACTCAGGCTCTTAACTATGACATTGATACCGCATGCTTCGGTTGTCCCTTCAGAATTGAATTCATGAGAGAATTCAAAATTTTCACTCCAACGGGTCACAACATGCCTACACATTTTTCCTTTTCACTCTTTGACTGTTTCCTAGAGCATAACCTTCAAGTAATTTTGTCAAACAAAATCATGCCAACTGTCTGATCAAATGAAACTTGATCGGTCTCTACACTGACTTAACAGCTTTGCCTTAGCACCAGGCCCTACCTCCTTTTCACCATTTCACGGGATTTATCCTCTGAGCACTTTTCTTTTGCGAAGCTGCGCTAGGCATTAGATGGAACTTTAACTGCTTGACATTTATCTCTTATCGGGACTGTCATCTTCTTCATTAATCGTGCCTCTATCTTGATGGCTAACGGTCTTTTGCTATTTCACATAGCTTAAACCGCTTTCAACTTAGGGCCACGAAATGACGCGAAGCATTGGATCAAATCAGAGATGACCATCCTTTAAGGGAGACCTTTATGCTTTCTTCATTTATGCAACTCTTTCATTGGTTACCGAATACCACGTGGCACTCAACCATTAGCTTTGGAAAACTCTTTGAGTTTAGTTCAAAGTCAGCCACATGTCTTTCCCTTATAACCGCCGGTTACACCTTAGCGGGCCCTCAATTTATTCTGAAATGATGTGTCAATCAACACGTCACCATCTAGCATTACACCTGGATGAACCTTCTCTTCCTTTCTCTACTTCATGAAGCATATCCCTCGGTTGGTTTGCAGCCACGAAACAATGCAAGCCCTTAGATTGAATCAGAGTTGATCCCCTTTTAGCTTCATGCTTTATCTATCCCTTAGGCCCCAAAACCTTTTTGTTGTTTCACTGGTTTTAAAACATGAGCACTTTCCCTTCACGAACTCACGCGGACTATTAGATTATACTTAACTTGCTCGATGCTTAACAACTTAATTGAATTTGATAGACATGGGCCCTTTGACTAATCTCCATCCACCTGACATCTAGTCACTTTCGAACTGACATGTCAACCTTTCATTTGCTAAGAGAAAACATCAGATTCCACCTCATCCTTGCCACCTGTATTTGCTAGGTCACTTCTTATCCCCCAGCATGACTCACCTCTAGGACCCACTTTTTAATCCTTAGATCCAACTTGCTGACTATTTTGACCTTATGCCACGTGCCATCATCTTACTTGCCTTCTTGACCAACTGGACTACTTGCATGGAACGCCATGTCATTTCGCTACTTTGCGAAAGCTAACTGTCGAGCATCTTCCTCCTGCGAAGCTGTGCTAACTGTCAGATCAAATGAGACTTGCACATCTGTTATGCTTTTATAAAACCCCCCTTTACGTGGACTGAAAAACCTTTTCACTATTTCGTAGGGCATAACCTTTGAGCATCTACCAGCCATGAAACAATGCGAACCATCGATCTCTCTTGAACCTGATCACCTTTTAGCCATTTGAAAAGTCTCCACTATCGAGCCCCACCAAGCATTTTTGCCATTTCGTGAAAGGTATTTCACTTGCTAGTTTTGGCTGTGAACTAATGCCAGCCATTAGATCTTGAATGAGATGGAGCCCTTTTAAACCAGACCAAATGTGCACCGTTGAACACGCTTTTCCCTTTTACCATTTTGTGAGTCTTAAACCACGTGCAACTTCACCTAACGAAATAGCGAAAACCATAGATCCATCTGAGAGTTGCGTGCAACTTATTGGGCCTGACAACATTAGGAAGAGAAGACATAAGGCATAAATTTTTACGATTAATTCAATAATCGCCTAGGCAAATGACATGGGGGGACACCTCATACGACCCCAAGACCCATTACTTAAGTGGATAAAGTAACACAGGAACAGAAACTAGAGGGTTTTTGATCAAACATTGAATGATTTAAAATTAAAACCCTAAACCCTTAAGACCTAACATAGACTTGAAGCAGTTGATAGTGTGTCTGACTCAAAATTTCAAAAACTTAGCCAATTATGGGAAAAGAAAACCCATTTCTTAAACATTGATAACAATTCCTTTTGCCAATTTCATCATCAACCTAGTCATGATAATGAGAAATGTTTTGCATTGAAATATAAGGTTCAAGACTTGATTGATAATAATACTATATCCATGGTAGGTGTGAATGATAAAGGGAATAAATCAGTTCCTCCTCCTAATCAAAATCTTAATATTTTCACTAATCCCTTGCCATCTCATACCTCTAACATTATTGAGATTGTGCCTAATTCTCTCTCTTCTGAAACACTCATATGTATGGCTTTAAATTTTATTAATATTGTAATAACACAAGATTCCCTAAGGATCCTTGTATTACATTTGACCCTAGTGAAACCATTAGAGCACCTAATGAACCTTTATACATAGCTACAAAGGTTAAGGATATCCCTTGCCGCGGTGCCCTGATTGATCCCTCTTGCATGGTTAATGTAATAATTGGAGAGTATCTTTTCACTTTACAAATGCATAAACCATTATATTATGCTTCTAATGTAGTTGTGAAGTTATTTGATGGATTCTCTTGTCCTACCATTGGTTTTATCACCCTTCCATACTAAATCCATGGATGTTGACTTTGTTATCATACCTTCCTATGAGCAATTCCATGTGAAGTTGGGCTATCCCTAGCTATCTTCCATGAAGGCTATTGCTTCTCCAATCCACAAGTGTCTCAAATTTCCTCACAATGGAGAAATTATAACTATTAACCATAGCTTATTTTGTCCATCTGAAACAAGCCCTAGTGTTTCTATTGATCTCTTTAGTCTCAAACAATTTCAATCTCTTCCATTAAGGAGCGATGCTCTTTTTCAATCTTATCAAAAATGGAAGAACGATATGATCTTATCCTTAAGTCAACCTAGATCACCAACACTTGACACTCCTATTATTCTTCAAGATGAGGTTCTTCCCCTCTCAAATAGAACAAATCTTCCTCCTAAGAAAAATTGTCAACCTACTCCTATGGATGTGACTTTACCTTCTCTTAAGGAGAACACCAATATTCTTCCTAGGGTTAGACCTATCCCTCCTCCCCATAATGGACTTGGTCTCCTCCCTACACCTAATATTCCTCCTTTCTATGGCGCAGTTCCACCTCCTTCCTCTTATCAAGAGAAGAGGCTTGCTTCTCCTATTGTTCAACCAAAAATACCTCAACCTAAACCTTCCACTATAAAGGAGAAAACCATTCCTCCTTCTTCAAATGTTCCTCCTCCCTCTCAGGCTTCCACTGAATGAATATGTCATGTTTGAGCTCATGAAGCTATCCCTCAAAATACTCAGTCTCCTTGGACTCCAATAGTTGACATGATTCCCTTTTCTCCTAGGCAAGATGTTCAACCAACATCGCCAAATCATAAGTTGCATAAAACATGTGATGGTTTTACTCCTATTCGTGTTCTTGCTCCTCTTTCTTTAAACTTTGATTAGGAAATGGGTGAAAATATTATTCATAATGGCAATACAACTCCTAATTCTTCTGATAGTGAGCATGAATATATTGATGTGGACAAACATTTATTGGGTGAGTTTCACAAACCCTAATCCTAGCTCCTCGAATTGAACAAATTAACTTACAACATGAGCATAGTCCTTGTTTTGATCTTATGAAAGGTCCATCTACTATGCTCAATGTCACTCCTCTGGCATGTTGCTTTCCTTCCTGAAATAGTGATCAGCAATATTAGGAGGCGGATGTCATGCTAGATTAGCAATATTAGCATTGCAGATCTTTCTCTCTCCTTTCTTTCTCTTTTGTGACCATTCTTCTTTGTGTATCATTGTTCTTCTATTGTTCCCATAATGTCTACTTGGGGACGATGCAAAGCATTGAGATCTTCTCTTGATTTCTTCTATGTTGACTCAAAAGAATCCTCTCTTCCCTTTTTTCTAAGGTAGTGTCCGTCTTTGGGGAATGAATATTATTATATGTATACACATACATGATTTACATGAGTTATCGTACAACATACTGACCCCGAGGAAAGCGACACTACCTTGTATGTTGTGTTCATTATCCTTGGGTTTATACCTCAATTGGGGGCTAAATCCTTGTGATAACATGCTCCCTCTTCTCTTTCTCTTGGGTGTATCCTACATTAAAGATATCACTCCTGATAAGGTGCATGTGATTTCTTTAACATGGGGGCATACACTCTGCTCATACTTTCCTTCTTGTGATATTTAGAATTACTTAGTGAACTTTGCTTTGCTTTGTAATATTTTTATCCTTGCTTTCATGACTGATAGTGAAGGGAAATTTGCTACTTGTAGTCATGGTTCTCCCCTTCTAGATCTTCCCTTTTACTTTATCAATCAAAGTCATAAGATCCTAAGTACACTAGGGGCTTGGCGTATCTTGCCTCCTTGACATGGTGAAATTATTTCAATATTGTTTCCTTGTACTTTACCGACTGTATTGGCATATGCTTATACTCCCGCTAAAGTGGGGGATAAATGTAGTGTCATAAATTTGCAACCCTAGCAATTTATGATTGTATTAGGGTCCTCACGCATGTGAACTCAAATCCTCTAGCCTGATTGGAGATCGGAGAGTGCTTGACTTGCAAAAACAGCTTCTTCCTTGGCCTCTGCATCACTTTGCTTGCACTTTGCCCTAAAGAAAGGGGTAGGACAAGGGCGTGGTTCCCTTGGATAGGGGCGTGGCACCTTTTTCCTCCCAGGAAAGGGGCATGGATCCCTTGTCCCTGCCCTATTTCAGGGTAGGACCTTCCTAGAGCATGCATTGTGTGTTGTGTAGTGAGCGGGAAATCTCCCTAATGTCGGCCCATGATGAAATTCAAATCCTACAAACATGTATTTAAGGGGGCATTTGTCCTCTCATTTGGATAAGTGGGAGTTGGATAATATTGGAGTATGCACAAGTGATCAAGCATTCAAGAGAATTCAAGCATTCTTTTCTAGCATTGAGCATTCTCAAGTCTCCCTTCAAGGCTAGGTGTTGCATTCAAGTCAAGTATTCAATCATTGAAGAGGAGATTGATTTCAAGATACAATTCCATACAAGAATTTCTATCAACATTGCTACTACAACCTCCCTTGAGGTGATTTACAATTTAGTCTTTTATTTACATCTACTTGCAAGAAATTTCTTTCATTACTTGGTTGATTCAAAAACTGGGGTTTAACCTAAAGGCAAACCCCCAATCCCAACATATTTCCCTCTCTTCTTTGTGTGTAGGAACTGTAGGTGTGCAGCTATAATTTTGGATTCAGGCTTCATTTACAGAGGTAGAAAAACCCTTTTCGTTTCGCAAAATTTTCGGAGGACCATGTACATTCCCACCATGACCCAAACAACTTTTTAGTAAATTTGCAGGGCAACTTCATCTAGACATTTTACTGCCAAATCCAGGTGCAAAACTTCATCCCATATTCAAATCTCAATTTATAATCGATTCTTTGTCACTTTTTGCACTATATAATTCAATAAATTTCCTTTCCAAATCAAACAAAGGAAGAAGGGATCATCCTAACATTCTTAACTCATTCAAAATTCAATCTATCATATTTGTGTGGAGATTGAATCTAGTGAATTATCCCTTATCTTCCTAATGAAATGGTGAAAAGTGCTTGAAGGATAATCAATAATGAAACTCTCATCTCTCTTTGAGGGAAAGGGTTAGTTTTCCTCTTGATCTATCACTCATCATTTTCCCACCATTACAATATCCTTATAAAAATGATTTTTATTTGGAAGTATTTACTGATGTAGATTGGGAAGGCAATGTTGATGACCGGAAAAGCACTACCAGTGGAGCTTTTCTTCTTGGAGGTAGATTGGTTTCTTGGACAAGTAAGAAGAAAACATGTGTATCATAGTCAATAGTAGAGGCAAAGTATGTTGCAGCATCAATCAATTGTACACTAGCAATCTGGATGAGATATGTGTTAGACACAATGCACCACTGAGAGGGGGGTGAATTAATGGTTCTCAAAATTTTCCCTTTATCTATCCTATTTGAGCATATCGGTTATCAGATCTAACTCAATGCAGACTTATTAGTTACTGGGGAGATGAAACATAGATTCATTCACACAAGAGGAACATCACATAATACTAGCATATACGAGGAAAACCCAACATGGGAAAAACCTTAGTGAGAAATGTTGTTGGATAGTATTGCTCCAATCCAACCTCACAATCAATCTCTGATTACAATGTTTAGGGTACAAACCCAAGGAGAACCAACCCTTGATTTTAGGGCACCCACCCAAGGAGAACCAACCCCTGACTTAGGGCACCAACCCAAGGAGCTCCAACTCAATGAATATGAAACATATTCATTTACAAGTTAATAACCTTGTTACAAATGGATTTTGTAACACTTCTTTGAATCTCTCTACTGGATCTCCTATCCAGTTAACTATCAGTTCTCTACCTCACTCACTCACTGCTACAATCTTATCTCTTGCTGCAACCTTATCGGTTCAGTCTCTTCTCCTCCTTTGCCGATTCTCTCTTCTTTCAATTACTCTGCTAACCTCCACAAGTACTATCTTTTGTCAGTTCCTTCTTGTCTACTTTGCACTCTTCTGCTACTCTTCTCTACTGATTTGGTCACCACCAATTTTCTCACTATTGCTGGTTGAGCTCTTCCACCCTATCCTCTCTCACACACACACTCAGTCTCTTATCTGATACTCATGGAGTATTTGACTGATTTTCTCTCACATGTAGAAGAAACACTCTCCCCTTCAACTACAACCTTCAATGATTTTGGCTTCCTTATTTATAACCTGGTTTTCCTACCAAAAGATAATTCATATCATAGGTGGTTAGGGTTTCCTCATCAACCTCGAGGAAAACCAAATCCAATCAGATCTTATCCTATGTGATTGCCCAAACAACTATCTGTATATCACCACCATTAACTTGCCTTCCAATACACATTTTATAAACTTAGCAACCATGGCCCTATATCTTGACTTGCATCTGTCAAAATGCCATTAATATCTCTATTATTTCCTTCTCGAGGTCTTCTCACAATCTGATTTTATTTCTTTGATTCAGGTGCCACCAACTCCCTCATCTTTTTATATCATTCACTCTTCCTCGAGCCACGCTCTTCTGATCAGATCCACAAATCCTGGGCTCCATATTAAATGCACACCTATAGAAACACATATCCCTACATGGCACTTCATCTCCATGTGGCATCTATGTCGACATCCACCTCTGCTTGAACAACTGTGTCAATATAGATTGTATCACTGACCAACTCTATTACCAGTTTCCTCTATCGACTTACTCGCCCTATTAGTTAAACCCTCAAACCGGTATGTTATTAACCTTACTTTCTTCTTGATCAGCTCAGACCATATCTTAATCGGTTTGTCAAAGTGACAAGCTCATCACTCTTCATCTATATTGGCAACTCAACATGCCTTCTCTATCGATCCATTTCATATCCTTGAGATTATACACTTGAGGAATTCCTTTGATTCATAGGTAAATCCAGTGTGATCCTTCAAACACCTGCCTTTACCTCTTCTTCCTTATCTCATAGAACTATGATGCACACTATGCATAATAGGAGATAAGCTCCACTTACTAGTGGTAGTGATTCCTTGTCATTTGCATCCTGTAATGCACTTATGCGGCATCTCTATTTGTGCATCTTATCATCAAGAAGGCACATGTGATCCTTTTGGGGTACATTCACTGTCAATCATCTCTTCACATGGTGATTGCATCTTCATTTAGGGGAGTCATGTTGTTCTGCATCAATGCAACATATCGGTGACTTGTTCATCCTTCTCCTCATGTGCTGATGTGATTTAGGTAACATTCTGCCATTTCATCACAAATAACATCCAAGCATCCCGCTCATTATCAACATGTCACTTACCAGTTGACATACTCTCCTTACTGGTAACTTGTCCATTTCATCCACACAAGTCAAACACTAACTTGTGTACGAGTGACTCCAGTGATCATTCCTCTAAATGACATTCTCTTCCTTACCTTACCAGTGTTCTGCAACACAAGGTGATATCAAAGATATCTCATCCTATACTCCTCCATGACAGTGTTGCACCTACATCTTTTATACCAGTAGTCATCCTATATCAGTTGACATCAATGACAACATAATACCAACAATCTCCCCCTTTGGCATTGATGTCAACTCATGTAGTATCCGACATGCTACATAGTCTTTCTCCTCCTTTGTGTGATCCAAATCTCCCCTTTTATCATCCATGGATTCTCATACATGTAGTATGTGGTATACTACATAATCTTTCTCTCCCTTTGATAACAATGGCAAAGGGCACTGGCAAGATATCATTTCTCCTTGTATTTACTGGGAACTAACAGAAATCTTTCTCCCCTTTTTTCTTTACCGGATCTATCTCCTCCTTTGATACCACTTGTTACATCTTCTCAAGTCACAAAACTTGAGATGGAGGACTCAACTATCAACTAACACAAATTGAGTATGCAAGTATGATACTATTTGTTAAAGCACTCAATTATAGAAAGATGTGTTAGTGAATACTACTTACCTGCTAGTGAAAACTATATCACCTCCTATTTGATCCCAAATTTCTTTAGAATCAAATGTGATTGTACTATAAATACAACCAACAAAATGACAAGTAGATACCCTTAACCATGAGATTCTCCTGGGTATTTCTACAAAAATTTCCATCATCTGCAATTTGGGCAAACAGTATCCTCACAAGTTCAATCATGTCAGCTTTGCATCATAAGCACTTGAACTCCCTCTTAGTTATACATCTCAGGTCCATAATGTCAGTCAGGTCCAATATCAAGGCTTCAATAGACTCCATATACTAGTTGATCTATTCATATATGATCATTTGATGATCTTTCAGCTCCATCATATCCACCATAGCTTATGACATGATCTTGGATCTTCACAATGCCATACAATGTCATCATCATGCCATAAAACAAATAGTTAGCCCAAAAACATGCATGCATGCATGATTAATAGTCGAACCATCATATGTCTTTCAGGTCTTTATCAACACCACTTGAGACATAACTTCCCTATTCCATATTACCAGGGCTAATGCAATAATCTCCAACATCATTGTCTTACATAACCTACAAGCACATATTTAGCAATCAAGCCGGCAACATCCTGCACATATTGCTTTCTTGTACTAGTCCATCATCACTATTGGAGCACCTTCCTGTGGCTCATGACATTTTTTGTCACTTGGCATCTGATTCCAATTGTTAACTTGTCATGCATTGACACAACAGTAGTGATCCAACTCTAATTTATAGGTGTGTATCCAAGGCAGCCATTACACACACCTATTTTCTAATTTCCATCCTTCATATTGGCATCATCTTGTTCTTCCATGTGTCCTTTTCCACTGAGGGGGTGAATGATAAATTAAGTGTACTACTCCCCCTAAGGTTTTGCATCTCCTTTAAGCCTTAGGAGATATCACTTGTGCATTGAATGCATAGTTCCAATCCATGGCCTTCTTTCTCCATACCTACTTGGTCTTATTCTTCTTCCCATTTTTAGTCTTAGGAGCAAGTCTTACCATCTTCTGCTGATGGGTCCTTTCCTTTCCGGACTCTGCATCACAACTAGAAGCAGTGCTGAAATAGCACATAACATTCATCTTGACTTCATGATTAGGGAATCTCTTAATATAGCGGTTTGACCATCTTCTTCTGGTCGAGTTGTTGTGGCTATCAACCGAAATCGGTGGGCTTCTTGATCCTGTAGGGACATTTCTCCTTTGGCTCCATGCAGGTCTCTAACTTCCATATGCTCTAGATCCATTTCTAGGTTGAGCATAGTTGCCATACTGGTTTCCATGTGACTACAAGTACCTCTTCCTACATTCAACCTCTCTATGGCCAATTCCATTGCAGTTATAACAAACAATATTTGCATAATTGGGAGAGGAGATATGCATGTATCTACTCTTGGATACATTTTTCTCATATGCATGAAATCTATGAGATCCTAGATTATTCCTTCTATATCTCTTTCTACATTCTTCTGCCCTATGGACATGAGCATTACATGCAAAACAATAACCAATAAGGGATGGCATATGACTTACAAATTTATTCTACCATGCATGGGGAGATCTTACCAGTTTAGCATCTCCATTTCTCCTTCTTTGAGGATGGATCTTGGGTTGTCCATTCTTTGCATTTCCTCCATTTCAGTAGGAGGTCTTCTTTCTTGTCTTCTCATGTTATTGCTTCCAGTGAAGCTGTCTTTGCCCATCTTCCCTTTTCCTTTGGGATCTGCATTGTTCCTCCTTCTTATAGCACTGGTTTTCATTCTTGTCTGCAAGTCCTCACCGGTTGTATTTAGATCAACCATCATCTGGGGAGAATTTCTAACTGTGAAGGTTTGACCTTTGTTTTCTCCATTTAATGAGACAAACAAAATGTCATTGTGGGGGACATTCTTGCTAGTGGAGCATTCATCGGCACCACTTCCTAAACCTTCAGTTTCCTTGGCATGCTTTTGTTTTTTCAACATTTTGTCCAAGGCATCACTGCTGCCATCAAACCAGATTCTTACCTTGAGCTCATCCTGACACTTCTCAATGTCATTTTGGAGAAAATCCATTTCTCCAAGTAGCTATTGATATTCTTTATCTTTTACTTCTAGCTCAAAGGCTATATCACTACACCGACACTCCATAGTGTCTCCTTGTTGAGACTTCAACTCTGAGATGCATTTCTTAGATCCTTCAAGACATTTTATCAGCTAGTTCTGCTCCATTACAACAACATTCTTGAATAGCTTGTATTCATTTCTTACTCTTATGAGTTCTGCAAGTGCATTTACAATATCTCCTTCAAGATCAACTTTTGCTTCCTCTTCTTCTTCACCTTCACTATCACTGCCAAACACATCTCACTGGTAGGAGTGTTCTACATGATTATTCTTAGATGTGTGCCTCACATCTTATGATTCTTGGGCCATGAAGAGGTGGGTTCCTTCATCATCATTATTGTAGTGGCTAGCAGATCTACCTTCATCATCTGTAGACACATGAGATGCATTTCTCATTCTATCTTCACAAGCTGGTTATGCAGTAGTAGGCTCATTTCCATAGAGATTCTTCAATCTATCCCATAATATTTTTTCTGATCTTCATTTGTCCACCTGTGAGGAGACACCATCTATTAATCCATAGAGTATATCCTTCATTATTGCTTCATTGCAATGGTTTCTTCTTTATGTATCTAAGTCAGTGGGAGGACTGACTTTACTAGGGCAACCATTTACAATAGACATCAACACATCAAACCCTAAAGAGGATAGGTATATTTCCATTCTACAACTCCAAATGGAATAGTTTGAACCATAAAAAAATGGAGTAGGGATTGACACTAAACAAATCATTGTGTCCTTAAGCCAGAATCTACCCAAGCTGGAGAAACCTCATCTGACTAGGAACCTAGGCTCTGATACCAATGTTAGACATAATGCACCACTAAGAAGGGGGTGAATCAGTGGTTCTCAAAATTTTCCCTTTATCTATCCTATGTGAGCATACCAGTTATCAGATCTAAATGTAGAATTACCGATTAGTGGGGAGACTAAGCATAGATGCATTCACATAAGAGGAACATCACATAACACCAACATATACAAGGAAAACCCAACATGGGAAAAACCTTGGGGAGAAATGTTGTTGGAGACTACTGCTCCAATCCATCCTCACAATCAATCTCTCATTACAATGTTTAGGGTACCAACCCAAGGAGCACCAACCCCTAATTTTAGGGCACCAATCCAAGGAGATACAACCCCTGCGCTGAGCTCCAACACCATTGAATACACAACATATTCATTTACAAGTTAATAGCCTTGTTACAAATGGATTTTGTAACACTTCTTTGAATCTCTATGGTTGATCTCCTATCCAGTTAACTGTCAGTTCTCTACCTCAGTCACTCATAGCTGCAATCTTATCTCTTGATGCAATCTTATCGGTTTAGTCTCTTCTCTTCCTCTATCGGTTCTCTCTTCTTTCAACTGTTCTGCTAACCTCCACTGGTACTATCCTCTGTCGATTCCTTCTTGTCTACTCTGCACTCTTCTGCTACTCTTCTCTACTGGTTTGGTCACTACTGGTTTTCTCACCATTGTTGGTTGAGCTCTTCCACCCTATCCTCTCACACACACACAGACTTAGTCTCTTATCTAATATTCATTGAGTATTTGACTATTTTCTCTCATATACAGAAGCAACACTCTCCCCTTTAGCAACAACCTTCAATAATTTTGGCTTCCTTATTTATAACCTGGTTTTCCCACCAAAATCCAATTCAAATCATAGGCGGTTAGGGTTTCCTCATCAACCTTAAGGAAAACCAAATGCAATTAGATTTTATCCGATCTGATCACCGAGATAGCTATCTGCACATCACCGCCATTGACGTGCCTTCCAATACACATTTTATAAACTTAGCAACCATGGCCCTGTATCTCGACCCGTATCTATCAAAATGCCATTAATATATTTGTTGTTGCCTTCTCGAGGTCTTCTCACAATATGATTTTCTTCCTTCAATTCAGGTGCTACCAACTCCCTGATCTTTCTCTGTCATTCAATCCTCCTTGAGCCGCACTCTTTTGATCTGATCCACAAATCATAGGCTCCATATTAAATGCACACCTGTAGAAAAACCTATCCCTATATGGCACTTCACCAACCTCTGTGAGCTTGCCACTTCATCTCCATGTGGCATCTATGTCAGTATCCACCTCTTCTTGAACAACTATGTCAGTATGGATTAGATCACCTACCAAATCCATTACCAAGTTCCTCTATCATCTTACTAACCCTGTGAATTAAACCCTCAAGCCAGTGTGTCATTAACCTTGCTTTCTTCTTGATCATCTCAGATCATATCTCAAGTGGTTTTTCAAAGTGACAAACTCACCACTCTTCATCTGTAATGGCAACTCAACATGTGTTCTATGTCGGTGCATATCCCTGTACTTATGCAGTTGAGGCATTCCTTTGATTCACTGGTAAATCCGGTGTGAGCCTTCAAACACCTACATTTACCTCTTCTTCCTTATCTCATAGAACTATGATGCACACTATTGTTCTCCATTTTGAAAACCTTTGTTTCCCTCTCTTTTAAAAGTGAAAGATACTGCCTTTGTCCTGCAATGGAAGAGAACAACAAAAAAGTTTGAAATAAATACAACAAGACGAGGTTTAAATTATGGAAACCTACTACATTTTAAGCCTTTAAAAAAATCTTGGGCAGGTGAACCCATTTATGACTATTTTCTTACAAAAATAGTAAAAGGTTTATAGAAAACTAGTGTAAATTCCTGTAAAATTTCCTTACTGACTGGTACAACTAAACATAAATGAAAAGTTGATTTGAAATTTGAAAAGGACTACAAAATGAAATAAAAACCAACAAGTAAACCAGTGCCTTATCTGGGCAATAGATTCATCTACAACAGACTGCAACCTGACAAAAGAAACTCTTACACAAGTCACAAGTTAGTGATCTGTCAACTCTATATATGCCTCACATATACAAAGTCCTAATCTGCACTAGACTTCATTATCAAATCCACACCAAAATATTGATATCAATGACTTTGTTCAAAGTATGTTTATATTTCCTCCTTGAGAAAAAGACTTAAAACAACTTCATTAAATGCCTAGCAAATCATTCAAATAAACAATCCTTGATTACTTAATTGGAATCAACATCAATACAATGACATAAAGACAATACAAGTCTGAGTTCAAATTCTCTAGATTGTATATTTTATTTCTCCATCTAAATATTACAAGTAAAACATATTTGACTCAAAAATTGCTTAGAAAATGGCCTGTATTAATTTTGCTAGAGTTTAGCTACAAATTTTTGTGTCCCTTTCTAAGTAGTCCTGGTATCCATTTATAGAGATATGGATGCAACAAGCTTCAGACTTCCCTAGAAAACAAATATTCTAATCATAACCATAATTTCCCAAAGGGTTACATTATTTTCAATAGAAATAAGAGCATAATAAATCAGTTAACCAGCTGGAGAAGTGCCAACTAACTTCTCAATATTTGTCGATCAAGTGCCAAGTGTCTTTGATTCTTCAGAATTTTGATTTCCAAAAAATAGTTGCAAGAACTAACTGCTTCAGGTTCCACGAGGGTAACTACATATTGGAACATTGGTTGATTCTTCCTTCACCTTGTGCCTTTCATCACATATTTATTTTCACATTCTTGTTGCCGAAGAAATCACAAAACCACACCTATTTTCTCTGCAAATCCCCTTGAATACCTCTCTACAAAAATTAACACTTAAAAACAATGTCAAATGGAAGCCACATACTTCTGCCATTAATCCTTTTGAAAATTAAATTTTGGTGCCAATGGACTAGGAAGGCTTTCTTGTGAGCACTTTTATTTTAGTCGCTGATCCATGATGACTAACGATCGAGCTCTTCACAACCATGGTACAACGACCACCATTAGATCATCTCTAACCTGCTCGACCTTTAAATCATCTGAGCTACTCCCTTCTACCAGGTGTCACTTCCTAATTTGTCTGCGCATCCAGCTGGCCACCATCTGACTTGCCACCTCATCTGCCACTTCACTTAAAATTTCCATTGGTTTGTTCGATATTATTCTTTCGGCCAAACTTCCTCCCTCGGCAAGCTATTCACATGTCTCATTGATTCTGTAGTTTCATCGATACTTTTTATTTTATGGGCAGGACTAGTTATGATTTCTTCAATGTACTTTATGTCGATGTAACTGATGCTTTCAGTGAATCCTTTTAGAGATCCATCGCGGCCAAGGTTTGTTCAATATTATTCTTTTGGCCAAACTTCCTCCCTCGGTGAGTTGCTCACATGTCTCATCGATAATGTAGTTTCATTGATACTTAGCTGTCTTTACTTAACCCTTTGAGTTATTGTCCGCTTTTTCTTCTATCTGGGCCCACCACTAGTTGTTTGTCATTGGGTTGCAAGGAATAATCATCGTGCACCTTCCCATTGTAGTGCAGCGACAACTGTTAGATTTATGGAAACACCCAATCTTTAAGGACCTGACACATACATAAGAAAAAGACATAGGACAGGAAAATAATAAAAATTATTAGAACCCGCCCAGGCTTAGACCTAAAAGGGGCCCCCTCTTTCGATGATGCAGTGACCCTTCCACTTAAGTGGAAAAAGTAATAGGCAAATAGAAGATTTGGAGAAAAAGTGACACAAAGGTTTATTTTTTCAAATGGCTTTGAAATGCCAAAAATGCTAAACCCTCATAAACCACAACCCTTGGACAAGAATAAAACTCTAAACCTTGACATACCTCTTTAAGGATTGAAGGCAAGACTCCCAATATATTTAAAATAGTGATAACAATGACTCTGACAAGGGATGGTTGGATGCAAGACCAACACAAGAATTTAGAAAAAACTCTGGAACATAGACCAAAATTAAGCCCAGAAACAAAAGAAAACAAAAACAAAGCAGAACAAACAAAAGAAAACCTAAACTACTATGCATGGAAAAAACTTATGAGAAATATTGTTTCAGAAACCATCCATGCACTGGCAGTTCCTGTAACTCACCATTCAATCTTTGAAGGAAATAGGAATCTTTTCCATTAACATGAAAAATGATCAGAGGGCCTATCCACAGTGATTCAAATTTCTTATGATTGCCTTTGTCTTGATCTCCTACATTCTCCTATAGCACCATGTCACCAATCTGTTATTTTCTTGTACTAGTCCTTTTATCAAAAAGGTACTTTGATTGTAATTGAAGTTTCATATTCCTTTTATGGGCTCCAGTCCTCATTTCCTCTAGCTCTACTAACTAAATCATTCTTTCTTCCATGGGCTTAGACATTTCTAATTCTTCAATCTACAAAAAACTTTAAACTAGAAGCAAATTATTCACAGGTAGTCTGGCTTTCACTCCATAAACCACCTCAAAAGGGGATGTACCAATGGCCTTTTTTATAGTCACCCTGTCAGCCCATAAAGCTAACCTAAGCTTTTGATCCTAGGACCTTTTATTTTCCTCTAAGATCTTCTTGATAATATTGAGGAGACTTTTATTACTTGATTCTACCCAGCCATTTCCCTGTGGGTGGTATGGTGAAGAGTATGACATAATAATCCCAGAATTAGCACATAACTCTATGAATTCCTCAGACCTAAAGCACATGGCATTGTCCATGACCATTTTAGCAGGCACACCAAACCTTGTTATTATATTATCCATCAAAAAATTGATGACCACTCTACTAGTGGCTTGTTTAGTAGGTATGGCTTCAATCCACTTGGTGAAATAATCTATAGCTACCAGGATCCATCTATGACTCCTGCTTGATTTTTATATTATCTCTACAATAAAATCAATGCCCATTGAACAAAAGGGGATTCAACTGTAACATAATTCAAAGGCAAAGCACCAGCATACTTTAGTTTAGAAGAGAACCTTGACAAGGATCACATTTTTTAACATACTGATGAGCATCCTTGAACAAAGTTGGCTAATAATACCCTACTTTGATTATGTTACCAACAGTAGTCTTAGATGAATAGTGGCCTCCACATACCCCATTGTGCATCTCCTTTAGAACCTTCTTAGCTTGGAATTCATCCAGATAAACTAGTAGCATCCCATCACTGTTCCTCCAATACAGGTCTCCCTGAATAAGAACATATTTCTATGATTTTAACTTTAGTTTTCTCTTATGGTTGTGTGTCATAGCTTTTGGACATGAGGCATTCTTCAAGAAGTATACTATATCTGAATACCCTAGTTGCCTCTCAATACTAGTAACCATAACCTCTTCAATCTCAACATTATTTATGTCAATATCCTCAAAGTTTGTCTCAGTTATTGAATTGGCTAAGCCTAGACCTCTTACCAGCTTTATGATTTTGATCTCAAGATCAAATTCTTGTATTTTGCTTATCCATCTGCATCTTTTTCCAGTTACTTTAGACTGGCACAAGATGTCTTTCACAGCTACATGTGGTACATAGGCTACAATTTGGGTATTTACCAAATAAGGCCTAGATACTTTAACAACCTTGACTAAAGCATATGCTTGTTTTTCCATAATTTCATATTTCAATTCAGTAGATTGCAATGATTTGTTGTAGAAGGCAATCGGATGTTGATAACCTTCACCATCTTTTTGTAATAGTATGGCTGTTATAGTATGATATGAAGCAAAAGAAAATAGTGAAAAAGGCTTACTATAGTCAAGGGACTTGAGCATTGGGGCTTCCTGAATAGCCTATTTAATCTTATCAAATGCTAGTGCTACCTCATCATTCCAAACAAACTTGGAATCCTTCAAAAGCTTCACAATAGGCTTGACAATTTCAGCAAAATTTGCAATAAATCTCCTGACAAGGTTTTCTTTAACCAAAAAAGACTGAATTCCTTTAATAGTTTTTGGTTGAGGCACCCTATTGATAGCCTCAATTCTTTCAGGGTCAATCCTGACTCCATCCTTGGATATAGTGTGCCCTAGTAACTTTCCTTTAGTTACAACAAAGTGGTCTTTTTTGGATTTAAAGATACACCAAATTTTAAGGCATTACTAAATATTTTTTCTAAATGGCCACAGTGGTCTTCTGCCTTCTTTAAGAAACATGTTAGATCATCTTGGTAAACAACCATTATGATATTAATAAATTCCTTGAAAGCTACATCCATAGCCCTCTGAAAAGTTGCACTAGCATTCTTCAAACCAAATGGCATTCTTACATACACATAGGTTCCCCAAGGGGTAGTAAGAGCAATCTTGAATTGCTCATATTTTTTTTACTAATACCTGATTATAACTAGAGAATCCATCCATCATTGATAGGTAATCACAACCAGTTACCCTTTGTAACATGGCTTCCATGTTTGGGGATGAGTAATTTTCTTTAAGGGAGGAAACATTCAAGTTCCTAAAATCCACACATAGCCTTATGTCCCCATTATTTTTTCTGACAGGCACTAAATTTGATACCCATGAAGAATGCCTTATAGGATTTATAATCCCCCCTTCTCTCAGCTTAATCAACTTTTGTTGCATTTTGGGTTCTAGGAGGGGGTTAATGGGTCATTGCTTTTTTCTAAAAGGCTTAGCATTAGGATGCAGAGGTATTTCATGTTGAAATAAGTCTTGTCTATATGCCTTCAAATCCTCATAGGATCAAGAAAAAACATGTTTGTACTTTCTTAACAAATTAAGGAGGTTAGTCTTAATATGGGGGGACAAGCTTTTCCCGATAAACACCAACTTAGGGGAAGATTTAGTCCCCAAGTTTACCTCTTCCAACTCCTCCAACTTTGTAGATGACGCTTGATGTAAGTGACCATCACTGTAACTGAACATACCCTCTAGTTCTACTAGTCCCCTGGGTATTTCATTTGTCTCTAACTTCACTATGTCACTTCCAAAAATTGTCTCTTGTCCATCTATTACCTCCACCAATGCATTACAATCAATATTTTGACCTTCATAGTCATGTATGCATTGTACAAATCTAAGGATGTCTTCATCATCCTCAAAAACTTGCCAATTGTACACATTATCTAGGATGGCTGGTCTGGCTTTTGTCTCAATTATTGAAACTCCAGTCAATGTTACATCATCATTTTTTAATGCAACATTAGATAAAAAATCTGCCATAATGTTCTTAGACCTTTCAATCCAATTAATGGAAAATGCATCAAAGTGTTCAATGACATCCCAAATAGCATGCTTGTACTTTTTTAGCTTGTTATTTTTAGATGCATATCTTAACCTTATCTGAGACACTACAAGTTCAGAGTCTCCATAAACCCTTAACAACTTGATCCCATGTCTTTTAGCAATTTCTAAGCCTAATAAAAGAGCCTCATACTCAGCTGTGTTGTTTGTACATTGGAATGCCAACATAAAAGAATACTTGAAGTTAATACCTGATGGGTAAATAAAGAGCACTCCTGCTCTAGACCCTTCTTTAGACAAAGCTCCATCAGAGTACATCTACCACATGCCTTCTTGTTGGGATTCCAGCTCATTAACAATAGGATTAGTATTCTTCAACTGAGGTTGAACGGATTCAATCCTGAAATTATCAGATCTACATCTATCATGCAATTAAGCAAGTTTGGGTCTATTTTTTCAATAACCAATGGGGCACGTGGTTCTCTATACAATTTTACTGAATTCCCATCCATTGGGATAGTTTCATATGATAAATCTAGTTGAAGATGTCCTCCAACAACAAAAGCCCACTATATAGATAGAAGTATGCCATAATGGGGCTTGGTGTCTGTGACTATTACATCCATTTTATAAGTAGCTTTAGGGAATGCTGCTATTTTTACTTTTGCATCTTTCATAGTACCCACAATAGGCACTTCTCTATTATCCATAGCATAAAACCTCCCATATGAAGTGTGTACTAACAAACCTAGTTCTCTCATAACCCCATAAGGCATTACATTAGCAACTGCACCAGAATCTATCATGCAATTTTTTATCAATCTATTATTTACTAACAGTGTGACATAAAAGGGATCAATTTGAGATGGTTCCTGATTAATACTGGTGCCCACATAAAATTCTGGGACAATTTGCTCTTGATCCTTCTCATCTTTTGCATTTCCCCTTTTAGAAGAAGCATCTACATTTGATATACTTGAAATCAAAGAAAAATAAACCTCTCTATGTTCTTTCATTTTCAACAGCTCTATCAAAGGTACTAAAACTTTCATCTGTGTTAAGACTTGGGTCATATCAAAAGTAGTATTAACATTAGACTCAACATAAGGTTTAACCTTCTTTGTATTCTGGTGACTTGTTCTCTTGTCACCAGTAGTCTCTTCCTTTTTACTAGTGGTGTCAACAATATCAGGTTTCCTTGAATTACTTGACTGATCACTTTTAGCCTGACTATCTTTGATAGGAGTCTTGTTTTCAGTGGTCCTCTTAGAAGAAACTTCTTTAAAAAACATAGAACTGGGCTTACCCTAATCTTCATCATCTTTATTGCTTCTCAGATTATAGTTATGCTTAGCTTTGGCTATTGTAGCCTTAGTAAGATTCTGGACTTCCTCCTCACTAGGCCTTCTGAGATGAATTTCTTGATCTTCTATTGTGACTACGTTCAAAGTGGGATGCCAGTCAATTATTAATTTCCTTTGGCAATTTGCATTGCTTCTCAAGACATCATATTCACTTGCTTCATCTTCTGAAGACTCACAGTCACTATCCACAGTATACCCAAACATATAACTATAGGTTCACCCTCATTTCTCATGGATTCATTTAGAGCTTGAGCCACAACACACTGATAGGGAAAATGTGGCCCATCACATGCCATACACTAAGGGGCATTTTCCATATTATGTACATTTCCTCCCTTTAAAGGATTAGGGGTGTCCTGATTTTGTGTGCCTTTTGAGCTATCTTGCATAGGCTTGTGATCTTTCCATGTAGTGTAATATGGCATATCATGCAATCTAGCAGGTTTGTCTTGTTAGTTGTAGTGAGGCTTCTCAGGTTTACTTACTTTAGTAGTAAGATCCTTAACAACAGTCATTAATTTCTCTATTTTATCCTCTTCTTTAGAGGATTTATTTTGTTGTGGTTTTTGTTCCTACCACAATCTTCCATCAGTCCTTCTTCCCACTTTACTTGATGCTTTTCTATTACTCTCTACATTGATTCTAATTCTGAAAGCATCTCTTAAACTATGTGGGTTCTTATCTCTGAGAATGTAATCCATCTTAGGATCAAAGGCATTGTAATAAGTGGTTAGACATACATTCTCATCTAACCTCATACATTGAAGGAGCTTATAAATTGCCTTTTGAAACCATGCATTAAAATCTATAACAACCTCATATTAGACTTCCTAATAGTGTTAAATTCGTTGAGCATGAAGCTCACATTTGTCTTATCTCCATAATGCTCTTTGAAGAAATTCTTGAATTCCTCCCAAGAACTAATGTTATCTACAAGTAACCCTTTGTACCAATCTTTAGCATCCTCAATCAAAGATTGCACAAGCAACGTCATGATGACATCCTCATAGGCAATTTCATAGTAATTAATCATGTCACCAAAACATTTCAGATGCTCTTGAGCACTAATAGTATTGTTCCCAGCAAACTTCTGGAGTCTATCCCTCATTTCAATAGGGACAGGGTTTTGATATCCTAGAATTCCATCAAAATACAATTGCCTATACAACTCAACATTTATTGGTCTCCTTTGAAACTAATTTCCAGTAAAGTTATTTCCAACATTCACCCTTGGGCTTGAACCACCAGCTCTAGGAGTTTGATGACTTTGATTATGGGATGATCCGTGACTAGTTTGGTTTGATGGAATTGTATTTGAGGAAACAAAAAAATTATTTGGGGTAGCATTTTCAGATCGGTTAACAGGTTGGATAGCAATTTTTTGCATCATTGGTTGAGTATTCAACAGAGAGGAAAAAGTATGTTGAGATGTAAAATTACTCTGATCTATAGGTGGGAAAGTTATAGGAGGAGCTTTTAAGCAATGTATCTTTCTTATGAACTCAGCATTAAGTGCTTCTATTTCAGCCTTTTCTAACTCCCTTTGTAGGTTTTCATTTTCTTTCCTTATCCTTTCTACCTCAATCTCATGCAAAGTCATTCCCAAGGGTCCTTTTGCACTTCCTGACAGTAAATCCACATATCTATTTTCCACTACTTTATGCTTCCCTTTGTCAATAATAGGTCTGTTAAGTTGGGGGTCACTGTGAACCTCCCTACTAGGTTGTGCTACAACTTTAGGTGCAGAATAAATTTTAGGATCCAAAATTTCTCTAATAATAGGACCATGCTCTTCACTCCTAGGTTATTCTTGAGAAAACAACTCAAGATCTGTAATCTGTCTTAATAACCTTTCTCTTTCAATAAGTTTGGCTTTGGTTTCATTCTCCTTTTCCTTTTCCTTCTTTTTTCTTATGGTAATCAATTGATGTACTCTCTTATTAAGAACCTCAATCTCCTGGGACACTTCATCTTGGTCTGACAAGGTTTCCTCTAAATCCGACACATTTAGCTGGTCCATATCAATCAGACTGATATTTCCTTCCATAGTTTTGGGAATGGAACTGACCCTATTACTTGTACTATGCCTATCTCTCCCTAAAGCGCTAGTATTAGACACTCTTTGGTGAAAGGTTTGGATATCATCATTAGTACCAGATAGGCCAACATGAAAACCCAGTATATCATGGTCAGAGTCATGAGAAGAGGCATTGGACCTTGCATATATGGGACAATCAGAAGGCTTACCCATTTGATTACTCTTCTATTTCCATAACTGATTTGACCGATCAGAAGTAGAAGTTCCCCTCCAGCCCTTCTTGACTGGTTCAAGTAACCCTTCATGCAACTTCTCTTGAGGGTTTTTCTTCATATAAGACCTAGTATTCCTTCCCCTATTCATCTTGCTAACCTTTTGAAGTGACTGTGATTTTTTTAAAAGAACACTGGTTTTTTCCTTACTTCAGAGTCATCACCCAATATCTTTGGAAGAAAATATATAGTTTAACACAGTGAATCACTTAAAAGACACTTGAGAATAAAACTATTGATCTTTAGAAAAGAACATAATAGTATTCTAAGATGAGAAGAGATAGATCAAGGATTATTTTTAGAAAAATAAGCTCAATAATTTTCAGACTGAAACCAAGGGAACTTGATCTCAACACTTTTATGCAATAAAGACACAGATCTGCAGCATAAGACTTATCTTATTTGACTCTCCCCAGCAAAGTTGCCATTTTTGTTGTTCTCCATTTTGAAAACCTTTGTTTTCCTCTCTTTTAAAAGTGAAAGCTAATGCCTCTGTGCTGCAATGGAAGAGAGAAACAAAAAAGTTTAAAATAAATGGAAAGTTAATTTGACTTTTGAAAAGGACCACAAAATGCAATAAAAACCAACAAGTAAACTAGTGCCTTATCCGGGCAATAGAGTCATCTATAACAGACTGCAACCTGACAAAAGAAACTTGTACACAAGTCACAAGTTAGTGATTTGTCAACTCTGTATATGCCTGACATATACAGAGTCCTAATCTGCAATAGACTTCATTATCAAATCCACACCAAAATATTGATATCAATGACTTTGTTCAAAGTACGTTTATATTTCCTCCTTGAGAAAAAGACTTAAAACAACTTCATGAAATGTCTAGCAAATCATTCAAATAAACAATCCTTGATTACTTAAATGGAATGAACATCAATACAATGACATAGAGACAATACAAGTCTGTGTTCAAATTCTCTGGACTATATATTTTATTTCTCCATCTAAAAATTACAATTACAAAATATCTAACTCAAAAATTGCTTAGAAAATGGCCTGTAATAATTTTGCCAGAGTTTAGCTACAAAATTTTGTGTCCCTTTCTAAGTAGTCATGGTATCCATTTATAGTGATATGGATGCGACAAGCTTCAGACTTCCCTAGAAAACAAATATTCTAATCCTAACCATAATTTCCCCAAGGGTTACATTGTTTTAAATGGAAATAGGAGCATAACAAATAAGTTAACGAGTTGGAGAAGGGCCAACTGACTTCTCAGTATTTGCCAATCAAGTGCCAAGTGTCTTTGATTCTTCTGAATTCTGATTTCCAAAAAACCGTTGCAAGAACTAACCGCTTCAGGTTGCCCGAGGGTTACTACATATTGGAGCATCGCTTGATTCTTCCTTCACCTTGTCCCTTTCATCACATATTTATTTTCCCATTCTTGTTGCCAGAGAAATCACAAAACCGCACCTATATTCTCTGAAAATCCCCTTGAATACATCTCTACAAAAATTAACACTTCAAAACAATGTCAGATGGAAGCCGCATACTTCTGCCATTAATCCTTTTGAAAATTTAAATTTTGGCACCAATGGACCAGGAAGGTTTTCTTTTGAGCACTTTTTTTTTAGTCGCTGATCCACAATGACTAACGGTCAAGCTTTTCACAACCGCGGTACAGTAACCACCATTGGATCATCTCTAAACTACTCAACCTTTAACTCATGTGAGTTGCTCCCTTCTGTCGGGTGTCACTTCCTTATCCATCCGTGCATCCAGCTGGCCACCATCTAACTTGCCACCTCATCTGCCACTTCACTTATAATTTCCATTGGTTTGTTTGATATTATTCTTTCAGCCAAACTTCCTCCCTAGGTGAGTTGTTCACATGTCTCATCGATTCTGCAGTTTCATCAATACTTTTTATTTTATCGGCGGGACCAGTTCTGACTTTTTTGATGTACTTTATGTCGATGGAACTCATGCTTTCGGTGAATCCTTTTAGAGATCCATCACAACCAAGGTTTGTTCGATATTATTCTTTCGGCTAAACTTCCTCCCTCGGCGAGCTGTCCACATGTCTCATTGATTCTGTAGTTTCATCGATACTTAGCTGCCTTTACTTAACCGTCTGGCTTAACTGCCTGCTTTAACTTTTGTCTAGGCCTGCTGCTAGTTGTTTTTCACTGCATCACAACAAATAACCATTGTGCACCTTCCCATTGCGATGCAGCAACAACTATTAGATTTACAAAAACTTACCCGATCTTTATGGACCCGCCACATACATAAGAAAAAGACATAGGACTTAGGAAAATAATAGAAATTATTAGAGCCCACCTAGGCCTAGACCTAAAAGGGCCCCCCTCTTTTAATGATGTGGTGACCTTTCCACTTAAGTGGAAAAATTAATGGGCAAATAGAAGATTTGGAGAAAAAGAGACAAAGGTTTATTTTTTCAAATAGCTTTGAAATGCCAAAAACCCTAAACCCTCAGAAACCACAACCCTTGGACAAGAATAAAACTCTGAACCTTGATAGACCTCTTTAAGGATTGAATGCAAAACTCCCAATATATTTAAAATAGTGATAACACACACTATGCATAATAGGAGATAAGCTCCACTTACCAATGGTAGTGATTCCTTGTCATCTGCATCCTGTAATGCACTTATGTGGCTTCCCTGTCTGTGCAACATATCATCAAGCAGGCACATGTGATCTTGTTGGGGTACATTCACTGTAAGTCATCTCTTCATATTGTGACTGTATCTTCATCCAGTGGGAGTCCTCTTGTTCTACATCCACACAACATACCGGTGACCTGTTCATCCTTCTCCTCCTATGTTGATGTGATTTAGGTAACATTCTGCTTCTTCATCAAAAACAACATCCAAGCATCCTGCTCATTGTCAACACATCACTTACCAGTTGACATACTTTCCTTACCACTAACTTGTCCATTTCCTCCACACAAGTCAAACGCTAACTTGTGTACCAGTGACTCCAGTGATCATTCCTCTAAATGACATTCTCTTCCTTATCTTACTGATGTTCTTCAACATAAGGTGATATAAAAAACATCTCATCCTATACTCCTCCATGATAGTGTTGTACCTACATCTCTTATACCAGTAGTCATCCTATATTGGTTGACATCAATGACAACATAATGCCAAAAACATGTATTAGAAGCTTTTAAACTTGATATGTCTAAACTGGTAACTATTTATTGTGACAATACAAGTGCTATTAATATTTAAAAAAATCATTTGTTACATGCAAGAACAAAGAACATAGAATTGAAATATCATTTTTTGAACGAGAGAGTCCAATAGAAGCAAGTCAAAATGGAGTATTTGACAAGAAAAGAGTAGCTTGCAGACATTTTCAGAAAACCATTGTTGAAGGCTACCTTTGAGTACTTCAAAGGTAAATTAGGGGTCATACCCCTACATAAGAAGAACTAAGAGGTAGGCGATGCATCAATCTCATGGGCTTACTGAATATTTTTCACTGAGGATTGATGAAATGGTGGCTACTCCACAGGGGGAGCAGCTTAGATGAGACTTGATGACTAATGATGCATATGCACCTTTCACATTGCTATCAAAGGAGGAGAAGAAATATGGTAGCCTAAGGAGGAGGAGATGTGTAACTAAAAGGGGGAGAAGAAATGAAGATTTAGTTCTAGGTAAAGATGAACTTAGTGAACCAGCAGAAGAGTGAAGTACAACAAAGAAGTTTCAGAACTAAGTAGCATGATTTTAGATCAATATGTTGGAGTTTATATTGGTGTTGCCATCAATACCAAAGGGGGAGAATGTTTGCATGTTTGGCATAACTGATGCAGATCAAGAATGGTGACTGAACTGGTAAAGGACTATTTGTGATGACATTGTGATGAATAGATTGTGATTGCATGATCATATGACTTTGATCAGTTATTTGTGTTGTCATTGATGGAAACTGATGTTTACTATGTTGTATTTTGTCATCTAAGTCTTTTTGGTCTACCAGAAATACCTTACTGGTATTATACATAGTGAACTGGGAATTAGGACCTTAACCTGTAAATGAGGAATGTTTTGATTTGATTGGGCGATTGGTGATGATTCAAGTGTTGTAGTTTGAAATGTGAGCTTGTATCATTGTAAGATGTATCTGACCAAAATCACATCATGTTTTGGTTATCATAAATCATGTTTCTGATTTCTATTGTACTTTTGCTAGGATTTAAGAAGGGTTTAAGGACCAGTAAAGAATTCTCTTAACCGGTAAAGTTTTTTGGTTCAACGGTGATCTACATCAAGTTCAAATGTTGGTGATGATGTAGCACAAACTATGTGAAGTGTTTGAAAGATGTTTTTGCACGTTTAATGAGCAAATTTCTTAGGAATATGCAAAGTGATTAGCAGAGTGTGTTATCACTGTTTAAGAAATGGGTTTTCTTTTCCCATAATTGGCTAAGTTTTTTGAAATTTTGAGTCAAGCACACTATTAACTACTTTAAATCTCTGTTAAGTCTTTAAGGGTTTAGGGTTTTTGGTTTTAAATAGCCCAAATGTCTGATTAAAACCCTCTGGTTTCTATTCTTGCGTTACTTTAATTCACTTAAGTAATGGGTCTTGGGGTCATATGAAGTGTTCCCCCTTGTCATTTCCCTAGGCGGTCATTAAATAATCATAAAATTTATGCCTTATGTCTCTTTCCTTCTAATGTTCTCGGGCCCAGTAAGTGTCATGCAGCTCTCAGATAAATCTATGACTTTCACCATTTCATTAGGTGAAGTTGCAAGTGTTTTAAGTCTTGTGAAATGGCGAAAGGAAAAGCATGTTCAATGGTGCACTTTTGGTTTGGTTTAATGAGATTCCATCTCGCTCAAGATCTAACAGCTGGCATTGATTCACAGTCAAAACCAGCAAGCAAATTACCTTTCGTGAAATGGCGAAAAGGTTTGGTGAGACCCAACGATGAAGAATTTTCAAATAGCTAAAAGGTGATCAAGTTCAAGAAAAATTGATGGTTCGCGTTGTTTCATGGCTGACAGATGCAAGCGTGTTATGCCCTGCGAAGCATCAAAAGGTTTTTTGGCTTAGGAGAAATATGTTTAATAAAAGCATAATAGATGCATAGGTTCCCAAAGATCCAATGGTTAGCACAGTTTCACATAAGAGAGATGCTCGAAGGATAGCTTTCGTGAAACAATGAAATGACATGGCATTCTAGGCAAGCGGTCTAGTTGGTTGAGATGGTGAGTAAGATGGATCCACGTGGTAGAAAGTCAAAGTAGTCAGCAAGTCGGATCTAATGATTGAAAGGTGGGTCCAAGAGGATGAGTCATGTCGCGAGGTGTGAAATGACTTGGTAGATCCATGTGGTAAGGATGAAGTGCAATCCAGTGTTTTCTCTCTGCGAATAAAGGGATGACATGTCAGTTCAGGAATGATTAGACACTAGGTGGATAGAGCTGAGCTAGAGGGCCCACATCTACTAAACCTTGATAGGTTGTTAAGCATCGAGTAAGTCAGCTCTAATCTAGCGGTCTGCGTGAGTTTGCAAAGGTAAAGTGCTTGTGCTTTAAAGCCTACGAAATAGCAAAAGAGAAAAGAAAGTTATTCCCGATGTAAAGCTCGATGGTGACGTGTCTATTGACACATGGTTTCAAAAGGGATTGAGGGCGCCAAGGTGTAATCGACAGTTATAAGGGAAATATAATATGTGGCTGACCCTAAACTAAACTCGAAGAGTTTTCCAAGGCTAATGGCTGAGTGCCACATGGTATTCGGTAATGAGTGGAAGAGCATGGTAAGCGAAGCAAGCGTAAAGGTCTCACTTAAAGGATGGTCATCTCAGGATTGATCCAGCACTTCGCATTGTTTCATGGCCCAAAGCTGAAAGAAGGTTAAGTTATGCAAAATAGCGAAAAACCGTTAGCCGTTAGGATGAGGCGTAGTTAGTGAAAAGGCTAACTGTCCGGGTAAGAGTTAAAGGCTGGGCAGTTAGAGTCCCATCTAACACCTGGCGTGGCTTCGCGAAAGAAAAGTTCTCAGGAGATAAAGCCCGTGAAATGGTGAAAAGGAAGTAGGGACCAACGCAAAGGCAGAGATGTTAAGACAGTGTAAAGACCAATCAAGTTCCATTTGATCAGACGGCTGGCATGATTTCATTAAGAGAAATTGCTAAGACATTATGCTCTGTGAAATAATGAAAGAGCAAAAAGGAAAATGCATAGGCATGTTGTGACCCGTTGGAGCGAAATTTTTGAATTCTTCTGTGAATTCAATTTTGAAGGGATGGCCAAAGCATGCGATATCAATGTCGTAGTTAAGAGCCCAACTACCGTATATGATCTCGTATCAATTGAATGAAGGTATCATTCTGAACAATAGTTGCAGAGAAGTAGTTACAGAGCTAATTTGATCAGTTGCAAAGCTAATTTCTTAAGTCGCAAAGCAATTTTCTTCGAGCGAAAGAAAGGTTCTCTTATACTCTTGTTTGGCAATCACTTAATACTGTGTTTAAATTAAGGTCTTGATTTGTCACAGAACAGTTCGGGGTAATAGTTAGATTGCTTGCATAATTTTTTAAAGATGGCACCTAAGAGAGAATTCTCAGGAAAGGTTAATTACCAGGAGAGGGCTATCTGTGATGACTTCCTTGAACAGCTGACATTGTCAACTAATGTGGATGAAAAGATAAAAGAACTTGTGAAAAGAGCTCCTCGCCTAAAAATAGGAGAGGGATTATATGATAAGGGTAACTGGCTAAGAGACCCTCAAATTGGGTTGTCTGGGTTGGGATTGTTTAAAGTTGGATTTGGCATGAGAAACTCCTCAGCCCCATAGAACAGTGTCTGGGAGTTGGATGTAGGAAAATTGGTAGTCCCTGGAGTATTCATGGATGTGGATCTCCTAACCCAGATTGCACACAACTATGACCCAATTACAAGAAGTGTCAAGGATATCAGTGGGGAAAGCCTCATTGAAATAAACAATGAGTAATTCAGAAGTTCTTTTGGGCTTAGTGAATTCACCAATTTTCTAGAGCCTTTTACTTTGAAATCACTAGCTCAGGTATATAGTGTGCAAAGGAAGCACCTTAGAAATGGGCATCTCAAAGAATTCTTTGTGAAGATAGGTGGGTTGATAGTTGTAGGACCTAATACTTAAGAGCCCTTCTCATTAAATCTATTCACCCTTAGGGCCAAGGGATTATACTGGTCACTTTGCCAAATTTTAGGAGAGGATGCTGAGGCAAATATGCCCACCCATTACATGTTGATGGTTGCTCAGATTTTGAATCCTGCTCTTGCAGTGACCTTTGATTATGCTTCCTTTATCACTAATGCTATCCATGAAGGATTAATAGGAATAAAGAACGGGAAGGTAGATAGGCCTTTTGGATGGTATTCCCTCCTCATGCATTTATTTTTATTCAAGGGTGGTGATTATTTTGCAAGTGGAATGGATCTTGTAAAAGAGAAGAATGGAGAAAAGATGCCAGTGCAGTTATGGAGTACAGTGCTATCATGGGACAAAGAAGATGCAAGCTTTCTAAAGTTTGATAAAAGTTTTGCATCCAAGATTAGTACTCTTATCTGTTCAAAGAATCCAAGAGTCCCTAAGGTTCTTTTGGAATTCATTAGGCCAAAAGAATTTGCAAAGAATATTAAAATTGTTCACAGTTGGGGTGATATTTACTTATACCCTGTCTCCACAGTTTTCAGAGTATATGGTTTCATAGGCACTCCATTTTTGTTACCCTATCAAGTCCCTCTTAAAGTGGGAATTACAGAGATCCTCAGGCAGATTGGTGGTGTGTAGGAGGCAGAGTTAACAGGCAGAGGTAAAGGGACCACTTTCCCTATAGTTACCATAGAACACTAATTTGTCATAATTAAAGGAGGTTGGAAGTGTTTTGAAGATTTCCTTCAACCGTATCATTTGTCAACTACAGTGTCTCAATGTGTTGGCCCTGAAGACTTCTTCAATGGCACATTTAGAAAGAGGGAAATATGCAGAAGTAAACCCCAGCAATTTCAGTTTCCTGAAGACCTCATTAGGAATGAGTTTGATCTAGATGAGAAAGAGTTGAGGAAGGAAAAGTGGGTGGCTTATAAAAAAGCCTTAGACTTTGTACACCAATTTGATACCAGCTATGACCCATTGTCTAGCTTCCACCCTTTTGAGGAGAAGATAAAGTTCCTAATTCTTTGTTTTGAGGATGTGATGTAGACTTTGAAAGAAAAGAGGGAGGTTGTAATTAAAAACAACCTTGAGAAAATAAGACTCGTTCTAAGTAGGTCTGCATCCACTAGAGAAATCCCTCCTAGTGACTACATGTTTCATAAGAAGTCCAATTATAGTGTGTTGATGCCTACAATAGGGGAGCCCTCTACTTCAAAGGGGAAGAGGAAGATACAGGATGTCATTGACATTCAAGATAGCCCAAAGAAATAGAGGATGGGAAAAGAAATACAATCTGATGAACCTTTGTACTCTCCATCTCAATCCCTTATCCATATAGGAGATGAAAAGGCAGTAGCTGAGCAACTATTACAGTTAGGCAGCCTTGGAGAGATAGCATATACATATGATGAAGTGGAAGAGGGAATGCCAGAAGAGCCCCGTACTGCTGAAATGAACATCACTGCTAATGAGTTCAAAGGCCAGGAGTGGGATCCTAAGATCAAATAAGCCAGTAAAGATTTCATGGTTGACAATAACTTTGTCACATCAGGAGCTTTCATGCAGTTTGTGTGGAAGCAGAACATTGATAAGTTTAATGCTAGGTGTGAAAAGAGGAAAAGTGAGTAGCCTCACAGAGATCCAGTTGTGGTGGAGGAGGAAATAAAGAAAGGAATGACTGATGAGTTTAAAACCATCACTCCTGAGCAGGGAAGAGACATGGTGGCACAGGCTGGGGTACTGATTCTCCTCGAGTGGGACATAGCAGATGCCTTGGTATGAGAGGCACTAAGAAAAGAGACCAAACCTATGGAGGGGGTCACTTTCAGCAAAGACAATGTTGTACTGGTCATGTGGTCTCTTAAAAGAGATGAGAATAAGAGAAATAAGAACACCCCAGGGTCAAGTTACCTTGGTGGAATGATAGTAAAAAGAGTTCAGAGCACTGGGGTAGTGGAAGCTGCTAGCACTGTACTAGAAACTACAAAGTTTAGTGTTGCAGTGGTAGAAAGGGAGGCCAAGGAAAAGGCAAATCTCCAGGTTAAGTTGGAGACAGTTTTAAAAGCCTATAATAGTTCCAAGGAAGAGGTAAGGGGTAAAGACAACATCATTTCCAAGCTACAAAGCCAGTTGGAAGGACTATACCATCAAGGTGAGTCTTCAACACTGATGATCTCCTCTTCTCCTACAAGACCTCCACCTACCAGCCCCATCATTGAGCTCCCACCATCTCCAACACCTTCTAGCTCTCAATTGGTTGAGATTACTCCTCAGGATTTGGAGGATTTAAATCAGGCTCAAGTCTTGTATGCAAAGAAATATGAAGAAAGTGTAGGGGCTACAATTTCAGGTTTTGCCGACACCATGGGTTCCTCATTATTGTATAACAACATGAGAAAGATTCTAGATATGTGGAATGAACTTAATGGATATAAGGTCATTTTAATGCCTATTTTTGACAAGTGGAAGCCTAGAGAGCAGGATTTGGAGCTTACTCGTGTATCCTATGATGAAGTAGGGGTTGGTTCTATTATCAAATCCACTTGTGATACCACAAAGGACCTGGTAAAATTAGCAGAAGGAATAGATAATGCAGATAGGAAGATCAATTTGTACAAGAAAGAGTACATTGATCAAGTGTTTGAATTAATTCCAGGGGGTTTTGCTAGCCTAGTTGAATTGAAGGACAAACAAGTATGGCTTAAGGAATAAGAGGCCAAATTGTCAGTTAGAGTAAAAGGAAGTATTAACTTAGAAGATGCTTCCTTTTTTGTCATAACAATTGAGGAGATACAGAGAATCAAATCTCATTATGGTTTTCTCAATTCAGAGGTTAACAAAATGAGAAATTCTTGGAAAAGGTTAGCCAAGGCAAAAGCAAAAGTGATTAACTTCACATGGCTAGCTGATGACGTATACAATGAGTGAACAAGAAAATATGCCATATAGGATGTGGAGCCATTAGAAGAGGTTGCAACTAGACAACAAGTAGAAGAAGCTACAGAGGTTGAAAAGGACTTGTAACCGCATTTGTAAAAGATTTTGTAATTTCTTCTTGAGAAGAAATGATTGTAACAAACTCTCCTAGGAAAGTCCGAAGCTTTGTATGCATCCATATTATTATAAATGGATACTAGGACTAGTAGAAAAATGATTGCAAAGAATTGTAAGAAAACACTGTAGAAATTTATCTGAGCTTTTCCAAGTTTTAATGGAGAATATTCGAAGGTTTCTTGTAATAGTTTTTGAAGAAAATATCAATATACAGACCATTGGTTTTGAGTTAAAACTTTGTGTTGTCTTCAAATTTGTTTGCAAGTGTTTACTATTTCATTCTAAATAATCTAGGGTTATTTCATTTGAATAGGGGTTGTAAGGCAACTTTAGTAGATATGTTTCTTAGCTTTTCTCTTCAGGAGGGGAATTAAATATGTAGGAATCGCTTCTACCAGTAAATTCCTTGTGAGATATTTTGAATCTTGATGAGCATAGTTTAATTTGTTATGAATAAATTCTTATGTGTGTCAGGCATATATAGGGATCTACAAAAGCCTAACTAATGGGATATGTATAGATATTTGATTGTGGGAGTATTGTTTGAACTTAGATGACTCTGTGACCCTAGATAAGGCACTGGTATAGATCGAGGTTGTCTATTACATATCTTGTAGGTCAATACTGAATATGAGTACAATTTTCATTTCTTTGTTTCAGTTAATTTTAAGGTGATTAAATCCACTGGTTTTCTGGATTGGTTTGTTGTGGATTTATCTATTAAAAGTGTGAATTTAGTTCACAAAGGTATACCCGCCTGGACTTTGAATAGGTCCGAAGTGTAGAAGGTTAAATCAAACCTTGTCATATGTTGTCCTAGAAGTTTCCTTCTCTTTAATATCTCTTCTGCAGACAGAGTTATCATATCATCATAAGGATGTTGAAGTGAATCAGATTTTGAAGACAATAGAGTGTTCTAAGGGTTTGACTTTGTATGAGATGAAGATGCGATGATCATTCAATTTATCTCACTCTGAGGAGAATTTCCCTGATGAGGATGAAGTGTCACAAGAAATAGAAAATTTAAATAGGAGAGTTCATCACTTAATCTCCTTAAGAGCCCAAAAGGAAGCAAATAAGGAGAAGGAGGTTAAAGAAAAATTAATGGAGAGAGATAGACTTCTTAGACAGATAGATGATCTTGAAGTATTGGCCAAAGAAAAGGAAAAGTATGATGAGGAAGGCCTTGTGATCAAAGAAATTTTGATCCCCAAGGCTAAGCCAACATATAGGTCAGTAGTCCAGCCAAACAAGGAAATGCTCAGTGATTCACAGCCTCCTAGGAATAATGTTGATAAACGAAAGCAGAAATGGGTGGATGATGGAACTGGATCTAGAAACACTGAAGAGATTTCTCATAGGCTATCAGCACATGAGAGAGAGATGGAAAGAATGAGGAAGGAGAAAGAGGATCTCCAAATGGTACTAGAGAAAGTTGAGTTGGAAGTAGCAAATCAAGAAGTGAAGAGAAAAATTAGTTACCTGAAAGCTCCCCCTATCATTTTCCCATCAGAAGATCTTAGTAAGCTTGATCCTCAACAAATTTCTCTTCCCTCGATTAAGATTCAACCTATTGTGCCTGCTAATATAGCATCAATGAGTCAAATCCCTGTAAACATTCAACATGGTCAAGTATCTCAATCCCTAATTCCAAAAGCTAGAATGAACATAGGAAATAATAATGTTGCTCCTCCTTTTCAAAGGAGACCTATCAATTTAGAATAGTATAGGCAATTGTTCTTTGATGGGATCCCAGGATATCCCAACCATGTTCCTACTGAGTTAAGGGACAAGCTCCACAAGTTTGCTGGAAATAATGCAATTAGTGCTGAAGAACATTTGAAATCTTTTGGGGACCTAATAAATGACTATGAGATAGGGGATGAAGATGTTATAATGAAACTGTTTGTTCAATCCCTGGTTGATGATGCAAGAGATTGGTACAGAGGTCTTCTAGTTAATAGCATAGGGTCATGGGAGGATTTAAAAAATTGTTTTCAAGAATAATACGGTAATAAAACAAATGTGACCTTCATGCTCAATGAATTTAACAATATCAAAAAGTGTGATAATGAAATGGTCACCGACTTCAATGCCAGATTTCAAAAGGCCATGCATAGATTATATCAGGTGATGAGGTTAGATGATAACATGTGTTTGAATAATTACTATAATGCATTTGATTCTAATATGGCCTATATCTTGAGGGATAAAAATCCACATAACCTGAGGGATGCTTTTAGGATTGCCATTAATGTGGAAAGCAACAGAAAGGCATCTAGGAAGCTAGGAAGAAGAACAGATGGTAGGTTATGGCAAGAAATAAAATAGCAACCTAGCAAAGCTACTAAGGAGGAAGACAAGATAGAGAAGTTGGTCATTGCTATGAAGGATCTAACTACCAAAGTGAACAAAAATGACAAGCCTTATCATAACTGGCAAGATAGGCCCCCTAGACTGCATGACATGCCTTATAATACCAACTAGAAAGATGGCAAACCCCAGAAAGAGAAGCCTAAAATCGCTCAAATTCAAGACACTCCAGATCCCTTAAAAGGGAGAAATTTCCATACTATAGAAAATACTCCTTGGTGAATTGCTTGTGAAGGGCCACATTCTACTCATCAGTGTACAGTAGCTCAAGCTCTTGAAGAATCCATGAGACAAGAAGCTGAGCCTGACATTAACATGTTTGAGACTATTATAGAAAGTGATGAGGAATCTATAGAAAGTGAATACAGTGATGTGCTGGATAATGAAAGGTTTGTTCAAGGACAACTAAACTTGGATTGGCATCCTACATTGAATGTGGTAATAATTGAGGATGAAGAAGTTCATCTTAGAAGGCCTAGTGAGGAAGAAGTTAAAAGTCTCACCAAAGCTGCTATTGCTAAAGCAAAATAAAATTATAACCTAAGGAGCACCAAGAAGGACACTGATCAGGGTGAACCTAGTTCCATGTTCATAAAAGAGATTACCCAAAAGGGGGCAACAAGTAGTGCTACCACTGTCCCTAAAATTGGTCAAGAAAAGAAGGAATGGGTTAAAGATGTACCCAAGAGTATAGATGATAAAAATACCAGTGATATACAAGGAGTTGCCATAGCAAAAAGGTCAACTAAATTCAAGGTAGAAAGAGTTAGGGCTAATATGGATTTAAGCAGTAGTTCCACATTTGACATGGCTGAAGCTCTTACACAAATGAAGGTCACTGTCCCATTTGTCAAATTACTGAAAATAAAAGAGCATAGGGATGCAACTTTGTCTTTGTTTTCTAATATATCTAACACTGACATAGTCCTACCCACCGGTTCAGCTAAAATTGGAAAGGATCAATAATTCCAAACCCTAGAGGTTTATGTTGGAACCACTATCACTCAAGAGCCTTCACAGGTAGATCCTTTTTATGTAACTTTGTTAGTAAACAACCGGTTGATAAAAAACTGCATGATAGATTCAGGAGCTGCTGCTAATGTTATGCCCTATGGTGTCATGAAAGAATTAGGACTGTCAGTGACCATTGTATATGGAAAATGTTATGCTATGGATAATAGGGAAGTACCTATGATAGGTACAATGAGAGATATTGAAGTAAAAATAGCAGCATTCCCTGAGGCAACTTATAAAATGGATGTTATTGTTACTAGCACTAAACCCCATTATGGTATGTTGTTGTCCAGGCAGTGGGCAATATTAGTAGGAGGAAATGTCCAACTAGATTTATCTTATGCCAACATTCCAATAAATGGAAATCAGGTCAAGTTGTATAGAGAACCACGTGCTCCTAGAGTAATTGAGAGTATAAATCCTAATATGCTCAATTGTATGATTGATGTGGATCTTGATAATTTCAGACTACAACCAATTTTACCCCAGTTGAAGAATACTGATGCAATTGTGGTCGAATTAGAATCACAACAGTATGGTTTATGGCAGATGTATTTCGATGGAGCTTGTTCCAAAGAAGGATCTAGAGTAGGGGTTCTTTTCGTATCCCCATTAGGTATAACTTTTAAGTATTCTTTCTTATTGGCTTTCCAATACATAAATAATACTGTAGAGTATGAAGCCCTATTATTGGGACTTGAGGTTACAAAAAGGCATGGAATCCATCTATTGAAAGTGTTGGGGGATTCAGAATTGGTTGTATCTCAGGTAAAATCCAAATATGCATCCAAAAATGACAGATTAAAGAGATATAAACATGCAGTATGGGATGTCATTGAGCATTTTAGTGCATTTTCTATTAATTGGAGAGAGCGATCAAAGAATATTATGGCAGATTTCCTAGCTAATGTTGCCTTGAAAAATGATGATGCAACACTAACCAGCATCACCACTGTGGAGATAAAATCTAGGCCTGCCATCCCTAATAATGTGTATAGTTGGCAAGTTTTTGCTAATGATGAAGATATTGTTAGGTTCATCCAGTGTGTTGATGATTATGATGGACAGAAGATTGATTGCAATGCACTGGTGGAGGTGGTTGACAATAAGGAAATAGTGTTTGGAAATGAATTGGTTCAGTTGGAAACAAATGAGATACCTAAAGGGTTAGTAGAGCTAGAGAGCATGTTTAGTTATAATGACAGTCACGTACATCAGCAGTCTACCACTAAGTTGGAAGAATTGGAGGAGGTAAACCTGGGGACTGAGTCATCCCCTAAGTTAGTATACATTGGAAATAAATTACCCCCTCATGTCAGAATTAATCTTATTAATTTATTAAAAAGATAAAAGCATGTTTTTGCTTGGTCTTATGAAGACCTAAAGGCATATAGACAAGACCTCTTTCAGCATGAAGTTCCTTTACTTCCAGATGCTAAGCCTTTCAGACAGAAGTAGAAACCTATCAATCCCCTGTTGGAAACTAAGATGCAGCAAGAGTTGACTAAGTTAAGAGAAGAGGGGATTATCAAACCTATAAGGCATTCTTCATGGGTCTCCAATCTGGTCCCAATAAGAATGAAAAATGGGGACATTATATTTTGGATTTTAGAAATGTAAATGTTGCCACTTTAAAAGATAACTACTCATCCCCAAATATGGAAGCTATGATGCAGAGAGTAACAGGTTGTGATCTTTTGTCCATGATGGATGGTTTTCATGATACAATCAAGTGTTAGTGAGAGAATCTGAATAGTTTAAAACTGCTTTCACTACTCCATTGGGAACATATGTCTATGTGAGAATACCATTCGGATTGAAAAATGCTGGAGCTACATTCCAGAGAGCCATGGATGTAGCCTTCAAAGAATTCATTAATATCATCATGGTGGTTTATCAAGATGATCTAACTTGCTTCTCCAAAAGGGCCGATGATCACTATGGAAATTTGGAAAAGGTGTTCAACAAAGCCTTGGAATTTGGTGTGTCATTAAATCCCAAGAAATGTCATTTTGGGGTTACTGAAGAAAAATTATTGGGGCACATTGTCTCCAAGGAAGGGCTAAGAATAGACCCTAAAAGAATTGAAGCAATAAACAAAGTATCTAAACCGAAGAATGTTAAAGGTATTCAATCCTTTTTAGGCAAAGTAAATTTTGTTAGAAGATTCATTGCAAACTTTGCAGAGATAGTGAAACCCATTGTCAAGTTACTCAAGAAGGATACCAAATTGTGTTGGGATCAAGAAGTCTCAAAGGCTTTTGATGAGATTAAAAAGGCCATTCAGGAAGCACTAGTGCTGAAATCTCCTGATTATAGTAAGCCATTTTCTTTGTTCTCTTTTGCTTCATACCATACGATAGCTGCAGTATTGTTACAAAAGGATAATGAGGGATATGAACATCCCATAGCTTTCTATAGCAAGTCTTTGCAAGCAGCAGAATTAAAGTATGAAACCATGGAGAAACAGGCTTATGCTTTAGTTAAAATTGTCAAAGCTTTCAGGCCATGCCTTGTGAGTGCAAGAATCACTGCTTATGTCCCACATGCTGCAGTTAAGGATATTCTATCCCAATTTGAGGTTACGGGAAAAAGGTGCAGATGGATCAATAGAATCTAAGAATTTGACTTGGAAATAAAGATCATCAAATTAGTGAGAGGCTTAGGTTTGGCCAAGCTCATGACTGAATCTAATCTTCTGAATGTTGAGATAAACAATGTTGAAATCAAAAGTACTTTAGTCACTAGTATTGAAAGGCAACCTTGGTATTCAGAGATAGTCCGATTTTTGAAAAATGCTACATTTTTAGAAGGAATGATGCATAATCAGAGAAGGACTCTGAAATTGAAGTCTCAAAAATATGTTCTCATTCAAGGTGACTTGTTTTGGAGAAACAGAGATGGAGGGTTACTCATGTATTTAGATAAATTCCAAGCAAAGAAAATGCTGATTGAAATGCATGATGGAATGTGCAGAGGTCATTATTCTACTAAGACAACTACTGGGAAGACAGTTCGAGCTGGGTATTATTGGCCTACCCTATTCAAGGATGCTCATGAATATATTAGGAGATGTGACCCATGTCAAAGGTTTTCATCCAAACTAAAATATGAAGGAGCTTTGCCCTTGAACCCAGTTACAGTGGAAGCACCTTTTGTCCAATGGGGGATAGACTTCATTGGAGAGATTGTTGAGAGATAAGGAAGAGGTCATAGATGGATCATAGTAGCCATCGATTATTTTACTAAATAGATTGAAGCCATTCCTACCAAAAGAGCTACAAGTAAAATTGTTATTGATTTCTTGATGGATTGTATCATAACTAGATTTGGAGTTCCTGTGAAATTAGTAATGGACAATGCTATGAGTTTCAGGTCAAAAGAGTTTGCCAATTTTTGTACTAGTCATGGGATACTTATGTCTTACTCTTCACCCTACCATCCTCAAGGAAATGGGTGAGCAAAATCCAGCAATAAAATCCTCTTGAATATTATCAAGAAAATCTTAGAAGAAAACAAGAGGTCATGGGATCAAAAGTTGAAACTAGCTTTGTGGGCAGATAGAATCACTGTCAAGAAGGCCATTGGGATGTCACCATTTGAATTGGTATATGGTACACAGGCCGGAGTGCCTGTGAACAATCTTCTTCCAATGTATAGGTTCTTGCAAGATGAGGACATGGATTTATCAAAGCCTATGGAGGACTGAATGATCCAGATGGTCAAAATGGAAGAGATCAGAGCTCTAGCTCATAAGAGAAATCAAAAGATCCAAATGCAGTCCAAGTACCTTTTTGATAAAAGGACATCATTAAGGAAGTTTCAAATTGATGATATTGTTCTTCAATGGAATGCAAGAGGACAAGACAAATGAAAGCACAAGAAATTTGAATCATTATGGATTGGCCCTTTTGTGGTCTGTGATCTAAATGGAAAGGTTTCTTATTTTGTGTGAAGTACAAGAATTTCCAGTGCATGGACAATTCCTGAAACATTATTTCTCTTGAAGTCCATGGACAGTAGGTCCTTTGTTTGTATATATTTATTTGTTTCCTATTGCTTTGTTTGGGTCTGTGTTTTGGTTTGTTCTCCAAAGTTTTTGAGTTTCTTGTGTTGACCTTGCGATCAACCATCCCCAGTCAGATCCACTGTTATCACTATTTAAGAAATGGGTTTTCTTTTCCCATAATTGGCTAAGTTTTTTGAAATTTTGAGTCAAGCACACTATTAACTGCTTTAAATCTATGTTAAGTCTTTAAGGGTTTAGGGTTTTTGGTTTTAAATCACTCAAATGTCTAATTAAAACCCTCTGGATTCTATTCCTATGTTACTTTAATTCACTTAAGTAATGGGTCTTGGGGTCGTATAAAGTGTTCCCCCTTGTTTTTTCCCTAGGTAGTCATTAAATAATCATAAAATTTATGCCTTATGTCTCTTTCCTTCTAATGTTGTCGAGCCTACTAAGTGTCATGCAGCTCTTAGATGGATCTATGGCTTTTGCCATTTCATTAGACGAAGTTGCAAGTGTTTTAAGTCTTGTGAAATGGCGAAAGGAAAAGCATGTTCAATGGTGCGCTTTTGGTCTAGTTTAACGAGATTCCATCTTGCTCAAGATCTAACAACTGGCATTGATTCGCAGCCAATACCAGAAAGCAAATTACCTTTCGCAAAATGGTGAAAAGGTTTTGTGGGACCCGACAGTGAAGACTTTTCAAACAGCTAAGAGGTGATCATGTTCAAGAAAAATCGATGGTTTGCATTGTTTTGTGGCTGACAGATGCAAGCATGTTATGCCCTGCAAAGCAAGGAAAGGTTTTTTGGCTAGGGCAAAATAGGTTTAATAAAAGCATAACGGATGTGCAGGTTCCCAAAGATCCAATGGTTAGTGTAGTTTTGCATAAGAGAGATGCTCGAAGCATAGCTTTTGCCGAACAGTGAAATGACATGGCGTTCCAAGAAAGAAGTCTAGTTGGTTGAGATGGCGAGTAAGATGGATCCACATGGCAGAAAGTCAAAGTAGTTAGGAAGTTGGATCTAAGGATTGAAAGGTGGGTCCAAGAGGATGAGTCATGTCACGAGGTGTGAAATGACTTGGTAGATCCATGTGGAAAGGATGAAGTGGAATCTAGTGTTTTCTCTCCACAAATAAAGGGATGACATGTCAGTTCAGGAATGATTAGATACTAGGTGGATAGAGCTGAGTCACAGGGCCCACATCTGTCGTACCTTGGTAGTTTGTTAAGCATAGAGCAAGTCAGCTCTAATCTAGCAGTCCGCATGAGTTAGCAAAGGTAAAGTGCTCGTACTTTAAAGCCCGCGAAATAGCGAAAGGTTTTTGGGCCCCGAAGAACAAGTAAAGCATGAAGGTAAAAGGGGATCAACTCTGAAAAGATCCAAGGGCTCGTGTTGTTTCGTGGCTGCAAATTAATCGAACGTTAAGGCCTGTGAAATTGCAAAAGAGAAAAGAAAGTTCTTCCTGACGTAAAGCTCGATGGTGACGTGTCGATTGACACGTAGTTTCAAAAGGGATTGAGGGTACCAAGGTGTAACCGATAGTTATAAGGGAAATATGACATGTGACTGACCTTGAACTAAACTCGAAGAGTTTTCCAAGGCTAATGGCTGAGTGCCATGTGGTATTCGGTAACCAATGGAAGAGTGTGGTAAGTGAAGCAAGCGTAAAGGTCTCGCTTAAAGGATGGTCATCTCAGGATTGATCCAACGCTTTGCGTTGTTTCATGGCCCAAAGCTGAAAGAAGGTTAAGCTATGTGAAATAGAGAAAAACTGTTAGCCATCAAGATGAGGCATGGTTAGTGAAAAGGCTAACTGTCTAGGTAAGAGTTAAAGGCTGGGCGATTAGAGTCCCATCTAACACCTAGCATGGCTTCGCGAAAGAAAAGTGCTTGGGAGATAAAGCCCACAAAATGGCAAAAAGGAAGTAGGGCCCAATGCAAAGGCAGAGATGTTAAGACAGTGTAAAGACCGATCAAGTTCCATTTGATCGGACAGCTAGCATGATTAAATTAGACGAAATTGCTAAGATGTTATGCTCTCTGAAATGGCGAAAGAGTGAAAAGGAAAATGCATAGGCATGTTGTGACCCATTGGAGCGAAATTTTCAAATTCTTCTATGAATTCAATTCTAAAGGGATGACCGAAGCATGCAATATCAATGTCGTAGTTAAGAGCTTGACTACCATATATGATCTCGTATGAATTCAATGAAGGTATCATTCTGAACAATAGTTGCAGAGAAGCAGTTCAAGAGCTAATTTCTCTAGTTGCAGAGATAATTTCTTCAGTCATAGAGAAAGTTTCTTTGAGCACAAAATAGGTTTTGTTATACTCTTGTTTGGCAATCACTTAACAATGTGTTTAAATTAAGGTCTTGATTTGTCAAAGAATAGTTGGGGGTAATAGTTAGATTGCTTGCATAATTTTTTTAAGATGGCACCTAAGAGAGAATTCTCAGGAAAGGTTAATTACTAGGAGAGGGCTATCTGTGATGACTTCCTTGAACATCTGACATTGTCAACTAATGTGGCTGCAAAGATAAAAGAACTTGTGACAAAAGCTCCTCACCTAAAAATAGGAGAGGGATTATATGATAAGGGTAACTGGCTAAGAGACCCTCAAATTGGGTTGTCTGGGTTGGGATTGTTTAAAGTTGGATTTGGCATGAGAAACTCCTCAGCCCCACAGAAAAGTGTCTGGGAGTTGGATGTAGGAAATTTGGTAGTCCCTGGAGTATTCATGGATGTGGATCTCCTAACCCAGATTGCACACAACTATGACCCAATTACAAGAAGTGTCAAGGATATCAGTGGGAAAACCCTCATTGAAATAAAAAATGAGGAGTTCAGAAGTGCTTTTGGGCTTAGTGAATTCACCAATTTTCTAGAGCCTATTAATTTTAAATCACTAGCTCAGGTATATAGTGTGCAGAGAAACCACATTAGAAATGGGCCTCTCAAAGAATTCTTTGTGAAGATAGGTGGGTTGACAGTTGTAGGACCCGATAGTGAAGAGCCCTTCTCATTAAATCTGTTCACCCTTAGGGCCAACGGATTATACTGGTTACTTTGTCAAATTTTAGGAGAGGATGCTAAGGCAAATATGCCCAACCATTACATGTTGATGGTTGCTCAGATTTTGAATCCTTCTCTTGCAGTGACCTTTGATTATACTTTCTTTATCACTGATGCTATCTGTGAAGGATTAACAAGAATAAAGAACGGGAAGGTAGATAGGCCCTTTGGATGGTATTCCCTCCTCATGCATTTATTTTTATTAAAGGGTGGTGATTATTTTGCAAGTGGAATGGATCTTGTAAAAGAGAAGAATGGAGAAAAGATGCCAGTGCAATTATGGAGTACAGTGCTATCATGGGATAGAGAAGATTCAAGCTTTCAAAAGTTTGATAAATGTTTTGCATCCAAGATTAGGACTCTTATCTGTTCTGAGAATCCAAGAGTCCCTAAGGTTATTTTGGAATTCATTAGGCCAAAAGAGTTTGCAAAGAATATAAAAATTGCTCACAGTTGGGGTGATATTTACTTATACCCTATCTCCATAGTTTTCAGAGTATATGGTTTCAGAGGCACTCCATTTTTGTTACCCTATCAAGTCCCTCTTAAAGTGGGAATTGCAGAGATCCTCAGGCAGATTGGTGGTGTGCAGGAGGCCGAGTTAATAGGCATAGGTGAAGGGACCAGTTTCCCTACAGTTACCATAGCACACCAATTTGTGATAATTAAAGGAGGTTGGAAGTGTTTTGAAGATTTCCTTCAATTGTATTATTTGTCAACTGCAGTGTCCTGGTGTGTTGACCCTGAAGACTTCTTCAATGGAATATTTAGAAAGAGGGCAACATGCAGAAGTAAACCCCACGAATTTCAATTTTCTGAAGACCTCATTAGGAATGAGTTTGATCAAGCTGTACACCAATTTGATACCAGCTATGACCCAACTTCTAGCTTCCACCCTTTTGAGGAGAAGATAAAATTCCTAATTCTTTGTTTTGAGGATGTGATGCAGACTTTGAAAGAAAAGAGGGAGGTTGTAATTAAAAACAACCCTAAGAAAGCAAGACTAGTTCTAAGTAGGTTTGCATCCACTAGAGTAATCCCTCTTGGTGACTACATGTTGCATAAGAAGTCCAATTACAGTGTGTTGATGCCTACAACAGGGGAGCCCTCTACTTCAAAGGGGAAGAGGAAGATACAGGATGTCATTGACATTCAAGATAGCCCAAAGAAACAAAGGGTGGGAAAAGAAATATAATCCGATGAACCTTTGTACTCTCCATCTCAATCCCCTATCAATATAGGAGATGAACAGGTAGTAGTTGAGCAACTATTACAGTTAGGCAGCCTTGGAGAGATAGCATATACATATGATGAAGTGGAAGAGGGCATGCCAGAAGAGGCCCCTACTGCTAAAATGAACATCACTGCTAATGAGTTCAAAGGCCAGGAGTGGGATCCTGAGATCAAACAAGCTAGTAAAGATTTCTTGGCTCACAATAACTTTGTCACATCAAGAGCTTTCATGTAGTTTGTGTGGAAGCAGAACATTGATAAGTTTAATGCTAGGTGTGAAAAGAGGAAAAGTGAGCAGCCTCACAGAGATCCAGCTATGGTGGAGGAGGAAATAAAGCAAGAAGTGAATGATGAGTTTAAGACCATCACTCCTGAGCAGGGAAGAGACTTGGTGGCACAGGCTGGGGTACTCATTCTCCCCGAGTGGGACATAGCAGATGCCTTGGTATTAGAGGCAGTAAGAAAAGAGACCAAACCTATGGAGGGGGTCACTTTCAACAAAGGCAATGCTGCACTGGTCATGTGGTCTCTTAAAAGAGATGAGAATAAGAGAAATAAGAACACCCCAGGGTAAAGTTAACTTGGTGGAATGATAGTAAAAAGAGTTCAGAGCATTGGGGTAGTGGAAGTTGCTAGCACTGTTCTAGAACTGGAAGTTGCAGAAAGGAAGTTGCTAGCACTGTTCTAAAACTGGTCAATCTTATCAATCTTATCAATCTTATCATCAATCTTGTCAATCTTATCAATCGTATCATCAATGTCATCATTTTGGACATTGTCAATCCTAATTAGGGTTTTATCCTCTTTTTAGTCTTGTCATCACGCGATTGATTTGTCATCAATCGTTGACATGTTCAATTTTGTCATTTAACGATCGATTTGTCATCGATCGTGGTCATTTTCAATCTTGTCGTTTTGCAATCTATTTGTCATCGATTCTTGTCCTCTTGTCGATCTTGTCATTTTGCGATCATTTCGCTATCAATCGTTGTCTGTCTCAATTATGTCAATTTGGATCAATTTGTCATTGTTCCTCGTCAATTGGCGCATTTTCTTAATCAAATCATTTATCACATTGGTCATTTATCAATTCAAAATCATGACATTAATTATCTTCAATCAAGACCTAATTGTCATTTTCGCATTTCTAATTCATCTTCTAGGGTTTTATGATTTATTCATTTAACCTAATTTGCCATTTCTTCCTCTAGGATTACTAAATTATTTATTAATCCTAAGTCTTCTTGTTACAATTAAATCTTTATTTAATTGGATAATTATTCTTCCTCTTGTAAATTAATTAATAAATGACAAATTGTTAATTAATTTACCTAATTTCTTCTAATTCACTAAATTCTAATTTCCATCAATTTCTAATTCCTAATTTTCATCAATTTCAATTTTCTAATTTTCTAAATTTCTAAATTCTTTTCCCTCCTATTTCATCTCCTAATTCTATGGGAATGACATTTCAATTTGTCATGAAATTGTCATAATTGATAATCAATCAATTTTGACATAGAATGTGTCATAATTTGTCATCAATTATCAATCAATCAAATTGTGCATGGAAAGTGCATAATTTGTCATAATTTGTCATATTGATTTGCAATTTCCATTTGAATTGCATCATGCTAATCTTGTCATTTATCCAATTTATAAATTGGATGTTTTTTTCAATCAAAGCCCTTCGAATCCCTAATCCCGAATTTCTATCAAACTACCGAACTTTCGTTTCTAGTACTCTTGAGATTTTTGCTTTCAATTGTGTGAGCACTTGTAGGTGAGATCCACAAACCCATTGAAGAGGAAAGAACAACAATGGAGCCACATGGAAGAAGCATCTGAATTGTTATATGGTTTGCATGACGTTTTCTTTTAAATGCTTTGTTTTTGTGCCTCTATTGAATGTGCTTTGGAATTAGGTTCATTTCAATGAGAGTTCTTTTGATTGAGCTAGCATGTCTTGTGTTTTGATTGATCTACTTGTTTTAATGATTCCTAATTCTTATGCTACATTAATTGGTGAACCCGACGTGAATACTAACCTTCTAACCATCTTACTGTGTTTTGGAGTGCTTCTAAGCTGATTTACAGGTCAAAAACTCAAAAACAGAGTCGTGCAGTGCATTCTGGACACTTCTGCGCTTGTGTGAAGCATTCTGTGCCTATGTTGAGACATCTTGCGCCTATGTTAAAACATTCTACTCTTGTGTTAGACATCCTATGCTTGTGTCCTGACTTCTGCGCCTGTGTAAAGTCCAGATCAGAGGTGAGAAATGCAGTTTTTACTTGAAATCTTTGGTGTTTTTGCATTCTGTTTTCTATGCTTTGAATTTTGGTACTGATTATTTGTGTAGGATCTTGGCATATGCATGACAAATACTAAAAATCAAACTACTAATATGTGTTATGCAGATTCGATGGTCAAAGACAACAAATCAAACAGCTAACTTGGGTTTTGCAGGTTGCCTTGGAGAAACAACCAAATTGTGTGTTTGAGTTTTTAATTAGGCACTTAGTGATTTATAAATAGGTGGAAATGAACCTTTGTTTGCTTTGTTTGTTAAGTATGACATTGGAGTAGGAGAGTATGCTCTCATCCTTCATAGGGTGATCAGAAATCCAGATCTTCGATACCATGCTTGTGTTGTTGATTGTTTGTCTCCATTAGAGGGCCTGCCTTCCCGACCACTTTGCTTTAGCAAGCGAGTGATAATCGTGAGAAGGGGACGACCCAAAGTGAGTATGGCTAGAATTCCTTGGCATTCTAACTCACTATAAAAAAATACCCGATGAGCGAAAGCTTTGAAGGAAGTGTTACGTGGGAATTGCAGTTACTTGGGAAGTGATGACCCTTGGACTCTTTCTCATATCAACATCTAAGTAGGGCCTCTTGGTCTAAATCATGCTTGCGCGACTACATTTGTTTGGTATCTTGATGGGCTTAATGTCTCAATCATGCTTCCATGACATCAAGGAGTAATGCTTAACAGAAATCCTTACTAAACACCTTGTTTTTAGAGGCCAAAAACCCTTCTAGTTGCTTGAGAAGGACAAATTCGGATACTTGGAAGAGATACTAAGTTCGCCATGGGGAGATTTCCATGGGGACTGATGCTTGGCTGCCCTGAGAAGTGAGTGCCATGGAGGGGAGCCCGTGGGGTCAAGCATCTATGTATTCTCCTTGAATCCCATAATGAGTCTACCTCTCAAGTACCTAATGTTTTTGCCTACCATAAGGAATGTGGAAATGAGCATGATTGTCTTGAGTCTAAGTTATAACATCTTGTATTCTTTGATTGTCAAAAGTTGAATGTTATCCCATTTCAAGAGCAAAGAAAATTGATCTAACATAAGATTAAGCACAAGAGACACTCATCCAACAAAAATTCAACAAGATTCAAAGATCATATTCCTAAAACATGGTTATCCAATATTGTTCAAAAAACTTGTCTCAACTCTTATGTCACTTACATTTAGGTTCATCCTAGGTTGCATTTTTCAAATTCATTATCAAGTATCAAGGTTAAGTTTCATCTAAGTTATACTCTTTTGCATATTAATAAAAGTCATCCATTTGCATATGTCCTCTTGCATAAGAGTAATATCATCTCATAATTAAACCTTAGGTTTCATCTTAGGTTGACATTGTCATACATTTGCATTTGCATATCCCAAGTCTCTTCATTAAGCCTAAGTCATTGTCATATCATATTAAGATCATTTGCATATTGATTGTCCCTTAGCATATAGTGTCAAACCTAGGTCTTGTCATACTTGGGTAATCCAAATATTTGATAAACCCTAAGTCATTGTTAGGAGGTCTAGACCTTATCAAATCTTTTGTCCTTTTGTCATCAATATCATTTCGTCAAACCTAGCTTAGTATCCAAGCATATAGGGGAGACATTGTCATCTTGTCCTTTGTCAATTAAATCCTTTTTTCCTTTGAGGTCTAGATATCATTTCAATTTCCTAAGGGTCTCTTTTAGATTTGCATTCATAAGTTTGTCAAGATCTTCAAAAACAACCAAAAACATAGATTGCATTTTCATCTATTTAGTTTGCATTTAGTTGCATATCATATATTGTCTTTGAAAAATTCAAAAAAAATAAAAAATTTTGCATTTGCATAAGTGACATGCCTGTTGAGACAAGATCAAGATCTAAGAAGATGAGTGAACCAATGTATCAATCCATGGATAACATAGTAAATTCGTAGTTTCAAACTAGTCAAACAGTACAAGTTGAAGGTTCATTAAACACATCTCTACCACCATATGGAACAGTTCAACTTGGACCACCTCCATTATATGAACCAGTATTTGTACCCATGAAACCAGGACATGGGAGTGTTCAACCAACTCCAAGAGGAAGTGCACCTTTTAATTGGGATCAACCAAATTTGCAACATGACATTCGAAATCAAACATTGTATGAAGACCAAACTCTTTCACAAGGATTCGGTTCAGACCAAGGCATTCAACAAGAAACGAATCCAAATGTCCAACCAGATTCTTCATCTGATTCTGACGCTTCTAATGATGTTGACATGTTCCTTCAAGATCCAAAGGTAATAAAAAGGATGGATAAGTTCTTGAGAAAAGTCTTCAAAATGTGTCCTCAAAAGTATCTTCACATGATGAGTAATATGGCTCCCTTAAATGAACTAATTAATGCGCAAACACAACAAGGCAGTGAGCCGTTAAGTTTCTCTTCGCATCCCAATGAAGAAAATGTGCAACAAGAGCTTCAACCTACATTGATGAGTAAACGTGCTTCAAAGGCATTGACAGTGACTATTCCTCAAAAGCCATCATTTGAGACGATAAATAATCCATTATTCAATACAACACCTGTAATACAGGATCAAATGAAGACCATGCGAATATCGACAATGGTTCCTCAACAAGAAGTGGTTCCTAATATGCATAAAATTGGATCAACATCTAAGATACAAGAAAGTTTTACAACTGGAATGCCTAATGTCAATAATGTCCGAAGCAATTCCACAATGCAACAAAGTTCTTATGTATCTTTGTCAAACACTATTGCGACAGATCCTTCCATAATGGCTACACAAAGAGCTATGGATAGTGGTGTGCATCACCAGCAATTATTGCAACAATTGAGTAATACGCAAAAGGTACGATCGAATGTGCAAACAAACGATGTGCAACAACAACAATATCGCATTCGACAAGAAATTGCAGCGCCTTCGGCATCATTACAAGTTAACACAAACTTGCAACCATCACAAGGGATTGGACAAACAACACAACAAGTTAATGCAAGTGCTATACCCCATCCTAAGGAGAAGCAACGAAAATCATCTAAACAAAGTTTTTTACAAATGATGGGATATACACCGCGACAACAATTGGCACAAAGTCAACAAATTCCAATTTGTCAGCACCAACAACATGTGCCACAATATGTGCCAAGGCAAACAAGTTATCCTACCTCACAACCGCAAATGGTGCCTATGCAATATCAACAACCTACTCAATTGCAATATCAACCTAGGCTCCAAGAAGCACAACAACAAAGTCAATATCAAGGTATAGCACAACCGCAACAACAAGAGAAGTACCAAGAACTTTATATGCAGGAGACGCCAAAAACGACTATTGCAGAGTATCAACAACCGATCGGAAATGCGATATATCAACAAAGAATACCAACTGGGATTAATGATGAACCTCTACAATCTGATACAATTGTGCAACAACTTGAGAAGTTGCGACGAAAAGTTGATGCATTAGAAACTAAAGGAACAAAGAAGTTGTATACAGATCAAGATTTATGTCCTAATCCCTTTGACAAGAGTGTATACATGCCTCCATTCCCTAAGCATTTTGAGGCACCCAACTTTGAGAAATATAGAGGGAATGGCAATCCAAAAGATCATATTCGAGCATTTTACGCGGCATGCACATAAGTAAACTATGAGGATACATATTTAATGCGATTATTTGCACGAAGTCTCACTGGACAAGCTATGGATTGGTATTCACATCTGCCAGGAAATATAAAGACTTGGTCAGAACTGGCGCAAAAGTTTATATCTCATTTCGCGTTCAACATTGACAGTGATGTGACTATGTCGGATTTATGCAATACCAAACAAAAGCAAGGTGAACCATTAGTGACCTTTTTGCAACGATGGCGAAGTTTGTATAGTCATTCTTCTCTTGATATACCTGAAGAACAGCAAGTGAATCTGTTTATCCAGAATCTAGTTCCAGAAATGATGTATGAGCTAAAATTGAAAAGTACTAGTACTATAGAAAAACTCATTAAGAAAGAGATGAATATTGAAGCAGCTCTTGTAGCTAAAGGAATTATCAAGCTCAATAAGGACAATGACAACACAAATTACTCAGGGGATAGAAATAGATTTTGGTATAAGAACAAGAACGTCACTAATGATGGTGTTGTTGATGCGAGAACGGTGAATGCAAATCAACCCCCATTCACAATCAAGAAGTTGAGTGTTCCTAATATGTCGACTATGGAACAAAATCAAGCACCCAGGAACAATGTTACTCAACAGTCGCAATATCAACAGCATGCTCAATAGTCGCAATATCAACAGCGTGCTCAATAGCCGCAGTATCAACAGCATGCTCAACAGTCGCAATATCAACCGCATGCTCAACAGCTACAATATCAACAACATGCTCAACAACAATATGCTCAAAAATATAATCAACAACAAGGCCAACAACAAAATCAACAATGCAAACCCTTCCGATCGTGGGATAGGCCTCCTCGACAGTTTATGCCATTGGGAGAGCCTATCGAATCAGTCATGAAGCAATTAATACAAGCGAAATTTATCAAGCTACCAGATATTAAGGCAGAACCCGCGGTAAAGCCGCATTGGTGGAATGATAATGCGTACTATGAATATCATCGGTCTAAAGGACATAAAACTGCTTCATGTTTTCAATTAAAACATATGATTCAAGATTTATTGGAGCAAGGAGTAATTGAGATAGATCCAACCCATCCGACCTCTAACACTGATCATACTATTTTCAAAACTCCTTTGCTTGATCATGACAAGGGTAAAGCGTCTTCTTCCAATTCTGCTCAAACGGCCAATTATGCAAATACCAGTTATCACAATGTCATTAATTGTTTTCATCCATCAAATGAGTATGTCTCTACCTTGAGAATAAAAGGACAAGATCCTTCTTGCGCAGTCACCACTCGTCAATCCAAAATAGTCTTGAAAGGAGCTCCTGCCGCTCCTCCCAAACCAATTCCTGCAAGTTAGTATAATCTTTTGGACCATCTAGGAAAAACACCTGCACAAATATCCATTCTAGAGTTGTTGAAAATGTCTCCCATGCATCGTGCAGTCCTAGATAAAGCTTTGACTGAGTCCACTATCCCAACAGATATTGATGTTGACCAATTTCAAGCGCGGATTGGACATTTAGCCATTTCCCAAAGTGTCACATTTTCTGATAGTGATATCTCACCTGATAAGCTTCCCCATAATGACCCTTTGCACCTAGAAGTCTTTGTCCATAATTGCAAAATCCGGCGAGTCTTGATAGATGGCAGAGCAGGTCTTAATATCTGCACCTTGAGAGTGGTCATTGGCCTCGGATATACAGAAAATGATATTGATGCTTCCAAAAGTATAAAAATCAAAGCCTATGATGACGCTGAGCGCCCATCCAAAGGGATAATTACACTGCCTATCAGAGTTGGTCCCGTGATGGAAAACACTTTCCTACAAGTCCTAGACCTTGACCTCCCTTATAATATGATCCTTGGCCGTCCATGGATCCATGCCATGAAAGCGGTTCCATCCACTTATCATCAATGTCTAAAATATCCTTACAATGGAACTGAGATAACAATTCCAGGAGATCCTAATCCATTCCAGTTCTGTGCTACCCTAAAGGATACTCCTTGGCAGCAAGTCCCAGTCAATAGAGAGGCCAAATTAGAGAGTTATGTGGATCCCAATGCATTGTTAGATGCTGTCAAAGGAAAACTGAAGATACAGGATCAAGGGTGTGGAGAATATTCAATGGACCAAACATTCCTTATCGGGAATTTGCCAATATCTCCAAAATCATATGGAAAACCGCATTTATTGCAAAAGGAACCCAAGGTCATTATTCAATATCAGCCTCCTACTACATTTGCAAGATGGGGAGAACTTGACAAAGAAACTGTAGATGATGATGTCATAGATTGGCTCTATAAAGATCCAACTAAAGCCCCACCTGTCAAGCTGCCAGTAGAATTATATGGCAAAGGATTTACTATGCTGCAAAAGAAAGGATACGATGGCTGCAGTGGCTTAGGCCTGAACAACAATGGAAGGATAGAACCTGTCATACCTACAAGGCGACCCCCAACTTTAGGATTAGGTTTTGTACCATTACGAATTGGATCCACATCTACCAAAAGGTCCACGTGTCGAAAAGAGCATGATTCAGACGATGAAATAACACCTAAGGATACCCGACCCGAGACTGATTCTAATGACTGGGAGTGGAGTTCTTTTTCTTCCAGCTCCTATGCCCTTGACAATATCTTCATTGACCCTGATAATTTGCCTATGGAGGACAAACATGAAATAACTCCTCTTCCTAAAACATGTCCTCATGCTTGGATAGAATCATTCTGGGATCCAAGCTCCGAATCAGATACAAGCAGTTCGGATAGTGACACCACAGATGTTCACATTTTTACTATATCAACCTTCTCTATCCTTACAATTGATGATGACATGCCTCTCATATATCCCCAACTTATCCAATATGACCAACAAGAACCGCTCACGTTGGACTGTTTTCAAAATGACGAAGCAATTGCAGAATTCCTGGGACTACGGGAAGGCATACCGCAGGGCAATCATAAGGCAGGATTTGCTATTGACCTGGATTCAACGGCATATTTTGGGGAGTCAACTCCCTCTTCTAGTCATGAAAAAGAAAAAGAAAAAGAAAAAAATCAAAAGAATAGATCTTTGAGTGAAAACCGTAAGGCGCTCTCTGATCATACAAAAGTAAAAATAAAAGACGTACCTGCGGGTGAAAACCTTTCTGAGGCGCCCAAAGGTGGAAGAGTGGACGTACCCCTATCAATTCAGGACAAATCCACATTGCTAGTAGAGATGACCGAGGAAATCAATTTGGGTACACCTGATAACCCTAAGGTCATTCACTTTGCTGCCTCCTTGTCAAAACAAGAGAAGATTGATTTTATTAATTTCTTTCTAGAGAAGAAGATCAGCTTTGCGTGGTCCTATGCAGACATGCCTGGCCTCGATCCTAAGTTAGTCCTTCATCATTTGCCATTGAAAGCAGATGCTAAGCCCATCAAACAAAAGCTTAGAAAGATGCATCCTCAGGTGGCTCTTTTGGTCAAAGTGGAATTGAAAAAATTACTAGATGTGGGCTTCATCAGACCTATTGATTATGCAGACTGGATTTCAAATCTAGTACCAGTTAGCAAAGTAACTGGGGGCATCAGAATCTGCACAGATTTCAGGGACCTCAATAAAGCATGCCCTAAGGATGATTTTCCATTGCCAAACATAGACATCATAGTGGACATGACGGCTGGATATGAGATGCTTTCACTAATGGATGGTTTCTCCGGTTACAACCAAATCTGCATTGCACCTGAAGATCAACATAAGACCGCATTCACATGTGCTTGGGGCACCTATTGCTGGAATGTGATGCCCTTTGGTCTCAAAAATGCTGGTGCAACATATCAAAGAGCAATGACGACAATCTTTCATGATTTCATGCATAATTTGATGGAGGATTATGTGGATGACTTGTTATGCAAATCTGTTACCAGAGATAGTCATCTAGCCATCTTGGGCCCAATCTTTGATAGAATGGAGACCTACAAACTCAGGCTCAATCCAAAAAAGTGTGTCTTTGGTGTTACAGCTGGCAAATTACTCAGATACATTGTTTCTCACCGAGGCATCGAGGTCGATCCCACCAAGGTCAAAGCAATCATGGATATGCCTCCACCTTCCAACCTCCGGAAATTAAGAAGTCTGCAAGGAAAGCTCCAATCAATTTGCCGCTTCATAGCTCAGTTGGCCGACAAATTTCATCCATTCCAGCATCTATTGCACAAAGGTGTCACTTTTAAATGGACTGAACAATGCCAATCAACCTTTCAAGCTCTCAAAGATTATTTGCTGTCACCACCTATTCTAATGCCTCCTATCGATGGCAAACCATTTTTATTGTATATCTCTACAACTGAAACAGCATTAGGAGTTCTCTTGGCTCAACAAGATGAGAGCGGCAAAGAAAGAGCTATTTATTATATCAGCCGGACATTGGTAGGTTATGAGCTAAATTACTCAACTATTGAAAGGGCATGCTTAGCAGTGGTATTTGCAACACAAAAGCTCCGACATTATATGCTAAGCCACCAAACATTGTTGGTTGCAAAAATTGATCCCTTAAAATATTTGCTTAGCCACGCAGCTTTGACAGGTCGCCTAGCAAAATGGGTCATGATTCTCAGTGAATTTGACATTGAGTATATGGAGCGAAAGGCGATAAAAGGACAAATTATAGAAGATCAACTTGCAGATGCTCCTATTTCTGACGATCATCCCATGTTGACCGATTTTCCAGGTGAATCAGTTTTTGCTCTCACACCATCTAATGAATGGAAGTTATACTTTGATGGATCCCATACCAAGTTCGGGTCCGGAGCTAGTATTCTGTTTGTCACCCCTCAAGGTGACGCTATTCCAAAGTCCTACAGAATAACTTTCCATTGTACCAATGACATTGCAGAGTATGAAGCACTGGTCACAGGACTCCGAGTAGCAGTCCACTAGAACATCAAGCATTTGCAAGTCTATGGAGATTCTCAATTAGTCATCCGACAAGTCAACGATGACTACGAAACAAAAGATGAAAAGCTTATTCCTTATAAGCACATGGTAGATTTCTTCAAGACAAAATTCACAGCTATCCATTTCAGTCAAGTGCCAAGAATGCAAAACAAGTCGGCAGATGCGATGGCTACAATCGCTTCCATGTTGAATATCCCTCATAATATGGACAAGTGTGAATTCTTGGTCGAACAATTGCTGGTTCCCTCTTTTGACATTCCGACAGTGGATGTGATGTGCGTTCTTGTTGGTCCCAACTCCCCGTGGTACAATGATGTATATCAGTACTTGAAATCCCAAACCTTACCACCTAACCTTTCTGCGAACCAACGGCGAGCCTTTATCCGACAAACAGCCAAATATGTCATCATCGCCGACACCCTTTACCGCCGTTCTTTTGACCATACCCTCCTCAGGTGTTTGGATTCTGACAAAGCACAAACAACTTTACACGAGGTTCACGATGGTATATGTGGGGGCCATTTCAATGGTCTTAGCTTAGCCAAAAAGTTGATTCGTGCTGGGTATTATTGGCCCACTTTGGAAAAGGATGTTCATGATTTTGTTAAAAAGTGCTACAAGTGCCAGATCCATGGAAATTATATTCATGCACCAGCTCAAGAGCTTCATTCTGTTATATCTCCATGGCCCTTTTTTCAGTGGGGTTTGGATCTTATTGGCAAGATTCAGCCAACATCTGCAAATGGACACAAGTTCATTATTACAGCTACAGAATATTTTACAAAATGGATTGAAGCCATCCCCATGACCTATATCACTGGTGTCCAAATTTCAAAATTCTTGCTAAATTATATCATATGCAGATATGGGGTTCCCCTTGCCATAGTCATAGATAATGGTCGACCCTTCAAGAATAAAGATGTTAAAGAACTTTGTGAAAAATTTCATATTCAACACCGTTTTTCTAGCCCATACTATCCACAGGGTAACGGTCAAGCTGAAGCATCAAATAAAACCATTATCAAGATCCTAAAGAAAGTTGTCAATGACGCTGGTCGAGATTGGCACGTACAGTTAAATCCAGCACTATGGGCCTATCGTACTTCTGTCCGCACACCTACTAGCGCCACACCTTATTCCTTGGTGTATGGTGCGGAAGCCATTTTACCCTTGGAAGTGGAGATTCTTTCCTTGTGAGTTTATTTGCAGCACCTGATTGATGATGAGACACACAGAGTCTCTCGGCTGCATCAGCTTGAGATGTTAGATGAGAAGCGTCAGACAGCTCTAACACATTTGCAAGCATATCAAAACCGTCTCCGTCGCTCGTATAATAAGAAGGTTAAAGGGCAACACTTCGAAGTGGGAGACCTAGTTTTAAAGGCAAATCCCAAGAATGCACAGTCTACTGATGTCATCAAGGGCAAGTTTGAACCTAATTGGGTTGGGCCTTTCATAGTAACTGTAGCCTATGGCTCGGGGGCATATCAGCTTGCGACTCCAGAAGGTGAACCTCTGTCTGATCCTATTAATAGCATGCATCTTCGCAAGTACTGGGCATAGTTTGCTGTCAGATATTTCTTCAAATATGATCCTGAAAAAATACAAAAAAAATGAAAAAAGCAAAAAAAAATACAAAAAAAAAAAAGAGAAAAAGAGAAGAGTAAAAAAAATGATTCGCCCTCTAGTGAAAACCTGGCAAACAGGTGCTTTGGGCAAGTACCATGGTGAAAACCTGGCAATCAGGCGCCATGAGTAATGAGATTATTGCTTCGTCATCTATCATGACTTCTAGCCATGCTTTCTCTCAGCCAGTTATCATGCCTATCTTTTACGCAACCCAATGTTTTATTCCAGGCCTGTTATTGGTCAACATCACTGTCTTGCTTACTCTAGTGTCTTGTACATATGTTTTGGTCCTGGTTTATGTGTCTTTCAAGTACGCATTGGGTGCTTTTCCCTTGTCATGATCAATCACTAAAGTCTTAAAAATTGAAAAAAGCCTGAAAAAAGTCTTTAAAAAATCATATAAAGTCCTGAAAAAAGTCAAAAAAAATCATATAATGTCTTGAAAAAATCCCTAAAAATCAAATAATGTCCTGAAAAAATCCCAAAAAAATCATATAATGTCCTAAAATAATCCAAAAAAATTCAAAAAAATCAAATAATGTCCTGAAATAATCCCCAAAAAAAAAAAAAAATCGAATAAAGTCCTGAAAAAATTCATAAAAATCAAATAAAGTCCTGAAAAAAAAAAAATGAACACAAAAAAATTGTAAAACTCGAAAACAAACACAAAAAACAAAAAAACATGCATTTTGCAATAAAGTATTCCCTTTATGCATTGATAGATCACTGAGCATTCCTCCAACGCCTCGCAATCAAACATTGTGCTTTAATTGGAATCATGCTTTAACCAGATGAACCTTTTCAATCAACTCAAACATTCAAACTGATCCAAATTGTCTTATCAATCGAATATCAGCATGAAAATCATTTGTCCTTGTCACATTATCATGGGTCTTATACAGGGTGTGGTATACTCGAAACCAGACTGTGTCCTGTCTTAGACGGGGTACCGCATTTCCTGAAACCAGATAGCATGATCATCCTATCAGCACGTTCAACTTTTGACAATAAAGATCGAGATGTTTGTTTGATTTGTTTGAATTTGCGCATTTTATCTTTTTCTTGATTTATCTTCGGTCATGTTCCTATGTTGCTCGATGATGTCACTGAGTGATTTAAAGTGACCAGGATGGCTCATGATCCTTTTCTTCTTTTTTTATTATGATTGTCGTTTGTCTGTGTTGTGTCTGTCTTTCACAAATCGGGTTGCATTTCAGCTCTGGCCTTCAATGCCATGATGCTACGCATCCATTTTGCTACATAAAAATAAAGGTTCTCACCTACAAAGTGCATTACTGAAAGCAAGTTTTTCTTCATCTCTACCTGTCCTCTGTCTGATTTCTGCTTACTAACATTTCTTCGGTCAGTCTTGGCAGTCCGTTCGATCCTATCATTTTTATCGATCAATTGGCCTCTTTTCCGCATGTTTCTGGCCAATTCCTCGAGGGGGCATGCATATGTCATTATTATTGTCTGGGGCATTTTAGTTATTGTTCTTTGAAACAACGCTTAAAATCGCATTGTCTCAAAGAGGGGCAAAATGTAGACACCTAAAAATGGTCAACGCTTGCGAGGTCATACTTTAACATTTGCGCATTGCCTCATTTTAGGTTTTTGTGTCGCATTAACATTTCTCCTATGATTCGCACTTGGTCTTTATCATTTGCAAACATCAAGTCATTCTTCTACATTCTTCAATCATCTTGTCCTCAAATTTGGTCTTGTCGACAACATTATCCAATCATGATTTTGATCGAGCTTATCTTGTTGCATCAATGTGCGTGCTAATTTGTCATCATTTTGGACATCGTCAATCCTAATTAGGGTTTTGTCCTCCTGTCAATCCTATCAATCTTATCAATCTTATCATCAATCCTGTCAATCTTATCAATCGTATCATCGATGTCATCATTTTGGACATCGTCAATCCTAATTAGGTTTTTGTCCTCTTTTCAGTCTTGTCATCACGCGATCGATTTGTCATCAATCATTGTCATGTTCAATTTTGTCATTTAACGATCGATTTGTCATCGATCGTGGTCATTTTCAATCTTGTCATTTTGCAATCTATTTGTCATCGATTCTTGTCCTCTTGTCGATCTTGTCATTTTGCGATCATTTCGCTATCAATCGTTGTCTGTCTCAATTATGTCAATTTGGATCAATTTGTCATTATTCCTCGTCAATTGGCGCATTTTCTTAATCAAATCATTTATCACATTGGTCATTTATCAATTCAAAATCATGACATTAATTATCTTCAATCAAGACCTAATTGTCATTTTCGCATTTCTAATTCATCTTCTAGGGTTTTATGATTTATTCATTTAACCTAATTTGCCATTTCTTCCTCTAGGATTACTAAATTATTTATTAATCCTAAGTCTTCTTGTTACAATTAAATCTTTATTTAATTGGCTAATTATTCTTCCTCTTGTAAATTAATTAATAAATGACAAATTGTTAATTAATTTACCTAATTTCTTCTAATTCACTAAATTCTAATTTCCATCAATTTCTAATTCCTAATTTTCATCAATTTCAATTTTCTAATTTTCTAAATTTCTAAATTCTTTTCCCTCCTATTTCATCTCCTAATTCTATGGGAATGACATTTCAATTTGTCATGAAATTGTCATAATTGATAATCAATCAATTTTGACATAGAATGTGTCATAATTTGTCATCAATTATCAATCAATCAAATTGTGCATGGAAAGTGCATAATTTGTCATAATTTGTCATATTGATTTGCAATTTCCATTTGAATTGCATCATGCTAATCTTGTCATTTATCCAATTCTTCTATAAATTGGATGTTTTTTTCAATCAAAGCCCTTCGAATCCCTAATCCCGAATTTCTATCAAACTACCGAACTTTCATTTCTAGTACTCTTGAGTTTTTTGCTTTCAATTGTGTGAGCACTTGTAGGTGAGATCCACAAACCCATTGAAGAGGAAAGAACAACAATGGAGCCGCATGGAAGAAGCATCCAAATTGTTATATGGTTTGCATGACGTTTTCTTTTAAATGCTTTGTTTTTGTGCCTCTATTGAATGTGCTTTGGAATTAGGTTCATTTCAATGAGAGTTCTTTTGATTGAGCTAGCATGTCTTGTGTTTTGATTGATCTACTTGTTTTAATGATTCCTAATTCTTATGCTACACACTGATAAAGTGTTTGAATTAATTCCAAGGGGTTTTACTAGCCTAGTTCAATTGAAGGACAAACAAGTATGGCTTAAGGAATTAGAAATCAAATTGTCAGATAGAGTAAAAGGGATTATTAACTTAGAAGATGCTTCCTGTTTTGTCATAACAATTTAGCACATACAGAGAATCAAATCTCATTATGGTTTTCTCAATTCAGAGGTTAACAAAATGAGAAATTCTTGGAAAAGGTTAGCCAAGGAAAAAGCAAAAGTGATTAACTTTGCATGGCTAGCTAATGATGTATACAATAAGTGGACAAGAAAATATGCCATACAGGATGTGGAGCCATTAGAAGAGGTTGCAACTGGACAACAAGTAGAAGAAGCTGCGTAGGTTGAAAAGGACTTGTAACCACATTTGTAAAAGATTTTGTAATTTCTTCTTGAGAAGAAATGATTATAACAAACTCTCCTAGGAAAGTCCGAAGCTTTGTATGCATCCATATTGTTATAAATGGATACCAGGACTAGTAGAAAAATGATCGCAAAGAATTGTAAGAAAATGCTGCAGAAATTTATCTGAGCTTTTCCAAGTTTTAATGGAGAATATTCAAAGGTTTCTTGTAATACTTTTTTGAATAAAATATCAATATACAGACCATTGGTTTTGAGTTAAAAATTTGTGTTGTCTTCAAATGTATTTGCAAGTGTTTACTGTTTCATTCTAAATAATCCAGGTTTATTTCATTTGAATAGGGGTTGTCAGGCAACTTTCAGTAGATATGTTTCTTAGCTTTTCTCTTGAGGAGGGGAATTAAATATGTAGGAATCACTTCTACCAGTAAATTCCTTGTGAGATATTTTTAATCTTGATGAGCGTAGTTTAATTTGGTATAAATAAATTCTTATGTGTGTTAGGCATATATAGGGATCTACAGAAGCCTAACTAATGGGATATGTATAGATATTTGATTGTGGGAGTATTGTTTGAACTTAGATGACTCTATGACCTTGGATAAGGCACTGGTATAGATCGAGGTTGTCTATTACATATTTTGTAGGTCAATACTGAATATGAGTACAATTTTCATTCCTTTGTTTCAGTTAGTTTTAAGGTGATTAAATCCACTGGTTTTCTGAACTAGTTTGCTGTGGATTTATCTTTTAAAAGTGTGAATTTAGTTCACAAAGGTATACCCGCCTGGACTTTGAATAGGTCTGAAGTGTAGAAGGTTAAATCAAACCTTGTCATATGTTGTCCTAGAAGTTTCCTTCTTTAATATCTCTTCTGGACACAGAGTTATCATATCATCATAAGGATGTTGAAGTGAATCAGATTTTGAAGACAACAGAGTGTTCTAAGGGTTTGACTTTGTATGAAATCGAGATGTGATGATCATTCAATGGCTGTAATTGATTTGTAATTGATTGTAATAATCCATATGATGATCAATGATGATCTGTAATGAGTTGTAAAATATCTGTGATGATCTATGTTGTAAGCCTTAGGGTTTTGTAACTGACTATGTTGTAAAGGTAATTTATGTCAGTACAGTTGATATTTGGTGTGTCGGTGGTTTTGAGAAAAATGTGAAGCCAAACCAGAGTATGAGATGTGCCAGAGAGTAGTAGATTTGAAACTTAATTGGATCTAATCAAGGAATCAATTAAGTGTTGTACCCAGTTCATTCACTGTTGTTATCTAACTATTATAGCAGTCAAAATCCCTTAACTGGGTAGGTCCTAATAGGCCTTACATTGTAAATCTCCTAACTTGGTAGTTGTATATTAGAGTGTTAAATCCTCTTACAAGGTTGATCGTAACAAGTCAAAGCTCCTAACATGGCTCATCATCTAAATCCCTTAACTGGGTGACTCCTAAATGGGTCTTCTCCTAACAAAGTATCGTTGTAAGCTTCTAACCAAACTAGTCTCCTAACAAGGCACATTTTGAAAGAGTGCACAATTTTTTTGGGTACCAATTCCCACCATGATTTTTCTCTATTTGGGTTTCCACGTGAAAAACATGGTGTTCATATGGTGAATGTTTTTATATGTTGTTATGTTTACTTTTAATTTATGCATATTGATGAACACTTAATGAGTTGTTCTGATAAGCTGGTTTAACAATTGGTTATCAGTGATTACCGGTAATGGTAAAGAGTTTATTACTAGTTTATGTTTGATTTAATTTTTTTTTATAAGTTCAAGTTTTAAGATTGAAATTATTGTTAATACCGATGCATGCCCCCTCTTAGTATTAACTAGATCCTCTAAGATTATCAACATTTACCCGATTATCAAAATCAAGTCGTTGATAATTTACTAAAAGGGAATCGGTCTTCTTCTTCTTTCCCTTTTCCTTCTTTGGTTCTTTCATCTTCACTTTCTTCCTCTTCTTTGGAGGAGTCTCTATCAGAGAGACCAAAGTTCTCTTTCCCTAATTGACAATCATGGTGTCCTCTTCTTCTTCAACATCCTCTCTCTTAACTATTGTCCTTACATACCTCTTTCTAATATTTTTTTTTCCTTTTTGGACCTCCTCATGTGTGCTACTACTATAAACTTTATCAACATCAAGATCTAGAGAAGCCTTCTCTCTTGTTGCCTTTTGTTTAGTTCTTTTTCCTTTCTTTTCACTTTATATTTCCCTCACAAGGGTTCAAGAGGAACCAATCTTTATTAGAGGAGAGGAAAAAAATGAACTAGTTCTCCTCTATGATTTATTTGAAAAGGATTCTTCTATAGTGGGAAGATTTATCTTTTTTTACAAAGTCTCCATCTACTTTGTTTTTCCAGTCTCAACCTTCTTCTAGATTATCTTGTTTAATAATTTAGCTATAGTCCCAAATATTTTAGCATTCTAATCTACTAGCAACTATAATATGATCTCTATATTCTTCCCCACATAGTCCTCTAATATATCATAGGGCAGCTTAGGCAGCCAAGAATTCCTTGGCTCTACCATCTCAATGTAACAATGGTCCTCACTAACCAAAAAATTAATCTCATTCATATTCTTCCAGACCAAACTAGCAAGAAACCTCTCTCTTTTCGACATCTTGTCTTGAAAATTCTTAATTCAACCATAATATGTAGTATTATATACTTTTATATCATTATTAAAAATCCTAATTAATATGACATTTTATTTTCATCTCTACATGAGAGAACTTATTCCACACTTTACTCTTATTACTTGGGACCTAGTTCATGGACATAAATGCTAGACATATGATCAAGGACCCATACCTAAATAAATACTTTCTTTTCTTTGTCCTTTTATAGATTATCCAAAAGTTTTAGTCACAAAATTTCACATAGATCAAACTTCTCTCCTCCAACCACCATCTGATAGGCAAAGTGTATAGTGATGGTAGAGGCAGAACCCTCACGGTTCTGATAGTAGATTTTGTATGCCAAGCCCTTGGTAACATAATAAATACCCATATTAGTGATGTTATCAATAGTCATATCTCTGACTTAGCAATGATAAGCTTACACATGGTATCATTCTTCACCAAATTTAAAACAAGAAGTGTGCCAGAGATGCACAACCCTATCAAAGCTTTAATGACATCCTTCATGACCTTGTGTGGAAAATATAGAAACATCACATCTCCATGAATTTTATCTCAATCCATGCATGCCCATAGCTAAAGTTAGGGAACTTCTTCCAAATATTTAACCCTGACTTTGTATTATGCTTGTATTTGTAAAGCGGACAATTGGGAACCTTATCCAAATTTTCCACTTGAAAGAAGAGGGGAACTTTACTAAGGTTCAATTTTTACTTGGGGAGACTCTACATTCAAAAGAGGGGGATGAATCTACTAGATCCAATTCTAAAGAATGCAAGGATTGAATACTAAGTAGATTGGTTGTGATTGAAATGCAATTAACCCTCTTTTGTAAGTTGATTGATTTAATTAAGAATAAATTCTAAAAATGAAGACAAAGTATGAGAAAATAGGGAGTTGTGGATTCAGGATTGAGTCTTGCACCTGAATTTGAGAAGTTTGAGATGATTTAGAGTTGCTCTGCAAAATCTGGCAAATTTTGTAGGGACCCTGTGCTTGGACAAGGGCGCCCTCCTATAGGTCCTCCAAACTTTCCACACATCAAAAAGGGTTTTTCCATCTCTACGAATAAAGCCTAATTCCTCTTCTTGGAAGGGATGTTAAATTGACTAAAAATGAAATGCTTATACCTCCTTGTGAAGTTTTGCTTGCATTCACATGGGATTAGGGTTTCATGAAGTAGAATGTTTATATCCTCTTCAATGCTTGAAATCTTGTCTCTATTGCTGCTCCAAAGCTTGAAGGAAGACTAAAGATGCTCAATTTATCTAGAACGCTTTAATTCTTGGTCTCTTGTGTGTATTCCCTATTATGGATGGATATCAAATGAGAGGGGAAATCCCTCTTATATACTTTCCAATGGGTTTAATTGATTGATTTTCCAACTTGGACCAACATAGGGGGGATTTTCCCACTCTAATTTGAGATGAGCCAAAGGGAGGGACCCTAAGATGGATCCCAAATAGGGGATCCCAGGGTGCCACACCCTAGTCCTACCCTATTTTGGGCTAGGATCAAGGAGGTGCAGGGTTGAGGAAAATGTAGGTTTTGACTTATATGAGAATAATTAGGTCTTTGATTTGGCCGAGGGGCATAAACACTAAGGCGAAGGCCCAAATGAAGTCAAAAATTGCAAGGGGTGCAATTTTATGATGTTACAATTAGCCCCCACTTTAGCAAGAGTATGAGCTTATGAAAATACTGTCGGTAAAGTACAAGGAATTTAGATTGAAATAATTTCACCACATCAAGGAGGAAAGATTCACCAAGCCCCCAGTGGACTCTAGGATATTAAAACTTCAATGATAAGGTAAAAGGGAATATCATGAGAGAGAAAGAGACCATGACTACAACTAGTAAGGTTCTCTTACTATGAGTCATGAAAATAATACCAAAAACTACAAAGAAAAGACACAATTCGCTAAGTAACTTCAAGTATAAAAAGAGAGAATCATGAGTCGAGTGTATTCCCCCATGTTAAAGTGATTGTGTATGCCTTATTGAGAGCAATTTCTTTAAGGTAGGATACATCCAAAGAAGACAAGCACATTATCACAACAATTTAGCCCCCAAGAGAGGACAAATCAAAGGATAATGAACATAAAACACAAAATCACGAGGTGGTTTCACCTAACTTTGGAGTCAATATGCTTTTTATGATAACTCATGTATATCATGTATATGCATGGAATCGTCCTCATCCCCCAAAGAGAGGAAACCACCATGGAAGAAGGGAACACATGTGTCTTTTGAGTCAACATGGGAGAGACCAAAAGAGATCTCAACACTTTGCATCATCCTTAAGTAGAAAAAACTAGGGACAATAAATAGAAGAATAGGGAGAACAAATAGTAGAATGTCACGAACAAGCAACAGAGGAGAGAGAGAGAGAGAGTCTACATTGATAATGAAGCTAATCAAGCATGTTGTCCTCCCCCTGATCTTGTTGATCATAATTTCAAGAAGGTGGACAACACGCAATAGGAGTCACATCGAGCACAATAGATGGAGCTATCACATGTTCCAAACAAGAACCATTCTCTAATGATGAGTCACTTTGTTCGTTACTAGGAGCTAGGATTAATGTTTTTGAAAATTTTCTAGATAAGTCATTTGTCAACATCAACATATTCATATTCATCATCAGAAATATTAGGATCAACATTTTCATCATTAAGAACATTTTCACCTATTTCTTCATCAAGATTAATAAGAATAGGAGCTCTAATAGGAGTAGAACTTGAACCATCATTTGTCTTAAGCATTTTGCATCTTGGAGAATTAGGTTGAACATCTTGTTTAGGAGAAAATGGAATCATGTCAATAGTTGGTGTTTTGGGAAGCAACTTTACAAGCTCTTGCACAACGTCTTTGTCTTCATTCTCTTGCACAATGATTTTGTCTAGTCTTGGCTGAAGGTTGAGGAGGTTTAGGTTCATCAGTTATAAGCTTTGTGTCTTCTTTTAGGGAAGGGTGGATGGTTCGAGGTCTTTTACGTTAGACAATAGGAGAGGCCAGTCACTTCTCTTTATTAAAAGAAGGAGGAGGAACCACACCATATAAAGGAGGAATGGGAGGTGTAGGAAGAAGACCGGGTCCATCATGAGGAGGAGGGATAGGTCTAGCCTTAGGAGGAATAGATTGTTTTTTAGGAGGAAGAATTTTTCTACCTTTCAGAGAAAGAGGAGACTCATCCATAGGAGAAGAAATGGATCCTTCTTTAGGAAGAGGAATATCTCTTTTCTTGGGTGAAAGAATACTCTTCTCTTCAGGAGAAGGGATAGATTCCACCTTGGGAAGAAGAATATTTCTTTCCTTGGGAGGAAGAACAATCTTATCCTCAAGAATGGATATATGATCATCAAGAGGAATGCTAAGTGTTGGATTTATAAGTTTACTCGAGGATAAAATCATTTCATTTTTCTAGTTTTGATATGATATAAAAAGAGTATCACTTCTAGGATCAAGAGGCTTGAATTGTTCAAATAAAAAATAATCAAGACAAACATCTCCACACCTCAGTATATGTTGAAATATGCTATGATTAATAGTTATGATTTCACCATTATGAGGAAATTTAAAACACTTGTGAATAGTGGAAGTGATCTCTTTCATCGAAGAGAACTAAGGATGTCCCAACTTCACACAAGATTGATCGGATGTAGGAATGATAGAAAATTGAATATTTAAGAATTTAGTACCAACATCAATAGAAAGTGTTATATAACCAATAGAAGGAAAAGAGAAGCCATCAAAAACTTTAACTATCACATCAATATCATCATATATCACTTGATGCAATTGCAAAGTATAAAGAGATTCTTCTGTTATCACATTAACCATGCAAGTAGGATCAATAAGGACTCCTCTAGTGGTTATACCTTGGATTTTTTCACTTATGTATAATGGGCCATCTGGTGCCTAAATGATCTCACTAGGATCAAATTTTATGCACAAATCCTTAGGAGGTTCTTGTTGATCTACAAGGTTCACCATATTTTTAGTTTCAAGGCCAACATCATTGGGAGAGAAAGTAAGATGATCAGTCTCAATCACATTAGTGGAATGGGATGGTAAAGGATTAGTGAAAATTTGAAGGTTCTGACTAGGAGGAGCTATGGATTTGTTTCCTTTATCATTCACACCTGCCACATATATAGTATTGTTATCAATTAGCTCTTGAATCTTACTTCTTAATGAAAAACATTTTTTTGTATCATGATGTGGCTGACGATGATATTGACAAAAATATTTAGCATCAAAGTAAGGGGAAGTTGTTTTAGATGGATCAATTGGTTTGATTTGGGGAAATTTTAACACATTCCTTTGTATCAACTGAAACTTAATGCTATGCAAAGATTCATTCAAAGGACTAAACTCTTTTTCTCTTTTAAAGAATTTAGACAAAGGAGGCTGATGCAGAGGGAACAAAGACTTCTTCCCTATATGCATATTCAAATATCAATATCCATTTAAACTCATTCTTTAGAGGCAAAATAACAACTTCTTTCAATCATCTCTTCATTAATATCAACTTAATGCAATAACCCATATTCATGGTTCACACTTCAATCTTTAAAGTTCCCAGTCATAGACTTGTATTCTGTCATTTATAAATTTTGACCCAGATATTATTTCAAAGATCCATTTGGTGAAAATGTAGATAACTATACTTCTTAAAACATATCCAAAACGTAGGAGAATCCAATGGTTAGATTAAAAGTTATGGCCTCTGTACGGAGACCCAATACTGTTGTTCCCAAACAAAGCATGTGCATGCCCAGTCCGCCTAGGGCATCAAATATATTTCACAAAACATAACAAAATGACACCAAACCAATTTCATATGAAATATTTATGAATATATATTCATAATATGTAATCCATTAAATTTTCCAATTCTTAAATCATGGGATAATGTCAAACCATTGCCTGCAACTCCATTGAAGACCTTTTAAAACCAGTTTTCACCAAAATATTCATAACTTTCACAAATCTAAATAAAAATAACTCAGACCAAATGGAAATGAAAGATAATTCACATATCTATCCAATGAATCTATTTATAGGTCATAATAATTTCATATGAATCCGTACCATATTCTGCAACATGACTGTTCTCAGGAAACCTCAAATCTGCAAACAACAACTTTCACCAAAACTTCCATAATTTCTTCATTTAGAAACATAATCACTCCAAACCAAATGGAAAAGAAAGGTATTTCACATATATAACCATTAATTATACATTTATAAAGGTTTCCAGGTCATACATGGTCGTGCAAGACCTGGAACCAACATAAAAACTGGAAAGCCAATCAAAATAGCAATAGTAGAATACACCAAAATGTATCAAAATGTTCTCCTTTCTTTCCTTTCTTTCCTTTATGATTTGGAACGACCATAAAATGAATTTTTATAAACTCTTGGTCAGTTTTGACCTTACAACTACCTCTCACAACCAACTTTTAACCCCTTTTCAACTTTTGTTGCATTTTTGCAACTTTGCTTGACAACATTTTATTGTCAAGTTGACAACTTTTACACTTTTGAATAAATGACTTCATGGCTTTACAAAACACATCACATGACTCTTAAAATGATAACTAAATGACAATTTTACAATTTTGTTTGCCCTTAGGCATTACATTTGATTTTATTACATTGAATATTATATCCAAACATATGGATTAAAATATCTCTCAGGATCTCCTCCAATGTCTTGATGTCTAGGTGCTTCTGCACCAGAGGCACACGTGTAGCACCTACGAATTGATTGTTGTTGTTGTTGTCATTGAATTTAATGAATCCTTTGTTTGGTTTTAACTTCACAAATGGTTGTTGAGCACTATCACCCTTATCACTTAGATCCATGGAAGGAGAGAATTGTTCTAATTGACTCACAATCAATTGATAATTGTGAAGTATTGCACACAACTGCATAAAGGAAGTAAACTCACTGAAGAGAAGTTTATTCCTAATGTCTTTTTGTAAATTAGCAATGAAAATATTTTGAATGTCTTGATCAGGACAGGAAAATAAATCTGAGAATACAAATGCTTATATCTACCAATACAATCAGTCACGTTTTCTTTAACACCTTGTTTACAATGCATTAAATCAGTCAAAGTAACTTTAGGACCAATGTTATTATGAAATTGTTGAATAAAAGCATTAGCTAGTTGTTGAAAAGAAGTAATAGAATAAGGAAGTAAAGAACAATATCAACGCAAATCTTTATCCCTTAATTTTTTAGCAAACAATTTTTCTAACAACCTTTGATCATGAGCAAAGTCACTACACAAAGTTTGGAATGTTTTAACATGAGTTAAAGGATCACATTTTCCATTATAAAGTTCCAATTGAGGGACTTATACATGTTTAGGTGGGATGACTCTAACAATTTCATGAGATAATGGGCTCGCTACATCAAATGTGGGCACATTATACTTGGATTGATTCATAGAAGCTATTTGTTGTTGTAAAGAAGACATTGTTTAGGACAGACTATTGATTACAACTTCGGTAGAAGGATTGAAATGAGACATGTTGGATTGAGAGGGTGGAGTAATATTATTGAATGAAGGAAGAGATTGAGAATAAGGAGGTGGAACACTATGATAAGTGGGTAATGGAGAAGATTGGGTAGCACATGCAAGACTCGTGGGAGGAATGAAGGAATTGTGATTAAAGGAGTTTCCCCCTTGACTCACATTTATAGGTGGTGAATGTGATTGGGTAACAAGGGGAGCACTCTGGTAGGAGGAATGAAAGAATAGTTATTCCCCCCATGACTAACATTTGTAGGTATAACATTTTGTGTAGAGGTAGTCATGGTGTTTGATGTGAAGGTAGGAAAACTAGTCATGGAAGCTGTGAAAGGAATATAATGACTAACTTGACTGGGAGGTTGTGTATAACCTAGGTTTTTAGCACAACTCTTCATAGGCATGATATTAGAATCAACAATATGAGCAATACGGTGCAAGATATCAACACCATGTTGGTCACTTTGAATCATTCTTTTTAATCCTTCAATCAATGGGAGATCTTCACTTTTTGGGTATTCTTGACTCATCCATTGTTGAAGATTGTCAAATTGAATGTCCATCTTTGCTAGTTGATTAACGAATACCCTAGTTAGTGATTACTCCTCATTGTGATAATTATATAGAGGATAAATGGGAATATCTAAAAGATTGGAAGAAGCAACAATATCCTCATTGAAAAAAGCTAGCCAAATTGTGCTCGATTTCCTCGGTAATTAAACCTTGGGTAGCCTTAATTCTACAACTTCTTCTAATGGAGATACTATAGGTAGGACTAATAATACTAAAACTCATGCACTAGGGAAAAGAAATTGGAAAGATTAATGCAATCTCCTAGGAATTTGAATTATTAAATTTAGATTTGTCCCCTAGAAGATAAAAATTTGAATTTTAAATTAGGGTTGAAAATGACCTCTTAAAGGAGGGAAAGTCAAAATTAAAATTAGGGTTGTCCAAATTTAACCTCTTAATTAAAATTTTGAGATTTTGGAGTGTTGAAATATTGAAGAAATTAATTTAATTTAAAAAAATAGGGTATGTGTAGTGAACTACTTAATTTTAAAATTTAAATTGAAAATGAAAATGTTAAAATTTAGATTTGTTTTTGACCTTAGGGTGACCCAAAATCAATAAAATTTACAAGTCTCTAGAATTGTGCAGTAAAATATAGTCAACACAAGCTCTCAAAATTTAAGCAAAAAACTTTGGGACCAAGTAGGTAGCAACTTGATTCGAACACACGATCTGGCCAACTCTTTTCCAAATTTTTGGGGAAGCAAGATACTGTGATTTTTATGCAAGTTCCAGAAGGATATGTAAATTAGAGATGTCTGGATATGTGAAATTAAGCCTTGAAGGTTGAAATATGACACACTTAGTGTTGGTCATTTGGAGTTTTTACTATGTGTTGCATTGATGTCAACACTAGCTGTTTTGGATGCTTTACCGACACCCTTCTATTCTCGATAGGTTGTGTGGTTTCTAGTTGGTTTGGATCCGATATGCTCTGGTATAATTTGGTTATGGAATTTTCTTAATCATGTTCATACTCAGTCAGTTTGTTTTGGTCTGGTGATCAGGTGCTATCCTATTTGCTTGGAAGCTTGGTTTGTGGTTGCGATGAGGGTTTCATCGATAGAGCTTTTGATGAAGATCTTTGATGATATGCATAAGTGGTGTTGGTGCATCTTTTGGTATGGATTCAAGATGCTGATGGTGATCATGTTTGAGACTTCGTGGATTGGGATCATTGCTTTAGCGTGTGAACCTATATTGGGTCCCGGTTGATCTAGGTTATGGACTGGCCTAATGTAACGTGTGGATTGGACCTCTTGATGTGTTTCTGAGATGTCTTATGAGTTGGATATTACCTATTTGGTTTAAGTATGACATTTTTTGTAATTTTGTAATTGGATTATTGTCTGGTGTCTGACCTGATTGTTTATGGTTGAGGGTTTCTATATATATGATGTAACATCTCCTTGTAGATCATGGTCATGGAATGGGATATGGATATGTAATGTATGAATAATGTAATATCATTCAGGCAGAGGATTTGGTCGATCTTTGGAAATTGAATTGGGTTTATATAAGAGGATTTAGTGCTCCAGTATTGAGGTTAACCAAAACTGTACTCAGGCATAGGAGATGCTATCTTTGCAGTTCATTCCCTCTTCTAGATTGTAGTATGGATTTCTATGTAGTCAGTGAGACTCCTTTTGGGATGAGTAGTGTGCTCTAGATTGTTGGCCTTCCTACAAGTGCAAGCCCCTCAATTGTAGTTCATATACTTACTGCAGAAGTATTATCTGACTGTGGGTAGCTTTCCCACCCTAGTTTTTCCCTTTACTATGTTTTCTACGTATAAATATTGGTGTCATGTGGTTGGTATTTATTTTATAATTATTGTTTATGCTTCATTGGTTTAAGAATTTTGCTATTAATGTTTTGGGTTCTGATATTAAAGTTTTAATTGCTAAATATTCTAGTAATCTATGACAATTGATTCACCCCCACTCTCTCAGTTGTCTTCCAGTTATTTGAACTGTCTAACAATTGGTATCAAAGCTTTGGTCTTCTTTGCAAAAATATTATCCACTTGAGGAAGATCCTATGGTGACTAATAGTTCAATTTCATCTGGAGCTATCTTTTGGAGAGATATTCCTAGGCTTGATGGAACAAATTACATAGTATGGAAGATTTGGATGGAGACTCATCTGAGGTGTTTTATTAAAGAGATTTGGGAGATCACACAGATTGGTGTTACATCTCATAATCTGACATCTAGAAATCCTCCTCAACAAAACCTAGATAAGGAGCTTGAGAATGATTGTAGAGCAAGAGAAGCCCTCTTGTGTGCACTTTTTGATCAGCAAATAATGGGATTAATTGACAAATCATCTAGAAAGGCTATATGGGATAAGTTGGAGACTCTTAATGAAGGTGAACCTACAGTGAAGATTGCTAAACTTGATGGTTGGTGGGTGAGATATGAAAAACTGAAGATGGAAGAAGATGAAAGGATTAAAACATTCATGGAAAGGGTAAATGAGATTGTTATGGGAATTCAATGTTGTGGTGGAAATCTGAGTGAAGATGAAATTGTTTCTAAATTTTTGAGATCCCTACCACCAGCTTTTAAGAAGAAGGCTACTACAATTAATGAATTGAGAACAATGGCTAATACATCTGACAACATAGATACCTTGGTTGGGAAATTATCTACTTTTGAGCTTGAAGAATTTGGACCTTCTAGAGCTGTGAAGTCTGTACCTGCTTTTCATGCATCTACATCATCAACTGGTAAGAAAGATTTGAAAGCTTTATATGCAAAGGAATTGGATGATATGAAGAAATAAGATGATGAGTTTGAGAAACTTGAAGCACTATTTGCTAGAGGAGTACCTAAATGACTGGTAGGAAGTAAATATGAAGGAAAAGCACCTCTTAAATGTTTTGCATGTAATAAGATTGGTCATTTTGCATTTAGATTTCTTGAAAGGAATTCAATATTTGAAGAAAGAGGTAGAAGATCTTTTAAGCTTAACCCTGGATATTAGAACAAATATAAGTATAGGAAAAAGAGAGACAAGTCATGCTACATAGAAGATGAGGAAGGTGTTACTGATTCTGATGATGAACTGGTAGAAGACTCTGCTAGTGGTTCTGGCAATGGGAATGAATGGGTGTTTATCGCTATCAAGGAAGATGTTCCAACACTGGAAGAGAAGGAACTTGCTACTAAAATTGAAGACAAGGATGGATGGTTAATTGACAGTGGTTGTTCATATCATATGACTGGAGATAAAAGGAAGTTTCTATCTTTGCAAGAATTTGATGGCAGTCTGATTAGATTTGGAGATGAAAAAGCATGTATGATCAAAGGAAAAGGAACTATATCATTGGATGGTAAAAACAATACTGATAATGTTTATTATGTTGAAGGTTTAAGGTATAATCTTTTAAGTGTGGGATAATTGGTAGATAAGGGATTTCAATTACAGTTCAAGGATGGAAAATGCAAAATCATTAATAGATCTAGTTTGGAGATTGCAATCGGCACATAGACAAAAGGTAATATATTTCATTTGAATTCCGGTGAGAAGAAATGTTTGATTTCACAAATTGATGAGAGTTGTCTATGGCATAAAATACTTTGTCATGTGAATTTTGATTGCATTGTAAAGATCAGTTCAACTAAGGTAGCTAGAGATATACCTAAGATTGTGAAGCCCTATAATCTGGTATGTAAAGAATATCAAATGGGTAAATAGGTCAGAACCTCTTTCAGGAGTATACAAGATAAATCTAATGATGTTCTTGATCTTATTCATACTAATTTGTGTGGGCCTGCTAGAGTTAAAAGTTTTCAAGGTGATAGATATTTCATGCTAATCATTGATGATTATTCTAGAATGATGTGGGTTACTTTTCTAAGGGAGAAATCTTAGGCATTTAAAAAGTTTAAAATCTTTAAGGCTAAAGTGGAAACTGAGACATGATTGAATATTAAATGTTTGAGGTCAGATCATGGTGGAAAATTCACATCCGTTGAGTTTAATAAATTTTGTGAGAAGCATGGTATAAGGATACAATTTTCTGCTCCTCGGATACCTCCGTAGAATGGAGTTGTGGAAAGGAAGAACATAACTATCTTGGATTATGCTAGAACAATTATGATGGAAGCTAGTCTACCTCATATCTACTAGAGAGAAACAGTGAGCATAATGTTTTATACATTCAACAGAGTACATATCAAAGGAGAAACTGGTAAGACACCTTATGAATTGCGGTTTGGAAATACACCTATAGTTAAGTATTTCATAATATTTGGTAGTAAATATTATATGAGGAGAGATGATATCATTGGAAAATTTGATACTAGATGTGATGAAGGCATATTTCTTGGTTATTCTAATGAAAGAAAGGAATATAGATGTTATAACAAGAGATTGCAGAAAACTATGGAGAGTGCTAATGTCAAGGTGGATGAGATTAATACAAGTCAAATTAGAGTTTATGAATAAGAACTAGTGGTGGAAATGATTATATCTAAATAGGTACCATCTATACCGAAACAGAGTGGTGAACCAGTTACTCTAGCAATATCAAAAAATTCAACAGTAACTGAAGAACCAAGAAAAGGAACATAGAGTAATAAGACTCCTCGGTATGTGAGATTGAATCATTCAGAAGATCAGATCATTGGGGATAAGAAAAATGGAGTGATGACAAGAAGAAGACTGACAACTAATGAGGTATGTTTAATTTATGAAGTTGAATCGGTATCAGTAAATGAAGCATGTAAAGATAAATGTTTGTTGAAAGCTATGGATGAAGAATTAGATCAGATTGAGAAGAATAACACATGGACTTTAGTTCTTTGGCCTTAAAATAAGAATGTTATTAGAACTAAATGGGTTCTTAGGAATAAATTGAATGAGGATGGTCAAGTTGTAAGGAACAAGGCTAGATTGGTTTGTAAAGGATATTCTCAGAAGGGGAATTGATTATGGAGAAAATTTTGCACATGTAGCTAGGATTGAAGCTGTAAGATTATTTCTTGCCTATGTTGCACATTAAAAACTACAAGGTTTATCAGATGGATTTTAAGTGTGCATTTTTTAATTGGGATCTTGATGAGGAAGTTTATATTGAGCAACCTGATGGTTTTTCACTTTCAGATGATACAAACATGGTTTGCAGGGTAAGGAAATATTTATATAGATTGAAACAAGCAACTAGAGCTCAGTATGCAAGGTTGGATAGATATCTTTTGAAGCTTGCTTTTACTAAGGGTAATGCTGACAATAATTTATATTATAAATCAATGATGATGATATACTAATTATTGAAGTATTTGTTGATGACATCATTTTTGGAGGTGAAGATAAGTTGAGCATATAATTTTCTAAAAATATGAAGGAAATTAAAATGTCTATGATTGGAGAAATGAATTTTTTCTTAGGTTTGCAGATTACTCAGATGTATAAAGGTATTTTCATCTGTCAAACTAAGTATGCTAGGCAATTGTTGAAGAAATTTGGTATGGGAGATTCCAAACTAGTAAGTACTCCTGTGGTTACAAGTGAGAAATTGACAAGGAAAGATGTTTCTGCACCGACAAATTCTACAAGATACAAATCTATGATTGGAGGTCTTCTTTATTTGACTCAGACTAGGCCTGACATAATGAATGTTGTTTGTATTGCATCTAGATTTCAGAGTGATCCAAGAGAAAGTCATGAGAGTGTGATGAAAAGAATTTTTAGATACTTGCAAGGTACATTAATATATGGTTTATGGTACCCTAAGGATGATGACTTTACTTTATGTGCATATACAGATGTTGATTGGGATGGAGATGTTGATGATCAGAAAAGTACTTATGGTGGAGCTTTCTTTCTTGGAAAGAAGTTGCTTTCATGGATTAGCAAGAAACAATCATGTACTTCTTTATCTACTCTTGAAGCTGAGTATGTTGATGTTGCTACTAACTGTACACAGGTTTTATGGAAGAAGTAAATGTTGAAGGATATCAAAGTGGATTGCGCTAGAATGGTAGTTATTCACTGTGATAACTATATTGCTATTGACATATCAAAGAATCTGGCATTTCACTCTAACACAAATCACATATCTAACAAGTATAACTTTTAGAAGGACAAGGTGGAAGAAAATGAAGTTATACTAGTTTTTGTGAACACTAAAGAGCAGATTGCAGATATTTTCACTAAACCTTTGCCTAAAGAATCATTTGAGTACCTAAAATATAGGTTAGGGGTTTCTACCCCTCCGACAAAGAACTGATTTATGCTCTTTTCCATTAGCCTGGTGTGTATTATCAGAGATATTATTCATTTTGACATTGATGTGGGGATACTACTTCTCATGGGGAGTAGTTAGCTTTGTGATTCAGTGGTTTATGTTGTTGCTTTGATATTTTTGTTAGATTTCTAGCATTGATGTGAAAAACTTAAGGAGTTGTATATATTAGGGGGAGAGATATATGTGTAATTTGCAGCTTTACAGAGATATCATTTATAGGGGGACTTTGGTCTTTGTTTCAGAACTTGATTGCTATAACTTTGAGTGGGAGATTGTTGGCTATCTTCCATAGGGGGAGACTTGTTTGGCATTTCTTGGTACTTAGATTTTTTTCACATCTAGTGTTTCCATCAATACCAAAGGTGGAGATTGTTGGACATTTGGAGGAATTGATTATGTGTTGCATTGATGTCAACACTAGTTGTTTTGGATGCTTTACTGACACACTTCTGGTCCCGTTAGGTTGTGTGGTTTCTGGTTGATTTGGATCCGGTATGATCCGGTATGCTCTAGTATAATTTGGTTAAGGAATTGGCTTACTCATGTTCATACTCAGTCAGTTGTTTTTGGTCTGGTGATCGGATGCTATCCTATGTGCTTGGAATCTTGGTTTGTGGTTCCAATGAGGGTTTCACTAGTAGAGCGTTTGATGAAGATCTTTGATGATATGCATAAGTGGTGTTGGTGTAGCTTCTAGTATGGATTCAAGATGTTGATGGTGATCATGTTCAAGACTTGGCAGATTGGGATCATTTCTTTAGCGTGTGGACCTATATTGGGTCCCGATTGATCTAGTTTATGGACCGACTTAATGTAACGTGTGGATTGGACCTCTCAATGTGTTTATGGGATGTCTTATAAGTTGGATATTATTTGTTTGGTCTAAGGCCAACATGTTTTGTAATTATGTAATTGGTTTATTGTCTGGTGGCCGACCTAATTGTTTATGGTTGAGGGTTTGTATATATATGATGTAAGATCTCATTGTAGATCATGGTCATGGAATGAGATATGGATATGTAATGTTCGAATAATGTAAAATCATTTAGGCAGAGGATTTAGTTGATCATCAGAGATCGAGTTGAATTTATGTAAGAGGATTTAGTCCTCTGATATTGAGCTTAATCAGAACTATACTTAGGTATAGGAGATGTTATCTTTACAGTTCATTCCCTCTTCTGGATTGTAGTCTAAATTTTTATGTAGTCAATGAGACTTCTTTTGTGATGAGCAGTGCACTCTAGGCTGTTGGCCTTCCTGCAAGTGCAGACCCTCAAATGTAATTCACATACTTACTACAGAAGTATTATCTGACTGTGAGTAGGCTTCCCATCATGGTTTTTCCCTTTATCGGGTTTTACATGTATAAATCTTGGTGTCATGTGGATGGTATTTATTCTTTGCTTATTGTTTATGCTTAATTAGTTTATTGCTATTCCATTATTTGGTTTAAGCATTCCGATATTAATTTTGTGGGTTCTACTATGAAATTTTTAATTGCTAAATGTTCTGGTAATCTATGACAACTGATTCACCCCCCCTCTCAATTGTCTTCTAGTTATTTGAACTGTCTAACACTTAGAATGTTTGATAACAGGATTAATTGAAAGGACAACAAAAAGGGCACACTTAAGGCCCAACTTTTATGATGTTTAGAGGGACAATAAGAGAATTTAGATTTAATTTAATCAATTAAATGCTTAAAGGAAAATTTGAAATTGCACAAGATTAATTTAATTTAAAATTTGAATGTTGGAAGGAGGGAAAATGAATTTTCAAATTGAATCAAAGACCCAAATCTGAAAATTAATTCAAGATCTACACAATCCACAATGTCAATTTTACAATTAAAAATTAGGGTTTTGTGATTCAACCACTTAATTTTCAAAATTTTCAAAATTGAAAGTGTAAATGAAAATGTGAATTGTAAAACTAAAAAATTCTCAGATTTGAAACAATCAATCCAATTTAGACAAATAATAAGCTCAATTTTGAATCTAAAAAATTAGGGTTTTTTGTGCATTCAACCTCTAAATTTTTAAAAATTGCAAGGAAATTAAATTTATAAATTAAAATTTGAATTTTAAATTGCATACACTCAGATCTGAAAAACAAAAAATCAAAATTAAGGCTATAAGACGTCGGGATCACAGAAATGTAAAGTGGATTATTGGGAACCTTAACCAAATTCGCTACTTGAAAGAAGAGGGGAACTTTACTAAGGTTCAATTTTCACTTGGGGAGAGTTTACATTCAAAAGAGGGGGATGAATCTAGTAGATCCAATCCTAAAGAATGCAAGGATTTAAAACTAAGTATATTGGTTGTGATTGGAATGAAATTAACCCTCTTTTGTAAGTTGATTGATTGAATTAAGACTAAATGCTGGAAATGAAGACAAATTATCACTAAACAACGAGCTACAAATTTGGGATTCAGTCATGCACCTAGATCTGATAAGTTTGAGATGATTTAGAGTTTCTATGTGAAATCTGACAAAAAGTTGCACGGACCATGTGTTCGGACAGGGGTGCCCTCCTTTCGGTCCTTCAAACTTATTGTGTGTTGAAAAGGGTTTTTTCATCTCTGTGAATAAAGCCTAATTCTAGAAGTACAATTGTGCACCTATTTCCTGCACATAGAAAGAAAGGGAAATGTGTTGGGAATAGGGGTTTGTCTTCAGATCAAACCTCGGTTTTGGAATTAACCAAGTGGTTGAAATAATATAATTGAAAGAACTAAAAGTACAAATCCTCCTCGTTGAGGGGATATTGAATTGACTGAAAATGAAATTATTATACCTCGTGAATTTTTCCTTGCCTCCACATGGGATTAGGGTCTCATGAAGTAGAATGTTGATCTCCTCTTCAATGCTTGAAATCTTGTCTTTATTGTTGCTCCAAAGCTTGAAGGAAGACTAAAAATGATCAATTTCTCTTGAATTCTTAAATTCTTGATCTCTTGTGTGTATGCCTTATTATGGATGGATGACAAATGAGAGGGTAAAACCCTCTTATATACTTGCTAGTGGGTTTAATTGACTGAATTTCTAACTTGGGCCAACATAGGGGGATTTTACCACTCTAATTTGAGATGAGCCAAAGAGAGGGACCCCAAGATGGGTCCCAAATAGGAGATCCCAATGCGCCATGCTCTGGTCCCAGTGGATCCTAGGGAGCCACACCCTGGTCTCTCCCTATTTTGGGGTAAGATCAAGGTGCCTTTGAGGTGCAGTGCTTAGAAAAATGTAGGTTTTGACATGTATGAGCATATTCAAGTCTTCGATCAGGTCGAGGGGTGCAAACACTAAGGCAAAGACCCAAATGCAGTCAAAAATTGCAAGGGGTGCAATTTTAGGATGTTACAGTATTGTCATTTGAATGTCATCAAGTCATCTTCCACAAATCATTGGACTTCACATGACTAAACTATATTAGGGGTGCATGGATGTAAGGCCTAACATCCTCCATGTTCACAACATCCAGCAAAACCTTTGACAAAGATCCTTCCTTATCTCTCTTTTTTACCAAAAAAGGATATGATTTGAATAGGATTCATGGCTTCAAAGACAAGTCAAAAATAATTTGTGTAGCTATCTTGATTAGAAAGACTCAATTGAAAATATTAAATTTGTAAAATGCCTTGAAACACAATGTCACTAGGGTTAGCACCATATATCTCTTATGCACACAATATACTCAAATTTACAAGATCACAAGTGATCAAAATAAATTCAAATTATAAATTCATCCATTAATTCCACCACCTTAGGTTTTTGCCTTAAATGCATTTGATCATTACATACAAAAATTTGATACTTTGTTACACCAATAATCACAAATACCTTCGTAGATCACTGCAACCATATGGAATATTCCGAAAGTACCTTCCTAACATCTTACATGATGAAACAAATCTAGTGTCTACACAATAAGGGGGACCTTGAGATCCTCAAAGAGTTATCCCCCTTAGATAATGTATATTATCTAGTTTTCAGAGGAAGTATCTACACCTCCAATAGATATAGATCTATCAGCTATCTTTTCATCCATATTATCATTAACTTTCTTCACCCATGTCTTTTTCATCTTCTCCTTTATGTCATTAATGTCAAACATCTTTTCTAGAACATAGGCCTTCTCATTCTTTCCTCTGTAAATTCTAGCAATATGTCCTTATTTTTTGCAATTATTACAAGTAGGACCTTGTTGTATAGCAGTTCCATTACTTTTGAAATTAGATCTACTCTCAAATGCCTTGTGTCCATATTTGTTTCTTGCATAAAAATACCCATTGAAAGATTAAATATTTCTACCATAGTTTGTATTTATATATGCATGTATCATTCTACTTGTGCATTCATTTTCTTTAGTTTCAAACTTATCGCAAGCATAGAATTTACCATTAAATGGTCAATATCTGATTTGACTTCTACATTCACTAGATCTATGTTCAAATTTATTATATGTAAAACACTTACCATTGAAGGATGGAGAATACCTAGTTTGAGCAGGAGAATGCTTCCTAAAGTTTTTATTGTTTTAGACTTGAGTGAAACCTTTTTTCTTTCCATTTGTCTTCTTAGATTCATACTTGATGTTATCCCTTTCTTTTCCATCCTTTTTGGGTGTTTATAACATTCTCCTTTGTCTAATCTAAGTTTGCCTTTGTCTTTACATGGTTTCTAAGCATGTAGAAACTTATTAAGCATATCACTACCACCTTTGAGCTTCATGTTCTTATTAATTTGTTATTTTGCCTCTTTCAACTCTTTTCTAAACATATCCACATCTTTCTTAATCTAGGTACATTCTCCAAATTTGTAATGTAGCTTTGTTTCAATATCATCAATGATCTTTTTCCCTTCATCAATTTGTCTTTTCAGGTAGACAACATGTTCTTCTACTTTCTTGGACCTTTTCTAATAAACCTCCAAATTAGGCAAAGCAACTCTTAATACTCCTTTTATGTTGTTCTATAACATTTAAATCTTCATATTCAAACATTATGTTCAAATACCAGATCTACCTTAGCTATTAGAATTTTTCTTTAGGAACCTTAATCTGATACTAAATTTTGAACACTTCTAGATGCTAAGAGGATGTAGGGTGGTGAATTAGCATGTATTAATAATTAACCAGTTTAACCAATTAGTTATTAGCATCACTACCCCTTTTATGTTGTTCCATAACATTTAAATCTTCAGATTCAAACATTATGTTCAAATTCTGGATCTACCTTAGCTACTATACTTTTTCTTTAGGAATCTTACTCTAATACCAATTTTTGAACACTTCTAGATGCTAAGAGGAGAGGTGGTGAATTAGCATGTATTAATACTTAACCAGTTTAACCAATTAGTTATTAGCATCAATGCCCCTTTTATATTGTTCCATAACATTTAAATCTCCAGTAACAAACATTATGTTCAAATACTAGATCTACCTTAGCTAGTAGACTTTTTCTTTAGGAATCTTACTCTGATACCAATTTTTTAATACTTCTAGATGCTAAGAGCAGGAGGGGTGGTGAATTAGCATGTATTAATACTTAACCAGTTTAACCAATTAGTTACCATTCATTCTAACTACCATATGTTCAGAAGTAAAAAATTGAAACACAAAAGAGAAATCACACATGAACACCAACATTTTATGTGCATAACCCAATGAGGGCAAAACCATGATGAGAACTATCCCAGTATATGAAAATAGGTTACAAATTTTTAGGCTTCACACTAAGAAAGCTCATCACTCCTAATTTTGATTTGCAAGACTAAGATGCACAACATTAGGGAAATATACAATGAACTTGCAAACACTTAAGATCACTTCTTCAAGGAAAGATATAATATATCTAAATATAATTAATCAATATAGTTGAGCTATGGAAGAATGGATCCTCTAAAATGTTGATTATAGTTCATTGTTATTACACATCGGAAACTGACTTCATTATGGCTCAAGTACACTTGCAAAGCTTTCCACTCATAAGATACACCATAAATAGCTTCATATCTCACATATAATTACTACTCACATCCTCCAAATATATTTCATCTTTATATACAATACACAACCAAAAGAACATCAATTAGGTCAACCTAATTAGATGTAATGTGTAGGATATTACCAATCGACCCTAAATCAATCTCTAAGGAAATGTGAAAGGAAAAATGAAATGTGTGAAGGATCTCACCATGTCAAGACACCTTCCTATCCATCTTAGATCAACTCCTACAGCTTTGTGCCCTATTACATGGACCAAATTTGCATAGGTCGGCTCTAAAGGATAAAATTGTTAATGCACACCAACCAAAAATTACTCAAAAAAAAGATGTAGACTATTAGAACTCTTTTAGATTCCCCAAATAGCATCATGTGATATCAACATAGCCAAATTATTGACCTGCACCACCAAGAAAATGAAGGTAGAGGAATGTAATGCATTCATGCAAAGTGTCACACTACTAAGTTGTACAAGCCGATACTTAGACCATCACAACTTCAATTATAGATCAAATGAGAACATTAAAAATAATATGTATAAATTATTTACATCCACCAACATCTTATTACATCCACAAGTACTGATAAAGTAATGCACCATAATGCAAACCCTAAAACTATATCCAATCTAATAGACTATTGATCAAAACAATCATCATTAGAAGCCTTCAATTGTGGACGACAAACTACATCTCCAAAGTTATGGAAAAGTCAAAAGACATCTAGAATTACCATTTGAATCAATCTCCATATATCTGGATGAACTCATAACCAATCCTTTGATATTGCAATACTGTCCTTTGATAATGCAATACTCTAGAACACAATTTTTCAACCTTCAAAACCAAAGTTGTTATAAATGATAATAACTTTGAGATCAATGACAACACAAACTCATATTTGCAAATTATTCAACCTTGAAATATTTTTCTATGCACACTAGGATCAAATAGAGGCTGTCATCATGTTCACAACATCCCAAGACAGGTAGATTGATTATTGTTTTGTCAAAATTTGAGCGGTTAATTTTTTGGGCCAATTTGGATGAGAACACAAAAATTGAGGCAAAATTTTTAGGTTAAAAAAATTTGGATACTTTGGGGTGAAATGATCCTCACCATCATACTCAAAAGTCCAAAAAACCTTAAGATCACCTATTAAATCATCAAAATTTGAGTCTAAATTTTTTTTGAGGCATTTTTTTAGGGGAACATGATAATTTGTACAATGTCTGTATAATCATACAAAATTCGTGCAATCATACAAATCCATACAACATACACTAGACCCTATGACTACATCATAGTTTTTTCCAAACAAATCTGAGTTAAGTCAAAATTTCATTAAAAACATAATTTATTTTATTTTATTTTTTAATCAAACAAAAAGCATATTCTTTTTTGTGGACGATTCAATTTTTTGAAATTCCATATGGACCAATGCATGCATATTTGTATGCCTACACAAACACTTGCAGTTTCTATGATCAACAACACATTAGTGGCCTTTATTTAGTTTAGTGAATATTTTGTTAGTGTTGATCCCCAATTGGGTCCGAAGACCTGAAGCGAGGCAATCAGGAAGTTCCATAGAGGCAGGACTGGTTGCATCCTATGTAACAACCTCTAATATTTTAGAATCCAACTCTTCATTGATTTTAATAAAAGGGAAAAAGGAAAGAAAATTTCCTAAATTTAATCCTTTTGAAAATAGAAAAGGTACTTTGAATAGAAGGGAGACTCTCAGAAAAAACCTCTAACTATCAAGCCCATGAGCACAATACATTACCGTTCCTCGAAGATGAGAGGAATGAGGCTTCAAAGTAACTCTAACATAAGATACATCATTCTAATCAAACCAAAGAAGAGTACCTGTAGAGGCAAAACTCAAATAGATAATCTTGTAATTCATATCTTTGTGATAAGATTCCTACCTAGTTCTGTAAAATGGTATAGTCTGAAATTCATCTTATGGAAATGAAAGAGCAATGCATAACATGATTCACAATATCATAAGATGAATTACAAAAAAGGACAAAGTATAATTTAATGAGTCAAACTTAGTACAAAACACTATTAAGAATATCAAGAAAGGCAACAATGCATAATTTTGCCATTTGGGATAATATTAAGGCTCAAATGCTTATCCAAGGAGCTTACAGAACTAAATTGGATCAGCTTGTGTAGTTTGTCATTGTTATCTTGATACTTTAGAGAACTCTGATCACTTATACAGTGATCCAAAATCGATACATTAAATTTTTTTGGAGCTGGATGAGGGGCGTGATTGGGTCTTATATCTTTCCTCTCCAAACTAAGAAGAAGAATTATACTCTTCCATCCTTAACTTCGTGTTTTATATCCTTCCATGGAGAGGATAATATTTTCATCCCACTGCTATTTAGAAAGATTTGATTCAGATGACAACATTTTTCTAGTTGTGTGTATGAAAGGTTTTGAATTTACTAATCTTATCAAAATCATCAACATGTTGGATGCATGGATAGTGTTGTGTTTTTTGCATCAAATCATGGCATTTTTGAATTTTGCATAGTCTCCCTCTTGTTCTCTAGAGCCATCTATAGGGGCTATCAGAGAGGATCCCAACTCCTATTATACATTACCCACCATCAGGGAGTCGAGAACCTTCTTGCATCGTATGATCTTCTGTCTCTATCATGTCAACATGTGGAAGGCCATTGGGGAAAAACCAAAAAGTGAGGCTTATTAATAGAGATGCACTGAAAGGCATCATATGGGGCTCGTCATGTTAACAAAATATGGTGGGAAGAATTCTCATTGTAAAAAGCTTTATAGTCCTTGTGACTCAAAGGGGACTGAACCCAAAATCTTTGGTTCCTTGGGCCAACACCTTATCCCGAATGCAAAGGGTCTGAAATATGTATGCTCCAAGGTCCCCAAAACATGAGGCTCCTGCAAAAAATATAGTCATTAAAATATTTAAAATGGAAAAGAATATTTTGGAAGAATAAATTTTTTACTCTACCATATCTTGCATAAAGGGAGAGCTAAGAATATTATAAATACATGCCTCAAAAATATCCAAAGGAAGGAATGGAACACTTAGAATATAAAATGTTGGTCCAAAGAGAAAACAAGATACATCATAGGTTAAAAGAAAATATTAATATTGATAATGTTTTCCTTTATGGTATAGAATCAAGATTCTCCTCTCAGTGTCTTTAACTTGTGGCAATAAATACTCAAAATTCTAGAATGCTACAAGTTATGATGATTCATCCCATTACTCATGTGTGCATTTCCGATTAATTATTCTCACTTAGATAAGGATAGGAAAGATAATAAATATTAGAATAAGTTGCATAATTGGACCCATCTCCTAAAGCCAACCAAATAGAGCCTTGTTGTTAGATAGATGTCTATAGGCCTAACAAGGATATTGCCTTAACCCCCTTCAAACATTTCTCTATTTCTAGTGAGATGTGTATAGTCCCAATAGAGTTGTTTGCATCACCTTTTGTCCTTTATGTATGTTAGGAAATAGGAAATCATCACAAAAGAATTCATTGCAATGAATCTATCCTAAGACACATTCAATAGAGACATGAAATAAAAACATTCACAAGCAAAGAAATTATGCAAACCATAGACACAATTTGAATGCTCCTCCATGTGGCTCCATTGTTCTTCTTTCCTCTTCAAATGGTTTGGTTGTGGATCTCACCTACAAGTGCACACACACAATTGAAAGCAAGTAGACAAGATTTTTTATCAAGAGTACTAGAAGCGTAAATTTGATAGTCTGATTACCAATTATTAGTTAAGGGGTTTGATTGAAGAAATTCATCCAATTTATAGAGGAATTGGAGAGATGACAAGATTAGCATGATTCAATTCAAATGGAAATTGCAAATCAATTATGTCAACTATGACAAATTTATGACAAATTATGCACCTTCTATGCAAAATTTGTTGATTGATAATTTATGACAAATTATGACAACTTCTATGTCAAAATTGATTGATTGTCAATTATGACAAATTGACATGTCATTTCCATGAATTTAGGAGAGGAATAGGAGGAAATTGAAATTAAGAATTAGAAAATTAGGAAATTAGAAATGAGAAATTAAGAAATTGATGGAAATTAGAAATTAGGTAAATTAATTAATAATTTATCATTTATTAATTAATTCACAAAGAGGAATAATTAGCCAATTAAATGAACATTTAATTGCAATGAGAAGACTTAGGATAAATAAACAATTTATTAATCCTAAAGGAAGAAATGACACACAAGGTTAAATGATGAAATCACAAAACCCTAGAAGACGAATTAGGTCTTGATGAAAGATAATTAATTCGATTTGATTCTGATTAACAAAGGACCAATGTGATAAATGATTTGATTGATAAATATGCCAATTGACGAGGAACAATGACTAATTGATCCAAATTGACATAATTGAGACAGACAATGATCGATGATAAATTTATCGCAAGATGACAAAATTGACAAGAGGACAAGGATTGATGACAAAATAGATTGCAAGATGGCAGGATTGAAAATGACCACGATTGATGACAAATCAATCGCAAAATGACAAGATCGAACATGACAACGACCGATGACAAATCGATCGTTAATTGACAAGACTGAAGGATTGATAATAAATCAACAAGATTGATAAGAGGACAACGATCGATGACAAATCGATCACAAGATTGATAGGAGGACAAAACCCTAATTAGGATTCACGATGTCCAAAATAATGACAAATGAGCATGCACATTGATGCAATAAGATAGAATCGATTAAAATCATGACTGGAGATTGTTGTCGACAAGAGAAAATTCGAGAGCGAGATGAATGAAGAATGTAGAGGAATGACTCGATGTTCACAAATGATAAAGACCAAGTGCGAATCATAGGAGAAATGTTAATGCGACGCAAAAACCTAAAATGAGGCAATGCGCAAATATTAAAGTATGACTCCGCAAGCATTGACCATTTTTAGGTGTCTACATTTTGCCCCTCTTTGAAACAATGCGATTTTAAGCGTTGTTTCAAAGAACAATAATAAAAATGCCCCAGACAATGATAATGACATATGCATGCCCCCTCGAGGAATTGGCCGGAAATAGGCAGAGAAGAGGCCAATTGATCGATAAAAATGATAGAAAACGATAGGTGCAAACAGACTGACAAGACTGATGGAAGAAATGTTAGTAAGCAGAAATTAGATAGAGGACAGGTAGAGATGAAGAAAAACTTGCTTTCAGTAATGCACTTTGTAGGTGAGAAGCTTTATTTTTATGTAGCAAAATGGATGCATAGCATCATGGCATTGAAGGCCAGAGCTGAAATGCAACCCTTTTTGCAAAAGACAGACACATCAAAGACAAACAACAATCACAAAAAAAAGAAAAGGGACCATGATCCATCCCGGTCACTCTAAATCACACAGTGACATCATCGAGCAACATAGGAACATGATCGAAGCCAAAGATAAATCAGTAAAAAGATAAGATGTACAAATTCCAACAAATCAAACAAACATCTTGATCTTCATTGTCAAAAGTTGAAAGTGCTAAGAGGATGATCATTCTGTCTAGTTTCAGGACATGCGGTACCCCATCTAAGACAGGACATAGTCTGGTTTCGGGTATACCACACCCTGTATAAGACCCATGATAGTGTGCCAAGGACAAATGATTTGGAGGTTGATTGATATGACAATTCAGATCAGTTTGAATGTTTGGTTTGAGTAAAAAGTTCATCTGTTAATGCATGATTTCATTAAAGCACAGTGTGCGATTGCGTGTCGTTGGATGTATGCTCAGTGATCTGTCTATGCACAAAAAGAGATCCTTTATTGCAAAATACGTGTTTTTGGATTTTAATGTTTTTGAAATGTTTTTGTGGTCATTTTTTCAGGACTTTTTATGATTTTTAGGGATTTTCATTTTTTTCAGTTTTTAGATATTTTTTTCAGGACATTATTCGATTTTTTTTGAAGATTTTTTTCAGGACATTTTTAATTTTTTTTTTTTTTTGAGATTTTGTAAGGACATTTTTCAGTTTTTATGATCTTATTTCAAGACATTTTTCAATTTTTATGATTTTTTCCAGACATTTTTCAATTTTTATGATTTTTTTCCAGACATTTTTCAATTTTTATGATTTTTTTTTAGGACATTTTGAATTTTTATGATTTTGCCCCTAGTGTCTAGCAAGGCAAGGAATATGATAGGTGAATAAATAGGCTTGCTGAAATGATGGTGGATAGAGGGAAGATAAAGGCCTTTTATCATGGAGACAATACGGATGCAATTTTCAAGGGCTATTGCATGATGGGACAAGAGACTGGATATGACAGTGTAAAGCAGTGACATGGCATGAGGGACATGTCAAGAGGTTTTTGAAACTATGTTTAAATTTTGTGTCCTTATGTCAAATCAAGATCAAGGAATAAAAAAGAGTGTATGGATAGTGATAAGATATGGATAGGATAAGCAAGACCAAGAATGGATAAGGGACATGGACTGAAGGTCGGGATACGATACAGGATAGTGGCAGAAAGTTGCAATAAGACAGGGAATATGGATGAAAGGTTGTAATAAGCAAATGGATAAATGACCAAAAGCTATGATAGACTAAAAGCTGCAAACAAGATGCATGATGCTTATGAAGATCGTCAGCCTTGTCAAGATGAAAGGTGGAAAAGGGGATATGTACATGAGGGACAATAGGATATGAAGGGTAATGATAGGGGTTCGATAGGATAATGGAACAATGAAGGACAAAAGGATATGATAGGATAAAACCTGCCCCCAAGTATGCTGTGCAAGAAGTTCATAAATTACGCATGATGCCCGTTTGCCAGGTTTTCATCACGGTACTTGCCCAAGGCGCCTGTTTGCCAGGTTTTCACCAGTGGATGAATTATTTTTGCTTTACTTTTTTCGTTCTTTTTCTTTTTTTTTCACTTTTTTTTTTTTTTTTTTTTTGTATTTTTTGACTTTTTCAAGAGAAGATGAACACATGATAGGAGATCGAAGAAGGACTCAAGCATCTTTTTGTTTGGATAGTAGCCTTGAAAAAAATGGACCATGATCTTTAAAAGTATGCTCAAAGACGTTGGTAGGATAAGGACATGGAAAAAGAGATGAAACTAAGGCAAGGATTTATGCAAAGGATTGGACCAGAGGGATCGAAGGATGGAAAATATGCATTGGATAATGAATAGGGTATTGGAAGAATTGGGCTTGAGTGGATGGAAATGAAGGAAAGATCGACATTGGCACACACTTTGAGGGGTGATGGACTGATGGAGGAAAGACGTATTTTGGATATTGAGATTTGGATGGAGGAAAGGATATGGATTTTGGGACATTAGGGCCCAAATTGGATAAAGAAGGTGATGGAGGAATAGACTTGGAATGCTTGGATGGAGGAATAGCAATTGTAGATGCCAATTTTGATGTTTCTTTAGGCTTTTGTGCTTCAAGGAGCCGCTTAGGGATCCACATGGTTTTTGATTTTTCATGCTTTTATGGTTCCTTGGAGTGAATTGCTTGCACAAGGGATTTAGGAATCCATATAGATTTTAACTTTTGTCTTTGAGCAATGGGCCTTTGTGACCTTTTGGATTTTTCCTTTTCTTTATAGATCATATTGTTCTTTGTTTTGACATGTCGATTATATTGGACATGTTGATCCTTGAATACATGTGGATTGCTAGACTTATGATGTTTACACTTGGCATCCAAATTGCTTGGAGGGGGAAAGGAATGCATGGATGGATATGAATGAAATGGACTTCTTTTGGATGGATGGAATTTACTCAAGGATGTGTGCCTTTGCTGACCTTGCATAGAGGACGAAGGGATATAAGGACCTAAGATGGATGGAAGGGATGATGGGGAAGGTGGACATTTGGATTTTGACTTTGAAGGGATACCAACATCTTGAGAGTGAGTTGTGTAGACATGAGCCTTAAGATCTTCTTTTCCTTTATGGATATCTTGACTTGTAGGATACTCTTTTCTTTGGGAAGAAGACATGAGTCCATTATGAGGTGGATATGATATAAGAGAAATAATGAGATCTTGAAGTGGATCGGATTGCACCAAAGTGGAAGAACCCATTATGCATGTCGAGGGTTCATGAACATCTTGCACTGACACATTAGAATCATGAGGGGGATTAGGATCATGAGGGGGACTAGGATTGTGTAGTGGACATGGTTCAATGATAGGCTCTTCAAGAGATGGAATGGGAGAAATAATGGGATCATCACAAGAAATATGATCTTGGAGTGGATATGCTGGATTAAGACAAGGAGATGGAGGAACAAGTGGATCTTGTGGAGGATCTGAAGGAATGATAGGTTCTTGTGTTGGAAATGAACTTGGAAGGATACTTTGATCTTGACAAGGAGGAAGATCATTGGATTCCTCTTTAAAATTGCTTTGCTCTTGACTTTTAATGGGATCATCAGAGAGGATGGAAGGGATATCTTGTTCTTTCTTAGGAAGTGGAATGTCAATGGGATTTGAAAGGACATTGTGTTCATGAAATGGAAGGGGATCATTTGGGATTGGATGGACTGGGATATCTTGATCTTGCTCGGGGAATGGAGTGTCAATAGGACTTTGGATAGGATGGACAAGAATAGGGGAATCATCGTGAGTGTCTGGGAACATGGGATCTTGGTCAACAATTGGATGGGATGATAAGGTTTCAGGATCTTGATCTTGATTTTCTTTAGGACTCATTTCTTCATGCTCTAAATTATCCTCTTGACATGGGGTTGGACTTTGGATATGCATGGGGGATTTTGGCGAGGTATCAATGCTTGGGCACAAAGGGGATGCACTTTGAACATTTGTGATGGATTCAGACAAGGAATCAATGCTTGAACATGAGGAAGAGGGACTTCGAATAGGGTCCTCTAAAACAGGTAATGCCAATAAAGTGCATGGTGGCATTGGGTCTTGTATTTTTGAAACATGACAAGGATGTGCATCATGAATTGGATTATCGTGGCAATCAATTATGGATAGCTCTTGGATAATTGCGTCCTTGGGTGTATTATTTGATGAGGACAATATGGAAGGTTCTTGTGAAACTTCTAAAGGTATAGGGATAGATGCCATTGGAGAGTCAATTTGTTTGCGAGGGGATGAGGCATTGCTAGACATAAGTGTATTATTTTGATCTTCCTCAATAAACTCACCTGGTAATTTCCTTAAGAGCATTGCAATAAAGCCACCTTTCTTTCGAGGTTTTGACATGATTGGATCTGGAATTTGAACTTGTTTTTGGTTTGATGTCATGTTTTGATATTGGACTTGGTTCAATTGCTCTGACATGTTTGAAACTTGGGTTGGTGTGTGCTGCAACCTTTGTTTTTGAATGTTTGGTTATTGTTGTTGACATTGATATTCCACCATTGGTTGAACCATTCGTTGACATTGTATAGCTGGTTGGACATATTGTTGAAATTGGACCATTGGTTGTATTGGTTGCATATGTTGGACAATTGGTTGAACCATTGGTTGTATCTCTTGGAAATGTTCGAGCTATTGAAAATTTGGTTGTGATGGTTGAAAATCTGATTGATAGTAAACACCTTCTTGTTCTTGATGTGAAGGCACATAATGTTGTTGTCTCTTTTCTTGAAATTGTTTCATCATCTCTATTTGTGAGAGGAGAGCTGGTATGTCTAATCGTTCAATAAGAGACCTTACATCCATTGGCTCAATATTTGGATTTTGACCTGGAAGTTTTCGAAACATTTTGGACATTTGTGATCTATTCTTCTCAATGTTTTTCACTCTTTGTTCCAAAATCTCATTTTCTTGAGCTAGTTTCTCCTCTAGTTTTTGTATTTGGAGACTTGTTTCATCATAAAAAGTTTGATCAATATTGCCTTGTTGTTGGGTTGGATAGAATTGTGATTGCATTGTTGGTTGATATGTCAAACTTTGTTGCATCATTGGTGCTTGGAACCTTGTTTCAATAGACATGTCACTATGCAAATGCAATATTTTTGGAATTTTTCAAGGATAATATATGATATGCAACTAAATGCAAACAAAATAAATGAGAATGCAATCTATGTTTTTGGTTGTTTTTCAAGATTTTGACAAACTTATGAATGCAAATCTAAGAGAGGACCCTTGGGAAATTGAAATGATGTCTAGACCTCAAAGGACAAAAAGGATTAAGTGACAAAGGACAAGATGACAATGTCTCCCCTATATGCTTGGATACTAAGCTAGGTTTGACCAAATGATATTGATGAAAAAAGGACAAAAGATTTGATAAGGTCTAGACTTCCTAACAATGACTTAGGGTTTATCAAAGATTTGGATTACTCAAGTATGACAAAACCTAGTTTTGACACTATATGCTAAGGGACAATTACTATGCAAATGACCCTAATATGATATGATAATAACCTAAACTTAATGAAGAGACCTAGGGTATGCAATGTATGACAATGGTATGACTTTAATGCAAGAGGACATATGTAAATGGATGACCCTTATTGCAAAGAGTATGACTTAGGTGAAACCTAACCTTGGTACTTGACAATGAACTTTGCAAAATGCAACTAGGATGAACCTAAATGTAAGTAACATGCTTGTTGAGACAAGATTTTGAACAATATTTGACAACCATGTTTGAAGATGAGTTTTGAATCTTGTTGAACTTTTGTTGGATGAATGTCTCTTGTTGGATGAGTTTTTAATCTTATGTTGGATCAATTTGTCTTGTTCTTGAAATGAGATACAATTCAACTTTTGACAAGCAAAGAATACAAGATTTTGCAACTTAGACTCAAGACAATCATGCTCATTCCCACATTTCTTATGGTAGGAAAGGACATTAGGTACTTGAGAGGTAGACTCATTATGGAATTCAAGGAGAATACTTAGATGCTTGACCCCACGGGCTCCCCTCCACGACACTCACTTCTCAGGGCAGCCAAGCATCAGTCCCCATGGAAATCTCCCCATGGCGAACTTAGTATCTCTTCCAAGTATCTGAACTTGTCCTTCTCAAGCAACTAGAAGGGTGTTTGGCTTCTAAAAACAAGGTGTTTAGTAAGGATTTCTGTTAAGCGTTACTCCTTGATGTCACGCAAGCGTGATTGAGACATTAAGCCCATCAAGATACCAAACAAATGTAGTTGTGCAAGCATGATTTAGATAGTGAGGTCCTACTTAGATGTTGATATGAGAAAGAGTCCAAGGGTCATCACTTCCCAAGTAACTGCAATTCCCACGTAATACTTCCTTCAAAGCTTTCGCTCATCGGGTATTTTTTTTATAGTGAGTTAGAATGCCAAGGAATTCTAGCCGTACTCACTTTGGGTCATTCCCTTCTCACAATTATCACTTGCTTACAAAAGCATAGTGGTTGGGAAGGAAGACCCTCTAAAGGAGACACACAATCAAAAACAAAAGCATGGTATCAAAGATCTGGATTTCTGATCACCCTAAAAGGATGAGAGCATACTCTCCTACTCCAATGTCACACTCAACAATCAAAGCAAAAACATGTTCATTCCAACCTATTAGAAATCACTAGGTGCCTAAAACATTTAAAGACAAACACCAAGTTTAGTTGTTTCTCCAAGGCAACCTGCAAAACCCAAGTTAGAAGTTTGAGGTATTTATTCTTTGACTATCGATTCTGCATAACACATGTTAGTAGTTTGATTTGTTGCCTTTGCCATGCGTATGCTAAGATGCTACACAGATAATTAGTAGCAACAACCAAAACACAGAAAATAGAATGCAAAAACAAAACAAATTTCAAGTAAAACACTGCATTTTTACCTCTGTTCTGGACTTTACACAGGCGCAAAAGTCATGACACAGGTGCAAAAGTTATGACATAGGCACAGGATTACATAGGTGTAGGATACCTTACACGAGTGCAGAAGTGATGACACAAGCGTAGAAGTCATGACACAGGCACAGAAGTCTTGACACAGGTGCATAAGTCATGACACAGGCGCAGGAGTCTTAACACAGGCGCAGAAGTCATGACACAGGCGCAGAAGTCATGACACAGGCGTAGGTTGCTTGACACAGGCGCAAGTTGTCTTACACAGGCGCAAAAGTCATGACACAGCCGCAGAAGTCGGGTTCACCAATTAATGTATGCTAGGAAATAGGAAATCATCACAAAACAAGATAAACATAATAGCTCAATCACAAAAGCATTCATTGCAATGAATCTATCCTAAGACACATTCAATAGAGACATGAAATAAAAACATTCACAAGCAAAGAAATTATGCAAACCATAGACACGATTTGAATGCTCCTCCATGCGGCTCCATTGTTCTTCTTTCCTCTTCAAATGGTTTGGTTGTGGATCTCACATACAAGTGCACACACACAATTGAAAGCAAGTAGACAAGATTTTTGATCAAGAGTACTAGAAGCGTAAATTCGATAGTCTGATTACCAATTATTAGTTAAGGGATTTTATTGAAGAAATTCATCCAATTTATAGAGGAATTGGAGAGATGACAAGATTAGCATGATTCAATTCAAATGGAAATTGCAAATCAATTATGTCAATTATGACAAATTTATGACAAATTATGCACCTTCTATGCAAAATTTGTTGATTGATAATTTATGACAAATTATGACAACTTCTATGTCAAAATTGATTGATTGTCAATTATGACAAATTGACATGTCATTTCCATGAATTTAGGAGAGGAATAGGAGGAAATTGAAATTAAGAATTAGAAAATTAGGAAATTAGAAATGAGAAATTAAGAAATTGATGGAAATTAGAAATTAGGTAAATTAATTAATAATTTATCATTTATTAATTAATTCACAAAGAGGAATAATTAGCCAATTAAATGAACATTTAATTGCAATGAGAAGACTTAGGATAAATAAACAATTTATTAATCCTAAAGGAAGAAATGACACACAAGGTTAAATGATGAAATCACAAAACCCTAGAAGACGAATTAGGTCTTGATGAAAGATAATTAATTCGATTTGATACTGATTAACAAAGGACCAATGTGATAAATGATTTGATTGATAAATACGCCAATTGACGAGGAACAATGACTAATTGATCCAAATTGACATAATTGAGATAGACAATGATCGATGATAAATTTATCGCAAGATGACAAAATTGAGAAGAGGACAAGGATTGGTGACAAAATAGATTGCAAGATGACAGGATTGAAAATGACCACGATTGATGACAAATCAATCATAAAATGACAAGATCAAACATGACAACGACCGATGACAAATCGATCGTTAAACGACAAGATTGAAGGATTGATAATAAATCGACAAGATTGATAAGAGGACAATGATCGATGACAAATCGATCACAAGATTGACAGGAGGACAAAACCCTAATTAGGATTGACGATGTCCAAAATAATGACAAATGAGCATGCACATTGATGCAATAAGATAGAATCGATTAAAATCATGACTGGAGATTGTTGTCGACAAGAGCAAATTCAAGAGCAAGATGAATGAAGAATGTAGAGGAATGACTAGATGTTCACAAATGATAAAGACCAAGTGTGAATCATAGGAGAAATGTTAATGCGACGCAAAAACCTAAAATGAGGCAATGCGCAAATATTAAAGTATGACTCCGCAAGCGTTGACCATTTTTAGGTGTCTACACTTTAAATAATAATTCTTTAAATTTTCTTTCTTTTCTTTCTCTCTTTCTTTTCATAAAAGAAATTGGGAGTTAGAGTGGTAGCAGGAGTGGCCTTTAGATTTTTTACTTATCCCAAGAGGCATTAGATTGCCACCTCATCATCTATGAATGTATTAAATGTGAGTTTATCATGTGAGTCTTATGAGAATGCCACCTATACATGAGGAGACACTTTGAAAGATTACCTATCATATAACCATAAGTTAAGAACAAAAATAAGATCATCGTAGATCTCATACCATAAAAGATAATATTAAAACATTAATGTTTATTCAACCCGAGGCATACTTATCTCATACCCTTGTTATAACTTTCTCCACACAAATTAGTGTTTATTATGAGTGTCCACTACCCTCAAGAAAGATGCAAAACATCATCTGATCCTTAGAAATATGTTAAAAAATGCCCTAAAAATACATGTATAGTGGTGCAGCCATCTATAAAAATAGGTCCATGTTAAATGCATTTTTTATTTGAAAATTAGCAGATCCATAAGAATAATAGGAATTTCCTAGATATGGATATACCTATGAGGTTGACAAGCTCTAGGAAGAAAAGGCCCTTTCTAGGGCTGATGTGTGATGCCTGTCTCAAGTATCTGTCTGAGACTGATAATGACCTCATCATAGTGGCTATAAAATGGATATTAGGAGCTAACTTTCTAGTTAGCAAAGATAGATACCAAGTAAACTTTTATATCTCATCTCTCTTTGTGGGTTATTTTCTAGACTTGGGAGACCTAAAAGATGATATAATCAGGATGACGCGGGGGTTTTTCGGGAGAGATTACATTGATAACTTGAAGCGAATGCTGAGGATGGTGCGATACAAAATAGGATTTCTTACTTCTACTAACTTGAAAGAAGACTTGGAGTGGGACATGGTGGTTCCTTGGCACCCATTTGTCACTAATTTCAACACCATGATCATTGGGTAACATCAGGACCATTCTGGTTTGACCTGTGAGTTTCTTTGTAAACTTACTGAAATTAACCTTGCTTTCAACGCCTGCTAGATTGAGGAGTTTTGGGCCATGGTGGATGATGATGGGTTGGATACAGATGAGATCCTAAGTAAGTTTTGGTGATGGAAGATGAAGAAGATGACAACCAGAATTCATCTAGTTCAAATAGGGATTAGTCTTTTCCAGTGTCATGCAAGCTCTATTGTGGAGACAAATCAAAAATCTTTTTTTTTTGTTTTGATTATTTTTGAAGATGGTGAATATAAATGTAAATATTGTTAGGATAATCGGTGAACAAATAAGAGGGGGGGGGGTGAATCAAATGTTAACAAATTATATCAATTAAACCACTTAATAACCTTTAACCGGAATAACAGAACCAGATACCGATAAGTAATGCAACTTAACAATAAAACATATAATCAAAACAATTCAACCATACCGCATAACATCATGATTTGTACATGGAAAACCCCGAAAGGGAAAAACCACAGTGGGAAGCCTACCCACAGTGAGATGATTCTTCTGCAAAAAGTATGTGACACAATGAGGGGCCTACACATTTAGTAAGGCACACCGCCTAAAGCATACTGCTCATTACAAAAGAGTCTCACTAACTACAGAGAGGTAATAACCATCTCAAGATAAATGGAAAACAATCCAAAATAATGAACTGCTAGAGATAGCATCTACCATGCCTGATTATAGTCTCGGTTAAGCTCAATATCGGAGGCTTTTAACCTCTTCCTTAATCCCAATTTGATCACCTATGATAGACCAAATCTCCTTCACATATGATATTACATTCCACATCACAAACACATTATCTACAATGAGATCTTACATCAATTTATACCAATCCTAAGGCCTAAACCAATTAGGTCAGCCACCTAAAAGATATTACAATAAGATCATTACATATATCCATATTACAATGATATGCCATGTCGTCTTAACACCAAAACAACAATAACCAATCCATAAATCATCCCGTTAACATGTAGAGAACACGTTAACATGATACCGATCCATAACCTAGATAGGCACCGGACCTAATTTGAGTCCACCAGGCCAAAGCAATGTCTTCAATCAGTTGAGGCAAAATCAAAGAACATCTTTAGCATCCTGAAATCCATCTAGAAGTCACACCAACACCACTTATGCATTTTGCCAAGATTTCTTAGTGAAAGCTTTGTCGATTAAACCTTAAACCATGTCGGTAAGGGTTTACAAGAGTGTGTGATAGCATCTGATTACCAAGTCAATACCAATTGACCAAAACATGCTCCAGAAGCATGCAACACATAAAATCAAATATACTCCATAGATCCAAACATGCTGGAAGTATCCAACAGATAGTCCCTTCTGTCGGTAACACTAGATCTTCTACCAATAACCAAAACCTGTCTGTCGGTAACCTAAACCCATCTGTCAGTAACCAACCATAATAGCTAGTGTTGACGTCAATGACAAAAAATAAATGCAACACATAATCAATTCATCCATATTGTAAACAATCTCCCCCTTTGGCATTGAGTGCAACACTCAATGTCAAAAACATCTAAGTACCAAAAAAATGCCAAACAAGTCTCCCCCTGTGGAAGACAACCAATAATCTCTTGAATAACTCTCCCTCTATGAATGATATCTCTGTAAAGTTCTGAATTTATTTTTCACATCACTATCTCTCCCCCTTTGACATCAATGCCAAAAATCTGACAAAAATATCAAAGCAAGAATATAAACCTCTGAATCTCAAAGCTGACTACTCCCCATGAGTAGTAGCACCACTCATCAGTGCCAAAATGAATAGTATCTCTAATAATGCATGTCAGACTGATGATAAACTGCATCAATCAAGTCTTTGTCAGAGGAGCAAAAACACATGATTTATCTCTCAAATACTCAAATGATTCCTTAGACAATGATTTAGTGAATATATCTGCAATTTGTTCTTTAGTATTCACATAAACCAATTTGACTTCCTTTTCTTCTACCTTGTCCTTCACAAAGTTATACTTTATTGATATATGCTTAGTCTTAGAGTGAAATATTAGATTCATAGTGTAGTCACATAAATATGTCGACTTAATTAAATAAATATTTAATATTTATTTGATTATTTAACCATCAGTCATCAATTAATTAAATTAATATTTAATTAATTCATCCTCAAACTCTTCTCCTATTAACTAAATAAATTATTCACTTTTTAAAAATTAACTCATTAAGAAACACTCTAAATCAATTAAATAAATAAAACATATTTATTTAATTTAACCCCCTTTCCTCATTTAAATAAATAATCAAATACTTATTTAAATCCCTAAACTACCCCCCACTTGCATTCTCCTACAAATGCAAGTTGCACCTATTTTGTTGAAATAAAGTAATTTTATTTTAATTAAAATCCTATTTTTCCTCACCCACCAAACCCACTTGCATCCTAAACCCATTCTAGATTCTTCTAAACCATTCCTAATTAGCCTAATCACCATCCTAATTATTATCACATTCCTAAGCAACTTGAAGTAACTTCTCAAAGCCTCCAAAGTCTTTGAAGAGCATTAAATGCTTTATGTCTCCAACAAGTTAACCCCTAAAGTCTTCCAAACCATTAATGGTTCTTACATGACCATTTATGGCTCTTACATAACCATTAATGGTTAACTCAACTCACCCACATGGTTAGAGACTTTCCTTCTAACTCAACCTCCATTTAACTCATGGGTTTCTTCAAGCATTCATTGCTTTGACCATGGTTATCCCCACTAGCTCTTGCACAAGAGTTTATCCATTGGATAAAGGCATTATTCATTAGATAAAGGCTTTATTCATTCAAATCAAGCCTAACCTTACCTCCCTAGGTAACCATCATTTCATCTCAAGCATTTAATGCTTCTTCCCTCTCCTCTCAAGCCATCTCATGTTGACATTTGTCATCCTGGGATTGGGTTGAAAGCTCTCACATGGATCATAAACCCATCAATCCTGACCCTTGTTGAGATTACTCAATCTCAACAATCCATTTCTCTATTTTTCCTATAAATAGAGCCCATTCTTTCTTAATCTAGATCCGGAGATCTTGTATGCATCTAACCTATACTAAAATCAAGAGAGTATTTTTGGAGCAAATCATATCTAAATTGTTATTTTGGCTAAAATCAATATAGATTAATTCGGTATTTTCTCATATCTGGTTTGTTTGCATTCGCATAGTCTTTTATCTTCATTATTCATAAATCTTGAATCTCCATAATGTTGGTATTATGGATGACTTCGTCATGTATTACATTGGCTTTGGCATTGATGACAATATTGAATGAAGGAGATACCACTATCAAAATTGCAAAATTGGAATGTTATCGGGTCAGGTATGAAAATTTAAAAAATGGAAGTGATGAAGGAATATTTCTTGGCTATTCAACTAGAAGCAAGGCATATAGATGTTATAATAAAAGACCGTAGAAAATCATTGAAAGTACTAATGTGAAGATAGATGAACATTTTATAGGAGAATCAAGATCTATAAGTTCTCAACTGACAGTAGAAATGATTATAAATGAACCGACATAGACTGCACTAGAATAAAATGAAGAACCAGTCACACTGGCATCATCAGAAAACTCAACTGTGACTAAAGAACAACAGCCTAAAAGTGGAAATCAGAATAAACCCAGGCATGTAAGATTGAATCATTTAGAAAATTAGATAATTGGAAATAAAAATCAAGGTGTTATGACAAGAGGAAGATTGACAAATGAAGAGGTATGTTTAATTTCTCAAGTTGAACCAACATTAGTTGTTGAAGCATGTCAGGATAAACATTGGATAAAACCAATGGAGGATGAATTAGAACATATTGAAAAGAATAATACTTTGACATTAGTCCCTCGGCCTAAAGACAAAAATAACTGGAACTAAATGGGTATTTAGAAATAAACTTAATGAATATGGTGAATTAATCATAAACAAAGCAAGATTAGTTTGTAAAGGTTATTCTCAGAAAGAAGGAATTGATTATAATGAAACCTTTACACCGGTAGCTAGAATTAAAGCAATAAGACTATTTCTTGCATTTGCAGCTCACAAGAACTATAAATTTTATCAGATGGATGTAAAATGTGTATTTTTGAATGGAGATCTTGAAGAAGTTTACACTGAACAACCCAAAGGGTTTTCATAAACAGATGATAGGGATATAGTTTGGAGGTTAAGGAAAGCTTTATATGGATTGAAGCAAGCTCCCAGAGCTTGGTATGCTAGACTAGATAAATATCTTCTAAAGCTCGGATACACAAAAGGTAATGTTGATAGTAATTTGTATTACAAAATCACCAATGATGATATTTTGGTTATTGAAGTATTTATGGATGATATTATTTTTGGAGGAGAAGAAGGATTATGTAAAGACTTTGCTAATAAGATGTAGGAAGAATTTGAAATGTCTATGATTGGAGAGATAGGAAAATTTCTAGGTTTGCCGATTTCTCAAACAAATAAAGGTATATTCATATGTCAAACAAAATACTTGAAGGGAATTTTGAAGAAATTTGGAATGGAAAACTCCAAACTAGTAAGCACTCCTATGACTACAACTAATAAATTGACATCAAAGGATGATTCAACTCCTATAGATCCGATAAGGTACAAATCTATGATATGAGGGTTACTATATTTGACACAAAACAGACCTGATATAATGAATTCAGTGTGTATTGTTTCAATATTTCAGAGCAATCCTAAAGAAAATCATGAAACTGTAGTAAAAAGGATTTTCTGGTACCTACAAGGCACAACAAATCTTGGTTTATGGTATCCTAAGAATGACAATTTTGAGTTATGTGCATATATAGATGCAAATTGGGCAGGAGATGTGGATGACAGAAAGAGTACCACTCGCAGTGCATTCTTGCTTGGCAGAAGATTAATTTCATGGATCAGCAAGAAGTAGACTTGTACATCATTATCTACAACAGAAGCAAAATATGTTGCAGCAGCAACTAATTGCACTCAGGTATTATGGATCAAGCAAATGTTGAAGGATATCAAGGTAAAATGCAAAGAACTGGTAATTATTCATTGTGATAATTCAACAGCAGTAGATATATCAAAGAATTCAGTATTTCACTCTAAAAGAAAGCATGTTTCTATTAAGTAAAATTTTCTAAAAGCAAATGTTGAAGTAAATGAAGTGAGATTGGTTTATGTGAATACTAAAGAGAAAATTGCAAATAGTTTTACAAAGCCTTTGCCTAAGGAAACATTTGAATATCTTAGGGAGAAGCTTGGGGTAATCACCCCATCGATAGAGACTTGAATGATGAAGATTGGCATCAAATTGGCAGGGAATAACAAAAAAATCTTTTTCTGGCACTACTCAGGGGGAGTAGTTAGTTTTATGTTATGTTTTGATTTTGATTCTTGACTACTTTGGCATTTGATGTCAAAGGGGGAGAGATGTCTATGGAAAAACATTGTACTTTGAAGATTGGGGAGAGATGTATTTTGGTTTTGGTTATATTATTTCTATTTTTGGTACAAAACTATGTATTGATCTATTTTTGGAGATTGTTAGTATTTGGCATTCTATTTTTGGCACTTAGATGATTTTCCATCTAGTGTTGCCATCAATTCCAAAGGGGGAGATTTTTGGTATTATTGATGACTTCATCATGTGTTGCATTGTTTTTGTCATTGATGTCAAAACTTATACTTCTGGAGGTCTACACTGTTGATTTGGCACTCTGGTTATATTGGTTTGTTGTTGAACTAACACATTATGGTCCCAACATGGATATTGGCTTATGCACAGTCATCGGTATATGTTTCACCGGCAGCTTAGAAATTTGATGATGAATTTTAATCATCTAGAGATCATTTGGTTATGTCGAAGACATGGATTGGATGTTTACATTTGTTGTTTTTCTTATTGGTCTGATCGGGTTCACATATTTGCCTTAACCAACAGATAGGTCTAGATTATGAACTGGTACAAGATATCATGTTCCAGATCAGCATGACATGATTTGGAAATGGTTTATTGATTGGATAGTGTGTAAATGTATTGAGGCCAACATATTGTATTGCATCAAGACTTATTTTGTAAATGTAATATCTTAAGGGAGTCGACCTAATGATCATGTCCTAGGTTTTGTATAAATAATTGTAAGATCTTATTTGGAAGAGATATGAGTGTGTGTGAATACTGAAGATCATTGTGAAGAGAGAAAATAAGCAGATCCTTGTGTGAATCACGCAGACATTATCTGAAGGTTAAAGGAAAGGTTATGAAGGTGTTTGGCACTCCTGGTCGGAGCTTAAACCGGTACTGAATCCAACATTGTAGATGCTATATTGAAGCAGTAAATTTTTATTGGATTTAATAATCCAATTGTAGTTAGTGTGACTCCTATTTTGTGATTGAGGAGTGAGCTCTAGGCAGTTGGCCTTTCTGCATGTTCAGACCCCATTATTCTATTCACTTACTATCTGCAGAAGTATCATCTGATTGTGGGTAATGTTTCCCATCGTGGTTTTTCCCATTATAGGGTTTCCACGTCAAAATATATGTGTCATGTGTTGTGGATGTATTCTACTTTTTGTTTCATGCATTAAGTTGTATCGGTATTAATATAATTGTTAATCTATTTTACTGGCACTGAGTTTTAAGTTGGAATAACTAGTTTTGGGTTATAATTTATTGACAACTGATTCACCCCCCCTCTTAGTTGTCCTTCCCATTTCCTAACACATAAGACTTCCATAGTAGTGCAAAAAGCTGAGGGCTACACTCGTGGAACTTGGAGAGGAGAGGAACAAGGGAGGAGCAACTATGAGTATGTTTGAGAGCATTTGGGAAGGTTTAGTGTCTTTTCTCCATTTTTGTATGCTTTATATAATATGTTCGATATCTCTCTTGATATGCATGCTTAGGATTGTAGTTTCTTTTGTATTTCATTTAAGATTGATACTACTAATACTAATGTTTGACTTGTCGGGTGTTCCTAACATCCTTTTTGCAGTGCATCATTTGGTGAGCCCGACGTGAATTGAACACGCAATCATGGACATGCCACCTCCCAAGAACATCAGTCAGTTAATGACACTACAAGGGCAGCTACAGTCAATTTGGAGATTCATTGCACAATTGGATAATAAGTGTCATCCCTTCACGTATCTATTACATAAGAATATTCACTTTCAATGGGATAAAAAGTGCCAGTAAGAATTCAAAATGCTTAAATACTACCTGATGAGTACACCGTTGTTGATCCTACCAGATCGAAGCAGACCTCTATTACTATATATTTTAGCTACAAATATAGAATTAGGAGTACTACTAGCACAACACAATGTAGAAGGAAAATAATGTGTTGTATACTATCTCTCACACATTGGTAGGCTATGAACTCAATTACACACTTATTGAGTGATCTTGCCTAGCAGTTATCTTAGTAGCTAACAAATTGAGGCACTACATGTTAACACACAAGGTACAACTCATCACCAAAATCGATCCACTCAAATACCTACTTATCAAGGCACCATTAACAGACCACTTAACCAAATGGGTTTTGATCTTGAGTGAATTTGATATCAAGTATGTGGACCATAAGGCAATCAAGGGGAAAGCTATTGCAGATCAATTGGTTGATGCACCTCTCACACGTGACCATCCTCTTGTTTCCAACTTTCCAGATGAAGATATCTTCCTTATCATAGCTACACAACTGTGGAAGCTCTATTTTGATGGCTCATATACTAGACATGGCTTGGGGATAGGTATTCTTTTCAGCACACCTCAAGGTAACACCATCCCAAAGTCATACAGGCTCACTTTCCCATGCACCAATAATATAAAAAAATATGAGGCCTTGATCATAGGACTCAGATTGGCTATACAATGGCATCTAAAAGTGCTACAAGTATATGGAGATTCTCACCTAGTCACCACTGAGTATCAAACTAAGGATGATAAGTTCATACCATATAAAAGGATGGTGGATAGTTACAAAGAATCATTTACAACTATCACATTTGAGCAAGTACCTAGATATCATAATCGAGCTACCAACACAATGGCTACAATTGCATCTCTCTTGGATCTTCTGCAAAATTCAACATGCTATGAGTTCTTTGTAGAACAACTTTGGATCCCCGCGTATGATATCCCCAAAACTGAAATGATATGTCATCTTGTCAGTTCTGAATCCCAATGGTATGGTGAGTTCTTCACTTACCTCTGTAATCACACATCTCCTCATAACCAATCCAATAACCAATGAAAAACCTTCATCCGCCAAACCGCTCGATACACCATCATTGGTGAAACCCTATACAGGAAAAGTCTTGATGGTACTCTCCTTCAATGTCTAGAATAATATGAGATAACAAAGGCCTTGTGTTGTTCACCAAAAGTGATAACCCAAGAACACCTGCAATTGATCTATGAAGTAGCCAATTCAATCTATGAAGAACTTCAGGGCTTGGACAACATGACAAGGATATGAATCCTTCTACTCTTCAGGCTCTGCAAAACCTAGGCGGGTATACCTTTGATGCTTAGAATTAAACCTATTACACACCTATGACAGCATCAACATAAACAGATAGATCTCACTAAAGCTCCAAAACAAGTAGTTTATTGTAGATGGGCTAGATCTACACATAAAACTCAACTATACTTGAGCATGAGATAGATGAAACATTTCAAAACATAACACAAACTAAAGGTATTCTGATTGGATTTTAAATTGGTTTGAGAACCCCTTTAATTGCAAGATCAGTGCCTTATCCAAGGGAAACAGAGTCATACATCAAACTATGAATGAAAGCTTTGATTGCAAATCCATCTTCATTATTAAATATTCATGCATTAATGCCTTGCATAAATGCATTACTAAGATCATTCACAAAATCATCAGATCTTGAAACTATATTCCATTTTTATGATTTATTGTAGAATTTAAATCCTTCCTTGAAGAATCCCTGCAAACAATCATAACTATCTCCTTGAGATAACAAATTTCATCCTCCTTGAGGATCTGATTTGATAAAATGGAAATACAAATCTAGAGACAATCCTGTGTGAATTTATGTATGCCTTACATACACAAGACCCTGCAACTAAAAACACCTATAGCAAGAATTGAACTCTATTACTGAAGGAAAAGCCCTGCCCTGTACAATCTTCAAGAATGCTCAAAATTGGAAGCCATGAAAACTGGAGCCATTCTCCAAATTTCTGGAACCCTTACAACTGAGAAGAATTCGGAATTAAAAGAGAGAGGGAACCAAATCAAATCTGTAACTGAATTGCCAAGTGTCCCTTCTCTAACTGAATTTTGTTCCCATGAAAACTGCATCCAAAATATCCCACATTTGTCAAAATTAACTTCATAATCAGATTCCTCACTCCGAGAGCTTTCCGGCGATATATAATACTTTATATTTTGGCCAAAATTTAGACCCTGGGCGAATTAATTCTCATTTGTGCTCAGTCATTTAAATATTTCGAATTTTAATATAGTCTAAACTATATCATTTATTCATTTAAAATTTGATTTTTGCCTCCATATGTGCTCTGACGCCTTGCCACGTGGTGGGGTCTGATTGGCTGATGGGGTCTACTGGGCGCCACCTGGGATGACACCTCATCTTTTGCCACTTGTCGGCCACATCACCGCCACTGAGTTGCTTGCTTGTATGCCACATCATCGCCACTGGGTGCCACCTCACCGGGACTCGCTTGCTGGAGCACTGACTGTACTCGCCACCTACGTGCCACATGGACGGCTCTCGTTCATCCTCGCTATTTCACGGGGTTTAAACTTCATGCATCTTCCTTCGCGAAATAACGCGAGCCGTTGATCTCTCTCGAACATGCTTGCTTGTTAACCCGGCCTTCGTCTGCAAAATTTCGCCTCTTTGCCTCGGGAAGCGTGCCTACGTGGGGTCCACTTGGTCTTTGTCCAGTCAACTCTTCCATCACCTTGGGAAACGTGCTCGCATGTGGGCCCACCTTGGGCGCCCATGGGCACCTTGTGTCAAAAGCCTTTATGGCTTAGACATTATAGTATAATGCGTTCTTGTATATAAATACCAAAAAATGCTCTCGCCCAGCCAATGTGGGACAAAACGTTATGCCTGTAGCTGCACTTTGGAGCTTTTTTCTTGGTTTTATTCATGGCTGCCAGTCTTCTAAAATGGAAACTTCTTAAACGCCTCCTTCTTCATTCACATTGCATTGGCTTAGATTTTGTTTTTGTTTTTAAAAAAAATCTCTTTAAAAACCCCCCCTTGAACATGCCACGTGAGACTTAATGGAGTCCTTTGCAGCCAATAAACTCCAACGTTGCTCCTGCTGGTAAAAGGAAGAGCCTCTCCAAATTTAATGCCCACGTGATAGGATAGGATTTTGGAGGATAGGATTTGCACTTTACACCTGCCAAATGCATTTGTCTGAAAGTTTATTGCTGCTATAGCTGCTATCAAAGGGAGTTTCAATGCACTTGGTACCTCCAATGCCACGCACACAATAGAGAAAACAAAATGGCATTTGCTACTAATTTTCTTTTGCTCTCACACTCTCCACGTCCAGCAATGGCTTCTGCAGGCTCCTTCAAACACCACGTGAGAGAGGTCTTTGGAGGTTGTTCCCAATATTCAGCAAGATGACTGGGCTTCACTCTTAAATCATAAATGATTCACTTAGGTTGCTGATTTGTAGTTGCTTGAATGACTCTAATTGGAAAAGTTAAGAACCATGCCAATCCGCAATGCTAATATCATACACCACCATGAAAGTTGAAATTCTTCTTTCCATACCATGCTACCAAACAATAAGACTAAGAACCACCACTCATGGTCTAGTGAGAAGCTAGGATCCATAATCTCCTCCTATCTGGCTTTCACTTTAAACCTTGAATCATATAACATATGATTTTAAAATAACAATTAAAACTTTGCCTGAAAAGATGCCTGGAGCAACAAGTCAAGTCGGGCCCCAGAGTGGGTTTGACTAAAAAAAATTTCGTTTTCAAGCTACTGGCCTCTGGAATATCTTAGGAACCTCAAACAAACCTCTAGAATCGATCGGCACCACTTTTGGATCATAAAATTGCATTTTACATCCTTCAGGCAATTACGCCACAATTTTTGCATTTAATCGCGAAGACGTAATTTTCAAACCTGTCAAAACACCTTTTTGGAGCTCGCCATCTGACAAGCGTGTACTTTGATATACAAGGATGACATCTACCAAACGGTTTCTCAAGATGAGTCCCGAGTGAAGAGATATTAATTTCCGAAAACGGCCAACTGGCTTTGTCGACACTGCGGATCTGATGAAGTCAATGTTCTGGCAACACATGATGCCTTTCTTAAAAATACCAAACGACCTCCGTAGGCCCTCAAATTCGGAAAATAGGTACCATTAAGTACATATTAAATCTTTGAATTGTTAGTTCGATCACCAGACTGACAGGATGCAAACGGTGCGCTCACCAAAACGGCTACATTAACTGATCTAACACTGGAAGTGCGGATAACTGAATTTGATGGCAAAATGAATCCTTTTGAAAACCGATCAAACGGATTGATAAAAGCTTGAAATTTGAAATGTAGCTCACCATTTATACCAAAATTAGCCCGGAACAAACATTCTGACATGACATTTACCGGGACATTTTTACACTTGTGCAAACCTCACAAACTACAAACGGATTTGGCTATGAAAACGGAGCAAACGGATTCGTTAGGACTTGAAATTTTGTAGGCTGACTCACATTTATGCATAGAATTGAATACACTTTGAATTTCTTCATGATGATCAACAGGGCAAAAGATATAATCGCTCAAAGTAGGCTACTTAATAAAATTTGCACTTGTGCCTAGAATGCACTTTCAGCTCACCCCTCGAAATGGGTACTTGATAAACTTCTCCAAACTGAATTCTGAGAGTTGCAACACACTGAATAGGCCAATGAAAGGTGTGGGACATGAATCTCGAGCCTTACCCTCTGAAAATCAACTGGCTCCATTTTACCCCCTTGCTAACTAGGCCATTCAAACTGACTTCATTTAGGTATGCAGAGCAAAAACTTGAAATGGGCCTATAAAATTAACTCAATTTTAATCATTCCCAACACCTTGGAAGAGGTACATGAAGGAATTTGTGGGTCTCACTCAAGCGGTCCTTCACTCGCAAAGAAGATCATGCACGCTGGATACTATTGGCTATCCATGGAAAAAGACTCCTACTATTTTGTTAGAAAATGCAAGAAGTGCCAAGTTCACAGAGACCTAATACATGCACCAGCACAGAAATTGCAACCAACCACAACACCATGGCCCTTTTATCAATGAGGACTTGACCTTGTGGGTAAAGTTCATCCATCTTCATCCAATGACCATAAATTTATCATCACCACCACCGAATACTTCACAAAGTGGATCAAAGTCATTCCACTTACCCATGTCACTGGCAAGCAGATCGCCTCATTCATCTTTAATTACATCATCTGCCGATATGGTGTACCCATGCCCATCATCACAGATAATGGGCTTCCTTTCAAAAATCAGGATGTTTGTGATCTTTGAGAGAAGTTTCACATCCAACACCATTTTTCCACTCCCCATTACCCACAAGAAAATGGTCAAGCTGAAGCATAAAACAAAAAAATATTGAGAATACTTAAAATGACAGTCAATGACGCTAGTTGTGATTGACACATTCGATTAAATCTAGCACTATGGGCATATCTAACTAGCATTGGAACCCTTACAGGTGCAACTCCCTACTCACTGGTCTATGGAGCAGAATCCATCCTAAATATTGAGGTTGAAATACCATCTATACGGGTCCCTTTGCATAATCTGGTAGATGATGAAGCATACCGGGTCTCTCGTCTTCAAGACTTGGAACTGCTTGATGAAAGATGACAAACTGCATACAACCACCTCAAAGCCTATCAGCAACGCATGAGAAGAAGCTATAATCATCAGGTTAAACCTCATACATTTGAGGTAGGTGATCTTGTTCTTAGGGAGAATCCTCACAACCAACCAAATAGAGAACATCAGGGAAAGTTTAAATCCAACTGGTTGGGTCCATATGTTATCACTATTGTATTTGGATCTGGGGCATATCAGTTGGCAACTTCAGAAGGGGAACTACTAGCAGATCCGATCAACATCATGCACCTCAAACAATTTCATTCATAAGATGTATAGAGCATCAAGCTCCTCCACTATATTATCAGAAAACACCAAAAAGAAATTTAAAATGTCCTAAAGAAAATACAAAAAAATCAAGAAAATAGTAAAGAAAAATCATTCATCCAAATGGCGAAAACCACTACGATGGCACCTTGGGTAAGTATGATGGTGAAAACCTAAAAAACAAGCACCATTCGTAAAGACTATGTCTCCATTGCCTTTCAGACTTGTTGCGATTACATCCATTGCATCCATTCATCATTTATTCAAATCATGGCTTGTCATTGATCTGCAATCAGGGTTAGTACTTCATGTGTCCTGCATCCCACTTTCATAGCGATGTCTAAACTAAGGGCAATGTTCTTAACCTACTGATGGAAGTGGATTCTACATTACTTGTGATTCATTGAGTTCCTTATTCAAAATTGGTTGGAAATAATACCAAAAACATTCAAAAACACTCACAAAATCCAAAAACATGATAAAACATAAAAAATCAATCAAAACCATTGCAACATATATTATTCTTTGTACTTACACATCGCAATAGACACCAAACCAAAATTTCAAGCTACTCAAACAATGATCACTTATTAAATCAACCAACCAATCAAACCATCTACACACAACTGTCTTCATAAGGACAAATCTTTCCTTATAGACAAGACATGGTAACATTTTCTTTGACAAGAAAAATTTGTTTAAGTTGATAAGTACTTGGTCGGTTTGTTATTTATTTATTCATATCAGGTTCCTACTCTAATCCTGGATATCCACAAGTGATTAGAGTAGCCAGGATGGCTCTTGATATCTTTTTCTTTGTTTGTTGTCTATGGATTGTTCCAATGAAGTTCTAGGGCATGTACTAATGGTGTCTACGTGGGAAGTTCACTAAGCTATGTGATACTATGCAAAATATAGTCATGGATCACTATGTCTTGCTGACTACATCATATACCTTGACCATTTATGCATGAACTAGAATGGAGGGTAACTTTTCCTTGTCTATAATGCTTGCTTATAGGTGAAATGCTCAAACTTAGTTCCTGCTACCTTGACCAAGAATGATACTACCATGCTCGATGATGAAAATAAAGCACTATGAATACTCTATGGATTGTCATTTCATCTCATCTGTATATATTGCATTTTTTTACATTCCATCCATCCATAATTTCATATAGATGCATATCATTCATATATAGTAATGACAATGCATACTATCTTTTGTTGATCCTCTTCCACAAGAATGAGTCCTAGGTCCTCCATACCTTCTATCTAACATTGAATCACCCCCGTCACCCTCCCCATCTTGATCATTAGCATCACATACCCTACATTGTGCCCCATCAAACCAATCAAAGCCAATTCATCACCATTCATCTCTAAACAGGAGGGTTTGTGTTTCCCATCCCTAGTCATCCTATAAGAAAAGCAAGTTACTCTATCTACACAGGTACATCAACTCACGCACACCTAGACTATCAACAAATACTTTTTCATTAATTATCTTTGGGTCTCAATAGGTAATCGATTATGACAATCCTAGACTACAACAGGTATTTACATCAATTTCCTAGTCTCAATTGGGTTTCTATGATTCACCACAAACAACCTACAACGCAAACACTATCAATTAATCAACCACTCAAACAAAATCAAAATGGACAATTACATTAATTGTCTAAGTCTCAATGAGTACTTTGCTTCAGATACCTTGACTTCATTGGGCAATTACATCAATTGTCTAAGTCACAATAGGTCACTTTGATTCACTTACTTAGACTTTATCCTATCCAAGCGAATAACTGACATCAACTATCATGCTTTGACTCGACCGGGGCAATTTAACCCATAGCACCAGATTGTCCAACCAATTTTGATCAATTGTATAGCATCAATCAAAAGCCCACACTACATTTGCGCTGTATCTCTTCCATGACCTAAGGATACTCACTAGCTTCCCCCTTCTCCATATTCACTCTTTTTTCTCCCATTCTTTCACCATTAATTTCTTCTATTCTACCTCCCCCCAACTTCTTTCTCTTTTTCGAGAGATCACTCGATTTTTCAAAAAAATTCGGCCCATCTCTCGTGGGGGCATACCACCCACTAAATTAACCTTTATGGGGCATATTTCTTCACACCTATCTTTCTTTCTTTGAAACAACGCGACAAACCGCACCATCTCAAAGAGGGGCAAATGTAGTCACATAAATTTATCCACTTAATTAAATGAATATTTAATATTTTTTTAATTATTTAGCCATCAGTCATCGATTAATTAAATTAATATTTAATTAATTCATCCTCAAACTCTTCTCCTATTAACTAAATAAATTATTCAATTTATTTAAATTAATTCATTAAGCCACACTCTAAATCAATTAAATCAATCAAACATTATTTAATTTAACCCTCTTTCCTAATTTAAATAAATAATTAAATACTTATTTAAATCCCTAAACTATCCCCCACTTGCATTCTCCTACAAATGCAAGTTGCACCTATTTTGTTGAAATAAAGTAATTTATTTTAATTAAAATCTTATTTTTCCTCACCCACCAAACCCACTTGCATCCTAAACACATTCTAGATTCTTCTAAACTATTCCTAATTAGCCTAATCACCCTCCTAATTAGTGTCACATTCCTAAGCAACTTGAAGTTGTTTATGGTGAAAATGGATAACAATAATAACGATATTGAAAGGCTAAATGAATTCAACCACAAAACCCTAGCCTAACAACAACAAAGATCCACCATAACATATGAAGATTACCTAAGACAATGCAAATCAAATGAAATCACAAAGATTATACCATCACATGTACAATAGGGTTTGGATCTCCATTCTTCCTATCTCCATTGATCTTGCTTGATATATTTGCTCTCAGATTTTATATGCACAAGAGCTCAACAAAGAACGGAATGTGGTTGCAAGTAGGATCGCCTATGTTCAAAAGCGTAGTGTAGTCAAGTAGTCAATGAGGGGTTTGATAATGAAGGAAGCATCTCCTTATATAGAAGACACTATATGAAATGGAGGGATAAGATTGAGAGGTGTAAAAGGAGGTCGACTATGATTAGAGGGTAGGTAAAAGAAATAATAAAATAATGAAAGGGGTAGGTAGTGTATGAATTAAGAGATGAATGACATGTGTCATGGGTAGAAAGGGTTAATGAATTAATTAAATAAATAAAGATTTATTTAATTAATAGAAGAAGTGGGATCAATTAAATAAATAAGATATTTATTTAATTTAGGAAAATGATAATTTAAATAAATAAATGTATTTATTTAAATGAGAAATAAGACTAGAAGAGGATACATTAATTAATTAAATAAATAAAGATTTATTTAATAATAGAAGAATTAAGCTTAGATAATTAAATAAATAAAATATTTATTTAATTAGACTAGACAATTTTGGGTGTCTACATTTTACCCCTCTTTGAGACAATGCAACTTGTCACATTGTTTCAAAGAAGATAAGATGAACTGATACAGAGTTGCCCCAAGATGGGAATGATATGCCCCCTTGAGAGATTGGATGAAAATGTCTAAAAAGATCACAGACAATCTCTCGATAAGAAAGGAAGGCTTGAATGGACTAACCGGATAGAGTGACAGAGTCATGGGATAATGAAGACTAACTCGGGAAACGAGGGCTAGGGCTATGGCAAGGGTAGTCTATAAAATAGACCACAAGGGGAATACATCCTCATTGTCATCCACACATCCAAGAGAATAGAGTGCAGAGCGAGAATAGAGCAGCAACAGTTAGTAGCGATGGTATTGGTGCATATATTCGATCGCGTTCGCTAATTTCAGAGGCTAGCAGATGCAGGAGAGTCGGTAAGTACCAAAAAACCTCCTTGTACTTTGATGCATTTATTGTTGTCATTAATGCATGCTAGGTAGAGTAATAAATGAGCTTAGAATAGGGTCCAAAAAATGTCAAAAATGTGTAGGCGCATCTGCGTTGGTGCCAGGTGTGTTTATGCAGTCTAAAAGAGCATTTATGTCATGAAAGCACGTTTGTGTCCAAAAATGTGAATTTGTGTCTTCTAGGTCAAATCGGCAGTTTTGTGATGAACATACGTTGTCGATTGGATAAGCTGCTAAGAGGATACACTCAAGCAGGTCCTCTAGGGAATACTAGGATAACAAATAGGGCTAGGATTGACAATTCTATGATAGAACATACGTTGCCAATTAAGAAACTTCTCAAGAGGATTCACTCAAGCAGAGGCCCTAGGATAGGATAGATCAAGGCACTTTGTGATGAATAGTGAGTACCAAGATATAGTACTTTGTGATGAACAAGGAGTACTAAAATATGAGCAACACTTTGTGATAAGCAGTGAGTGCAAATGTCAGCAGCACTTTGTGATGAACAGGGAGTGCCAAACACGTAGTACTTTGTGATGAACAGGGAGTACCACTAGGATAGAAGCAAAACTTTTTGATGAATAGTGAGTGTCACTAGGACTGAGATGATTGATTTGTGTGACTGCAGGAGTATTTGTCTATGCTGGAGTCATGAGAGAGATTCCCGTAGACTCAGAGGTTTCGACCAGAGCTGACATTTGAGGACAAAACTGTGATTGAGGTTATGGGTTTGCGATTCATTCTGTATGTGCCTGAGTTTTAGGCGAACATGGGTTTGTTGACTGCGCTGGCTGAGAGATGACAGTCACCTTAGAGGATGTATACATGATTTTGAGGATACCGATCGATGGGGAGTTGATAGCATATGATCGAGATGGAGACAGGGATGCACTGAGACGAATGTTTCAAGATCCAGGACTGGAGATGAGGGTAGGACGCATGGCATGGGACATGATGACATAGATAGGATTAGTGCGAGTGGTAGTGCTGGTAGGAGTTATCAGTGGGTTCCTCTATATCAGTTTTGTATCATTTTGTATGATAATGTAAACACCTGCGAGTGATTGTACCCATATGATTTTGACATCATTGTATCATAACACTTATAATTTTGAGATATATATAAGATGATTCATCTTTGCAGCAACTATATGCATGCGTACCTATGTGATGAGATGTTTCATGATGTATGTTTCTATGTGATGGTTATGATATGGATGCAAATATGTATATGATGAAATGCAATGTTTTTTTGTTCTTTTATGTTTTTAATATGTTATGCTAATGCAAATGTGAATGTATGAAATGCAGATGAATATGATAATGCAAAGGACTATTTACATGATAAAAATGAAAGATTGCTAACATGGGTTGTGTGCAAGATGTGATGCAATTGTGATATCTATATGTATGTATGAAATGCTTAATATGTGGTAATGCAGGTGCAACTACATGAGATGCAAATGTTTTTGGTGTGTCATTATACTCAGTCATGTGATAGCAGGCTATGCGGACTCGAGAAGAATGATGGAAGTCAATCAAGAAAGGGGGATGGAAGATAGAAGATATGAAAGTGAAAGAGCTTCTTGTGCATTATCATCATTGAGCTTTATTATGGCGAGTAGGTTATGACAATCGAGGCATATGTTCGAACCAGAAAGTCATTGTACCCGTTTGCATGGAGATAAGACAGTCACAAACAAAGAATGCCCCAGTTCATACTAGACTCGCAGTGTCCTCATATCCTTGGACAAGTCATAGCATTACTAAAAGATAATCCACAGACAACAAATACAAATAGGTGATGACACCCCATCCTTGCCTTTCTAGTCAAAGACATCCTGGAGATAAAATCTCTAGTCAGAGACATCCTGGAAAAGCTAAAAGATATGTCACCAAAAGATAAAATCAAAAGAAAACCAAGACTTGACACCAACATCCACTGTAGTCCTCAAATTTAGTGTCTCTTGTCACTTGTATAAGTCTTATTTGATTGTGGTCACAATGTTTACTTTCACAAAAAGGATAGATAGCACGGAACCACATGTTGTCTGAGTCTGTTGAAAGATTTGATTTTGTTGAAGCCCATTGTTGCTGTTGTCTCATTTGAAACTGACTGAATCCATGAAATTGATACTTTATTGCGGAGAAGATGAAACTTTATTGTGGATCTGTGATGCAAATGTTGCTTTATTGCGGATTGTGCATGGATAGACTGAAGGAAGCTGGAAGAAACTATACACCTCGAAACATGTGATGTTCTTAGTTCCACACCCATCACTAGACGTAGGATTTGCCTTAGCCACAGATAGGATCTGATTTATTATGGATGAAAAGGGAGGTGAAAAGAGAGGTTTATTATGAATGGCTAACCAATCTTGGGTAGATCAATAACAAGCCATGATGGGAATGGGTATGTTTATTATGAATGAATAGGTTGTGAGTGTGTGCAAAGTGAAAGCATGAAAGTGAATCTTGAAGGAGGGAGGAGCAATGTCTCTACACATGGCACTGGTGACCCAGATTTCACCATGGTACTTGCCCAAGGCACCACCAAAGTGGTTTTCACCGTTGGACGAAATTATTTCTCTTTACTTTTTTCGATTTTTCAATGTTTTTTTTGTCACAAGGCGCCTGTTTGCCAGGTTTTCACCAAGTAACGATTTTTTTTGTTTTATGATTTTTTTTTTGTATTTTTGAATTTTTTTTTATTTTTTTTTGTAATTTTGAAATTTTTTTTTTTTGTATTTTTTGAATTAGGATATTCCAAAGAGCTATGTGTAGAACCTGCAAAGGTGCATGCTATTGATAGGATCCTCCAAAGGTTCAACTTCTATAGTTGAGAGCTGATATGCCCCAAATCCATATGTTGTTGTAATGATGTAAGGACCAAGCCAATTTGGTTCGAACTTGCCCTTCTTCTCTCTGTCTTACTGATTTTTGGGATTTTCTCTAAGAACTAAGTCACCTACCTCAAATGTGTGAGGCTTGACTTTATGATTGTAGCTGCATTGTTCCTTGATTGAATGATGTGTATCTCGAGTGACTGTCTTCCTTGATGAAGGAACTAAGATAGAATTACTAGTGTGTGGACTACACAGGCCCATATGCGTGTCACCTAAAGAAGTTTGGGCATCCTTGATAACAAATTCCCTTGAGGAAGCTCCATTAAAGGTCCATGATGTATCACCAGAAGGAAATAGATGTATGGAACAAGTGGATGAGTTATGAAGGCTTATGATTGTGAAAAGAAGTGAAAGTAAGATGGCATGATGGAGACTTAGGATCAACAAGTATGCTTTTTGACTCAAAATTTTTGAACTTTTGCCCCCAGTTATTTTGATATTAGGGGAGATCAACTCTTGTTCTTTTTGCTTCATAGGATTTTTATCCTTGACTTTGATTTTTGCAGAGTCCAATAGCTTTTGATTTTGATTTGGACTAAAGGACTTTTCTTTATTTTTGAATTTTAGATTTTTCTTTTCAAAGCTTGATTTTTGATCCCCAATAAGTAAGGGCTTTTGTGATTCTTGTTGATCCAAGTCTAGAAGTGAAGTGGAAATGGAATGAGAGGATGATATGGTAAGTTTATGTGAGTTATCAAGAGGGTTGGCGATACACTCAATAGATTCTTCGCTGGAACCACTCTTAGGACTATTGATATCAAGGGATGCTTGCACCACTAGAGGAGATTTGCATTCAGACTTAGTAGCCACAACACTAGGTGGTTCACATCCAGTTCCTTGGCATTGCAAATTGTTTGTAGGTTGTTCATGTTGACTGAATACCTTAGGAGATAGTTGGAGTTGATCAACATGAAAAATATACTCACCACATCCCATGTCCTTAATCTTTAACTTTTCTTTGAGCTCTGCTTGTTTTGATGTAGAAGCTTTTAAGGATTCTGGATCCACCTATGTTGAAGAAGGAACAACTTCTCGATTGACTGGGATTGTTATTTCTAATTTAGGTCACAAATTGTTGCAATATATGAATGGATTTGGGTTAGCTTTGATGGTCACTTGAACTCCATTGTGTGGAAACTTGATACATCAATGATATGTAGATGGTATTGCGCTTATCTCATGAATCCATGGACGCCCTAGTAATATGTTGTATGTGAGATCGAGATCAAGGACTTGACAAACCACATCTTTTGTAACTGGCCCAACTTTGAGAGGTAAGGTGACTGTGCCTTTGGATGAACGCTCTTCATCATCATATGCCTTGATGGTAATTTTGTTTGTAGCATTCACAGCTTTTTCTGAATATCCCAATTGTATTACTGTGTTCAAAGTACAAATGTTTAGACCTGCTCCTCCATCTATCACGACTCATTTTATTCGATGTTTGTGTAGGAAGGCTTCAATGTGTAAAGGTGCATTATGTCATTGGCTCACAGAGGTGTCGTCGGCTTCTGTGAATGTAAGTGAGTGTGGAACGGAAAGGTATCCCACCATGGCTTGAAACTGGTCCATGTTTAGAATAGTAGGGACAGAAGTGTCTCTCAAAGTTTTTTCAAGAATGGCTTTATGTGTAGGGGATATGCGTAAGAGCTCAAGGATTGAGATAAGTGCGGGTGTCTTCAATAACTGTTCTACAAGGTCATACTCAGGCTTGGTTGATGAGGAAGCAGTGTTTTTGGCCAGAGCACCTTGCAAAGTGAATTTACCTCAATGAGTTGTAACATTACATTCAGAGGTAGGTTCAGAAGAAGATCCAATGCCTTTAAGAACGATCTTGGGTCTCTGGGTAGAATTCTCAGGGGTTTTGTCCTTGATGATAATGGTAGAAACATAATTGTCCATCGAGATGTGATTGATAGTTGAATCATAGTTGTAGGATGCTCTGGTAAAGTTGGTTTGATCATCTGTGACTTTAGCTTTTCCTTTGTCATGTTTTGGGAATGGTTCCTTAAACATCTCATGTTCTTGATTGGACGAGTGCCCTTCAATCTCAATGTCACCCCTATCAATGAGATCTTGTATGATGTTCTTCAGTCGATGGCAATTTCCTATCTTATGACCCTTGCTCTTATGAAATTCACAATATTCATCATCATTCAACCAATTTGGTTTAACCTTTGGTTCATATGGAGGAAAATCTGGAATAGTGATTACTTTTTTTGCCACTAGCTTCTTGAACACTGATTCTAGTGGTTCTCCCAATGGGGTGTACTTCCTTCGTGATTTAGAAGTTGTTTGAGTATTCACTTGATTTGATCTAGAAAAAATGAATTTGGGTTGCACTATATTGGCATCAACAACAACATCATTGACTGTGTTCTTGTTTTTATTCCAAAATCTTGGCTTGTCTTTTCCTTTAAAGTCATCTTTGTTTTCCTTGAATATCTTAATGTCTCCTTGTTCAATTAGGACCTTTTCTGTCACTAAGCCTTTTTCAATGACGTCCTTGAAGGTGGACAAACAAGCTTTCCTTAGGTAATAACCAATGTCTTTGTTAAAATTCTGAGTGAACATTTCTACCATTTGTTTTTGTGGAATTTCACAAGAGCATCTGCTGGCTAGATTCCTCCATCTTTGTTAAAATGATGCAAAAGACTCTCCCTCTTTTTGCTTGGTGTTGCACAAAGTAGTGACTGATATGTCTGTCTCTATATTGTAGGAGAAATGCTGAATAAATACCTTTGCTAGGGCACCCCATGACTTAATTCCAAGTGGGAGTTGAGAGAACCATTCTATAGCTTGATCGCCTAGGCTCTGTGGGAATAATCTCATCAAATATGTCTCTTCTGCTGCTATCTCAATGCAAGCTATGAAAAATTGTCTTATGTGTGCCTTAGGATCCCCTTTTCCTCTATACTTATCAAATTTAGGCGTCACAAAGTGTGTAGTAAAAGGAGGCATTGGAATGCTCTTGTCAAATGGAAAAGGACATATGTCTCTCATTGTGTATGTTGTCTTAGGTGCATTTATGTCCTCCATTTTCTTTTGTAAGTCCCTGATTTGTTTCTCCAAACTGCTCTTAGGTGGAGATCAACTGCTTGGACCATACCCCATGCTTGAGGCACCAATTAGAGGAGAAGCATGTTGCATATATGGATGATATTGATCATACACATGTTCATATGGAGGAGGTCTATAGTGATGCTGCATATATGGACAACTTGGTATAGATTCATGTTGAGGAATGAAATATCTATTTTGTCCATGTATACCATACTCTACAGGCATGTCATGTTCTAATGTTTTGCCCCCAAATTTGACACAGGGTTTCCTTATGTCCAAATTTTGAGCATGCCTTTGAATATGCAATTGCTTTGGTGGTTGATCCTTAGCATTGATATGTGATTGAGCATATTTCTATGCATAAGACTTCCATAATGGTCTGCGAAGGTGAGTATCATATGCTTGACCATGTGTATGTGGGACCTCTGGTTTTTGAAACAAAGATGATGGTGATTCAGGCACAAGATGTGGTCTTCTATTGCCTCCTCTATTAGGCCTCCTTTGATCCATGTTGGAGTGAGGTTGTTGCAAAGGTCGATTTTCCATTATTTGAGACATGTCAAAATCATGAGGTATCTTGGCTCCACTTTGTGCCATCATTTGTAAGAAGTATTGTCTATCCCTCCTCATTATTTCCTCAACTAATCGATTGAAACGAGGATCCATAATGGTGTCTTCCACATTTGTTGAATGTACTAAAATGTTGTCCATATTGTCATTCTGTGTATCATTGTTGTTTGTAGTGTCCATGTGCTCAACGTTTGGAATGTTTCTATAGGCATCCATGTCAGGTAATGTAGTATGATCAGAATTGAAAAAGATATCATTGTCATACTCATAAGAACTCATGTTCGCGGACTCTTGAGCCTCTTTAGTTTCTCTCCTAGATTTTTGAAGAAGGGTTTCAACCATGAACTAGGTATTGACCGAGATGTGTGAGGCTAGATAAAAATGGAAAAAGTATGGAAGACCAAGAGTTGGATGGAATGTAAATGAATCTGAGGTTTACTAACAATATCCAAAGTGTAAGACCAAGTATGTATGTAGTAGAGTAGGTGTGAATTCCAAAGAGAGGATAGTTTCTCTTGATGAGGTAAGTTGACCTTGACTCTAAGTAAGACCAAATGAGACCCAAAGGTGATAGACCTTCATGAGGGACCACTTAGCAAAATGTTGTTGTATGTAGTGTGTTGACAAAGTATGACGAGGACAAGCAAGTGACCTTTTGACTCAAGTTTAGACAAATGTAAATTTAATGCAAGATGTAAAGCAATGATGGACTTTGTGAGACCCAAAGACAAGTTGAATGCTAGATGAAAACCTAGAGAAACAACCTAGGAAGCTCAAGAATTCTGAAACGTATTGCTCTTGTTTGCTGGACTATAAAATTTTTCCAATTTGTGAAGTTGTTGGTTGTGACCAAATCTGAATGTTTGACTATTTTACCTGACAACAGGACACAATGTTGATGAGGACTCAATGTTTGCAAGTGTTTAGACTCAAAATGACTCCAAGAAAAGTGTGTTGTTTGATGTAAAAATGTTTTGCATATACTTGAAGACACAAAAGACACAATGTTTTGTTGTTTGGTCTTGAATGTTTTTTATGTTTTAAAATAGGTCAAGCACAATTCTTATGGCTGGCCAAGACAATAGTTGTTGATCCCACATGAGGTTTTACCCCAGAGGCTACGCTATTCAGAGAGGATACTTAGATTCTTGACCTCATTGGCTCCACCCTCGACACTCACTTCTCGGGTCAGCCAAGCATCAGTCCCCACGTAAACTCCCCGTGGTGAACTTTGTATCTCTACTAAGAACTGTATGTGTGTGGGCCACTACCAGAGGTCCGACCTCCTGCCTCAACAACTAGAAGGATTTTGGTTTCTAAAACAAAAAGGTGCTAGTAAGGGCATCCAGTCATGTGGCCATACATGTGGCACTTTCAGCTCTATAAATACAGAAGGCTCCTAGTCAGTAGGGGTTACGCCCTACAACTGATCAAATAAATTTGATCAAATGGGTTTATGGGGAGACATAGTGTCGGTATGAACTAATCAACAAATGTTATCCATAGTTTTCACCATGAATACAATTGTTTATAGTGGTTCGAAAGAGGTGGGTTTTCCTCACTACCACTTGGGTCATTCTCTTCTCACTAGTAGTCCTAATGACCACATAGGAAGACAAGCCCTCTAAAGATTAAACAAAAAGAGCCTATTGCTCAAGACACAAAAGACAATGATTCAATTTTAGTGCACCAATTGAAGTGTTTGCTAGTCTATGAAAATAAGGCACACAATAAAAATCCAAAAACCCTTGCCAAGGACCTGCAACAAAGATTTATTAGTAGTTTGGATTGTTTGAAATAATCACCCCTTCCTACAAGCACACAAGTTAGGTAAATTTTAGATCCAAAAGACTTTGTGAAATAGGGGCCTTCAACAATGCATTTTGTTGACCAATTCAAAGATCTGATTCATCATAAAAAAAGACCACCTATAAAATTTCAAGAGATTTCCACAAATGTAAGAAAATCCAAAAAATTTGCTAATTTGCTCCAAAAATTAATTTTTTTATGAAAAATCATAAAAAATTCATATAAAATGCAAAATCTTTTCAAAAAATCTGAAACTTTTACTAGGGAGTCCTGATGGTCTTCCAAACCTGCATAAAAAAATTTCTGCAACAAATCCAAGCAGTTTGTGAGATATGAGTAAAATAATGTGAAATCCTAATTTTCAAAGATCTGATTTTTGAGGAATGATTTTGCATAAAATTTAAAATCACAAAGAATAGATCCTATGTATAATTCTGAGAGATTTCCAAAAATGTAAGAAAATCCAAACAATTCACTAATTTTCTCTCAAAATTAATTTTTTATGAAAAATCATATAAATTGAACAAGTGATCCAAAAAATTTGAAATGTTTACTAAATCCTTTTAACGCTTTTCCTGACCTGCATAAAAAAGTTGATGCCAAAATTCGAAGCCGTTTGTGAGATCTGATCAAAATAAGGAAAAACCCTAATTTTTAAAGATACAATTTTTAGGGAAATATTTTGCATCAAAAGTAAAATCACAAAGAACAGATCCTATGTATAATTATGAGAGATTTCCAAAAATGTAAGAAAATCCAAAATATTCGCTAATTTGCTCTCAAAATTAATTTTTTATGAAAAATCATAAAAAATTCATAGAAACTAAACAATGTGCTCCAAAAATTCTAAATTTTCTATTGAGAGCTCCTGATACTTTCTTTAACCTACAAAAACAATTTGGTGCAAAATTTCCAAGCCGTTTGTGAGATATGATCAAATCTCTCCAAGATCTTGATTTTGTGTCCAAAACCCTAGCTGCACAAGGTTATTCTCCAAATTGTTTTACAAAACAACAATATAGGGTTAGAAAAATCTGCAAAAAACACAGATCTAACAAAAATCCATGTCCCACGAGGTGTGCCAAAATGTTTATGGTGAAAATGGATAACAATAATAACGATATTGAAAGGCTAAATAAATTCAACCACAAAACCCTAGCCTAACAACAACAAAGATCCACCATAACATATGAAGATTACCTAAGACAATGCAAATCAAATGAAATCACAAAGATTATACCATCACATGTCTAATAGGGTTTGGATCTCCATTGATCTTGCTTGAAATATTTGCTCTCAGATTTTATATGCACAAGAGCTCAACAAAGAACAGAATGTGGTTGCAAGTAGGATCGCCTATGTTCAAAAGCGTAGTGTAGTCAAGTAGTCAATGGGGGGCTTTGCATAGATTGATTAGGGTTGATAATGAAGGAAGTATCCTCTTATATAGAAGACACTATATGAAATGGAGGGATAAGATTGAGAGGTGTAAAAGGAGGTCGGCTAGGATTAGAGGGTAGGTAAAAGAAATAATAAAATAATGAAAGGGGTAGGTAGTGTACGAATTAAGAGATGAATAACATGTGTCGTGGGTAGAAAAAACTAATGAATTAATTAAATAAATAAAGATTTATTTAATTAATAGAAGAAGTGAGATCAATTAAATAAATAAGATATTTATTTAATTTAGGAAAAGGATAATTTAAATAAATAAATGTATTTATTTAAATGAGAAATAAGGCTAGAAGAGGATAAATGAATTAATTAAATAAATAAAGATTTATTTAATTAATAGAAGAATTAGGCTAAAATAATTAAATAAATAAAAATATTTATTTAATTAGACATGACAATTTTAGGTGTCTACATTTTGCCCCTCTTTGAGACAATGCAGCTTGTCGCGTTGTTTCAAAGAAGATAACATGAACTGATACAAAGTTGCCCCAAGATGGGAATGGTATGCCCCCTCAAGAGATTGGATGAAAATGTCTGGAAAGATTGCAGACAATCTCTCGATAAGAAAGAAAGGCTAGAATGGACTGACAAGATAAAGTGACAGAGTCACGGGATAAAGAAGACTGACTTGGGAGACGAGGGCTAGGTCTAGGGCTAGGGCTAGGGTAGTCTATAATATATACCATGAGGGGAAAACATCCTCATTGTCATCCACACATCCAAGAGGTCAGAGTGCAGAGAGATAATAGAGCAGCAACAATCAGCAGCAATGGCATTGGTTCATAGATTCGATCGTGTTTGCCGATTTCATAGGCCAACAGAGGCAGGAGAGCCGGTGAGTACCACAAAACCTCCGTGTACTTTGTTGTAATAAATGTTGTCATTAATGCATTCTAGGTAGCGCAATAAATGCATGGTCTAGGTAGGTCTAGAAAAAATGTCAAGCAGGGTAAAAAATATTAAGGCACATCTGTGTTGGTGCCAGGTGCATTTGTGTCTTCTAGGTCAAATCGGCAGTTATGTGATGAACATACGTTGTCGATTGGATAAGATGCTAAGAAGATACACTCAAGTAGGTCTTCTAGGGAAGACTAGGATAGATCGAGGCACTTTGTGATGAACAGTGAGTACCAAGACATAGTACTTTGTGATGAATAGTGAGTACTAAAAGAGCAACACTTTGTGATGAACAGGGAGTGCAAATATGAGCAGCACTTTGTGATGAACAATGAGTGCAAATATGAGCAGCACTTTGTGATGAACAGGGAGTGCAAATATAAGCAACACTTTATGATGAATAGGGAGTGCAAGAACATGCAGTACTTTGTGATGAACAGGGAGTACCACTAGGATAGAAGCAACACTTTGTAATGAACAGTGAGTATCACTAGGATAGAAGCAACACTTTGTGATGAATAGTGAGTGTCACTAGGATAATAAGTAGCATTTTGTGATGAATAGGGAATGCCACTATAACTGACATGATTGCTTTTCTTAAGTACAGGAGTACCTACCTATGTTGGAGTCATAGGAGAGATTCCCATCGACTCAGAGGTTACGACCAGAGCTGATATTTGAGGACATAGCCATGATTGAGGTTATTGGTCTGTGATTTATTTTGTATGTGCCTGAGTTTTGAGTGAACATGGGGTTGCTAACTGCACTGGTGGAGAGGTGCAACATTGAGACTTGCACTTTTCATTTGCTGATGGGGGAGATGACAATCATCCTAGAGGATGTATATAGGATTCTGTGGATACCAATCGATGGGGAGCTAATTCTGTACGATCGAGATGGAGATAGGGATGCCCTTAGATGAGTGTTCTAGGATCCAGGACAGGAGATGAGGGTGGGACATGTGGCATGGGATACCATGACATGGACATGATTAGCACTACCAACAGTGTTGGCAGGAGTTATCAATGGGTTCCTCTGTTCGGATAGGGCAACACGGACATAGGGGCCATGAGAGATGATCTTGGGGCGGTTCCTTCTAGGGCTCAGACTCTATCGAGGCTAGCTGGCTCTGAGGGAGGGAGTTCCTCATAGCTGTAGAGGGCTCCTTATGTATCAATATTGTACCATTTTTGTATGATGATGTAGATACCTGCGGGTGATTGTAGCCATATGATTTTGACATCATTGTATCATGACACTTTATATATATATGAGATGATTCATCTTTGTGGTAGCTATATGCATGTGTACCTATGTGATGAGATGTTTCATGATGTATGTTTCTATGTGATGGTTATGATATGGATGCAAATATGTACATGAGGAAATGCAATATTTTTGTTTTTTTATGTTTTTAATATGTTATGCAAATGCAAATGTGAATGTATGAAATGTAGATGAATATGATAATGCAAATGTAAATTGTGCTAATAGGTGTTGTGTGCAGGATGTGATGCAGTTGTGATATCTATATGTATGTATGAAATGCTTATATGTGGTAATGCAGGTGCAACTACATGAAATGCAAATGTTTTTTGGTGTGTCATTATACTCAGTCATGTGATAGCAGGCTACGCAGACTCGAGAAGGACGATGGAAGTCAATCAAGAAAGGGGGATGGAAGACAGAAGATATGAAAGTGAAAGAGCTTCTTGTGCATTATCATCATTGAGCTTTATTATGGCGAGTAGGTTATGACAATCGAGGCATATGTTCAAACCAGAAAGTCATTGTACCCATTTGCATGGAGATAAGACAGTCACAAACAAAGAATGCCCCAGTTCATACTAGACTCGTACTGTCCTCATATCCTTGGACAAGTCATAACATTACTAAAAGACAATCCACAGACAGCAAATACAAATAGGTGACGATACCCCATCCTTGTCTTTTAAGTCAAAGACATCCTAAAGATAGAATCTCTAGTCAGAGACATCCTGAAAAAGCGAAAAGACATGTCACCAAAAGATAAAATCAAAAGAAAACCAAGACTTGACACCAACATCCACTATATTCCTCAAATTTAGTGTCTCTTGTCACTTGTATAAGTCTTATTTGATTGTGGTCACAATGTTTACTTTCACAGAAAGGATAGATATCACTGAACCATATGTTGTCTGAGTCTGTTGAAAGATTTGATTTGTTGAAGCCCATTGTTGCTGCTGTGTCTCATCTGAAACTGACTAAATCCATGAAAATGATACTTTATTGTGGAGAAGATGAAATTTTACTACGGATTTGTGATGCAAATGTTGCTTTATTGTGGATTGTGCGCGGATAGACTGAAGAAAGCAGGAAGAAACTGTACTCCTCGAAACATGTGATGTTCTCAGTTCCACACCCATCACTAGATTTAGGATTTGCCTTAGCCACAAATAGGATCTGATTTATTATGGATGGAAAGGGAGGTGAAAAGGGGGGTTTATTATGAATGGCTAACCAATCTTGGGTAGATCAATAACAAGCCATGATGGGAATGGGTAAGTTTATTATGAACGAATAGGTTGTGAGTGTGTGCAAAGTGAAAGGATGAAAGTGAATCCTGAAGGAGGGAGGAGCAATGTCTCTATGCATGGCGTTGGTGACCCATTTTTCACCATGGTACTTTCCTAGGGCACCACTGAAGTGGTTTTCACCATTGGACGAAATTATTTCTCTTTACTTTTTTTCGATTTTTCAATGTTTTTTTTTTGTTGTGTCACAAGACGCCTGTTTGTCAGGTTTTCACCAAGTAACGATTTTTTTGTTTTATAATTTTTTTTGTATTTTTGAAATTTTTGAATTTTTTTGTATTTTTTGAATTAGGATACTCTGAAGAGCTATGTGTAAAACTTTCAAAGGTGCATGCTGTTGATATGATCCTCCAAAGGTTCACTTTTTGTAGTTGAGAGCTGATATGCCCTAGATCCATATGCTACTGTAATGATGTAAGGACCAAGCCAATTTGGTTCGAACTTGCCCTTCTTCTCTCTGTCTTGCTGATTTTTGGGATTTTCTCTGAGAACTAAATCACCTACCTCAAATGTGCGAGGCTTGACTTTGTGATTGTAGTTGTGTTGTTCTTTGACTGAATGATGTGTAGCTCGAGTGACTGTCTTCCTTGATAAAGGAACTGAGATAGAATTACTAGTGTGTGGACTACGTAGGCCCATATGCGTGTCACCTGAAGAAGTTTGGGCATCACTAATAGTAAAGTCCTTCGAGGAAGCTCCATTAAAGGTCCATGATGTATCACTAGAAGGGAATGGATGTGTGAAACAAGTGGATGAGTGATGAAGGCTTATGATTGCGAAAAGAAGTGAAAGTAGGATAGCATGATGGAGACTTAGGATCAACAAGTGTTCTTTTTTACTTGAAATTGTAGAACTTTTGCCCCCAATTATTTTGATATTAGGGGAGATCATCTCTTTCTCTTTTTCTTTCATAGGATTTTTATCCTTGACTTTGATTTTTGTAGAGTCCAATAGCTTTTGATTGTGATTTGAACTAAAGGATTATTCTTTATTTTTGACTTTTAGATTTTTCTTTTCAAAGCTTGATTCTTGATCCCCAATGACTAAGGGCTTTTGTGATTCTTGTTGATCCAAGTCTGGAAGTGGAGTGGAAATGGAATGAGTGGATGATATGGTAAAGCTCTATGAGTTCTCAAGAGGGCTAGCGATATGCTCAATAGATTCTTTGTTGGAACCATTCTTAGGACTATTGGTATCAAGAGTTGCTTGCACCACTAGAGGAGATTTACATTCAGACTTAGTAGCCACAACACTAGGTGGTTCACACCCAATTCCTTGGAATTGCAAATTATTTGTAGGTTGTTCCAGTCGACTAAATACCTTAGAAGATAGTGGGAGTTGATCAACATGAAAGATATACTCACCACATCCCAGATCTTTAATCTTGAATTTTTTTTTGAGCTCTACTTGCTTTGATGTAGAAGCTTTCGAGGATTCTGGATCCACATATGTCAAAGATGGAACAACTTCTCGATTGACTGGGATTGTTATTTATGATCTAGGTCACAGATTGTTGCAATATATGAATGGATTTAGGTCAGCTTTGACGGTCACTTCAGCTCCATTGTGAGGGAACTTGATACATCGATGATATGTAGATGGGACTGCACTCATTTCATGAATCCAAGGACGTCCTAGCAATATGTTGTATGTGAGATCAAGATCAAGTACTTGACAAACCACATCCTTTGTAACTGGCCCAACTCTAAGAGGTAAGGTGACTGTACCCTTGGATGAACGCACTTCATCATCATATGCTTTTATGGTAATTTTGTTTGTAGAATTCACAACTTTATCTGAATATCCCAATTGTTTAATAGTGCTCAATGTACAAATGTTTACACCTTCTCCTCCATCTATCAAGACTCATTTTATTTGATGTTTGTGTAGGAAGGCTTCAATGTGTAATGGTGCATTATGTGGCTAACTTATGGAGGCGTCATCGGCTTCTGTGAATGTAAGGGAGTGTGGAATGGAAAGGTATCCCACCATGGCTTGAAACTGGTCCACATTCAGATTGGTAGGGATGGAAGTGTCTCTCAAAGTTTTGTCAAAAATGGCTTTATGTGCGGGGGATATGTGTAAGAGCTCAAGGATTGAGATAAGCGCGGGTGTCTTCCCTAACTGTTCTACAAGGTCATACTCAGGCTTGGTTGATGAGGAAGCGGTGTTTTAAGCTGGAGCACCTTGCAAAGTGAATTTACCTCGGCAGGTTGTAACATGACATTCAGAGGTAGGTTCGGAAGAAGATCCAATGCCTTTCAAAATGATCTTGGGTCTCTGGGTAGAATTCTTAGGAGTTTTGTCCTTGATGATAATGGTAGAGACATAATTGTCCATTGAAATGTGATTAATAGTTAAATCATAGTTATAGGATGCTCTAGTATAGTTGGTTTGATCATCTATGGCTTTAGCTTTTCCTTTGTCATGTTTTGGGAATGGTTCCTTAAACATCTCATGTTCTTGATTGGATGAGTGCCCTTCAATCTCAATGTCACCCCTATCAATGAGATCTTGTATGATGTTCTTCAGTTGATGACAATTTCCTATCTTATGACCCTTTCTCTTATGAAATTCACAATATTCATCATCATTCCACCAATTTGGTTTAACCTTTTGGTCATATGGAGGAAAATCTGGAATAGTGATTACCTTGTTTGCCACTAGCTTTTTGAAAACTGACTCAAGTGGTTCTCCCAATGGAGTGTACTTCCTTCATGATTTAGAAGTTGTTTGAGTATTCACCTGATTGTTTGTAGACACTGATCCGAAAAAAATGAATTTGGGTCGCACTGTATTGGCATCAACAACACCATCATTGATTGTGTTCTTGTTTTTATTCCAAAATCTTGGCTTGTCTTTTCCTTTAAAGTCATATTTGTTTTCCTTGAATATCTTAATGACTCCTTGTTCAATTAGGACCTTCTCTATTGCCAAGCCTTTTTCAATGACGTCCTTGAAGGTGGACAAAGAAGCTTTCCTTAAGTCATAACCAATCTCTTTGTTAACATTTTGGGTGAACATTTCTACCATTTGTTTCTATGGAATTTCACAAGAGCATCTGCTGGATAGATTCCTCCATCTTTGTAAAAATGATGCAAAAGACTCTCCCTCTTTTTGTTTGGTGTTGCACAAAGTAGTGACTGATATGTTTGTCTCTATATTGTAGGAGAAATGTTGAATAAATGTCTCTACTTAGTCACCCCATGACTTAATACCAAGTGGAAGTTGGGAGAACCATTCCATAGCTTGATCACCTAGGCTTTGTGGGATTAATCTCATCAAATATGTCTCTTCTGAAGCTACCTCAATGCAAGTTGTGAAAAATTGTCTTATGTGTGCCTTAGGATCCCCTTTTCCTCTATACTTATCAAACTTAGGTGTCACAAAGTGTGTAGGAAATGGAGGCATTGGAATGCTTTTGTCAAATGGATAGCGACATATATCTCTCATTGTGTAAGTTGGCTTCGATGTATTTATGTCCTCCATTTTCTTTTGTAAATCCTTGATTTCCTGTTCCAAATTGTTCTTAGGTGGAGATCGACTTCTTGGACCATACCCCATGCTTGAGGCACCAAGTAGAGGAGGAGCATGTTTCATGTATGGATGATATTGACCATACACATGTTCATATGGAGGAGGTCTATAATGATGTTGCGTATATGGACCACTTGGTATAGATTCATGTTGAGGAACTAAATATCTATTTTGTCCATGTATACCATACCCTACAGGCATGTCATGTTCTAATGTGTTGCCCCCAAATTTGACACAGGGTTTCCTTGTGTCCAAATTTTGATCATGCCTTTGAATATCCAATTTCTTTGGTGGTTGATCCTTAGCATTGATATGTGATTGAGCATATTTCTCTACATAAGACTTCCATAATGGTCTGCGAAGGTGAGTATCATATGCTTGACCATGTGTAAGTGGGACCTCTGGTTTTTGAAACAAAGATGATGGTGATTTAGGCACAAGATGTTGTCTTCTATTGCATCCACTATTAGGCCTCCTTTAATCCATGTTGGAGTGAGGTTGTTGCAAAGGTCAATTTTCCATTATTTGAGACATGTCAAAATCATGAGGTATCTTGGCTCCACTTTGTGCCATCATTTGTAAGAAGTATTGTCTATCCCTCCTCATTATTTCCTCAACTAATCGATTGAAATGAGGATCCATAATGGTGTCTTCCACTTCTGCTAAATGTACTGAAATGTTGTCCATATTGTCATTGTGTGTATCATTGTTGTTTCTAGTGTCCATGTGCTCAACGTTTGAATGTTTCTATAGGCATCCATGTCAGGTAATGTAGTATGATCAGAATTGAAAAAGATATCATTGTCATACTCAGAAGAACACATGTTTGTGGACTCTTGAGCCTCTTTAGTTTCTCTCCTAGATTTTTGAAGACGCGTTTCAACCATGAACTAGGTATTGACCGAGATGTGTGAAACTAGATGAAAATGGAAAAAGTATGGAAGACCAAGAGTTGGATGGAATGTAAATGAATCTGAAGTGTACTTGTAATGTCCAAAGTGTAAGACCAAGTATGTATGTAGTAGAGTATGTGTGACTTCCAAAGAGAGGATAGTTTCTCTTGATGAGGTAAGTTGACCTTGACTCTAAGTAAGACCAAATGAGACCCAAAGGTGATAGACCTTGATGAGGGACCACTTAGCAAAATGTTGTTGTATGTAGTGTGTTGACAAACTTTGATGAGGACAAGCAAGTGATCTTTTGACTCAAGTTTAGACAAATGTAAATTTAATGCAAGATGTAAAGCAATGATGGACTTTGTGAGACCCAAAGACAAGTTGAATGCTAGATGAAAAACCTGGAGAAACAACCTAGGAAGCTCAAGAATTCCAAAATTGATTGCTCTTGTTTGCTGGACTGTAAAATTTTTCCAATTTGTGAAGTTGTTGGTTGTGACCAAATCTGAATGTTTGACTATTTTTCCTGACAAGAGGACACAATGTTGATGAGAAATCAATGTTTGCAAGTGTTTAGACTCAAAATGACTCCAAGAAAAGTGTGTTGTTTGATGTAAAAATGGTTTGCATACACTTGAAGACACAAAAGACACAATGTTTTGCTATTTGGTCTTGAATGTTTTGAATGTGTAGACACCTAAAAATGGTCAAAGCTTGCGGAATCATACTTTAACATTTGCACATTGCCTTATTTTAGGTTTTTGTGTTGCATTAACATTTTCTCCTATGTCACGCACTTGGTCTTTATCATTTGTGAACATTGAGTCCTTCTTCTGCATTCTTCATTCGTCTCGCTCTCAAATTTGGTCTTGTCGACAACACTATCCAGTCATGATTTTGATTGATTTTATCCTATCACATCAATGTGCATACTCATTTGTCATTATTTTGGACATCATCAATCCTAATTAGGGTTTTGTCCTCTGATCAATCTTATCATCTGGCAATCGATTTGTCATCGATCGTTGTTATGTTCGATCTTGTCATTTTGCGATCAATTTGTCATTGATCGTTGTCATTTTCAATCTTGTCATTTTGTGATCGATTTGTCATCGATCCTTGTCCTCTTCAATCATGTCAATTTGGATCAATTTGTCATTGTTCCTCGGTGCATTTATCAATCAAATCATTTATAAATCCAAAATCATGATCAAATCGATATCAATTATCCTTTGTCAAGACCTAATTGTCATCTTTGCATTTCTAATTCATCTTCCAAGGTTTTATGATTTATTCATTTAATCTTGTTTGGCATTTTCCCTCTAGGTTAAATAATTTATTTATTTATCCTAATTCTTCTTGTCACAATTAAATATTTATTTAATTGGCTAATTAATTCCTCCTATTTTTGTAAATTAATTAATGAATGAGAAATTATTAATTAATTTACCTAATTTGCATCAATTTCCTAATTTCCAAGTCATCATTTCTAACCTAATTTTCTAATTTCTCCTAAATTCCTAGATGTCTATTTCTATTTCAAATTCATGTCATAAATCCTTGCATAGCAATTTGTCATAAATTGTCATAAATCCTTGCATACAAATTTGTCATACACTTGTCATAACTTTGCTATTCTTGTTTTGAATTTCTATTCGAATCATTGTCATGCTAATTTGATCATTTCTCCAATTTATCTATAAATTGGATGAATTTCTTCAATCAAATCCCCTGATTCTCAATCTAATAATCACTTATTTTGAATTATTTTGTCGAATCAATCACGCTTCGAGTACTCTTGAGAAATCATCTTGTCTACTTGCTTTCATATTATGATCATGCACTAGTAGGTGAGATCCACAACAAAGCTATTTGGAGAAGAAAGAAGGACAATGGAGCCGCATGAAGGAGACATTCAGATCCACATTTGGTTTGCATAATCTTTAATTTTGAATGTTTCATTTTCATGTCTTTATTGAGTGTGTTAGGATAGATCATTGAAATTTGCTTTTGTGATTGAGCTAAGACTATTATTGATACTTGCTTTGATGATTTCCGATTTCCTAGCTACATAATGTTTAAAATAAGTCAAGCACAATTCTTATGGCTAGCCAAGACAATAGTTGTTGATCCCACATGAGGTTTTACCCCTGAGGCTACGCTATTCAGAGCAGATACTTAGATGCTTGACCTCATTGGCTCCACCATCGGCACTCACTTCTCGGGTCAGCCAAGCATCAGTCGCCATGAAAACTCCCCGTGGTGAACTTTGTATCTCTACTAAGAACCGTATGTGTGTGGGCCCCGCTACCAGAGGTTTGACCTCCTACCTCAACAACTAGAAGGATTTTGGCTTTTAAAACAAAAAGGTGTTAGTAAGGGCATCTGCTCGTGTGGCCATACATGCAGCACTTTCAGCTCTGTAAATATAGAAGGCTCCCAGCCAGTAGGGGTTACGCCCTACAACTGATCAAATAAATTTGATCAAATGGGTTTATGGGGAGACATAGTGTCGGTATGAACTAATCATCACACGTTATCCATAGTTTTCATCATGAATATAGTTGTTTATAGTGGTTCGAAAGAGGTGGGTTTTCCTCACTACTACTTGGGTTGTTCTCTGTCATGCCCAAAATTTAGGGCAAAAACGGAACGATTTTTTTTTTTTTAAATACAAATTAATTGATTAACAAGTTCGCTCACACGACAAGCGATAATGAAATTCCCATAATTATATTCGAGCTAATTCTGAAACGAACCAAGCATCGATAATTTGTTTAATTCTAATTGCGGAAAACTAACTGGTTTAAAATTTATCTCCACGAGATACCTAGACATTAAGTTTATTAAATCCATCATGATAAAGGAATAGGAGAGGAAAATTAATTCAATCTCCAAAATGACTATAAAGTCTAAACAACCATATTTAAATTTTCTATTAATTTACTTACTCCAAATTATAACCAGAATTTTATATATATATATATATATATATATATATATATTTATATATTTATAATTAAATACTTATTCCAAAATATACCAGAGTTATATATATATATATATATATCCATATATAGATATATATATAATTACATATATTTATAAATTTTAATTCTTTTTCAACAAAAAAACAATAACTTTCCAAAATAATATTCAATATTTTTCCAACCCTATTTAGGGTTCTATTTTTTTTATAATATATTATCAACTCTAAACTATCATGTAAAATTTAATTCATTTACCCTAGCCCTACCCGGGCTAGGGCTTAATCCATTTTTTTTTGTTTACCACTGAGTATTTTTAACAGGGCCGCAACCCGAAGGCGGTGGCCATTTTCATTGCAGGTTTGAAGAAGGCGATAGGGAGGGCCGAGGCGCCACTGTGTGGGCGCACAGTGGGCGCCGCGACACCACTGTGTGTCCACACAGTGGGCGCCGCTAGTGGCTCACACCACTGTGTGGCCACAAGTGGCAGCCGCGGCCGTCCACTATGTGTCCACACAGTGGGAGCCGAGCGGCCCGCATTGTGGGTTCACACAGTGGGCGCCGCGCGGCCCTCACTGTGCATACACACAATGGGCCCACGTGGAACCCAAATCTCTTTTTTTTTTTTTTTAATTTTTTTTTTTTTTAAATATATTATATATAAATATATATATATGTATATATATATTTATATATATATATATATTTATATTTATATAAATTTATATATATATAAGTTTTAAGGGTGAATATATATAAAAATATATATATATATTTTTTAATAAGATTTACATACAAAATTTTAAACAAAATAACAATGGGAAACACATTATGTAAATCCAAAATTACATGTGCACAAATAAACATTTAAGTATATATATATATATATATATATATAAATAATTGATATATAACTTAGGCTCTTTTATTTATTTATTCTAATTGCTGATAAAAGAAATAGAAGTAGATCTTTTGCTAAACTTTTATTCTAACACTTTTTCTTTTCTTAAAATATCTCATACTATTCTGAATAAAATACATTCATTGATTTTTCCACTAATAAAACAATTACTTAAAACACTCTTTTTTTTAATACTTAGAATTCTTCAGCAAAATAACTCATACTTTTGAACAATTAGAATATAGATAATCTTTATTTGAAACTAATTTTTCCATAATACAAAAGAAGCTTTTACATGCAACTCAAAGAAGCTTTTCTTTTTCTGAAACCCAAACAGAAGTAGAAATAAAACAAGCTTTTACAACTCTAAGATATTCTGCATATTTACAGGATGTTTCTTTGCTTAGCTACAACAATAAAACTCAAGTCTATTTTCAAGAATTACAACTTGCTTCTCTTTTCTATGAATGAGGCATACTTCTATAACAAATTTAAACATATATTTGCAACTGAATTTAAGTATCTTCTACAATAATCTTCTGTGTCTTTTCATGGTTCCTATCCTCTTTCTCCTGACTTTCCTGCATAATAGAAGATACAAATATGACCACGGAGTGCTCACCTCCCAGCCTAGGCTAACTAGTAGCCACCCCCGAGCTCGGAGAACCAATTCCCAGACGGGTAACATACAGGCAAACACAAAGAAGGCAATGCATACAGATTTTCAAACACACTCCCAACTTGGCTTCACAGCACCACACTTTGGTGATGATCTTTTCAAAGGGTGGTAGTGGACCAATACCCTAAGGAGAACTGCAAGTATGAAATAAACAAGAAGCCACCTCATGGCACAATAAAAATATCAAGAATCTCAACCCCTTATTCCTTATGCCCCTCAAAGGCATTCTAGCCTTATATCCCTCCTTATGACCCCCATTGCACAAACAGGCCATGCAGCAAGGGTCACACAAAGATCCCTTGTGATCGCTCTCAAAAGAGAGTCTCTCACTCGAGGGTTGTCACTGCTACCACCCACAAGATCCTCTTCTCTCCCAAGAGAAAGAGGTCTTGAGGAAACTCCCAAAACACAACACCAATCATAATGCAAAAATACCAAAAGATTATTCAACAAAAACATTCAAGAAACACAGATTTCTTACACCAACAAACTTCCAGACATAAGCAAGAAGAAGACATTATAATGAATAACAGAAACCAACCTTAATCTGCCCAAAGGTATTATGATATTTGATGAAGAGCTGCCCAATCCACAAATCTTTTTCCTTCTACCCTTAATCAATTTTTCTATTCCATAACATTATTTTCTTCTCAAAATTTCTCTTGTCTCCAAAAATGGAGAGTGGGTGATTACCCTTCAATTCCCAAAAATCTTGCTTAAGAAGCTCATTCTCTGAGTTCTTACAAGTTTCCAAAAACTAAAAGGGAAAGAAAGCATAAATGCAAAAAGACTCCCATTCGAATAAGAAAAAACTAAATTAGATTTAACTTTTAAATTTTCAATTTTCGCACAACTCAAAAAAGCCAATTTTTAAAGCATTAAAAAGATCATTATAAAGTAGAAACTTGCCTAAAATTACCCCTAACCCCTAGGTATACCTTATGGGCTTTAGGAAACCCTATTAAACTACCCCTAGGTATTCATTTAACTCATTTTAAACCCCTCTAAAGTTTATTTTCGGGTCAAACATAAGTTGAGCAGCCCAATTATTATATTCCCAAAGTATTTATGACAACACATTATTTTATTTAAGAAGAACTATAATTAAACACTTTCCCACCAAGAGACAAAATAAAACATTTAAATTTAAATCCACACGTGTCAAGTGACACAAATAAAACACTTTTACAAAAATAAAACATGAAATTGTCTCTTGTGGTTTTTACACAATAAATTTAAATAACACTTAACACTCATGCAGCATATACTGTTATGAATAAAATACAACACAAACGGGGTGTTGTCTCTCCAAATAGACAAACCCTGGCTTACGAACATACATAAGTATAGGTTTGGTTCTCCGTAATTTCCATGGTCACATGGTAAATTTCCTGTGCATCTCAATTTACACATTAGTACTTCCAAATATCCGTATATAATATAATTCAATAATATAACAATACACATCATTACTTGCATACAATTTTCATCTACACAGATTGAATACATCTTTTATCAAGTAAATTCACATAAGCAATTTCATCCCAATTCACATAAACTAAACATACATCATAGTTCTATATTCAGAGTAAAGTCCTGCAAATTCAATAATGACATCTATCATTGCAATATCATCCTATCTAACAATCATGTAGTGTTCTATCACAAAAGCATATAAGTAAAATCATCAAATCATAGCAATGTTATCCCAAATTCTGAAATCATATAAGTTCTAAGTCTCAAAAAGCATCAAAATAAAGTATCCATAATAGTCTAAATATAAAATCCACTGAATGTCAGACTGAGTCAAGGTGAGGCCTCACATTCTCTTCTCACTAGTAGTCCTAATGACCACATGGGAAGATAGGCCCTCTAATGATTAAACAAAAAGAGCCTATTGCTCAAGACACAAAAGACAATGATTCAATTTTAGTGCACCAATTGAAGTGTTTGCTAGTATATGAGAACAAGGCACACAATAAAGATCAAAAACACTTGCCAAGGTCCTACAACAAATATTTTTTAGTAGTTTGGATTGTTTCAAATGATCACCCCTTCCTGCAAGCACACAAGTTAGGTAAATTTTAGATCCAAAAGACTTTGTGAAATAGGGTCCTTCAATAATGCATTTTGTTGACCAATTCAAAGATCTGATTCATCATAAAAATAAACCAATTGTAAAATTCTAAGAGATTTCCAAAAATATAAGAAAATCCAAAAAATTTGCTAATTTGCTCCAAAAAATAATTTTTTAATGAAAAATCATAAACAATTCATATAAAATGCAAAATCGATCCAAAAAATCTGAAAATTTTACTGGAGAGTCCTAATGGTCTTCCAAACTTGCATAAAAAAATTTCTGAAACAAATCCAAGCAGTTTGTGAGATATGAGTAAAATAATGTAAAACCCTAATTTTCAAAGATCTAATTTTTGAGGAATGATTTTGCATCGAATTTAAAATCACAAAGAATAGATCCTATGTATAATTCTGATATATTTCCAAAAATGTAAGAAAATCTGAAAAAAATCGCAAATTTTCTCTCAAAATTAATTTTTTATGAAAAATCATAAAAAATTCATATAAATTGAACAAGTAATCCAAAAAATCTGAAATTTTTATTGAATCCTTCTGATACTTTTCTTGATCTACACAAAAAATTTTATGCTAAAATTCAAAGCCGATTGTGAGATCTAATCAAAATAAGGAAAATCCCTAATTTTTAAAGATCCAATTTTTAGAGAAATATTTTGCATCAAAATTGAAATCACAAAGAACAGATTCTGTGTATAATTATTATGGATTTCCAAAAATGTAAGAAAATCTAAAAAATTTGCTAATTTTCTCTCAAAATTAATTTTTTATGAAAAATCATTAAAAATTCATAGAAAATGAAAATTTGCTCCAAAAATTCTGAATTTTGTATTGAGAGCTCCTGATACTTTCTTCAACCTGCAAAAACAATTTGGTGCAAAATTTCCAAACCATTTGTGAGATATGATCAAATCTCTCCCAGATCTTGATTTTGTGTCCAAAACCCTAGCTGCACAAGGTTATTCTCCAAATTGTTTTACAAAACAGCAATATAGGGTTAGAAAAATCTGTTAAAAACACAGATCTAACAAAAATCCATGTCCGACAAAGTGTGCCAAAATATTTATGGTGAAAATGGATAACAATAATAACGATATTGAAAGGCTAAATAAATTAACCACAAAACCCTAGCCTAACAACAACAAAGATCCACCATAACATATGAAGATTACCTTAGACAATGCAAATCAAATGAAATCACAAAGATTATACCATCACATGTCCAATAGGGTTTGGATCTCCATTCTTCCTATCTCCATTGATCTTGCTTGATATATTTGCTCTCAGATTTTATATGCACAAGAGCTCAACAAAGAATGGAATGTGGTTGCAAGTAGGATCGCCTATGTTCAAAAGCGTAGTGTAGTCAAGTAGTCAATGGGGGGTTTGATAATGAAGGAAGCATCTCCTTATATAGAAGACACTATATGAAATGGAGGGATAAGATTGAGAGGTGTAAAAGGAGGTCGGCTATGATTAGAGGGTAGGTTAAAAAAATAATAAAATAATGAAAGGGGTAGGTAGTGTATGAATTAAGAAATGAATGACATGTGTCATGGGTAGAAAAGGTTAATGAATTGATTAAATAAATAAGATATTTATTTAATTTAGGAAAATGATAATTTAAATAAATAAACGTATTTATTTAAATGAGAAATAAGGCTAGAAGAGGATACATGAATTAATTAAATAAATAAAGATTTATTTAATTAATAGAAGAATTAAGCTTAGATAATTAAATAAATAAATATTTATTTAATTAGACTGGACAATTTTGGGTGTCTATAGAAGTCACTTCTCAAAGCCCCCATAGTCTTTGAAAAGCATTAAATGCTTTATGTCTCCAACAAGTTAACCCCTAAAATCTTCCAAACCATTAATGGTTCTTACATAACCATTTATGGCTCTTACATAACCATTAATGGTTAAATAAACTCACCCACATGGTTAGAGACTTTCCTTCTAACTGAACCTCCATTTAACTCATGGGTCTCTTCAAGCATTCATTGCTTTGAGTATAGTTATCCCCACTAACTCTTGCACAAGAGTTTATCCATTGGATAAAGGCATTATGCATTGTATAGGCTTTATTCATTCAACTCAAGCCTAACCTTACCTCCCAAGGTAACCTTCATGTCATCTCAAGCATTTAATGCTTCTTACCTCTCCTCTCGAGCCATATCATGTTGACATTTGTCATCTTGGGATTGGGTTGAAAGCTCTCACATGGATCATTAACCCATCAATCCTGACCCTTGTTGAGATTACTCAATCTCAACCATCCATTTCTCTATTATTCCTATAAATAGAGCACATTCCTTCTTAATCCAGATCCAAAAAGCTTGTATGCATCTAACCTATACTAAAATTGAGAGATCATTTTAGGAGCAAATCATATCTAAATTGTTATTTTGGCTAAAATCAATATATATTAATTAGGTATTTTCTCATATCTAGTTTGTTTGCATTCGCATAGTCTTTAATCTTCATTATTCATAAATCTTGAATCTCCATAAGACTTCCATAGTAGTGCAAAAAGCTAAGGGCTCCACTCATGTGGAACTTGGAGAGGAGAGGAACAAGGGAGGAGCAACTATGAGCGTGTTTGAGAGAATTTGAAAGGGTTTAGTGTCTTTTCTCTATTTTTGTATGCTTTCTATAATATATTTGATATCTCTCTTTATATGCATGTTTAGGATTGTAGTTTGTTTTGTATTTCATTTATGATTGATACTACTAACACTTATAGATGTCAATAGTTGCAAAGTTATCACATTAGATAACTACCAGTTCACTACAATTTACCTTGATATCCTTCAACATTTGCTTCATCTACAAGACTTGAGTGCAATTAGTTGTTGCTGCAACATATTCAGCTTTTGCAGTAGATAAAGAAATGCATGACTATTTTTTGTTGATCCATGAAACCAATTTCTTTCCAAGAAAGAAAGCTCCACCACAAGTTCTCTTCCCGTCATCAGTATCTCCTACCCAATCTAAGTCAGTATATGCACATAAAGTGAAATCATCATCTCTAGAATACATTAAGCCATATTCTGTTGTTCCTTGCAAATACTGGAATATCCTCTTTACTGTAATTCATGATTTTCTTTAGGATTACTTTGATATCTTGAAACAATAATTACTGCATTCATAATATCTAGTCTAGTCTGAGTTAGATATAACAAGCCACCAATCATAGACTTATACCTTGTCAGATTTACTAGTGTACATGTATCTTTGATAGATAATTTCTCACTTGTCACCATAGGAGTACTTACTAGTTTGGAATTATCCATACCAAACTTCTTCAAAAATTCCCTCAAATACATAGTTTGACAGATAAAAATGCCTTTGTCAGTTTGCGTAATCTGTAAACCTAAGAAAAATATCATCTCACCAATCATGGACATTTCAAATTCATTTTTCATATTATTAAAAATTCCATGCACAATTTATCTTCTCCTCCAAAAATCATATCATCAACAAATACTTCAAAAATCATAATATCATCATCAGTGATCTTATAATATAAATTACTATTAACACTGCCTTTAGTAAAACTAAGCTTCAAAAGATATTTATCCACTCTTGCATACCAAGCTCTAGGAGCTTGTTTCAATTCATATAAAGCTTTCCTCAATCTACAAACCATGTCTTTATCATCTGTTAGTGAAAATCCATCAAGTTGTTCAATGTATACTTCTTCCTCAAGTTCACCATTCAAAAATGCACATTTAACATCCATTTGATAAACCTTATAGTTCTTATAAGTTACATAGGCAAGAAATAGTCTAACAACTTCAATTCTAGCTACAAGTGAAAATGTCTCACCATAATCAATTCCTTCAATTTGATAATATCCTTTACAAACCAATCTAGCCTTGTTTCTTACAACTTGACCATCCTCATTCAGTTTATTCCTAAAAACCCATTTAGTTCCAATAACATTCTTGTTTTTAGGTCGGGGAACTAAAGTCCAAGTCTCATTCTTCTCTATCTGATCTAATTCATGTTCCATAGCCTTTAACCAATGTTTATCTTAACAAGCTTCAACAAAAGATGCAGGTTCAATTTGAGAAATAAGACATACCTCTTCATTTGCCAGTCTTCTTCTTGTCATAACTCCCTTGTTCCTATCTCAAATGATTTGATGTTTAGAATGATTTAATCTTACATACCTTGGTGTCTTTTGAACTTCAGGTTCACTGCTCTAATCATCAGTCGCAGTTGAATTTTCTGATTGTGTAGCTGTCTCAGTTTCTTGTACTAGTTGAGGCATTGTCGGTTCACTTATGATCATTTCCAGTGTCGGTTCCCAGTCATATGATATAGATTGATTTATGTATTGCTCATCCACTTTCACATTAGTTCTCTCCACAATTTTTTGCAATCTTTTGTTATAACATCTATATGCTTTGCTTTGAATTGAATAACCAAAAAATATTCCTTCATCACATCTAGGATCAAACTTCCCAATTGAATCATCCCTTTTGATATAGTATTTACTTCCAAACATTCTGAAATGTTTAATAGTAGGTAAATGTCCAAACCATAATTCATAAGGGGTCTTACCAGTTTCACTTTTGATTCGAACTCTATTGAATGTGTAGACTGTTGTACTCATTGCTTCTCTACAGTAGATGTGAGGCAATTTGGCTTCCATCATCATAGATCTTGTTGCATCCAAAATGGTTATGTTCTTTCTTTCCACTACTCCATTTGCTGAGGAGTCCTAGGTGCAGATAACTATCTCCTAATTCCATTTGTCTCACAATAACTATTAAATTCATGAGAAGTGGACTCACCACCTTGATCTGATCTTAGACATTTGATTTTCAATCTAGTTTCTATTTCAACCTTTCCTTTAAAGATCTTGAACTTCTCAAAGGCTTCAAACTTCTCCCTAATAAAAGTCACCCACATCATTCTAGAATAATAATCAATAATTAGTATGAAATGCCTATCACCTTGAAAGCTTGTAGTCCTTGTAGGACCACATAAGTCGATGTGAAGCAAATCAATTACATCATTAGATTTATCATCTATCCTCTTAAAATAAGTTCTAACTTGCTATCCGAATTGAAATTTCTTACATATTGGATTATGAGGCTTCATAATCTTAGGTATATCTCTAACTACCTTAGTTGAATTGATATTAACAATTTAATCAAAATTAACATGACACAACCTTTTATGTAATAACCAACTCTCATCAATATGAGCAATCAAACATGTCTTATTACTAGTGTTCAACTGAAAGATATTACCTCCAGTTTGAATACTAGTTGCAATCTCCAAACCAGTCTTGTTAATGATTTTGCATTTTCTATCTTTAAACTGAAGTTGGAAACCCTTGTCCACCAATTGACCAACACTCAAAAGATTATGCTTTAAACCTTCTACATAATAGACATTATCAGAATTATGCTTACCATCAAGAGAAATAGTACCTCTACCTTTGATCATACATGCTTTTTCATCTCAACTTATGATTTGACCGCCATTGTAATCTTGCAGGGACAAAATTTTTCTTTTATCTCTAGTCATAGATGTGAGAATCCACTATCAATCACACATTCATCCTTATCTTCAACTTTTGCTACCAGGGCCTTTTCTTCATTCAATATATCCAGTTTAGGTTCATCTTACTTTAAAGCATAGAACACCCATTTGTTTCCATTGTCGGATGCACTAGCAGGGTCTTCTATTGGTTCATCCTTAGAGTCATCACTTAGTCCTTCCTCATCCGCTATGTAGAATTATTTACTTTTCTTGAATCTATATATGTTTTGGTTAGGCTTAAATGATTTCTTAACTCTTTCCTCAAATATTGCATTCCTTTCAGGACATCTAGATGCAAAATGACCAATCTTATTACATACAAAACATTTTAAATGTGTTTTTCCTTCATACTTACTTCTTGTTGGTCCTTTAGGTACTCTTCTAGCAAATAAGGCTTCAAGTTGCTCAAATTCTTTGTCTTCTTTACTCATATATTCCAATTCTTTGTATATAAGGCTTTCAAATCACTTTTTCCAGTAGATGATGATGCATGAAAAGAAGGTTCATATTTTGCAGCTCTAGAAGATCCAAATTCTTCAAGGTCAAAAGAAAATAATTTCCCAATGAGAATATCTCTGTTAACTGAAGTGTTTGGCATTGTTCTCAACTCATTAATCGCAGTTTCCTTCATCTTGTAAGCCGGTGGAAGGGCTCGCAAGACTTTGGAAACTATTTCATCTTCACTCAGAGATCCTTCACAACATTGAATTCTCATAACAATCTCATTTACTCTTTCCATAAATACAACAATTCTTTCATTATCTTCCATCTTCAAGTTTTCATACCTTACCCAGTAACCATCAAGTTTAGCAATTTTGACAGTGGAATCATCTTCATTAAGAGTTTGCAATTTATCCCACATAACCTTTGTTAATGATTTATCAGTCAATCCCATGATTTGTTGATCAGTAAGTCAACACAAGAGGGCTTCTCTAGCTCTGCAATCATTTTTAATATTCTTGTCCAGATCTGCAGGAGCAAGATTGTCTGATGCCAGATTATAAGGTGTATATCCTTTCTTAGTGATCTCCCAAATATCCTTGCCAAGACATCTAAGATGAGTCTCCATTTCAATTTTTGGTATCCCATAATTTATTCCATCAAACTTAGGGATTTCTCTTCTGAAAATTGTTGCCGGTGGATTTGAAGTGTTAGTTGCCATAGGATCTACCTCAAGTGGTTAAGCTTCTACAAAAGAGGATCAAATATTTGATACCATTTGTTAAGATAATTGGTGAACAACTAAGATGTTGGGGAGGGATGAATCATTTGTTAACAAATTATATCAATTAAACCACTTAATAACCTTTAACCAGAGCATATAAACATTAAGTACCAGAATAGTAGAACTAGATACTATTTAGTAATTCAACTTAACAATAAAATAGATAATTAACACAATGCAACCATACCACATAACACCATGATTTGTACATGGAAAACCTAGAAAGGGAAAAACCATGGTGGGAAGCCTACCCACAATCAAATGATACTTCTACAGAAAGTATGTGATACAATGAGGGGCTTGCACATGTAGGAAGGCACACTACCTAGAGCGTACTGCTCATTACAAAAGAATCTCACTGAATACAGAGAGGTAATAACCATCTAAATATAAATGCACAATAATATAGAATAATGAACTACTAGAGATAGCATCTACCATGCCTAATTAAAGTCCCAGTTAAGCTCAATACCGAAGGCCTTTAAGCTCTTCTTTAATCCCAATTCGATCACCTATCATCGACCAAATCTCCTTCGCATATGATATTACATTCCACAGCATGAACACATTATCTACAATGAGATCTTACATCAATTTATACCAACCCTAAGGCCTAAACCAATTAGGTCGGCCACCTAAAAGATATTACAACAAGATCACTACATGCATCCATATTAAAATGATATGCCATGTTAGCTTAAGACCAAAACAACAATAACCAATCCATAAATCATCTAGATAATGTGTAGAGAACACGTTAACATGATACTGGTCTATAACCTAGATAGGCACTAAACCTAATCTGGGTCCACCATGCCAAATCAATGTCTTCAATTAGTTGAGGCAAATCTGTTGGCATTATGTGAACTAGCATAAGGACATGATGACATTGTATATTGTCATTGATGTCAATATGCTGAAGAGGACAAAACCGGTATATGTGAGAACTGGTATGTTACCAAGAACCGATATATGTGAGAACCGGTATAACACTGTGAACCGATATTTGTGCCAAAGTGAAGTGGTGTGTTTGCTTAAGGTGAACCGGCATGTGGTTATGGGAACCAACGCATGGAAACTTTGTATGACTATCGGTTGGAAGTCTCAACTTCAGGGTTTCCAGTTGAAGTGCTTCAAGCCTATGTGGCTCAACCAGTGACTTTGTGTGATGAGTTAGCATTGTATTGAAGAAGAGATCATGCTACCACATCAGCCTTGTGTGCGTGAAGGATCTTGCATGAAGGAGATTTTTCCCATCTACCTCGGGAATGTGCGAAGCCTATAGACGGTGATAACATGTGATGGGTTATCAACCGCCATGAAATCGGTGGAAAACAAATGATGGAGAATGTCTTGAGATTGGATCAAGATTGTTGCATTTAATGCAATAAGCTCAACAGTTAGGATTGAACTATTTGAATTTCTTAACCTAACAAGTTTAGGGTTTAGGGTTTATGCTACCAAACTATCTGTTTCCTATAAGGTTGATGTTGTGTTCCTTTCTGAGGTTGTTGGCAAAATTTGTGTGTGTATCCAAGAGAAGAGATACATGATGCTTGCTAGACCAGAGGAGAGAAGTGATACCTGCAGAGTGTAAGTGTAGAAGGTGAAGAGGAGCTAAAGTGGATTTGCATTGGCATTGAGTGTTGTTACTAGATCATTGCAATATCTGTTGATCTCTAACCACCTCAACAGTTGGGAAATCCCTTAACAGGGTAACTTTAACTGGCTTGCTGTAAATCCTTTAACAGGGTGACTCAAAACCATTGAGTTCTTGAAATCCTCTAACAAGGTAACCTCTAACAGGGTTTAACCCTTAACTGGGTATTCTAGCCATCCCTTAACTGGGTGATCCCTAACAGGATCTGTTCCTAACAGAACCTATTGTATTAGTCCTTAACCAGATAAGGCTCCTAACATAGCAAACTTATAAAGAGTTCAAAAATAGCCTGTGGGTATTCATCCCCACCATGGTTTTTCCTAGTTGGGTTTCCACGTGAAAAATCCATGTGTCATGTGTGGTGATATTCTTGTGATGGTTTGAGTGATTTGTGTCTAAAGGTAAAATATGTTGATCTAGCTACTTATATATCTTTTGATGATAGATTAATTGTTCATGCACTAGGTTGAAATGGAAATGAAGTATTAGAATGTATGAAAAGATAAGTGTCAACCAGTTTATGCTTGTCTCAGTTATTCTAGGTTTTGTCAGTTGTACTCTGTTTAAGACCGGTGTTACTATTTGTCTGTCAAAGAACAATGTCTGCTAACAAACTGGTTTAGGATTGTGTTTTTTCCTATACTGATTCACCCCCCCCTCTCAGTACCGGTTTGGTACTATCCGTTCATCATTGAGTTATCAATTTCTATCAGAGCATCCTCCAGGTCCTCTGTGTTATAAGCTTAACCACTTGAGGTAAAGATCCCAATCTAATGATGAAGAGGGAAGGTCAAAAGTTCAACAGAGAAAATTTTAGTATATGGAAAGACAGAATGAAGATATACATCAGAAGCATGGGTGCTCAACATTGGAGTTATGTTGAGAATGCCTATGTTGCTCCTACCGGTACTCTCACCGATGACCAAAAGAGAGAGATGCAGGAGAATGGGTGAGTCATGGAAGCCCTAATTAGTAGTTTATTTGACATTGAGTTTATTGATGTCCAAGATAAGGTAAATACCAAAGAGGTATGGGATACTCTTGAAAATATCTATGGCGGTGATGAGCCTGTAAAACAAGCTAAGGAAGAAAGCCTTAGAGGAAAGTTTGAAGACATGCGGATGGTTGAAGGTGAGACCATTCAATAGTATGGATAAGAATCAAAACTATTGTTGGAGATATCAAGAGTGCAGGTGGTAAAATGGAAAATTCCACTGTGGTAAGAAAAGTCATGAGATCCTTATTACTGATCTATGCAATAAGGGTTTCTGCTATTCAAGAGTTGAGATCAATAGACAAGACTAAGGTATCCCTAGACTCCATCATTGCAAAGTTGATAGCCTATGAGCTAAATAGTTTTGATGGTAGTGTTCAAAAGACTAAATCAGCTTTTAAAGCTTCTATTGTACCATCCAGAAAAGGAAAAGAAGCTAGCACTAGTGGTGAACCAAGATAGGGTAGAGAAATGGATGATGAGGAGATTATGATGGCATTTGAAGCTCTTCTTGCCAGGAAACTCCCTAAAGGAACCAGCGAATATAGAGGTAATCTCCCTTTGAAATGATTTTCTTGCAACTAGATAGGACATATAGCTATAAATTGTCCTAATGGTGACAATCAGGACAAACCAAAAAGGTTCAAGAAATTCAAAGGAGGAAACCAAAGAAACTATTTTTGTGGCAGTTGATGAAGGCATCACAGATGAGGAATCAAAAGATGAAGAAAATGAAGATATTGTGTTTGTTGCTGTCAAGGAAGATGTGTCAGACAAGAAGGCTATTATCTCCTGGTTTGATAATTTCAATGAGTGGATTATTGACAATGGTTCTTCTCACCACATGACTAGTGACCGGAGCAAGTTTCTATCCTTGGAAGAATATGATGGTGGTGTGGTTCACTTTAGTAATGATGCACCATGTATGGTCAAAGGCAGAGGGTCCATCTCTCTAAATGGAAAGAGTAGTGCTGACAATGTGTATTGGGTTGATGGTCTCAGACACAACCTTCTGAGTGTTGCCCAGCTGAATGATAGTAGTCTCACTCTGGAATTCAAGAATGGAGTATGCAGAATCAAAGGAAAGAATGGTGAATTGGTGGCCACCAGCATGCAGACCAAAGGTAACCTATTTCAGCTTAATACAAATATAAGTACATGTCTTATGGCTAAATTTGATGATAGCCGGATATGGCATAGGAGACTCTACCATGTAAACTTTGATAATATTGTGAAGGCCAGTAAGATAAATGCAGTTAGAGGGTTGTCGGTGCTAAGGAAACCAAATAATACCTTGTGCAGAGAGTGTCAATTGGGGAAAATGTCTTCCTCAACCTTTAAGGTAAACCTTTCACTTCTGACAATTTGCTTGATCTTGTGCCTACTGATTTGTGTGGTCCTATGAAAACTAGAAGTGTGCAGGGTGATAGGTACTTCATGATTCTCACTAATGACTGCTCAAGAATGATGTGGGTCACATACTTGAAAGATAAGTCTGAAGCTTTTGCAAAGTTCAAAGCTTTCAAAACATTAGTGGAGAAGGAAAGTGGTAAAAGGATCAAGTGCCTGAGAATTGATCAAGGAGGGGAATTCACTTCGGGTGAATTCAACAAGTACTGTGAAGAACATGGCATCAAGAGGCAACTGTTTCCCTCCTAGACTCCACAACATAATGGCTTAGGAGAGAGGAATAACCAGACTATGGTTGAAGCAACTAGAATTATGTTGATTCAAGGAAAGGTAGCTCACACCTTTTGGAGAGAAGCGGTGAGCACTGCACTCTACACAATGAACCGAATACTCATCAAGAAAGGTAAGGATAAAACTCCTTATGAGTATTGGACCGGTAAGACACCTGTGGTTAGCTACTTTAGAGTGTTTGGTAGCAAATGTTACATCAAGAGGAGCGAACACCAGAGAAAATTTATTGCAAAATGTGATGGGGGAATATTCCTAGGGTATTCCACCAAGAGCAAAGCTCTCAAGTGTTTCGACAATAGGACTCAGAGAATTATGGAAAGCATCAATGTAAGAGTTGCTGAAACCTTTGAGAAAACTGAGGAAACCGACAGTGAGCAAGTGGTAAATGAACTTATTGTAACCTTCTGGGAACCGGTTATCAGTCAACCAAGTACTAGTAATGGTGTTCCTACACCGGTAGATGTAGATGCTAATACTAATGAATATGAGGATGAAGAAGAAGGAGAAGACTATGGAGAAACTTTTGCTCCTGTAGCCAAAGTATAAGTGCAAAAGGTGAAGAGGAGCTAAAGTGGATCTGCATTGGCATTGAGTGCTGTTAGCAGATCATTGCAATATCTGTTGATCTCTAACCACCTCAACAGTTGGGAAATCCCTTAACAGGGTAGCTTTAACCAACTTGTTGTAAATCCTTTAACAGGGTGACTCAAAACCATTGAGTTCTTGAAATCCTCTAACAAGGTTTAACCCTTAACTGGGTGATCCCTAACAAGATCTATTCCTAACAGAACCTATTGTATTAGTCCTTAACTAGACAAGGCTCCTAACAAAGCGGACTTCTAAAGAGTTCAAAAATAGCTTGTGGGTATTCATTCCCACTGTGGTTTTTCCCAGTTGGGTTTCCACGTGAAAAATATGTCTATCATGTGTGGTGATATTCTTGTGATGGTTTGAGTGATTTGTGTCTAAAGGTAAATCATGTTGATCTAGCTACTTATATATCTTTTGATGATAGATTACCTATTCATGCACTAGGGTGAAATGGAAATGAAGTATTAGAATGTATGAAAAGATAAGTGTCAACTAGTTTATGCTTGTCTCAGTTATTCTAGGTTCTGTCGGTTGTACTCTATTTAAGACCGGTGTTATTGTTTGTCTCTCAAAGCATAGTGTCTGCTGACAAACTAGTTTAGGATTGTGTTTTTGCCTGTACTGATTCACCCCCCCGCTCTCAGTACCAGTTTGGTACTATCCGTTCATTATTGAGTTATCACAATCAAAGAACATCTTCAGCATCCTAAAATCCATCTAGAAGCTGCACCAATACCACTTATGCATTCTGCCAAGATTCCTTAGTGAAAGCTCTACCGGTTAAACCTTAAACCCATGTTGATAAGGGTTTACAAGAGTGTGTGATAGCATCCAATTACAAAGTCAATACCAACTAACCAAAACATGCTCCATAAGCATGCAACACATAAAATCAAACATACTCCATAGATCCAAACATCTCGGAAGTGTGCAACAGATAGTCCCTTATGCTAGTAACACTAGACCTTCTACCAGTAACCAAAACCTATATGTCGGTAACCAACCATAATAGCTAGTATTGACATCAATGACAAAACATCATGCAACACATAATCAATTCATCCATATTGCCAACAATCTCCCCCTTTGGCATTGATTGCAACACTAGATGTGAAAAACATCTAAGTACCAAAATAATGCCAAACAAGTCTCCCCCTATGGAAGACAACCAACAATATCTTGAATAACTCTCCCTATAGTACCCCTATTTGTTTGAACTTATTAGACTCATATTTTATTATTGTTTACTTTCAGTGGATGCATTACCATGATGTGTTATTCAGATTTTTATGACATTATTTCATGCTTTATCTGCATATGAGATGCATAATTTATTTGTAGTATTTTCAGTACTTGTGATTTATGGCATTTTATGGACCATTGCTATTTACTGACATTTTACTTTATTTATGCAATGTGTAATTATATGTTGTGTGTCTGTGAGTGTATTGGATGCAAGGGGATGATTTTCCTTCACTCATTTCGGTGAGACAGGGAACGTCGTGATTCTCCTTCATCGGTGTGTATGCCGTGTTTTCTATATTGCATATATGCATGTGTGGTTCGGTGATGTAGGATATTGTTGGTACAAGTACCAGGTAGGTAGGGGTATCATCTCCACCTGGCTTCATAGGTCTGAGTGTGCCTTATATTTTCTGATGGAAGTGGAGGAGATAGTAGTTGACCCTATTTTACTCAGTTACACTCATGTGAGTGTCGTCAGTTGGTCGTCCAGTCAGTTTGTTTGGCCTTCATATTTTGTCGTTTGATCTTTTTATGAGTATTTGCTTATGATTTTTTTTGTTGTGTGTGTTTTAGTGGATCTAATTTATTAATTAATTAAGTTTATGGAATTATCTCATAGTTGAATTGTTTATGCATTGAGATTATAAATTTAGTTAATTAAAAGAAATTATTAAATTAAGTTGCAAGCTGCATGATATTAGAAATATATTAAAAGAATAAAAGATTAAAAGAATAAATAAATAAATGAATAAAAGAATTGCTTGAATTCTTTATTTAGAAAATTAATTAATTTGCATGAGAAAAGAAAAGAAAGAATAATGATTTTTAATTATTGCATGTTGGCTTATCTTTTGTTACAAAATTAGAATAGAAAATAAAATTGTTTTTATTCTTAATTTAGGTTTTTGAGAAAAAGATATTCAACCTAGAATTTTAGTTTAAAAAGAGGAATAGGTCATTATTTTAGACACACAGGAAATAGGTTAGGAAATTAGGAGAAGAAATTTATTGGAAAGATTAGGGCTCTTCTACAAAATTCTTCTAGGAAAGCTATACCAGGTTGGGTGGCTTCTTTTGATTTTGTTTTAAGAAAATATTTTTATTTCTTCTATCTCTCTGAATGACGTGTGTATTAAGGTGTTTGTCAAATTTGGAATCATGTCTGATTATTTCTTGATTTTGGTTAAAATCCATTCCTGAAGATAATTTCTAGTTTATGGAAAATTTGTCAAGATTTTTATTGTGTATGGAAATTTCAAGATTTGGGAGGAATGGGGTTTACCAAAGAAATCATTCCCTCTAGCTTGATTTTGTTCCAGTATTTGGCTATGGTGGTCTTTTAATTATATCTCTGTGAAATGGTTTATTTACCTTAGAAATAATTTTAATTATTAATTAAATTTATTGGAATATTTAGGTTTTGGAAAAATAATTTACTTAAAATATATATATATATAGATATTAAATAAATTTTTGTGAGAGAGAATTTCCTTGATATTAATAATTTATTTATTTTGTTATTGTATTGAGCAAGAAAATTAGTTAAATTAAAAAAAATTTAAAAAATAAAAAATAATAATAAAGGGGATTTCAGTAGCACGACTACCAGTGTAGCAGTACTACCTGCGGTAGTACCTACTACCACACGATAGCAGTGCTACCGGCAATAGTACCTGCTACCGGTGGTAGCATGGGCTACCATGAGTAGCATGTGCTACTGTGCACAATAGCATGGTATAGTGTTCTTTCCCCATTTCCTAGGTTTCGCCCAAACTGAAAATTGGTGTTCGATTTTTCATACAGTTTAATATATTTAAAATTTAAACTAAATTATCATATATGATATATGATATATATGTATATATATATTTATATAAAAATATATGTATGTATATACATATATATATATATATATATTCATATATAGTGTATATAAAAATATATGTATGTATATATATATATATTTATATAAAAATATTTGTATCTTTAATTGCAAGTTATTTATGCTTTTGGCTTTTTTAAGAAAAGATTGCCTGTATTAGGAACTTGTGTAAATGATGTTTTCAGTCAAGCTTAATTTCATTGCAATTCTGGTTGAGTTGTCATTGTGTCCCATGTTGTTATATCTCCTTGGTGAGGTGTTGTTGTATAACCTTATTGATGTGAGCCATTGTGTGTTTTGTCCAAATGGTCAATCTTGGCTTAGTGGTTGTGTATCCTTCACCTTTGTTTTGTCAGGATTAGTTATGGTTGTCTGTTTCGCCATAGAGTTCTCGTAGAGAGACCTTTCCTATTAGTGTCCTATGAGAGAGAGTGGCTTTCGAGTGGGGGTTGTGCCCGAAGTGGATGACAGGATAACCCATCAAAAGTCAGTTAAGAAGTGATAACCTAATAATTGATTAGGGGGTGGGTAGAATAAATATTAATTAAGATAATGTACCTCATGCATAGGTGTAGTGCTTGTATAGGGCTGATAATGTTACGAGAAGGCCTAGAATGGAAAACTTACCACCTTGTCTTCATGAAAGCCAAGAGAGGTTACTAGGACAGAGAGTCGGGACCTAGGAGGCCTACCATGGTAACCATCAAGATATGCGATGACACTCTCTCCTTAGAGTCACTAGTGTTTTGTGAGTTGAGTCGCATGGATATTTATGGAGACTTGTAGTTCTTTTGTACTTGTCTTACTTTGCTTGCTTGAGGGTTTTGTACTATCTCCTAGCACGGTGGGGTGGTTTCATTTCGGGATCACATGGTCGGGTGGTAGTGCCACTTCCCATCGGATGTTCTGGATTGTATCTTCAAGCAAGGACAGGCTTCGCTGGTGTGTTCTTGGTTCGTGGTTCATGTGCCAACTCATGATCGAGATCATTGTTCAGTTGAGACCTTGTGGTCATTGTATCAGACTTTTATGTAACCTTAATATTGTAACTTTGTAGTCTATGGCATTATTGGAAGCCATGTAGTTATGGATATTGTAATAGTATGTCATTAGAATGTATGTTAAATTCAGTTGCTTTGATCTTATGTATAAATGATTTATGGATAAATTGAATGCATTGGAATACTTTGGTTTCTTTCATTATGGAATTTAGATGTATGTGTAGTTTTGAACTTTAGCATTTACTTTATCTATTTAAATGGACAATTGGATTAACCGTGGTGTTAATATAATCTATGATTAATCTTCGTTGGTAACCCTTAGGAAATCATGTGTTAGTCTTTCGCTATATTATTAGATGTGCAATGGTTATAGTTAATGCACTTAATCTTTAAAAAAAAAAATTTCACCCTTTAGTTGCTTAGTTGTGTTGTTTTCCTTTAGGGTTCTTGGCAGAACATTACATTTGGTATCAGAGCCCAAGTTTCAACATTGGGTACTCTGGGTTTGTAGTGTGCCTTTTAGTTGACCATCTTTCTTAGGTCATAATGTTTGTCTCTCTCTTGTCTTATCCTTGTTATAGATCTGGACCATTTTCTCTTTTATGGTACTAGGTCATGGCTAGGAAAGCTAGAGGAGGTGGTCGTATAGGTGGTCACAAAGGAGGCAGAGGTGGAGGATGGGGCCATGGTTCTGACCATCACAGTCCTTCACCACCACCCACTCATGTGAGTGTTGAGCTAGAATAGTCAGTTCATCAGGAGCAGGAACAATATGTTCATCAGAATTCTCAGCATGAGGAGAGCAGGTTCCCAAAAGGGAAGAGATGAGATAGATGTTTTAGGGGGTTCTGGCTAGGTTAGGCCAAAGGCCTGTGTTTGAGCAGCCTATTCGTGCTCAGGTTGAGGAGCCACTTCAGTAGGTTCCAGAGGAGAGAGAGGGAGAGATCATCCTAGATGAGGGAGATTCCAGCTATCCAAGATCCACCTTCATTGGGTCACATTAAGGACTTGATGAGGTCCAATCCTCCTTACTTTGATGGTATGGGTACTGGTCTTGAGGTAGATACCTGGCTCATCAGTTTAGATCGGTGTTTCATTATGTTTCCATACAATAGCAACACCAAGGTGAGATGAGCTATTATGTGTCTCAATAATTTTGCTTCAATCTGGTGGAGATTAGAGGAGGAGAAGATCGGTGTATGCATTAACACCATTACATGGGAGCTATTTCTGGAGAGATTCAGGGCACAATTTCTCTCACCCCAGTGGAGGCAGACTCGAGCAGATGAGTTCTATGCCTTGCATCAGTATGGGATGATAGAAGACCAGTATGAGCATAGATTCTATGAGCTCAAACAATATGTTGAAATTGGTAATGAGGAGGGTATGCTTGTCCAACATTTCTTGAGGGGGTTGAATGACTGCATTAGTGGAGGAGTGAGGGTGTTTGAGCCTCCTTCAGTTGAGATAGTCATGGCAAAAGCTAGATTGGTTGAGCTGAACCTTAGTTATACACTTGGTGGTTAGATAGGTGTGCAGCTAGGAGTGCACCTTCTAGTTAGAATAGAGCTCAGAGAAATCAGTCTCAGTTACCTGCACCATTTAGGATTCCTCAAGCACCCACTAAGGGTGGGCAGTAGCAGTAGCAAAAATAGTCAAAACCAAAATAGTTCAAGGGCTAACAAGGTGATAACTCTCAATATAAAAAGAATAGGACCTAGCAGAAGGGAAAACAACACCCTACAAGGCAATCCTCATAGAATGCATCTTACGCCCCTAGTCAGGAAAGTTTCCAGCAGTCTAGTGGGCCGACAGGTAATAGAGGAGCTTTCTTCTCTTGTGGATAGTTTGTTCATAGAGCTGCATAGTGCCCTCAGCATTTACACAATATAGGTAGTCAGAGGCCAGCAACATCTAAACCTGCAGTGAGAGATGCAGGGAGATCCCATAGAGTGTTTGCAGCAATAGATGACCGCCAAGATGATCATCAGGGTATAGTCATTGAGGGAGCAGATATGTTGCATGTAATCCCTATCTCTGTACTTTTTGATTCTGGTGCTTCAAATTCTTTTATTTCTTCATCCATTATGGAGTGGTGCAAAATTAAGTCTACTAAGCAGGTGGATAGGTGGCAAGTAGAGTTGGCTACAGGCGTCCGTGTTTCTGTAGATGCTTTAATTCCTAGTTGTAAGTTGGACCTAGGAACCATAGCTACCTTAGTTGACCTTCGAGTTACTCCTTTGGGTTCTTATGGAGTTGTATTGGGGATGGATTGGCTATCATCTCACAGCGCTCATGTAGATTGTTGCAAGAAGACAATGGAGTGTTTAGATGAGCTTGGCAAAGAAGTGGAGATTGTTGGAGTACAGAGGCCGATATCCCTGTGTATGATCTCCGCTATGTAACTTAAGTGGTGCATGCATCGAGGGTGTCAAATTTTTGTAGTTTCTCTTGAGGATGTGGATGAGTCAGAGAGTCAAGAAATCATTCTTCATAGTCACCCTATTTTAAAGGAGTATGCTAATGTGTTTCCATTGGATATTCCCAGTATGCCTCTGAAGCGAGACATAGAATTTCATGTCGATTTGGTTCCTGGTGTAGAACCTATTTCGAGAGCTCCATATCAGATGACTAGTCAGGAGTTGAGTGAGTTGAAATTGCAAATAGAATAATTGTTGGCCAAGGGATTCATTCATCCTAGTGTTTCCCCTTGGGGTGTACCTATTATCTTCGTTAAGAAGAAAGATGGTTCTCTTCGGTTATGCATTGATTACCGCCAGTTGAATAAGGCAACCATCCGAAATAGATATCCATTGCCTCGTATAGATGACCTCTTTGATCAGGTTAAGGGATCCAAGGTGTTCTCTAAGATTGACCTGAAGTCTAGATACCATCAGTTGCACATTCAGGATGTAGACATTCATAAGACAACATTTCGTACTTGTTATGGTCACTATGAGTTCACAGTGGTGCCATTCGAGTTGATGAACGTGCCTTTAGTTTTCATGAGCTTAATGAATGGGGTTTTTCACACCTACCTTGATCATTTTGTCATTGTATTCTTGGATAACATTCTGATTTATTCTAGATCTATGGAGGATCATGAGGGTCACTTACGTCAGGTATTGCAGTGTTTGAGGGAGAATCAGCTATATGCCAATTTGGCGAAGTGTGACTTCTTCCAGACTGAGGTGAACTATCTTGGTCATGTGGTTTTGGGAGAAGGTATATTCGTGGATCCTTCAAAGATCCAATCCATTGTTGATTGGCCAACACCAACCAATGTTTTAGAAGTTAGGAGTTTTATGGGTCTGGCTAGATATTATATTCACTTTGTTGAAGGCTTTTCCCAAATAGGACACCCGATTACTTCTCTTCAGAGAAAAGGGAAGAAGTTTGTTTGGTCAAAATAGTGTGAAGCATCTTTTAGGACCTTGAAGGAACTCCTTGTCAGTGCTCTGATTTTGGCAGTTCCTGATCCATCTAGAGATTTTATGGTATGCATAGATGCCTCTTTGGAAGGTATTGGAGTAGGACTTATGCAAGATGGACATGTGGTTGCCCATGAGTCTTGCAAACTCAAGAACCATGAGTTGAACTATCTAGTTCATGATTTAGAGTTGGCAGTTGTAGTTCATGCTTTGGTTAGATGGTGGCATTTCCTATCAGGGTGTCGGTTTGACTTGCATAGTGATCACCGTAGTCTGCAGTATATATTCACACAGCCAAACTTTAATGCTCGATAGCGGAGATGGATGGAATTCTTCTGTGAATATGATTTTGAAGTTCATTATATTCAGGGGAAAGAGAACATAGTGGTGGATGCTTTGAGTAGTAGGTGGCATGAAGTTTCAACATTATCCCTTAAAGTAGACTTGAGAGAGAGGATTCTTGGAGTTCTTCCTCAGGATACTTGGTATCAGGATGTTAGAGCTGAGATAGAGTCCGGAATGCCTTTAGAGGGTAGATTTTCTAGATATAACCTTCAGGCAGATGGAATTCTTCATCACCATGGATAGATCTATGTACCTCCTTTGGAGGGTCTTCATGTTTTGATCATGATAGAGGCCCATCATGCACCTTATTCGGCACATCCAGGTGTCAAGAAGATGCACACACATCTTAGATAGATTTATCATTGGGCTGGTATGAAACGTGACATTTTTGATTTTATGTTGAAGTGTTTAGAGTGTCAGTGAGTGAAGGTAGAGCATTAGTACCCAACAGGGCTTTTACGGCCTAATTTAGTACCGAATTGGAAATGGGATATCATTTCTATGGATTTCATTGTTGGATTGCCTATCTCTTCATGTCGTCATGATGCTATCATGGTCATAGTTGACAGATTGACTGAGGTTTCTCATTTTTTTCCTATTCGAGCTTCCTATATGGCAGTAGTGGTGGCACGAGTCTTCTTAGAAGATGTAGTGAGATTGCATGGGTTTTTGAGGCAAATCATATCTAATAGAGATCTTATCTTTACCTCAGAATTATGGACCTTACTTCAGCATGCTTTGGGGACTCAATTGAATTTTAGTTCAACTTACCACCCAGAGATAGATGGTCAGACAGACCAAGTGAATCAGGTGTTAGAGGACATGCTTCACATGTATGTGATGGACCAGCAGTCACACTAGGAGGACTATATCTATCTAGTGGAGTTTTCTTATAACAATGGATATCATAGATCCATAGGTATGTCCCCTTTTTAGGCATTGTATGGTCATCCTTTCCACACTCCTTTGAGTTGGGATCAGCTAGAGGACAGGGTGCTTATTGGACTAGATATTCTTTGGGAGATGGAGTAGCAAGTAGAGCGGATTCATGAACATTTGGTAGCTACACAGGATAGGCAAAAGAAGTATGCAGATGCTCATATGGTAGATCATCAGTTTTCTATTGGTGACCATGTTTTCTTAAGAGTGCATCTACGAAAGAGTTCAATCCATTATGGAAAGGGTTCTAAGTTGATGCCTTGGTTTGTTTGACCTTTTGAGATCCTTAAGAGGATAGGACCTATTGCCTACCGTCTAGCCTTGCCACCGAGTCTATCCCACATCCATGATGTCTTTCATGTTTCAGTTCTTTAACCTTATCATTTGGATGTGACACATGTTCTTGATTAGAACTCTTTGCAGGTCAAGGACGGGCAGCTTTCCATGAAGCCCATGCACATTCTTCATCATCGGGATTTGATCCTCAGGCGTCGCACCATCGACTAGGTAAGAGTCCTATGGGACCCAAATGATGAGACATTGGTGACTTGGGAGGATGCAGCGAAGATGAGAGAGTTGTATTCTTATTTATTTTAGGCTTCGAGTAGTAAGCCTAGTTTTGGGGGGGAGAATGTAGTACCCCTACTCATTTGAACTTATTAGACTCATATTTTATTATAGTTTACTTTTAGTGGATACATTACCATGATGTGTTATTCATATTTTTATGACATTATTTCATGCTTTATCTGGATATGAAATGCATAATTTATTTGCAGTATTTCAGTACTTGTGAATTATGGCATTTTATGGATCATTTCTATTTACTAACATTTTACTTTATTTATGCAATGTCTAAATATGTTGTGTGTCTACGAGTGTATTAGATACAAGGGGAAAATTTTCCTTCACTCATTTCGATGAGACAGGGAACGTCGCAATTCTCCTTCATCGGTGTGTATGTCGTGTTTTTTGTATTGTATATATGCATGTGTGGTTCGATGATGTAGGATATTGCAGGTACAAGTACCAGGTAGGCAGGGGGTATCATCTCCACCTGGCTTCATAGGTTTGAGCGTGCCTTATATTTTCTGATGGAAGTGGAGGAGATAGTAGTTGACCCTATTTACTCAGTTACACTCGTGTGAATGTCATCAGTTGGTCATCCACTCAGTTTGTTCGGCCTTCGTATTTTGTCATTTGATCTTTTTACGAGTATTTGCTTAAGATTTGTTCTGTTGTGTGTGTTTCAGTGGATTTAATTTATTAATTAATTAAGTTCATGGAATTATCTCATAGTTGAATTGTTTATGCATTGAGATTATAAATTTAGTTCATTAAAAGAAATTATTAAATTAAGTTGCAAACTGCATGATATTAGAAATATATTAAAAGAATAAAAAAATAAATTAATAAAAGAATAAATGAATAAATGAATAAATGAATAAAAGAATTGCTTTAACTCTTTATTTAGAAAATTAATTAATTTGCATGAGAAAAGAAAAGAAAGAATAATGATTTTTAACTATTGCATGTTGGCTTATCTTTTGTTACAAAATTAGAAAAGAAAATAAAATTGTTTTTATTCTTAATTTAGGTTTTTGAGAAAAAGATATTCAACCTAGAATTTTAGTTTAAAAAGAGGAATAGGTCATTATTTTAGACACACAGGAAACAGGTAAGGAAATTAGGAGAAGAAAATTATTGGAAAGGTTAGGGCTCTTCTACAAAATTCTTCCAAGAAAGTTATACCAGGTTGGGTGGCTTCTTTTGATTTTGTTTTAAGAAAATATTTCTATTTCTTCTATCTCTCTGAATGATGTGTGTATTAAGGTGTTTGTCAAATTTGGAATCCTTTTTGATTATTTCTTGATTTTGGTTAAAATCCATTCTTGAAGATAATTTCTAGTTTATGGAAAATTTGTCAAGATTTTTATTGTGTATGGAAATTTCAAGATTTGGGAGGAATGGGGTTTACCAAAGAAATCATTCCCTCTTGTTTGATTTTGTTCCAGTATTTGGCTATGGTGGTCTATTAATTATATCTCTGTGAAATGGTTTATTTACCTTAGAAATAAATTTAATTATTAATTAAATTTATTGGAATATTTAGGTTTTGGAAAAATAATTTACTTAAAAAATATATATATATATTTATTAAATAAATTTTTGTGAGAGAATTTCCTTGATATTTAAAATTTATTTATTTTGTTATTGTATTGAGCAAGAAAATTAGTTAAATTAAAAAATAAAAAATAAAAAATAAAAAATAAAATAAAATTAATAAAGGGGATTTCAGTAGCACGGCTAGCGGGGTAGCAGTTCTACCTGCAGTAGTACCTACGACTGTAAGGTAGCAGTGCTATCGATGATAGCAAGTGCTACCAACGGTAGTACCTACTACTGCAAGGTAGCAATACTACCACGATAGTACCTGCTACCGGCGGTAGCATGGGCTACCGTGAGTAGCGCGTGCTACCGTGCACGATAGCATGGTATAGTGTTCTTTCCAAGTTTCCTAGGTTTCGCCCAAACTGAAAATTGGTGTTCGATTTTTCATACAGTTTAATATATTTAAAATTTAAATAAAATGATCATATATGATATATGATATATATGTATATATATATATTTATATAGAAATATATGTATATATATATATATATATATATTCTCATATATAGTGTATTTTAATATGGCATTATATTATTTATTATTATTCTTTTAATATTATGGAAATTAATTCATGAGTTACCTAAGAAAATATATATTGTAATATGATTATAAGAATTATATATATATACGATGTATATATATATGTATTCATATAATTATATTATACATATATAATAACTTAGAGTTTGATAATTTCCGGAAAAGCTTATAATTTTTAGATTTTATATGTATGTTGGGAAATACATTAGGAGATTAATTTTTATGTGATTTTATTTGACTTATTGGACAAATGAAAAAATTGATTTAATTGATATAGTTGTAATTCTGATTGTCTAGAAAATCTTTAATTGCAAGTTATTTATGCTTTTGGTTATTTTAAGAAAAGCTTGTCTGTATTAGGATCTTGTGTAAATGATGTTTTTGATCAAGCTTAATTTCATTGCAATTCTGGTTGAGTTGTCATTGTGTCCTATGTTGTTATATCTCCTTGGTCAAGTGTTGTTGTATAACCTTATTGATGTGAGCCATTGTGTGTTTTGTCCAAATGGTCAATCTTGGGTTAGTGATTGTGTACCCTTCACCTGTGTTTTGTCAGGATTAGTTATGGTTGTTTGTTTCGCCATAGAGTTCTCATAGAGAGACCTTTCATGTTAGTGTCTTATGAGAGAGAGTGGCTTTCGAGCAGGGGTCGTGCCTAAAGTGGATGATAGGATAACCTGTCGAAAGTTAGTTAAGAAGTGATAAACTAATAATTGATTAGGGGGTGGGAAAAATAAATATTAATTAAGATAATGTACCTCGTGCATAGGTGTAGTACTTGTACAAGGCTCATAATGTTATGAGAAGGCCTGGAATGGCAGACTTACCACCTTGTCTTCACGAAAGGATTGGTAGGGTCCACATGAGACTTAGTTGGACCCAGAAGCTGGGAGAGGTTACCAGGATAGAGAGCCAAGATCTAGGAGGCCTACCATGGTAACCATCAAGCTATATGATGATACTCTCTCCTTAGAGTCACTAGTGTTTTGTGAGTTGAGTCAAATGGATGTTTGTGGAGTCTTTTTGTTCTTTTGTACTTGTCTTACTTTGCTAGCTTGAGGGTTTTCTACTATCTCCTAGCATGGTGGGGTGGTTCCATTTCAGGATCACATGGTCGAGTGGTAGTGCCACTTCCCATCGGATGTTCTGAATTGTATCTTCAGGCGAGGAAAGGCTTCACTGGTGTGTTCTTGGTTCGTGGTTCATGTGCTAGCTCATGTTCGAGATCATTTTTCAGTTGAGACCTTGTGGTCATTGTATCAGACTTTTATGTAACCTTGATATTGTAACTTTGTAATCTGTGGCATTATTGGAAGCCATGTAGTTATGGATATTGTAATAGTATGTCAGTGGAATGTATGTTAAATTCAGTTGCTTTGATCTTATGTATAAATGATTTATGGATAAATTGAATGCATTGGAATACTTTGGTTTCTTTCATTATGGAATTTAGATACATGTGTAGTTTTGAACTTAAGCATTTACTTTATCTATTTAAATGGGCAATTGGATTAACCATGGTGTTAATTTAATCTATGATTAATCTTTGTTGGTAACCCTTAGGAAATCATGTGTTAGTCTTCCGCTGTGTTATTAGATGTGCAATGGTTATAGTTAATGCACTTAATCTTTAAAATAAATTATTTCACCCTTTAGTTGCCTAGTTGTTTTGTTTTCCTTTAGGGTTCCTGGTGGGGCATTACACACCCCCTGTGAATGATATCTTTGTAAAGTTCTGAATTTATTTTTCACATCACTATCTCTCCCCGTTTGACATAAATGCCAGAAATCTGACAAAAATAATAAAGTAAGAATATAAACCTCTGAATATCAAAGCTTACTACTCCCCCTGAGTAGTAGCACCACTCGTCAGTGCCAGAATGAATAGTATCTTTGATAATGCATGCTAGACTGATGACAAACTGCATCAATCAAGTCTTTGCCAGAGGGGAAGAAACCCCTAACCTATCTCTCAGATACTCAAATGATTCCTTAGACAATAGTTTAGTGAATACATCAGTAATATATTCTTTAGTGTTCACATAAACCAATTTGACCTCCTTTTCTTCTACCTTGTCCTTTAGAAAGTTATACTTTATTGATATATGCTTAGCCTTAGAGTAAAATATCGGATTCTTACATATGTCAATAGCTGTAGAGTTATCACAATAGATAACTACTAGCTCACTACAATTTACCTTGATATCCTTCAACATTTGCTTCATCCACAAGAATTAAGTGCAATTAGTTGTTGTTGCAACATATTCAGCTTCTGCAGTAGATAAAGAAATGCATGACTATTTTTTCTTGATCCATAAAACAAATTTATTTCCAAGAAATAAAGCTCCACCATAAGTGCTCTTCCTGTCATCAGTATATGCACATAAAGTGAAATCATTATCTCTAAAATACCATAAGCCATATTATTTTGTTCCTTGCAAATACCCGAATAACTTCTTTATTGCACATTCATTATTTTCTTTAGATTTAATTTCATATCTTAAAACAATACTTATTGCATTCATAATATCCGGTCTAGTCTGAGTTAGATATAACAAGCCACCAATCATAGTCATATACCTTGTTAGATTTACCGATGTAGATGTATCTTTGATAGATAATTTCTCACTTGTCACCATAGGAGTACTTAAGAGTTTCTAATTATCCATACCAAACTTCTTCAACAATTCCCTCAGATACTTAGTTTGATAGATAAAAATGCCTTTGTCTATTTGAGTAATCTGCAAACCTAAGAAAAATCTCATCTCACCAATCTTGGGCATTTCAAATTCATTTTTCATATTATTAGAAAATTCCATGCACAATTTATCTTACGTTCCAAGCTCTAGGAGCTTGTTTCAATCCATATAAAGCTTTCCTTAATATGCAAACCATATCTTTATCATCTATTAGTGAAAATCCATCAGGTTGTTCAATGTATACTTCTTCCTAAACTTCACCATTGAAAAATGCACATTTAACATCCATTTGATAGGAGTTGTAGTGTTTATAAGCCGCATAGGCAAGAAATAGTCTAATAGCTTCAATTCTAGCTACAGGTGCAAATGTCTCAGCATAATCAATTCCTTCCATTTGAGAATATCCTTTACAAACCAATATAGCCTTGTTTCTTACAACTTGACCATCCTCATTTAGTTTATTCCTAAAAGCCCATTTAGTTCCAATAACATTCTTATTTTTAGGTTGGGGAACTAAAGTCCAAGTCTCATTCTTCTCTACTTGATCTAATTCATTTTCCATAGCCTTTAACCAATATTTATCTTTACAAGATTCAACAACAGATGCCTGTTCAATTTGAGAAACAAGACATACCTCTTCATTTTCTAGTCTTCTTCTTGTCATAACTCCCTTGTTCCTCTCTTCAATGATTTGATTTTAAGAATGATTTGATCTTACATACCTTGGTGTCTTCTGAACTTCAGGTTCACTGCTCTGCTTGTCAGTCACAATTAAATTTTTTGATTGTGTAATTGTCTTAGTTTCATGTACTAGTTGAGGCATTGTTGGTTCATTTATGATCATTTCCACTGCCGGTTCCATAGCATATGATATAGATTTATTTATGTATTGCTCATCCACTTTCACATTAGTGCTCCCCATAATTTTTTGCAATCTTTTGTTATAACATCTATATTCTTTTCTTTGAATTGAATAACCAAGAAATATCCCTTCATCACATCTAGGATCAAACTTCCCAATTGAGTCATCCCTTTTGATACAACATTTACTTCCAAAAATTCTCAAATATTTAACAGTAGGTGTATGTACAAACCATAATTCATAAGGTGTCTTACTAGTTTCACCTTTGATGTGAACTACGTTGAATGTGTAGACTGTTGTACTCACTGCTCCTCTCCAGTAGATGTGAGGCAATTTGGCTTCCATAATCATAGATCTTGTTGCATCCAAAATGGTTTTGTTATTGTTTCCACTACTCCATTCTTCTAAGGAGTTTGAGGTGCAGATAACCGTCTCCTAATTCCATTTGTCTCATAATAACTATTAAATTCATGAGAAGTCAACTCACCACCTTGATTTGATCTTAGACATTTGATTTTCAATCAAGTTTCTGTTTCAACCTTTACTTTAATGATCTTGAACTTCTCAAAGGCTTCAGACTTCTCCCTAAGAAAAGTCACCCACATCATTCTAAAATAATCATCAATAATCAACACGAAATACCTATCACCTTGAAAGCTTCTAGTCCTTGTAGGACCACATAAGTTAGTGTGAATCAAATCAAGTACATCATTAGATTTATCATATATTCTCTTAAAATAAGTTCTAACTTGCTTTCCCAATTGACATTCCTTACATACCAGATTATGAGGCTTCATAATCTTAGGTATATCTCTAACTGCCTTAGTTGAAGCGATATTAATAATACAATCAAAATTAACATGACACGACCTTTTATGCCATAACCAACTCTTATCAATATGAGAAATCAAAGATGTCTTATTACCAGTGTTCAAGTGAAAGAGATTACCTCCAGTCTGAATACCGATTGCAATCTCCAAACCAATTTTGTTAATGATTTTACATTTTGTATCTTTAAAATGAATTTGGAAACCCTTTTCCACCAATTGACCAACACTCAAAATATTATGCTTTAAACCTTCTACATAATAGACATTATCAGTATTATGCTTACCATCCAGAGAAATAGTACCTCTACCCTTGATCATACATGCTTTGTCATCTCCACTTCTAACTTGATCGCCATTGTATTCTTGCAGGCACATAAATTTTCTTTTATGTCCAGCCATATGATGTGAGCATCCACTATCAATTACCCATTCATCCTTATATTCAACTTTTCTTCTAGGGCCTTTTTTTCATTCAAGATAGCAGGTTCTGGTTCATCTTCCTTTAAAGCATAGAACACCCATTCTTTTTTATTGTCAGACCCACTAGCAGAGTTTGTTGTCGGTTCATCCTCAGAGTCGTCACTTAGTCCTTCCTCATCCGCTATGTAGCATTGATTACTTTTCTTGAATCTATATATGTTTTGGTTAGGCTTATATGATTTCTTAACTCTTTCCTCAAATCTCACATTCCTTTCAAGACATCTAAACGCAAAATGACCAATCTTATTACATGCAAAAAAATTTAAAAGGTGTTTTTCCTCCATTCTTACTTCTTGTCAGTCCTTTAGGTACTCTTCTAGCAAATAAGGCTTCAAGTTTCTCAAATTCTTCATCTTCTTTCCTCATATCTTCCAATTCTTTTTCATATAAGGCTTTCCAATCACTTTTGTCGGTAGATGATGATACTCGAAAAGCAGGTTCAGATTTTCCAACTCCAAAAGATCCAAATTCTTCAAGCTCAAAAGTAGATAATTTCCCAACCAAAATGTCTCTGTTAACTGAAGTGTTTGCCATTGTTCTCAACTCATTAATTGTAGTTGCTTTCATCTTGTAAGCCGGTGGAAGGGCTCTCAAGACTTTGGAAACTATTTCATCTTCACTTAGAGATCCTCCACAACATTGAATTCCCATAACAATCTCATTTACTCTTTCCATAAATACAACAATTCTTTCATTATCTTTCATCTTCAAGTTTTCATACCTTACCCGGTACCCATCAAGTTTAGCAATTTTGACAATAGGATAACCTTCATTCAAAGTTTCCAATTTATCCCACATAACCTTTGTCAATGATTTATCAGTCAATCCCATGATTTGTTGATTAGTAACTGCACACAAGAGGGCTTCTCTAGCTCTGCAATCATTTTCAATATTCTCATCCAGGTCTGCAGGAGCAGGATTGTCAAATGTTGGATCAGAAAGTGTATATTCTTTCTCAGTGATCTCCCAAATATCCTTGCTAAGACATCTAAGATGAGTCTCCATTCGAATTTTCCATATCCCATAATTTGTTCTGTCAAGCTTAGGGATTTCTCTCCTGAAAATAGTTTCCGATGGATTTGAAGTGTTAGCTGCCATAAGATCTACCTCAAGTAGTTAAGCAATATCGGAGGCCTTTAACCTCTTCCTTAATCCCAATTTGATCACCTATGATCGACCAAATATCCTTTGCATATGATATTACAATCCACACCATGAACATATGATCTACAATGAGATCTTACATCAATTTTTACCAACCCTAGGGCTTAAACTAATTAGGTCAGCCACCTAAAAGATATTACAATAAGATCATTACATACATCCATATTACAATGACATGCCATGTAGACTTAAGACCAAAACAATAATAACCAATCCATAAATCATCCTGGTAATGTGTAGAGAACATGTTAACATGATACCGGTCCATAACCTAGATAGGCACTGGACCTAATCTGGGTCCACCACGCTAAAGCAATGTCTTCAATCAGTTGAGGCATGATCAAAGAACATCTTCAACATCCTAAAATCTATTTAGAAGCTGTACCAACACCACTTATGCATTCTACCAAGATTTCTCAGTGAAAGCTCTATCGGTTAAATCTTAAACCCATTCCAATAAGGATTTACAAGAGTGTGTGATAGCATCCAATTACCAATTCAATACCAACTACCCAAAACATGCTCTAGAAGCATGCAAAACATAAAATCAAACATACTGCATAGATCCAAACATGTCAGAAGTGTCAAACAGATAGTCCCTTCTGTTGCTAACACTAGATCTTTTACCGGTAACCAAAACCTATCTATCAATAACCAAAACCTGTCTGCCGGTAACCAACCGTAACAGCTAGTGTTGACATCAATGAAAAAACATCAATGCAACACATAATCAATTTATCCATATTTCCAACAAATATAACTTGACATATATATATATATATATATATATATATATATATATATATATATATATATATATATATATAGTGCAGTGCCCTCAAATTGCATCCTTTGCAATTTTGACCTCATTTGGGGCTCTCACCTTAGTGTTCTCATTGCTCATGCTTGATCATGACACATTTATGCTTGTACCATGCAATAATGGCCATATTTTCACATTCTACCCTGTTGGGAGCCTTAACCATGGCCCACATATGGGGTAGGACCAGGGCATGGTGCCTTGGTCCTCATTGGGACCATTACACCACACCATGGTCCTCCCTAATTGGGCCTCAATTCAAACCCTTTTACCTATCCAAATGTTGAGTGGGAAACCTTTCTTCATTTCATCTTATGTCAGAAAATTAATATGTTTAATGATAGGCAACTATATAATGAGGTCTTGCCCTCTTATTTAGACATACATGACATTCATATGGGTGGACATTCATGTAATCAAGTATTCAAGCATTGAAGTATTCATGATCAAGCATCTCTAGAGGTCTTCAAGGTTGTGTATTCTTCATCTATCCATTATGGAGCAAATTTACATCATTCATTTGCAAGCATGTGTGTGTAATTAGGGTTTTTTCATATTCATGTCATTTCATACAACATATGTGATTACATTCAAGAAGCAAATAATCATTATCATTCATTGTAGATTTGAGGTACACCTTCCATCATTTATTTTAAGTAATTGCAATATTTCATTCAAGGTTAATTCCTAAACCTAGGTTTGACTTGGAAAACCCCTATTTCCAAACTATTTCCCCTTCTTTTTGTGCGCAGGAAACAAGTATGGAGCTATGATCATCAAAATAAGATTTATTTGCAAAGACTAATCGACCATTTTTGGTGTACAAAAAAGTATGAGGACCAAGGCGCCCACCACCATGATCTTAACATTTTTGGAGCTTTTTCAATGATCAGGACTGAATTTGCATACACTAATCAGATCCAGGTGGGCGTGAAAATCTTGTGTATGTAGCTCACTATTTTCTCAATTTTACCTTCATTTTCAACATCTTACCTTAATTTAGCATTTCAACTCACAAAAGAGGGTCGATCAATTCACACACCCCCTTAAATCCATTTAGTATTCAGTCCCTATCATTCCTAATTTGGGATTGGATCTATTAGATTTCACCCTCTTTTGAATGTAATGGAAAATTAGTGGTTTTCATCTCTCTAATGGTGGAAACCCTAATTTTTCACCATTACATTTTGGTGAACCCGACTCCTTACACCTTTAATTTTGATTTATATTCTTAGATCTGAATGTGTATGTAATTTTAAATTCAAGTTTTCATTTACAAGTTTGATTTCTTTGCAAATTTTAAAAATTTAGAGGTTAATTTCACTAAAACCCTAATTTTTAAATTCAAAATTAAGCTTGTGAATTGTTTAATTTGGATTAATTATTTCAGATCTGAGTACTTTTCAATTTCAAAATTCAAATTTTCACTTGCAATTTTAATTCCAAATTCAAATTTTAAAATTAAGTGGTTGATTACGAAGACCCTAATTTTTAAATTTAAATTAACCTTATGCATTTCCCAATTTTGCATTAATTATTTCAATTTCCAAATTTCAACCTTAGATCTAAATCTAAATTTTAAAATTAAGAGGTTCTTTTTACAAGGCTCTAATTTCAAATTTAAATTTCTTGTGGATACTTTTCAATTTAAATTTTAAAATTAAGAGGTTCTTTTTACAAGGTCCTAAGTTTTTTAAAATTTGAATTTATTTGTGGGTTGCATAATTTTTCACAATTATTCTCTAATTTTTCAAGAATCACAAATCAATTTTCTTATTTAATTGGATAATCATTTTCTAAAATTTGGCATTATTCAATTATTTTGCAAGTTCCAAATTTCAAATTCTCATTTTCAAAAAAAAAATCAAATTTGTGACTCTTATCAATTTACATAAATTAAGAGGTTTTATTTATAAAACCCTAATTTATTTTAAATTGCTAATGATACCCAGTGTATTGTTCAAGATGCAATGCATTGTTAGCGTGAAGTAGGTGATGTTTATGAGTAGAAAATAGATGAAGAATATACATGCCTGAAAATGATTGGTATAATAGCTTGAATGTGGTTGAAAACAAACATTTGGAGGGTCCATTCTTTCTTTTAGATGGTGACCATGATTTTGATAAGGTTGTTGGAGATTCGATCTCCCATATTATGACAAGTACATGCTCCTGTGAATCTATTGAGTTTTTTAGGTTTCAAGGATGTTAGTGATATCAAAGAGAACATTGACCTGCAAAAGGATAATGCTTGAAGCAAAGCATAGGGGATACTAGTATGGAAAGTTTAGAAGAAGAGGGCACATGTTCAATTAGAAATGAACAAATCTTAGAGTTATTGGTTAATATCAGAGGTATTCATGTGGAAGAAGTCAAGAACTCTTTTTACCAGCTAAGATAAATTTTGACAATGAGATAGCTCCATACTATACCAAATATGATGGACATGTTGTTTATCTTCCTCCTATATTTGAGCTATTTGATGCACAAAATGATGAAGAAGATGATTGCATGGGATCTCTTGAATGTAATCATGCTTTGAATATTGATAATGAGGGTATGCATGCTGATGTAAACTCAAAATTTTATTTTGATAACATATGCATTGCAAAAGTGACCTTAATGAGGAGGCTTCATATGTGGACTTGCATGCGTATGCATCTTTTGATGAGGATGAACATTGTGTTGAAGATTCTCACATGAATGTGAAATCAGATTTGAGTATAAAATCAGATTGCAATGATCAATTAGAGATGCATGCTTATGTTAGATCATGGGAAGTTGCTGATAAAAAGAGTGTTGAAGGGGACTTAAGGTGTGAAAATGAAAACTCCTGTCATTATCCTAAGTTGCAGTTACTAGAGGTGCCTATATATGACTCCTTTTATTTTCATACTCTTGAACATGGTTTGCATGATATGTTTGATCTGCAGATAGGTTCTTTTCAAAGCTCAATTTTTCCCATGAAAAATTAGTGATCAGAATGAAGCCTATGTTCCTAGCTGTGTGGTAGAATGTGAGTTTTTTCTTTTTTCAGTTGGGATATATTTCCATGAAATTGTTGGCCATTTGGAGGAATTGATTGTGTTGCATTCATGTTTTGTCATTGATGCCAACACTAGCTATTTGGATGCTTTACCGGCACCCTTTTGGTCTTGGTAGATTGAGTGGTTTTTGGTTGCTTTGGATCCAGCCTGATCCTATAGGCTCTGATATAGTTTGGCTATGGAATTGGCTTATTCATGATGTATACATCTAAAAATGGTCTGAAGATAGTTAATTAAATAAGCAATTATTTAATTAATCCCCCTTCCTAATTTAATTGAAATCATTAGCAATTTGATTAAATTCTCCCTTTCATCTACTTATTAATAAATCTAAGGATTATTTAATAGGTTCATTTCAATAGTTCCCTTTGATTAATTAATTCAAATTAATTAATTAATTAATTAATTCAAATTAATTAATTAATTAATTAATTAATCTTCCCCCCATTTAATCAATTCTTCTAATCCCCTAATTAATTAAAATAAATCAATTTATGAGTTGTTGAAAATTAATTAGTCTTTTCCTATTATTTGAATTTTTAAATTCAAATTACCCACATGTATCCTAACTTCTAACTACCTAACATAACCATCCCTCCAACCTAACCCATTCCACCTAACCTTGGGTAAAACTAACCCTATCCTATCTTGCACATCCTAACCTCCTATGGTGTGGATTTTCTCCACTTGAGACACATGGCACTTTGGCCACACATCTCCTCTCTTGGACACTTTCCCTCTTATGAGAAAGGCTACTTGACACTTGTCACCATAGAGATGACAAGTGTCCCTTCCTCCAACCTATTGTCCAACCTCCTCCAATTTCACCCTTGATATCTTCAGATTCAACCTTGGCCATTGATTCCTACCACCTCACCCCTAGCCTTGGAAATCCTATAAATATCCCTCATTTTGGAGCACAAAGGATCCCATCTGATTATCAATTTAGGCATTGTTACTATAGGCATATTAATTCTAGCATATCATTTGAGCATTGTTATTATAGGTAATTGCATCTTAGATCTAGCTTAATTTGATCATTTTCTAGCATAATTGTTGAATCGTGTATCTTAATCAATCTCTTTTCTAGCCTAATTGCATCATCATCATAGCTTAATCATGCATATCATTAGCTTAATTAGTGTCTTGGATCAATCTAGCATAATCAATCTCATCTAGTTTACATATTATCATTTTAAATCCTTCATCTAGGTGTAGCCAAGTCACTGGGATTACTTATCCATATCTGAGAGAAAATCCATACTCGCATCTCTTAGGAGGCGATAGGTCACTTTGTCATGGTTCATCTTTCATTTTCCTTTAATTTGCTCACCATGCTTGTAATGATGTATTGAGTGTTTGTGTTGTAGATGCAGGTACGACACTTCATAGGCATGACATTTTGGTGCCCACCATGGGGCCGGAAATCTCATTTTTGGCCTCTTAGCATCATCAAATTTTCAATCTAGCAGGTTTCTAGCTAGGTCTGATTCAAAATTTCGTATGAGTTCCTTTGTAGTATTGTACAAGTTTATTTGTGTACTCGTACGAGCATGTGAGAATACTCGTACGAAATTTTGCTTCTATGTTTTTAAAATAGATTACATTTTAGGGTTTTCATGCTTCAATTTGGCTATTACTAATGCTAACACTAGTCTGTTTGTGAAATTTTCTAGTAGCCTAACTGGTTTTTGCAGGACGATTGTCAAAGATTACGCTTGTCAAAGCTTTATTTCATCAAAACAAACATGACTACTAATGTATCTATTTTGTAGGTTTCCTAAGGAGAACTCAACCAAACTTTGTGTCTTCTTTAAGTTTTCTAGGCACTCATTTTTCTAATGGTAAATGAACATCTTGTTTTCTATGTTTGAGAAGTTGTCTAAAAGGTAGGAGAGTATGCTCTTGTCCATTTGGACAATCAAAAATCCCCACCGTTGAAGTGCTTCTATGTTTGAGATTTGATTACTTTTAGCGGGCTTGTCATAGTGGGAAAAAGTAATCACTCTGTGAGAATGACCCAAGTGAGTATAGATAGACCCAAGCTTTCTGACTCACTCTAAAAAATAGGCCTCTCAGGATTAAAGTTTCAGAGGATGGGATTATTTGAGTTTTCTCTTTTGAGATCTCTCATATCGTACATTTAGTAGGGCCTCGTGGTTTCAATCAAGCTTGTCTGACTGCAAGGGGTAATTTCAAATGAAAGCCCTTACTATGAACCCTAAGATAGAAGCTACTTGATTCACCTCTGAAACGGGGATAATATTTTTGCAAGAGAGATAGTAAATCTCCCAAGACACTTTCCATATCATGCCCCCATTAGCATTTGGAGTTGGATAATACGGCTTTGAGAATCCATTGCGTGAGACTCAATGACCATATTGTGATTAGGTATTGGGTGTGTACCTAATTTTGCAAGAAAAAGTTTTCTCTCTCAACCAACTTCCTTAGGATTTAGCATGTTGTGCTTGAGGTCACTTATCATATCACATGTTTATTGTGTCTTCATTCCTGAAATAGAAAATCAAACATCTAAAACTGGAAAACAAAAGCAAAACATCAAAACTTCATTGATCAAAAATCTATCCAAACAAAAAATTTGTCTCTGTTCTGTCATCAGTCATATGAGTTTTCTAGTTTGTCTTACAAAAAATCTAGTTTATCATCTGGTTCAGTGATAATTATCATACAAGTCAGTTTAACAAAGGATTTTGTGTTATCTTTTGTCATTTGTCTCTAATTTACTTGACATGTTTGGGTTGATCGAGCTAGCCTACACCGATGGAATAGCAGAGTGTTACCTTCTTGGTAGTAGAACACCTTCTGATCGGTATGACTTACACCGAAGTCTTCCTCTCTTTAGGGATAAATTCTACTCTTGAAATGATTGCATGAGAGTTGTATCGATGATCCGATGAAGCTATCTTAGGTAGTCCGGGTTGTCATCAGCTATCGGGGGTTCAGGTCTAGAGTTAAGCCAATACTCGATGAAGTCACTTTCGATGATCGGGTCGATATCGGCTATCAAGTTAATGTGTTGAAGGCTATGTTGAAGTCTCAATGAGTCCGCTTTGTTTTCTCTTAGAGTGTTTCACTTATTGGGATAGTAGTTTTGGGCATGAGTTGATGACCCAATGAGACCACTTTAGGTTATTGGAATGCTTATTGGGTAACATCGCAGTGTTGGTTCCAATGGGCCGATAAGGTCACCTACCAGTTATTGGAGATTGGGTAACAGTTCATTTGTCTGGCCGATGACCTGATGGAGTCGCCTTAGATGATTGGATCTACCATTTGAAGGCTATACTGATGGCCGATGGAGCAAAGACCGACATCAGTGTGAGATTGAACAGAGATCGAAAAAGGTGACCACTTGGACACTAAGGATGAGCTTGTCAGTGTATATGAGAAACGAATTGACTCGACTCCCTCTACATGTGGCATAATTGGTTTTCCTTGAATGCAGACCAACGCAGGTAGATGGTTAGACTTCAAGTCATTGTTGTAGTTGCTCAGATGAATGATCAACCAGCTTGGTATTAGAAGCAAAATGTAAACTAAATGAAGTGTAATGAGTTATGATAGCCATTGAGTGTCCTATAATTGTTATCCGAGTGTTGTATGTTACATCTAGAATGATTGTTCGATAGAGTGAAGGAAGTCTGTACACTGGACTTTATTGTATTTGACATACTGATAATAAAGTCATTTTCTGTTGGAGGTGGATTTTGTTATCACTGTTTAAGAAATGGGTTTTCTTTTCCCATAATTGGCTAATTTTTTTGGAATTTTGACTCAAGCACACTATTAACTGCTTTAAATATGTGTTAAGTCTTTAAGGGTTTAGGGTTTTTGGTTTTAAATCGCTCAAATGTCTGATTAAAACCCTTTGGTTTCTATTCTTGTGTTACTTTAATTCACTTAAGTAATGGATCTTGGGGTCGTATGAAATGTTCCCCCTTGTCATTTCCCTAGGCGGTCGTTAATTAATCATAAAATTTATGCCTTATGTCTCTTTCCTTCTAATGTTGTTAGGCCCGGTAAGTGTCATGTAGCTCTCAGATAGATCTACGACTTTCACCATTTCGTTAGGCGAAGTTGCAATTGTTTTAAGTCTTGCGAAATGGTGAAAGGAAAAGCATGTTCAATGGTGCGCTTTTGGTCTAGTTTAATGAGATTCCATCTCGCTCACGATCTCATGGCTGGCGTTGATTCGTAGTCGAAACCAGCAAGCAAATTATCTTTCACGAAATGGCGAAAAGGTTTGGTGGGACCCGACGGTGAAGACTTTTCGAATGACTAAAAGATGATCAAGTTCAAGAAAAATTGACGGTTCACATTGTTTTGTGGCTGACAGATGCAAGTGTGTTATGCCCTGCGAAGCAGCAAAATGTTTTTGGCTTGGGCGAAATAGGTTTAATAAAAGCATAACGGATGCGTAGGTTCCCAAAGATCCAACGGTTAGTGCAGTTTCGCATAAGAGAGATTCTCGAAGGATAGCTTTTGTGAAACAACGAAATGACATGGCATTCCAGGCAAGCAATCCAGTTGGTTGAGATGGTGACTAAGATAGATCCACGTGGCAGAAAGTCAAAGTAGTCAACAAGTCAGATCTAAGGATTGGATGGTGGGTCCAAGAGGATGAGTCATGTTGCGAGGTGTGAAATGACTTGGCAAATCCACGTGGCAAGGATGAAGTGGAATCTACTATTTTCTCTCTATGAATAAAGGGATGACATGTCAGTTCAGGAATGATTAGACACCAGGTGGATAGAACTGAGTCAGAGGGCCCACATTTGCTGAACCTTGGTAGGTTGTTAAGCATCAAGGAAGTCAGCTCTAATCTAGCGGTCCGCATGAGTTCTCGAAGGTAAAGTGGTCATGCTTTAAAGCCTGCGAAATAGCGAAAGGTTTTTGGGGCCCAGAGAATAGGTAAAGCATGAAGGTAAAAGGGGATCAACTCCGAAAAGATCCAAGGGCTTGCGTTGTTTCGTGGCTGCGAATTAATCGAACATTAAGGCCTAAGAAATGGCAAAAGAGAAAAGAAAGTTCTTCCTGGTGTAAATCTCGATGGTGACGTGTCAATTGACACATGGTTTCAAAAGGGATTGAGGTCACCAAGGTGTAACCGGCGGTTATAAGGGAGATACAACACGTGGCTGACCATGAACTAAACTTGAAGAGTTTTCCAAGGCTAATGGCTGAGTGCCACCTGGTATTCGATAACTAGTGGAAGAGCATGGTAAGTGAAGCAAGCGTAAAGGTCTCACTTAAAGGATGGTCATCTTAGGATTGATCCAAAGCTTCACATTGTTTCATGGCCCAAAGATGAAAGAAGGTTAAGCTATGCGAAATAGCAAAAAAACCATTAGCCATCAGGATGAGGCATGATTAGTGAAAAGGCTAACTGCCTGGGTAACAGTTAAAGGCCAGGCGATTAGAGTCCTATCTAGCGCTAGGTGTGGCTTTGTGAAAGAAAAGTGCTCAGGAGATAAAGCCCACAAAATGGTGAAAAGTAAGTAGGGCCCAATGCAAAGGCAGAGATGTTAAGACAGTGTAAAGACTGATCAAGTTCCATTTGATCGAACGGCTGGCATGATTTCGTTAAGAGAAATTGCTAAGACATTATGCTCTGCAAAATGGCGAAAGAGAGAAAAGGAAAATGCACAGGCATGTTGTGACCCATTGGAGTGAAATTTTTGAATTCTTCTATGAATTCATTTCTGAAGGGACGGCCGAAGAATGCGATATCAATGTCGCAGTTAAGAGCCTGACTACTATATATGATCTTGTATTAATTGAATGAAGGCATCATTCTGAACAATAGTTGCAGAGAAGCAGTTGAAGAGCTAATTTCTTCAATTGCAAATCTAATTTCTTCAGTCACAGAGCAAGTTTTTTCGAGCAAAAAAAAGGTTCTCTTATACTCTTGTTTGGCAATCACTTAACAGTGTGTTTAAATTAAGGTCTTGATTTATCACAGAATAGTTGGGGGTAATAGTTAGATTGCTTGCATAATTTTTTAAAGATGGCACCTAAGAGAGAATTCTTACGAAAGGTTAATTACCAGAAGAGGGCTATCTGTGATGACTTCCTTGAACAGCTGACATTGTCAACTAATGTGCCTACAAAGATAAAAGAACTTGTGCCAAGAGCTCCTCGCCTAAAAATAGGAGAGGGATTATATGATAAGGGTAAATAGCTAAGAGACCCTCAAATTGGGTTGTCTAGGTTGGGATTGTTTAAAGTTGGATTTTCCATGAGAAACTCCTCAGCCCCGCAGAACAGTATCTGGGAGTTGGATGTAGGAAAATTGGTAGTCCTTGGAGTATTCATGGATGTGGATCTCCTAACCCATATTGCAGACAACTATGACCAAATTAAAAGAAGTGTCAAGGATATTAGTGGCAAAACCCTCATTGAAATAAACAATGAGGAATTCAGAAGTTCTTTTGGGCTTAGTGAATTCACCAATTTTCTAGAGCCTATTAATTTTAAATCACTAGCTCAGGTATATAGTGTGCAGAGGAATGACCTTAGAAATGGGCCTCTCAAGGAATTATTTGAGAAGATAGGTGGGTTGACAGTTGTAGGACCCAATAATGAAGATACCTTCTCATTAAATCCATTCACCCTTAGGGCCAAGGGATTATATTGGTCACTTTGTTAAATTTTAGGAGAGGATGCTGAAGCAAATATGCCAACCCATTACATGCTGATGGTTGCTCAGATTTTGAATCCTTCTCTTGTAGTGACCTTTGATTATTCTTCTATTGTAGGGGCACCTACTCCAAACACATATTCTCACACCCCTATGGCCTCTAGTCATGTTTTGGCATAAGGGATTAAAGTTGGATCTTTTTGTAAGACCCTAGCCCCAAGTTGGCATTTTATGAGCCTTGGTCTAACTAGTGGTCAGTTTGGCTCCAACACCCTAGCCATAGGTATATTCATGATTTTGAGGTTAGGATCCATTAGGGATCACATAAAATGTGTCTTGACCAAGTTTGGTCATCATATGAGCAAAATTGCAAAATGTGCAAAAGTTGCTCAAAAAGTTGTCATGCAACTTTTCAAAAAGTTGTCATATTACAAAACTGACTCCCCTAAATGGCTAGTTGGTTCGGATTAGTTATGTAAACATTAGGGAGTGCCTACATATGCCTCACAGGTGAATTTAGGCCAAGAGAAGTAAGATTGGCAAATTGAAACAATAAAACTACCCTATTTTCCTGTAAATTCTGTGAAGAACAAACTTGTATGAATCTGTACGGCCAAGAGGACATGTCTTTCTTAGACCAAAAGTTGGTCCTCTAAATCTAATTTCATTTTCACTTGGTTTCATGTTTTGATTCATTGTATTCTGAGAGTTATCTAGATTTTGGTGAAGTTGCTTGATTTGAGGCCTAGAAACCAGGGCTCTGATAGGGTTTGCACTTGTAGATCGATTCCATCATGGGGGAATGATGCCCTTTGGTGGAATACAAGGTCATTCCATGTACATTAACATTCTAAAGGTTAGAGGTATGTTCTTGTAGGGGGATAGGTTTGCAACCATACCCTAGGTGTACATCCTTATGTGTGCACCGGTTGTGACTTAGGACAGTCACCATAGGTTTCCATTGGGGATTCATCAAGACTCTAAATCCTAGTTCTAGAGTTTTTTTCCACACCCTTACATGCCTCCATATTCAAATTGTGCATTGGCATTGAAAGGTGAGTACTTGTAGTTCACTTGGAGACCTAATTAGACCTAATAGCCGGTCTAGCACTGAAGGGATAGTAACCCCTGTTTGTCCTCACTCCTTGATGCTTTGACATGTTGTGTAAACCCCAAAAGGGTATCTGAATTGCTAACCTTTTCATTGACTTGCTTAGAGATGTTGAAGCTTATGTTCAATTTTCCTTCAAAAAGGGCTACAAGCCAAACCCTTGGCTTGTGAAGCAAATGGGTGTTGTGGATTGGTTCAAGGTGAAAGAACCAATGGAACTCCAAAATTAGGACCCAAACAAGCTAGGATAGTGATTGTAGGCCACTTCTAGTCCTATGCACCACCTTGTGGGGTTTGATTGCATTTTGGCTAGAAGGATCCCTTAACAACTACTCTTTTGTTTTGTGTCTTGGACTTGGGTTGACCTAGTGATTAGGCTACCTTGGGTGTAGGGGTTGTGATAACCTATCCTACTTTCCCTCACCATACTTGTGATAGGTATTGGTACATGGCACCATGTTGAGATAGTTGAGACCTTGCCTCACCACATAGCCTTTGATAGCTTCCGCTTGCCACTGCTGGATCAAGTTCCAAGTTGAAGGGGGCAGCCCTAACTTGGTGGAACTTCATCCAGACAGAGAGGGTGAAGAGTGGAAAGAACATGATCAATTCACGGAACAAGATAATAGCCCTAGTCAAGGAGACATATGTTCTTGATGATTATTTGGTACAACTCCATAGGAGGAAGCAAAGTTTGAAGCAAAAAGACATGGATGTGGGCTCATACACCGAGGAGTTCCTAAAGTTATGCATGAAGACTAACATGGTAGAAGATGAGGAGGAAAAACTAGCAAGGTATATGAATGGATTGAAACTACCCATTCAAGAGGAACTTAGCCTACATTGCCCTACCACAGTCAACAAGTGCTATCAAATGGCACTCAAGGTAGAGGAAAAATGGAAAAGAAGGCAGGAGTTTGGCAAAGGAAAGAGTAATGACAAAGGGAAGAAATTTCAAGGGAAAGGCAACAATTGGTATAAAGGACAAAATAATGGCAATAGTAGCAACAAGAATCTTGACCAAGGAGATAAATAGAACAGTGACTCAAGTTCAAGAGGGAACTATAGAGGGAAGAGACCCTTCAATATAGGAAGATCAAGCAATGGAAGGGGTAGTGGACCTTTGAAATGTTACTACTGCAACCAAATGGGACACCATGCAGGAAGATGCCCTAAGAAGAGGAACAACAATAACCAAGGTGAGAGGAGAGCACAACTTGTTCAAGAAGATAGACAAGAAGACAACGGGAACACTAAGGACTTGGAACCTAAGGAAGGAGTATGTTTGATGATGAGACAAGTCTTTCTCCAAGTGCCACAAACCCAAGAACCTCCACAAAGGAAGAACCTTTTTAGGACAAAGATCAAATGCCATGGGAAGGTATGTAACTTGCTTATTGATTCTGGTTCAACTGAAAATCTTGTGTCTTGTGAAATGGTGCAGAAGTTAAACCTCCCTAAGAAGCCACACCCTTTCCCATATCACGTCGCATGGCTCACAAAAGGCCAACAAACTCTAGTCACCGAGCAAGCATGGGTAGAGTTCTCAATTGCAGACTTCAAGGACAAAGTCCTTTGTGATGTTGTTGAAGTGGATGCCTCTCATATCCTTCTAGGTAGGCCTTGACAATTTGATGTAGATGCCATACACCATTGTAGGAAGAACACCTACTCCATCACCAAAGATGGGAAAACCTTCACTATGAAGCCCCTGCCAGATAGCAAGTCTGAGAAGGAACCTAATGTGATTATCATGGCTGAGAAGGAGATGTTGAAAACCTTGAAGGAACCTGATACTGAGGCCTTTGTACTGATCTCCAAGCCCAAGGAAAATAGCAGGTCTGATCAAAAGGAACCCACACCAGAGGAAGCCTTGAAATTGCTACAAAAATACAAAGATGTCACTACTAGTGACATGCCCACTAGCCTCCCTCCCATAAGAGATATCAGTCATTAAATTGACCTCATACCTAGTTCATCCCTACCTAACAAGGCCCCATAAAATATGACACCATTGCAGCATGCAGAGATTGCAAAGCAAGTTGGAGAATTATTGAAGAAAGGACTCATCCAAAAGAGTCTCAGTCCATGTGTAGTACCATCATTCTTGGCTCCTAAAAAGGATGGCAAATGGAGATTGTGCCCTGATAGCAGGGCCCTAAACAAGATCACCATAAGGTATGATTCCCTATGCCAAGGATTCAAGATCTATTGGATCAACTAGGAGGTTCTTGCTACTTCACCAAGATAGACCTAAAGTCTGGGTACCATCAAATCAAAATAAAACTAGGAGATGAATGGAAGATAGCATTCAAGACTACTGAAGGTTTGTTTGAATGGTTAGTAATGCCTTTTGGCTTGAGCTATGCACCAAGCAATTTTATGAGGCTTATGAATGAGATATTCATTGATTTTATTGGAAAGTTTGTTGTTGTTTACCTTGATGACATACTAATATTCAGTCATAGCAAGGAAGAACATCTAGATCATGTGGAACAGGTGCTAAGAAGACTCCATCAACACAAGTTGGTGATCAACTTGGAAAAGTGCATGTTCGTGAAGAAGGAACTTGTGTTCCTAGGCTTTGTTATCTCACAAGGTAAACTCAAGATGGACCCTAAGAAGGTAGAAGCAATCATCAACTAGCCTCCACCAAAGAACCAAGGTGATGTTAGAAGCTTCCTGTAGCGTCGTAAATTGTACGCACTTGCTAGGGTGGTACAATTTCACACCTAGTTTAGCACCCGCCTTGGTGCATTTTGCATTTTGCATTGCATTTCCCCTTTAGCACTTAATTAATTAAATTAATTAGCTCTAAGCTTCTATTTTATCATCTCCCATATCATAAAGTTGGGCCCTTTTCATTAAAGTGTGCCCCTTTAATTTTATTCCTCTAATACATCATTTAATCAAAAACCCTAATTAGGTCCTATTTTGAACTTGGGGGCTTGATTTCGGGGGTCAAAACATGTCGAAATCACCTGTAACTTCGGGATTCACTCTAAAATCATCATATCTGACAGCCCTGAAAATTTGGTGAAAAGTTGCCGGGACCATGGCGCCCGGAGTGCACATGGTCCCAGAAATTTTTCCCAAAATTTTAGGAGAGTGACCCAATCATAAAATAAAGCTTAACCCCAAGAAATTGGTGGGAGATTCAATCTCTAGGTTGGCCAAAAGTTGAAATTAAGACCTAGGGTTTCATATATAAAAGCTCTCTTTCTTCATTTGAAAGGATGGGAATTTTTGGTTTCAAGGACCTTCTATGCAGCGAAAGAGCAGATATTTGAAGACTTCAACAACATTCAACATCCATCCATCAAGCATTCATCAATTTCATTCATCCATTTAGGGCTTTGAAGACATTGAAGAGCAATAGGGGATCACCGACTGAAGATTGGCTTGTACCCCTCCCTTGGGGTTGGGTATGATTTCATGTTGTTTTCATGTCTTTGCATAAGCCTCATTATATCATTTGTATTCATGCTTTAAATCACTTTGCATCTTGATTTGGAGCATTTACATTATCATTTACAAGCAATTAGGGTTTACTTTCTAGGTTGCTCTAGCTTGCTTACTTTCATTTTAGGATCTTGCACACACACAAGGTCTGCACACACATTACTTTTACAATAAAACTTGGCTATTCATGGAGGTGGAAATCACCAAAGAGGGGGTTTGACTAAGGCAAAACCCTATATAGCCACCCAAAACACCTTTTCAGATATAAGTGCAGGTTTCGGGATTCGGATGACGCCGCAAGTTGCAGATCCGAAAGAAGCAGACGAAGATAGAACAACACACCAAATTTAAAAACAAAAGACCAGGACAGGGGCATGGGGCACCCTGGTCCTGCCAAGACAGGGGCGCTGGGCACCCTGGTCCCTCTGTCAGACAGCAGTTTTCAGCATTTTTGACAGCTTTCCAGGTTGCAAAACAGCAGTTTCCAGAGCAGTTTTAGGGGCAGAATCAGGACAGTGGCGCCCACGCCCCCGTCCCAAACATTTTCATTCATATTTTAACACCGAGTACACATTTACATTCTTGTCTTGTCCTTGTGTTTACAGCTTTCCATTGTTTAAGTTCAATTCTGCAATCTTGTTATTAGTTCATACTTGCACTTTGGGGTTAGGAATTGAACTTGCATCATTCTATCTTTCAATTACAACAAAGGAATAGAAATCCTAATAGGTAGCCCATGGCTCTCTCTTCCACAAAAATAAGTAGCCAATTGTGTGATACCTCTAGGCTCTTTTGTATTCCACAAATGTGTGATTGAAAGTGAGATTAGGGCATGTTTGCTTAGTGTCACTTTTTCCCCCACACATTTTGGTGAACCCGACGTGAATTCCAATCTTCTCTAATTCTGATTTATGTTTTCAAATTTGAGTGTTTATGCTATTTCAAAATCAAATTTGTATTTACAAGTTTTAATTTCTTGCAAGATTCAAAAATCTAGAGGAAATTTTTGCTAAAACCCTAATTTTTCAATTCAAAGTTGAACTCGTGGATAGCTTAATTGGGATCAATAATTTCAAATCTGATTTAGGAACTCATTTGAATCATAAATTTCATTTTTCTAAATCTAAATTCTAAGTGCTTGCATTGGTTAAAATTAAACATTTCCTTCTATTTTGCATGTGTTATCATTTGAAAGAGGAAAATTGTTGTCATGATGCATTCATTTCATAGATGTGATAATGGATTAGCTTCCCTTGTTTCAATTTTTCCTTCTCCTAAAGAACCTCCCCCCATCTATAACAACATTTTAGTGCCTAAAAGAGTTGCTACCAATCCCTTTGAGACTCTCCCATGCTCTAAGGATGAAGACTTTAAGAGTGATCTTGACAATTCTCCTAAAATGTGCCCTTCCTATTTAGCTATCCTAGAGGAAGAGAATGATATCATAAACACCTTTCTTAATGTTACTTCATCTTCCCTACATGATGCCTCTCTAAGTGAAAAGGTATTGATGGACATTGACTTATTTTCTCCTAAAGTTGGTCCTTCCAATGGGGGCATCTTAGTGCAACAAGAGGTTATGAACACTTCTTTTAAAGATCTCCTTCCTAAGCATGAATCTTTGGAGAAATATGTTCATGTTCCTCCTAAAAAACACTCCCTTCATGAGGATCCTTTTGTGCAAGAAGATGACATTATCCCTACATTTCCTAGTGATGGCATTTCCTTTTCCAACAAAATTCCCACTAGAGATGATGAATTAATGATAAATGCTTACCCTTCTCCTAAAGTTTGTCTTACCCATAAGCATCCCTTAGAGAAAGAAGATGAAATAATAAGAAATTTCCTTAATTCTCTCTCCCCTAAAGATCATATTGAACATATTTTGAGGAAAGAGGATGAGTTTAACACATCTATTGATGCTCTCCCTCCTAAGAATGAGGAATTAATAAACAATGTTATCTCCTCTCCCGAAATTGACAATACTTCAAACATTCCTTTCAACAACTTCACTATTTGGGATGAACCATTAGAAGAAGGTGTAGATTATTCTCTACCCCATGAGAGAACCCTAGCCAAAGGGGATGAAATTAAGATTGAAAACTCCCTTGATAGTTTCTCACCTTCCTTGAATCTCAATTATTCTCCCTCTAAAAATAAAGCATCTCCCTCTCCTCAACTTGGTTCTACTCATAAGGAAACCCTAGTTCAAAGAAAGATGGTTAACATCTCTTTCAAAGATCTCCCCCTCAAAAGTGAGACTTTAGAGAGTGATGTTGATTCTTCTCCTAGAGAGTTTATTCCCCATGTAGATCCTTTGATGATAGAGGATGATATGACCTTTCCTAGTATTACTCTTCCTACTAGAACATCAATGCCTACCCCTTGTCTCTCTCCTAAAATTGATTTAATCCGTGATGAGATTTTAGTGCAAGAGAAGACTATCAATAATTCTTCCAACACTTTTGTTCATTCCTCTAAACCATCCTCAATCAATTTGATATGTGTGAGTGAAACACCTAACAAACCTCTCTTCACTGTCCAAGGTGCTTGTCCTTCTCAAAATTCTCAACCTTTAAATAAGCCTATCTTAGTGGTTCAAGGTGGTTATGCTAATGATTTTTTTTGCACTCTTAAGAAACCTATTATTACTGTACAAGGAGGTTATTCTACTAAGAGCCCTTATGAGTGTGCTAAGCAACTGACTAGAGAGAGTTATAATGTGGTTGCTCATACCTATAATACTAGAAATAATAAGCAGCCTAATCCTCCTCCTGTTATCCCAACTTCACTTCCTCCTTCCCAACCTATTCTTCCTCAAGCTTCATGTATTTCACAATTTCTTGGTAAGGAATATGATCTCATAGAACAACTTAAAGCTACCCCTGCTAAGATATCCCTTTGCGATTTGATCCAAACTTCTTCCGCTCATCATGGAATGTTACAAGATGCCTTGAAAGATTTGAATGTCCCTCCACCTAATACATCTAGTAATATAGTATCTTTGGTTAACTCTGCGATGAATCCTAAAGCTCAAATTATGTTTACTCAAGATGAGTTGCCTAATAGTGAAATTCAACATCAATATGATCCCTTGATGATTGTGGTTATCATAAATAACACTGCTATAAGACGAACACTGGTAGATAATGGTTCTGGCCTTAATGTGTGTAGCATTAATCTATTGCATAAGATGAATGTGGATACATCCCTTATTGAGCCTGACTCTCATCCCATTCGAGGCTTTGATAATGTGGCTAAGTCTTCATTAGGTATTATCACCTTACTCATCATAGTGGGACCTGTTACTTTGCCTACTCCTATCCATGTTATGTTAGGAAATGTAACATACAACTTTTTATTAGGGAGACCTTGGATTCACAGTATGCAAGCTGTCCCCTCTACATTGCATAGACAAGTTAAATTTATTTATAACAATAAGACATATACCTTGATAGGTGATACTAATTTTCAAGCTTGTTTGCAAACATCTACTTCCAAAGGGAGTTCTTCTAAGCCTTCCTCTTCTAGTGATGACTCGTTAAACAAGATACCTATGGATGAATCATTACCCTCTGATAATCAAAATTCTTTGGATGAGTCTGAACTTCCTGAAGAAGATTCTTCTCAACTTGAATCTACACATGAAAAGGCTTTTGATCCTGAGAAGGTTCTCACAGAAGACGATTGGGGATCTCTTGATTTTAATCCCACCTTTGTAGGTGAGTATAGGGTTCCTCCTAGAGAGCTTAAAGTTAAAAAGAAGGAAGAAACTAGAGATCAATCAGTCTTACCTAAACCTATGAGCAATAATTTTGTGGCCGCTTCTCAAACTTCTTCTCCTCACACCTCTAATTCTAAAAAATTTGATTCTTTGTCTTATGAAAAACCACCTTTTCTTTCTGAAATGGCTAATCGTTATGGTCGTGGTTTCCACATTTTGGCTAAGAGTGGTTATAATGGAAATGGTTGTGGCACAAATGAACAAGGAATTAAAGTTCCTTTAGAACATAACATGCATGAATATTCATTTGGACTTGGATATAATCTTTCTAAGCCCACCAAAGCATCTAAAAGACCATATCTCAATGTGAATGCTATATTTAGTAGTGATGATGATCTCACTTCAACTAAATCATCTTCTACTTCTATCAACTCTCATTCCCCCCATAAGGAAATATTGGCGATGAACAAATCTCTTTATGAATCCCCTCAAATTTCTAAATCCACTTATGAATCTTTATCTCCTATTCATCATAAAGTCCTTTCCTCCAGGGATAAGGCTCTAATAAATTACACTCATCTCTCTTCTAAGATTTCTCATAACCTTCTTTCTTCAATTTTTATCATTTTATACATGTTTTTGATCTCACTTATAGTTGAGCATTTAGCATGTCATATTCAAATACCTCATTCAATCTATCATGTCTTTAAATAACATTAATGGCTATTATGTTGCTCATCATTATGTGACATTGGTAGCTCATTTACTGGGGGCTCATTGTCATTCATGATGGTACAATTCCAAGTGCAATCATATTTTTGAAGCAACATAATAGCCTAATTTTTCTATGTTATCTCTTGTTCCTATGGGGTAATAATGTGGAAATATTGATCATCTTTTCTTTAGAATCCTCTTTTCCTAGATATGGGAGAAGATGTGTATTCTCTTTCTTACCTTACCCACTTCTTGTGAGGATCATTTTACATACACTAATGTCTTGCTTGCATGAACTCATGTGAGTATGTAGTACATTTTGCTTATGTCTAAATCTCTCCCTGGAAGATTGTGTAAGTCCTTCTCATTGACCTTATCCTTGGGAGGCAATGATCTTTTCTTATTTTTATCTAAGGATCCACTTTTTCCTATTTTGTGGATGGTGTGAACTTTATTACTTGATGTTATTCCTTGTATGCATTTGTTGTTGTTTGTTCAAGGATTCTCTCTTACAAGGGGTGTAAGTCCTTGACTACAACCTCTTTTGCACTTGGTAAAATACATCCACAATGAATTCAATCTCCCAATTGGGTTAAAAAGAGCATCATCCTTCATTAAGAATCACTTTCACCTCGCAAAAGAAGGAAGTATTGCATTCTTATTCTCTTCTTAGACAATTCCTCTCAGGGATAGGTGTCTTTTGTACAAAGATCTCTTCTCCTCTAAGGATCTCCTTTACACATACTACAAGATATCCCTTTTCAACTATCTTATCCTTGCTTAAAAAGTGCAAAACTCTCTTGCTTGGATCTATGACATTGTTGCATTTTTGGGATATCTTCTTTTAAGGTAGGTATCCTTGTTCTACTTTACTTATGACATAAACATTACACTTTTTGAGCAATGGGTCATTCTCGGAACCAGAGCACAGACTCTTAGAGCGAGATGTCTCCATTTTTCTTTTATGCAAGGTGATTATTCTCGGAACCAGAGCATAGACTCTTAGAGAGAGATGTCACACTTTTTTACTATACATATACAGGTTGTAGCATACTCGGGCATAGACTCCTATGAGGTGCTTCTAACCTCCCTTATACACACATGCATGAGGTTGAGTGGAACTAGCGGCATAAGGCTAGACTTTCTCACTCTCCTCCCTTACATGGATCACCTAGACAGACTCTAGGGGCTAGTTTTCCATGTCCTTTTTCCCATGGATCACCTAGACAAGATCTAGGGGTGAGAAGTCCATGGTTTCTCTCTCACTATTCTGCTCATGGATCACCAATGTGTGTATTCATGCTTTTTTTCCTTTCTTTTCTTCTCTTTGCATTTTGTTTCCATTTACATCCTTCATCTTGTGTTAGAGAACTCTCAAATACTCACACTCTTTGTTGTGTTGGAATTGATATTTAGTCCTCTTTCTTACCAAATGATTCTCCATTAGTTTTTGATCTCATATCAAATCTTCTTGTGAGCATTTGTTATCAATATTCTTTAACAATTCGAAGTGGTAAACATGATACCCTGTTTCAACTCACTAAAATTAGCAAGCCAAAACAGGGGGGGCATATAGCTACCCTCGAATTTTCATCACCTTCCTTAGTAAGCATTAGGTGATTTTGTGATCTAAAGTGTGTTTTGTAGGGTGCGGTTCCTAACTATGTACTGCAGATACCGCTGGGGGCTTCGTTCGACAGACTTATGGATATATCCTTTTTCAAATAATGTTTACTTTTCTGTACTTTAGCTTGCATATGCACGTAGTGTTCATGTGACCGCTAAAGTGGGGGCTAAATGTAGCGTCGTAAATTGTACACACTTGCTAGGGTGGTACAATTTCACACCTAGTTTAGCACCCGCCTTGGCGCATTTTGCATTTTGCATTGCATTTCCCCTTTAGCACTTAATTAATTAAATTAATTAGGTCTAAGGTTCTATTTTATCATCTCCCATATCATAAAGTTGGGCCCTTTTCATTAAAGTGTGCCCCTTTCATTTTATTCCTCTAATACATCATTTAATCAAAAACCCTAATTAGGTCCTATCTTGAACTTGGGGGCTTGATTTCGGGGGTCAAAACATCTCGAAATCACCTGTAACTTTGGGATTCGCTCTAAAATCATCATATCCAATGGCCCTGAAAATTTGGTGAAAAGTTGTCGGGACCATGGTGCCCGGAGTGCACATGGTCCCGGACATTTTTCCGAAAATTTTAGGAGAGTGATCCAATCATAAAATAAAGCTTAACCCTAAGAAATTGGCGGGAGATTCAATCTCTAGGTTGGCCAAAAGTTGAAATTAAGACCTAGGGTTTCATATATAAAAGCTCTCTTTCTTCATTTGAAAGGATGGGAATTTTTGGTTTCAAGAACCTTCTATGCAGCGAAAGAGCAGATCTTCGAAGACTTCAACAACATTCAACATCCATCCATCAAGCATTCATCAATTTCATTCATCCATTTAGGGCTTTGAAGACATTGAAGAGCAATAGGGGATCACCAACTAAAGATTGGCTTGTACCCCTCCCTTGGGGTTGGGTATGATTTCATGTTGTTTTCATGTCTTTGCATAAGCCCCATTATATCATTTGTATTCATGCTTTAGATCACTTTGCATCTTGATTTGGAGCATTTACATTATCATTTACAAGCAATTAGGGTTTACTTTCTAGGTTGCTCTAGCTTGCTTACTTTCATTTTAGGATCTTGCACACACACAAGGTCTGCACACACATTACTTTTACAATACAACTTGGCTATTCATGGAGGTGGAAATCACCAAAGCGGGGGTTTGACTAAGGCAAAACCCTATATAGCCGCCCAAAACACCTTTTCAGATATAAGTGCAGGTTTCGTGATTCAGACGACACCGCAAGTTGCAGATCTGAAAGAAGCAGACGAAGATAGAACAACACACCAAATTTCAGAACAAAAGACCAGGACAGGGGCGTGGGGTGCCCTAGTCGTGCCAGGACAGGGGCGCTAGGTGCCCTGGTCCCTCTGTCAGACAGCAGTTTTCAACATTTTTGACAGCTTTCTAGGTTGCAAAACAGCAGTTTCCGGAGCAGTTTCAGGGGCAGAATCAGGACAGTGGCGCCCGCACCCCCGTCCCGAACATTTTCATTCATATTTTAACACCGGGTACGCATTTACATTCTTGTCTTGTCCTTGTGTTTACAGCTTTCCATTGTTTAAGTTCAATTCTGCAATCTTGTTATTAGTTCATACTTGCACTTTGGGGTTAGGAATTGAACTTGCATCATTCTATCTTTCAATTACAACAAAGGAATAGAAATCCTAATAGGTAGCCCATGGCTCTCTCTTCCACAAAAAGAAGTAGCCAATTGTGTGATACCTCTAGGCTCTTTTGTATTCCACAAATGTGTGATTGAAAGTGAGATTAGGGCATGTTTGCTTAGTGTCACTTTTTCCCCCACACACTTCCATGGACTTGCCACCTTCTATAGGAAATTTATCAAAAATTTCAGTCATGTGTGTGCACCAATTCTTGCTACCATCAAGGGTGGACAAAAGACAAAGTTTGTTTGGACAAAAGAAGCAAATGATGCATTTCAATACCTAAAGAATAGAGTGTCTCAGTACCCTATACTGATCCTTCCTGACTTCAACAAAGTCTTCACTATGGAGAATGATGCAAGCAACTTAGCCATAGGTGCAGTCCTAAGCCAAGAGGGGCAGACAGTTGCATTTTTCTCAGAGACACTAAATGAGGCAAAAAGGAAATATTCTACCTGTGACCTAGAGCTTTATGCCATGGTCCAAGCCCTCAAAAAATGGAGACACTATTTTATCCCAAAGGAGTTTGTGGTATACACGGATAACCATGCTTTAAGTTTTCTAAATTCCCAAGAGAAGCTCTCTATCAGACATCTTAAATGGGTGGAATACTTGTAGGCCTACACATTCAACATTAAACACAAAAAAGGTGTGGCAAAAAAAGTTGTTGATGCCCTTACCTGGAGAGTGGGTCTGATTGAAGAAGTTTAGTTGTAGAGTGTGGGAGTTGAGTCCCTCAAACACTTGTACCTGGATGACCCTAATTTTGCAAAAATATATCAGGTCTGCACCAACATGGTGGGAAGATATCACATTGATTTCTTTGAATATCTGATTCAGAATGGACTCCTATTCATGGGAGAACAACTATGCATTCCAAAGTGCTCCATGGGAGCAAACATAATTAGGGAGAAGCATTGTGGTGCCCTAGGAGGTCACTTTGGCATTGAGAAGACAGTAGACATGGTGAAAAGAAGTTACTTTTGGCCCAAATTGAACAAAGATGTCAAGAAGTTTGTGGAGACTTGTCAAAGGAGTGACAACAAATCAAGGCCTATATCAACCCCTACCAATTCCTTCAAGACCTTGGGAGTCTATCTCCATGGATTTTGTATTGGGTCTGCCCAAGACCAAACAGGGATTTGACAGTGCTTTTGTTATAGTTGATAGGTTCAGCAAAATGGTCCATTTTGTACCATGCAAAAGCACCAATGATGCATCCCACATAGCCCATCTCTTCTTCAAAGAAGTAATCTAGATTTATGGTCTCCCTCAATCCATTGTGTCAGACAGGGATGTCAAGTTTCAAGGTCACTTTTGGAGGACACTCTTCAAGAAATTGGGGACTAATCTGACCTACAGCTCTACCTACCACCCACAAACAGATGGGCAGACTAAGGTAGTTAACAGATCATTAGGCAACCTCCTTAGATGCCTAACTAAATAGTATGCTCAAAGTTGGGATCAAATTCAACCCCAAGCAGAGTTTGCATTTAATGACTCCATCAACTGGTCAACAGGGAAAACACCTTTCCAAGCAGTCTATGGTCTTCACCCCAAAGGACCATTAGACTTGGTTGAACTTCCATCTTACTTCAAAGTCAGTGCTCAAGGCCAAGAATTGGAAGAATTGATTGCAAAAGTGCAACAAGAGGTGAAGGAAGCCTTGCAAAGATCTACCTTGAAATATAAGGAGAGTGCTGACAGAAGGAGGAGGGAGATCCACTTCAAAGTGGGAGACAAAGTTTGGGCATTTCTCAGAAAGGAGAGACTACCTAGGGGCCGATACTCCAAGCTTCACATGAAGAAAGTTGGCCCCTGCAGCATACTCAACAAAATAGGTGAAAATGCCTATGAAATCTCTCTACCACCAACCTTGCAAATCTCCCCAATCTTCAATGTGGCCAATCTCACACCATACAAGGCACTAACAGGTCAAATGGATGCACAAGGGGAAGCAACCAACATCAATGAGGAAGATTATGTCACCAATATACCCCAAAGCAAACTAGTAGAGTTGGAAGCCATCTTGGACACTAAAGTGTTGAAACAGACCAGACACAAGACCTACCTGCAATATCTTGTTAAATGGAAGGGGTTACCTGACATTGATGCCACATGGTTGACTCAAGATCAAATCCAACTACATGGGACTTCGGTGGAGTAGTTGTCCTCAAGTAGGAACTTGAGTTTTGAATCTCTAGGTGAGTATGGTGTAGGGGCACCTACTCCAAACACATATTCTCACACCCCTATGGCCTCTAGTCATGTTTTGGCATAAGGGATAAAAGTTGTATCTTTTTGTAAGACCCTAGCCCCAAGTTGGCATTTTATGAGCCTTGGTCTAACTAGTGGTCAGTTTGGCTCCAACACCCTAGCCATAGGTAGATTCATGATTTTGAGGTTAGGATCCATTAGGGATCACATAAAATGTGTCTTGACCAAGTTTGGTCATCATATGAACAAAATTGCAAAATGTGCAAAAGTTGCTCAAAAAGTTGTCATGCAACTTTTGAGCAACTTTTCAAAAAGTTGTCATATTAAAAAACCGACTCCCCTAAATCGCTAGTTGGTTCAAATTAGTTATGTAACCATTGGGGAGTGCCTACATATGCCTCATAGGTGAATGTAGGCCAAGAGAAGTAAGATTGGCAAATTGAAACAATAAAACTACCCTACTTTCCTGCAAATTTTGTGAAGAACAAACTTGTATGAATCTGTACGGCCAAGAGGACATGTCTTTCTTAGACCAAAAGTTTTACCTCTAAATATAATTTCATTTTCACTTGGTTTCATGTTTTGATTCATTGTATTCTGAGAGTTATCTAGATTTTGGTGAAGTTGCTTGGTTTGAGGCCTAGAAACTAGGGCTCTGATAGGATTTGCACTTGCAGATCAATTCCATCATGGGGGAATGATGCCCTTTGGTGGAATATAAGGTCATTCCATGTACATTAACATTCTAAAGGTTAGAGGTATGTTCTTGTAGGGGGATAGGTTTGCCACCATACCCTAGGTGTACATCCTTATGTGTGCACCAGTTGTGACTTAGGACAGTCACCATAGGTTTCTGTTGGGGATTCATCAAGACTCTAAATCCTAGTTCTAGAGTTTTTTTCCACACCCTTACATGCCTCCATATTCAAATTTTGCATTTGCATTGAAAGGTGAGTACTTGTAGTTCACTTGGAGACCTAATTAGACCTAATAGTCGGTCTAGCACTGAAGGGATAGTAACCCCTATTTGTCCTCACTCCTTGATGCTTTGACATGTTGTGTAAACCCCAAAAGGGTATCTGAATCCCTAACCTTTTCATTGACTTGCTTAAAGATGTTGAAGCTTATGTTCAATTTTCCTTCAAAAAGGGCTACAAGCCAAACCCTTGGCTTGTGAAGCAAATGGGTGTTGTGGATTGGTTCAAGGTGAAAGAACCAATGGAACTCCAAAATTAGGACCCAAAAAAGCTAGGACAGTGATTGTAGGCCACTCCTGGTCCTATCCACCACCTTGTGGGGTTTGATTGCATTTTGGCTAGAAGGATCCCTTAACAACTACTCTTTTGTTTTGTGTCTTGGACTTGGGTTGACCTAGTGATTAGGCTACCTTGGGTGTAGGGGTTATGATAACCTTTCTACTTTCCCTCACTATACTTGTGATTGGTATTGGTCCTTGGCACAATGTTGAGATAGTTGAGACCTTGCCTCACCACATAGCCTTTGATAGCTTCCGCCTGCCACTGCTGCATCAGCTTCCTTTATCACTGATGCTATCCATGAAAGATTAATAGGAATAAAGAATGGGAAGGTAGATAGGCCTTTTGGATAGTATTCCCTCCTTATGCATTTAATTTTATTCAAGGGTGGTGATTATTTTTCAAGTGGAATGGATCTTGTAAAAGAGAAGAATGGAGAAAAGATGCCAGTGCAGTTATGGAGTACAATGTTGTTGTGGGACAGAGAAGATGCAAGCTTTCTAAAGTTTGAGAAATGTTTTGCATCCAAGATTAGGACTCTTATCTATTCAGAGAATCCAAGAGTCCCTAAGGTTCTTTTGGAATTTATTAAGCCAAAAGAGTTTGCAAAGAATATAAAAATTGTTCACAATTGGGGTGATATTTACTTATACCCTATCTCCACAGTTTACAGAGTATATGGTTTCCCAGGCACTCCATTTTTGTTACCCTATCAGGACCCTCTTAAAGTGGGAATTGCAGTGATACTCAAGCAAATTGGTGGTGTAAAGGAGGTAGAGTTAACATGTAGAGGTAAAGGGACCATTTTCCCTACAGTTACCATAGCACACCAATTTGTGATAATTAAAGGAGGTTGTAAGTGTTTTGAAGATTTCCTTCAACCGTATCATTTGTCAAGTAAAGTATCCCGATGTGGTGACCTTGAAGACTCCTTCAACGGCATGTTTAGAAAGAGGGCAATATATAGAGGTAAACCACACCAATTCCAATTTCCTGAAGACCTCATTAGGAATGAATTTGATCTAGATGAGAGAGAGTTGAGGAAGGAAAAGTGTGTGGCTTATAAAAAAGCCTTAGATTTTGTACATTAATTTGATACCAGCTATGACCCATTATCTAGCTTCCACCCTTTTGAGGAGAAGATAAAGTTCCTAATTCTTTGTTTTGAGGATGTGATGCAGACTTTGAAAGAAAAGAGGGAGGTTGTAATTAAAAACAACCCTGAGAAAGCAAGACTAGTTCTAAGTAGGTCTGCATCCACAAGAGCAATCCCTCCTTGCGACTACATGTTACATAAGAAGCCCAATTACAGTGTGTTGATGCCTACAATAGGGGAGCCCTCTACTTCAAAGGGGAAGATGAAAATACAGGATGTCATTAACATTCAAGATAGCCCAAAGAGACAAAGGGTGGGAAAATAAATACAATCTGATGAACCTTTGTACTCTCTGTCTCAATCCCCTATCCATATAGGAGATGAACAGGCAGTAACTGAGCAACTGTTGCAGTTAGGCAGCCTTGGAGAGATAGCATATACATATGATGAAGTGGAAGAGGGAATGCCAGAAGAGCCCCCTACTGCTGAAATGAACATCACTGCTAATGAGTTCAAAGGCCAGGAGTGGGATCCTGAGATCAAACAAGCCAGTAAAGATTTCCTGGCTAACAATAACTTTATCACATCAGGAGCTTTCATGCCATTTGTGTGGAAGTAGAACATTGATATGTTTAATGCTAGGTGTGAAAAGAGGAAAAGTGAGCAGCCTCACAAAGATCTAGCTGTGGTGTAGGAGGAAATAAAGAAAGAAATGACTGATGAGCTTAAGACCATCACTCCTGAGCAGGGAAGAGACATGGTGGCACAGGCTGGGGTACTCATTCTCCCCGAGTGGGACATAGCAGATGCCTTGGTATTAGAGGCAGTAAGAAAAGAGACCAAACCTATGGAGGGGGTCACTTTCACTAAAGATAATGTTGCACTGGTCATGTGATCTCTTAAAAGAGATGAGAATAAGAGAAATAAGAAAACCCCAGGGTCAAGTTACCTTGGTGGAATGATAGTAAAATAGTTTAGAGCACTGGGGTAGTGGAAGCTGCTAGCACTATACTAGAAACTACAAAGTTTAGTGTTGCAATGGCAGAAAAGGAGGCCAAGGAAAAGGTAGATCTCCAGGTTAACCTAGAGACAGTTTTAAAAGCCTATAATAGTGCCAAGGAAGAGGTAAGGGGTAAAGAAAGCATCATTACCAAACTACAAAGCCAGTTGGCAGGACAATACCATCAAGGTGAGTCTTCAACACTGATGATCTCCTCTTCTCCTGCAAGACCTCCACCTACCAGCCCCATCATTGAGCTCCCACCATCTCCAGCACCTTCTAGCTCTCAGTTGGTTGAGATTACTCCTCAGGAGTTGGAGGATTTAAAATAGGCTCAAGCCTTGTATGCAAAGAAATATGAAGAAAGAGTAAGGGCTACAATTTCAAGTTTTGCTGACACCATTGGGGGCTCATTATTATATAACATATGAGAAAGATTCTATATATGTGGAATGAACTTAATGGAGATAAGGCTGTTTTAATGCCTATTTTTGACAAGTGGAAGCCTAGAGAGTAGGATTTGGAGCTTATTTGTGTATCCTATGATGAAGCAGGGGCTGGTCCTATTATCAAATCCACTTGTGATACCACAAAGGACCTGGTAAAATTAGCAGAATGAATAGATAATGCAGATAGGAAGATCAATTTGTACAAGAAAGAGTACACTGCTCAAGCATTTGAATTAATTCCAGGGGGTTTTGCTAACCCAGTTCAATTGAAGGACAAACAAGTATGGCTTAAGGAATTAGAAGCCAAATTGTCAGTTAGAGTAAAAGGAATTATTAACTCAGAAGATGCTTCCTTTTTTGTCATAACAATTGAGGAGATACAAAGAATCAAATCTCATTATGGTTTTCTCAATTCAGAGGTTAACAAAATGAGAAATTTTTGGAAAAGGTTAGCCAAGGAAAAAGAAAAAATGGTTAACTTCACATATCCAGCTAATGATGTATACAATGAGTGGACAAGAAAATATGCCATACAGGATGTGGAGCCATTAGAAGAGGTTGCAACTGGACAACAAGTAGAAGAAGCTACAGAGGTTGAAAAGGACTTGTAACCGCATTTGTAAAAGATTTTGTAATTTCTTCTTGAGAAGAAATGATTGTAACAAACTCTCCTAGGAAAGTCTGAAGCTTTGTATGCATCCATATTGTTATAAATGGATACCAAGACTAGTAGAAAAATGATCACAAAGAATTGTAAGAAAACACTGCAGAAATTTATCTGAGCTTTTCCAAGTTTTAATGGAGAATATTCGAAGGTTTCTTGTAATACTTTTTTGAAGAAAATATCAATATACAGACAATTGGTTTTGAAGTTAAAACTTTGTGTTGTCTTCAAATGTGTTTGCAAGTGTTTACTGTTTCATTCTATATAATCTAGGGTTATTTCATTTGAATATGTTTTGTAAGGCAACTTTCAGTAGATATGTTTCTTAGCTTTTCTCTTTAGGAGGGGAATTAAATATGCAGGAATCACTTCTACTAGTAAATTCCTTGTGAGATATTTTGAATCTTGATGAGCATAGTTTAATTTGCTATGAATAAATTGTTATGTGTGTTAGGCATATATAGGGATCTACAGAAGCCTAACTAATGGGATATGTATAGATATTTGATTGTGGGAGTATTGTTTGAACTTAGATGACTCTGTGACCTTGGATAAGTCACTGGTATAGATCAAGGTTGTCTATTACATATTTTGTAGGTCAATACTAAATATGAGTACAATTTTCATTCCTTTGTTTCAATTAGTTTTAAGGTGATTAGATCCACTAGATTTCCGGACTGGTTTGCTGTGGATTTATCTTTTAAAAGTGTGAATTTAGTTCACAAAGGTATACTTGCTTGGACTTTGAATAGGTCTGAAGTGTAGAAGGTTAAATCAAACCTTGTCATATGTTGTCCTAGAAGTTTCCTTCTCTTTAATATCTCTTCTACACACAGAGTTATCATATCATCATAAGGATGTTGAAGTGAATCAGATTTTGAAGACAACAAAAGTGGCGACTCTGCTGGGGAGAGTCATAATAAGGATCCAGATGTAGACTTGTGTTTACATTTATAAAGAAAATCATTATGTGTTTGTGGATTAGATCAATGTGTTAGTAAACATAGTAGTGGTGCTCGGAGGTCTCTATCTGGAAGTTCCCTCTATTTTCCTTTGATATATGATTTTGGTCTAAAGATTTCCAATATTTTTTCAAAACTTGTTTTCATAATTCCCATAGTCTTGTGGGTGGTGACTCTATTATCTTGGAACCAGTCCTTGTGAAGTACAATAAGAAAGGAAGACAAGCATAATGTAAGGAGGAAAAAACACCAGATCATTCATGAAGAAGCACCCTCGTGAAACTTTGCAAGAAGGTTTGCCAGAACAACCATGAAGAGGTCATAAGAGATCAGTGCTCCATGAACCATCAAATGTTGCTTGGGTGCAAAAGAACAACAACATCGATAAGATACCTAATCGACCTATTTATTCAAAGTTTAATTCTTCTTCCAGAGAATCTGAACATGATATACTAGGTTTCCATTCTGGATTGTTTGGAAATATAGATAATGCTCATTCTATAAATCAAGATATATCTCATGTTAGTGTGTCTGCAAGAGATAGGACTAGTTCAAATGCAATTAGACATTATGTTCCTAGGACAATTGATGGAAACATCAGCTTGATTGATATAGATCAAGTCAATTTATCTGACTCTGAGGAGAATTTCCTTGATGAGGATGAAGTGTCACAAGAAATAGAAAATTTAAATAGGAGAGTTCATCACTTAATCTCCTTAAGAGCCCAAAAGGAAGCAAATAAGGAGAAGGAGGTTAAAGAAAAATTAATGGAGAGAGATATGCTTCTTAGATAGATAGTCGATCTTGAATTATTGGCTAAAGAAAAGGAAAAGAGTGATGAGGAAGGCCCTGTGATCAGAGAAATTATGATCCCCAAGGCTAAGCCAACATATAGGTCAGTAGTCCAGCCAAACAAGGAAATGCTTAGTGATTCACAACCTCCTAGGAATAATGTTGATAAAGGAAAGAAGAAATGGGTGGTTGATGGAACTGGATCTAGAAACACTGAAGAGATTTCTCATAGGCTATCAACACATGAGAGAGAGATGGAAAGAATGAGGAAGGAGAAAGAGGATCTCCAAATGGAACTAGAGAAAGCTGAGTTGGAAGCAGCAAATCAGGAAGTGAAGAGAAAAATTAGTTACCTAAAAGCTCCCCATATCATTTTCCCATCAGAAGATCTTAGTAAGCCTGATCCTCAACAAATTTCTCTTCCCCCGATTAAGATTCAACCTACTATGCCTACTAATAAAGCATCAGTGAGTCAAACCCCTGTGAACAGTCAGCATGGTAAAGTATCTCAGTCCCTAATTCCAAAAGTCAGAATGAACATAGGAAATAATAATGTTGCTCCCCCTTTTCAAAGGAGACCCATCAATTTAGAACAGTATAGGCAATTGTTCTTTGATGGGATCCCAGGATATCCCAACCATGTTCCTACTGAGTTAAGGGACAGGCTCCACAAGTTTGCTAGAAATAATGCAATTAGTGCTGAAGAACATTTCAAATCTTTTGGGGACCTAATAAATGACTATGAGATAGGGGATGAAGATGTTATAATGAAACTGTTTGTTCAGTCCTTGGTTGATGATGCAAGAGATTGGTACAAAGGTCTTTCAGTTAATAGCATTGGGTCATGGGAGGATTTTAAGAATTGTTTTCAAGAACAATACGATGATAAAACAAATGTGAGCTTCATTCTCAATAAATTTAACAATATCAGAAAGTCTGATAATGAAATAGTCACCGACTTCAATGCCAGATTTCAAAAGGCCATGCATAGATTATATCAGGTGATGAGGTTCGATGATAACATGTGTTTGAATAATTACTATAATGCATTTGATTCTAAGATGGCCTATATCTTGAGGGATAAAAATCCACATAACTTAAGGGATGCTTTTAGGATCGCCATTAATGTGGAAAGCAACAAAAAGGCATCTAGGAAGTTAGGAAGAAGAATAGATGGTAGGTTATGGCAAGAAACAAAACAACAACCTAGCAAAGCAGCTAAGGAGGAAAACAAGATAGAGAAGTTGGTCATTGCTATGAAGGATCTGACTACCAAAGTGAACAAAAATGACAAGCCTTATCATAACTGGCAAGATAGGCCCCCTAGACTGCATGACATGCCTTATAATACCAACTGGAAAGATGGCAAACCCTAGAATGAGAAGCCTAAAATTGCTCAAAATCAGGACACTCTAGATCCCTTAAAAGGGAAAAATGTCCATAATATAGAAAATACTCCCTGGTGTATTGCTTGTGACGGGCCACATTCTCCTCATCAGTGTACAGTAGCTCAAACTCTTGAAGAATCCATGAGACAAGAAGCTGAGCCTGACATTAACATGTTTGAGACTATGATAGAAAGTGATGAGGAATCTATACAAAGTGAATACAGTGATGTGCTAGATAATGAAAGGTTTGTTCAGGGACAACTAACCTTGGATTGGCATCCTACATTGAATGTGGTAACAATTGAGGATGAAGAAGTTCATCTTAGAAGGCCTAGTGAGGAAGAAGTTAAAAGTCTCACCAAAGCTACTATTGCTAAAGAAAAACACAATTATAACCTAAGGAGCACCAAGAAAGACACTGATCAGGGTGAACCTGGTTCCATGTTCATAAAAGAGATTACCCAAAAAGGGGCAACAAGTAGTGCTACCACTGTCCCTAAAATTGGTCAAGAAAAGAAGGAACGAGTTAAAGATGTACCCAAGAGTATAGATGATAAAAATACCAGTGATATACAAGGAGCTACCACAGCAAAAAGGGAAAGTCAATTCAAGGCAGAAAGAGTTAGGGCTAATACTAATTTAAGCAATAGTTCCACATTTGACATGGCTCAAGCTCTTACACAAATGAAGGTCACTATCCCATTAGTCGAATTACTAAAAATAAAAGAGCAAAGGGATGCAACTTTGTCTTTGTTTTCTAATATATCTAACAGTGACATAGTCCTACCCACTGGTTCTGCTAAAATTGGAAAGGATCAAGAATTCCAAACCCCAGAGGTTTATGTTGGAACCACTACACTCAAGAGCCTTCACAGGTAGATCCTTTTTATGTTACTTTGTTAGTAAACAACCGGTTGATAAAAAATTGCATGATAGATTCAGGAGTTGCTGCTAATGTTATGCCCTATGGTGTCATGAAAGAATTAGGACTATTAGTGACCACTGTATATGGAAAATGTTATGCTATGGATAATAGGGAAGTACCTGTGATAGGTACAATGAGAGATGTTGAAGTAAAAATAGCAGCATTCCCTAAGGCAACTTATAAAATGGATGTTATTGTTACTAACACTAAACCCCATTATGGTATGTTGTTGTCTAGGTAGTGGGCAGCAGCAGTAGGAGTAAATGTCCAACTGGATTTATCTTATGCCACCATTTCAATAAATGGAAATCAGGTCAAGTTGTATAGAGAACCACGTGCTCCTAGAGTAATTGAGAGTGTAAATCCTAATATGCTCAATTGTATGATTGATGTGGATCTTGATAATTTCAGACTACAACCAATTTTACCCCAGTTGAACAATACTGACCCAATTGTGGTTGAATTAGAATCACAACAGTATGGTTTATGGTAGATTTATTTTGATGGAGCTTGTTCCAAAGAAGGATCTGGAGTAGGGGTTCTTTTCGTATCCCCATCAAGTATAACTTTTAAGTATTCTTTCTTATTGGCTTTCCAATGCACAAATAATACTGTAGAGTATGAAGCCCTGTTATTGGAACTTGAGGTTGCAAAAAGGCATGGAATCTAGCTGTTGAAAGTGTTGGGGGATTCAAAATTGGTTGTATCTCACGTAAGATCCAAAAATGATAGATTAAAGAGATATAAACATGCAGTATGGGATGTCATTAAGCATTTTAGTGCATTTTCTATTAATTGGATAGAGCGATCAAAGAATATTATGGCAGATTTTCTAGCTAATGTTGCATTGAAAAATTATGATGCAACACTAACTGGCATCTCCACTGTGGAGATAAAATCTAGGCCTGCCATCCCTGATAATGTGTATAACTGGCAAGTTTTTGCTGATGATAAAGATATTCTTAGGTTCATCCAGTGTGTTGATGATTATGATGGATAGAAGATTGATTGCAATGCATTGGTGGAGCTGGTTGACAATAAGGAAACAGTGTTTGGAAATGACTTGGTTCAGTTGGAAACAAATGATATACCTAAAGGGTTAGTAGAGCTAGAGAGCATGTTCAGTTATAATGATAGTCACTTACATCAGCAGTCTACCACTAAGTTGGAAGAATTGGAGGAGGTAAACTTGGGGACTGAGTCATCCCCTAGGTTAGTATACATTGGAAAGAAATTACCCCCTCATGTCAGAATTAATCTTATTAATCTATTAAAAGGATAAAAGCATGCTTTTTCTTGGTCTTATGAAGACCTAAAGGCATATAGACAAGAACTTTTTCAACATGAAGTTCCTTTACTTCCAAATGCTAAGCCTTTTAGACAGAAGCAGAGACCTATTAATCCCTTGTTAGAAACTAAGATGCAGCAAGTTTTGACTATGTTAAGAGAAGGGGGGATTATCAAACATATAAGGCATTCTTCATGGGTCTCCAATCTAGTCCCAGTAAGAAAGAAAAATGGGGACATTAGATTGTGTGTAGATTTTAGAAATTTGAATGTTGCCTCTTTAAAAGATAAATACTCATCCCCAAATATGGAAGCTATGCTGCAGAGAGTAATAGGTTGTGATCTTTTGTCCATGATGGATGGTTTTTGAGGATACAATCAAGTGTTAGTGAGAGAATCTGAACAGTTTAAAACTGCTTTCACTACTCCATGGGGAACATATGTCTATGTCAGAATGCCATTCAGATTGAAAAATGATAGAGCTACATTCTAGAGAGCCATGGACGTAGCCATCAAAGAATTCATTAATATCATCATGGTGGTTTATCAAGATGATCTAACTTGCTTCTCCAAAAGGGCTGATGATCACTATGGACATTTGGAAAAGGTGTTCAACAAAGCCTTGGAATTCGGTGTGTCATTAAATCCCAAGAAATGTCATTTTGGGGTCATTGAAGGAAAATTATTAGGGCACATTGTCTCCAAGGAAGGGGTAAGAATAGACCCTGAAAGAATTGAAGCAATAAACAAAGTATCTGAACTAAAGAATGTTAAAGGTATTCAATCCTTTTTAGGCAAAGTAAATTTTGTTAGAAGATTCATTGCAAACTTTGCAGAGATAGTGAACCCATTGTCAAGTTACTCAAGAAGGATACCAAATTTTGTTGGGATCAAGAAGCCTCAAAGGCTTTTGATGAGATTAAAAAGGCCATTCAGGAAGCACCAGTGCTGAAATCTCCTAATTACAGTAAGCCCTTTTCTCTATTCTCTTTTGCTTCATACCATATGGTAGCTATAGTATTGTTACAAAAGGATAATGAGGGACATGAACATCCCATAGCTTTCTATAGCAAGTCTTTGCAAGTAGTAGAATTAAAGTATGAAACCATGGAGAAACAGGCTTATTCTTTAGTTAAAGTTGTCAAAGCTTTCAGGCCGTACCTTGTGAATGCAAGAATCACTGCTTATGTCCCACATGCTACAGTTGAGGATATTATGTCCCAGTCTTAGGTTACAGGAAAAAGTTGCAGATGGATCAATAGAATCCAAGAATTTGACTTGGAAATAAAGATCACAAAATTAGTGAAAGGCTTAGATCTGGCCAAGCTCATGACTGAATCTAATCTTCTGAATGTTGAGATAAACAATGTTGAAATCAAAAGTACTTCAGTCACTAGTATTGAAAGGCAACCTTGGTATTCAGAGATAGTCTGATTTTTGAAAAATGCTACATTTTCAGAAGGAATGACGCATAATCAAAGGACTCTGAAATTGAAGTCTCATAAATATGTTCTCATTCAAGGTGACTTGTTTTGGAGAAACGGAGATGGAGGGTTACTCATGTGTTTAGATGAATTCCAAGCAAAGAAAATGTTGATTGAAATGCATGATGGAATGTGCGGAGGTCATTATTCTGCTAAGACAACTGCTGGGAAGAAAGTCTGAGCTGGGTATTATTGGCCTACCCTGTTCAAGGATGCTCATGAATATATCAGGAGATGTGACCCATGTCAAAGGTTTTCATCCAAACTAAAATATGAATGAGCTCTTCCCTTGAACCCAGTTACAGTGGAAGTACCTTTTGTCCAATGGGGGATAGACTTCATTAGAGAGATTGTTGAGAGATCAGGAAGAGGTCATAGATGGATCATAGTAGCCACTGATTATTTTACTAAATGGATTGAAGCTATTCCTACCAGAAGAGCTACAAGTAAAATTGTTATTGATTTCTTGATGGATTGTATCATAACTAGATTTGGAGTTCCTGGGAAATTAGTAATGGACAATGCTATGAGTTTCAGGTCAGAAGAGTTTGCCAATTTTTGTACTAGTCATGGGATACTTATGTCTTACTCTTCACCCTACCATCCTCAAGGAAATGGGCAAGCAGAATCCAGTAATAAAAGCCTCTTGAATATTATCAAGAAAATCTTAGAAGAAAACAAGAGGTCATGGGATCAAAAGTTGAAACTAGCTTTGTGGGCAGACATAATCACTGTCAAGAAGGCCATTGGGATGTCACCATTTGAATTGGTATATGGCACATAGACTAGAGTGCCTGTAAACAATCATCTTCCAGTGTATAGGTTCTTGCAAGCTGAGGACATGGATTTATCAGAGCCTATGGAGGACCGAATGATCCAGATGGTCAAAATGGAAGAGATCAGAGCTCTAGCTCATAAGAGAAATCTGAAGATCCAAATGTAGTCCAAGTACTTTTTTGATAAAAGGACATCATCAAGGAAGTTTCAAATTGATGATATTGTTCTTTAGTGGAATGCAAGAGGGCAGGACAAAGGAAAGCACAAGAAATTTGAATCATTATGGATTGGCCCTTTTGTGGTTTGTGATCTAAATGGAAAGGATTATTATTTTGTGAAAAATATGAATGATGAAGTACAGGAATTTCCAGTGCATGGACAATTCCTAAAACATTATTTCTCTTGAAGTCCATGCACAGTAGGTCCTTTGTTTGTATATATTTGTTTGTTTCCTATTGTTTTGGTCTATTCTCTAGAGTTTTGAGTTTCTCGTGTTGACCTTGTGATCAACCATCCCCAGTCAGAGCCACTGTTATCACTATTTGAGAAATGGGTTTTATTTTCCCATGATTGGCTAAGTTTTTTGAAATTTTGAGTCAAGCACACTATTAACTGCTTTAAATTTTTGTTAAGTCTTTAAGGGTTTAGGGTTTTTGGTTTTAAATCACTCAAATGTCTGATTAAAACCCTCTGGTTTCTATTCCTACATTACTTTAATTCACTTAAGTAATGGGTCTTGGGGTCATATGAAGTGTTCCCCCTTGTCATTTTCCTAGGCGGTCATTAAATAATCATAAAATTTATGCCTTATGTCTCTTTCCTTCTAATGTTGTTAGGCCTAGTAAGTGTCACGCAGCTCTCAGATGGATCTATGGCTTTCACCATTTATTAGGTGAAGTTGTGAGTGTTTTAAGTCTTGCGAAATGGCAAAATGAAAAGCATGTTCAACGGTGTGCTTTTGGTCTAGTTTAACAAGATTCCATCTCACTCAAGATCTAATGGTTGGCATTGATTCGCAGCCAAAACCAGCAAGCAAATTACCTTTCACAAAATGGCGAAAAGGTTTGGTGGGACCTGGTGGTGAAGACTTTTCAAACGGCTAAAAGGTGATCAAGTTCAAGAAAAATCGACAGTTCGCGTTGTTTTGTGGCTGACAGATGCAAGTGTGTTATGCCCTATGAAGCAGTGAAAGGTTTTTTGGCTCGAGCGAAATAGGTTTAATAAAAGCATAACGAATGCGCAGGTTCAAAAAAATCCAACGGTTAGCACAGTTTCGCATAAGAGAGATGCTCGAAGGATAGCTTTCATGAAACAGTGAAATGGCTTGACGTTCCAGGCAAGTAGTTTATTTGGTTGAGATGGTGAGTAAGATGGATCCATGTGGTAGAAAGTCAAAGTAGTCAGCAAGTCAGATCAAAGGATTGAAAGGTGGGTCCAAGAGGATGAGTCATGTCACGAGGTGTGAAATGACTTGCAGATCCACATGGCAAGGATGAAGTGGAATCCGTTGTTTTCTCTCTGTGAATAAAGGGATGACATGTCAGTTCGGGAATGATTAGACACCAGGTGGATAGAGCTGAGTCAGAGGGCCCACATCTACCAAACCTTGGTAGGTTCTTAAGCATCGAGCAAGTTAGCTTTAATCTAGTGGTCTGCATGAGTTCGCAAAGGTAAAGTGCTCATGCTTTAAAGCCTGCAAAATAGCGAAAGGTTTTTGGGGCGTGAAGAATAGGTAAAGCATGAAGGTAAAAGGGGATCAACTCCGAAAAGATCCAAGGGCTCGTGTTGTTTCGTGGCTGTGAATTAACCGAACGTTAAGGCCTGCAAAATGGTGAAAGAGAAAAGAAAGTTCTTCCCGGCATAAATCTTGATGGTGACGTGTCGATTGACATGTGGTTTCAAAAGGGATTGAGGGTGCCAAGGTGTAACCGGCGGTTATAAGGGAAATACGACACGTGGCTGACCCGAAGCTAAACTCAAAGAGTTTTCCAAGGCTAATGGCTGAGTGCCACCTGGTATTCAGTAACCAGTGGAAGAGCATGGTAAGCAAAGCAAGCGTAAAGGTCTCGCTTAAAGGATGGTCATCTCAGGATTGATCCAATGCTTCGCGTTGTTTCGTGGCCCAAAGCTGAAAGAAGGTTAAGCTATGCGAAATAGCAAAAAATCGTTAGCCATCAGGATGAGGTGCGGTTAGTGAAAAGGCTGACTGTCGGGGTAAGAGTTAAAGGTTGGGTAGTTAGAGTCCCATCTAACACCTGGCATGGCTTCATGAAAGAAAAGTGCTCAGGAGATAAAGCCCACGAAATGGTAAAAAGGAAGTAGGGCCCAACGCAAAGGCAGAGATGTTAAGATAGTGTAAAGACCAATCAAGTTCCATTTGATCAGATGGTTGGCATGATTTCGTTAAGCGAAATTGCTAAGATGTTATGCTCTGCGAAATGGCAAAAGAGAGAAAAGGAAAATGCACAGGCATGTTGTGACCCGTTGGAGCAAAAATTTTGAATTCTTCTATGAATTCAATTCTGAAGGGATGGTCGAAGCATGTGATATCAACGTTGCAGTTAAAAGCTCGACTACCGTATATGATCTCGTATCGATTGAATGAAGGCATCATTCTGAACAATAGTTGTAGAGAAGCGGTTGCAGAGATAATTTCTTCAGTCATAGAGCAAGTTTTTTCGAGCAAAAAAAAGGTTCTCTTATACTCTTGTTTGGCAATCACTTAACAGTGTGTTTAAATTAAGGTTTTGATTTGTCACAGAACAGTTGGGGGTAATAGTTAGATTGCTTACATAATTTTTTAAAGATGGCACTTAAGAGAGAATTCTTAGGAAAGGTTAATTACCAAGAGAGGGCTATCTGTGATGACTTCCTTGAATAGCTGACATTGTCAACTAATGTGGCTGCAAAGATAAAAGAACTTGTGCCAAGAGCTCCTTGCCTACAAATAGGAGACAGATTATATGATAAGGGTAACTGGCTAAGAGACCCTTGAATTGGGTTGTCTAGGTTGGGATTTTTTAAAGTTGGATTTGGCATGAGAAACTCCTCAGCCCTGCAGAACAGTATCTGGGAGTTGGATGTAGGAAAATTGGTAGTCCCTGGAGTATTCATGGATGTGGATCTCCTAACCTAGATTGCACACAACTATGACCCAATTACAAGAAGTGTCAAGGATATCAGTGGCAAAACCCTCATTGAAATAAACAATGAGGAATTTAGAAGTGCTTTTGGGCTTAGTGAATTCACCAATTTTCTAGAGCCTATTAATTTTAAATCACTAGCTCAGGTATATAGTGTGCAGAGGAATGACCTTAGAAATGGGCCTCTCAAGGAATTCTTTGTGAAGATAGGTGGGTTGATAGTTGTAGGACCCAATAATGAAGATCCCTTCTCATTAAATCCATTCACCCTTAGGGCTAAGGTATTATATTGGTCACTTTGCCAAATTTTAGGAGAGGATGCTGAAGCAAATATGCCAACCCATTACATGTTGATGGTTGCTTAGATTTTGAATCCTTCTCTTGCAGTGACCTCTGATTATGCTTCCTTTATCACTAATGCTATCCATGATGGATTAATAGGAATAAAGAATGGGAAGGTAGATAGGCCTTTTGGATGGTATTCCCTCCTTATGCATTTATTTTTATTCAAGGGTGGTGATTATTTTGCAAGCAGAATGGATCTTGTAAAAGAGAAGAATGGAGAAAAGATGCCAGTGTAGTTATGGAGTACAGTGCTATTGTGGGATAGAGAAGATGCAAGCTTTCTAAAGTTTGATAAATGTTTTGCATCCAAGATTAGGACTCTTATCTATTCAGAGAATCCAAGAGTCCCTAAGGTTCTTTTGGAATTTATTAAGCCAAAAGAGTTTGCAAAGAGTATAAAAATTGTTCACAATTGGGGTGATATTTACTTATACCTTGTCTCCACAGTTTTCAGAGTATATAGTTTCACAGGCACTCCATTTTTGTTACCCTATCAGGTCCCTCTTAAAGTGGAAATTGTAGAGATCCTCAGGAAAATTGGTGGTGTGCAGGAGGCAGAGTTAACAAGCAGAGGTAAGGGGACCATTTTCCCTACAGTTACCATAGCACACCAATTTGTGATAATTAAAGGAGGTTGGAAGTGTTTTGAAGATTTCCTTCAACCGTATCATTTGTCAAGTGTAATATCCCAGTATGTTGACCCTAAAGACTCCTTCAATGGCATGTTTAGAAAGAGGGCAATATGCAGAGGTAAACCCCACCAATTCCAGTTTCCTGAAGACCTCATTAGGAATGAGTTTGATCTAGATGAGCAAGAGTTGAGGAAGGAAAAGTGGGTGGTTTATAAAAAAGCCTTAGATTTTGTACATCAATTTGATACCAGCTATGACCCATTGTCTAGCTTCCACCCTTTTGAGGAGAAGATAAAGTTCCTAATTCTTTGTTTTGAGGATGTGATGCAGACTTTGAAAGAAAAGAGGGAGGTTTTAATTAAAAACAACCCTGAGAAAACAAGACTGGTTATAAGTAGGTCTGCATCCATAAGAGCAATCCAACTTGGTGACTACATGTTGCATAAGAAGCCCAATTATAGTGTGTTGATGCCTACAATAGGGGAGCCCTCTACTTCAAAGGGGAACAGGAAGATACAGGATGTCATTGACATTCAAGATAGCCCAAAGAAACAAAGGGAAAAGAAATATAATCTGATGAACCTTTGTACTCTCCGTCTCAATCCCCTCTCCATATAGGAGATGAACATGTCGTAGCTGAGCAACTATTACAGTTAGGCAGCCTTGGAGAGATAGCATATACATGTGATGAAGTGGAAGAGGGAATGCCAAAAGAGCCCCCTACTGCTGAAATGAACATCACTGCTAATGAGTTCAAAGGCAAGGAGTGGGATCCTGAGATCAAAAAGGCCAATAAAGATTTCCTGGCTGACAATAACTTTGTCACATTAGGAGCTTTCATGCAGTTTGTGTGGAAACGGAACATTGATAAGTTTAATGCTAGGTGTGAAAAGAGGAAAAGTGAGCAGCCTCACAAAGATCTAGCTATGATGGAGGTGGAAATAAAGCAAGAAATGACTAATGAGTTTAAGACCATCACTCCTGAGCAGGGAAGAGACATGGTGGCACAAGCTGGGGTACTCATTCTCCCCGAGTGGGACATAGCAGATGCCTTGGTATTAGAGGCAGTAAGAAAAGAGACCAAACCTATGGAGGGGGTCACTTTCAGCAAAGACAATGCTGCATTGGTCATGTGGTCTCTTAAAAGAGATAAGAATAAGAGAAATAAGAACACCCCAGGGTCAAGTTACCTTGGTGGAATGATAGTAAAAAGAGTTCAGAGCACTGGGGTAGTGTAAGCTGCTAGCACTATACTATAAACTGTAAAGTTTAGTGTTGCAGTGGTAGAAAGGGAGGCCAAGGAAAAGGCAGATCTCCAAGTTAAGCTGGATTCAGTTTTAAAAGCCTATAATAGTGCCAAGGAAGAGGTAAGGGGTAAAGACAACATCATTGCCAAACTACAAAGCTAGTTGGCAGGACAATACCATCAAGGTGAGTCTTCAACACTGATGATCTCCTCATCTCCTGCAAGACCTCCACCTACCAGCCCCATAATTGAGCTCCCACCATCTCCGGCACCTTCTAGCTCTCAATTGCTTGAGATTACTCCTCAGAAGTTGGAGGATTTAAAACAGGCTCAAGCCTTGTATGCAAAGAAATATGAAGAAAGAGTAAGGGCTACAATTTCAAGTTTTGCCAACACCATGGGGGCCTCATTATTGTATAACAATATGAGCAAGATTCTAGATATGTGGAATGAACTTAATGGAGATAAAGCCATTCTAATGCCTATTTTTGACAAGTGGAAGCCTAGAGAGTAGGATTTGGAGCTTATTTGTGTATCCTATGATGAAGCAGGGGCTGATCCTATTATCAAATCCACTTGTGATACCACAAAGGACCTGGTAAAATTAGCAGAAGGAATAGATAATGCAAATAGGAAGATCAATTTGTACAAGAAAGAGTACACTGATCAAGTGTTAGAATTAATTCCAGGGGGTTTTGCTAGCCCAGTTCAATTGAAGGACAAACAAGTATGGCTTAAGGAATTAGAGGCCAAATTGTCAGTTAGAGTAAAAGGAATTATTAACTCAAAAGATGCTTCCTTTTTTGTCATAACAATTGAGGAGATACAGAGAATCAAATCTCATTATGGTTTTCTCAATTCAGAGGTTAACAAAATGAGAAATTCTTGGAAAAGGTTAGCCAAGGCAAAAGAAAAAGTGATTAACTTCACATGGCCATCTAATGATGTATACAATGAGTGGACATGTAAATATGCCATACAGGATGTGGAGCTGTTAGAAGAGGTTGCAACTGGACAACAAGTAGAAGAAGCTAGGGAGGTTGAAAAGGACTTGTAACCACATTTGTAAAAGATTTTGTAATTTCTTCTTGAGAAGAAATGATTGTAACAAACTCTCCTAGGAAAGTCCGAAGCTTTGTATGCATCCATATTGTTATAAATGGATACCAGGACTAGTAGAAAAATGATCGCAAAGAATTGTAAGAAAATGCTGCAGTAATTTATCTGAGCTTTTCCAAGTTTTAATGGAGAATATTCGAAGGTTTCTTTTAATACTTTTTTGAAGAAAATATCAATATACAGACAATTGGTTTTGAAGTTAAGACTTTGTGTTTTCTTCAAATGTGTTTGCAAGTGTTTACTATTTCATTCTAAATAATCCAGGGTTATTTCGTTTGAATAGGGGTTGTAAGGCAACTTTCAGTAGATATGTTTCTTAGCTTTTCTCTTCAGGAGGGGAATTAAATATGCAAGAATCACTTCTACCAGTAAATTCCTTGTGAGATATTTTGAATCTTGATGAGCGTAGTTTAATTTGGTATGAATAAATTGTTATGTGTGTCAGGCATATATAGGGATCTACAGAAGCCTAACTAATGGGATATGTATAGATATTTGATTGTGGGAGTATTGTTTGAACTTAGATGACTCTGTGACCTTCGATAAGGCACAGGTATAGATCGAGGTTGTCTATTACATATTTTGTAGGTCAATACTGAATATGAGTACAATTTTCATTCCTTTGTTTCAGTTAGTTTTAAGGTGATTAGATCCACTAGTTTTCTGGACTGGTTTGTTGTGGATTTATCTTTTAAAAGTGTGAATTTAGTTCACAAAGGTATACCCGCCTGGACTTTGAATAGGTCCAAAGTGTAGAAGGTTAAATCAAACCTTGTCATATGTTGTCCTAGAAATTTCTTTCTCTTTAATATATCTTCTCCACACAGAGTTATCATATCATTATAAGGATGTTGAAGTGAATCAAATTTTGAAGACAATAGATTTTTCTCTCGAAAGGGTCTTCCCACGTTTACTCTGTGTGTTCTATCTCTTTGTTGTTTAATTGTGTATGCTCATGCTTGTGCCATATTTTAGAAAAGATGTAAACTTGTAAACACTAGTTTGTGTTCCCCTACAAATTGACATTAGGGAAGTGAATTTCTGAGTGTAATGAATTACGATAGCCATTGAGTATCCTATAATTGTTATCCAAGTGTTGTATGTTACATCTGGAATGATTGTTCGATGGAGTGAAAGAAGTTTGTGTTGGCATATGGACACTCCAATGAGACATTGTGTGTGATTGAAGGTTTTGTCATTGATGGCAACCTTGCAATCCTATGGCACCGACAAGACATTATACTAGCAAAGCATCACACAGGCAACCTTGCAATCCTATGGCACCGGCAAGACATTATACCTGCAAAGCATCACACAGGCAACCTTGCAATCCTATGGCACCGACAATACACTATACCAGCAAAGCATTATTCAAACAAGACATTGCACCGGCATCAGCAAGATCACTCTACACTGGCACTGGCATAGAAAAGAGCATGTATACTGGCACAGAGGCCGATAGGATTTTTGATATGTAATATTTTGTTTATTATTGTAAGACAACTTGGAAAATTGTAAAATGACTCTTGTATATAAAAGAGATCATTGTAGTCATTTGTAGGATATGGATAGGAAGCATAAATAAATTATAAGGCAGACCTAATGTGCGAATTGTAGGTCAAGGGTATATGTAAAGAATAGAGCAAGAACCGGTACTGAAGCTGGCATTGAAGATGCTATTGTAAAGTATTATAGAATATTGGATTTGTGTAAATCCTCACTATAAGTCAGTGTGACTTCTTATTGAGCAGTGTGCTCTAGGCAGTTGGCCTTCCTGCATGTGCAGGCCCCTATTGTAAGTAATATTCTCTTATTGGCCAATAAGTGAATATTGTAGGTCACAAATCCCACCGTGGTTTTTCCCACACCAGGTTTCCTCATTAAACATCTTGTGTTATGGTGTTCTTTTCATGTGGATGTTTTTGATTCTGTTATTTCCATTAATTCTTACATACCGGTATACTGTTACTTTATGTTCTGCATATTCAGTTTTAAGAAAATCTCATTACCGGTCAGATACTGATTCACCCCCCCCTCTTAGTATCTATGGGAACCCTAACAATTGGTATCAGAGCCTGGTCCTCTATTTTTAGAAGCCTAATAGCTTGAGGAAGATCTTGACACCGATAAAGATGGAAAATTTGATGAAGCAACTTGAAGGGGCTCTTACTGACTATGATGCAGAGAAGTTGAAAAATATCAAATTAGAAGATGATTTAAAAGTAGCTTAGGACATTATTCAGGCACTTCAAGAAAATCTTACTATTACAAGAAATAAGAGAAGAGAACTTTGTGAAAAATTGCAAAATGAGAATGATGAAAAGGAATCACTAAATGATATGATAAGCAAATTGAAACAAGAGATCATGACAACAAAAAATGAAATGCAGGATATGACTATGAGATTTTGCAAAGAGATTAAGGACAGAAAGAAGAATGAAGAAGAATTGACCAAAACACTAAGTTATGCAGCAAATGAGAACACAAGACTTAGCTATGAAAATGACATGTTGAAAACAGATCTGATGCATACTCAAAATGACTCGAATGAACTAATGAGACAAAAAGAAATCTTGGAAAGGGAATTGGAAATTGCAAATCAACACAAAGAAAAATTCAAGAAAAGCTCAGAAGAACTTGGTACCTTATTGAAGAATCAAAAACCCAAAGGTGACACTTCTGGAATTAGATTTGAAGCTGGAGAAAGCTCCGGTACTGCAAATACCCAGGATCACATCAAATCGGTAAGACCTTCTAATACTTACAAATTCAATGGAAAATGCTTTAACTGCAATAAATATGGTCATAGGGCAAATGAATGTAGATCTAGGAATTATCAGAATATCAATCCTCCCACCGGCCAATGCTCCAAATGCAACAAAATTGGTCATAACTCTGAAATTTGCAGAATGAATGTAAGATGTTATGTTTGTGGAAGATTTGGTCATTTATCAAATAAATGTAGAACACAAACCGACATAGGTTATGGGAAAGCTATTCAGAAAAATAATGTAACTTGTTATGCATGTAACAAGATTGGTCATATTGCTAAATTTTGTAGAAGTAAAGGTACACTGGTAGATAACAAAAGTACTAGTTTGAAAGGTAAAGAAAAGGTTTAAGAGGTTAAGAAAGAATTCTCAAAACAATGGATTAGAAAAGGTGATCTAAATATTGGGGATATTCCTCCATTGGTAGAATAAAAAAATGTTCCACCGGCAGGATAATATGTTCTTCATCAAATTGAAGAAAATTATCTTGAGGGTTTGGCAATCAAAATGACACATGTGCTATTATTCCCTTGGTTAGAGAAAAGAAGTTGAAAATCATCCATTATCAACAAATAAAGTTGAGCTAATACATTACCAGCAAGCAATTAATGTGGTAGGTAGCAGAAAAGACTTTATAAAATTAGGTTTTTGGCTCCATTTCATTTTACCATGAATTCAAACTTTCAGAGAGCACGAAGATTTCCGAGCTAATGCATTCCAAGCAAAGAGGCAAAGCACTTCAGCAATCAATCCATCCAAAGGCAAAAAAATGTATTTATCATCATGGCATCCACCTCTGCACCTGAATTCATAGCAAACCCTACAGTAGTCGAGGTTATAAAATGACCTAGGCCCGTGTTTCAGCTAGTTCCCGAGGTAGCTAAGAAAGATGACAACACAAGTGCTTTTTCAAAAATTCCAAAAGGTGTTGTTTATGCAGAAGACCCTAGAATGTATATTCATTGCAACATAGAGGAATTAGGTGATGAAGAAATCAAAAACATGTATAAGTCTTTTATATGTGACAACTCCGGGAATGTGAAACCTGAACATAAAATTGTTGAAACCCTAGGATTCACTGAAATCCTCTACATTCATGAATTTCCCAAGGAAGTGGTTAGGATAGTTCTGAGTAGGGTACATGGTTCATTCTTTTGGCTTGACTCAGTGCATAAAATTAAAAAGGAAGTTGTGAAAGCAGTAACAGGGTTACCTTCCACTGATAATAGACCTGACAAAACCAAGAAGGTCTCCAATGACTTGGTAACAAACTTAACTGGTGCAACATCTGACAAGAGATCATTGAGGGTTAATGATGTGACCGATACAAATGTTAGATTTGTTAGCATGATTCTAGGTTACAAAGCAACTCATGCTAATAGGCTTAACTTAGTTTCCAGTTTATGCATAAAGAGTGCTTATGACATGGTTAAGGACAATGCAAAAATTGATATCTGTGAATGGTTAAAAGATGAGTTAATTGACAATTTAGCAAAAATCAAGAAGGATAAGAAAGGAACCTTTAGATTTGGAAATTTACTTGTCTGCCTAATGCTACATATAACCAAACAGGCTCTCAGTATAGGCAACAAGGATTTTGGATTTGACATACCGGTAGGAAAACAATTATCTAACTTATTCAACAACAAGGGTGAAAACAGAGAAAAGAATATCAATGAGTATTTTCAAGCACTAAAAGTCAGAATGAATAAAAGAATCAGACTATCACAAGAAATTGTCAACAAATACAAGGATGATATATGTTTTGTAATCAAAAAGGATGAGATCTGGATGGAAGCAGTCATCCCAAGAACAATCTGGGTTACAGAGATGGGGTATGAAACAGATGACCACATAGTGGAAACTTATGCCAAAGCACTTCTGGAAGCCCCCAATGAACCAAAGGAAGAAGTATTTGGTAGTGCTGAGACCATCGAAAGTCAAATTCAATCTAAAAAGAGAGTGAAAAAGGTTGACAAGTGAAAATCATAAAGGAAGACATATTAAAGAAAATTGGCATAACAGAAGATGAGTTGGCAGCCCAACAACCTGAAACTCATCTATCACTAGTAGATACTTCCTCAGAAGGAGATATGCCCGCAACTTTCAAAAGAGTTGTTAGGAAAAGAGACCCCTCACTGGTAACCACTCCTTCACCTAGAAGGACAAGATAGAAGCAACAAGCTGTGAGGTCTCCGGTCAAGAAAGCCACACCTAAGAAAAAGTTGACCCCCAAAAAGAAGAAGAAGACAAACACTGACTTGGCCCCTCTTGACATATTATTGAATGAGATCACAGAGGAAGGTAAATTGAAAAACATAGGGAAAATATATGACACCCTATCAGATGATGAGAAAGGACAAGTTGAAGAGAGTGTCATATTACACATGGACATGTATAAAAAGTTTTTATTGCAAGTCTTAAATGAAATTCCTGATGAACTATATAAAAGACTTGAGGCTAGAAGGCAAGGAATAATTGAGTTGGATAAGAAAATAAAAATAGAAAAATTACTTGAAGTATACCCAGTCAACTCACCTAAGGAAATTGATTATTTGATAGCTCAGGCCAACTGGACAAGTTTTTCCACTGCACACCGGCAAATTTCACTAATGGCAGGTAGAATTACAGAAGTTTCAGAAGAAATTGAAAATGGTTAGGATACATTCTTGGTTGAAAAACAAAAACAAGAAGAATATAGGAATCCCAAGCCTATTCTGGTATATCAGAAGGACAAGGATAAAGGGAAAGGTAAATTTGGTGGACCACCAGGTATCAAGATTAGAGACAACTGCAAAAGATCAACCGGTAGCTGAGAGTATGGACACAGAGGATAATAATCCTAATCTTGAAGTCCTATATACTGTGAATGTTGATACTCAAAAAATCAACATAGTGGTAGATAAGGATACAACAGATAAATCACGAAAAAAAAGAGAAACTGGCAATAGATTCAGAGAAAAAGATGGAATCTGGAACACAAACAGAGAAACCTACAGAGCTAAAGGCTCCAAAACAGATGCCACCGATAAGAAATGATGCAGGAAAACTAGTGTTTAAAGAGATGGAGACACAAACAGACCTACCAGAGGTCAATACTAGCATGGTCACTTCCACCGGCACTCAGTTTGATGGGTCACCATCAAATGTAACAGAGGTATTGCTTGAATCTATTAAGAAAATAACTGATTATAGCTCACAAGATTATAAAGTGATAGATGATTCAATTCCATTTTTGAAATCAATAGCTCCTAATTGTAATATAGACAATAAAGATTCTTTAGGCCAGTTGGATACACTTTGTAAATATATTTATGGAAATTTTGAGCAAACAAAGGTAGAAACTATAAAGGAAAGTGTAGAAAAAGAGAAATATAAATTCTTTGAGGAAGGAATAAAGAAGTGTAACAGGGAATTTGACACACTTCTACCGGAACTGTGCAATTTATTGAAAGAATACAAAACTCTATACAAAGACACCTGTCAGATAAACTTTTTGACCATAGATGTAGACAAAAAGATGAGCAAGGTACAGGAAGAGATCAATAAACTTGCTGATAATTTTGTTAACTCACCCGATACATTATTAGGTTTTGAGGAAAAGATAACAAATTTTGAGGAAGAATTGCTCAAATTAGAAAGAGAGAAAGAGAAAATAATAATCAAGGCAAAATTCTTGAGATCTAAACTAAGTCCAAGATTGGACTATTTAGCATCTCTGCAGAAGGAAATCTCAAAGGCACTAACACAGGGAAGCAAAACACTAGTAGAGCACTTGCAGCATCTCACCGGTACAGTATATAGAACTGAGACAACAATAAAAGACAACAAGAAGTTTATGGATGGTATAAACTTAATTTTGGGAGATATTCTTCAGATAATAACCACCCAACTACAAGGTTGAGGTTATGGATTGGTACAACTACAAAATCTACTAACCTTTGTCATTGATGCCAAAGGGGGAGTAGTAGGATGAGAAAATTCAAAGCATAGGGATCACGTGCTCAGGGGGAGCTCTCACATTTTTGGTAACATTTTTGGTCTACACATTTTTGGATATCTTTTTGAAATTTCTCATGAGTGTTGCCATCAATGCCAAAGGGGGAGATTGTTGGCATATGGACACTCCAATGAGACATTGTGTGTGATTGAAGGTTTTGTCATTGATGGCAACCTTGCAATCCTATGGCACCGGCAAGACATTATACCGGCAAAGCACCACACAGACAACCTTGCAATCCTATGGCACCGACAAGACATTATACCGGCAAAGAATCATATAAGCAACCTTGCAATCCTATGGCACCGGCAAGAAACTATACCGACAAAGCATTATTCAAACAAGAAATTGCACTGGCATTAGCAAGATCACTCTACACTGGCACCGACACAAAAAAGAACATGTATACTGGCACAGTGGCCGATAGGATTTTTGATATGTAATATTTTGTTTATTATTGTAAGACGACTTGGCAAATTGTAAAATGACTCTTGTATATAAAAGAGATCATTGTAGTAATTTGTAGGATATGGACAGGAAGCATAAATAAATTATAAGGCAGACCTAATGTGCGAATTGTAGGTCAAGGGTATATGTAAAGAGCAGAGCAAGAACCGGTACTGAATCTGGCATTGAAGATGCTATTGTAAAGCAGTACAGAATATTGGATTTGTGTAAATCCTCATTGTAAGTTAGTGTGACTTCTTATTGAGCAGTGTGCTCTAGGCAATTGGCCTTCCTACATGTGTAGGCCCCTATTGTAAGTAATATTCTCTTATTGGCCAGTAAGTGAATATTGTGGGTCACAAATCCCACCAAGGTTTTTCCCACACCGGGTTTCCTCATTAAACATCTTGTGTTATGGTGTTCTTTTCATGTGGATGTTTTTTATTATGTTATTTGCATTAATTCTTGCATACCGGTATACTATTACTTTATATTCTGCATATTCAGTTTCAAGAAAATTTCATTACCAGTCAAATACTGATTCACCCCCCCCTCTCAGTATCTGTGGGAACCCTAACAATTGGTATCAGAGCTTGGTCCTCTATTTTCAGAGCCTAACAACTTGTGGAAGATCCTGACACCGGTAAAGATGGAAATTCTGATGAAGCAACTTGAAGGAACTCTTACTGACTATGATGCAGAGAAGTTAAAAAATATCAAATTAGAAGATGATTTAAAAGCAGCTTAGGACATTATTCAGGCACTTCAAGAAAATCTCATTACCGGTCAGATACTAATTCACCCCCCCCTCTCAGTATCTATGGGAACCCTAACAGTCTGCAGACTGTACTTTATTGTATTTGACATACTAATAATAAAGTCATTTTCTATTGGTGGTGGGTTTTTCTCCCGAAAGGGTTTTCCCACGTTAACTCTGTGTGTTCTATCTCTTTGTTTTTTAATTGTGTATGCTCATACTTGTGCCATATTCTAGAAAAGTTGTAAACTTGTAAACACTAGTTTGTGTTCCCCTGAAAAATTGACATTAGGGAAGCGAATTTCCGCACTTTCTTTCCTTACAAGTGGTATCAGAGCTTGGCCTGTTTTGTTATCCTTGTTGGGTAGGGTTGGTTTTTTGTGTCAGTTTTGTTTCAGTGGGAGTCTTGGAGAGTGTCTACTTGTTTTACAGGTTGAGATGGCAAGCACCTCAGGGTGCATAGACATGGAGAAGTTTATGGTTCCAGTTTTGAACTATGGAAACTCAAGATGGAAGACTTGCTAGTCAATAGAGATCTCTGGGGTGCTGTGACTGCAACTTCGAAGCCTTCAGGCACGAAGCAAGAAGATTGGGATTTAGCCAACCAAAAGGCAAGGGGTCTAATCAGGCTATGTCTTTTTTATTATGTTCTGTTAAATGTCCATAAGGAGAAGACTACGCATCTTCTTTGGGCTAAGTTGGGGGATATTTATTAAGGCAAATCCTTGGTGAATAAACTTTTCCTGCGGAAGAAATTGTACTCTCTGAAGATGGATGTAGGAACACCATTCATAGACCACTTGAATGCATTCAACATGGTTCTTGCACAATTAACTTATGTTGGTGTGTCCATTTAGGAAGAAGAACATTGCATGTTGTTGTTGTGTTCATTGCCAGACTCTTGGGAGCACTTAGTGCTGGCTATCGATAGTACTACGACCCAGTTCAAGATGGATACTATGGTGAATACTCTTTTGTCAGAAAAAATTAGAAAGAAGTCTTCTAAGATGACAAAAGATGCACTATTTATTTGAGGTAGACTGAAGGACAAAGACAAGAAGAAAGGAAAGAAGTCCAAGTCTCAAGAGAGATATAAATCTCCAAGAAAGAAGTCAAAGGTGAAGTGCTAGAACTGTGGGCAAAAAGAGCATATCCAAAAGGATTGCAAGGAGGAGAAGAAGAAGAAGAAGCATTCTGACACCGAGTCTTCTCAAAGTGATGCAGATGCATTTGTAGCAGCCTTGGCAGTGCCTACCTCAGATGACACCTGATTAGTAGATTCTTGCACATTTTTCCACATGACCTCTCACAAGGAGTGGTTCTCAAAGTATGAACTATATGTTGGTGGAAAGGTATACCTTCCTAGTGATTCTATGTTGGAGATTGCAGTTAGAGGTAGAATCAAAATTTAGTTCCCAGATGGTAGAGTGAAGAGGATAAATGGAGTCCTTCATATACCAGGTCTGGCAAGAAATCTTCTCTTTGTAAGTACACTTAATGATGCTGGATTACAAGTTACATTTGTATCTAGTGGTTTCAAGATGACTAGGGGTTCCATTGTATTGGCAAAGGGTGATCATTTTGGTACTTTATATAAGTTAAATGTTGAACCTATATTTTGTAATATGGCCTCTGAAAAGTCAGTTAAGACAACTATAATGATGCATAATGCTAATCCATTGGAAGCTAAACTTCCTACTGAGAAAACAATGCTCTGGCATAATAGATTAGGCCACATAGGTGAAAAAGGTTTAAAAGCCTTGAAGAATAAAATTTTGGTTGAACGTCTGGGTGATTGTAGTTTTGAGTTCTATTTTTGCGAACACTGCATATATGGAAAACATAACCGTGATCAGTTTTATTCCAGTTCTCATAAGTCTTTTGATATTCTGGATTATGTTCACTCCGATGTGTTTGGTCCAATGGATGTACCTTCTTTGTCTAAGTCTAAATACTATGTATCTTTTGTAGATGATTATTAAAGAAGGGCATTTGTGTACTTTCTTAAAAGTAAATCAGAAGTGTTCAGTCGGTTTAAGGAGTTTAAGAACCTTGTTGAAAATTAGACTGGGAGAAAGATTAAATGTTTAAGAACAGACAACGGTGGTGAATTTTTTAGTGCAAATTTTGACAAGTATTGTGTTGATCATGGAATTAAGAGACATAAGATTGTACCTTATACTCCACAACATAACGGAGTTGCAGAAAGGTTGAATCGATCTCTAATGGAGAAAGCAAGAAGCATGTTGAGCTGGGTTGGAACAAAAATTCTGGGCTGAAGCAGTTGCTATAGCGTGTTACCTATTGAATCGTTCTCCTACTTCAGCATTGGCTGACAAAACACCTATGGAAGCATGGTCTTGTAAGAAACCTTCTTTAAGGCACCTTCATCTTTTTGGTATAGAGGCATATGCTCATGTGCCTGATGTGAATACATCTAAGTTGATAACAAAGCGGTGAAATGTATCTTCATTGGCTATGGAGTTGGTGTGAAAGCATACAAACTTTGGAATCCAGTGACTAGTAAGGTTGTATACAGCAGAAGTGTGATTTTTCATGAGTTGAAGCCTATGTCACTAGATCATAATATAGAAAAGAAAAGAGATGTTGACGTTGAAATTCCTCCAACCAAAGAAGAATCTCCAGAGATACCTGAAGATGAGGAGAGTTCAAGTAGTTCAAATAGTTCAGATGGCAGCATTGATAAGTACAAAGAAAGATTGGTTGCAAAGGAGTATTCACAAAAAGAAGGTATTGACTATGGGGAAATATTCTCTCTTGTAGCTAAGCTGGCATCTATCATATTTCTCTTATCACTTGCAGCAGCATATGATTGGGAGATTGAGAAGATGGATGTGAAGACAACATTTCTTCATGGTGATCTTGAAGAAGAAATTTATATGTCCCATCTTGAGCACTTTATGGGAAAAGCTAAAGAACATCTGGTATGCAAACTCAAGAAGTCTTTGTATGGTTTAAAACAATCTCCCAAAATGTGGTATCAAAAGTATGCTACAATTTGTTTTGTCTTTGGGATTAGTGAGATCAAAGGTTGATCATTGTGCTTACTACAAAACTGATGGTGATAAGATTCTTATCATAGCTTTGTATGTAGATCATATGTGTCATGCCTATGAAGTGTGTACCTGTTATACCTGTAGCTGCAACACAAAATAATCAATAAATCATTATAAGAAATGGTTAAAAAATTAATAAACAAAAGATAAAACCAAAGCTAATTGATCTATTGCCTCCGAGTAAATACGAGTATGAATTTTGCTCTTAGATCTGGTTATGTAAATTCTAGTGACTTGACTACACTTAAATGGAGGATTTAAATGGTGAAGATGCATGATCTAGCAAAGATAACATGATTAAGTTACATGATTTCATGATTATTCTAGAAAATAAGCTAGAATGAAGATGCAATTAAGCTAGAAATAAGATAGATTTAAGCTAAAATTGATCATGATAACAATGCTAAAATGATAAACTAAGAGCTATATGACTATAGTAACAATGCTTGAATGCAAATGAGATGGAATCTAGGATCCTTTGAACTCCAAAATGGGGTTTATTTATAGGATTTCCAAGGCTAGGGGTGAGGTGGTAGGAATCAACGGTCAAGATTAAGTCTGAATACTATGTATCTTTTGTAGACGATTATTTAAGAAGGGCATTTGGGTACTTTCTTATAAGTAAATCAGAAGTGTTCAGTCGGTTTAAGGAGTTTAAGAACCTTGTTGAAAATCAGACTTGGAGAAAGATTAAATGTTTAATAACAAACAATGGTGGTGAATTTTGTAGTGCAGATTTTGACAAGTACTGTGTTGATCATGGAATTAAGAGACATAAGATTGTACCTTATACTCCACAACAGAATGGATTTGTAGAAAGGTTATATTGGTCTCTAATGGAGAAAGCAAGAAGCATGTGGAGCAGAGCTAGGCTGGAACAAAAATTCTGGGCTGAAGCAGTTGCTATAGCGTGTTACCTGCTGAATCGTTCTCCTACTTCAACATTGGTTGACAAAACACCTATGGAAGCATGGTCTGGTAAGAAACCTTCTTTAAGGCACCTTTGTGTTTTTGGCACAGAAGCATATGCTCATGTGCCTGATGTGAATAGATCTAAGTTGGATAAAAAAGTGGTAAAATGTATCTTCATTGGATATGGAGTTGGTGTGAAAGGATACAAACTTTGGAATCCGGTGACTAGTATGGTTGTATACAACAGAAGTGTGATTTTTCATGCGCTGAAGCCTATGTCACAAGGTCATAATATAGAAAAGAAAAGAGATGCTGAGGTTGAAATTCCTCTAGCCAAAGAGGAATCTCCAGAGATACCTAAAGATGAGGAGAGTTCAAGTAGTTAAAATAGTTCTAAAGAAGAACATGATGATGAGCCTCATGTGGAACCTTAAGAAGCCTCAACGCCAGAGTTGAGAATATCTATTCGAGAGAAGTGACAACCTAATAGGTATACACCTAATAAGTACAGTCATTCTATGTTGAATGTTAATTATGCTTATGCTTTACTTGCAGATACTGATGAGCCTAGAACTGTCAAAGAAGTAATTGAAATGCTTGATTCAAATTCTTGGTTAGAAGCCATGAATAATGAAATGTCATCATTGGATAAAAATGGAACCTGGGATTTGGTGCCATTGCCTAAAGGTAGAAAGCTTTTAGGATGCAAATGGGTGTTTAAAAAGAAGTATGGTTCAGATGGCAGCATTGATAAGTACAAAGCAAGATTGGTTGCAAAGGGGTATTCACAAAAAGAAGGTATTGACTATGGGGAAATATTCTCTCTTGTAGCTAAGCTGACATCTATCATATTTCTCTTATCACTTGGAGTGGCATATGATTGGGAGATTCAGAAAATGGATGTGAAGACGACATTTCTTCATGGTGATCTTGAAGAAGAAATTTATATGTCCCATCCTGAGCACTTTGTGGGAAAAGCTAAAGAACATCTGGTATGCAAACTCAAGAAGTCTCTGTATGGTTTAAAACAGTCTCCCAGAATGTGGTATCAAAAGTATGATACAATTTGTTTTGTCTTTGGAATGAGTGAGATCAAAGGTTGATCATTGTGTTTACTACAAAACTGATGGTGATAGGATTCTTATCATATCTTTTTATGTAGATCATATGTGTCATGCCTGTGAAGTGTGTACCTGTTATACCTGCAACTACAACACAAAACACTCAATAAATATTTGTAATCAATGGTTAAAAAATTAATCAACAAAAGATAAAACCATAACTAATCGATTTATTGCCTCCTAGTAAATGCTAGTATGAATTTTGCTCTCAGATCTGGTTATGCAAATTTCAGTGACTTGACTACACTTAAATGGAGGATTTAAATGGTGAAGATGCATGATCTAGCAATGATAGCATGATTAAGCTACATGATTTCATGATTATTCTAAAAAGTAAGCTAGAATGAATATGCAATTAAGCTAGAAATAAGCTAGATTTAAGATAAAATTGATCATGATAACAATGCTAAAATGATAAACTAAGAGCTATATGACTATAGTAAGAATGCCTGAACGCAAATGAGATGGAATCTGGGATTCTTTGAACTCCAAATGGGGTATATTTATAGGATTTCCAAGGCTAGGGGTGAGGTGGCAGGAATCAACAGTAAAGATTAAGTCTGAATACTATGTATCTTTTGTAGACGATTATTCAAGAAGGGCATTTGTGTTCTTTCTTAAAAGTAAATGAGAAGTGTTCAGTCGGTTTAAGGAGTTTAAGAACCTTGTTGAAAATCAAACTGGGAGAAAGATTAAATGTTTAAGAACAGACAACAATGGTGAATTTTGTAGTGCAGATTTCGACAAGTACTGTGTTGATCATGGAATTAAGAGACATAAGACTGTACCTTATACTCCACAACATAATGGAGTTCCAGAAAGGTTGAATTGGTCTCTAATGGAGAAAGCAAGAAGCATGTTGAGCGGAGCTAGGCTGGAAAAAAAAATTTCTGGATTGAAGCAGTTGCTATAGCGTGTTACCTGTTGAATCGTTCTCCTACTTCAACATTGGTTGACAAAATACCTATGGAAGCATGGTCTGGTAAGAAACCTTCTTTAAGGAACCTTCGTGTTTTTGGCACAGAGGCATATGCTCATGTCCCTGATGTGAATAGATCTAAGTTGGATAACAAAGCGGTGAAATGTATCTTCATTGGCTATGGAGTTGGTGTGAAAGGATACAAACTTTGGAATCCAGTGACTAGTAAGGTTGTATACAGCAAAAGTGTGATTTTTCATGAGCTAAAGCCTATGTCACTAGATCATAATATAGAAAAGAAAAGAGACACTAAGGTTGAAATTCCTCCAGCCAAAGAAGAATCTCTAGAGATACCTAAAGATGAGGAGAGTTTAGGTAGTTCAAATAGTTCTAAAGAAGAACATGATGATGAGCCTCCTGTGGAACCTCAAGAAGCCTCAACACCAGAGTTGAGAAGATCTATTCGAGAGACGCGCAACCTTATAGGTATACACCTAATAAGTACAGTCATTCTATATTGAATGTTAATTATGCTTATGCTTTACTTGTAGATACTGATGAGCCTAGGACTGTCAAAGAAGCAATTGAAATGCTTGATTCAGATTCTTGGTTGGAAGCCATGAATGATGAAATGTCATCATTGGATAAAAATGGAACTTGGGATTTGGTTCCATTGCCTAAAGGCAGAAAGCTTGTAGGATGCAAATGGGTGTTTAAAAAGAAGTACGATTCAGATGGCAGCATCGATAAGTACAAAGCAAGATTGGTTGCAAAGGGGTATTCGCAAAAAGAAGGTATTGACTATGGGGAAATCTTCTCTCTTGTAGCTAAGCTAACATCTATCAGATTTCTCTTATCACTTGCAGTAGCATATGATTGGGAGATTGAGCAGATGGATGTGAAGACAACATTTCTTCATGGTGATCTTGAAGAAGAAATGTATATGTCCCATCTTGAGCACTTTGTGGGAAAAGCTAAAGAATATCTGGTATGCAAACTCAAGAAGTCTTTGTATGGTTTAAAATAGTCTCCCAGAATGTGGTATCAAAATTATGATACAATTTGTTTTGTCTTTGGGATTAATGAGATCAAAGGTTGATCATTGTGTTTACTACAAAACTGAGGGTGATAGGATTCTTATCTTAGCTTTGTATGTAGATCATATGTGTCATGCTTGTGAAGTGTGTACCTGTTCTACCTACAGCTACAACACAAAAAAACTCAATAAATCATTACAAGAAATGGTTAAAAAATTAATCAACAAAAGATAAAACCATAGCTAATCGATCTATTGCCTCCTAGTAAATGCGAGTATGAATTTTGCTCTCAGATCTGGTTATGCTAATTTCGGTGACTTGACTGCACTTAAATGGAGGATTTAAATGGTGAAGATGCATGATCTAGCAATGATAGCATGATTAAGATACATGATTTCATGATTATTCTAGAAAATAAGCTAGAATGAAGATGCAATTCAGCTAGAAATAAGCTAAATTTAAGCTAAAATTGATCATGATAACAATGCTAAAATGATAAAATAAGAGCTATATGACTATAGTAACAATGCTTGAATGCCATTGAGATGGAATCTGGGATCCTTTAAACTCCAAAATGGGGTCTATTTATAGGATTTCCATGGCTAGGGGTGAGGTAGCAAGAATCAACGGTCAAGATTAATTCTGAGGATATCAATGGTGAAATTGGAGGAGGTTGGCAAAGAGGTTGGATTAAAGGGAACATTTGGAGGTTGGTAGGAGAAGGGGTTGGATGAAAGTGAATAATGCCATCTCCATGGTGACAAGAGTCAAGAGGCTTCTAGAAGAGGTTGGATGAAAGGGAACATTTGTCATCTCTATGGTGACAAGTGTCAAGAGGCTTCTAGAAGAGGTTGGATGAAAGGGAACACTTAGTGACAAGTGTCACAAATCTTTGCTCATGAGAGGGAAAAGTGTTCAAGGAAAGGGGACATGGTGGTTAGGATGTGCAAGCTAGGATGGGTTTAGTTAAACCCAGGGTTAGATGAAATGAGTTAGGCTTAGAAAGGGTTAGGTTAGGTGGTTAGAAGTTAGGAGAATTTGAATTTAAAAATTCAAATAATAGGAAAAGGCTAATTAATCTCAACAACTCATTATTGATTTGTTTTAATTAATTATGGGTTTTAGAAGAAATGAATTTGATGTGGGGAATTAATTAATTAAAGGGGATTATTGAAAATGAACTTATTAAATAAATCCTTAAATTTATTAATAGGTAGATGAAAGGGGGAATTTAATCAAATTGTTGATGAATTCAATTAATTGGGGAGGGATATTAATTAAATAATTGCTTATTTAATTAATTATTTTCAGACCATTTTTAGGTGTATACAATATGTTATTCATAGGAAACACAAAAGGTATGATCTCAGATTTAAAATCTTAGCTTTCTATGAAATTTGAAATGAAGGACTTAGGACAAGCAAATTACATTCTAGGAATGGAGATAAAAAGAGATAGATCTAAAAGGAAACTTTGGCTCAGCTAGAGCAAGTATATATCTAATGTTCTTGACAGGTTTCATATGTCTGATTGTAAACCACAGGTTGTTCCCATCTTGCAAGGAACTAAGTTATCTATGCTTGACAGTCTGAAATCTCCAAAAGGGATTGAAGACATGAAAAGTGTACCTTATGAAAGTGCTATAGGCAGTTTGATGTATGCTATGGTCTGTACAAGACCAGACATTTCCTAACTATTGGGAGTACTTAGCAGGTTTATGTCGAATCCATGGAAACTACACTGGGATGTTGTAAAGAGAGTGTTTAGATATCTGAAGGATACTTCAGACTTTGCATTGTGTTATCATGGTAACCTGAAGGATTTAAAGAGAACTCTCAGCATTTGTGGTTATACGGATTTTGATTAGACAGGGGATATTGACAGTAGGAGATCCACTAGTGGATATGTTTTTGTCCTGAATGGTGGAGCAATTAGTTGGATGAGCAAGTGGCAAGTTGTAGTCATTTGTCCACTATAGAGGCAGAATACATGATGGCCACACATGCTTGTAAAGAAGCAGTCTAGCTTAGGCATTTGAGTTTAGATATTGGTTTTGATGTAGGGCAGGTTGAAATCTGGAGTGACAGTCAAAGTACCATATGTTTGGCAAAGAATCCTACTTTCCATGCCAGGTCGAAGCATGTTGATGCTCAGTATCACTTCATTTGTGACATGGTGGAAGATGGAAAAGTTTATCTTAACAAGGTAGACACTCTGGAAAATGTTGCAGATGCCTTAACAAAACTAGTGAGCATGCACAAGTTCAGGTGGTGTTCAAATTCTATGGGTCTTCGTACCCATGTTTCTCAGTAACGTTTGAAATGGTAATCGGTCTAGTGAATTCCTCATCAAGTGGGAGTTTGTTGGAAATGTGCCTCTAATTCACTTGACATGTTTGGGTTGATCAGGCTGGCCTACGCTGATGGAACAATAGTGTTACCTTCTTGGTAGTAGAACACCTTCTGATCGGTATGACTTACACTGATGTCTTCCTCTCTTTTGGGATAACTTCTACTCTTGGGATGATTTCATGAGAGTTGTACCGATGATCTAATGAAGCTATCTTAGGTGGTATGGGTTGTCATTGGCTATCGGGGGTTCAAGTTAGGAGTTAAGCCAATACTTGATGAAGTCACTTTCGATGATCGGGTCGATATCAGCTATTGGGTTAATGTGATGAAGGATATGCCAAAGTCGCGATGAGTTCACTTTGTTTTTTCTTGGAGTGTTTCACTTATCAGGATAGCAATTTTGGATGTGAGCCGATGACCCAATGAGACCACTTTAGGTTATCAGGATAACAATGCTTATCAGGGTAACATCACAATGTTGGTTCTGATGGGCCGATAAGGTCGCCTACTAGTTATTGAAGATCGGGGTAACAGTTCATCTGTTTGGCCGATGACCCGATGGAGTCGCCTTAGGCGATCGGGTATCATCGAGCGATCGACTCTACCATTTGAAGGCTATACCAATGGCCAATGGAGCGAAGACCCACGTCGATCTAAGATTGAACCGAGATCCAAAAAGGTGACCACTCAAACACTAAGGATGAGACTATCGGTGTATATGAATACGAATCGACTTGACTCCCTACTACATGTGGGATAATTGGTTCTCCTTGAATGCAGAGTGACACAGGAAGACGGTTAGACTTCAAGTTGTTGCTACAGTTGCTCAGATGAATGGTCGACTAGTTTGATATTAGAAGAAAAATGTAAACTGAATGAAGTTTAATGAGTTACGATAGCCATTGAGTGTCCTATAATTGTTATCTGAGTATTGTATGTTACATCTGGAATGATTGTTCGACAAAGTGAAGGAAGTCTGCAGACTGGACTTTATTGTATTTGACATACTGATAATAGTCATTTTCTCTTGGTGGTGGGTTTCTCTCTCGAAAGGGTTTTCCCACGTAAACTTTGTGTGCTCTATCTCTTTGTTGTTTAATTGTGTATGCTCATGCTTGTATATATTCTAGAAAATTTGTAAACTTGTAAAGACTAGTTTGCGTTCCCCTGCAAATTGACATTAGGGAAGCGAATTTCCACACTTTCTTTCCTTACAAAGATCATAGAAATGGAAATCTAAACATTGGAAAAAACTAAAGATTATAGAAACATGGAACCCAAAAATTAAATATAAGAAGTGTTGGCATTATGGATGAATTGATTATGTGTTGCATTGATGTTTTCTCATTGATGTCAAAACTAGCTATTATGGTTGGTTACCGACAGAAGTTTTGGTTAGCAATAGAAGATCTAGTGTTACCGGCAGAAGAGACTATTTGTTGGACACTTTCGACATGTTTGGATCTATGGAATATGTTTGGTTACATGTGGTACATTCTTCTAGAGCATGTTTTGGTTAGTTGGTATTGACTTGGTAATCAGATGCTACATTACACTCTTGTAAACCCTTACCGGCATTAGTTTAAAGCTCTATCGACAGAGCTTTCTTTGAGGAATCTTGACAGGATACATAATTAGTGTTGGTGCAACTTCTAGATGGATTTCAGGATGTTGAAGATGTTCTTTGATTGTGCTTCAACTGCTTGAAGACATCACTTTGGCATGGTGGACCCTGAATACGTCTGGTACCTATCTAGCTTATGGACCGGTATCATGCTAACGTGTACTCTACATGTTATTAGGATGTTTCGAGATGTTTTATGGATTTGTTATTGTTGTTTTGGTCCTAAGCCGACATGGCATATCATTGTAATATGGATTTATGTAATTATCTTATTGTAATATCTTTTAGGTGGCCGACCTAATTGGTTTAGGCAATAGGGTTGGTATATAATGATGTAAGATCTCATTGTATAGTGTCGTGGTCTTGGAATGAAATATCATATGTGAAGGTGATTTGGTCGATCATAGGTGATGGAATTGGGATTAAGGAAGAGGTCAAAGGCCTCTGATATTGAGCTTAATTGGGATTGCAATCAGGCATGGTAGAGGCTATCTCTGGTAGTTCACTCTATTGGATTGTTGTTGATTTATCTTGAGATGGTTGTTGCCTCTCTATAGTCAGTGAGACTCTTTTGTAATGAGCAGTATGCTCTAGGCAGTGTGCCTTCCTGCATGTGTAGGCTCCTCATTGTAACACATACTTTCTATAGAAGTATCATCTAACTATGGGTAGTATTCCCACCATGGTTTTTCCCTTTTTGGGTTTTCCATGTACAAATCATGGTGTTCTATGGTATGTTTGCTTTGCATTGATTATCTGTTTAATTGTTAAGTTGCATTGTTTACCAGTATCTACTTCTTCTTTACTAGTACTTAATCTAGTTAGAGGTTATTAAGTACATTAAGTGTTATAATATGTTAAGAACTGATTCACCCCCCTCCTCTTAGTTGTTCACTAGTTATCCTAACAATTGGTATCAGAGCTTTGGTCCTCTTTTCCAGAAGCTTAACCGCTTGAGGTAGATCCTATGGCAGCTAACACTTCTAATTCACTGACAACTATTTTCAGAAGAGAAATCCCTAAGCTTGATGGAACAAATTACGGGATATGGAAAATTTAAATAGAGACTCATCTTAGATGTCTTGGAAAGGATATTTGGGAGATCACTAAGAAAGGATACACACCTTATGATCCGACATCCGACAATCCTGCTCCTGCAGACGTGGACAAGAATATTAAAAATGATTGCAGAGCTAGAGAAGCCCTCTTGTGTGCACTTATTGATCTAAAAATCATGGGATTGACTGATAAATCATCGACAAAGGTTATATGGGATAAATTGAAAACTCTAAATGAAGGTGATCCTACTGTCAAAATTGCTAAACTTGAGATATGAAAACTTAAAGATGGAAGATAATGAAAGAATCACTATGTTTATGGAAAGAGTAAATGAGACTGTTATGGGAATTCAATGTTGTGGAGGATTTTTGGGCGAAGATGAAATAGTTTCCAAACTCTTGAGAGCTCTTCCACCGGCTTACAAGATGAAGGCAACTACAATTAATGAGTTGAGAACAATGGCAAACTCCTCAGTTAACAGAGACATTCTGATTGGGAAATTATCTTCTTTTGAGCTTGAAGAATTTGGATCTTCTGGAGTTGTAAAGTTTGAACCTTCTTTTCATGCATCATCATCATCATCATCATCTACCGGCAAAATTGATTGGAAAGTTTTATGTGCAAAAGAATTGGAAGACATGAGGAAAGAAGATGAAGAATTTGAGAAACTTGAAGCCTTATTTGCTAGAAGAGTACCTAAAGGTCTGACAAGAAGGAAGTATGAGGGAAAAACACCTTTTAAATGTTTTGCATGTAATAAGATTGGTCATTTTGCATCTAGATGTCCTGAAAGGAATGCAAGGTTTGAGGAAAGAGTTAAGAAATCATTTAAGCCTAACCAGAACAGATATAGATTAAAGAAAAGTAAACAATGATACATAGAGGATGAGGAAGGAGTAACTGATGACTCTAGAGATGCACAAGCAGAAGACTCTACTAGTGGATCTGGCAATGGTAAGGAATGGGAGCTCTATGCTTTAAATGAATATAAACTGGAACTATCTATCAAAAATTAATAAAAGGCCCTGGCAGCAAAAGTTGAAGATAAGGATGAATGGGTCATTGATAGTGGATTCTCACATCATATGACTGGAGATAAAGGGAGATTTTTGTCCCTCGAAGAATACAATGGTGGTCAAGTTAGATTTGGAGATGACAAAGCATGTATGACCAGAGGTAGAGGTATTATTTCTTTTGATGGCAAGCATAACACTAAAAATATCTATTATGTAGAAGGTTTAAAGCATAACCTTTTAAGTGTTGGTCAATTGGTGGACAAGGGTTTCCAACTTTTGTTTAGAGATAGAAAATTCAAAATCATTAACAAGACTAGTTTGGAGATTGCAACTGATATTTTGACTGGAGGTAATATCTTTCACTTCAACACTGGTAATAAGACATGTTTGATTTCTCATATTTATGAGAGTTGGCAATGGCATAAGAGGTTGTGTCATGTTAATTTTGATTGTATTGCTAAGATCAGTTCAACTAAGGCATTTAGAGATACACCTAAGATTATGAATCCTCATAATTCGGTATGTCAATTGGGAAAGCAAGTTAGAATTTCTTTTAATGATGTACTTAAATTGATTCACACTGACTTATGTGGTCTAGCAAGGACTATAAGCTTTCAAGGTGATAGGTATTTCATGTTAATTATTGATGACTATTCTAGAATGATGTGGGTGACTTTTCTAAGGGAGAAGTCTAAATCATTTGAGAAATTCAATATCTTTAAAGAAAAGGTTGAAACAGTACTAGATTGGAAATCAAATGTCTAAGATCATATCATGGCAGTGAGTTCACTTCTCATGAATTTAATAGTTATTATGAGACAAATGGAATCAAGAGATAGTTATCTGCACCTCAGGATCCTTAGCAGAATGGAGTGGTGGAAAGAAAGAACATAACCATTTTGGATGCAGCAAGATCTATGATGATGGAAGCCAAATTGTCTCATATCTACTGGAGAGAAGCAATGAATACAACCATCTACACATTCAACAGAGTTCACATCAAAGGTGAAATCGGTAAGACCCCTTATGAATTATGGTTTGGACATACACCCACTATTAAATATTTTAGAATTTTTGGAAGTAAATGCTATAAAAAAAGAGATGATTCAATTGGAAAGTTTGATCCCAGATGTGAGGAAGGGATATTTCTTGGTTATTCAATTCAAAACAAAGCATATAGATGTTATAAAAAAAGATTGCAGAAAGATGTGGAGAGTGCTAATGTGAAAGTGGATGAGAAATACATAAATCATTCTATATCATATGATAGGGAACCAACAGTGGAGATGATCATAACTAAACCGACAATGCTTCAACTGGTACAAGAAACTGAGACTGTTACACCGACATAATCAAAAAATTCAACTGTGACTAATGATCAGAGTAGTGAACCTGAAGTTCAAAAGACACCAAGGTATGTAAGATTAAATCATTCTGAAGATCAAATTATTGGAGATAGGAACAAGGGAGTTATGACAAGAAGAATACTGGTAAATGAAGAGGTATGTCTTATTTCTCAAATTAAATGGACATCTGTTATTGAAGCTCATAAGGATAAACATTAGTTAAAAGCTATGGAAGATGAATTAGATTAGATATAGAAAAATTAGACTTGGTCTTTAGTTCCCTAGCCTAAAAAAAGAATGTTATTGGAACTAAATGGGCTTTTAGGAATAAACTGAATGAGGATTATCATTTTGTAAGAAAAAAGGCTAGATTGGTTTGTAAAGAATATTCTCAAATGGAAGGAATTGATTATGGTGAGACATTTGCACCTGTAGCTAGAATGGAAGTCATTAGACTATTTTTTGTCTATGGAGCTTATAAGAACTATAAGGTTTATTAAATGGATGTTAAATGTACATTTTTGAATGGTGAACTTGAGGAAGAAGTTTACATTGAGCAACCTAATGGATTTTCACTGACAGATGATAAAGATATGGTTTGCAGATTGAAGAAAGCTTTATATGGTTTGAAACAGGCTCCTAGAGCTTGGTATGCAAGGTTGGATAAATATCTTTTGAAGCTTGGTTTTACTAAAGGCAATGATGATAATAATTTATATTATAAGATAGCTGACAATGATATTCTGATTATTGAAGTATTTGTTGATGATATCATTTTTGGAGGAGAAGATAAATTGTGCATGGAATTTGCTAACAATATGAACAATGAATTTGAAATGTCCATGATTGGTGAGATGAAATTTTTCTTAGGTTTGTAGATTACTCAAACTGACAAAGGCATTTTTATCTGTCAAACTAAGTATCTGAGAAAATTGTTGAAGAAGTTTGGTATGGATAATTCCAAACTGGTAAGTACTCCTATGGTGACAAGTGAGAAATTATCTATAAGGATACTTCTACACCGGTAAATCCAACAAGGTATAAGTCTATGATTGGTGGTCTGTTATATTTAACTCAAACTAGACTAGATATTATGAATGAAGTAAGTATTGTTTCAAGATATCAAAGTAATCCTAAAGAAAATCATGAATGTGCAGTAAAGAGGATATTTTGATATTTGCAAGGAACAACAAAATATGGTTTATGGTATTCTAAAAATGATGATTTCACTTTATGTGCATATATTGACTCAGATTGGGTAGGAGATACTGATGACAAGAAGAACACTCCTAGTGGAGCTTTATTTCCTGGAAATAAGCTAGTCTCATGGATAAGCAAAAAACAGTCATGCATTTTTTTATCTAATGTAGAAGCTGAGTATGTTGCAGCAGCAACTAATTGCACTCAAGTCTTGTGGATGAAGAAAATGTTGAAGGATATCAGGGTAAATTGTAGTGAACCGGTAGTTATCTACTATGATAACTCTATAGCTTTTGACATGTCTAAAAATCCAGTATTTCACTCTAAGACTAAGCATATATCAATAAAGAGTTTGATCAATATTGCCTTGTTGTTGGGTTGGATAGAATTGTGATTGCATTGTCAGTTGATATGTCAAACTTTGTTGCATCATTGGTGCTTGAAACCTTGTTTCAATAGACATTTCACTATGCGATGTTTTTGGGATTTTCAAAGATAATGTATGATATGCAACTAAATGCAAACTAAAATAGATGAAAATGCAATCTATGTTTTTGATTGTTTTTCAAGATTTTGACAAACTTTTTGGAATGCAAATCTAAGAAAGAGACCCTTAGGAAATTGAAATTATGTCTAGACCTTAAAGGACAAAAAGACGTAAGTGACAAAAGGACAAATGACAAAGTCTCCCCTATATGCTTGGATACTAAGCTAGGTTTGACCAAATGATATTGATGACAAAAGGACAAAAGATTTGATAAGGTCTAGACTTCGTAACAATGACTTAGGGTTTATCAAAGATTTGGATTACTCAAGTATGACAAAACCTAATTTTGACACTATATGCAAAGGGACAATTACTATGCAAATAACCATAATATGATATGATAATGACCTAAACTTAATGAAGAGACCTAGGGTATGCAAATATGAATGTATGACAATGGTATGACTTTAATGCAAGAGGACACATGCAAATGGATGACCTTTATTGATATGCAAAGGAGTATGACTTAGGTGAAACCTAACCTTGGTACTTCACAATGAACTTTGCAAAATGCAACCTAGGATGAACCTAAATCTAAGTGACATGAATGATGAGACAAGATTTTGGAAAATGTTTGACAACCATGTTTGAAAGTGTTTTGAAGTTTGTTGGATGAAATGCTCTTATGTTTAACCTTGTTTTGAATCAATTTGTCTTGCTTTTGAAATGAGATACAATTCAACTTTTGACAAACAAAGAAGACAAGATATTTCAACTTAGACTCAAGACAATCATGCTCATTTCCACATTTCTTATGGTAGGCAAGGACATTAGGTACTTGAGAGGTAGACTCGTTATGGGATTCAAGGAGAATACATAGATGCTTGACCCCACGGGCTCCCCTCCACGGCACTCACTTCTCAGGGCAGCCAAGCATCAGTCCCCATGGAAATCTCCCCATGGCGAACTTAGTATCTCTTCCAAGTATCCGAATTTGTCCTTCTCAAGCAACTAGAAGGGTTTTTGGCCTCTAAAAACAAGGTGTTTAGTAAGGATTTCTGTTAAGCATTACTCCTTGATGTCACGCAAGCGTGATTGAGACATTAAGCCCATCAAGATACCAAACAAATGTAGTCGCGCAAGCACAATTTAGACCAAGAGGCCCTACTTAGATGTTGATATGAGAAAGAGTCCAAGGGTCATCACTTCCCAAGTAACTGCAATTTCCACGTAATACTTCCTTCAAAGCTTTCGCTCATTGGGTATTTTTTTATAGTGAGTTAGAATGCCAAGGAATTCTAGCTGTACTCACTTTGGGTCGTCCCCTTCTCACGATTATCACTTGCTTGCAAAAGCAAATGGTCGGGAAGGCAGGCCCTCTAAAGGAGACACACAATCAAAAACATGAGCATGGTATCAAAGATCTGGATTTCTGATCACCCTAAGAAGGATGAGAGCATACTCTCCTACTCCAATGTCAAACTCGACAATCAAAGCAAACATACATTCATTCCCTCCTATTTAGAAATCACTAGGTGCCTAAATATTAATTGCAAACATAAAGTTTAGTTGTATGTCCAAGGCAACCTGCAAAATCACCAAGTCAGAAGTTTAATTTGTTTGGTCTTTGACTAGCAAACCTGCAAACAATTCTTTGTCAAGCGTTTCGCCACAAAGCTACCAACAATGTTAGAGAATCAAGAGAAATGAATCACCATCAAAATTAATCCATAAAAGTTGTGATTCTTTGTCCTCTTAGATTAATCTATGTGAAATTTATCAAATTTACCACCCTAGATTAATCTAGATAAAATTTGTATGAATGCATAATTAATTTGCCAAGCTAAATAAATCTAGATGAAGGTTGCATGATTTTATTTTTTGAAAATTTTGACCATTTACAGAAGCATAATTAAAAATGTCATAACTTCCTCAATATCTATCCAAATCACAAACTGTAAAATGATCTGGAAAGGTAAAAATGTGATCTAATATACCCAGAAATCGTTTATTTTAATTCTGCATGAAATTTTTTACGTGATCAATTGATTATAACTATTTTTTTTTTTAGAAGAAAAATCTACAATTTCTCCACAAAAAAATCTGCAATTTCTCCACAAAAAAATCTGCAACTTCACAAAACATTCAAAAAAATATTAGATCCAAGCATGTTCACGTCGGTTTCACCAATTAATGTAGCATAGGAAATAGGAGATCATCACAAGCATTATAAAAACTAATAATCAATCACAAATGCATTCATTGCAATGAATCTATCCTAAGACACATTCAATAGAGACATGAAAACAAAGCATACAAAACTAATGATTGTGCAAACCAGATGACGATTTGAATGCTCCTTCCATGCGGCTCCATTGTTCTTCTTTCCTCTTCAAATGGTTGTGGTTCTCACCTACAAGTGCACACACAAATGAAAGCAAGTAGACGAGGTTTTTGATCAAGAGTACTAGAAGCTTAGATTCGATAGCCTGATTATCAATTACCAATTACCAATTAGCCTTGATTGATGAAGATCATCCAATTTATAGAAGAATTGGAGAGATGAACAAATTAGCATGATAGTTATTCGAATGGAAATTCAAATCAAGAATAGCAAAATTATGACATGTCTATGACAAATTGCTATGCAAAGATTTATAACAATTTATGACAAATTCTATGTCAAGAATTTATGACAATTTATGACAAATTTCTATGTCAAGAATTGATTGATTGTCAATTATGACAAATTATGACAAATTTCTATGTCATTTCCATGAATTTAGGAGAGAAATAGGAGAAATTTGAAATTAGGAATTAGAAAATTAAGAAATTAGGAAATTGATGGAAATTAGGAATTTGAAATTAGGTAAATTAATTAATAATCTTTCATTTATTAATTAATTCACAAAGAGGAATAATTAGCCAATTAAATGAAGATTTAATTGTAATGAGAAGACTTAGGATAAATAAGTAATTTATTAATCCTAAAGGAAGAAAATGATAAGCAAGGTTAAATGACTAAATCACAAAACCCTAGAAGATGAATTAGGTCTTGATGAAAGATAATTGACTTGATCATGATTTGATTTTTGGATTAAATGATTTGATTAATAAATATGCCAATTGACGAGGAACAATGACAAATTGATCCAAATTGACATAATTGTGACAGACAATGATCGATAGCGAAATGATCACAAAATGACAAAATTGACAAGAGGACAAGGATTGATGATAAATAGATTGCAAGATGACAAGACCACGATCGATGACAAATCAATTGCAAAATGACAAGATCGAACATGACAACGACCAATGACAAATCGATCGCAAAATGACAAGATTGAAAATGATAAAGATTGACGACAAATCGATAAGAGGACAAAACCCTAATTAGGATTGACGATGTCCAAAATGATAAGATTGATGATAAGATTAATAAGAGGACAAAACCCTAATTAGGATTGACGATGTCCAAAATGATAACAAATAGGATAAAATCGATCAAAATCATGATTGGATAGTGTTGTCGACAAGACCAAATTTTAAAGCGAGACAGAATGAAGAATGTAGAAGAATGACTCGATGCTCGCAAATGATAAAAACCAAGTGCGTGACATAGGAGAAATGTTAATGCGATGCAAAAACCTAAAATGAGGCAATGCGCAAATGTTAAAGTATGATCTCGCAAGCATTGACCATTTTTAGGTGTCTACAGTTGGCATTATGGATGAATTGATTCTGTGTTGCATTGATGTTTTGTCATTGATGTCAACACTAGTTGTTATGGTTGGTTTCCAGTAGACAGATTTTGGTTACCAATAAAAGATCTAGTGTTACCAGTAGAAGAGACTATCTATTGGACACTTTCGGCATGTTTGGATCTATCGAATATGTTTGGTTACATGTGGTACGTGCTTCTGGAGTATTTTTTGGTAGGTTGGTATTGACTTGGTAATCGGATGCTATCATACACTCTTATAAACTCTTACCACCATTGGTTTAAGGCTCTACCGGTAGAGCTTTCTTTGAGGAATCTTGACAAGATGCATAATTGGTGAAGGTACAACTTCTAGATGGATTTCAGGATGCTAAAGATGTTCATTGATCGTGCTTCAACTGCTTGAAGACATTTCTTTGGCATGGTGGACCTCGAATAGGTCTGGTACCTATCTAGGTTATGGATCGGTATCATGCTAATGTGTACTCTACATGTTACAAGGATATTTCGAGATGTTTTATGGATTTTTTATTGTTGTTTTGGTCTTAAGCCGACATGGCATATCATTGTAATATGTATCTATGTAATGATCTTATTGTAATATCTTTTAGGTGGCCGACCTAATTGGTTTAGGCCTTAGGGTTGGTATATAATGATGTAAGATCTCATTGTATAGTGTCATGGTCTTGGAATGAAATATCATATGCGAAGGAGATTTGGTCGATCATAGCTGATCGAATTGGGATTAAGGAAGAGGTCAAAGGCCTCTAGTATTGAGCTTAACCAAGACTATAATCAGGCATGGTAGATGCTATCTTTGGTAGTTCACTCTATTGGATTGTTCTCCATTTATCTTGAGATGGTTGTTGCCTCTCTGTAGTCAGTGAGACTCTTTTGTAATGAGTAGTACGCTCTAGGCCGTGTGCCTTCCTGCATGTGCATGCCCCTCATTGTAACACATACTTTCTTCAGAAGTATCATCTGACTATAGGTAGGATTCCCACCATGGTTTTTCCCTTTCTAGGTTTTCCACATACAAATCATGGTGTTATGTGGCATGGTTTCTTTGCATTGATTAAATGTTTAATTGTTAAGTTGCATTGTTTATTGGTATCCGCTTCTACTTTACCAGTACTTAATCTGGTTAAATATTATTAAGTAGATTAAATGTTATAATCTATTAACAACTGATTCACCCCCACCCCCCCCCGCTCTCAGTTGTTCACTGGTTATCCTAACAAGAAGAAGGGGAAATAACAGAACAACATATTAAAGAAATCAAACAAGATCCTAAATTCGATAAATTTATGGTGAAAATATTGGAGGGAGAAAAAGAAAAATACTTCCTAATGTTAGCTAGATCTGGTGCTACACTCCCCCAAGATTTTGATGTGAGAAAATTAGCCCAAAAGAGAAGTGACTCTTCCCCTAATAAGGAATGACATGAGGATATTTTTGGTCTCAAAATTAACGACGCATCAATTCCCGATAACACAAGAACTAATGAGGAAATTTCCATTCCCAAAAAGGATGACGTAAAAATTCTCAACCATGTCAAATCCAATGAAGACACAAGAAGGGGTTGAGATGACACAAGAAGAGATCAAGATCATACTATAACACACACTCATGGTTATACAAGGACAAATCATTTTTGATAATTATATCAAAGCTCTTACACAACAAATACAAACGCCGCAAACACAAATTCAAGATATGCATAGAGGAACTGTTAGAAGATACTCACTTCAATAAATTTGTCCTTACCCCTTCGATAGAAATCTAAACATTATACCATTTCCTACAGGTTGTGAAACTCCATGATATGATAAATATAATGGAAGCACTGATCCCCAAGATCATATATGAGAATTTTGTACACTAAGTATGGAGTTTGCACGTGAGGATACCTACCTAATGAGATTATTTCCAAAGAGCTTAAGTGGACTAGCTACAGAATGGTTCTCCAAAATTCCACCTGGAATTAGATCATTCATAGAACTGGTGGATAATTTTGTTTCACGGTACTCTTATAACATTCAACATGAGGTAACAATGCTCAATTTATGTAACACTAAACAAAAGAGTGGATAACCTTTCATGATGTTTCTACAGAGATGGAGATGATTAGCTTCACGATATCCTCGAACAGTGCTAGAATACCAGAAGATAGACATGTTAATTGACAACCTAAATGGACAAATGAGTTATCATCTAAAAATGCAGTGCCATCAAAATTTTGAAAAGATGATTGATAATGGTATCAGAATGGAAGAAGCTATGGTAAAGAAGGGTGAGTTGAAGCTATACAAAGAAGGTGTTAATCCTCCTAACAAAAATGTTAGCAACAATAACAATGATAAGCCTAAATTTTGGAATAGAAATCAAAATGTCATCAACAATGGAATAGTGGATAACAACAATATAAAACCAAAACAACCAGTTTTCAATTTATCCACTCACTCAGCAACATCTCAACAAAACAACAATCACCAAAAATCAACTTTCAACCATTTCTTCTGAAGGAAATTTACAAACATTGGTGAACCACTTGGGTCAACACTGAAGACACTTCTCGCAAACAAATTGATTAATTTTCCAGAAGGAAGGAACTATGAACCTCAAGTGAAACCCTCTTGGTGGAATGAAAATCATTATTGTGATATCCATCGAAATAAGGGATATCACACAGATAATTGTCAGCGGTTGAAACATGTCATCCAAGATTTGATTGATAATGGAGTAATAATTGTGGATGGACATATGACAAATGAATCTCATACAACTTTTAAAACTCCACTTCAAAACTATGAGAAGGGTGGATCATCAGCAATACATAATGGTAAGGGTAAAACAAAGGTAAACTACGCTCATACATATGATAATGTGGTAAATGTGATTATAGTTAAAGAGAAGCAACATCAAGAACCTACTCATGCTATCACAAGAAGCAAAGATAAATTTCTTTTGTCGGGTCCTACCACTAATATGTCATCCACTGCAAAACAATATATTATAGTGGAGCAATTATAAAAAATGCCTGCGCAAATATCCATCTTGAACTTTTAAAGCTTTCACCTACACATAAAGAAATTTTTGAATGAGCATTAGTAGATACAACAGTGTCTAAAGATCTTGGTATAGATCAATTCCAAACCATGGTGGGACACCTCACAACCCCTCACTACTTATCATTCACAGAAGAAGATGACATGTCCTTGCAACATTCCTATAATGCTCCCTTGCATATCGAAGTCCTCATTCATAAGGTGTGAGTTAAACGTGTCCTAATAGATGGTGGAGCTAACTTAAACATTTCCTCTTTGAGGCTTGTCTGTGCTCTAGGTTATTCAGAAGATGCAGTTGATCCCTGGAAAAAGATCACCATCAAAGCATATGATGAAGAAGAGCGTTCCTCTAAAGGAATTGTGATGTTACCCATCAGAATGGGGCCTTTGCAGAAAGACACATCATGCCAAGCTCTAGACTTGGACTTATCATACAACATACTTTTGGGAAGACCCTGGATACATGACATACAACCTGTTCCATCAACATATCACCAGTGCCTAAAATTTCCCTACAATGGGTAGGAAATCATGATCTTTGTAGATTCAAATCCATTTCAGTACTGTAGTAATCTAAAACTAGCTCAAGAAGTCATTGTTCCTCATAATAGGAGGAATCATCTTCGAACACACAATCTAAAGAAAACTCATTTGCCTCAATTTTTTCAAGTATGGAAAAACAAATGTAGCTAAGAGATTGAGGGAACAAAGAATATTCAATATCACAACTACCACTCTCTCCTAAGTCCTATGGAAAACCATCAAACTCTAAACAACAACCAATTGTGAAACATCTCCCAATATTTGATGGTGCATTTGTTAGTGCTAGGACCTTATCAGAGGAAACATAGGACAAAGATGTGCTCCAATGGTTATACAAGGATGAAGAAGTCCAAAAAAAGATCAACAATGTCAAAATACCCACTGAAAAGTATGGAAAAGGATTTAACATTCTTCAAAAAATGGGATACACTGGAACATGTCCTATAGGAAAAAGAAAAGAAGGTATCTTAGAACCTATCCAACCTTACACTCATTTGGCTACAAACAAGGAAGGCTTAGGGTATGGACACATTACTCTACCAAAAGACACATCTTCTAGCCAACAACAAGAGGAATATGAAAACAGACAAGAACAACTTGCAATTGAAAGGGAAGAAGCATCAGCCAAGCAACAAGCACAAGAAAACGTGAAATGGAAAAAGAAGAAAGCTTCAAATCAACAGGAAAAACAAACTAAAAGCACCTCCCAAGAAGCATTAACTCTCAATCAAAACAAGCACGAACCTAGTACTAATCAAGGAGAACTCATAGCAAGGTTGACAAAACTCAATCTCAGTCCACAAGAAGTTGAATATGAAAGAAGAAAAGCAAAAGAAACAAATCAAACACTATATGAACAAATCTGTAGATTGCAAGCTGCGAGTGAGACATATTCTAATGAATGGGAATGGGATTCCTATCACTATGAAGAATCAGCTAAAGAAAATTTCTTTGAAGAAGATGTAGGAGTCGATGTAGTTCACACGTATGCAGGGCAAACATTAGGAACTAGCCCACTTGAATTAAAATCACATTCAACTGACTTGGACTTAATCAAGGATGATTAGGAGCTCCTTGTGCGAGGTCATTCTGATGAGAGTATTGTTCTAGACATTGACATGCATATCAAAAACTTTGACACATCCATCATGACCCTTGATACCCTCGAAACATCTCAACCTGATGACCCCCTACCTCTAATCCACCTTGAACTTATTGATTCAGAAAATGAAAGACATACTGCCATTGATACCTTTCTTAATGACCATGCCATATATGTATATCTTAATGCAATCTAACCTGTAAAAAATTTCACTAGGAATTTCAACAACGCATCTTCCAGTCAAGTGGGTGCCAAATCTCCCAGTCACAAAAAAGAAAATAAAGAAAACAATATTAGGTCTAATGTTGAAAACCATTTCTTGACAACATTAGATCAGGAAAAAGTAAAAAGAAAGGACACATCTAATGGTGAAAACCTCCTTGAGGCACCGGAAGATGGGAGATTTGACACTTTACCTACACACTATCAAGAAAGATCATCCATTTTGATCAAACCAACATAGGCAGTTAACATTGGGACAATAGAGCAACCATATATTCTCCATCTAGTGACTTCTCTGTCAGAGCAAGAAATGCAACAATATATGAAATTCTTCAAACGATGGCAAATCAATTTTGTCTGGTCATATGCAGACATGCCAGGGTTGGATCCATTGCTTATCATGCATCACTTAAATGTCAGTCCAAGAGCCAAACTAGTTAAACATAAATTAAGGAAGATGCATCCTCATATTGCTCTTATAGTCAAAGCAGAACTTAAGAAATTACTGGATGTCGGATTCATCAAACCTATAGCTTATCCTTAATGGGTATCCAACATGATGAATAGTGATGAACAATAGATACCCCAGCCGGTACTGAGAGGGGGGGGTGAATCAGTATAGGCAAAAACTTTCTCAACAACTTATTAGGTTAAAGAAATACCAATTGGTTGTCACCATTATTGAACTTAACCACAACAATATCGGTTAAACACAGTAAGACATCAGACACCATAAATTGATAAGTCTGAACACTTCAAATATGATCAATACTTGATATCAGCTTCACCCATAAACATATGCATGTGGTATACTAGAAATATCATAGCCTATTAACTATGCATGCATAATCTTTCAACCAAATAATTCATAAACATTACATGGAAAATGCATAACACATAACACAAAAAAATTTCACGTGGAAACCAAAATGGGAAAAACCATGGTGGGGATGAATACCCACAACCTTGTTTTTGAACTCTTTTGAAGATCACCCTGTTAGGAACCAGTCCTCTTAGAGATCAACCAGTTAAGGGATGGCTATATACCTTGTTAAAGGTTCAAACCATGTTAGAGGTTACCTCACTAGAGGATTTGAAGAACTCAATAATCTTGAGTCACCTGGTTATAGGTTTTACAATAAGCCCATTAGAGCTACCCGGTAAATGGATTTTCCAACTATTGAAATGATTAGAAGACAATAGGTAAAACTTCTGATCTGATAATAGCACTACATGCCAAGGCAAATCCTTTTCATTTTCTCTACTTTGCAATCACACTCTGCAGTTTTCCACTCACCGGTCTGGCAAGTATCTCATCACTTGGATACACACAACATTTGCCAACAACTTTACAATAACAAACATCATCGACCTTATAGACAACAGTCAGGTCGGTAGCATAAACCCTAAACCTTAAGCATCTTAGGTTTACAAACATAGGCGGTTCAATCTTGACCATCCAAACATATTGCATAGAGTATTACAATTTCAAACAGATCACAAGACAATATGCATTATTCATTCATCATTGCACATGGGAATCAGTAACCCATCATGCTCTCTTCTCATGCCACTAACAAGAATGATCATTCCCAAGGTAGACTTCAAATGCAGTCGATCTTCTCATGCAAGATCCTCAAGGAAATCCTTCATGCACACAAGGCTGACGTGGCACCTTGATCTCATTCACATCTCTTAGCTAACTCATCACAGAGTATCATCAGTTGCATCAGACAAGTAATATTGCCAAACTAATAACCTTAGAGCTGAGACTACCAACTGATAGTCATACTTAGTGAAACCCTGACACCGGTTCACTACATCTCTTCATGCCTCTTCGTACCAGTTCACCAACTTCTTTCAATCTGTATACTGGTTCACTTACACTTATTGACATCAATGACAACATACATTATCATCATATCAACATGCCGGTTCATCATATGCCAATGATATCCAACAATCTCCCCCTTTGGCATTGATGGCAATACACATTGTAGCATTGCAACTGTAGACATCATAGACCAGTGTATCTTCATCATCAGATATCTTCTCCTCTATAGATCAGATGTCTTCTCCCCCTTTGACAACAATGCCAAAGTGGAGGCAAAAGCTTCCAAAATCTACTATGATGCTCCCCCTATGGAGTAGCATCCTTCTACACATCAATCCTGAATAATTTGTCATTGTAGTACTTGATTGATGTGGAACACACAACTTTAATTGATTTCATGAAGGGGCAGAACCCCTAATTCACCTCTCAAATAGGTAAATGTATTCTTCGGTAAGGGCTTAGTGAATATATCTACTAGCTACTCCTTACTGGAAACATGTTGTAGTACAACCTCCTTATTCTAAACTTTCTCTCTCAAGAAGTGATATTTAAGCTCAATATGCTTAGTTCTAGCATGCAATACTGGGTTCTTGAAAATATTTATTGCACTTGTATTATCACAAAATATATTCACCGATTCAAATATAGGTACTTTGAAACCTTCCAATACATGCTTCATCCAAATTGCTTGAGTGGAGCTCATAAATGTTGCCACATATTCTGCTTCAGCTGTAGATTAGGAAATACAGCTCTGCTTCTTACTTGTCCATGATACTAATCTTGCACCAAGAAAGAATGCTCTACCGGTTGTGCTCTTCTGGTCATCCACATTACCTCCCCAGTCGGCATCGGTATATACCTTGAGATTATAGTCACCATTATATGGATACCACAATCCATAATCAACTGTCCTTTCAGATTTCTAAGAATCCTTTTGACAGCTACCAAGTGGGATTCTCTTGGACATTTCTGAAAGCGAGATACTATGCCTACTGCATGAGCAATATATGGCCTACTATGCAACACATAGTGCAGTTTACCGATCATTGACCGGTACTCCTTTTCATTCACCAGTGGTGAATCATCTTCCTTAGTCAGTTTACAGCCAGTCACCATCAGTGTACCAACTGGTTTGCTTTCCTCCATGCCAAAAGTCTTCAATACCTCTTTGACATACTTGGGCTGGGTAATAAAGATACCCTCTTTCATTTGTTGAATCTGTAAACCAATGAAGAAATTTATCTCTCTTATCAAAGACATCTCAAACTCTTTTTTCATTTCATCTACAAACTAATGACTCATTTTATCATCTCCTCCAAAGATTATGTCATCCACAAACACTTCACAGATCAAAATCTGATCACCTTCTGATTTCAAATAGATATTGCTATCTTCACTTGTTCTCTGAAATCCAATCTTCACAAGATGAGAGTGTAGTCTTTCATACCATGCCCTAGGTTCCTATTTTAGTCCATATAGGGCTTTGTGTAATCTGCACACCATGTCACTATCTTCTGATAAGGCAAACCCTTCTGGTTGCTCTATATACACTTCCTCTTCTAGGATTCCATTCAGAAAAGAAGACTTCACATCCATCTGATAAACCTTAAATCCCTTAAATGCTACAAATGCAAGTTGCATTTGAACACCTTCTAGTCTAGACACAAGAGCAAAGGTTTCTCTATAGTCTTCTCCTTCCTCCTGAGCATATCACTTGCATACAAGCCTAGCCTTGTTCCTTACAACTATGCCTTCTTCATTCAGCTTATTCCTGAAGACCCATTTGGTAACTATGACATTTTTATGTTCCAGTCTGGGCACCAAAGACCATGTTGCATTGTTTTCTATCTAGTCTAGCTCATCTTCCATTGCTTTAATCCAATCTTCATCTGTAAGAGCTTCTCTGGAAGTCTTGGGTTCAAATTCAGAAATCATGCAAGAGTTCTCCTTCACTTTTCTTCTTGTGAGTATCCCCGCATCTTTATCTCCTATGATTTTCTTCATTTCATGATGTAGCTTCATATATCTAGGAATGATTCTAGCCTGATCTACTGGCTTTTCTTCTTCTCCTTCACTTACTTCTTCTTCTTCTCTCACTATAGAGTTTCTACCAGTACAAGAACACTGAGATCTTTACAAGTTTCTTTCTTAATCGGTTCCTAGAAGACTATACTCGGTTCATCTTCCACTTCTTTGCTGCATGTTTCCTCAGGTTCCTTAGGGGATTCATCAACCCTGACATTGATTCTTTCAACAATTTTCTGAGTTCTATTGTTGTAGCACTTGAGAGATTTTCTCTTAGCGAAATATCCTAGAAATATTCCTTCATCACATTTTGCATCAAATTTGCTCAAATGCTCACCTCTCTTGATATAACACTTACTACCAAAAACTTTAAAGTAACTCATAGTGGGAGTTTTCCCGGTTCAATACTCATAAGGGGTTTTATCTTTGCCTTTCTTGATGAGTACCTGGTTCATAGTATAGACTACAGTGCTCACCACTTCTCTCCAAAAAGTGTGAGCAACCTTTCCTTGGATCAACATTGTTCTAGCTGCTTCAACTACAGTCCTTTTATTTCTTTCTACTATGCCATTTTGTTGTGGTGTCCTTGGGGCAGATAACTACCATTATCTTCATAGTACTTATTGAATTCATCAGAAGTGAATTCTCATCCTTGATCAGTTCTCAGGCATTTTATCTTTTTACCACTTTATTTCTCTACTAATGCTCTGAAAGCTTTGAATTTTCCAAATGCTTCAGACTTGTCTTTCAAGAATGTGACCCACATCATTCTTGAGTAGTAATGAGTAAGAATCATAAAATACCTATCTCCTTGAATACTTCTAGTTATTATAGGACCACACAAATCAGTATGCACAAGATAAAGTAAATTTTCTACTTAGAAAGACTTACCTTTAAAAGTTGAGGAAGACATATTCCCAAGTTGACATTCTCTGCACAAAGAATTTTTTGGTTTGTTCAACAAAGGTAATCCTCTTACCGCCTTGATCTTATCGACTTTAACAATGTTGTCAAAGTTCATATGATATAGTCTCCTATGCTATATCCAACTATCATCAAACTTAGCCATTAGACACTAACTTATCTTGGCATTCAATTGAAATAGGTTACCTCTGGTCTGCTTACCAGTGGCAATAAGTTCACCACTCTTCCCAATTATACTGCAAACTCTGCCTTTGAATTCCAGAACTAGTTCTTTGTTGTTCAGCTGAGCAACACTCAATAGGTTATGCTTAAGACCTTCTACCCAGAAGACATCATCTGCACTGCTCTTTCCATTCAGTGAGATGGATCCTTTACCTTTCACTAAGCATGGTGCATCGTTGCCAAATCTGACAACACCTCCATCATATTCCTCCAGAGATAGAAACTTTCTCTAGTCATCAGTCATGTGGTGAGAAAAACCACTATCAATTATCCACTCATTACATTTGTCAATGCGAGATACAAGAGATTTCTTGTCAAACACTTCTTCCTTTACTACTACAAACACTATGTCTTCATTTTCTTCATCTTTTGATTCTTCATCAGTGACACCTTCATCCACAACAACTAAACAATTTCTTCTGTTTCCTCCTTTATACTTTGTAAACCTCTCTGGTTTATCCTTATTGTCATTGTTAGGGAAATTAATAGCTATATGTCCTATCTTGTTACAGGAAAAACATTTCAAAGGAAGTTTACCTCTATATTTTCTAGTTCCCTTCGGAAGTCTTTTAGCAAGAAGAGATTCAAACTCCATTAGAATCTCTTCATCATCCATATTTCTGTATTGTCTAGATTCATAACTGGTACTATTTTATTTTCCTTTTCTAGATGGTACAGTAGACACTTTAAAGGCTGACTCAGTCTTCTGAATACTGCCATCATAGCTATTCAACTCATATGCAGTTAGCTTTGCAATGATAGAATCTAAGGATACCTTGGTTTTATCAATAGACCTTAGTTCCTAGATAGCAGCAACTCTGATTGCATAGATTGGTAACAATGATCTAAGGACTTTACTAACAATAGTGGTATCATCAATAGTTCCACCAATGCTTTTGATATCACCAACCACGGTCTTAATCCTAATGCCATATTGTTGAATGGTCTCACCTTCAACCATCCTCATATCCTCAAATTTACCTCTAAGGCTCTCTTCCTTAGCTTGCTTTACATGCTCATCACCGCCATAGATGTTTTCCAATGTGTCCCATACATCCTTAGGTGTGTCCTTGTCTTGTACATCAATAAACTCAATATATGATAGGCTGCTGATAATGGCTTCCATGACTTGCCCATTTTCCTGGATCTCTCTCTTCTGATCATCAATCAGAGTGCCAGTGGGAGTCACATAGACATTCTCAACATAGCTCCAGTGTTGAGCACCCATACTCTTGATGTAAATCTTCATTTTGTCCTTCCATATCTTAAAGTTATCTCTATTGAACTTAGGAACTTCCATCTTCATCATTATAGCAGGACCTTTTACCTCAAGCGGTTAAGCTTATATCACTAAGGACCTAGACTGCTCTGATACCAATTGATGAATAATGATGAACAATAGATACCCCAACCAGTACTGAGAGGGGGGGTGAATCAGTACAGGCAAAAACTTTCTCAACAATTTATCAAGTTAAAGAAATACCAACTAGTTGACACCATTACTGAACTTATTCACAATAATATTGGTTAAACATAGTAAGACATCAAACACCATAAACTGATAAGTCTGAACACTTCAAATACGATCAATACTTGATATCAGCTTCACCCATGAACATATGCATGTGGTATACTAGAAATACCATAACCTATTAACTCTGCAGGCATAATCTTTCAACCAAATAATTCATAAACATCACATGGAAAATGCATAACACATAACACAGATTTTTCACGTCGAAACCCAAATGGGAAAAACCACGATGGGGATGAATACCCACAAGCTTGTTTTTGAACTATTTTGAAGCTCACCCTGTTAGGAGCCTAGTCTGGTTGAAGACTTTACAATAAGGTTCTTCTAGGAACCGGTCCTCTAAGAGATCACCTGGTTAAGGGATGGCTATATACCCTGTTAAAGGTTGAAACCTTGCTAGAGGTTACCTCGCTAGAGGATTTGAAGAACTCAACGATCTTGAGTCACCTGGTTATAGGTTTTACAATAAGCCTATTATAGCTACCCGATAAAGGGATTTTCCAACCGTTGAAATGATTAGAAGACAATAGGTAGAACTTATGATCTGATAACAACAGTACATGCCAAGGCAGATACTTTTCATTTCCTCTACTCTGCAATCACACTCTGCAGTTTTCAACTCACTGGTCTGGCAAGTATCTCATCACTTGGATACACACAACATTTGCCAACAACTTTACAATAACAAACATCATCAACCTTATAGACAATAGTCAAGTCAGTAGCATAAACCCTAGACCCTAAGCATCTTAGGTTTACAAACATAGGCGGTCCAATCCTGACCGTCCAAACATATTGCATAGAGTATTACAATTTCAAATAGATCACAAGACAATTTGCATCTCTCATTCATCACTGCACATGGGAATCAGTAACCCATCACGCTCTATTCTCATACCACTAAGAAGAATGATCATTCTTGAGGTAGACTTCAAACGCAGTCGATCTTCTCATGCAAGATCCTCAAGGAAATCCTTCGCGTGCACAAGGCTGATGTGGCACCTTGATCTCATTCACATATCTTAGCTAACTCATCACAGAGTATCATCGGTTCAATTGCACAAGCAATATTTCCAAACAAATAACCCTAGAGTTGAGACTACCAACCGGTAGTCATACTTAGTGAAACCCTGACACCGGTTCACTACATCTCTTCATGCCTCTTCATACCGATTCACCAACTTCTTTCAATCTGCATACTAGTTCACTTACACTTATTGACATCAATGACAACATACATTATCATCATATCAACATGTCGGTTCATCATATGCCAATGATATCCAACACAACATCATTCATGTTTCTTTTGGCTCCTTTTTATGCTGAACAACAAAATTAACAACCACTATAATCTACAGCCAAATTTTGAAAGGTAGCCAACCTCAACTATGATTTCAAAGGACTAATTGGACCAACTTCTTGGGACTATTTAAAAATTGAGTCAAGTTTAGAGGCCCATTTCAAAATTTTGCTCTGCATTTCCAAATAAGTCAGTTTGAATGGCCTAGTTTGTGAGAGGTTAAAATGGAGCCAGTTGATTTTCAGAGGGTAAGGCTCGGGATTCATGTCCCACACCTTTCATTTGGCCTATTCAGTGATGTGCAACTTTCAGAATTCAATTTGGATAAGTTTATGAGGTACCCATTTCGAGGGGTGAGCTGAAAGTGCATTTTAGTCACAAATGGGGATTTTATTGAGTAGCCTACTTTGAGCGATTATATCTTTTTCCCTATTGATTTTCATGAAAAAATCAAAATGGATTCAATTGTATGCATAAATGTGAGTCAGTCTGCAAAATTTCAAGTCCTAACGAATCCATTTGCTCAGTTTTCAAAGCCAAATTTGTTTGTAGTTTGTGTGTTTTGGCTAGTCCCTGTTTCGACAGCTAGTCGGAGCCTTGTTTCGCATAAGTGTAAAAGTTACCTCAGTAAGTGCTATGACATAATGTTTCTTTCGGGTTAATGTTGGTATAAATTATGAGCTACATTTCAAGCCTCTATCAATCTGTTTGATCGGTTTTCAAAAGAGTTCATTTAACCTTCATTTTCAGTTATCCGTACTTTCAGTGCTTTATCAATTAATGTAGCCATTTTTGTGAGCGTGCCATTTGCATCCAGTCAGGCTTTTGGTTGAACTGATAATTCAAAGATTTAGTATGTACTTCAAGGTACCTATGTTTCAAATTTGAGGGTCTACGGAGGTCGTTTGATATTTTTAAGAAAGGCATCATGTGTTGCTAGGACATTGACTTCATCAGGTCCGCAGTGTCGACAAAGCCAGTTGGGCATTTTTGCAAATTAATATCTCTTCACTCAGGACTCGTTTCAAGAAACTATTTCGTAGAATTCATCCTTGTATATCAGAGTACACGCCTGTAAATTTTCAAGATCCAGAAAGGTGTTTTGACAGGTTTGAAAATTACGTCTTCGCGATTAAATGTGAAAATGTGGCGTAATTGCCTGAAGGTTGTAAAATGCGGATTAATGATCCGAAGACGATGCTGATCATTTCCAGAGGTGTGTTTAAAGTTCTTGAATCATTCCAGAGGTCGGTTGCATGAAATCAAAAAAAAATTTAGTCGGACCCACTTTGGGGCCCGACTTGGCTCATGCCTGCGCATTAATTTTGTGATAGAATGGTTTTCATTTCATGGAATTTCAACTTCTAGACATAATCAAGAAAGTGATTAATTCTATTAGCTTACTCAAGGTTGAATGTTCTATAGTGGTGTATTAGAGATTCCAATCATTTTTAAAAAAAACTTATGCAATGGAAGCCGATGGTCTTGGAATAGATGTTTGAAACATCAAAAACTCCATGCAATGGCATTATGGTAGCTGGAGTGTGGTACGTGGGTCTTCATGTATGCTCTTTGATTGCAAGTGTGGTGTGGAGCTCCTTTCCTTAGTCTTCCCTGCTTTGTAGAGAGCAAATTTGGGAAAATAAATTGAAATCATCAAGCAAATGCAATATGGCAGATTTGATGCCAAAGCAAAGAAGTGGCAGTGTGGCATGTAAGGAAATGTAAAAATTTCAAACCAAATGCAAATTTCCTCCTCTCTATGTGCATAAGTAAAGGGCATTCAAAGTTTCAAACAAATGCATAGACCGTGGTAGCTGGGAAAGGTTTAATAAACCTTAAACTTAATGAAATTGTAGTTACAAACCAAACTCCCTCCTCCCATCTCCCTGCTGGTCGTGGTGTTGGAGAATGATGCAGCATTTTAAGTTAATGCAATGTGGAATTCAGACCAGATGCAATTTAACAGAGTAACTCCTCCCTGCATGGAACAGAATGTGGAGTATGGGGAAGGCACAAAATACATTCACAGCAAATGCAAACAATCAAAAACCCCCCCACATGATGCTCAGTCAGCAGTTGCAGCAGCGTATAAACCTCTTAAGCAAATAGAAAAGGCATTGGTGATGGAGCATGGTGCGGAATATAGGTAAACCAGTAGCATGTATCCTTTTTTCCCTCACGGTGCTAGGTGGGGCATTGATGTTTGAAAACCATCAAGCGAATGGCATGGAGTTTTTGAAAGAGCTTCCAAAGCTCACATGGGCCAAAGGGGGGGGCATTTGCAGTTTGACATAAACAAATGCCAGTCAAAGCATCTTCCTTGCTATGTGGAGATTAGAGAGGGGTTTTATAAATGCAAAACAAATAGAAGATGCAAATCAATACCACATCCTCCCTCTTTGCTGAAGTTTGGTGAATATCCCACAAAAATCACCATTAAAGTTGCAGAGAAGCTTCAAACATACAGCTCCAGGCATAAGCCTTAATCCCACATGCACTGGGAAGTGGTTCTTTTTTGTATTTAAATGTAAATCCTTACTAATGTAATATGTCTAAGCCATAAAGGCTTTTGATGGACAGTGCCTATGGGCACCCAAGGTGGGCCCACGCATGGGCACGGATCCTGAGGTAATGGAGGAGGTGACTGAGCGGTGACCAAGTGGACCCCATGTAGGCATGCTTCCCAAGGCAGACAGGCAAAATTTTGCAGAGAAAAGCCAACTTAACCAGCAAGCATGTCTGAGATGGATCAACAGCTTGCGCGACTTCACAAAGTGGAGATGCACGAAAGATAAGCCCTATGAAATGGCAAAAAGCTCAAGCCAAAGAAGCAATGGAAATGAGGAGTTAAAGATCGAGCAAGTTCGCAGAGATCCAATGGCCCGCGCGATTTCGGAGCTTGAAGATGCACGAAGGTTAAGCATTGCGAAATGGCGAAAGCCAGGTGGTGGGTCCAGGTGAAAAGATAGCTTGTAGGTCATCCGAGGTGGCATTGACATGGCACACAGTTGGTGCACAGGTGGCAGTCCAATGGCGATGACATGGTGCTGAGGTGGTGATGATGTGGACGACAAGCAAGCGATGATGTGGAGGAGTGACGAGGTGTCATCCCAGGGGGCACCCAGTGGACCCCACCAACCAATCAGGTCCCGCCACGTGGCAAGGTGTCAGGCCCAAAAGGAGCGAAAAATTAAAATTAAAATCAGTAAATGATATAGTTTAAACTATATTAAAACTCAAAAAATTTAAATGATGTGCACAAATAGGGAATTAATTTGCCCAGGGCTCATTTTTTGGGCAAAATATGAAGTGTTGTATGTTTTTAGAAAGCTCTCAGAATGAGGAATCTGGTTAGGCAGTTGATTTTGTCAAATGTGGGATATTTTGAAAGCAGTTTCTATGGGAGTGAAATTCAATTAGAGAGGAGACACTTGGCAATTTCAGTTGCAGATTTGATTTTCTTCCTTCCTCTTTTTATTCCCATTTCTTTTCATTTGTAAGGGTTCCAGAATTCTATGAGAAGTGCTCCAGTTTTCATGGCTTCCATTTTCTGAATTTCTTGACCCAAACTTGTAAAGTTCTATGAATTTGTTTAGGGTATAGAGGCTACATTGCAGGATGACAGATTGTTTTCCATTTGCAGGTCTTACTTGTGTCAGGCATGAGTAATTTCCCACCATATTGTCTCTGTGTATGCATTTCAGTATTATGAATTTAATCCTCAAGGAGGATGAAATTTGTCAATTTCAAGGAGGTTGTGTGATTGTTTGTGGGTATCTTTCAAGGAAAGTTTTAAATTCTGTAATCAAACATGAATAATGGAATGTGTCTTAGATTTGATAATGTTGTGAATGGATCTGAGTAATGCATTAGTATAAGGTATTAATGTAGGGATATTTTGTAAGGAAAACCAATTTGCAGCTATGATTAACATTTTGTAGTTCTATGTGTGTGGCTATGTTGCCCAATGAACAAGGCACTGGTCTTTGACAGATTTGGGGATGGTTTCAGATCAACATTTTAAAAGACAAATCTATTTCCCTTTATGTGTAGGGGTGTGTTCTTTTCATTCCAAGCTCTGTTTTCATTTATGATTTATACAGATCTAGCCAATCTGTAATGTGTTTCTAGATTTGGTGAGCTTGTAAAATGATCTATCTGCTTAGTGTTGATGCAATTATGTGTTTGTAATTGTTGTATTCAAAGCATCAAAGGTATACCCGCCTAGGTTTTGCAGAGCTTGAAGAGTAGAAGGATTCATATCCTTGTCATGTTGTCCAAGCCCTGATGTGTTTCATAGACTGAAATTGGCCATTTCATAGAAGGATTGCAGGTATAATTGGGTTATCACTTTTGGTGAACAACACAACTTAACAAGGATATGATTCCTTCTTATCTTCAGGCTCTGTAAAACCTAGGCAGGTATACCTTTGATGCATTGAATCAGACCCATTACACACAAGATAACATCAACAAAAGAAGATGGATCTCATAAGAGCTCAACAAAAAGTAGGTTACTGCAGATGGGCTAGATCTACACATATAACTCAGCTATGTTTGAGCCTGAGATAGATGAAACATTTCAAACAAAAAATAAAATAAAGATACTCTGATTTGAGTTTAAATTGTTGTTCTGACAATCCTTCAACATTGTAAAAGACCAGTGCCTAATCCTGGCCACAGAGTCATGCATAAAACTAAAAGAGATCCCAATTACAAGTTACTTTCCACATTAAATTCTCGTGTATTAATGCCTTACATTAATACAATCCTCTTCTCTATCAAAAAACTATACTTATATATCTAATATACATTCAAAATCATTAATGTTGGGTTTCAGGATTTAAATTCTTCCTTGAAGAATACCCAAAAGGCAAACATTACACTCTTAGAGAAGGCTAAAAGAGACAATTCCAAATTATCCTTGACAATATGAATTTGAATGAATCTGATACATTTTTGGAGACAATTTCATGGAAAATCACACATGCCTTGCATATGTGTAAACCTGCAAACTGAAACAAAACCTACAGCAAAGACAACACTGAAAACCTAGAATAAACACACTGTTATTTGCAAAGAATTGAAAACTGTCATCACTGGAACCTGCAATTTCGGATTTCTCCCTTGGAGAAACTCTCTCAAAAAATGGAACCTTTACAATTGAGAAGAATTGAGAATATGAAGGAGAGGGAAAAAGCTCAGATTTCATCAAAATTTGCCAAGTGTCCTTTTTCCATAACTGCAAGAATATCTCCTTTTTTTCCCGTGGGAACTGCTCTCAAAATATCTCATGTTTGTTAGAACTAACTACATGACTGGAATCCTTGTTCTAAGAGATTTCCGATAATATATGATACTTGCTATTTCAGGCAAAAAAAAACCCTTGGGCGAATTAATCTTTTGTGCACCTCTATCATTTAAATTTTTCAAATTTTCACTATAGTCTCAACTATGCAATTTAACTTTGATTTTCATCCATTTTTTTGGCCTGATGCCCTGCCACATGGCAGCTTGTGATTTGCTTGTGCTCCACTAGGATAACACTATATCGCCACCTCAGCAGTGTTGCCACTTGTCTACCACTGGATTGCCTCATGAACCGCCACCTATCTGCCATGTCACCACCACCTCACTCGGACCCGCCAACTCACCTGCCACTTGACCTGACAACTCATCTTTCACTATTTTGCAATGGTTAATGGGCAAGAAACTTCATCTTGCGAAACAACGTCGACTGTTGGATCTGCTTCAACCTGCGGGATCTTTACCATTTCGCAAAGGCTATCTTTCGAGCATCTTCGGCTTGTGAAACAATGCCAATCGTCCGATCTCCCTCAACCTGCATGATCTTTACCATTTCACGAAGACTATCTTTCAAGCATCTCTGGCTTGCGAAACAATACCAGTCGTCTGATCAAGATGAACTTGCTCACTCGTTAATCCACTCTTTCTCTACAAAACCTGCCTACCTTGGGATCCATGCATGCATGGGGTCCACCGGGTTGCCAAGTGTCTCTTTAGTCACCTCGAGATTCGCACCCACTCATGTGGGGTCCATTGGGTGCCCAAGCAGCTCCCTATCAAAAGCCTTTAAGTTTTGACATTATAGATGAGTGGAGTGTTGTATTTAAATATCAAAATGTCCCTTCTCACAGTGAATGTGGGATATATGGTTTTGCCTAGAAATGCATTTTTTGAAGGTTTCTCCAGAGTGTTTTAATGGTGCCTTTGCTCATTTGTATTTGATTGAAAGTTTCAATGGTTTTTTTCAATGCCACAAAGAGGATGCTCACAAAGGCGAGGGAGTGTGGGCTTTACACCAACCATTTGCAATTTGTTTGAAATGTTTTTTTTAAAACCCCTTCAATATTTGCCATGGCTGGGCGGACTTCATTCTCATAGGAGGGGGAGATTGGCATTAATCTTGCCAATTGCATTTCTTGAAAGTCTCTAATGGCCCTTGTCCATGCCACACTCCAGCTCACCCACCACATAGAGAGGATTGCTAGCAAGTTTATAAATCCTTTTCATTTACCACTTCCACACCATCTGTAGGGGAAGAGAGGTAGCATGTTTGTGGAGTTTGATTTTACCTACCATTGCATCTGCATAAAACCTTTTTAAGCCCTTGTCCATACCAAGCCACGAGAGGATTTGGAGAGTTGGTAAAGGTCGTTGGATTTACACATGCTAACTGCAACTGCGAAAAGCTTCTTCTGGCTATCACACAGGGGGTAAAGACTGCTCCATCTGCTAATAGCATTTCCTTGGGGGATTCTAATACCATTCATATTACACTAAACACTCTCGTGTTGGTGTCCACTTCTAGATATTGGCTTGACTTTGTCAAACTTAAAATCTACCTTCTTTAAATTGTTAAGAATGAGGTCAAGAGATTCTACCCACATCACAGGTGGTGATACAACTCGTCCACTACATGAAGGATCTCTGTATACTCCATCCTTGGTTTTGTCTTGTCTTGTATCAGGAAATTCAAATCTTTAACTTATAATGGCTCACACATTAGCATTTTAGATATACGCCCATCAATCCACAGATGATAAGTAAACTAAAGTTGCCTCTCACCATCCTACTGGCAAATTGTAGTCGAGCTAACATTGATATACACTGCCATGAATTTAAGACCATTTCACCATAAAATTAATGCACGGGCATGAGCCAGGTCGGGCCCCAATGTGGGTCCGACTTAAAAAAAATTGTTTTCATGCAACTGACCCTTGAAAACACCTTAGGAACCTTGAACATACCTCTAGAATCGATCGACACCATTTTCAGATCATTAAACTGAGTTTTGCAACTTGCAGGCACCTGTGCCACATTTTTGCATTTAATCGCAAAGACGTAATTTCCAAACTGGTCAAAACACCTTTCTGGACTTCGCAAACTGATAGGCATGTACTTTGATATACAGACATGAAATCTACCAAGTGATTTCTCAAGACGAATCCCCAGTGAAGAAATATTAATGGTTAAAGATGATCAACTGGCTTTGTCGACACTGTAGACCTGATGAAGTCAATGTCCAGGGAACTTATGATGCCTTTCTTAAAAATATCAAACTATCTTCATAGACCCTCAAATCTGAGGCATAGGTACCTTGAAGTACATATCAGAACTTAGAATGCTTAGTTCGACCGGGAAGCTAACTAGTTGTGAATGGTGAGCTCATGAAAATAGCCACTTTAATTGATGCAGCAATGAAAATACGAAACACTGAATAAGGTGGCTCAAGAAACCCTTTTGAAAACTGATCAAACGGATTGGTAGGAGCTTGAAATTCGAAACATAGCTTGTCTTTTACATCAGAAATAGCCCAAAAAAAACATTCTGACATGACACTCACCGGGGCAACTTTTACACATGTGCAAAGCAGGGCTCCAACTAGCAACTGAAACAGGGACTTGTCAAACAACACAAACTACAAATGGATTGAGCTTACCAAACTAATCAAATGGATTCATAGGAACTTGAAATTTGGCATGTGGCCTCACTTTTATGCATAGAATTCAGTGCACTTTGAAATTCTTCATGACGATCATCTGGGCTAAAGTGGTAGGCACTCAAAGTAGGCTACTTAATAAAATTTGCAATTGCACCTATGATGGACTTTCAGCTCACCCCTTGAAATAGGTACTAGATAAATTGATCCAAACTAAATTCTAAAAGTTGTAATGCATGGCATAAGCTAATTGAAAGGTGTGCAACAAGTTTCCAAAGCCTCACCCTTTGAAAATCAACTGGCTCCATTTTACCCTCTCTCTAACTAGGCCATCTGAATGGGATTAGGAGCCTTTCTGAAAATGCAAATAGCAAAATTTTGAAATGGGCCTCTCAAATTACTCAAATTTAATGAGTCCCAATAGTGGCTCTGACTGGGGATGGTTGATTGCAAGATCAACACAAGAATTCAGAATCTATGGAGGAGCACACCACCCAAAAATGGAAAACACTTTTCTCCTTAAATACAGAGGGTTCCTTATTCTACCCAAACAACAGGGCACTTTATTGAAAACCACACAATTTAAGCAAAGCAACTGTACAAAATATACAACTTATAAATGGCCCCGGGCCATCAAATCTGAAATCAATTCTTACCTTTGTCAAACACATGATTTTTGTTTCCACAAATCAAAGGTAAGCAAAAATCATCATTCACATGTGCCTAATCAGAAACACTGCCACTTATATTTAGCTGATCACGTAAAACATAATCAGCAACATGTTCATAATCATTCAATCTTTGAAAACCGAACAAATGTTGAAAGGGTCGGTCATTGCGTAACATAAGAGTGTCATACTCTTTACCATTACTTCCTAGCTGAAAATAGAAGTAACCCAACCTAATTTGAACTCTTGGAATATCAGGCATATCTCTATTGCTAGTTTTTGCAAATAATGAACACTCTTCCACAATGATGGCTTGCAAACTAGGGAGAAAAACTTCCTCATAACATGATTGCAATTCATCTTCATGTTGATCACAATTTCTATCAGCCTCTTGCACAAGTAAAAACACATGATCATCACTTGTCAATGGTTCATTTCCACTTGCAAATCTAGGAAAACTACTTCAAATTTGTCATGCCTTTTAAAAGCAAGATCCACACAATGCATATTAAATTTTGAGTTCATATCAACATATGAATCTACATCTTCACATCTATCAATTGTATATGCATTTTTATCTTGTCCATCACTCAAATCAAATATAGGGAATGAATCAACATCATATGTATCATACTTCAAACCCTCTAAAACATCATCAGTATCTAAACATGTACTAGTTGGGTATGAGAGATTGGGCACATTTTTGGATGCATACCTCTAAAGATCAGCAGCTAAGAGCTATGAGATTCGTTCACTACTTAGTGAACCTTCTCCTTCATTTTCATTTTCCTTGGTTTCATCTTCTGTGCTATAAACATTGTCCCAATCTGATAAAGGTATTAGATCTGTAGTGCTCATGTCTTTATACACATTTATTTCATCATTACAACAACTTGCATCCGCATCATACCCTTTATCATGCTGCTCATAAAATGCTTATATATGTTGCAACATAGTTTCATAACTTTGATTGCAAACATTTTGTGGATTGAACTTAACAATACTGTCATTCATATTATTCAAATCTGAAAACTCTAAAGAGTTACAATAATACACACTAGAACAACAATTTATATTTTCATCCTCTTCATATTGAGAACAAAATTTTGTACTGTCATGCTGATCATAAGAATCATTTTCAAAACCACAGGAGATATCCCTACTCACAGATTCATCTCCATTACTTTGGTATTCACCAATTTCACTGTCAGCATCAGTATACTCAATATTATGTGCATTTTTCAGATTTAATTAGCTCAATCTCATCTATCCTTTCTTTGATACATGTGACACTTTCTTCTCTCAAGGTTGTAGACCAATTAATTGAGTCAGACTCATCAAGCTCTAAAAATAACTCAATCCAAACAGACTCATGGGGTCTAGCATTAGCTGAAAGCTCATTTAATGCAGCTATAAATCTTTCATAGAAAACATATGATGACTCTTCCTTTTTTCTTTTACCTACTTTCTTTCTTAAAAACAAGATAAACTTCTCTTGGATCTTTTGAAGACATACTTTAATCTCTCTATCAATTTCTTTCAGATTTGACAAAGGATCAAGAGATCTAGGAACTACATCTAGATCCATCAGGTTTATAACATCTACTTAACCATTATTTGGACAATGACCATTCATCCTTACTGTTTCATAAATTCTTTTCAAAACACATGCAGTCATAAATTTTAAGAATCATACACACTTCTCCCGTCACTTATGACTGAAAATTTTTCAAAGCATGAAGTATGTAAAGTGCATATTTCTTTTCCTTTCAATGGTGACTGTTTCACCTTATAAGGAACATAATTATTTCATGAATACCTTGAGGAATGCCTAGAGAAAAAATTGTTGTTGTTGTTCACTTCACTTCTGACTGAAGATTTGAAGAACTCCTCCAAATCTCAGGTTCATTCTTACAAAGTCGCCACCTCCCTAAAGAGGAAAAACTTTAACCACTGATCTTCACTCTGAAACACTTTCAGATTTCTGGGTCTCACCAGACACAACAGAGTCACCATTTATTTTCAAATTTCTTAGCAACAAAAATTTCCAAGACACACTTTCAAATCTGAAAATGACTTTCAGATTCGTAAACTTCAAATACTTTTCCCCAAATGACTTTGGCCAGACTCATGGGTTTCACTTGATAGAATTTTTTTTACATCATTCTCCCCAGCAGAGTTGCCATTTTGTTGGCTCCTTTTTATGCTAAACAACAAAATCAACAACCAGTATAATCTACAACCAAATTTTGAAAGGTAGCCAACCTCAACTATGATTTCAAAGGACTAACTAGACCAAATTAACAAGGATATGAATCCTTCTACTCTTCGGACTCTACAAAACCTAGGTGGGTATACCTTTGATGCATTGAATCAAACCCATTACACACAAGACAAAATTAACAAAAGCAGATGGATCTCATAAGAGCTCAACAACAAGTAGGTTACTGCATATGGGCTAGATCTACACATATAACTCAGTTATGTTTGAGCATGAGATGGATGACACATTTCAAACAAAACATAAAATAAAGATACTCTGATTTGAGTTTAAGTTGTTGTTCTGACAATCCTTCAACATTGTAAAAGACCAGTGCCTAATCCTGGCCACAGAGTCATGCATAAAACTGGAAGAGAGATCCCAATTACAAGTTACTTTCCATATTAAATTCTCATGTATAATGCCTTACATTAAAACAATCCTCTGCTCTATCACAAAACCATACTTATATATCCAATATACATTCAAAATCATTAATGTTGGGTTTTAGGATTTAAATTCTTCCTTGAAGAATACCCAAAAGGCAAACATTACACTCTTAGAGAAGGCTAAAAGAGACAATTCCATATTATCCTTGACAATATGAAATTGAATGAATCTAAATACATTTTTGGAGACAATTTCATGGAAAATCACACATGCCTTGCAAATGTGTAAACCTGCAAACTAAAACAAAACCTACAGCAAAGACAACACTGGAAACCTAGAATAAACACACTATTATTTGCAAAGAATTGAAAACTGTCATCACTGGAACCTACAATTTTGGATTTCTCCCTTGGAGAAAATCTCTCAAAAACTGAAACCCTTACAATTGAGAAGAATTGAGAATATGGAGAGGGAAAAAGCTCAGATTTCAACAAAATTTGCCAAGTGTCCTTTTTCCATAACTGCAATAATATCTCCTTTTCTCCCCATGGAAATTTCTCTCGAAATATCTCATGTTTGTTAGAACTAACTACATGATTGGATTCCTTGTTCTGAGAGATTTCCGATGATATATGATACTTGCTATTTCAGGCAAAAAACAACCACTGGGCGAATTAATCTTTTGTGCACCTCTATCATTTAAATTTTTTGAATTTTCACTATAGTCTCAACTATGCAATTTAACTTTGATTTTTCATCCATTTTTTTGGCCTGACGCCCTGCCACGTGGCAACTTGTGATTTGCCTATGCTCCACTAGGATAATACCGTATCGCCACCTCAGCAATTTTGCCACTTGTCTACCACTGGACTGCCTTGTGAATCGCCACCTATTTGCCATGTCACCGCCACCTCGCTCGGACCCGCCAGCTCACTTGCCACTTGACCTGCCAGCTCATCTTTCGTTGTTTCGCAATAGTTAATGGGTGAGAAACTTCATCTTGCGAAACAACGCCCACTATCGGATCTTCTTCAACCTACGTGATCTTTACCATTTCGCGAAGGCTATCTTTTGAGCATCTTCGGCATGTGAAACAATGCCAATCGTCTGATCTCCCTCAACCTGCGTGATCTTTACCATTTCGCCATTTCATGAAGGCTATCTTTTGAGCATCTCTGACTTGCAAAACAACACCAGTCGTCCAATCGCAATGAACTTTCTCACTCGTTAATCCGCTCTTTCTTTGCAAAACCCACCTACCTTGGGATCCGCACATGCATGGGGTCCACCTAGTTGCCAACTGTCTCTTCAATCACCTCGGGATTCACGCCCGCACACATGGGGTCCAGTGGGTGCCCAAGAAGCTCCATGTTAAGAGCCTTTATGCTTTGACATTATAGATGAGTGGAGTGTTGTATTTAAATATCAAAATGTCCCTTCTCACTGTGAATGTGGGATATATGATTTTACCTAGAAATGCATTTTTTGAAGGTTTCTGCAGAGTGTTTTAATGGCACCTTTGCTCATTTGCATTTGATTGAAAGCTTCAATGGTTCTTTTCAACACTACAGAGAGGATGCTGGCAAAGGCGATGAAGTGTAGGCTTTACACCAGCCATTTGCAATTTTTTTGAAATGGTTTTTTTAAAACCCCCTTCAATATTTGCCATGGCTAGGAGGACTACACTCTCACGGTAGGGGGAGATTGGCATTAATCTTGCCAATTGCATTGCTTGAAAGTCTCTAATGGCCCTTGTCCACGCCACACTCTAGCTCACCCAACACGTAGGGAGGATTGCTAGCAAGTTTATAAATCCTTTTCATTTACCACTTCCACGCCATCTGCAGGGGAAGAGAGGTAGCAAGTTTGTGGAGTTTGATTTTACCTACCATTGCATCTTCCTAAAACCTTTTTACGCCCTTATCCATACCAAACCACAAGAGGATTTGGAGAGCTGGTAAAGGTCATTGGATTTACACATGCTAACTGCAACTGCGAAAAGCTTCTTCTGGCTATCATGCAGGGGGTAAAGATTGCTCCATCTGCTAATAGCATTTCCTTGGGGGATTCTAATACCATTCATATTACACTAAACACTCCCGTGTTGTTGTCCACTTCCAGATATTGGCTTGACTTTGTCAAACATAAAATCTGCCTTCTTTAAATTGTTAAGAATGAGGTCAAGAGATTCTACCCACATCACAGGTGGTGATACAACTCGTCCACTACACAAAGGATCTTTGTATACTCCATCCTTGGTTTTGTCTTGTCTTGTATCAAGAAATTCAAACCTTTAACTTATAATGGCTCACACATTAGCATTTTAGATATAAGCCCATCAATCCATAGATGACAAGTAAACTGAAGTCGCCTCTCACCATCCTACTGGCAAATTGCAATTGAGCTGACATTGATATACACTGTCATGAATTTAAGACCATTTCATCATAAAATTAATGCATGGGCATGAGCCAGGTCGGGCCCCAAAGTGGGTCAGACTAAAAAAAAATTCATTTTCATGCAACTGACCCTTGAAAACACCTTAGGAACCTTGAACATACCTCTGGAATCGATCGGCGCCATTTTTGGATCATTAAACTGAGTTTTCCAACTTTCAGGTGTCTGCGCCACATTTTTGCATTTAATCGCAAAGACATGATTTTCAAACTAGTGAAAACACCTTTCTGGCCTTCGCAAACTGACAAGCATGTAATCTGATATACAAACATGAACTCTACAAAGTGGTTCCTCAAGACGAATCCCGAGTGAAGAGATATTAATGGTCAAAGATGACCAACTGGCTTTGTCGACACTGCGGACCTGATGAAGTCAATGCCCAGGGAACTTATGATGCCTTTCTTAAAAATATCAAATGATCTTCATAGACCCTCAAATCTGAGGCATAGGTACCTTGAAGTACATATCAAAACTTAGAATGCTCAGTTTGACCGGGAAGCTAACTAGGTGCGAATGGTGAGCTCATGAAAATAGCCACTTTACGGAACACTGAATAAGGTGGCTCAAGAAACCCTTTTGAAAACTGATCAAATGGCTTGGCAGGAGCTTGAAATTTGAAACATAGCTTGTCTTTTATATTAGCAATAGGCCAGAAAAAACATTATGACATGACACTCACCGGAGTAACTTTTACACATGTGCAAAGCAGGGCTCCGACTAGCAGCTGAAACAGGGACTTGTCAAACAACACAAACTACAAGTGGATTGAGCTTACCAAACTGAGCAAATGGATTCATAGGGACTTGAAATTTGGCATGTGGCCTCAATTTTATGCATAGAATTAAATGCACTTTTAAATTCTTCATGATGATCATTTGGGCTAAAGTTGTAGGCACTCAAAGTAGGCTACTTAATAAAATTTGCATTTGCACCTATGATGGACTTTCAGCTCACCCGTTGAAATGGGTACTAGATAAATTGATCCAAACTGAATTCTAAAAGTTGTAACACACTGCATAAGTTAAATGAAAGGTGTACAACAAGTTTCCAAAGCCTTACCCTTTGAAAATCAACTGGCTCCATTTTACCCTCTCTCTAACTAGGCCACCTGAATGAGATTAGGTGTCTTTTTGAAAATGCGAATAGCAAAATTTTGAAATGGGCCTCTCAAATTACTCAAATTTAATGAGTCCCAATAGTTTCCAAACCAGAAAAAAGTATCAGAATATGCACAGACTTAGCGATCTTAATAATGCATGTCCAAAGGATTACTTTCCTTTGCCTAACATTGACATCATTGTAGATCTAACTGCTTGATACTCCATTTTTTCTCTAATGGATGGTTTCTCTAGATACAATTAGATCAAAATAGCACCTGAAGATCAAGAAAAGATGGCTTTCACATGTCTATGGGGTAGTTTCTGCTGGAATGTCATGCCCTTTGGACTAAAGAATGCAGGTGCTACATATCAGAGAGTTATGACAACAATATTCCATGACATGATGCATACATTCATGGAAGATTATTTGGATGACATATTGGCCAAATCATACAATAGAGAATACCCTATAGGAATATGAGAAAAGATCTTTGATAGGTTAGAAAAGTATAAGCTACGACTCAATCCCAAGAAATGTGCCTTTGGTGTTACTTCGGGAAAGCTATTGGGATACATTGTTTCAGCTAGAGGTATCAAAGTAGATCCAGCTAAGGTTAAAGAAATCAAGGAAATGGCATCTCCCCGAAATATCAATGAACTAAGATCACTCCAAGGAAGACTACCATCAATCAAATGATTTGTTGCTCAGCTAGCAGATAAATGCCAACTATTTACTCATCTATTGCATAAAAGTGTTAATTTTACATGGGACCATCAATGTGAGGATGCATTCAATAAGATCAAGGCCTATCTCATGTAGCCACCCATCCTAATGTCACCAATTCTAGGAAAGCCATTGTTACTCTATGTATCAACCATTGAAGTATCATTAGGAGTTCTACTTGCACAACAACACAATGAAGGAAAAGAACGAGCCATCTACTACATTAGCAGAACAATAGTAGGCTACGAGATCAACTATTCACCAATAGGAAAGCATGCTTGGCAATAGTTTTTGCTTCTCAAAAATTAAGACACTATCTACTATCTCACTGCATCAAGTTGATTGCTAAAATCGATCCATTGAAGTATTTTCTCAGCAACGCAACATTAATAGGAAGCCTAGCAAAATGGATTATGATTCTAAGAAAGTTTGATATTGAGTATGTTGACAAAAAAGTTATAAAGGGGCAAGTCATTGTAGAGCAACTAGCAGAGGCACCACTTCAAGATTATCATCCTTTATAGATTGAGTTTCTCGATGCTGATATCCTAACGGTCACCACAAAAACATGGTAATTATACTTTGATGGTTCATATACACAATATTGATCAAGATCATGCATTCTATTCATCACACCACAAGGTCATACAATTCCAAAAGCATACAAATTAAGTTTTCCATGCACCAACAATATAGCAGAATATCAAGCTTTGGTTACAGGTATCAAAATGGCTATAGAATGGAACATTACACAACTTCAAGTCTTTGGAGACTCTCAGCTTGTCATCAATCAAATCAATGACGATTATCAAACAAAGCATAAAAAGTTAATGCCTTATAAGAAAATGGTTGATGATGTCAAGAAATATTATGTAGAAATAACTTTTCAGCAAATTCCAAGGAGTAACAACAAAGCAGTAGATGCCATGGCAACACTTGCTTCTCTCCTTCAGACATAGGAAAATCAAGAGTGTTACGAATTCCTAGTGGAATATTTGTTCTACCCTGCACATAATTGTCCTGATTTCCAAACTATTTGTCACCTTGTTGGGCATAATTCCTCCCACTATGGCCAAAATTACACATACTTGAAAGATAATATCCTCCCTCCTGACCTATCAAAGAATCAAAAGAGAATCTTTATCCGTCAATCCTCCCATTATACTCTTGTTGTAGATACCCTTTTTAAACGAGGTCTGGATGGTACTCTTTTAAGATGTCCCGAACAAGAAGAATCTGAGATGGCCTTAAATGAAGTCCATAACGACATTTGTGGCACTCATTCAAGTGGTCTTACCCTTTCAAAAAAAACTCATATGCTTGGGCTATTATTGGCCAACTATGGAACGAGATTCTTTTCAGATAGCTAAAACATGCAAACAATGTCAAATCCATGGAAATATAGTTCATGCAACAACACAAGAACTTCATGCTTTGGCAACATCTTGGCCTTTCTGCCAATGGGGTCTTGATCTAGTAGGAAAGATAAATCCTTCTTCATCCAATGGTCACAAATTCATCCTTGTAGCTACAAAATATTTCACAAAATGGATTGAGGCAGTACCTCTCATCAATATTACAAGAAAATAAATTGTTGCATTTATCTTGAACTACATCATCTGTCGCTATGGAATACCCATGACCATTATCACTGATAATGGGTGACCATTCAAGAATTAGGATGTCCAAGAGCTATGTGAGAAATTCAAGATCCAACACAGATTTTCAACACCCTACTATCCACAAGGGAATGGGCAAGTAGAGGCATCAAACAAAACATTCTGAAAATCCTCAAAAAGACCGTGAATGATGCTGGAAGAGATTGGCATATTCAATTGAACCCTACTCTATGGGCCTACCATACCAGTATCCACACACCAACAGGTACCACACCTTTCTCTCTTGTCTATGGATCAAAAGCAATACTCCCAATAGAAGTAGAGATACCTTCTCTACGAGTATTATTAAAAGGCCATATCCTAGATGAAGAACAATGAGTATCTAAATTGCAAGAATTAGAATTGATTCATGAATGAAGAAAAAATAACTTTGATCTTTTAAAGGTATATCAGCAAACAATGTGTCATAGTTATAATCACAAGGTCAAATCGAGAACATTTCACGTTGGAGAACTAGTACTAAAAGAAAATCCATGCAACCAGGCAGATCAAGAAAAGAAAGGGAAGTTTGAACCAAACTAGGTAGGTCCGTTTGTAGTCACAGTAGTATTTGGGTCAGGAGCATATCATCTATCAACATAGGATGAGGATTAGCTTGAGGAACCCATCAATAGCATGCATCTGAAGAAGTTTCATGTCTAAAAAAGTAGAAAAATTCAAAAACAGTGAAAAGGCAAAAAATCCAAACACAGTGAAAAAGGAGAAAAATCCAAAAACAGTGAAAAAGCAGAAAAATCTAAAAATAGTAAAAAGGAAGAAAAGTCCAAAAACAGTGAAGAAAAAATAAGCAAAAAAAAAAAATCAAATATGAGAAAAAGTTCAATAAAAACAGATGGTGAAAACCTGGCAAACAAGCGTTATCTATGGGCTAGTTCTTCCATCGATTAGTTCATGCATCCTTCCGCTTGCATTCATTTTCCATCAGTGCTGCTCATATCCATGATAAGAGCCTTTGTACATATGCAGGCATTGTTGTTGATTTCTCACCATGGTTTGGATCATTGGGTATATCATAATGACTTTGTTTCTAGGCTTGGGGCAAAATCCTACACCTAGCTGGAGGAAAAAATTTTGATCATTTTGGGCTTCATCAAACAAGAAGAACAATAGTTAGGCAACTCTTATCAAGCGAAAACTGAAACACATCCAACATTGAACACAAGATCAAATTGTCCACCATCAAACTATCACATGTTAGTCTAAGCACATCACACACTTTTCAATGGATGATATCTTTTGGATAATGCTTTTAACACTTTGATTCAACTATTCTATCTTGATTTTCACTATCATAATTTCTGAGTGACTCCATGATGTCTCTAACTAGAGGATCAAGGAAGGAAAATGATATTTTTCTTGTCTATTGTCTATAAATTAATCATTAATATGTGCAAATTTGTCTCAGGATATGATCATCGGAGAATCATCGAAGACATTTTCGATTTTCATATAGAAATGGTTAATACCTACCTATTTTATGCAAGCAACACTCAGGTCATCTTAGTTCAATTATACTTCGATGTTTGTGCTAACTTGCAATATCAAAATCTAGGAAATTAGTGCTCAGGTCATCATGGTTTAATTATACCATCGATGTTTGCACTCACTTCCCACATTTTAAAAGAAAAAGCTCAATGATGACAAAATGCAATAACCCAGTGATTGGTTCGGTCGTAGCTTTGCATTTAGCTTGCATTTCATTCTTGCATGGGATCCCACATGCTTATCTTCTCTAAGGTTAAATCTATTGTAGGAATCATTAAAGCATCATCATAAGTGTATGCACAATCAGACTGATGACTCATTCCTCTCCAAATATTATCGACCCAACACAAATCTTATGGTACCCCCTCAATAAAACCAACATCAGCATATCTGAATCTTCCTGCAACCTGATATCAACAAAATGTCAGTTCTTTATCCAATCAACCTTATCAATTCTATCATGTCTTATACAGGATGTATCTTTCCTGGAACTAGACATTCTGATCAAGTCTTATACAGGATATATCATTCCTGAAACCAAACACTTTGATCATTTTTGTCTTATACAAGAGGTGTCATTCCTGAAACTAGACTAAAATTTGATCTTATCAATCTAATCAGTCAATCTTTATCAATCATCACATCGAGAACCACATCATCGTGATCAAATAACTCGCACTTTCATCAACCATAGTTGTAGATATCAAATCATTTCTAATCGGGAAATCAATTTCACAACAATTCAAACACTCCAAAAGTCAAATGTCTCAATTTATCTCCCGAGGGGGCATCATCATACCACAATTTATCAATCAATGTCTGGGGCATCCTATGAAACCAATATCATCATCAAAATTAAATTATTCTTTGAATCAACGCGTCATCACACCTTGCTTCAAATAGGGGCAAAATGTATACACCTAAAAATTATCTGAAGATAGTTAATTAAATAAGAAATTATTTAATTAATCCCCCTTCCTAATTTAATTGAATTCATTAGCAATTTGATAAAATTATCCCTTTCATCTACTTATTAATAAATCTAAGGATTTATTTAATAGGTTCATTTTAATAGTTCCCTTTGATTAATTAATTCAAATTAATTAATCCTCCCCCCATTTAATGAATTCTTCTAATCCCCTAATTAATTAAAACAAATCAATTTATGAGTTGTTGAAAATTAATTAGTCTTTTCCTATTATTTGAATTTTTTAATTAAAATTACCCATATGTCTCCTAACTTCTAACCACATAGCCTAACCATCCCGCTAACTTAACCCATTCCACCTAACCTTGGGTTTAACTAACCCTATCCTATCTTGCACATCCTAACCTCCTTATCCAAACCTCCTATGGTGTGGATTTTCTCCCCTTGAGACACATGGAACTTTGGCCACATGTCTCCTCTCTTGGACACTTGCCCTCTTATGAGCAAGGCTCCTTGACACTTGTCACCATAGAGATGATAATTGTCCCTTCCTCCAACCTATTCTCCAACCTCCTCCAATTCCACCCTTGATATCTTTAGATTCAATCTTGACCATTGATTCCTGCCACCTCACCCTTGGCCTTGGAAATCCTATAAATATCCCCCATTTTGGAGCACAAAGGATCCCATCTCATTATTAATTTAGGCATTGTTACTATAGGCATATTCATTCTAGCATATCATTTGAGCATTATTATTATAGGCAATTGCATCTTATATCTAGCTTAATTTAATCATTTTTTAGCATAATTGTTGAATCATGTAGCTTAATCAATCTCTTTTCTAGCTTAATTGCATCATCATCATAGCTTAATCATGCATATCATTATCTTAATTAGCCTCTTGGATCAATCTAGCATAATCAATATCATCTAGTTTGCATATTATCATTTTAAATCCTTTGTCTAGGTGTATTCAAGTCACTAGGATTGCTTATCTAGATCTGAGAGCAAATCCATACTCGCAACTCTTAGGACGTGATAGGTTGCTTTGTCACGGTTCATCTTTCATTTGATTTTAATTTTCTAACCATGCTTGTAATGATCTATTGAGTGTTTTCATTGTACCTGGAGGTACCACACTTCACAGGTGTGACACATGATACTCATGTTCATATTCAGTGAGTTGGTTTTGGTCTGGTGATCAAATGCTATCTTGTTTGCTTAGAAGCTTGGCCTATGGTTTTGGCGAGGGTTTCATCGACAAAGATTTTGATGAAGATATTTGATGAATTACATAAGTGGTGTTGGTGCAGCTTCTGGTAGAGTTTCAAGATGTTGATGGCGATCATGTTTGAGACCTTGTGGATGGATATCATTGTTGTAGCGTGTGGACCTATACTAGGTCCTGGTTGATCCAGGTTACAGACTGACTTTAATGTAAAATGTGGATTGGACCTCTTGATGCGTTTCTAGTATGTCTTATGTGTTGGATATTATTTGTTTGGTCTAAGGCCAACATGGTTTGTAATTATGTAATTGGTTTATTATCTGGTGGTCGACCTAATTGTTTATGGTCGAGGGTTTGTATATATAGATGTAAGATCTCATTGTAGATCATATGGTAGAGATAAAAGGAATGGGAAATGGATATGTAATGTGTGAATAATGTAATATCATTCAGACAGAGGATTTGGTCGATCATTGGAGATCAAATTAGGTTTATGTAAGATAATTTAGTCCTTCGGTATTAAGATTAACCAAAATTGTACTCAGGCATAGGAGATGCTATCTTTTGTAGTTCAAAACTTCTCCAGATTGTAGTCTGGATTTCTATGTAGTCGATGAGGCTCCTTTTGTGATGAGCAGTGCACTCTAAGCCACTGGCCTTCCTGCAAGTCTAGGCCCCTAAATTGTAATTCACATACTTATTGCAGAAGTATTATCTGACTATGGGTAGGCTTCCCACCATGATTTTTCCCTTTATCGGATTTTCCACATATAAATCTTGGTGTCATGTGAGTGGTATTTATTCTATGATTATTGTTTATGCTTAATTGGTTTTACTGTTATTCTGGTATTAATGTTTTGGGTTCTGGTATTAAAGTTTTAATTGCTAATGGTTCTGGTAATCTGTGATAACTGATTCACCCCCCCCCCCCTCTCAGTTGTCTTCTGGTTATTTGAACTGTCTAACAATTGGTATCAAATATTTGGTCCTCTCTACAGAAAGATTAACCACTTGAGGAAGATCCTATGGTGACTAACAGTTCAAGTTCATCTAGAGCTATCTTTCGGAGAGATATTCCTAGGCTTGATGGAAAAAAATTTATAGTATGGAAGATTCCAATGGAAACTCATTTGAGATGTCTTGGAAAGGAGATTTGGGAGATCACATAGAATGGTGTCACATCTTATAATCTGACATCTGGCTATCCTCCTCCGGAAAACCTAGATAAGGAGCTTGAGAATGATTGTAGAGCAAGAGAAGCCCTCTTGTGTGCACTTTCTAATCACCAAATAATGGGATTAACCGACAAATCATCTGGAAAGGCTATATGGGATAAGTTGGAGACTCTTAATGAAGGTGACCCTATAGTGAAGATTGCTAAAATTGATGGTTACCGGGTGAGATATGAAAATTTGAAGATAGAAGAAGATGAAAGGATTACTGCATTCATGGAAAGGGTAAATGAGATTGTTATGGGAATTCAATGTTGTGGTGGAACTCTGAGTGAAGATGAAATTGTTTCTAAAGTATTAAGAGCCCTACCACTGACTTAAAAAATGAAGGATACTTCTATTAATGAGTTGAGAACAATGGCTAATCTATCTGTCAACAGAGATACCTTGGTTGGGAAACTATCTGCTTTTGAGCTTGAAGAATTTGGACCTTCTGGAGCTGTGAAGACTAAATAGGATTTTCATGCATCTACATCATCAACCGGTAAGGAAGATTGGAAAGCTTTATATACAAAGGAATTGGAAGATATGAAGAGAGAAGATGATGAGTTTGAGCAACTTGAAGCACTATTTACTAGAAGAGTACCTAAAGGACCGATAGGAAGTAAGTATGAAGGAAAAGAACCTTTTAAATGTTTTTCATGTAATAAGATTGGTCATTTTGCATCTAGATGTCCTGAAAGGAATTCAAGATTTGAAGAAAGAGTTAGAAGATCTTTTAAGCCTAACCCTGGATATCATAACAAGTATAAGTATAGGAAAAATAGAGACAAATCATGATACATAGCAGATGAGGAAGGCATTACTGATTTTGATGATGAACCGATAGAAGACTCTGCTAGTGGTTTCGACAATTGGAAGGAATGGGTGTTCCTGGCTATCAAGGAAGATGTTTCAGCACTAGAAGAGAATGTACCTGAAGAGAAGGCACTTGCTGCTAAAATTGAAGACAAGGATGAATGGGTAACTGATAGTGGTTGTTCACATCATATGACTAGAGATAAAGGGAAGTTTCTATCTTTGCAAGAATTGGATGGTGGTCTAGTTAGATTTGGAGATGACAAAGCATGTATGCTCAAAGGAAAAGGAACTATATCATTGGATGGTAAGAACGATATTGACAATGTTTATTATGTTGAAGGTTTATGGCATAATATTTTGAGTGTAGGAAAATTGGTGGATAAGGGATTTCAATTACAGTTCAAGGATGAAAAATGCAAAATCATTAATAGATCTGGTTTGGAGATTGCAACCAGTACACCGACAAAAGGTAATATATTTCATTTGAACTCCAGAGAGAAGACATGTTTGATTACATAGATTGATGAGAGTTGGCTAAGACATAAAAGGCTGTGTCATGTGAATTTTGATTGCATTGTGAAGATCAGTTCAACTAAGGCAGTTAGAGATATACCTAAGATTATGAAGCCCCATAATCCAGTATGTAAAGAATGTCAAATGGGTAAATAGGTCAGAACCTCTTTTAGGAGTTTACAAGATAGATCAAATGATGTTCTTGATCTCATTCATACTGATTTGTGTAGCCCTACTAGAGTTAAAAAATTTCAAGGTGATAAATATTTCATGCTAATCATTGATGATTATTCTAGAATGATGTGAGTTACTTTTCTAAAAGAAAAATCTTAGGCATTTGAAAAGTTTAAAATCTTTAAGGCTAAAGTGGAAACTGAGATAGGATTCAAGATTAAATGTTTGAGGTCAAATCATGATGGAGAATTCACATCTGGTGAGTTTAATAACTTTTGTGAGAAGCATGGTATAAAAAGAAAATTTTGTGCTCCCCAGACACCTCAACAGAATGAAGTTGTGGAAAGGAAGAACAAAACTATCTTAGATGCCGCTAGAACAATGATGACAGAAACTAGTCTACCTCATATCTACAATAGAGAAGTAGTGAGCACAATGATTTATACATTCAAAAAAGTACATATCAAAGGAGAAACTAGTAAGACACCTTATGAATTATGGTCTGGCAATACACCTACAATTAAGTATTTCAGAATCTTTGGTAATAAATGCTATATTAGGAGAGATGATATCATTGGCAAATTTGATCCTAGATGTCATGAAGGCATATTTCTTGGTTATTCTAATGAAAGCAAGGCATATATATGTTATAACAAGGGATTGCAGAGAATTGTGGAGAGTGCTAATGTCAAAGTAGATGAATTGAACAAAAGTCAAATCACAGTTTATGAGAAGGAACTGACAAGGGAAATTATTATATTTGAACTAGTAGCACCTTTACCAAAACAGATAGTTGAACCAGTTACTCTGGCAGTATCAAAAAATTCTATAGTAACTAAAGATCAGGGAAGAGGAATAGAAAGTCAAAGGACTCCTAGGTATGTGAGATTGAATCATTCAGAAGATCAGATCATTGGGGATAAGAACAATGGAGTAATGACAAGAAGAAGAATGGAAACTAATGAGGTATGTTTAATTTCACAAGTTTAACCAGTATCAGTAATTGAGGCATGTAAAGATGAATACTGGTTGAAAGCTATGGAAGAAGAATTAGATCAGATTGAGAAAAATAGCACATGGACTTTGGTTCTCGGGCCTAAAAATAAGAATGTTATTGTAACTAAATGGGTTTTTAGGAATAAATTGAATGGGGATGGTCAAGTTAGAAGGAATAAAGCTATATTGGTTTGTAAAGGATATTCTCATAAGGAAGAAATTGATTATGGAGAAACTTTTGCATCTATAGCTAGGATTGAAGCTGTAAGATTATTTCTTGCCTATGCTGCTTATAAAAACTACAAGGTTTATTAGATGGATGTTAAGTGTGCATTCTTGAATGGGGATCTTGATAAGGAAGTTAATATTGAGAAACCTGATGGTTTTTCACTATCAGATAACACAAGCATGGTTTGTAGGTTAAGGAAAGCTTTATATGGATTGAAACAAGCACCTAGAGCTTGGTATGCAAGGTTGGATAAATATATTTTAAAGCTTGGTTTTACTAAGGGTAGTGCTGACAGTAATTTATATTAAAAGATCACTGATGATGATATACTGATTATTGAAGTATTTGTTGATGACATTATTTTTGGACGTGAAGATAATTTGTGCATAGATTTTTCTAAGAATATGGAGAAATAATTTGAAATGTCTATGATTGGTGAGATGAAATTTTTCTTAGGTTTGTAGATTACTCAAACTGACAAAGGTATTTTCATCTGTAAAACTAAGTATGCTAAGGAATTGTTGAAGAAATTTGGTATGGAAAATTTTAAACCGATAAGTACTCCTATGGTTACAAGTGATAAGTTGACAAGGAAATATGTTTCTGCACCGGTAAATCCTACAAGATACAAATCTATGATTGGAGGTCTTATTTATTTGACTCAGACTAGGCTTGACATTATGAATGTTGTTTGTATTGTTTCAATATTTTAGAGTGTGTTGTTCACCAAAACTGGTTAACCCAAGTACACCTGCAATTGATCTATGAAATAGCCAATTTCAATCTATGAAAACTTCAAGGCTTGGACAATATAACAAGGATATAAATCCTTCTACTCTTCAGGCTCTGCAAAACCTAGGTGAGTATACCCTTGATGCATTGAATCAGACCCATTACACACAAGACAACATCAACAAAAGCAGATGGATCTCAAAAGGTTCAAAAACAAGGAGGGTATTGTAGATGGGCTAGATCGACACTTACAACTCAATAATGTTTTGAATCATGAGATGGATGGACACTACCATAGAACAGAAAACAAAAGATATTCTGATTTTGGATTTTAAAATGATGTTTTGACAATCCTTCAATGTTACATAAGACCAGTGCCTTATTCAAGCCACAGAGTCATGCATAAAATTGGAAGAGAAATCTCAAATGCAAGCTACTCTCAACATTAAATTTTAATGTATGAATGCATCACATTAATACAATCCTTTGCTTTGTCACAAAACTATACTTATATATCCCATATACATTCAAAATCATTATTGTTGGGTTTCAGGATTTAAGTTCTTCCTTGAAGAATACCCAAAAGGCAAACATTACACTCTTAGAGAAGGCTAAAAGAGACAATTCCAAATTATCCTTGACAATATGAAATTATATGAATCTGAATACATTTTTGGAGACAATTTCATGGAAAATCACACATGCCTTGCATATGTGTAAACCTGCAAACTGAAACAAAATCTACAACAAAGACAAAACTCAAAACCCAAAAGAACACACTCTCATTTGCAAAAATAAAAAGATGCCATCACTGGAACCTGCAATTTCAGATTTCTCCCTTGGAGAAAAATGCCAAAAACTAGGAACCCTTACAAATGAGAAGAAAGGGGAATATTAAGGAGAGGGAAAAGACTAGAATGCATCACCACATGCCAAGTGTCCTCTTTCCCCAACTGAAATTTATTTCCTTTCTCCTTCCCATTAAAAATTCTCTCAAAACATCTCATATCTATTGAAACAAACTACATGATGGGGTTCCTCATTTCGAGGGCTTTCCAACGGTATACGATACTTGCCATTTTGAGTAAAAAATACCCTTTGAGCGAATTAATCTTGAATATGTAGGCCATCATTTAAATTTTCCAATTTTACACTATAGTCATGACTATACATTTAACTTTAATTTTTTATCCATTTTTGGCCCTGCGTCCTACCACATGGCAGCTTGTGATTCTCTCGTGACACCACCTAGGATGAAACCTCACCTATCTACCACTTGCTTTCCTCTTCACTGCGTTGCGGACCACCACCTGGATCACCACTGGACTGCCTGATCATCACCACCTCATCGCCATCTCATCAGGACCTGCTAGCTGGACCACCACCTGGATCGCCACATCATCAGTCACCACTCCACGATGGGTAACAGTCAAGAACCTTCTCTTTGCGGAGTAGTGCCAACCGTAGATCATCTCTGAACTTGCACAATCTTCAATCCACCATTTTATGAACGTGCTTTGTCGCCATTTCGTGGTGGGTAACCTTCATGCATCTTCACCTTGCGAAATAGCGACCGTCGTCCGATCGCCTCAAACCTACTCACCAGTTAACTCATTCTTTCACTACAAAACTCATCTACCTCGGGAAATGTGCACATGTAGGGTCCACCTTGTCGCCAACTACTCGTCGGTCGCCTCAAGAATCATGCATGCATGTGTGGGGTCCATTGGGTGCCCAACCGACACCTTGCATCAAAAGCCTTCAAGACTTTGACACTATAGAAGGGTGCGTTTTTTAATTTAAATATCAAAATATCCCTTCGCCCAACCAGTGTGGGATAATAGTTATTGTCTGGTTTATGCATTTTCTGAGTGGCTGCTAATGAAATTCACCTGAAAGTTTCTTTTCCTTTCTTGCTTGCTACGTGGGAGGAAAGGATGGTTATACCTGCTAATATCATTTGCTTTGAGTTTAAATGCCCTTCCAACAACATTATGCGCCATCTCCAGCTACATGTATTTGGGGTTTTTCAATGAACAACGAGGAGGAGATTGCATTTATTTAAATTTCTAAATTCCCCCCTCCATTATCGCTGTGCAGAAGAGCACGTTGCTTTGCACTTGCTATTTGCCTTTGCTTTGAAGTTTATTGCCCACTAAACTCCTTCAACGCCATACTCACAGCAGACTGGAGGACTTCGACATTTACACCTGCAGATGCACTTGCCTCAAGTTTAATGGCCTTTGCCTCACACGTGGAGATTGGTTAAACACCTAACAATCTGCAATTGCTTAAAAAAAATATTTCTTATGCCTTCATCACTACCACGATAGGAGGATTTGGCATTTCATTTGCATGAGATTTTCCTACTTGTCTTTCAACCACGCAGAGAAAGGAGGGAATATGGCTGGCATTTAACATGCCATTTGCATTTGCTGTTAATTCCATGGCTTTATTACATGCCACGCAGAGGAGGGGTTTTTGACTTTATGCCAATTGCATAGCTTAAGATTTAATAAATCTTTCTCAACACCATGGCTAGGAGTGGAGAATGCTGGCAAATGTCATGGAGATTGGACTTTACACCTGGTAATTGCATCTTGCTGAAGTTTAAATACCTCCCAACTCCACGCTGCCAATTGCAGATTTGTTTGCAATTTATGTTTTCCTCTTTTCAAGATCACTTCCGGGGAGGATGCTTGAATTTGCTTTGAAGTTTTGAGCCATTTTAACATTTTCCACCCATTTGCCTGAAGTTTCTTAATACCTTCTTTGAATAGTGGCTTATAAATTTTGATTTTCAAATATATGTCCATCAATCCATAGATGACAAGTAAAATGAAGTTGCCTCTCACTAAGACAAGTTTCCAAGTACATTTGTTGGTATTGATATACATCACCATGAATTAAGACCATTTCGCCATAAAATTAATGCATGGACATTTATCCAGGTTGGGCCCCAAAGTGGGTCTGGCTAAAAAAAAATTGTTTTCATACAACTGACCTTTAAAATGCCTTAGGTGCCTTAAACATGCCTCTGGAATCAATCGGTACCATTTCCTGATCATCAAACTGAGTTTTGCAATTTTCAGGCGCTTGTGCCACATTTTTGCATTTAATCCCAAAGATGTAATTTTCAAACTGGTCAAAACACCTTTCTGGACTTTGCAAACTGACAGGCGTATGGTCTGATATACAACCATTAACTCTACCAAGTTGTTTCTTGAGACGAATCCCAAGTGAAGAAATATTAATGGTCAAAGATGACCAAATGGCTCTATCAACACTATGAACTTGATAAAACCAATGCGCACGGACCTCAAAATGCCTTTCTTAAAAATAGCAAACGATCTCTGTAGACCCCCAAATCTAGGGTATAGGTACCTTGAAGTACAAAGAAGAGCTTGGAATACTCAGTTCTACCAAAAGGCTGACTGGGTGCAAATGGTGGGTTCATGAAAATAGCAACTTTAACTGATGTAGCAATGAAAATGTAGAAAACTTAATAAAGTGGCTCAACAAACCCTTTTGTAAAACTAATAAAATGGATTGGTAATGGCTTGAAACTTGGCATGGAGGCATACTTATATGCATACAATTCAATTCACTTTGAATTTTAGCATGACAATCAACCGGTCAAAAGATATAGGAGCTCGAAGTAGGCTATTTAATAAAATCTGTATTTGCACCTAACATGCACTTTCAGCTCACCCCTTGAAATGGGTACTTGAAAAACTGATCCAAAATGAATTCTGAAAGTTGCAAAATAGTTCATAGGCCAAATGCAAGGTACATGACACATTTCCCAAGCCTTACCCTTTGATAATCAAGTGGCTCCATTTTACATACCCCAAACTAGACCATTCAAGTTGACTCATTAGGTGTCATTTTGAAATGAAGAGCAAAATTTTGAAATGGTCCTCTCAAATTCAATCAGATTTATGAGTCCCAATAGTGGCTTTGACTAGGGATGGTTGATTGCAAGATCAACACAAGAACTTAGAATCTATGGTAGAGTAGACCACCCAAAAATAGATCATTCTCTTCTTCTCAAAATTTCAGAGTGATCCTAGAGAAAATCATGAGAGTGCGGTGAAAAGAATTTTTATATAATTGCAAGGTACATCAGACTATGGTTTGTGGTATCCTGAGGATGATGACTTTACTTTATGTGCATATATAGATGCCCATTGGGCTGGAGATGTTGATGACTGAAAAAGAACTTCTGGTGGAGCTTTCTTTCTTGGAAAGAAGTTGGTTTCATGGATCAGCAAGAAACAATCACAAACTTCTTTATCTACTGATGAAGCTGAGTATGTTGTTGCTACTACTAACTATACACAGGTTTTATGGATGAAGCAAATATTGAAGGATATAAAGGTGGATTGTGATGCACCAGTAGTTATTCACTATGATAACTCTACTGCTATTGATATATCAAAGAATCCAGTATTCCATTCTAAGACAAAGCACATGTCTATTAAGTATAACTTTTTGAAGGAAAATATGGAAGCAAATGAAGTTTGACTGGTTTATGTGAACACTAAAGAGCATATTGCAGATATTTTCACTAAACCTTTGCCTAAAAAATCATTTGAGTATCTGAGAGACAGATTGGGAGTTTCTACCCCTCTGGTAGAGACTTGATTGATGTGGTTTTGCATCAATCCGATATGCATTATCAGAGATACTATTCATTCTAGCACTGATGTGGGATGGTACTACTCAGGGGGAGTATTCAGCTTTGTGATTCAATGGTTTATGTTTTTGCTTTGATATTTTTATTAGATTTATAGCATTGATGTCAAAGGGGGAGAGATATTGATGTGAAAAAGAAAAACTTAAAGATTTGTATACATTAGGGGAGAGATACATGTATAATTCAGTTCTTTATAAAGATATCATTCATAGGGGGAGTTTGGTCTTTGTTTCAAAACTTCATTTCTATATCTTTGAGAAGGAGATTGTTGGTTGCCTTCCATTGCAGGAGACTTGTTTGGCATTTCTTGTTACTTAGATGTATTTCACATCTAGTGTTGCCATCAATGCTAAAGGGGGAGATTGTTGGCCATTTAGAGGAATTGATTATGTGTTGCATTGATGTTTTGTTATTGATTCCAACACTAGTTGTTTGGATGCTTTACTGGCACCCTTCTAGTCTCAGTTGATTGAATGGTTTTGGGTTGGTTTGGATCTGGCATGATCCAGTAGGCTCCGATATAATTTGGTTATGGAATTGGTTTATTCATGATACTCATGTTCATATTCAGTGAGTTGGTTTTGGTCTAGTGATTGGATGCTATCTTGGTTGCTTAGAAGCTTGGCTTCTGGGTTTGGCGAGGGTTTCACTGGTAGAGATTTTGATGAAGATCTCTGATGAATTACATAAGTGGTGCTGGTGCAGCTTCTGGTAGAGTTTCAGGATGCTGATGGTGATCATGTTTGAGAATTGGTGGATGGAGATCATTACTGTAGCGTGTGGACCTATACTGGGTCCCGGTTGATCTAGGTTATGGATTGGCTTTAATGTAACGTGTGGATTGGACCTCTCGATGTGTTTCTAGGATGTCTTATGTGTTGGATATTATTTGCTTGGTCTAAGGCCGACATGGTTTGTAATTATGTAATTGGTTTATTATCTGGTGGCCGACCTAATTGTTTATGGTCGAGGATTTGTATATATAGATGTAAGATCTCATCATATATCATATGGTAGAGATAAAAGGAATGGGAAATGGATATGTAATATGTAAATAATGTAATATCATTCAGGCAAAGGATTTGTTCGATCCTTGGAGATCAAATTGGGTTTATGTAAGAGAATTTAGTCCTTCGGTATTGAGCTTAACTAGAACTATACTCAGGCATAGGAGATGCTATCTTTTGCAGTTCAACACTTCTCTGGATTGTAGTCTAGATTTCTATGTAGTCAGTGAGGCTCCTTTTGTGATGAGTAGTGCGCTCTAGGTTGTTGGCCTTCCTGCAAGTCCAGGCCCCTAAATTGTAATTCGCATACTTACTGTAGAAGTATTATCTGACTATGGGTAGGCTTTCCACTTTTATTTTTCCCTTTACCGAGTTTTCCACATATAAATCTTGGTGTCATGTGAATGGTCTGTGATTATTATTTATGCTTAATTGGTTTAACTGCTATTCCGGTATTAATGTTTTCGGTTTTGGTATTAAAGTTTTAATTGCTAATGGTTCCAGTAATCTGTGACAACTGATTCACCCCCCCTCTCAGTTGTCTTCCGATTATTTGAACTATCTAACATAAATGTGACAGGGATTTGAGGCATAGAGAATATTATGTTCAGCATGAAGGTGTTTCGTTTGATGAGCATAGCATGTTTTTGTCACATGATAATCAATATTTTTAGTCTATGCATGAGTTTCATAAGTTTAATGATGGTGAATGCACTTATAATGTTGAGTATGGTATCTAGATGAGAAGGGTTAGTGTGTTGAATTAGAGAGGTTCCAACTACATTCTCATATTGGCCTCAATGAAATCAAAAGAAAATCAAATTTATGAAAGAGGAAAGTATTGGCCTTTCTTTTTTATGGCCTTGGGCCATCACATGTGGTTTGGTATTCAAGACATGGCAATATGGGGCAAGGGTGACCTTTTTTTACTTTATGCCTAATGGAGTAGGCTCTTGGTCTGCTTCTAGAGATTGGGATTCTTGCCATGCCCGCAAGGGGCATGTGTCCCCAAGAAAGAGCCATTGTTGGGGTCTCAAAAATTTTACCAAATTTTGAGGGTCCAAGTTCAAAATTTTGATTATTACACTCAGAATCACCCCTGCAGAATCAACTTGATTATTTTTGCACACATGGATAATCTTCATATTTCCCTTTAAAAGGTCATTGGTGGGCCCATGACAAATACAAGAGATTAATAAATTGAGAATCTATAAAATCCCTTCAAGCATTTAGAAGGCTTGGAATTTCTCTTTTTTTCACCCCACACGAGGCATCCAATGTCAAGATGGAGCCCACAGGATGGCAAGGAGGGGAGGAAATCAACACCTCTTCTACCCCACAAGACTTCTATGAAAGGGTAGACGAAGCCACGGTGTAGTGGGAAGAGGGGGACTTAGCCCTCTAGGATGCCACCCTGCAAGGTGAGGCTAGACAGAAAAATGGCACCACGGGACAAGATGAGACTTAGGGTGATGAGCTACCCTGCCACCTTGTAGAGAATAATGAAGCCTCCCAAATGAGATGCAGGGTAGCAGTTCAAGCTGAAATGCTTATAGAAAACATAGATAGGGTTGGGGCATGAGTTTAAATACATAAAGGAGTCAACTCCATGAATGATGGCTATCGATCTCTAGTTTGACATTATGGGCTTGGGATTTGAAGGCATATTATTTTTGCACATATCTCTTATGACGAGGCTATGGAATTATTTAAATATCTATCACGAGCCTACACAGTGTGAGATTGCAATGTATGCATAAGATGGACATGGTCAAAATAATCTTTGAAGGTCTTCCGACAAGTTGCTAAATGTGAATAACAATTTCGGAGAGACACCTTCTATATCCCACTAAAATGCAAATATCAGTAAGAAATCAAAAATATTTCATGGCCACAAGAAGACTTGTTGAAAGGCTATATCATGCTGAAAAAGGGGTTGTCGGTGAGACGTCTCCCATGTCTCACTGAAATGTGAGTTTTGGTGTGACAACAATGGTCTGCTATGGGCAAAAGGAGGTCCTGTCGAAAGGTGTAGTCTGATAGAAAATAGTAGCGTCGGAGAGACATGTCAAGGTCACACCAAAATATTGCCTTTTGGTATAATGGCAAGTGTTGAACAAAAGGAAGAAGAGTCTCACAGAAAGTTTGTCTCACATTGAAAACACTAATAATGATGAGAGGAGCAAATGGAAAATGCACAGATTACATCTATTAAGAATGCTTTCCATGAGCCCAGTGCATGACATGGTTTAAACTAACATGATGGTTGTGTGGGAAAGTGATAGAACATCATATGCAGTGTGTCTGTGATATGTTGAGTGCTCAATGTATTGTAGGCCTTGCCACTGGGATAAACAGATGCTACGAGTCTTGTAAAAGGGTTTAGTAAATGAGAGCAAGCAAATCATGTAGATGCTTCATGTGGAAGGTGAATTCTACGAGGAAAGTTGCAAGTAAAAGATATTGCTTTTCCAATACAAATGAATAGCCAAGAGGGATTTTCCTCATAAGGTGAAATGTTTTTCATAACGAGATAGTAAAATGGAATTTAAGCTTAAGCAGGACATTGATGATAATAAAATGTAATGATTTCTATTTGCAGCAGGTTAAGAAAATTTCGTAGAATGTCTTTCGGGCTACCAAGTGTAAATAGTGAAAAGACAAAATTATCTGATGAGAATAGAGAATTGGGGGAAGAAAAAATTGACATTCACAACCACCACTGTAAAAATGTACAGAAAATGACAAGACATGGCAGTCGCAAAGATAGAGAAATTGCTATTTTTGGTATGAGATAAAATGTGGGTTGCATTCAGAGAAAACATAGAATCGAAAGAGGGAAATACAGACAAATTCAAAGGGTAGGAATGCAGAAAGTGACAAGTCTTTTGTCACAACATGTGTGAGTTGATTAAATCATATTTCTTATGTGCGAACATGAAGAGAAAAAGTGTTTAACTGTAGGGGTCTTTTTCCATATTTTTTAGGTGTCTTGCGCAGATTGAAAGTTGCAGATTGAAGGCAATTTTGGAGGAGAAAAGTGTAGGTTTTGAATTTTAAAAATTCAACAAGGAAAAGGCAAAGTGTCAATTAGAGATCCATTCTAGGGTTTTCTTCTTGGTGTATTTAGTTCTCTTTTCTCATCATTTTTTAAGGATTCTAGATGTAATTTTGAAAATATTCTAGAAGTAAGGCTTCCATAAGTCTAGAAGTTAGTGTAAGTTAGAAATCTATTATTCAGCGTGTAGTCATTTTGCTTTTGTAGATAGTTTTTAACCAGAATGCATACAAGTTTTGATGTTTTTTTTGTAGCTGTCTCCAGCATGTAAAAGAAATATTTCATGAAATAAATGATCAAGGATCTTTTATTTTGTCCTTGCAAGATTAGGTGTTTATCTTGTTTTATGCTTCTCTTCAAGGAAGATATTAAAATTCTTCTTACAGGATAAAGAAAGGATGTTTTATGCTTGTAGGATATTCAAGTATGACTACAAATAAAACTATAATAGAGGGTGTTGACGTAATGCATTAATGTTGGGAACTCACTGGTTATAGTTTAAAATATTTGGGTTAATGTCTACATGTTGAGGGTTGACTCTTCTACTATAAAATTGTTGGCATAACTGATGAAGATAATGATGAGAAGATGACTGGTAAAGTTATTGTTGGCATAACTTGTAAAGTTGTTGGAGATTGTTGGCTAGATGATGATGATATAGTTTTGAGTTGTTTGATGACTTTATTTGTTTTGTCAATGATGAAAAACATGTTTTTGGAGTCATCTAAGTCATCTAGGCCTACCGGTATAGCCTAACTGGTAGAGGAATGTGTTAGATAGAAAAACTACTAAGTTGCAGCAAACCAGTAAACAAGAATAGAGAGATGATCAAGTGACTGATATGAATGATCAACAAAGAGTTAGATGTTTTGGTTTGGAACATATGTTTATGACATTGGCATGAGTCTGTGATTAGAACCGCATCAACAGATTCACTGCATTGAGTGAGTTATGATTGACAGTCATGAACTCTATGAAGAAGAATGTATACTAGTAATAGATCTTTAACTGATAATGATTTATGGTTTGGTGGTGAATCTTATCATGCTCATAACTTAGCGATGATGTGTTGGAAACCATGTGTAATGATAAGATTGTTTTTAAGTGCATACAAGGATTGGATTTCTTGGGAAACAATAAATTTCTTAGTAGAATGTGACAAGGGTTTGATTGCTTATCAAATTGATGTGCAGTGATGAGTGGTGATCATTCAACGGTGGAAATTATCTTGAAATTTTTTGTAATGATCTGTAATGATCTGTAAATGTAAATTTAATGTATTTTGAATGTAGTTAGGGTTATGTAACCGACCTAGTTGAAAAGTGTATTTAGCTCAAGTTGGAAAAGAGATTTTGTGTCAGTGATTTGAGAAGAAGGTGTTGTTGAACCAGATTGAAGTGTCTGCATGTGTGTAGCAAAGATTGTGTTGAAAAGGATCTGTACTAGCAAGAAAGGAAGTATTGTGATTGGATCATTTTCCCTATTGTTCCCTAACAGTTACAACAGTTTGAAATCCCTTAGCCAGGTAGATCCTAACACGTCTTCTTTGTATATCCCTTCACTGAGTGGCTGATTAGCTTGTGTTTAAAATCCTCTAACAAGGTTACTCCTAGAACATGGTAGAGCTCCTAACAAGGCTAAGGTGAAATCCCTTGACCTGGTGACTCCTAACAGGGTCTTCTCTTAACTGAGCATATTGTAAGCTCCTAATCGGGCTAGGCCTTTAACCAGGAACATTCCAAAAGAGTACAACTATTTTGTGGGTGCTAATTCCCATTGTGGTTTTTCCCATTTGGGTTTCCACATGAAAAATCTTTATGTTCATATGGTGGTTGCATTTTTTATGTGTGCATTTGATATCTTTATTATGTTTACATGATGATGAACACTAGAATGAATGGTTTGGTAAATATGCTTATGAAGAATGCTTGAGTAGTTACCAGTACATTTTTTTAAAGTATTGCAGAATTGTTTAACTACCGATTCACCCCCCCTCTTAGTAGTTACTAGATCCTCATAATAACAAAAATGCATTAGTCATGGGGATTGCATTCAATTTTCAGAATCATTTTATTCTCATAAAATATCATTTATTTTCTATTTGTAGGAATAGGTTTAGTGTAGAAATTAATCCCAAGTGTTGAGTGAGAGTTGAAAAGATAGGATTGTACCCAAATCTTGAGTTCACAAAATTTCCTTGGCATATTCTCATTGGGATATGTATTGTAATTTGTAATGCCATGAGTGTTGGAAGCTATAAGTTATTTAGACATTTCTCAGGTATACCCACCTTGGTCTAGTAGAGCCAAAAGTGTAGGAGACTTCATTCTTGTGACTAAATCTCATTTGTTGGTCAAATTCAACTTTGAACCTATTGATAAGAAAGTGGCTAAATATTTAGGGTTTGGGGATCTACTGATTTGGGAACCAATAGGCGGCTCACCCTACTCCATTGTGGTGCATAAATCTTTGATCTTACTCGCTCAATGCTCTCACCTGCATGGCATTTTCATTGAGTCTCCATATAAATATCAGAGAAAATGCTCATGATGAATAGTGCTAATAACCCTTCCTAGGACCCACCCCTTGAGTATATAGCCAAATTGTCTTGGCCACTTTTTGAGGCTCATTTGTCTCATTCTCCTTCTTATTTTCCCCACATCGTTGGGGGAAAAACCCAAGGGGCCATATGCTCACCGTGATCATATTTTCCACTTTCCATTTGCATTTATTCTTCTTAAACATTCTTCTCGCCGCAGTAGCTTCCTCTTTTTTTCATGCTAACAAAATTTTGTTCTTTGCAGTACTTGAATTTTCACAATAAAACATTGTGGTTTTTGTAAAGAACTAGGGGCATGGCTCATCACTTCCTGCTCGACTTATACAGCCTCTACAATATCCTTTTGGTTAAATATTTAGTACATTTATTGCACTACATGGGCTTAATGAATTCATCTTTCTAGACTACTTTAGTGTACCTGATCCCTTAAGTCAATCTATTTACTAAAGTGGGGACAAAATATAGTGTCCTAAATTATGCCAAATGTATTTATGACAATTATGCATTACGCCTAGTGCATTTATGAAAAGCCTCATGATCAAGATCTCATTACTTTAACATCATGAGGTCAAAAGATAAATTGCCTCCAATTGCCCCATAGCCTTATTTGGGACCATTTTGGTGAGGATGACAGGATGTCATGTAGACATTTGTGCACTGCACTAACGTCTCGTTAGATTCCCAAATCCAGAATCATATATCCTACACTTGACATTTTTAGACGCATTCCCCTTCACTTGAATTCATTTGTAACGGCTCAATGCGCCTCTTCGTGGCTTTTATATTCCATTTCTTTATTCATTTGGCTCTCTAGACTCTACAGGCTCTTGGTATTTTCTCTCTACCTTCTTGAAAAACTCTTGGAAGAGATTGCTCTCTCATGCTTTCTTAGCTCTCAATTTATTGAGTCTCAATGCAAATACTTGGCAACTATCTTGCAACAACAATGCTATCTCAATCTTCATCACGCTCCCATCTCAAGATAGGGGTTTGGATGGAATGCTTTGTCTTCTCTCTTATTTCCTATCTTGCAATATTACATATCTTACATTATCACATTTATGAATGTATCTATTGCCTAGCTGCATTTAGCTAGTTATTTTATCATTTTATCTCATATCTATTACAATAGGGGTTTCCCTCCATTAAGTGGGGTTTTATTTCTATTGTATTTATCATTTATTTTGTATCTCATGTGTATGGTTTTTCCTCCATTAAGCGAGGATACTTTCTATTATGTTTATCTTTTATCAAATCTATCTATGTAGCTGTTTGTGGTAGTGGAAACACCAAAATGGGGATTTGATTGAGGCAAACCCCTGGAACTATGAATTTAGGAATAAGCATCAAAGAAATAGATTAGGTAACCACGAAACCTAAATTGAAATGAAATTAATTCCTAATACACTCAACAAAGGAATGAAATACAACATTCACATTGTTCAAAAGAAAACTAATATTTTAGAAATCTCCTTCATTGACCTTCATTGGCATGCTTTATGTGGGTGTCACGTACAAATGCAAGTGAAAATGAGAGCAAGTTAGATTGCAAAAAATGGTTTTGAAAGTGACAACATAAGGGTACTCGAATTGTGGTTAGGATTGATTGAAAAAGAGAGCTCAATTTATAGGATGAGAATCTCCAAAATTGATAAGAAATTGAAAAGGACAAGAAATTAAAAAATTGGCATGATTATGACATGATTGAATGACAAATTTCATGAAAACTTTGTATGTGAAAATATGACAAATTGAGAGCAAATTATGCTCATCAATTATGACATGATTAGGAGGGGAAATAGCCATTTAGCTATGACAAATTATCCTCAAAATTTGCTCATGGATTGAATGACAAAATTGGAGAAAAAATAGCTTCAAAATATGACAAATTGGCCATGAAAATAGCTTCATGATCTATGACATAATTGAGTATAAAAATTGGAGACAAAATAGAGGCAAAATAAGTGGGAAAAATTAGGAGAAAATTACGTAGAAAAAGGAAATTAGAAAATTAGGAAAAATAAAAAAGGCATTAATTAATATTTTTATTTATTAATTAACTCACAAAACAGGAAACAAATTAGCCAATTAAATAATAATTTAATTGTGACACAAAAAGGACGCTTGAGATAAATGAATAAATTAATTTAACCTAAAGGGGAGAAATGTTAATAAGATTAAATGAATTAATCATAAAACCTTGGGAAAATGAATTAGAAATGAATTAAGTCTTGACACAGTTAAAGGATAATTGACAAAGAAATTGATCATGATCAAAATAGAATAAGTGACAAGGATTTGATATTGATATGGAAAAGATCAGTGATGAATTGATCAAAGATGATAAAAAGATAAAATTGATAGAGTATAATTAATAAAGGATCAATGACAGATTGATGCAAAAGCGATGAAGATTGATGACTAAGTGAGATTGATGACAAATCGATCAAAGATTGATAAGAGGTTGATTTGATGAAGGTTGAATTGATAAAGAACAATGATGAATCGATCAAAATTGATAAGGAGACTGATGATGATGATAATTGAAGATTGAAAGGGATCCAAAATGATTGATAATTGATCAAGGATGATTGATAATTGATTGAAAAAGATAAAGATTTAGGACAAAATTCTAATTTACCATTGATTAGGATTAACGATGTCTAATTGACTTGATAGGTTGATCACGATAAATGATTGTAATTCAAAAATGACATTGACAAAAACAAATTGAAATGCGAGAGAATTGGAATCAAATAGGAAAGAAACGCAGGAGAATGACAAGATGTCGACAAATGATAAAGATCAAGTGTGCGACATAGAAGAAATGTTAATAAAATGCGAAAATCCTAAAATAAGGCCATGCGAACAGGTTAAAGCATGACGCCACAAATGTTAACCAATTTTAGATGCCTACAACCCCTATATAGCCCCAAAATTTTCCATTGTCTCCATGTGTGTAGGTGGCGAGCACGTTTTGTGCAGTTAAGGGTTAACTTCTATGCATATGTGTTTTCAAGTCTCTGTTTGTATAGATGAAATCACGGAGTGAAGATGTCCCTGCCTCAAGCCTAAACAAGCTCTCTGGTATAATTTATATTTGCTGATGTACTTTCTTAACAATTGGAATTTCATTAATCTATCACTTATACATTTATATTCTACAACGTCATTAGTATAGTTTAGTGTTTATTTATTGTAATACTTGTATCTCCTAGCTCACCTTTAGTGCCAGTTTAAGTGAGGTAGCAGTAGACAATTTGTTCTCTAATATTTTTCATCCTAGAGGTAAAAAATTCCCTCCTCTACACTTATTATGCTCAAAAAATTTAGGGAAAAAGTGCAGGACTAGGTAGTAGACTACTCGATCCCGACAATATTTTTTTTTATTTTTAAGGGATGCAAGATAACAGCTTCTAATGCCAAATCCAAATCAGTAGCTCAAACCAAGATGTGTAAATACATGAAATATACTTTGAAGATTGAAATTAGGGTAAGATTAGGATCAAATCAAGATTAAGTAAAAAGGGGCACACTTAAGATCAAGGGCTCGATTTTATAATATGTAAATTGATGAGAGAGGAATTAAGTTTAATTAAATTAATTATTAAATGCTAAAAAATTCCTATAATTTATAATGAAATTGGACACACTAAGGTGAGTGCTAACCTAAGCATGGAATTATGCAACCTAATTAAGGGTGTACAATTTATGATCCTACAAGGTAATCTTTTCTTCAACTTTCTTGCACTTGTTTCTACTTTCATCCACATCTACTAGAGATTGTCTCAATTCTCCATTTGTGTCTACCATAACATCATTATCCCATTCATTTTGTTTCATGGCATCTATATTAGAATCAAACATAGTGTTCAAAAACCTAGATCTACCTCAACTATTAGATTGTAACTTCAGAAACCTTGCTCTAGATAATACCAATTGCTAAACACTATCAGATATTGACAGGGGGTGAATTATCATACATTGAAAATTAATCAATTAATCCTTTTACTGATCATTCATTCCATCTACCATAAGCATGAAAGTAAATAATTATAATCAAAAAGTCATTCACACATGAACACCTATATTTGTATATGGAAAACCCAAACTAGGGAAAACCATGGTGAGAACCATGTTGGGACTCATTAAATTTGAGTGAACTTGAGAGGCCCATTCAAAATTTTGCTCTACATTTCCAAATGATCATAAAATGAGTCAGTTTGAATGACCTAGTTAGAGAGAGGGTAAAATGGAGCCAGTTGATTTTCTCAGGGTAAGGCTTGGGAAGTGTGTCCTACACCTTTTATTTGGCCTATGGAGTGTGTTGCAACTTTTAGATTTCAGTTTGGATCAGTTTATCAGGTACCCATTTCAAGGGGTGAGCTGAAAGTGCATTTTAGGTGCAAATGCAGATTTTACCAAGTAGCCTACTTTGAGTGTTTATATCTTTTTCCCTATTGATTGTCATGAAGAATTTCAATGTGTAATGAATTCTATGCATAAAAGTGTGCCTCTATGCAAAACTTCAAGTCTTTATGAATTCATTTGCTCAATTTAGAAAGCTCAATCCGTTTGTAGTTGGTGTTGTTTGACAAGTCCCTATTTCAACTGCTAGTCGGAGCCCTATTTTGCATAAGTGTAAAAGTTGCCTCAGTGAGTGTCATGTCAGGATGTTTGTTCTGGGCTATTGTTGGTATAAATGAAAAGCTATGTTTCTAGTTTCAAGCTCCTGCCAATCTGTTTGATTGGTTTTCAAAAGGGTTTCTTGAGCCATATTTTTCAGTGTCCGTACTTTCATTGCTATATCAGTTAAAGTGGCTATTTTCATGAGTGCACTATTCGCACCCAATTAGCTTCCCAATTGAACTAATTATTCTAAGATTTGATATATGCTTCAAGGTACTTATGCCTCAGATTTTAAGGTCTACGGAGATCGTTTGATATTTTTAAGAAAGGCATCATGAGTTGCTTGTGCATTGACTTCATCAAGTTTGTAGTGCCGACAAAGCCAGTTGGTCATCTTTGACCATTAATATCTCTTCACTCGGGATTCATCTTGAAAAACCGCTTGGCAGAGTTCATGCTTGTATATCAAAGTACACACCTATCAGATGGCAAGGTCCAGGAAGGTGTTTTGACTGGTTTGAAAATTACGTCTTCGCGATTAAATGCGAAAATGTGGCGCAGGTGCCTAAAAGTTGCAAAACTCAGTTTGATGATCTAAAAACAGTGCCGATCAATTCCAGAGGTACGTCAAGGTGCCTGGGGCATTTCAAAGGTCAGTTGAATGAAAACAAATTTTTTTTTAGTCGGACCCACTTTGGGGCCTGACCTGTCCTGTAGCTTCACGATGTTTTATTTGAATCAAGGTTTAACAATATAGCTCAAATGAAGGAGATCATTGTCATATAGATTTATCATAGTCTATAAAGACATGAATGATGTGTATTGGGTGCTCCCTATTGTCATGGTTTCACTCCTACCTGGGGTTTTGAACCTTAGGTCTGCATTGTATGTATTCCATTGATCGTGTCTTGTATCTCTACAAGCCCTTCACAGCCCCTAAGAACCATCAAACAAAAGCTAAAATATATAGAGACAGTGAAGTCAAAACTACAAAGTCATTTACACAACAAAACACAAGCAAATCAGAAATTAAATGAGTTTGAAAGTCTAATGATTGTTGAGAATGTATAGCAGTTGGATGAGACATGCATGCTTGACAAAGGAAATAAGGAAACTCAAAAATCACCAAGTCAAGGGAAGCATAAAGAAAAAGCACCTACGTGGAGTGGTGATTGAAGAGGCTGCAGAGACTCAAAGCAAATCTTTTGGCAGGTGTTTTCCATTAATCTCTAGTATATCCCTCTACATGAGCTTGTTGAAGAGGCATTAAGCTTCCAAGCCAATGCAATGTGGCAAGTGCAGAGCTCAACCTCCATGACTCTGCCAGTCCTCCCTCCTCCCACGCATGTCTTAAAAAATAAAAAAACTTTCATACAAATGCAAAATGGCAGCCCCTATGTGATGTTAGGTGGAAGTCAAAGAAACTATTCTGCGTGAACATTGGCCAATGTGATTGGCAAGCATTGAAGAGAATGTAGAAACTCCAAGCAATTCTCGTGGTAGGTGTTTTCCCCTCTACGGTCACCCCTCCAATCTCACGAGGCCTCCCTAAACTCCTCCAGCATGGAACATGAAATAGCTGCAGGAACTCTTAAGCAAGGTGTCTGATGTTGAAGCCTCTGCGTGGTTTATGAGAGTAGCAAAAACTTTCAAACAAATGCAATTGGTAGGTCACATGGGCCATAGAAACCCTTCAATGAATGTAGGCAGTAGTCTAGCTTTCCCCTCACGTGGTTTATGAGAAGCTTAGAAGCATTGCCAAGTCAAAATGGCAGCAATATCCCTCTGCGTGATGTATTCTCCCTTTGCGTGAGCTTAGTGAAAAGGCATTAAAACAAGTTCCCAACAAGTCCTCCCTATGTGGATGTAAATGGGCAAGGGTAAAAGCATAAACTCTTTGGCAAAATGAATTTCCCAGTCATCCCCTGCATTGAAGTCTTCTAGCAAATGCACGCAGCAGCATTATAGACTCCAACCAAATGCAATCTGAAAACTCACGACCCTTCCAATGCATTTCCTTGTGCAGAACATGGTGGTGAAGGTATTTTTCAAGAAGTCTTCAAGCAAAGGTAACGACAGCCATGAAAAGTCTTAGGTAAAACCTTCAAAATTACAGTCTAAGGCAAAACACATTATCCCACATTCGTTGGGCAAAGGGATATTTTTGTATTTAAAACTAAAAATCCACTCATCCATAGTGTGAAAGTCTCAAAAGGCTTTTGACGAATGGTGCTGGTTGGGTGCCCATGTGGACCCCACGCGCCTAGGCATGCTTCCCAAGGTGATCAAGGATGCTGACAAGTGGCGACCAGGTGGACCCCCACATAGGCACGGTTCTTGAGGCAAGTTTTGTAGAGAAAGGGCAACTTAACCAGTGAGCAAGTTGTAGGAGATCCGATGATGCATGTTGTTTCGTAAGGTAAAGATATGCAAGACTTAAACGTCATGAAACAGTGAAAAGACTAAAGATCAAGCATGTTCCATGAAGATCGACAGTGTGTGCAATTAAGGAAAGATGCACGCACGTTACCCTTTGAAAATGGTGAAAGGTGACATAGCAGGTCCAGGTGGAGGTCTAGCTCGTGGGTCCCGCTGACATGGCAATGAGGTGGCGATGACATGGCAGATAGGTGGTGACAAGCAGGCAGTCTAGTGGCAGACATGTGGCAGATTGATGAGGTGTCATCTGAGGTGGTACCCAGTGGACCCCGTCAGCGAATCCCAGGCTGACACATGGCAGGGTGTCAGGCCAAAAAATGGAATGAAAATCAAATTTAAATATATAGTTTCGACTATATGAAAAATTCAAAAAATTTAAATGATGGAGGCATAAAAAGGATTAATTCTCCTAGAGGATGATGTTTTCCCAAAATATCAAGTATTATATATCATCGGAAAGCTCTCAGACTAAGAAATCAAATCATGTAGTTAATTTTAACAAATTTGGGATATTTTGAGAGAAGTTTCCATGGGAAGGAGGAAGAAAATGAATTTCAATTGGAGAAAGGGGACACATGGCATGTTTTGCAGACCTAATCTTTTTCCCCCTCTTCTTATTCCCCTTTTCTTCTCATTTTGAAGGCTTCCAGAATTTTGGAGGAAGTGCTCCAGTTTTCATGGCTTCCATTTCTGAATTTATTGACCCAAACTTGTAAAATTCTATGGATCTTGTCACGGTATAGAGGTTACATTGTAGGATAGTAGATTGTTTTCTAGTTGCAGATCTTACTTGTGTCAGGCATGAGTAAATTTCCCACAATATTGTCTCTATGTATGTATTTCATTATTATGAATTGAATCCTTAAGGAGGATGAAATTTGTCAATTTCAAGGAGATTGTGTGATTGTTTATAGGTATCCTTCAATGAAGGTTTTAAACTCTGTAATCAGTCATGAATAATGGAATGTGTCCCAGATCTGATAATTTTGTGAATAAATTGAGTAATGCATTAGTATAAGGTATTAATGCAAGAATATTGTTTAAGGAGAACCAATTTGTGACTACGATGCACATTTGCAGTTCTGTGTGTGTCTCCATGCCCAATGAACAAGGCATTGGTCTTACAGATTTGGGGATAGTTCAGATTTATACATTTTAAAGAAAATATTTTCCATTTATGTTTAGGGGTTTGTGTTCTATTATTTCCAAGCTCTATTTCATCCTATTGTTTGTACAGATCTAGCCAATTTGTAGTGTTTCCTAACTTGTTGAGCTTGTGAAATGATCTATCTGCTTATTGTTTGATGTTGTCATAAGTGTGTAATGATTTAATTTCATGCATCAAAAGGGTGTCCCTCCCTAGGTCTAGAAGAACCTGAAGTGCAAGAGGATCAATTAGGGTCTTATGTTATGTTGTCCAAGCCCTGATGTGTTTCATAGACTAAAATTGGCCATTTCATAGAAGGATTGCAGGTGAACTTGGGTTAATCATTTTGTATGAACAACAAACCACACTCACAATATATATGAAACTATTTACAAAGTTTGGGCCAAAAGCCAACGAGCTCATTATTTTGAGAATGACTTGTAGGCTAAGGAACACAACCTTAGGGCAAGATGCAACAATAACTTGCAAACACTAAAGATCACTTCTTCAGAGTGAGATATAATTCATTTAATACAATAAAAACAATAGGATTAAACTGTAGAAAACTACATCTGTAGGAATACTGATAACAATTCACAATTTAATATATACATCATAAACTATCTATTCGCATATGTACACTCCAATGAGACATTGTATGTGATTGAAGGTTTTGTCATTGATGGCAACCTTACAATCCTATGGCACCAGAAAGGCATTACACTGGCAAGTTAGTGTACCAGCATCAAACTCTACACCGGCACTCAAGACACTGGCACCAGCACAGAGAAAGGAAGTATATCGACACAGAGGCCGATAGGATTTTGTTATATTATATTTTGTTTATTATTGTAAAAACTTTGTAAGCCAACTTGGCATGTTGTAAAATGACTCTTATATATAAAAGAGATCATTGTAGACATTTTGAAGGTAAGGAAGAAAGTGAAGGAAGTGATGTATGCGAAATATAGGGTAAAGGGTTTATGTAAGAAGCAGAGTAGCAAGTGGTACTGAATCAGGCATTATAGATGTTATTGTAAAGCAGTATAAGATATTGGATTTGTATAATCCACATTGTAAGTCAGTGAGACTTCCCATTTAAGCAGTGAGCTCTAGGTAGTTGGCCTTCCTACATGTGCAGGCCCCTATTGTAAGTAATATTCTCTTATTGGCTAGTAAGTGGATATTGTGGGTCACAAATCCCACTGAGGTTTTTCCCACATCGGGTTTCCTCGTTAAATCCTTGTGTCATGGTGTTCTTTTCATGTGGATGTTTTTGATTCTGTTTATTGCATTATTTCTTGCATACCGGTACACTGTTATAATATATTCTGCATGTTTTAAGATAAGAAATTTTGTACACCGGTTAGATACTGATTCACCCCCCCCTCTCAATATCTATGGGAATCCTAACAATTGGTATCAGAGCCTGGTCCTCTATTTTCAAATGCCTAACAGCTTGAGGAAGATCTTGACACCGATAAAGATAGAAAATTTGATGAAGCAACTTGAAGGAGCTCTTTCAAACTATGATGTAGAGAAATTGAAAAATATCAAACTAGAAGATGATTTAAGGGTAGCTCAAGATATCAATCAGGCACTTCAAGAGAATCTTACTATTGCAAGAAATACAAGAAGAGAACTTTGTGAAAAGATGCAAAATGAGAATGATGAAAAGGAATCACTTAATGATCAAATAAGAAAAATGAAACTAGAAAACATGACAACAAAGAATGAGATGCCGGATATGACTATGAGATTTTGTAAAGAGATTGAGGATAGGAAGAAGAATGAAGAAGAATTGACCAAAAGACTAAGTGATGCAGCAAATGAGAACACAAGACTTAGCTATGAAAATGACATGTTGAAGACAAATCTGATGCACACTCAGAATGACTCCAATGAACTGATGAGACAGGAAGAGGTCTTAGAAAGAGAACTAGAAACTGCAAATCAACATAAAGAAAAATTCAACAAAAGCTCAAAGGAACTTGGCACCTTGCTGAAAAATAAAAAACCTAAAGGTGACACTTCTGGAATTGGCTTTGAAGTTGGTGAAAGCTTCGGTACTGCAAATACTCAGGATCACAGCAAACCGGTAAGACAACCTAATGCTTATAAATTCAATGGAAAATGCTTTAACTATAATAATTATGGTCATAGAGAAAATGAATGTAGATCTAGAAATTATCAGTATATCAACACACCCACCCGTCAATGTTCAAAATGCAACAAAGTTGGTCAGAAATCTAAAAATTGCAGAATGAATGTGAGATGTTATGTTTGTGGAAGATTTGGACATTTATCCAATCAATGCAGAACACAAACCGACATAGGTTATGGGAAAGCTATTCAGAAGAATAATGTAACTTGTTATGCATGTAACAAGATTGGGCATATTGCAAAATTCTATAGATGTAAAGGATCACCGGTAGACAACAAAAGTTCTAGCTTGAAAGGTAAAGAAAAGGTTGAAGAGGTTAAGAAAGAATTCTCAAAACAATGGATTAGAAAAGCTAATCTAAATATTGGGAATACTCCTCCACTAGTAGAACTAGTCAATGCTTCACCGGCAGGACAAAGTGATGCTTCACTGGTAGGACAGAGCAGTGCTCCACTGGCAGGAAGTTCTTCATCTAATTGAAGAAAGTTTCCTTGAGGGTTTGGCAATCTAATGACACATGTGCTATTATTCCCTCGGTTAGAGATGAGAAGTTGGAAATTACTTATTACCGGTAGACAATGTTAAGTGAATACTTAACCGGCATGCATTTAATATGGTAGATGGAAAAAATACACTATAAATTTGAGGTTTTGGCTCCATTTCATTTCACCAAAATTTCAAACCTATGAAGAGCGCAAAGATTTCGAGCTAAGGCATTTCGAGCAAGAGGCAAGAACACTTCAAGAAATCATCCATCCTAAAGGCAATAAAAGGTATTTTATCATGGCATCCACCTCTACAATTGAATATATAGAAAACCCTATTGTTGTCGAAGTTATAAAAAGACCTAGGCCCGTATTTCAATTAGTTCCTGAGGTAGCAAAGAAAGATGATACCTTAGGTGCTTTTTCTCAAATTCCTAAGGGAGTTGTTTATGTTGAAGACCCCAAAATTTACATTCATTGTAACATTGAGGAACTAGGAGATGAAGAGATCAAAACCATGTTTAAAACTGTCATATGTGATGAATCTGGCAATGTGAAAGATGAACACAAGATCATTGAAACCCTAGGATTTACAGAGATCCTTAGCATTCCTGAATTTCCCAAGGATGTGATTAGGATAGTCTTAAGCAGGGTACATGGTGAATTTTTCTGGTTAGATACAATTCACAAAATCACTAAGGAAGTTGTGAAAGCTATCACAGGGTTACCAACCACCGATAAAAGGCCAGACAAAACCAAGAAGGTTTCCAATGACCTAGTTACTCAGTTAACTGGTGCCACATCCGATAGAAGGTCCTTAAGAGTAAATGATGTAACAGATATTAATGTGAGATTTATCAGCATGATATTAGGATATAAAGCTACTCATGCAAATAGACTTAATTTAGTTTCAAGTTTATGCATTAAGAGTGCTTATGATATGGTCACGGATAATGCAAAGATTGATGTATGTGAGTGGTTGAAGGACGAATTAATTGACAACTTAGGAAAGATTAAGAAGCACAAGAAATGAACTTTTAAATTTGGAAATCTATTAGTCTGATGCTACATATAACCAAATAGGTTCCTGATATAGGCTACAAAGAACTTGGATATGATATACCGGTAGGTAAACAACTAATAGACCTATTCAACAATATGGGAGAAGATAAGGGAAACAATATCCATGATTTCTTTCAAGCACTATAGGCCAAAATGAAGAAAAGAATCAGATTATCACAAAAGATTGTTGACAAATATAAGGATGAAATATGCTTTGTAATCAAGAAGGATGAGATCTGGATGGAAGCAGTCATCCCTAGGACTGCTTGGGTAACAGAGATGGGCTATGAAACAGATGATCATATAATCGAAACATATGCTAAAGCACTTCTGGAAGGCCCTAAAGAACCTAAGGAAGAAGTATTTGGTAGTGCAGAAACTATTGAAAGCCAAATACAATCTAAGAAAAGAGTGAAAAAGGTTGAAACTACAAACTCTACTGACATCTTGACAACCTTTGTCATTGATGCCAAAGGGGGAGTAGTGGGATAAGAAAATTCAACATCACAGGAATCATATGCTTAGGGGGAGCACACACGTTTCTGGTAACATTTTTGGACTTCACATTTTTGGATACACTTTTGAAATTTCTCATGAGTGTTGCCATCAATGCCAAAGGTGGAGATTGTTGGTATATGCACACTCCAATGAGACATTGTATGTGATTGAAGATTTTGTCATTGATGGCAACCTTGCAATCCTATGGCATCGACAAGGCATTACACTGGCAAGTTAGTGCATCGGCATCAAACTCTACACCGACACTCAGGACACCGGCACCGGTAGAGAGAAAGGAAGTATACTGGCATAGAGGCCAATAGGATTTTGTTATATTATATTTTGTTTATTATTGTAAAAACTTTGTAAGTTGACTTGGCATGTTGTAAAATGACTCTTATATATAAAAGAGATCATTGTAGACATTTTGAAGGTAAGGAAGAAAGTGAAGGAAGTGATGTGTATGAAATATTAAGGAAGACCTATTATGCGAAATATAGGGTAAAGGGTTTATGTAAGAAGCAGAACAGCAACCAGTACTGAATCAGACATTATAGATGCTATTGTAAAGTAGTACAAGATATTGGATTTGTATAATCCACATTGTAAGTCAGTGAGACTTCCCATTTGAGAAGTGAGCTCTAGGCAGTTGGCCTTCCTACATGTGGAGGCCCCTATTGTAAGTAATATTCTCTTATTTTCCAGTAAGTGGATATTGTGGGTCACAAATCCCATCAAGGTTTCTCCCACACTGGGTTTCCTCGTTAAATCCTTGTGTCATGGTGTACTTTTCATGTGGATGTTTTTGATTATGTTTATTGCATTATTTCTTGCATACCGATACACTGTTATAATATGCTCTACATGTTTTAAGATAAGAAATTATGTACACCTATTAGATACTAATTCACCTCCCCTCTTAGTATCTGTGGGAATCCTAACACTATCTTCATCACTGCTCTATTGAATCTCTAAACCTTTATATCACTTTAAATTTGATTCATATTACAAGCACAACCTATTTATTCATCTACATAATGATTCTAACCTTTATATACCATATACAACTTCAACAATATCGATTAGGTCGGCCTAATTAGATGTAATGTGTTTCATCTACACAATGATTCTAACCTTTATATACTATCTGCAACTTCAACAACATCAATTAGGTTGGACTAATTAGATGTAACATGTTCATATATAACCATTAGCCCAAAACGACCTCCAATGCAAATGCATAAGGAAAATGGTATGTGTGAAGGGTCACACCATATTGGAACACTTTCCAAATACTCCCAAAACAACTCCCATACAACTGCATGCTACCACATGGACCAAAAAGAATTATAGATTGTTCACTAGAATAGTTAGACTTAACTGAACATTATACCGGTTCACATAGAATGCTAATAGAGCCCTTAAAATAATACAACATATCATAATCTATCATTACAAACATCTATAAACATACTCCATACAGCCACACATCTACTGTACAAAATTGTACCAACTGCACATTACATAACTGCTTCTGAAGCTAGAGTACAACAAAATACCTCATCTGGACCTCATCTAGACAATCAAGTGTGATGTTAATGACAACCTAAAATCATTTTTCTAACATTTTTTAGGTGCACCTAAATTGGTTGCAAGAGTAGGTACACATTTGGTACCTTCATTGTTTTTTTTTTAGTTATAAATATTCTACAATTGTTTGCAGTTCACAATCTTCTAGTTTCAAGTGCTCATAAACAATACCTTTAGGTAATGAACTTATCAATTACTTAAGCATATATGGTATGGTTACCATGGATCCCTACAAGAGATATATTTTGTTTTTCTTATGAGTTCATATTTGGTATCTTCATCCATCTTCTTTGTTGTAGCATAAGACGTAGGCTTTCAGAATGGTGCATGAGATACCTTCTATTGTAAATTACCCTTATATTACATAAAAGTGGTTAATCTTAGAATTATAGGAAAATTGGTTCTTGAAAATAAATGGCTGTAGAGTTTGAGGACTTTTGATAGCCTCCTATAAGGTAGATGGGGCAAAATCTGTAATTAATCATTTGAGTGGTTCAAAGAGTCCTTTAATGAAAAGATATGAAATTTATTTTCTAATATTATAAACACAATTACAACCCTCTAAAAGTATACTAATTAATCTTGGAGAGCTTCTTAAAGTATTATTCTTCACCTATCAATTCAAATCCTTCAAGTAGTTTGTGACATAACACCTTAAAATTATGTACGCACTCATGTCCTTTTGTGGTTAGGCCATGGTACCACCAATCATACACAATTCCCTCATAATTCAAAGTGTTAAATAGGATTTATTCTTTCCCCATCACCAAATTTAGAGTAAGTGAGGCCTATATTTTATTTGTAATTACACTTGAGATAATATCTTGTCACCACCTTCAATTGTAGGTGATTAGATTATTGTTAGATGATTCTTAAATTTATCCCCATTCATTCTAGTTTTTTCCTTTCCTTTTATGTGTGAAGCCCACCTTGTTAGTTATATAACAATTTAAATAGTAGAGCTACCCTAAATATTTCAATTTGATTTATATTCATCTACCATTTAACAACTTCTTCTACTAGTGATTTTTCAATGGAAGTAGTGGGTGCAATTGTATTATATCTATATTTTTGGTATAAAATATTGGCTTTAGAGTTGGTTATAAAGTTACTTGTTCTATCTCTCCTTGTCATGTTGTACCTTCCTTGAATGTTTCCCATACTATGTTCTTCCACCAATGTCATTATCAACTTGTTTGACTCTCTTTGGGTTTTAGGTACTTCCATCTAGCTTAGATTGAGATTCAATGGAGTCCTCTAATAGAACTCTTCCTTTTCCTCTTTGATCATTTTCTTTTCCCCTTGTCTCTTTTAGCCATTATTTCTTCTCCAAATCACTATCCTTGAACTTTTAATTGAACACAAAGCTCTTAAGAATGATGACAAGGGTTTTTGGATGTAGAATGCATCATCTCTAGTGAATGCACCAATTATCTTATATGAATAAGATCAAAACATGGTAAAACAAATTTCCTAGATGAAGGCTTAGATTGTGTATGCACCAATACTATAATATCGCTCCTTTTTCTATTCATGATAAAATTTGTACACCATTTTATATAGGGCAATTGATATTTTCTAACTAGTCACAGTTTTGAATAGTTTGTGAACTCACAAACTTTTTGACATGATCAACTAGTTGACTGCTTCTCTTTGTCACAATTTGCACTTTTCCCTAACTCATAAACTTCATGACAAATAAAACCTTGTCACACTTTAACATAGTTCACTATCTGACAAAATTTGTGATTAACAAAACCTTAAAAAAAAATGACTTGCTACCATTAGCTTCTTTTCCTTTATTAGCTCCTAAATCCAAAAATAATTAAAGACTCTGAGCAACTTCTTAAGTAAACATGGAAACAATTATTTCCTAATTTTTCTTATCTTAACCCATCAAAAATATGGAATGGGTGGATATTACTTCTAATTTAGGAATGTTAGTATTACAAAATTACATCATATTTATTTTGTTTCCAATAGATCTCTAAAACTAAAAAGGAAGGAACTTTTGTAATCAAGATGTAAACTCTAGAAAATGAAAAAAAGTGATTCACTTTTTTCCTACTACTAGTGGTTAATCATTTATCGCATTCTCTTGCATGCATGATCTCTAAGCCTAATATACCCATCAACAACATCACATAAATCTCTAATAGACATAGTCTACAACCCTACCCCATTTAGGCATGATTAGCACCCACCTCGCAGCATAAGGAAAATCAAAATAACTATGAGAAGACTTGGCAATGCACCCACTCAGATGGTATTACATGCATTATGTTAGTGGCATATAGTGCCATATTGACACTAAATCTTATATAAAATTATAGTATACTACTAATCACATTTTGATACTTATTATCAGATAAACCAATCTCCACCATCTATATATTATTTTTTATTAGAACACTTACAATTTAATATAAGAAATATTAAACATCAATCTACACCATCTATATATTGTTTTTGGGGGAAAATTTTCATATTGATGGCGAAATTGTTTTTCAAAGTAGGAAAAAAAATTATTTTGTATTGGTGATTTTTTTCTAAGGTACAAAAATTACATAAAATTCTGGCGAATAATACCTTGTTCTGTAGGGAAAATATCTATTGTAGGAGGCGAATATTTTTCATTTAAAGGAACAAATATATAATTGTATGGGCAAAAATATTTACTCAGAAGGAAAAATTATTTGTGTATTGGCAATTTTTATCCACCACTTAAAAATTATTTAATTTGTTTGGCTAATATTTTGTTATTTATGGAAAAATATATATTTTATTGACGATTTCATAAATTCATTGCCATTAATAGACAAGGCACATCACATCACATCAGTACATCACATTGACTTCAGACTCTGCATGATGTATCGATAAACACAGCCTCTTTGACACGTGAAGGGTGACACGTACCTAAAATCCATCAATAATTTTAAACAGTTCGATGATTGTAGATCAATGGCTGAAGTATTATTTCGGCCCAAATTTCTGAAGAGATTTTAGTTCACCAGAAAGTTCCCGGACTGGAATTGGATTCAATAGACACGTATCAAATGTCACGGTCAATAATATTGGTTATTTAATATATGTCTAGTCACTAACTGCAATCCACTCTGTCCCCATGACTTCCAATATGGTACTTGGTATTGGTTTATAGTTGTTTCCAATTTCACACACTAGTGCATTTATGGGAAATATTTGCAGAGACATACGATAGATTTAAAAAAAAATTAAAGGAATTAATATGGTTAGAGATGGAATTATTACAATCAAGAGCTTCAGTTATTTATATACGATCTCTGCTTCTTTCATCTTCAATTAGCCTTTGGTAGATAAATTGTTGGAGCTCACAGTATTTAAATTATGCCTCTGGTTTAGGTCTATAGGCTTAGGCTGTTTAATTTGGTATTCTAATTTCTCAAGATGGACACTCCTATCTGCTTGAGAAGCATTTCTATAGAGGACCAGAGGGCCTTTTTGGGCTCCATTAGAGACCCAACCCTCCAATCAGTTTGTAAGGAGGTTGGGATATTCACTAATGAGGTTGTGAGGATGGTGTTGGGTAGAGACTTTCTCCATAATAAAAATAGATACCATGTTAACACAGACGTTACGTCCCGGTTCTTGGCATCTCTTTTGGACCTCAGAGGAGACAAGGTGGATATGTTGATGTTGTTAAGGAAGGTGTTTAAAGAAGACTTCCTTGGAGATGACGTTACAGTTGTCATCTTTGCAAAAGTAGGAGGGGATCCGTTGGGCAAATGAATTAACCAAGCTTCTCCTCCCTGACCAAATAGTGTCAGTGGCCAAGCAACCATTTCTTTTGAACCTAAATGTGGAGCAGTTGATGTGTCATAGGAAATAGGCGTGGATTGGTAGGGACTTTCTCTGGAAATGGTTCCTCCTGGACGACTCTCCAAACTACAGTTGGCTTGAATAATTCTCACAACTTATAATGTTTGAAGAATTCTACATGGAGGGAGGGCGAGATTCTTAGGGTAAACCATGAATGTGTCCACTACCTGTGCCCTAGCCCCAACCCCCTAGTAGTTTTGTTTTTTTAGCTATTTCTTCGTAACCTCATAGGCTCACTCATTTTGACTTTAAAGTTTTTGAGGGACTCCGACATGTAAAAATTGTAAATCTACAAAACATATATATTAATGACAATTTTGTAAATTCCAGTTCATTTCAGTTTGCCTCTTATGGATATAAAAATGCTATCTATTTCATTTTATTTTTTTTTCTTCCATCATGCCATGGTAGGATACTTAGCATAATTATTATGTTTTGAAATATCTTAAATAGTTATTAATTTGTGTGGATATAAGATTTAATTTTCGCCATAAAAAAATAGCAGGTCTATTCTAATTTCTTCTCTAAAGTTAAAGAACAAACTCAGTGTCACTTCTGAGATGACCTATTCTAAGAGATATTTGAAGTGCTTGACAAAGAAGTATTTGAATAAATATAATGTCAAGGATTGGCTGCATGATGCAGAGGTAGCAGTAGTAGGGTGGCAAAACCCACAAAAACACACACACACCTTTTACTCCTTCTATCTCAAGCCCTTAAAGGCTTCAACACACACACCAGACTCAAAATTGAACTTTTACCCCTTACAAGGGTTGGTACTCACCTTCAAAATGTTATTAGGTCCTAACAAGACCTTTCTCAACCTTCTTCGCTCACAATGGCAATAGCTTTGCTCATTACCCCTAATCACACCTACCTGGCTAATAGCCCTATTTTCCTTCTTTTTTGAACTTTACTCCAAAAAGTGCCAAACAAGGTCCCAAAATTTTTTTGGTTTCGAATACCCTTTTTGAACCTCTATTAGACTCCAGAAAATCAAACCCCCAACCTAGTCCACCACTCCTAGACACCTACTGGGGTCACAGACCTAATTGATCAAGTTAGGCCTGGTTTACAAAAGAGGTGTAAGTGAATGGGGTCACAAGAAGGATCCAATTATTTAGAGGGTCTATCCACTATCCAAATACACCAATTCAATCATCTAACTTAATTTCCCACTATTGTGCATCTTGTAATCAATCAATCTCTAACTGTTCTAATCTAAACCCTCACAAAGTTTAGACTAGGGCTTGGTGGCAAAATGCCAAACCAACTCCTCTGATCTCCCCCCTTTGGAATCTCATAATACACCCTCCTAAATTTCATTCTACCAATGGCCGTTAAAAACCAATGACTATATTGCAAGTTAGGACCTCATCTATGCAACACCCTAGAAAATAGAGGGTTTCGGACCTGCAGGGGTAAAATGGCAATATCTTCCTTCAAACACCACTTCAAGGGGTTAGACTAGGTTCATCTGAAAGGTAACTCAATGATCTTTCCTACCAAGCCAAAATTTCATGAAAACATTCAATGTCTTGTACGGACAGTATGGATTTGTAACACAGTTCCAGCAAAATCAGATTTGTTTTATTCACTTTCTCCACCAAACTTTACAAAAATTTCCAACAACCTTTCCAATGGTTGTTTAGACATATATAGACCCTCCTCAACATCCATAACTAGCTTTTGAATCATTATGAATGTTGGAGAGGTAGTTGTCATTCTACCGACAACTTTCGAAAGTTGCTTGACAACAAAATGCAACAATTTTGCAACTTTTGCAACTTTAATCCCTAAACACCTTGACCTATTCAAACACATCCAAGATCATAATTAGGCACCTAAGACAACATTCTAGGTCTATCAAACACAAAAATTCATAATTCAAGACCACATGGCCTAATAGACCTGTAGGCTTATATGTGCACCAGAGAGGTTATTGACCACACAAAAGGGAATTTATTACATCAAGGGTGATCTTTAATATCCAACCCATTATTGCAACAAAATAAAACACAAGACACTCACTAGACACCCCTAAGTCATGAAAACAATGTGAAAAGTAGAGGTGCCCTGCACCATACTCCTCGGGCCAAAGAAACTCAAGTCCCTTGAGTTGGAATGTCTGCAATTTTAACTCCTGTCTTCTCAATGGCCTCAATAGTCATCCATGTGGCACCTTCTAATGGTTGGTTCCTCCATTTGACTAAATATTGCAAATAAGTCTTCCTCCTTATTTTCTTACTAACCCTTTGATCCAAAATACATTCAATCTCAGGTTTGAGTTGTGTGGGAAGTCCTTCCATCATGTCAACAATAGATGAATCAGACTGACGTGCATCACAAACATCATCAATAGGACCTTTATATACATAAATATCATAAACATTTAATATAGGAGATAGTCCCACATCCGAGGGTAGGTCTATTTTCTATGCATTAGTGCCACATCTTTTGAGGACCTCGAAATTGCCTATCTTTTCATGAGTAGCTTGGTGTATTTCTCCTTAGGGATTCTTTCTTTGTTGAGGTGAATCATCACCATATCTCCTACCTTAAACTAAACATCTCTCCTTTTTAGATCTACTGCTTGCTTGTATTTCTCAGAGGTATGAATCAGTTTGTCTCTAACTTGTTGGTGTATATCCTTCATGAATTCAACAAAGTCGTCTGCCTGAGCACTCCTTCTATCAATATTATTCACATCTCTAAGTTCATGAACACCCCTGGGATGTGTGTCATACACAATTTGAAAAGGACTTAACCCTGTACTTCTGTTCACAAAGTCGTTATAAGAAAATTCTACCTATGGAAGAATGGTATCCCAAGTAGTTCCATGATCCTTGGTCAAGCACCTTAACAAGTTTCCAAGGGACCTATTTATTACCTCAGTCTGCCCATTGGATTGAGGATGACAAGAAGAAGAGAAAGACAAGTTAGTCCCTAACTTATGCCACAAAGTTCTCCAAAAATATCCTAAAAATTTAGGATCCCTGTCTGAGATAATGCTCAAGGGTAACCCAAGAAGTCTAACAATCTCCTTGAAGAATAAACCTGCAATATTAGAAGCATCATGTGTAACCTTTGCATGGCAAAAAGTGTTCCATCATTGAAAAATGGTCCACCACAACATATACGTTGTCATACCTTGATTTAGTCCTAGGGAGACCTAAGACAAAATCCATGGTGACCGAATCCAAAGGTTTGCTAGGGATTGGTAAAGGAGTATAAAGACCCGCATTTGAACTTTTGTCTTTATCCCTTTGACACACCACACATTCTGAAACAAATTTCCTCACATATGATTGCATTCTTGGCCAAAAATAGAATCTTCTAACTAACTCAAGTGTCTTATCAAGTCCAAAATGTCTTGACAAATTGCCACAATGCTTTTCTTTGACAATATTCTCCCTCATTGAGAAATTAGGAATACAAAGCTAACTACCTTTGAAAAGTAAACCTTCTTGAAGCATATACTCAGAAACATCAGTATGATACATTTCATTCATAGCTTGACAAACCTCATAAGCCTCCTTGAAATCCGCATCTTCTTGGTACATATCTTTCATAACATTGATCCCCATGCTTTCCAATTGAATCTCTTGGATTACCAAGTTCCTCCTACTAAGAGCATCTACAACTTTTTTTGTCACTCCTTTCTTATGCTTGACAGTGAATGTGAAGGCTTGAAGGTACTCCATCTAGTTCATGTGCCTGTGATTTAGTTTCTCCTACCTGTTCAAAAATCTTAGAGCATGGTTGTGAGTATATACAACAAATTCCATAGGCAATAGATAATGCCTCCACTTCCTAAGAGATTGTACCAAAGCATACATCTCTAGATCATAGGTTGAATATTTTTGTTTTTCTTCATTTAACTTTTCACTGAAAAAGGCCATAGGTCTACCCTCCTGACTCAAGACTTCTCCTATAGCTTGAACTTAGATGCATCACACTCAATAGTAAAAACTTTATGAAAATCAGGGAGGATTAAGATGGGTTGCTCTGCAATTTTTGTTTATTAGCTTCCCCATTCCAAGAAAATTGACACTTCCTTCCACTTTTGATGGTATCTATCATAGGTGCACTAACCCCATTGAAATTATTAATAAAATTTCTATAAAATCTTGCTAAGCCATGGAAACTGTTTACCTCACTTGCAGACCTAGGTGTTGGTCAATTGAGGATGGCCTTCACCTTAGATGGATCCATTCTCAGATTACCTTTGGAAATAACAAATCCAAGAAACACTAGTTCTTCTTACAAGAAAACACATTTGTCCAAGTTTATCTTCAACTACTTATCATGCAACCTTTTTAACACCAAATCCATGTGCATCAGATGTTCATTTCTATCTTTACTGAAAATATGTATATCATCCAAGTATACTACCACAAAATGATTGATAAAAGGCTTAAGAGCCTCATTCATTAACCTCATAAATGTACTAGGCTCATTGGAAATCCCAAATGGCATTACCATCCACTCAAATAAGCCTTCATTAGTTTTAAATGTTGTCTTCCATTGGTCTCCATCTCTGATCCTAATTTGGTGATAACCACTTTTCAAGTCTATCTTGAAATAGTACTTGGCCCCTCCTAGACAATCCATCAAATCCTCTATTCTTGGCATTGGGAATCTATATCTTATTGTTATCCTGTCAATAGCCCTACAATCTGTACACAACCTCCATGTTCCTTCTTTCTTAGGAGCTAGCACTGTCAGGACTACACATGGACTTATACTCTTCCTAATGAACCCTTTCTCTAGCAATTCTTGGATTTGTCTTGCAACTTCTGCATTTTACTTAGGGGTCAATTTGTAGGCTACCTTATTAGGCAATGTAGCACCTGGTATAGGGTCAACACAATGATCGATTTCCCTTTGAGGAGGTAAAGTATCTGTGGTACTGTCTGCAACTATTCTCTTATACTTATCTAGCATATCTTGAACCTCCTTAGGGCCTACTTTCCTCTTTGCCTCTTGACTCTTGGGCTGCTTCTTAGGTTCATCCTTCAGCTTGACAATTATTGCAAAGCAAGGGGTATCTTTCTCCTTCAATACCTTCATGAACTCCTTCTCATATACTAGCATAGAACTGGTCACAATGTGCTTATCCTTACTGTCATCTAGGAGAGGGGTCATGGTGAAGTTCTCTCCATTTTTGGTGATGGTATAAACATTCTTCCTACCTTCATGCCTAGCATCTACATCATATTGCCAAGGCCTGCTGAGTAAAAAATGACAAGCATCCATTTCTACCACATCACACAACACTCTATCCTTGTATTCACCTATTGGAAACTCTATCCAAACTTGTTCACTAATCAAGGCTTGTTGACCTTTATTCAACCAAGACACCTTATAGGGATGGGGATGAGGTAATCTTTGCAAGTTAAGTTTAGTAACTATTTAAATAGAAGCTATGTTATCTATGGACCTTGAATCCACAATGAATTTACATACCTTGCCTTGTACCTTGCAAGAGGTTCTAAAAATAGATTTCCTCTAAGGGGGTTCTTTGGTGGTTGGTATCTTCAAGAGGGTCCTATTAATCATCAAGAGTTATCCTTGCTCTAGATCTACAGACTTTGAGTTTGATGTGTGGTAGGAGGTCATACTTTGAATATCTTCTTCTTGTATTAGATGTTCTCTTCTATCACCTCCTTGGCTACTATTGCTCAGCTTCTCTAGACACCTAAATGACTGATGCCCAACTTGGTTGCATGAAAAACACCTACCGGTGAAGACACTAGGTCCTCTTCCACCAAATCTTCCTCTACCATTGCCCCTTCTTCCTCTAAAGTTACCTATGTTCCTTGATTCTCCTTCATGTTCCTAATGATTGGACTCTCCTTGAGGTTTAGGAGATGTCCCCCTACCATTGAATCTACCCTTACCTCTGAAATTTGCACCCCTTCCTCTATTATTGTGTTATCCTCTCCTCTTTTTCTTCTCCTCAATTCTATGTGCCATTTGATAACACTTGTGTATTGATTCGGGATTAAACAAACTTAGTTCATATTGAATGATGAACTTAAGGCCATTCATCTACCTTGCTAGCTTTTGTGTCTTGCTTTCTGGCATCTTTTCCTTGAGTGGCATCCGGTGGAACTCCTTAGTGTAGGTACTGACATCCAAATCCCTTTGCCTTAGGTTTTGTAATCTCTTATGTAAGATGATCTCATAGTCCTCAAGTACAAATTGCCTTTTGATCTCTACCACCATCTTTTTACATGAAATTATAGGCTTCTTTCCTTCTTCATCTCTTTCATTTTGCAGGAAGTTCCACCAACTAAGAGTTGGACCCTTCATTTTGGATTTAGCTACCTTCACCCTTTGGTTATTAGGTACCTCTTCACATTCAAAATAATTCACCATTGCTTGTATCCAATCCATACATTCTTCTGGATACATTTTCCTAGAGAATGTAGGTAGTTCTACTCTATTGTCTCTTCTTCCCACCCTATTAAGGGTTTCAACAAATTGTCTTTGGTCTGCCGACATCTCTTGTCTCTCTTCATCCTCTTCTCCTTCTCCATCAAAGGACGATGCAACATCTTTGACTTCTTGTTCTTTCTTCAACTTCTCTATCTCTTCCTCCATCTTTTTATTCTTGGCCACTTGCTCTCTCACTATCTTGACCAACTGAATGTTTGTCATAGGTCTAGTGGAGATCTCCTCACTATTCTCTATTGTTTCTTCCATTTCTTTATCTTTCCCAAGGTTCTTCTGATGCTCTAATACCACCTGATGCAAAGGTAGTAATAGTAGGGTGGCAAAACCCACACAAACACACACACACACACCTTTTACTCCTTCTATCTCAAGCCCTTAAAGGCTTCAACACATACACTAGACTCAAAATTGAACTTTTACCCCTTACAAGGGTTGGTACTCACCTTCACAATATTGTTAGTGTTAGGAACTGAGAAGGACAACTAAGAGGGGGGGGAGGGGGGGGGGGGGCGTGAATGAGTTGTTAACTAGTTGTCAATAATTTATAATCCAAATGCAAATTATTCCAACTTAAACTTAGTGTCGGTAAACCAAACTTAAGTGTCGGTAAAACAAATTAACAGTTATAGTAGTACCAGTTATACTTAATGCATGAAACAAAAAGAGAAACAACATCCACAACACATGACACATAGATTTTGACGTGGAAAGCTTGTAAGGGGAAAAATCATGGTGGGAAACTTTACCCACAATCAGAGGATAGTACTGGAGATAGTAATTGTATACAAATGGGGTCTGCACATGCAGAAAGTCCAACCGCCTAGAGTTCACTGCTTAATCACATAATAGGAGTCACACTGACTACAATTGTATGGTTAAATCCAATAACAATGTACTACCTCATAATAGCATCTGCAATGCTGGATTCAGTACCGGTTTAAGCTCTGAACATGAGTGTCAAACAACTTCATAACCTTCCTTCAACCTTCAAATAATGTCTATGTGATTCACACAAGGATCTACTTATTTTCGCTCTTCAATATTCACACACAGTCATCATGATCCGATCTTCAATAAGATCTTACAAACATATATACAAAACCTAAGACCTATACATGAGGTTAGCTCACTAAAGATATTACAATAAAATCAATTACAAATAAGTCTTAACATGATACAATATGTCGGCTCAATACAATATCCAATCAATAAACTATTTCCAAAACATGTCATGTTGATCTGGAATAGATATCATGTACCGGTTCATAGCCTAGACCTATCTATCAGTAAAGGTAAATCTGTCAACCCGATTAGACCAATAAGCAAAACACCAAATCCAAACATCCAATTCATGCCTTCGACATAACCAAATGATCTCCAGATGATAACAAGTCATCATCGCTGCCGGTGAACAATATATCCTGCTGGTGAACATATACCGACGACTATGCATAAGCCACTAACCATGCCGGTGAACACAATATGCCGGTTCAACAATAAACCAATATAACCATAGTGCCAAATCAACAATGTAGACCTCCAATAAGATAAGTATTGACATCAATGACAAAACCAATGCAACACATGACAAATTCATCCATAATACCAACACTTAGGTCCTAATAAGACCTTTCTCAACCTTCATGGTTCAAAAGGGGGATAACTTTGCTCATTACCCCTAATCACACCTACCCGGCTAGTAGCCCTATTTTCCTGATTTTTTGAACTTTGCTCCAAAAAGTACCAAACAAGGTCCCAATCAAATTTTGGTTTTGAATACCCTTTTTGAACCTCTATCGGACTCCAAAATATCAAACCCCCAACCTGCTCCAGCACTCCTAGACACCTACTTTTGTCACATACCTAATTGATCAAGTTAGGTCTGATTTACAAAGGAGGTGTAAGTGAATGGGGTCACAAGAAGGATACAATGCTTTAGAGGGTCTATCCATTATCAAAATTCACCAATTCAATCATCTAACTCAATTTCCCACTATTGTGCATCTTGTAATCAATCAATCTCTAACTGTTCTAATCTAAACCCTCACAAAGTTTAGACTAGGGCTTGGTGGAAAAATGCCAAACCAACTCCTCTAATCTCGCCCCTTTGGAATCTCATTATACACTCTCCTAATGTGCATTCTACCAATAGTTGTTGAAAACCAATGACTATATTGCAAGTTAGGACCTCATCTATGCAACACCCTAGAAAATAGAGGGTTTCGGACCTCTAGGAGGTAAAATGACAATATCTTCCTTCAAACACCACTTAAAGGGGTTAGACTAGGTTCATCTAAAAGGTAACTCAATTCTCTTTCCTACCAAGCCAAAATTTCATGAAAACATTCAATGTCTTGTACGGATAGTACGGGTTTGTAACACAGTTCTCGCAAAATCAGATTTGTTCTACTCACTTTCTCCGCCGAACTTTACAAAACTTTCCAACAACCTTCCCAATGGTTGTTTAGACATATATAGACCCTCCTCGATGTCCATAACTAGCTTTTGAATCGTTATGAATGTTGGAGAGGTAGTTGTCAATCTATCGACAACTTTTCAAGGTTGCTTGACAACAAAATGTAACAATTTTGCAACTTTTGCAACTTTAATCCCTAAACACCTAGACCTTGTCAAACACATCCAAGGTCATCATTAGGCACCTAAGACAACATTCTAGGTCCATCAAACACAAAAATTCATAATTCAAGCCCACATGGCCTAATAGACCTCTAGGCTTATATGTGCACCTAAGAGATTATTGACCACACAAAAGGGCATTTATTACATCAAGGGTGATCTTTGAGATCCAACCCATTATTGCAACAAAAGAAAACACAAGACACTCACTAGACACCCCTAAGTCATGAATTAAAAGTCCAAATTACTTCTTGTAATTTTTTCTACATAATTTCAATATAAAAAAAAAGTCCAACTAACTAGATACATGTGCATTGAACACCGAAGATACATGTCATTGAACACTGACACGAAATAAAGGCAATGGCCAATGGGACGATGAAGTGTCAGGTGACATGGCGTTTGGGTGGCAGAAATCCTATGTATAGTGGGACCCACAAGAACTGACAACAGATATCCAGTGATATTACCTTATGGACCTATCATCACTGTCATGAAAGTGCATGGTTAACATTTAGCGTTTATGCAGCTTTAATAAATGGGAAAGAAAGACAAAAATTAAGAAAAACAAATTGAATAAACAGGAAAGAAAGACAAAAATTAAGAAAAAAAAATTGAATAAACGGTAAAGAAAGACAAAAATTAAGAAAAACTAACCTTGATCCAAAGCGTCTGGAGGAGAAATGAGGCAGTGCTTTCATGGAGGAAATGGAGGAAAAAACTCCGTGGTCACAGGAAAATAAGACCCAGTGGTTTTTAAAAAAAAAAATTTGACAGGTACCGCTTACGCAGTTCTTTAGGGCTTATGAGTGCGTACGTGCTCACTTTCCTAAAAGCAGCACTTACGCGCTATCTTTTTTAGGCTCGGGAAAAACATACCTAAGCATGTACGGGGTGATTTCAAATTTTAGAACCACGTACACGCTACTTGTTTTTTCATTTTTTTTTTGGGTGGTGTCCACTTTTCTGACCACCATCTTTGTGCAGATACCCCATTTTCTTTTCCCCTTGTCTCTTTTAGCCATTATTTTTTCTCCAAATCACGATCCTTGAAATTTTAATTGAACACAAAGCTCTTAAGAATGATGACAAGGGTTTTTGGATGTAGAATGCATCATCTCTAGTGAATGCACCAATTATCTTATATGAATAAGATCAAAACATGGTAAATATATTTTCCTAGATGAAGGCTTAGATTGTGTATTGACCAATACCATAATGTTGCTCCTTTTTCTATTCATGATAAAATTTGTATTCACCATTTTTATATAGGCCAATTGATCTTTTCTAACTAGTCACACTTTTGAATAGTTTGTGAACTCACAAACTTTTTGACATGATCAACTAGTTGACTGCTTCTCTTTGTCACAATTTGCACTTTTCACTAACTCATAAACTTCGAGACAAATAAAACTTTGTCACACTTTCACATAGTTCACTATCTGACTAAATTTGTGATTAACAAAACCTTGAAAAAAATTGACTTGCGATTGTTAGCTTCTTTTCCTTTATTAGCTCCTAAATCCAAAAAAATTTAAAGACTCTGAGCAACTTCTTAAGTAAACATGGAACACAATTATTTCCTAATTTTTCTTATCTTAACCCATCAAAAATATGGAATGGGTGGATATTACTTCTAATGTAGGAATGTCAGTATGACGACATTACATCATATTTATTTTGTTTCCAAAAGATCTCTAAAACTAAAAAGGAAGGAACTTTTGTAATCAAGATGTAAACTCTAGAAAATGAGAAAAGTGATTCACTTTTTTCCTACTACTAGTGGTTAATCATTTATCACGTTCACTTGCATGCACGCTCTCTAAGCCCAATATACCCATCAACAACATCACCTAAATCTCTAATAGACATAGCCTACAACCCTACCACATTTAGGTATGATTAGCACCCACCTTGGGCATAAGGAAAATCAAAATAACTATGACAAGACTTGACAATGCACCCACTCAGATGGTATTACGCACCCACTCAGATGGTATTACATGGATTATGTTAGTGGCATATAGTGCCATATTGACACTAAATCTTCTACAAAATAATAGTATACTACTAATCACATTTTGATACTTATTATCAGACAAACCAATCTACACCATCTATTTATTATTTTTATTACAACACTTACAATTTAATATAAGAAATATAAAACATCAAAATATTTGATAATTGCAAAATTAAAATATTAATTGTTATTTTCTACCATTCAATATCATCAGTGACTTCACCAAATCCTCCAAATTTCTACTACTTATAGAACTACTTATACAACCCAAATATTTATGTCATCTCCTTCACTCAAAAGTTCAAACACCTAAGTCCCTATCAAGAATTGTCTCTTGTTTTATTATGTCCTTTAAGTATGTTGTACTAAATAGTTGTTAGATTGGGTTTTAGATCCATGCTGATATTGGTCCACACTAATAGTTTCTTTTAAAATTGACCTGCTTTTAATTGCTTATAAGATTGAATAGCCTACCTATCTTCATCGTTACGGAGGAAGGTGGTAAGTTAAAAAAAAAAAGAAGAAAAAAGTTGTCATTCTCAATGCAGGAAGCTAATTAATACCGCTGACACTGCCATTTCTACTTATTTCAAGGAACATGTGGTCGTTTACGATTGTGACTGTGAAAAGACAAAAGTCCGAGTACTTTTCATTTGGAAAACCCAGCAAACCTACCCTGGGCGCTAAGTAATGCAAGGTATCCGCTCGAAGATTAGCAATATATTATTGGCAAGCTGCCCGTATAATGCTATCAAAGTCAAGAAAACGATATAAATCCTGAGAGAAATGTCCTCCACCGACGGAACCAATTAAATGAATGCACAGTCTTTTCAAAGATATATTATTTTATTTAGTTGGAAGATATGTTTCAGTACAACAGAAGTTTTTGGTAAGTTTTTTATCAAAGAAAACGTTGCAGAATTCAATGGCTTTGAATTACCCGGTGTTAAAAGTAGACAATTAATTTGGAATTCAATTTTACACCTGCATGGCTACGAGAAGCTTTGACACATGGTAATTTATAGCTCAATCTTAGGATGCATGGTTACGAACAGCATTTAAGAGAAGCAGAATATCATTTTGCTTTTAATGTTGCCCTTCAAAGTCCAAACATTAGAGCGATTCATAGCCATTGCAATTTACAACAGCTTAACATATTACCGTACCGTGCTGTATATTTATCGTCTGCATTGATGGTGAGGAGTAGGCTTAACAAGTGTAACTTTAGTTAGGTTACAAGATGTTAACCCATACAGATTCCTCACTTGTGGCATACCCTGTATTATCAATGAATGTTCTTTAAAAAATATCTGTTTTTTAAATTTATACACTTGGAAAATTTTTAAGTTGTTCTAAAACCACGAATCAATAGTAAGAAAACATAAATACATTTTACAAAAAACACACTCTACAATTGTAAATATTTTAAGTAGTACTAGAGTAATATTAAGAATTAGTTGATTAATATAGGAATATATAATAATATGAGTGATAGGGTCTCTACTTCTTGGTGGTTTGCACAGTTTGTTGGGTTTATAGGGGAAGAACACCAATTATCGTTCATGTTCCAATAACCATTCATTTTTTGCACACCCAATCCCCCAATTACTAACTTTAAAAAAATCAAAAAACAAATAACTTAAAGCTCATTAATAAATTTCACATTTACCAATAACCGCTCATTTTTTAGCTTTTTTGGAACATAATTGACCCATTTGTATATCTTTATTGGTACCTATAGTGCATGACAACTAGGGCATTTGTGAATAAATATTGGTGATTTTAAGTGGACGGTTATTGGGACATCTTTAAGCAAGTCTCACGTGACACTTTGAAATGTGTAATTTTTTACCCTTGCATGCATAATAGACTCCACAACATGCATTGTTACTACCGAGAACCCAAAAAAAGAGCAATAAGCAGTTGAGACACATGCAAAGACAACAAAAAAAATCGTCAAAATCTAATGTACTATTTAGAATTTGTGGGTGTGCGAAGTTAGCTATAATGACTCCTAGTGTGCTTCCCCTAGTAAAGTTGATTTTGTTGTGCTTGTGTATACCTAGGTTCTACCTCTCATAGAACATGTTTAACTATTATTTTTACATTTTGTAATGGGTAAGATCCCTTGTAACCTCTTTTTAATTTATCAAAACCTTCTAACAAATTACTTAGTTGATAGAGTAAACATAAATGACAAAAAAATAGATAATATGATGCCTAAGTATTTCAATGCAACAATGAATGTTACTTTATAGCTGGTTATATTTTATATAAAAAAAACTCATATTTAATGATGGACTGACACTTAAAGCATATCATGATTGTTAGATTATTTTTTAGCACATAAGATGAATCTCCAAACTTAAGTTAGTCCTATCCATGATCTTGTCCTTCAATCAAGATCTATGATATGTTGTTACAAACCTACAAGATCTACTCACCTTTTCTTACACCAATGAATAAAAAAGGGTTTTACCAAGAAGCAACAATGGAATGTAGTGGGAAAAATGAATATTTTGAACCTGCTTGATAATGACTCTAATTTCTTTTCCAAAGAAACAAGACTAAAGATGAATCAAGAAAATAATTGATTTATATGTTGTTGACAATAGGGTGTTTCTAATGCAATGATGTGGTGTTGATTTATATGTTTTGACAACATTTTTCTAAACTATTTAACTATGAGTACTATTGACATAGGCTTGCATATAAATACAAGATCCTAGATGCTTAGCTTAAGATTTTTTGGCATCCAGTTTAACATTAATGGTCAAATCATTTAAGGGTTGAAACATTGGATTTAAATATAGGAGTACATGGTTGAGCTATATAATACAATCCAATTAATAGGCTGTAATTTTAGTCTATTACTAAGAAAGAGGAAGGCTATAGGGAGAGGGTAATCTAGCCATTGGAGACTATTTTGTTGGTAAGTAGATAGATTTTGGGGTAGCATTGTGTTCTCCAAAAAAAATAAACAAAGCACTATAACATCATATTTATGACAATATAATAAGTAGTGTAAAACAAAAAAGTAAAAGAGTGGGTCATGCACTTTTATCCCTTACTATATGCTATTTATTTGTATAACCAAATGTTCTATACTCTTGTATTTATTTTAAGATAGATGTGCAATTCATTAATAAAGAGATTAATGCACAAACTAATTCTTATCATTCAAACAAATCATTATCTTTAATTTTCTTTTATAAAGTCTTCTACATGTTAAGTGAATATTACTTATGAGAAAAAGATCATGAACAAATTATTTTTGTATGATTAAAGATCATTTCAAAAAAAAAAATTCAAAACATTCTAATATAATTTAAGTGATGAAATTATATTCCTTACACTTTTCCATCATTTTTTATACCACTTTGAACTTGCATCTTGCAAAAATATCAACAAAGCCATCTATTCAATCAATTGGAACATTAACTAACACCTACCCTAAAAATTACTATAAAATTGCCACTACAAACCCCTTAGTGTAGATTAATACCAAACTATGTACCCTTCCCCAACATAGGACTATGTCACACAACCTAGCCTAATCCATAGGAAATTGGTGTACCCTAGTCTACCTAATGCAAAGTTAAATTTCCCATTTCTAAGTTTCCCTTGTGAAAACTAGTAATTACCCTATCATCTAATTTGCAAAAAAAAAAAATGATTATGGACATGTATATATGGGCATATTAGGAACTGTTAGTAACCATTACAGAATACTGTATTAAAAAACTATTAAGGTAATTCAAATATATATTTAGTCCATAATAACAATAGTTAAATAAGGCTTATTACATATTGCATTTTGCTTAGAGATGAGTCCATAATAACAATAGTGAAATAAGGCTTATTACATATTGCATTCCACTTAGAGATGATTGTGAATTATGTATTTAGGAATTTTATGGCTTGTTCCACATAACCTTTTTGTATTGAATGTAAGTCCCATTATGCTTTTTGAAACAATCTATTTAAAAGAAAAATGAATGAAACTATAAGTTTGAGTTATTATATGTAAATGTGGGTTAAAAGTAGCCACTTTTTTCTTAAACTCAAATAAAGAACCAAGCCGTTAGTGAGGAAGAATGAGAATAATAATTGTGGTACTTCTAATCCTAATTTCTATAGTGCTAGAGCTTTTACAAAATTAATGCTTGAGATAAACACTTAAACAAAATAATTGTAGACACCTAAATCTAAAATGCTTAAGATTAAGGGTATTAATGTTGTGTACATAGAAAAGTGTTTAGGTTTATATCATCAAATTATATCATAGTGATTATAGATACATGTTCTAGTTATTTCCTATCTTTACCTAGTGGCATGTCATATCTTAGGCATAATCCATTCCCATTTTCTAGTCCCCTTCTGATTTCGCTATTTATTATTGATGAAAAAAATCATTCTCCAGAAATACCATTTTACATTAAATAAATATTATTCATATTCTATTTATCCATATCCAAATAACATCTATTTTTTACTTTTCCTAATTCATAATTCCTAATCTAGATTCCTTTGTAACCACCCTTATTATGCCATCTCTATTTTTACACTATGTGCACCTACTTATCCTAACATAATTAAATAACTTGGGATATCTACACCCACATGTATCCCCCATGACTATTTGCATGGGGGCTTCACTTGTTGGGCAATATCATATCACGTGCATTCATATTGGGGGGTTTAATATCGCAAAAATGTGGGTACAATATATTGCCTATCAGTGAAAATAAGGGGGTTTTTAATTCAGGCTATGTACTGGGAGGGGGTAACAAAAAAGGAGTTCAGGGCAATATTTTTTGAAAATAGGGGGATTCTTTAGTATGTCATGAGTGCACGTGATATAACCCAGGTGCACTAAGTGAAGCCCCCGTGACTAATTGTATCTAGTCAATATGTTTTACTTTCTCTCATGCAATATCAATCATCCATTGAGATTGAATTCCAATATTCCACATTCTCGCTTCCAAGTCTATATATAAAAATTTTCATCTCTCATTTAAAGGATTTTTTGAATCATAATTTCCAAGTGCATATTTCTAATTTGAGCACTTCACATTTATCTAAGAATAGATCTATGCTATCACAATGAAGGTTCAAACTTTGATTTTATTTTTCAATTATTTTTAGTTTTACTTTCATTATTGTTTTATTTGAGTGTATTAATTCAACCATGCTTTTAAGTTTGTTTATTGAGCTAACTTGGTTGTTAAGACTCATATTAAAAGTCTACATATCTAGTGACTCTATCACGGAAAAAAATTATGTGAATGGATATCTTAGAGGTCAACTTTTTATAAGATATCTATATCACAAAATAACCTAACAATTGTGTTTGAGAGGGTCAAGGGTTGAATTTTTACATATAATTTTTTATATTTTTTAGATTGCAAGAATTGAGTAGCCCCCTATAAATTATAGTACACTAGGTAAATATTTTAATGTGATTGATGGTTTTTATGTGACATGCCCTCATGTAGCATGTGGTATGGGGAGAGAATGGACCTCATGACATTGTGCCTACCTGAGGAAGCTCTTGCCAATCGAGCAAGGAACCCAAACCATAATTTTATATATTTATTATTATATTTATTTTTTTGAGGGTTTTATATCCCCTTTATAGAAATTTGTATGACTCTATGACCTAATTTTTTTTCTTGACATAAACATAGTTTTCATTCTCTTATACACATATACACACATAATTGCTATTTTTAGGCTTATACACAACCAATTGAGATCAGATATAATACATCCTTCATAGATATATATACATAAGATATGTACCCAATTATGCAGGTATATACATAATCCATTAAAATATTTGGAAACATTTTAAATGAGTATCTATTATAGTGTTTCATCACATATATAAGCATTATATATACTTCTTTTATTGACCATGTTGCTCTTTTCATGTGTATATTCTAAGAATAATTTTGTGCTCACTAAGGTTTAATTTCTACATAAATATGATAAACTTATAAGGCACTAAGAGGGGGGGGGGGGGGGGTGAATCAGTGCAAGAAAAATCTTAATAAATCTGATAACTATTTTCACCAACTTGAAAATCAATATGCATGCAAGAAATATAACCACATAAGCAAACATCCAACAAACCATGCAAACCATAACACACTGATTTTTCATGTGGAAACCCAAATGGGAAAACCACGGTGCGAATTAGTACCTGTTAAACACAAAGTACCACTGAGAGGGGGGTGAATTAGTGGTTCCTAATCTTTTTGACTTTTAAAGTAACTTCAGAATACCAGTTGTTATCTTGAGCACTAAACAATCAAACCAGTAAAGAAAATGAGGAAACCAAAAAGGACAATCACACAAATGCAACCCACAACACCAGATGTACAAGGAAAACCCAATATGGGAAAAACCTCAATGAGAAATGCTATTGGAGACTATTGCTCCAATCCAACCTCACAAGTGAAACACTGAATTACAAAGTTTTAGGGCACCAAACCAAGGAGCACCAACCCCTATTGATTTATGGCACCAACCCAAGGAGCACAAACCTCTGCACCAAGCTCCAACTTGGTGATGTGTATTGAAATACAATTTTGATATAGTTATAGCTTCTTGTTGCAAATGAGTTTTGCAACTCTTGATCAAATAGGTTATTGTCGATTGACTGTCTTTTCTTCTCTACTGGATCTCACACTACCAGTTATGAGATCACTCTCTCTAATCCTCTCTTCTCTCTCTCTCTCTCTCTCTCTCTCTCTCTACTCATTGTGTCACACTTGGATGTCGCCTTGATCTACCACACCTCACCGGTTTTCTCAATTGTTGGACCTGCTACAATTATGTTGGCTTGATGATGATTGTAATTTGAATGACTTCATATGTTGTCATTGATGGAACATGTACACACACATATGTTTGTCTATCAGTGTTACTTCAAAGTTATTTGTATTACAAGCCTACCGGTAAGAAAGTTTTTAAACCTGTTTTCTTGGTCTGTCATAAACCTGGACATACTGCAAATGTGTATAGAAACAAACCCAATGGAAATACAAGCTACAATGCAAATATTAGGTATGTATCTAAGAGATTTGAAGGTCATTTTTTCACATGCAAAATGTATGGACATAGATTAGTTGAATGCAGATATGGAGCAAATAATCCAGTACCTCACATGAGTCCAAGACCTAATGGTAACTAGATGAGAACCTATGATAACTGGGTTAACATAAACTAGCAGAGACCCTATGTCAACCGATTTAGTCCATTTGAGATGGAAAAGGTAACTAATGTCATTTGCACCATTTGTAAGAATTATGATCATGTGGCTATGAATTGCAGAAGGAGAACTCGAAGAGGCAATGCAGGACCTTGGAGATCATATGGAATGGCTTGCTATCATTGTCATAAACTGGGACACATGGTGAAGTTCTGTAGATCCAGAAAGAATAAACTGGTTAATCATTCTAATGATCAAAAAGGAAAGCAGAAGGTAAATGTTGAAGAAACCAGAGAAGAAATGAATTGAATCTAGAAAAAGAAGAGTGATGATGTACCTATGGAAGTACCTAATCCTTCACCAAGTGTGGAGAATCCTACACCAGTGAACTAAGCCTTTTAACAAGGCTAAGGGGAGCATAGTGGTAAATCTACTTCCGAACCCCTTGAAAGATGAGTGGTAAGAGAGTTTGAATTTTGAGTGGTTATATGTGAAATCTTGATATCTTTTGTTAGTTAGTTTTCCAAAAGTTTATCAACCGGTTTTACACCTATTAATAATGTATGCATCGTTAAGCGGTGTATAAGGGTTTATAACTCTATTGGTTGAGCATTTAATGCAGTAGGTAAAAAGGATAAAAGCAAGTTTTACTTTGTTATTTTTACCCTAAATAAATTTGAGAGAGAATTCTTGAGCACTTGTAGAGCAAAGAAAGAATTGCTAGCTGGTTTTTGTTGAATTTGTGTTGTGATTTGCATGATTGAAGTTGATTAGAAGGTTAGTAAAGGTTGAACTGTTGTGTATTTGAGTAATCAATCAGTGACCAAGGCAGCGCATATGAATTGAGGTATTTCTTTGTTAATCCCACTTCAAATCTAGTTTATCTAAAATGGCTTCATCATCTAAGGAAGTAGAGAGGTTAATGATCACATCAAAACCTATGGAGGTTGTGGAATCAGAACGAATTGTGTCTTATAATGATTTATCTCAAGTTCTTGACTGAGTCATTGTAAAAAGAGATTTGTCTAGCTACATTGATTGTAAAATTGAAGATTTAGGATCATTGCCAATTTATTCTCAGTTGAAAACCCTTTGTGATAAGAGTGGAAAGATTCAACCTGAGTATATTAGGGTTTATGAGAAAGGTTTTCATAATGCAGCTTATTTTCTTGAGGATTTTGAGGAGGAACATATCTGAATTATTCCGAGTTGTGTTCATGGGGAGAATATGTATTTGGAAAGGATGCACACTATAACCAAGGGGGCTATTCAAGCTGTGACTAGTTTTTGGTCAACCAGTGAAGTGCCTAAGCTGAGGCGAATTTCTAAAGAGACAGTAACCACTTTAACCTCGTTTACCTCTGATGGGCATGCTTTTTCTGTTAATAAAATTAAGGACCCAACGGTTAAACTGGCTACTATGGTTATAGCTACTGAATATTTTATTCTAGTAGAATGAACAGTGTACCATCTGTAGTAGTGCATACTGCCTATAAAATGATTGTTGAGAATGCAAAATTATGACCTTTACGAGGCCATAAGAAGTCAATTAATGTTGAATCTATAGTCAATCAAGAAGGACAGTAGTCAGAATTTCAAGTTTGGTCAGTTACTGATTGGTCTATTCTTTTACTTTCAGAATTTCCTATTGGGAATTGGTGATCTTGAATGGTCTAAAGACCTACCGGTAACCGCTCAGATCAAGAACAACATTAAGGCTGTTAAGAACACTTTCTCTGCTGCAATGAACAAATATTTCAATGAATTTCAAAAGAAAATGAGTATGAAGGTAAGCCTACCTGAGGATGTGGTGAAAAAATTTGGTAAGGACATCATTTTCACAGTCACCACTGATTTCTATCTAATGGAATCTATTGAACCAAGAGAAGATGAAATGGAAGACATGAGCTATGAAGTCAATTATGACTTATTGATTGGTTATGCCAATAACCTATTGGCATCTTCAGTGGACAAAAAGAAGAAAAGATTGGATATTGTTGTAGAGAAAACTGCAAAACATGAAACCAGTAGTGCTCCAACCAGTAGTGGTAAAGGAAAGAAGAAGAAGGCTGAGCAAGCAGCTCTAGTGTCAAAAAGTACTGGAGTGACATGAAGTGTCCAAACTAAAAAGGAACTAGCACCTAAAGTATACATCAAGAAGCACACTGCAACAAAGAAAAGAGGTCAGCAACTGATTCTTCTAGCAGAATCTGATGAAACTGATATTGAGGAAGAACCAAAGAAGGCAAAGGCAACTAGCAAGAAGTCCAAATCATTTGAAGCCACCTCTTAGCAAACTATTTCCATTAATGCTTTGTCTTACAAGCCTATGACTAATTTTGAGAAAATGGTAAAGACATTGGGAAGGAATAGATTTGATAATGTCAAAGAATATTTTGATTCATTTGGTGAAGATCAGAAGGAACAAATTGTTCAACGGGTAATCAGCTATTTGTGTCATTACAATCGATTACCTCATGATCTTGAGAAGAATATTTCAAATTCTTTATATACTATTCTTTTGAATAAATGGGAAGAAGCTGTGAAGAAAGAAAAAGAAATTATTGATGATGTGTTTGTGCAATATTTTTATGATTTGTCAAAGGATGAGTTAATTGTATTGCTTGATAAACACAAAGCTCAATTTTCTTTTAAGTTAAGAAGATTGAAGCTACTTAGTAGGAAGGTGCAACTGTTGAAGTTGATACTCATCAGATAGCAAAGGAAATTCAGAATATGTGTAAACTGATAGAGTCCCAATAGGATATTGAGCAAGATATTGTTGATCTACCAGAAATGGATGAGGAAGAAATAGTGCAAGCTGATATTGTCTATCCTATCAAGAAGAAGGATGACACTACTTCCCAACTGGTAATATTTGTTGATGATATTCAGGATACAATAGATCTATCTTGAAACATCATTGCACCAGATATGCAGCCACCTGAAATTACTGATTCACATGTTAATACAATAGAGATACAAATAACTCAATCGAGTGTGGATATTCCACCCCCACTGGTAAATTATCAACAAGTTAAACCCCAACTCCCACCGGTTTCACAGGCTACTCAGGAGGAACTTGCTAAAAAAGTTGATGAAAAGACCTCTAAATAGGAGAAGGAGAAAGAACAAAAGGAAGAGAAAATTGAGAAGGAGAAATCTGTTGAATCAGAAAAGGCAGTAGTTAAATAGCAGAATGATGATGATGATGACTCATTTGGCATCAAAGGGCCAATAAATTTTGATAACATGAGTGCATTAGAATTGATGGAGTTTGCAAATATGATGCAATCCAGAGCTCAAAAGAAGAGGCTTAAGGAACAGAGAATGGAAGAAAAAACCATTCAAAATGCTATAGATATTCCGTCAAGCCTTCTATCGGAAACTGCTACAAGGAACTTGTCAAATCCCATTGGCAAGCTTGGCCAGTTGGTTGCTAATGCCTCTGACCAACTTAAGTCCCTTGAGGAAGGAACATAGACTTATGAAGAGAAGAGCTACAGGAACAAACGAGGAGAAAAATTCATGAAGGATATTGATACAGGGAGAATTGCCCTATCCCTGAATAAAGACCTATTAAGAAAATCTATTGAAACAAGAGGGAAAATTCTTGCATTTACATCTAATGTTTCATTCTTCTATATTGAATTGGAAAGGATATGTCATGCTTACATACCTTTATAGGATTCAATTTTAGCTTTTGGAAAATCTGTGGATGATTTGCAAAACTGGTTAGATGTCTATGATTGTGAATAGGCAAAAAGACTTCGATGTTTGAAGGAGTTGAATAATTTACTATGACCAAAAGTGGACATGTTACAAAGAGCATACAAGAATGTAGAAGCAATTTTGGCTACTCCAGAGACATGTACACTTGATTCAATGGAAGAATTTTGTACACATGTCATGACTACAATCGAGCTCACTGAAACCTTGCCGGAGACATGGGAAAATAATTTTTCTTAATTGAATCATACTTTTAGTGACATTTTTTTGAGAATTGCAATGAACAATCCTTGATTCAGATTTTCAAGTTTTTGTATATGTAAACTTTTGCTGCAAATTTTTGCTATATATGTATATATGATGCAGAGGGATCAACTGCTCTAGAAATCTCAAGGGTTCGGTCACTCAAGGTGACACTCTAGAGGATACTTCTCCATGCTAGGTGAAACCAACTCCCCATTCCAACTCCTATTGATCATGATTTATCATCTCATCAATTTGTCTGAGGCTGCACTCATAAGGCTTTGATAACCTACTCACTCCTGTGGACCCTACTCTAGGATCAATACTTGGTTCCTAGTCTCCTCCACACCCTAGCACCAGGTTAGACTCTTCCCACATTTCATTTGAAGGTCTTACAACCCAACTAAACTCCAAACTAGGTTGACAAGACAAAAGACTTATCACTATCCTATCACTGGTTACTTGACAGTTAGCCAATACCCCTTAAGGTAAACACCCAAACAATGCTTACACCCACCCCCAGACACTCAAGGAACCTTCACAAACCTCTAAAATCTATTCACAACCCATGGCATCTTTAAAATCAACTTGACTTGGCAATCAACCCTATCTCATACTGTCCTTATTGTGATAGTTTATTGCTATCTCTGCTAACCCACTGGTTTAGCCCCTCCTTTGGGCACTCCACTTGAAAAATCACTTTGGAAAGGTTTTAGACACACCAACCAACCTCCCTCTAAGCCCTCCTAGCCCTAATACACTCTGTCACCTGAAACAAAGCTTCTTCTCTTGATTGTGATAGTTAAACTACCCCTCTATGACTGCAACAATCATAAAAATCTCATGAAGCACGTGCCAAACCTTGCATGACACCCTGCACACACCCTGGATAGGTAGTATACATCCTTGGCCTCATCCCTACCCAAAATGAGGATTGGTTAAGTATCAAAACAAAAGATATTACATTTATCAAGCCACTGGATACCCTAAGCCAGGGTTCTGGCAGTTTTCACTAAAATGCAAAGGACTTTGCTTAAACACACTAAAAATGAATGCCACCACCTCCAAAGCAAAGTTAAATCATTCCTTTATCATCCCTAAACAAGAAACTTCCAATATATAAACATCAAATGCATTAAAATCAATAAGGATCAGACTGTTCAAGTTGAAACTCAGAAAATGCACATGAAAACATGGATTTTATTGCTCCAAATGGTTGTTTTCGATCATACACTCTCAATATATCTCAATGTCATTGTTTTGCAAGGTTTTATAGTATTTTTGGCTTCCAAGACCGAACTCTAACTACCCAACTACCTCTAACCACCTATTCTTGTCATTTTTGCAATTTTGATAATAAAAGTTGCTCTCAAAAGTTGTCATTTGACAAACAAAGTTGTCAACATGAACAACTTGGACCCCTAACTCTACCAACACACAAAAATGGTCTTAATATGACCTTACAAACATTTAAAACATGGTTTATTCCTCACAAACCTATTCTAACCTTCAAAATCCAATTTTAGACTTTTCTAGGCCTAATTGCCAATTTTGACAATTTTACACTTTTTTATCTTTCTATTACATTTCATTGCATATAAATATTGCCTCTAATGGCCATGATTACATTGTTTTAAAATATTAAAGGCCTTTTAGACTTCATTGCCACTTGATTCTCCATGAGGGCCTATCAGTGCCCCTAGTGCACCCTGTCTCCATAGGTCTTCATAGGTGCTCCATAGGTGCTCCTGCACCAATATATTTTACTTTTTTCAATTGGGCATTATTGTCAAAAGGGGAGTAGAAATATGTATTTGTTGTGAAAAATTTCTATGTATTGTTAAGGGAGAGTAGGAGTAAAAATATTTGTGTACAATTTTTGTAAGCACACTTAGCTATATAGTTTGAAAATTTTCTAACTGTTGCCATCAATGCCAAAGGGGGAGATTGTTGGCTCGATGATGATTGTAATGAATGATTTCATATGTTGTCATTGATGCAACATGTACACTCACATATGTTTTTCTACTGATGTTACTTCAAAGTTATTTATATTATATTGCTACCGATATTAGAAGTTTTGCTTGTGATGGTGTCAAACCGGTACATGTCGTCAACAGGTATACAGGAATGTCCCGACACCAACTTGAAGATCCAGCGAAGATTATCAAAGAAGCAATGAAGGAAAATTGGTTTATATGTTAACAGAGGTTAACTCCAACCGATATCGGTGCTCCAACCTGTATTAATTGATTGTGTGATGAGTTGTCACCGGTCATGATGAGTTATCCTAACCAACAAATTTTGGCGGTATTTTGTGATGAGTTATGTTTGATTGTCTAGATACACTGTACCTAGGAAATTGTGATATAATTCCTAAGGCCGACATGAAATATCATTAAATAATGATATTATGATGAACTATTTTGTATTACTTACTGGTGACCTAGCCAAACTGGTTGACATCAATGACAACTTAATGCTAATAATGCCAATAATCTCCCCTTTTGGCATTGATGCCAACTTACTGCAAGACACTTCATACTGGTAGATTTCTCCTCCTTTGACACAATGACAAAGGGTACTATACACTACCCCTTTGATCCATACCGAGCTCCCCCTTTGGCTACTACCAGTGATTGCAACCAGTACTGAGGTGTGGTTCAGGAGTTATAGATGCTGCTATGAACTCCCCTTGAACCATATCAAGCTTTCCTTTCTCAAGTGCATAACGTAGACGACACAACTCCCAACTTGTATCGTAGGTACTAAAACGTGCTTACCGGTAATAGTTTAGTGAAAATGTCTACTACTTGTTCTCCGGTAGGGACATAATCCATCCTTATTTGTTGTCCTTCAACCTTCTCTCTGAGAAAATGATACTTGATAGCAATGTGCTTTGTTTCCTGGAATGCATCACCAGATTATTTGCTATGTTGATTGCACTCAAATTATCACAGTGGATGAGAATAGGATCATTGATGTCTACCTATATATCTTTGAGGGTTTGCTTCATCCAAAGCACCTGAGAGAAGAATGTAGTAGCAACAATGTATTCTTCTTTAGCAGTTGATAGAGAGATTGAGTCCTACTTCTTGCTATGCCATGAGACCAACTAGACACCTAAGAAGAATGCACCACCACTTGTTCTCTTTCAATCATCAATGCAACCTACCCAATCAACATCAGTGTATGCTTCCAAGATGACTCCCCCTTGTTTAGGGTACCTGTTGGAATTCTACACTCTTATGAGAATAGTTGATGTTGTCATTGATGGCATCCAACTGGCAAATCACCGACAATTGGTGTCTACATGCCTGACATCACAAACTTCATACACCAACAGACATTGGCACCGATAGGCACTTACACCGGCATTCAGATTACATCAACAACAAAGCATACCAACACTCCAACCGACATGGGTGAACTTTTGTTTATTGTAATATAGTTATCTTTTGTAAGCCGACATGGTATATTGTAAAAGACAAATATATGTATGAGATCTTATAAGTCATTTTGGTGTGTAGAAGAAGACATGTATCGTAGATAATAATTGTTTAGTGGCAGCAAAGGTTTTTGGATAAGGTATCTATCTGAGCTTAAACCAGTACTAAACCTAGCATTAGAGATGTTGTTTTGAGCATTACATTGTATTAGATTTGATAATCCATTTTGTAGTTAGTGTGAGTCTTCATTGAGCAGTGAGCTCTAGGTTGTTGATCGCCCTGTATGTGCAGGCCCCTTACTGTAAGAAGTATTTATTCATTGGCCAGTGAGTAAATATTGTGGCTAACAAATCCCACTGAGGTTTTTCCCACACCAGGTTTCCTCATTAAATATCTTGTGTTATGGTGTGTTTCTATGTTGTCTCTATTATTTCTGTTTACTGCAATAATTCTTATTTACTGGTATACTTTTTTGGGTTGCAAAGTTATAAATAAGTTTAAATATTCTGCTAACTGGTTAGACACTCATTTACCCCCTCCTCTCAATTTCTCTGGGACTGTCATTGAATCTAACAATTGGTATCAGAGCTTGGTCCTCTATTTGCAAAAGCCTAATAGCTTGAGGGAGATTTTGACACCGGTATAGATGGAGAACTTAAGAAAATAGTTGGAAGGAGCTCTTCAAGATTTTGATGCAGAAAAATTGAAGAATATCAAACTTGAAGATGATCTAAGGACTGCTAAGGAATTCATTAAAGGACTTCAAGAAAATATGGTTATAGCACAAAATAAGAGAAAGGAACTTCATGAGAAGATGCAGAATGATGATGATGATGAAAAGGAAACTCTTAAAGATATTGTTAATAAATTTAGACAAGAAAACAGTAATATGAAGAATTAAATGAAAGCTATGACTATGAGGTTATGTAAGGATATTGAAGACAAAAAGAAGAATGAAGAAGACTTGACTAGGAGAAATGATGCTGGAAATGAAAATCTTAGACTTGGTTGTGAAAATGATATGCTAAAGACAGATTTGATTCACACGCAACATGATAATGAGACAAGTTGGAATTCTAGAAAATGAGTTGGTTACTGCAAATAAACACAAAGATAAATTCAAGAAAAGTTCAAAAGAACTTGATGACATGCTTAAAAGATAGAAACTTGATGGAGATACAAATAGACTTGGATTTGAACATGGAGAAAGTTCTGGTACTACAAATAATCAAGATCAGGACAAACCGGTAAGACAACCTAATGCTTATAAATTTAATGGGAAATGTTTTAATTGCAACAAATATGGTCACAGAGCAAATAAATGTAGATTTAGAAATAATCAGAATATAAACTGACCCACCGGTCAATCTTCCAAATGCAACAAAGTTGGTCATAATTCAAAAAATTACAAAATGAATGTAAAATGCAATGCTTGTAGAAGATTTGGGCATTTATCTAATCAATGCAGATCACAAACTGGTCAAGGATATGGAAAGGCTATTCAGAGGAATAATGTAACTTGTTATGCATGCAACAAAATTGGACATATTGCAAAATTCTGTAGAAGCAAGAATGCAGCAACAAACAATAAAGGATCTAGTTTGAAGGGCAAAGAAAAGGTAGATGAAGTAAAGCAAGAATTTTCAAAACAATGGATTAAGAAGAGTGATCAGAAAACTAATGAAACTATCTCTGCACTGGTAGAACAAACTAATCCTCCACCGACAGGAGATTCTTCATCTAACTGAGGAATAATCCTTAGGAGGTATTGCAGCAAGTTGAAAATCATGCATTATACCCTCAATTGATGGTGAGAGGATACATTTCTTCTTTACCAGCAGATGTGTTAAATTTTCACTTAACCGACGAGCATTTAATGCAATTTTAAAGAACCTTTTTATCTATAAAGCACTAGAAAACCCTCATTTGAACTCACCGAGCATTCAAACATCAGAGAGCACGAAACTAAGCAAGGGCATTCTAAGGTGAAGCTGCGAAGTGATTTTTAGGCATTCAAAAATTTAGATAAGAGGTATTTATCTTTGAAATGGCTTCCTCATCTTCTGTTCCGAAGTTTATTGCAAAACCTATTATTGTGGAAAATTTCAAACACCCTAGACCCATATTTAAGATTATCCCTAAGATCGCAAAATAGGATGATTCTGTCGGAGCTTTTTCAAAAATTTCGAAGGGAGTAGAATTTGCAGAAGACCCTAGAATCTACATAAATTGCAACATAGAAAACCTAGGGACTGAGGATCTAAGGAAAATATTTAATGAGGTTATTATCGATGGAAATGGTGTGATCAAACCTGAACATAAAATTGTGGAAGACTTAGGTTTTTTAGAGATTCTGAACATTTCTGAATTTCCAAAGGAAGTTGTTAGACTTGTATTGAGCAGAGTCCATGGAGAGTTCAAGTGGTTAGAGTCAGTTTGCAAGATAACCAGGGAAGCAATTAAGGCAGTTATTGGTTTACCTTCAACCGGTAGTAGACCTGGTAAAACCAAGAAAATACCTAACAAGGGAGTTATGGATTTAATTAGAGCCACATCTGATAACAGGTCACTTAGAGTGAATGATGTTAAAGATTTAAATGTGAGATATGTGAGTATGGTACTAGGATACAAAGCAACTCATGCAAATAGATTGAATTTTGTTTCTAGCCTTTGTATTCACAGTGCATATGAAATGGTGAATAATCATGCTAAGATTGATGTATGTGAATGGCTTAAAGATGAATTAATTGACAATTTGAAGAAGATAAAGGGAGACAAGAAAGGTACTTTCCATTTTAGAAACCTATTAGTATGCCTAATACTATACTTTACCAAAGAGATACCTAACATAGGTCACAAATGTTTTGGTTATGACATCCCGGTAGGAAGACAGATACAAGATACTTTCACCGGTATGGGCACTGATAGTATTAAGAACATCATAGGCTACTTCAAAACATTTCAAACTAAGATGAGGGCAAGAAAGAGACTACCACAGAGCATAATTGACAAGTATGACAAGGAAATTTGTTTTCTCATTAAGAGAGATGAAACTTGGATGGAAGCAGTAAGCCCTAGAACTATTTGGGTTACTAAGATGGGTTATGAGGTTGACCTATCTATTCTGGAAACTTATGCCAAATCTCTACTCAATGCACCAAGAGAGCCATCTGAGAAATTCTTTGGAAATGTAGAAACTATTGAGAGCAATATATCTATGCAAAAGAGGACAAAAAGAAGAGAAAAATTTATCATAGATGCCTCCAAGAAGGTCAAAGAAATCAAAGAAAATGTCATGAATATCAGTGGTATATCAGCAAGTGAGCTTGAAGGACTGCAACTTGAAGCACATGTTTCACCAGTTGTAACATCCTCTGATACCGATAGTGGTAAGGTTTCTGAGTTTAAAAGAGTAGAAAGGAAGAGAAAACCCTCACCGGTCCCCTCTCCTTCACCTAAGAAAACCAGGATGCTAAGGAAGAAACAACAGGCAGTTAGGGAATCGAAGAAGAATCTTACACCTAAGAAGAAATAGACACCAGTTACCCCCATACTAGATGATCTATTAAATGAGATTACAGAGGAAGGATTTCTATCTAATGTAAATAAATGGTATATTTGTTCCAATGATTCTGACAAAAGAACAATTGAAGAAAGCATTATTTCACACTTGGATATTTACAAGAAAGTATTGATAGAAGTGATTGATGAGATACCCAATGATTTATACATGAGATTGGAAGCTAAAAGGCTATTTGTAATGGAACAGGACAAGAAGTTGAAAGTTGAAGCACTCTTGGCTGTACATCCGGTAAATTCTAAGGAAGAAATAGATGAGCTTATTTCTGAAGCTAACTAGTTAGTATTTGTTAGTGGACATCGGTAAGTGAGCCTGATGGCTGGAAGGGTTAAAGAAATTGCAGATGAGACTGTAGATAAATGGGACATATTCTTTGTAGAGAAGGAAAAGCAAGAGGACAGAAGTCGACCTAAAATGGAAAAGACATTCAAGGTATATCAAAAGGACAAAGGAAAAGGTAAAGTAGGTGGTGTACCTTCCATAAAATATCATATAACATTCCTCCACCAACCCAAGACATCCCTCCATTATCGCCTTCATCACCGGTCCATACAGATAATCCATCAGATATAGCTAGTGCAGGTTTAACCCATGATGATACTAATCCGAAGTTGGAGATACTATTTACCATGAATGTAGATACTCAAGAGGTAAACATTGTTGTGGATAAAGAAACTTCAGAGGTTAAAGAAGACAGTGACACCAAGATTTTAGAGAAACCGACACAAACTGTTGACTCTTAGGAAACTGAGATACTAGCTCAAACAGAGGAACCAGAGACTGAGAAACAAACAGAGGATAAGATAGCTTGCACAGGGGCACCAGAAACTGAGAAATTGATAGTGGTACAAACAAAGAAACAATGTGAGGCAGAGGTACATGTTGAGTCTATGACATCGGCAGTTGCAGAGAAGCCTAATCAGACCGAGAAACCATTAAAGGTAGAGGTACAGACACAGATAGATCCATCGAAAGAAAAGATAAGTAAAGAGGATGAATCTGATGGAAACAAAGAGGATATACTGAAGGTGATTGGTCATACATCTGTTGAGAAGAAACCTACAGCAGAACCAAGCACATCTACAGGTGAATTAAGACCCACTAATATTATAGAGGTACTTTTGGATTCAATTAAAAGGATTATTGATTGCAATTCCTTAGTATTTAAGGCAATTGATAACACATTACCCATTCTAAAGATGATTGCACCTAATTGTAAGATAGATCACATTAATGATTCTTTAGGGAAATTGGACACATTGTCCAAATTCATTGCTAATAATGTAATAACTATAGATAACGTAAATGAGGATACCATAAAGAAGAGAGTTGACAAAGAGAAAAACACATTCTTTGAAATACCATAAAGAAATGTACCGATCCTTTAGATACACTTTTACTGGTACTCAACTCTCCAATTTTTTAGTATAAGGAGCTATATAGGGAAGTATGTAAACCTCGTTGTTTGACTGAGGACATTGATGAGGACATAAAAAAGACACAAAAAGAAATTGATGACACTGCGGACAATATAATAGGTTCATCTGGACTTATATCAGTTTTTGAGCAGGAAATGGCATTTTTTGAGGAAAAGTTAGAAAAACTTGAGAAAGAGAAGGCAAGAATAAGGTCTAATGCCCAAGAATTAAAGGATAAACTCGATCTAAGGTTAGATAGTCTTATTACTCAAAGAGGTGAAATATCTAAGGCAATATTTCAAGGAGAATGATCACTGGAGCAACAAATGCACTATCTCACTGGTATGATCCAATAGACAGAGGAAACTTTAACTGACAGTAACAAGTTTAAGCAGAGTTTGAATATGATTTTGGCAGACATCTTTCAGATTGTAACCAACCAGTTATAGACTTTGAGGTAGCATTTTTGTACTCTTTTGATTATTTATGACATCCTTTGTCATTGATGTCAAAGGGGGAGTAGTGGTGAGAAAAATGCATGTACAGTGGAGATCACTTGCTCAGGGTGAGCACATCTTTTGGGGAGCACATCTTTTTGGATTTCAGCTTTGGATAACAGTTTTGATTTTTCTCATGAGTGTTGCCATCAATGCTAAAGGGGGAGATTATTGGCATTTTACACTCTTATGAGAATAGTTGATGTTGTCATTTATGGCAAGCAACTGGAAAATCACTGACAATTGGTTTCTACATGCCCGACATCACAAACTTTATACACTAGTAGACACCGGCACTGGGAGGCACTTACATCGGCTTTCAGATTACATCAAGAACAAAACATATCGGCATTCCAGCTGACATGGGATGAACTTTTGTTTATTGTAATATAATTATCTTTTGTAAGCTGACATGGTATATTGTAAAACACTCATATATGTATGAGATCTTATAAGTCATTTTGGTGTGTAGAAGAAATGTATGGTAGATAATAATTGTTTAGTGGTAGCAAAGGTTTTTGGATAAGGTATCTATCTGAGCTTAAACCGGTACTAAACCTGGCATTAGAGATGTTGTTTTGAGCAGTACATTATATTGGATTTGATAATCCATTTTGTAGTCAGTGTGAGTCTTCATTGAGCAGTGAACTCTAGGCTGTTGGCCTCCCTGTATGTGCAGGCCCCTTATTGTAAGTAGTATTTATTCATTGGCCAGTGAGTAAATATTGTGGGTCACAAATACCACCGAGGTTTTTACCACACCGGGTTTCCTCATTAAATATCTTGTGTTGTGGTGTGTTTCTATGATGTCTCTATTATTTGTTTACTGCAATAATTGTTATTTACCGATACACTATTTTGGGTTGGAAAGTTATAAATAAGTTTAAATATTCAGCTAACCAGTTAGACACTGATTCATCCCCCCCTCTCAGTGTCTTTGGGACTTTCATTAAATCTAACAGTACCACAATCCATAACTGAGTGTTCCTTGGAGATACCTAAATAGTCTACTTACAACATTCATATGTGACTGCTTAGGTGCATCTTGGGATCAAGCCACCATGCATACTACCTGTACTATATCTGGTCTAGAAGTAGTTAGATATAATAGATTTCCTATCATGGATCTATAAAAATTCTGATCGACCACTTGTGATTCATCATTCTTGCTTAATTTACTTCCGATCATCATGGGGGTACTTATCAGTTTACAATCCTCCATTTGAAATTTCTTCAACATTTCCTTTGCATACTTGATTTGTGAGATAAAGGTTCCCTTATCTTGCTATAATATCTACAAACCAAGCAAATATGTCAATTTACCAAGCATTGACATCTCAAATTCTAACTACATCTGATCAACAAATTCTTTGCAAAGGGTCTCTTTATTGCCTCCAAAGATAATGTCATCTACATACACAACCATAATAATCATGTGGTTTACATCTTTCTTTATGTACAATTTGCTATCAGCACTCCCATTTTTGAATCCCTTCTCCTTCAAGTACTAATGTAATCTTGAATAGCATTCTCTAGGAGCTTGCTTTAAACCATATATGGCCTTCTTCAACTGGCACACAAATTTTTGGTCATCATGTAGCAGAAACCCTTTCGGTTGCTCCATGTACACTTATTCCAAATTTCCATTTATGAAGGCATATTTTACATCCATTTGATATACTTTATAACCCTTGTAGGTAGAGAAGGCTAGAAACATTCTAATTGCTTCTAATCTAGCTACCGGTGCAAATGTTTCTTCAAAGTCAATTCCTTCTACCTTAGAGTATCCTTTCCACACTAGTCTAGCTTTATGCCTGACAATTTTGCCTTCTTCATTCATCTTATTCTGGTAGACCCATTTAGTGCCAATGATGTTCTTGTCTTCTGGTCTAGGGACTAATTCCTAGGTCTTGTTCTTCTCAATCTGTTGTGGTTCTTCTTCCATAGCATCCATCCATTCTTGTCTTTTGTTGGCCTCATTGAATGTTTTAGGTTCCACATCAGTCATGAGGCAGAAGTTGACTTTTTCGTTATTTCAGGCAAGTCTTCTTCTAGTCTGCACACCATCACTCTTATTTCCTAGAATTTGCTCTTCTGGGTGACTCAACTGCACATACCATTTGGGAGCCTTCTTGGATGCTTCTTCTGGTTCATTGTTTGACTGAGCTTCCACACCTTCATCACCGGAATCATCATACCAGTTAACCTGTGGTTGACTTCCTTTGTGCATATCCTCATCAACTTTTACATGCACACTCTCAATGACTCTTCTTAGTCTTTTGTTGTAGAATTTGTAGGCTTTTTTGTAACCAAGGAAGATTCCTTCATCACTCCTAGAGTCAAAACATTCTAGACCATCCATATCTCTCTTGATAAAGCACTTGCTTCCAAATACTTTGAAGTATTTGACTGATGGCTTTCGATCATACCACAACTCATAAGGTGTCATTTTGTTGTTTGTTCTTAATTGAACCCGGTTCAAAGTATATGCAGTAGTATGAACAACTTCCTTCCAATATGTGTAGACATTTTAGCTTGCACCCACTTTCTTTCTCCACCATCTTCCTAAAGATCTTGAATCTATCAAATGCTTGTGACTTATCTTGCAGGAAGGTGACCCATGTCATTCTTGAGTAATCATTAATAAAGAGCATAAAATATCTTTCACTAGCAAGTTCTCTTGTCCTAGCTGGACCACAAAGATCTGTATGCACAATTTCAAGTGGTCTGGAGGTGTTGTACTCTTTTGTCCTAAAACTCACCTTAGTTTTCTTTCCTTTCACACATTCATCACAAAATGTGCTTACAGATTTGATGATGGGTGGAATATTCCTCACACACCCTTTTCTGCTCACTGAAATTAGGGTATCAAAGTTTATGTGGCCTAATCTTCGGTGCCACAACCAAATTTCATTGACCTATCCTATCATGCATTGGGACTCATCACATTCCTTCTTCTTATAAATATTTCCATCTATTCTCTTTCCTTTTTCCACAACCTGACCGGTGTTGTCTTTCTTTATCTAGCAATCGGTTGAGTCAAAGGTGAATTTATAGCCTTTTTCACACATCTGACTCACACTCAACAGATTGTTCTTTAGACCTTCGACATAATATACATCACATGCCTTCAATTTTCCATCAATAATTAGAGTACCTTTCCCCTTTATCTTGATGGATGAGTTGTCTCCAAATCTTATTGAACCACCATTCTAGTCTTATAGTTTGATAAATTTCTTTTTATCACCAGTCATGTGGTTGGAACAACCATTATGTACAACCCATAGATTTTTCCTTTCAGCATGTAAGGAAGTCTACACTATCAGACTTGATTTTTCCTTTTCTTTTTCTTTGTCAACCCATACCAGTTTGGTTTCCTTCTTCTTGTTATCTGCTATTTTGTGCTCTGGTTCAACTACCAGTCCTTGATCAAGATTTGGCTTCTCCTTGATAATCCTATTTTTACAAAACTTTTCTATATGTCCACACTCTTGATAGTTATAGCATTTCACATTTTCATTTAAAGATAATTCCTTAAAATTATTGTAGGACACCGGTTTATTCTTCCTACATTCAAAACTCCTATGACCATATCCATTTCACTGATAACAGACAACATTCATATCCCAAAGTGCATTAAAATTATTTCTACTTTCATAGCTCATAGAGGACTTATTGGTTAATCTACAGTCAGCTATTCTATGCCCAAATTTGTTACACTAGTAACAGTAACCATGAAAGTTTGAAACATACAGGTTGGGTTGCCTTGGTCTTGCAAAGGACTGCCTCACTAGGGGTCTTCTCTTCATGTTGTTGTCTCTGGTGAATCCTTCATGGTCAACTCTTGTATTTCTCCTTGGATCTGCATGTTGGTACAATGAGTGTGGCCTCCGGTTCATTGCTTGTGTATACCGGTTTGTGTGATGATTTCCAACAACATTTGCATATGTCTTTTTACCGATATCCTTGTTTACAATGAATTTCTTCTTTTCTTCACGTTCATTTGAAGAGGTGAACTTTATTTCTTTACTGGATGTGTCTTTTCTATTTGATCTTTGACCTTCTTCAAAGCCTAGGCCACCAGTATCTTTGGATTGCTTTTGTTTTCTTAAAATCTTATCTAAGGCTTTGGTTCTCCCTTCATATTTGCTTCTTACTTTTATTTCTTTCTTACTTTCTTCAAGTTCCTTCCCAAGCTTCACTATTTCTGCTTCTAGATCTTGATGTTCCTTTTCCTTCTTCATTAGATCAGAGGATGTAACTTCACATATCCTCTTGGCTTCTTCTAACTGTAGTTTTGAGTCAAATATAAATTGATTTGACTCATCCAGGGATTGCTTCAAGAGACCTTGTTCATCTACTGTAGCAAGCTTGACCTTCTTGAGTTCTCTTCTTGTTTTACTTAGTTCCTCAAGATAAAATATAATCTCTCCTTCTAAATCCACTTTAGCCTCAATATCTTCTTCATCCTCATCTTCACCAACCGGTTCATCAAGTGCCATAAAGAGATTATTTTTTTGTCATTCTCATGGTAGTCATCTTCTGATGCACTTTCTTCATCTATGGTATCATCCTCAATAGTATATAGGCTATTCTACTTCATGTATCCTCTCTCCTTCCTTGCTGGTAGACATTTATTTCATTATCTTTACCAGCAGATCTACTAAGACCTCTTGACTCATCTCTATCGGTTTCATTATAAGGACATTTTGCACTAAAGTGTCCAACTTTACCATAGTTAAAACATTTTAGTGGTAGCTTTCCTTTATACTTTTCGGATCCTCTTTTGAGATTTTTGACAAAGTTTTATACCTCTCTATCAAAGTCTTCACTGGATCCTTTATGAGCAGCTACTTCTTTTCCCTTCTAGGTGGTGTTGAACATCGCCTCTTTCCTTAAGGAAGAATCACCAATTGTTCTCATTTCATAGGTTGTTAATGAGCCAAATAGATCATCCATTGAAAATATCTTTAGATCCTTGGCTTCTTCTATGGCAGACACCTTTGTATCATACTTAGGTGTAAGGGACCTAAGTACCTTCTTGACAAGGATCTCATCTACAATATCTTCTCCAAGTCCTTTGATGGTGTTCACAATTTTATTAAATCTGTGAAGGTAGTCAGCAATCTTTTCACCATTCTTCATCTTGATGCCCTCAAGTTGGCCCCTTAGCGCTTGCAGCTTGGCCTCTTTGACTTTTGCATCTCCTTCAAATAACCTCTGCAATTTATCCCATCTCCTTGGTTGATGCACAATGCATGACTTTGACAAACTCATTATCAGATAGCCCACTCAAGATAGCATGTTTGGCCTTTGCATTGTTCTCATACTCCTTCTTGGCATCTGGATCAGTGGGAGGAACACTAGGAACAACATACCCATTCTTGACAGACATCCATACATCAAAACTAGGGAGGAAATATAGGTCTCCATTCTTTTGCTCTAGACGGCATAGTTGGATCCATCAAACATGGGGGCTTTTGAGGAAGCAGACTCATTTATTTCCATTGTGTTATAAGTCCAGAATCTACCCAAGGTTTATAAATAACTGATAACCTAGGCTTTGATACCAATTGTTGAACACAAAGTACCACTGAGAGGGGGTGAATTAGTGGTTCCTAATCTTTTTTATTTTTAAAGAAACTTCAAAATACCAGTTGTTATCTTGAGCACTAAATAATCAAACTAGTAAAGAAAATGAGGAAACCAAAAAGGAAAATCACACATATGCAACCCATGACACCAGATGTACAAGGAACACCTAATATGGGAAAAACCTTAGTGAGAAATGCTACTGGAGACTACTGCTCTAATCCAGCCTCACAAGTGAAACATTGAATTACAAAGTTTTAGGGCACCAACCCAAGGAGCACCAACCCTTGCACCAAGCTCCAACTTGGTTATTTTTATTGAAATACAATTTGATACAGTTATAGCTTCTTGTTGCAAATGAGTGATGCAACTCTTGATCAAATAGGTTACTGCTAGTTGACTATCTTTTCTTCTCCACTAGATCTCACACTACCGGTTATGAGATCACTCTCTCTAATTCTTGGCCTCTCTTCTCTCTCTCTCACTCACAGTCTCACAACTCACTGTGTCACATTTGGATGCCACCTTTCTCTACCGCACCTCAATAGTTTTCTCAACTGTTAGACTTGCTACAGTTATACTTGTACTCAATCACTATCGATTAAACCCTCTCACTAGTTTTCTTGTTGACTCACTCTCCAACTTAGTTAGAATAAATTCTAAGGGAGATGATTCTTCTTAGTAGTCAAGCTCACTTCACTCTTCTTCTTTTCCTCAAGCATCAATCATTTATGTTTCGAGCGCATCTATTTATCATCATGGATTCCTGCCAAGAATGCATTCAAACACTGCCATGCTAGGTTTATTCTTCTCCAACTCAATCTGAATCTGATTTAATTCGATATGTTTTTCAAGGGATAAGATCTTCATGACATCGATCAATCACCAGCAAAGCTTCGCATTCCAATGTACGTTTTCTAAATCTAGTGGTCTGCACCATGCTTTTATGCTTTTCTCTGGCATTCGCCATTAATGACTTTGTTGTTTCCTTCACCAAACAAGTATGAAGATAAAATCTTCTTTGTAGGATCAATTCAATCGCTTTGCCACCTTGCCTTCCTCGAGCCACAATCCTCTGGCATCCTTTGTGACTTGCAGGTTCCTCAGTAAAGTGGACCAGCTCACAAATTGTTACATTGATGCACACTCCAATGACCTATGCAGTACCTCCGCCTGACATCTAGTTGTCATGCTTGTCGACATCCACCTCTGCTTGGATTCCTATGTTGGTTTGACATTCTTTGTCAACCAAGGTTGACTATCGGTTTAGTTTATCTTACCAGTATGACCATCAAACATCCTCTTTGTTTTGTTCACCAGTTGTTGTACCTTCATAACACACAGACAAACTTCATCTCAGTTTATGCATTACTAGTAAGCCTTCTTTACCGGTAGATGACACAAGTCACATTTACCGGTAGCCTTCCTTCTGTCTTGCTCTTCTTATACCTATCACCATTTCTTACCTACCACTAACCTAGCCAAACTGGTTGACATCAATGTAAAATTAATGCCAATAATGCCAACAGTACCCACAAAGATCAACTATCTATAGTATAGAGATGTAAGCGGCTAAGGTCATACAACACCTTGTTAGGGGTACACCCAGTGAAGAGTGTTTTAGCTTGGTTAAGAACTATACAATAAGGAATGTTAGGAACTAGCCCTATTAGGAGCTACCCACATTACTGGGATTTACAAACACAAGCTAATGTGTCACCTTGTTAGAGGATTTCACCTTCAGAGACGCTAGGATCCTACCACACCCTATTAGGAGTGACCTTGTTAGATGATTTTCTTATTGCAACTGTTAGGAAGACAACACATTCAACTGATATGAAGTTAGAACCTATGTGCCTGATTAGATCCTCTTTCTCTCAGCCTTTATTACCAATTAAATATCAAACCCTATCTTCTCCTTTAACCACATGATCAAACTCTCACTTTTGATCCATGAAACCATACAACTTACATGTCCTTATAAATAACTCTATTAAGTTGGCTAAGAACCTTGGAACAATTCCCTAGATTCAATGAATCTAGTCACCTTTTATATTTTCCCACTCATTACATTTTTCTCATGTCGGCCAAACAATTAATAACTTAAAAACATAATAAGTCTACCAGTTACTGATCAAAGTAACTCTGCTTTACCGGTTCTCTGCTCTTCTTGACTGTAACTATTGTTCTGATCATAACTCGCTCAATATGTTGAATCTGCTGATGCGGTTTGGAACATAGGTGCATGATCTTGTCTCCAACACTCCTATAAAAATCATGATGTCTAACTCTTCACCAATCATTCATACCAGTTTCTTGATCATTGCTTTGTTCTTGTTTACTAGTTGACAACAACTTAGTAGTTTTGTTGTCTAACAAATTCCACTACTAGCTAGGCTATACTGGTTGGTCTAGATGATTTAGATGACTAAAAAATCATGGTTGTCATCAATGACAACACAAACAAAGTCATCAATCAACCTATTACAAGAATATCATCATTATCAAGACAACAATCTCCCCCTTTGGCATTGATGACAACACTTTGGAATTTTTTTGTCTAAGTGTCACATTACAACAATCATGATTGTCTCAACTCAGATACAAAATTCCCCCTTAGAAATTACATGCTATTACAAAATTTTGACTGACTTATACTGCTCCCCCTTTTATAGCAATAATAAAAGTAAGAAAATACATTTGAAACAAATGAATACAATACTTCAAAATTTGCATTACCAAATGTAAAAGAGTACAAAAATTTACAATTACATTATGAGAAAAAAATCAACAAAATTAGTCTTCAAGAATTTCAAATCATTCTCCTATGTCTCCAAAAGAGTAGATGTAATCTCAATGTATGTCCTGACTTGGTATGCAAGCTCTTTTATAGAATCAAGTGTACTCATTTCAGGTGTAGTCAAAATTGCCTCTGTCTCTTTGTATCCTCTCTGCAAGATTTCTAACTTGGGGACTAGGTGAGTCTGTAACTCCTGCAATGATGTAGTCCTCTTACTCTATTCTACCTCATATGCCTTAAGCTTATGTTTTATCACTATCATAGATATACCAAAAATTGTTTCTGAATCATTTAAAGGGTCAAATGATTCACTCAAACTCTTTAGCTCCTGCTGAGCTTCCTTTCTCTTCTTGTCAATATCATCAAAGAACAATGAAAAGTTGTAGATTGTAGAAAGAATTGTACCTCCACTCTTCAATGCTTCTCTAATTTGGTCCATATTAATAGTAATAGCTACTTTATCTTTGTCAATTGTCTTGATCAATGTCTCAATTCTTTTCTTTTCATATATTTAATCTACATTGCATAGAGCGGCCTCTCCAAGACTCTTCATTTTCTCTCATGCAAATGTGACCAAGTGGTCCATTTTTTCAATGGGAGTTGTGAGACTATTAGTGTCACTCTCCTATAACAGACTGGAAAATATATCAACTGCAGTCTATATAGTTTGAGCTTCTCTCCTTTGAGCTCTCATCATCTTCTTCTTGGCCTTGGATTTCATTTCAGATGCAATCTCCATTAATTCAGTGGGACTCAACATATCCATGTTTATCTCTCCTTGGATAGAAATTGTATCATCATCATCATCATCATCAATGATTGTCTTTGAAGTAAGTGACTGGTAGGTCACTTTCTTCTCATGTCCTTCTTATTTCTTCTCCTCTTATGCCTTTACTAGTGACTTTGTTGTTTGCTCAACATCAATTTGTTCACTTCCTTGAGTATCTTTCTCCAATTCTTCATCTTTCTCTTGTGGCTTAGTGATTGGTGCATCATTAATTTGTGCATTCACCTATGTATCTGTCTTCTATTCATCTTTACTAGTTTTAATCACTTCTTGTAACACTAGTTCTTCTACTATGATAGTAGGAATTGATTCAGTACCACCTTTTGGTTCTTTCTTTGTTTGAGTAAATATCTCATCAATTTCAAATACATCCAGTAGTTCACCTTCAATTATTGGTGCCTTAGGAATATCTTCTTCCTCAAAAGTTTCTATCATCTCCAGTTCCTCTTTTTCAATTCCTAAAAACTTTTTCAAAATTTCCTCAGTCTCAGCTTGCATAGACTAGGACTTACTAACAAGCAATATTATTAACCTCTTTTTGGTAAGAAATAATGGTTTTGATTCTGAAAGAATTTCCTACACTTCCTCCTTAGATGTCTCCGATTGTAAATGCATAAGTACATACTCTATCATTTCTTTATCCTTCCTAATTGTATTCTGCCATCTAGCTTCGAATTTACTATACAAAGAATCAGGTATCTGTCCTTGTAAATAAATCAATTCTATGCTATAATGATTCATAAACCAAACAACGAAATTGTTAAATTTTTTATGCTCATCCTCATCAAAATGATTATATTGCTTATGTACACCAGCCAATATACCATAATTCATTATATTCAACAACAATTTCTCAAGAGAACTAGGATTATTTACCTTAACTGATTTGACAATGGGTGCACCAACCACTTTAGACTTCTTCCCACTTGCCACTTGCCCTCAATTATTTCTTTCCTCCTTCTGATTCAGTTTTCTCTACTTCTTCCTCTACTACAACCTTGAAAACATTTTGTGCTTTTTCTTTCCTCCTTTTCCCTATAGCTTTAGGTGCTTTAGGTTCTTGAGGCTCATCCTGCTTTTCTTTTCTTTTAATTTGTATCTTTGGAGGAGGGGGCTTCTCCTCCTTGACATTTTCACTCCTAACTTGTCTACCGGTGGGTGCACTAGAGGTTCCTACCTTCTTTTATTCAAATCTAGTTCTATCCTCATCAATCATCTCCTTTGTGAATCCTTGTGCAATAATAAATTTTTCAACTTCTTTCCTGACCTTTTTTACTATTACCACTGTGCCCAATACAACATGTACCTATAATGATTTCTCTTTAAATGTCCCAAACCTAGGGACATTTGGATCTACCGATTTAGATAGGAGGTGGTCAGTATAAATAATAAAGATATCTTCTCCTACCTCATACCCGGTAGGCATGACCCATGAAGTTCTTGGATTTGCAACCTCCATCTAACAAGTATTAGTATCAACCATAAAATAGATAGATTCTTCATAGCTTTTCACTACATGTTTCGATATCCTTTCTCTGTCATACATTCTCTTCCGAAAATCCTTGAAGTATCCCTAGATAGTCTTTGTAAATTCATTGCCAAGCATCTTAATGTTGTTCTTAATTTTCAACATTGCTGGTGTATCCATAGACCATTGAATATCACCTATACCGAGAAAGAAATTTTGGAAATAGAAAAGCAATCCAATAATCAACTGACCAAATTTGAATTTTTGTCGCTTGTCCTTCTTGATTGATTCAAGATTCAATACCAGTTAGGCTCTCAAAGCTTCTAGTAGATCATAATCAACATTCTCTTTCAACATCTGGTAAGTTGTGTGGATAGTAGCTCTAGAATGCTATTCATCTGGCTCAAATGGTATACTCTGTAGCTGATGACTAGGGATGCAAACTTCACCTTTGGATCTTCTATACCATTCACTGTCATGTCATGACCATCCCATTTTGATTTTGTCAATCGGATAACTTCATTATTCACGATTGATCTCAACATAGGAGCTTCACTGGTTGCCCATAATCTGATGATAGCATGGATAGCCTCTTTTGTGATCTTGTGTGGTTGATCTAACCACATAAACTGATCACGAATCCTGCTCATAACATATCTCACGTGCTCTTCTTCAAAATCATCTATAAAGTTTATAGCATGGTGAAAATTTTTATCAGATACCCTTCTGAATTCATCCTTCATCAATCCTTATTTATCACACAGTAATAAGTATTGATCAAAGATGGAAAATGTGGCCAAATCCTCCAGTTTGCAATGGATGTATGATCTGAAGTCTTCAACATGCAAAACTCCGTAGGGTATGCTGGATAGGGCTCTAGTTGGATCTATTTCTATGGACTTATAAGGATGTCTCTTGAATTCTGGTCGAGGCATTTCAGTAATATCAACAATATGTGGTGTATCCATTGTGAAAACTCAAACACAAATTTTGATTCATAGAGAAATGCCTTTAAACTTCTTCGCAACTAGGGTTTCTGGTCTGAATGCACTTCCACCAATTCACTTTTCCACAAATATTCATAATTCGCTATCAACTTCGCCAAAGTAGCAATCAAATTCTCTTCCGTGCTTCTGTCTCTCTCCAAATGTGCTCTCAAAAATACTAGTGAGAAATGAGATTGTAAAACACCTTTTATTTCCCTTTTGCCATTTGCATTTAATGCAAAACCTGTTGAACATACCCTAATCACCATTCAACCCTAAGACTTGCTATCGGTTTACATACCACATCCAATTTATAGGTTTCATCTCAAAATCACTTCATAACATCATATTGCATCAAAACATGCAGATCTGACTTACCACACACCATTTAGGGGGTTCAGAAATGGATCTGACAATATGCTACCCCTAAGCTTCATACATAGCTTAGTTTTTCGATGAGGGATTTTCCACACCAGGTGAAGAATTGGAGTCCTCCGATGGTTTCTCCTCACTTTTATTCCTATGTATCTTATTCATCTCACTTCTAGTTTCTTCCACATCTACCTTCTTCTTTCCTTTCCGGTCAATAGACTCATTAACTAGTTGGTTCATTCTAGCTCTACCAAACCTTGCAATTGTAGTGTCATAAAATTGCAAACTTTGTAATTTATGACCATATTAAGGTCTTCACGTTGGTGATTTGAATCCCCAAGCCTAATCGGAGACCCAAGACTTGCTCAACCCCCATAAACTGCAATTGTTCTGCCCTTTGCACTACCTAAATATTCTTCCTATCTTTAGACAATGGCATGACAGGGGTGTGGTGCCCATGTCCCCCTTAGGATAGGGGCATGGTGCCCTTGTCCTTGCCCTATTTTGGGGCCCCCTTTGTCCTATCTTTGCATTGGAATTTTCATAAAGCAAGAAAAAATTTCGCTGTGTCGGCCTGTGATGAAAAATCAGTCAATTAACCCTAATTGACAAGTATATATGTCGCATTTTTCCTTCCCATTTCTATAAGTGAGGAGTGGGATAAGTGGGAATACATGAGATCACACATTCAATAATTCAAGAGCATTCAAGCATTCCTTTCTAGCATTAATCATTCTCAAGTCTCCCTTCAAGGCTAGGTGTTGCATTCAAGTGAAGGATTCAACCATTGAAGATGAGATCCCATTCAACATTCAATTCCATACAAGAAAATCTACCTACATTCTATCTACAGCCTCCCTTGAGGTGACTTACATTTCAGTCTTTCATTTACATTTACTTACAAGTACTTTCATTCATCAATTGGCTAATTTTAAAATTGTGGTTTCACTTGAAGGCAAACCCCCAATCCCAACCTCCTTTCCACTCTTTTTGTGTGTAGGTTATAGGTGCGTAGCTCTGTTTGTAGATTTAGACTCCATTTGTAGAGGCAGAAAAAAACTTTTCATTTCGCAGATTTTCTAGAGGACCGTGGACACTTTCATAATGGTCCCGATAACTTTTCCTCAAATTTTTAGGGCAGCTTCATCTTGATATATTATAGCCATATCTAGGTGCACAACTTCATCTCACGATTCTATCTCAAGTTATAATCAGTTCTTTGCTGCTTTTACACTTAGTCTTACAACACAATTCAATCATTTTCTATTCTAAAAGAGGGGTTAGCTTATCATTTCTATCCCATTATCAATTCATTTAGTATTCAATCTTTTCCCTAAGAGTTTGGATCTAGTGAATTCCCCCCTCTTTTAAATGTAATGTAAATAAGGTGTTTGAAGGGAAATCCATAGTGAAACTTTCATCTCTCCTTAGAGGGAAGCAAAAATTTCCTCTTGATGTCTCCATCATTCACCCTTTTTCACCATTACAGCAATGTGTCCTATTTTGTGATAGTGGAAACATGCCATTCTAGATGCTCTCCAAGGTCCAACATTACCTCTATCAGTTCTTCTTCGACAATTCATAACTACATGACCATAGTTCTGATACATTGAACATGTCACATTCCATCTATTCTCCTTTACATATGGATTAGACTGATTCAAATATGGTCTCTGCCAAGTAGGGTTCCTCTGGTCATTGTAAGATCTTTGCCATTCACCATTAGACCTTTGATTCATGTAATATCTCTGATTGTTTACTCTTGAACTTCACTCAACAACTCTATGCCCATACTTGTTGCAATTGAATCAATATCCATCAAAAGTACTAGGCTTATATCCTTCATATGCATTAGGTCTATATCCATAAAAAGTATTGGATCTACTTCTACAAACATTTGTAGTATGACCTACCTTATGATAGTTAAAACATACTGGTTTGTAGGTTCTTTTACCGGTGTTCTTCTTGGTCTTTGGTGTAGATTTGGCTTCATGTATGGTGTCCTTAGTACTCGATGGCTCTCCTTGTTCAAAGGTTGTGTATCCCAAGCCATGTGTATCTCCATTCTACCTTTGTGTTTGAATCTGCTCATCAAACATAGCAGTGCTCTTGTTGGATTTATCTAGTAACTCATTTGCATTAGCCAACTCCATGGTAAGCTCCTCATTCTTCTTTGTGAGACTTTCTCTAAGAGACATAGCCATGTCTAGATCATCTTGTATTTCCTCTTTTTCCTCTTTTTCCTTGTGAAGATGTGCATGTAGGGTACCAATCTCTAGGTTCAACTTAAATATCCGATGATCCTTATCTCTTATTTTGTCCTCAGTTGTCCTCTTGGCTTCTAACTCTTGACTCATCCTGATGGTAAGGACTTCTAGCTCTCTCCTCAAATTTGGCTTTTCATCATTTAGCTTTTCCACCTCATTAGACAAGGCATCAATGTTTGCTTCCTCGGATGAACTATTTTCACTGAGTTCCAACAATTGCTCAGCTAGTTCTTTCTCTTAGCCAATGAAGCTTTGTACTTGATCTTTAGTTTACCAAGGGCTTCTTCAGATTATACAAGCCTTTGTAAAAGCTTTCTGTAAATCATTGAACCTTCACCCATGTTAGCCTTAGAGATCCTTCTCAAGTGGTTAAACCTTAAGGGAATTAGGCTCTGATACCAATTGATAAACTTATAAGGCATTGAGAGCGGGGGGGGGGGGGGGGTGTTGAATTAGTGTAGGAAAAAACTTAATAAATTTGATAACTGCTTTCACCAACCTGAAAATCAATATGCATGGAAGAAATATAACCACATAAAAAAACATCCAACAAAGCTTGCAAACCATAACACAATGATTTTTCACATGGAAACTCAAATGGGAAAAACCATGGTGGGAATTAGTAACCACAAAGATTAACTACCTGTAGTATAGAGATCTGACCGGTTAAGGTCATACAACACCCTATTAGGGGTACACCCGATTAAGAGTGTTTTAGCCCTGTTAAGTGCTATACAATAAGGCCTGTTAGGACCTAGCCTTATTAGGAGCTACCCACATTACTAGGATTTGCAAACACAAGCTAATTGATGGCATTATGTATGAATTGATTATGTGTTGCATTGATGTTTTGTCATTGATGTCAACACTAGATGTTATGGCTGGTTATGGGCAGACTAGTTTGGGTTACCGGTAGAAGATATAGTGTTAGCGGCAGAAGAGACTTTCTATTGGTCACTTTCGACATGTTTGGATCAGTGAAATATGTTTGATTTCATGTGTTATATTGTCCATGAGCATGTTCTGGTTAGTTGGTATTGGCTTGGCAATCAGATGCTATCGTACACTCTGGTAAACCCTTACCGACATTGATTTAAGGCTTTACCAATAGAGCTTTCATTAAGGAATCATGATAGGATGCATAATTGGTGTTGGTGTAGCTTCTTCATGGATTTCAGGATGCTAAAGATGTTCTTTGATCATGCTTCAACTACTTGAAGACATTGCTTTGGCATGGTGGACCCAGAATAGGTCTGGTACCAATCTAGGTTATGGACTGGTATCATGCTAACGTGTACTCCACACATTACAGGGATGCTTCAAGAGGATTTATGGATTTGTTATTATTGTTTTTGGTCTTAAGACAACATGGCATATCACTGTAATATGGAATTATGTAATGATCTTATTGTAATATCTTTTAGGTGGCCGACCTAATTGGTTTAGGCCTTAGGGTTTGTATAAATAAGAGGTAGAAACTATTTGTAGAGTATCATGGTTATAAAAAAGGTCATGGTCAAGGAATGTAATGTGTGAATATTGTAATATCATTTAGGTAGAGGAGTTGGTCAATCATTGGTGATCGAATTGGATTCAAAAAATTATTTAGTCCTCCGACATTGTGCTTAAGCAGGATTGTAATCAGGCATGGTAGATGCTATTTCTGGCAGTTCACTCTATTGGATTGTTGTCCATTTATCTTGAGATGGTTGTAGCCTCTCTGTAGTCAATGAGACTCTTTTGTAATGAGCAGTACGCTCTAGGCAGTGTGCCTTCCTGCATGTGCAGGCCCCTCATTGTATCACATACTTTTTGTAGAAGTATCATCCGACCGTGGGTAGGCTTCCCATCATGATTTTTCCCTTTCTGAGTTTTCCATGTACAAATCATGGTGTTATGTGGTATGGTTTCTTTGCATTGATTATCTGGTTAATTGTTAAGTTGTATTATTTACCAGTATCTGTTCCTACCGGTATTTGTATATGCTTTACCGATACTTGATTTGTTTTAAGGTTGTATTGTGGATTAAAAGCTATAATATGTTAACAACCAATTCACCCCCCCACCCCTCTCAGTTGTTCACTAGTTATACTAAAAATTGGTATCAGAGATTTGGTCCTATTTTGCAGAAGCTTAACCGCTTGAGGTTGATCCTATGGCAACTAACACTTCTAATCCACCGACAATTATTTTCAGAAGAGAAATCCCTAAGCTTGATAGAACAAATTATGGGATATGAAAAATTCAAATGGAGACTCATCTTAGATGTCTTGGGAAGGATATTTGGGAGATCACTGAGAAAGGATACACACCTTATGATCTAGCATCTAGGAATCTTGCTCTTGCAGACTTGGATAAGAATATTGAAAATGATTGCAAAGCTAGAGAAGCCCTCTTGTGTGTACTTACTGATTAGCAGATCATGCGATTGACTGATAACTAATCGACTAAGGTTTATGTGGGATAAATTATAAACTCTGAATGAAAGTGACCCTACTATCAAAATTGCTAAACTTGATGGTTACTGAGTAAGATGAAAAATTGAAAATGTAAGATAATGAAAGAATTGTTGTATTTATGGAAAGAGTAAATGAGATTGTTATGGGAATTCAATGTTGTGGAGGATTTCTAAGTGAAGATGAAATAGTTTCCAAAGTCTTGAGATCCCTTCCACAGACTTACAAGATGAAGGCAACTGCAATTAATGAGCTAAGAACAATGGAAAACACTTATGTTAACTGAGACATTCTGATTGGGAAATTATCTACTTTTGAGTTTGAAGAATTTGGATCTTCTAGAGCTATAAAGTCTGAACCTAATTTTCATGCATCATCATCATCATCATCTACCAGCAAAAGTGATTGGAAAGCCCTATATGCAAAAGAATTGGAAGACATCAGGAAAGAAGATGAAGAACTTGAGCAACTTGAAACCTTATTTGCTAGAGGAGTACTTAAAGGACCAACTGGAAGTAAGTATGAAGGAAAAGCACCTTTAAAATGTTTTGCATGTAATAAGATTGGTCAATTGGCATCTAGATGTCCTGAAAGGAATGTAAGGTATGAGGAAAGAGTTAAGAAATCTTTTAAGCCTAACCAGAACATATATAGATTCAAGAAAAGAAAACAATGATACATATCAGACAAGGAAGGAGTAACTGATGACTCTAGAGATGAACCGACAGAAGACTTTGCTAGTGGATCTGGCAATGGAAAAGAATGGGCGTTCTATGCTTTGAAGGAAGATGAACCGAAGCCTATTATCAAGAATGAAGAGAAGGCCCTGGCAGCAAAATTTGAAGATAAGGATGAATGGGTAATTGGTAGTGGATGCTCACATCATATGAATGGAGATAAAGGGAAATTTCTGTCCCTGCAAGAATATAATGATGGTCAAGTCAGATTTGGAGATGACAAGGCATGTATGATCAAAGGTAGAAGTATTATTTCTTTGGATTACAAGCATAATACTAATAATTTCTATTATGTAGAAGGTTAAAAGCATAATATTTTGAGTGTTGGTCAATTGGCTGATAAGGGTTTTCAACTTTAGTTTAAAGATAGAAAATACAAAATCATTAACAAGACTGGTTTGGAGATTGCAATCGGTATTCAGATAGGAAGTAATATCTTCCACTTAAACATTGGTAATAAGACATGCTTGATTTCTCATATTTATGAGAGTTGGCTATGGCATAAGAGGTTGTGTCATATTAATTTTGATTGTATTGTTAAGAATAGTTCAACTAAGGCAGTTAGAGATATACCTAAGATTATGAAGCTTCATAATCTGGTATGTAAGGAATGTCAATTGGGTAAGCAAGTTAGAAGTTATTTTATGAACATAAATGATAAATCTAATGATATACTTGATTTGATTCATATTGACTTATGTGGTCCAGCAAGGACTAGAGGCTTTCAAGGTGATAGGTATTTCATGTTGATTATTGATGACTATTCAAGAATGATGTGGGTGACTTTTCTAAGGGAGAAGTCTGAAGCTTTTGAGAAATTCAAGATCTTTAAAGAAAAGGTTGAAACTGAAACTGGATTCAAAGTCAAATGTCTAAGATCGGATCATGGAGGTGAGTTCACTTCTCATGAATTTAATAGTTATTGTGAGACAAATGGAATCTGGAGACAACTATTTGCACCTAGGACTCCTCAACAAAATGGAGTAATGGAAAGAAGGAATGGAACCATTTTGGATGCAGCAAAATCTATTATAATGGAAGCCAAATTGCCTCATATCTACTGGAGAGAAGCAGCGAGTACAAAAGTCTACATATTCAATAGAGGTCACATCAAAGGTGAAACCGGTAAGACCCCTTATGAACTATGGTTTGGACATGCACCTACTGTTAAATATTTCATAATTTTTGGAAGTAAATGCTATACAAAAATAGATGATTCAATTGGAAAGTTTGATCCTAGATGTGATGAAGGGATATTTCTTGGTTATTCAATTCATATAAAGCATATAGATGTTATAACAAAAGATTGCAGAAAATTATTGAGAATGCTAATGTGAAAGTGGATGAAAAGTACAAAATTAATTGTATATCATATGACAGGGAATGAACAGTGGAAATGATCATAACTGAACCGACAATGCCTCAACCGGTACAGGAAGCTGAGACAATTACACTGACACAATCAGAAAATGCAACTATGACTGATGGTCAGAGCAGTGAGCCTGAAGTTCAAAAGACACCAAGGTATGTAAGATTAAATCATTCTGAAGATCAAATTATTAGAGATAGGAACAAGGGAGTTATGACAAGAAGAAAACTGACAAATGAAGAGGTATGTCTTATATCTCAAGTTGAACCGGCAATTGTTATTGAAGCTTGTAAGGATAAACATTGGTTAAAGGCTATGAAAGATGAATTAGATCAGATAGAGAAAAATGAAACTTGGTCTTTAGTTTCTCGGCCTAAAAATAAGAATGTTATTTGTACTAAATGGGTTTTTAGGAATAAACTGAAGGAGGATGGTCAAGTTGTAAGAAAGAAGGCGAGATTGGTTTGCAAAGGTTATTGTCAAATGGAAGGAATTGATTATGGTGAGACATTTGTACTTGTAGCTAGAATTGAAGTTGTTAGACTATTTCTTGCCTATGCAGCATATAAGAATTATAAGGTTTATCAAATTGATGTTAAATGTGCATTTTTTGAATGGTGAGCTTGAGGAAAAAGTATACATTGAGCAGATTGATGGATTTTCACTGACAGATGATAAAGATATGGTTTGCAGGTTGAAGATGATAACTCAATGATGAACCACTAGTACCAAACCGATACTGAGAGGGGGGGGTGAATCAGTACAGACACAAATACAGTCCAAAACTGGTTTGATAGCAAACACTCACAATGACTGATAAATAGAGATACTGGTAAAATAGAGTGCAACTGATAACATCTAGTATAGCTCAGTCAGTCATGAACTGGTCACTCACTAAGCTTTTCTCTTAGCTCAATACCACATTATCATAATATTCACATGCATGAACTAGTTGACTTAACCATCAAATCTTCTCAACAGTGAGTTCAATATGCTTTATAGACAGGCATAGAACATAGAACCTTCATGTGCATAACAGATAAAACAAAGCATCACAAGACAAAAGCACTTCACATGACACACATATTTTTCACGTGGAAACCCGACTGGGAAAAACCATGGTGGGATGAATACCCACAAGCTACTTTTTGAACTCTTTAGAAGTCTTCTTTGTTAGGAGCCTTGTCCGGTTAAGAACATTACAATAGGTTCTGGTAGGAACCGATCCTTTTAGGGATCACCCGGTTAAGGGATACCTAGTTAAGGGTTAAACCCAGTAGGGTCACCTTGTTAGAGGATTTTAAGAACTCAATAGCTGAAAGGATCTCCTAAGCTTCTCTAGCTTCTCAGAACTCATTATCTTTGAGTTACCCAATTAAGGGATTTACAGCAAGCCGGTTAAGACCACCCGATTTAAGGGATTTTGAATCAAGCCAGTTAAGGCTACCCTGTTAGGGGATTTTACAACTGTTGAAGTGGTTAGAGATCAACAGGTATTACAATGATCTATTAACAACACTTAATACTAATACAAATCCATTTAGGCTCCTCTTTTCCTTCTACACATTCACTTTGCAGGTATCTCTTTTCTCCTATGGTCTGGCAAGAATCTTGTATTGCTTTCATTGTATACACACTCACAAATTTTACCAACAACTTCAGACAGAAACCTAACATCGACCTTATGGGGAACATATAGGTCAGTAGCAAAAACCTAAAACCCTAAACTTGTTAGGTTGAGAAATTCAAACGGTTCGATCCTGACCATTGAAACATACTGCATTAAATGCACCAGTCTTGAGTCAAACTCAAGACATTCTCCATCGTCCATTATCCACCATTTTCATGGTGGCTGATAACCCATCACGCGTTATCACTATTTGATAGACTTCGCACATTCCCGAGGTAGATAGGAATAGTCTTCTTCATGCAAGATCCTTCACGTGCACAGAGCTTACGTGGCAACATGATCTTTCCTCCATCATACTGCTAACTCATCACACAAAGATCACCGATTGAGTCACACAGACTTGAGATACTCCAACCAGAAACCTCGAAGTGGAAGCTGCCTTACCAACCGGTAGTCATACAGTGCTTCCATGTGCCAGTTCCCATAAGTACATGTCGGTTCACTTTGAACAAATGTGTCGCTTCACTTTGGCATATACCGGTTCACACATATGCCGGTACCTCTTTCTTCACTTATCTCATGTGTTAGTTCACACTATGTCTCATATTGACATCAATGACAACATACAATATCATTATGTCTTCATGCCAGTTTACATAAGGCTCATGCCGGTTCACATAATGCCAACAGAAGAAAGCTTTATATTGTTTGAAACAGGCTCCTAGAGATTGGTGTGCAAGGTTGGATAAATATCTTTTGAAGATTGGTTTTACTAAAGGTAGTGCTGATAGTAATTTATATTATAAGATCACTAATAGTGATATTTTGATTATTGAAGTATTTGTTGATGATATCATTTTTGGAGGAGAAAATAAATTATGCATGGAATTTGCTAACAACATGAAGAATGAATTTGAAATGCCCATAATTGGTGAGATGAAATTTTTCTTAGTTTGCAGATTACTCAAACTGATAAAGGCATTTTTATCTGTCAAACTAAGTATCTGATGGAATTGTTGAATTTTTTTGGTATGGATAATTCCAAACCAGTAAGTACCCCTATGGCGACAAGTGAGAAATTATCTATCAAGGATACTTCTACACCACTAAATCTGACAAGGTATAAGTCTATGATTGGTGGTCTATTATATCTAACTCAGACTAGACCAAATATTATGAATGCAGTGAGTATTGTTTCAAGATATCAAAGTAATCCTAAAGAAAATCATGAATGTGCAGTAAAGATGATATTCTAGTATTTGCAAGGAACAACAAAATATGGTTTATGCTATTCTAAAAATGATGATTTCACTTTATGTGCATATACTAACTCAAATTGTGTAGGTGATACTGATGATAAGAAGAGCACTTCTGGTGGAGCTTTCTTTCTTGGAAAGAAATTGGTTTCATGGATCAACAAAAAATAGTCATGCATTTCTTTATCTACTGTAGAAGTTGAGTATGTTGTAGAAACAACTAATTGCACTCAAGTCTTGTGGATGAAGCAAATGTTGAATGATATCAGGGTAAAATATTGTGAACTGGTAGTTATCTACTATGATAACTTTGCATCTATTGACATGTCTAAAAATCCGGTATTTCACTCTAAGACTAAGCATATATCAATAAAGTACAACTTTCTGAAGAACAAGGTAGAAGCAAAGGAAGTCAATTTGGTTTATGTGAACGCTAAAGAATAGATTGCAGATATATTCACTAAACCACTGTCTAAGGAATAATCTGAGTACTTAAGAGACAGGTTAGGGGTTTCTGCCCCTGTGATAGAGACTTGATTGATGAAGTTTATCATCAGTCTAGAATGCATTATCAGAGACATTATTCATTCTGACACTGATGAGTGGTGCTATTACTCAGGGGCAGTAGTCAGCATTGAGATTCAAAGGTAATTTACATTATTGCTTTGATATTTTTTTCATATTTATGGCATTGATGTCAAAGGGGGAGTGATAGTGATGTGAAAAATCAATTCAGAACCTTACAGAGATATCATTCATAGGGAGAGAGCTATTGATATTCAGGAGATTGTTGGTTGTCTTCCATAGGGGGAGACTTGTTTGGCACTTCTTGGTACTTAGATGTTTTTCACATCTAGTCTTGCCATCAATGGCAAAGGGGGAGATTGTTGGCATTACAGATGAATTATTTATGTGTTGCATTGATGTTTTGTCATTGATGTCAACACTAGCTATTATTGTTGGTTACTGTTAGAAGATCTAGAGTTACCGACAGAAGAGACTATCTGTTGGTCACTTCCAACATGTTTGGATCAGTGAAGTATGTTTGATTTCATGTGTTATATGCTCCATGAGCATGTTTTGGTCAGTTGGTATTGGCTTGGCAATCAGATGCTATCATACACTATGGTAAACCCTTACCGACATTGGTTTAAAGCTTTACCGATAGAGCTTTCATTGAGGAACCATGACAGGATGCATAATTTGTGTTGGTGCAACTTCTTCATGGATTTTAGGATTCTGAAGATGTTCTTTGATTGTGCTTCAACTGCTTGAAGACATTGCTTTGGCGTGGTGGACCTAGAATAGGTCCGGTACCTATCTAGGTTATGGACCGGTATCATGCTAACCTGTACTCTACACGTTACCGAGATGCTTCGAGAGAATTTATGGATTTGTTATTATTGTTCCGGTCTTAAGTCGACATGGCATATCATTGTAATATGGATTTATGTAATGATCTTATTGTAATATCTTTTAGGTGGCTGACCTAATTGGTTTAGGCCTTAGGGTTTGTATAAATAAGAGGTAGAAACACTTTGTAGAGTATCATGGTTATTGAAAAGGTCATGGTCAAGAAATGTAATGTACGAACATTGTAATATCATTCAGGTAGAGGAGTTGGTTGATCATTGGTGATCGAATTGGATTCAGAAGAGGATTTAGTCCTCTGGCATTGAGCTTAACCGGGGCTATAATTAGGCATGGTAGATGCTATTTCTGGCAGTTCACTCTATTGGATTGTTGTCCATTTATCTTGAGATGATTGTAGCCTCTCTGTAGTCAGTGAGACTCTTTTGTAAAGAGTAGTACACTCTAGGAAGTGTGCCTTCCTGCATGTGCAGGCCCCTCATTGTATCACATACTTTCTGGTGGGTAGGCTTCCCACCATGGTTTTTCCCTTTCTGGATTTTCCACGTACAAATCATGGTGTTATGTGGTATGGTTGCTTTGCATTGATCATCTGGTAAACCAAATGATCAAATTCTCACTCTTGATCCATGAAATCATACAACTTACATCTCCTTATAAAGAACTCTGTTAAGTCGGCTAAGAACCTTGGAACGATTCCCTACAGTCAATGAATCTAGTCACCTTTTACATTTTCCCGCTCATTACACTTTTCTCATGTTGGCGAAACAATTTTCATAACTTAGAAACATAATATTAAGTCTACCGGTTACCAATCAAAGTAACTCTACTTTACCGGTTCTCTATTCTTCTTGACTGTAACTATTCTTTCGATCATAACTCGCTAAATATGTTGAATCCACTAATGTGGTTTGGAACATAGGTGCATGTTCTTGTCTCTAACACTCCTGTAAAACCGTAACATCTAAATCTTCACCAATCGTCCCTACCGATCACTTGATCATCGCTATGTTCCTGTTTACCAATTGACAACAACTTAGCAGTTTTGTTGTCTAACAAATTCCACTACCGGTTAGTCTAGATGACTTAGATAACTAACAAAACATGGTTGCCATCAATGATAACACAAATAAAGTCACCAATCAACCTATTACAAGAATATCATCATCATCAAGCTAGCAATATATCTCTAGGAGGTCAAGTTTGTACATGTTGATTCTAGATGTGTACTCCTACATCTACACCATTAGTATATATCACAACTAACTTGTGGTAATACCCATGGTTAAAGCAAAGAATGTAGTTTGCATAAAGACTAAAAGTTCTTTTTAAAAAATCATCCACTTGAAACATTAAATAGCTTGTGCCTTCGTGTTTTAATGTGTTTTCTTGTTTTCCTTAAATTTTTGATATAGGTGATGCTATTTTTAAGATTTTAATTCAGTTTTTTTATTTTTGTGTAACTTTAGGCCCTTTGAAAATGGTAGACTAGGGGCTCTACCAGTTTTAGCCTATGGACATAGACTTGCAATATGGTTGGTCCCCTAGGGGCTAGACTTGGCCCCTTCTTTTGCACAACCTAAAAGAGTTGTTTTACAAAATCAAGCATAACTTTTAACTCACTAATCATTTATTTTATTTCCTAGAGGTGTTAGAAATCTAATTTAGAGCTTTATATTATAGATTAATATTTTTAGATGGTATGCTAAAAACTAGGTACAATTGTTCAAATGTCTTCCTTATTTTAAAACTTCAAATACTCATAAATTTTGCATATGAAATTATTTTTAGCATTTTGAGAATTATAAAAAATAAAAAATATCTAATGGTGCTATTCATTTTTTCATTAGATGTTTGTTGTATTTGATCATGTTTGAAGTTAGGCTTACAACTAACTAATCATATTTTTATTTGGTATCTAAATTAAACAAGTATTTTTTTATCCATAAGATTCACTCATATATGTTCTCCTTGTACACTCTTAAGTAATCTAACTTATTCTTTTTAGGAACTTGCTTAGGTATTTCACAACTCTAGGGACATGCTAACTTTTATGTTACAATAAAGTATAAACTAGTATAGATATCTTAAATACATCTATCTAAAGAAATGTCAAGAGATATCAATTAGAACTATTTTATTTACCTCAAAATTATTTATTTCATTATAAATTATATTTAATATTGTATCTACATTATTTATTTTTTCTCTAATACAAATTTTTTATTCGATAATTGACATCTAATTTTTTTTTTAAATATTTATAAAATATATTTTTTTAAATCAATATTATAATTATGAAATGATGGATATTTTTAAATATCTTTGCTTTTATTTTATATTTATATATCTATCTAAAACTTAAAATTTTATAATGGTATATTTTATTATATATGATATTTATTTTTAAAAATGTTGAGTTTGTAATTAATATTAATATTTTAAGATTAATAAAGTGAATTGAAATACATACCTCCCACAAGTGAAAATCTGCCATTAAAACTACAAGATCTACTAACCTTTTCTTACACCCATGAATAAAACAGAGTTTTACTAAGAAGCAACAATGGGATTTGTAGTGGGTAAAATGAATGTTTTCAACTTGTTTGATAATGACACAAATTTCATTTACAAAGAAACAAAAATAAGATGCACCAAGAAAATAATTGATTTATATGATGTTGATGATAGGGTGTTTCTAATCCAATGATGTGATGTTGATTTAGATGTTTTGTCAATGTTTATCTAAGCTATCTAAATATTAGTACTATTGACATAGGGTTGCATATAAATACAAGGTCCTCGATGATTAGCTCAATATTGTTTGGCATGCAATTTAATGTTAAATGGTCAAATCATTTAATATTGAAACATTGGATTTAATAATAAGAGTAATACAATCCAATTAATAGGCTATAAGTTTAGCCTATTATTGAGAAAGAGAAAGGCTATAGGGAGAGGGCAATCTATCCATTGGAGACTACTTTGTTGGTATGCCAATAGATTTTGGGGTAGGGTTGTTTTCCCCAAAATAAACAAACTAAGCACTATAAGATTGCATTGATGACAATATTATATGTAGTGTAAACAAAGGAGTAAAAGAGTGGGTGATGCACTTTTATCCCTTACTGTATGCTATTTATTTGGATAACCAAATGTTATATGCTCTTGTATTTATTTCGAGATAGATGTACAATTCATTAATAAAGAGATTTAATGCACAAAGTAATTCTTATTATTCAAATCAACCATTATCTTTTGTTTTCTTTTATAGAGTCTTTTGCATGTTAAGCGATCCTTACTAATGAGAAAAATATCATGCTCTTATTATTTGTATATGATTAGGATCACATTAAAAAGTATTTTCAAAACATCCTAATATACTTTAAGGGATGAAATTATATCCCTACACTTTTCCATCATTTTTTTATACCACTTTAAACTAGTTCATGTTGCAAATATATCACCAAAGTAGTCAATTCGACCAAGTGGCACATTAATTAACAGGTCTACCCTAGAAATTAATAGAAAATTGCCACTGTAGGCCCCTAGTGTAGATTAATACTAAAATATGTATCCCTTTTCCTACATAGAAGTAGGTCACACAACCTAGCCTATTCCATAGATTAAGGAGATTGGTGTGCCCTAGTCTACCTCATGCAAAGTTTAAATTTCCCATTCCTAAGTTGCCCTTGTAAGAACTAGTCATTATCGTATCATCTAATTACCAAATAAATTATTTGATCAAGGACATGTATATATGGGAATACTAGGTTGTTAGTAACCATTGGGGAATATAATTTAAAATAAACCATTAAGGTCATTCAAATATATGTTTATTTCATAATAAAAATAGTTAAATAAGGCTTATAACATATTGCATTGTGCCTTGACATGATTTTGAACTATGTATATAGGAATTTCATGGCTTGCTCCATATAACCTTGTTGTATTGAGCGCAAGTCCCATGTTATGTTAATTTGAAACAATCTACTTTTAAAAAATGACTAAAACTATGAGTTTGAGTTATTGTATGCAAACATGCATGTCATAAGGGGGTTAAAATTAGCTAAAATTTTTAAAAAACCCAAAAATATAAACTTTAACAAGTAATTTGTGATACCAACATTTCAAATTTCACCATGTGATGAATATAATAATTGTAGTACTCTAAATAAAAATTCTATAGTGCTAGACCTTTTACATAATGGTTAAAATTAAGGGGATTAATGTTAAATACAAACAAAAGTGCTCATGTTTTTATCATTGAAATATTATCAAAATGAATGTAGAGACCAATTTATAGTCATTTGCTAAATTCACCATTTTTTGAACATTAAAATACTATCAAAGTGAATGTAGAGACCAATTTCTAGTCATTTGCTAATTTCACCTAATTCCATGTTATATCCTATGCATAACCCATTCCCATTATTGGAAGGGAAGATAAGATGCAAAAAATGCTTCCTAACACTAATTTAGTAGGGGAGATAATGCAAGTTTTCTTACAAATCTTAAATTGTTACATAATAAGAAACACATACAAAATATACAACATGCAAATAGATAAACACAATAAGCACAAGATAAATGATGGGGAGAATACTTTTGGAAGGAAATTCCCACACCAAAAGCACACTACTTTGTAATACTGAAACAACTATTGCAATACAATAGCAGTACATTTCTCTTCAATAGATGTCTTCAACAATCAATTCAACAATACTTTGAATAAATTTTAGTAGCATAATTCTTTACCTACAAAAAATAACATGACTAATACTCTCCAAGGCTACCCTATATAGAGAAATAAAACAAAGAAGAAATATTCTAGATGAAGAAACAATACAGGTCATTCAAAATACTTGGCATAATATTCTAGCCACCTAAAAGCATGTTAATGACACATGTGTATCTCCAAATGATTCCCCATTTTTACTTCCTAAGTTGGGTGCCCAAAATTTACTATATTAAGGTATGACAAAATATTTTACACCTCTATGTGGAATTCCTTTGTGGCATAGTTCACATAGTGGATGACAACACTATAAAGTTAGCTAGTTTCACAAAAGTGCTTGGATATATCACTCCTCCAACTCAAGTGGAGACATCCCTGCCTAATCTTACATCTATAACCAATGTTCCTACATATGCATCTTCCATCTTGGATAGTGATGCTATCAAAATTGAGATTGTTAGATCAACATGAATTCATAATAAAAACCCCAACTATAAACACAACTTGAATTCAAACTATTTAATAACATATCAAAGAATATTAGCCACAAAAAAAATGAGAAACATAAACAAATATGTAAACCTTACTTCCCCATGATTCTCCCAATGCTATTTTTTCTTCTTTGTCCTCCTCTCCATGATTCCATTGCTACAAGGATGACAAATGAAGATTGGGAGATTGTTAAAGTATTTAATGTGGATTGCTCTCCAAGTACACAACAATAGGAGATGAGGATGATTTCAAAGATGATGGATTGAGACTAAACTTGGACATTATGTGGATGAAATGGATGGATTTTGGATTCAAATTGACATGATATTGTAATGTAAGTGGATGATTTGGGAAGGGGAGGGACTCCAATTTATAGATTTTCAAATTTGGAATGGATGGTGGAGATCAAAAGATGACGAAGGGTCAAAATTGAATGTGAGAGAAAAGGAAAAGTGGGAGATCCAAGAGATTTATCCATACAAGCATTCTTTGTCTCCACGGTCCTCAAGGACATGCAGAAGAGGAACAAAGGACATTGGGAAGAGGAACAAGGAATTAAAAATTCCTTGGGAAGGGGAGCATGGGGAGAATAAAAATAATTTAAAATTCCTTAGATAGATAAAGGTGGGTAGAATTTAATGTTTGGAGGTGAGATGGGAAAGCCATTTATGGAATGTGGTTGACTCATTACTTATCTTTGAGATTAGGAATGTGCAAATGCTTACTGAGGGTGATTAGGCTAGATAATGAAGGACTATGGTGCAAGCGGACAAGTTAGGAGGATGTGATGGGTGGAGAGAGAGTGAGTGGGGAATTTTTAATTGGATAAAATGATAATGAGGTTAGGAATAATGGAATTAGTCTAATTAATTAGGAATTAATTGACCCACTAGATTTAGAAGAATTTTAGAATGTTTAGCTAAGGTTGGGGAATTAAATCAATTTTTAGAGGAAGTGGAGAGTTATATAATTAATCGATTAACACAATCAATATAATTAATTAATTAACTATTAATTTAATTAATTTTGGGTGTCTATATGTTACCCCTCTTTTATGCGGTGGTGAGAATTGGCAACTAGGAAAATAAAAAGATGCCTCAAGAAGGAAAAAGGAGGTGTCACAGACGAGATGTGACCAAGGGATGCCCCCTTGAGTATTTTGTCAAAAAAATTAAATTTGGCAATAAAATCCTTGAAAAGAATGAAAAAAGAGAAAAATGGCAAGAAAAGGGAAAATGAAGGATAAGACAAGGGCCGAGAAGAAGTAGGAGTAAAAATAGAGCAATGATGTGAGCTGAAAGAGCAGATAAAGGACATATATCTAGGCCATGAGGGGACCATAGGAGGGGGTGGAGGTGAATAAACTGGAGCCTTAGGGGAAAAGGGGAGATGAAATGAAAGAGGATATGATGTGTTGAATGGAAGACTTATGAATAAATTGAGGATGGGATTGTTGTTATGCATTATTTGGAGAGATATCCTAGGTTTTATATTGCAAAGAAATATCAACACCACTGATTATAGGAATTAGGATGTTGTGAATATCCCATGCATGGACTAGACTCTCTAACAATAGGTTATCTCAACGCATCTAAGTTTGTAGTTTTCTATGATGGGATATATGAATTATATGAGTGGGGATGACATATTGCTGCACTCAAGTCCTTTGCAGGGACTTGATTTCTAGATACAAAGGGTGGTCATCACATCTATAACAACATACACACTATTAATGCAAGCCTTGTTAGATCAGACATAAGAAACAACAAACACACCATACTAGAAAAACTATACCACAATGTACACCAATCTAGACATACCAAGATATAGGATGATCAAGGTAGCCATGAATAGGTATAGACCTAGGACAATAAATAAATAAAATAAAAAAGATCATTCAATCAAATGACTCATTTGGATAATAGATATCTCTTGCCAAGAGTAGGACATGGATTTTTATAGGTTGCCAGACATGGAAAGGATGTATCTCAATGGGCATTGATTGTGATAGATGGATGAGAGGTAATAGATAAGCCAATTGGGAATCAAGAGGATATGTGCTTGGATTTCGTTACCTTCATTGTGGATAGGTATTTAGATTACACACAAGCCAATTCAATCTTAGATGGATGGGAAAAAACTTAGTTTATTGGGGGAAAGCTTAGTGTACTGGGAGAAAACTCAGTTCAATGGGAATATTCTTATTCACAATAGTGGAGTATCTCATCATCTCGTGTGGAAGGAGGCAGTGATAGGGTGAAAGTGATGTGTGCTGAAAGTGTGTGCCTAGGGTGAAGAATGCTTGCAAAAGTGGATAAGGATGTAGTTAAGGGTATATTATGTAGCTATGATGGATAATGGGATGACTCAATGAAATGTTGGGTGGGTAAATGGGTGAGCAAGAATGGTGAAGCGTCCAAATAGATGGTGGACTCAATTTGTTTACCTTGATGCCTGAAAATAGGTTTTCACCAAGGTACTTGCCCATAACACCGTAGAGTGGTTTTCACTAATGGAAGCAATGATTTTTTCTTTACTTTATTGCATTTTTTAATTTTTTTAATTTTTTTAATTTTTTTAATTTTTTTAATTTTTTAATTTTTTAATTTTTTAATTTTGAAAGTTGGGATTCTTTCAAGATTAGGCATGGAATCTCTTCAAGTTGAAAATATTCATTGTTTCATCCAATGGTTCTCCTTCAAGTGTATCTAATTGGTAGGCTCTCAAGCCATATTTAGCAATGATAACATAAGGTCCAAGCCAATTCGACTCAAAATTGCCTTTATTTTCACGATCCTAGAGATTTCTCTGATTTTATTTGAGGACTGGATCACCAAATTCAAAATCTCGTGTCTTGACTTTCTTTTTGTAAATAAGACAAATGTGATTTTGTTAGACCTTGAGGTGATTCAAAGTATTGAGGCATCGTTCATCTAGTGATTCTAGTTCTTAATGTCTTGCCACTCTGTATTCTTCATCAATAAGAATGTTTTACAATGACATCCTTAGTGAGGGGAGCTTGATCTCAAGAGGGAGGATAGATTTGGAACCAAAGACGAGAAAATATGGAGTGGATCCGATAGGTGTGCAAATTCTTGTATAGTAGGACCAAAGGGTAGGGTGAATTTGCAGGTGCCAGTCATGACCAACTTCATTGACTATCTTTGTATGAATTTTGATAAAGGTTTTATTTGAAGTCTCAACTTGACCATTACCTTGTAGGTAATACGGGGTGGAAAAGCAATGTTGGATACTAAACTTGTGATATAATTCTTTTACATCCTTATTATGAAAAGGTCTTCCATTGTATGTGATAGTGGCCTTGGGAAAGACATAATGATAAATTAGGTAGTTCAAGATAATCTTTGAGATTTGAGTGCCAGTGATATAAGTTGAATTGCTTCCACTCACTCAGTAAAATATTTAGTGGTGGTGATGATGAATTTGTGGTTGTTGGTGGAAGTGGGCTGGGTTTTTCTAATGAGATCACACCCCAACTATGAAAAGGTCCAAGGCATGAAAAATGGCTACAATGCTTGTGATGGTGCATGGATCTTGTCTGCATGCTTTTGATAGGGTATGCATTTCTTCACATAGTGATACATCTCTTGTTCCATGGTAGGTCAATAGTAACCCATTCTTATAATCTTTTTGGTCAAAGTGAGGCCACTTGTGTGTGCTCCACAAATACCATTGTGTACTTCTCATAGTGCTCATTCAACTTCCTTGTTGCCTAAACACCATAAGAGGGTTCCATCAACATTCCTTCAAAAAAAGGTACCTCCAAGAATAGTGTGGTGAGAATATTGATGAATGAATGCTTGTTGTTGGGTTTTGGTGAGATGGGGTGGGATGATTTGGTTTCCTAGGTAAGTGTAGGTGTCTTGATACCAACGGGAACCAAGACCAATAAGTTTGTAGACCATATTAGATTTGGGCATGTCATATGTGGGCACCAAGAGATGCTCAACTAGGAAATCACACTTGGTACTATTCTATGGCATGTGTAGCAAAGATCCAATGGTTTCCACAACATCAATTTCTTTGTTTGTTGCGGGGAATCAAATCAAAATGGATTGAGGTAAAATTCTATTTGAGGTCTTTAACCGTGTAGTGTTACAAAATAAATTTGTCATCTTTTATTTGATACTCATCATTGAAATATCTAATCATGAGCTTGGAGTCACCATAGACACATAAGTCAATGATTTTCCACTTGATAGCCATGCAAAGTCCTATGATGAGGGTCTCATATTCAAAGATGTTATTTGTGTATTGAAATACAAAATTGTAGGATTTAGGGATACAATCTCCATATGGGGTGACAAACAAGATGTCTGCCCCTAATCCTTATTGGGTAAAGGAATCATGAAAGTATAACTTCAATGGCATAGAATACATGACTAGATCATGATAGCATCATTAGCAAAGTATGTTACAAGAGGACGATCTATTGTGAGGGATGCTTTGGCTAGCTGATTTATAATTACTTGTCCCTTTATAGCCTTCCTATCCATGCACTCAATGTAAAATTCAATTAGTATCATGACCCATTTAGCAATCATGCTTGTGAGGGACGCCTTTGAGAGGAGATACTTTAAGGGATCAATCTTAGCAATGCGCTTTTTTTCTAGTTAAGAATATAGTGTCAGAGATTCTAAGTGCTAATGATGATAGCTAAATAAGCTCATTCAATGGATGTGTAGTTAAGCTCATAGCACACTAATGTGTGGCTAATATAGTAGACAACACAGTCTTTTCCTTTGTCATATTCTTGTGCTAAAAGTGCGCCCAATGTGACTATTGTTGAAAATATGTATAGGAGGAGCGGTCTTTTTTAAAATAGCAAGCATGAGTATTAATGGGAAAGATAGGTATTCTTTGAGTATGTCAAAGCCCCTATAACAAAAAAAATCCCATTGAAACTTAGTATCTTTTCACATGAGATGAGTGTAGAATCAGAGATCACTGAGAGGGGGGGGTGAATTAGTGATCTGTCGGAAATCAAATCCACAAACTTATTCTTTATCCACTGATTAGCAATACATAACAGTTTAAAACATAAACTTGCAATAAATAATCCAGAGATCCATAAGACTAGAATTTTCACATGGAAACCTAGAAAGGGAAAAACCATGGTGGGGCTGGAACCCACAATATTCATATACTATGGCCAGGAGTACATAAATATTACATAGATGGGGAACCCACTTGCATTCAGGCTCACTGCCTAGAGCTCACTACTCAATTATAATGACTTGGAAGGCTACAACCTTCATAGAAGTCTCACTAACTTACAATTTGATTACAATACAATAAAATGAACTGTAAGATAGCATCTGACAATGAAAGAATGAGTTCTAGTTAAGCACTAGATCTCTGACTATCCTCACTCTACAAATACTCTGTTTATGTCTCAGTCAGCTACCAGATTGTCTATAAGCCAAATGCGCACATGAAACTACACTCAATTACACCAAAATGGATCACCACAATTGTATTACAATGAGAACCAATTGCCAAATCAATCTTATATATCTGGTCTTAACATAGAATTAATCTCCTCCAAGTCGGCTTCAATCACAAAAAAAAACATAACATCAGACCAAAAGAGTATGATCAACCACTTCCTAAGGATCTTCCCATTCATCGGGATCACAAAATCAATCACCAAAAACACCGCAATCATCGAAAGTCATTCCAAACCAAAACATTGTTGAGATAGCCTTGTTTTACTGGTTAACTATCTATCGGTTAACTCCTGCTTCCGGATATGATAAATCATGATCACCGGATCGAATCACCAAGAAGAGTTGCCATCAATGACAACCCTAGACCAATAAGAAAATATTGGAAGTCACCAGATGAGTGTCAATTGCCAACAATATCCCCATTTGGCATTGATGGTGACACTTGTGAAAAACCTATGAAACCTATACACCAAATCAAGAATAAAGAATTCTAAGGCTCCCCCTTAGATCAACAATCCAGAAATATGCATCATTGAACTGGACACTCCATACACAATCAATTTGGACATTTTTCACCTTATTTCTCCCCCTTTGACAACAATGCCAAAGATAGGGTGTGCAACAAAATATTTTGTACATATACACACATACACACACACCTGGTGATCAAAGCTATACATTCTTAAGTATATCTACATATGCCATCTTAAGGAACCCAAGATAAGTGTTCCAATCTACCCACAAATTATTAAAAATTGAAACAAAACCATTCAAAACATAAGCATGAAATTCTATAGATGCAATCCATTTGGAGTCTTGTGAGACATGTTTTGAATGCAATCCATCTTATGATAAACTAAGTTGTCTAACTGAAGACCAATTAGGTTCCAAAGTTCACCTGTCTGCCTAACCATTCTCTCCTTCTCCTTCTCAAAATTCCTAATTTGCTCCATAATAGTCAAAATTTGGCCTTCAATACTACTAGTTAAGTTAGTTGTAGGATCATAATATTGAGAAATCTTAGCTAACTTTCCTATGCAATTATCTATTTGCTTGGCTATTTCAGTAGTAAAATTTGTCAAAACTAGACAAGACTTTTATAAATTTTACCACCTTCTGCTAAGGCCTCATCAATTAGTTTTAATTCCTTTTCAAGATGGGCCTTATCATTGCTGATCATTTGCAAAAATGTTTGAACTTTGGTATATTTAAATTTCTCCATAGCCTATCAGGCTGATGCCTTGGTCAAAGTATCAAACTGAGTGGATATGTGATCTATTAAGTTCTGAAGCTTACTAGATGAACTAGAATTAGCATCAACTTGTAGTTCCTATACCACCTATTCCAAAACTTTAACTGATTTATCGAGAAGCATCTTCTCTACTGATTCTGATTGCGTTAACTCTTGACTAGCTTGTTCTTGGAGAGTAGCAACAACAACCATCCTTTCTATCAAAGACATCTGATTGAATGGTTTGTCAAAACTGATATTGAACTATGGAAAGCTCCCTTGGCTTTGAAATTTTGATGTGTTAATTGCCATGAGAATCAAAGTTTTTCGTTACCTTACCCTTCCCTTTATCCAGTTCCTCCTGGTTTTCTTCTTCCTTTTTCTCAGCCTCAACCTGTCCGATTTTGTCATCTTTGGGTGCCTCCTGTGTACCGGTGTCACCACTTGGTGCACCATCCTCTACCACAGCTAATTTATCATTCACCTTAATAGCCTCAACCTCAATAGAATCCAATTTTTTCTGCTCTGCAACATCTTGAGTGACCTCCTCTTTATTTATATCATTTACTGGAGTATTTTCTGACTGGGTGACTTCATCTTGTGAAATCATTTCTACTAGCCGGTTCTTAGTGAGAAACTTCTTCCAAATTGCACTGGTTTCTCTCCTTATTTCTTCAACTCTTCCAACCATCAAGTTGTTGACTCTATGGTTGCTCCTAAATTCCTTTTTATTTGCTAACAAAATCAATCTATCAATTTCCTCAATAGTGATACTAGTGCACTGATTGACTAGTTCAATCTCTTTTATTTCTCTATCCATTTGGCTAGCATATTTTCTCCCAGCTTCAATTAAACTGTACAAATATTTTGGAAGATATTTTTCTAATTGAATCAATGCTTTACTAAATACATCCATGTGTTAGGTCCCAGAGACAACTGAGAGGGGGGGGGTGTGAATCAGTTGTCCAATAGATTCAACCAAAATTAACTTAACCAAATCTTAATGCTTAATATCGGTAATCCAAACTTTATGCCAGTAGACAGTCTTAATAGTTAATTGCAATACCAGTAAAGATTAATGCATGAAACAGAAAGACAACAACATCCACAACACATAACACCAATATTTGTATGTGGAAACCCTGTAAGGGGAAAAACCATGGTGGGAAGCCTTACCCACAATCAAATGATACTACTGTAGATAGTATGTGTTTACAATATGGATTCTACACATGTAGAAAGGCCAACTGCCTAGAGCTCACTGCTCAATCACAAAATGAGAGTCACATTGACTACAAGTGGATGGTTAAATCTAATGATAATGTATTGCACAAAATAGCATCTTCATATGCTGGATTCAGTATTGGTGTAGTTCTGATTGTCTTCACAAAACCCTCCTTCAACCTTCAAATGATGTCTGCGTGTATAGCTCTGCTTATTTTCGCATATACCTTATTACAATTATTTTTCCCAATCGCATATCGATCTTACAAACAAGATCTTACATATATACCATAACCTAAGACCAATTGAATAGGTTGGCTCACTAAAAGATATTACAATAAAATCAATTACAAACAAATCAATATCCGATGCATCATGTCGACTCAATGCATTTACAAAAATAATAAATCATCTCCATAACATGTCGTGCTGATCTAGAATAGATAAGTCTTTCGGTGCTTATCTTGGACCTATTTCCCGGTAACATCAAATATGAAAACCCGAATTAACAATTAACCAAATCGCCAAAACCAAATGATAGAATAATGTCTTCGACATAACCAAGTAGTTTCCAAGTCATTCCAAGTGTCGGTGAACAATATAATCTGTCAGTGAACCAAATACCAGTGTTATGCATAAGTCTCTGTCTTGCCAGTGAACATAACCAAAGTTCTCCAAGTGCTGATAAGTGATGATAGGTGTTGACATCAATGACAGAACCATATCAACATATCCAAAATACCAACACCATGTACAAAACTACAACTTCCTCAATCTGTCTTTGATCCTTATCATCCATATTCTCATAATATACAAAAAATTTCTTTAAATTTTTATCTTTAATAATTTCATCTATTAATTCTTGAGTAGACAAAGGAGGAATAATATGATATTCTATTTGGGCGGTTGTCATGCCCAAACTTTTGGGCACGAACAAAATAATTTTTTTTTTTAAAGAACAACCTAATAACATTAAATTTGCTAATAAGAATGCACTAGCAAGTTTTGTCTCAACTATGTGCGAGTTAACTCTACCACTAACTCAAGTGAGCGTGAATAATTTAAATTAAATGCGGAATACTAAAGAGTTATTTATTATCTCATCAATTTTAATTAATAAATTAATTTAATCAAAACTCTCTAAATTAATTGACAAAGATAATATTAATCTCCAATAACCATTAATTGCTTTTAGGAACTAAATAAATTAGTCCCAGCACTTAGATTATTAATGCCTATATTTTATTTTAACAATAACTAAAATGTGATTAATCTAATTCGACTAAAGGGTCAAATAATTCCTTAATGAAAATTGTCCTATAAAGTTTAATCTCCAAAAAAAACTATATCTAGGTGGACTAAAAATAATCCCCCATAGCCAAAATAACTTACCAAATTTGTTATAAAATTTTCTAAAAGATTAAACTTCATAAGTATTTTAAATTTCTAAATCATCTTATTTAACGGTTTATATAATCGTAAATAAAATAATGAATGTACAAATAAAATAATTAAATTAACATTAGATTTATACATTCCTATATTTACCTATATATATATATATATATTCTACACATATATATATTATTATGAGAGGATATTTATTTTCCAATATACATTATTATAAATATCCCCCATTTAACCTAATTAAAACTTATTAAATACCAACAACAAAACAAAACCCTAAATGAACATGATATTATAAAACCAAAACAATCTACAACCTATTTTTTATTTACAATTCTACCTACCCTAACCCAAACCGGGTTAGGGTTTATTCTTTTTAGCTTGCAAGCTTTCAAATTTTACCATGGCGCCCTTTTTGTTTTGCAGGGCCGAGGGTTTATTGGGGCCGCGGGGCACACAAAGGGCAGTAGAGGAGGGTGGTTCTGAAGGAGGGGAGGTGGTGGCGATGGTGGGGGGACTCCCCGCAGGGACGGCCGCTGCCATGCCTGCGGGTCGCGACCCATAGAGGCGGCCTTGGCTGCCACTGTGAGTCGCGGCCCACAGCCACGACTGCGCCGTTGCTATGGGGCATCGCCCATAGGGGGGGCGAAGCCTCCCCGACTATGGGTTGCGGCCCAGAGTGGTGGCTGCGGCCACCACTAGGGGTCGCCGCCCACAACGCAGGGGGGGGGTGAGGCTCCCCCATTTACTATATATTTAAAAATAAAATAAAAATTTAAACCCCTTTTTTTTGTTTCCCTTTTTTTATATATATAAATATATATATTTAAATATATATATATATATATATATTTATAAATGTATATATATATATATGTATATATATATATACATATATAAATATGTATGTAAATATATATATATATATATATATACATTTATACATATATATATATGTATATATATATATTTATATATGTATATATATATATGTATATACATATTTATATATATATATATGTATATATATATATATACATATATATATATATGTATATATGTATATATATATATATATGTATATATATAATCTAACCATAGTTAAATCATAGGTAGGGTTAATATAGATTTTCATAAATGTATAATGTTATATATTTTTTTTAAATATTTACAGGAAATTATTAAAATAACTAGCATCACAACATTAGACCAATATTTTTATTTCATCTTTTAGATCTAGACATAAACCTATAGTGCAATTATTTAATTTGATTTCTGCAATAAATAAAGGAGAAGATAACAAAATTAATTAAATTTAAGCAACAACTATATTAGTCTAGAAAACATTGAAATAAATCTTAGAGATATGCAAGTTAAATTTATTAAACCCTGACATGTATTTGGAAATAAATATTTAGAACTAAATGCAAAATTTTCTTTTACTAACATGCAAGCTTTCTACTTTACTCATTTCCAATTATTTCAATATGCATAAGGAGATAAAATGAACCTTTATTTTCAAAACTAACATGCATACTACAAACATTATTTCATTATCTATAGGGAACTTAATCCAAGATAAACATTTCATTTTTGCAACAAAATAATACTTGGTAAAAATAATGCATTTCTTTAAAGTGTATTTAAAATACAATATAGCCAACAATATAAATGGGTGAGATACCCAACTAGTTTCTCATTTCTATTAAATGAAGACTTTAAATAAAATAGATACATTTTCTTTTTTTTTTAAGTAAATACAACATGCAACTTTTTATTTACATTTCTGCAACATGAAAATATAGCATCCCTTTTCTAAATCTTTTTCTGCAAACCAAGTAAAAGAACAACTCCTAGCTTGACTTTTTTCTTTCCTTTCCAAGCATCTTGGAAATAAATCATATGGCTTGACCATGGAGTGCTCACCTCCCAGCCTAGGCTTACTGGAAGCCACCCCTGAGCTTGGAGAACCAAGCTCTAGACAGGTTACAGACATGCAAACACAACAAGCAAGGGAAAAAGATATAGCAAACACTTTCCCAACTAAGGCTACACTCCATCACAAAATGTGATGATTTTACATGGGTGGTAGTGGACCAAATACCCTGAGGAGACTGCAAGAATGGTAGTTCACAAAGCCACCTCATGGCAAACAAAGATATATCACAAGTTCATTAACCCCATATCCTTATGCCCCCCAAGGCATTCAAGCCATACTTTCTCCCCTTATGACCCCCAAATGCATAAACCAGGCCATGCAGCAAGGGTCACATATACACTCCTTGAGTTCGCTCTCAAATGAGAGTCTCTCACTCGAGGGCTGTCAAACTTCTACCACCCGCAAGACCATCCTACTCTCCCAAGAGTAGAAGGCCTTGGTTACTCCCAAAATATAGAAAATGCATACAAGAAAATAAAAGACAGACCGCATAAAAATAATTTTCACAAAAGAAAATACAAGAGAATCACTTTCGCATACAACCAAACTTTCCAACATAGACATGCAACGTAAAAAGCAAAAAGATGAACCAACCTTCAATCTGCCCAAAGGTATGCTAGAACTAGTTTGAGGATGAGCAGCCCAAATCCATAATCCAAATTTTGAATCCAAAAACCAACTTTTCAAAATGCATAGTCTCCAAAAATGGAGAGTGAGTGATTACCCACAAAATCTCTCATTCTTGCCTATGAAGACCTCAGTGAGAGTTCTCACAGGTTTCTAAAACTGAAAAAGGAAAAAGTAAGAAAAAGATCAAAAAGGATCTCTCATCAAAAGGGAAGGTTATCTAACCTAGATGGCACCTTCTAATTTCAATTTTGCTCACCTTAGGAAACTCATTTTTTGAGGTGACTAAATAGTCACATGGGAGTAGACACATGCCTAAAAAATACTCCTAACCCATAGGTATACCTTATGAGCTTTAGGAAACACCTTTAAACTACCCCTAGGAGTCCATTTGACCCCTTATAAACCCATCTGAAGTTAAATTTCGGGTCAAACCTATGTTGACCACTCCAAAGACTCTCTACCCAAGGAAAATTTAGAACCACATTCAAATGTTTGAAAAAGCTATAGTTGAACAACTCCCTTCAAGAGACAAGTCAAAATTCAAGACATAAATCAACACATGTGCCAAGTGGCACAATAAAATACATTACAAAATTACACATGGAAATTGTCTCTTGTTGGATTTAAATAAATCAATAAATAAAATTTAACACACATGCATCATTTACTATTACAAATAAAATATGATACATATGGGGTGTTGTCTCTCCAAATAGACAACCCCTGGCTTTACAAACGTGCATAGGTCTAGGCTTGGTTCTCCATAATGTTTCCATGGTCACATGGATAATTTTCCTGCACATCTCAATTACACATTAGTACTTCCAAATAACCTCATATAACATTTAAACACATGAATAAGAATACACATCAAATCCTCTACATACAATTTACATTAAACAAAATCAATATATCTTGTATCAAAATAAATCCACATAAGCAACTATCATAATCCTTATAATTTTGATCCATACATAAAACATGCATCCTATTTCTATCATCATAGTAAGGTCCTGCAATTCCAATAATGACATACATCATCACAAAGTAATCCTATTCTAGAATCATATAGAGTTCTATATCTATAATGCATAGAAATGAAGCATCAATATATATAAATGTTATCCAAATCATGGAATCATATAAGTTCCAAATCCATAATGAATAAAAATAAAGCATCCATAATAGTCTCAACATGAAAAATACTGAAATGCTAGGATGAGTCGGGGTAGGGCCTCACACCGGTCTTCATATTACCATATTGAATTGCCTCATCGAGATCAGATTTCATCTTCTTATCTCGCTTAGGCATGCTTTTTGATACAGGATCAAACTTTCCCTGCTTCTCCTTCTACTCTTTCCTCTCAACACCGGATTGGGGTTTTTGGATAATCCTAGCAAACGCTCCTTTCTTCAGAGCCTTAGGAATGTTCGCATCTAACTCAGTTTTAGATCGCACTAAAGAAACTACCACATACTCTCTTTGGGGTTTTTTTTTCTTCCTCAAAATACCTTTCCCCTTTGCAAATGAACCAAAGGGTTCTAATTTAGCATGAGATGTTTTCATTGGAGTGAGAGAAGATCCTGTCACCTTGACCTTGGCTAGAGTAGGTGCAGTCTTTTGTTTCTCCTCCTTTTCAATTGCATCCCTTGTATATCTTACAACTCTAACTTCCTCATGAGAATGACCTTCCTCAACAAGGATGTCCTCTACTATCTTATCAACTTTTCTTTTCCTTGCCGGTTTGGTGAACTTGGTGTGTAATTTCATTGATTTTTATTGGAAAGTTCTGAACCTTTTCTCTTTGGAGTCTATTAGAGCATTAAGCAAGTTTTGTGCATAAGCATCCAAAGTCCCTACATCAACCTCATATCCCATAGGAATTATCCACATTGTCTGAGTTTGAACCACTTTCATGAGATATTCATCTTTACTTACCATGAAGGAGATAGTCCCCTCATCATTCTTCACAATTTCCTCAGGCATTCTGACTCTGTTTCATCTTGTCCTAAATTTTTTTGAAGAATTCCCATAATGCAGCATTCTAGTTGTCCTTATTACCAAGTCTGTGAAGACCCTTCTTTATTTGTTGGGCCAGTGGTCTATCAAAAGCCTACTGCACTCTCTTAGTTCTGGGGATCTGATTCATAAACTAATGTGCCAGACAGATAAGCAAGGAACCAAATTTGAAGAAATTCTTTTTTTCATGCTTAATTTTCTTCAAATTTATCTTCAACTCCTCCAATAGAACACCACACAGATCATAATGAGCATCTTCCTTGACCATCTGGTAGGTTGCATAAATGGCAGTGCTAGATACAGAATTGAGTCGGTTAGATTGATATACCTTGTAACTGATTACCATCATAGAAAACTTAACATCATCTTCCTTGATTATGTTGATCTTTATTGAGCATCCATCAAACTTTGCATCGGTTAACTTGTTGACAGTAGGGTTTGTGACTTTGTGTAGTGCTGGCTTCTCACCAGTTTGATTCAAACAAGTTACCCTAATTGATTCTGAAGTGATTTTATAGGGTTGTTCTAGCCATATAAATTCTACATGAATTTTGCTCAATACATACCTCAACCATTAATTTTTATTGAACAATGGAAAGTTCACAAATTGAGTGAAACCCTTCCCCTACAAATGCACAAATTCTGGCTTGGGGTTTCTGATTTCATCCATGATGTTGTCGATATATAGGTCCAAGATATCATCAGTATCAGTTGATTTGATTTCACAGTGGATATAGGCTCGTACATCATCTATATGCAAAAATCCATGTAGAATGGAAGAGAATACTCCAATTGGATCAACCTCCATGGATTTGTAAGGGTGCTTCTTAAACATGGGATGAGGTCTATCCTTGAATTCAACAACCAGTGGAGTAGTGTGAGATTTTGCCAAGATCAAGAGGAAATGGAAAGCACAAATAAGAGAGAAAAAAATAGATGATAGAAATAAACTATATTCTATCAAGATGAAAATACTGATCAACTGGATCATCAATCGTTGTTCCATACAATGAATATGAGCCTTCTTATATAGGCAAGCCTATATGGATATGTGAGCACACAAACATGACATGTGGCTCAATAAGAAACAAGGGTAGGTAGGAAAGAGGTGTGGGTAGGTAAGAGAGACAATATAATATTTCACATGAGGTGGATCACCCACTGAATGTGGAGTGTAACAACAAGATCACACCATAAAAGGTGGAAATTCTCCTACACACACTATCCCAATGTGGCACAAACACCCAAGTGTCTCATACCCAACCTACTATGAAATGTATGTACCTAAGTAAACTTAAGTATAGTGTAATAATATCCATGCTGAATAATTATTTACACCAACACACCACCTTAAGTGAAACTTAGGGGAATGTACTTAAGTCTACAATGCAACTAAGCAATGCAATATGGGTCCCGACTACTAGGCCATGTTAGGTACCCATGTGCAAATGCAAATGCATGCAAACCAATGCAATGAAATCTCTCGCAAAGCAGGGAAAGAGAGAAAAACCCTCCCCCAAAAGAGAGATGAAAACTAGATACAAAGAACTCTCATAGAAGTATGTAAAGGACAAAACCCCATGTGAGGAAAATGTCCCCCCCATATGAGAGAAGAAGAAGAAGAAGAGAGACTAGGAAGCCCCCCCTCAATGTAGAATTTGCACCAATGATAGAAGCTCGATGTATGAAGAAACTGCTCCATGAATGTTGAACAACATTCCTCCCCTTAGGACAAAACAAAACCAAAGGTGTATCCATGAAGTCTCCTCAATCATGAAGGGAAGATGTATGAAAAAAACTCACGATGAATGAAATCTCTGAAAACTGCTCAAGTGTCCTCATGTCGATGCTGAAAGATACCTCCTCCAAAGGTGGTAAACTGTGCCACACTGTTGAAAAAGGCACTCCAAGATCTAGTGGAGAAGGATGTAGAACATGTCCCAAAGACTCACATGTCTCCTCAAAAGATAAATAGACCTCCTCCAACTGTTGTACATAAGTATCCACAATCATGTCAACCTCAAAAGAATGATCATGTAGAAATGAACAAGAGGGTCAGAGTGTGCCCTCACAACAATCAAAGAAGGATCATCTTCATCAAAGAGAAGATGAATGTCATCAATGATGTCTCCCAATCTACAATGTAGGATTCCACAAACAAACCTGCAATGTCTATCAAGTAATCATTCCATGAATCTGAAGCTGGAAGACTATGAATATCCTACTGCACTGTATCACATGAAGGCAAAAATGTCATGCTATCTACATCATCAGGTGCAATAGGTGATGTGATATCAATATGAGGAGATGAAATACAAGGCTCAAGAATGGGGTCACATGTGAGAATCCCCATGTTCAAGTGCCCAAAGTTCTCCTCAAAATATGAACCATCACAAGAAGTGTGATCAACATGTGTAGAATCATCAAATGTGAAATCATCATCATCAATAAAATCTGAAAAGGAGTATAACTGAGATGCATGATCAACCACCTCAGCCACAATGATAGCTCTAGTCTCCAAGTCTCTAATGAAAAATGACTCAGGTGTGAACTCTACAACTCTCTTAGTTGCACCATGTGTGATTTGATAGATGGAAAGGAGATTGTTTGTCAAGTGGGGTACACACAACACATCATTGAAGGAGTTATCCCCAATGTCAATAGATCCTTTCCCAATCACATCCATGTATGTATGATTGCCCATCAAAATTTGTAGCATGGTGCAAGGCTCAAATGTAGAGAACATAGACTGCGAAGATGCCATATGATGAGAAGCCCCTGAATCTAGAAGCCATCTCTCTGAATCATGATTGGTAGTAGCACATAGAGCTTTTCCTTTTCTTATCCCAAAAGAGTGAGTCTTCCCACTTGTAGAAGCCATGAATGCTTTCCCTTTTCCTTTTGAATGCGAGGAAGTGGAAGTTGATGAATCATCCTTCTTGTAGACATTAGGCAAATCAATTGTATGCTTTTTGAGGATATGTGTGAGCTCATCAATCTTCTTAGAATGGCAAAGATGCTCCTTACGACCAAACTTTTTACAATAGGCACAAGTAGGTCTCTCCCTCTTTGGCAAGTTATCCCTCTTGAAAGAGGATGAATCTCCTTGTTGTGGAGAGGATGATGCTTTGTCCTTAGGCTTTGATTGCCATTTCTTCTTGTTTGAGTTGTCCTTTCCTTGATTTCCTTTATTCCCTTGATTTTTTACTAATTCTTGAGACTTAGAAGCCTTAAGAATGCCCATGCTTATCAACTTAGCTTGTTCCATCATCAACATTTCATTGAAAGAATCAAATGTAGGCATTGTGTATCTTGAGCCCATTGTCATCCTATGGGTTTAGAAACTAGAAACAAATGCTGCATATTCTTGTGGAAACTTTCCCATTAAGTTGAAGATCAATTGAGTATCCTTCTTATCAGTGCCACAATCCTTGAGTTGTGCCCTCAACTCATTTGCCTTAGTGACATAATATTGTATAGTATCAAAGTTCTTGGGAGCTAACAGGGTGAGATCACTATCAATCTGATATCCCCTAATCTCATCAACTTGACCATACAAGTCTTGAAACTTTTGCCAAGCATCCTTGGTTAGAGTACACTTTTCAATATGAAAAATGAGATCCTTTGATACATACTTTCTTAAGGTACCAATTGCCATGATATTTTTAGTGAGCCAATCCAAGTGACCAACTAGATCAACCTTAGGATCAGTGAGAGCAACAATAGTTCCATCAATATAATGAGTTAGTCCTTTTTCCATAAGTTTACTCCATCCATCAATTTTCCAAGTAGCATAATTATGAGGAGTTAAGAGAGGAAACTTAGAAGAACCCACAGCAGCAAAAAGGAATGAACACAAGAGCACAAAAGCACAAGAGACACCCCCCAAATTCACTCAATCAAAGTACCCCCCCCAAAATGATGATTTTGGCACTTTATATGTAGTGCATGTATAATAGGCCACTTGCAAAAAATGGAAAGGTGGACTTTTGATTTTGTTTTACAACTGCCCCAATAGGTTGAGAACTACAAAACAAAATATCAAAAAGATAGATCTATGCAATACAAATGACAAATTGTCCAAATAAGATCATATGATGAAAGTACAATTTATACCCAAAATTACTGAAAAATGATAGCAGATTATGAAAGTAGATGAAAAATTATGCACTCTAAAAAAAATGGCATTTGAAAAGGGGTCCTTATGAGCCCAAATGAAGCCTCCAAAGTTGTAAAAATTGGGGTTTCATGATTTTCGAAAAACATGTATCCGAAAATCCAAAAAATCCTGCATCGTTGTACAGATCATGAAATTCTACCCGAAAACCAAAAAAAATTGCTTGAAAAAAAGAGTCTAGATGAGTGAGATGTCGCTATTTGAAAATTGCCTGCAAAATTATAATTTTTGGAAAATGTCTGTCGCAGCTTCAAACTTCAAATGCCTCTAGATTTGGCCTTTGAAGTCCAATTTGGATGAAACAAAAGGCAAAAATGACTTTCTTGGATCTCCTCAATCCAATAGTGACCTCAGATTTGACCCAACAAGCTTCAATAATAACCTGCAATAGAAAGCCCCAAAATGCAAACCCCAAATAGCATCAAATTTATCTCAATTGATAGACCAATGACACTCTAATGGCTCTGATACCATGTGAGATTTTGCCAAGATCAAGAGGCAATGGAAAGCACAAATAAGAGAGAACAAAATAGATGATATAAATAAATTGTATTCTATCAAGATGAAAATACTGATCAACTGGATCATCAATCATTGTTCCATATAATGAATATAAGCCTTCTTATATAGGCAAGGCTATATGGATATGTGAGCACACAAACATGACATGTGGCTCAATAAGAAACAAGGGAAGGTAGGAAATAGGTGTGGGTAGGTAAGAGAAACAATATAATATTCCACATGAGGTGGATCACCCATTGAATGTGGAGTGTAACAACAAGATCACACCATAAAAGGTGGAAATTCTCCTACACACACTATCCCAATGTGGCACAAACACCCAAGTGTCTCATACCCAAACTACTGTGAAATGCATGTACCTAAGTAAACTTGAGTATAGTGTAATAATATCCATGATGAATAATTATTTACACCAACAAGTAGCAATGGAAGACGAGGATGCCATTTAAAATTTTGAAAAAACCAAACTTAGAAAATGCTCTTCGAAATATACCACAACTGAATGTCAAATACCCTAGATCACTTGCTGGATCTCTTTTAGCTCACTGATCACCTAGAAGCTTTTATCGCCTAATTCTGTAGCTTGTAAATACTATTCACAAAGTGAAGAATAACTCTTGTATTTGGCCTTTTATCTTGCAAAACCTAATTTTACTTTGAAATAAATGTGCCTCAAATATCCAACTGGATGCCAAAATTAGTCATTTGAATCCCGGATATCAACTAAAATTTGATTTCAACCATCTATAATCCATCAACTATAGATCTCATCAAGGGGTACTACAAGATTTGCATGAGTTTGTCTTCCCCTAAGGCCTAAATCCCTAGTTACTGAATGAAGGTTCTACACTGGATTTAGGCATAGATCCACCATCTACAATAAATTCATCCTTCTTTACCCACATCCTCTTATGTTGATATCTGATCTCATCTACCTTTCCCTTTCCCTTTTCATCTAATTTGTTCTTGTCTACCAGAGCACTATTTTTGCTTCTGTAGTATTTGACAATGTGACTAGTTTTGTTGCATGTTATGAAAACAACATTATTCTGCATAGGTCTGAAGTTCATCTGATTTGGTCTTGTCCTGCACTGATTAGAGATATATCCAAACATTCCACAAGCATAGATTCTTTTGTTTAGAAAGCTATTCATTACTGTTCTACACATATTTGACTTGTGTCCAAAGTTATTACATATGAAACATTGATCAATAAAGGTAGGAACATTATTCATATTGTTCATCATATTGTTACTGTTCATCATTCCATTATTCATCCTACTTTTGCATTGACTTGCCATGTGACTAAACTTATTGCAAGTAAAACATCTACCATTGGATTTATGAGCATTATGTTGTCTTACTAGTGGATTCTTACTCTTCTTCTGATCAAGATTTGTATTTCCTTATCCAAATCCAGAGGATTCACCTTTCTCAAATCCTAAACCTTGCATATCCTTTCCATGCCTCTGACTTTCTAGCATCTCATCAAGCCTTGCTAAACTAGCTTTGACTTTTTCTTTTTACTCATTAGTAGTAGCAAGTTCATCCCTCAAGGTAGCAATCTGTCTTTCAAGCTCTTGACTGTTATTCCTTGATTGTGTCAACTCAAGATTCAACTGATCATTCTCATAGGTAATCCTGAAGCATTCATCAGCTCTTTTCTTTAATGATTGTGCTAGATTCTCCTCATTCTTCTTCTAGTCCTCAATCTCCTTAGTCAGCCTCATCACAATGGATTTCATCTCATTCTTCAAAGCAACATTTTTTCTCTTAAGCTTGTTAACTTCATCAACTTTGTCTTGATATTCCATGATCTAATCTTTTTTCTCCTTCAACTTGTCCATCAATTCCTTCCTCTTCTCTCTATAGAAACTTGCTTGATTCTTCAACTCACTAATGAATTCATCAACATCATTCAGGTTCTTCTTTAGGGTATAGATCTCATTTCTATCTACATCAAGATCCTCAAGTGACACATTGAGTCATCTCTAAAAATCAGAATCCATAGATTCAATCTCCTAGAACTTCCTCAAGCGGTTAATCTTCCTCAGAGGAACTAGGCTCTAATACCAATTGTTAGAATTAGAGATCACTAAGAGGGGGGGGTGAATCAATGATTTGCTGGAAATCAAATCCACAAACTTATTCTTTATCCACTGAATAGAAATGCATAACAGAAAAGAACATAAATATGCAATAAATAATCCACAGATCCACAACACCATAATTTTTACGTGGAAACCCGAAAAGAAAAAAACCATGGTGGGGCTGGAACCCACACTATTTATCTACTATGGGAAAGTGTACATAAATATTACATAGATGGGGAATGCACTTGCATTCAGGATCACTACCTAGAGCTCACTACTCAATTATAATGACTTGGAAGGCTACAACTTTCAAGGAAGTCTCACTTGTTGGCATTGTGTTGTCATTGACATCAACTGGTAATGGTTGTCATTGATGTCAATCGGTATAACATTTTACTGGTATAGACTATCACCAATAGGTGTGGAATGTCAAATGGTCAGTAAGTATTGGAAATCAACATGAAATGTTGACTAGTGAGTAAGTATTGGAGACTGGTATGGAATGTCAACTGGTGAGTGATGTGCTGGCAGTGTGTTGTTGCGAATCGCTAAGCATGTGACTGGTAAGAAAGAAAGGTTGAACTAATGAAGAAGAGCAGACAATTGGTATGTAATTTGATTGATGACATTCAACATGAATCCCACTGGATGAAGATGCTATCACAAGATGAAGAGAAGACTGACATAAATTATGTTTCCTCGAGATAGAAAGTAAGATAAATGGGAAGTCTACTAGATCATATATTTGGTTGAAGATATGTTTGCTCAATTTTAGTAAAGTCATGTTAGTGCAATGCTGGAAGAAGATAGCATAATGTAATGACAATTGATTCCCCCAGTTATTGGCCAGTAGGTGACAAGGATCCACTCCCACTAAGTGTTTGGCATATTGAGTGCATCGGTCCATCTACTCCCACCGGTTGGTGGAAATATCATAACCCTTTGGGATAAGACAGTCAAAGAAGTTAAAGGTAGGTGGTTGAAGGCTTATACCGGATGACCAAAGTAAATCATGTGGAAGCCTCTATTATATGACACCAAATATATGAACCAAATCAACAAGAGAAGGCATGATGAGCTACCGGGACTGAAAAGGAAGAATAAGAAATGATGTGTTTACCACTTTGGCAAATCAGTTTAGATGAGGATCAAGCTAATGAAGAAGAAAGGAAAGGCTTAGAATTTGCAGACATGGTATCATTTCAGGATGCTGATGTCAATCGGCATACTGATGGAGATTGGTGTTCCTACAGATGGAGATAGTTGAAGATTGTTGGGATGGTGTTATTATCGGTGTTACTAGTATGCAGGTAGATGTATTATCAACTAGTAAGTGAGCAAAGAGGAAAAGAAAAAATCTCTTATCAGATGGAGATGAGAATGATGACTCACTCTTGGTACATGTTTGGTGATGTTAGACAATTCAGATAGCTGAAAGACAAATGAGAGGATGGGGGTGAATCAGTTGTCTCAGATTACATGAACATTCAACAATTAAAACTTTAATACCAGAACCCAAGATAATAATAACAGAATAACAGTTAATCAATTAAGCATAAACAATAACCACAAAATACAAGTCATCTACATAACACCAAGATTTGTATGTGGAAAACCCATTAAAGGGAAAAACCACAATGAGAAGACTACCCATAGTCAAATAATACTTCTGCATTAAGTATCTGAATTACAATGAAGGGGCCTGCACTTGCAGAAAGGCCAACAACCTAGAACACACTTCTCATCACAAAAGGAGCCTCACTAACTACATAGAAATCCATACTACAATCCGAAGAAGTGTTGAACTACAAAAGATAGCATCTCCTATGCCCAAGTATAGTTCCGGTTAAGCTCAATACCGGAGGAGTAAATCCTCTTGCATAAACCCAATTCGATCTCCAATGATCGACCAACTCCTCTTCCTAAATGATATTACATTACTCACACATTACATTCATTGACCATGACTTTTTTTATTAACCATGATGATCTACAATGAGATCTTACATCTATTTATACAAACCCCTGACCATAAACAATAAGGTCGGCCACCAAACAATAAACCGATTACATAATTGCAAACCATGTCATCCTTAGACCAAACAAATAATATCCAAAACATAAAACATACTAGAAATACATCAATAGGTACTATCCACATGTTACATTAAAGTCAGTCCATAACCTAGATCAACCAGAACCAAGTATAGGTCCACACACTTCAGCAATGATCTCCATCCGCCAAGTCTTGAACATGATCAACAACAACATTCTAAAATTCCACCAGAAGCTGCACTAACACAACTTATGCAATTAATCAAATATCTCCATCAAAAGCTCTGCTGGTGAAACCCTCGTCGGAACCAGAAACCAATTATCTAAGGAAGCAAGATAGCATCCAATCACCAGACCAAAACCAACTGACCAAATATGAGTATATGTATCATGAACAAGCCAATTCCATCAGTAGATTATACTGGAGCCTACCGAATCATATTGGGTCTAGGATAACCAGAAACCACTCAACCTATTGGGACAAGAAGGGTGTCGGTAAAGCATCCAAACAACTAGTATTGACATCAATGACAAAACAACAATGCAACACATAATCAATTCCACCAAATGGCCAACAATCTCCCCCTTTGGCATTGATGTCAACACTAGATGTGAAAAATATATAAGTACCAAGAAATGCCAAACAAGTCTCCCCCTGTGGAAGACAACCAATAATCACCCACATATAGTTTTGAATATCTCTCCCCCTTTGACATCTTCTTTTTCTTTCTTTAACTTTTCACTAGTACATTTAGCCTCAAATTCTGACAGCAGTTCGTCGGGATTTTGACTACAATTCATCAGACTACCGACAAGCAACGTCGTCAACAACATGTAGTTGGACATTCTGACAGTGCTCAAGACCGTCAGAATTTTGATGGAGGTGAAGACTCTTTCAATGATGGCCATGACTATGCTTAGTGGTCGGTAAAACTTGATAAGTCATCAAAATTCCAATGCCTTACAGGTAATGTTCTCATGGCTAAGGCTTTCAAATAAATTGGAACTCCGACGACCCCCTCACTGCTTAGCCCTCGATAAAAATTGATAAGTTGTCAGAATTCCAATGGCAACTAGGGCATCCACATCGATGAGGATGATGTATGTGCAACGGTTTGGGAATCTATATTCAAATGCCCCATCACTATGTGGCCGTCAGAATTTCAACGACATGAGGGCATCCATACTGACGAGGATGTTATATGTGCGAGGGTTCGGGTATCTGAATTCAGATGACCACATCACAGTTTAGCCACTGGACATCCGATGGATATGATGACATCCACACTGACAAGGATGTTGTGTGTATGACGGTCTGAGTGTCAGTAAAACTTGATAAGTCATTGGAAAAAATTGGGTGCGCATCAGAACTCCAATGACCCCTCACTGCGTAGCCGTCAACAAAACTTGACAGTCGTCAGAATAAATTGGGTGGGTGTCAGAATTCTAATGCCATCACACTGCTTATCCAATGAGGATGTTGTCATACATACAACATCCTTGTTAGATGCTTGGTGGATGGAAAGGTTTGCACTTATTCACCAATACGATAATACTAAAGATTCATTATTCTGTATCAGCCAACCAAATGACAATAAAAATAGTTTGACATTCTAATCATGGGACGGTTTGGGTGTCGAATTCTTGGTGGATGGAAATATTTGAACTACTTGACCAATACGATAATACTAAAGATTCATTATCCTGTATCAACCAACCAAACGACAATAAAAATAATTTGACAATCTAATCATGCAATGGTTCGAGTGTCGAATGATTGGTGGATGGAAAGATTTGAACTGATTGACCAGTACAATATACTAAAGATTCATTTTTTTGTATCAACCAACCAAATGACAATAAAAACAATTTGACAATCTAATCTTTCCACTCAAAGATCAGCCTCAAAAAACCATGTATAGAATTGTGTCCCACGTTAAGTTATTCAATCCCATCAATAGCCACATATAGGTGGCATACCATAAGTTGGCATGGGAGGCATTACCATTCCACTCATACCTGGATGAAAGCAACCTCCCATGCCCACTCCCATGCCAGGCATTGGAGGTGCTGGCAAAGAAAAGGGGAAGAAGCTAAGCATACATATTCTGTAAATAAAATAGGCACATATTTATTTCTACAGAAGATTTAAAATGTTTATTAAAGAGAAACTTGAAATATTCACAGAATCATCAGAGTATATCAAGAACCTGAAGTAGGTATGGAAACACAAATTCAATCATATTATTCATCCAAGCAAGTTCCAAAGCCACATCTAGTTTGATCAAGTCATAGCATATGAACAAGCATGAAGCAAAGCATTCTTTCTTGCCCTGCAGTTCCAAATGCAAAAGTAAGCCCCATTTTAATGCCCCAATTCAAAATGAAAATTCAAAATATACTTTAGCATGTAAGAGAACAAACAACTATATGTTGTACCAATTGTATACTTGTAGGGTCTACCCCTAACTTGACTTGTTTGACTAGAGTTGACCTTTAATTTATGTGTGATAGACACTATTGGGCATAGGCTATTTTAGATGATTTATATGATGTTGATACTATAATTATTGATCGTGTGATTTATTAGTCACTATATGCTTATTATGTGATTGACTATTGAAAGATTATATTGATCATGTGATTTGATGAGCATAATTGTTGATGGATTTTACATGCCTTACTATAATTGTGAATTATACTAATCATGCACTTGATGATGTTTTTATGTACTAACCATATTTAATGATTATCTATGATGAGTTGATCTTATGGTGTGTTTGATTGTTGTATGACTATCTTCGGGATAGAGACAATTCCACATCACTCATTGTGAGTGGGATGTGTCGTTGCAATTCTCTAACCCTTGTCTGTTATAATATATATATATGCATATGTCGTATCATTGCTTTGTGGATGCAGGATTTGCAGGTACCAGACATCGACTCCACCTGGCAACATAGGTCTGAGTGTGTCTTTAAATCCCAATGGTATGTGGTTTGGAGTTGGCACAATTTCACCTCACATACTCTAGGTCTAGGTTGTTCACTAGGACTCGTCAGTGTCTTGGTGCAAGTCGTCATGATAGTTAGTAAGCTGGGTTTCTTCTGTGTTGTGAGTATGTTAGTATTGGCTGATTATTCCTTTTATGTTAAGATTGACTATTTGATCATTGATTCGAGATTAAATAATTAATGATGTTTATTTTAATTATTTTGATTAATAGCGATTTGATTATTTGGTTATCTAATGTTTAATTTAACTTATTGGATTCTTTTCTTTTTGGTTATTTGATTATTTGATATTTAAATGTTTATTTATTTTAATGATGATTTAATATTTATTTAATTTTTATTGTCTAGCTTATGATGTGTTTTATATTTATTTGTGATTTGACCTTTATTGGTATTTATTTATTTATTTAATCGCTTATAGCTTATTTTATTTAATTTCTCCATTTGATTTATTTAATTGTGGCTCATGTTTTATTTATTAGTTTGACTTTTATATTAAGTGGGTTGTATAAATAATAAAATGATAAAACATTCCCATCAAATTGTAAAAAGCATGATTTATATTTACCTTACCTACCCTCTTCTCTTATTGGTTGAATTTAAAAAGGGAGGTAAAATTATATTATATAGTGGGGTTGGTAAAATATATTATAGATTGGAATATTTTGATTGGCTGAGATTGAGGCTAGGGTTTTTGGTTAATGTTTGTCTTTTTATTTTTTTTCCCGTGAAGGTTTTGGGGGTTGGTTCCTCTCTTCAAAATTTTCTCTAGCAAGTTTTCTTCTTGGTTTTGCTTTTCTTCTCTCTTGGATTTTGGCTGGAGTTTGGGTTGGATTTGGTTTGGCTGGTGGAATCTCTTCTTTAGCTTCTTCCATAACACGAGTTGCAGGTTGGAGATGTATTCTACCTTTTATATTTTATTTTATAGTTTCCCTGTATCCTCTGTGTCTGTAGATTGAATGTGTGAGTTTGGGGAAATGAATCTAAAATTTGTATAGTGAGAAAGGAAATATATGAAGGCATACATTTGTTGTAAAGTTTTATTCTATAGTTTGTGGGAAATATTTGTATTTCTGGGTTTGTTGAAAGCCTTTGGTGTCCTTCTGAGTCTGTGTTGTGCATGGAGTTTTGATTTAATATTGGCCTTCAAGTGTTTATTATTTATTTAATATTGAAGTGAATTTTATTTATTGGGTAATATTATTTTACCCATTAAGTAATTTAAAAGGGGGTAATTTGTATTCTTTTATTTAAAAGTCATTTTCACCCCAGGTCAATGGTTTAATTTATTTTATCTACCCTTGGATTTGATTGGCTGGATGTTTATGGTAGGTAGAAAATATATTTTATTTTCTTGAACTTTGGGAAGGTAGGTATGGAATATAATATTTTTTTGAAATATTTTGATTGGAGGATGGTTTTGCTTGTCTTTTTTTTTTTTTTTTTGATAAATAGGCCTTCTTGTGCATTCATGGGGGTTGGCATATTTGGTGAATGAATTTATGAGATTAATTTTAAGATTGCTGGTGGTTGGATTTAAATTGGATTAAAGGCTTGGATTGGTTTTTCTTGTAGAATAATTTGCTATTTGTTTGCTTGTGTGGTACTTTCGGGATTAATTTTTGTACCAGAGGCTTTATTTGAGGGCTTTTATATTTTTCAGATTTGGCTTTTATCAGTTTTGATGTACTTGGATGGTCTTATGTATATTTTCTCCTCTGCACCATTGTGGACATTATAGACTCTCTTCCATGTGAATAGGCCATGGATGATTGAGGTGAATATATATGCTATTTTGGACCAGCAAGTGAGTAGGCCTTGTTGTGATGTTATCTTCTATTTGATGGCAGCACTTGATGGCTTGATATGCATTTGTCTATTGCTAGCCAAGAGGCTCATTTTGTTATATTGATGTTGTTGTAGCCTTGCATATGTTGTGAGAATATGTGTGGAAGTTATTGGCTACATTGAGTATTATTTTAATGTATTTATGTTGGTAGAGCCTCTTGTGATTTATTGTTGGGCCATATTAGGAGGAGTGGGCTTCCTTGTGATGACCGGGGTCATGAGAGATAGACTAGTATGAGGTTCCTTGTAAGGATGCATGAAGTCTAGACCACAAGGGCACATTGGAGTTTTCCATTATTTGTAAGCAAGTGATAACATTGATAATAAATTAATTGGGATGGGAAAATTATAACTCATTTAAACAAGATAATGAATAGTTTTGAGCCTCATGGCTTAGTCCTAGGGAGGATGTTTTAGGATAAGCATGAGAAGGCTGTGAAGATGGTAAGCTAATCTCCCTTGGTCTCTCATAGTTTGAGATGGCTCCACATGTCCATCAGGCTAGTGACTTGTGTTATTATGTTATGAGGATGGCATGTGATGACACTCCACTCCTACATGTGTTCCCCCTTTATGATTTATGATTATGCTTATTGGATGCATTTATGTCCTGATGAGTTTTACGCCTTTGAGAGTTTATTCTTGTGGATCTATGTGAGTTCTTGCTTGAGAGTCCTTGTTGGTTAGTCTCTTTGGTTTTGAGTGTCATCCTAGATGTAGAGTGTGTGTTGGGATCTTGTGTCATCTCCTAGCATGGGGGGTGGATCCTTTGGTTTCTCATGGTCGGGTGGTTGGTGCTTTTAAACCATTGGGATGTTCCTGTCTTTGGATTCTTCTTGGGTGGATGAGGATGCTTCTTTAGATAGTTCATGAATAATAATTGCAGCAAGAATGTAAATGATGGTGTGATTTATGTAATAAAGTTCTTATGTAATGGTTGTAACAGAAATCATGCTTATGAGAAATGATTATGTTGTTCTAGTTATAGTGATAGCTTTTTGTTATGGTATGTGATTGTAATGATGAACCTTGAGTTGTATTGTAATAGATTTATATTAAATGAAATGGATGCATGAGATGTGGATAAGTATTGTTGTTTAAAACGAAATGATGTATTTTGTATTCTTGATGAGCCATGTTAAAAGTAAATTAGGTAAATGTTATGATAATGGTATTAGATTTGAAATGATGTCTTTAACTAATGATTTAAGTAGAAGAAATGTTATGTCTTGATAGGATGTGTAAGTTTGAGTAATGTTGGAAGATATCTTAGGACTTGTTTATGAGTTGTGATTCAAGAATTTAAAATTATAGTATCATACTTTGTAGTTAGTGATCTAATGGTAGGATTGAAAATCTTATAATGTTTGGGATGCAATTGAATGTTCCTTATGAAAATATTGTATGGATGTCCCTAGTGAATGAATTGCTAATCTTATAAATAGAAATTACTAGTAAGTGTATGGGTAGAAGAAATTATAGTATGAGTTGTGATTAAAGAATTTGAAATAAGAGAAGTGTCTATATGTTCTTACTTACTCTATAAATTTCTAGTGCTTACTTGGATGATTAGGGTTGCTTTCCTTATACATAAATAATTTTTTGGTAGATTGAGAAAAGAATGTGTGTATCCTCTTAACTAATGCGATGATCATAAAATTAGTATGTTATGTTGATCTTCCTATGAATAGAAGGATGAATTGTTTGTATTATACATTTAGGAAGAATTTAGTATAGATCATGATGTGAAAATTGAAGGAATTGTATGTGGTGCTTAATAGAAGTAGTTGGAATGCCTTTTTCCTTATTTAATCTCTTATGTGAAATGTAAGGAGGTTAGTTGGTAATGTAATGATTTCCCCATAGAACTATTGGTTGTTTTGGTATATGTGTGATTTTGTATGTAATAACAGATTGTTTGAGGAAATCATAGCTATCAAAGGATTTAGGATTGCTAGTTGCATGTGTATTGGTAGGAGATCTTATGGAAGTTGAAATTGCATACCTTTAAAAGTGGTAGCTATATTTGGCATGACTAGAAAATTCAAACTAAGTTTAGATAAATTTGCATGTATTGATTTGTGTGGCAATATCCCTTCCTTTCTCTTCTCTCCTTGTGGTAAAAGATTCAAATACTTGGGGGTTATTGATATTAAGCAAAAGGATTGGATAATAAATGATGAATATGACTTGTAAATGCTAAAAGGAAGATTAGATGAAGTTAATTTGCATTGGAGACTAAAATTTATGTATTGCATTCATGATCCTTGTTCTTTAAGGGAAGAATTGATTAAATAGAATATCCCATCATTTAATTAGGAAATGTATTGCGAAACTAAAAGGAGATAAATATGTGTATTGAAGCAAGGATTGGTGAATTGCATATGTAGAAATTAAAATGATATCATTGCGTCTTTATTTGGTTTGGCATGATAAAAGTTTTAGCTTTGTGTAGGAATTGTGTGGCATTGAATAAATATTTCTCTTAACTAGATGGATAAATTAAGAAAGGTTACTATATCATTTGCCTTATTTGAATTTTAAGAAGTTCTTCCTTAGAGATTTCTAATGAGATAAAATAATAATTAGTTATATGAAATTGTGTTGGGATTCTAAATGCCGATTTTTCTTGAAATGTTGAAAATACATAGTCTATGAATGATAGTAATCAAGTATTAATAGGAAGCGATTTTAAATAGAATGATGTGTGTGTTCTTGTAATTTAAGTGGTATTAGATGAAAAGAAAACTAAGTTCCGGAAGTGGGACTGAGATATTCTTAACTTAGATAACTAGAAGTATGTCAGGAGATTATTATTGGTAAGAGTAGAAATTGATATTAAACTTTGGATTTTTTAATGAGACCTATTTTGCTTGTTTAAATATATGATTGACTAAATTGCTTAAAGACCTTATGAAGGAATTTCTAATCTTATATAGGTTATTAGTTGTGCATTAATGGAAATAATGAGTGTTATAGTTTACTATCAAGTGAGTAATTGAATCTCTAACCTTTGTTTATGTTATAACTTGGTGAGTATGATCATGGTAGAGATAAGATATCTTGATCATTAGTCATGGTATAAGTATATTCCTTGTGCATGTGTGAGTGCGTAGTTTCTTTATCTCTTCCTACTTATGTCAACTTTCATAAAGGATAATTGCCTATATTTTTGAAAATTTGAATTGCTTTAAAAAATAATGAAAGTAATACGGACATATGGATAAAATAGAAGTCTTAAATATGGCGTGCACTCTCTAACACATTCAAGGCATTTCACCCTTGGATGTTGTGTAGCGATTACTCCCTTTAGTGTGACTAATGTTGGTCGCCTCATGATGTGAGTTGGATGAATTAGTTATTTTGCCTTGAGTTAATTTTTAATTTATGTGATGTGTCGTAAGGATTAATGCGTACTTTTTAGATTTATTTACTTTTGGATGACCACCGATTTCTTCTTTCTTTTATTTTTTCCCTTGTGGTGGCACTTGTCACTTAAATTTCTTGATTGATTTTGCCAACAACTTTTCTTCTCTTTTAATTTAATGAATTGATTTGAGGATATTTCCTTTGACCTCCTCTTTTGTTGTCTATGGTGGTCATTTCGAGTGTCAATGTATTGTTTGCTCATATCTTGAGCCAGTGTTGTCTCTATCATGTTCATTGTGAAAATCTGATAGTGTGTGTGAGGGAGGACATCTCGGAAAAATGCACTAGACTAAGAAAACAATTAGATAATACTGTTATTAGCTGAGTAAATGAAAAGTCTTAATAAGATGAAATTTATTGGTAACTTTCTAAAGTTTATAGTAGATAGAAGTGCCTTGGAATTGTGAAGTCTGAAATTTATGGAATAGTTAAATAGAAGGAATTGCTGATTTCTCGCCTTCAAAATCTTTGTGTACACATAATGGATTAAGAATGCCCTTTGAATGATTTGATTGGATATAAGGATTGCAGCTAATGTTTGTATAAAGTATAGCGCAAAGTAAGCATGGTGGAAATTAGGATATTTGAATGCCATGAAATTTGTTGTTTAAAATAAATAGGTTATATATGCTTGATTATCATGTGATGTCTAGAACATATTTAATTTGAGGAAGCTTAGTTCTAAGAAAACTTCACTCATTTAGGCTTATGACATGATTTGTTCAATAATATAATAGGTGCATATGTGTAAGATATTATGTAAATGTATATATATCTCTTTCTCTATTGCATGCAACTAGATGTTGAGGGAGTATTATTATGAATACTAGTGCAAAATGTAGTGATTTCTTCTTATTGATGCTTGAATTAGTGATTGAAAGTACAACTTTGTATTGCAAGTGTGGTTAAAATGAAGTTCCCTTGTAAATATTTTAACAATTTAGTGTACATACCATAATTAATAGCAGTTGGTGCTTCATTTACCCCTTGTGTAACATGTTTATTTCGAATAATTGAAGCATAAAGAGGAAATTTATTTGTCTTTATCTTTATTGGAGTTAGAAAATATTATAATGTGTTTGTGATAAAAGGAAGTTTTTCATTTATGTGTGCTAATTTTCACCCTCACTCTGACGACTTCCAGGAGTAAGTCAGGTCTAAGGGGGGGGGGGGGGGGAGGATGTAGGGTCCACCCCTGACTTGACTTGTTTGACTAGAGTTGACCTTTAATTTATGCGTGATAGACACTATTGGGCATAGGCTATTTCAGATGATTTATATGATGTTGATACTATAATTATTGATCGTGTGATTTATTAGTCACTATATGCTTATTATGTGATTGACTATCGAAAGATTATATTGATCATGTGACTTGATGAGCATAATTGTTGATGGATTTTACATGCCTTACTATAATTGTGAATTATACTAATCATGCACTTGATGATGTTTTTATGTACTAACCATATTTAATGATTATCTATGATAAGTTGATCTTATGGTGTGTTTGATTGTTGTATGACTATCTTCGGGATAGAGACAATTCCACATCACTTATTGCGAGCGAGATGTGTCATTGCAATTCTCTAACCCTTTTCTGTTATAATATATATATGCATATGTCATATCGTTGCTTTGTGGATGCAGGATTTGCAGGTACCAGACATCGACTCCACTTGGCTCCACAGGTTTGAGCGTGTTTTTAAATCTCAATGGTATGTGGTTCGGAGTTGGCACAATTTCCCCTCACATACTCTAGGTCTAAGTTGTTCACTGTGAGTCATCACTGTCTTGGTGCAAGTCATCATGATAGTTAGTAAGCTGGGTTTCTTCTGTGTTATGAGTATGTTAGTATTGGTTGATTATTCCTTTTATGTTGAGATTGACTATTTGATTATTGATGTGAGATTAAATAATTAATGATGTTTATTTTAATTATTTTGATTAATAGCGATTTGATTATTTGGTTATCTAATGTTTAATTTAATTTATTGGATTCTTTTCTTTTTGGTTATTTGATTATTTGATATTTAAATGTTTATTTATTTTAATGATGATTTAATATTTATTTAATTTTTATTGTTTAGCTTATGATGTGTTTTATATTTATTTGTGATTTGACCTTTATTGGTATTTATTTATTTATTTAATCGCCTATGGTTTATTTTATTTAATTTCTCCATTTGATTTATTTAATTGTGGCTCATGTTTTATTTATTAGTTTGACTTTTATATTAAGTGGGTTGTATAAATAATAAAATGATAAAACATTCCCACCAAATTGTAAAAAGCATGATTTATATTTACCTTACCTACCCTCTTCTCTTATTGGTTGAATATAAAAAGGGAGGTAAAATTATATTATATGGTGGGGTTGGTCGAATATATTATAGATTAGAATATTTTGACTGGCTAAGATTGAGGCTAGGGTTTTTGGTTAATGTTTGTCTTTTTATTTTTTTTCCCTGGAAGTTTTCGGGGGTTGGTTCCTCTCTCCAAAATTTTCTCCAGCATGTTTTCTTCTTGATTTTGATTTTCTTCTCTCTTGGATTTTGGCTGGAGTTTGGGTTGGATTTGGTTTGGCTGGTGGAATCTCTTCTTCAGCTTCTTCCATAACATGGGTTGTAGGTTGGAGATGTATTCTACCTTTTATATTTTATTTTACAATTTTTCTGTATGCTCCATGTATGTAGATTGAATGTGTAAGCTTGGGGAAATGAATCTAAAATTTGTATAGTGAGGAAGGAAATATATGAAGGCATAAATTTGTTGTAAAGTTTTATTCTATAGTTTGTGGGAAATATTTGTATTTATGGGTTTGTTGAAAGCCTTTTATGTCCTTCTGAGTCTATGTCGTGCATAGAGTTTGATTTAATATTGGCCTTCAAGTGTTTATTATTTATTTAATATTGAAGTGAATTTTATTTATTGGGTAATATTATTTTACCCATTAAGTCATTTAAAAGGGGGTAATTTGTATTCTTTTATTTAAAAGTCATTTTCACCCCAGGTTAATGGTTTAATTTATTTTACCTAACTGTGGATTTTATTGGCTGGAAGTTTATGGTTGGTAGAAAATATATTTTATTTTCTTGAACTTTGGGAAGGTAGGTATGTATAATATTTTTTTGAAATATTTTGATTGGAGGATGGTTTTGCTTGTTTTTGTTTTGTTTTTTTAATTTTGTATAAATAGGCCTTCCTGTGCATTCATGGGGGTTGGCATCTTTGGTGAATGAATTTCTGAGATTAATTTTAAGATTGTTGGTGGTTGGATTTAAATTGGTTTAAAAGCTTGGATTGGTTTTTCCTATAGGTTAATTTGCTATTTGTTTGCTTGTGTGGTACTTTCCAGATTAATTTTTGTACCAGAGGCTTTATTTGAGGGCTTTTATATTTTCCAGATTTGGCTTTTATCAGTTTCGATGTATTTGGATGGTCTTATGTATATTTGCTCCTTTGCACCATTATGGACATTATAGACTCTCTTCCATGTGAATAGGCCATGGATGATTGAGGTGTATATATATGCTATTTTGGACTAGCAAGTGAGTAGGCCTTTTTGTGATGTTATCTTCTATTTGATGGCAGCATTTGATGGCTTGATATGCCTTTGTTTATTGTTAGCCAGGAGGCTCATTTTGTTATATTGATGTTGTTGTAGCCTTGCATATGTTGTGAGAATATGTGTGGAAGTTATTGGCTGCATTGAGTATTATTTTAATGTATTTATGTTGGTAGAGCCTCTTGTGATTTATTGTTGGGCCATATTAAGAGGAGTGGGCTCCTTGTGATGACCGGGGTCATGAGAGATAGACTAGTATGAGGTTCTTTGTAAGGATGCATGAAGTCTAGACCACCAGGGCACATTGGAGTTTTCCATGATTTGTAAGCAAGTGATAACATTGATAATGAATTAATTGGGATGGAAAAATTATAACTCATTTAAACAAGATAATGAATAGTTTTGAGCCTCATGGCTTAGTCCTAGGGAGGATGTTTTAGGATAAGCATGAGAAGGCCGTGAAGATGGTAAGCTAATCTCCCTTGGTCTCTCATAGGTTGAGATGACTCCACATGTCCATCAGGCTAGTGCCTTGTATTATTATGTTATGAGGATGGCATGTGATGACACTCCACTCCTACATGCGTTCCCCCTTTATGATTTATGATTATGCTTATTGGATGCATTTATGTCCTGATGAGTTTTATGCCTCTATGAGTTTATTCTTGTGGATCTATGTGAGTTATTTCTTGAGAGTCCTTGTTGGTTAGTCTCTTTGGTATTGAGTGTCAGCCTAGATGTAGAGTGTGTGTTGGGATGTTGTGTCATCTCCTAGCATGGGGGGTGGTTCCTTTGGTTCCACATGTTCGGGTGGTTGGTGCTTTTAAACCATTGGGATGTTCCTGTCTTTGGATTCTTCTTGTGTCAATGAGGATGCTTCTTTAGATAGTTCATGAATAATAATTGCAGCAAGAATGTAAATGATGGTGTGATTTATGTAATGAAGTTCTTATGTAATGGTTGTAACAGAAATCATGCTTATGAGAAATGATTATGTTGTTCTAGTTATTGTGATAGCTTTTGGTTATGGTATGTGATTGTAATGAAGAACCTTGAGTTGTATTGTAACATATTTATATTAAATGAAATGGATGCATGAGATGTGGACAAGTATTGTTGTTTAAAACGAAATGATGTATTTTGTATTCTTGATGAGCCATGTTAAAAGTAAATCAGGTAAATGTTATGATAATGGTATTAGATTTGAAATGATGTCTTTAACTAATGATTTAAGTAGAAGAAATGTTATGTCTTGATAGGATGTGTAAGTTTGAGTAATGTTGGAAGATATCTTAGGACTTGTTTATGAGTTGTGATTCAAGAATTTAAAATTATAGTATCATACTTTGTAGTTAGTGATCTAATGGTAGGATTGAAAATCTTATAATGTTTGGGATGCAATTGAATGTTCCTTATGAAAATATTGTATGGATGTCCCTAGTGAATGAATTGCTAATCTTATAAATAGAAATTACTAGTAAGTGTATGGGTAGATGGTAAAATGAATGCTTGTCTTTAGGGAAGGATTATAATGTATCATGTGTTATGGTTTAAGGTTATATCTCCATTTGGTGGATGCTATTAGTGGTTATGGAATTAGGATATTGTATCATAGTTTATGTTGAAATGAATTCGTGTAGTTACCTGATTTGTAATGAGATGATTGTTGGTTAATTGATATAGTGCAAAAGATTTTATGATTATTAAACGAGCTATGGGTTAAATTTTTAAGGATACTTTGTTAGTATTGCATTATGTTCTTTTGGAATCATGATGAAGTAATAGGTATGCTAGGAGCATAGAATTATAAATGACTATGTAGAAGCTAATTGTAAATGGAAATCACGTTAATGCAATGCAAGGGATTAATCTTGGTATGTGTATGGTGATGTTTATAGTTAGAGGTTGGTTAATGATAATAGGAACATTTGGACTTGGTGTATTAAATGAATCTAAGTGAAAAAGGAAATAATGGTGCATTGAAAGATAGAATATTATATTAAATAAAAGACTAAGAATGTTGCATATCATGAGTGTTAGGCATTGCTATGTTGCACCTATGTGTGTATAGTGATTAAGATTATGAGGTATTGAACTAGAAGAAAGTAAATGCTTATTTCTTATGTAGGTAGATTAAGTAATGTTGTTGAGATACCCAAGGGAGGCAGTAGTAATGATTTATTGTATTTCGCTTGCGTAATTGTTTGAATAGCTTGAGTGAATTATTCTATGTTCATAACACTTAAATGTTGTTGTGTGCTTGCTGCATTTCTTAAGTGATTTTATGTGTTGTATTGTTTTAAAAAAAATTAAATTAAATTAGCATGCTTTTAGCTATATTTCTCTGGGGTATTTTGGTAGGCATTATAATACCTGTTCCACAAAATACACCACCAATTCCTTTGCAAGTTCACGATCACCCAATTGAGAACTAGTTTCCATAACATCATTGTAAAGATTATCCCTTTTAGACAGTGCAATAAGTTAGCACATAATTTTTCTATAATTTCTTGAAAAATGCTATTTTTCTACAATTTCCTTAATTATTCTCTTAAAAATGCTCATGCTATTTTCTATAAATTTCTTAATTATGCTCTTAAAATGCTATATTCTATAAACAAAATAGGCACATATTTATTTGAATTTTTAAAAACCATCATTAGAGTAGAACAAGTGCTCCTTGAGGTTCAATTAATAAAAATGCATACTTGTTGAGCAACAAGATCTTTCTCTTCTTTCTCCTTGGATTTCTCTTCTTGCACAACCTCTAACTCATTCCACAAAATACCTATTCCACAAAATACACCAACAATTCCTCTGCATGTTCACGATCACCCAATTGAAAACTAGTTTCCATTGCATCCTTGTAAAGATTATCCTTTTTAAACAGTGCAATATGTTAGCACATAATATTTCTATAATTTCCTTAATTATGCTCTTAAAAATGTGCATGTGATTTTCTATAATTTCCTTAATTATGCTCTTGAAATACTATATTCTATAAACAAAATAGGCACATATTTATTTGAATTTTTAAAAACCCTTAGTAGAGTAGAACAAGTGCTCCTTGAGGCTCAATTAAGCAAAATGTGTACTTGTTGAGCAACAAGATCTTTCTCTTCTTTCTCCTTGGATTTCTCTTATTGGATAGCCTCTAACTTGTCCTTAACAAGCTCATCAACTTTTTTCATGTATTCTTGAATGAAATTTGAAAAAGAAATTCTTTGAATATTAGCTATTTAATTGTGCAAAAGATTTAAAATATTTATTAAAAAGAAACTTAAAATATTCATAGAGTCACCAGAGTGTATCAAGAACCTAAAGTAGGTATGGAAATACAAATTCAATCATATTATTCATCTAGGCAAGTTCCAAAGCCACATCTGGTCTGATCAAGTAATAGCATATGAACAAGCATGAAGCAAAGCATTCTTTCTTGCCCTGCAGTTCCAAATTGCAAAAGTAAGCCCCATTTCAATGCCCCAATCCAAAATGAAAATTCAAAATATACTTTACCCTGTGAGAGATAACAAACAACTATATGTTTTACCAATTGTATACCTATTCCACAAAATATACCACCAATTCCTCTACAAGACGATCATCTGATTGAGGTGAGGAGGCATTGGGATACAATATACTGATGAGAAAGTGTAGCAAGCTAGAGTTGTACTCATTGACATAAGTTATACTGATCAAGGAGCAAAGTTGAGGAGAATTGATGCATCGACAAAAACTATACCAATATTGGCATAGTAAACACTAGCAGCAATAGTGGAGAATTGTCTTGCCAATAGCTAATGAGGGTATCGGTAAGACTTATACCAATAAGAGTGGTGAAAACAAGATTCCATTGGTATATCCAAAGTGATTGGTATGGGTTAATTTGAGCCACCCTGACACCCGAAGAAATCATCAGTGAAACATATACTAATGGAACATACTCTATCGGGAAGACTTTTCTTATCAGTATGTTTCATTTCAGATTACCTCGATACCCAATGAAGGAGCAGATTGATTGAGTGGAGCAAAGACACTATCGGGAAGACTCATGGTGATGAAGCTGCTTGCATCGATATAGCCAAAGCGATCGGTATGTGTTACTTGGAGCCACCCCTATGCACGAAGAAATCATCAGTGAAACATATACCAATGCAACATACTCTATCCAGAAGACTTTTCTTATCGGTATGTTTCATTTCAGATTACCCTGATACCCAATGAAGGAGTGGACTGATTGAGAGGAGCGAAGACACTATCGGGAAGACTCATGATGATGAATTCGGTTGCATAGAGAGGATCTATGCTGATGGTGATGTCCATCGGGGAAACAATGCCTATCGTGATAACGCTAAATGAGCTCACCTGACACTCGATGAGAATATCGATTTGAGATATACTGATGAGGAGGAAAAGGAGTCATCGGCTTAGGGTATTCCAATAAGAGAAAGTAAGATGTCAAAGTAGATAAAGGGTTGTTTAGAGAGTGCCAAAAGGGAAATATTCATCGGGGAGACATATGTCGATGAGCTATTGTCATATTAGAATTCAAAACCAAAATTTTTAAAAGTCTTCTATTTAGTACTTGCAGTAGATATGCATCTATGGTTTGCATGAGGAAAATTTAATGAGAATTTCATTATTGCAAAATAATATGGTGGAACTAGAAATTGCCTTGTCTAAATATTGCATTGGTGAAAGAAGAATACATAGAAAGAACACATTGTGCCTTTGAAAAACAGAGCAGAGGATTGTAATTGCAAAAATAGAAACTTTGAATTCAATAGGAAAGAAGAGGGTGGCCAAGAGCCCTGACTCTAAGGCAAAGAAAGGAAAAACTAAAGATGCCTCCAATCAGGAAGTTAAACCAAGACATGATAGACCAAATGCAGGTACCCAGCCCAAAATCTAGAAGGTCGAAGCAACCCCTGTTGGGGAGAGACCAATTAGAAGACAAGTACAGAGAGGTCGGAGATGTCTAAACCAAGGTAAGGGGACATGAACTGTTTATGTTCCACTATTTGAGAAGGAGAAAGGAGATGTTGCTTTGCAATCCTTGGATGACAAATTTAGGTAAGCTAATAGTCCCAAATGTTTTTGTAAATATAAGATTTCTAGAGGTTTTGGCGAGGAATTATAATTCGATGAAGAGGTGCATTCAGCTCCCAAATGGGAAAGCATTTATTAGATTTTTTGTGGGTACCATAAATGAGGTTTTCAATTTAAACCCTAGTCCTAATAAGCCCTTGTCATTTGGGGAGTTGGAGAAGAATACCTCAGAATGGACACTACATATACCGACTAGAAATTTTCCATTCACAAGAGGTAGGTAGGAAAAATAACAAAGGAAGACGAGCTACCATTAAACATTGATTTGTTTTGACACTACTTGCAGTGCACATATATGTCGTGTGGGCAAGTAGAAGGGGTGGAGGTGCCTGATCTGGCAAGCACTGGGCTGCTGGTGTTAGCCTTTGATATACAAATGTATGAACCTAGGCCTTTTGACTATGCAACATATCTAGTGGAGAGGTTGCATGAAGTTTTTTTAAACGTTAGGGATGATACTCATCTCAATTTTAAATTTTATGCACTATTGATGCATCTAGTGTTATTTTATGGATATGTAAAGGGTTTTTGGCTTGAAGGCCTAAAATTAAATACCAAGAATAGGTAAGGTGAGGAGTAGCCCATCGAATTATGGACATCTCTTTGGGATTCTTGATATATGAGGTCCAACTATATTAAGTTTGAAGAACTTATCGTGATGCCATTGTACCGAATGTATGGGATTTCATGTGAAGGCTCTATCTCTGATGAGATTAAGAGGTTCCTAAGACCCAAGGATTATGATGAAAGACACATTGTTGATCATAACTGGGGGGACTGGTTTGTGAATAAGGATTTTACATGTTTTAGAGTATATGGATTTGAGGGGAGCCCCTACATGCTGCCAAAACTAGTACCAAACAAAATATCTTATCTAGAGATTGTGAGGCAATTGAGTGTGTCCAATGCTAAACATTTTGTAGATATGCATAAGCAAGCCTTCTTGCCTGGGACATTGAATTTTGGTGATTTCACCATAGTGTCAACCAAAGCTTATGAAATAATTGATAAGAAGCTGATAGAAGAATACAATTTGTATGAGCATTATACCAAGAAAAACTATGATCCTGAAGGATACATTCAATCTTGCAAGAAGAGCTAGAAATTGGGAGGTTATCTGCATGTCAGTATTGAGCCTGAAGATATCTTCAGGAACATGGAGGATGCAAAGGCCAAAGAGGTAAGTGATCAACTAAATAATGAACTGGCAGAAAAGAGACGGAGACTCGAGGAAATTGAAATCGAGGAGGAGGAGCCAGAAAGTGAATCTGATGAGAATGTAGTTTTCTCTAGATGGCAAGTACCAGAGAAGGAAGAAGAGCCAAACATGCAGGGGCAAATAGAGACAACATTAGAAGTTCATGATGACTCTCAGGTAGAGGATTTTTCTACGTTTGTTGTTGATGATGTTTTTATTCATTCCAAATAATTTAAAACATTCTTGTACAATTTTAAAGGGAATAAATTGAGGGACTCTATTCCCAACATAATACCTGATAATGAGGCTGCGTTGTTAAAGAAATTAAAAGAGGAAATTGATGCAGAGATAACCACAATGACCCCTCAAAAGGGGAGGAAACTTCTTATAGAGGTTGGGGTGATTTTGTTTCCCGGACGGGACCTCAGTGCTTCTTTTATCTTTGACAGTTTATTGCATTCAAAAAATAAGGAATTCAAATTAGATATACAGGGTATAAATGATGTATTTATTGGTTCAAGATTTGAATAGGATGAGGAATCTTTGAGGTTATGGGCTTTGTACCCTCCCCACAAGAGACCAAAGATCATTGATGTTGACAAGGCCTTTGGCCATATGATGAAACTAAAAGTTGGTGAAATTGATCCAATTGTTTCTACTGATATCGGAGTGGATATTTCAAAATTCAATAAAGCATAGATGGTTAGAGTATTGAAGGAGAGGAACAAGTACAAGGTGTTGTATGAAGAAATGCTACGGAGAAGTGGGCAACAGGTGCCAATGGTTCTTACTCCAGATAGTTGTCAATGGAAGAAAAAATGCGAGGAGTTGCAACAAGAAAATAGAAGGATATTAAAACAGATGCAAAGTGTGAGGGAAGATACTGCTGGTGTATTACTAACTAAAAGATTTGAGGTTTTACAAGGCTTTTTGAAAGAATTCTGGACAGTGTTTCAAAAGAACATGGACAATGCAGTTTCACACAACAAAATTTCAAACAGATTGGGAACAAGGTTGAATGATAAAATAATGGACAAAGCGGAAACAAAAGAAATTGAAAAAATAAAGAGGTTGTTGGCTAAAGACAATAAATTTGATGAACAGTTACAATTTGAATATGATGAATGCAAAGACACTGTTCAACATGGTTTCCCACAGTTAACTGATCAGAAGGGTGAGCTAAGGGATAAATATGTGTGGATCTCTAAATGTCGTAGTCTTCTCAATGCCACCCTTGATATTGCCCAAATTGAGGGAACAGAATTGAAAGAGACTGTGAAACAGATGGAAAAATTTGTCATGCTAGAAGTCATTGTCAGGGATATCATCCATGATGAAAACACATATAAGTCAGAGAAGACTTGGAGCATATCTAGAACTGTGGCAAGATGCTGGGATACTAGACCCAATGTCTAAGTTGGAGCCCAGAGTCATGTTTTTCTATATTTTTATAATATGTTCATATTGTAAAGACAATTTTTAGGAAGTTAGTTTTTAGTTAGTTTTTGTTAGTTTTAGTTTTAATGAAAGGGCATGCCCTTTCACTTTCAAACTGAATCATCATATATAAATGGAGGATCTTTTAGAACAAGTGGGGGAGATACCTAAAATTTTATGATCTTATCAAGACAATTTTATACAACACTTATGCAGTTTGTTTTCTAGAAATATCAAAGGTGATGGATGATACATATTGATATCAAACTGGTTTGATTATCTATTTTCAATATAAATTTCAAGTGTTCTTCATTCTCAATGGTATATACTTTTCAATTGATTGATTAGTTCCATGTGATAAATCTATTTTATTAGATTGTGTCAATGTGCTATCTTATGCTATTGTGATTGAGACCAATTTCCAGTTTGAGCATCAGTTTGAAAGGTTGGTTGGAAAGTTTCAAATTGTCTCATTGGTCTTTTAGAGCAGAGTTAAAATTCAATAAGACTAACTACATTTTATATTTCAATTATAATCCATATAGATGCTTTTGATGTGATGGTCTTATTTTGAAAAATTTATTAAAACTGTCTCCATGGTTATACATAGGATCTTTCAATTTGAAATAGTATGAAATCAGTAAGGGATGAAGGCACTCTTCTATTGTTGATCCGATATAATTAAATTGAGTATTTTTAGAAGCAATATTCATCAAGGAATCATACTTTAAATTTATACAGGCACAACTTCATAAACATTTATAGGTAAGCTTTTCATAATTTTCAGCAAGCAATAAATATAACCAGACAGAATTCAAGAATCATTTGCCTCCTCAAAAATTTGCTATAGAAAAGCCTTTAACCAGAATTCAAGAAGTTCATGTTTCTCATCCTAATTAAAATTCAAGATCATTACAAAACTATTCAAATGCTAAATTACATCCCACTTTAACTTAAATGAAAGAACCAATAGAGAAGTTCCTCTCACCCTCTGAGCAAGACCTATCAAATCAAAGTTATCGTGCATATCTATAGATTATGGAAGCCTATCATAATTTTCATCTTTTACATAAATTTAATTCAAAGCCTCATTAACAATAACTACATTGTTGCTCTGTACTGCAACCATGTATGACTTCACAAGATGGAGATGTCCAATGTGGATAACAAATAGAACAAAACAAAAGATAGTCATGAAATTTTTCCAAACCAAATAGCTGGTAAAGAGACCATATAGAAAAACTTAATACCCAAGTGAAAGACATCTCGGTAATCCTAAAAATAGTTAAAGAAAAAAAAGAGTTTAGAGCCATACCTTATGCATGATGTCAACCACTAGTGTGTGGTCTACCCTAAGGGCAAGGACATTCAAGAGATCATTAATAAGATCTGGGTGTTCTTGCAAATAAAAGTGTACAACTTTGTAGTACAATTCAACCTTGGCCACTTTAACTATAACATCTTTGAATTGCATATGATTCGATGCCTCTAGGGAATGCTTCATGATAGTAGTGGCAGTATTGTCATATTCATCATCTTGAATATATAAATATGTAAGTTCCTTCCAGTGCTGTTGCTCATCACTAACACGAATATGAGTTCATCAAAGTGACCCCTATTTTGATAGTAATCACTGACCTCTTCCAAGTCATCCACTTGGAACAATAAATGAATGTCAAAATCACAAAAATTATAAATTTCTCACCTTCACAGTTACACATAACACTACAAATGTTGTTAGGATTAATGACAGTCCCAAAGACCTTGAGAGGGGGGGGGGTGAATCAGTGTTTAACCAGTTGACAAAATATTTAAACTTATTAAGAACTTTGCATTCCAAAATAGTGTATCGGTAAATAAGAATTAATGCAACAAATAAGAATAACAAAGACAACATAGAGAACACACCATAGCACAAGATATTTAACGAAGAAACCTAGTGTAGGAAAAACCTCGGTGGGATTTGTGACCCACAATATTCACTCACTAGGCAATGAATAAATATTACTTACAATGAGGGGCCTACACATGCAGGAAGGCCAACTTCCTAGAGCTCACTGCTCAATAAAATTCACACTGACTACAAAAGTGAATTATGAAATCTAATACAATGTACTACTTCAAATTGGCATCAACTATGCCAGGTTCAGTATCGATTTAAGCTCAGTCTATAACCAAAACCTTATACAAAATTTGCCTTATGCATTCGCATATAACATCCTTCTTTTTTCTTATTTTCTACATTATCTCATACCATCATACTCAAAATGACCTATAAGATCTCATACATATATATGAGTCTTTTATAATATTTCATATCGGCTTTACAAAAGATAATTACATTAAAATACAATAAACAAAAGTTTATTCCCTATCAGCTGGGGTGTCGGTATGCATTGTTACCACTATTGTGAAGTACTTGTAGGTGTATGTAGAAGTCTATTGATAGTGTCAGTGGCTTACCAGAAGGTTGCCAGATGGTTTCCATCAATGACAACATCAACTATTCTCATAAGAGTGTAGAATGCCAACAATCTCCCCCTTTGGCATTGATTGAAACACTCATGAGAAAAATCCAAAAACCTGTTCCAAAAACTGAAGTCCAAAAAGTTTCCAAAAAGATGTGCTCCCCTTGAGGAAATGATCTTCTCTGAATAAGTATTTTTCTCTCCACTACTCCCCCTTTGACATCAATGACAAAGGTTGTCAAATATAGTCAAATGAGTGCAAAAATTTCACCTCAAATATTTGTAACCGATTGGTTACAATCTGAAAGATGTTTGCCAAAACCAAATTTAGATTCTACATGAATCTTTTGCTATTGTTTAGGGTTTGTTGGCATATGGACACTCCAATGAGACACTGTGTGTGATTGAAGGTTTTGTCATTGATGGCAACCTTGCAATCCTATGGCACTGGAAGACATTATATTGGCAAAGCATTACTTAGGCAACCTTGCAATCCTATGGCACCGACAAGACATTATATCGGCAAAGCATTACTCAAACAAGATAGTGCACCAGCATCAACAAGATCAATCTACACCGGCACTGGCACAGAAGATGTACACTGACACAAAAAAGAACATGTATACCGGCACTGAGGCCGACAAAATTTTTGATATGTAATATTTTGTTTATTATTGTAAGCCAACTTGGCAAATTGTAAAATGACTCTTGTATATAAAAGAGATCATTGTAGGCATTTGTAGGATATGGATAGGAAGCATAATAAATTATAAGGCAGACCTAAAGTGCGAATTGTAGGTCAAGGGTATATGTAAAGAACCGAGCAAGAACCGGTACTGAATCTGACATTGAAGATGCTATTGTAAAGCAGTATAGAATATTGGATTTGTGTAAATCTTCATTGTAAGTCAGTGTGACTTCTTATTGAGCAGTGAGCTCTAGGCAGTTTACCTTCCTGCATGTGCAGGCCCCTATTGTAAGTAATATTCTCTTATTGGCCAGTAAGTGAATATTGTGGGTCACAAATCCCATCGAAGTTTTTCCCACACCGGTTTTCCTCATTAAACATCTTGTGTTATGGTGTTCTTTTCATGTGGATGTTTTTAATTTTGTTATTTGCATTAATTTTTGTATATCGGTATACTGTTACTTTATGTTCTGCATATTCAGTTTCAAGAAAATTACATTACCAGTCAGATACTGATTCACCCCCCCTCTCAGTATCTGTGGGAACCCTAACAATTAGTATCAGAGCTTGGTCCTCTATTTTCAAAAGCCTAACAGCTCGAGGAAGATCTTGACACTGGTAAAGATGGAAAATCTGATGAAGCAGCTTGAAGGAGCTCTTACTGACTATGATGCAAAGAAGTTAAAAAATATCAAATTAGAAGATGATTTAAAAGTAGCTCAGGACATTATTCAGGCACTTCAAGAAAATCTTACTGTTACAAGGAATAAGAGAAGATAACTTTGTGAAAAATTGCAAAATGAGAATGATGAAAAGGAATCACTAAATGATATGATAAGCAAATTGAAACAAGAGATCATGACAACAAAAAATGAAATGCAGGATATGACTATGAGATTTTGCAAAGAGATTGAGGACAGAAAGAAGAATGAAGAAGAATTGACCAGAAGAATAAGTGATGCAGCAAATGAGACCACAAGACTTAGCTATGAAAATGACATGTTGAAGACAGATCTGATGCATACTCAAAATGACTCAAATGAACTAATGAGACAAAAAGAAATCTTGGAAAGGGAATTGGAAACTGCAAAAAAACACAAAGAAAAATTCAAGAAAAGCTCAGAAGAACTTGGTACCTTATTGAAGAATCAAAAACCCAAAGGTGACACTTCTGGAATTGGATTTGAAGTTGGAGAAAGCTCCGGTACTGCAAATACCCAGGATCACAGCAAACCGGTAAGACCTTCTAATACTTACAAATTCAATAGAAAATGCTTTAACTGTAATAAATATGGTCATAGGGTGAATGAATGTAGATCTGGGAATGATCAAAACATCAATCCTCCCACCGGTCAATGCACCAAATGCAACAAAATTGGTCATAACTTTGAAAATTGCAGAATGAATGTAAGATGTTATGTTTGTGGAAGATTTGGTCATTTATCAAATAAATGCATAACACAAACCGGCATAGGTAATGGGAAAGCTATTCAGAAAAATAATGTAACTTGTTATTCATGTAACAAGATTGGTCATATTGCTAAATTTTGTTGAAGTAAAGGTACACTAGTAGATAACAAAAGCACTAGTTTGAAAGGTAAAGAAAAGGTTGAAGAAGTTAAGCAAAAGTTCTCAAAGCAATGGATTAGAAAAGGTGATCTAAATATTGGGGATACTCCACTGGTAGAACCAACAAGTGCTCCACCAGAAGGACAGAGCAATGCTCCACCAGTAGGATGTTCTTCATCAAATTGAAGAAAATTATCCTGAGGGTTTGGCAATGAAAATGACATGTGCTATTATTCCCTCAGTTAGAGAAAAGAAGTTGAAAATCTTTCATTATCGACAAATAAAGTTGAGCTAATAGATTATTGACAAGCAATTAATGTGGTAGGTAGTAGAAAAGACTTTATAAAATAAGGTTTTTGGCTCCATTTCATTTCACCATGAATTCAAACTTTCAGAGAGCGTGAAGATTTTTGAGCTAAGGCATTCTGAGCAAAGAGGCAAAGCACTTCAGCAATCAATCCATCCAAAGGCAGAAAAAGGTATTTATCATCATGGCATCCTCCTCTGCACCTGAATTCATAACAAACCCTACAGTAGTCGAGGTTATAAAATGACCTAGGCCCGTGTTTCAGCTAGTTCCCGAGGTAGCTAAGAAAGATGACAACATAGGTGCTTTTTCAAAAATTCCAAAAGGTGTTGTTTATGCAGAAGACCCTAGAATGTATATTCATTGCAACATAGAGGAATTAGGTGATGAAGAAATAAAAAACATGTATAAGTCTATTATATGTGACAACTCCGAGAATGTGAAACCTGAACATAAAATTGTTGAAACCTTAGGATTCACTGAAATCCTCCGCATTCCTAAATTTCCCAAGGAAGTGGTTAGGATAGTTATGAGTAGGGTACATGGTTCATTCTTTTGGCTTGAGTGAGTGCATAAAATTACAAAGGTAGATGTGAAAGCAGTAACAGGTTTACCTTCTACCGGTAGCAGACATGACAAAACCAAGAAGGTCTCCAATGACTTCGTAACAAACTTAACTGGTGCAACATCTGACAAGAGATCATTGAGGGTTAATGATGTGACCGATACAAATGTTAGATTTGTTAGCATGATTCTAGGTTACAAAGCAACTCATGCTAATAGGTTTAACTCAGTTTCCAGTTTATGCATAAAAAGTGCTCATGACATGGTTAAGGACAATGTAAAAATTGATATCTGTGAATGGTTAGAAGATGAGTTAATTGACAACTTAGCAAAAATCAAGAAGGATAAGAAAGGAACCTTTAGATTTGGAAATTTACTTGTATGCTTAATACTACACATAACCAAACAGGCTCCTAATATAGGCAACAAGGATTTTGGGTTCGACATACCGGTAGGAAAATAATTGTTTGACTTATTCAACAACATGGGTGAAAACAGAGAAAAGAATATCAATGAGTATTTTCAAGCACTAAAGGTCAAAATGAATAAAAGAATCAGACTATCACAAGAAATTGTCAACAAATACAAGGATGATATATGCTTTGTGATAAAAAAGGATGAGATCTAGATGGAAGCAGTCATCCCAAGAACAATCTGGGTTACAAAGATGGGGTATGAAATAGATGACCACATAGTGGAAACTTATGCCAAAGCACTTCTCGAAGCCCCCAATGAACCAAAGGAAGAAGTATTTGGTAGTGCTGAGACCATTGAAAGTCAAATTCAATCTAAAAAGAGAGTAAAGAAAGTTGAGGTATTTGTGAGGAAAGGAACCAGACAAGCAAAAGCCATAAAGGAAGATGTATTAAAGAAAACCAGCATAACTGAAGATGAGTTGGCAGCCCAACAACTTGAAACTCATCTATCACCGGTAGATACTTCCTCAGAAGGAGATATGCCAACAACTTTCAAAAGAGTTGTTAGGAAAAGAGACCCCTCACCAGTATCCACTCCTTCACCTAGAAGGACAAGACAGAAGCAACAAGCTGTGAGGTCTCTGATCAAGAAAGCCACACCTAAGAAGAAGCTGACCCCCAAAAAGAAGAAGAAGACAAACGCTGACTTTGCCCCTCTTGACATACTACTGAATGAGATCATAGAGGAAGGTAAATTGAAAAACATAGGAAAAATCTATGACACCCTATCAGATGATGAGAAAGGACAAGTCGAGGAGAGTGTTATATTACACATGGACATGTATAAAATTTTTTTGATGCAAGTCCTAAATGAAATTCCTGATGAACTATATAAAAGACTTGAGGCCAGAAGGCAAGGAATAATTGAGTTGGATAAGAAAATAAAAATAGAGAAATTACTTGCAGTATAATCGGTCAACTCACCTAAGGAAATTGATGATTTGATAGCTCAGGCCAATCAGACAGTTTTTTCCACTGCACACCGGCAAATATCACTAATGGCAGGTAGAGTTACTGAAGTTTCAGAGGAAACAAAAAATGGTTGGGATATATTCTTGGTTGAAAAAGAAAAACAAGAAGAATATAGGAATCCCAAGCCCATTCTGGTATATCAAAAGGATAAAGGGAAAGGTAAAGTTGGTGGACCACCAAGTATCAAGATTAGAGACAACTTACCCCCACCTCCTTTAAATACTCCACCGGTAAAAACAACAACTGCAGAAGACCAACTGGTAGCTGAGAGCATGGACATAGAGGATAATAATCCTAATCCTGAAGTCCTATATACTGTGAATGTTGATACACAGAAAATCAACATAGTGGTAGATAAGGATACAACAGATAAATCAGAAAATAGAGAGCAGCCAGAAATAGGAAACAAAGAGCAATCGGCAGTAGATTCATAGAAAAAGATGGAATCTGGAACACAAATAGAGAAACCAATAGAGCTAAAGGCTCCAGAAAAGATGCCACTGGTAAGAAATGATGCTGGAAAACCAATGCTTAAAGAGATGGAGACACAAACAGACCTACCAGAGGTCAATACTAGCATTGTCACTTCCACCGGCACTCAGTTTGTTGGGTCACCATCAAATGTAACAGAGGTATTGCTCGAATCTATCAAGAAAATAACTGATTATAGCTCACAAGCCTATAAAGCGATAGATGATTCAATTCCAGTTTTGAAATCAATAGCTCCCAATTGTAATATAGCCAACAAAGATTCTTTAGGCCAGTTGGATACACTTTGTAAATATATTTCTAGAAATTTTGAGCAAACAAAGGTAGAAACTGTGAAGGAAAGTGTAGAAAAAGAGAAACATAAATTCTTTGAGGAAGGAATAAAGAAGTGTAACAGGGAATTCGACACACTTCTACCGGAACTGTGCAATTTATTGAAAGAGTACAAAACTCTATACAAAGACACCTGTAAGATAAACTTTTTGACCATAGATGTAGATAAAAAGATGAGCAAGGTACAGGAAGAGATCAATAAACTTGCTGCTAATTTTGTTAACTCACCGGATACATTATCGGTTTTTGAGGAAAAGATAACAAATTTTGAGGAAGAATTGCTCAAATTAGAAAGAGAGAAAGAGAAAATAATAAACAAGGCAAAATTTTTGAGATCTAAACTAAGTCCAAGATTGGACTATTTAGCATCTCTGTGAAAGGAAATCTCAGAGGCACTAACACAGGGTAACAAAACACCGGCAGAGCACTTGCAGCATCTCATCGGTATAGTATACAGAACTGAGATAGCAATAAAGGAGAGCAAGAAGTTTATGGATGGCATAAACTTAATTTTGGGAGATATTCTTCAGATAATAACCACCCAGCTACAAGGTTGAGGTTATGAATTGGTACAACTACAAAATCTACTAGCCTTTGTCATTGATGCCAAAGGGGGAGTAGTAGATGAGAGAATTCAAAACACAGGGATCACATGCTCAGGGGAGCTCTCACATTTTTGGTAACATTTTTGGTCTACACATTTTTGGATATCTTTTTGAAATTTCTCATGAGTGTTGCCATCAATGCCAAAGGGGGAGATTGTTGGCATAAGGACACTCCAATGAGACATTGTGTGTGATTGAAGGTTTTGTCATTGATGACAACCTTGCAATCCTATGGCACTGGCAAGACATTATACTGGCAAAGCACTACTCAGGCAACCTTGCAATCCTATGGCACTAGCAAGACATTATACCGGCAAAGCATTACTCAAACAAGATAGTGCACTGGCATTAGCAAGATCAATCTACACGGGCACCGGCACAAAAGATGTACACTGGCATAGAAAAGAACATGTATACCGGCACTGAGGCCGACATGATTTTTGATATGTAATATTTTGTTTATTATTGTAAGCTGACTTGGCAAATTGTAAAATGACTCTTGTATATAAAAGAGATCATTGTAGGCATTTGTAGGATATGGATAGGAAGCATAATAAATTATAAGGCAGACCTAATGTGCGAATTGTAGGTCAAGGGTATATGTAAAGAACCGAGCAAGAACTGGTACTGAATCTGGCATTGAAGATGCTATTGTAAAGTAGTACAGAATATTGGATTTGTGTAAATCCTCATTGTAAGTCAGTGTGACTTCTTATTGAGCAGTGAGCTCTAGGCAATTTGCCTTCCTACATGTGCAGGCCCCTATTGTAAGTAATATTCTCTTATTGGCCAGTAAGTGAATATTGTGGGTCACAAATCCCACTGAGGTTTTTCCCACACTGGGTTTCCTCGTTAAACATCTTGTGTTATGGTGTTCTTTTCATGTGGATGTTTTTAATTTTGTTATTTGCATTAATTTTTGCATACCGGTATACTGTTACTTTATGTTTTGCATATTCAGTTTGAAGAAAATTACATTATCGGTCAGATGCTGATTCACCCCCTGCTCTCAGTATCTGTGGGAACCCTAATAGGGTTGCCTCAGTCTATTGGATCGTGTCGGTGAGATAGTGCATGTGGTCTTCTGGTGATCTCTCTCCTTGAAGTAATGCCTTAGAGATTTCATTTCTCAGAGAGATAAGATTGTCCAACTTAAGACCAATTTTATATTTAATTTCTTTGGCATTAGACTTAATCCTTGCCTTCTCTTTCTCAAGTTTCTCCATTTTTTTCTCAAAACCTTCTATTTCCTACTCAATAACTGATATAAGTTTGGATGAACCAATTATGTTATCAGCTATGTCATCTATTTCTTTCTATACTTTGCTAATTTCCTTTTCTAAGTGCTCTGTCAAAACATGGGGTTTGCATGTTTCCTTGTAAAGCTCCTTGTATTCTAAAATTTTAGAGTCTAGTGTTTGTAATAGTGTTAGGCCCAATATGGAAAGCTAATGTACTGAGAGGGGAGGGGTGAATCAGTACATCAAATATTTTTCTTAACAATATCTTTACTGTTAAGCATAAACTAAATAGTGCAGTAACATAATATAATGCTAAAACAAATAAATAACAATCATACATGATTCACTTCATAACACATATATTTTAGTTAGAGAGAAAAATTGCAATGGGGATGGCACCCACAACTTCACTACTACAATAATAAAGGTTGCTCGGTTAGAGCTACATGTCTATCTATTTCTGATAGCTTACCTTGTTAGGAGTATCAAGATCTATTAGATCTACCTTGCTAAAGGATTTTACAACACTTAGTCTAAATGTTGCACCTGGTTAGAGGCTTAAAAATTTATAGACTTGATTAGAGTCTTTTACCCTATTAAAGGTTTCTCTTACAACTTCAAAATATTACAATAAAATCATTACAAATATCTGCAACTTTACATCTAGAATGTTATAGCAGATTCTATGTGCTCAGAATAAGATTACCTTGCTTATAGCATACCTCGATAACCCATATAGTAACTTGGTAAACCCTTCTATTTACTCTGTTCTTTGACTATTCTCTGAAATCCTTCTTGGTGACCTCTATGTCTCTGTAATAGTCATAACACTTAGTGCTTTCACATTTCTTGCTTCATATATTTCTATATCTTCCTTTCTGTCATGCTACATGTATATGTGTGATCTTAATCCATGTTGTATAAATAGATCTCTTATGACGGTGATCCATTCATTGCTTCAATCTTACAAACATGTTTTATCGAATGAATAACCATGCAAAATATTTCATTGGTTAGATGACCTCGAAATCATACACAATCTTTAAGTGCAATTTCCAATGTGATAACGGTTCTATGTTCCTTGATCTTGTAACATGTTTCCATATGTATGTCCAAGTTCAATGAATCTGGTAACATGTTTCACTCGGTGTATATCAACTCAGTGTGTCATCTTCACTGCTCGGTAGACAGCTCGGTGCATACTGGGCTCTTGACTACTTTCTTCTATAACCAACTGGACTGTGCATACCGACTGGATATTTCAGTAGAGATAATCGACTAGAGTATATAGAATAAATTTGAACATAAAATTAATGGAAACTTGATAAGTAGTAACAATCTCCCCTTTTGACATTAATTGAGATGTTTGACAAAAACTACTTTCAAAGTTATAACTCAATAATCTATATACTTTGCAAAATTTGACTATACTGACAGTATATACAATAGTCAATGAAATAGTAAATCTAGATATACTCCCCTTATCAATATACTATACAGAACTCTGATTTGTATGCTCGGTGATCTGCTCTTGTTCTTTTCTTACTATTCTGTTCACTGCTCGGTTCACTGCTCTTGGATACTTTTCTTACTCTGCTCAGTATACTCCCCCTCTTTACTACACTCCTTTTGTTTGATACTATACTTTGATGCTTTGAATACTATATCACTCCCCCTTTTTGACAAACATCAAAATTTAGTTACCATTCGGTGGTGGCAACTGGTAAAAAATGGATTTGTACTTTGTCCGGGTTTCGATGAGAGCGACAGAGAGGGCATCCTTTACACTGTCTATTAAAGAATTCAACACTTGACTATCAGCCAATAATGATATTAAACCATCTAAAGTGCTTCCCTCTTGTGTAGTAGATAAGTATGTGGCTCGGTTGATCTATTCTTGGACGGATGAAAGATGAGGAAGAAATAATGTCTAAAGTGTCATTATGTCCATCCTGATCTTGTGTTCATCATTTCTTAGGTCCAATTGTTGAGCCATGAGCTGTTGTAACTTTGTATAGAAATTCTGAACTGAATTGGGCTCTATGGTCAACTTATTTGAGAGATCAGTGATCTCTTTCTCAATTGCTTCTATTTTATTTTTGATGTCTTTAATGAATAAAGAAAATGTATAGAGTTTCTGAAATAAATAAAGAATGTTCTTGAATTGAGGGGACAACTTAGCAATAAATTTGACAATTTTAACTTTGCCAATAGCTATAGCTTTCTACACCTCTTGTATCATTTTGTAGTGAGCTCCTTGTCTTTTAGCTTGCTCAAATATTCAGATGCATCTACTCCAAATGTCTCTATCTTGGTTAGGAGTTCATCCAGTTGAATGTGGATGGCTGCATCTTTGGTTATTGTAGCTTCAAGTAGCATATCTGTTAAGAGTGCTTTCACCTTCTGAATTACTTTATTTTTCTTTTGAATAGCTAGTTGCTTCTCTTGTTTGGCCTTTGCTTTGCATAGTTCACCGAAATCAATGAGTGCTTGCCCCTTTAATTTGGATATATCAACATTGGGCAAAACTATTGGTTTTGACAAATCTACTTTGAAACTATGCTTTTTCATCTTCTTTTCTTTACCTTTCACCGATTGAACTAAGACAATGGCTTGTGAGGCTTGATGACCCTCGGTAGGTTGCTCGGTAGAGGCAAAACTTTGGTCCGTTTCTTTAGCCTCTATAGTGTCCTTTGGTGTCTCGGTACTCGATGTCTCAGTTGCAACATTTTTAGTGCTAGAAGGTGTTTGAGAAGTCTGTTCTTGAGTAGTACCTTCTCTGGCTGTAGACTTGTGACCTTTGGTGCCCTAATCCATATCTTGAGGGGCTTCGATTGAGATAGGTTGATTGACTGGTGGATAAGGCAGAACTTGTTCCAAGACTGATTCACTGGATACAAGTTTTGCATATGCATTGCCTTCTATCATTTCCTGTTTAGGTGCCTCTGTATCCATGATATCTTCATCTATTTGAATGGTGTCAGCAGGGTCTTTCTCAATAACATCAGGATCTTGCTTGGTGACATCAACTACTTCAACTTCAGCTTGCTCACTGGCATCCTTGTTTCTAAAGATTTCCTACCACTTTTCTTTTGTCTCATTTTCCACTTCAAAATATAGCCCATTCATCAGTTTCAAGGCTTTTTGTTTGACGAGGAACTTTGTGTGGTAGGTTGTCAGATTTTCTTTTATTTTAGCTACCGACATGTCAGGAAAGAGATGTACTAGACTTCTTTTTCTGATATGTTTCTTCGAGTCTAGGGCATATTGCCACCTATTATCAATATGTGTATATAATTATTTTGGAGGAGAATTAGAGACTTCTAATGGGACCAATGAAAATTTTAGAAGTGTGCAGATGACAACTTCTTCTATTTGTCTCTTTTCATCATCATTTCTGGATTCATACTTAACATATCTGAATCCTCCAAATCCACCATATTCCTTCAGATTAGTACAAAAATTTTCAACACTATGTACATTTACCTTCTTACTCTTGACAATCTGAAATTTTCTTGCATCCTCAGATTCGGTGTCATTAGACTCTTTTGCCAAAATGAGTCTCTGAGTAGATTTCTTGTAAATTTTTGTTACCTTGGGAATAGTAACACTCTTTGTTGTCTTACTCGGTGAAGCTGCAGATGCTCTTGTGTTAGGTCGCTTTGCTAGTGGAGTCAGTGAGGCCTTTGATGAATCTTGTTTCTTTCTTTTCAACACTTTTCCCTTAGGCAATTCGGTGTTCAATGTTATAGCTGCCTCTTGGGCTTTAGATCCCTCTTCGGTAATGGCTATAGTGCCTTTGACAGATGTGGAGGAAGAATCTTCTCTGAATTTCTTCGATAATGCCTTTATCATCTTTGTTGCCTTTCTTGTAGCTTTGGGTACTACAATGCTCATTTTTACTTTTTCCTTCACTTCTTCATAGGTTCCATACCTCAGCTCGGTAGCATGTCTTGGCAATGTAAGAAATGCATCAATTTTCTGTTGTGTGATGTCAAAATCAAGGCAATGTAAGAAATGCATCAATTTTCTATTGTGTGATGTCAAAATCAATCTCGTAACCCATAGGTAATAGAGATTGAGTTCTTGGTTCCACAACATTCACATAACAGTAATCAATGTCTACTTCAAAACATATGTATCTTTGTATTTCTCCACTAGCTTGGGTGGAATCCGGTACTTGTTGTGCATTTTCTCTTGAAACTTACTGAAGTAATCATCCATAATATCATTAAAATTATCACCTAGCTTCTTAATGAAGTCATTGATCTGATGGGTGATTTGTCGGTGTAGTTCCCAAACAACTTTACTGACTGATAGAAAGAATTTTTCAAAATAGATAAACATGCATACAAGTAGTGATCCAAACTTTAGTGTATTAGCCAAGTTATTCTTCTTTGGCTTCCTGATGGTGTTCAGATTCTCAAATAGGTTTTTCAACAACACCTCACATAGATCAATTTTCATGCCTTTCTTCACAATTTTATATGCTAAGTCTACTGCTGCACAGGGTATACTATTTTCCCTTGCTGATTGGAAGAAACAGTAACCTATTACTCTAATGGCAAATTTTAGTTTTGCATCAGTGACATTGTTCAATTTCAGTCCTCTGCAATCTAATTCCACTCCAGTTAAACTAATCAATTCCTTTTGTGATATCATCTTTTGAGCTCGAGAATGATCATAAATAGGGTAACCGGTAATCAAATGAATGATTTCCTTGGCAATCTTAAACAGTTGCTCTTCTAGCCACATGAAGTCATCATGAACTCTGCTCAGAACAAACTTGACCCACTGGGATTTGAACACACGGGGATAGGTTAGGGATTTAGTTAATCCCTTGATCTTAATGTGCTCATACTTGTTGTCCAATTTACCATCGGTGCACAATTCATCATATGTGTCTTTGATTTCAACATGATCGAGTTCTTCAACATGACATTTGGTGAAGAATCTCACATCCTCAACTAATAACACTCTATCCGAGATGAGTGAAAATGCAGTTTTGTCATCCGGTTCAGATGCAACTTTGGGAGTTAAAGAGTATTTTAGTGAGGGCTTTTCAACATTCTTAACAATGATGGGATCTTGGATCTTAGGTGCCATTTGTAGATTTCAGATAAAAACTAACAAAAGATCCTTAGGGTTTGAGGATTTTCAAACAACAGACGCTTCACACTTAGCAGATAATAACAACTTGATAAGATCGGTAAACCAGCTTAACAATGCATTGAGATTAATGTAAATACCTTGAATTTTGCTTTGTAGGAGGTTTGATCACCTTTGATTTGCTATGCTCTACTCTCTCGAAAACTTGGTAAGTGAAAATGACTGTGTAAATGCTTTAAGTACACAATATACCTTATCGGGCTCTGTGCGGGTTAGGTCAAAAACATTAAATGCACTTAGTTCCACTAAACTGTCTTCCTTTTTTTTGCACTTTAACCGAGTAACCAAACTTCCTTCATTTACCAACTTGATAGGTTTCCTATATTCACCGACTTGACAGGTTTCCTATATAGTGCTCCAAAAGACTTTGATAGAACTACTACATCTTAATTATGCAGATTTTGAATTAAGTACATAATAAAATTAGAACTGTTAAGATTTAACCTTGAGAGAATGCAGTCCCTTCATACCTTTACCGATTAATTTGGAATAGGAGCACCTAACCTGGTAGGTAGGGTGCTTTCTTCATTTGACACAATTTCCTTCTTTTTCCAAATCATCTTTAATTTTTGTTTTATTTCCTCAGTGTCTTTTCTAAGTTGATCTCTGCAATCTCCAGCCAAGTGTCCAACTTTGTGACAATGAAAACATGGCATACCAGGATTTCTCCATGATCTTCGGTTGTTCATCCCAAACCTTATAAAGCAGTTGGCACTTATATGTCCATATCTTCCACAACATTCACACCATATCCTTGTATTGTAATCCCATGGTACTACAACATATTGTCAGTTAAGATCTTTGTGGGTTCAGTAGCTTCTAGTATTTGCTCGGTGTGCATACCACATATAGTTCTTTTGCTTATACCAACACTTCTCGGTACTATGTCCATATCTATTGTAGTTTTTACAAAACCCTTTGAATTTTGCCTTCTGATAATTGTTAATAAACTTTGTCCTAAATTGATTAGATGTGTGACCATATTTATTGCAATTGTAACAATAACTATTGGACTTAGTGACATTCGGTTGCTTACCTTTTCTGATTTGGCACATGTTGGTAGTGTGACCTTGATTTCCATAGTAGTTGCAAATAGGCTTCTTTCTTTTGATGTTCTTCTTGATTCCAGCTTGCTTTGATGATTCTCCTCTCTTGGTAGTATGGATTCCCTTCTCGGTATTGTCTTTTCCTTTGTAACCAAGTCCTGCATCTTTGTTGGGTCTTCTTCTGTTTAGTTGCTCATCCAACATCTTTGATGCTTCATAACTCTTCTTCAGTGTTTCTTTGGATTTCTTCTTTGTTCATTAGTCAACCTTGATACTTCAAGTCTCAATGCTTGATTCTCATCGTCTTTCAAATTTGCTTCATGATGTGCATAACCTAGTTGATCTGACAGGTTTTGTTGAATTCCAGTCATCCTTGCGATTTCATCATTCTTATCAGATACTGAGGCTTCAAGTTGTTGTTTCTCTCTTTCTAGATCTCTTACTTTATCCTCGGCTGTCCTCAATGCATCAAGATTTTCAGTCATGTGTGTGCTGAAATGTTCATGTTCTTTTTTCATTGCTTTTAGTTGATCAGTCAGTGCTTTGTTCTTTTCTTTCAATACTTCAATCATTTCTTCAGTCTCTTTAGACATATTGTTCTCAGATGATGTCTCAATTTGTTCCACTAACTCTTGAGAGTCCTGCAAAACATCAGATAATCTTCTTCTCACTTTCAGAGATTTTTGCATTTGCCTTTGAATGTCTGCAATCACTTGATTAGCATGATCCAGCTCTTCTTGCAGATACACAATCCTTCGAGATTATTTATAGCCTTCGATTGATAAGATCTTTCTCTTTAGACAGTTAAACCCTTTTCCAAGATTGAAGCTCTGATACCAATTGTTAGGCCCAATATGGAAAGCTATTGTACTGAGAGGGGAGGGGTGAATCAGTACATCAAATCTTAATCTTAACAATATTTTTATTGTTAAGCATAAACTAAATAGTGCAATAACATAATATAATGCTAAAACAAATAAATAACAATCATACATGATTCAATCCATAACACATATATTTTGGTTACGCAGAAACTCTTGGTTAGAGAGAAAAATTGTGGTGGGGATGGCACCCACAACTTCACTACTACAATAATAAAGGTTGCTCAGTTAGAGCTACATGTTTATCTATTTCTGATAGCTTACCCTGTTAGGAGTATCAAGATTTGTTAGATCTACCTTGCTAAAGGATTTTACAACACTTAATCTAAATGTTGCACCTGGTTAGAGGATTTACAATTTATAGACCTTATTAGAGTCTTTTACCCTATTAAAGGTTTCTCTTACAACTTCAAAATATTACAATAAAATCATTACAAATATCTACAACTTTACATCTAGAATGTTATAGAAGATTCTATGTGCTCAGAATAAGATTACCTTGCTTATAGCATACCTCGGTAACCCATATTGTAACTCGATAACCCATATAGTAACTTGGTAAACCCTTTTGTTTCCTTTGTTCTTTGACTATTCTCTGAAATCCTTCTCGGTGACCTCTATGTCTCTATAACAGTCATAACACTTAGTGCTTTCACATGTCTTGCTTCATATATTTCTATATCTTCCTTTCTGTCATGCTACATGTATATGTGTGATCTTAATCCATGTTGTATAAATAGATCTCTTATGATGGTGATCCATTCATTGCTTCGATCTTACAAACATGTTTTATCAAATGAATAACCATGCAAAATATTTCATTGGTTAGATGACCTCAAAATCATACACAATCTTTAAGTGCAATTTCCAATGTGATAATGGTTCTATGTTCCTTGATCTTGTAACATGTTTCCATATGTATGTCCAGGTTCAATGAATCTAGTAACATGTTTCACTCGGTGTATATCAACTCGGTGTGTCATCTTCGCTACTCGGTAGACATGGAATGATACTCGGTAGACAGTTCGGTGCATACTAGGCTCTTGACTACTTTCTTCTATAATCGACTGGACTGTGCATACCGACTGAATATTTTAGTAGAGATAACCGACTAGAGTATATAGAATAACTTTGAACATAAAACTAATGGCAACTTGATAAGTAGTAACAAATAGTGTATTCATGTGTTATGTGCACTTCTTTATTGTGTCTTCAAATAATTTGTCCTTTTCCTTTTCAACTTTTTCCGTGAAGGTGTCCTCATTTACCTTGTCAATGGTTATTACATTATCAGTAATAAATTTTGATAGTGTGTCTAATTTTTTTATAGAATCCTTTATGTGATCAGTGTTACAATTTGGTGCAATCAACTTCAGAACTAGTAAAGTGTTATCAATTGCCTTGTAGGCCAATGCATTGCAGTCTGTTATCTTCTTGATTGAATCTAAAAGTACTTTAGTAGTATTTGTAGGTCTGAATTCACTTGTTGAAGTGTCAGATGTCTGACCAATTACCTTTACTACCTCTATGCTTCCAACATTAGTAACCATTTTGTTAGTGTTAACCTCTGGTGGATTAGTCTGAGTTTTTATTTCAACCTGTAAAGGTTTGTCTGATTGTTTAGGTGTCTAAGTGATTGTCAGTTTATCTACCTCAGTATGTACCTCTGCCTCTGTAGGTTTTTCAGTAAGTTCATCTATTGGTAGCTTTGTCTCTGGTGACCTTGTGCCAGCATATTTTCCTTCAGTAGGTTTTCTTGTATCTGATGGTTGCTCTGTTTGGGTTGGGATCTCTACCTCAACAGTCTCTACCAGTTTCTTAGCTATGTTTCCACTATCAATATTATCATTCTTAGCCTCTGTACTATCCTTATCCACAACAATATTTACATCCCGAGTATCCACATTCATGGTAAAAAGTATCTCTGATTCAGAATTTGTATCATCATGTGTGATACCTCCAGTGTCAAAGACCGGTGTATCATATATGTGTATCAATGCAGTATCCAAAGGTGGTGGTGATATATTATCAATAATTTTGATGTTTGGAATTCCACCAATCTTTCCTTTGCCCTCATCCTTATCCTTTTGATATACTTTGAATGTCTTCTTTGGTCGGTTCCTTTCCTCTTGTTTTTATTTTTCCACAAAAAATATATCCCAGGTATCAACAGTCTCTTTTGCAATCTCATTTACTCTACATGCCATTAAACTTACTTGTCGGTGCCCACTGGAAAAAATGGATCCATTAGCCTCACAAATCAATTCATCAATTTCCTCTTTTGAATTCATAGGATGAATAGCTAGAAGTTTTTCAACTTTTAGTTTCTTATCTAATTCCATAACTGCTATCAATTTTGTATCCAATCTTCTATACAATTCATTTGGTAAATCATCTACAACTTCAATTAAGAGTTTCTTATATATTTCCAAGTGTAGAATAATATTGTTCTCAATTATTTCCTTGTCAGAATCATTAAATGAATTATACAGTTTACTCACATTAGCCAAATTTTTGTCATCAGTTATTTCATTTAACAAATTATCCAATGAAGGTGTGACTGGTTTTTGGTTCTTCTTAGGAGTTAGTTTCTTGGTCGGTTCCCTTACTGCCTATTGTTTCTTCCTCAAGGTCCTTATTCTCTTAGGTGAAGGAGAGGGTAACAGTAAAGGTTTTCTCTTCCTCCTTTCTACTCTTTTAAACTCTGCTGCCTTGTCACTCTCGGTTCCAGAAGATGTGCCAACTGGTGAAATGTGTGCCTCCAATTGCAGTCATTCAAGCTCACTGGCCAATATGCTCACTGATTTGCATATATCTCAAGAATGTTTAGATCTACCTCATATCCCATTTCAGTTACCCATACAATCCTAGGGAGTACAACTTCCATCCATGTCTCATCTTTCTTGATAACAAAACAGATTTCTTTGTCATACTTGTCTACTATACTCTGTGGTAATCTTTCTCTAGCTTTCATCTTAGCCTGGAAAGTTTTAAAGTATTCAATTATGTTGTTGTCCTTTGTAGTTCCCATGCTGGTGAAAGCTTCCTGTATTTTTTTTCCTACTGGTATGTCATATCCAAAGTCTTTGGGTCCTATACTAGGAATCTCCTTAGTGAAATACAACATTAAACATACCAAAAGGTTTCCAAAATGGAATGTGCCTTTCTTGTCACCTTTGATCTTTTTCAGGTTGTCAACAAGTTCATCTTTCATCCATTCACATACATCAATCATTGAATTGTTGTTGACCATCTCATATGCACTGTGTATACAAAGACTAGAAACCGAATTTAGCCTATTATCATGTAGTCTTGTATCCTAGCACCATACTCACAAATCTCACACTGATGTCCTTAATATCATTCACTCTTAGTGATCTATTATCAGATATTTCTCTAGTTAGGCTTATCATTGTGTTGTTGGGAATCTTCTTAGTTTTATTAGGTCTTTTGCCAGTTGAGGGTAAACTAGTTACTGCCTAATTGCTTGTCTAGTTATTTTGCAGACCGAATCCAACCATAAGAATTCTCCATGTGCTCTACTTAAAACAATTCTAACTACTTCCATCAGAAATTCAGGGATATTCAATATCTCAACAAAACCTAGAGTTTTTACAATCTTGTGTTCAGGTTTAACAACACCATTTTAAGCTTAAATTACCATTTTAAACATTTTCAACAATTCCTCAGAACCTAATTCTTCAATGTTGCAATGTATATAAATGCTAGGGTCTTCATCAAAAGCCACACCTTTAGGTATTTTCAAAAATGCCCCTATGGAATCATCTTGCTTGGCTACTTCAGGAATTATTTTAAACACGGGCCTAGGGCATTTCACATTTTCCACAATACTAGGGTTCTAAACAAATTTGGGAGCAGAAGAGGAAGCCATTGAAAAATACCTTTAGTTGCCTAAAAATATTCTGAATGCTTGGAGAAATAACTTTGCAGCTTTCCTTGAATGCCTTCGCTCAGTTTTCACGCTCTCTGCTAATTCAAATGTTTGGTGTGTTGAAAAAGAGGGAAATCAGCTGATTTATAATGAAATTTCTCTCAACAACCACATTAAATGCTTTCCAGTTAGGTGAAAAATTAACACATCTGCTGGTAAGGAAGAAATCTATCTTCTCACCATCAACTGAGGGTACTGCATGATTTTCAACTTTTTGCAGTACCCCCAAAATGGGTTACTTCTCAGTTGGATGAAGAATCTCTTGCCGATGGAGTATTACTCTGTTCTACCGATGCAGAGACAGTTTCATCAACTTTTAGATCTCTCTTTCTAATCCATTATTTTGAAAATTCTTGCTTTACCTCATCTACCTTTTCTTTACCTTTCAAACTGGATCCTTTATTGTTTACTGGTGAAGTCTTGCTTCTACAAACTTTTGCAATATGTCCAATCTTGTTACAAGCATAAAAAGTTACATTATTCTTCTGAATAGCCTTTCCATATCCTATGCTGGTTTGTGTTCTGCGTTGATTAGATAAGTGCCCAAATCTTCCACAAACATAACATTTCACATTCATTCTACAGTTTTCTGAATTATGACCAGCTTTGTTGCATTTGGAGCATTGACCAGTGGGTACATTAATGTTCTGATTGTTTCTAAATCTACACTGATTTTCTCTATGACCAAACTTGCTATAGTTAAATCATTTCCTATTAAATTTATAAGCACTAGGTTGTCTTATCGATTTACTGTGATCATGATTGTTTGTAGTTGTACATTAGGAAATAGGAAATCATCACAAACAATATAAACATACTAATCATTAGCTCAATCATGAAAGCACAATTGCAATGATCTATCCTAAACACATTCAATAGAGACATAAAGATAAAATATTCAAAGTAAATACTATGCAAACCATATGCAAATCTGAATGCTTCCTTCATGCTGCTCCATTATTCTTCTTTCCTCTCCAAATAGTTATTGTTGTGGATCTCACCTACAAGTGCACACACATAATTGAAAGCAAGTAGACAAGCTTATTGATCAAGAGTACTCGAAATGTGATTGATTAGAAATTCGATAATCTGATTAGGGACTCAAAATGCGATCAATTGGGGATCTTGATTGAAGAAAATCATCCAATTTATAGATAAATTGGAGAAATGATCAAATTAGCATGAAAGAGATTCGAATGGAAATTCAAATCAAGAATAGCAAAATTATGACATGTGTATGACAAATTGCTATGCAAGGATTTATGACAATTTATGACAAATTGCTATGCAAAGATTTATGACAAGATTTTGAAATAGAAATAGACATTTAGGAATTTAGGAGAAATTAGAAAATTAGGTTAGAAATGATGACTTGGAAATTAGGAAATTGATGCAAATTAGGTAAATTAATTAATAATTTCTCATTCATTAATTAATTTACAAAAATAGGAGGAATTAATTAGCCAATTAAATAAAGATTTAATTGTGACAAGAAGACTTACGATAAATAAATAAATTATTTAACTTAAAGGGAGAAATGACAAACAAGGTTAAATGATTAAATCATAAAACCTTGGAAGATGAATTAGAAATGCAAAGACGACAATTAGGTCTTGACAAAGGATAATTGATATCGATTCGATCATGATTTTGGATTGATAAATGATTTGATTGATAAATGCACCGAGGAACAATGACAAATTGATCCAAATTGACATGGTTGAAGAGGACAAGGATCGACGACAAATCGATCGCAAAATGACGAGATTGACAAGTTGATAAGAGATTGACAAGATCGACCAAAATCATGATTAAAGATTGTTATCGACAAGACCAAATTTGAAAGCGAGACAGATGAAGAATGTAGAAGAATGACTCGATGCTCGCAAATGATAAAAACCAAGTGCGTGACATAGGAGAAATGTTAATGCGATGCAAAAACCTAAAATGAGGCAATGCGCAAATGTTAAAGTATGATCCCGCAAGCGTTGACCATTTTTAGGTGTCTACATTTTGCCCCTCTTTGAGACAATGGGATTTTAAGCGTTGTTTCAAAGAACAATAATGAAAATGCCCCAGACAATGATAATGACATATGCATGCCCCCTCGAGGAATTGGTCGGAAATGTCCAGAAAAGAGGCCAATTGATCAATAAGAATGATAGAAAATGATAGGAGCAAACAGATTGACAAGGCTGACGGAAGAAATGTTAGTAAGTAGAAATTAGACAGAGGATAGTTAGAGATGAAGGAAAAACTTGCTTTCAGTAATGCACTTTGTAGGTGAGAACCTTTATTTAATGTAGCAAAACGGATGCTTAGCATCATGGCATTGAAGGCTAGAGCTGAAATGCAACCCTTTTTGCAAAAGATAGACACATCACAGACAAACAACAATCACAACAAAGAAAAGAAAAGGACCATGAACCATCCCGGTCACTCTAAATCACTCAGTGACATCATCGAGCAACATAGGAACATGATCGAAGCCAAAAATAAATCAGTAAAAAGATAAGATGCACAAATTCCAACAAATCAAACAAACATCTTGATCTTCATTGTCAAAAGTTGAAAGTGCTGATAGGACGATCATGCTGTCTAGTTTCAGGACATGCGGTACCCCGTCTAAGATAGGACATAGTCTAGTTTCGAGTATACCACACCCTGTATAAGACCCATGATAGTAGAGACAAGGACAAATGATAGTGATACTAATATTCGATTGTTATGACAATTATGATCAGTTTGAATGTCTGGTTTGATTGAAAAGTTCATCTGTTTACGCATGATATCATTAAAAGCGTAGTGTGTGATTGCGTGTTGTTGGATGTATACTCGGTGAGCTGTCTATGCACAGAGGGGTTATTTATTGCAAAATGCTTGTTTTTTGGATTTTAATGTTTTTGTTCTTTTTTTTTTTAGTACTTTATTTGACTTTTTAGGGATTTTTTTCAGGACTTTATTTGATTTTTAGAGATTTTTTCAGGACATTTTTCAATTTTTATGAGATTTTTTTTAGGACATTTTTCAGTTTTTACGAGATTTTTTCAGGACATTTTACAATTTTTATGAGATTTTTTTAGGACATTTTTCAATTTTTATGATTTATTTCAAGACATTTTTCAATTTTTATGATTTTTTTCAGGACATTTTTCAATTTTTATGAGATTTTTTCAGGACATTTTTCAATTTTTATGATTTATTTCAGGACATTTTTCAATTTTTATGATTTTTTTCAGGACATTTTTCAATTTTTATGATTTTTGCCCCCAATGTCTAGCAAGGCAAGGAATATGACAGGTGAATAAATAGGCTTTCTGAAATGTTGGTGGATAGAGGGAAGACAAAGGCTTATTATTATGGAGACAATACAGATGCAATTTTCAAGGGCTATTGCGTGATGGGACAAGAGACTGGATATGACAATGTAAAGCAGGAACATGGCATGAGGGACATGTCAAGAGGTTTTTGAAACCATGTTTAAATTTTGTGTCCTTATGTCAGATCAAGATCAAGGAATGAAAAAGAGTGTATGAATAGTGATAAGATATGGATAGGATAAGCAATACCAAGAATGGATAAGCGACATGGTCTGAAGGTCGGGATTGGCTATAGGATAGTGGTAGAAAGTTGCAATAAGCCAGGGAATATGGATGAAAGGTTGGGATTCGCTAAGGGATAGTGGCAGAAAGTTGCGATAAGCCAGGGAATATGGATGAAAGGTTATAATAAGAAAATGGATAAAGATCAAAAGCTATGATAGACTAAAAGCTGCAAACAAGATGCATGATGCTCATGAAGATCGTCAGTCTTGTCAAGATCAAAGGTGGAAAGGGAAACTGGACATGAGGGATGATAGGACAAGGAAGGGTAATAGGACATGAAGGAGTATGACATGGTATGATAGGATAATGAAGGGCAATAGGATATGAAGGAGGAAACCTGCCCCCAAGTGTGGTGTACAAGAAGTTCATAAATTACGCATGATGCCTGTTTGCCAGGTTTTCATCACGGTACTTGCCCAAGGCGCCTGTTTGCCAGGTTTTCACCAGTGGACGAATTATTTTTTCTTTACTTTTTTTTTTTTTTTTGAATTTTGACTTTTTCAATAGAAGATGGACACATGATAGGGGATGGAAGAAGGAATCAAGCATCTTTTTTTTTGGATAGTAGCCTTGAAAAAAAATGGACCATGACCTTTAAAAGTATGCTCAAAGACGTTGGTAGGATAAGGACATGGAAAAAGAGATGAAACTAAGGTGAGGATTTATGCAAAGGATGGGATCAAAGGGATCGAAGGATGGAAAATATGCATTGGATAATGGAAAGGGTATTGGAAGAATTGGGCTTCAGTGGATGGAAATGTTGGCAAGATCAACATTGGCACACACCTTGAGGGGTGATGGACTGATGGAGGAAAAATGGATCTCAGATTGTGAGATTTGGATCGAGGAATAGCTTGGGATTTTGGAATATAAGGACCCAAAATGGATGAAGAAGGTGATGTAGGAATAGATTTGAGAAGTTTGGATGGAGGAATAGCAATTTTGGATGCCAAGTGGGATGTTTCTTTAGGATTTTGTGCTTCAAGGAGCCGCTTAGGGATCCACATGGTTTTTGATTTTTCATGCTTTTGTGGTTCCTTGGAGTGCATTGCTTGTACAAGGGATTTAGGAACCCATATATATTTTGACTTTGCTTTATTTTGCTCAGTGGGCCTTTGTGGCCTTTTGAATATTTCTTTTTCTTTATAGATCATATTGTTCTTTGTTTTGACATGTCAATTATATTGGACATGTTGATCCTTGAATACATGTGGATTTCTAGACTTATGACTTTAATACTTGGCATCCAAATTGCTTGGAGGGGGAAAGGAATGCATGGATGGATATGAATGAAATGGAATTATTTTGGATGGATGAAATTTACTCAAGGATGTGTGCCTTTGCTAACCTTGCATAGAGGACGAAGGGATATAAGGACCTAAGATGGATGGAAGGTATGATGGTGAAGGTGGACATTTGGATTTTGACTTTGAAGGGATACCAATGCCTTGAGTGTGAGCTCTGTAGCCATGACCATTAGTATATTCTTTGATATTGAGGGGTTCTTGCTCATGAAGGTCTACTCCTTTGCCTTTATGAATATCTTGACTTGTAGGATACTCTTTTCTTTGGGAAGAAGACGCGAGTCCATTATGAGGTGGATATGATATGAGAGAAATAATGAGATCTTGAAGTGGAAGAACCCATTATGCATGTCGAGGGTTCATGAACATCTTGCAATGACATGTTAGAATCATGAGGGGGATTAGGATCACTATGGGAATCAGGATCACGAGGGAATCTAGGATTTTGTGGTGGACATGGTTCAATGACAGGCTCTTCAAGAGATGGAATGGAAGAAATAATGGGATCATCAAAAGAAATGATATCTTGGAGTGGATATGCTGGATTAGGATGTGGAGATGGAGGAACAAGTGGATCTTGTGGAGGATCTGAAGGAATGATAGGGTCTTGTGTTGGAAATGAATTTGGAAGGATACTTTGATCTTGACAAGGAGGAAAATCATTGGATTCCTCTTTAAAGGTACTTTGCTCTTGACTTTCAATGGGATCATTGGAAAGGATGGAAGGGATATCTTGATCTTTCTTAGGAAGTGGAATGTCAATGGGATTTGAAAGGACATTTTTTTCATGAAATGGAAGGGGATCATTTGGGATTGGATGGACTAGGATATCTTGATCTTCCTCAGGGAATGGAGTGTCAATAGGACTTTGGATGGGATGGACAAGAATAGGGGAATCATTGTGAGTGTCTGGGAAGATGGGGTCTTGGTCAACAATTGGATGGGATGATAAGGTTTCAGGATCTTGATCTTGATCTATTTCAAGACATGTTTCTTCATGCTCTAAATTATCCTCTTGACATGAGGTTGGACTTTGGATAGGCATGGGGGATTCTGACAAGGAATCAATGTTTTGGCATGAAGGAGATGCACTTTGAACATTTGTGATGGATTCAGGAAAGGAATCAATGCTTGAACATGAGGAAGAGGGACTTCGAATGGGGTCCTCTAAGATAGGTAATGGCAATAAAGTGCATGGTGGCATTGGGTCTTGTATTTCCAAAACATGACAAGGATGTGCATCATGAATTGGATTATCGTGGCAATCAATTATGGATAGCCCTTGGGTAATTTCATCCTTGGGTGTATTGTTTGATGAGGACAATATAGAAGGTTCTTGTGAAACTTCTAGAGGTGTAGGGATAGATGCCACTAGAGAGTCAATTTGTTTGCGGGGGGATGAGGCATTGATAGACATAAGTGTATTATCTTGATCTTCCTCAAAGAACTCACTTGGTAGTTTCCTTAAGATCATTGCAATAAAGCCACCTTTCTTTCGAGGTTTTGACATGATTGGATCTAGAATTTGAACTTGTTTGGAAATAATTTGGTCTTGGTTTGATGTCATGTTTTGATATGGGACTTGTTTCAATTGTTCTGACATGTTTGAAACTTGGCTTGGTGTGTGCTGCAACCTTTGTTTTTGAATGTTTGGTTGTTGTTGTTGACATTGATATTCCACCATTGGTTGAACCATTTGTTGACATTGTATAGTTGGTTGGACATATTGTTGAAATTGGACCATTGGTTGTGTCTATTGGAAATGTTGGAGCTGTTGAACAATTGGTTGTGATGGTTGAAAATCTGATTGATAGTAAACACCTTCTTGTTCTTGTTGTGGAGGCACATAATGTTGAAATTGGTGTTGTCTCTTTTCTTGTAATTGTTTCATCATCTCTATTTGGGAGAGGAGAGCTGGTATGTCTGATCGTTCGAGAAGAGATCTTACATCAATTGGCTCAATCTTTGGATTTCGACTTGGAAATTTTCGAAGCATTTTGGACATTTGTGATCTATTCTTCTCAATTTTTTTCACTCTTTTTTCCAATATCTCCTCTTCTTGAGCTAGTTTCTCCTCTAGTTTTTGTATTTGGAGACTTGTTTCATCATAAAAAGTTTGATCAATATTGCCTTGTTGTTGGGTTGGATAGAATTGTGATTGCATTGTTGGTTGATATGTAAAACTTTGTTGCATCATTGGTGCTTGGAACCTTGTTTCAATAGACATGTCACTATGCAAGTGCAATATTTTTGGAATTTTTCAAGAGCAATATATGATATGCAACTAAATGCAAACTAAATGAATGAGAATGCAATCTATGGCAAGAATGCAACCTATGTTTTTGTTCTTTTTTCAAGATTTTGACAAACTTTTTGGAATGCAAATCTAAAAAGAGACCCTTAGGAAATTGAAATGATGTCTAGACCTCAAAGGACAAAAGGACCAAGTGACAAAAGGACAAAATGACAATGTCTCCCCTATATGCTTGGATACTAAGCTAGGTTTGACGAAATGACATTGATGGCAAAAAGACAAAAGTTTGATAAGGTCTAGACTTCTTAACAATGACTTAGGGTTTATCAAAGATTTGCATTACTCAAGTATGACAAGACCTAGTTTTAACACTATATGCAAAGGGACAATTACTATGCAAATGACTCTAATATGATATGATAATGACTTAAGCTTAATAAAGGGACCTAGGGTATGCAAATATGAATGTATGACAATGGTATGACTTTAATGCAAGAGGACACATGCACATGGATGACCCTTATTGATATGCAAAGGAATATGACTTAGGTGAAACCTAACCTTGGTACTTGACAATGACTTTGGAAAATGCAAACCTAGGATGAACCTAAATCTAAGTGACATGAATGTTGAGACAAGATTTTGAAAAATGTTTGACAACCATGTTTGAAGATGTTTTGAACTTTGTTGAACAAAATGTTCTTATGTTTAACCTTGTTTTGAATCAATTTGTTTTGCTTTTGAAATGAGATGCAATTCAACTTTTGACAAGCAAAGAATACAAGATATTTCAACTTGGACTCAAGACAATCATGCTCATTCACAAATTTCTTATGGTAGGAAAGGACATTAGGTACTTGAGAGGTAGACTTGTTATGGGATTCAAGGAGAATACATAGATGCTTGACCCCACGGGCTCCCCTCCACGACACTCACTTCTCAGGGAAGCCAAGCATTAGTCCCCATGGAAATCTCCCCATGGTGAACTTAGTATCTCTTCCAAGTATCTGAACTTGTCCTTCTCAAGCAACTAGAAGGGTTTTTGGCCTCTAAAAACAAGGTGTTTAGTAAGGATTTTTGTTAAGCGTTACTCCTTGATGTCATGCAAGCATGGTTGAGACATTAAGCCCATCAAGATACCAAACAAATGTAGTCATGCAAGCATGATTTAGACCAAGAGGCCCTACTTAGATGTTGATATGAGAAAGAGTTCAAGGGTCATCACTTCCCAAGTAACTGTAATTCCCATGTAACCCTTCCTTCAAAGCTTTCGCTCATCAGGTATTTGTTTATAGTGAGTTAGAATGCCAAGGTATTCAAGCCGTACTCACTTTGGGTCGTTCCCTTCTCATGATTATCACTTTCTTGCAAAAGAAAAGTGGTCGGGAAGGCAGGCCCTCTAAAGGTGACAAACAATCAAAGACATGAGCATGGTATCGAAGATCTGGATTTCTGATCACCCTAAGAAGGATGAGAGCATACTCTCCTACTCTAATGTCACACTCATCAATCAAAGTAGAAACATGTTCATTCCAACCTATTTAGAAATCACTAGGTGCCTAAAACATTAATGACAAACACCAAGTTTAGTTGTTTCTCCAAGGAAACCTGCAAAACCCAAGTTAGAAGTTTGAGGTATTTATTCTTTGACTATCGATTCTGCATAACACATATTAGTAGTTTCATTTTTTGTCTTTGCCATGCATATGCCAAGATGCTGCAAAGATAATTAGTACCAAAAACCAAAACACAGAAAACAAAATGCAAAAAACAAGACAATTTTCAAGTAAAACACTGCATTTTTACCTCTGTTCTGGACTTTACACAGGCACAGAACTCATGACATAGGCACAAAACACATGACACAAGCACAGAATGTCTTTAACACAAGAATAGAATGCTCAACACAGGTGCAAGTTGTCTTACACAGGCACAGAAGTCCCCAGAAAACCCTGCACTGCCCTGTTTTTGGTTTTTTTTGACCTGCAAATCAACTCAAAAGAACTCAAAGACACAGTTAAGGGGTTAGATGGTTAGTGTTCACGTCGGGTTCACCAATTAGTGTATGTTAGGGAATAGGAAATCATCACAAAAAATATAAACATACTAATCATTAGCTCAATCACGAAAGCACAATTGCAATGATCTATCCTAAACACATTCAATAGAGACATAAAGATAAAACATTCAAAGTAAATACTATGCAAACCATATGCAAATCTGAATGCTTCCTTCATGCGGCTCCATTATTCTTCTTTCCTCTCCAAATAGTTTTTGTTGTGGATCTCACCTACAAGTGCACACACATAATTGAAAGCAAGTAGACAAGATTATTGATCAAGAGTACTCAAAATGTGATTGATTAGAAATTCGATAATCTGATTAGGGACTCAAAATGCGATCAATTGGGGATCTAGATTGAAGAAAATCATCCAATTTATAGATAAATTGGAGAAATGATCAAATTAGCATGAAAGAGATTCGAATGGAAATTCAAATCAAGAATAGAAAAATTATGACATGTGTATGACAAATTGCTATGCAAGGATTTATGACAATTTATGACAATTTATGACAAATTGCTATGCAAAGATTTATGACAAGATTTTGAAATAGAAATAGACATTTAGGAATTTAGGAGAAATTAGAAAATTAGGTTAGAAATGATGACTTGGAAATTAGGAAATTGATGCAAATTAGGTAAATTAATTAATAATTTCTCATTCATTAATTAATTTACAAAAATAGGAGGAATTAATTAGCCAATTAAATAAACATTTAATTGTGACAAGAAGACTTAGGATAAATAAATAAATTATTTAACCTAAAGGGAGAAATGACAAACAAGATTAAATGATTAAATCATAAAACCTTGGAAGATGAATTAGAAATGCAAAGACGACAATTAGGTCTTGACAAAGGATAATTGATATCGATTCGATCATGATTTTGGATTGATAAATGATTTGATTGATAAATGCGCTAAGGAACAATGACAAATTGATCCAAATTGACATGATTGAAGAGGACAAGGATCGACAAAAAATTGATCGCAAAATGACGAGATTGACAAGTTGATAAGAGATTGACAAGATCGACCAAAATCATGATTAAAGATTGTTATCGACAAGACCAAATTCAAAAGCAAGATAGATGAAGAATGTAGAAGAATGACTCGATGCTCGCAAATGATAAAAACCAAGTGCGTGACATAGGAGAAATGTTAATGTGATGCAAAAACCTAAAATGAGGCAATGCGCAAATGTTAAAGTATGATCCCACAAGCGTTGACCATTTTTAGGTGTCTATAGTAGTACCAGAACTTTCTCCAACTTCAAATCCAAGTCCATTAGTATCTCCATTAGATTTCTGATTTTTCGGCATATCATCAAGTTCCTCTGAAATTTTCTTGAATTTCTCTTTATGTTTATTTGTAGTATCCATCTCATTTTCTAGAATTCCCTTTTGTCTCATAAGCTTAGTTATATCATGTTGCATATGAATTAGATCTATCTTTAGCATATCATTTTCATGACCCATCATTAAGTCTCCTAATCAAGTCTTCTTCTTCCTGTCTTCAATATCTTTACATGACCTCAGAGTCATAACTTGCATTTCATTTTTCATGTTACAGTTCTCTATTCTCAACTTGTTCACAAGTTCATTAAGAGTTTCCTTTTCATCATCATCATTTTGCATCTTCTCATGAAGTTCTTTTCTTTGATTTTGAGCTATAGTAAGATTCTCCTAAAGTCCTTGAATGAATTCCTATGCAATCCTCAGATCCTCTTCAAGTTTGATATTCATTAATTTCTCTGCATCATAGTCTACAAAGAGATCCTTCCAATTGTTTTCTTAAGTTCTCCATCTGTACTGGTGTTAGAATCTTCCTCAAGCTGTTAGGATTTTGAAAATAGAGGACCATGCTCTGATATCAATTGTTGGGATTAATGATAGTCCCAAAGACACTGAGAGGGGGGGTGAACCAGTATTTAACTAGTTGAAAGAATATTTAAACTTATTAAGAACTTTGCATCCCAAAATAGTGTACTGGTAAATAAGAATTAATGCAACAAATAAGAATAAAAGAGACATCATAGAGAACACACCATAACACAAGATATTTAATGAGGAAACTCGATGTGGGAGAAACCTTAGTGGGATTTGTGACCCACAATATTCACTCATTGGGAAATGAATAAATATTACTTACGATGAGGGGCCTGCACATGCAGGAAGGCCAACTGCCTAGAGCTCACTACTCAATAAATGTCACATTGACTACAAAAGTGGATTATGAAATCCAATACAATGTACTGCTTCAAATCAACATCAACTATGCCAGGTTCAATTCTAGTTTAAGCTCAGTCTATAACCAAAACCTTATACAAAATTTGCCTTATGCATTCGCATATAACATCCTTCGTTTTTCTTATTTTCTACATTGTCTCATACCATCATACGCAAAATGACCTATAAGATCTCATACATATATATGAGTCTTTTACAATATATCATGTCAGCATTACAAAAGATAATTATATTTAAATACAATAAACAAAAGTTTATTCCATGTCAGCCTGGGTGTCGGTATGCATTGTTGCCGTTGCCGGCGTATGTAGAAGTCTATTGCCGGTGCTGGTAACTGCTGATGGCTTACCATATGGTTGCCAGATGGTTGTCATCAATGGAAACATCAACTATTTTCATAAAAGTGTAGAATGCCAACATATGCACCTTCCCAGATTATCATGAAAAAAAACTTAAAAAACAAACCACTTACTTGTGGTGTTGTTGTTCGTGTTGGCTCTATTGGACCCTACAATTAAGATTAAATATACTTTATTCAATAAGATTAACTGTGCAACATAATGAAATATTGAAAAGTGTGATATCTTTTCGAGCTTCACTTGGTTTTGAGAATAGTTTAATATTCTCTACTTAAAAGGGCCAACCATGTAAAGGTGGAACCTCATTTGGCCCCTCCCCGCCCCCCTAACATCACTCTAAATTCCCCGTTAACATCTAACATTTGTTCATTGTTTCATCCATTAATAAAATATAACACTCATTCATTATCACATAACATTCAATAAAACATAACATTTATTAACACTCATTAACACGCAACATTCATCAATATTAATTGACACATATCATTCATGAACATTCATTAGCACATAATTACATTCATTAGCAAATAAAAATCAGTCATTATCACCTTATGTATATTACAATCATTTTTTTAATTTTTTTTTGAAGATATGAAAAGTCTAAGTGGAGCATCGTTTTCTTCATCACTTCCCCCTCTTCAGTTGTTCTGCCCTCTGCTCATGATGTCGATGTTTGTCTAGTCCTCTTTTGAGGATGAGGACACCGATGCAAAGGGGGGTCCTCTACAATAACAAAGAAATGGGTTAAATTCAAATCATTATTTATTTTTGTTACAAGTATTTCATTAATTCAAAGAACATAACCGTGGAGCTCTTTACCTGATGGGGCCACGTCATCTTTGAAATCATTTTGTCTAGCCTCAACCTCAACATGCTGAACACCCTCTAGATCCTTTGGAGTTGAAATACGAAAGTTTACATTAATCAATACACCAATTGCAATTAAATATGTTTAAAGGAATAACAATGGTCCTCTTTAACTGATTGGGGAATACCACATTCCTGATGTTGTCTACCCGGATCATGCTCCACTTGGTCAGCACCGACTACATGCTCTAAAATATTAACAAAAAAGGTTACATTAATTTATACATCAATTACAATTTAAGATGTTTATTTGTATTAATAATTAAATAAAAAAAATTGAATAGCAAATGAATACGTCCACTACTTGGATGCACATCTGGACCTTCATGTGGAGGTTGTGTTCCACGATTATCAGGCTACATTTCAATGTCATGCACATTTTTATAATTGCTTGCTTAATTAAAACAAATAAATTCACTTTATGTTGGAACTTAACATCAAATAGATTATTGGTAAGGTATTCAATTTGAAATTATTTTCATATAGCCTATTTATGTGTGTGACAGATGCACCAGAATCTCATGTTTTCCTACTCAATTCTCATAGCCATTCAACCACGGTTGTATAGCCTTGATGGTAGGCAATTCTCTTGTCATCTTCGATGGGCGCTTTATTGAATTCAGAGCCCTACTTTTTTGTTTAGTATCGTGAATTTTGCTTGTATTGTTTGCTCAAAAAATATTGTTTACAATTTATAAATATTTTGATGCGATATTCCATTTACTAATTCTTATGATTCATGCGGCAAGTTTCATATAACCACTAGAGCCGAGTTTGTGTTGCTCGTTCTTTTCTTGTCTTGCCTTGGTTGCCTTTGACATGTCACTCAATCTATGAAAAGTTTGAAATATGTTAGATTATATAAAAATAAAGAGTAATTTGTACATAATTACATTCTTAATAGTATCACATACCTTCTTCGGGCATCTAGTGGTGGATTTTTTTTTCCTTTCAACTCTCTCCTTCACATCCAAAATTAGGTCCTTCCACTCCCTCTTTGGAATCATGGGGGGATGCTCGTACTTTACATTCTTCTATAAATGTGTCATGTACAAGTCCCTCACATACTTTAGATATGTGCTAGCTTTTTCAAGGAGCTTGGTTTTATCGAATGTGTCATTTCCGAACAACTCAACCATACGGTTTGTGAGTTCACCTTTTAACGTATTTTCTTGGTCATTACACCTTTTAAGAAAAAACAAACCAATTAGATTAAGAAATAAAATGAAGCTACCTTTAATATAGTTCAAGAAATGGATCAAAATAAAACTATTCTAGAAATGATGTGAAATAAAAATAGTGTATTAGGGTTAGTTCACATATGATGTTCCACCTTTTACATATGGTGGGCCCAAACATCTGCAATGCAATGTCATTAAGATTTTTATAAAAGATATCATTTCCTGCAAACAAATCATGGGATAATTAGTCCAAAATGATTGATTAGTACATAAATTACAATTACACTATATATAATAATAATTTTGAAGTACCTGGAACCTTCTATATCTTCAAGGGAATCAATTCTTCATTGCTCACCACCAATGTGGTCTGTAATGTTCCATACTAGCAATACGGGAAGATCTAAGAAATGATGGTATGGTAACAGTAGTATTCACCGCTAGCGCATCCTCATGTGCATCTCCTAGTACAGAAAATGAATCCACTATGAAATGCCCCCAAGAAAGAACACTTCAAGGGAAATAAACACATAACAAAAGAGAGAGAAAAAGAGGGATCTACCAATAGTAGGTGGGTCAAAATGATGAGTAGTAGAGGATGTCTACATGCTGCCTATTGTCGACATTGTAGTTGGCAATAACCTCGAATGAGGTGGCCTTTCTAGAAGAACATTGGCAACACCTAAAGAATAATACATTAAATATATGAAAACTGCAAGAATTTTAAACAAGGATGAACCTTTATTAAGTGTTTGATACTAATATTAATGATACAACAGTATGAAGGAGAATAAGGAAGGTAGGTTTTGATGCAGAACAAAGGTATGTAAATTTGTGACAAGAGGGTAGTGTAAGTGATAAAATAGTATAGTCCTTACAAAAGATAGTCCATCCAATTCTTTTTATTTAGATTGGTTCAATGTGCTATCTCATGTTGTCAAACTTCACGCTGTCTTATTGGTCTTTGTAATGTCGCTACTTTGAATTATAATTTAATCATAGTAAATTAAAATACAAGTGATCAGATAAGATCAAATGAGAACTTCTAATGTTGTAGCTAAATACTTTATTAACAGTTTAATACACTATTATTATAATCATATATATTTTAGGATTCCCAAAGATACTGAGGTGAATCAGTATCTAACCAGTTAACAGATTTTCTGACCTTATTAAATAAATTGCATTCCAAAACAGTGTATCGGTAAACAAGAATTAATGCAGTAAATATGAACAATAAACACATCATAGAAAGAACACCATAACACAAGATTTTTGGTGAGGAAACCTGGTGTGGGAAAAACCACGATGGGATTTGTGACCCACAATATTCACTCACTGGCCAATGAATGGATATTACTTACAATAGTGGTGCCTACACATGCAGGAAGGCCAACTGCCTAGAGCTCACTGCTCAATTACAAAAGGAAGTCTCACTGACTTACAAAATGGATTATGGAAATCTAATGTGATTTACTGCTACAAAAAGCATCTGCTATGCCAGGTTCAGTACCGGTTTAAGCTCATACAACAACCATAAACCTTACTCCAAAATTTGCCTTAATATTTGCTCACCATATCCATCCTATCATCTATGTGTATATTTGAAATGATCTTCAAGATCTCATACTTATATATGAGTATTATTACAATATGCCATGTCAGCTTACAAAAATATACTATAATTAAATACAATATATAATAATCAAAATCATGTCGGCTGGGGTGTCGGTAATCATCTTTATCACTGTCGGTGAACTATCTGTCAGTGTAGAGTCTGTCGGTGTCAGTGTCTATCGTTGCCATAGGATTGCAAGGTTGCCATCAATGACAATACCTTCAATCATCTACAATTCTCATTGTATTGTGCAATTGCAACAATATACACACAAGAATTATTATTATTCATTCTAAAGAGAGAGAAATAGTATAGATAGGGAAAGCCCTGTGTAAATAACACTAGCATTAAAAAAGCAAGTTCACAAGTCCAAAGAAGGAGTAGTTTTAGTGTATAGAACATGGTCATCACCTGCACTATCTGCAATACCCTGATCATGTCCAATAGGTTGATGATCACACATGAAATTATGTAAAAACAACATGTACATATTTTAGTTAGTGACATAAAAGAGTATAAAATATAAACCGTTATTGAACTTTTCCTATAATTAAAGCTTTCATTACTGCTTACTTGCATGTTTTCTGCTGCTTGCATCAATTCATTCAGCCTATCTTTTATCTCATCAGTCTGAGGGGTCATGCATACCAAAGAAACAATCTCTTTATTAATTTTTTTGATATACATTTTGTATCACTTCTACATGGTTTGTAGAAATTGCGTAGTCCTCATCGCTTAATACTGTGCAAAGGTGTTGATGTAAGGGAGGCTCCTTTCCCTTTCCCCAAACATCTATCTATGACAATAATATTATTAACAGTCAAGAAAATAACATAATAATGTAATAGTTTGCTTCTATCTAATTTGTATAGTTACAATGAGGTTTACCTTCTCAGTAGAAGTGTTGAGACCTACATCCCTGTCTGTGCTATGTGACAGATCCAGGTCACCCTGTGATAGAAAATATTGGGATCCAAGAACATTGAGAAGGGGGGGTTAATTAGTGTTTTGTCAATAAGATATGATTTTACCCTTTTATAACATACACATATAAACCAGTAAATGAAGAAACATATAACAAAATAAACCATCCACATAAATCAACACCATAACACATAGAATTTATATGTGGAAAACCTCAAAGAGGAAAAACCATAGTGGGATTTGTGACCCATAATATCAGTTCACTGTCCATATGAAATATATTACATAAAATGGGGGGCTTGCACATGCAGGAAGGCACACTGCTCATCAAAAAAGAGTCTAATTGACTACAATCTTATGCTAAAATAAAACAATAATAATGAACTTACAAAATGCATCTAGTATGCCAAAAGAGTTCTGGTGAAAGTTCTACTCTGTACTAGTTCATAAACCCTAAACACTTCTACCGGTATCTCCTCTCCTCCAAGAATTATTTCCAAACTAGCAATAGATCATTCCATGATATAACATTCACATACAAACGATCTACATACATATACTTCCCATTACATAGTCTCCTATATCCTTATTACAATTTATCACTTCTATATATTTATAATAACCTTAACAAACTGACCTATATTCCCTTCACAAACAATATGACTTATGTCAGCTTACAATGTATTACAAAAGATATACAATGTCAGCCTTAATAATTATAAAATGATTTTACAAATAAAACTTCCTTCGGGTCCAAGCCTGATGTTGGCTTCACTGAAGTGTTGGATGTCGGTGTTGGTGTTGGTGTAACCCTAGATTCTCCAATGCTGGTGTATGCTTCCTTATGAATCTCATTGCCAAGTTACCATGTTGCCATGTTGCCATCAATGACATCATATGAATCCAATGAGTGTCAATTGCCAACAGTCTCCCCCTTTGGCATTGATGGCAAGACTCATGTGAAATATGGATTCCCTACCGGTTCAACTTGAAGTATGCCCCCCCTGAGCAATACACTCCTTTCTGATATCCTTCCCATATTTTTCTGTCTGATATTTGTCACATTATATAAAGTCCCCCTTTGGCATTGATGCCAAAGACCGATGAAAGAATTGAAAGAATGAATAAATACAAATTACTTTACCATAGCTTGACCAATTTCAAAATTCCTAGGTAAGCCCTATCTAGCACTATAAATATGTATCCCAACCGGTTTTGAAGGTTTTAGATATGGATACAAGTCCACTCAACAAGTGTGAAAATGTTACCTTCTCTTTGACTTATGCCGGTGTGGGCTTAACAATCATATCCATAAATTCTCTTTTATGTACACCGAGTGAATCCAATCTTGGACTCACCAATCTTCTAAGATGCCTTGCTCTCTGAATGATCTTGTCTCTTTCCTTTTCAAAAGCAAAAATTTGTTTCTCCAAAGAAATGTTTTCCATCAACAAATGTTGTTAGTGAGGTTAATCCATCAAAATAATTTGCAATATTGGCAACCTTATCATGTAACTCCTTTAATCTTCTATCTACATTTGTTGTAAGAGTTTCTATGTTACAACAAACCCTATAGATATTTGTGTGCTATTTTAAACAATTCTCAATAAGAATCAATTTTCCTTCAATTTTCTTCTTTGTTGTTTCAATAATCTGATCAAAAGTGGCTATCTTAGTCATAGTAAATCTCTCAAGTGCCTGTCAATCTGAGATTTGCTGCAAAGATTGAAAGTTTTTAGATATATGCTTAGTTAATGCCTTAAGCTTGTCGGACGGGCTTGCTTCATTTTCAATCTTACAATCAGGAATTAGTTTGTGCAAAACTATGATTGAGTGATCTATTATTCCTTTATCTTATGATCCCTCCTTTATTAGTTTCTGAGTATCCATCATCATTAATTCAGTGGGACTCATCTCAGTGATTCATTTCTTCTTAACTTGAGAAGTGTCAATTTCCAAAACCTTTGCCAGGGAATCAATATTAATTGTTGGTTTATTCAAAATTGGAGCTACACTACCCAAAATACCTTTCCCTTTAGATTTGTCCTGGATGGTGGAAGTTGTTGCTTTTACAAATTCTTCCTGGGAAGTGAGAAAATCAGGATTCTTTTGGAAGAATTTGGTCCAACAATCTTTGGTCTCATTTACTACCTCATTTACCCTGCCTATCATTAGGCTTATTTGTCGAGGTTTGAAACTAAAAATTGTTCTATTTGCAACATAAATGCATCGTTTCATTTGCTCATTGTTTATTGAACCACACATACCCAAAAGTTCTACTTCCTTAATTTCTCTATCCCTCTTGACTACATCAAGTCTTCTAGCATCTAAATTATTGTACAGTGATAAAGGAATTTCCTTCAAAATTTTTACTAAGGCTTTCTTATATATATCTATGTGTAACAAAATTTCCTCTTCAATCTCATTTTGCTCATTAACCTCTAAATCTTCATAATAAATGGATACATTCTTCAAAATTCCATCCTTGGTTATTTCATCAATCAATTCAACACAAGTCTTTGTATCCATACTAGATTCAATAGTATCATCACTCTTCTTCTTCTTCTTCTTGTGGGTTGACAAAGTGGACGTGACTGGTTTCCTCTTCAGAATAGGTTTCCTTGCCGGAGGTGGGGGTGTAGTAGGTTTTGTCACTTTTCTCACAAGCTTCCTCCTTGGGTCTACCTTCTTCTCCTCTACCGGAGGCTAGTCATCTTTCTTTCTTTGTACCCTTATGAATGCTAGAGGTTCATTATCCTCTGGATCAGAGTTAGAGGTGACAAAAGAAATAAAATTTTCAGGCATTTGTGCCTCAGGAGCACTAACCATTGCCAGTTTGGGTCCAGAAGACAATTTAGTATCTATCTTATGGATTACATTCTCTATAAATGCAGACATCTTATCAATTTTCTTCTCTCTTCTTTTCCTATCGAAGCCACTCTTGATTTCAAGAGCCTTTTCCTCAATAGTACCAAAGTATTATGTCTTACTATCTAATGGAGCTTCAAGCAAAATTGTTTTGCATAAAGTTCAAAAATGCTATCATACACTTCATATCCAAGCTCAGTGACCCATATAGTCCTAGGTTCTACTGCCTCCATAATAGTTTCATCAATTTTCACCATAAAGAAGGTATCAATGGAGTACTTCTCCACAATGTGATTTGATATTCTTTCCCTCTATCTTATATTTTCTTGAAATGTTTTGAAATAGCCCCAAATCTTTTCATCCCTGCCAGTACCAAGATCGACGATTTCTTCCTTGATTTGCATACCTACTAGTATGTCATGAGCCCAATGCTTCTTCCCTAGACCGGGTAGATCATTTATGAAGTAAAGAATTAAACAAACAATGAGATTTCTAAACCTAAAAGTTCCTTTCTTAACACTCTTAATATTTCCAAGATTCAACATTACTTCACTTCTCAGCCATTCACACAAATCATACTTCTCATTATTCTTTAGCATCTAATAAGCAACATGGATGCAAGAACTAGCAACAAAGTTCAATCGACTAGATTGAGTTACCTTATAATTGCTTATCATGCTGACAAAATTCACATTAGTGTCTTTGATTGTACTAACCCTCATAGATCTTCCATCATGGGTTGTGTCAATGAACTTCTCAACCACAGTTGTGGAAATCTTCTTGCCAAGTTCTTGTCTGATTTTGGGTAAGCCATGACTTCTTGAATTGCTTCCTTTGTGATTATGTAGGGCCGATCTAGCCAGATGAACTCATTGTGAACCCTGCTCAGAACATATTTGATCACCTCATCTTTGAATTCTAGTATGTATAGGATACTGATTAACCCTAGGTCCTTGATGATCTTATATTCTAGCTTGATTGTTCTAGAGCTTCCTAGTATCATAGATTGATACATGCCCTTTATCTCTTATGTACCTAGATCCTCCAAAGTGCAGTGTATATTCCCTTACATCTTCGACATACATCACGTCATCGAGAACCCTAGAGAATGCACCCGCAGAGTCTTCTTTCTTATCTATCTAGGGAACTTCCTTGAAAATGGGTCTTAGCCTATCCTTAACTTCAATAATAGTGGGATTTTCAATGAAAGTAGGAGTAGATGATCCAGATGCCATTTTGAAGAAATACCTGAAAAAATGATTGCCGGTGTGAAGATTTGACTGCTTATCCGATGATTGCTGGAAATCCTCTCAGAATGCCTTTTATCACTCTTAATCACCTGAGATCCGCCTTTTCTTCACTCTAGATTGCTTGAATGCTATGCTAGTGAAAATGAATTCACTTTCTCCTTTTATCAACGAGTAAACCCTAATCCTTCACTGTCATAAATTCTTCGCGATGTACCCTACTGGATGTCAATTTCACAGTCTTATGCTGAGTAAACCTTCATCAATGACTAAGAAAACTCTGCAAATCTCTTTCAGATCTCCTCTGGGGAATATGCAAGATTTTCAATAGATTTTCCAACCCCTAAGACGTATGCCTCAATTACCGGTGGAATTTCTTGCCAGTGCAGGAATGCTCTATTCTACTGGTGGAGTTATCATTGTAGATCCATCTCCACTTGGTTCTTTAGAATTTCTAACCCATCTCTTGGTGTGATCTTATTGTATTTCATGTACCTTCTTCTTTCCTTTCTCATTTTCTTTATCATCGCTAACTTCTTGAGTCTTGCTTATGCAGTACTTAGCAATATGACCTATTTTGTTGTATGCATAACATGTATCTTTGTTCTTTTGAATTAATTTAACATATCTGGTGTCATTCCTTGACCTACATTGATTAGCCAAATGACCAAACTTTCCACATGCATGAAATTTGACATTCATTCTGCAATCTTATGATTTATGACCATATTTCTTGCAATTTATGCATTGACCAGGAACAAAATTGTAGTTTTGATTTGCTCTATTTCTACATTGTTTAGCCATATGCCCAAATTTATTACAAATAAATAATCTACCATTGAATTTATAAGCATTATATTGTCTTAACAGTTTCCTCTAGTCTAATGAGTTCTACATACCAGTTGTCTGATCTTCATTTGCAGTACCAGAGCTTTCGCCTTGTACAAATCCAAGTCCTCTAGAATCATTATTTTGCCTTTGTCTTTTCAGTAAGTCATCCAATTGTGCAACACTAATCCTGAATTTTTCTTTATACTTAGTTGTAGTAGTCAGATCATCTCTTAGAGTAGTTATTTGTCTTTCAAGCTCTTGTTCATTATTTTGGGAGTGTACCAAATCAGTTCTCAACAGATGATTCTCATGAGTCAATCTGCCACATTCATCAAATTTGTTCTTCAAAGATATAACAAGATTTTCTTCCTTCTTCTTTCTATCCTCAATATATTTTGATAACCTCATAGTCAGGTCTTGTATTTGATTCTTCATGATCATGTTTGCTTGACTCAGTTTCTGACATTTTTCCTTAAGTGCATTTTTATCTTCATCATCCTAGTTTTGCAAAAGTTCCTTTCTCTTGGCTTGAGCAGATGATAACCTTTCTTGCAGGACAAGAATGAATTCATTAGTAGAATTCAATTCATCTTGCAATTTTAAATTCTTCATCCTTTCAACATCATAATCCTCAAGAGTCATCTCAAGTTGCTTCTCCATAGCCGTGTTCAATGATTCTGGTTTTAGGATCTTCCTCAAGCTATTAAACTTCTTCCAAGGAACTAGGCACTAATGCCAATTCTTGGGATCCAAGAACACTAAGAGTGGGGGGTGAATTAGTGTTCTGCCAATAAGATATGATTTTACCCTTTTATTGTTAGGATAGTTGGTGAACAACTGAGAGGGGGAGGGAATCAGTTGTTAATAGATTATAACATTTAATTCACTTAATAACCTTTAACCAGATTAAGTATCGGTAAAGCAGAAACAAATACTAGTAAACATTTCAACATAAAAATTAAACAAATAATCAATGCAAAGCAACCATACCACATAACACCATGATTTGTACATGGAAAACCCAAAAAGGGAAAAACCACGGTGGAAGCCTACCCACTATCAGATGAGAATTTTGCAGAAAGTATGTGTTACAATGAGGGGCCTAGACATGTAGGAAGGCAAACTGCCTAGAGCGTACTACTTATTACAAAAGAGTCTCACTGACTACAGAGAGACAACAACCATCTCAAGATAAATGGACAACAATCCAATAGAGTGAACTGCCAGAGATAGCATCTACCATTCTTGATTACAGCCCCGGTTAAGCTCAATACAGGAGGACTTTGACCTCTTCCTTAATCCCAATTTGATCACCTATGATTGACCAAGTCTTGTTTGCATATGATATTACATTCCAAGACAACGACACTATACAATAAGATATTACATCATTTTATACCAACCCTAAGGCCTAAACTAGTTAGGTTGGCCAATGAAAAGATATTACAATAAGATCATTGCATAAATCCATATTACAATGATATGCCATGTTGGCTTAAGACCAAAATAACAATAACAAATCCATAAAACATCTTGAAACATCCTAGTAATGTGTAGAGTACACATTAGCATGATACTGGTCCATAACCTAGATAGGTACCAGACCTATTCAGGCTCCACCATACCAAGGCAATGTCTTCAAGTAGTTGAAGCACAATCAAAGAACATCTTTAGCATCCTAAAATCCATCTAGAAGCTTCACCAACACCAATTATGCATCTTTTCAAGATTCCTGAGTGAAAGCTCTATTGGTAGAGCCTTAAACCAATGCTATTAATGGTTTACAATAGTGTATGATAGCATCCGATTACCAAGTCAATACCAACTGACCAAAACATGCTCTAGAAGCACGTACCACATGTAACCAAACATATTCCATAGATCTAAACATGTCAAAAGTGTCCAACAGATAGTCTCTTATGTCGGTAACACTAGATCTTCTATCGATAACCAAAACCTATCTATCGGCAACCAACCATACTAGCTAGTGTTGACATCAATGACAAAACATCAATGCAACACATAATCAATTCATCCATAATGTCAACAATCTCCCCCTTTGGCATTGATGGCAACACTAGATGTGAAAAATATCTAAGTACCAAGAAATTCCAAACAAGTATCCCCCTATGGAAGACAACCAATAATCTCCTGAATATCAATAGCTCTCCCCCTATGAATGATATCTCTGAATTTATTTTTCACATAACTATCACTCGCCCTTTGATATAAATGCTAGAAATCTAACAAAAATATCAAAGAAATAATGTAAACCTCTGAATCTCAAAGGTGACTACTCCCCCTAAGTAGTAGCACCACTCATCAGTGTCGGAATGAATAATGTCTTTGATAATGTATGGTGGACTAATGACAAACTGCATCAATGAAGCCTATGTCAGAGGGGTAGAAACCCCTAACTTGTCTCTCAGAGACTCAAATGATTCCTTAGACAATGGTTTAGTGAATATATCTACAATATGTTCTTTAGTGTTCACATAAACCAATTTGACTTCCTTTGCTTCTACCTTGTCCTTAAAAAAGTTGTAGTTTATTGATATATGCTTAGTCTTAGAGTGAAATACGGAATTTTTAGACATGTCAATTGCTATAGAGTTATCACAGTAGATAACTATTGGTTCACTACAAATTACCCTAATATCCTTCAACATTTTCTTCATCAATAAGAATTGAGTGCAATTAGTTGTTGCTGCAACATACTCAGCTTATGCAGTAGATAAAGAAATGCATGAATGTTTTTTGTTGATCCTTGAAACTAGTTTCTTTTCAAGAAACAAAGCTCCACCAGAAGTGCTCTTCCTGTCATTAGTATTTCCTACCCAATCTGAGACAGTATATGCACATAAACTAAAATCATCATTTTTAGGATACCATAAACCATATTCTATTGTTCCTTGCAAATATCGAAACATCCTCTTTACTGCACATTCATGATTTTCTTTAGGATTACTTTGATATCTTGAAACAATACTTATTGCATTCATAATATCTGGTCTATTCTGAGTTAAATATAATAGACCACCAATCATAAACTTATACCTTGTCAGATTTACTGGTGTAGAAGTATCCTTGATAGATAATTTCTCACTTATCATTGATGGACTTGAAAAGCACTGAGAAGGGAGGGGGGGGGGGTAGATCAGTGACACCAAAAACCAAACTACTTTAAACACTAACTTGTAGATGAACTTAACAAAGCTTTTAAACATAATGCATATAATCCAAAATGATATAACAATATCCACAAAAGGTAAAGCATCCACCATAACACAAGTGTTTGAACGTGGAAAACCCAAATAGGTAAAAACCATGGTGAGATGGAACTCACAAGTTAATTATTTGCAGTAATAGATAACAGACCAGTTAAGGTCTACAAAGTGCTCTGCTAGGAGCGAATCTTGTTAGAGATCCCAAAGCTTGATTAGAAGCTTATACCCTATTAGAAGTAGTACCCTATTAGGAGTAACCTCGATGGAGGATTTTAGAATCCAAACTAATGGATCACCCTGTTAAAGGATTTATACATTGAAGTTTGTTAGAGCTTACCCGATTAGGGGATTTGATTCTGCTGTAATGGTTAGAAAACAACAAGAAAGGTTGATTTGTTCTGAGTAGCACAATACTTGCTTGATCAGATCCTTCTAAGCATATTCAATATTGCTCTTCTACATATTCTATAACTTCACTTCTCACAACATAACACTTTCACTTATCATATATCATTCATAACATAATTCACTGTGATGTCAATATATAGGCCTTTCGATTTCATGTCAGCCTTAATAAATCATAACACAATTTCCTAGGTGTAGTGTATCTGGACAAGTAACCATAAATCATCACAAAAATTGTCACCCAGTAGTTGGTGCTAGTAACTCATCACAAAAATCAACAAATACCAGTTTGAATAAAACATACAAACCATTGTCCTTGAATCTCCGCTTGATCTCCATCTTGATCTTCATCATGATGTCGACTTAGTATAACTACAGGTTGTCTCTTATGCACATACTGGTTAACACAGAGTACTAGTTAGAGATTAACCACTAAGTATACTGGTTGACAGTGTAAACAATTGAAGTTACACCAGTAGTCAAATATAATCATGTGTGTGTGAGTGTTTCATCAATGACAACAAATGATGAATCATCATCAAGCCAACAATCTCCCACTTTGGCATTGAAGGCAACACTTAGATATTTTTATAGTAATACTGCTAAGTGTGTATACACAAGAAATTTACACATATACTCATGCCCCCCCTTAATGCATACATTATAAATATTTTTTAAAAAGACACATACATATTAATACTCCCCCTTTGACAACAATGCCAAATTGAAAATGTAAAATATATACATATATATAGAAAATTTGTATCAAATTGTTTAGTATATACAACATTAACTGAAAAGTTCATGCATTAGATAATCTCATAAAAATAGCATTGTAAATCTTCTTTATCTGTGACAAAGCATTTTCCCATGATTCCAGTATGTTCTCAGTATACTCGAATGTAGACATCAGCTATGAATGGAATTCTTCGATTGAGTCCAGTGTGCAGATTTTATGGGTTGCAAGAATAGCTTTTGCATTAGAGTAGGCTCTCTAAAGTATGTCTAATTATGATGTGAGCAAACTTTTGAGGTCTTTAAGAGATCGGAGTCTCTTTGCTTTCTCAATATCATAGTTGTCCAGTCTATTATGCAAATCATCTACAAACTTGTTAAAGGCATGTATGGAGTCCTGGAGTGGGACATATGCCTTGCATATCCTTTCCATTTCTTTCTCTGTTTCAGTTTGACACAAAATAAAAGAAAGTAACATTGGAGGTAGAAGCAAGATACTTTCCTCCTGTTTCAACAACTTTACTGAACATACTTTTATTGTGAGATAGAGCCATTTTTCCACTATTAATATCCTTTACCAGTTTTTCTCCATATTTCTTCTTGTGATTCTTTTCAGCATATAGTTGAGTAGCATCTTCCAAAGACTTGATTTGATCAGATGCATTTGCAACTAAATGTCCAAGTTTTCTAATAGGTGTAGATAAATGTGCTATAGATGTTTCCGGTAGTAGACCAGATAGAATATCTACTACAGTCTGAATTGTCTCTGCTTCAACCTTTTTTTCTTTTAGTCTCTTCTTATGCACTCTAGATTGCATGAAACTTGCAATCTTCATCATTTCTGATGCGCTCAAATTGTTCATAAGAATAGGTCATGAAATACTTAGAGAATCATCATCATCCTCATCAAGTTGCTTCTGGTTTGCTGGTTCAGAGGATACAACCTTAATGATTGCTTTCTCTATATTCTTCTCCATTTCCTTTTCAGAGGACCATGTGACAACATATTTCATTAGGATCCTTCTGAATTACTTGAATGACCAATGGAGATTGGGGTTTCTCTAGTTGTTTTATTGTAAGTGGATTGTCCACTTTTAGTTGAGTTGCCGGTTGTTCAACTAAGGTAACCTGTACATCAACATTTCCCAGAGGCTCCATATTTGGTACAGTATTATCTCCACATAGGTCAACCGTGTTCTAAACATCATCAACAACATGTATAGTGAATTTATCCTTTTTCTTGAGAGGATATACCTCATCAAGTTGAATAATCTCTTCATCATCCATTTCTGATTTGTTAACATCATCAACTGTCTATTTTTTATCCTTATTCTTAGAAGAATGGATGAATTCTTCCATCTTTTTGATTTCACGGGCTATCTGATGTGTCTCAGTTTCAATAATTTCCCTTTTACCATTAAGAAGCTTCAATCTTCTTTATTTAAAAGAAAAATGTGCTTTGTCCTGATCAACTAAAGCACTAATTCCATCTGTAGATAAATTGGGAAAATATTGTACAAATATTTCATCAATAATTTCTTTTTCCAATTTTATAGCTTCCTCCCATTTATGTAAAATAATATTATACAAAGAGATTGAAATGAACTTTTCTAGATCATGTGGAAATCTACTGTAATGACACAAATGAGTGATTACCTATTGAATCACTTTCTCTTTCTCATCTTCAGTGAAGGAATCAAAATATTCTTTGACACTGTCAAACCTATTCCTCCCTATTGTCTTCATTGTTTTTTCAAAATGGGTATCTGGTTTGTAAGAAGCTATATCAATAGGTCTAGTTTCCTTTGGTACTACCTTTACCTTCTTGGATATTCTTCCAGTTGCTTTTACCTTCTTTGGTTCTTCATCAGAATCTATTCCCTCAGACCCTGGTTACAAAATTAATTTCTTGCCTCTCTTCTTTGTCTCCTTCTTAATATGTACCTTGGGTTCTGGTTCCTTTTTGGTTAGTACACTGCTGGTAACCCTAGTCCTCTTTGTTGCTGGAGATGCTTCATAAAAAAATTTATTCTTTCCTCTTGTACTTTTAACAGGTGCAATACTGGTTTGTGCAAGTGCAGCTTGGACGGCCACAATGTCCAATTTTGCCTTCTTTTTGTCTTTAGGTAATGCTAATAGGGTATTAGCATAACCAGCTAGTAGATCATAGTTTACCTCATAACTCATGTCTTCCATTTCTTCCTCTCTTGGCTCAATTGCTTACATTAGGCAAAAATCAGTGGTAAGAGTGAAGATTATATCCTTTTCAAAGTGTTTTACCACTTCTTCTAGTAGTCTCATTCTAATACTCATTTTATTTTGGAACTCATTGAAATACTTGTTCATGGTAGTAGGGAAAGTATTCTTTACAACCTTGACGTTGTTCTTAATTTGTGCCAAGACCGGTGAGTCCTTTGACCACTGAATGTCTCCAATTCTTGGTAGAAAGTTCTGAAAGTAAAAGAATAGACCAACTCATAGCTGACCAAACTTGAATTTCAAACTACTATCCTTCTTGATAGATTGCAAATTTAAAAACAATTGTCTCTTGATAGCTTCATAGAGATCATAATTTGCCTCATCAACAACCATTATGTGAGTTGTATGAACTATTGCAGATGGAACACTATTAAGTCTACTAGAGTAAAATACTTGGTAGCCTATCACCATTGCTTCTAGTTTTACTATAGGGTATTTAATGTTGTTAATGGAAAAAGAATGCCCATTAGATGTAGAACCAGTTAAGTTGAAGATGGTATCCTTAGAAATTCTCCTTAACCTAGGTACTTCACTAGTTGAGAAATAGCTAGTCACAGCCTAAATGGCTTCCTTTGTAATTGTGTTAGTTCTTTCTAAATACATGTTTTCTCCATGAACTTGACTCAAAATGATTCTAATATGTTCTTTTTCAAAATCTTCAAGAAAATAAGATGCATTATGAAAACCCTTTTCAAAAACCCTAGCATACTCTGTCTTAATCTTACTGTTCTCATCACAAAGTGATTTCAACTATGTGTAAATGTATAGAGACCCTAAGCCTTCAAGCTTGTAGTCAATACAACTAGACAAATCACCATTGACCAAAAATCCACTTGGAACTTGTGACAATGCATTATATGACACAATCTGATATGCCTTTAGAGCTTCCATAGGCTCAGAAGTAATCATTAACCTCTCTATAGACTCTGAAGTTGATGCCATTCCAGATGAACAAGATTCAAAGTAGTTTGTCAGTTGAAATGCCCAAGTACACACCAGTATGACCTTCTGCAACCTTCAATTCAGCTTAATTTCACAAATTATGAAACAATTCGACAATTAACAACAAAACAATCTTTCTCAGCTTAGAAAGCACTCCAAATTTCTTTCTTGAATGCATTAGGGTAGAAATGATAGTAAAAATTGCTTGTATCCTTTTACCTACAACATTAAATGCTCACCCATTTAGGGTTACAAACCACAATTTCACCTCTCAAATAAAATCTGATTGATAACATACTGACAAAAATTTAGCAAAATTTCATGTTTCAAAATTATTTTCCTGCTCATTTTTCACAAGGGGTCCAGAGGAATTTTAACCATTAAGCTCTACTTAGCCATATTAATAGGCTTAAGTCACCGGTTCAGGGTTCTCTTAACTAGGTGAAGGAATAGTTTCTTCTTCAGGTGACTCATCACTTTTATTCTTCCAAATTTGATTCATTTCCTCTCTGGTTTCTTCAACATTAACTTTTTGCTTTCCCTTCTGATCTATAGAGGAGTTGACCGGTTTGCTGTTTCTGGATCTACATAATTTTTTGAAGTGCCTTGATTTGTTATAGTGATAACAGGATATACTAGATGATCTCCAAGGTCTTGCATTTCCTCTTCCTGTTTTTCTTCTGCAGTTCATAGCCACATGACAAAAGTTATTACAGATGGTGCAAATAATATTTGTTGCCTTTTCCATCTCAAATGGACTAAACCAGTTGTCATAGGGTTTTTGCTAGTTTAGGTTTACCCGACTGTTAAAGTTCCTCATCCGGTCACCATTTGGTCTTGGATGCATGTGTGGTACAAGATTGTTTGCTCCAAATCTGCACTCAATAGATTTATGTCAATACATTCCACATGTGAAGAAATGACCTTCAAATTTTGTGGACACATACCTAACATTAATATTGTAACTTTCATTTCTATTAGGTTTGTGTCTACAAACATTTGTAGTGTGATCAAGTTTATGGCAAACAAAACAAACAGGATTAAAGACCTTCTTACCGGTAGGCTTGTTAATCTTAGGAGCAGATTTTTTCTTAAGATTGTTTCTCTTTCAACCAGAAGATTCACCATTTTCAGTTGTGTGAAAACCAAGTCCAGAGACATCACCCTTCATTATTTCTGATTGAATTTGTTCTTTCAGCATGGTAGAACTTCTGCTAAACTTCTCCAAGTTCTCATTGGCTTTAGTAAGTTTTTTTGTGCGATCTTCATTATGTTTAGACATGTTCTCTTTCAGAGATGATGCAAGTTCAAGATCTAGCTGCAAGTTCTCCTTTTCTTCTCTTTCAACAGTCAAATGCTCATGCATAGTGGCATTTTCCCACTTGATCTTGACAATCTCTTGATCTCTTTCTTTGATAAGATGTTCAACAACTCTTCTAGCTTCTAGTTCCTGACTCATGTGGATAGTAAGACCTTCTAGCTTCTAGTTCCTCTACTAAAGCATCAATATTGGCTTCATTTGAAGAACTATTATCAGATATCTCTAATATTTGTTTAGTTATCTCTCTCCTTTTGACTTGAGAAGCTTTCAGTTTGACCCTTAGGTTTTCAAGCTCATTTATGTTGGCTTCTAGTTCTCTAGCCATCTCAAAGTATCTCATGTCCCCCATGGTGGTTTCAAGGCTCCCTTCCAAGTGATTAGGCTTCAAAGAATTTAGGCTTTGATACCAAGTGATAGACTTGAAAAGCACTAAGAGGGGGGGTGAATTAGTGAAACAAAAAACCAAACTACTTTAAACACTACCTATAGATGAACTTAACAAAGCTTTTAAACACAATGCATGTAATCCAAAATGATATAACATCACCCACAAAAAGCAAAGCATCCACCATAACACAAGTATTTGTATGTGGAAAACCCAAATAGGTAAAGACCATGGTGAGATGGAACTCACAAGTTAGCTATCTTGAATAATAGATAACTGATCAGTTAAGGTCTACAAAGTGCTCTGCTAAGAGGGAATCTTGTTAGAGATCCCAAATCTTGATTAGAAGCTTATACCCTATTAGGAGTAACACCCTGTTAGTAGTAACCTCAGTGGAGGATTTCAGAATCCAAACTAATGGATCACCCTATTAAAGGATTTATACATTGAAGCTTGTTAGAGCTTACCCAGTTAGGGGATTTGATTTTGCTGTAATGGTTAGAAAACAACAAGAATGGTTATCTGTTCTGAGCAGTACAATACTTGCTTGATCAGATCCTTCTAAGCATATTCAACACTACTCTTATGCATATTTTGCAACTTAACTTCTCACAACATAACACTTTCACTTATCATATATCATTCATAACATAATTCACTGTGATATCAATATATAGGCCTTATGATTTCATGTCAGCCTTAAGAAATCATAACACAATTTTGTAGGTGCAGTGTATCTAGACAAGTAACCATAACTCATCACAAAAATTGCTGCCCAATAGTCAGTGCTAGTAACTCATCACAAAAATCAACAAATACCAGTTGGAACAATTAATACCAGTTTGAATAAAACATATGAACCATTGTCCTGGACTCTCCGCTTGATCTCCATCTTGATCTTCATCGTGATGTCAACTTAGTATAACCACAGGTTATCTCTTATGCACATACCGGTTAACATAGAGTACTGGTTATAGATTAACCACTAAGTATATGGGTTTACAGTGTAAACAATTGAAGTTACACCAGTAGTCAAATATAATCATATGTGTGTGTGAGTGTTTTATCAATGACAGGAAATGATGAATCATCATCAAGCAAACAATCACCATAGGAATACTTACTGGTTTGGAATTATCCATACCAAACTTCTTCAACAATTTCCTCAGATACTTAGTTTGATAGATAAAAAATCCTTTATCAGTTTGAGTAATCTGCAAACCTAAGAAAAATTTCATCTCACCAATCATGAACATTTCAAATTCATTCTTCATATTGTTAGCAAATTCCATGCATAATTTATCTTCTCCTCCAAAAATGATATCATCAACAAATACTTCAATAATTAGAATATCATTGTTAGTGATCTTATAATATAAATTAATATCAACACCGCCTTTAGTAAAACCAAGCTTCAAAAGATATTTATCCAACCTTGCATACCAGGCTCTAGGAGCCTATTTCAAACCACATAAAGCTTTTTTCAATCTACAAACCATATCTTTATCATCTATCAGTGAAAATCCATCAGGTTGCTCATTGTAAACTTCTTCCTTAAGTTCACCATTCAAAAATGCACATTTAACATCCATTTGATAAACCTTATAGTTCTTATAAGTTGTATAGGCAAGAAATAATCTAACAACTGCAATTCTAGCGACAGGTGCAAATGTCTTACCATAACCAATTCCTTCTATTTAAAAATATCCTTTACAAACCAATCTAGCCTTATTTCTTACAACTTGACCATCCTCATTCAGTTTATTCCTAAAAACCCATTTAGTTCCAATAACATTCTTATTTTTAGGCCGGGGAACTAAATACCAAGTCTCATTTTTCTCTATCTGATCTAATTCATCTTCCATATCTTTTAACCAATGTTTATCCTTACGAGATTCAATAAAAGATGCTAGTTCAATTTGAGAAATAAGACATACCTCTTCATTTTTCAGTCTTCTTCTTCTTATAACTGTTGGTATTTTGGTTATGTTGATATGGTTTTGTCATTGATGTCAACACCTTTAACTCTTATCAACTCTGGCACTTTGGAGGATTGGCAATGTTCACCAGCAAGCAAGTGAATTTATGCACAGCCACTGCTATCTGGTACACCGACACTTGCAATGACATGGAAAACATCTGGTTATGTCGAAGACATCATTTGGACACTTTGTCTTGGAGATATGTTCATTGGATTATTTGTGTTTGCATATTTGTTGTTACCAACAAATAGGTCCAGATTAAGCACCGATGGGCTTATCTATTCTAGATTAGCATGACACGCTTTGGAGATAATTTTGTTGTTATTTTAAATGCATTAAGCTGACATGTTGAATCGGATATTGCATCGGTTATTGATTTACTTATAATTATTTTATTGTAATATCTTGTAGAGCTGACCTACCAAAATTGGTCTTAGGTTATGGTATATATGTAAGATCTTATTTATAAGATCGATAGGTGATTGGGAAAAAGAATTATAAGAAGGTATATGCGATAATAAGCAGAGCAATACACACATACATCATTTCAAGGTGAAGCAAGGTTTTTGTGAAGGCAATCAGAACTACACCGATACTGAATCCAGCATATGAAGATGATATTTTGAGTAGTACATCATTATTGGATTTAACCATCCAATTGTAGTTAGTGTGACTCCTATTTGTGTTTGAGTAGTGAGCTCTAGGTGCTTGGCCTTTCTGCATGTGCAAACCCCATTTGTATACACATACTATCTGCAGTAGTATCATCTGATTGTGGGTAATGTTGTCCACCGTGGTTTTTCCCCTTACAGGGTTTCCACGTATAAATATTGGTGTTATGTGTTGTGGATGTTATTGTCTTTCTATTTCATGCATTAATATTTACTGGTACTGCAATTAACTAATAAACTGTCTATTGGTATAAAGTTTGGTTTACTGGTATTAAGCATTAAGGTTGGTTAAGTTGTTTTTGGTTTGAATTTATTTGACAACTGATTCACCCCCCCCTCTCAGTTGTCTTTGGGACCTAACAATAAGTCTCTTGCTCCTATCTCTAATAATTTGATCTTCAAAATAATTTGATCTTACATACCTTGGTGTCTTTTTAACTTTAGGTTCACTACTCTGATCATCAGTCACAATTGAATTTCTGATTGTGTCGGTGTAACTGTCTCAGTTCCCTGTACTGGTTGAGGCATTGTTGGTTCAGTTATGATCATCTCCATTGTTGGTTCCCTGTCATATGATATATAATAATTTTAGTATTTCTCATCCACTTTCGTATTAGCACTCTCCTCAATTTTGTGCAATCTTTTGTTATAACATCTATATGCTTTTCTTTGAATTGAATAACCAAGAAATATCCCTTTATCACATCTAGGATCAAACTTTCTAATTGAATCATCTCTTTTGGTATAGCATTTTCTTCCAAAAATTCTGAAATATTTAATAGTAGGTGTATGTCCAAACCATAATTTGTAAGGGGTCTTACCAGTTTCACCTTTGATGTGAACTTTGTTGAATGTGTAGACTGTTGTACTCACTATTTCTCTGCAATATATATGAGGCAATTTGGCTTCCATCATCATAGATCTTGTTGCATCCAAAATGGTTATGTTCTTTCTTTCCACCACTCCATTCTGTTGAGGAGTCTGAGGTGCAGATAACAGTCTCTTGATTCCATTTGTCTCTCAATAAGTGTTAAATTCATGAGAAGTGAACTCACCACCATGATCTGATCTTAGACATTTGATTTTCAATCCAGTTTCTATTTCAATCTTTTCTTTAAAGATCTTGAATTTCTCAAAGGAATCAGACTTCTCCCTTAGAAAAGTCACCCACATAATTCTAGAATAGTCATCAATAATAAACATGAAATACCTATCACCTTGAAAGCTTCTAATCCTTGCTGGACCACATAAGTCAGTGTGAATCAAATCAAGTACATCATTAGATTTATCATGTATGCTCTTAAAAAAACTTCTAACTTTCTTTCCTAATTGACATTCCTTACATACTGGATTATGAGGCTTCATAATCTTAGGTATATCTCTAACCGCCTTAGTTGAACTGATCTTAACAATACAGTCAAAATTAACATGACACAACCTTTTATGCCATAACCAACTCTCATCAATATGAGCAATCAAACATGTCTTATTACCAGTGTTCAAGTGAAAGATATTACCTCCAATCTTAATATTGGTTGCAATCTCCAAACCAGTCTTGTTAATGATTTTGCATTTTGTATCTTTAAAATAAAATTGGAAACCCTTGTCCACCAATTGATCAACACTTAAAAGATTATGCTTTAAACCTTCTACATAATTGACATTATCCATGTTATGCTTTCCATCCAAATAAATAATACCTCTACCTTTGATCATACATGCTTTGTCATCTCCAAATATGACTTGACCACCATTGTATTGTTGGAGGGACAAAAATTTCACTTTATCTCTAGTCATATGATGTGAGAATCCACTATCAATTACCCATTCATCCTTATCTTCAACTTTTGTTGCTAGGGCCTTTTCTTCATTTATGATAGCCAGTTCTGATTCATTTTCCTTTAAATCATATAACACCCATTCCATTCCATTGTTGGATCCACTAGCAGAGTCTTCTATCGGTTCATCTCCAAAATCATCAGTTACTCCTTCCTCATCCGCCATGTAGCATTGTTTACTTTTCTTGAATCTATATCTGTTCTGGTTAGGCTTAAATGATTTCTTAACTCTTTCCTCTAATCTTGCATTCCTTTAAGGACATCTAGATGCAAAATCACCAATCTTATTACATGCAAAACATTTAAAAGGTTCTTTTCCTTCATACTTACTTCCTGTCAGACCTTTAGGTACTCTTTTTGCAAATAAGGCTTTAGGTTGCTCAAATTCTTCATCTTCTTTCTTCATGTCTTCCAATTCTTTTGCATATAAAAATTTCCAAACACTTTTTCTGGTAGATGATGATGTTGATGCATGAAAAGCAGGTTCAGACTTTACAGCTCCAGAAGATCCAAACTCTTCAAGCTCAAAAGAAGATAATTTCCCAATCAGAGTGTCTCTGTTAACTAAAGAGTTTGCCATTGTTCTAAACTCATTAATTGTAGTTGCCTTCATCTTGTAAGCTGGTGGAAGGGCTCTCAAGATTTTGGAAAATATTTCATCTTCAATCAGAAATCCTCCACAACATTGAATTCCCATAACAATCTCATTTACTCTTTCCATAAACAGAGCAATTCTTTCATTATCTTCCATCTTTAAGTTTTCATATCTTACCCAGTAACCACCAAGTTTAGCAATTCTGACAGTAGGCTCACCTTCATTAAGAGTTTGCAATTTATCCCACATAACCTTTGCTGATGATTTATCAGTTAATCCCATGATGTTCTGATTAGTAAGTGGACACAAGAGAGCTTCTCTAGCTCTGCAATCATTTTCAATATTCTTGTCCAAGTCTACAGGAGCAGGATTGTCAGATGCCGGATCATAAGGATGTATCATTTATCAGTGATCTCCAAAATATCTTTGCAAAGAAATCTAAGATGAGTCTCCATTTGAATTTTCCATATCCCAAAATTTGTTCCTTCAAGCTTAGGTATTTCTTTTGAAAATAGTTGTCGGTGGATTAGAAGTGTTAGCAACCATAGGATCTACCTCAAGCGGTTAAGCTTCTACAAAAGAGGACCAAAGCTCTGATACCAATTGTTAGGATAACTGGTGAACAACTGAGAGGGGGGGTGAATCAGTTTTTATCAAATTATAACATTTAATCCACTTAATAACCTTTAATGAGATTAAGTACAGGTAAAGCAGAAACATATACCGATAAACAATGCAACTTAACAATTAAATAGATAATCAATACAAAGCAACCATACCACATAACACCATGATTTGTACGTGGAAAACCCAGAAAGGGAAAAACCATGATGGAAAGCCTACCCACAGTAAGATGACACTTCTATAGAAAGTATGTGTTATAATGAGGGGCCTGCACATGCAAGAAGGCACACTGCCTAGAGTGTAATGCTCATTACAAAAGAGTATCACTAACTATAGAGAGGAAACAACCATCTCAAGATAAATGGACAATAATCCAATAGATTGAACTACCAAAGATAGCATCTACCATGCCTGATTATAGTCCCAGTTAGGCTCAATACTAGAGGCCTTTGACCTCTTCCTTAATCCCAATTCGATCACCTATGATCGACCAAATCTCCTTCGCATATGATATTATATTCCAAGACCATGACACTATACAATGAGATCTTACATTATTTTATACCAACCCTAAAGCCTAAACCAATTAAGTCGGCCACCTAAAATATATTACAATAAGATCATTACATAAATCCATATTACAATGATATGTCATGTCGTCTTAAGACCAAAACAATAATAACAAATCAATAAAACATCTCGAAACATCTCAATAACATGTAGACTGCATGTTAGCATGATACCGGTCCATAACCTAGATAGGTACCAAACCTATTCAGGGTCCACCACACCAAAGAAATGTCTTCAAGTAGTTGAAGCATGATCAAAGAACATCTTCAACATCTTGAAATCCATCTAGAAGCTACACTAGCACCAATTATTCATCTTGTCAAGATTCCTCAACAAAAGCTCTACCGGTAAGGGTTTATGAGAGTGTATGATAGCATTTGATTACCAAGTGAATACCAACTGACCAAAACATGCTCTAGAAGCATGTACCACACGTAACCAAACATATTCTAGAGATCCAAACATGTCAGAAGTGTCCAACAAATAGTCTCTTTTGTCACTAACACTAGATCTTCTATTGATAACCAAAACCTATCTATCAGTAACCAACCATAATAGCTAGTGTTGACATCAATGACAAAACATCAATGCAACACATAATCAATTCATCCATAATGCCAACATTTATAACATACACATATGATAGGAATGTACCCTTGAGAGGAATCATTCAACTTATCTTTCTCATCACAACGAAATGGCATAGTAACAAGGTTTATGAATTTTTGGTAAAATGAAGGTTTGGCCTCTTTAGGATTCAAAAACTCATCTAACGCTTTATCCAATTCATCTTGGCTATACTCATAATCGGCATAATTGCATACATCATCATAAATATGAACATCTTACAAATAAAAATCCGACATTTTGGAATAAAAGTTGCATAAAACTTAGACACAATGCAAAGAAACAAAGAAACACACTCTTTTTTTTTTTTTGAAAATGAAACTTAAATGAAACACACTAAATCTAGATCTAGATCTAACAAATGCAATGCGAGAGAAAGAAATAATTCGTTTCACGTCGGGTTCACCAAAATGTGTGGGGGAAAAAGCGAGACTAGGCTAACATGTCCTAATCCTACCTTTTGACACACATTACGGAATACGAAAGAGCCTAGAGGTATCACACAATTGGCTACTTCTTTTTGGTGAAAGAGAGAGCCATGGGCTACCTATTAGGGTTTATATTCCTTTGTTGTAATTGAAAGGTAAGATTATGCAAGTTCAATTCCTAACCCCAAAATGCAAGTATGAACTAATAACAAGATTGTAGAATTGAACTTAAACAATGGAAAGCTGCAAACATAAGGACAAGACAAGAATGCAGATGTGTACCCAAAGTTAAAATCTGAGTGAAAATGTTTGGGACGGGGGCACGGGAGCCACTGTCCTGATTTTGTTCCTGAAACTACACCTGAAACTGCCACTTTGCAACTTGGAAAACTGTCGGAACTGCTGAAACTTGCTGTCTGTCAGGAGGACCAGGGCGCCCAACATCCCTATCCCAGGGACCAGGGCGCCTAGCACCCCTGTCCTGGTAGGACCAGGGTGCCCCACACCCCTTTCCTCATCTTCTGCTCTAAAACTTGGTGTATGGTTCAGTCTCCGTCAGCTTCTTTCGGATCTGCAACTTGCGGCGTCGTCTGAATCCCGAAATTTGCACTTATATCTGAAAAGGTGTTTGGGCGGCTATATAGGGTTTTGCCTTAGTCAAACCCTCACTTTGGTGATTTCCACCTCCACTAATAGCCAAGTTGTATTGTAAAAGTAGTGTGTGTGCAGACCTTGTGTGTGTGCAAGATCTAAAATGCAAGTAAGCAAACTAGAGCGACCTAGAAAGTAAACCCTAATTGCTTGTAAATGATAATGTAAATGCTCCAAATCAAGATGTAAAGGGATCTAAAGCATGAATACAAGTGATATGATGAGACTTATGCAAAGACATGAAAACAACATGAAATCATACACAACCCCAAGGGAGGGGTACAAGCCAATCTTCAGTCGGTGATCCCTTATTGCTCTTCAATGCCTTCAAAGCCCTAAAATGGATGAATGAAATTGATAGATGCTTGATAGATAGATGTTGAATGTTGTTGAAGTCTTCAAAGATCTGCTCTTTCGTTGCATAGAAGGTCTTGAAAACCAAATTCCCATCCCTTCCAATGAAGAAAGAGAGCTCTTATGTATGAAACCCTAGGTCTTAATTCCAACTTTTGGCCGACCTAGAGATTGAATATCCCACCAATTTCTTGGGGTTAAGCTTTATTTTATGATTGGATCACGCTCCTAAAATTTTGGGAAAAATGTCCGGGACCATGTGCACTCCGGGCGCCATGGTCCTGGCAACTTTTCACCAAATTTTCAGGGCCGTCAGATATGATGATTTTAGAGAGAATCTCGAAGTTACAGGTGATTTCGAGATGTTTTGACCCCCAAAATCAAGCCCCTAAGTTCAAAAGAAGGCCTAATTAGGGTTTTTGATTAGATGATGTATTGGAGGAATAAAATGAAAAGGGGCACACTTTAATGAAAGGGCCCACCTTTATGATGTGGAGGATGATGAAATAGGACCTTAGACCTAATTAATTTGATTAATTAAGTGCTAAAGGGGAAATGCAATGCAAAATGCAAATTGCGCCAAGGCGGGTGTTAAACTAGATGTGAAATTGTACTACTTTAGCAAGTGCGTACAATTTACGATGCTACAAGTTCCTAAGGCATTTCAAAGGTCAGTTGCATGAAAATGAAATTGTTTTTAGTTGGATCCATTTTGGGGCCCTACTTCGCTCATGCTTGTGCATTGACTTTGTTGGAAAATTGGTTTATTAAGAGATGATTTTGTTTCATTATGTGGGCATATAACTGAGAGGCTTTTATGGAGCTTTATGGTTTTGAAAATTGGGGTAAAAAATGCCAATACTTCAAGAGAAACCAAGAGAGGAGCAACATCTTTGGCATCACAAACATAGAATAAAGTCCTCTTAGTCTCATAACCATTAATGCCATTGACAAAGAGTAGAAGGATAGACTTTAAAGCTAGTTCAAACCCAGTCAAAGAGCATGAAAGAACAATAATCAACAAGATGAGAGTAGGATTGAAGGAATGAATTCCAGTAGGAGATTGTATTGCCAAGACTAATCCTCCTCCCTGCGTGGGTTTGAGGTAAAAGATAATGAGACTCCCAAATTAATGCAATTGGCTGGTGTAAAGTTGAATCCACAACATTTTTCTGTCCTCTCTCCTCCCACGTGATGTGAGCAGGGCCAAAGCATTTAAATTTTTCAAACAAATACAATAGCACGTTGAAGATGGAGAGGGTGTTGAAAACTTTAGAAACCTCCAGGCAGCTTCAAAACCAACAAATTCCTCCAATCTCACATACTTCCCAGTATCCTCCCTCTGTGTGGCTAGTAAAAGGGCCAGAAAAACTCCATGTAAATGTAGAACAATAGTATCAGCCCCTGCATAGAGAGTGAGGAGGGCATGAATAAAGTTAAAATTCTGCAAGAGCAAACTTCCTAGCATCTCCCTGTGCGTGGTGGATAAGGGCAGTGTTGAAGCCAAATAGTAAATGCAAACAACAGAAACTTCTTAGCATAATGCATTAGCAAAGTTATGCTAATCTCCCCCTCCATGTGATGGCTGGTGGAAAGGTTGTAGAAGCTCTCAAGCAAATGAATTTGCCAGTAGCTTCCCTACATTGAAATGGCTTTGGAAGTTTTTAAAGAAAGTGCTAGTGGCAGATGTATTGCCAAGTTGAATCCTCCTTGCATGGAAATAGAGGAAACCATAGAAAACTTCAAGAAAAATGATTGGTAGGTGCAAGACAAATTCCACAACTACTGTTAACATCACCTGTAATGTGGCATTGAAGAATCTTCAAGAAACTTCCAAGCAAATGCATTTGGTATGGCGTTAAGCCAAGAGCTCCTCTCTGTGCGGTGGTAAAACACTCAGGAAAAGCCTTCAGAAATGCATTTCTTAGCAAAATGCATTATCCCACATTGACTGGGTGGGGGTCATTTTTTATGTTTAAATGTAACGCTTCACAGTAGTATAATGTCAAAGCTCAAAGGCTTTTGATACAAAGTGTTGGCTAGACGACCAAGTGGACCCCATGTGCACGAGTGAGTTTTTTGAGGTGACCAAGGAGGCCGAGTGGCAACTAGGTGGACCCCACACAAGAATGGATCCCGAGGTAGGCGAGTTTTGCAAAGAAAGGGTGGCTTAATTGGTTAGCAGGCTGCAGGAGATCTGACGACTAGTGTTGTTTCATGAAGCGGAGATACACGCCAGTTAAGCATCACGAAGTGGCGAAAAGATTAAAGGTCGAGCAAGTTCCATGAAGATCAACAAAGCACATTGTTTTGCGAAGTGGAGATGATCGCCAGTTAAGCATCGCAAAACAATAAAGAGTTAAAGAGCATGTAGGTTCAGCAAGATCTGACGGCGCACGTGATTTTGTGAGCCAAAGATGTACACCCATTAGCCATCAGGAAATGGCAAAATATGACATGGCATATAGGTGGTAGGTCCAGTGGTGAGTGAGGTGGTGGTGACATGGTTGATAGGTGGCAGTCCATGAGGTGACAAGCAGGCAGTCCAGTGGTTATCCAAGGCCGACAAGTGGTGAAAGGTGAGGTGTCATCCTAGGTGGCACCCAGTGGACCCTCTTGATGAATTACAGGCTACCATGTGGTAGGGCGTCAGGAGTTAAAAAGGTGAAAAATTAAAATTAAATATATAGTTTCAACTATATAAGAAAATCCAAAAATTTAAATGATGGTGCACATATTCAGAATTAATTCACCTAGAAGCTAATTTTTGGTCTAATAGGAAAGTATTATATATCACCGAAAAACTCTCGGAATGAGGAATCTAGTCATGAAGTTAGTTTCAATAGATCTCAAATATTTTGAGAGCAGTGTCCATGGGAAGAAAAGAAGATATTCTTGCAGTTATGGAAAAAGGACACTTGGCATGTTCTAATGGATTCTAATCTTTTTCCCTCTCATTATTATTCCCAATTCTTCTCAATTGTAAGGGTTCTAGAATTTTGGAGGAAGTGCTCCAGATTTCATGGCTTCTAGTTTTGAATTTCTTAACCCAAGTTTGTAAATTTTATGGATCTTTTTAGGGTATAGAGGTTACATTGTAGTATTGTAGATGGTTTTTCTAGTTGTAGGTCTTACTTGTGTCAGGCATGAGTAAATTTCACACAATATTATCTCTAGGCATGTATTTCATTGTCATAAATTGAATCCTCAAGGAGGATGGAATTTGTCAATTTCTAGGAGATTGTGGTGGTTGTTTTTAGGCATCTTTCAATGAAGCTTTTAAATTCTATAATTAGTCATAAATAATGAAATATGTATCCAAGATCTGATGATTTCTTGAAGGAATTGAGTAATGCATTAGTATAAGGTATTAATGCAGGAATATCTTGTAAGGAAAACAAATTTGCAGCTATGATTTGCATTTTGTAGTTCTGTGTGTGACTCTATTGCCCAATGAACAAGGCACTGGTCTTTGAAAGATTTGGTGATAGTTTCAAATTTACAAATTTAAAGATAAATCTATTTCCCTTTATGTTTAGGGGTTTGTGTTCTATTCAATCCAAGCTCTGTTTCATCCATTATTTGTACAAGATCTAGCCAATCTGTATGTGTTTTCTAATTTTTTGAGCTTGTGGAATGATCTATCTTCTTACTATTGATGCATTCATATGTTTGTAACCATTGTATTTAATGCATCAAAAGGGTGTCCCCCCTAGGTCTAGCAGAACCTGAAGTGCATGAGGATCCAATAGCGTCCTATGTTATGTTGTCCAAGTCCGAATGTGTTTCATAGACTGAAATTGGCCATTTCATAAAAGGATTATAGGTGAACTTAGGTTAATCAGTTTTGATGAACAACAGGTCTTACAATGTTCTTCACTAGAACATATCCTATTAGGAATCCATATCTTTGTTAGGAGATAAGTCCTGTTAGAGACTACCCTGTTAAACGATTTTTGATTCACAACTGTGAACCACCTTGTTAGAGGATTTACAATAGGCTTGGTTGGGCCTACCCGGTTAAGGGTTTCAGACTTGTCGAAGATATTAGTAATCAAAAAGTGAATGATCTAGATAGTAGCGCATAATGCTTGATTAGATCATTAACAACTCCTTGCTAATGCATTCAAATGTTACTTCAGTCTTCTATGTTTTGCACTCTCAATCTGAGTCATGAGATACCTTTTCTTGATCTGACCTAATCTTCTCTCAAAAACTCACACATATCAATTTCTCTTCTACATAGAAAACCTTAGACATGATGTCCTTATATAGGAACTTGATTTCATGTCGGTCCAATAATATTAGACTACAATTTCCTAGGTACAGTGCATCTAGACACATTTGGTAACACGACATAGAAACATCACTATAGTGTCAGTGGATGATAACTCATCACACATTACATGTGTACTGGTTAACTAAATATACCGATCACTAGTTAACAAGTAAAGATTGAAAAACTGAACATAGTGTTCTGATCAAAAGATTAACTGCCGCTCGAGGTCTTCACTCAACTTGAGATCTTCATACCGCTTGGGGTCTTTGGTCATACTAAGACTGATAAGCATTTTCTGCATAACACTGATAGTCTTCAACAAACAAAGACTATACATATAATACCAGTTGAGAATAATTCATACATCAAATAAGTGTGTGTCCATCAATGACAATAACAACTAAACATCATCAAAATACCAACAATCTCCCCCTTTGACATTGATGGCAACACTTAGGAAAAACTTTGACATCCAAGTGCTTTTGCAAAACAAATATAGATTCCATAAGGAAAATTACTCCCCCTAAGCATATACACTACTCTCTTTGCAAAAATTACAAGTATGTGCAAGAATTTGTAATACTTGCCAAAATTTTAAGATACACTACTCCCCCTTTGCCAACAATGACAAAGTAATGCAAAATATTGCCATTTTGCATAATATAAAAATAGAGTATGTGTTCATGACAATAAAGAATAAAACTTCTCAAAAAGAGATTTAAAGTTTTGCATGAAATTCTTCATGTCTGAAGACCACGACTCAAGAAGTGAGGCAACAATTTCACTCTCGATCTTCATTTGGAAGGCTAATTCTTCCATCGCATCTATGGTTCTCAACTCCTATGTTACAGTGATAGCCTCTAAGTTCAAGAAGCACTTTTGAAGAACCTACAATTTTGGCAATAGGAGCAACTGAAGCTCCTACAGATCTCGAGTCTGATTATAGATCTCTGAGTCAAGCTTTGCAATCTGATGTTGATAATGATGAATAGTGTGTCCATAGGCTATGAATAGATCAAAGGGAAGTTTGAAGTTGTCAATGTACTTCTCTAACTCCATTTGTAATAGTGTCTTTTGTTTCAAAGCATCTTCACAAAATAGGTGAGGTTGGCAAATTTTACTCAATAGTAGGTGACCTTCACCCATAGCTGAACTTATATCACCTTTTTGTTTAAGCAATTTTTCTTGGTCTTCATTCATGTATTGTACTAAGGCAACTGCGAGTACCTTTTCATGGCTTTTCTTTGTTGTGGCCTAGGAAACATCTTCCAAACATTGTACCTCATCATCGACTTTTGTGCAAAGAAATTTGAGCTTTGCTAGCGAGGAATCAGTACCGAGGAGGTTAGTACCAGGGATTAGATTGGAGAGGGTGTCAACAACAAACTGAATGACATCCTCCTCTTTATTTTTCCTCAGTTCTTCCAATCTCTCATGTGCTAATTGAATGCTTCGTAGTAGCTTAGTCTCATCAACTGATTGGGTTAGACAAGAAAGAGTCAAATCAATGGAACCGGTGGAATCAACCTACTTAGCTTGATCTCTGGTTGCCTTAGGAATCTTCTCTCCTTCTTTGGCCTTTACCTCCACTTGTCTTCTCTTCTCCTCTTCTTCTTTTTCTTGGGCTACCTTCACAGCCTTCATTTTCTCTTCTTGTTTCTTCCTCTCTTCTTCTCTATTTTCCTCTTCTTCCATTTTCTTCGATGTTTCTTTCCTCTTATCCTCTTCTTCCTTCTTCTTTTTTTCCTCTTCTTCCTTCCTCTACTTCTCTTCTTCCTTCTTCTTCTTTTCCTCTTCTTCCTTATTCTTATTTTCCTCTTCTTCCTTCTTCTTCTCTTGTTGTGCTTTCTCTGCTTTCTCTTTCTCTTGTTTTTCTTTCTCTGCTTTCTCTTTTTCAAGTTTCTCTTTTTCCACTTTCTTTTCCTTTTCTTTCTCCACTCTTTCTTTTTCATCTTCCTCCTTATCTAGAGTGGTATCCTCCATATCTAGTGCATCAACATCAATGGGGTCATTTTTTTTTTGCTATTCCTTCACCCATACTATCAAAGACTACATCCAGTTTGGCTGTAGATAGGTCAGGCTCTTGCTCAACCAACCGATTAGCTTCGTTAACTTTTTGAATGTTGGCAATAGTTTTAACCTTCAAATGTGTCTTTTCCCACTTCATAAGATTTGCCTTCAAGTAGTTGCAGTTTCCTTCTTCACATGAAGAAAATGCCTTTGTTCTTGTCAATGATTTCAAACAATTCTGAATTAGAGGCATTTGGAAAGTATTGAACAAAAACTTTCTCCCTGATTTCTTTCTCTTTTTCAATGGCAATGCACCATTTCTTGTCCAAAGAATCATAAAAAGATTTAGAAGTAACTAATTTAATTTCAGAAGGTGACCAATCATTAATACATAGATATTTAATAAGTTCTTGTTCAACAACCTCCTTTTCACTATCATTGAAATCATCAAAATAGTCTTTTAAATCATCAAGAACTTTTCTTCTAATATTCTTTATGGTCCTTTGACAATGTGTCATAGATTTGTAAATAGAAATATCTATATTTATCGGTATGGAGGTTGTTGGTACATTACCAATTGACTTCATCTTCTTGGTAGATTTCCTTGTCTTCTTTACGTCTACCTCTGATTCAGAGTCTTCTGGATTTGGTGAGTTATTCCTGGTTTTCCTCTTCCATTTGAATACCTTTACCGAAATAGCCTTCAGTTTCTTTTTAGTAGGTGACCTTTTGGTCACTTTAGGACTAGCATCAGATGTAATTGGTGTCAATGTTGATGTCACTGCTTTACCCTTTATTTACTTCGGTACCTCAATAGGTTTGACCCTCTCTAAATAAGTACCGGTCCTCTTCTTCTTGGGTTCTAGTGGTCAAGCTAGTAGGGTAGAGGCATACCCTATCAATATATCATTTACTACTTCATAGCCCATAGGCCCAACTACATATTTTCTAGGTTTGACCACATACATTATGCAGTGATCTGTTTTGATGGTGAAACAGATGTCATCTTCATATTTTGTAACTAAATCACCAGATATTCTCATTCTCTAGTTCATCTTTAGTATAAATTCATCAAAATACATGTTCAGAGTCTCCCGATATAAAGTTCCTACTACTTGCAAACTCCAAGAAAATATCTTTGAAAGTAGAAAAATAAACCAATAATTAGTTGACCAAACTTAAACCTCTGAGTTTTGTCCAATTTGTCCGATTGGATTACTTGGCATTAGCCATTCCCAATTAGCTTATTCCCCTCTCACCAACCTTAAGGGATAAGAGTTAATAACTCCTGAGGAGGGCAGACCTACTAAAGAGATACACTTATGAAAGAAAAAGATGAGCCTATCTTTTTGATCACCTAAGAAAGATGAGATCATACTCGCCTATCATCAAAGACATGAAATACAGGATTGTTCGTTCCTTTAGCAAAATTGAAATGTGTCTAAAAATCTTAAAGAATACACAAAGATTTTTTGAATCCTTAGGCAACCTGCAAAATAGATTCATTAGTAGTCATTTGTGTTTTGAATTATGTCTTTGACAAGTGTTTCTTCAGCAATCATCCCATAGAACTTGTTAGGATATCAAAAATCTCATAAACCAGTCAGGGTTAGCATTAGATAAATTTTGGATTAAAACTAGAAAACCCTAACTTGCAGTTTATTAAAATTTACAGAAACAGAGACTCGTACGACATGCTTTTCTAGTTAGTAGGATACAAAATGAGATTTCACACAGGGACCAAAATTGACTCGTATGAAATAGGAATGAGCTAGAACAAATTAGAAAATGCTAAAGCAAAAACTCATATGAGAAGGATTTAGCTAACGTACGACAATGAAAAGGAGATCATACGAAATAGGATCCACAATTTGCAATGAATAAAAGGATGTTGTATGACAGAATAATCACCTCATACAAGTTAGGATTGCTTGTCGTCCTGGGCTGAAAGGAAGTTCATACGAGCTAGAAAAGCAACTCATATGAATTTTTGAAATAGAGCTGGATAGAGATGAAGTTTGCTGAAGAATAAGAGGCCAAAAGAGATGATTCCGGCCCCACGGTGGGTGCCAAAATGTCATGCTCTATGAAGTGTACCTGTACCTACAAACACAATGCGCTCAATAAATCATTACAAGCATGGTTAATGAATTAAAACAATAAAAAACAAAACCATAGCTAATTGACTTATTGCCTCCTAGTAAATGCGAGTATGAAAAATGCTCTCAGATCTGATTATGCAAATTCCAGTGACTTGACTACACTTAGATGGAGGATTTGAATGATGAAAATGCATGATCTAGCAAGAATAGCATGATTAAGCTATATGAGTTAATGATTGATCTAGAAAATGAACTAAGATTAAGATGCAATTAACTAAAATTGAGCAAGATAACATTGCTAAAGAATGATAAACTAGAAGATAATGCTTATAGTAACAATGCATAAGATGAAAATGAGATGGGATCCATATTGCTCAAAATGAGGTCTATTTACAGAATTTCCAAAGCTAGGGGTGAGGTGGCAAGAATCAACGGTCAAGATTGATGTGAAGATATCAATGGTTAAATTGGAGGAAGTTGGCAAAGGGGGTTGGATTAAAGGGAACATCTATCATCTCTATGGTGACAAGTGTCAAGAGGCTTCTAGAAGGGATTGGATTAAAGGGAACACTTAGTGACAAGTGTCACAAAGGTTCTAGAAGATGTTGGATGAAAGGGGACATGGTGGTAGGTAGAATGGGTTAAGTTTAAGAGTGGTTAGGTTTAGGAATGGTAGAAGTTAGGAGAATCTAAATTTAGAAATTCAAATAATAGGAAAAGGCTAATTAATCTCAACAACTCATAAATTTGATTTGTTTTAATTAATTAGGATTTAGAAGAAATGATTGTGGATGGAGGGAATTAATTAATCAAAGGGATTATTGAAATGAACCTATTAAATAAATCCTTAGATTTATTAATAAGTAGATGAAAGTGGAGATTTAATCACATTGCTTAGTGAATTTAATTAAATTGGGAAGGAGGATTAATTAAATAATTGCTTATTTAATTAATTATCTTCAGACCATTTTTAGGTGCATACGTTTTGCCCCTCTTTGAAGAGAGGTGTGATGATGCATTGATTCAAAGAATAATCTCATTTTGATGATGATATTGGTTTGATAGGATGCCCCCTCGCGAGATCAATTAAGATAATTTATCTTTGGAGTTTTTGCAAGATGGATATCTCGATAGATTTGATTTGATTTCTGCAACTGTGTTTTGATGAAAATGTGAGTTCTTTGATTAGCTTGATTGATTAGATTGAAAAATCTTGATTGATTAGATTGATAAGATCAAGATTCTATCTGGTATCAGGAAGGATTCATCCTATATAAGACAGTGATGATCAAAGCATCTGGTTTCAGGAAGGATTCATCCTATATAAGACATGATCAGAACGTCTAGTTTCAGGAAGGATACATCCTGTATAAGACATGAATCAGATTCAGATCGTCTGGTTTCAGGAAGGATACATCTTGTATAAGACATGTTAGAGTGATTAGTTTTGATTGATTGATTGATTTAATTTGATAAGGTTGATAGATAAAGAACTGACAGTTTGTTGATTTCAAGTTTCTGAAATATTTGGATATGGTGATTGTTGATTCTGTTGAGAAAGATAGCATAAGAATTTGTGGGGTCGACAATATTTGAAGATATATGAGTTATTCACTTGATTGCGTATACACTTATGATGATACCTGATGATTCCTATGATAGATTTAACCTTGGATAAAAGGAGCTTGTGGGATCTCATGTAAGAATGACATGCAAGCTAAAATGCAAATGAAAATGAAATGGAATGCAAATTATGACTAGAGCAGTCACTGGATTATTTTGTGTTTTTGTCATCATTGAGCTTTTTGAAATGTGGGAAGTGAATGCAAACATCGATGGTATAATTAAACCATGATGACTTAAGCACTACTTTCTTGGATTTTAATATAGCAAGTTAGCACAAGCATCAAGGTATAATTGAACAATGATGACCTAAGTGTTGCTTGCATAAAACAAGCATTATTAATCATTTCAATATGTAAATCAGAAATGTCTTCAATGATACTTCAATGATTATGTCCTGAGATAAATTTGCACATATTAATGATTAATTTTTAGACAACAGACAAGAAAAATATCATGTTTTTTCCTTGTTCCTCTAGTCAATGACATCTTGGAGTCACTCAAAAATCATGATAGCGAAAAGCAATTATAGAAAAGTTGAACCAATCATGTTACCATCATTATCCAAAAGATATTATCCACTGAAAAGTGTGTGATGTGCTTAGATTGATTTTGTGATAGCTTGATAGTTGATAGTTTGATCTCGTGTTCGATGTTGGATGTGTCTCAGTTTTTGCTTGATAAGAATTGTCTAACTATTTGTTCTACTTGTTTGATTAAGCTCAAAATGATCCAAATTTTTGCCCCCAGCTAAGTGCAGGATTTTTCCCCAAGTATAGAGACAAAGTTGTTATGATATATCCAATGATCCAAACCATAGTAAGAAGCCACCTAGGATGCTTGCGTATGTACAAAGGCTAAATGATGCATATGAATAGCGTTGATGGAAGATGAATGAATGCAAGTGGGAAGAATGCATGAATTAATAGACAGAAGAGCTAGCAGACAAATAGTGCCTCTTTGCAAGGTTTTCACCATTTGTTTTTATTGCACTTTTTCTGATTTGATTTTTTTTCTATTTTTTCTGATTTTTCACTGTTTTTGTTTTTTTCTAGATTTTTCAGTGTTTTTTATTTTTCTGATTTTTCAGACATAGAATTTCTTTGGGTGCATTCTATTGATAGGTTCTTCAAGTTGATCTCCATCCTATGTTGATAGGTAATATGCTCCTGATCCAAATACTATTGTGACCACAACTGGACCTAACCAATTTGGTTCAAATTTTCCTTTCTTTTCTCGATCTGCTTGGTTGCGTGGATTTTCTTTTAGCACTAGTTCTCTCACTTGAAAGATTCATGGTTTAACCTTGTAATTATAGCTCTGGCACATTCTTTGTTGATATATCTTTAGATGATCAAAGGCATTTTGTCTTCGTTCATGGATCAATTCTAACTCTTGTAGTCTAGATACTCTTTGTTCTTCATCTGGGATGACACCTTTTAGTGATATATGTAGAGAGGGTATCTCTACTTCGATTGGCAATATGGCTTCTGATCCATATACAAGAGAAAAAGGTGTGGCACCTATTGGTGTGTGGATACTGGTGTGGTAGGCCCATAGAGCAGGGTTTAGTTGAATATGCCAATCTTTTCTAGCATCGTTCACTATCTTTTTAAGGATTTTCAGGATAGTTTTGTTAGATGCTTCTTCTTGCCCATTTCCCTATGGATAATATGGTGTGGAGAATTTGTGCTAGATTTTGAACTTCTCACATAGTTCTTGTACATCTTGATTTTTGAATGGTTGCCCATTATTAGTGATAATGGTCATGGGTATTCCATAGCGACAGATGATATAGTTTAAGATAAATGCAGCAGTTTGTTTTCCTGTGATGTTGATGAGAGGTACAACTTCAATCCATTTCATGAAATATTCTGTAGCTATCAGGATGAATTTGTGTCCATTAGATGAAGAAGGATTTATCTTTCCTACCAAATCTAGACCCCATTCGCAAAAAGGCCAAGATGTTGCTAAACCATGAAGTTCTTATGCTGGTGCATAAATTAAATTCCCATGGATTTGACATTGTTTGCATGTTATTTCTATTTTAAAAGAATCTCGTTCCATAGTTGGCCAATAATAGCCCAAGTGTACGAGTTTTTTCGAAAGGGTAAGACCACTTGAATGAGTGCCACAAATGCCATTATGGACTTCTTGTAAGGCCTTCTCAGATTCTTCTTGTTCAAGACATCTTAAGAGAGTACTATCTAGACCTCATTTAAACAGGGTATCTGCGATGAGAGTATAATGGGAGGATTGGCGAATAAAGTTTCTCTTTTGGTTCTTTGATAAGTCATGAGGTAAGATATTGTCTTTTAGGTATGTGTAAGTTTGGCCATAGTAGGAGGAATCATGTCCAATAAGTTGACAGATGGTTTGGGAATCAGGACAATTAAAGGCAGGATGAAACAACTCTTCAACCCAGATTTCATAACGTTGTTGATTTTCCTATGTCTGCAGGAGAGAAGCAAGTGTAGCCATGGCGTCTGCTACTTTATTATCATTTCTTGGAATCTGTTCAAAAGTTATTTCTACAAATTACCTCTTGATATCATCCACCATCTTTTTGTAAGGCATGAGCTTTTCATCCTTTGTTTGATAATCATCATTGATTTGATTAATGATGAGCTGAGAGTCTCCAAAGACTTGAAGTTGTGTTATATTCCATTCTATAGCCATTTTGATACCTGTTACCAATGCTTCATACTCTGCTATATTGTTTGTGCACGAAAAACTTAATTTGTATGCTTTTGGGATGGTATGACCTTATGGTGTGATGAATAGAATTCTTGCTCCTGATCCATGTTGTGTATATGAACCATCAAAGTATAGTTGCCATGCTTTTGTTGTGACTGTTAGGATATCCGCATCAGGAAATTCAATATGTAGAGGATGATCATCTTGAAGTGGTGTTTCTTCTACTTGATCTGCGATGACTTGTCTCTTGATAGCTTTTTTATCAACATATTTGATATCAAACTCACTTAGAATCATGATCCATTTTTCTAGTCGTCTTGTCAGTGTGGCTTTGCTAAGCAAATACTTTAGAGGATCAATTTTAGCTATCAGCTTGATGGAGTGAGATAGTAGATAGTGTTGTAGTTTTTGAGAAGAAAAAACTACTGCTAAGCATGCTTTTTCTATTGATGAGTAGTTAATCTCATATCCCACTAGTGTTCTGTTGATGTAGTAGATGGCTTGTTCTTTTCCTTCCTTATCCTGTTGTGCGAGCAAAACTCCCAATGATGCTTCGGTAGTTGATACATAGAGTAATAATGGCTTTCCTATAATTGGTGACATTAGGACAGGTGGTTGCATGAGATATGCCTTGATTTTGTTGAATGCTTCTTCACTATGATGGTCCCATTTGAAATTAACATGTTTATGCAATAGGTGATTAAATGGTTGGCATTTATCTGCTAGTTGAGCAATAAATCTTCTGATTGACTGGAGTCTTCCTTGTAGTGATCTTAGTTGACTGATATTCTTGGGAGATTCCATTTCCATGATTTCTTTTACCTTAGCTGTATCTACTTTGATTCCTCTTTCTGAAATAATGTATCCCAATAGCTTTCCTGAAGTAACACCAAAGGCACATTTTTTAGGGTTTAGCCTTAGCTTGTATTGTTCTAATCTATCAAAGATCTTTTCCAATATCTCTCTATGTTCTTCTCTATTGTATGATTTATCCAATATGTCATCCACATAGTCTTCCATGAATGTATGCATCATGTCATGAAATATAGTTGTCATAGCTCTTTGATATGTAGCACCTACATTCTTTAATGCAAAAGGCATGGTGTTCCAGTAGAAAGTACCCCATGGGCATGTGAAAGTTGTCTTTTATTGATCTTTGGGTGCTATTTTGATCTAATTGTATCTAGAAAAACCATCCATTAGAGAAAACATGGAGTGTCCAACATTTAAACCTACAATGATGTCGATGTTAGGGAAAGGAAAGTCATCCTTTGGACATGCATTATTAAGATCTCTAAAGTTTGTGCATATTTTGATGCTTTTATTGAGTTTTGAAATAGGAACAATGTTGGATACCCATTGAGGATAAGCTACATGTCTGATGAATCCTGCATCTAGTAATTTCTTTAGTTCTACCTTGACTAGGAGAGCAACATGAGGATGCATTTTCCTTAACTTCTGTTTGACTGGTTTAGCTCCTAGACTAACATTCAAGTGATGCATAATAAGCTCTAGATCTAACCCTGGCATGACTACATATGACTAGGCAAAATTGATTTGCCATCATTTGAAGAATTCCACATATTGTTGCATTTCTTGCTTCGATAGAGAAGTCGTTGGATGAGGAATCTTTGGTTGTTTTGTTGTGCCAATGTTAATAGCCTCTGTTGGTTCAATCAAAATGGATGACCTTTCTTGATAGTGCTCAGGTAAAGTGTCAAATCTCCCATCTTTCAGTGCCTCGAGGAGGTTTTCACCTTTAGATGCATCCTTTGTTTTTACTTTTTTCTGGTCTAATGTTACCAATAAATGGTTTTCAACATTAGACCTAATATTGTTTTCTTTACTTTCACTTTTGCGACTAGGAGATTGACACCCACTTGTCTGGAAGATGCGTTGTTGACATTCCTGGTGAGGGTTGTTATAGGTTCGATTGCATTAAGATATACAAATATGGCATGGTCATTTGGAAAGGTATCAATGGTAGTATGTCCTTCATTTTCCCAATCAATAAGGTCAAGGTGGATTAGAGGTAAGGGATCTTCAGGTTGGGATGTTTTGAGGGTTTCAAGGGTCATGATGGATGTATCAAAGTTTTGAATATGTGTGTTTATGTCTAGAATGATACTCTCATTAGCGTGATCTCACGTAAGAAGTTCTCGATTATCCTCGGTTAAGTCCAAGTTAGGCGAATGTGATTCTAATTCAAGTGAACTAGTTCCTGACGTTTGTCCTGCATACGTGTGAACTACATTGACTTCTACATCTCCTTCAAAGCATTTTTCTTCAGCTGATTCTTCAGAGTGATATGAATCCCATTCCCATTCATTAGAATCTCTATCGCTTGCAGCTTGCAATCTACAGATTTGGTCATATAACATTTCTTCCACTTTTCTGGCTATACTTTTTCTTCTTTCATATTCAACCTCTTCAAGACTGAGATTGAGTTTTGTCAGCTTTTCTATGAGTTCTCCTAAATTTATATGGGCTTATTTCTTGTTTTTATTGAGATTTAATGCTACTTGAGAGATGTTTTTAGTTTTTTTCTCTTGTTGATTTGAAGCTTGCTTCTTTTTCCATTTTGTGTGTGCTTGTGCTTGTTGCTGAGTAGATTTTTATTCCCTTTCAATTGCCAGTTGTTCTTGTCTGTTTTCATATTCCTCTTGTTGTTGACTAAAATATGTGTCTTTTGGTAGAGTGACTTGTCCATATCCAAAACCTATTTTGTCTATAGTCTGCTAAGTATGAGGATGAATAGGTTCTGAGATACCTTCTTTTCTTTTTCCTATAGGGCTCGTTCTAGTGTATCCCATTCTTCAAAGAATGTTGAATCCCGTTCCTTATTTTTCTATAGATATTCTGATATTGTTGATCTTTTGTTGAACTTCTTCATCTTTGTATAGCCATTTTAGTATATCTTTGTCTTATGTCTCATCTGATAAGGTTCCAACACTAATAAATGCTCCATCAAATATGGGAAGATGTTTCACAATTGGTTGTTGTTTAGAGTTTGATGGTTTTCCCAAGGATTTAGGAGAAAGTGGTAATTGTGATATTGAATATTCTTTGTTCCCTTGATCTTTTAGCTATATTTGTTTTTCCATACTTGACAGAATAGAGGCAAATGATTTTTCCTTGGATTGTGTGTTTGAAGATGTCGCTTCCTTGTTATGAGGAACAATTACTTCCTAAGCCATTTTTAAATTGCTACAATATTGAAACAGATTTGCATCTGCAAATATTGTGATTTCTTTTCCTTCATAGGGAAATTTGACACAATGATGATAAGTTGATGGGATGGCTTGCAAGTCATGTATCCATGGTCTCCCTAGGAGCACATTATATGATAGGTCCAAGTCTAGAACTTGGCATGATGTGTCTTTTTGTAGAGGTCCCACTCTGATTGGTAGTATCACAATTCCCTTGGAGGAATGCTCTTCTTCATCATAGGCTTCTATAGTGATCCTTTTTCGGACATCAACTACATCTTCTGAATATCCTAAGGCACAAATAAGACTCAATGAGCAAATATTTAGGCCAGCTCCACCGTCTATTAGAACACGCTTAACTTGCATTTTGTGGATGAGTACTTCAATATGTAAGGGAGCATTGTGAGGGTGTTGCAAGGACATGTCATATTCTTCAGTGAATGATAAGCAATGAGGGGTTGTGAGGTGTCCCACCATGGTTTGGAATTGATTGATATCAAGATCTTTGGATACAGTTGTATCTACTAATGCTTGTTCAAGAATTTCTTTATGTGCAGGTGAAAGTTTTAAAAGCTCCAAGATGGATATTTGTGCAGGTGTTTTCTGCTATTGTTCTACTAGATTGTATTGGTTTGTTGTAGTGGATGATGTGTTTGTTGTAGGACTTGGAAAAATAACTTTGGTTTTGCTTCTTGTGATAGCCTGAGCATGTTCTTGATTTTGTTTTTCTTTAACTACAATCACATTCACCACATTGTCATATGTATGAGCATAGTTTACCTTTGCTTTACCTTTGCCATTGTTTGTTGTTGATGACTCACCTTTCTCATAGTTTGGAAGTGGAGTTTTAAAAGCTATATGAGATTCATTTGTTGTATGTCCATCCACAGTTATTACACCATTATCAATTAAGTCTTGTATGACATGTTTCAACTTTTGACAATTATCTATGAGATGTCCCTTGTTTCAATGGAAATTGCAACAATAATTATCATTCCACCAAGGTTGTTTGTTTTGAGGTTCATAGTTCCTTTCTTCTGGTAAAGTGATCAATTTGTTTGCGAGAAGTGTCTTTAGTGTTGATCTAAGGGGTTCACCAATGTTTGTGAATTGTCTTTGAAAGAAATTTTTGATAGTTGCTCTTTGGTGATTATTGTTTTGTTGTGTTGTTGTCGAGTGAGTAGATAAATTGAAAACCGGTTTCTTTGGTTTCACATTGTTGTTATCTACTATTCCATTGTTGACGATATTTTGATTTCTATTCCAAAACTTTGGTTTATCATTGTGATTGTTTTTATTGTTGTTGTTAGGAGGATGGACTCCTTTGAATATTTTCAACTCACCCTTTTTATCATAGCTTCTTCCATTCTGATTCCATTGTCAACCATTTTTCCAAAGCTTTGATTTCCTTGCATTTTTAAGTAATAACTCATTTGATCATTTAAGTTGTCAATTAATATGTCCATTTTTTTCGTATTCTAGCAATGTACAAGGATACCATGATGCTAGGCATCTCCATCATTGTAAGAATGTCATGAAGGGTTCTCCACTTTTTTGTGTAGTGTTACATAGGTCAAGCATTGTTACTTCATGTTGTAGGAGTATTGTGAAACAAACTTATCCAGCAACTCTGAAAATGATCTAATTCTAGGTGTAAGTTTGGAGAACCATTCCATAGCTAGTCCATTTAAGCTTTTCGGAAATAGTCTCATTAAGTAGGTATCCTCATGTGCAAACTCCATACTCATTGTGCAAAATTCTCATATATGATCTTGAGGGTCAGTGCTTCCATCATATTTTTCGTATCTCAGAGTTTTGAAACCTACAGGAAATGGTATCATGTTTAAATTTATGTTGAAAGGATAAGGACAGATTTATTGAAGTAAGTATTGTCTAACATTTCCTCTTTCCATCTCTTGGATTTGTGTTTGCATTGCTTGTAGTTGTTGTGTTAGAGTCATGATAGGATTATCAACATGATTTTTTCTTGCATGACCATGATTTTGCATTCTAGGAATATTGGGATCTCTTCTTGTTTCATCTCTAGCTCTTCTTGTATCCTCATTGAATTGAATATTATTCAGGATTTCTACTTCATCTCTTCTAGGTATGTTGGTTTCTTCATTGGTCCTGGTGTTATTGGGAATTGATGTGTCATTCATGTAGAGACCAAAGATGTCCTCATATTTTTTTTATTAGGGGAGGGTCACTTTTCTTTTGTGTCAATTTATTCACATAAAAATCTTGGGGAAGTGTAGCACTAGATCTGCATAGCATTAGAAAGTATTTTTCTTTTTCTTCCTCCAATAATTTCTGCATAAATTTGTTGAATTGGGGATCTTTCTTGATGTCTCTGATGTTTTGTTCTTTTATTTCTTCTTCTAATTGTATTTCATTTTCATGTTCCATGGCTATATTCTCTTCGAATGTTTTCAATTTTTCGATTTTAATCTTCGCGATCCTTCATTTTTTAGCTCTAGTTAGAACGGGCATACACGTGTGTTATTTTTCTTAGGATTTGATTGTCCAAAAGGTTATTTTGGGTAAGTGATCAATAGTCAATTTCAAGGCAATAGAGTGATATGACACTAAAAGAGAATTCAAGTGTTTAAAATTTTGCAAGTTTTTTGATCTTCGGTTTAGGAGTGCAATGATGATGATTTGATAAGAACCAGGTCTAGTAGGAATGATATATCCTATGATGTGGGACAAGGTTATCTTGACCAAACATTTTAGTTTTGTGATAAAGGATGATTGATCCTGATGAGAAAATATATTTGAGTGATCAATTTATCAAAGAGGGTGATAATGCACTCTGAGATGTTTAGATCTTGAACTTGTTGGGGGTGAGTACTTGAAAATCTTAAGGTTTTTATCTTCTAAAGTCTGATTTTGATGGATGATAACTTTGACCAAACAAACTAAGGACACAATTTAAGTATGGATTGATAGATAACAGGTGTTTATGCTTACTGCAAATTGATTAGATAGAAATGATAAATCTAAAATAGGCATGCAGGACACAACTCTGGACTGACAGATGCAGAGTTTCGTAGGACATAAGATTCAGCTTAGGATGACACAAGATATAGAGTCATACGATAGAACAGAGTTTTTTGATATAAACAACAACAACTTGTACGACTTAGGATTATAGACCATATGACAAAACACCTATCTCGTATGACACAAGATAGTAGGTAGTACGACAAATGATTTTATGCAAGTTAACTCGTCTATCAAAGATTATAAATTGTGCTATAGAGAATTATAGCTCGTACAACAGGTTGCAGAGAATGATAAAAAGTGTTTGTTTTGCTGATTTTGATCTTTGAATTCTGATGATGTTTTGCTGATGTTTTACAATTTTTTAGGTGTCTAATTTTCTCATTTAGGGATGAGTACACAACAAACACATGATGTGATAAATGACTCCCAATCAAGCTAAACCCTAAGGAAGTTGGTTGAGAATGAAAACCTTTGCTTGCTAACTTAGGTACACACCCATTAGATAATCAGAATACGACCGCTAAGTCTCATGCAATGGATTCTCAATGTCGTATTATCTGACTCCAAACGCTAATGTGGGCACAATATGGAAAGTGTCTTGGGAGAGTTACTATCTCTCTTGCACAAATATTATCACCCTTTTGGAGGTGAATCGAGTAGCTTCTATTTTAACTTGGCACTAGTAAGGGATCCGTTCATCATGTCAAGGTATAAACTCAATTAAGAGGTGTCCCAGCCTTGAAAACCAAGGTTTTGATATACTCGAAGGTATGGAGGAGAGCTATTCTCGAGCACTGTCATTGCTTTTATTTTCATCAGAAACACATTTATTTTGTAGTGGGTTGGATTACTTGGCATTAACCATTCCCACTTAGGTCATTATCCTCTCACCGACCTTAAGGGCTAAGAGTTAATAACTCCTCAAGAGGGAATGCCTACTAAAGAGACACTTATGAAAGAAAAAGATGAGTCTAGCTTTCTGATCACCTAAGAAAGGTGAGAGCATACTCGCCTATCATCAAAGACACAAAATACAGGATTGTTCATTGTCTAAAAATCTTAAAGAATACACAAAGTTTTTGTTGAATCCTTAGGCAACCTAAAAAATAGATTCATTGGTAGTCATTTGTGTTTTTCATTATGTCTTTGACAAGCGTTTCTTCATCAATCATCCTACAGAACTTGTTAGGCTATCAAAAATCTCATAAACTAGTGAGGGTTAGCATTAGAAAAATTTCGGATTAAAACCAAAAAACCCTAACTTGCAGTTTATTAAAATTTACATAAAAAGAGACTCATACGACATGCTTTTCTAGTTAGTAGGATACAAAATGAGATTTCACACAAGGACCAAAATTGACTCGTACAAAATAGGAATGAGCTAGAACAAATCAGAAAATACTAAAGCAGAAACTCATACGAGAAGGATTTAGCTAACGTACGACAATGAAAAGGAGATCGTACAAAATAGGATCAGCAATTTGCAATGAATAAAAGGATGTCGTATGATAGAATAATCACCTCGTACAAGTTAGGATTGCCTGTCACCCTAGGTTGAAAGGAAGTTCGTATGAGCTAGAAAAGCAACTCGTATGAATTTTTGAAATAGAGCCGGACAGAGATGAAGTTTGCTGAAGATTAAGAGGCCAAAAGAGATGATTCTGGCCCCATGGTGGGCACCAAAATGTCATGCTCTGTGAAGTGTACATTTACCTGCAAACACAATGCACTCAATAAATCATTATAAGCATGGTTAGTGAATTAAAACAATAAAAAACAAAACCATATCTAATCGACTTATTGCCTCCTAGTAAATGCAAGTATGAAAAATGCTCTCAGATCTGATTATGCAAATTCTAGTGACTTGACTACACTTAGATGGAGGATTTGAATGATGAAAATGCATGATCTAGCAAGAATAGCATGATTAAGCTATATGAGTTCATGATTTATCTAGAAAATGAACTAATGTTAAGATGCGATTAACTAAAATTGAGCATGATAACATTGCTAAAGAATGATAAACTAGAAGCTAGATGCCTATAGTAACTGTGTGGTGGAAAAAAGCGAGACTAGGTTAACATGCCCTAATCCTACCTTTTGACACACATTACGGAATACGAAAGAGACTAGAGATATCGCACAATTGGCTACTTCTTTTGGTGAAAGAGAGAGCCACGGGATATCTATTAGGATTTCTATTCCCTTGTTGAAATTGTAAGATCAAGTAATGCAAGTTCAAACCCTAATCCCAAAATGCAAGTATGAACTAATAACAAGATTGCAGAATTGAGATTAAACAATGAACATCTGTAAATACAAGGATGAAATCAGAATGCAGATGTGTACCTGGAGTCAAAATCGGACTGAAAATGTTCGGGACGGGGGTGCGGGCGCCACTGTCCTAAAAACTGCACTGGAAACTGTTGTTCTGCACTCTGGAACACTGTCAGAAAGCTGTCTGTCTGGAGGACCAGGGCGCCCAGCACCTATGTCCCAGGGACCAGGGCACCCAGTGCCCCTGTCCTTGCAGGACCAGGGTGCCCAACGCCCCTGTCCCAGTCTTCTACTCTGCAATTTGATACAAAATGCTGTGTCGACCTTCTCTCTCTAGATCTGTATCCCGCGGCGTCGTCTGAATCCTGAAACCTGCAATGATATCTGAAAAAGGGTGTATGGGCGGCTATATAGGGTTTTGCCTTAGTCAAACCCTCGCTTTGGTGATTTCCACCTCCACGAATAGCCAAGTTGTTTTGTAAAATGTATTGTGTGTGCAGACCTAGTGTGTGTGCAAGGTCCTAAAATGCAAGAAAGCAAACTAGAGCAACCTAGAAAGTAAACCCTAATTTCTTGTAAATGATAACGTAAATGCTCTAAATCAAGATGCAAAGTGATCTAAAGCATGAATAAATGATGTATTGAAGCTTATGTAAAGACATGAAAACAACATGAAATCATACCCAACCCTCAAGGGAGGAGTACAAGCCAATCTTCAGTCGGTAATCTCCTATTGTTCTTCAATGTCTTCCAAGCCCTAAATGGATGAATGGAATTGATAAATGCTTGATAGAGGGATATTGTAAGATGTTGAAGTCTTCAAAGATCTGCTCTTTCGCTGCATATGAAGTTCCTGAAAACAAAAATTGGATCCTTTCAAATGAAGAAAGAGAGCTCTTATGTATGAAACCCTAGGTCGCAATTTCGTCTTTTGACCGACCTAGAGATTGAATATCCCGCCAATTTCTTGGGGTTAAGCTTTATTTTATGATTGGATCGCGCTCCTAAAATTTTGGGAAAAATGTCTGGGACCGTGTGCACTCCGGTCCTGACAACTTTTCACCAAATTTTCAGGACCGTCAGATATGATGATTTTAGAGAGAATCCCGAAGTTACAGGTGATTTCGAGATGTTTTGACTCCCGAAATTAAGCCCCCAAGCTCAGAATAGGGCCTAATTAGGGTTTTTGATTAAGTGATGTATTGGAGGAATAAAATGAAAGGGGCACGCTTTAATGAAAGGGCCCAACTTTGTGATGTGGAAAATGGTGAAATAGCACCTTTAGACCTAATTAATTTGATTAATTAAGTGCTAAAGGGGAAATGTAATGCAAAATGCAACTGCGGCAAGGCAGGTGCTAAACTAAGTGTTAAATTGTACCACTTTTAGCAAGTGTGTACAATTTATGACGTTACATTTAGCCCCCACTTTAGCGGTCATATGAGTACTACGTGCATATGCAAGCTAAAGTACAGAAAGTAAACATTATTTGAAAAAGGATATATCCATATGTTGTCAGATGAAGCCCCCAGCGGCATCTGCAGTACACAGTTAGGAACCGCACCCTACAAAGCAAATGTTAGATCACAAAAATCACCTAATGCTTACTAAGGAAAGTGATGAAATTTGTGAGTAGCTGTATGCCCCCCCCTGTTTCGACTTGCTTATTTGGGAGGTGAAACAGGGTAGCATGTTTACTTATGACAAATTGTGTAAGAGAGTATTGATGAAGGACATTCACTAAATAGGCTTCATCAGAGCACTTTTTGGAACATCCCGAGAGTAGGGGAATGAAAATACGATTCCTACGCAACAAACGGTTCAAAAATCGCATCTCCCAAACTCAAGTTATGATGAAATGAATGATAGAGGAAAATTAGGGTTTTGAAAATAAAGGTACAGGAATGAACGTATATACCTTGAAAGAGACACTTGCATTTGTCACTTTGTTGATTCTGAGTACTGTTCATTGCAGCGAAGCCCACATAGCTATCATCATGCCTTCATGATGACCAGAGCGTCCCATGAGGGTTGAGATCCTGCGCCAGGCCGTGATTGACGACGAGCCACTGGATGAGGTGAGTTGACTGAACTTTGACTTTTGATTTTCTGCATTTTGACTTTTCTGTGATCGTATGTGGGCCCTGAAGGCTGACCCGGGGCCCACCTAGGGTGCCATGGTCCCTGACAAGGTGCCATGGTCCCCTCAGGGCGCCATGGTCCCTGACAGGGCGCCATGGTCCCTAACAGGGCGCCATGGTCCCTGACAGGACACTATGGTCCCCAATCAGGGCTTGGCGAGGGGTTTCAAGACTAGCACACAATGTTCGATAGTTTGCATTAGAGATTTTGATGATTGAGTACTAATTACGGTTATGTTTTTGTGTTGCAGGGCCTTCCGTACATGAGAGAGCATACAGCGGGACATATTCTTCACAGTTTGCGAGATCAGATTCCGTGGCTTACTCAGTCAGAGAGAGACACACTGTCGATAGTAGGATTATGGTATGTGATCCTCATGCCAGCCATTCGGTTCCATCCTGTGATGTTGATGGCATTGATGGAGCGATGGGATCCTGACACATGCACATTTCATCTTCCAGTAGGGGAGCTGACGGTTACACTCGAGGATGTGTACCATATACTTCGTCTGCCTATCAGAGGAGCGACTGTTACATACGCGACTGATTGGTCAGCGGAGGATCATCAGAGAGAGCAGGTGTATTGCATAGGGAGAGTCATGCCGAGCGAGACGAGAGGTCGCATCATGGTCAGTTGGCTCTTACATCCTACAAGGGAGGTACCCCTTCTGAGACGCCTTATGATAGCCATCATAGCACTAGCCGTCTACCCTAATGGGTGAGGGACGCACATGCATGGGGGTCTCACATGGTGTATCAGAGTGATGGAGAGACACAGGAGAGTGTATGCTTGGGGTCGGAGTATGCTTGCACATCTCTATCATGACCTTGAGGAGTATGTATTTGGACAGGGGTTCAGTTTGATGACATGCACACTTCTGCAGGTGTGGATTTTAGAGCACTTCACATGCACCAGGCCCGTCGGCTTTCCACTGAGTACAGCGAGCGAGTGACCTAGGGTGTTCACTTATCCACTTACCAGCGAGTGGAGATTTGGAGATTTATTATATTGGAGAGTGATTTTTGACAGACTGACAGCCAAGGTGACAGTGTGGAGACCTTACCTACGGATGCACAGATGGGATGGGATGGAGAGACAGTTAGCATGCCTACAGAGGAACCGCCTACTGTGGGGACAATATGCACACATCATAGTCCCTTTCTACTTCGACCGAGTATGGAGGCAGTTCAGGCTAGAGCAGTGTGTTCCAGCCGATGTGCCCATCTATACTCGACACTCACGGGTCCTTCCCAGACCTAGAGTAGTAGCGAGACTGACGATAGATGACATCGAGACTACAGACTTAGAGGGATCTGATCAGGATGTAGTCACTGACTACTCTGCCGAGCCTGGAGAACAGCGCAGGTACGTCTCATGGTTTATGAGATCATATCCAGGTCCTATCTTTCCACCAGATCATCTGACAGGCTATCCAGGCCCATGGAGACATGGAGACCAAGACGAGGACCAGGGATCCAGGTCAGAGGAGCCAGAGGAGGGAGAGGATCATGAGGAGGCGGGAGATCCTGATCCACCTACAGGCGATCAACCCAGTGCCAAGGACGAGGAGGAGGATACAGATAGAGAGGAGGACGAGGGAGACGTAGGTGATGATGCGGATGAGGACGAGGATGAAGATTACGAGGAGGACGACGAGGAGGAGGATAGAGATGATGAGGAGGAATCAGATGCAGCTCCCCACCATTCAAGAGACGATACCATAGCTCTGGATCCACCTCTTATTCCCCAACAGGGGGAACATGAGGCAATACGGAGACTTGTTCCTAGTACCGTCCAGCCCACACCCATCGTGCACAGATTATTCGAGCGAGGGGAGCCTAGTGGTGCCCAAGCACAGATGCTACCATATCATGATCCCTACTGGCATGAGGGAGATCCAGGTATAGTAGTTTTATATTGATTGATTAATGTTTTGATGATATAGAATGGTATTAACAAAAAATCTGTTCTACTACCATAGCTAATGTGCAGGAATGGCGTTCCCTGATTCAGCAGGCAATGACAGATATTTCCATGATAGCACAGATCCCCAGTTCCTCATAGATTGCCTATAAGCCTCAGGGGAACATGGGTCGGCATGAGGATTTGTTTTTCCCATTCCGAGTACAGGTAGATATATGGAGGGAGAGAGAGAGAGTCCTATCAGAGGACCTCCAGCAGGCGCAGCGAGATCTAGCAGCGGCTCAGACCGAGGCTACCACCTATCGCGCAATCCTTATGGATAGGGATCGCAGGAGTTCCTCTCAGAGTCACTCATGATCTGTATCGCGCTACACACCCATGGGTCCACCTTCACGGCCAGATCAGGAGGGAGCGTCCAGTCGACATTCTCCAGCCACTAGCCCTAGGGATAGGAGATGATTTTATGATGTAGGAGAGGTCACATTTTGGATATACAGTGACCTATATTTGTATACAATCCACACATATATATGTATACATGCTTCTCTTTTGTCTCAAATGTGTTATCTTTAATGCTTAAAACATTGTATATTTTGTTTTGATTAAATCTAATACATTTGGTAAATGTACATGTATGTTCAGAATTTAATTTCCATGCGATTGATTTCTCAATGCTCCATGATTAAATTGATACATGTGTGACTTAATTAAAATATTTAATCAAGTACAACATTGATGATAAGGAAGAAATATGCATTAAGTCTAAGAATCATATAACTAATGTGATTTAATTTTGAACTTAAACACAACATGATACAATTCTACTTAACACATAACGACACTGTATAATATGCTAGCATAATGGAATGTAAATCTTTCACAATTTACATAAATGAATTCAAGACAAACCATGAAGTAAAGAAACACACTTGTCAAGAACGAAGCAAAACATCATAACATTTAATTCTATTTTGCTTTAATTAAGAGACACTAACATATTATCCAATGTTTGAAGAATTGAAGAATTAAGCATAATATCTACGCAAGTGCATAGCATTTATAGGTTCTTTAAGAGGCGTACCATCTACATCCGCTATTTTGTAAGCACCTGATCCATAATCCTCAATAACGATGTATGGTCCAAGCCAATTAGGACTGAATTTTCCCTTTTCTGCAGGTAAGGCATTCACATTGCACTGATTCTCATAGAGGACTAAGTCACCTACTGAGAAGGAACGTTGAATAACCTTATCATTATAGCTTCGTTGTAGAGTTTTGTGATACGCTTGAATATGCTCAAGAGCATTTATACGCTGTTCATCAAGCATCTCAAGCTGTTGAAGTCGTTGTTCTCTATAAGAGTCATCATCTACTATACCTTTGAGAGAAACCCTAAGTGATGGAATCTCTAGCTCTAAAGGCATAATAGCGTCAGCACCATAAACAAGATTATAAGGAGTAGTTCCTGTGGCAATTCATACACTCATTCGGTAAGCCCAAAGAGCATAGATTAGCTGGTTACTCCAATCCTTACCATGCTTATTCACGGTTTTGCGAAGAATTTGTTCAATTATCTTATTGGATGATTTGGCTTGACCATTTGACTGAGGATAGTATGGTGTAGAAAATCGATGTTTGATATGATACTTCTCGAGAAATTTCTTCACGTCCTTGTTCTTAAATGATGTCCCATTATCTTAGATTATAGTGGAAGGTATCCCAAATCGAGAAATAATGTTTTCTAGAAGAAATTGACAAATCACTTCAGCAGTAGTAGAGCGAAGGGGAATAGCTTCTACCCACTTCGTAAAGTAATCCGTTGCAGTTATAATGAAGGTGTGTCCTTGAGATGAAGGAGGGGAGATTTTTCCAATAAGATCCAAACCCCATGCGGAGAAAGGCCAAGAAGCTACTTGAGAACGAAGTTCTTGGGCAGGAGCATGAATCAGATTATTGTGTTGTTGACATTGATGACATTTTTTAACAAATGAAAATGAATCCTTCTGCATAGTTTTCCAATAGTATCCCATACGAAGCAATCTATGAACTAAGGATTTGCCCCCAAAATGCCCCCCACAGGCACCTGAATGTGCCTCTTCAAGAGCAACAGGGATTTCCGACTTGTTAAGACAACGAAGGAGAAGACCATCATAACCCCTTCGGTAAAGGACCTTAGAAAGAATGATATACCTAGCAGACAGCTTGCGGATTCTAGCCCTAGTGTTCCTATTAGCAGAATCAGGAAAGGTACCATCGGTCAAATATCTTACGATATGCGAGAACCATTCATCTGAATCTACAAAGTCACAACATGTTACCAATCTAGAATCATCTTCAATAGCTGGAGAAATAAGATTGTGAATAACAAATTTAAGATCAACCATAGGGTCCTCTAAAGATACTAGAGAAGCCACACATGCCATTGCGTCCACATGTCAATTATCTTTTCGAGGAACGGGTTCCATGGTATAAGAATCGAAATTTTGTAATAAAGAGATAGCAAGGTCTTTATATTGTGATAATTTGTCTTGTTTTGCTTGATACATTCCTGTTACTTGTCTTATAATCAATTGCGAATCTCCATAGATATGTATGTGTTTTATATTCAGAGCTAAGGCTGCTTTTATTCCCGCTATAAGAGCCTCATACTCAGCAATGTTATTGGTACACAGGAAATTTAGACGATATGATAAGGGAATAGGTTTCTTTGTAGGAGAAACCAGAACAACACCTGCTCCCGATCCCATACGACACTTAGAGCCATCAAAGTATAACTCCCAAGTTTCATCTTTCTCTATAGAAAGAATGAAGTCGTCAGGAAAGGACTCAGGGTTAGGGAAGGAGAAAGGTGAAGGGGCCTCAACTAAGTGATCGGTCAACGCTTGTCCTTTAATTGCTCTTTGTGAAACAAATTTAAGGTCAAATTCAGTTAACATCATAACCCACTTAGCTAGATGTCCTGATAAATCAGTTTTAGAGGAAAGATGCTTCAAAGGATCAAACTTTACCATGACATGGACTTCTGAATTTAAAAGATAATGTCTCAATTTCTGAGTCACAAATACCAAGGCCAAACATTGTCTTTCTATCGCAGAATATCGGGTCTCATAATCAAGTAAGGTATGACTTATGTAATAAACTAGACATTCCTTACCATCTTTATCATGTTGTGCCAACAACGCTGCGAGAGCATGAGAGGAAGCAGCTGTATACAGAAGGAAGGGTTTAGAAGGTTCGACAGGTTGAAGAATAGGAGGACTAGCCAAATACACTTTTAAATCTTCAAATGCTTGCTGACAATCCTCATTCCATTCAAAAGTGATATCCTTTTTAAGAAGTTGAGTAAAAGGAAAGGTATGATCCGCAAGCTGAGACACAAACCTACGAATAGCTTGAATCTTTCCTTGTAAGCTTTTAAGTTGAGACACATTTCTAGGAGGTGGCATGTTGACAATAGCATCTATTTTCTTAGTATCCACCTCAATCCCACGATGCGAAACTATGAACCCTAATAGTTTTCCACTATCCACACCATAAACACATTTGCGGGGATTCAAGCGCATGTGATATTTACGAATTCTTTCAAAGATTTGACGAAGGATTTTAACATGATCCATGCGAAGAAAGGATTTGGCCAAAATATCATCAACATAATCCTCTAAAATCTTATGCATATAATCATGAAAGATAAGGGTCATCGCTTGTTGATAAGTTGCACCAGTGTTTTTAAGTCCAAAAGGCATCATTATCCAACAAAACGTACCCCAAGGAGTGGTGAAAGCAGTTTTGAATTGATCTTGAGGGTTAATAAAAATTTGATTGTAGCCTGAAAAACCATCCATGAAGGATAACAAAGCATGTCCTGCCGTAGAATCAACTATCATGTCAATGTTTGGAAGAGGGAAATCATCTTTTAAAGAAGCCTTATTTAGATCCCGAAAGTCGGTACACATTCTTATTTTGTTGTCTGGTTTAGCCACAGCGACAATATTTGAAATCCATGGGGAATAGTCAATAGGGCGGATAAATCCAGCCTCCAATAATTTTTCAATCTCAGCCTTAACAAGCAGAGCCACCTTAGGATTCATTTTTCGAATCTTTTGTTTCACGGGCTTAGCATCAGGAACTAAGACAATATTATGAGTAACGATCTTAGGATCTATACCAGGCATTTCAGAATACACCCAAGCAAAGATCTCAGGGAATTCATGCAATAGTTCTTCATATTGTTTCTGTTCCTCTTCATCCAAACAATTCCCAATTTTAATGACTTTCTCTTTATTGCAAGGATCCATCTTAACATCAGTGGTGTCACTTATGAGAAGATTACTTTGTTGAGGAGTATCCTTTAACTGAGGGAATTCTTTCACAATCTCGTCATTATCAATCTCTTTTCCAAAATAGGCTTCAGTGTTCAAACAATAAGGGAGTCCCCTATTGTGATGATAACGAGGAAGAGTGTCATAGGCTCCCAAGAACTCAGCTAAAGCATCATCGGTAGGGAAGACATACAAAGCACAGGCACACGAAGGATCCCCATCAATATACTCAAGATGTTGTATTGATAAAGATGTAGAGATAGCATTAACACTAATGCATGGTCTTTTAGAAGCTTTAGTATGTTTGCAGGGATTAAAGCCAAGTCCAAAGGCATAATTGTGAAAATTAGTCTCTAGAGGAACTCTTATCCCTTGTTCATGAGCACCACAACCTTTTCCATGATACCCATGCTTAGCAAAAATGCGAAAACCACGACCATAACGATCAGCCATTTCAAGAAGAGAAGGTGGTTTTTCATAAGACAAAGAATCAAACTCTTCATAATTAGAGATGTGAGAAGAAGAAGTTTGAGAGGCGGCCACAAAATTATTACTCATAGATTCAGGTAAGGTTGATTGATTTTTAGTTTCTTCTTTCTTTTCAACTTTAATTTCTCTAGAAGGAACCTTATATTCACCCACAAAGGTAGGATTAAAATCAAGGGATCCCCAATCGTCATCTTCAAGGATCTTCCCAGGATCAAAATCCTTCTTATGTGTAGTTTCAAGTCGAGAAGAATCTTCTCCAAGAGCTCCAGACTCATCCAAAGAATTTTGATCATCGGAGAGCGAGGATTCACTGATAGGTATCTTATTTAAAGATTCATCACTAGATGAGGACGGCTTAGAAGAACCCCCCTTAGAAGTGGATGTTTGCAAACAAGCTTGAAAATTAGTATCACCTATCAAGGTATATGTCTTATTGTTATAAATAAATTTAACCTGTCTATGCAATGTAGAAGGGACAGCTTGCATACTGTGAATCCAAGGTCTCCCCAGTAGCAAGTTGTACGTTAGATTTCCCGACATAACATGGATAGGTGTAGGCAAAGTAACAGGCCCCACTGTGATGGGTAAGGTGATAGTACCTAATGAAGTTTTAGCCACATTATCAAAGCCTCGAATAGGATGAGAGTCCGGTTCAATTAAGGATGTATCCACATTCATCTTATGCAAAAGATTAATGCTACACACATTAAGACCAGAGCCATTATCTACTAGTGTTCACCTTATAGCAGTGTCTTTCATGATAACCACAATCATCAAGGGATCATATTGATGTTGGATTTCACTAGTAGGCAACTCATCTTGGGTAAACACAATTTGAGCTTTAGGATTCATCACAGAGTTAACCAAAGATGCTATATTACTAGATGTATTCGGTGGAGGAACATTCAAATATTTCAAGGCATCTTGTAACATTCCATGATGAGCAGAAGAAGTTTGAATCAAATCCCAAAGGGATATCTTAGCAGGGGTAGCTTTAAGTTGTTCTATGAGATCATATTCCTTTCCAGGAACTTGTGAAATACGTGGAGCTTGTAGAAGAACCGGTTGAGGATTCGGAAGGGAAACTGGGATAACAGGAGGAGGACTAGGCTGCCTATTATTTCTGGTATGATAAGTATGGGCAACCGCATGATAACTCTCTCTAGTTATTTGCTTGGCATAATTATAAGGACTTATAGGTTTTCTTCCTTGCACAGTGATGATTGGTTTATTCGGAGTACGAAAGGAATCATGATCATACCCTCCTTGGACAGTAAGGAGAGGTGACTTAGAAACTTGAAAGGTGGGAGAAGGATAAGCTCCTTGGACTTCAAAGAGAGGCTTTTTATGCTCATTCAAGTTTATCATGTTAACTAATTTAGAAGTTTTGTTCTTGTTTAAAGATTTCGATAAAGCCACAAAGTCATCAAGAGCATCATCCAACAAAGCATGATCATATCTATTGAAAGGTTTATCTTTTGATTCAAAAGGAGACATCTCCTCATAGAGGGGATTGGTGAAAACAACCATGTTACTAGATTTAGTGGAAGAGTTGATAGGAATGTACCCTTGAGAGGACTCATTCAACTTATCTTTCTCATCACAACGAAATGGCATAGTAACAAGGTTTATGAGTTTTTGGTAAAATGAAGGTTTGGCATCTTTAGGGTTTAAAAACTCATCTAAAGCTTCATCTAATTCGTCTTGGCTATACTCATAATAATCATCGAAAGCATGAACATTTTGCAAATAAAAATCTGACATTTTGAAAAGATTACACAAAACTTAAACACCCAATGCAAAGAAACACACTTTTTTTTTTTTTTCTTTTTAATGAAAATGAAATGAAAACACACTAAATCTAGATCTAGATCTAACAAATGCAATGCAAGAGGAAGCAATGATAGATTCACGTCGGGTTCACCAAAATGTGTGGTGGAAAAAAGCGAGACTAGGTTAACATGCCCTAATCCTACCTTTTGACACACATTACGGAATACGAAAAAGCCTAGAGATATCGCACAATTGGCTACTTCTTTTGGTGAAAGAGAGAGCCACAGGATATCTATTAGGATTTATATTCCCTTGTTGAAATTGTAAGATCAAGTAATGCAAGTTCAAACCCTAATCCCAAAATGCAAGTATGAACTAATAACAAGATTGCAGAATTGAGATTAAACAATGAACAACTGTAAATACAAGGATGAAATAAGAATGCAGATGTGTACCCGGAGTCAAAATCAGACTGAAAATGTTCGAGACGGGGGTGCGGGCACTACTGTCCTGAAAACTGCATCGGAAACTGTTGTTCTGCACTCTGGAACACTGTCGGAAAGTTGTCTAAAAGCTGTCTGTCCGGAGGACCAGGGGGCCCAGCGCCTCTGTCCCAGGGACCAGGGCGCCTAGCGCCCCTGTCCTGGTAGGACCAGGGCACCAAGTGCCCCTGTCCTAGTCTTCTGCTCTGCAATTTGATACAGAATGCTGTCTCGACCTTCTCTCTCTAGATCTGTATCCCGCGGCGACGTCTGAATCGCGAAACCTGCAATGATATCTGAAAAAGGGTGTATGGGCGGCTATATAGGGTTTTGCCTTAGTCAAACCCCCACTTCGGTAATTTCCACCTCCACGAATAGCCAAGTTGTTTTGTAAAATGTATTGTGTGTGCAGACCTAGTGTGTGTGCAAGGTCCTAAAATGCAAGAAAGCAAACTAGAGCAACCTAGAAAGTAAACCCTAATTGCTTGTAAATGATAACGTAAATGCTCTAAATCAAGATGCAAAGTGATCTAAAGCATGAATAAATGATGTATTGAAGCTTATGTAAAGACATGAAAACAACATGAAATCATACCCAACCCTCAAGGGAGGAGTACAAGCCAATCTTCAGTCGGTAATCTCCTATTGTTCTTCAATGTCTTCCAAGCCCTAAATGGATGAATGGAATTGATAAATGCTTGATAGAGGGATATTGTAAGATGTTGAAGTCTTCAAAGCTCTACTCTTTCGCTGCATATGAAGTTCCTGAAAACAAAAATTGGATCCTTTCAAATGAAGAAAGAGAGCTCTTATATATGAAACCCTAGGTCGCAATTTTATCTTTTGGCCGACCTAGAGATTGAATATCCTGCCAATTTCTTGGGGTTAAGCTTTATTTTATGATTGGATCGCGCTCCTAAAATTTCAGGAAAAATATCTGGGACCGTGTGCACTCCGGGCGCCACGGTCCTGACAACTTTTCACCAAATTTTCAGGACCATCAGATATGATGATTTTAGAGAGAATCCCGAAGTTACAGGTGATTTCGAGATGTTTTGACTCCCGAAATTAAGCCCCCAAGCTCAGAATAGGGCCTAATTAGGGTTTTTGATTAAGTGATGTATTGGAGGAATAAAATGAAAGGGGCATGCTTTAATGAAAGGGCCCAACTTTGTGATGTGGAAAATGGTGAAATAGCACCTTTAGACCTAATTAATTCGATTAATTAAGTGCTAAAGGGGAAATGTAATGCAAAATGCAACTGCGCCAAGGCAGGTGCTAAACTAAGTGTTAAATTGTACCACTTTTAGCAAGTGCGTACAATTTATGACGTTACAGTAACAATGCATAAGATGAAAATGAGATGGGATCCATATTGCTCAAAATGAGGTCTATTTATGGGATTTCCAAAGCTAGGGGTGAGGTGGCAAGAATCAATAGTCAAGATTGATCTGAAGATATCAATGGTTAAATTGGAGGAAGTTGGCAAAGGGGGTTGGATTAAAGGGAACATTTGTCATCTCTATGGTGACAAGTGTCAAGAGGCTTCTAGAAGGGGTTGGATTAAAGGAAACACTTAGTGACAAGTGTCACAAAGGTTCTAGAAGATGTTGGATGAAAGGGGACATGGTGGTAGGTAGAATGGGTTAAGTTTAAGAGTGGTTAGGTTTAGGAGTGGTAGAAGTTAGGAGAATTTGAATTTAGAAATTCAAATAATAGGAAAAGGCTAATTAATCTCAACAACTCATAAATTTGATTTGTTTTAATTAATTAGGATTTAGAAGAAATGATTTTGGATGGAGGGAATTAATTAATCAAAGGGATTTTTGAAATGAACCTATTAAATAAATCCTTAGATTTATTAAGAAGTAGATGTAAGTGGAGATTTAATCAAATTGATTAGTGAATTTAATTAAATTGGGAAGGAGGATTAATTAAATAATTTCATATTTAATTAATTATCTTCAGACCATTTTTAGGTGTATACAGGCATTATATCTCATCTTAAGAAGCTTAGGTGTATCCTCAAGTTCAGTAGAACTAGAGGGGATATTAGATGCAGATGCCATATCAGACGGATTCCAAATGATAAGATTGTTTCGACAAGAAATACGATGTCGAGAAAAACACACTTCTTTGGATGCTTGATTACCACTTTGACTTTCACATTGATAGCATGAAGTGGCTACAAGATCTTGTGCAAGATTCCTTTCTTAATTCTTTCGAATGCAAGATGAATCGCTCTAGTTGCGCTGCTCAGGCTAAAAATATTCTCTAAAAATAGGTAAGTAGAAATGATGACAAAAGTCGCTTTTAAACATGCTCCCACCTACCATAATAAATGCATCACTATTAGGGTTCAAACCCTAATTTTACCTTTTACCACTTCAATTCTTCTATCAGTTGATAGGTAACAAATACCGATAAAGGTGCTTTACCGATATACTCTGGGGGTTTCAAAATATTTATACCGATATGTTCCTCCCAAGCTATTTGAAGCTTAGTTTGTTGGTTCAGGGATTTCAACACTTCATGCGGAAACTGGTACATCATGTGGCTTCTCTTCAGATTTATTTTTCCAGGTTTTGTCCATATCCGCTTGAATGGTTTCAACATCAATCTTCTCTTCAGTGTTGATCAATATGTCTCCCGATGGATTCTTTCTCAGTCTACATGCTCTGGCAGTGTGTCCCACTTTGTTGCAGTGATAGCATACCATTCCAGGTGTTCTCCATAGTCCGGTGTTCACATTTCCATTCTTCCTTCTGCATGTTGTAGCAGTGTGACCGCTACCACGATAGATCAAGAAAGTTTCTCTCCAACTGGTTGTTGCTTTATAACCATTTGACTGGTGGTCATGGGGTCTATACCAGTTTGGGTTCTCGTTCATAGGAGGTTTTGGGTCAACTCCATTAGATCTTGGTGGATAACTCCCAGAGTTGTTCATAACTGACCTGCACTCAAAAGCTCTATGCCCAAACTTGTTCCATGCATAACAGTGACCATTAAATCTACCAGGTCTAGCCACTTTTTTTTGAAAATAAGGAAAGTTATTGTAAGGTTTGCTCCTACATACATTGGTAGTATGTCCTTCCTTAATATAGTTAAATTAAATAGGTTTGAACTTTTGCTTACCTTTACTTCCACTGTTGTTCTTAGGTGTTGATTGCTTCTTCAGTGCATCACTCTTGGTTCCAGAGGTATCACCTTCCCTGTATCCAGAGAAACCAAGTCCAATGGTATCCTTTGATGGCTTTATCAATTTTAGCTTTTGTTCCAACTTAGCAGCACTCTGGTTGAACTTAGCAAACATCTCTTTTGTCTCAGCAAGTTCCTTGGAGAGAGCATCATTGGTCTTCATCAAGGTTTCATTTTGAGAGATAGTTGCATTCAGTTCAGCTTGCATTTCTTCTTTCTCTTCTTTACCCTCCTACAGATAGGTGGTAATGGTACCAATTTCTTGCTTCAATTTAGAGATCTCATGCTCCTTGTCCTTTACGAAATCTTCAGCTTTTCTTCTATTTTCTAGTTCTTGACTCATCTTGATAGTCAGTCCTTCCAACTCCCTCCTCAAGTTAGTTTTGGATTCATTTAATTTATCTACTTCTCCAACTTGGGCATCCATGTTTGCTTCATCAGAAGAGTTGTTTTGAGTAAGTTCCATCAACTTCTCAGCAAGCTCTCTTCTCTTAGCTAAAGAGGCTTTAAACTTGATCTTGAGTTCATCATAGGCTCTCTCAGATTTAGCCAAATAGTGAGTGAGTTCCCTCATGCTGTATTCCCCCATATCTCCTTCCAAGTGGTTAGACTTGTAGAAAGGTTGGATCTAATACCAATTGATGAATACTAAGAGGGGGGCTGAATTAGTATACCCAGTAACTTAAACAAACACTTAAGCAGTTTAACTGCAGACCGGTGTAGCAAGTTAAACAATAAACTGATTAGAACATAAACAAGCCAAATATAAAATAAAGCATTCACCCACAGAAGTGCAATCACCATAACACAAGATGTTTTGACGTGGATGCCCAAATGGGCAAAACCACGGTGAGTAAAACTCACATGTCAACTATCTACAGAATAGTAACTAGACTAGTTAAGGTCAGACTAGTTAAGGTCTTACAATTTTCTTCACCATAACAGATCCTATTAGGAATCCTGATCTCTATTAGGAGATAAGTCTTGTTAGAGACCACCCTGTTAAAGGATTTCAGATTCACAACTAAACCACCTTGTTAGGGGATTTACAATAGGCTTGGTTGGGCCTACCCGATTAAGGGTTTTGGGCTTGTCAAAGATATTAGTAATCAACATGTGAATGATCTAGATAGTAGCACAAAATGCTTGATTAGATCCTTGACAACTCCTTGCTAATGCATTCAAGCATTACCTCAGTCTTCTATGTTTTGCACTCTCAATCTTAGTCACGATATACCTTTTCTTGATCAGACCTAATCTTCTCTCAAAAACTCGCACATATCAACTTCTCTTCTACATAGAAAACCCTAGACATGATGTCCTTATATAGGAACTTTCTTTCATATCATCCCAATAAGATTAGACTATAATTTCCTAGGTACAGTGCATCTAGACACATTTGGTAACACAGTACACAAACACCACCATAGTATCGGTGGATGATAACTCATCACACATTACATGTGTACCGTTTAACAAAATATACCCATCACCAGTTAACAAGTGAATATTGGAAAATTGAACATAGTGTTCTAATCAAAATATTAACTATTGCTCATGATCTTTGTTCAACTTGAGATCTTCATACCGCTTGGGGTCTTTGGTCATACTAAGATCGGCAGGCATTTTTTGCACAATACCGATAGTCTTCAACAAACAAAGATTATACATACAATACCGGTTGAGAATAATTCATACATAAAATAAGTGTGTGTCCATCAATGACAATCACAACTAAACATCATCAAATTACCAACATAGTCATCGCATCCAGCTTACCAGTCATTGCTATGAGATTCTCGATGGATAGCATCCTTCAACCTATATCACTAGTTCACCAGTGTAACTCTTCATCTTTTACCGCCAGTGACTAATCATCAAGAAGAATGATCACCTATCTATCTAGAGTGTTTCGGTCGTACATAAGACTACTAAACTACAATCTAAGTCACCTCCTGTGACCGCATAATTATTTTAACTTCCAATATAAGAAACTAATCTCAACACCTATCAGATTATTGACTAACCGGTCAACTACTCTATTTATCCTTCAGCCGATTAGTCTTTGACCAACACACTACTTAAGTGTGTCGATAATGCATATTAGGGAAGCACTGAATCCTCCATAGTGTTTATAGCCATAAGTAAACCATTGAGGGTTACCACACCTCTTTGCCTATGAGATTGGCCTTATTTACTGGTAAGTGTTTGTCATCAATGATAATAATAATTGATTAACTGGTTGTGCCAACACTATCAGTTATGCCAACAAACCAAAATATATGCAACTAATTCATCATTACATTTTATGTGTTCCTTTTCCCTTTTGTTGTTGTCCATGAAGATTTGGGAAGGGCCCACCTCTTTTACTGCTCATGTCCAAAAAGTAATTGTTGCATACAACCAAAAGTTTTTGCCAAACTTCCACATCACATAGTTAACTAACTAACTAATTGATGTCCTCATTAATCCATCAAATATATATTACTCCATTCAGCATACTCCTTGTCTAATGGCCATTTGAAAATTATAACCTCATCAGCTTTTAACCTATAGCAAATGTACTTAATTGCTACTTGATTCACCTCCCTTTCAAAAGTTTCAAAAAATGATCTTGAGTGTATTATCTTATCCATCCTGTCCTCCAATGTTACAATGTCTAAATCATCACAAATCACGTCCACCTGTGTGTTGATAACTCTTTTTTCCTCTTCTTTCCATAACTGTAAAGGTTTAAATTCCACATTTTCACTCTCAATACTAGGCACAAGTGTCTCATTCATTTCACTAAAAGTTCTCATCAACTCTCTTATTTTCCTTTCTATATTATCGGGCAACATTTGGGCTTCCTAGATTGATCTTACCAATAAATAAGGTTTCTAAAGTGTTGGTGGCCTCTCAACATGGTACTTTGAATCCATCGACATTATTCTGAGCTTGTTTCCACTCTGTAACCATTTTGTAAACAAAGGGATTTCTACCTCTTTATCTTTATCAAAACTTTGAATAATATTAAACAATAAAGAATATAAAGAATAAACACTATATAGTCTATTCTCCACTTTATCATTTAAATGAGTCAACATAGAAATGACTATCTCTCTCTTCTTATTGGCAAATTGATCTTTTGACTCCTTTCACTTTTGCTCGAAGTCATCAAACTTTTCCAAAATTTGAGCTCTGGTTGGATCAGTAGATTTAGTGGGCTCAAGATCATCATCAACATAAGGTACTAGCAGTTTTGTTGGTATATTTGTCTCACTATCAAGCTAAATTGATGCATCTATGTGTGAGACTGGTGGAGGCCTAGATGTTGATGGGATTGATGTAATGGCGAGTGCTGAAGAGGGTTCTCCTGGTTGTCTTTATTCAAGGAGATGAACTTTAGTCTGTTGCTCCACATATTTCTGTTGGACTTCATTATAATCATTAAAAAGTTTCTCAAACTTCTTCATTAACTCCTGCTTTTGCTTAGCCTCTCTTTTCACAGTTTCATGGGTTGATTTGGCCATGTCAACAACTAGATTTGTTTCTTCAAGATTTGATGTATCAGAAGCTCTCTTTACAATGAGATCTCCTTTCAGATTTGGATTTATATCATTTATATCAGGCCTCCTAGGCCCTTGCTCTAGTGACTATATTGCAGAGGTTACATGATCCTTTATAAAATGATCCTTTGATTGCCAACCTTGCTTCCTCTTCTGAGCTGTATTGATGGCCTTTTGTTTTTCTAATTGTATCAAATGCCACTGCATTAGCTATGTCCCATTCAAGCAAAATCAAGATATCATCCTAATTTACAATCTTGCTGCCTTCATCTGCACTGATTTCCTTGAATTCTTCCATCATTTTAGTCTTGACCTCCTCTTGATTTTCCTGGTCAGACCTATCTAGCCTTTGGGCTATTCTCTTGACACTTCTCTACTCATATTTATCCATTTTCAATTTCCATATCATTTGAAGGAAAGTCTGGCTTCTCACAAAAGCTTCATCCTCAAGGAATTTATCACATGCCTCCTTTGTATCATCGTTGAATGATCTTCATTGAATATCCAAAGGAGTCATGTCAAATTCCAGAGTGGGTGTCTCAAGAGGAACACCAATTTTCATTTCTGCATTTTTAATTTCAATCATGGCTTCATCTTGTTGTTCTTCCATTTGCTGATCTCCTCCATGTTCTAGATCAATGATCTAGACTCCTCTCAGAGGTCTAATCTGTATCTCTAGGGCTGGCTCTGCCCTCATTATCTTCTTTCCTTTCCTCCTCACCAACTTTCCACTATCATTGTCACTATCCTCATCACTACTCTCCTCATCCCTTACTCTTTTTATTATAATACCACCCCTTGGAGGGGGTTCATAACTAGGTCTAGTTTCTACTGGCCCATCCATTTTGTGAGGTAGAGGAAGAGGTGAGCTTGGTTGTGTCATCCTCATTTGATGAATTATGGCTACATCTACAGGTGAAATGGGTGTAGGCCATTGTATCTTCCTCTTCTCAACCTGCAACCCATGATGTCCCTCAAGCTTGGTCTTCTTCTATTTTAAAGAAAGAATTAACTCATCAAAATTATTCATAAAAAATCAACTTTGGCATACAAAGAATTGAAGCTTCTCAATGGATCAGAGTTTGGATCCATTTTTTGTACAATTGTCCATAACTTTCTAAAAGCTATCCACTTTTCCTTCTTCATATCTTGAGCAGATAAATCATTTTTTTTAATTACATCTTCATGAAAATGGTTTTCATGAGGCAATGCAACTCCTTTTATTCTTTGCCTGAAAATATTATAGAATCCCTCTAGATTGTTGTGCCTGACTACACCAACCCCCAAGTGATATGGTGCGAAAAGTTTATCAAAATGCACACACCCTCCTTTCCTAATAGCAAAGTATGGAATGACACTGTAATCAGGGAAGATAGTTCCCTTGCCCTTACCCCTCAAATCCTTATCCTAGATACAACCTATTTTCCAAATTACTTCAACAAACCCTAATCTCAATGGGACATTAAAGGGTAGCACATGAGGTTTCCCCGGAAAACCATAAACTTTGATGACCCTGCTAACTGGGTAAGGAATAATATCCCCCCAATTGTGCTCAATTCTCATGATTGTTAGCCTCTCCTTTGGTCTCAAGAAGTCATGTAGCTATGTAAAAATCCTTGGTAGATTTACTGTCAATCCTTGCCTTAATTTGGAAGAAAAACCATTATCAAATCTTATAAAATTAGCTTCCTAACTATCCCATTACATATCCATACTCACTAGCTACACCTATATCTCAACATTATTAATTGTCCTTCTGATATTCATGGTATCTTCAAAATAATCCAAGTTCTTATACAAGAACATATGAATCAACAATGAATACCAAAAGAAGTTAGTGCTTAATATATTATTCTTAATATCTAATAGTCCCTCGTGGATCTTTTCTTCAAGATATGGTGCGAAAAAAAAACCCATAGTAAAATCAAGATATTGAATCTGAAAGGCCATATGCATGTAATCTGATGGCATAATCGTGAAAGGTTTAAAACCTAAAAATTGACATAGAGAAAAGAATTTGGCCTACAAATACTTGGCAAAAGCACCAATTGGGAAAGGCTTCATTGAACCTGGGCCAATATGGTATGATGTGTCTCCCACTTTTTCCAAGTGTGTCTCAAGAAGGTTTGATCTGACAAAACCTTTTGTTTTATGATACTCAACCTTTATTTCATTCAAATTCACTTGAATCTGGGTAGCAGAGGGTTCATATAAATCAGAAACTTCTTGGAACTCCTCCCTTCGGAATGTCAAAAAGACCTCTCCATCATTCCCCCTTATCACTCTTGAAACAGGGTCATACCTGCCTTCTACTACTCTAAGAAGGTCGACATCCATGAACACATTAGGTACCACTAGCTTGCCTAAGTCATACTGCCATGTACTTGAGAATAAAGACTACAAATTCTTGTCTCCATACCATAACTTAGACATGTCTATCCCATTCATGGGCACCCTAGCATATAAAATTGTGCATTCATTATCAACTAACCCTTCTCCTAGGGTTTTCCCTTGAATAATATTTATCCCCTGATACTTATCATTTGTTGATGGTTCTAATTGGTCTAGAATCATACAAATTCCTCCTAAAATATTATGTCTATCTTGAGTGGTTTCATGAGGGAGCCATTTTACTAAACTAGGGCCTTCTTGATAATTATCGACAAACAAGGAATAGAAACTAGGGCTCAACACAAGAATTGATGATTCCAACATGGAAGAATGAAAAATTCTAAAACTCCTTTTACCAAGACTGTAAAACCCTACGGTAATCTTAAATCCTTTCACCAAAACTTCACACAATTTACACTATCTGGTTTTAAAAACACAGAAGGGAAGGTAATCAACTTATGGTTTTGAAAGCATTGAGAAAACCTTAATTTTGCACTGTGATAGCTCGCTCGAATCTTCTCCAACTTTGGAATCGCCTTCTGATGACTTATGAATTTCTTTGTGAATCAAAAATAATTCTCAAAAGTCCTTTAATGCTATTCTAGTATTAGGCATCACCATATTGTTCACCATTACTACTCACGCTTGTGGAAAATGGTTCGAATTAATATTTGAACTAAGTTTGAAACTGGCTTGTCGATTCTTTCCATGATGGCACATTGCACAATCTATACTAGTTAATTTAACTTTGACCATCCTTTATGGCAACTAGGGACATCAAAAGCATGACACAACATCTCCAACTCATTATCCTTCTCATTGTTGTTAGCGGCCCCCACCTTCTAGCTTTTCTCAGCCCGCCCTATACACATGGCATCATCTCTCGATGTCATGATCATTATCTTTTGAGCGCTTTCTACCACAAGGTAATGAGAACCATCAGATTTGTCTGTACTTTATATCGCTAACTACGACATGTGCTTTCTCTAGTCATTTAATGATCAAGCATGTTTTCTGATTAGGATTAAAAGATCTCTATCCACTAAGACATGTGCAGACAATGGAAAACATTAGTAGCCCAATTGTTATTACAAATATGTCAGCTAAAACTTGAAAAGGGACCTGCCTAGGAAAATCGAAGCGCCTACTTAGAAAAATTAAGACCGGCGTAACAAATAAACACCTAGGACATACAAAATACCCCCACAAATGTTACTAGAACCCTCGGGCTTTAGTGAAAATGTAATGCAAATTTATAACAATTTCAAGAGATCTTATCAAGATTTTAACAAAATCCATAAAACCCTAAACCCTAAGCTTGAAATGCAAGAGAAAGAGAGCAAGACAAGATCCAGATGACTCATTTTAATCTAAGGTATGAAAAATATTTCTAGGTCATTTTCATTGACCATTAGTGGCTCTAATTGGGGACGATCATCACTCTGGGATGATACGAGGATCCAAAATCTTTGGTTAAGCAGACCAGTCACAAAGAAGACCAAAAAGGAAACTACCTGGATAGGGTAGCTCAGACCAGAAAGGAAACAAACCAACCTATATACAAAACCTAACCTAATCTAATCTAACGTTGATGGAAAAGAACTACTTTAAGAAAATTAGGGCTTCAGGAACTGTCCATGAACAAGTAGTTCAAGAATTCGACCATTTATATCTTGGTGAAAATATGAATCTTCTCCCCACTTGCTTTGGACCAGATATGGATCAAGCCAAATGGCATCAAATTTTCCATGTTTTCGTTTATCTTCTATCCTTGCATTCCATATAAGGACTAAGTCATCAGTTTGAAAAAATTCTTGCAACCGTTCTCTTATCATACAAATTTTTTACTTGCATTTGTAATTTTACGTTTTTGGCACTAGCTTCTCTCCTGGTTTCATCTAGCTCTATCAAAGCTTCTACCCTTAGTTGTATATCATCATCTATGTCATTATCATATGTTTGGACATACTTGTACATCTATAATAGATTATTTTGGGGAAACCTTTCTTGTATACCATATACTGGATCAAAAGGAGCACATCTTATTGCCTTCTTAATAGTTACCCTATCTGCCCAAACTTCTAGTTTCAACTTTGAATCCTAGGATTTCTTATTCTTGTCTAGGATTCTTTTGATGATCTTAATCAAGCTCTTATTACTTGATTCAACTTGTCCATTTTCTTGGGGGTGGTAAGGTTATGAATATTAAATTTAGATATGATATTTATTGGATAAATCTTCATATTCTTTTGATCTAAAACTCATAGCATTGTCAGAAACTATTCTTTCTGAACAACCAAATCTAGTCAATATATTATTGGTGATAAAATCAATCACCACCTTACTTTTTCCCTTCTGGTTTGTATAGCCTCAGCCCACTTAGTGAAATAATATGTGGCTACCAGGATCCCAGAATGACCACCACTATATTTACATGTTATTTCCCCAATAAAATCAATACCCCACTATAGAAACGGGGTTTGCACATTCACAGGCTTTAATGACAAATTTCCTGAAAACTTCAACTTTCTAGAAAACCTCTAGCATGGATCACATTTTCTTACCAACTGATGTGCATCTTTAAAAACCGTTGGCCACCAAAACCCAATTCTTAAAATTTTATGTGCAGTTGTTTTGGCCATATAATGCCCTCCACAAACCCCACTGTGCATTTCTGTTAGTAGTTTCTGAGCTTGATCCTAGTCCACACACTTCAACATGACACCATCACTATTTTTCCACCAGAGCTTGCCACTCACAATGACATATTTAATGGCATGTAACTTTAGTGTCCTTTTATTATCACTCATTCCTTCAGGACACTTCATCTTTTGCAGGTAGCTTATTACATCTACATACCATTCACAAATATACATGTCATAAAGATAAGCTCTTTGATCCTCCTCTATAACATTTATTTGATTGGCATCAAAGTTCCTTTGAGCCATTAATTTGGCCAATCCTTCTCCTCTCACTAACCTAGTGATTTGGATGTCATCATTGAATTCTTGGATCTTGTTGATCCATCTACATCTTCTTCTAGACACTTCCTGTTGTGTGAAGATTTCTTTAACCATAGCGCTAGGGACATATGAAACCACTATTGGTCCTACCAAGTAGCTCCTAAAATCTTTTATTGCCTTCACTACTGAATAAAATTATTTTTTATTTATATCATACTTTAACTCTGCAGCTTGCAAAGACTTGCTGAAAAATGTTATAGGTTGTTCAAAACCCTCTGAATGTTTTTGTAATATTATTGCAGTAACAGTATGAAAAGATGTAAATGAAAATATTTGCATAGGTTTTCTATAATCTGGTGTTTTCAAAATAGGCACACTCTTAATAGCATGTTTGATATCTTGGAAGGCCTTCACTGGCTCACCTTCCCATTCTAACTTTGCACCCTTTTTTTACAATTTATAAATGGGTCTACTGATCTCTACAAAATTAGTAACAAACCTTTTGAGGAAATTGATCTTCCCAGAGAATGACTGAATATGTTCTACATATTTGGGTTGAGGGACCTTATCAATTGCTGCTACCCTTTCTAGGTCAATTATCACACCATATTTTGACACGATGTGGACCAAAAGTCTACCATCAGTTGCCCCAAAAACACACTTCTTTGGGTTTAAAGATATTTCATATTCAACATCTCTATTAAAATTTTTCTCTTGATGATCACGATGATCACCCTCTTTCTTGGAATATGTTGTTAAATCATCTTGGTATACAAATACAAATATATTTATGATGTCAGAAAATGCCACATCCATAGCTCTTTGGAATGTTACCCCTGCATTTGTAAACCCAAAGGGAATTCTCACATAAACATATGTTCCTCATGGTGTAGTGAATGCTATTTTAATTTGCTCCGACTCTAACCATTACCTGATTGTAACCTTAAAAATCCATCCACCATGGTTAGAAGTTCACAACATGTGACCCTTTGCAAGATTGCATCCATATTAGGCAACAAATAATTATCTTTTAATGAAGATATATTTAAATTCCTAAAATCAACACACAATATGATATCTCCATTTTTCTTTCTCACGGGCACCAAGTTTGACACCCATGATGAATGTCTAATAGGCTTTATAATTCTAGAATCCCTTAGCTTAACTAATTCTTCTTGTATCTTAGGTTCCAAGGTTGGATTGATTTCCCTTTGCTTTTGTTTGAAAGGCTTAGCCCCTTCCTTCAAAGGGATTTTATGTTGAAACAAGTATTCCCTATAAGCTTTCAGATCATCGTACAACCAAGAAAAAAAATGCCTATATTTTCTTAATATGTCAATCAACATTTTTCTCACCTTTGGTGACATCTTCTTCCCAATGTATACATTCTTTGGGGCTCCCTCTGTCCCAAGGTTTATTTCCTCCAAATGTTCACAATGCGAGGTAGCAATGATAGTCCTTGCCTTGTCTTGATTGTCAAACACCCTTTCCAATACTACCAACCCTTTGGGGATCTTGTTAGTCCTTAATTGGATTACTTCATTCCTAGTGACTGTTTCTTTTCCATCCTCTATCTATACAAAGGCACCAAAATCAATCTCCCAACCCTCATACTGCTCTATACAAGTTAAAAATATCAGAATATCATCATCATCATTGAAAACCTTCCAGTTTTCAATGTTGTCAGGTACTGATAGCCTGGTTTGAACCTCAATCTTTGAGATTCCTGCAAAAGTTATATCTTTGGGCCTTAGAGAAATATTAGCCAATAAGTCCACCATCTCGTCATGTCTCCTTTCTTTCTAGTCAATGTTAAATGCATGCCATTTTTCAATATCACCCCATACAACATTTTTTTACTGCTTCAACCTCTTATTCTTTGATGCATATTTTGACCTGATTTGGGATATGAATAACTCATAATCTCCAACAACCTTGAGATTCTTTATCCCATTCTTCTTAGCTAGTCTCAATCCTAATAGTAATGCCTCATACTCTGCCACATTATTTGTGCATGCAAAAGGAAAAGTAAAAGAAAACTTAAACATTTTTTTATTAGGTGAGATGAATAATACTCTTGCACCAGAGCCTTCATTAGTGCTAGCCCCATCGAAATACATAGTCCACAAATTGTTATCACTCGATGGGTTCTTTGCTTCTATCTCTATTGATTGTAATTTGTAAAAGCAATTGAAACATGTCAATAGGTGTGTATTCTGGAAATTCAAGGGACATACCTGGTTTTTCTTCATGTTTCTTAAACTTGCTACCTTCAACATTTTCTTTTTGCTTCAAGTTCTATTCAATAGGCACAATAGGCTTTTCAACCATTTTTGTCTTAACTTTGGGTGAAGCAACCTCCTCATTGGGCTTTGAAATTGCAACCTTCTTAGCCCATTCCTTTTTCTTGACCGCATCTTTCTTCGGTTTATTTTCTTTTACCTTATGACCTTTATTCTTCATTTCCTTAATGAATAAACCAGAAGGCTTACCATGATCTTCACCAACTATTTGGTTTCTCAGTTGCTAACTACTTTTGACCTAGGCTTCCATAGCAGCCGTTATCCAAGAAATCTCCTAGTTTGAAGGTCTTCTTAAAGATACAATGTCTTCTCCTTGCTCAACATTACATGCTTGGTCATTAACACATAATTCATCATTAGAAAAAAACTTGCTGACGATATGATTCATTCCTTCACCTTTGATAATTCACATCCAAGTCCTAAGTCTTAGCATCAGAGAAGTATTATGCTTCCCCTAAGTAAGAAGTAGTCATAAGACAATCTACATTGTCATCTTCAAAATTTTCTTCTTCTTCTTCTTCTTATTGTATCTCATCCTTGGCAGAAATAAATTGTGCAACAACACAATACTCAAGTGAATGAGGTGATTGACAAGCAAAACACCAAGGTGTATCTTCAAAAACATTCACTATATGTTTTTGCAATGGATTAGGAGTTCATTGCTCATGTTTATTCCTTTTTTGTTGCTGATTCGACTTCCCATCCTTCCAATTTGTGTTGTAAGGATGATCTTATAGCCTTGGAGGTCTGTTAAATTTGTTGAATTGATGCTTTTTGGGTGGAACACCCTTATCATTTTTTGCAACAGTCAATTTAAGATCCTTTAAGGTGTTGAGCACCTTATCCCACTTGTCTTTTTCATTTGGTTTTAATCCCAAAGGGTTTTCTATTTTATCCTTTGCAATCTTGGAGAACCTGGGATCTTCTCTTCTCCCAAGCTTTCCTAAAGCTCTCCTTTTCCCTTCAACATTTATGGAAATCCTGAATGCATCTCTCATATTTTGAGGATCTTTATCCCTTATGATATACACCATTTTAGCATCAAATGCATTTACATATGTGGTTAGACAAACATTATCGTCTAGCCTTAGAACCTAGAATAACTTATGCATAGCCTTTTGCAATATGATGTTGAAATCAGCGACAGCTTCATTTGGTGACTTTTTGATGTTGTTGAACTCATTCAACATGAAACTTGTATTTGTTTTGTCACCATATTGCTCCTTGAAGCTATTTTTGAAGTCTTCCTGGGATTTAATGCTTGCATTTGGTAATCCTCTTTACCAATCCTTGGCATCCCCAGTCAAAGACTATACAAAGAGTTTCATAACAACATCTTCATGCTCCACTTCATAGTCATTTAATTTATCTATGAAGGCTCTCAGATGTTCCTCATCTATGATAATATTATTTCCTACAAACTTATTTATCTTGTCCCTCAACTTGTTGGGGACTATATTAGGATACCCTGGTATCCCATTAAAACACAATTGAATTTACCTTTATAGGTGGATAGGTCTTCTTTGGAACTGCCCAATAACATCTTGTCCTACAACATTATTAATTGTACTAAATCTAGTCATTTTTGCTCTAGTACTAGTCCTAATAGCAACTCCAACCCTATGAGTAACCTGAACAATTTGAGAAAGAGTACTTGTACTAATATTTGGTACAACTATGGGAATCAAACCTGAAACAACCTGGGTATTAGATGGACCACTAGTGAAGCAAGCACCATGTTAGTCCTAAAAATGACTACATAAAAATTTTCATGCTTGAGTCAAAATACTGGTCATTCTAGATTTATTTTGCCCTGTTAAAGTTCAAGGTCTAGGGTTTAGGGTTTATGCATTTTGATAAGGTCTTATAAAAAACCCTAAGCCTGTTATATTTCATCATTAAATGTTTCCACTTAAGCTAAGGGTCAGTTACTGTTGGTTGGGACATTGTATTTCCTACATATTAAGTTATTTTTGGCCGACCCCTTTATAAATTTCCTAAGTCTGAAGTTTTAAATACTTCGACCGGTGAATAAAGGCATAATAGATCTTACGGTTGGCGTAGCCTCACGGACAAAAATGCAATGAAGATAAGGACTGCAACATCACGCGATGATGCCATGTGTCCTCAATGGAGAGGGGTAAGCCAGTGGTTTGAATGTTCAAAATCCTTATATTACCGATTCTCAAGAGGTAAAGACTGAACTACTAATGGCCCCTTCAATTTGCACATTTTTCAGTCGACGGTGATGTTATCATCCGGGCAAAAGGTGCTCAACTTTTAATTTGCAAAGGTTGGTGGGCACTATGGTCAAAAGGTAAAGTGTAAACATATCTAACTATCCTCATAACCCCAAGAAGGAAGATGCAAGAGGGTTAAGGACCGCAGCATCACAAGATGATGCCACATGTCTCAGGCTGACAAAGAAGACTGACGATGGGGCCGCTAACAATGTTAGACTAGGTGATGGCATGGCATTGTTACATCACATATTTAATGGGTCCACAAGATACGATGGATGGTAAATGCCATATTGACCATTAGTGATCATTTGATTCGTAAGGCTGGGCAAGATCTACAAGAGAGTTTCAAACTAATTTTTAAAAGTGTATTATTTCTCACCTGCACAGGAAAAGCTAGAAAAAATAGAATGTAGGCTTATCGACATGGAACAATATAGTGACAAGTTAGGACACTTGGTGGTTGACTCATTCCTGAGGGACTATTTTGAAGGTTTCTATTGAGTCAGGATTGATTAGACAAGCAAGGATGACGTCTTAGAGGAATAAATGGATTGGATAGCTCTTGAATTAGAGATGGGAGATCACGATACTCTTTGAGAAATTAGAGGTTTCTTGTTGTCAATGATTATGAAAGAAAAATTTGTAAAATCAAGGAGGAACAAAATTAGATTAAAATCATTCACATAAGGTGAGCCTTAGCAGGATGTAGTGGATTTGATCGACATGATTTCTAGAATCTAGAGCTGGCAGGTTGAGTTGAAGGTACCAAATGATAATTTTTCACATGAATGAGAATTATTAGCTGATTTTTTTTTTATTATAAATACAATGGGGTGGTGACTTAATTGGTAGAAGAGAAAATAAGCCATTAGAGGTGTTACCACTATTTAAAATTGGATATTCTTGTTCCATAATTGGCTAGAAGTCTGCAAAAAATGTGTCTAGTATGGCCTTATTGCCTCTGTTTTTCTTGGGTCAGAAGAGGGTTTAATTTTTTTGAGTTTTAACCCTTCGTATGTTTGCAAAAAACCCTTATGTTCTATTTCTGAGTTACTTTTACCACTTAATGAAGGGTCGGTCTATCATGAAAAGTGTGCCCCCTTTAGTTCTTTCCCTAGGCGGTCCCTTAATATTTTCAAAATTTATGCCTTCACCTATGTCTTATTATAATGTTTTGTCGGGCTCCTTAATTAGTATGCAACTCATTGTTAATCCTACGGTTGTCATTGTTTCGTTAGGCAGAGATGTCAACAAGTTAAGTTCTACGAAATAGCGAAAAGGCTTGGCAGGCCTGACCAGAGGATCAACCGTCAAATTAAAGGCCTACATCTTGCTTTAAATCCAACAGCTCACGTTAATTCGCTAGCCTGAGATGCATGTGATATAAGTTATGTGAAACAACGAAAGACTTGGCGGGTCCCAGAGGTGAGCAACTTCTTTGGTTAAAGGATGATCGATTTAGAAAAGATCAATGACTCGTGTTGATTCATGGCCAGAAGATGCATGTGTTCTACCTTTCGCAAAGTAGTGAAAAGGTGGTGGGCCCAAGCGAGGTGGTCATAGAAAGGGTAACCAACGAGCAAGTTCCCATGATCCAGCGGTTGTCATTGTTTCACGAAGATAAGTAACTTGAGTTTTAAGCTCTACGAAATGGCAAAAGGGGCCGGTGGGCTCAAAGGATATGTAGGTCATAAAGTTAAAGGCCGATTAAGTATGATTTGATCGGATGGTTGTCATGGTTTTGCAGCCGCAAGTCAAACGGAGATTAGTGATCTTGAAATGGAAAAAGACAGGTGGCAGTCCATGGTGGGCCTGACAGTTTCAATGAAAGTTCCTGTTTGATGAGACCTATAGACCACTCGCCGAAGAAGAAATTCCATTGAAAGATTGAGACCAGACTGCTGACGTGGAAATCACACGAAGGCATGACATGGCAGGATAGATGGTTTGTTCTATGGAGTGTAAGGGTGACCTATCAAGTGCGCGTGGTTCTGAAGGATAGTTGAGGGTCCACCTTGGTTCAACCGACAGCTATGTGGGGAATAGTAAAGTAAAGAACGTGGCGGTTCCAAAATGGAACCCGATGGAACTTCATGAGCAAATGACCGACCGCCACATGGTATTTGTTAACCGGTGATGAGATAAAGCAAGTGGTCTTTGAGTTAAAGGGCCCACACTTAAGGGTTTGAGAATGTTAAATAGTATACATCTCGAGATTGATCTAACGGCTCGCATTGTTTCGTAGCCCGAAGGTGCCTGCGGTCTAACCTTTGCGAAGTGGTGAAAACTGTTAGCTGTCAAGGTGGTGCGCAGTTAGTTAATAAGACTGACGGTTGTTGTATGAGATAAAGACCAGGTAGGTAGATTATGATCTAATGGTCGGCGTTGCTTCACGAAAGAAAATTGCACAAGGTTTAAGGCCCGCAAAATAGTGAAAAAGTAGGTGGGGCCCGTCACTAACCCAGAAAGACCGGACGAAATAAAAGCAGTGCAAGTTCTTGTAACCCAGCGGTTGTCATTGTTTCATGAAAGAAAAGGTGCAGAGGTTTTAAGCTCTGTGAAATAGCGAAACAACGAAATAGAGGAAATACTCAAAGAATTTATGATCCGTTGGAGCTCGTTTTTGAATTCGATTTGTGAATTCAATTCTGAGGTGATGGCTGAAGCATGTGGGATTAATTTCTAAAATTCAATAACAACTTTCCATATTAGAGTTCACATCAACTTGAATGTTGGCATCATTTCAACGAGTCTGCTATAGAGCATTTGGTGCAAAGCAGTTTTCTTCAAGTGAATAACAAGTTTTTTGTGCTTTTTCTTGCTAATTCTGTTTAAAGTCGATGATTATTGTGTGAATTGTTTCATTAGAGGTCTGTGCAAGTCTCAATTGATATAGCTACATTATCAAGATGGCACCAAGAAGGGAGTTGACAGGAAAAGTGAGTTACCAGGATAGGAACATTTGTGATATTTTTTTGGAACAGTTAACTATGTCAACCAATGCTAGGGCTAAAGCTAAGGAATTAGTACCAAAGAACCCTCGTCTGAGAATTGGGGATGGCTTAGATGATAAAGGTAATTGGTTAAGGGATCCTCAAATAGGGCTTCCAGGTTTAGGATTGTTCAAAGTTGGTTTTGGTTAGAGACATTCCCTTGCCCCTTTAAATAGCATATGGGAATTAGATGTGGGGAAGCTCATTGTTCCTGGTGTGTTCATGGATGTAGATTTGTTGACTCTGATTGCACAAAATTATGACCCTATAGCTAGATGTATCAGGAATGTGAAGAGATCAACGCTCATTGAAAGAAATGATGATGAATTCAGAAATGTATTTAAGCTCAGTGAAGCTTCAAACCTATTAGAACCTATTGATTTTGAGTCATTAGCCCATGTCTATAATGCACAAAGGGATCACCTTAGGAGTGGCCCACTGAAAGAATTTTTTGTCAACATAGGAGGGTTAACAGTTATAGGCCCCAGTACAATGGAACCCTTCTCCTTGAATCTATTTACTCTAAGAGCTAAGGGTATGTATTGGGCACTATGTTTGATTTTTGGAGAAGATGTTGAGAAAAACATGCCAACCCATTACATGCTGATGATTGCACAAATTATAAACCCCTCTCTGGCAATAACATTTGATTATGCGCCATACCTTACTTATGCAATTCATGTAGGGCTAGTAGGGATAAAAAATGGTAAGGTGGACAAACCGTTTGGATGGTATTCCCTTCTAATGCACATGTTTTTGTTCAAAGGTGCTGATTATTTTGCAAAGGAAATGGATTTGGTTAAGGTGAAAGATAAGGAAGAGATGCCTGTTCAACTTTGGAGCACTGTTTTATCCTAGGACAGAGAGGATGCTAGCTATTTGAAGTTTGATAGATGATTTGCATCTAAGATTAGATTTCTTTTGTGCACAGAAAACACTAGGATTCCTAAGGCTCTTTTGGAATTCCTCAAGCCTAAAGAGTTTGCTGAGGGTATTAAGATTGTTCACAATTGGGGAGATGTATTTGTACCCTGTTTCTACTATTTTCAGAGTGTATTGTTTCAAAGGTACTCCCTATCTATTGCCCTATTAGGTACCATTGAAGATAGGGATTGCAGAAGTCTTGAGGCAAATTGGAGGTGTACAAGAGGCAGAGCTGACAAATAGGGGTAAAGGGACCATTTTCCCAACCATTACCATGGCCCATCATTTTGTGATCACTAAAGGTGGTTGGAAATATTTTGAAGAATTCTTTAAGCCATATAGGTTGTCAACTACAGTTTCAAGATGTGCAGACCCTGAGGACTTTTTTAATGACATGTTTAGATAGAGGGCAGTGTGTAAAGGTAGGCCTCACCAATTTCAATTCCTTGAAGATTTAATTAGAAATGAATTCAGTTTGGATGAGAAAGAACTAAGGAAAGAGAAGTGGGTTGCATTTAAGAGGGCTCTTGATTTCATTCATCAATTTGATAGTAGTTATGACCCTCTCTCTAGTTTCAATCCCTTTGAGGAGAAAATCAAATTCTTGGTTCTTTATTTTGAAGACCTCATGCAAACCTTGAAAGAAAAAAGGGAGGCTATAATGCAAAATTATCCTGAAAAGGTTAAATTGGTTTTAGCTAATCCTTCCTTTGCTAAGGCTATCCCACTTGGTGATTATGTAATGCATAAGAAATCAAAGTACAGTGTGATGATGCTAGTGATAGGTGAGCCTTCCACTTCAAGAGGGAAAAGAGCAATTGAGGATGTCATTGACATCCAAGACTCCCCTAAAAGGAAAAGGGTAGGAAAGGAAGTGAAAACCAATGAGGCTTTGTATTCTCCATCTCAGTCCCCTATCCACATAGGAGATGAGAAGGCAGTGGCCAAACAATTGTTATAGTTAGGGAGTCTCAGGGAGATTGCCTACACATATGAGGAGACCCAAGAGGGGATGCTAGAAGAGCCACCTAGTGCTGAAATGAACTTGACTGATGGTGAGCTAAAGAACAAAGAATTAGACCTTACTGTTAAGCAAGCTAGTGAGGAGTTCCTGGATGACAGTAATTTTGTTACAACAAGGACTTTCATGCAATTTGTGTGGAAGCAAAATATGGAACAATTCAAAGCTAGATGTGAGCAAAGGAAGAGTGAACAGCCTCACAGGGATGTAACTCAGGTGGAAGAATAGGTAAAGCAAGAAATGATTGAATAGTTTAAAACTATTACTCCTGAGAAGGGAAGAGAGATGGTGTCTAAGGCTGGTGTTTTAATCCTCCATGAATGGGATATAGCTGATACTCTATTCCTTGAAGCAGTAGAAGTTAACAAAACCCATGGAAGGAGTGACCTTCAGCAAGGATAATGTTGCTCTAGTCATGTGGTCACTGAAGAAAGATGAGAAGAAAAGGAGTAAAGGTGTATCAGATTCTAGCCTCCTAGGAGGCATGATTGTAAAAAGAGTCCAAGATACAGGGGTGGTGGAAGTTGCAAGCATGGTCTTGGAAACTACAAAGTTCAGTGTGGCAGTAGCGGAAAAGGAGGCAAAAGAGAAGGCTAATCTCCAATTAAAATTGGAAACCATCTTAAAGGCTTAGAATGAGGCCAAAGAAGGAGTAGCCAACAGAGAAAATATTATTGCTAAACTTCAGAGTCAGTTGATAGGTCAGAACCATCCAGGTGAATCCTCTATTCTCTTGATAGCCTCCTCTCCAGCAAGACCTCCACCTACCAGTCCCATTATAGAATACCCCCCTTCTCCTATGTCTTTTGTCAGCTGAAACTATCCAACATGAGTTGGAAAAGTTGAAATAGGCTCAAACATTGTTTGCAAGCAAGTATGAAGAAAAGGTAAAAGCCACAATTTTGAAGTTTGTTGATTCGGTCAAGGCCTCTACTATACACATTTCTATGAAAAGGATCCTGAATATTCTGATTTAATTAAGAGAGGATGAATCCACCTTATAACTAATTCTTAATAAGTGGATGCCTAGAGGTAAGGAGTTAGAGCTCATGTATTCATCCCATGCAGATGCAGAGGCGAATGGCAATCTTAGGTCCACTAGTGAGTTTATAAAAGAAATGAATATATTCTCAGAGGAAAGGGCAGGTGTAAAAAGAAAAGCCCAACTATATAGAAAAGAATATTCAGATCACAAATATGAATTGTTTCCAGGGGGTTTCGTTGGTCCCATTCAGTTGAAAGAGGAGAAGGCATGGCTAGAAGAGCTAGAACACAAATTGTCCCAAAGGGTTAATGAAATCATTAACACTGATGACACATCCTTATTTGTCCAAACAATTGAAGAGATTGAAAAGGTGAAATCACATTATGGTTTCATAGAAATAGAAATTGGGTAGTTAAGGGTGACTTGGAAAAGGCTAGAAAGGATGAAACAAAAGATTATTAGGTTTGCTTGGCCAAGTGATGACGTGTTCTAGGAGTGGAAGGACAAATATATCAGACAACAAGAAGATACTCCAGAGTAGATAGAAAAGGTTGCAACAGATTAACAAATGGAAGAGGTCGTTGATATTGAAAAAGACTTGTAACTATTTCTTGGAGAGTATCGCAGTTTGTAACTGTAGCATCCTAAAATTGTGACACTTGCAATTTCAACCACATTTGGGTCTTCACGATGGCGACGCAACACGCAACCTGAATGGAGACCCCGAAACCTGATTATGACACTGAAAACTGCATTTTCTTGCACCCTGGCCTGAACCTCCTTTGCACCCTGCTGTCCCGGGAGGTGGGACCAGAGCACCCAACACCCTGGTCCTTCAGGACTAGGGTGCCCAGCGCCCTGGTCCCCCAGGACCATGGCGCCCAGCGCCCTAGTCCCTGGGTCCTATTTTGGGCCCGGTCTCTTTTGGACTTCGGGTCTTTATGTTTGCAAATTGGAAAATTATCTTTCTTGGTCGGCCTAAGGTCAGGAAAATCAGTCTATCAGCCCTAATTGACAAGTATATAAACTACATTTTCCTCTTTCATTCGATATGATGGAAAAAACGTGGAAACTATACTCAAGCATTCAAGCATTTAAGCATTCCTTCAAGCAATTGATCATTTCAAGTCTCCATTCAAGGCTAAGTGTTGCATTCAAGACAAGGATTCAACCATTGAAGAGGAGATCACTTACAACAGACTACTACAACATACAACATACAACATCTATACCTTCGCACATAAGGATACAAACATCCTTACAACAAGGTATTAGTACTTGTTTTACATTACAGACATTTACATTTACAGCATTGCTCATTTCTTGGTTAATTCCAAAACCGGGGTTTGACCTAAAGGCAAACCCCTAATCCCTAACCCCCCAATCATCTTCACTTTTCTGTGTGTAGGTTGCAGGTACATGGCTGAAATTGAAGATCTGGAATCCTTGTGCAAAGACGAACAGATCCCCCTTCGTTTCGCTGATTTTTCGGAGGATCGTGGCGCTCGGGTGCCATCATCCCGACAACTTTCGCTCAAATTTGTAGGACAACGCCGTATCGACATTTTACTGCTAATTCCATGTCCGCAGCTTCATCCTATATCCCTAACTCAGTTTATAAGCGAATCTTTCTCACTTTCTATGCATTTCTAGCTTACTTCTTCTATGCACATTCTTTACAAAAGAGGGTAGCCTTGCTGTCATAACCCTTGAAACTCATTTAGCATCCAATCTTGCATTGCGTGGGATTGGATCTTGTGGGTTTCAACCCCTCTTTTGAATGTAAAGTCTCTCCCCTAAGTGAAAACCATCAACCCTAGAGCGACCTCCCTTCTCTCTCCTTGGAGTTGGAAGAGGGGAGAGCAACTAGGGTTCGATCGCGATTTTCCGCTTTACATTTTGGTGAACCTGACGTGAACATCCTTTCTAATTATTCATGGTTAGATCTAAAAATTGGATTCCTTGATTACATTTCCATGTTTGATCTTTTGCAAATTTTAGAGGTGATTGCATAAAAAACCCTAATTTTTCTTTTTAGTAATTGAACTTGTGAAATGTCTAAATGTTAATGCTTGTTTCAGATCTGCCCTCCTATTAAAAATTATCAATTCATATCTATGCTTTAATTTTGAAAATTAAGTGGTTAAGTGTCAAAACCCTAATTTTTAAAACCCTCTTGATTCAACCTTTGTCCGACAATTTGACCGATCAAAACATCTCCAAATCAGCTGTAACTTTGGATTCCGCAATAAAATCACAATATCTTTCATCCCTGAAAATTTGGAAAAAAGTTGCGAGGACCGTGTGCACTCCGAGCACCATCGTCCCTGACATTTTTTTCGAAATTTCGGGAGAAGATCTTACTGTATTTTCCTGCTAAAATCCAGAATTTTGGCTGATTTTATCAATTTAACACCTTCAAAATTAAAGTCAAAGTTGGTCTAGGGATTGCTTGGATTAACGCTTCTAATCATTCAAAAATCATTGAAACTGAAATTTTGTGTCAAAATTGTGTTCTTACTGTCCTAAATTGAAAAGTGTGTTTGCATTCATTCGAAATTTCAGTGCTTTATTCAAATTCTTGCAATTCGTGACTTTTGAAATTAAGTGCTTAATTACAACAACTTTAATTTCCGCTTTCAAAATTGAATTTTGCGTGAAATTGAGTCAACTTTTGAATTTCAAAACTTGCATTGCTTTTGACATTCCCTCTAAAATCATAAAATTCAAAATTTCAGTTTCCCTCTCTTTTTCAAAATTCAAATTTTGCATTTTTCGACAATCTTGGTAGGATTCAATCTCGAGATTGCAACTTTAATTTGGCCTATCTACAGATCGTAAAATCACTCAATTTTTTCAGATTAGCTCTAAAATCATCATACCTTTCATCCCTGCAAATTTCGAAAAAAGTTGCAAGGACCGTGTTGCACTCCGAGCGCCACGGTCCCAGACATTTTTTCCGAAATTTCGGGAGACTGTCGTGATTGCATTTAACAGCTTAAATCCAGAAGATTGGCTGATTTTATTGAAAATTGCTACCTCTAAATTCAAAATCTTCTCTCTCTTTCTAGTGCATGAGTTTTACAACAATAAGCCCTACTTACACTATTCCCATTAGACGAAGTAGTAGAATTAAGTCTTTCCGAGGTTTAATTACCGAGGAGATGGAACCTAATTTGAATAGCCTTTTTAACGAAGACATGGGTAATTCCTCTAATCCTCCTAATGATGATGAAGCTCTCCATGAGGTTTCTAAAGAACAACTTTCAAAATTGGATAACCAATTTGACGATTTTCGACAATGGATGTCTCAAGAATACCCTGATAGTCAAGCTCTTCCTTTAATTGAGGGTCTAAAACGTATGCTTCAAAGTGACAAGAATGGAATTGATATTTTGCGTGGTATTGCACACATTGTGGATTCGAATGTGATGCCTATGAAGAGTTGTGCTGAAAATTTGGGTTATACACAACCTCCTTCTCAAGTCAATCATTCTATTCCTTTGACGACTTCTATTGCTAGCATACCTACCTTTACATCAAACATAATGACTACTTCAATACAAGACATTCCTCCTATGATCATCAGTCATGGGGGCAATCCTTCATTCAATCAGATTTCTTCATTCACTCCTTCAATGAGTGTCCCTATTATATCTCCACAAATGAACATGACGCAAGGGGGCAATTCGTTTAATCATTCCATTCCTCCTTGTAGTGTTCCTCCTGTCCAATCATCTCCTATGACTAACTATCATAGTGTCCCACCACCTTATTCTTTACCTTCTTTCAATAATATAACACCTCCATCTAACACATCTAATATGATCTCTTCGACTGAAGCGACCATTAACAATCTTGCACAAACTGTCTCTTCTTTACAGCAACAAATTGCCTCTATGAATCAATCTAAGTTTAGTGTGCCCACATTTGATGTTGCGAGCCCACTTTCTCTTGACATTGTTCGAGCTATTCCCCCTAAACATGTTGAAATTCCACATTTGGAGCTTTATAATGGTAAGGGTGATCCTCTAACACATGTTAAGACCTTTCAAACAATATGTACTGATTTTGCCTATGATCAAAGGTTGCTTGCAAAGCTGTTTACTAGAACATTAAGAGACAAAGCCCTACAATGGTATTGCTCATTGCCTTCCTATTCTATTACTTCTTTTGAACAACTTGCAAATGCTTTCATTCAACAATTTCAAAACAATATAAGTCCTAAAGTTACTTTGATTGATTTAATGCATTGTAAACAAGGTGTTAAAGAAAAAGTGACTGATTTCATTGGTAGATATAAGCATTTGTATGCTCAAATTTCTTTTCCAGTGCCTGACAATGATATTCAAAGAATCTTTATTTCTAATTTACAAAAAGATATTCGAGACAAACTTCTATTTTCTGAGTTTACTTCTTTCCAACAGTTGTGTGCAACTCTTCACAATTATCAACTGACTGTGAGTCAAATGGAACAATCACATCCTATGGCTCTGAGTGATAAGGGTGATAGCAGTCAACAACCATTTGGGAACTTTAAACCGAACAGAGATTCTATCAAATTCAATGAAAACATCATCAACAACAATGTGAATGCAGCATCGGGTGTGCCTCCCATTTCTAAATTTTTCAAGAAAGAAAGAAAGTATACTCCTTTGAATGAATCATTGCATAGTATTATGAATAAGTTATTGGAACAAAATGTGCTTACTCTTCCTCCTATAAGACAAATTGATCCTGCAAAGATTACTTCACCTTATTTTGATAACAAAGCTTTTTGTCAATTTCATCGTCAGCCTGGGCATGATACTGAGAAATGTTTTTCTTTAAAGGGTAAAATTCAAGATTTGATTGATAATAATACTATCTCTGTTTCTGGAGTGAATGATAAAGGCAATACATCTGTAGCTCCTCCTAATCAAAATCTTCAGATTTTCACTAATCCATTACCTTCTCATACCTCTAATGCGATTGAGACTAATGATTCCTCTCTTTCATCTGATGGTCTTGTGTCTATGACTCCGAATGTGATTAACTTTTTAGAGCAGCAAGAAAACCCTAAAGAACCTTCCATCACATTTGATTCCAGTGAAACCATTAGGGCACCTAATGGTCCTTTATACATAGTTGCAAAAGTCAAGAATACACCTTGCCGTGGAGTGCTTATTGATCCTTCGTGCATGGTTAATGTTATTACTGAAGAATTTCTTTTTACTTTGCAATTGAATCAAGTGATATATGACAAAACAGATGTGATTGTGAAACTATTTGATGCATTTTCTTCTCCTGCAATTGGTTCTATTACATTGCCTATTGAGGTCCATAACAAATCCCTTGATGTGAACTTTTCTATTATTCCATCTTCCGAACAATTTCGTGTGAAGCTTGCCTATCCTTGGCTATCTTCCATGAAAGCTATTGCTTCTCCTATTCATAAGTGTTTGAAATTTCCCCATAATGGTGAAGTTGTTACTATCAATCATAGTCTCTTTAAACCAGCTGAAAGAACTTCTAGCATTCCTATTGATTACATTTGGCCTAAACAATTCCAATCCCTTCCTCCGCGAAGTGATCATCTTTTCAAATCTTATCAAAAGTGGAAAACGGATATGATCCTATCTCTAAGTGAACCTAGAACACCCAAACTTGACATTCCTATCATTCTTGAGAAGGAATTTTTTCCTTTGAAAGATAAAACTAATGTCTTTCCTCAAGAAGATTCCCAACCCATCCCTATGGATGTGACTATGTCTATATCTAATAAACTTCCTAAAAGTAGACCTATCCCTCCTCGTCATGATGGACTTGGTCTCCTTCCTAAACCAAATATTCCTCCCTTATATGGAGCAGTCCCTCCTCCTTTTTATAGAGAGAAGAGACCTTCTTCTTCTCCTATTATCTAGCCTAAGAGACCACAACCTAAACACCCAAGTGATAAGGATGAGAACATTCCTCCTCCTCAATCTTCTTCACTTCCTACTAAGACTAGATGAAATCGTTCTGCATGTGAACGCCGACGAAAGCGTCGTCTTAGAGCTCAAGCAGCTACTTCTCAAACTTTGCAATCTCCAAAAACACTTTCAACAAGCATTATTCCATTTTCTCCAAAATCTCCTAAACATAAGATGCATGATGGTCTTGATCTTGTGCGAATTAAAGACCCTATTTTTATAAATCTTGATGATGCTATAGATGAAAATGTTATTCATGATGAAAATGTTACTTCTCTTGCTTCTGATAGTGAATATGAACTTGTTGATATTGATAACCATTTATCTAATGAATTTTCTAAAGCACTTATCCTAGCTCCTAGACAAGATCAACGTGGCTTGGAACACGAACATAGCCCTTGTTTGGATCTTGTGATAGATCCATCTGCTGTGTTGAATGTTCCTCCTCTAGCGTGTTCCCTACCTTCCTGAAACATTGAGCAGCAAGATCGAGGGGTAGATGACGTGCTAGACTAGTTACATTAGCATAGCAGATTCTCTCCTCCTCTCTTTTGTTACTTCTTCTATATGTTATTCTCATTCTCCTATTTGTTGTCCTTGGTGTTGTCTACTTGAGGACGATGCAAAGCATTGAGATCTCTTTTGGTCTCTCTCATGTTGACTCAAAAGATACATGTGTTCCCTTCTTCTAGGTGACCTTCCTTGATTGGGGAATGAAGAACAATTATGCATACATACATATGATATATATACATGAATTATCATACAGCATACTCACCCCGAGGAAAGCGAAGTCACCTCGTGCTTTGTGTTTTGTGTCTATTATCCTTGGGCTTATCTCACACTTGGGGGCTAAATCCTTGTGATAACATGCTCCTTTCCCTTCTCATTTTCTTATATGTATCACTACCTTAAAGCAATCACCCCCGGTGAGGCATGTGCGATCGCTTTAACGTAGGGGGGCATACATCCCGTTCATATCTTTTTCAAGATACTTGAAAATTTCTTGACAAATTTAACCTTGCCTTGAAAATTTTTGATATCTTTCTTGCATGACTCATAGTGAGGGAACCTTACTACTGACAGTCATGGTTCTCCCTCGTGATCTTCCCTTTTACTTTGTCAATCGAAGTCGTAAGATCCTTAGTCCACTGGGGGCTTGGTGTATCTTGCCTCCTTGACGTGGTGAAAGTCTTTCAATGTTGTTTCCTTGTACTTTACCGAAAGTATGAGCGTACGCCTATACTCCCGCTAAAGTGGGGGCTAAATGTAGCGTCCTAAAATTGCGACACTTGCAATTTCAATCGCATTTGGGTCTTCACGATGGCGACGCAACACGTAACCTGAATGGAGACCCCGAAACCTGATTATGACACTGAAAACTGCATTTTCTTGCACCCTGGCCTGAACCTCCTTTGCACCCTGCTGTCCCGAGAGGTGGGACCAGAGCGCCCAGTGCCTTGGTCCTTCAGGACCAGGGAGCCTAGTGCCCTGGTCCCCCAGGAGCATGGCGCCCAGTGCCCTGGTCCCTGGGTCCTATTTTGGGCCCGGTCTCTTTTGGACTTCGGGTCTTTATGTTTGCAAATTAGAAAATTATCTTTCCTGGTCGGCCTAAGGTCGGGAAAATCAGTCTATCAGCCCTAATTGACAAGTATATAAACTACATTTTCCTCTTTCATTCGATATGATGGAAAAAGCATGGAAACTATACTCAAGCATTCAAGCATTTAAGCATTCCTTCAAGCAATTGATCATTTCAAGTCTCCATTCAAGGCTAAGTGTTGCATTCAAGACAAGGATTCAACCATTGAAGAGGAGATCACTTACAACATACTACTACAACATACAACATACAACATCTATACCTTCGCACATAAGGATACAAACATCCTTACAACAAGGTATTAGTACTTGTTTTACATTACAGACATTTACATTTACAGCATTGCTCATTTCTTGGTTAATTCCAAAACCGGGGTTTGACCTAAAGGCAAACCCCTAATCCCTAACCCCCCAATCGTCTTCGCTTTTCTATGTGTAGGTTGTAGGTACACGGCTGAAATTGAAGATCTGGAATCCTTATGCAGAGACGAACAGATCCCCCTTCGTTTCGCGGATTTTTCGGAGGACCGTGGCGCTCGGGCGCCATCGTCCCGGCAACTTTCACTCAAATTTGTAGGACAGTGTCATATCGACATTTTACTACTAATTCTAGGCCCGCAGCTTCATCCTATATCCCTAACTCAGTTTATAAGCGAATCTTTCTCACTTTCTATGCATTTCTAGCTTACTTCTTCTATGCACATTCTTTACAAAAGAGGGTAGCCTTGCTGTCATAACCCTTGAAACTCATTTAGCATCCAATCTTGCATTGCGTGGGATTGGATCTTGTGGGTTTCAACCCCTCTTTTGAATGTAAAGTCTCTCCCCTAAGTGAAAACCATCAACCCTAGAGCGACCTCCCTTCTCTCTCCTTGGAGTTGGAAGAGGGGAGAGCAACTAGGGTTCGATCGCGATTTTCCGCTTTACAGTAACAAACCTTTCTAGGAATGTCTAAAGCTTGTATGCATCCATAATGTTATAACTGGATACTAGGATTAGTGCAAAATGATCACAAGAATTTTGTAAGGAACCTTTGGCAAAATATATTTAGGACCCTTTCTAGTTTTAAAGAGATTGCTCTGAGTTATGTAATATTTTTTCAGGAATGAATATGAATATATAGATCAAAGTTTTAGGCCTAAAATTCCTTTGTCTTTTGGTATGCATTCTTTAGTTTGCTGGTTTCATTTGGATAATCTAGGGTTGTTCAAATGAACATGGATTGTAAGGCAATCTTGTAGATGTTATTTCTAGCTTTTCTCTTCATGAGATAGATTAAATAATGCATGAAATACTTATGTCAACAAGTCTATTGTTTGTTTCTATGAATCTGATGAATTGTTTTAGTTGAATGGGAGAGGATCTATATATATGTTAGGCATGTATGGGAATCATAAAAGCCAAAATGATGAGATGTATATGAGTGTTCTGTTTTGAGAATTATTGTTTGATTTAGGTGACTCTGTAGCCCAGATAAGGCACTGTTATTAGATTGAAGGATTTCTTTCTATCTTTCTTGAAGATCAATACTGAAATGAATACAAGTTTTTTCTTTTAGTGTTTCAGTTTCATTGAGGTGATGCAGTCCACAGGTTTTTTAGCACTGGTTTACTATGGATTTCAATTTTAAAGTGTGAAAGTATTCACACAAGGTATACCCACCTCAACTTTGGACAAGTTCAAAGTGTAGAAGGTCTCCAAACCTTGTTATATGTTACTCTTGAGTTCCATTCCCCTGATCTTTCATATGCAGACAAAGTTGATTTATTTCTTAGAGGAAGGATAAAAGGGAAATCAAAATTTGAGACTAACAAGAGGGGTTCATATTTTGGGAGTCTCTTGGGGGTTCAAAGATTCTAGTTCCTTTAGGGTTTCCTTGTTTGGTTTTAGTAGTGAGTCTAGGTGAAAAGAAAAAGTTGAAAAGTTATTTATAGAGCAAAATGAAAAGAATTTAGTGTCAATCTTTGTGCAGGTTCTTGAAGGAGTTATATGTAAATTTATTCTGTGACAGAAGTAGTAATTTTATTCAATAAAAATAAAATTATGATCTATTTATCTCCAGTGTATAATTCTGTCATATTTAAAATGAATAGAATCAAGGGTTTTTTCATTTGTTGCATTGTTATGATGTATGTAATTTTTAATTTCATGCTTTGACCTAAGGGGTCGATTAAATGCTTGAGTGGGATTACAGAGTGATAGGGCTTATGCAGGTATTTAGATAAGCAGTTTGGGTTGGGATTGCAGATAAGATATATTGTAAGGCAATATTATCTTAGATCTTATACTATTAGATAAAATTTTGTTGCATTTTTTGTTTAGATTTTGTATCTTCATGTACCCAATGGAGTAAGGCACTGATCACATCTTGTAACTAATTTTAAATATCATTAGTGTGTTTAAATTCACTAATGAATCACTATAATTTGTTGATTATCAGAATATCTTTCATTTCATGTCGGTTATTGTTTATCTTACCCATCTCATTCTCCAGTTAGGTTGAGAATTACTGAAGGATTTTCCATCCTTGAGAATTCTCCCTATTGTTTAGTCGGCTTAGGAGATCATGTGCTTTGTTTTAGTGAATCTTTGAGTGTGGTACAGAGATCAAGAAATTAACTAAAGGGATTACCCTTCTGGGTGCCCAAAGCATAGAAGGATTTATAGAATCCTTGTCAGTTGGTCCAATCCTTGTGATAATTTCCACAATTGAAGTTGGTTGCTTCATAGAAATTGGATTTAGTGTATTGGTGGCATTTAAAAAATAAAACCCATTTTTGGAAACCAACTTAAATTGCAACTTTGTTGGGGAACGAACTGTGGAAAATATCTGGTTAGAAAATATTGGCTTAATATATAGTTGAGATTGTCCCATCAGAGTCATCAACAAAAATGGTGACTCTGTTGGGGAATGAACTATGGAAAATCTTTGGTTAGAAAAATATTGGCTCAATATATAGTTGAGATTGTCCCATCCGAGTCACCAACAAAAATGGCTAGTCTACTAGGGAAAATATTACATATAGTTTTCTAGGTTTTTCTGTTGTTTGATGGTTGAGCTTTGCTCCCATGTCATAGGACCCAAATATTTTGCCTCATAGAGTTATGAGATTCTTAATTTTTCCCTTGTGAGTCGAGTCAATTCTCATGAATGTTGCTTAAGAATTTGTTGTTTTTCATCTTTCAATGAAAGTTTGTCTAGATTTATCCTTATTTTATGATTATTTTAAAACTTCACAAGTTGTGAGTGGCAACTTTGAGATCTTTGTACTAGTGTGTATTATTTGAAGAAGAAGCAAAGAATTTGCAGAAGAGATGAAGCAGATTTGAGGTCTCATGATGAAGTACCCTGACAAGTTGTGGATGAAATTCATATTATGCCATATGATGATAAGAAGATGTCGCAATGCTAGTTTTTGAACAAGTTTGACCTATGAATAAATTCCAATTGTTTAAAATTTTGACTTCTGCAAAGAGATTGCGACTCTACAAAATAACCTAATGGAGAGGTGGAGATAGTTTCAGACCTATCATTGTTGCAAGCTAGAAGGTTAATTTCTAGTCATTGTAACATCTCCAGGTATTTTGATTTTCATGAGTGAAATATGTTTTCATGAAAATCATACATAGAAAATGTCTTCCTATAAAGTGAGTAAAGCACTAAGGGAGGGAATAGTAGTGATTATTTTACATGCTTCTATGATACATTTTCAGCTTTTGTATTAAGTTGGATGAAGTATGTTTTGAGCTATGCATTGCAATATTTTAAGATTGTAAAAGAAAGAAGTAGGGAAGTGATAAGATGTATTATTTGCCTATACATCCATATGAAATATCAAATATAAGTGTGCAACCTCTCTCAAGTCACAATATGATGTTCTCTATGAATTAAGTCTTAATGGTATTCAAGGTTTCCCAAATCCTGTCCCTACTAAGGTTAGGGAATATTTACCAGAGTTCACTGGGAAAGGATCAGAATCATCACATCAACATTTGCAAGAGTTTTCTGTTTTGATGGGAAATTTTGAGATAATTAAGAAGATATTCATATGAAATTTTTTGTTCAATCTTTGAAGGGTGATGTAAGAGATTGGCTCTCTTATTTTCCAGCATGTTCTATTTCCTTATGGGGTGAACTAAAAGCATCTTTCATAGAACAGTTTGGGGAAAGAGTTGATCCAAGTTCAGTTATAAAAAGATTCATGAATATTCAAAAGAAGGCAGATGAATTAATCCCTGTTTTCAATCTCAGATTTGCATGAACATTGGATGATATTCCTAGTAGATATAGGCCCAATGACGCAGTGTGTTTACTTGTTTACCTAGCTGCATTTAATGAGGAAATGCACTATTTGCTAAGAGACAAGGGCCCAAAAACTATGCATCGGACCTATAGGATAGCAATGGATATTGAAAATAACCTGAAATATGGAATCCCTAAAGGTTATCTATCTGCAAGAGTGTCTTGTCCTAAGATGTTAGATGTTGAAGAAAGGTGTGAATCAGAAGGTAAAGGTCAATGTCAAAGAATCTACATCCCTCCTGAGTTTACTAACCATGTTATGAATTATGATTCAAAGAAAAATGTGAGTGAAGAGAACTTGACCCAATCAGTGATTATTCTTCATGTTAATGAAGAAAATGTTAGTGAGATAATTTCAGTTACTACACCATATGACAACAACAATAGTTTTTCCAGTAGGGAGATCTCACAAGAGATTCATCTGCAGTCTTGTGTTTCAGATAAATCCAACAGTGTGTATGAAGAATTGGAAAGTTTTACATTTGATGAAGAAAATTCTAGTATGCAAGATTTTGATGACATGAATTCAATCTCTCAAAAACCAATTATATATGATAATGAAATTTTGAATGGTGAGGTGCCACCATTTTTGGTTGATAATGATCTTGAGATAGAAAGTTGCATGGTGTGTTCAAATAAGGAAATTATGTTGCAACCTCTATCTATGCCACATGAATTCAGCCACAATAATGTGCATGAATTTTTAGTTGAGGTATGTGTCCTTGAAAATAATGTTTTGAATAGTTGCATACTAGTTGTTCCATTACAAATAGTTGTGCATGAAGAGACTCAAAAGTCTATGGATAATAAAGAGGCTACATCAGATAAATCTATGGATCAACCATATAGTGAGTCTACTTTATGTGAAGAGTCTGCTTCATATGAAGAATTGGGAAGTGAAAAGGATGAAAAATATTGTGACGAAGCTTGTTATCCTGATGATTTTGATGATTTCTTTAAATCTGATTTAGAAATATTTGTAACTAGTGAATATGAGGGTGATTTTATTTCAGATGTTACAAGTGATGACACTGAATATGAGAGTGTGGAGTTCATTGACATCATCCAAGGTTGTTAAGTGGATGAAGAAGATTGTTGCCTTGTTGCTCCACATGATACTTTGAAGTCAAATTCAGAACCTTTTGTTGCACATAAGGATAGTTTTATTAAGAAGATGGATAATGATGCATTTTTATCATACAGTGACCTGAGTGTGCAAAATATTGATCAAGAATTAGTGACTATTTCAATGGAAGACATAAGTGAATTAGAATGGTTTTCACATGTTGATTGTTCAAATATGGATATTTGTAAACCAATTATTATGTTGAATGGACCAGCATATGAGAGAATTTCTTTTGACATCTATAATGAATTTGTATTCTATTTGCAAGAGTGTTTCAATGATGAATATGTTATGGAGGTGCTAACAAATGAAGAGACCAATTTTCATGATGCTAGTTGCAGAACAGAGTATGGAGTGTTTCACTTCCCTTTTCAGCTTGATGGGGTTATCATGAAACTTGATGAATGTTGTTTTCAACATGTTTTTATTTTAGAAATTGAGCATGGGTATTGTTTATTTCAAGAAATGCCTGGTGATAAATTTCAGATCAGTGAAGGATGTACTGAGATAAAGGGTTTTTATGACATGTTGAAGGATGAAGATCTTGTTGGTCATGAACAAGTATATGACACTAAATCTCTAGACTATTCAACATGCAATGTGATCACAACTACATATATGACCGAGGGAAACAATGATTGATTTTCAGATGGCCTAGGACCATCAGATGTGGTTTGAGCTTCAGGCCACAAGTAACTTGGGGTAGAGTAATCTTTTGTGACTCTATGCTCAATGGAATAGTTATCATGTCCCTCTTGAATTGCTTGTTCATAGATAATTCTTCAACCTCTACTTTTCTTAATGTAGTTATTATCCATGAGCATTAGTTTTGTTTTTGTATATAAGTAGTGTAGTTTCCTTTTTGTTGAAGTTACCCTGTCTAGGTAACTTCTTTTTGGTCTGCTCTGCAAATGGTCTACTTCACCAAAGATTTTGGAATTCTCGCATCATTCCTAAGTAAGGATTGTCCCCAACTAGAGCCACTCTTAGTCCTAAAAATGATTTCACAAAAAATTTCATGCTTGAGTCAAAATACTAGCCATTTTAGATTTATTTTGCCCTCTGTCAAAGTTTAAGGTCTAGGGTTTAGGGTTTATGCATTTTGATAAGGTGTTATAAAAAATCCTAAGCTTGTTATATTCCACCATTACGTTTTTGCACTTAAGACAAGGGTCAGTTACCATTGGCGGGACCATTGTATTTCCTAAGAATTAAGTTTTTTTCAGCCGACCCCTTTATATTTTTCCTAAGTCTGAATTTTTAAATACTTCAGTCAGTACATAAAGGAAGAATAGATCTATAGCTCGTGTAGCCTCATGAACAAAAATGCAATGAAGATAAGGACTACGACATCACAAGATGATGGCACGTGTCCTTGGTGGAGAGGGGTAAGCCGGTGGTTTGACTATTAAATATCCTCATATTACTAGTCTCAAGAGGTAAAGACCAAACTACTAATGGCCCCATCATTTTGCATATTTTTTAATTGATGGTGATGTTATGATCTAGGCGAAAAGGTACTCAACTTTATTTTGCAAAGTTTGGTGGGCACTGTGGTCTCAAGGTAAAGTGTAAACATATCTAATGACCCTTGTAACCCCAGAAACAAAGATACAATAGGGTTAAGGACCATGACATCACGAGATGATGCCATGTATCTTGGGATAACAAAGAAGACCGACGGCGGGGCCGCTGACAGTGTTAGGCTAGGTGATGACATAGCACTGTTACATCACATATTTAATGGGTCCATAGGCCATGATGGAAGGTTAATGCCAGATTGACCATTAGTGATCATTTGATTCACCAAGCTAGGCAAGATCTATGGGAGAGTTTCAAACTAATTTTTAAAAGGGTATTATTTGTCACCTACGCGGGAAAAGCTAGAACAAATAAAATGCAGGCTTGTTGACATGGAACAAGATAGAGACAAGTTGGGACACTTGGATGTTGACTCATTCTTGAGGGATTAGTTTGAAGGTTTCTATTGAGTTAGGATTGATTAGACAAGCAAGGACAACATCTTAGAGGCATGAAAGGATTGGATAGCTCTTGAATTAGAGATGGGAGATCATGGGTTTCTCTGAGAAATCAGAGGTTGCTTGTTGTCAGGGATTTTGAAAGAAAGATTTGTACAATCAAGTAGGAATAAAATCAAAATAAAATCGTTCTCATACAATGAGCCTTAGCAGGATGCAGTGGATTCGATCGACATGATTTCTAGAATCCAGAGCTAGCAGGTTGAGTTAAAGGAACCAAAATGATGATTATTCACGTGAATGAGCATAACCAGATGAAGTTTTTTTTATTATAAATACAATTGGGTGGTGACTTAATTGGTAGAAGAGAAACAAATCCTTTTCATTTTCTATGAGTAGTTATTTCCCTGGTAATTAAGATGATGTTTGAGCAAGGTCGAGCATGGAGTTTTTGTGTTCTCTGTAATACCAGATTGGTGTTTTTCTTCTGTGTGAGTGTGTTTATTGTTAGAGGGGTTGTGAAAGTAAGAAGGATTTCCAAAGGGGGACTGAAAGCCTTTTCTTATAAAGAAAGGCCACACATGGCACAACCTCTGCTTCTACTCTACCACTGGATGGTAGGGGGTTCGAAGAAGGATCCTGCAAAGGAATGAAAGAAGGATTTGTTTAGGTAGGGAGTAGCAGCCAATCATCTCTGTGACTGCATGGAAGTTGCAACCACTTCCCAATATATTATGTTTTCCCTTAAGCTCCTCCTTCCACTTTCTCTAATCCTGGGCATGAAGGCTGTAGCTCCTCCTCTAGTTTAGAGGCAACTTTTCTTCCTGTCGGGACCCAGTATCCCTTCTAAGAAGGGAAACACTCTATTGGATAGAATGTAACATCTCACACTCTGTAGCATCCTAAAATTGTGACACTTGCAATTTCGACTGCATTTGGGTCTTCACAATGGCGGCGCAATGTTGAACCTGAATGGAGACCCTGAAACCTACTTGCGACATCAAAAACTGCATCTTTCTGCACCTTGGCCTGATCCTCCTTGCACCCTACTGTCCCGGGAAGTGGGACCATGGCGCCCAGTGCCCTGGTCCCTGGCCCTATTTTGGGCCCAATCTCTTGTTGGGCATCGGGTCTTTAAGTCTGCAATTTGGAAAATAATGTTCCTAGGTCGGCCTAAGGTCAGAAAAATTAGTCTCCTAACCCTAATTGACAAGTATATAAACTACTTTTCCCCCTCTAGAAAGGGGAGGTGAGAAGATAAGAAAGTGCAAGAGGCGGAAGCGCTAGACAAACATTCAAACATTTAAACATTCAAGCATTCAAGCACTCCTTCAATTGAGCATTCTAAGTCTCCATTCAAGGCTAGATGTTGCATTCAAGACAAGGATTCAACCATTGAAGAGGAGATCACTTACAACATATAACATACAACATCATTACACCTTCACATGTAAGAATACAAACATTCTTACAACAAGGTATCAGTACTTGATTACATTACAAACACTTACATTTACAACATTCTTATTTCTTGGTTAATTCAAAAACCGGGATTTGACCTAAAGGCAAACCCCTAATCCCTAACCCCCCAATTTTCCTCTCTTTTCTATGTGTAGGTTGCAGGTACACGGCTGTAATTGAAGATCTAGAATCCTTGTGCAGAGACGAACAGATCCCCCTTCGTTTCGCGGATTTTTCGGAGGACCATGTACACTCCGGGCACCATCGTCCCGTCAACTTTCGCTCAAATTTGCAGGACAACATCGTCTCAACATTTTACTACTAATTTCAGGTCCGTAGCTTCATCTTGTGCCCCTATCTCCATCTACAAGTGAATCTTTCTTACTTTACATGCATTCCTAGTTCAATCATTCTATCTACATTCTTTACAAAAGAGGGTATCCTTGATGTCTTAACCCTTGAAACTCATTTAGAATCTAGTCTTTCATTGTGTGAGATTGGATCTTGTGGGTTTCAACCCCTCTTTTGAATGTAAAGTCTCTCCTAAGTGAAAACCGTCAATCCTAGTGACCTCCTTTCTCTCTCCATGGAGTGGGGGAACATCTAGGGTTCGATTTTTCGACTGTAGCTCCTCCTCTAGTTTAGAGGCAACTTTTCTTCTTGTCGGGACCCAGTATCCCTTCCAAGAAGGGAAACACTCTATTGGATAGAATGCAACATCTCACACTCCATCCGAAGGCATGAGGGTGATAATGGCATGACTCAAGTGGTTTTTCTTCTACCAATTTTTCAGTTGAAAATTTTTATTCATGGGTGAAAGCTCACATATATAGAATATATTTGTAACAGAATCACATATGGCCTTTTAGGCCTAATTGCTAAGAGTAAATCTATTGTTGACATGTGTCTCTTGGCTTGAACCTTGTTGCTCCCTTTTCTTTTATAAAAAGGGAAATCATGGCCATTAAAGGGGTTCAGATTTTGGGAATCTCCTAAGGGTTCAAAGATTCTAGTTCCTTTAGGGTTTTCTTGTCTTGTTCCAATAGTGAGTCTACATGAAGTAAGAAAGTTGTAAAGTCATTTATAGAGAAAAATGAAAAACATTTATTATCAATCTTTGTGCAGGTTCTTGAAGGAGTTATATGTAAATTTATTCTGTGACAGAAGTAGTAATTTTATTTAATAGAAATAAAATTTTGATCTATTTATCTCTAGTGTATAATTTTGTCATCTTTCAAATGAATAGAATCAAGGGTTTTTTCATTTGTTGCATTGTTATGATGTATGTAATTTTTATTTCATGCTTTGACCTAAGGGGTCGATTAAATGCTTGAGTGGGATTACAAAGTGATAGGGCTTATGCAAAGATTTAGATAAGCAGTTTGGGTTGGAATTACAAATGAGATATATTGTAAGGTAATATTATCCTAGATAATATACTATTAGATAAAATTCTATCATGTTTTCAGTTTACATTTTGTATCTTTGGGTACCCAATGGAGTAAGGCATTGATCACAGCTTGTAGCTGATTTTAAATATTAGTCTTGTATTCAAATTCATTGATGAATCTCTATAATTTTTTGATTATTAGATTACCTTTCATTTCATTTCTTTTATTATTTATCTTACCCATCTCATGCTCTAGTTAGGTTGAGGATCACTAAAGGATTTTCCATCCGTGAGCATTATCCCTATTGTTGAGCTGGCTTATGAGATCATCTTCTTTGTTTTAGTGAATCTTTGAGTGTGGTGGAGAGATCAATAAATTCACTAAAGGGATTACCCTCTCGGGTTTTGTAGAGCTCCAATCGTAGAAAGATTTGTAGAATCCTTGTCAGTTGGTCCAATCCTTGTGATAATTTCCACAATTGAAGTTGTCTTCTTCATAGAAATTGGATTGAGTGTATTGGTGGATTTTAAAGCATAAAACCCATTTTTGGGAGCCAACACATCATTTATTGATGACATTTTTAGAAAACCAATTTTCCTTTTCATTTCTGCAATTGAAGCTTCTATCTCAATTCTCTTTAACTCTTTTGCAAGAGTCTCACTTTCTATCCTAGCCCTTTCTAATTTATCATATGTTTGAGAAAACCCATGGCTCGAATCCAGGATAGTGGGGGCCTTTTGATCATTTATTTTGATACCAAACACCTTTTCCTTTCCCTTATCCTGGTCTAACTTGGGAATCTAAGCATTCAACTGACTCAGACCTACTATCTTTTGGCTATCAGCAAGGCTCCTAGGATTTTCTTTTACAGCATGTTCGGATTTCCTGTCTAGAATTTGTCTTAGAACAGGACCCTCAACATTAGGCTTAATTTTCTCATGATTTAAAACCTTGAGTGTAGCCAATTGCCTCATTAAGTTGTCCCTCTCAATCACAACATTCATAACTTCATACTCCTCCTTTTCTTTTCTTTTTCTCAAGTCAATTTTTTCTTGGATTTCTTTCTTTAATGTGCTTATATCTCCAAAAACCTCTTCAGGATCTGGCAAAGTTATTTAAATCCAAAAGTATCACCTAAATCTATTAGGTTAGCATCTCCTTGTTCATAGGTTGATTCAAAATTATAAGGAAGTTTCATCCTAGGGCCAAGAGGAGGAGGTACACCAATAATACTATCTTGATGACTTCTACTTTTACTCTGACCTCTTTTCTTTTCTAAATACTGAACCTGAGTAACCTCCTTATTTTGTTGTTGTACTTCTTCTTGTACATGTGTGTTAAACAAAGAATCAAAAAATCCCATCCTATCTGATTCAAAACTATTAGAAAAAATTGTATGAACTTTAGAAACAGGATGTTATGATGACTTACTTGCATTCTTGTGCTTGGGTTTCCATGACAAAGGAGCATTGATTCTTTTTGTATTTATTCTTGTTCCAATCCTCAACATACCTATAGGTAGCTCTTCAAATCCTTCTTCAGGATGTAGCTATATAACCTCTAGTGCTCTTAGGTTTACTCATAGTGATAGAATCCTTCAAAGACTTATTTGAAATCTTCAAAATACATGCACTGGCATAGAGATTTCAGAGTTGCCACCCAAATTACTTCGGGATACTACATAAAATAGTATTCGGTACTCTTTGAAAGAAATTTATGAACCTTCTTTACAAATAAGAAAATCCTTTTAACAAATGCAGAACACATTTTATGGTTGAGAACATGAATTAGAAATACAAAAAATAGACTCAACCTTCAAATCACAAAAATGCGATATGATTTCAACGCAATTTTCCAAGTGGATGACATAACTGAATGCAACTATGCATTGTTCCCTAGAAAAGTAGCCATTTTTTTGGTGACTCAGATGGGTCAATGTGGGAACAAATTACAACTCAATTATTTACCAAAGATACTAAAGAGTCCCCAGTAGAGTCGCCATTTTTGTTAGTGCCCCAGAAAGGGGTTCGCACTGCGAGCAGGTAGAAACCAAATTGATTCTTCAAATTTTATCAAAGGAGAAGCCAACTCCAACTATTCAAAATCTCCAAGGACTTGGACCAACATATGAAAAGGATTACTGCTTATCCTTCTACACTTTGGGCTCTAGAAAACCCAGGAGGATGATCCTTTGATGAACTTATAATCTTTGTGTCATACTTATACCTTCACCAGAATTAAGCAAAAAATATTAGATATGGGCTTAACAATAGGGAGAAGTCTCAAGGATGGATAATCCTCTAATGATCCTCAACCTAGATGAAGCTTGAGATGAAATAAAAACACAACGATACATATAAAATGAAAGTGATACTTGATATTAATCAGTTATGCAACAAACACAAATGAATAGAGCTTAGAAATAACTGTAAGGACTCATGACAAACTATGACCAGTGCCTCTCTCTATTGGGTGCTCGATCTCATCATATATAAATAATTTACAACATAATTAGTCTAATAGCATTCAGATATTGAGAAATCCATCTACAACCTTGATCTAAACTACTTATCAAAACCACAAACAAGTCCTATCACTCTGCAATTCTACTCAAGCATTTTAATTGGCCCCTTATATCAAAGCATTAATAGAAGGTACATACAACACAACATTGCACTGAATAAAAGAAATCCTTAATTATATTTCACTCAACAAATGTTAGAATTGCACAAAAGAAAGAATTAAATCAAAATTATATTTCCTTTTAAATCAATTTTCTATCTTTGTCATAAAGACCATTTGCACATAACTCCTTCAAGAACCTATAAGAAAAGTTAGACACGTGACTTATATTTTTTTTTCCAAAATCCTTATAATTTCTCACTTTCAACTAAGATTTGCTACAAGAACCTTATGACTTTAAGAATTTTAAAAATTACTAAGTACAAAGACCAAATTCAGAACCCTTTCTCTTGGCTTTGAATTCCCTTTTACATAAATAAGGGAGAAAAACAAGCTACATGCCAGAGGAGACACCTATCATTCAAAAATGACTGGTTAGTTGTAATTTAGTTACAAAATATTTTATTTAAGGAATGCCACAACGATGACCAAAATATCAGCAACTGATTCATCATTACACTTTATGTGTTCCTTTTCCCTTTTGTTGTTTTTGATGAAGATTTGGGAAGGGCCCACCTCTTTTACTGCTCATGTCTAAAAAGTGACTGCTGCATAGAAATAAAACTATCTGCCAGACTTCCACATCACATAGTTAACTAAATAATTAATTGATGTCCTTATTAATCCATCAAATAGATATTACTCCATTCAACATATTTCTCATCTGATGGCCATTTGAAAATCATAACCTCGTTAGCTTTTTCCCTATAGGAAATGTACTTAATTGATACTTGATTCGCCTCCCTTTCAAAAGTTTCAAAAAATGATCTTGTGTGTATTATCTTATCCATGTTGTCCTCCAACATGATAGTGTCTAAATCATCAAAAATCATGTCCACTTGTGTGTTGATAACTCTTTCTACCTCTTCTTTCCATAACTGTAAAGGTTTAATTTCCCCATTTTCACTCTAAATACTAGGCAGAGGTGTCTCATTCATTTCATTGAAAGTTCTCATCAACTCTCTTATTTTCCTTTCTATATTATTAGGCAACATTTGGGCTTTGTGCATTGAGCTTACCAATAAATAAGTTGTTTGAAGTGTTGGTGGCCTCTCAGCATGATACTTTGAAGCTATGGACATTATTCTAAGATCGTTTCCCCTCTGTAACCATTTTGTAAACAAAGGGATTGCTACCTCTTTATCTTTATGAAAAATATGAATAGCATTAAATAAAAAAGAATATAAAGAATTAACACTTTTTAGTCTACTATCCACTTTCTCATTTAAATGAGTCAACATAGAGTTGACTATCTCTCTTTGCTTATTGGCAGATTGATCTTCTGACTCCTTTAACTTTTTCTCCAACTCATCAATCTTTTCTAAAATTTGAGCTCTGGTTGGATCACTAGATCTAGTGGGCTTAGGATTATCATCAACATAAGGTACTAGTGGTATTGTTGGTATATATGTCTCACTATCAAACTAAACTAAAGCATCTATGTGTGAGACTAGTGGATACATGGATGTTGATGGGTGTAAAGCGGAAAAATATCAAACCCTAGTTGTTCTCCCCTCCCCAACTCCAAGGAGAGAGAAGGGGGAGTCACTAGGGTTGATGGTTTTCACTTAGGAGAGAATTTACATTCAAAAGAGGGGTTGAAACCCACAAGATCCAATCCCACGAAATGCAAGATTGGATTCTATATGAGTTTCAAGGGTTGTGATAGCAAGGATACCCTCTTTTGTAAAGAATGTAGATAGAAAGATTGAACTAGGAATGCATGTAAAGTAGGAAAGATTCACTTATAAACAGAGATAGGGATATGGGATGAAGCTGCGGACCTGGAATTAGCAGTAAAATGTCGAGACGGTGCTGTTCTACAAATTTGAGCAAAATTTGACGGGACGATGGCGCTCGGCGTGCACACGGTCCTCCGAAAAATCCGCGAAACGAAGGGGGATCTATTCGTCTCTACACAAGGATTCCAGATCTTCAATTACAGCCACGTACCTACAACCTACACACAGAAAAGAGAGGACAATTGGGGGGTTAGGGATGAGGGGTTTGCCTTTAGGTCAAACCCCGGTTTTGGAATTAACCAAGAAATGAGAAATTGTTGTAAATGTAAATGATTGTAATGTAAAACAAGTACTAGTACCTTGTTGTAAGAATGTTTGTATTCTTACATGCGAAGGTGTAGATGTTGTTGTATATTGTATGTTGTATGTGGTATGTGACATGTGATCTCCTCTTCAATGGTTGAATCCTTGTCTTGAATGCAACACTTAGCCTTGAATGGAGACTTAGAATGATCAATTGCTTGAAGGAAATGCTTGAATGCTTGAATACTTGAATGCTTGAATGTTTGAATATCGTTTCCATGTCTTGTACACATATGTCCTTCCTCCTCAAAATGGGAGAGGAAATGTAGTTTATATACTTGTCAATTAGGGTTAAAAGACTAATTTTTCCAACCTTGGGCCAACCAGGAAGTACTATTTTCCAAATTGCAAACATAAAGACCCGAAGCCCCATAGGAGACCAGGCCCAGAATAGGGCCAGGGACCAGGGCGCTGGGCGCCATGGTCCTGGGGGACCAGGGCGCTGGGTGCCCTAGTCCTGAAGGACTAGGGCACTGGGCACCATGGTCCCACCTCCAGGGGCAGCAGGGTGCAAGGAGGATCAGGCCAGGGTGCTGAAAAATGCAGTTTTTGGTGTCATAAACAGGTTTCGAGGTCTCCATTCAGGTTCTGTGTTGCGCCGCCATTGTGAAGACCCAAATGCAATCAAAATTGCAAGTGTCACAATTTTAGGACGCTACATTTAGCCCCCACTTTAGCGGGAGTATAAGCGTACGCTCATACTTCCGGTAAAGTACAAGGAAACAACATTGAAAAACTTTCACCACGTCAAGGAGGCAAGATACACTAAGCCCCCAGTGGACTAAGGATCTTACGACTTCGATTGAAAAAGTAAAAGGGAAGATCATGAGGGAGAACCATGACTATCAGTAGTAAGGTTCCCTCACTATGAGTCATGCAAGAAAGATATCAAAAATTTTCAAGGCAAAGCTAAATTTGTCAAGAAATTTTCAAGTATCTTGAAAAGATATGAACGGGATGTATGCCCCCTATGTTAAAGCGATTGCACATGCCTCACCGGGGGTGATTGCTTTAAGGTAGTGATTCATATAAGAAATGAGAAAGGAGCACGTTATCACAAGCATTTAGCCCCCAAGTGTGAGATAAGCCCAAGGATAATAGACACAAAACACAAAGCACAAGGTGACTTCGCTTTCCTCGGGGTCAGTATGTTGTATGATAATTCATGTATATCATATGTATGTATGCATAATTGTTCTTCATTCCCCAATCAAGGAAGGTCACCTAGAAGAAGGGAACACATGTGTCTTTTGAGTCAACATGAGAGAGACCAAAAGAGATCTCAATGTTTTGCATCGTCCTCAAGTAGACAACACTAAGGAGAACAAATAGAAGAATGAGAATAACACATAGAAGAAGTAACAAAAGAGAGGAGGAGAGAGTCTGCTATGCTAATGAACTAGTCTAGCACGTCATCTACCCCCCGATCTTGCTTATCAATGTTTCGGGAAGGTAGGGAACATGCTAGAGGAGGAACATCCAACACAACAGATGGAGCTATCACAAGATCCAAACAAGGGCTATGTTCATGTTCCGAGCCACGTTGTTCTTGTCTAGGAGCTAGGATAAGTGCTTTAGAAAATTCGTTACATAGATGGTTATTAACATCAACATATTCATATTCACTATCAGAATGTAAAGAAGTAACATTTTCATCATGAATAACATTTTCATCTATATCATCATCAAGATTTATAAAAATAGGATCTTTAACTCGCACAGGATCAAGACCATCATGCATCTTATGTTTAGGAGATTTCGGCTCAATCGTCGGCTGAGGAGAAAATGGAATAATATTAGTTGAAGGTGTTTTTGGGGGTTGCAAGGTTTGAGAAGCAGCTGCCTGAGCTCTAAGATGACGCTTTCATCGGCATTCACGTGCAGAATGATTTTGTCTAGTCTTAGTAGGAAGTTGTGAAGATTGAGGAGGAGGAATGTTCTCATCCTTATCACTTGGGTGTTTAGGTTGTGGTCTCTTAGGTTGAATAATAGGACAAAAGGAAGGTCTCTTCTCTCCATAAGAGGAAGGAGGAGGAACTGCTCCATATAAGGGAGGAATATTTGGTTTAGGAAGGAGACCAAGTCCATCATGACGAGGAGGGATAGGTCTACTTTTAGGAAGTTTATTAGATATAGGCATAGTCACATCCATAGGAATGGGTTGGGAATCTTCTTGAGGAAAGACATTAGTTTTATCTTTCAAAGGAAGAACTTCCTTCTCAAGAACGATAGGGATGTCAAGTTTGGGTGTTCTAGGTTCACTTAGAGATAGGATCATATCTTTTTTCCACCTTTGATAAGATTTGAAAAGATGATCACTTCGCAGAGGAAGGGATTGGAATTGTTTAGGCCAAATGTAATCAATAGGAATGCTAGAAGTTCTTTCAGCTGGTTTAAAGAGACTATGATTGATAGTAACAACTTCACCATTATGGGGAAATTTCAAACACTTGTGAATAGGAGAAGCAATAGCTTTCATGGAAGATAGCCAAGGATAGCCTAGCTTCAAACGAAATTGTTCGGATGATGGAATAATAGCAAAGTCCACATCAAGGGATTTGTTATGGACCTCAATAGGTAATGTAATAGAACCAATTGTAGGAGAAGAAAATGCATCAAATAGTTTCACAACCACATTTGTTTCATCATAGATCACTTGATTCAATTGCAAAGTAAAAAGGAATTCTTTAGTAATGACATTAACCATACAAGAAAGATCAATAAGCACTCCACGGCAAGGTGTATTCTTGACTTTTGCAACTATATATAAAGGACCATCAGGTGCCCTGATAGTTTCACTAGAATCAAAGGTGATGGAAGGTTCTTTAGGGATTTTCTACTGCTCTACAAAGTTAATCACATTCGGAGTCATGGACACAAGATCATCAGGTGAGACAGAGGAATTATTAGTATCAATCGCATTAGAGGTATGAGAAGGCAATGGATCAGTAAAAATCTGAAGATTTTGGTTAGGAGGAGCTACAGATGTGTTGCCTTTATCATTCACTCCAGAAACAAAGATAGTATTATTATCAATCAAATCTTGAATTTTACCCTTTAAAGCAAAACATTTTTCAATATCATGCCCAGGATGACGATGAAATTGACAAAAAGATTTGTTATCAAAATAGGGTGAATTAATCTTTGCAGGATCTATTTGCTTTATAGGAGGAAGAGTAAGCACATTTTGTTCCAATAACTTATTCATAATACTATGCAATGATTCATTCAAAGGAGTAAACTTTCTTTCTTTCTTGAAAAACTTAGAAATAGGAGGCACACCTGATGTCGCATTCACATTGTTGTTGATGATGTTTTCATTGAATTTAATGGACTCTCTGTTCGGTTTAAACTTCCCAAATGGTTGTTGACTACTATCACCCTTATCACTCGGAGCCATAGGATTTGCTTGTTCCATTTGACTCACAGTCAGTTGATAATTGTGAAGAGTTGCGCACAACTGTTGGAAAGAAGTAAACTCAGAAAATAGAAGTTTTTCTCTAATATCTTTTTATAAATTAGAAATAAAGATTCTTTGAATATCATTGTCAGGCACTGGAAAGGAAATTTGAGCATACAAATGCTTATATCTACCAATGAAATCAGTCACTTTTTCTTTAACACCTTGTTTACAATGCATTAAATCAATCAAAGTAACCTTAGGACTTATATTGTTTTGAAATTGTTGAATAAAAGCATTTGCAAGTTGTTCGAAAGAAGTAATAGAATAAGAAGGCAACGAGCAATACCATTGTAGGGCTTTATCTCTTAATGTTCTAGTAAACAGTTTTGCAAGCAACCTTTGGTCATAAGCAAAATCAGTACATATTGTTTGAAAGGTCTTAACATGTGTTAGAGGATCACCCTTACCATTATAAAGCTCCAAATGCGGAATTTCAACATGTTTAGGGGGAATAGATCGAACAATATCAAGAGAAAGTGTTCTCGCAACATCAAATGTGGGCACACTAAACTTAGATTGATTCATAGAGGCAATTTGTTGCTGTAAAGAAGAGACAGTTTGTGCAAGATTGTTAATGGTCGCTTCAGTCGAAGAGTTCATATTAGACGTGTTAGATTGTGATGGAGGTGTTATGTTATTGAAAGAAGGTAGAGAATAAGGTGGTGGGACACTATGATAGTTAGTCATAGGAGATGATTGGAAAGGAGGAACACTACAAGGAGGAATGGAATGGTTAAATGAATTGCCCCCTTGCGTCATGTTCATTTGTGGAGATATAAGAGGAACACTCATTGAAGGAATGAATGAAGAAGTCAGATTGAATGAAGGAAGAGGGTTGAATGAAGAAGAGGGATTGCCCCCATGACTGGTGATCATAGGAGGAATGTCTTGTGTTGAAGTAGTCATTATGTTTGATGTAAAAGTAGGTATACTAGCAATAGAAGTCGTAAAAGGAATAGAATGATTAACTTGAGTAGGAGGTTGTGTATAACCTAAGGTTTCGGCACAACTCTTCATAGGAATCACATTCGAATCCACAATGTGTACAATACCACGCAAAATATCAATTCCATTCTTATCACTTTGAACCATACGTTTTAGACCCTCAATTAATGAAAGAGCCTGAATATCGGGGTATTCTTGAGACATCCATTGTCGAAAATCATCAAATTGGTTATCCAATTTTGAAAGTTGTTCTATAGAAACCTCATGGAGAGCTTCTTCATCATTAAGAGGATTAGAGGAATTACCCATGTCTTCGTTAAAAAGGCCATTCAAATTAGGTTCCATCTCCTCGGTAATTACACCTTGGAAAGACTTAATTCTAAGGCTTCGTCTAACGGGAATAGTATAAGTAGGGCTTATTGTTGTAAAACTCATGCACTAAAGAAAGAGAGAAGATTTTGAATTTTAGAGGTAGCAAATTTCAATAAAATCAGCCAATCTCCTAGATTTAAGCTGTTAAATGCAATCAGAACAATCTCCCGAAATTTCAGAAAAAATGTCCGGGACCGTGGCGAACGGAGTGCACACGGTCCTCGCAACTTTTTTTGAAATTTTCAGGGATGAAAGTTATGATGATTTTAAAGCTAATCTGAAAAAATTGAGTGATTTTACGATCTGTAGATAGGCCAAATTAAAGTTGCAATCTCAAAATTGAACCCTACCAAGATTGTAGAAAAATGTAAAATTTGAATTTTGAAAAAGAGAGGGAAACTGAAATTTTGAATTTTATGATTTTAGAAGGAATACTGAAAGCAATGCAAGTTTTGAAATTTAAAAGTTGACTCGATTTCATGCAAAATTCGAATTTGAAAGCGGAAATCAGAGTTGTTGCGATTAAACACTTAATTTCAAAAGTCACAAACTGCAAAAATTTGAATAAAACACTGAAATTTCGAATGAATGCCAACACACTTTTCAGATTTAGGACTGTAAGAAACACAATTTTGATATGAATTTTAATTTCAATGATTTTTGAATGATTAGAAGCCTCAATCCAAGCAATCGCTAGACCAACTTTGACTTTAATTTTGAAGGTGTTAAAATCGATAAAATCAGCCAAAATTCTGGATTTTAGCAGAAAAATACAGTAAGATCTAGCTCCCAAAATTTTGAAAAAAATGTCGGGGACGATGGCGCTCGGGGTGCACATGGCCTCGCAACTTTTTTCCAAATTTTTAGGGATGAAAGATATTGTGATTTTATTGCGGAATCCAAAGTTACAGCCGATTTGGAGGTGTTTTGATTAGTGAAATTATCAGTCAAAGGTTGAATCAAGAAGGTCTTAAAAATTAGGGTTTTGACATTTAACCACTTAATTTTCAGAATTAAAGCACAAATATGAATTGACAATTTGCAATAGAAGGGTAGATCTGAAACAAGCATTAACAATTAAACATTTCACAAGTTTAATTACTTAAAAAGAAAATTTTAGGGTTTTTATGCAATCAACCTCTAAAATTTGCAAAAGATCAAACATGGAAATATAATTAGGAAAGCAAAATTTTCAGATCTAACCATGAAAAATCAGAATGAGGATGTTCACGTCGGGTTCACCAAAATGTAAAGCGGAAAAATATCGAACCCTAGTTGTTCTCCCCTCCCCAACTCCAAGGAGAGAGAAGGGGGAGTCACTAGGGTTGATGGTTTTCACTTAGGAGAGACTTTACATTCAAAAGAGGGGTTGAAACCCACAAGATCCAATCCCACACAATGCAAGATTGGATTCTATATGAGTTTCAAGGGTTGTGATAGCAAGGATACCCTCTTTTGTAAAGAATGTAGATAGAAAGATTGAACTAGGAATGCATGTAAAGTAGGAAAGATTCACTTATAAACAGAGATAGGGATATGGGATGAAGCTGCGGACTTGGAATTAGTAGTAAAATGTCGAGACAGTGTTGTTCTGCAAATTTGAGTGAAAGTTGATGGGACGATGGCGCCCGGCGTGCACACGGTCCTCCGAAAAATCCACAAAACGAAGGGGGATCTGTTCGTCTCTGCACAAGGATTCCAGATCTTCAATTACAGCCGCATACCTGCAACCTACACACAGAAAAGAGAGGACGATTGGGGGGTTAGGGATGAGGGGTTTACCTTTAGGTCAAACTGTGGTTTTGGAATTAACCAAGAAATGAGAAATTGTTGTAAATGTAAATGATTGTAATGTAAAACAAGTACTAGTACCTTGTTGTAAGAATGTTTGTATTCTTACATGCGAAGGTGTAGATGTTGTTGTATATTGTATGTTGTATGTGGTATGTGACATGTGATCTCCTCTTCAATGGTTGAATCCTTGTCTTGAATGCAACACTTAGCCTTGAATGGAGACTTAGAATGATCAATTGCTTGAAGGAAATGCTTGAATGCTTGAATGCTTGAATGTTTGAATATCGTTTCCACGTCTTGTACACATATGTCCTTCCTCCTCAAAATGGGAGAGGAAATGTAGTTTATATACTTGTCAATTAGGGTTAAAAGACTAATTTTTCCGACCTTGGGCCGACCAGGAAGTACTATTTTCCAAATTGCAAACATAAAGACCTGAAGCCCCATAGGAGACTGGGCCCAAAATAGGGCCAGGGACCAGGGCGCTGGGCGCCATGGTCCTGGGGGACCAGGGCGCTGGGCACCCTAGTCTTGAAGGACCATGGCACTGGGCGCCATGGTCCCACCTCCAGGGGCAGTAGGGTGCAAGGAGGATCAGGCCAGGGTGCTGAAAAATGCAGTTTTTGGTGTCATAAACAGGTTTCGGGGTCTCCATTCAGGTTCCGTGTTGTGCCGCCATCATGAAGACCCAAATGCAGTCAAAATTGCAAGTGTCACAATTTTAGGATGCTATAATGGGTTTAATGTAATGGCGAGTGTTGAAGAGGGTTCTCCTAGTTGTCTTTGCTCAAGGAGCTAAACTTTAGTTTGTAGCTCCACATATTTCTATTGGACCTCATTATAATCATTAAAAAGTTTCTCAAACTTCTTCATTAACTCCTGCTTCTCCTTAGCCTCTCTTTTCATAGTTTAATGAGCTAATTTGGCTGTGTCAACAATTAGCTTTATTTCTTCAAGATTTTATGTATCAGAGGATCTCTTTACAATGAGACCTCCTTTTAGGTTTGGATTTATATCAATTATATTAGGCCTACTAGGCCCCTGCTCTAGTGACCATATTTCCAAGGTTGCGTGATCCTTTATAAAATCTAATTCTTTAAGTGCCAACCTTGCTTCCTCTTCTGAGCTATATTGTTGGCCTTTTGATTTTATAATTGTATCAAATTTCATTGCATCAGCTATGTCCCGTTGGGGCAGAATCAAGATACCAACTTGATTTACAATCTTTCTGCCTTCATCTGCAGTGATTGCCTTGAATTCTTCCATCATTTTAGTCTTGACCTCCTCTTGATTTCTTGGTCAGACCTATACGTGTTGCCAATTTGGAGGAATTGATTATGTTCTACATTAATGTTTGTCATTATTGTCAACACTAGCTTGTTTGGTTATCTACCAGGTTCTAGTAGAGTGATTGGTTTGTGATGTTGATCTGGAAACTATCTCCGGTATTTTTGGTATGTTTAGATTGGTGGAATTGGTTTGATTCGGTCATTTATGTCATTTAGATGCGTTTCACATTCAGTTGGTTTGGGTTTTGGTGATCTAAAAGCTATCATATGTTCTAGTAAGCCTTTGGTTACTGGTAAGGGTTCTACCAACAGAACTTTGTTGAACATCTTTTGATTGATTCAATAAGTGGTGTTGGTGCAACTTCTAGAAGGTTTCTGGGATGCTAATGGTTATCTTCTTCATGTTCTAGTTCATCTGTGGTGTTGCATTTAGCACTAGACCTAATGCTATTATGTTAGGTTATGGACTGGTTTATGTAATGTGTTGGTGGATGCTCTCGATGCATTACCGGTTGGATTTATTGTTTGGTTAATGTTGTTTTGGTATTAGGCAGACTTGTGTTATCATTGGTTTGTGGGTTTATTTTTTAGGTGGCTGACCTAATTGTTTAGGTTTTAGGCTGGTATAAATATGATATAAGATCTCTTTTGTAGATCATGGTCATGGGTTATGGGATTATCTATATGTGAATAAATTTGTAATCATATGCATAGGTTTTGGTCAATCATAGGTGATCGAATTGGGTTTTTGTAAGAAGTTTAAGACCTCCAGCATTGAGCTAAACTGGAACTATACTCAGGCATAGGAGATGCTATTCTTGTTGTTCATTCTTATTTCCAAATTGTAGTTTGAAGATATTTTGTATTCAGTGAGGCTCCTTTGTGATAAGAAGTATGCTCTAGGATATTGGCCTTCCTGTATGTGTAGGCTCCTTATTATAATCACATACCTACTACATAAGTATCATCTAACTATGGGTAGCCTTCCCACCATGGTTTTTACCTTTACCAGGTTTTCCACTTACAAATCTTGGTTTTATGTGTTGTGGATGCATGGTATTTAGTTTATAATTTATGGTTGTGCTTAATTGATATATCTTCTATTTCGGTAAAAGGTTTTGTGTTCTTAAAGTTTCATAATATGTTAACATCTGATTCACCCCCCCTCTAAATCATTCACTGGTTATCCTAACAATTGGTATCAGAGCTTTGTCCTCTTTGCAAAAGCTTAACCACTTGAGGAAGATCCTATGACAAGTAATCATTCAACTTCAATTGCTTACAGGAAGGAAAGACCTAGGCTTGAAGGAACAAATTATAGAGTATGGAAGCTTCAGATGGAGACTAATCTGAGATGTCTTAGAAAGGATATTTGGGAGATCCTCCTCTGACACACTTGGATAAGAGCATTGAAAATGATTCTAGAGATAGAGAAGCCATTTTGAGCACCCTTTCAGTTCAACAGTTAATGGGATTAATGAATAAATCATCTATGAAATCTATATGGGATAAGTTGGAGACTCTGAATGAAGGTGACACTACTGTTAAAATTGCTAAACTTGATGGTTACCAGGTGAGGTATGAGAACCTAAGAATGGAGGAAGATGCAATAATTATTTCTTTTATGAAAAGAGTCAATGAAATATTCTTAGGAATTCAATGTTGTGGTGGATCTTTGAGCGAAGATGAGATTGTTTCCAAAGTGTTGAGAGCTTTTCCACTAGCTTACAAAATGAAGGCTACTACAATTAATGAGTTGAGAATAATGCCTAACACTTCTGTCAATAGGGATACTTTGGTTGGAAAGTTATCTACTTTTGAGCTTGAAGAATTCAGTCCTCAAGGAGCTGCAAAGACAAATTTTGCATTCAAGGCATCTACATCATCAACTGGCAAGAGTGATTGGAAATCATTATATGCGAAGGAATTGGAGGATATGAGGAAACAAGATGAAGATCTTGAGGAACTTGAAGCCCTATTTTGCATCTAGATGTCCTGAGAGGAATTCAAGATTTGAAGAGAAAGATAGAAGATCTTTTAAGCCTAACCATGAATATCAGAACAAGATTAAGTACAAGACGAACAAAGACAAATCATGCTACTATGCTGATGAGGATGGTGTAACTGATGATTTTGATTATGAACTGACAAAAGATTTAGCTAGTGGATTTGGAAATGGAAAGGAATGGGTATTCTCAGCTATCAAGGAAGATGCTCTAGAACCTATCATTCAAAATGAAGAGAAGGCCCTTTCTACTAAAGTTGAAGACAAGGATGAATGGGTGATATACAATGGATGTTCACATCATATGACTAGAGATAAAAGGAAGTTTCTATCTTTGCAATAATTTGATGGAGGTCTGGTCAAATTTGGAGATGAAAAAGCATGCATGATTAGAGGAATAGGAACTATATCATTGGATAGTAAGCATAACACTGATAATGTCTATTATGTAGAAGTTTTAAGCCATAATATTTTGAGTGTAGGACAATTGGTGGATAAGGGATTTCAATTACAGTTCAAGGATGAAAAATACAAAATCATCAACAGATCTGGATTGGAGATTGGAACAAGTACTTGGGCTAGAGGTAACATCTTTCATTTGAAATCCGGTGAGAATACATGTTTGATTGCACATATTTATGAGAGTTGGCTATGGCATAAGAGGTTGTGCCATTTGAATTTTTTTTGCATTGTAAAGATCAGTTCAACTAAGGCAGTTAGAGATATACCTAAGATCGTGAAGCCTCATAATCTGGTATGTAAGGAATGTCAAATGGGAAAGAAAGTCAGAACTTCTTTAAATAGTATACAAGACAAATTTAATGATATTCTTGATCTTATTATATTGATTTCTGTGGTCCTACTAGAATAAGAAGTTTGTAGGGTGATAGATACTTCATGCTAATCATTGATGACTATTCTAGAATCATGTGGGTTACTTTTCTAAGGGACAAATATCAAGCCTTTGAAAAGTTTAAGATCTTTAAATCTATGGTTGAGACAAAGATAGGGTTGAAGATCAAATTCTTACGATCCCATCAGGGTGGTGAATTAACATCCGGTGAATTTAATTATTATTGTGAGAAACATGGCATAAGGAGACAGTTGTCTGCACCCCAGACACCTTAGCAAAATGGTGTTGTGAAAAGAAAAAATAGAACTATCCTGGATGCAGCTAGATCTATGATGATGGAGGCTAATTTGCCTCATATCTACTGGAGAGAAGCTTTGAGAATTGTGATATACACATTCAACAGAGTTCATATCAAAGGAGACACTTGTAAGACACCTTATGAGTTATGGTTTGGTCATACACATAGAGTTAAGTACTTCAGAATATTTGGAAGTAAATGCTATATCAAAAGAGATTATTCTATTGGAAAGTTTGATCCTAGATGTGATGAAGGAATATTTCTTGGTTATTTAAATGAAAGTAAAGCATATAGATGTTATAAAAAAAGATCACAGAGAATTGTGGAGAGTGCTAATGTCAAGGTGGATGAGTAGTACAGAGGTCAAATCAAAACTTATGAGAGAGAACTGGAAGTGGAAATGATCATAACTGAACTAGTAACACCTATACTAGAACATAATGTTGAACCAGTTACTCCGACAGTATCAGGAAATTCAACAGTAACTGAAGATAAGGGAAGACAAATAGAAATTCAAAATACTCCTAGGTATGTAAGGTTGAATCATTCAGAAGATCAGATCATTGGAGACAATAGCAGAGGAGTGATGACAAGGAGAAGGTTGGAAACTGAAGAGGTATGCTTAATTTCTCAAATTGACCCAACATTAGTAGATGAAGCATGTAAGGATGAATGTTGGATGAAAGATATGGAAGAGGAATTGGATCAGATAGAAAAGAACAACACATGGACTTTAGTTCCCTAGCCTAAAAATAAGAATGTTATTAGAACTAAATGGGTTTTTAGAAATAATTTGAATGAAGATGGTCAAGTTGTGAGGAACAAGGCTAGATTGGTCTGTAAAGGATATTCTCAAAAGGAAGGAATTTATTATGATAAAACTTTTTCTCTGGTAGCTAGGATTGAAGCTGTGAGATTATTTGTTTCTTATGTTACCCATAAGAAATACAAGGTTTATCAAATGGATGTTAAGTGTGCATTTCTAAATGGAGATCTTGAAGAGGAAGTCTACATTGAGCATCCTGATGGATTTTCTCTTTCAGATGACAATAACATGGTTTTCAGATTTAGGAAAGCTTTATATGGATTGAAGCAAACCCCTAGAGCTTGGTATGCTATATTGGACAAATATATTTTGAAGCTTGGTTTCACTAAAGGTAATGCTGACAATAACTTATTGTTGGCAAATGCACACTCCAATGAGACATTGTAGGTGATTGAAGGTTTTGTCATTGATGGCAACCTTACAATCCTATGACACTGAAAAGGCAATTTATCGGCACTAGAAAAGACATACTCTACACCGACACAGAGACCACCGACAGTGAAAGGAAGAATACCGACACAAAAGCCGACATGAATTTTGTTTGTAATATATTTTGTTAATTATTGTAAAATCATTGTAAGTCGACTTGGCAAGTTGTAAAATGACATATATATAAGAGATATTTGTAAAACATTTTGTAATAGATGGGAGAAAATATATAGGTGAAATAAGGCAGACCTATTATGCGAATTATAGGTTAAGGGTTTATGTATGAAGTAGAGCTATAAACTAGTACTAGATCTAGCATAGTAGATGCTATTTTGAAGCAGTACAAGACATTGGATTTATATAATCCATTTTGTAAGTCAGTGAGACTTCCCATTTTGTAATTGAGCATTGAGCTCTAGGCACTTGGCCTTCTTGCATGTGCAAGCCCCTCTTGTAGCATTAATATTCTCTTATTGGCCAGTAAGTGAATATTGTGGGTCACAAATCCCACTGAGGTATTTCCCACACCAAGTTTCCTCGTTAAACTACTATGTTATGGTGTGTTTTTCATGTGGTTGTTGTTATCTTTGTTTATTGCATTACTTTCTGTTTACGAGTATACTGTATTGATATACTCTACATGTTTTAAGTTAATAAAATCTTATAACCAGTCAGATACTGACTCAAACCCCCCTCTCAGTATCTATGAGAATCCTAACAATTGGAATCAGAGCTTGGTCCTCTATTTTCAAAAGCCTAACAACTTGAGGAAGATCTTGACATCGGTAGAAATGGAAAACTTGATGAAGCAATTAGAAGGAGCTCTCTTAGACTATGATGTATAAAAGTTAAAAAATATCAAACTTGAAGATGATCTAAAGGGTGCACGGGATATTATTCAAGCACTTCAAGAAAATCTTACCATTGCAAGGAATAAAAGAAGAGAAATTTTTGAAAGGATGCAAAATGAGAATGATGAAAAGGAAACTCTTAGTGATCTGATCAATAAGCTGAAACAAGAAAACATGAGAACAAAGAATGAGATGAAAGATATGACTTTGAGATTTTGTAAAGAAATTGAAGATAGGAAGAAGAATGAAGAAGACCTGACTAGAAGACTGAATGATGCTGCGAATGAAAACACAAGACCTAGTTATGAAAATGATATGTTGAAGACAGATCTGATGCATGCATAAAATGACTCAAATGAACTCATGAGGCAAAAAGGTATCTTGGAAGGAGAACTCGTTGTTGTTAATAAGATGAGAGGGGGGGGTGAATCATAAAAACTCACTATACAATATATTTATCAGATTCAACCTCAGTAGCCTTTACTGATATGCAACTATGACTGTAAATCATTCAAACTCATAATAAAATACACTTAAAACATCCTAACATATTTAACACCAGATTTAACATGGAAACCCAAATAGGGAAAAACCACTGTGGGATTTCGGACCCACTAAGAAATATACCCTTCTAGAGTATGCTCGGTTAAAAGCCAATCCTGTTACAAATTACATAAACACATTGCTAGATGTGACCTGATTAACAGATTTCCCTCAAACTTGTTAGAGTCTTGCACTTTGTTATAAGTGACCTTGTCAAAGGATTTCAAACACTCATTCAGAATGTTACCTTGCTAGAGGATTTACAAATAAGACTGTTAGGTCCACTCAGTTAAGAGATTTCCTGTCACTTACAACATAAATAATAGTATAAGATATATCTACAACTTCACATCTGAAATGCTAAAGCAGACTCTATGTGCTCAAAATAATCTTGTCATAAGACTTATCTTGCTCCTTGCTGGGCTTCTCAATCCATTCTATAATCAGATATTCAATCTTCTATGCTCGGTGATCACTATTGTAGTATCACTGTTCTTCTATTTTGCCAGCATACATTGTTCATAAACAATTTCTTATTTATAAACAATTCCTAATCGCTTAATCTCCTTGATCACATTTCCCATGATCAATCTTAGCCATCAGATCTTCAAACTTGACTAGGTTCATTGTATCCTTTGATCTGAAAATGTTTTATCTCGCCTTGGAACTTGTGATAGGTTATGACCATTCAATCTGTGCTATAGATCTGACTCCTATATTTTTGTTGTCATAGATCTTCAAGAAACTTCTTGCACCACATACCAATCATCTAGACATTTCTAGCTCATTGGCATCTTTCATTTAATAATGCTTTTCTCCATCCAATGCATTTTGTTATTACTTGGTTGTTACTCGGTAAATACTGAACCTTACTCGGTAGATATTCTGCCTTCTTTAATCAATATTGATAACCTTAGGGTTTACTGACTAGCATCTTGCTCTGTAACATAGAATAATATCAAACCATAACTCATCTAATGAATGAAATCTTTTCTTAATCTTAGAATACTCATATATAGGATATCAAAACAATCAAAACAATCAAAATCTCATCATTGTCTAACTCGGTAATAGTTGCCCATTTAATAACTTATTCCTCCCCTTCATTTTCATTCTTTCTATGTCACTTACCGACATCTTTATACTAATCAAATCATACTCATTAAGATATGGCAACATCATACTGAATTAGAAAATCAATTGCTTGACATCAATGACAAAATAATATTATTAAGATAGTAATCATCCTTTCTCCATTATATCCACAATCTTCAACAACCTTCTCAATATCCTTATACCAACAAACTTACTAGAATGCCAACAATCTCCCTTTGTGAAAATGCTAACAATCTCCCCTTTGGCATTGTTGGCAAAACCAACTTTTAATGGCAATACCTAACTTGATTTTATTTCAATTGATTCAGATTCAGATTGTTGTTAATCTTCTCCTGTTGTTATTGAATTCTCCCCCAATCATTAGTCTTCTCCCATCTTCACCTATTAATCTTCACTAATTAGTCTTCTCCCCCTTTGACAACAATGCCAAAAAGTAAAACTAATTCATGATTCCTTCGGTTGTGAAGTAATTTTCTTGCTGAAAATACAAATGTATCATCTTAGTCTTGGTCAGAGCAACTTGTATTCAATCACTATTTCCTACACAACTTTAGGCAACCTCCTAAAGTGTGTAAACAAGCATCAACTCATAAATAATTATCTTGTAGATTCATTGAATTGATGCATTCACCGAACTTAGTCAGTGAGTACTAGATAGGGGTACGACCCCTAACTTACTTCTGAGATACTCAAAAGTGTCCTTTGGCAATGGCTTTGTGAAAATGTCTACTATTTGTTCCTTTGAACTAATATATTCTAGTGCAACTTTCTTCTCTTGAACTTCTTCTCTGTGATAATGATACTTTATAGAGATATGCTTTGTCTTAGACTGCATTACTGGATTCTTTAAAATGTTAATGGCACTAGTATTATCACATAATATAGTTACTGGTTCGGTAACTTTCTCATGCATACATTCCAATAGTTGTTTGATCCATGTTGTATTGGTACAATTCAATGCTGCAGTGACATATTCAACTTCAGCTATTGGCTATGAAATGCATCCTTGTTTCTTGCTAAGCCAACTTACTAGTCTATCTCCTAGAAAGAAAGCTCCGCCGCTTGTGCTTTTCCTATCATCAATGTTTCCTGCCCAATCAGCATCAGTATAGACTTTTAAGTCAAAAACATTCCTCTTTTGATATACTAAGCCATAATCCTCAGTGCCTCTCAAGTATCTAAAAATTCTCTTGACTGCTGTCATATGGGTTTCTTTGGGATCTGCAGAAAATCTTGCAACTATACCTACTGCATGTGCTATATCCAGCTTGCTGTGAACCACATATTGCAACTTTCCAATCATAGATCGATAAAGTGTCTCATCAACATATGCAGATTCATCATTCTTTGATAGTTTAAAATTGGTAGTCATAGGAGTACTTACAGGTTTAGAATCCTCCATTCCAAATTTCTTCAAGATTTCCTTTATATACTTGGATTGAGTAATAAAAATCTCATTTTTCATTTGTAGTATTTGTAAACCTATAAAATACTTTATTTCATTGATTAATGACATCTCAAATTCTTTGCATATTTCATTTCCAAAGTTCTTGCATAAAGAGTCATTTCCACAAAAAATAATATCATCAACAAATATAGCTGAAAGCAGTATTCCATTGTCTTCTTCATTCTTCATATACATTTTGTTGTTTTCACTTGTCCTTATAAATCCAATCTTGATTAAGTAAGAGTGCAGTCTTTCATACCATGCTCTAGGTGCGTGCTTTAGACCATATAAAGCTTTGTTCAACTTACATACCTGATCTTTATTCATGTCTTCAATAAATCCTTCAGGCTATTAAATATAAACTTCTTCTTCTAGTATACCATTTAAAAATGCAGATTTAACATCCATTTGATATACTTTGAAGTTTTTGTAAGCAACATATGCCAATAATATTCTCACTCCTTCAAGTCTTACCACAGGTGCAAAAGTCTCACCATAATCTATTCCTTCTTTTTGAGCATAACCTTCGCAAACTAGTCTTGCTTTATTCTAAATGACCTCTCCTTTTTCATTTAGCTTGTTTCTTAAAATCCACTTTGTACCGATTACATTTTTCTCTTTTGGTCTTGGGACCAGTGTCCATGTTTCATTCTTCTTGATTTGTTCAATCTCTTATGTCATAGCATTTACCCAATCTTCATTACTAAATGCTTCTTTTATTATTCTTGGTTCAAATTTAGATATCAAACATGTGTTTTGTCTTAGTTTGTTCCTTGTCATCACTGGATCATCCTTATCTCCTATAATTTGAATTGATGCATGATTTCTTTTGACATACTTGGCTAATATAGGCTCGGTAGGCTCTGTTTAATCTTCTTCATCACTCAGTAACTAAGTATTTTCTTTATTTTCTTCATCAATTTTCTTGGTAGGACTTCTCAGTTGAACATATACAAACTCTTCATAAACTTCTGGTTCTTTGGAATTTCCTTCATCATTTCTTTCTGCAAATTCATCAATTTTCACATTTGTACTTTCCACTGTTTTGTTAGATGATTTGATTAGACATTTAAATGCTTTACTTCTATAAGAATAACCAAGAAATGTTCCTTCCTCACTTTTCTGATCAAACTTTCCATTTCTGTCATCTTTGTGAACATAAAATCTACTTCCAAATATTTTAAAGTAACTTATGTTAGGTTTCTTGTCATACCAGATTTCATACGGTGTCTTCAAAGTTCCTCTCTTCAGTTGTACTCAGTTCAGGGTGTAAACTGTAGTGCTGATCACTTCTCTCCAAAATGTTTGAGGTACCCTCTTTTCTATCATCAGGGTTCTGGCACAATCTACAATTGATCTGTTTCTTCTTTCAGCTATTCCATTTTGTTGAGGTGTTCTGGTGTAGACACTTGTCTCTTTATACCATGATCATTGCAAAATAGATTAAATTCATTTGAAATGAATTCTCCTCCTCTGTCAGATCTTAGACATTTCAACTGTCTTCCTGTTTCTTTTTCAACTCTAGCCTTATACCATTTGACCATTTGAAAGGCTTCTGATTTCTCTTTTAAAAACATAACTGACATCATCCTTAAGTAATCATCCACAAATAATATAAAGTATTTATCACCATAATAACTTTGAACTTTCATAGGGCCATAGAGATTAGTGTGTACAAGATCTAAAATTCCTTTAGAAGTGTAGGACTTACTTGTAAAGCTTGACTTTGTCATCTTACCATCTGACATCCTCGGCATATTGCTTTCTTAGGTTTTTCCAAGCTCGGTAGACCTCTTACTCGGCATTTCTTACTTATTTTGATCAGGTTATCAAAATTTACATGACAATCTTTTATGCCATAACTAGGTATATTCTATTTTAGCATACAGACAATTGTTCCGAGTTGAGTCAAGATGAAATGTATTACCTTTTATTTGTGTCCCAGTAGCAACCAACTTTCCATGTTTGTCATGAAATTTGACACTTCCTTTCTGAAATTCTATTCGGTATCCTATATTATTTAGCTGTGCTACACTCAACAAATTGTATTTCAAACCTTCAACCCAATATACATCATCATATTTAGCACTGTCAAGAAGTGTGATAGAACCTTTACCTTTCACCAGACATGGTGCATCATTAGCAAATCTTACATAGCCTCCATCATAGTCTTCTAATTTAACAAACTTGTGTTTATCACCTGTCATGTGATGTAAGCATCCACTATCTATGATCCAAAAATCATTTTTATTTATGTGAGATATCAAGGATTTTTCCTCATATCTTTCTTCATCTGATCCATCTTTGATAGCCACATATACAACTTCCTCAGTCTCAGTCTCATCAGATTTGTCATCATTGGATTCCTCATCAGCTACTAGGCATGTCTTTCTATCTCTCCTTCTAAAGTCTCTGTATCCTCTGTATTGGTTGTCTTTTTATCTGTTGTCTTGGTATTCTCTCTTTTCACTAGATTCTTTGTCAGGATAGTTAGAAGCCATATGTCCTATTCTATCATAGTTAAAACATTTTAAAGGTAACTTTCCTTTATACTTACCTTTGCCTACTTGTAACCTTATGGCTAATAATGCTTAAAACTCTTCTTGCTTTCTGATCTCCTCATATAGTTTGTGTACCTCTTCCATTTTTTTGCAAAATCTCTCACTTGCTCCACTATGATTTCCTTCAATATACGTATACATTCTATCATTTTAATCATCAGATTCACCAAGATGAAAAGAACTGAATGCAAATTGAACTTTATTTACCGAAGACCCACTGTTATCAAAATTACTTAACTCAAATGCATGTAGCTTACTGATAGTAGCATCCAAGGATACTAGCATGTTTGGTACAAACCTAAATTCATTGATTACAGAGACTCGAATGGCATAAGAAGGTAGAAGTGTTCTGAGCAACTTACTTGTTACATCCTTTTCTTAAATAGTTCCTCTTGCTCCTTTGATTTGATTGACAATTTCTTTTAACCTTGTACTATATTGGGTTATGTTCTCACCTTCATTCATTCTCATGGATTCAAGTTGACTTCTTAGTGTTAGGTCTTGGAGACAACTAAAAGCGGGGGAGGTGAATCAGTTGTCTAGTAAATTCAAACCAAAAACCAATTAACCAACTTAATGCTTAATACCGGTAAACCGGTTAATTATGCCAGTAGACAGTGTTAATAGTCAATTGCTATACCGGTAAAGATTAATGCATGAAACATAAACATAAAGTCATCCACAATACATAACACCAATATTTGTATGTGGAAACCCTGTAAGGGGAAAAACCATGGTGGGAAACCTTACCCACAATCAGATGATACTACTGTAGATAGTAAGTGTACATAAATGAGGTTTGCACATGCAGAAAGACCAATAGCCTAGAGCTCACTGCTCAATCACAAATGGGAGTCACATTGACTATAGTTGGATGGTTAAATCCAATAAGAATATACTATACAGAATAGCATCTTCATATGCTAGTTTCAGTACCAGTGTAATGCTAATATGCTTCTACAAAAACCTAACTTCACCTTCAAATGATATCTTCATGTATACCTCTGCTTAATGTAGCATATACCTTCTCACAATTCTTCTCCACATTCCACATTTGATCTTACAAATAAGATCTTATATTTATACCATACCCTAAGACCAATTTTAGTAGGTCAGCTCTACAAGATATTACAATAAAAACATTTTACAAATAATATAATATCCGATGCAATAACCGATTGAACATGTCAGCTTAATGCATTTACAACAATAATAAATCATCTCCATAGCGTGCCATGCTGATCTGGAAAAGATAAACCTGTTGGTGTAACCCTAGATAACCCTAGACCTATTTGTCGGTAAAAGCAAATATGCAAATATGAATATACCAATGATTAATTCTTCAAAACAAAGTGTCCACACGATGTCTTCGACATTACCAAGTGTCTTCTATTGTTCACCAAAAGTGATAACCCAAGACACCTGCAAATCTATCTATGAGATAGCCGATCTCAATCAATGAAACACCTCAGGGCTTGGACAACATAACATAGGATCCTAATGATCCTCCTGCACTTCAAGTTCTGCTAGACCTAGGGGGGGACACCCTTTTGATGCATTGAAGACAACAATCATGAACATAAGACTGCATCAACAATGAGCAAACAAACCATTCCACAAGCTCAACAAATTAGGAACACACTACAGATTGGCTAGATCTGTATAAATCATAAATGAAAACAGAGCTTGGAATGAGAAGAACACACCCCTAAACATAAAGGGAAATAGATTTGTCTTTTAAAATATTGATTTGAAACCATCCCCAAATCTGTTAAAGACCAGTGCCTTGTTCATTGGGCAACAGAGTCACACACACAGAACTACAAAATGTTAATCACAGCTACAAATTGGTTTTCCTTACAACAAGATATTCATGCATCAATACCTCATATTAATGCACTATTTGATTCATTCACAAATTCATCAGATCTGGATACATATTTCACTATTTATGACTGACTATAGAATTTAAACTCTTCATTGAAGAATGCCTACAAACAATCATACAATCTCCTTGAGATGACAAATTTCATCCTCCTTGAGGATTGAATTCATAATAATGAAAAAACATATCGCAGAGACAATCTTGTGAGGAATTTACTCATGCCTGACACAAGCAAGACCTACAACTAAAACCACATTTACAACACTGCACTACAATCTCTATACCCTGAAACCAAACAGAAGCATTTACAAACTTGGGTCACGATCTTCAGAAAATGGAAGCCATGAAAACTGGAGCACACCTCACATAATTCTAGAACCCTTACAACTGAGAAGAATTCGGAATAAAAAGAGGGAAGAAAATCAAATCTGCAACTGAATTGCCAAGTGTCTCCTCTCTAACTGAATTTTTTTCCCATGGAAACTACCTCCAAAATATCCCACATTTGTCAAAATTAACCTCATAATCAGATTCCTCACTCTGAGAGCTTTCCGGCCATATATAATACTTTATATTTTGGCCAAAATTTAGACCCTGGGCGAATTAATTCCCATTTGTGCTCAGTCACTTAAATATTTCGAATTTTAATATAGTCAGAACTATATCATTTATTCATTTTAATTTTGATTTTTGCCTCCATTTGTGCTCTGACGCCTTGCCACGTAGCGACCTCTGATTGGTCGATGGGGTTGATCAGACGCCACCTGGGATGACACCTCATCACTGCCATGTCATCTGCTTCGTCACTGCCACCTGGCCACCACGTCATCGCCACTGGACTGCCACCTGTGCGCCACCTCATCGGGACCCGCTTGCTGGACTACCACCTACCACGACACGTGGATGACTCTCGTTCACTTTTGCTATTTCGCCAATTTTAAACAACGTGCATCTTCCTTTTGCGAAATAGCATGAGTCGTTGATCTCTCTCGAACTTGCTCACTCGTTAAGCCGACCTTCCTCTGAAAAATTTCATTTGTCTACCTCGAGAAATGTGCACAAGTGGGGTCCATCTAGTCGCCATCCAGTCAACTCCTCTGTCGCCTCAGGAAGCGTGCTCACGCGTGGGCCCGCCTTGGGCGCCCATAGGCACTTTGTGTCAAAAGCCTTTATGGCTTAAACATTATAGATGGGTTTGTTTTTGCTTATAAACATTATAAAATTCCCTTCCATAGTCAATGTGGGATATTGCTATTTGCCTGGGACTGCATTTTTGAAGCTTTTCTCCTGGGTTTTCATGGCAATTTTAGACACTTGCATGATGTTTATAATGCCTTCCACCTACCGATTGAGATTAATGAAAGCCACAAGAGTTTGGATCAACTTTAATCAATATCATATTGGTGTCTTTTAATTTTGATGCCCTTTTTATATGTCACATAGGAAAGAGGATGCTGGCTATCGTTGACATTGGGGGAAACACCCATTTACTTCTATTTGACTGCAACCCCTCCAATCTCCATGTGATCTACCATGATTTACTTGCTGCCAGTTTTAAATTTTCTTCCCAAACACCACATGAGGGAGGGGAGACTGCAAAAGTTTCAGTTTGGTTTCAAAATTCCCCCTTTCACCAGTCACATGGGGGAGAATGCTGGGGTTTAAACTTGCTAAATTCTATTTGCTGCAGACTTATGTCCCCTCCAAACACCACACATGCACATAGCAGGGAAAGAGGAAGTCACAGGAATTACACATGCCAGTTGGATTTGCTGAAGTGAGTTTATTACAATCATTTTCTTTAGCCACTTCCACTCCATATACAAGGGAGGATTTGGTGGTGGCTGTTAATTTCATTTGGTTAAAAACATAATGCCTCCTTTACTTTTCACATTCCACCATATTTGTTTGGAGTTTGAATGCTTTCTCACCATAGATGGCACTTGGAATTGCATTGTTTAAGAAGCTCACACTTCCCACTCCATTTTCACATTTGCTGAAAGCTTCATTGCTTTGGTAATTTATAATGCCCTTCCAAAAACTACAGCAAGGAGGAGATGTGGGTAAAGTTGATTGGCATTATGGCTGCCAATTGCATTTTGAAAGTTCTAAAACCTTCTTCCAAACCTCTACTTGCCAGGCGCCTTTTCTTTTTTGATGTCTCTTCTTTGTCGCTGAAGGAGGATTTTAGCATTAAAATTGCCAATCTGAAATTGCTTGGAGGTCTACAGTCTTTTCAACTTTTATGACATGTCACATAATCACAATCTGCACTTAGATATTCTGAAAATCCTTAGTGAACAAAGTCGCCAATAAACTAATACGGCACAGGCATGAGCCAGGTCGGGCCCCAAAGTGGGTCCAACTAAAAAAAAATTCATTTTCATGCAACTGACCCCTGGAATGCTTCACGAACCTCAAACATACCTCTGGAAATGATCAGCATCATTTTCGGATCATTAATCCACCTTTTACAACCTTCAGGCAATTATGCCACAATTTTCGCATTTAATCGCAAAGACGTAATTTTCAAACCTGTCAAAACACCTTTCTGGAGCTCGCCATCTGACAGGCATGTAATTTGATATACAAGGATGACATCTACCAAACTGTTTCTCAAGATGAGTCCCGAGCGAAGAGATATTAATTTCCGAAAATGGCCAACTGGCTTTGTCGACATTGTGGACCTGATGAAGTCAATGTTCTGGCAACACATGATGCCTTTCTCAAAAATATCAAACGACCTCCGTAAGTCCTCAAATTTGGAACATAGGTACCTTAAAGTACATATTAAATCTTTGAATTCTCAGTTTGATCACTAGACTGACAGGATGCAAACGACGCACTCACCAAAACAGCTACATTAACTGATATAACACTGGAGTGTGGATAACTGAATTTGATGGTAAAATGAGCTCTTTTGAAAACCGATCAAACGGATTGATAAAGGCTTGAAATTTTAAACGTAGCTCATCATTTATACCAACATTAGCCCAGAACAAACATTCTGACATGATGCTCACCAGGACATTTTTACACTTGTGCAAACATCATAAACTACAAACGGATTGAGCTTTGAAAACTGAGCAAACGGATTCATAAGGACTTGAAATTTTGCATGTTGGCTCACATTTATGCATAAAATTAAATCCATTTTGAAATTATTCATGATAATAAACATGGAAAAAGATATAAACACCCAAAGTAGGCTACTCAATAAAATCTGCATTTGTGCCTAAAATGCACTTTCAGCTCACCCCTCAAACTGGGTACCTCATAAACTTCTCCAAATTGAATTCTGAAAGTTGCACATCACTGAATAGGCCAAATGAAAGGTGTGGGACATGAATCTTGAGCCTTTCCCTCTGAAAATCAACTGGCTCCACTTTACCCCCTTGCTAACTAGGCATTCAAACTGACTTATTTAGGTGTTTTTCTGACATGCAGAGCAAAATTTTGAAATGGGCCTCTAAAATTTGACTCAATTTTAATCAGTCCCAACATCTTCCATATCATTCCAAGTGTCGGTGAACATTATATCCTGCCGGTGAACCATATACTGGTAACAGTGCAATAGTTGCTTGCTGGTGAATGTTGCTAGATCTCCAAAGTGCTAGTGTTTCAGTAGGTGTTGACATCAATGACAAAACCATGCCAAAATACCAACAATCTCCCCCTTTGGCATTGATGGCAACACAAGATGGAAAAACCATCAAAGTGTCAAAATAGAAATGCCAAATACCAAAAACCAACAATTATCTCTCCTAAACAACAATTTCTCCCCCTAGGAGCAACATCTGTTTATCCAAAGATTTATTTACAATACCAGTCTCTTCTCAAAAGATAAGGTCTTTTTCCATAGATATCTCTCCCCCTTTGACATCAAATGCCAAAGTTACAAAAATCAAGTTCATATACAAAATACCAATCAATTCAATATACCAACTACTCCCCCTGAGAAGTAGCTTCCTCATCAAAGACCGGAGTAAAATATTTGTCTTTCAATTTTGTCGGTTGATGACAATCATCAACTATCTAAGTCTCTACTGGTGGTGGTATGACTCCAAGCTGATCTTTGAGATATTCAAAAGTCTCCTTAGGCAAAGGTTTTGTGAAAATATATGCAAGCTATTCTTTAGTATTCACATAAACTAGTTTTATCTCCTTTTCTTCAACTTTTTCCCTTAGCAAATTCAGTTTGATAGAAACATGTTTTGTTTTAGAATGTAATACCAGATTCTAAGATATATCAATTGCTGCAGTGTTATCACAATATATAGTAATAGGTTCTTTGCATTTTACCTTTATGTCTTTCAACATTTGCTTAAGCTATAATACCTATGTACAGTTAGTTGCTGCTGCAACATATTTTGATTCTATTGTTGATCAAGATTTACAACTCTGTTTCTTACTCAACCAAGAAACTAATCTCTTTCCAAGAAAGAATGCTCCTCCAGTGGTGCTTTTTCTATCATCCACATCTCCTGCCCAATTTGCATTTGTGTATGCACATAGATCAAAATTTCCATCTCTAGGATACCATAATCCAAGATTTGCAGTGCCTTGTAAGTACCAGAAAATCCTTTTTACTGTTGATTCATGATTTTCCCTAGGATTACTCTGAAATCTAGAAACAATACATACTGCATTCATAATATCAGGCCTAGTTTGTGTCAAATACAGTAAACCTCCTATCATAGATTTGTATCTAGTTGGATTAATAGGTGTAGATTCATCCCTTTGAGATAATTTGTCATTTGTAGTCACAGGTGTGCTTACCAGTTTAGAGTTCTCCATCCCAAATTTCTTTAGTAATTCTTTCAAGTACTTGGATTGACTCAAAAATATACCTTTATAAGTCTGTGAAATCTGCAATCCTAAAAAGAATTTTATTTCTCCAATCATAGACATTTCAAATTCTTGCTACATTTTAATAGAAAATTCCTTACATAATCCATCTTCTCCTCCAAAGATTATATCATCAATGAATACTTCTATAATCAAGATGTCATCATTAGTTATTTTGTAATATAAATTGTTGTCTACATTTCCTTTAGTAAAACCAATCTTTAAAAGATACTTATCCAACCTTGCATACCAAGCTCTTAGGGCTTGTTTCAATCCATACAGAGCTTTTCTTAGCCTCCAAACCATATCATTGCCATCTGTCAAAGAAAATCCATCAGGTTGTTCAATATATACTTCCTCTTCAAGATCTACATTCAAAAATGCACATTTAATATCCATTTGATAAACTTTGTAGTCCTTGTGAGCTGCAAAAGCCAAGATTAATCTGACTGCCTCAATTCTAGCTACCAATGCAAAGGTTTCATTGTAATCAACTCCTTCTTTCTGAGAATATCCCTTACACACTAGTCTTGCTTTATTTCTGACAACCTTACCATCTTCATTAAGTTTGTTTCTAAATACCCATTTGGTTCCAATTACATTTTTATCTTTAGGTCGAGGAACTAATGTCCAAGTATTATTTTTCTCAGTTTGTCCTAATTATTCTTCCATAGCTTTAATCCAAAATTTATCTTCACATGCCTCATTTATAGATGATAGTTCAATTTGAGAAATAAGACATACCTCTTCATTTGCCAATCTTCCTCTTGTCATAACTCCTTTAAATTTGTTTCCAATTATCTGATCTTCAAAATGATTCAATCTTACATACCGGGGTGTCTTAGTTTGATGTTGTTCTTCAATTACTATGGAATCCTCTGATGGTACCGAGGTAACTGGATCTTCATTCTGTACTGGTGGATTTAGTGTAGGTTCATTTGTCACAATTTTTGTTGCCGGTTCAGAGTCTATATACCTTGAAGTTCCTCTAAATTGTTCATCAATCTTTACATTTGTACTCTCAACAATTTTCTGCAATCTCTTATTAAAACATCTATATGCCTTGCTCTTAGATGAATAACCAATAAATATTCCTTCATCACTTCGAGGATCAAATCTGCCAATATACTCATCTCTTCTAATATAACATTTACTTCCAAAAATTCTGAAATACTTAAGAGTAGGAGTATTACCAAACCATAGTTCATGAGGGGTCTTACCAATTTCACCTTTGATGTGAACCTTGTTGAATGTATAGATACTAGTGCTAACTACTTCTCTCCAATACACATGTGGTAGATTTGCTTCAGATAACGTACTTCTTGCTGCATCCAAGATAGTTCTATTTTTCCTTTCAATAACTCCATTTTGCTGTGGTGTCCGAGGTGTTGATAACTATCTTCTGATTCCATTCACTTCACAAAATGTATTAAAGTTCTTAGATGTGAATTCTCCTCCTTGATATGATCTTAAACAATTGATTTTCTTACCGGTTTCATTCTTAACCATTGCTTTGAACAGTTTGAACTTTCCAAGTGCTTCTGATTTTTCTTTGAGAAAAGTAACCCAACACATTCTAGAATAATCATCAATAATTAGCATGAAATATCTATCACCTTGTAGGCTTTTAGTTCTAGCTAGACCACATAAATCAGTGTGAATCAAATCAAGAGCATTATTGGATTTGTCTGGAATAGTTTTGAAACTAGCTCTAACTTGTTTTCCAAATTGACATTCCTTACAAATTATATTCTGAGGTTTCACAATTTTAGGTAGATCTCTAACTACCTTAGAAGTACTGATTTTCACCATGCAATCAAAGTTTACATGGCATAGTCTCTTATGCCATAACCAACTTTCATCTATATGTGAAATCAAGCATGCCTTTCCACTATTATTCAAATGAAAGATATTACCTCTTGTCTAATTACCGTTTGCAATTTCTAAACCAGTTCTATTCATGATTTTGCATTTTCCATTTTTAAATTGTAACTAAAATCCCTTCTCAACTAATTGACCAACACTTAAAAGATTATGCTTTAATCCTTCAACATAGTAGACATTGTGAGTGTTATGTTTACCATCAAGAGATATTGAACCCTTACCTTTGATTGAACAGGCTTTGTCATCTCCAAATCTTACTAAACCTCCATTGTATTCTTGAAAGTTCAAGAATTTACCTTTGTCTCCCGTCATATGATGTGAGCATTCTGAGTCAATGATCTATTCATCCTTTACTTCAACTTTAGCTGCTAGGGCTTGTTCTACCGGTTAGCAGTAGGTGCCGGTTGATCTTCTGTTATAGCAACAAAAACCCATCCATTGTCTGTTGGATCCTCATCAGAATCATCAGTCACACCTTCATCAGCAATGTAACAAGATTTGTCTTTGTTCTTCTTAAATCTATATCTCTGATATTGAGGATTAGGCTTGTATGTTCTTCTAGCTTCTTCTCTTAGCCTAGCATGTCTATCAAGGCATCTCAAAGCCATATGACCAATTTTATTGCAGTTGAAACATTTAAAGGGTGCTTTACCTTCATACTTACTTCCAACTAGATCTTTTGGCATTTTCCTTGCAAATAGTGCTTCAAGTTCTTCAAGCTCTTCATTCTCCTTCCTAGTTTCTTCAAGTTCTCTTGCATAAAAGGCTTTCTAGTCTGATTTGTCAAATGATGGAGCAGATGATGTTGAAGCTTTAAAGGCCAAATCTGTCTTTATAGTAGCAACAAGACCAAATTCCTCAATTTCAAAGGCTGAAAGTTTTCCAATCAACAAAGGTTGAAAGTTTTCCAATCAATGTATCCCTAGTTACTGATGTATTAGGCATTGTTCTCAACTCATTTATAGCAGTGACCTTCATTTTATATGTCGGTGGCAATCCTCTTAATATTTTTGAAACAATTTCATCCTCACTCAGGGTTCCTCTACAACATTTAATACCCAAAACAATTTCATTTACTATTTCCATAAAAGCATAAATTCTTTCATCTTCTTCCATTTTTAGATGTTCATACCTGACTCGGAAGCTTTCAAGTTTTGCAATCTTGACTGTGGAATCTCCTTCATTTAGTGTTTCCAAATGATCCCAAATATCTTTAGCAGTAGACCTATCTGATAATCCCATGATTTCTTGATCTGATAATGCACTCAAAAGTGCTTCTCTTGCTTTGCAATCATTCTCCTCATCTTTAGCTAAGGTAGTTGGAACAGTCGACCAGCTATAGCAACAGTATAACCATTCTTTTTAACTTCCCATATGTCTTTACCAATGCAATTCAGATGTGTCTCCATCCCGATCTTCCATATCCCATAGTTGGTTCCATCAAGTTTAGGACTGTCCTTCCTGAAATAATTAGTAGACATTGGATCTCCTCAAGTTGTTAAAATTCTGCAAAAGAGGACTAGGCTCTGATACCAATTGTTAGGTCCCAGAGACAACTAAGAGGGGGGGGGGGTGAATCAGTTGTCTAATAAATTCAAACCAAAAACCAATTAACCAACTTAATGCTTAATACTGGTAAACCCGTTAAGTATGTCGGTAGACAATGTTAACAATAAATTGCTATAACAGTAAAAATTAATGCATGAAACATAAACATAAAGTCATCCACAACACATAACATAAATATTTGTACGTGGAAACCCTATAAGGGGAAAAACCATGGTGGGAAACCTTACCCACAATCAGATGATACTACTGTAGATAGTAAGTGTACATAAATGGGGTCTGCACATGCAAAAAGGCCAATAGCCTAGAGCTCATTGCTCAATCACAAATGGGAGTCACACTAACTACAGTTGGATGGTTAAATCCAATAAGAATATACTATACAGAATAGCATCTTCATATGCTGGTTTCAGTACCAATGTAATGCTGATATGCTTCTACAAAAACCTAACTTCACCTTCAAATGATATCTTCGTGTATACCTCTGCTTAATGTAGCATATACCTTCTCACAATTCTTCTCCGCATTCCACATTTGATCTTACAAATAAGATCTTATATTTATACCATACCCTAAGACCAATTTTAGTAGGTCAGCTCTACAAGATATTACAATAAAAATATTTTACAAATAATATAATATCCGATGCAATAACCGATTGAACATGTCAGCTTAATGCATTTACAACAATAATAAATCATCTCCATAGCATGCCATGTTGATCTGGAAAAGATAAACCTATCGATGTAACCTAGATAACCCTAGACCTATTTGCCGGTAAAAGCAAATATGCAAATATGAATATACCAATGATTAATTCTTCAAAACAAAGTGTCCACACTATGTCTTCGACATTACCAAGTGTCTTCCATATCATTCCAAGTGCCAGTGAACATTATATCCCATCGGTGAACCATATACTAGTAAGTGTGCAATAGTTACTTGCTTGTCAGTGAATGTTGTTGGATCTCCAAAGTGCTAGTGTTTCAGTAGGTGTTGACATCAATGACAAAACCATACCAAAATACCAACACTTAGACTATCTACTTTTGCTCTTTGAACATGTTCATCGCCACCATACACAGATATAAACTTGTTCCACATTGCTTTGGCATCGGTGTAGCCTTCTAGATCATTAAACTTTGAGTCAGTTAATGTTGATGTTATCTCAATCATTGCTTGAATATGTTCTTTCTTTTCCTTTATCTCTTCCATTGTCATCGGGAAGGTGCTAGGTGCAATGTAATCATTCTCCAGATAATATGTTGCATATTCTCCAATTCCTGGTAAGTGAAGCTTTATCCTTTTCTGCCATGTGGAGAAACTAGACTTGTTCAGCTTTGGTGCATCCCTTTTATACATCTTTAGATCTTGCCTCAAGTACCTTTAAAATTTTCTTCGGGAGTCCAAAGCTCTGATACCAATTGTTAATAAGATGGGAGGGGGGGGGTGAGTCATAAAAACTCACTATGCAATATATTTATCAGATTCAACCTCGGTAGCCTTTACTGATATGCAACTATGACTGTAAATCATTCAAACTCATAATCAAATACACTTAAAACATCATAACACATTTAACACCAGATTTAACGTGGAAACCCAAATAGGGAAAAACCACTATGGGATTTTGGACCCACTAAGAAATATACCCTTCTAGAGTATTCTCGGTTAAAAGCCAATCTTATTACAAATTACATAAACACATTGCTAAATGTGACCCGGTTAAGGGATTTTCCTCAGACTTGTTAGAGTCTTGCACTTTGTTAGAAGTGACCTTGTCAAAGGATTTCAAACACTCATTTAGAATGTTACTTTGCTAGAGGATTTACAAATAAGACTGTTAGGTCCACTCGGTTAAGAGATTTCCTGTCACTTACAACATAAATAACAGTATAAGATATAACTGCAACTTCACATCTGAAATGCTAAAGTAGACTCTATGTGCCCAAAATAATCTTGTCATAAGACTCATCTTGCTCCTTGTTGGGCTTCTCAATCTGTTCTATAATCAGATATTCAATCTTCTATGCTCGGTGATCACTACTGTAGTATCACTGTTCTTCTATTTTGCCCGCATACATTGTTCATAAACAATTTCTTATTTATAAACAATTCCTAATCACTTAATCTCCTTGATCACATTTCCCATGATCAATCTTAGCCATCAGATCTTCAAACTTGACTAGGTTCATTATATCCTTTGATCTGAAAATGTTTTAGCTTGTCTTGGAGCTTGTATTCCTTCCTTGGAACTTGTGCTAGGTTATGATCGTTCAATCTGCGTTGTAGATCTGACTCCTGTATTTTCATTGTCGTAGATCTTCAACAAACTTCTTGCACGACATACCAATCATCTATACATCTCCAGCTCATTGGCATCTTTCATTTAATAATGATTGTATCCATACAATGCATTCTTTTATTACTCGGTAAATAATGAACCTTAATCGGTAGATATTTTTCCTTCTTTAACCGATACCGATAACCTTAGTGTTTACCGACTAGCATCTTGCTCGGTAACATAGAACAATATCAAACCTTAACTCATCTAATGAATGAAATATTTTCTCATTCTTAGAATACTCATATATAGGATATCAAAATAATCAAAACAACAAAATCTCATCATTGTCTAACTCGGTAATAGTTGCCCATTAAATAACTTATTAGTCCTCTTCATTTTCATTCTTTCTGTGTCGCTTTCCAACATCTTTACACTTATCAAATCATACTCATTAAGATATGGCAACATCATTCTGAATTAGAGAATCAATTGCTTGACATCAATGACAAAATAATAATATTAAGATAGTAATCATCCTTTCTCAGTTATATCCACAATCTTCAACAACCTTCTCAATATCCTTATACTAGCAAACTTACTGGAATGCCAACAATCTCCCTTTGTGAAAATGCTAATAGCTGCTGCAAATCAACATAAAGAAAAATTCAAGAAAAGCTCAAAAGAACTTGGTGACTTGCTTAAGAATCAGAAACCTAATCGTGACACTAATGGCCTTGGCTTTGAGGCTGGTGAAAGCTCTAGTACTACAAACACACAGGATCAAGACAAACTGGTAAGACAACCTACTGCTTATAAATTTAATGGCAAATGCTTTAACTATAACAAGTATGGTCATAGAGAAAATCAATGTAGATCTAGAAATTATCAGAATACCAATACACCCACCGGTCAATGTTCCAAATGCAACAAAGTTGGTCATAATTAAGAGAATTGCAGAATGAATGTAAGATGTTATGTTTGTGGAAGATTTGGACACTTATCTAATCAATGCAGAACACAAACTGACATAGGATATGGGAAAGATATTCAGAAAAATAATTTGACTTGTTATACCTGTAGAAGCAAGTCCTCACTGGTAAACAACAATGGTGCTAGTTTGAAAGGTAAAGAAAAGGTGGAAGAAGCAAAGCAAGAAATCGGATCTAAATGGTGATAGGAACACTCCTCCACCAGTAGAACAGAGTAACAATCCACTGGCAAAAGAGAGTAACACTCCACCAGTAGGAGACTCTTCATCTAACTGAAGAAAATTCATTTGAGGGTTTGGCAATCAAAAGTGAAACTTGCTATAATTCCCTTGGTTGATGGTAAGAAGTTGAAATTACTTCTATATCGGTAGATAAATTAGGTCATTACTTAATCAGCAAGCATTAAATGTGGTGGTTGGAAAAATTAACACTATAACTTAAGTGTTTTGGCTCCAATTTTATTTCACCGAGCATTCAAACATTCGAAGAGCGCGAAAATTCCTTAGCAAAGGCATTCCAAGAAAAGAAGAGAAGAAATTCATCAAGCAATCATCCTTAAGGCAGATAAAGGTATTTATATCCATGGCTTCTTCATCTATTCCTTAATTCATAGCAAACCCTACCATAGTTGAAGTGATTAAATGTCCTAGACCCATATTCCAGTTAGTTCCCGAGATTGCCAAGAAAGATGATAATGTGGTGCATTTTCTCAAATCCCTAAAGGAGTAGTTTTTGTAGAAGACCCTAGAATGTACATACATTGTCACATAGAAGAATTAGGTGATGAGGAAATCAAGAGCATGTATAAGACTGCAATTTGTGATGATTCCAGTAATGTGAAACCTGAACACAAAATAGTTGAAACCCTAGGATTCACTGAAACTCTCAGTATTTGGGATTTCCCTTAGAATGTTATAAGGATAGCTCTAAGTAGGGTTCATAGAGAATTTGGTTAGACCCAGTTCACAAAATTACAAAAGAGGCAGCAAAGGTTGTGATAGGGTTACCTTCCACCGATAACAGGCCTGATAAGACAAAGAAGGTCTCAAATGACCTAGTGATCAACCTAATAGGTGCAACATCTGATAAGAGATTTTTAAGAGTAAATGATGTAACCAACATCAATATCAGAGTCATTAGCATGATTTTAGGCTACAAAACCACACATGCAAATAGGTTAAATTCAGTCTCTAGCCTATGCATAAAGAGTGCTTATGATATGATTAAAGATAATACAAAATAGATGTGTGTGAATGGTTGAAAGATGAACTTATTGACAATCTTGGAAAGATAAAGAAAGACAAAAAGGGGACATTCAGATTTGGAAACCTACTTGTCTATTTAATGCTACACATAACAAAACAAGTGCCCAATATCAGTAATAAAAATCTTGGTTTTGATATACCGGTAGGAAAACAATTGTCTGGTTTACTAAACAACATGGGAGATAACAGAGAGAAGAATATAAATGAGTACTTTTAGGCATTAAAGGCCCAGATGAATACTAGAGTCAAATTATCACAAGCAATTGTAAATAAGTATAAGGATGAAATATGATTTGTTATTAAGAAGGATGAGATTTGGATGGAGGCAGTTGTCCCAAGAACCATTTGGGTTACTGAAATGGGTTATGAAACTGATGACCACATAATTGAAACATATGCAAAATCCCTCTTGGAAGCACCCAAAGAACCTAAAGAAGAAGTATTTGGCAGTGCTGAAACTATTGAAAGTCAAATCCAATCAAAGAAAAGGGTAAAGAAGGTGGAAGCAACAGTTAGAAGAGGATCTAGACATGCTAAAGCTATCAAAGAAGATGTACTTAAGCAAACTAGTATTACTGAAGATGGGTTAGAAGCACAACAGCCAGAAACTCACCTTTCACCGGTTGCAACCTCTTTGGAAAGTGATATGCCAGTTGAATTTAAAAGAGTTGTAAGAAAAAGGGAACCTTCATCGATATCTACACCTTCTCTTAGAAGAACCAGATAGAAACAATAGGCAGTAAGGCCCCCGGCTAGGAAAGCAACTCCAAAGAAGAAGTTAACACCCAATAAGAAGAAGACTCAACAAACCATTGCTCCAATTGCCAAACTTCTAGATGAAATAACAGAGGATGGAAAGCTGAAAAACATCAGTAAATTATATGATTCATTATCAGCTGATGACAAAGAAAAAGTTGAAAACAGTGTAATTCTCCACTTAAACATTTACAAGAAATTTTTAATGCAAGTTGTAGATGAATTACTGGCAGAACTATTCAAAAGACTTGAAGCTAGAAGGCAAGCTGTTGTAGAGCTTGATAAGAAAATAAAAATTGAAAAGCTTCTTGTTGTATATCTAGTTAACTCACCAAAAGAGATAGATGATCTGATCTCTGAGGCTAACTGGTCAGTATTTTCAACTGCACACCGACATGTAGCACTTATGTTTGGTAGAGTAAATGAGGTAGCAGAGGAAACTGCTAATGCATGGGACATATTCCTTGTAGAGAAGGAAAAGTGGGAAGAATATAGAAATCCTAAACCCATCCAAGTATATCAGAAAGATAAGGATAAGGGAAAAGGCAAGGTTGGTGGACCACCGAGCATAACAATAAAAGATAACTTATCCCCACTGCCTTTGAATACTCCACCAGTAGTTACCACTAACAATCAACTGGCTAGTGAGAGTATGGACATACCACAAGAGGATACCAATCCCAATTCTAAGGTGTTATATACAGTGGACATTGACACACAAAAAGTCAATATTGTGGTAGATAAGGATACAACTGGGAAAATAGATATGGCTAAAGAACCACCGGTAACAAATAGTATAGAAGGCAAACTGACAGATGACAACACTGAGCAATAGGCTCACACAAAGCAATAGGTTCATATAGAGATAGTGCCATCGGCATCAGCCAAGTAATCCAAACCTTTTCTTAAAGAAATGGAAACACAAACTGACCTACCAGAGGTCAGCACAAGCAAGGAAACTGCTCCCACCTACAGAATATAGATTATTGGCTCATCAAATAATGTAACAGAAGTTATTTTGGATTCCATTAGGAAGATGACAGATTGTAGCTCACAAGCATACAAGGCAATAGATGATACCATTCCAATTTTGAAAATGATAGCACCAAAATATAATGTAGATAATAAAGATTCTTTGAGTCAACTTGACAATTTGTCTAAGTATATTACTGACAACACTATGATAGATGAACAAATAAAAGAGGAAGCATTCAAGGAGAGATTAGAGAAATAAAAACAAAATTCTTTGAGGAGAAAATAAAGAAGTGTACAAGGCAATTTGACACACTTTTACCAGAACTGTGCAGAACATTGAAGGAATTTAAAACTTTGTATAGGGATACATGTAAAACTAACTTTCTGACAGTTGATATAGACAAGAAGATCAACAAGATATAGGAGGAAATAAATCAACTAGCTGATAACTTCATTAATTCATCTGATTCATTATCAGTTTTTGAGCAGAAAATAATAGGTTTTGAGGAAGAACTACTAAAGTTGGAAAGAGAGAAGGAAAGAATAAAAGGAAAGGCTAAAGATCTAAAATGGAGACTTAGTCTAAAATTGGACTACCTATCCTCCTTAAGAAAAGAAATATTTGATGCTTTGATTCAAGGACAGAAAACATTGGTAGAGCCACCTCATCAGTACAGTTCAGAGGACTGAGGCCGCAATAAAAGACAACAAAAAGTTCATTGAGAGCCTGAATTTGGTTTTGGCAGATCTTTTTCAGATTGTAACCAACTGGTTACAAAGATGAAATAGGGAACCACACTCAATTGACACTTTGACAACCTTTGTCATTGATGCCAAAGGGGGAGTAGTGGAATGAGAAAAATAACCAGCAAATGACTCATCATCTCAGGGGGAGCACATATTCTTTTGGTACACAATTTTGGTAATTTTGGCAGATTCTTTCTGGATAACAATTTTTGGATTTTTCTCATGAGTGTTGTCATCAATGCCAAAGGGGGAGATTGTTGGCAAATGCACACTCCAATGAGACATTGTAGGTGATTGAAGGTTCTATCATTGATGGCAACCTTACAATCCTATGACACCAACAAGGCAATTTACTAGCACTAGCAAAGACAAACTCTACACCAGCACAGAGACCACCGACAGTGAAAGGAAGCATACCAGCACAAAAGCCGATAGGAATTTTGTTTGTAATATATTTTGTTAATTATTGTAAAATCATTGTAAGCCAACTTGGCAAGTTGTAAAATGACTCATATATATAAGAGATCATTGGAAAACATTTTGTAATAGATGGGAGAAAATATATAGGCGAAATAAGGCAGACCTATTATGCGAATTATAGGTTAAGGGTTTATGTATGAAGCAGAGCTATAAACTAGTACTGGATCTGGCATAGTAGATGCTATTTTGAAGCAATACAAGACATTGGATTTATATAATCCGTTTTGTAACTCAGTGAGACTTCCCATTTTGTAATTGAGCAGTGAGCTCTAGGCACTTGGCCTTCCTGCATGTGCAGGCCCCTCTTGTAGTAGTAATATTCTCTTATTGGCCAGTAAGTGAATATTGTGGGTCACAAATCCCACCGAGGTTTTTCCCACGATGGGTTTCCTCATTAAACTACTATGTTATGGTGTGTTTTTCATGTGGTTGTTGTTATCTCTGTTTATTGCATTACTTTATGTTTACCAATATACTCTATTGATACATGTTTTAAGTTAAGAAAATCTTATAACCGGTCAGATACTGATTCCCCCCCCCCCCCCCCCCTCTCAATATCTGTGAGAATCCTAACACTTATATTATAAGATCACTAATGATGACATATTGATTGTTGAGGTCTTTGTGGATGATATCATTTTTGGAGGTGAGGAAAAGTTATGTATGGGATTCTCTGATAATATGAAGAATGAATTTGAAATGTCTATGATTGGAGAAATAAGATTTTTCTTAGGTTTGTAGATTACTCAGACTGATAAATGTATTTTCATCTATCAAACTAAGTATGCTAGAGAGTTGTTGAAGAAATTTGGTATGGAAAATTCTAAACCAGTTGGTACTCCTATGGTTACAAATGAGAAATTGACAAAGAAATATGTATCAGCTCTGGTAAATCCTACAAGGTATAAATCTATGATTGGAGGTCTATTATATTTGACTCAGAGTAGATTGGATATAATGAATGCATTTTGTATTGTATCAAGATGTTTGAGTGATCCAAGAGAGAATTATGAGAGTGCAGTGAAAAGGATTTTTAGATATTTAGAAGGAACAACTGAATATAGTTTGTGGTATCCTAAAGATGATGACTTTACATTATGTGCATATATAGATGCAGATTGGGCTGGAGATTTAGATGACTAGAAAAGCACATCTGGTGGAACTTTCTTTAGATTGGAAAGAAACTTGTTTCATGAATTAGCAAGAAACAATCATGTACTTCTTTATCTACTGCTGAAGTTGAGTATGTTGCTGCTGCTACTTAATGTACACAAGTTCTATGGATGAAGCAAATGTTGAAAGACATATGGATAGATCGTAATGAACTGGTAGTTATTCACTGTGATAACTTTGTTTCTATTGACATATCAAAGAATATGGTATTTCATTCTAAGACAAACTACATCAATCAAGTATAACTTTTTGAAGGAAAGGTAGAAGAAAATGAAGTCAGATTAGTTTATGTGAACACTAAACAACAGATTGTAGATATCTTCACTAAACCTTTTCCCAAGGAATCGTTTGAGTACTTTAGAGATAGATTGGGGGTCTCTGCCCCTCTAGTTAAGACTTAAGTGATGCTGGTTGGCATCAGTCCGGTATGCATTATCAGAACTATTATTCATCCTACATTGATGAGCTGGTGCTACTACTCAGGGGGAGTACTCAGTTGTGTGGTTGAGAGGATCTATGGTTTTTTCTTTAATATTTATGTCAAATTTCTGGGATTGATGTCAAAGGGGGAGAGATATACATATGAAAAATAGAGCTTAATAGAGATATCAGTCATAGGGGGAGTTTGGTCTATGGTTTGGTTATTTGGTTCACAACTTCATTGATAAATCATTTGTTGGATATCTTCCATTGGGGGAGATTTGTATGGCATTTCTTGGCACTTGGATTCTTTCACATCTAGTGTTTCCATCAATGCCAATGGGGGAGATTGCTGGCAATTTGGAGGAATTGATTATGTGTTGTATTGACGTTTGTCATTGATGTCAACACTAGCTTGTTTGGCTATCTACCGAGTTCCGATTGAGTGGTTGGTTTGTGATGTTGATCTGGAGACTATCTCTGGTATTCTTTGGTGTGTTTAGATTGGTATAATTGGTCTGGTTTGGTCATTCATGTCATTTAGATGCGTGTCACATTTAGTTGGTTTAGGATTTGGTGATCCAGAAGCTATCATATGTTCTAGTAACCCTTTTGGTTATTGGTAAGGGTTCTACCAGCAGAGCTTTGTTCAAGATCTTTTGATGGATTCGATAAGTGGTGTTGGTGCATCTTGTAGAAGGTTTTTGGGATGTTGATGGTCATCTTATTCATGTCCCAGTTGATTGGTGGTGTTGTATTTAGCGTTGGACCTAATGCTATTCTATTAGGTTATGGATCGATTCATGTAACGTGTTGGTGGATGCTCCCAATGCATTACCAGTTTGATTTATTATTTGATTAATGTTTTTTTCAGTCTTAGGCCAACTTATGTTATCATTGGCTTGTAGGTTTATGTAATGGATTTATTGTATAATCTTTTAGGTAGCTAACCTAATTGTTTAGCTCACAGGTTGGTATAAATATGATGTAAGATCTATTTTGTAGATCATGGTCATGGGTTATGGGATTATCTGTGTGCAAATAAAGTTGTAATCATATGCAGAGGTTTTGGTCGATCATTGGTGATCAAATTGGGTTTGTGTAAGAGGTTTAATACCTTCAGTATTGAGCTTAACCAGAAATATACTCAGGCATAGGAGATGTTATTCTTGTAGTTCATTCTTATTTCCGAATTATAGTCCAAATTTATTTTGTAGTCAATGAGGATCTTTTGTGATGAGTAGGGCGCTCTAGGCTTTTGGCCTTCCTGCATGCGTAGGCCCCTTATTGTAATCACATACTTACTACAGAAGTATCATCTGACTATGGGTAGGATTCCCACTGTGGTTTTTCCCTTTAGCGGATTTTTCACATACAAATCTTGGTGTTATGTGTTGTGGATGCATGGTATTTTGTTTATGATTTATGTTTGTGCTTAATTGATATATTTTCTATTCAGGTATAAGGTTTTGTGTGCTTAAAGTTTCATAATCTATTAACAATTGATTCACCCCCTCTCTCAATTATTCATCGGTTATCCTAATAGTCCAGCCTTTGGGCCATTCTCTCAACACTTTTCTTCTCATATTCATCCATTTTCACTTTCCACATCATTTGAAGGAGAGTCAGGCTTCTCATAAAAGTTTCATCCTCAAGGAATTATTCACATACCTCCTTTCTAGCATCCCTAAATCCTCTTCCCTGAATATCCAGAGGAGTGATGTTAAATTCTAGAGTGGGTGACTCAATAGGAACACCATTTTGCATTTTTGCATTTGTAATTTTATTGGTGTCTTCATTTTGTTGTTCTTCTATTTGTTGATCTCCTCCATGTTCTCCAAATTGTCTCAGAGGTAAAGAAGGCACAAGAGGTGGTCAGAGGACTCTATCTAAGTCTTCTAGATCAATAATCTGGACTCCTTTCAAAGGTCTAATTTGTATCCTTTGGGTTGGCTCTATCCTCATAATCTTCTTTCCTTTCCTCCTCCCCAACTTTCCACTGTCACTATCACTATCCTCGTCACTACTCTCCTCATCCCTTACTCATTTTATTTCAATACCACCGCTCAGAGGGGGTTCATAACTAGGTCTAGTTTCTACTAGCCCATCCATTTTGTGATGTAGAGGAAGAGGTAACCCTGGATATTTCATCCTCATTTGATGAATTACAGTTGCATCTACAGGTGAAATGGGTGTAGGCAGCTGTATATTCCTCTTCTCAACCTATCGGCCATGAATTCCCTCAAGTCTGGTCTTCTTCTCTTTTAAATCAAGAATGAACTCATCAAAATTATTCATAAGAAAATCAACTTTGATACAGAAAGGATTGAAGCTTGTCAATGAATCATAACTTTGATCCCTTTTTTGTACATTTGCCCATAGTTTTCTGAAATCTATCCACTTCTCCTTCTTCTAATCTTGAGTAGAGAAATCAAAATCATTTCTGATTACATCTTCAGGAAAATGGTCTTCATGAGGCAATGCAACTTCTTTTATTCTTTTCCTGAAAAGATTATAGAACCCCTCCAGATCTCTATGCTTGACTACACCAACCCCCAAGTGATATGGTGCAAAAAGTTTATCAAAATGCACATACCCTCCTTTCATAATAACAAAGTATGAAATGCAAATGTAATTAGGGAAGATATTTCCATTGCCCTTACCCCTCAAATCCTTATCCTGGATGCAACCTATATGCCAAATTACTCCAGCAAACCCTCATATCAATGGGAAATTAAAGGGTAGCACATGAGGTTCACCCTGTTAGATATTTGGTTAACCCCAAAGACACTAAGAGGGGGGTGGGGGTGAATTAGTGTCTGGCCAGTAGATGAAATATTTAAACTTATTCACAACTTTATAACTAGAATTAATATATTGGTAAGCAAATAATAATGGAGTAAAGAGAAAGAAAAGAATCATCATCAATGCACACCATAACACAGATATTTTTGGCGAGAAAACCTAGTAGGGGAAAAACCTCAGTGGGATTTGTGACCCACAATATTTACTCACTGGTCAATGTGAATAAATATTACTTAGTACAATAGGGGCCTACACATGCAGGAAGGTCAACTGCCTACAACTCACTGCTCAACAACAAAATGGAGTCCCACTGACTATACAATTGGATGGTTAAATCCAATAACAATACACTGCATCAAAATAGAATCTGCAATGCTAGATTCAGTACCGGTTTTGTCTAATACCTCTACCAAAAACCTTGCCGGTAAATGATTCTTCTTTCACATAATAGTCTTCACTATGCTCTGCTTCTTATTCGCTCTCAAAATAGATACATCAAAGTGCATAAACAACTATCTGGTATGATATCTCTATCGCATCTCAAATATTGCTTACATACACACATACCTACATACATTACTTACTTCTATACATACCAAATGACCTACAAGATCTCATACATATATGAGTCTTTACAATACATCATGTCAGCCATACAATTACAACATATATTACAAACAATATTATTGCCATGTTGGCTTAGATTGTTGGTATAATCTTTTGTCAGTGTAAACTGCAGCTAGTGTAAACTGGATGCCGGTGCCAGTAGGTGAAGTTTGTTGCTAGTATAGCCTGTGAACCATGTTTCCAATTAGTTACCATTGTTTTGCCACTATTGCCATCAATGACAACATATACCATTCTCATCTAAGTGTATAATGCCAACAATCTCCCCTTTTGGCATTGATGGCAACACTCATGAGAAAAATCAAAAACTGAAATCCAAAACTGAAAGTGCTCCCCCTGAGCAAATGATCTCCTTCTGTTCACTTGTTACCATGCCTTACTCTATACATTTTTCTCATTATACCACTCCCCCTTTGACATCAATGACAAAGGATGTCAAAAGAATTAAAAATTCAAAAATTTACTTAGAACCCTGAAGCCAGTTATGTACAATTTGAAAAATATGTGCGAAAACCAAGTTAAGACCCTGCATGAATTTTGTATTGTCGGATATTATTGTCTCTATCTGCTTGATCATCCCAGTGAGATAATACATTTGTTGCTCTGATGATCTTTCTCATTGAATTGTTGCCTTGGATAATGCATTCTAGTGTGTTAATAGATTATCCAATCTAGGACCAAGTTTATTCTTTAACTCCCAGGTTTTCATCTTCAAGCTTGCTTTCTCTCTTTCTAGTTTTTCAATTATCTCTTCATAAATAGCCATTTCCTAATCCAAAACCGATGTTAGTTCCGAAGAACCAATCATTTTAACTGCAATGTCATCAATCTATTTATGAGTTTTCTTTACCTATTCATCAATGTCTTTAGTTAAATGATGAGGTTTATAGGCTTCCCTGTACAATTCCTTATATTCCAAAATAGTGGAATTCAATGTCAATTGCAATGAATCAATCTGTTTTATACAATCCTTTATTGTTTTGTCAAAGAAATCTTCCTTTTTCTTATTAACTCTTTTTTGAATAGTTTCCTCATTTATTTTATCTACTGACTGAATGTTAGAAGAAATGAATTTGGACAATGTGTCCAATTTACCTATTGAACCAACAATGTGATCTACCTTGCACATCGGTGCAATCATTTGCAAAATTGATAGAGGTTCATCCATAGCCTTAAATGCTAAGGCATTGCACTTAGTTATCTTCTTGATAGAATTGAAAAGTACTTCTATTACAGTTGTCAGTTTGAAGTCCATAGTAGAAGTACTAGGAGAAGTGCTAGGTTTTGCAATAATTTTCTTCTCTTCTCTAGATACCTGTTCAACCACCTTAACCACTTGCTTATTCACTTTCTCTTCCTTATATTCATCCTTACTCTCATTCTTATTCTCTAGTGGTTCAAATTTTGTTTGTTCTTGTTATTTTATTTCTGGTATCTCAACATTCTATTGCGTGTCAATGGTCTTGACCAGTGAGTTGACATTTTCAGCATTTAGAGATTCAAATTTCTTTTCCTCGACAATTTCCTTATCCATTACAATATTCATGTCCTGAGTGTCAACATTCATTGTGAATAGAATGTTTGACTTGGGATCAACATCATCTATTTTCACTTCCTCTGACTTCTCTTCAGGTTGATTTTGCATTTTTGTCAGTGCCTCTGCTACTACTGGTGGGGTGTCTTGTTCCGGTGGAGGTAAGTTGTCTTTTATTGTGAAATTAGGAACACTGTCAGCCTTACTCTTACCCTTATCTACTTTCTAATATACCTTAGTGAAGGATTTATCAACTTTATATCTATCATTTTCATCCCTTTTCTCTTTCTCAACAAATAATATGTCCCACTTATCCATTGTTTCATTTGCTATCTCTTTTATTCTGTCGACCATGAGGCTAACTTGTCGGTGACCACTTGCAAAAAAAGTCCTATTAGCTTCAGCTATTAAATCATCCGTTTCTCATTTAGATTCAACAGGATGAACTGCTAATAGTTCTTCAACCTTCAATTTATTATCTAGTTCCATAATCAACATTCTCTTAGCTTCAAGTCTCAGGTATAAATAATTTGCAAGAATGTCTATAACTTCAATAAGAACCTTCTTATATATATCTAGATACAAAATTATACTCTCAATAGTATCCTTATCAGAATATTTTAAAGAATGATAGAACTTACTAGTGCAAGAGAACCCTTTAAAGGCTCCCACAATGTGCTTTTTTTGTGTTCTTGCTTCTTTATGAAGCCATTGTATATACAATAAGAGCCATGTGCTCATTGGGTCTAGTTAGGGTCCTAGTTGAGGTCCTAGGGTCATGAGTCAAACTTGAGTTTTTTTTTGGAAATAGAAGGTATGTGTGCCTTTGAGGTATTTAGGGGTCCTTCTTAGCATGGTGGTGTCCATAGGTTATCCCAATGTGGGCCTAGGAGTCAAGAAAAGTAACATTGAGAAAGTTGCTCAAAAGTTGCATGACAACTTTTCAAAGTTGTCAAGCAACTTTTCCACCTAGTGGTAAAAATCTTTAGTTTAAGCATGGACAACCCTAATATGGGCACACATACCAAGGAGAGGGTATTATAAGTAGTTAAAAACCCTTAGATAATGGGTTGGATGTCATTTGTTGTACGGCCCAAGCAAAGTGACTTGACTGTGACTGTAATTTTGTTGCTAGTCGGTACAAATGGAGTAAAGAAAGATCATTAATGGATTGATTTTCAAGAAAAACTATGTTGTGTGTCTTGTATGGTGTAATTAATTCCTTTTTGAGAATTTATATTAGGTTTTGATTTGTAAGTGAGGTGTGTTTGTAAATATTTTGGAAATTGCCTTCTCACTATCCAGTTTTGGACTGTTTTGAGAAAATGGGTTCATAACTCCATTCCCCATTGTGGAATCACCATGAAACCATGGGGAATGAGAGTCTAGACCCTATACTATACTCAAAGGCAAGCAAGGCCCTAGAAGATGCAGGGAGGCCACCTAAAGACCCACTCCTAGGTGAGACTGAACAGTGCCCAACTAGGAAGGGTTAAGTTGCAGAGGTCTTGGAGAGCAAGGAAGGTCAGAGAAGGAGGCCCCCTTTGGAGGAGTTGTAGAGGGGTGAGTGGAGAACCATTGGTGTGAAGGAGGAGCTTCCACAAATCCAAAAAATGAGGCAAGAGAACCAAACCTACATTGTGACCCTGGCAGGCCTAAAAACCCTCTTTAAAACCCTTAAAAAACCTTAAAATCCACCAAGGGCAGTGTATGGACACTTGGAGGCCTAAAACTAGAGAAATCCTTGAGCCCTTGCCAAATTAATAGTAGGTATTTTTGGAAGTTTCACAAGAAAGTGCATCATTTGCAAGAGGGAGAACTAAAAGTCTGGGTAGGAGGCCTAATTGGTCACAATCCTTGTAGCCCTATTTTGCAAGCAAAAGACAAAATTGTGAAATCGGTAAGGGGTAGGAAGTTTGAAACCTCTTGGGGGAAAAAGAATCTTTGGAAGAACCATGTATTAGACCTGTCCTATCCTTGCTAATACCTAGGAAGGTGTGGAACAAGCCAAACCCTTATTATCCTAAGTAAGGGTTCTTTGAATCTCATGAGTAGGTGAGACCTTAGGAGTAGTTTTTTAAGTTGTTGGTGGGTGGATTGGGCAAGGTTAGGGGATTCCACAAGAAGGGGAAGTCCTAGAGACCCTAGGGGTGGTTTGAACACCTAGTGATCCAAGGAAAGGATCCAAGAGCATAGACTAGGCTAGTTTATCCCAAACCCCATCCCATAAGATTGGTATCAGAGTGAGTTAAAGATTTGGTGGACCATGCATGTCTCTATATACTAGTGAATCAGTAGGGGAGAGTAGAATGGTCACTAATGCAGAGTTGGCTAGGGAGGTAGAAGAGAAGAAGGAGAAGAATAGACTCCTTAAAGAAGCTATGAGCAAGATAAGGGATAAGTTGTAAGAAGTGGTGGATCAGAGGACACAAGGACCTTGGGGTGAAGACACCAAGGATAAATGCAAGAAAACTATAGACATAGATGACATTATACCTGAACCAGATCCCTTGTTCAATGAAGAACCATTTGTAAAGGCTATTGAGGCTTTGAACACCAAAGATTTTGAAGGATTGCCACATTTCAGTGGAAGGATGGACATAGACACTGTCATGGAATGGATTGAGGGCATGGAGAACCACTTTGACTGTGAGGGAGTGATAGAGGCTCAAAAGGTTAAGGTTGCCAAATCAAGATTAAGGGGAACAACTTTGACATGGTGGAAGTACCTACAAGACGAGAGAGTTAGCATGGGGAAGCTACCTATTGCCAATTGGAAGGCCATGGTGAGTAAGATCAAGGAGAACTACTTACCAGAGGATTATGAAGTCCAACTTCATAATAAGAGACAGGGATTGAAGCAAAAACCTTGATGTGACCTCCTACATTGAAGAATTTCAAAAGCTTTGTCTTAGATCCAAAGTCTAGGAAGATGAATCTATCAGGGTGGCTAGGTATCTAAGCGGTCTAAAGTGGAACATTCAAGAGGAGATAAGCCTATAGACTCCTACTACTATCCAAAAATGTCATCAGCTTGCTACCAAGGTGGAAGAGAGGAACAAAAGGAAAGGAGACTCTAATAACAGGGGTAGAGGCAAAGGTAGAGATCAAATGAGTCACCGAGGTGGTTATCAAAGCAAGGCAAATGAGCAAAGGAACCAAGGAGAAGCCAAGTTGACTGAATATGATAGTGAAACCAATATCAGAGGAGACCATTCTAGAGGAAGAGGTGCACAAGGTGGTCCAAGTAGGGGTAGAGGTACCAGCAGGGGTAACTCCTACTTTGCAACCATGAAATGCTACAATTGTGGTCAATTGGGACACCTGGCCTATAGATGCCTTGACAAGCCTATATCATCAAATAGTGGAAAGAGGGTTGCTTATGCACATGAAGAATCTTCAGGTAGCAAGACATCTGAGGTGGACCATATTGAATCAGAGATTGGAGAAAACCTGATGTTCAATAGAGTCTTGATAAGACAGCCAGTTAAGATTGAACCTAAGCATAGGAGAGCATTATTTAGGGTGAGATGCAAGATCCTTGGTAAAGTTTGCAAGGTGATAGTTGATTCAGGGTCAACTGATAACATAATATTAGAGGAGGCAACCAAGAAGTTGAAACTCACAAGGATACCCCACACTAACCCATATAAGGTGACATGGTTGAATCAAGAGCAGAGTGTGCTAGTCAATGAATAGACTTGGGTAGAGTTTTCTATTGGAGGATACAAGGATAAGATCCTTTGTGATGTGTTACCCATGGATGCCTGTCACCTATTACTAGGTAAACCCTAGCAATTTCATAGGAAGGTGATCTATGATGGAGAGGAGAACTCCATTTCCTTCAAGAAGGACAACAAAACCTTTAAGATTCAGTCTTTGACAGAGAATGAAGAGGGAACCTCAAGAACACCTAGTGCCTTATTGGCTACTGGTAAAGAGTTCTTACACTTGCTACATGAGGAGGAGATAGTAAGGTGTGCCATCTTTGTGAAGCCAAAGGAGGAGGAAGACAAGTTGTAGGCAGAGATACCCAAGGAGGTGAAGCATATGTTGCAAGAGTATAAGGACATAGTGAGTGATGGAGCACCTGCAACACTCCCACCAAGAAGGTCTATAAGCCATCAAATAGACTTTGTTCTCGGTGCATCCCTACCTAACAAAGCTGCATATAAGCTCACACCTAACCAAAACAAGGAGGTAGCAAGGCAAGTGTAGGAGTTGTTGGAACAAGGACTAATCAAGAAGAGCATCAGCCCATGTGCAGTCCCGATAGTGCTAGCATCAAAGAAGGGAGCAAGTGGAGACTTTGCACTGATTCAAGGGAAATCAATAGGATCACCATAAGGTATAGGTTTCCTATTCCTAGAATAGAGGATTTGATGGACTTTTTAGGAGGTGCTATGTATTTTACCAACTTGGACCTTAAAAGTGGTTATCACCAGATTACAATTAAGGAGGGAGATGAGTGGAAGACTTCTTTCAAGACCACAGAGGGATTGTATGAATGGCTTGTGATGCCATTTGGACTCACCAATGCCCCAAGAACCTTCATGAGGTTTATGAATGAGGTGTTGAAAGACTTCACAGGCAGGTTTGTGGTGGTGTACCTAGATGACATTCTCATCTATTGCAGAACCAAAGAGGAGCACCTTGAGCATTTGAGGTTAGTCTTAGAAAGGTTGCATGAGGAGAAGTTATCAATCAACTTAGAGAAGTATGAGTTCTTGAAGCAAGAGCTGGTCTACTTAGGATTTGTGGTGTCTAAGGGAGCCTTGAAGATGGATCCAAGCAAAGTGGAGGCAATCTTGAATTGGCCTGCACCTAGAACAGGGACTGAAGTTAGGAGTTTCCATGGTTTAGCTCAATTCTATAGAAAGTTTGTGAGGAACTTCAGTGGCATCTATGCACTAGTCCTTGACACCATAAAAGGAGGTCTTAAAACTAAGTTCAAATGGACTGAGCGGGCTGATAAAGCATTTCAATTATTGAAGCAAGAAGTAGCCACAAAACCTATCCTTCTCCTACCTACTTTTGATAAGTTGTTCACATTGGAGTGTGATGCAAGTGGAATTGCAGTAGGGGGTGTATTGAGTCAAGAGGGAAGACCTATGGAATTTTTCAATGAGAAGCTCAATGAAGCAAAGAAGTACTCAGGCTATGACCTAGAGTTGTATGCATTAGTGCAGTCTCTAAAGAAATGGAGGCATTACCTACTCCCAAAGGAATTTGTGGTGTTCACAGACAACCAGTCTTTGAGTTACATTAACACTCAAGAGAAGCTTAGCAATAGACATTTGAAATGGATGGAATACCTCCAATCCTTCACCTTCACCATCAAGCATAAAAAGGGGCAACTGAACAAGGTGGCAGATGCTTTAAGAAGGAAGTTATTGACAATTCAAGAGTTACAATTGTAGAGAATAGGAATAGAAGGTTTCAAGGACCTCTATGAAGGAGATGAAGACTTCTCATCAACTTACAAGGTTTGCAAGGAGTTTGAGAACCATTTCCATGGTGAGTAAGCAGATTACAGTCTCCAAAATGGTCTCTTATTCAAAGGTAATCAGTTGTGTGTACCAAGAGGATCCATGAGGGAAAACCTCATCCAAGAGAAACACAATGGTAGTTTAAGTGGACACTTTGGAGTCAACAAAACCTTGGATTTAGTACAGAGGTACTACTATTGGCCCAAGTTGCCAAGAGATGTGAAAAGGTATGTAGAACAATGTGGTGTGTGTCAAAGAGCAAAAGGAGGATCAAGCAATGCTGGTCTCTTTCAACCATTGCCGGTCCCAAATAGGCCTTGGGAATGTGTAAGCATGGACTTTGTAGTAGGACTTCCCAAGACAAAGACAGGTATGGACATCATCTATGTGGTAGTAGATAGATTTTCCAAGATGAGCCATTTCATTCCATGTAGGACTACACATGATGCTAGTTATGTTGCACATATCTTCTTTAAGGAGATTGTGAGGATTCATGGACTCCCATTAAGCATTGTTTCAGACAGAGACAACAAGTTCATGGGCCATTTTTGGCAAACATTATGGAGGAGACTAGGAACTAACTTATCATTAACTCAGCTTACCATCCACAAACTAATGGTCAAATTGAAGTCATCAATAGGGTGTTAGGCAATTCATTGAGGTGTTTAACCAAGGAGTATGGGTAGACATGTGATCTAATCATTCCTCAAGCAGAGTATGCATATAATGACAGTGTAGATAGGACCATTGGAAGAAGTCGTTTTGAGGTTGTCTATGGTAGACATCCAAGAGGAGTGTGTGAACTCAGGTAACTTGGTTCCATGGAGATGAAGAGTGGGCAAGTAGAGGACTTCACTCAAACCATCAAAGAAGACCAAGAGCAGGTTAGGAAATCCATCCTTGAATCCACTCAAAAAATGAAGGACAAAATGGATGAGAAAAGGAGAATGGTTCAGTTCAAGGTGGGTGACTATGTGATAGTCCATTTGAGCAAAGCTAGAATGCAAAGTGGCAAGCCTACTAAACTACAAATGAAGAGGGTAGGACCTTGTAGAATTCTAGCAAAATATGGTGAGAATGCCTATAAGGTTGAACTTCCTTCAGACTTAGCCATTTCACCAGTCTTCAATGTTGCTGATCTGATCATGTACAAGGGTGAGATAGCAGGGCAGACTGAGAACCAAGCCAAGGTACTACAAGACTTGGATGTGAATGCCTTACCTCAAGTGAAGCAGCCTATAGCAGAGGAGATTTTGGAGTCAAGGGTGATGAAGTCTAATAGACACCAGGTCTACATGGAGCACTTGGTGAAATGGGCAGGTCAACCTATGTCTGAAGCTACTTGGGTGGAGGAGAGAAAGTTCAAGAATCTTGGCATTGATCCTGCTCTTCTCACTCCCCTAATTACTTAGTTTGTTGCAGAGGGGAAGTATGGTGCAGGAGCACCCTTCAAAGGGCTCCCACCATGTGATTTTTTTGTGTTCTTGCTTCTTTATGAAGCCATTGTATATACAATAAGAGCCATGTGCTCATTGGGTCTAGTTAGGGTCTTAGTTGAGGTCCTAGGGTCATGAGTCAAAGTTGAGTTTTTTTTTGGAAATAGAAGGTATGTTTTCCTTTGAGGTGTTTATGGGTCCTTCTTAGCATGGTGGTGTCCATAGGTTAGCCCAGTGTGGGCCTAGGAGTCAAGAAAAGCAACATTGAGAAAGTTGCTCAAAAGTTGCAAAAGTTGCATGACAACTTTTCAAAGTTGTCAAGCAACTTTTCAAAGTTGTCAAGCAACTTTTCCAAGCAACTTTTCAAAGTTGTCAAGCAACTTTTCCACCTAGTGGTAAAAATCTTTAGTTTAAGCGTGGACAACCCTAATATGGGCACATAGACCAAGGAGAGGGTATTATAAGTAGTTACAAACCCTAATATAATGGATTGGATGTCATTTGTTGTATGTCCCAAGCAAAGTGACTTGACTGTGACTGTAATTTTGTTGCTAGTCAGCACAAATGGAGTAAAGAAAGATCATTAATGGATTGATTTTCGAGAAAAACTATGTTGTGTGTCTTGTATGGTGTAATTAATTCCTTTTTGAGCATTTATATTAGGTTTTGATTTGAAAGTGAGGTGTGTTTGTAAATATTTTGTAAATTGCCTTCTCACTGTCCAGTTTTGGACTGTTTTGAGAAAATGGGTTCATAACTCCATTCCCCATTGTGGAATCACCATGAAACCATGGGGAATGAGATTCTAGACCCTTTACTGTACTCAAAGGCAAGAAGGGCCCTAGAAGATGTAGGGAGGCCACCTGAAGACCCACTCCTAGGCGAGACTGAATAGTGCCTGGCTAGGAAGGGTTAAGTTGCAGAGGTCTTGGAGAGAAAGGAAGGTTAGAGAAGGAGGCACCCTTTGGAGGAGTTGTAGAGGGGTGAGTGAAGCACCATTTGTGTGAAGGAGGAGCTTCCATCAATCCAGACAAGGAGGCAAGAGCACCAAACCTACACTGTGACCCTGGCAGGCCTAAAAACCCTCTTTAAAACCCTTAAAAAACCTTAAAATCCACCAAGGGTAGTGTACAGACACTTGGAGGCCTAAAACTAGAGAAATCCTTGAGGCCTTGCCAAATTAATAGTAGGTCTTTTAGGAAGTTTCACAAGCAAGTGCATCATTTGTAAGAGGGATCCCTAAAAGTCCGGGTAGGAGGCCTAATTGGTCACAATCCTTGTAGCCCTATTTTGCAGGCAAAAGACAAAATTGTGAAATCGGTAAGGGGTAGGAAGTTTGAAACCTCTTGGGGGAACAAGAATGGGTGGAACAACCATGTATTAGACCTTTCCTATCCTTTCTAAGACCTAGGAAGGTGTGGAACAAGCCAAACCCTTATTAGCCTAAGTACGGGTTCTTTGAATCTCATGAGTACGTGAGACCTTAGGAGTAGTTTTTCAAGTTGTTGGTGGGTGGATTGGGAAAGGTCAAGGGATTCCACAAGTAGGGGAAGTCCTAGAGACCCTAGGGGTGGTTTGAATACCTAGTGATCCAAGGAAAGGATTCAAGAGCATAGACTAGGCTAGTCTATCCCAAACCCCATCCCATCACTTACTAACATTTCCAATATTTCCATCATGAGTTATTTCATTGAGTTTTGTCGGTGAAAGAGTATCAGATACCTTTTGTTCTGGTTTCTTTTGTGTAACTTTCTTCTTCTTCGGACTATTGGGCTCTCTCACAGCCTATTGTTTGTTTCTAAGTTTCCTTGTTTTCTTTGGTGATAGAGAAACACCACTCATCAGATCAAGTTTCAACAATCCCTTTGTAACAACTTCAACAAACTTAGAAACATCTTTTATTACTTTGTCTATTTTCTTCCTCTGCTTCTGAATTTCAACATCTTTTTCAATAGTTTCAACATTGCCAAAGATCTTTTTAGTTGGTTCTGGTAGAGCATCTAGGAGTATCTTGGCATAAGATTCCAAGATGTGTGAATCCACTTCATAACCCATCTCAGTTATCCAGACAACTTCAGGTCTAACTGCCTCCTTCCATAATTCATCTCTTTTAATAACAAAGCATATCTCTTTGTCATATATGTCAACAATGCTTTGAGGGATTCTTTCCCTTTGTCTCATTTTAGCTTGAAAGTCCTTGAAGTATTGTTTTACCTGTTTGTCACAATTTGAACCAATGTCGGTAATTTCCTCCTTTATCTATTTTCCAATAAAAATGTCATAGGAAAAGTCTTTGTGGCCTATACTAGGAATCACCTTTGAGAAATATAGCATCAGACATACAAGTAAATTGCCAAATTTGAAGGTTTCCTTTTTGTCACCTTTGATCTTATCCATATTTTCTATTAGTTCATCTTTCAACCACTCACACAAATCAATTTTTGCATTGTTCATTATCATCTCATACGCACTATGAATGTATAGACTTGAAACATAATTCAGCTTATTAGTATGAGCTACCTTATATCCAATAACCATACTAGCATATTTGACATTGTTATCAGTTATATCGCTAACCCTAAGAGATCGGTTATCTGATTTTGTGTTGGTTAAGTTCATAACCTCTTTGTTTGGAATTTTTTTTTCTTCTTAGGCCTAGTGTTGGTAGAAGGTAAACTAGTAACAGCCCTAATCGCTTCCTTAGTGATTTTGAAAACTGAGTCTAGCCAAAAAATTCACCGTGAACTCTGCTAAAAACATAATGGACAATCTCATCTGAAAATTTAGGAATGTGAAGGATGTCTATGAACCCTAAATCTTTCACAATCTTGTGTTTCGATTTGACTAAACCTTGTTTATCAATGATAACATTCATTAACATGTTCTTTAAATCCTCAGACCCTAAATCTTCAATGTTATAGTGAATGTATGCCCTAGAGTCTTCATCAAATGCAACTCCCTTCAAGATTTTTGAAAATGCACCAATGGAGTCATCCAACTTAGATATCTTAGGATTGTCTTAAAGACTGGCCTAGGATGCTTGATATTTTCCACAATAGTAGGGTTTGCAATGAATTCAAGAACATAAGATGAAGAAGCCATGTCGTAAGATAAATACCTTTTAACTAAAAACCTTGGATGCCCTAAAAAAATCTTGTTGCTTTGCTTTTTGAATGCCAATGCTCAACTTATGCGCTCTTCGAATACTTGAATTCTTGGTAAGTCAAAATGAGAAATTACAGTGCTTTATAACCAAAAAGTTAACTTACAACCACAATAAATGCTTTGCCGGTTAGGTGAATACTCAACATATCTGTCGGTAAAGAGGAATTATGACTTCTTACCACCATTTGAGGCTAAAATGCATTATCTTCAATGAGTTGCCTTACCCCTAAGGATTATCCCTTAGTTAGATGAAGAATCTCATGCCGATGCAAGATTGCTCTGTTTTGTCAGTGCAAAGCCAGATTCATGATTTCTTTGATCTGTCTTCTTGACCCATTGTTTAGTGAATTCTTGCTTAATTTCATTCACCTTTTCCTTGCCTTTGTCATTAGATCCTTTGTTGTTTGTTGATATATTCTTGCTTCTACAAAATCTTGCAATATGCCCAATCTTGTTACATGCATAACAAGTTACATTATTTCTTTGAATAGCTTTTCCATAACCTTGCCCAGTTTGAGCTCTCCATTGACTAGATAGATGTCCAAATCTACCACAAGCATAGCATTTTACATTCATTCTGCAATTGTCTAAGTTATGACCATATTTATTACATTTGAAACATTGACCAGTGGATGAGTTTGTATTCTTAGTATTCCTAAATCTACACTAATTTTCTCTATGACCAAATTTGTTGCAATTAAAAAATTTTCCATTGAATTTATAAGCATTAGGCTGCCTTACCAGTTTGCTGTGATCATTATTGTTTGCAGATTCAGAAGTTTATCCATGTTCAAATCCAAGTCCAATTGTTTCTCCATCAGGTTTTTGACTTTTCAGCACATCATCAAGCTTGTCTAAACTCTTTTTGAATTTGTCTTTGTATTCATTTGCAGCGACCAAATCACTTCCCAAAGTTCCAAATTGTCTCATAAGTTCCTCTTTGTCATGTTGCATGTGAGTCAACTATTTTTTAAGCATATCATTATCATAACTAAGCCTTAGAGATTCATCTGATCTTTCATTAAGTCTTCTAACCAAATTTTCCTCATTCTTCTTTCTATCTTCAATATCCTTACATAGTCTCATGGTTAAATCTTGCATCTCATTCTTCACGTTACTGTTCTCTTGTCTCAGTTTCTTTGCACTATCTCTGAGAGCTTCTTTTTCTTCATCATCTTATTTTTGCAGTTGTACATGTAATTCTTTTCTCTTATTCTTTGCTATGACCAGGTTTTCTTGGAGTGCTTTAATGAATTCCCTAGCAGGTCTGAGTTCATCTTCCAATCTTATATTCTTCAATTTTTCTGCATCAAAATCTTCAAGATCTCCTTCCAACTATTGTCTCAAACTTTTCATTGGTATCGGTTTTAGAATCTTCCTCAAGCTATTAGGCCTCTACAAATAGAGGACCAGGCTCTGATAGCAATTATTATATATTTGGTTAACCCCAAAGACAATAAAAGGGAGGGTGTGAATCAGTGTCTAACTGGTAGATGAAAGATTTAAACTTATTTGCAACTTTATAACTAAAATTAATATACTGGTAAGCAAATAATAATGCAGTAAAGAGAAATAAAAGAATCAGTATCAATGCACACCATAACACAGATATTTTTTGGCGAGGAAACCCGGTAGGGGAAAAACCTCGGTGGGATTTGTGACCCACAATATTTACTCACTGGCCAATATAAATTAATATTACTTAGTACAATAGGGGCCTACACAAGCAAGAAGGCCAACTGCCTAGAGCTCACTGCTCAACAACAAAATGGAGTCCCACTGATTACACAATTGGATGGTTAAATCCAATAACAATGTATTGCATCAAAATAGCATCTGTAATGCAAGATTCAATACCAGTTTAAGCTCCATCTGATACCTCTACCAAAAACCTTGTTGGTAAATGATTCTACTTTCACATAATAGTCTTTACTCTACTTTGATTCTTATTCACTGTCAAAATAGATACATCAAAGTGCATAAACAACTATCCAGTATCATATCCCTATCTCATCTCAAATATCGCTTACACACACATACCTACATACATTACTTACTTCTATACATACCAAATGACCTACAAGATCTCATACATATATGAGTCTTTACAATACATCACATTAGCCATACAATTACAAATTATATTACATAAACAATATTATTTCCAAGTCCGTTTAGACTATCGATATAATATTTTGACGGTGTAAACTGGAGCTAGTGTAAACTAGATGTCAATGCTGGTAGGTGAAGTCTGTTGCCGGTATAACTGTTGAACCATGTTGCCAGTTAGTTGCCATTGTGTTGCCACTGTTTCCATCAATGACAACATCTACCATTCGCATTTGAGTGTATAATGCCAACACACCCAGGAAACCATAAAATCTAATGACTATGTTGATTGGGTAAGGGATAATATCCCGCCAATTGTGCTCAATTATCATTATTGGTAGGCTCTCCTTGGTTACAAGAAATCATGTATCTGTGTAGGAATACTTGGTGGATTTAGTGTCAATTGTTGCCTTAATTTGGAAGAAAAACCATTATCAAATCTTATAAAACTAGCTTCATGTCTGTCCCATGACATATCCATACTCCATAGCTACACTGGTATCTCAACATTATTAACTGTCCTGAGATTCACGGTATCTTCAAAATAATTTGAGTTCTTATATAAGAACATATGCATCAACAATGAATACCAAAATAATTTAGTGCTTAATACATTATTCTTAATATCTAATAGTCCCTCATGGATCTTTTCTTCAAGATATGGTGCAAAATAAAAAAAACCACTGTAAAATCAAGATGTTGAATCTGAATGGCCATATGCATGTAATCAAGTGGCATAACCATGAAAGTGTTAAAACCCAAAACCTGGCATAGAGAAAAGAAAGTGGCCTGCAAATACTTGGCAAAAGCACCAATTAGAAAAGGCTCCAGTGAAACTAGGCCAATATGGTATGATGTGTTTCCCACTTTCACCAAGTGGGTTGGGAGAAGGTTTGATATGACAAAACCCTTTGTTCTATGATACTCAGCCTTTATTTCATTCAAATTCACTTGAATCGGGGCAATAGAGGGTTCATATAAATCAAAAAATTCTTGGAACTCCTCCCTTTGGATTGTCAACAAGACCTCTCCATCATTCCCCCTTGTCACTCTTGAAATAGGGTCCCACCTGTCTGCAACTGCTCTGAGAAGGTCGACATACATGAACACATTACGCACCACCAACTTGCCTAAGTCATACTGCCATGCACTTGAGAACGAAGACTACAAATTCCTCTGTCCATACCATAACTTAAAAATGTCTATCCAAGTCATGGGTACCCTAGCATCTAAAATTGTGTATGCTTTATCAACTAACCCTTCTCCTAGGGTTTTCCCTTGAATAAGATTTATCCCCTAATACTTATTATTTATTGATGGTTATAATTGGTCCACAAAATTATCATACAAATTCCTCCTTAAATATTCTATCTATCCTGAGTGGTTTTGTGAGGGAGCCATTTTACTAAACTTGGGTCGTCTTGATAATTATCGATAAATAGGGAATAGTAACTAAGGCTCAACACAAGAATTGACAATTTCAACATGGGAGAATGAAAAATTATTAAACTCCTTTTGCCAAGACTGTAAAACCCTACAAAAATATTAAATCCTTTCACCAAAACTTCACACAATTTACACTATCCAATTTTGAAAACATAGAAGGGAAGGTAAGCAACTTACGGTTTTGAAAGCATTTAGAAAACCTTAATAATGCACTGTGATAGCTTGTTCGAAGCTTTTGCAACTTTGGAATCACCTTCTGATCACTTCTGAATTGTTTTGTGAATTAAAAATATTTCTAAAAATTCCTTTAATGCTATTTTGGGATAAAGCATCACCATATTGTTCACGATTACTACTCGCGCGAGTGGAAATTGGCTCGACTTCATATTTGAACCAAGTTTGAAACTAGGTCATCGATTATTTCCATGATGACACATCACATGATCTAAACTAGTCAATATGACATTGACCATCAATCGTGGTAAGAAAGGACATCAAAAGCATGACACATCATCTTCAACTCATCATCCTTCTCATTGTTGTGAGCATCCCCCACCATCTATCTTTTCTTAGCCCACCTTATACACGTGGCATCATCTTGCAATGCCATGATAATTATCTTTCGATCATTTTCTATCGCGGGGTAACGAGAACAGTCAGATTTGTCTACACTTTATACTGCTAACCATGACATTCTCTTTCTCTAGTCATTTAACGATCGAGCATGTTTTTTTCTCATGATTAAAATATCTTCATCCACTAGGATATGTGAAGACAATAGAAAACATTAGTAGCCCAGTTGTTATTACAAATATGTCGGCTAAAACTTGAAAAGGGACCCACCAAGGAAAATCAAAGTGCATAAGAACCGCGTAACAAATAAACACCTAGGACATAGAAAATTGCCTCCCCAATGTTACTATAACACTCGAGCTTTAGTGAAAAGGTAATGTGAATTTATAACAATTTCAAGGGATCTTATCAAGATTTAAACAAAATCCATAAAACCCTAAACCCTAAGCTTGAAACGTAAGAGAAAGAGAGCAAGCCAAGATCTAGATGACTCATTTTAATCTAAGGCATGGAAAAATTTGCTAGGTCATTTTCATTGACCATCAGACTTATAGAAATAATGGGGATAATATACCATTAAAATTGAGGTTCCATTGGCCACAAAATAGCAAGTTGTCTTATGCTTGAGGTCCATAGACATTCCAAGCTATAAAAATTCCACTAGATAATAAGTTATGTTATGTTGGGTGATTCACATGTATATAGGATGGACTCCACTAGCTAATAGTTTTGTTAAGTTGGATGATCCATGTATCATGTCAAAATGATCACAACTAGAAAACCACAGTATACTAGGTGACTACTGCATCAAGGAGCATAAAGAAAAATGGTCACAACTAGCAAGTCATTCTATACTAGGTGATCAATAGTGATTCATATGAAGGCCACTAGCTACAAATCCATGATATGTTGGTGATTGATAGATCAAGAGATCTAGTGTCGTTGTAGGAATAGTGGAACATAACCAGTGCTTCATAATCAAACAACATTATAAAGATTGATAATCATGCCTCAAGGGGCATTATAAAAAATAACACCACGAAAAAGAGGCAATACTAATAAGATAAAATATTAAGAAGCCATATGGCCCCCACGGGGGCTTCACTAGCTAGGTAATATTATATCATGTGCATTCATATTGGGGTTTAATATCTCCAAAATAAGGGTTCAATATATTTCCTATCGGTGAAAATAGGGGGGTTTTTAATTCTCGCTATGAAAAAATATAATATTTTGTGAAAATAGGGGGGCTTTTAATTCAAGATGTGTTTTGGGAGGGGGTGACAAAAAAGGAGTTTAGGTAAAATATATTTTGAAATAAGGGGGATTCTTTAGTAGTCCATGAACACATATTCTATAACCTAGGTTCACTAAGTGAAGCCCCCATGATTCCCCCCTTAAAATATTCACATATGTTCTATGCTAATAGTTTAACAAAAATAAGAGAGAAGGGAGAATCAAACAAAGATTAAAAAAACCTCGCAAAATAAGGAGGGAGGATCCTCCAACAAGGATACACACATCCCAAAAGAACAAGAGTAATTTTATTACACAATTTTGCACACCTCCCATGGGAAGAATATGGGATCCTCAATAAAGGATACATACCTACCCAAGAGAAGGAGAGAGGATCCTCCAAAAAGGATTTGTCTTTCCCAAAAAAAGGAGATTGGATACTCAAGTAAATATGCACACCTCAAAATAAGTTGTCCATACCCTTTAGTGTATAAGCAAGGACAACCACACTAGAGACTATTATTGTTGGTTGTCGAAGAATAATGGTTTCATTTGATATTGTACCACCATGAATGAAAGTGATCCCCCATATATAGATACAAATGTCACATAGCGAGGAGCATCATAATAGAAAAACAATGTTATTTAGAAGGGGTAGGACAAAGGTTAAACTTAGTGTCACTTGACATATGAATGATGCTAGATTTAATAGGTTATCTTATCTTACCCTTCAAGCCCTAACATTCATTAGTAGAAGGACAAATAACTTAAGGATATGCACAATAAGAAATATTTATCAAATTATGGTTATGTAATTTCTATTGAATGAACAACACAACTAAGAGGGGGGTCTAAATCAGTTCGGATCACTAGCTCAAGTTTATTTCTAATATATTAAACTTCAAACTACTACTGACATTTTACTTTAATGAAATCATGAAAAAATAAAACACAATCAACTCATTAACACTAGATTTATGTGGAAAACCCAATCACATAATGCTTAAAGTGGCTGGGAGGGAAATCTTTTTTATCGTCATCTCACTCCAAATTTTGCACCCCAAAATGCTTGAGAGAGGTATATAAGAAAGGTATCCTCCTCATTTTGGGTAAGTCCACCTCAATCAATAAGGTGAACTTGACATCAAGCATTTGAGCATTCAAGGAATTTCATCTCAACATATCCTTCATTGCGACAACCTGCAACAATCTTCATGCAAGAATTTCTTTTATGATTTCCTTAATGGTCTTTTGTGTGGAGTGTAAAGTTCTGATGCCAATAGCTAACAAGATGAAAGGGGGGGGGGGTTGAATCATAAAAACTTAATCTTCCAAGAAATCAACAGATTCAACCTCGGTAACTTATACTTTAGCAATATAATCAAAAAATACTAAACATGCAAACTCATAAACACAATCATCATAACACATATAATACCAGATTTAATGTGGAAATCCAAACAAGGAAAAACCACTATGGGATTTCAGACCCACTAAGAAATATACTCTTCTAGAGTATGCTCGGTTAAAAGCAAATCCTGTTAAAGATTACAAACACATTGCTAGATGTGACCCAGTTAAGGGATTTCTCTCAAATCTGTTAGGATCTTCACTTTGTTAGAAGTGACCTTGCCAAAGGATTTCATACCGACCATTTAGAATGTTACCTTGCTAGAGAGTTTACAAATAAGACTATTAGGTCCACTCGGTTAAGAGATTTTATGTCACTTACAAAATAACAGTAATAAAATATATATCTGCAACTTCACATCTAAAATGCTAAAGCAGATTCTATTTTTCTCAAAAACAATCTTGTCAAAGGACTTATCTTGTCCCTCTCCTGGGCTCCCTACTCTATTATACAAACAGGTATTCAAGCTTTTGTGCTAGGTAATCACTATGTAGCATCCCTGTGCTTACACTTGCCCACATACATTGTTCATCAATAATTTCTTATTTCTAAACAATTTTCTAACTGATGAATCTCCTTGATCACATTTCTCATGATCAATCATAGTCATCAGATCTTCAATCTTGACTAGGTTCAATGTATCCTTCAATCTGAAAATGTTTTACCTTGCCCTGGGACTTGCATTCCTTTCTTGGAACTTGCACAAGGTTATTGCAGTTCAATCTACGTTGTAGATCTTCCTCTTGATTTTCCATTCCCATAGATCCTTAACAAACTCCATGCACGGCATACCAATCATTTATACATCTCCAGCTCATCAACATCCTTCATTAAATAATGCTTTTATCCATCCAATGTGATCTGTCATAACTCAGTTGCAACTCGGTAAATACTAAACTTTACTCGGTAGACATTCTGCCTTCATTAACCGATATCAATAACCTTAGGGTTTACCGAATAGGTTCCTTAGGGTTTACCAACTAGGTTCTTTGCTTGGTGACATAGTATAGTATTAATCTTACAATCAACAACATTTGTAGGATATCAAAACAATCTAAACATCATGATCTCATCATTGTCTAACTCAGTAATAGTTGCCCATTGAATAACTTATTTCTCCCCTTTCTTATCACATTCTTTCTGTATCACTTATCGACCACTTAATACTCATCAAAATATACTTCTTAAGATATGGCAACATCATACTGAATCAGAAAATCAATTTCTTGACATCAATGACAAAATAATGTTATAAAGATAGTTATCATCCTTTTTCAGTTATATCAAATAATCTTCAACAACCTTCTCAATATCCTTAATGAATATCAACATTCTCCTTCTATTGAAATGCCATCAATCTCCCCTTTTGGCATTCATGGTAAAACCGACTTTTAAATGGTAATACCAACAAGATATTCAAATTGATTCGGATTGAAATTGTTGTTAGACTTCTCCTATTATCCTTGAGCTGTTAAAATCTCCTGAAGTCTTCTCCCTTTTTTATTAGGCTTCTGAGTTGTTGTCTTGCATTTAGTCTTCTCCCTTTTGTAATCTCCTCCCCTTGTCATTAGTCTTTTGTTATCTTCTTCATTTAGGATTTTACCATTTAGTCTTCTCCCCTTTTGACAACAATTCCAAAAAGCAAAAGAACTAAATCATGATTTATTCCTTTGTGAAGTGATTTACCTTGCTGTGTATCATCTCAGTCTCGGTCAGAACAACTTGTGTCTATTCACTATTTCCTGCACACCTTTAGAAACCTTCTAAAGTGCGTAAATCAACATCAACCCATACATAATATTATGTAGATTCATCGAATTGATGCTTTCACCGAACTCTGTCAGTGAGTAGAAGATAGGGGTAGGACCCCTAACTTGCTTCTGAGCTATTCAAAAGTGTCCCTTGGCAGTGGATTTGTGAAGATGTCTGCTAATTACTCCTTTGAATTGATATATTCTAGCACAACTTTCTTCTCTTGAACTTCTTCTCTGAGATAATGATACTTTATAGAGATATGTTTTGTCTTAGAGTGCATTACTGGATTCTTTGAAATGTTAATGGCACTTGTATTATCATAGAATATAGTTATTGGCTCGGTAACTTTCTCATTTATACCTTCCAATAGTTGTTTCATCCATGCTATATTGGTACAATTCAATGCTACAACAACATATTCAGCTTCTGCTGTTGACTATGAAATACATCCTTGTTTCTTACTAAGCCAACTCACTAGTCTTTCTCCTAAAAAGAAATCTCCACCACTTGTGCTTTTCCTGTCATCTATGTTGCCTGCCCAATCAGCATCAGTATAAACTTTTAAATCAAAATCATTTCTCTTTTCATATACTAAGCCATAATCTTCAGTGCCTCTCAGGTATCTGAAAAATTCTCTTGATTGTTGTCCTATGGGTTTCCTTGGGATCTGCAAAAAATCTTGCATCAATACCTATTGCATGTGCTATATCTCATCTACTATGCACAACATATTGCAACTTCCCAATCATAGATTGGTAAAGTGTCTCATCAATAGATGCAGATTCATCATTCTTTCATAGTTTATAGTTAGTAGTCATAGGAGTACTTACTGGTTTAGAATCCTTCATTCCAAATTTCTTCAAGATTTTCTTTATGTACTTGGATTGAGTAATGAAAATCTCATCTTTCATTTGAAGTATCTGTAAACCTATAAAATACGTTATCTCACTGATTAATGACATCTCAAATTCTTTGCACATTTCATTTCCAAAATTTTTGCATGAGTCATTACCACAAAAAATAATATCATCAACAAATATGGCTGAAAGTAGTATACCATTGTTCTCATCATTCTTCATGTACCTATTGTTGTTTTAACTTGTCCTTATAAAACCAATCTTGATTAAGTAAGAGTGCAGTCTCTCATACCATGCTCTAGGTGCTTGTTTCAGACCATATAAAGCTTTGTTTAATTTACATACCTGATCTTTACTCTTGTCTTCAACAAATCCTTCAGGCTGTTCAATGTAAACTTCTTCTAGTATACCATTCAAAAATGCAGATTTAACATCCATTTGATATACCTTGATATTTTTGAAAGAAGCATATGCCAACAATGTTCTTACTCCCTCAAGTATAACCATAGGTGCAAAAGTCTCACCATAATATATTCCTTCTTCTTTTGCATAACCTTTGCAAACTAATCTTGCTTTGTTCCGAATGACGTCACCTTTTTCATTTAGCTTGTTTCTGAAAAAATCCACTTTGTACCGATTACATTTTTGTCCTTTGGTCTTGGGATCAGTTCCCATGTGTCATTCTTCTTGATTTGATCAATCTCTTCTGTCATAGAATTTACCCAATCTTCACTATTAAATGCCTCTTTTACTATTCTCGGTTCAAATTCAGATATCAGACATGTGTTCTGTCTGAGTTTGTTCCTTGTCATCACTAGATCATCCTTATATCCTATAATCTTACTTGATGCATGATGTCTTCTGACATATTTGGCTAATATAGGCTCGATAGGTTATATATGATCTTCTTTATCACTCGGTAACTGGACATTATCTTCATTTTCTTCACCAACTTTCTCGGTAGGACTTCTCGATTGAACATAAATGAATTCTTCATAATCTTCTGGTTCTTTGGAATTTCCTTCATCATTTCTTTCTGCAAATTCATCAGTTTTCACATTTGTACTTTCTACTATTTTGTTAGATGATTTGATCAGACATTTAAATGCTTTACTTCTAGAAGAATAACCAAGAAATGTTCCTTCTTCACTTTTCTGATCAAACTTTCCATTTCTGTCATCTTTGTGAACATAAAATCTACTTCCAAAGATTTTAAAATAACTTACATTAGGTTTCTTGTCATACTAGATCTCATATGGTGTCTTCATAGTTCCTTTATTCAGTTGAACTCGGTTCAGGGTGTAAACTATAGTGCTGATTGCTTCTCTCCAAAATGTTTGAGGTACCTTTTTTTCTATCACCAGGGTTCTGGCACAATCTACAATTGATCTATTTCTTCTCTCGGCTATCCCATTTTGCTAAGGTGTTCTTGGCGTAGCTACTTGTCTTTGTATACCATAATCATTGCGGAATCAGTTAAATTCATCAGAAGTAAACTCTCCTCCTGTTTCATTTTCAACTCTTGCCTTGTACCATTTAAACATTTGAAAAGCTTCTGATTTTTCTTTTAAAAACATAACTGACATCATCCTTGAGTAATCATCCACAAATAATATAAAATATTTATCACCATGATAACTTTGAAGTTTCATGGGACCACAAAGATTAGTGTGTACTAGATCTAAAATTCCTTTAGAAGTGTAGGACTTACTTGTAAAGCTTGATCTTGTCATCTTACCCATCTGGCATCCTCGGCATATAGCATTCTCAGGTTTTTCCAGACTCTGTAGACCTCTTACTTGGTGCTTCTTGCTTATTTTGATTAGATTATCAAAATTTACATGACAAAACCTTTTATGTCATAACTAGGTATCATCTATCTTTACATAAAGACACTTGTTTCGAGTTGAGTCAAGATGAAATGTTTTACCTTTTGTTTGTGTTCTAGTAGCAGCTAACTTTCCATGCTTGTCATGAACTTTGACAATTCCTTTCTGAAATTCTAGTCGGTATCCTATATTGTTTAGCTATGCTACACTCAACAAATTGTATTTCAAACCTTCAACACAGTATACATCATCACATTTAGCATTGTCAGGAAGTGTTATAGATCCTTTACCTTTCACTGGACATGGTGCATCATTACCAAATCTTACATAGCCTCCATCATAGTCTTCTAATTTAACAAACTTGTGTTTATCACTTGTCATGTGATGTGAGCGTCCACTGTCTATGATCCAAGACTCATTATTATTTATGTGAGATACTAGGGCTTTTTCTTCATACCTTTCTTTATCTGATCCATCTTTAATAGCCACATAAACAACTTCCTCTGTATCCATTTCGTCAGATTTGTCATCATTGGATTCCTCATCAACTACTAGGCATGTCTTTCTATCTCTCCTTCTGAAGTCTCAGTGTCCTCTATATTGGTTGTCTTTCTGCCTGTTATCTTAGTATTCTCTCTTTTCACTAGATTCTTTGTCAGGGCAATTAGAAGCCATATATCCTATTTTATCACAATTGAAACATTTTAAAGGTAGCTTTCCTTTATACTTACCTTTCCTCTCAGTAACCTTCTGGCTAATAATACTTCAAACTCTTCTTGCTTCTTGATTTCCTCATACATTTTGTGCACTTCTTCCATGTTCTTGCGAAATCTTTCACTTGCTCCACTATGATTCCCTTCAGAGTACTTACTCATTCTATCATTGTAATCATCAGATTCACCAATATGAAAAGAACTGAATGCAGATTCTACTTTATTTATTGAAGACCCACTATTATCAAAATTACTTAACTCAAATACATGTAGCTTACCAATAGTAGCATCCAAAGAAATTGGCATGTTAGGTACATACCTTAGTTCATTGATTGCAGAGACTTGAATGGCATAAGAAGGTAGAAGGGTTCTCAACAACTTACTTGTTACATCCTTTTCTTCAATAGTTCCTCCTACTCCTTTAATTTGATTGACAGACTCCTTTAACCTTGTACTGTATTGGGTTATGTTCTCACCTTCATTCATTCTCATGGATTAGAGTTGTCCTCTTAGACTATCTACTTTTTCTCTTTGGACATGTTCATCACCACCAGACACATATATGAGCTTAGTCCACATTGCTTTTGCATCATTGTAGCCTTCTAGATCATTAAACTCTGAGTCAGTCAATGCTGATGTTATTTCAATCATAGCTTGAATATGTTCTTTCTTTGCCTTTATCTCTTCCAAGGTCATCAGGTTGGTGCTTGGTGGTATGTAATCTTTCTCCAAATAATATGTTGCATATTCTCCAATTCCTGATAAATGCAGCTTCATCCTTTTCTGCCATGTGGAGAAACTTGACTTGTTCAGCTTTGGTGCATCCCTTTTATACATCTTCGGATCTTTGTCTCAAGTAAATTTAAACTTTTCTTTCAAAGTCCATATCTCTGATACCAATTGTAAAGTTCTGATGCCAATAGCTAACAAGATGAGAGGGGGTGGGGGTGAATCATACAAACTTAATCTTCCAAGAAATCAACAGATTCAACCTCCGTAACTTATACTTCAACAATATAATCAAAAACTACTAAACATGCAAACTCATAAACACATAATCATCATAACACATATAACACCAGATTTAACATGGAAACCCAAATAGGGAAAAACCACTATGGGATTTCAGACCCACTAAGAAATATACACATCTAGAGTATGCTCGGTTAAAAGCAAATCCTGTTAAAGATTACAAACACTGCCAGATGTGACCTGGTTAAGGGATTTCCCGCAAAATCTATTAGGATCTTCACTTTGTTAGAAGTGACCTTGTCAAAGGATTTAAAACACTCATTTAGAATGTTACCTTGCTAGAGGGTTTACGAATAAGACTGTTAAGTCCACTCAGTTAAGAGATTTTCTGTCACTTACAAAATAACAGTAATAAAATATATATCTGCAACTTCACATCTAAAATGTTAAAGAAGATTCTATTTTTCTCAAAAACAATCTTGTCCCTCTACTGGGCTCCCTACTCTATTATACAAACAGGTATTCAAGCTTCTGTGCTCGGTAATCACTATGTAGCATCCCTATGCTTACACTTACCCGCATACATTGTTCATCAATAATTTCTTATTTATCAACAATTTGCTAATCGATGAATCTCCTTGATCACATTTCCCATGATCAATCATAGTCATCAGATCTTAAATCTTGACTAGGTTCAATGTATCCTTTGATCTAAAAATGTTTTACCTTGCCTTGGGACTTGCATTCCTTTCTTGGAACTTGCACAAGGTTATTGCGGTTCAATTTGCGTTGTAGATCTTCCTCTTGATTTTCCATTGTCGTAGATCCTTAACAAACTCCATGCGCGTCATACCAATCATTTATACATCTCCAACTCATCAACATCCTTCATTAAATAATGCTTTTATCCATCCAATGTGATCTGTCATAACTTGGTTGCAACTCAGTAAATACTAAACTTAACTCGGTAGACGTTCCGCCTTCATTAACTGATATCAACAACCTTAGGGTTTACCGACTAGGTTCCTTAGGGTTTACCGACTAGGTTCTTTGCTCGGTGACATAGTATAGTATTAACCTTACAATCAACAACATTTGTAGGATATCAAAACAATCTAAACATCATGATCTCATCATTGTCTAACTCGGTAATAGTTTCCCATTGAATAAATTATTTCTCCCCTTTCTTATCACATTCTTTCTGTGTCACTTACCGACCACTTAATACTCATCAAAATATACTTCTTAAGATATGGCAACATCATACTGAATCAGAAAATCAATTTCTTGACATCTATGACAAAATAATGTTATAAAGATAGTTATCATCCTTTTTCAGTTAAATCAAATAATCTTCAACAACCTTCTCAATATCTTTAATGAATATCAACAACCTCCTTCTATTGAAATGCCAACAAGCTCCCCCTTTGGCATTGATGGCAAAACCAACTTTTAAATGGTAATACCAACAAGATATTCAAATTGATTCAGATTCAGATTGTTGTTAGACTTCTCCTATTATCCTTGAGCTGTTAAAATCTCCTAAAGTCTTCTCCCTTTTGTAATCTCCTCCCCCTGTCATTAGTCTTCTGTTATCTTCTTCATTTAGGATTTTACCATTTAGTCTTCTCCCCCTTTGACAACAATGCCAAAAAGTAAAAGAAGTAAATCATGATTTCTTCCTCTGTGAAGTGATTCGCCTTGCTGTGTATCATCTTAGTCTTGATTAGAGGAACTTGTCTCTATTCACTATTTCCTGCACACCTTTAGAAAACCTTCTAAAGTGTGTAAATTAGCATCAATGCATACATAATATTCTATAGATTCATCGAATTGATGCTTTCATTGAACTTTGTCAGTGAGTAGAAGATAGGGGTAGGACCCCAAACTTGCTTCTGAGATATTCAAAAGTGTCCCTTGGCAGTGGCTTTGTGAAGATGTTTGCTAATTGCTCCTTTGAACTGATATATTCTAGCACAACTTTCGTCTCTTGAACTTCTTCTCTGAGATAATGATACTTTGTAGAGATATGTTTTGTCTTAGAGTGCATTATCAAATTCTTTGAAATGTTAATGACACTCGTATTATCATAGAATATAGTTACTGGCTTGGTAACTTTCTCATTTATACCTTCCAATAGTTGTTTCATCCATGCTATATTGGTACAATTCAATGCTACAGCAACATATTCAGCTTCTGCTATTGACTGTGAAATACATCCTTGTTTCTTCTTAAGCCAACTCACTAGTCTTTCTCCTAAAAAGAAAGCTCCACCACTTGTGCTTTTCCTGTCATCTATGTTGCCTGCCCAATCAGCATCACTAGAAACTTTTAAATCAAAATCATTTCTCTTTTCATATACTAAGCCATAATCTTTGGTGCCTCTCAGGTATCTAAAAAATTCTCTTGATTGTTGTCATATGGGTTTCCTTGGGATCTGTAGAAAATCTTGCAACAATACCTACTGCATGTGCTATATCCAGTCTACTATGCACAATATGTTGCAACTTCCCAATCATAGATCGGTAAAGTGTCTCATCAACAGATGCGGATTCATCATTCTTTTATAGTTTACAGTTAGTAGTCATAGGAGTACTTAATGGTTTAGAATCCTCCATTCCAAATTTCTTCAAGATTTCCTTTATTTACTTGGATTGAGTAATGAAAATCTCATCTTTCATTTGCAGTATCTGTAAACCTATAAAATACTTTATCTCACCGATTAATGACATCTCAAATTCTTTGCACATTTCATTTCCAAAATTTTTGCGTAAGCAGTCATTACCACAAAAAATAATATCATCAACAAATATGGCTGAAAGCAGTATACCATTGTTCTCATCATTCTTCATGTACATATTGTTGTTTTCACTTGTCCTTATAAAACCAATCTTGATTAAGTAAGAGTGCAGTCTCTCATACCATGCTCTAGGTGCTTGTTTTAGACCATATAAAGCTTTGTTTAATTTACATACCTGATCTTTACTCTTGTCTTCAACAAATCCTTCAGGCTATTCAATGTAAATTTGTTCTTCTAGTATAGCATTCAAAAATGCAGATTTAACATCCATTTGATATACCTTGAAATTTTTGAAAGCAGCATATGCCAACAATGTTCTTACTCCCTCAAGTCTAGCCATAGGTGCAAAAGTCTCACCATAATCTATTACATCAACATTTGTGGTCATCTTGAAAGAAGCATTTGCATCATCAAGGTGCAAGAAATTTCCATTCTTAGAGCTAACCTCTACTATATATTACCATATTTTCCTTTCATATTCAAGTAAATTCAATGTCAAGTTTAATTCCAAAATGGAGGTTTGACCTAGGAAAACCCCTTTCTAGGTAACATTTTCTCTATTTTTTGTGTGTAGGAATAGGTGGCGAACTTAAAAGAACATGTATAGGCTAATTAAGAGGAGAGCTATAGTTTCCAATTCGTTGGAGCTAAAATTTTTGGAACTTTGCTAATTAGATCGACCCAATCTTAGGACTCTGTCAATCAAATAAACCTAGCTCTCCCATTTCTACCTCAAATTAGGACTACAGGTTAGTCCCAATCTTCTTTGTTATGTCCATTTTCTAATATCAATCTACCAATTTATAATCTCTATGTGCATGATTTCATTCATTTACTCATTTTCAAGTACCCCACATTAAAGGATCATTGCATATACTTTGTGCTTAACTATTATTGAGCCTAGTGGAACATCCTCCTTCCAATGGCAAGGTAGCGTATATAAATAGGTCCCTTGTTTTCATAAATAAAATTGGAATCCTATTCCCCAACCTTACAGTTACCTCCCAACCATACGACTGTATGAAAATCTTCCCCTAATGGGAAGCTCACATAGTAAATCAAATACAATAAAAATAGATTACAAGATATCAACTTAATATACATTTATAGTCATAATAATATAGTAAGTTCCTATGGCCGGTTTACACAACACAATTATTCTCTTTTGGAATAAATTTTTCGTGGGAATGGAGACTCACTCATCAGAGAATTTAATATCATACAACATATCTATAAAATTATCTTGTATACTCCAAATCTCATAAGCTCTCCTCACAAACATTTCTCTTTAGCAACTCATAATATCCATTGCCCAATTCCATAGCTACAATGATAGAGTACACATAACTAATACATAATTATTGTGTGTTAATACCCAAATCCTTCCTAATGAGAACAACACCCACTCAAACTCCTTGATATGGTGGACCCTCCACTCTTGAGAGAAATTTTACCACAACATAATATTCTCCAAGCACTACAAATCATGATATTTCTACACATCTCACACATATAAAGTTTTTCCAAACATAAAAAAATGCAATGTTTATAGCATCACTCACATGTGATGCAAGTTTGACATAAACAACATTTACACCTACAATAAATAGTTTTTTCTAAACATACATATTACTCAAATAAAACTTTTTAAAATTCAGTTTTTTAATAAAATAATAGCTATTAGAAGGAACTATAAAATTAAATGGTTGTGTATATGAAGAGTTAGAATCACATCTTGAGACACTTAGCAAGTATTTTACAAGAAATTCCTCCATGTGCACTCACTATTGGTGAGTTGTGAATGATTTTATCCTCTCTCAAAAACCCAAAAGCTAAATTTTAGGATGGAATGAGGTGGTGACACCTCTCACAACCTCTCCCAACTATCTTCCAATTTGGTCACTACTGAAAAATGGTGATTCAAGGAGGTTTAAAAGTAATTTTAACAAAAATATTTAATTTGAAGATGCCACTTACCCACAGTCCCAATAAGTTTAGACATTTAAAATTAATAAAAATACCTAAACATATTCACGTATAACTTATATAGACCCATCAGAAAATAACTATATAGACCCATCAGAAAATAACTATCACAAAAATCAAATACTCAAGTAGACACACTTTCTACACAAGATTGAGCTCCACATAAAAATAACACTAGTTTCATGTAAAAATATACTCTAGATATGCATCACACAAAATATAATCACATTACAACAAAGTTTACATTACATATGACCTTAGTCACCCATATGGACTAAGCTCAACTTAACTAGGAGAGCATAATTGGATTTACTATATGACCCCAATTCTCATCGACAATATGTTTCCACACTCTAGCATATTTATTAGTTTTTAATATATTATAATCATATTTGAAACCTCAATAAAATTATATTATTTTTTCATATATTTATTTACACATTTCTAATAAAATATTCTAATGTATTCATAATTCACATATATTTTCATTTATCAACTAAGTCACATTTAAAAAATAATAATTCATAACTTTCACATATTTTGAAATCAAATCATAAACAACTCCACATAAAGAAATTACATAAAATAAAACCATCTAATATCTCATTATACATATGGGTTACATCACCCATAATTGGAATCAATTATGAATGCAACATAACTCAAGTACCATCAAAATCAATATGATCCATTACATCATAATACTCATAATATATTAGTGAAAAAACTATCTACTAGATGACCATAATAGTAGAAAATAAATGATATGGTAATGATTCATCACACCAAGATCTCTAACAATTCTGGTTTTCATAGAATTTGATTGATTTTTTTTCGTACTTGTCATTAGGCTAGTACTATTGCAATTGGCTGGACCAAATTTTCATTAATGCGTTATTATTCAATTGGTTTCCACCAATTATATCTATGAATTTTTTCTTTTCATTTTTTCTAAAAAAAAATTCAATTGTTAAGATGCATGATTTTTAAGTTTTCAAATTTGAGAAATTGTTTTTCTTCAATCTAATTGGCTCAAATAATTTGCATCTTATTACCGGATTTCCCTGATCCACTTTCTACATGAGTTTTTTTAGCCAAATTTTAGATCATTAATATCATATTATTGATTTTATTTTTATTAATTCTTTATTTACTATATTACTTACTTTATTGATTTTGTTTTGTTACTGCACACATACACTTGACTTTCACTTATTCATAATTTTACAAAGAATAATCAATTTAGAAAGATTAAAAAAACATACACTATTATTTTATTTTTTATTTAAAAAATTCATATATATTTTAAATCTTTAATTTTAGAAAGTGACAATAAAATACATTTCAATAGCTATTTTTAAATATATAAACATATGCATAGTTAAAATATTATTATTTGTTTGTTAGAGTTAAATTTAGCATTGTAAAATTTTGGTAAAAATATTTTAATTTTTTGGCTTTGTAAATTCTCCATCTTGTCAAGAAAGAATCTCAACATTGAATAGATTATTGAGATATGTTATTCAAACTCAAAATCTATTGGTATTATGGATGTGTTGCATTGGTTTTGTCATTGATGTCAACACCTATCAACACTTGTCAACACTTATCAGCAATGGAGATCTTTGGTTACGTTCACCGGCATACTCAGTGACTTATGCACAATCACCAGTATTTGGCTCACTGATAGGTTATATTGTTCATCGGTACTGAGGATGATCTGTTATAATCCAGAGATTACTTGGTTATGTCGAAGACATGGTTTGGACACTTGGTTTTGGTGATTTTGTTATTGGCCTAATCGAGTTTGCATATTTGTTGTTACCAACAAATAGGTCTAGGTTATGGACCGGCAAGTGATATCTATTCCAGATCAACATGGCACATTATGGAGATGATTTATTGATTGGTTACTATTGTAAATGCATTGAGCTGACATGATGCATCACATATTGATTCATTTGTAATTGATTTAATTGTAATATTCTTAGAGAACTGACCTACACATTTGGTCTTAGGTTTTGGTATATATGTAAGATCTCATTTGTGAGATTAGGTAGAGGAAGTGAAAAAGGATTGTAATAAGGTATATGTGAATATAAGAAGAGCTATACACAGACATCATTTGAAGATTAAAGGAAGGTATGAAGAAGACAATCAAAGCTTAACTGGTATTGAATCCAGCATATGAAGATGTTATTCTGATCTATACATTATCATTGGATTTAACCATCCAATTATAGTCAGTGTGACTCTCATTTTGTGATTGAGAAGTGAGCTCTAGGCAGTTGGCCTTTCTTCATGTGCAGACCACATTTGTACACACATACTATCTGTAGTAGTATCATTTGATTGTGGGTAAGGTTTCCCACCATGGTTTTTCCCCTTATAGGGTTTCCACGTACAAATATCTATGTTATGTGTTGTGGATGTTATTTCTCTTTCTGTTTCATGCATTAAACTTTACCTATACTATTATTAACTATTAAACTATCAACTGGCATTATGTTTGGTTTACCGGTATTATGCATCAAGTTTGACTAAGTTATATTTGGGTTGAAATTAATAGACAACTTATTCACCCTCTCCCCCCATCCCTCTCAGTTTCCTTCGGGTCCTAACAATTGGTATCAGAGCTAAGTCCTCATTTTGCAGAAGTTTAATAGCTTGAGGAGATTCTATGGCAACTAACTATTTTAGGAAGGACAATCTGAAGCTTGATGGAACTAACTATGGTATTTGGAATATCAGAATGGAGACACATTTGAATTGCATTGGAAGAGACATATGGGATGTTACAAAGAATGACTATGTTGGTCCTACATAGAGCTAGCATAATCCTCCTCCTTGGCTAAAGATCAAGAGAATGATTTCAAAGCAAGACAAGAACTTTTGAGCGCATTGTTAGATCAGCAAATCATGGGATTATCAGACCGATGTACTACTAAATCTATTTGGGATAAATTGGAGACATTGAATGAAGGTGATACCATTGTCGAAATTGCAAAACTGGAATGCTTTCGAGTTAGGTATAAAAAATCTGAAAATGGAAGAAGATGAAAGGGTTTTTTCTTTTATGGAAAGAGTCAATGAATTTTTTTTGGTATACAATGTTGTGGAGGATTCTTATGAAGATGAAATTTTTTCTAAAGTTTTAAGAGCATTGCCACTGACATACAAAATGAAAGTAACTGCTATTAATGAATTGAGAACAATGCCTAATACATCAGTATCTAGAGATACCTTGGTTGGAAAACTTCCAGCTTTGAACTTGAGGAATTTGGTCATGTTGCTACAATTAAGATAGATTTAGCTGTTAAAGAATCATCATCTACAACATCATCATCATCGTCATCTGAGAAATCTGACTGGTAAGAACTTTATGGAAGAGAACTTGAAGAAATCAGAAGAGAGAATGAACAACTTGAAGAGCTTGAAGCACTATTTGCAAGGAAAATGCCTAAAGGTCCAGTTGGAAGTAAGTACAAAGGTAAAGCACCATTTAAATGTTTTAACTGCAATAAAATTGGTCATATGGCATCTAGGTGTCCTAATAGACATGCAAGATTGAAAGAAGAAGCTAAAAAAACATACAAGCCTAACCCTCAATATCAGAGATATAGATTTAAGAAGAATAGAGACAAATCATGTTACTATGTTGATGAAGGAGTCACTGATGTTTCTAATGAGGAATCGACAAACAATAGATGGGATTTTGCTGCAATAATAGAAGATCAATCGACACCTACTATACAACTAGTAGAGCAGGCCCTGGCAGCTAAGATTGAAGAAAAGGATGAATGGATCATTGATTATGGATGTTCACATCATATGACTGGTGATAAAAGTAAATTCTTAACCTTCCAGGAATACAATGGAGGTCTAGTAAGATTTGGGGATGATAAAGCTTGTTTGATCAGAGGAAAAGGCACTATATCTTTTGATGGTAAGCACAATACTGACAACGCTTATTATGTTGAAGATTTGAAACATAATCTTTTGAGTGTTGGTAGACTAGTTGAAAAGGGATTTCAGTTACAATTCAAGAATGGTAAATGCAAAATCATGAATAGAACTGGTTTGGAAATTGCAACCGGTAATCAAACTAGAGGTAATATCTTTCACTTGAATAACAATGAGAAGACATGCTTGATTGCACATATTGATGAAATTTTTTTATGGCACAAGAGATTTTGTCATGTAAATTTTGATTGCAATGTGAAGATCAGTACTACTAAGGTAGTAAGGGATTTAACTAAGATTGTAAAACCTCACAATCCGGTATGTAAGGAATGTCAATTTGGAAAGAAAGTTAGAGAAACTTTTAAGAGTATTCCAGAAAATCCAATAATGTTCTTGATAAAATTCATACTCATTTATGTGTTCCGGCAAGAACTAGAAGTTTACAAAGAGAGATATTTTATGCTAATCATTGATAATTATTCTAGAATGTGTTGAGTTACTTTTCTCAGGGAGAAATTAGAAGCTTTTGGGAAATTCAAACTATTCAAGGCAATGGTAGAGAATGAAACCGGCAAGAGAATCAAATTTTAAAGATCAAGTCAAGGAGGTGAATTCAAATCCAAGGAATTTAATACATTTTGTGAAGTGAATGGAATCAGAAGACATTTATCAACACCTTGGACACCCTAGCAAAATGGATTTGTGGAAAGGAAGAACATAACTATTCTAGATGCAACTAGAAGCATGATATCAGAAGAAAACCTACCTCATGTGTATTGGAGAGAAGTAGTGAATACAACAGTTTACACATTCAACAAAGTTCACATCAAAGGTGAAAGCGGTAAGACCCCTCATGAACTATGGTTTGGTAATACTCCTCTTAAATATTTCAGAATATTTGGAAGCAAGTGTTATATTAGGAGAGATGATTATATTGGTAAATTTGATCCTAGAAGTGATGAAGGAATATTTATTGGTTATTCATCTAAGAGCAAGGCATATAGATTTTTTAGTAAGAGATTGCAGAAAATCATTGAGAGTGCAAATGTGAAGATTGATGAACAATTTAGAGGTAATTTAAGGTGTATGGACTCTGAACCAGCAGTTGAGATAATCACAAATGAACCTACACTGAATGCACCGGTACAGAATGTTGACCCAGTCACATTTGCATCAATCTAAGAATTCCATGGTGACTAAAGAACAACAACAACTGAATACACCCAGGTATGTAAGATTGAATCACTCTGAAAGTTAGATAATTGGGAATAAGTATCAAGGTGTAATGACTAGAGGAAAACTGGAAAATGAAGAAGTATGTCTAAATTCTCAAATTGAACCAGCATTAGTTAATGAGGCGTGTGAAGATAAACATTGGATTAAAGCTATGAAAGATGAATTGGAACAAATTGAAAAGAATAGCACATGGACTTTGGTTCCCCAACCTAAAAAAAAATGTAATTGGAACTAAATGGGTATTTAGAAATAAACTTAATGAAGATGGTAAGGTAATCATAAACAAAGCAAGATTAGTGTGTAAGGGATATTCACAAAAAGAAGAAATTGATTACAATGAAACCTTTTCACCGGTAGCCAGAATTGAGGAAGTCGGACTATTTCTAGCATTTGCAGCACACAAGAACTATAAAGTATATCAAATGGATGTTAAATGTGCATTTCTAAATGATCTTGAAGAGGAAGTTTACATTAAACAACCTGATGGATTTTCTCTAACAAATGACAAAGATATGGTTTGTAGGTTAATGAAAGCTTTATATGGATTAAAGCAAGCTCCTAGAGCTTGGTATGCTAGATTGGACAAATATCTTTTGAAGCTTGGTTACACTAAATGTAATGTTGACAACAACTTATATTTCAAAGTGACTAATGATGACATCTTGGTTATTGAAGTTTTTGTTGACGATATAATTTTTGGAGGAGAAGATGGATTGTGTAAATACTTTTCTAATAAGATGCAGGAAGAATTTGAAATTTATATGATTGGGGAGATAAAATTCTTTTTAGGATTGCAGATTCCATAGACTGATAAAGGTATATTCATATGTCAATCTAAGTACTTGAAGGAACTACGTATGGAAAACTCTAAATCGGTAAGTACTCCTATGACTACAACTTATAAACTATCATTGAAGGATGAATCAACACCTATTAATCTGACAAGATATAAATCTATGATTGGAGGTTTACTGTATTTGACATAAACAAGACCTAATATTATGGATGCAGTATGTATTGTTTCAAGATTTCAAAGTAATCCTAAGGAAAATCATGAATCAGCAGTGAAAAGGATTTTCCGGTATCTACAAGGCACAACAAATCTTGGTTTATGGTATCCTAAAGATGAAAATTTTGATTTATGTGCATACACAGATGCAAATTGGGCAAGAGATGTAGATGACAGAAAGAGCACCACCAACGGAGCATTCTTTCTTGGTAGCAGATTGATTTCATGGTTGAGCAAGAAACAGAGTTTTACATCATTATCAACAGCAGAATCTGAATATGTTGCAGTAGCAACTAATTGTACTCGGGTATTACAAATTAAGCAAATGTTGAAGGACATAAAGGTAAAATGCAAAGAACCTATAATCATTTACTATGATAATATGGCAGCAATATATATATCGAAGAATCCAGTATTTCACTCTAAAACTAAACATGTTTCTATCAAATTCAAATTTTTGAAAGAGAATGTTGAAGCAAAAGAAGTGAAATTGGTTTATGTGAATACTAAAGAGCAGATTGCAAATATCTTTACTAAGCCTTTGCCTAAGGAAACTTTTGAATATCTCTGAGAGGAGCTTGGGGTTATACCCTCACCGGTAGAAACTTAGACAGTTGAAGCATGGCATTAGACTGGCAGGGATTAACAAAGAAATCTTTTTCCGGCTTTGATGAAGGAGAGCTACTTCTTAGGGAGAGTAGTTGGTTATAACAATTGGTATTTGTAATTAGTTATATGAACTAGTTGTATCTGGTTTCTGTATTGTGTTGGCATTTGATGTCAAAGGGGGAGAGATATCTATGGAAAAACACATTATCTTTTCGGGAGAGATTATACCTAATAGGAGAGATATTATGTATTTTGATTTCTGGTAATTGATCTCTTTGGCAGATTGTTGGTTTTTGGTTTTTGGTATTTATGCTTTGGCACTTAGATAGTTTTTCCATCTTGTGTTGCCATCAATGCCAAAGGGGAAGATTATTGGTATTATGGATGTGTTGCATTGGTTTTGTCATTGATGTCAACACCTATCAACACTTGTCAACACTTATTAGCACTAGAAATCTTTGGTTACGTTCACTAGCATGTTCAGTGACTTATGCACAGTCCCCGATATTTGGCTCACCGACAGGTTATATTGTTCACTGGCATTGAGGATGATCTGTTATCACCTGGAGATTACTTGGTTATGTCAAAGACATGGGTTGGCCACTTGGTTTTGGTGATTTGGTTATTGGTCTAATCGAGTTTGCATATTTGTTGTTACCAGCAAATAGGTCTAGGTTATGGACCAACAAGTGTTATCTATTCTAGATTAGCACGACACATTATGGAGATTATTTATTGATTGGTTATTATTGTAAATGCATTGAGTCGACATGATGCATCACATATTGATTCATTTGTAATTGATTTAATTGTAATAGTCTTAGTGAGCCGACCTACAGATTTGGTCTTAGGTTTTGGTATATATGTAAGATCTCATTTGTGAGATGAGGTAGAGGAAGTGAAAAAGGATTGTAATAAGGTATATGCGAATATAAGCAGAGCTATACACACAGACATCATTTGAAGATTAAAAGAAGGTATGAAGAAGACAATCAAAGCTTAACTGGTACTGAATCCAGCATATGAAGATGCTATTTTGAGCAGTACATTATCATTGGATTTAACCATCTGATTGTAGTTAGTGTGACTCTCATTTTGTGATTGAGCAGTGAGCTCTAGGTAGTTGGCCTTTATGCATGTGCAGAATCCATTTGTACACACATACTATCTGCAGTAGTATCATCTCATTGTGGGTAAGGTTTCCCACTGTGGTTTTTCCCCTTACAGGGTTTCCACGTACAAATATTTGTGTTATGTGTTGTGGATGTTATTTGTCTTTCTGTTTCATGCATTACACTTTATCGATACTGTTATTAACTATTAAACTGTCAACCAGCATTAAGTTTGGTTTACCAATATTATGCATCAAGTTTGATTAAGTTATATTTGGGTTGAAATTAATAGACAACTATTTCACCCCCCCTCTCCCTCTCAATTGCCTCTGGGTCCTAACAAAATTATGTAATATTAATTTAAATGTAGATAGATGTTTTTTTGGACTTGATTTTTATAATAGCTTTAATTAAGTGGAAATATGTTGAAAAAAAAATTCTTTCTCAATTTTTATTTTTATTTTTTAATTTTATTTAAATTATTGTGTTATTTATTACATTTATCATGTTAGATTCATGATAAGAAATATTTTTTATTTTTTATTATTGTTTATTAAATAGTTATGTTATCTTTAAATTACAAGTGAATAGTTAGTTATTTTATTTTTTATTTAAAATATTTTATTAATACTTCTATTTGAATAATTATTTTATTTTGTAATAGTAATATAATAAATATTTTTCTTACATCTAGATTCAACCCCAATATTTTTTAAGTTAGGACTAAATGAGATTAAACACCAACAATAAATAAATTGAACCTTAACCCTAATCACAACCCTAAACCATATGAAACCATAACCCTAACTTTAAATGAAAATGAATCCTTACCCTAACTCTAAACCAAATGTAATTCTAACCCTTAAACAAATAATTAATCATAAACTAACCCTAAAATAAACTAAATCCTATTCCGAATATTAAATGCTAATCCCAAACTAGACTAAACCCTAATCATAAACCTAATTGAATATTCTACCAAATTAAATTGTAAAATATCATAATAAGTATATCTTTTGATACCTTAAATTAAACTAAATCAAATTATTAATATACTTTTTATAATAACTTAAATTTAAACAAATAAAATTAACTAAATAGTATATTTTAACAACTTAATAATTAAATCAAATAAATTAATGTAAACTAAGTCATATAAATTAAATTAAATTAAACTATTTTTTTTTTTCAAATAAAGGGGTAAAAACTTTATTAAAAATCAGAAAACAACATTACACAAGAAAACCAGAGCCATAAGGCTCTAGAAGAGAACAACAAACCCAACTAGAAATCATCTAGCTACATAACTATCCATATCCTCAGCAAAGATCTTATGCAAGTCCTAACAATAGTCAAGGGAAAGATGCTCCCAACCCTCAACTTTCCAATCATCACCATGATCCGAAGCCCACTTAGCCAAACAATCCGTTGGTCTATTCCATTCACAAGGAATGTGGATGAGAGACACCCTCTCCATCATAACACTAATTTGCAAAATCTAGTGCACAATCCCTGCCAGCTACCAATTAATCCCACTCACCTTCTGCTCAATCAACAGATTAAGAATAATCTGTGAATTTGGTTCACAGATAACCTTACACCACCCTAGCTCATATGCATGCTCCAGGGCATAGAAAATTGCTAGTCCCTCCATAAAATTATTAGACTAGTACCCTTTATGTATTGAAAAGAAGAAAACCACATCCCCCATACAATCCATACCAACACCCCCAATCCCAGAAAGACCTAGATTACCCCGAGAGGAGCCATCAATGTTAATCTTATGGAATCATCCTGAGGGGGCAACCATCTTCCCACCCTTTGAACCTTTTTCTTAGCATGTCTACCTCTCCTGACACATGCTGAGATAGGAGATATATCCTGCAAACCCAACCTACTCACAATATCAGCCTCACCTCTATCCAGAGGAAAATTTACCTCATATTTAGCTTCCATCATCTCTTAGATCATTCCAATTATTCTATTCCACACTTTTTGAACTAACAGTCTAACTTCCCTAAAGATCCTCCTATTCCTCTCTAGCCAGATCTACCAAAGTATGAAAATGGGCCCAATGTGCAAGACAGTACGGAGAAAAGAGGACACAATAGGAGTCCTGCCCAAACCACTCCAAAACTCCACTAAAGAATCTGCGTGAACATAGGGGTGCTTCCACACCACCCACTAGTAATGTCAAAGTAGCAACGAGAAAGGGCATTTAATGAACAGGTGTGAGGAATCCTCCTCTCTATTACCACACAAACACAGATGGAAGGCACATGGAGCCCATGCTTGTGAATATTATCCCAGATTAGACATCTATTCAAAGCCGAAGTCTAATCAAAACAGTTACACTTCGACCAAGAGAAATTGTTCCAAACATATTTCCACTAGTGCACCTCCCTCCCCTCCAAGTGATGGAACAACAGCTCTTGGTACCCACTCGCAATAGTAAGAACACCCTTAGGATTTGAGGATCAAGCAAGTAAATCCCTATCCTTAATGGAACTACAGTGTCTACTAGCCAAAATTCCATGAAGCTCAATGCAATCTTCCTCCATATCAACAACTGGTCATTCATTAGGAACCTTCCATTGCACCATCTCCAGTTGCCCACACCTATAAATAGACTTAAAGTCATTCACTCTAGACCACCGTGCTTCCAGGAACCTTTGGCAAAGATTCACTAAATTAGGAGACTGATCAATAATGGGGGGATATCCATCCCAAGAATCAAAACAAAATAGAACCTCTTCCCCCTTTTATAGATCCAAAAAAGTCCTTTATCAATGCAGCCCCTTTCTTGAGAGTACTCCAAATCGTAGAGCCTTTTCCCACAAGTGGATATTTTGGGATTTCCTCCATTGGGATCCTCTGCATATACAAAATCCTAGCCCAACCTCTATCCTATTCAACACACCACCTCCAGTACAATTTAGCCACCAAAGCCTCTCCAAATAAAGAAGACATCTTTAAGCCAAGCCCATCCAACTATTTTGGGCTACACACCAAGTCCCATTTGACAAGACTCCATTTATAGGAGGACAGGTTGCCTACCCATAATAATTGCCTTGCCAAAGAATCCAATTCCTTCACAAACCACTTTGGGGCCACTTGGACCATACACCTATAAATTGGAAGAGCATGAACCACAGACTAGATTAGTTGAACCCACCCAGCAAAGGATAACCATCTATGAGTCTAATGTTCAACCTTCATGCAAATTTTGTCCAAAATACCCTATCAAGAGTCCCTACAAGGATTACTAGTAGAAATAGGAATACCCAGGTAAGTCAAGGGAAGACAACCCACCTGGAATCTCAAGATATGAGCAATCCTCAGCTGAATAGTTCTAGGTGTGTTAAAGAAGAGAATGGAAGATTTATCCTCATTGGTCAACTGGCCAAAAGCAACAAGATAGGCATCCAAGATTTTATGCAGATTTATAGCTTCTCTGATCCTAGCCAGTCCCATAAGGGTTGTATCATCCACTAACTACAAATGGGACTGAGGAGGTATGTCATTACCCCAACTCCAACCATGAATAATAACCAATCCCACATTATACTTAATCAATCTCCACAGACCCACAGCCAAAAGAATGAATAAGTATGGGTAAAGAGGGTCCCTCCGACAAAGACCCCTGGATGCACCAAACAACTTAGTATGATCTTCGTGAATTAGCACAAAGAATGAGGTAGACAAAACACAACTCATAACCCACTAGATCTATTCATCAGCAAAACCAAAGGCCCTAAGAATCTTCTGGAGAAAGGACCATCAAACTCTATCATAAGCCTTTTCCATGTCCAGCTTGATAAACATAGCTTTTTCCTTGGAAGCTGTCATAGAATGAATGGTCTCAGTAGCGATAGCCACTCCATCCAAGAATTGACAGCCCTCCACAAACCCACTGTGCTCTTCAAAAATGACCTCCCAAGCAAATTCTTTAACCTTTCCACTATCAGCTTACAAATAATTTTATAAATCACATTATAGAGAGAAATAGGACAGAACTGGCCTAACTGGTCAACCCCATCACACTTGGGGATGAGCACAATGAAAGTTACATTCAAAGCCCGAAGTATCTTCTTACTCCTCTGGGACTCTTGGACCACCTCCAATAAGTCAAATTTGATATATCCCAGAATTCTTGATAGAACTCAATCGAAAACCCATCCGGTCCAAGAGCCTTCTCCTTCTTCATGTGAAAAAAAATCCTCTCAAGTTCATCCAACAAAATAGGTCCCATAAGCTACTCATTCATCTCCCTAGTAAGTAGAGAAGGAACACAAGAAAGAACCTGATTTTCCTCTTCTAATTCCCCCTGAGAATCCTCACAAAAAAGGGACTAGAAATACTGCATAGACACCCTAGATATCTCCTGCAAGGATAAACACTGCTTACCTCTATCATTAACCAGAACAGGGATCGAATTGCCATGTCTTCTTACTTTCACTGAATTGAAAAAGAATGCAGTATTCTTATCCCCCACTTGAAGCCAATCAATATGAGCTCTATGTTTCTAGTAGATTTCCTCCCTAAGCTCCCACTCCTCTAAAACCTTGACTGCCCTGACTTCATCCCTAAGCAAGGCTTCTGACAATCCTTGCTCTCTTATCTCTCTAGTAATGAAATTTAACTCTAATTAAGTAGTTGCCTTAGCATGAAAAATATTACCAAAACACTGATGATTCCACCGTTTAAGCTAAAACTTAACAAATTGCAGCTGCTTGGCAAAAGTGTACATGGTAGTGCCAAAGACTGGTCTCCCTTTCTTCCACTACTCTGCAACCTAAACCTGCAAAGAAGAATCTCACAACCACATAATTTGGAATTTGAATGAAGAAATTTGAGCGACCTGAGCAGAAGAGGACACCAATTTTATGGGCAAGTGGTCCAAACCTTTCCAATCTAAAATCTCAGAGCATATGGACCATCCCCCACCAACCCAAAAACTAGAAACTAAAAAGTGATACAGCCTCTCCACAATCCAATACTCCCCTAATCTCCTGTTGTTCCAAGTGAACAGACCATTATCAGGCTTGATGTCAACAAGATTCAAGGTTGATATACTACCCCAAAGAAGGAAGGAAGAAGGCTCCAACCACATAACACCACCCTTCTTCTCACTCAACCTGAAGATGGCATTGAAATCACCCACCATAATCTATAGATGAAAAAGGAAAAAACCCACTCATGAAAGTAATATGAGACCACAAATTGTGCCTATCTTGAAGATTAGTGGGGGAATAAATGTTAGTAAGCAAGACATATTCCCCAGTCAAAAGACTAGAGGCAACCCTAGATAAAGATGATTTGGAAGAAACCCACCATATAGGATGAATACTTAAGGGGTTCCAAAGTAACGGGTTCCAAAGAAAAGACACACCTCCAAAGGAGCCAAATACCCCAATACACTGACATTGGTCTCTCCCCCAAAGCTTTGGCACTAGACCCAACATACTTTCCACAGATAATTTAGTTTCCTCCAAGAAAAGGACATCACGAGAATGACTCCTTACCAAATCCCAAACAACTTTTTTTCTAGGGCCATTGTTCAAGCCCATCACATTCCATGAAAGCACAATCATTTTGGGGGATTAAAAAAATGAGTATCTAGAGTCTTCATTGACCCTGACTCAACCAAATTATCCCCCATCAATTTGATCTTATCTAAGTCCTTTTTGTCAGCCTTCGAAATCTTCTCTGTTGCTTCCTTTTTAATGTCTTTTTGAAGAAGATCCAAATGTGAAGAGATCTTATTACTTTTAACCCCAGTAGAGTCAAACCAACCATCTTCACTTCAGCACTAGAGATGGATCCCTTCTAAGCCAAAACCTACTGATCCATCTCCATCTGTTGACTTCCAACCTCCTGTAGACCTTGGGTAGGATCCAAGTTCACACTATCAGGCATCAACCCTACTGCACTATGATCCAAAGGAATCATCCCCAGATTCACCTCCTACTGGCTAAGGTCATCCAAGGCTTCAAATCTGTTAAAGGTATCCTCCTCCTGTCTCTCCTACAAAGACCTCTTTTGACCCCGGTTCCTATTCTTAGTCTTAACTAGGACAAAACCATTAGCACCCACAACCTCACCAGACATGGAAGCTTTTCCTTTATTAGCCCCATCAAGGTTACAGGAAGGCAGTTGAGATTGATGCTCAACTGGTTTAGACCTAGGGCACTTGCGTTGCAAATGACCATACTCATGACATAGACAACACCAAAATGGTAAAGTCTCATTATCAAGCTACAGGATCCAAGAGTAAGAGCCCACACACATATCTATAGCATCTGACAATTGATTACTAAGATCAATTTCAACACAGATACATGCAAATTCATTACCTATCTCCCCAAGGTTTGTGTTGAAGATCCAATAGGCTTCCCAATCAATGAAGCTAGCATTCGCATCACATCCTCCCAAAAACATTCCACTAGAAATAGAGGTAATCGAACCCATATTGGGACTCGATTCAAGAGCTCCTCCGAAGGGTTAAAACCTACATGCCAAGGTTTAATGAACAACCCCACCTAGTTATAAAAATACAGGCCTCCTTCAAAGACCCTATTGCGATCATCCATACAATTAAAATTAATCATGAAATAATTGCTAGCCAACAACATAATATCTATTTCCCCTTCTAGCACCCAATTCCTCTGAGTCCAATTCTCTAAAAACTGCAGAGAAAGCCTCATCCCCAAAAAATTCCAATATAACTAGTGTTTTGAAAAGTATTCAACATCTTCGGCTATCATCTCCAGAGGAATTACCAATTTCCGCCTCTCACTACATCTCTCCAAACAACCATTGATTTTCTTAATCTGAGAGCCATCAGGCATACTAGCACTACCAAACCCCGAATCTGAAACAAAAAATATTATTATCAAAGGTCTTAATACCTTGAGATGGGGATTTCTAACCCTACACTACACAAAAATCCATGTCGGGTGATGCCCCAGAAGCCTCTCCTCCAGATCTAGACATCGCACCTCACAACAAACCCACACCCCAAAGGGAAATGAAATAGGAAACCACACACCCTAGCAATACACTGAACACACACAACACCTAAGTACCACCAAAGAGAAATATGGATCAAAGCCCCCCTCCTCACACTGCAAACCCCTCGATGTTGCCACATACCCTAGAAACCTTGCACAACCCACCCAAACACCACCACCGTCGCTACTCAAACAAATCACTTGCCACCAATCGCTCAAACATCTTTGTTCCTCCCTGCGAAAGCCACTACACCCCTCCTCTGTGCACCTGCAAACAAAGGATGATCACGGGCTAGGGCATGAAAGCCCTAGATCGACACACAATATCCTGCTTCGCTATCCCATGAAAACAATCTCAAGTAGTCCCCCTTTTAAACTAAATTAATTAACTTAAATTACATAAATTAAAATATTTTAATACTATAATATTATATTAATAATAAAATTAATTTAGTATTTTATTCAAAATCAAATTGAATGCTAAACCTTAACCTAATTTAAGACTTAACCAAACTAAACACTAATAATTTATCTTTAGTTTTGACAATTTGACTCTAAACCAGATTGTACCATAATATTAACACTATACCAATTAAATCCTAACCATAAACCAAATTTAACCCTAACCCTAAAAGTAACCTTAACCATGATAACAATAAACTCAATTCAATTGTAAACAAATTTTACCCTTAACCAAACTCAAGCTTCAACCTATACAAGATTGACCCTAAACCCTAAATCAAATCTAACTATTAACCAAATTAAATCTTAACCCTTATCCTAATTAAACACGTAAATAGATTGAACCCTAATCTTAAATAAACTCTAAACTAGAGTGAACCCTAATCCTATATGAACACTAAGCTAGATTGAACAGTAAAACTAAATGAAATTATACCCTAACCTTAATACTAAATAAAAAATTGTACCTGAACCATAATACTAAATCAAATTTAACACTAACCTTGAATACTCACATTAAATTTATATTACAATTAGGGTTATAATTTAACAATAGCTACTATTATATTAGCACTAAAGTTTTGGTAAAATTAGGATTAAAATTTAATAATGGCTTCATTTCAATTTTAATTTTGATTTAACTTAATTTATATATATATATATATATATATATTAAGATATTTTTATTAAAGTTAAAATATCTCAATTATAAAATAATTTATTCTTTAAAGTTTATTAAAAAAATTATTTAGAAATAAATTATTAAACTTTTAAATATAAGTTTATCTATTTAAATTCCTTTTTTTGGTATTACAAATGATTAATACACTCTTTAGTTACAACTGTGCAAATACCCTTTGGGGATAAACATAGGTGTGAAAAATTGATTTCTAAGCCTCTCTTTTGTTTACTCCATTTTTTTTTATAGAAAGGGTAAAAACTTTATTGAAATTCAGAAGAAAGCAATACAAGGAAATCAAGATACAAATGCTCCTAAAGAGAGCAACAACTACACCTAAAACAAGTGACACCCTCAACCACTACCAAAGCCACCATTATCCTCCACTAAGATCCTCTCCAAGACTTGATAATAAACCAGGGGTAGTTTCTCCCATTCCTCAATCTTCCAACTATTGGCATTCTCCAAATCCCACTTGGTCAAACAATCAACAATCCTATTCCACTCACACAGAATATGGATAAAAGAAACATCTTCCATCCTCAAGAAAATCTGTAAAATTTATTGAACAACCCTAGCTAATTGCCATCTAACATCATTTACCTTTTGATTAACCAACAAATTCACCATGACTTGTGAATAAAATTTACAAATAGCCTTGCACCATCCTAAGCCATAAGAACAATCAAAAGCGACTAGAATTGCTAATCCCTCCATAAAGTTGTTAGTATGCTGCCCTTTATGAATAGAGAAGAAGAACACCACCTCACCCCTGCAATCTCTACCAACACCTCCTATCCCAACAGGCCTAGGATTGCCATGAGCATGACCATCTATGTTAATCTTCAAGAAGTTCACTGGGGGAGGTTTCCAATTGCCCTCCCTTTGAATAATCTTCTTAGCATGTCTATTTATTCGAAACAAGCAGAGCTTGGAGACACCCCCTAAAAACCCATCCTATCAGTGATTTTTACATACTTTCTATCCAATGGGAGAATCAACTCACATTTAGCTTCAACTATTTCTTGGACCATCCCCCTAATTGTATGACATACTTGTTGGACCAGTAACCTCCCCCCCCCAAAAAAAAAAATCCTATAATTCCTTTCTAACCATATTTACCAAAGAATGAAACTAGGCCCAATACACCAAACAATCTGGAGAAAAGAGGTCATAGTAGGAGGTTTACCCAAACTATTCCATAATTCCACAAGGGAGGTAGCATGAACACATAGATGTTGCCAGCCATCCCACCAGAAGTGCCAAATATGTAGAGAGAAAGGGGAACGAAAAAAAAAATGTGAAGAGTCCTCTTCAACAATGCCACACAAAACACAGATGGAAGGGCCTTGAAATCCCCATTTATGAATATTGTTCCAAGTTAGGCATTTTTTCCATGCCACTATCCACATAAAGCAATTACACTTCGACCAAGAGACCTTATTCCACACAAACTTCCACCATTGGACCTCTCCCTATTAAGCCTATCAACCAATAGTTCCCAGTAACCACCTGCAACTGTATAAACCCCTTTAGGATTTGGGTACCAAGCAAGGACATCCTTGTCCTTAAGGGAGCTACAAAGTCTATCTGATAAAATTCTATGAAGCTCTACACAATCCTCTTCCAGACCAACCACCAGCCATTCACCTGGGGTTTTCCACCTCGTGACCTCCAATTGCCCACAAGGGACCATAGACTTAAAATCACTCACCCTTGACCACCCCGCCTCAAGGAAGTGCTGACAAAGGGTCATCAAATGAGGGTACTAAGAATCAATGGGGGAATAGCCATCCCAAGAATTTGACTAGAAAAGAGCCTATGTCCCCTTTTTACATATCAAAAATAAGCCTTCCTTAATCAACTTAGCTCCCTTCTTCAAAGTACCCCAAATCACCGAGCCTTTCCCTACAAGGGGATAGAGAGGAACCTCCTCCTTTGGAATCCCATGAAGATATTTATAAGTCAATATTTTTGCCCAAATTTGACCTTGTTCCATGCACCACCTCCAATATAGCTTAGCAACCAAAGCCATCCCTAACAAAGACGAATGCCTCAAACCAAGACCTCCAAACTATTTCGGACTAAACACCATAGCCCATTTGAAAAGGCTCCATTTGGATGAAGATAAGTTTCTAGCCCATAATAATTGTCAAGCCAAAGAATCCAATGTTGGCATTTTGATGATGTTTTGATTGTCATTGATGGACACACACTTTCTTGATGTATGAGTTATGCTCAACCAGTAATTGTTCCAACTGATATTGTGTATTATTGAATGTATAGTCTTTAGACTATCGATATTTTGTAGAAGATGGTTTACCAGTCATAGATTGACTGAAGATCCCAAGTGGTATGAAGACCCCAAGCGGTTCGAGGATCTCAAGCGGTACAAAGGACCGAAGTGGTAGTTAACTTTTGATCAAAACACTACGATCTTCCAGTCTTCATTTTTGACAACCAGTATATATCTGTGATGAGTTACCAACCGGTATTATTGTAATGTGTGATGAGTTATCATCCACCGACACTTTGGCGGTGTGTTTGTGTCATGTTACCAAATGTGTCTAGATGCACTATACCTAGGAACTTGCAGTCTAATTCTATTGGACCAACATGAAATCAGATTCCTTTATAAGGACATCATGTCTAGGGTTTGCATGTATGACATATAGAATAGAAAAGGTTAAGTACGATTATAGAAAAGATTAGGTATGTGTGAAGAGATAGAGTGTGGAGATATTGAAGAGTGTTCAGTAATGCTGAAATGCATTAACTATGAGCTGTCAAGGATCTAATTAAGCATACTCTAATATTATCTAGATCATTCACTTGTTGATTACTAATATCTTCAACAAGTCTAACAGGGTGGTTCACAACTATGGATCTGAAATCCTTTAACAAGGTATTCTTTAACAAGACTTATCTCCTAACAGAGATCTAGATTCCTAACAGGATCTATTCTGGTGAAGAACATTGTATGACCTTAACCAGTCTGAACTTAACCAGTCTGGTTACTATTCTGCAGATAGTTACTTGTGATTTTATGTTCACCGTGGTTTTTCCCATTTGGGTTTCCACATCAAATATCGTGTGTTATGGTGATTGTGCTTTTGTGGGTGAATGCTTTGTTTTCTATTTGGTTTGCACTTATCTTAACCGGTTTATTACTGAAACTGTTGCACCAGTTATCTGTTAAACTATTTAAAAGATTGATTACAGTATTTTTTGGTATACTAATTCACCCCCCCCCCTCTTAGTATTCATCAATTGGTATCAAAGCCAACCTTTCTATAAGTCTAATCACTTGGAAGGAGATATGGGGGAATAAAGTGTGAGGGAACTTACTTATCGTCTCACTCTGATTGAGAGAGCCTATGATGAGGTCAAAGTCAAGTATAAAGCCTCTTTGGCCAAAAGAAGAGAGCATGCTGAGAAATTGATGGAACTCACTGAAAAATAGCTCTTTTGATGAAGCTGACATGGATGCCCTAGTTGAAGAAGTTGAAAAACTGAATGAATCTAAAATCAATCTGAGAAGGCAATTGGAAGGACTGACTATAAGAATGAGTCATGAGCTTGAGAATAGGAGGAAATTTGAAGATCTGGTAAAACACAAAGATCATGAGATCTCCAAGCTGAAGCAAGAAATAAGTACCCTTACCGCTCATCTCAAGGAGACTAAAGTGGAAAAAGAAGTAATACAAGGTGAACTAAACATGGCTATTTCTAAGAATGCAACCTTGATGGAATCCAATGCTGCTATTTCCAAGGAACTTATTGAGTCAAAGGAAATACTTGCCAAATTCAATAAGAGTACTGCTAAGCTAGAGCAAAAGCTAGAATCGACAAAGCTAGTAAAGAATACCACTGGACTTGGTTTCTCTGGGTATGAGGAAGGTGAGACCTCTGGAACAAAAGCTGAAGCATCAAAGAAGCAACCGACATCCAAGGATAAAGGTAAGAAAAAATTTAAACCTGTTTGCTTTAATTTTCTCAAAGGACATAGTGCCAAAGTGTGTAGAAGCAAGGCCTAGAACAATTTTCCTTATTTTCAAAACAATATGCCTAGATCCAATAGATTCAATGGAAACTAATATGCATGCAACAAGTTTGGGCATAGAGCATTTGAATGTAGGTCGATTTTGCACAACACTGGGAGATATTCTCCAAGGACTCAAGGAGTTATTCCAGAACTTCCTAGGATCTGGAATCCCAACTGGTACAATACCTATGACCATCGGTCAGGTGGTTATCAAGAGGCTACTAGTTGGAGAGCAACTTGTTTGATCTGTTGTGGTAGCAGTCACACTGCTATAACATGCAAAAGGAAGAATGGAAGTATGAATATCGAACCATGGAGAACACCTGGAATGGTGTGCTATCATTGCAACAAATGGAGACACACTGCCAAAACTTGCAGACTGAGAAAGAACCTATCGGTTGATATACCGATCACTCCAGAAGAGAAGAAGAGACAAGAAGATAAGATAAAAGAAGAAGAGAAGAAGAGAGAAGAAGATAAGAGAAGAGAAGAAGAGAAGAAGAGAGAAGAATATAAGAGAAAAGAAGAAGAGAAAAAGAAAGAAGAAAACAAGAGGGAGGAAGAAGAAAGGAAGAAGGAAGAGGAGAAGAATAAGTAGGAAGAGGATAAGAAGAAGGAAGAAATGGAGAAGAAACAAGAAGAGGAGAAAAAGAAAGAGTCAGAGAAGAAGAAAGAAGAAGAAAAGAAAAAAGTGGAAGAGGAGAAGGAAGCAGAGAAGAGAAAACAAGCGGAGATCAAGACCAAAGAAGGAGGGCATACTCCTAAGATAACTAGTGATCAAACAAAACAGGTTGATTCCACCAATCCTATTGATCTAACTCTTGCATGTCTGACTCAATCAGCAGATAAGTCGGACCTACTTTGAGGCATCAAACTTGCACAGGAGAGACTAGAAGAATTGCGAAGGAAGAAAGAACAAGATGTCATACAAATTGTAGTTGACACCCTTACGAGTCTAATTCCTGGTACTAACCTCCCCAATACCGACTCCTCTCCATCCAAGCTCAAACTTCTTTGTACCGTAGTAGAGGACCAGGGACAATGCTTGGAAGATGTTGCTCAAGCAACTGCAAGAAAGAACCATGAAAAGGCACTCAATAATGCCTTAGTCAAGCAAATGAATGAACTCAAGATGCAACTACTAAAGTAGCAGAATGATATTAGTGTTGCTATGAATGAGGGTAAATTACTTTTGAGTAAAACCTGCCAACCCCATTTGTTTTGTGAAGATGTGCTCAAATAGAAAGCTAAACTCTAATCGGAGTTACAGGAATATATTAGCACCTTCAAGATGCCCTATGATTTTTTCACTACCTATGGACAAACTGTTCATCATTTTTAGCATCAGAATACCTAGATGGACTTAGAGATTAACAACTAGACTCAATATTTGTAGGAGCTTCAACTACTCCTATTGCCAAAACTGCAGGTTCTTCAGAGATGTCTTCTCAACTTGGAAGATTTCACAGTAACTCAAGAGATGAGTACCATCGATGCAATGGAAGAACTGACATTCTAGATGAAGACTGAAAGTGAGGTTGCTACCTCATCACTTGAGTCATGGACATTAGACATGAAAACTTTTGTGCAGAACTTTAAATCTGTTTTTGAGAAATTTCATTCCTTATTGTCATGAACATCTACTCTATTTTATTGTACAAAGAAAAAGGGGTTACTTTGCATTACTTTGTCATTGTTGGCAAAGGGGGAGTAGTGTACATTAAAATTTTGGTGAATGTTGCCATTTCATGCATTTACTTGTAATTTTTGTAAAGGGAGTAGTGTATATGCTTAGGGGGAGTAATTTTGATTGTAGCATCTTTTTTTGTTATTATTGTAAAAACACTTGGATGTAAAAAATTTCTTAAGTGTTGCCATCAATGCCAAAGGGGGAGATTGTTGGCATTTTGATGATGTTTTGATTGTCATTGATGGACACACACTTTCTTGATGTATGACTTATGCTCAACCGGTAATTGTTCCAACCGGTATTGTGTATTATTGAATGTATAGTCTTTAGACAATTGGTATTTTGTAGAAGATGGTTTACTAGTCACAGATTGACTAGAAAACCCAAGCAGTATGAAGACCCCAAGCGGTTTGAGGATCTCAAGCGGTATGAAGGAGCGAAGCGGTAGTTAACTTTTGATTAGAACACTACGATCTTCCAGTCTTCATTTTTGACAACCGGTAATCGGTATATTGTATTAACTAGTATATATCTATGATGAGTTACCAATCGGTATTACTGTAATGTGTGATGAGTTATCATCCACAGGCACTTTGGCGGTGTGTTTGTGTTGTGTTACCAAATGTGTCTAGATGTACTGTACCTAGGAACTTGTAGTCTAATTCTATTGGACTGACATGAAATCAGATTCCTTTATAAGGACATCATGTCTAGGGTTTGCATGTATGAGATATAGAATAGAAAAGGTTATGTGCGATCATAGAAAAGATTAGGTCTGTGTGAAGAGATAGAGTGTGGAGATATTGAAGACTGAAGTAATGCTGAAATGCATTAACTATGAGCTATCAAGGATCTAATTAAGCATATTGTGCTATTATCTAGATCATTCACTTGTTGATTGCTAATATCTTCGACAAGTCTAAAACCCTTAACCAAGTAGGCCTAGCAAAACCTTTGTAAATCCTCTAACAAGGTGGTTCACAACTGTGGATCTAAAATCCTTTAACAAGGTAGTCTTTAATAGGACTTATCTCCTAATAGAGATCTAGATTCCTAACAGGATCTATTCTGGTAAAGAACATTGTATGACCTTAACCAGTCTGACCTTAACCAGTCTAGTTACTATTCTGCAGATAGTTACTTGTGAGTTTCTTCTCACTGTGGTTTTTCCCATTTGGGTCTCCACATCAAATATCTTGTGTTATGGTGATTGTGATTTTGTGGGTGAATGCTTTGTTTTCTATTTGGTTTGCACTTATCTTAACTGATTTATTAGTGAAATTGTTGCACTGGTTATCTGCTAAATTGTTTAAAAGATTGATTATAGTATTTTTTTGTATACTAATTCACCCCCCCCACTCTTAGTATTCATCATCCAAGTCCTTAACAAAGCCCATAGCTGCCACCTGAAGCATACCTCTATAAATTGGAAGAGCCTAAACCACTGATCTGAGTAGTTGCAATTGCCTAGCAAAGGATAGCTTCCTATGAGTCCAGTGATCAACCTTTGCCAATAATTTGTCTATAATTTGCTGCCAAGACTCTCTAGGAAGCTTGCCTAAGGAGATTGGAATACCAAGATAAGTCAAGGGAAGGGACCCTATCTGAAATCTCAAAATATGAGCTATTCTCCCCCCAATGGCTTCTAGAGTGTTGAAGAAGAATATGGAGGACTTATCCTCATTAATCATTTGACCCAAAATAGTAAGATAAACATCAAGTGCCTTGCCAAAATCAATAGCTTCCCTAATAGTTTCCAAACCCATCAAAGTTGTATCATCAACAAATTGCAAATGAGATTGTGAAGGGAAACCATATCCCCATCTCTACCCATGAATAAGACCCAAATCAACATGATGGTTCACCAATCTCCCAAAACCCTCTACCGTAAGAAGAGATAAATATGGTGATAGGGGATCACCTTGTCAAAGTCCCTAATAAGAACCAAATAATTTAGTGTGCTCCCCATTTATCAGAACCGAAAAGTAGGTAGAAGTCACATAGCTCATAACCCATTGAATCCACTCCTCTGCAAAGCAAAAAGCCCCAAGAATTTTTTTAAGAAAGGGCCAATGATCTTTTTCGTAATCCTTAGCCATATCTAACTTAATGAACATAGCCTTATTGCGAGAAGTAGCCATAAAATGGATAGTCGTAGCAACAACACTACTATCTAGAATTTGCGAACTTGCCACAAAGATGCTCCATTCCTCCAAGATAATCTCTTTAAGCCTTTTTTTTCAACCTTTCAACAATCAACTTGGAAATAATCTTATAAATAACATTACAAAGGTAAATGGGTTAGAACTGGCCTATCCTATCTGCACTATCACACTTAGGAATAAGGGCTATAAAGGTAGAGTTAAAATCCCTGAGAATTTTCTTATTCCTCTTAGATTCCCAAACCACCTCCTAAAGATTTGATTTAAGAGTATCCCATAATTCCTGAAAGAATTCGATTGGAAACCCATCAGGACTTGGAGCTTTTCCTTTCTTTACATGGAAGACAATCTCGTCCAATTCCTCCATTGAGATATTTCTCATCAGGTACTCGTTCATCTCTCCAATAACCAGATGGGGAACACATGAAAGTACCTAGGCCTCCTCAATAGATCCTCCTTGTGAGGCCCTACCCCGACACAGTTTGACATTTTCAGTTATTTGCATATTGAGACTATTATGGATGCTTTATTTTATGCTTTATGGATTTAGAACTTATATGATTCCGTGATTTGGATCACATTGACATATGTTGATGCTTTATTTTATGCATGATGATTATGAAACTATATATGTTGCTAGAATAGAATTATTTTGAAATGGTGAATGTCATTATTGGAATTGCAGGACTTCATTTTGATGATAGAAAAATGATGCTTGTTTTATGAATGGTTCAATTTTGTGAATTATGTGGAATCGAATTTGAATGAATGAGATATTGAATTATTGTTGCCAAATGTATGAGTGTTTGATGTGCAATGAAATCCATGTATTTAATTATGTATAATTGGGATTATTTGGAATTACTAATGTGTTAATTGAGATGCGCAGGAAAATTATCCATGTGACCATGGAATTTATATGGAGAATCAAACCTAGACCAATTTACATTTGTTAAGCCAGGGGTTGTCTATTTGGAGAGACAACACCCCGTTTGTAATGTATTTTATTTGTGAAGTGTATGATGCTTGAGTGTTAAAATTAATTTTTATGTATATGTGTAATCCTACAAGAGACAAATTCCATGTGTGATTTTTATATTGTATTTTTATTGTGTCACTTGACACATGTGCTGATTAGTGTCATTGATTTTGACTTGTCTCTTGGAGGGAGTTTTGTTTCTACCAAAGCCATTCAAAAACATGAGTGTGGTCCCAAATTTGCCTTGGGTAGGGAGTCTTGGGAGTGGTCAACTCAGGTTTGACCCGTAGGTAAACTTCAGTTGGGTTTCTAAGGGGTTAAATGGACTCCTAGGGTCAGTTTTAGGGCTTTTCCAAAGGTCCAAAGGGTATACCTATGGGTTAGGGGTATTTTGAAACATGTGACTACTCCCATGTGACTGTTTAGTCACCTCAAAAAGTGGTTTTTCCAAGGTGAGCGAAAATTCAACTTAGAAAGTTCCTCCTAGGATAGACAACCTTCCCTTTTGATGTCAAACTCTCTTCCCCATCTTCTCTCACCTTTTCCCTTTCCAGTTTTAGTAATGTGTAAGAGTTTGGGAAGAGCAACCAATGGGAACTCTCACCTCACCCAAGGGGTTGGGGAGTGTGTGAGAGGCCTTCTTAGGCAAGAATTAGAGACTTAGTGAGTAATCACCCACTCTCCATTGTTGGAGATTATGCACTTGTTTTTGGAAAATTAGTTGTAGTATAGAATTTTTGGGAAAGATTGGAGGAAAGTTTGTGTGGATTTGGGCAGCTCATCCCCAACTAAATCTAACATACCTATTGGCAGAATAAGGTTGGTTTTATTTCCTCTTATTTATGTTGTTAATGTTGTGTTTGTTGAAGGAAAGAAATGCTTGTTGAAAGAGATGTGTTTATGTAAATTGTTGTAGAAAAAAAAGAGTAGTTTTCATTTCTATGTTTGGTTTATGTGTTCTTGTTTTTTTTTGGGAGTGTCCAAGATCTCCTACTCTTGGGGGACTAGGATGGTCTTGGGGTGGGAGGAGTATGACAGCCTTGGGTGAGAGGCTCTCCTTATGGAGAGTGATCTCAAGGGTGTCCTTTGTGACCCTTGCTGCATAGCCTTGTGTATGCATTTGGGGGTCATAAGGGGAGAAAATATGGTCTTTGAGCCTTTGGGGGGCATAAGGTATGTGGATGTATCTTTTGTTGTATCTTGTATTGCCATGAGGTGGCTTGAATTGTAATTTTTGGCTTGCAATCTCCCCAATGGTACTTGGTCCACTTCCACCCGTGGAATGATCATCACAAAATGTGGTGAAAGTGTAGCTTGGGATGGGAAGATGTATGTTGAGTGTTTGCCATAATTGTTGTGTTGTTTGCTTGTTTGTAACCCATCTAGTGCTTGGTTCTCCAAGCTCGGGGGTGGCTTCTAGTAAGCCTAGGCTGGGAGGTGAGCTCTCCATGGTCAAGTTGTGCTTTATTGCAGGTTGCTTGGAATGGGAAAGGAAGGAATAAAGAATGTTGTTGCTGTTTTATGTTGCAGAAAAGTTTAAATGACAAATGTATTTTATATTGAAGTTTGTTAAAAAAAAAGAGCCATTGTTGTATTTATTTACCAAAGAAAAGAAATGTATTCCTATTACCATGGAAAGGAAAATATTATTGTTTTATTTCCAAAACCATTTGTATTCATATATACTTTGTATTTACATTTGCTAAAGAAATATATATTTTTCCCTACTTGGTTAGTTTCACAAAAGGAAGAGGAAATGAACTAGTTGTATTTAAATCTTCAAAAAAAAAATGATGTTGTTGCATTTACGTTTATTTGGCAAATGAAAATTTATTTTTGTTTCTTCATGATCATTTAGCTATATTAATGCTGCTGCAAATTTAATTAAACCTGTCATTATTTTTCCATTCAAAGTAGAAATAAATCTTATTATAGTTAGTCTATTTCTTTTTCAAAAAAAACTAGCAGTTAGTTTTAGTTTATTTGGTTATCAAAAAAAAAAAGAATACATATTAAGTTTGTTGTTTAGGATGCATTGTAAATGCTAGAAGTAGAATGCTTTTTTTGACAAAAAAAAGACAGAATATTCAACATATATATTTCTTCAATTTTTTTTAAAAAAAAATAGATAAATATACTCTTTCCCATTAATCAAACTACAAATAACATTAGTAAAATCCCTGCATGCATTCTAAGGTTATACAAAACAATAATGAACTCAAGAATGCCTAAGTGAGTTATAATTTAAATATATATATATATATATATATATATATATATATATATATATATATATTTTACTCCATTTAAGTGTTCATTCTGAAAACCTGTTTATAAAAAAAAAAGGGGGGAAAAACTAATAAGCTTGTTAATCAAGCCATTCAAATATATATATATATTGCTCATTAATATATATATATATATATTTATATATATATAAATATATATATATATATATATATATATATATATATATATATATATATATATATATATCATTCATTATTTGTGAAATCTGTATATTTCAAATTAAAACTGTATATATTGTCATACCTTTATATATATATATATATATATATATAGAAAAATATAATAAAAAAATAAAATAAAAGAAATTTCACATTTTATTTTAACCCCCAAAAAAGGGGGTTTTAAAAAAAAATATCGCACTGTATGTAGGGGGCCGCAGCCTTGGGCGGCGACGCCCACAGTCTGCGGGAGCCCGCAGCTGTGGGTGGCGCCGTCCGTAGGCTACGGAACCCACAGACTGTGGGCGGTGCAGTCCGCAGCTTGCTGGAGCCGCAGACTGCAGGCGATGCTATCCGCAGCCCACGGTACCCCGCACTACCGGCACCCCCGCACCGCCTCTCTTTGCATACTCCGCTCTGCCTTCCTTCCTCCCTCCGCCACGAAACCCGCTCCGGTTCGGCCCTGCGCGCCGCCGTGAGCAATAAAAGAAATATGCCGCCTTCCATGGCCGCCGCACTCCCACACCTGCACACACACAAAAAAAAAAAAAATCATTCACACACACACAGCACTTGAAAGAATAATAGATATTAAAATATATTTGCCCTAACCCTAGATTCGGGTTAGGGCAAGCACATTGGGTTATTTAAAAAAAAAGAAAAAAAGAATGTGTGTGGGAATGGCTTAAGAAAAAAGGGGTTAATAGTTAAAGTAAAATAACCCCCCCCCCCCCCCATTCTCTTAGAATATATATTCATGAGCATAGGTATATGACATTATAGGTAAGTCTATATGTATATATATATATATATTTATTTATTTATCAATACATATATATATATATATATATATATATATATATATATATATATAAGAAATTTAACTTCTATGAATATTTGAAAACAAATTAGATAGTAGTAGAACTAAGTTAAGCACGTTAAATTAGAAAATAAATGTAGAAGCATTGTGATGAGAAGATTTTAAATTCTTAGGTAGAATAGACTCTCATAAAAAGAAAAAAAAAATATAAACACAACGATATTTGTAGGGGCAAGTGGCCCATTTAAGTCTAAATTATAAAGTATTTTAATTTATGGGGATTTTATTTAATAGGGTTGTTAAACTTAATAACTAGGACAATTTATTGAGACCCTAGGCGAATAAAGATCTATAAGAGATGATTGGACAAATAATTTTGGAGATTATTTATTAAGTTTGAGATTATTGGCTAAGAGGGTTTAATAAATTATTAGTAGAAGATTAATGATCTCTATTTTGGGGAAATATTAGCTCGCTTATCACTTAGATCATTTATTGCCTCATTAGTTTAGTTGCTTGATTTATTTGAAACATAGTTAAGACCAAACTAGATTTGCATTACTTTAATTAAGTAAGTCGTTCTAAGTTAAGTAATTTAAAAAAAAAAAAAAAAAAAAATTATTCCGTTTGTGCCCAAAGGTTTGGGCATGACACTCCTTGACATTCTTCCCTGAATAAAGAAGCAAAATATTGTATAGCCTCCCTTGAGATATCTAGTAAAGAAGAATATTTCTCACCCCTATCATTCACCAGGACATGTATAACATTACCATACCTCCTAGATTTCACTAAATTGAAGAAGAAGGCAGTATTTTTGTCCCCTTCTCGAAGGCATTCAACATGGGCCTTTTGTTTCCATTAATATTCCTCCCTTAGTTCTCATTCTTCAAGAGACTTTAGAGCTTTAGCTTCATCCTGAAGCAAGGCCTCAGTCAGCTCGCAATCCCTAATTTCTCTAGTGATGTTATCTAACTCGGATTGAGCAGCAACTTTAGCATGAAAAATATTTCCAAAACTCTATTGGTTCCATCTCTTAAGCTGGTACTTAACAAATTGCAAAATTTTTGCAAAGGTATACATAGCAGTGCCATGAGCCAGTCTACCAACCCTCCACCATTCAGCAACATGATCATATAAGGAAGAATCTCATAACCACATAAGTTAAAATTTTAATGAAGGAGAATGAGCCACTCGAGCATAAGATATCAATAACTTGATAGGCCAATGATCTAACCCACACCAGTCTAATATCTCAGAGCTGGAAGACCACCCACGACCAACCCAAAAACAAGAAACCAAAAAGCGGTCAAGTCTCTTTGCAATACAGTTCTCCCCTGTCCTTCGATTATTCCAAGTAAACTGGCCATTATTAGGCCTGACATCCACTAAGTTCAAAATATAAATGTTCTCACGCATCATGAGAGTAGAAGGCTCCAGCCTTGGAATACCACCCTATTTATGTACCAATTTCATTATAGCATTAAAGTCTCCTACTATAATCCACGAATGAAAAGGAGCAAGTATACAGATAGAATTAATGTGGGTCCACAAAATTTGCTTGCCCAGGAAGTCAGTAGGAGCATAAATGTTAGAGATGAGGATAGACTCTCTTATCTCAAGGCTAGAAGCAACCATCAAAATGGAGGACTTGGAAGATAATCACCAAAGAGGATGAATCTTCAAAGGGTTCCACAAACAAGCCAAACCCCTAGCTACATCATGGGCTCCAATACACTGGCCATCACCATGACTCCAAAGCTTTTGGTAACAAACCAACCATGCTCTCAACAAACAATTTAGTCTCCTTTAGGAATAGAACATCAAGAGAATGAATTCTTACCAAAACTTGAACATCTTTTTTGTCGAGGGCCACTATTGAAGCCCCTAACATTCCAAGATAAAATGATAATTTTTTAGGATTAGAGAAGTGGGAATCTAGTGTCTTCACACAACCAGATTCCACCAAGGACTCCCCCATCAGCTTGATTTTCTCTAAATCCTTCTTTCTTCTACCCTTGGAAGTCTTCTCAACAACCCCTTTTTTATGCTCTTTCTGAAGGATCCCCAATACCGAAGAGCTTTTAAGTCCTTTATTTGAATCAAGGTCTGTCTTTCCAAGTGGTATGGCAATTTCCCCCTCACTTATTGTCCCATTTGCACAAGATTCAAGAACACTAGAGTCCAACAATCCTAGATCCGTGTCCATTTCTAGAGCAACGTCCACCAGCACATTCTGATAAATACTTGGAACATTGTCACCCTGCATAACTTCCATTGTTCCTTGATCCATAGCCATCAAGCTGGGGTTCACTTCTTTCTAGCTAAGGTCATCTGGAATATCAAATCGGTTAAAGGAATCCTCTTCTTCCCCCAATTCTTATTACGTCCTTTTACTGGAATGAAACCTTCTCCACCTGCAGCCTCACCAGGTGCAGGTGCTTTACCTTGTCAACCCTTGTTTGGTTGCGGGGTGGTTTGAGAAAATTGTGTCTCTATTAGTTTAGCCCTTGGGCATCTTTTCTACAAGTGCCCAATGTTTCATAGTCCAACTATTGAATCCAAGAATATGAACCCGCCCAAATTTTTAAAGAATCGGGAAGAGGGTTATTTAAAATCTATTTCTACACAAATGCACGCATAATTCATTACCTTTTTGTCCCTCGTTTGTTGAGAAGCACCCATTGGTTTCCCCAACAGCGCAACCACATTATGCAAGATATCATTATGCCAACATTCAACAGGAAAGTGAGGAAGACACACCCAAATAGGGACACTATTCGGCAACTCCTTCGACAGATTAAAGCCTGTGTGCCAATGTTTCATGAAAAGACCCACCTAGTTGTGGAAGTAAGGAGCCCCCTGAAAACCTTATTCTGATCTACCATGCAATTGAAAACCACCATGAAGTAGTTGTTAGCCAACAACATGATATCCATTTCCCCTTTAGGAAACCAAGTCCTCTGCACCCATGAATCCATAAATTATAGCGAAACCCTCATTCCCATGAATTTGCATAGCAATGCATGCTTCAAAAAATATTGAATGGCCTTGGCAATGGACTTCAACTAGATCACCAAAACAAGTGTCTCCTTGGACCGCTCAAGGCATCCATTCACCTTCAGGAACCGAGAACCTCTTCACGACATAAAATCTCCATCATTTGTTTCCTTCGCAAATAAACTATTATTAAAAAACTTTGTTTTGGGATTCCAGGGAGAAACCCCAAGCGCCTCATGATAATCCATGGGAGATTTAACTTGTGATGTCTCCCCTAGCGGTGAAGCCATAAAAAAATAAAAAATAAAACACCACTAAAACACCCAACACTGCACACAAAACCCCCACACACAAAAAAAGAGGACAAAAGCCACCGATCAGTGACCCACAGAGCTCAGATAGAAAAAAAAAAAAAAAAAAAATCAGCCTCAAACCCCAACCGACAACTTGAAAGCTACCCCAACACCTCAAAACCCCGACTCCACACACAATCACTCCTCCTGTGCACTGATCCACCACTCCTGGCCACATGCAAGGTCGCCAGGCTTGTCATGCAAGCCACGACCTGCAGGCGGCTCATCTTCCACAGCGAACACCATCATCCCATTCATAAATTTTCTTATCATAAATTGTAAACTTATCATTCTTTTGTTTACTCCATTTATATGTACTAGTTTGATTGAATTCTTCTATTACCTATTGATTCATTATAATTAATTAATACAATATACATTGTTAATCTCTTCTATTTGCTAATTGTTTGCTAAAATACATATTCAATTACTAGTACAAATATACACGACAAGTACTCGCCACTACGTCGCACTTGTTTTTATTGTCTTATTTTCAACATTAAGTTGTAACACCTTAATACTTGTTTTTATTGTCTTATTTTCAACATTAAGTTGTAACACCTTCATATGTCATAATATTATTCGTCTATATCTCTAAATAATATAGTTATAATTAATTATTCCATTGCATTATAACATTGAAATTAAATACACATTTTCAATCTCTTTTTCTACAATAAAATTACATATATTTCATGAAGGTTTACTTCAATAAATAGATCTCCATTTTCATGATATACCATTACACAAGCAAAGGATAATAAGTTATATTTAGATGAAAGAGTGTTTCAAAGAAAGATCAAAATGATAAGAACTAAAAAATTCAAATAGAACTAGATGAGCTATTAAAACTATTCAATATATATAAATATAATAAATATAGATTAAAAATTATTAATATAAAAAATAATTTATATTATAGAACATCTTCATATACATAAAATTTCTATTGTATATAACAATTTTTATTAATTGAAATTTTAAAATATATAAAATAAAATAAAAAAATCAATAAAAATGATCAAAAACTAGATAAACATTCCCTGTACCTTAATAGTTTAATAAAAGAACACACAAGATATTGAGAATTCAATGGTAAATACATTTTTTCTTTTTTCCATAAAAGGCTCAGGGCCTGAATATATACTATATAGATACACATTGACAATTAGATAGTAAATATATATTGAAAATTAAATATTAAATGGCTTCGCTGAAAAGAATAAAATGAAAGTATTTATATAATATATATACACATTGACAATTAGATAGTAAATACATATTGAAAATTAAATAGTAAATGGCTGAGTCGAAAAGAGTAAAATGAAAGGCTCAAATGATAATAACTAAACAGGAGAGTGAATCATTAAAACTATAAAACACAGGGAGAGATCGATGGGGCCACGAATGCGTTAAGCTTGTGATTTATTTCTTGGACAGACTGGATGTTTACTCTAACGAGCAAGGCGTGGTGAATAGAAAAAGAGAGACAAATACTCATTACATTAATGTTCACTTTGGGTCATAGCTTTTGTAAGAGAATTGTACAAACATGACAAAAAAAAAAAGAAAAGAAAACAATAAACAAACTAGATATGCTTAAACTAAGTGAATATGGGTTTAATAAGGAAGACAACCAATGTTTAAACACAGAAGCATTGGATTCTCACCTTGGTGGTGGATTGGATATGACTCTATTCATTCTAGAAAATCTTGATTACCCAAGAATCCAATGTTTCTGTCTGAATATACTAAAGAGCTTTCTGAGTTCATATTGTATCTCTTGGCTGTTGGGGCCAGTACTTCCAAGTTAAAATAATTCCGATTTTTCTTTAAACACATGAATATTTTCACTGGTTCTCAAAAAAATTCCCAACTAAAATTTAAATCAGAACTCACGCTCTGGAGTTTTTTCGTTTGATGACAAAAGTTTTGGGAAAAACTGCGGAAGACATAGTTAAATCGATGTTTTCTATTTTATTTTAAGGTTTTAATTTTTTATAGATTTTTTTTTTGAAATCTAGGATCTTTAATTTGTTATTGGGTGGTTCTACAACTGATTTATTGGCTCTCTAAGTGACAATTTGGTTGATATATCAATCATTTTCCTAAGAAATTCAGTTTGATAAATAAAGTTTTGAGAATCATATTCTGAGTCTAAATCATGGCTCAGGAATAAAGACTCTCTGCATTTCATTTGGTTTCTTTAAGAAAGTTTGTGGAAAAATTGAGTACTCTATGCAAGTTTCTGACCTAACGGGTGTATATTTTTGGATCATATTCAGCGATCCATCCTCAAAAAGAGGAATATGGACAATTTAAATCAGAAACTTACATATATTATTTCTCTTTTGATCCATTATCATCAAAATAATACAAAATATAAGGCTAAAATTTTGACGATAACCCACACATTCTGCTACAAATCATTAACAGAAGCTCATCAAAATAATAAAAAATAAAAGGCTAAAATTTTGACGATAAACCACACATTCTGCTACAAATCATTAACAGAAGCAAAATTAAAACAAAATTTTCCCAAGAATATTTTCTCTAATCACAGTGGGCTATAAAAACCTCATCTACACTATTCGTTTGGTTTAAAGAGAACTCCCAATATAACCTTGATTTTACAAAACCCTAATGCGAGAGAAATCCTTTCGTCAATGAGCGCGAATTTTAACTGAGATGTGGACATCCCAAAATTATAGCCATTTCTTAACAAGTAATCTGCTTACATCAACCATGGTTATTGTACATGACAGAAACCATGATCACAACTAAAGAAAGTCAATAGGGATTCTGACATTTATTTGTCTAAACAACCATGGAGAAAATAACCGGATCGGAACTTATTTGGGAGAAAACAATTGTAATCCAAGTTCCAAGCGCGTATGTACCTTAGAACATTTGGGAAATTGTTGGTCCGATCCATCCTTGCAGGTTAAATCATCTTCAAAATTTCTCCTCTGAGAAGATGAAATTTCACTGTGACTGTCAAAGTGGGAAGCACGAGCGGCTTCAGCAGCTGCAGACTGTATATCTCGTGGATCCAGCGATGAAGGGCGAGGAAGAGAATTTACCATCTCTGGAAAATTAAGCAGAGCAGAAGTTCCCTTGAGACTGAAAGCCGCCACGTCGTGAGCTCGAGCCGCCATTTGTGCAGTCTCGTATGTGCCCAGCCATATCCTTCGTTTATTCTTTGGTTGCCTGATTTCAGACACCCATTTTCCCCAGCTCCTTCTCCGGACTCCTCTGTACGTCTTACACTCAGTGCTTGCTTCTTCTTCTTCCTCAGCCCCACTTTTGTTCATGTCAAACTGTTGCATTTCCTTCGTTTAAAATGCCCAGTTGGGAATCTACTGGCTTATATAATTTACACTACAGAACAAAAGTTTCACAGCAGAAATCCTGATGGGAAAATTTTCAAAGCCCTCGTGAACTGAAAACATTATTATATGCTACCAGTGTGTTCCAATGTCAAATGTTACAACTGTATCCTACTCTAGTTGAGTAAACTAAACTACACTACGCCACATTTTCTCTTTTAAACCACAAGTCAATTTATTGCCGGCGTACATTTGGGTGAAGATAAGTTCAGAGCTATTGTTTTCTGCACAGCATACATTTCTGAAATGTCTGACATTGTTATATTGAAGTAGTGTATTTAGATTGAATTAGTGGGATTAGGTGGTCATGAATAAGATAGGTAAATGTTTGGTGCGGACATTGAGGGATTTCTTAAAATATTGGAAAAATTATACAGTGAGTGATGCAATCTGATTGTGCTTTATGTTTGCAGGTCAGACGGTATGTGATGCACAGGAGGGTACCATCATTTTCGTATTTGTTTTTATATTGAATTATGCTTTAAATATTATAGATGGATAGATGTAGTTGTTTATGAGAGTAAATTTATAATTGTTCATGGTGGTAGTAGTTTAAAAGAGGGAAAAGAGTGAAAATTTGTCATTATAAATATTATATTTAAGTATTATAGAATTATAATGTTTTATCAAATGTATAAAATTGTTATGTTAATTAAATATTATAGTACAATCAAATATTTCACATTTGAACATGAGAGAATTATGATCATTATAAAGATGTCTTAACTTGGAAGTCATAATTGTTGTAATATTGTAATAATAGCTTGAACATTATTCATATCATGGAAGCTTGTCCTATGAATTTTGTTTTTATTGGGTACAATCTTTAAAATGGTAGAAATTTGATAGGTATCAATTATCTAAGCTATTTTGAGTCTAGATCATCATGTTTATCTCTTCTAGAGGTTGTAGTTGACATTCTAGATGATAACCTTTTTTTCCAAGCTCCTTATTGAGCTTGAGCCACTTCTTGAATTATACATAAGTTTGTCATCTAAAAGGATAAGTTAGAACAATGGATATTTATTTTTAATGTCTAAAGAGAGGATACAATGTGAGAAGACAACCGGCCAATTGAACTTCCATAAGTGTTTCATATTCACTTGATGACAAGTATTATTGATCATATTGAGAGACATGGGTAAAGCAAGGAGGGAAGAATTCCCTGACCTATAAAATTGGAAAATTGTAGGAAACAAAAGAAAGAGGGTCGATGGAAGTTCATGAACATCATGGAAAACCCAAAAGTAATGCTTGGTAGACTCTTTCTTAGAACATAAGAGATAAGTGTAAAGTGGGTGAATAAATTTGAGGTTACCACTAATACAAATCTTGGCATAAAAGAGTTTCCACGTCATAATTTGAGATTGAACATCCATTTTAGATTGCCAAATTAATTTAAGTTTTCTCAATTTGAGTGAACGTACACTTCCATTAAGGATTGAGACAACTTTCTAAATGATTGAGATAATCTTCTACTTTTGTAAGAAGTTGTAATGATAGACAGTGGATAGTAGGATATATAGTCTATATGAAAAACTAGTTCTAAAGATCAAGCAAAGGCTATTTGCCAGTACAATAAAGACTAAAGCATAACCTAAGTTGTTATTAGATATTATAATCGATCCTTGGAACTATTGGATATTGTTGGTAATTGTTGCTGCTAGGACATATGTTGTTGTCATTGATGTCAACATATTCCTATGATTTACTCCGATGTGTTTGGGAAGATCTTATGATCCGGTTTTGGAGTGTTGTTTTGTTGATCACTGTTTTGCAGAGTCCAATATATCCTCTGGTATATTCTGGTGTGATTAGATCTTGTGATGAGATTTTGGGATATTGCTTAGGATGGTCTTATGTATCTTCATTTCAGATGGTTCATGATTTGGTGCTCCACAAGTTATCTTTCTTGGTGACAGTTGTTGGTTTGAGTATTCATGAGTTTTTGATGTTGATCGATGAAGATTTGATAAGTGGTGTTGGCGCAACTGTTCTTGGTGATTCTAACGTTCTTGTTGGTGTTTCCTAGTCATGTCCTATTTGTTTTGGTGATCCGCATTGATCATTGTGCGAGTTTTTGGTGGTTTCTATCAATTGGTGATGATTTTCATGTTATGCAGTATTTCTGGTGGAGTAGCCAGTTGCAGTTGATCTTGGTGTGATTTTCGGTGGAGTTGAACATTTGGGAATCTGATTTAGGTCCATGTAATGCTATGTAAATCATTATATTAGTCTGGTGGTCGATCTTTGTATCATGTGATGTAATTTTGTAACTGAGGGTTGAGGGTTTAGCCAACCTTGTTGTCAAGGTTGATGAATTGTATATATAGGTGTTATATTCATGTAATTTAGGTGTTGATGTTCTGTTTGCATTATCAGAGAGTGGTGAATGTGTGAACAAAAGATTTATCTTTCGGTGTTGTGTAAAAGAGATATTGGTGTTGTTGGGTAGACATATGTGCTTAACCAGAATTGTAATCAGGCATTCATAGATGCTATTCTTTTAGTTCACTTCTTCTGGATGGTAGTCTAAATCTTGTTGTAAGTCGGTGAGACTTCCCTGAGGGTTGTAGCCTTTCAGGCCATTATAGTTGAGGAGTGAGCTCAAGGCAATGTGCCTGAATGCATGTGCATTCCCCATTGTAATATTTTCACATACTATTGTAGAGTATCATCTTACTATGGGTAGGTTCCCATCGTGGTTTTTCCCTTAACTGGGTTTTAAATGTCAAAATCTTGGTATTGTGTGTTGTGTTGTCATTTTTCTTATCTTTATTATTGTTACAATTTATGAGATCTATTTTTGTGATTGAGTTTGATAATCCAGTGAAGACTGATTCACCCCCCCCTCTCAGTCTTTCATCATGGTTGTTGCTAACAATTGGTATCAGAGGTAGATCCTTTGGTAGAATGTAGATTGCTTGAGGAGATCCAAGATGGCAGCTCAAGGTGTTATCTTTGGGAAGGATAGTCTAAGGTTTGATGAAAGTAGCTATGCTATATGGAAGGATCGGATGGAAGTGCACTTGAAATGTCTTGGTGAAGATTACTGGAAGATTACAAAGAATTCCTATATTGTTCCTCTAAATGGACCTTCTACTTCTAATGAGATCAAAGAAGTTGAACATAATATTAGAGTGAAGGAAGCATTGCTTAGTGCCTTGACTGATTCTGAGATGACAAATGTAATGGGACTTCAGACTGCACATGAGATCTGGGAGAAGCTTGAGACCCTGTATGAAGATGATAAACAAGTGAAATTTGCTAAGTTACAGAGCTTGAAAGGAAAGTATGAGACATTGAAGATGGGAGATGATGATAATATACACTCTTTCATGGGTAAGGTGAATGACCTTGTCTTAGGTATCAGATGTGCCAGTGGAACCCTTGAGAAAGATGAGATTGTTGTTGGCAATTGACACGCTATTGGTTAGGTTTCACTATGTTGTCATTGATGGCAACATGATTTTGGGTTCTGACTTCATATGGTGTATCGACATGCACTTCACAGATTCTACACTGGCACTGGCACTGGCACTAGCACTGGTAGGTCAGAAAGATTTCTTTGGTCACTAACAATGCATGTCGACATGGTATAGTAAAGGTTATCGGTATTGGAGGCGACTTATCTTGGATCCGACATCGACAACTTGTTTTAATGTTTATTCATTTTTGTTATATGGCTGACATGTAATCTGATATTGTATATATCTTTGTAAGTTGACATAGGGCATAAATTTGTATAGGGTATATAGGGTAGATTGATTAGATCATTTTGTAATAAGGAGAGAGACATGGTAATGGATATATAAATGTAATGTGATGTGAAATATATTAGAGAGATTGTGTATGTGAGGAATTCATTGTAAGGGTTATTCCAGTAAAGGAGTTTAGGGTTTCAACCAGAATAGATAGAGCTTAAACCAAAACTGTATTCTGGCATAGAAGATGCTATCTTAGTAGTTCACACTTCTTTGGATTGTTGTCTGGAATTTTATGTAGTAAGTGAGGCTCCTATTTTGATTGAGCAGTGTGCTCTAGACTATAAGCCTTACAGCAAGCATAGGCCCATCATATATTGTAATATCTCTTCATATGGCCAGTGGATTGATATTGTGGGTCACAAATCCCACTATGGTTTTTCCTCATTGAGGTTTTCCACGTATAAATCTGTGTGTTATGATTCTCATTTATATGTTTGGCTTATTGGTTGCAGTACTTCTTTCAATTATGTTTATACTGATATACCGGTTGGTGCATGAGTGTTTTGTTAAGGCTAAAATCTACTATTTTGGTATAACATTGATTCACCCCACCTTCTCGGTGTTATTGGTTTCCAACAATTGGTATCAAAGCCTTGTACCTCGGAGGAAGTTTAACAACTTGAGGAAGATCCTAAAACCAAAATCGTTGAATATGGCTTTGGAGAAGCAGCTTGAGATGGCAGTTGAAGATTATGATGCTAAAAGATTGAAGAACTTAAAGCTACAAGATGAGTTGAATTCTGCTAAGGAATTTATTCTTGTCCTACAAGAGAGGCTTGTTGGCATTCTACACTCTTATGAGAATGGTTTATGAATGGTTGTGTTGTCATTGATGGCAAACTGATTGACAAACTAACAGGCAACCGACTGGCATTCACCAGCATTAAGATTTCTACATACACCGGCAAGCACCAGAATCGACAAACACTTACACTGGCACTCAGATTACATCGGCAATAGTATACTGGCACTCAAGCCGACATAGAAATATCTTTTATTGTAATATAATTATCTTTTTGTAAGCCGACTTGGTATATTGTAAAAGACTCATATATGTATGAAGTCTTGTAGGTCATTTTGGTAAGTGATGTGTGTGATGAAAGATGAATGATATGATGTGAATTGATAGAAGAATTTTGTATAAGGACAACAAGGTTTTGGTTATAGACTGAGTTTAAACTAGTATTGAACTTGGCATAGTTGATGTTGATTTGAGAAATACATTATATTGGATTTAATTATCCATTTTTGTAAGTTAGTGGGACTTCTATTTTGTAGTTGAGAAGTGAGCTCTAGGTTGCTAGCCTTCCTGCATGTGCAGGCCCCTCATGTAAGTAATATTTATTCATTGGCCAGTGAGTGAATATTGTGGGTTACAAATCCCATCGAGGTTTTTTCCACACCGGGTTTCCTCATTAAATATCTTGTATTATGATGTGTTCTCTATGTTGTCTCTGTTATTCTTATTTGTTGTATTAATTCTTATTTACCGGTACACTATTTTGAGATGCAAATTTTTAAATAAGTATAAATATTTCATTAACTGGTTAGACACTGATTCACCCTCCCCCCCCCCCCAGTGTCTTTGGGACTGTCATTGATTTTAACAAGACTATCATCTATTCAAGCTAGGAGGAAGGAACTTTTGCAAAATCAGGATGATGAAGAGGAAAATGCACTTAAGGAACAATGTCAGAAATTGAGTTAGGAGAACATGGTAATGAAGAATGAAATGCAAGCTATGACTATGAGGATTGTGAGGCCCTACCCCGACTCATCCTAGCATTTCAGTGATTTTCATGTTGAGACTATTATGGATGCTTTATTTCTATGTATTATGGGTTTAGAACTTGTATGATTCCATGATTTGGATAACATTGATGTATATTGATGCTTCATTTCTATGCATTATAGATATAGAACTCTATATGATTCTAGAGTAGGATGACTTTGAGATGTTGTATGTCATTATTGGATTTGCAAGACTTTACTATGATGATAGAAATAGGATGCATGTCTTATGTATGGATCAAAATTATGAGGATTATGATAATTACTTATGTGGATTTATTTGGATAGAAGATATATTGATTTGTTTAATGTCAAATGTATACAGAGTGCTTGATGTGTATTCTTATTCATGTGTTTAATATTTTATAAGGTTATTTGGAACTACTAATGTGTAATTGAGTTGCACAGGAAAATTATCCATGTGACCATGGAAATACTATGGAGAACCAAACCTGGACCTATGTACATTCGTAAAACCAGGGGTTGTCTATTTGGAGAGACAACACCCCGTATGTATCGTATTTTATTTGTGAAAGTAATTGTTGCATGTGTGTTAAATTGAATTTATTAATTTATGTAAATCCAATAAGAGACAAATTCTATGTGTAATTTTGTAATGTATTTTATTGTGTCACTTGACACATGTGCTGATTAGTGTCTTGATTTTAACTTGTTTCTTGGAGGGAGTTGTTTCAACCAAAGCCCTTTTAAAACATTTGAGTGTGGTCCCAAATTTTCCTTGGGCAGAGAGTCTTTGGAGTGGTCAACTCAAGTTTGACCCGAAGGTTAACTTCAGATGGGTTTCTAAGGGGTCAAATGGACTCCTAGGGGTAGTTTAAAAGTTTTTCCTAAGGCCCATAAGGTATACCTATGGGTTAGGAGTATTTTTAGGCATGTGACTGTTTAGTCACCTCAAAAAGTGGGTTTTCTAAAGTGAGCAAAAATTCAATTTAGAAGATTCCATCTTTGTTAGATAACCTTCCTTTTTGATGTGAGACTCTCTTCCCCACTCTCTCTTACTTTTTCCTTTTTCAGTTTTAGTAACCTATGAGAACTCTCACTGAGGCCTTCTTAGGCAAGGATTAGGGACTTAGTGGGTAATCACCCACTCTCCATTTTTGGAGATCTTTCAATTTTGAAAAGAATAGTTTTGGGATAGAAATTTTTGGCTAAGTGTAGAAGAAAGGATTGTGGAATTGGGCTACTCTTCCTCAAACTAGTTCTAGCAAACCTTTGGGCAGATTGAAGGTTGGTTCATGTTCTTCCCTTCATGTTGCATATTTATGTTTAAAAGATTGCTTGTGTGTGAATGTTGTTTTCTTGAATTCCCTTTTGTGAAAAGATTTGGTGATCTTCTTTTTATTTGCTTTATACTTATTTCTTGTGATTTGGGAGTATCCAAGACCTTCTACTCTTGGGAGAGTAGAATGGTCTTGGGGTGGAAAGAGTTTGACAACCTTAGAGTGAGATGCTCTCATTATGAGAGTGATCTCAAGGGTTGTTTATGTGACCCTTGCTACATAGCCTTGTTTATGCATTTGGGGGTCATAAGGAGAGAAAATATGGCATGAATGCCTTGGGGGGCATAAGGATGTGGGGGTTAATGAACTTATGATATATTTTTATTTGCCATGAGATGGCTTGTGATCTACCATTCTTGCAGTCTCCTCAAGGTATTTGATCCACTTCCACCCTTGTGAAAGCACCACATTTTGTGGTCAAGTTTAGCCTTGGTTGGGAAAGTGTTTGTTGAGTGTTTTTCCTTGTTTGTTGTGTTTGTTTGAGTGTAACCTATCTAGGGCTTGGTTCTCCAAGCTCAGGGGTGGCTTCTAGTAAGCCTAGGCTGGGAGGTGAGCTCTCCATGGTCATAGCCTTATGATTTATTTGCAAGTTGCTTGGAAAAGAAAATAAAAGACAAGTTAGGAGTTGCTGGTTTTTACTTGATTTGCAGAAAGAGAATAAGAAATGGGATGCTATATTTTAGTTGCAGAAATGTAAATGAAAAGTTGCATGTTGTATTTATTTTGGAAAAGAAATGTATTCATTTTAAAGTCCTCATTTAATAGGGATGAGGGACTAGTTGGGTATCTCACCCCTATGTAATGTTGACTATCTTGTATTCTAAGTATTCTTTACAAATAAAAGTATTATTTTGTTGCAAAATGAAATATTTATGTTGGGTTTAAGTTATGTATTGTTCTTGAAATAATTTTGGTTGTATACATGTTATTTTGAAAATAAAAGTTCATTTTATCTCCTTATGCATATTGAAATAATGGAAATGAGTAAGTAGTAAGCTTGCATGTTAGTAAGAGAAAATTAAGCATTTAGTCCTAATTATTTATTCCCAAATACAAATCATGGTTTAATAGATTTAACATGTCTATCTTTAAGGTTAATTTAAATGATTCTAGACTAATGTAGTTGCTGAATAAAGTTTACTAAATTATGTCATTTTCCCTTTATTTATTGCAGAGAATAAATCTAAAATTAATAGTCTATCTCTAATTTTAGCAACAAGGTATTTAGAAGAAATAGAAATACATTGATTTAGATTTGAAAATTTTAATTAATCTGTTTAAAGTTCTTAGAAAAAAAAAAAAAATGTCTCAAGCCTAAGAAAAGGCTTTGCTTTCATAATGCTATGTATATTATGGAAAGAAAATGGTTAGATTTAATGTCCCATATTAATAACAAACAGAGATAAAATCTAATGGATGCTAGATAGATTAAGTCTAATGTTTATCAAAGAAATGATCCTTATGAAATAATAAACTTCTTGTTCTTTTGTTTACTGTCATTATTTTGTTAATATCCTGCAAGTTTATTTCAAAAAAATAATAATTGCATATTAAGTCTAGCGCTAAGATATCATATATATATATATATATAAAATATGTAAAAATAAATAAATAAATAAAACCCAAAAAAAAGGGAGCCTCGGCTCCTGCAGGATCTCCGCAGGGCGCCCCTCCCCCCTGCATTGTGGGTGGTGACCCATAGCAGCAGCCGTAGCTACACTGTGGGCTACAACCCACAGTTGGGGTGGCTTAGGCTCCCCCCTATGGGCGGCGGCAACAGCCGTGCTGCGGGCTGCGACCCACTACGGCGGCCAAGGCCGCCACTGTGGGCTGTGACCCACAGTCACAACTATGGTCGTCTCTGCGGGGAGCCCGGGGTAACTTCCGCCACCGCCTCCCCTCCTTTGGCTCCACCATAAACGCCACTACCTGCACAACCACCCCCCCTCTCTCTAATGCCTCCGCCTTGCATTCGCACCCCCCCTACATAAAACATAGAATGGAAGGATAGTTTATAACTTGAAATTAGGTTATCACTTCTTATTATATTATTAGGGTTCGGGTTAGGGTAGATATGGAGTTAAGAAAAAAAAAATAGAATGGAAGGATAGTTTATAACTTGAAATTAGGTTATCACTTCTTATTATATTATTAGGGTTAGAATTTTTAAAAAAGGGGGGAATCCCATTTGAATTTCGAATAGGGTATTCCCCATCCCTTTAAAATAATAATATGTGTTAGTTCCTTTGTTTAAAGGAACCCTATATCCTTATATATATGTGTGTGTGTGTGTGTGTGTGTATATATATATATATATATGAATGTATAACTCTAACTTTAGATTAATTATTTTACGTTCATATTTTATATGTTTATATAAACATTTAAATATGATGTTTTAAATTTTAAATTATTTTGGAGTTTAATCTTTTAGGAAATTATAATGACTTTGTAAGTTATTTTGGCCATAGGGGATTATTTTTAGTCCACCCAAATTTAGGCAATTCCAGATTAAATTCTCTAGAGCAATTTCCACTATGGGTTCAATTGGCCCTTTAGTCGAGATTGTTAGGCACGTTTTTATTATTGTTAAATTGAATAATAGGTTTTAATAATCTTAGTGCTAGGACTAATTAATTTAGTTCCTACGTAATTAAAAGGTTATTGGAGATTAATAATTTCCCTTGTCAATTAATTTAGAGATTTTTGTTTAAATGAGTTTATTTATTTATTAACTAATGAGATAACAATAATTCTTTTGGAGAATTAATATTCTGCTTTTAATTTAGAATATTTTCGCCTAATTGATTTAGCTGTTAGATTAACTCAAACATAGTTAAGACTAAACTTGTTATTGCAGTTCATTTTAGCAAATTTAGTTTTATTAGGATATGTTTTTAAAAAACAATTGTTCCGTTTGTGCCCAAAAGTTTGGGCATAACATTTTGGTATTAGAGCAAGGTTTCGAACACTAGGAACATTTCTCCATTACGTTTCACTTTAATTATTTAATTAATTATATTATATTAATTTTTATGATATTTAATTTTAATTAATTAATTAAATATTTCTTCAAAAAATTATTTATTTTATTCATTTTATTTTATTTTGTCATAAGGATGCCTCCGACTACGTGACAAGCTCACAAGCGCGGGAGGGGTCCTAGGCGTGTACGCATGGCACGCGAAGAGGTTGATAGGGAGGAATCAATTCTGGAAAGGAACCCATAGGCTCCTCCTGAATGGTCGATTGACCCAAACTGAGATATCTTATTAGCACTCCATAACTTGATGGTATAGTCCAGGATAGGCTTCCAGTAGGGGATCATCATGTTGAAAACCAACACTCAGGGAGCCATAGATCGACAGATAGGGAATGGAGTAGGAGTCCACCTCCTAATTCCGTAGAGAGTCAGGCTGGGCATGAGCCTGAGTCCGTCCACCTACCAGGACTACCTCTAGTAGCAGCACCAGTGTATCATGAGAGACCATGTCGGGATCCAGGGGATCTAATCAAAGAGGTTATGCGCCTCCAGCCACCATCTTTTGGGGGATATACCAACGGGGTAGAAGCTGAGGCTTGGCTTTTGATCCTAGATAGGTGCTTTGCATTGCGCTCCTACGAGAGAAATCTAAAGGCGCATGTAGCAGTCCACTTATTGAGAGGAACAGCCTCCACATGGTGGAGACAGGAGGAATACAAGTGTGGGTTAGTTGCAGATACCCTCACATGGGAGAAACCTAATAGATTTTCATTATCACATGATGGAGACATGGTATGTGAGCTGAAGAAAGCTCTTTATGGACTAAAGCAAGCCCCTAGATCTTGGTATGCTAGACTAGATAAGTATTTGTTGAAATTAGGATTTAGTAAAGGTGTTACTGACAATAATTTGTATTTCAAGATTGAGAATAATAACATCTTTTGAATCCTTTGTTTATGATATTATCTTTGGAGGTGATGATAACATGAGTATGAAGTTTGTTGGTGATATGCAGAAAGAATTTGAGATGTCTATGATTGGTGAGATGAAATTTTCTTAGGTTTGCATTTCGTAGACTGGTAAAGGTATATTTATATCTCAAACTAAGTATGTGAAGGAATTGTTGAAGAAGTTTGGGTTAGATGACTCCAAACTAGTTGGAACTCCTATGGTGACTGGTTGTAAATTGTCTAAAAATGATGAATCTCTGAAAGCTAATCAGAGTTAGTACAGATCTATGGTTGGTGGACTATTATATCTTAGTCAAACTAGGTCGTACATTACGCATGTTGTGTGCATGGCTGATAGATATCAAGTTAATCCGAAAGAGATTCATGTCACTGCTATTAAGTGAATATTCAAATACTTGAAGGGAACTATAGATTATGGTTTATGGTATCCGAGGAATGATGATTTCATGCTATGTGCTTACACTGATGTTGATTGGGTTGGTGGATGATCAGAAGAGCATTTCCAGTGGAGCATTACTTTTGGGAAATAAGTTAGTTTCATGGGATAGTAAGAAACACGATTTAGTATCCTTATCTACTACTAAAGTTGGGTATATTGCTGCTGCTAGTAATTGCACTCAGGTAGTTTTGATGAAGCAAATGTTGAAAGCTATCAGAGTTATCTATGATGAGTGTACTGTCATATACTGTGATAATTCTAGTGATATTAACATGTCAAATAATCTAGTGCAACATTCAAAGACTAAGCATGTATCAATCAAATATCATTACTTGAGAGAGAAATTCAGAGAAGAGAAGGTGGAGTTGGAGTATGTATCTACAAAAGAACAAATTGCTGATATTTTCACTAAGCCTTTGCCTACAGATAAATTTATTTATTTAACAGACAAGTTAGGGGTATTCACCACTCCTGATGATAATTGATGCATTGAGTTGCATCAATCTGGTGGATCTCACAGTCATATTCTTTTATCCGGATTGATGAGTTGGTGTTGCTCCTCTAATGGAGTAGTCTCTATTTTAGGGGGAGATATTCATGTGATTCATGTTTCTATTTTGGGGAGAGGTTTTGGTTATCTATTTTATGATCTTTGGCATTTTTGTCAAATGGAGAGAGATATCATGTGAAAAACTTCTTTATCTATCTTGATCTTAGGGGGAGTTTGTCGGAAATATCTTTTTTCTTTGCATTAATTGTTTTTCACATTCATATGTTGCCATCAATGCCAAAGGGGGAGATTGTTGGTAATTATTGCTGCTAGGATATATTTTATTATCATTGATGTCAACATATTCCTATGATTTATTCCAATGTATTTGGGAAGATCTTATGATCCAGTTTGGCAGTGTTGTTTTGCTGATCACTGTTTTGCAGAGTCCACTATATCCTCTGGTATATTCCAGTGTGATCAGGTCTTGTACTAAGATTTTGGGATATTTCTTGGGATGGTCTTGTGTATATTCATTTCAGATGGTTCATGATTTGGTGCTCCGCAAGCTATCTTTCTTGGTGACAGTTGTTGGTTTGAGTATTCTTGAGTTTCTGATGTTGATCGATGAAGATTTGATAAGTGGTGTTGGGGTAGCTATTTCTGATGATTTTAGTGTGCTTGCTAGTGTTTCCTAATTGTGTCCTATTTTTTCTAGTGATCCACATTGATCATTGTGTAATTTTTTGGTGGTTTCTATGAACTAGTGATGATTTTTGTATTATGCAGTATTTTTGGTGGTGTAGCGTGTTGCAGTTGATCTTGGTTTGATTTCTGGTGGAGTTGAGCATTTGAGAATCTGATTTAGGTCCATGTTATGCTATGTTAATCATTATATGGGTTTGGTGGTCGATCTTTGTATCATGTGATGTAATTTTGTAATTAAGGGTTGAGGGTTTAGCTGACCTTGTTGTTAAAGTTGATGAAATGTATATATAGGTGTTATATTCATGTAATTTAGGTGTCGATGTTGTGTCTACATTATCAGAGAATGGTGAATGTGTGAACAAGATATTTATCCTTTGGTGTTGTGTAAAAGAGAGATTGGTGTTGCAGGGTAAACATCTGTGCTTAACTAGAACTATAATCAGGCATTTGGAGATGTTATTCTTTTAGTTCACTTCTTCTGGATTGTAGTCTAAATCTTGTTGTAAGTCAATGAGACTTCCCTGAGGGTTGTAGCCTTCCAAGCCATTATATTTGAGCATTTATCTCTAGGCAGTGTGCTTGAATGCATGTGCATTCCCCATTGTAATATTTCCACATACTACTACAAAGTATCATCTTACTGTGGGTAGGTTCCCATTGTGGTTTTTCCCTTAACCGGTTTTTCGACATCAAAATCTTGGTGTTGTGTGTTGTGTTGTCATTTTTCTTATCTTTATTATTGTTGCAATTTATCAAATCTATTTTTGTGATTAAGTTTGATAATCTGATGAAGACTGATTCACAACCCCCCCCCCCTCTCAGTCTTCCTTCTTGGCTATTGCTAACAAGAACATCCCAAAAATACCAAATTTATTGAATACTCTATTTTAAGAGATGTTTACCTTTAAACTTAGGAAGAGAGAGCTAAAGGTTTATCATTTTAGATTCATTCATTCTACCAAATAGTAGAGATTGTAAATATTAACTCATGCTTAAAATATCAATAAAGCTGAAAAAATACATAGGTACTCATTACCAATCTTTCCATTTACTATTGAATGGGTACTAATAAAGGAATCTTAAAAAAGTGCGAGAAGGACCTTATCATTCCAATGCACCACATCTCATTGATTACAAGTTGAAGAAAATTTAAATAGAAGGAAAATAGCTACTTCATAGTGTTGGGAATAATGTCCAATTTATCTTGCAATCCTATGTATAATTCACATATCTTTGTCACTCATAGAAAATTTTCTTAGCTTCCTTGATTGGAATTAGAAATTAATTTCTTCTTAGCTTCCTATGTTGGCATTCTACACTCTAATGAGAAATGATGGTGTTGTCATTGTTGGCAACCTACTGGCAACCTATTGGCAACCTACTAGCATTCATCTAGTAAAGCCACTGGCAGACACCGACACTAGCATAGACATCTACATACACCGGCAGACACTTCACTAGCAGCGGCTACAATGCATACTAACACTCCAACCGATAGGGAATAAAGTTTTGTATTTAATGTAATTATCTTTTGTAAAGCGGACATGGCATATTGTAAAAGACTCATATATATGTATGAGATCTTATAGGTCATTTGTAGAAGCATGGTATGGTAGAAGATAGCATGAATTGATAATATTTTGTATAAGGTGATATAAGTGACAACAAAGGTTTTTGGTTATAGTATGAGCTTAAACCGGTACTAAACCTGGCATAGTTGATGCTGATTTGAAGTAGTACATTGTATTGGATTTCATAATCCATTTTGTAAGTCGGTGAGACTTCTATCTTGTAAATTGAGCAGTGAGCTCTAGGCAGTTGGCCTTCCTGCATGTACAGGCCCCTCATTGTAAGTAATATTTATTCATTGGCCAGTGAGTGAATAATGTGGGTCACAAATCCCACTGAGGTTTTTCTCACACCGGGTTTCCTCATTAAACATCTTGTGTTATGGTGTGTTTTCTATGATGTCTTTATTGTTCCTGTTTACTTCATTAATTTTTATTTACCTGTACACTGTTTTAGAATGTAAAACACTTAATAAGGTTAAATATTCTGGCAACTAGTTAGATATTGATTCGCCCCCCCCCTCTCAGTATCTTTGGGACTATCATTAATCCTAACAATTGGTATCAAAGATTGGTGCTCTATTTTCAAAATCCTAATAGCTTGAGGAATATTCTGATAGCGGTTTAGATGGAGAACTTAAGAAAGCAATTGGAAGGAGCTCTTATAGACTATAATTCAAAAAAGTTGAAGAATATAAAACTTGAAGATGATCTAAGGACTGCACAGGAATTCATTCAAGGACTTCAGGAGAATCTTACTATTGCTATAAATAAAAGAAAAGAACTTTATGAGAAGATGTAGAATGATAATGATGAAAAGGAAACTCTTAATGAACTCGTGAACAAGATGATACAAGAAAACCTTACTATGAGGAATGAAATGCAAGATATGATATGAGATTTTGTAAAGACATTGAAGACAGGAAAAAGAATGAAGATGACTTGACTAGGAGACTCAATGATGCTAGAAATGAAAATCTAAGACTCAGTCATGAAAATGATATGTTAAAGACAGATTTGATTCACATGCAACATGATAAAACTGAACTTATGAGACAAATGGGAATTCTGGAAAATGAGTTGGCTATTGCAAATCAACAGAAAGAGAAATTCAAGAAAAGTTCAGAAGAACTTGATGATATTTTGAAAAGTCATAAACCTAATGGAGATACAAATGGACTTGGATTTGAAGTTGGTGAAAGTTCCGGTACTGCAAACAATCATGATCATAGTAAACTGGTAAGACAACCTAATGCTTACAAATTTAATGGAAAACACTTTAACTGTGTGTGGGAGAAAAAGTGACACTAAGCAAACATGCCCTAATCTCACTTTCAAGCACACATTTGTGGAATACGAAAGAGCCTAGAGGTATCACACAATTGGCTACTTCTTTTTGTGGAAGAGAGAGCCACGGGCTACCTATTAGGATTTCTATTCCTTTGTTGTAATTGAAAGATGAAATGATGCAAGTTCAATCCCTAACCCCAAAGTGTAAGTATGAACTAATAACAAGATTACAGAATTGAACTTAAATGATGGAAAGCTGTAAACACAAGGATAAGACAAGAATGTAAATGCGTACCCAGAGTTAAAATTTGACTGAAAATGTTCGGGACAGGGGCGCGGGTGCCACTGTCCTGATTCTGCCCCTGAAACTGCTCCGGAAACTGCTGTTTTTGCACTCTGGAAAAGCTGTCAAAAATGCTGTTTGTCAGGAGGACCAGGGTGCCCAGCGCCCCTGTCCCAGGGACCAGGGCACCCCGCGCCCCTGTCCTGGTAGGACTAGGGCACCCCACACCCCTGTCCTGGTCTTTTGCTTTGAAACTTGTTGTGTTGTTCGGTCTCCGTCTGCTTCTTCCGGATCTGTAACTTGCGGCGTCGTCCAGATTCCGAAACTTGCACTTATATCTGAAAAGGTGTTTGGGCAGCTATACAAGGTTTTGCCTTAGTCAAACCCCCGCTTCGGTGATTTCCACCTCCACGAATAGCCAAGTTGTATTGTAAAATGTATTGTGTGTGTAGACCTAGTGTGTGTGCAAGGTCCTTAAATGCAAGAAAGCAAACTAGAGCAACCTAGAAAGTAAACCCTAATTGCTTGTAAATGATAATGTAAATGCTCTAAATCAAGATGCAAAGTGATCTAAAGCATGAATAAGTGATATATTGAAGCTTATGCAAAGACATGAAAACAACATGAAATCATACCCAACCCTCAAGGGAGGGGTACAAGCCAATCTTCAGTCGGTAATCTCCTATTGTTCTTCAATGTCTTCCAAGCCCTAAATGGATGAATGAAATTGATAAATGCTTGATAGAAGGATGTTGAATGTTGTTGAAGTCTTCAAAGATCTGCTCTTTCACTGCATATGAGGTCCTTGAAAGCCAAAATTTCGGATCCCTTCAAATGAGGAAAGAGAGCTTTTATGTATGAAACCCTAGGTCGCAAATTCGTATTTTGGCCGACCTAGATATTGAATATCCCACCAATTTCTTGGGGTTAAGCTTTATTTTATGATTGGATTGTGCTCCCAAAATTTTGGGAAAAATGTCCGGGACCATGTGCACCGGGCGCCATGGTCCTGGCAACTTTTCACCAAATTTTCAGGGCCGTCAGATATGATGATTTTAGAGAGAATCCCGAAGTTACAGGTGATTTCGAGATGTTTTGACCCCGAAACCAAGCCCCCAAGTTCGAAATAGGACTTAATTAGGGTTTTTGATTAAGTGGTGTATTGGAGGAATAAAATGGAAAGGGCACACTTTAATGAAAGGGGCCCAACTTTATGATGTGGGAGATGATAAAATAGAACCTTAGACCTAATTAATTTAATTAATTAACTGCTAAAGGGGAAATGCAATGCAAAATACAAAATGCGCCAAGGCGGGTGCTAAACTAGGTGTGAAATTGTACCACCCTAGGAAGTGCGTACAATTTACGACGCTACATTTAGCCCCCACTTTAGCGGTCATATGAACACTACGTGCATATGCAAGCTAAAGTACATAAAAGTAAACATTATTTGAAAAACGATATATCCATAAGTCTGTCGAACGAAGCCCCCAGCGGTATCTGCAGTACACAATTAGGAACCGCACCCTACAAAACACACGTTAGATCACAAAATCACCTAATGCTTACTAAGGAAGGTGATGAAAATTCGAGGGTAACTATATGCCCCCCCTGTTTCGACTTGCTAATTTTAGTGAGTTGAAACAGGGTATCATGTTTACCACTTCGAATTGTTAAAGAAAATTGATGACAAATGCTCACAAGAAGATTTGATATGAGATCAAAAACTAATGGAGAATCATTTGGTAAGAAAGAGGACTACATCTCAATTCCAACACAACAAAGAGTATGAGGATTTGAGAGTTCTCTAACACAAGATGAAGGATGTAAACATGGACTTCTCACCCCTAGATCTTGTCTAGGTGATCCATGGGAAAAGGACATGGAAAACTAGCCCCTAGAGTCTGTCTAGGTGATCCATGTAAGGGAGGAGAGTGAGAAATTCTAGCCTTATGCCGCTAGTTCCACTCAACCTCATGCATGTGTGTGTACGTGAGGTTAGAAGCATCTCATAGGAGTCTATGCCTGAGTATGCTACAACCTGTATATGTATAGTACAAAAGCGTGACATCTCGCTCTAAGAGTCTGTGCTCTAGTTCCGAGAATAATCACCTTGCATAAAAGAAAAATGGAGACCTCTCGCTCTAAGAGTTTGTGCTCTGGTTCTGAGAATGACCCATTGCTCAAAAAGTGTAATGTTTATGTCATAAGCAAAGTAGAACAAGGATACCTACCTTCATCACAAAAGAAGATACCCCAAAAATGCAACAATGTCATAGATCCAAGCAAGAGAGTTTTGCACTCTTTAAGCAAGGATAAGATAGTTGAGAAAGGGATATCTTGTAGTATGTGTAAAGGAGATCCTTAGAGGAGAAGAGATCTTTGTACAAAAGACACCTATCCCCGAGAGGAATAAGACAAAGAAGAGAATAAGAATGCAATACTTCCTTCTTTTGTGAGGTGAAAGTGATTCTTAATGAAGGATGACGCTCTTTTTAACCCAATTGGGAGAGTGAATTCATTATGGATGTATTTTACCAAGTGCAAAAGAGGTTGTAGTGAAGGACTTACACCTCTTGTAAGAGAGAATCCTTGAACAAACAACAACAAATCCATACAAGGAATAACATCATGTAATAAAGTTCACACCATCCACAAAATAGGAAAAAGTGGATCCTTAGATAAAAATAAGGAAAGATCATTGCCTCAATGAGAAGGACTTACACAATCTTCTAGGGAGAGATTTGGACATAAGAAAAAGAAGAGATGTATGAAATCACTCTTGTCCCCATAGGAACAAGAAATAACATAGAAAATTAGGCTATTATGTTGCTTCAAAAATATGATTGCACTTGAAATTGTACCATCATGAATGACAATGAGCCCCCAGTAAATGAGCTACCAATGTCACATAATGATGAGCAACATAATAGCCATTAATGTTATTTAAAGACATGATAGATTGAATGAGGTATTTGAATATGACATGCTAAATGCTCAACTATAAGTGAGATCAAAAACATGTATAAAATGATAAAAATTGAAGAAGAAAAATCACAAGAAATCTTAGAAGAGGGATGAGTGTAATTTATTAGAGCCTTATCCCTAGAGGAAAGGACTTTATGATGAATAGGAAATAAAGATTCATAAGTGGATTTAGAAATTTGAGGGGATTCATAAAGAGATTTGTTCATTGCCAAGATTTCCTTATGAGGGGAATGAGAGTTGATAGAAGTAGAAGATGATTTAGTTGAAGTGAGATCATCATCACTACTAAATATAGCATTCACACTGAGAGATGGTCTTTTAGATGCTTTGGTACGTTTGCAGGGATTATAGCCGAGTCCAAAGGTATCATTGTAAAAATTAGTCTCTAGAGGAACTTTTATCCCTTGTTCATGAGCACCACAACCATTTTCATGATACCCATGCTTAGCAAAAATGCGAAAACCACGACCATAATGATCAGCCATTTCAGGAAGAGAGGGTGGTTTTTCATAAGACAAAGAATCAAACTCTTCATAATTAGAGGTGTGAGGAGAAGAAGTTTGAGAGGTGGCCACAAAATTATTACTCATAGGTTCAGGTAAGACTGATTGATCTCTAGTTTCTTCCTTCTTTTTAACTTTAAGCTCTCTAGGAGGAACCCTATACTCACCTACAAAGGTGGGATTAAAATCAAGAGATCCCCAATCATCTTCTACGAGAACCTTCTCAGGATCAAAAGCCTTTTCATGTGTATATTCAAGTTGAGAAGAATCTTCTTCAGGAACTTCAGACTTATCCAAAGAATTTTGATTATCAGAGGGTAAGGATTCATCCATAGGTATCTTGTTCAAAGAGCCATTACTAGAAGAGGAAGGCTTAGATGTTTGCAAACAAGCTTGGAGATTAGTGTCACCTATCAAGGTATATGTCTTATTGTTATAAATGAATTTAACTTGTCTATGCAATGTAGAGGGGACAGCTTGCATACCGTGAATCCAAGGTCTCCCTAATAACAAGTTGTATGTTAGATTTCCCGACATAATATGGATAGGAGTAGGCAAAGTAACAGGTCCCACTGTGATGGGTAAGGTGATAATACCTAATGAAGACTTAGCCACATTATCAAAGCCTCGAATGGGATGAGAGTCAGGCTCAATAAGGGATGTATCCACATTCATCTTATGCAATAGATTAATGCTACACACATTAAGGCCAGAGCCATTATCTACTAATGTTCGTCTTATAGCAGTGTCATTTATGATAACCACAATCATCAAGGGATCATATTGTTGTTGAATTTCACTAGTAGGCAACTCATCTTGGGTAAACACAATTTGAGCTTTAGGATTCATCACAGAGTTAACCAAAGACGCTATATTACTAGATGTATTAGGTGGAGGAACATTCAAATCTTTCAAGGCATCTTGTAACATTCCATGATGAGTGGAAGAAGTTTGGATCAAATCCCAAAGGGATATCTTAGCAGGGGTAGCTTTAAGTTGTTCTATGAGATCATATTCCTTACCAAGAACTTGTGAAATACGAGGAGCTTGAGGAAGAATAGGTTGGGAAGGAGGAAGTGAAGTTGGGATAACTGGAGGAGGATTAGGTTGCGTATTTTTTCTTGTGTTATAGGTATGGGCAACCGCATGATAACTCTCTCTAGTCAATTGCTTAGCATACTCATAAGGGCTCTTAGAGGAATAACCTCCTTGCACAGTAATAACATGTTTCTTAGGAGTGCAAAAAGAATCATTAGCATAACCACCTTGAACCATTAAGATAGGCTTATTTAAAGGTTGAGAATTTTGAGAAGGACAAGCACCTTGGACAGTGAAGAGAGGTTCGTTAGGTGTTTCATTCACATGTATCAAATTGATTGAGGATGGTTTAGAGAAATGAACAAAAGTGTTGGAAGAATTATTGATAGTCTTCTCTTGCACTAAAATCTTATCACAGATTAAATCAATTTTAGGAGAGAGACAAGGGGTAGGCATTGATGTTCTAGTAGGGAGAGTAATACTAGGAAAGGTCATATCATCCTCTATCATCAAAGGATCTACATGGGGAATAAACTCTCTAGGAGAAGGATCAACATTACTCTCTAAAGTCTCACTTTGGAGAGGGAGATCTTTGAAAGAAATGTTAACCATCTTGCTTTGAACTAGGGTTTCCTTATGAGTAGAACCAAGTTGAGGAGAGGGAGATGCTTTATTTTTAGAGAGAGAATAATTGAGATTCAAGGAAGGTGAGAAACTATCAAGGGAGTTTTCAATAATTTCATCCCCTTTGGCTAGGGTTCTCTCATGGGGTAGAGAATAATCTATACCTTCTTCTAATGGTTCGTCCCAAATAGTGAAGTTGTTGAAAGAAATGTTTGAAGTATTGTCAATTTCGAGAGAGGAGATAACATTGTTTATTAATTCCTCATCCTTAGAAGGGAGAGCATCAATAGATGTGTTAAACTCATCCTCTTTCCTCAAAATATGTTCAATATGATCTTTAGGGGAGAGAGAATTAAGGAAATTTCTTATTATTTCATCTTCTTTCTCTAAGGGATGCTTATGTGTAAGACAAACTTTAGGAGAAGGGTAAGCACTTATCATTAATTCATCATCTCTAGTGGGAATTTTGTTGGAAAAGAAAATGCCATCACTAGGAAATGTAGGGATAATGTCATCTTCTTGCACAAAAGGATCCTCATGAAGGGAGTGTTTTTTAGGAGGAACATGAACATATTTCTCCAAGGATTCATGCTTAGGAAGGAGATCTTTGAAAGAAGTGTTCATAACCTCTTGTTGCACTAACATGCCCCCATTGGAAGGACCAACTTTAGGAGAAAATAATTCAATGTCCATCAATACCTTTTCACTTACAGAGGCATCATGGAGGGAAGGTGAAGTAACATTAAGAAAGGTGTTTATGATATAATTCTCTTCTTCTAGGATAGCTAGATAGGAAGGGCACATTTTAGGAGAGTTGTCAAGATCACTCTTAAAGTCTTCATCCTTAGAGCATGGGAGAGTCTCAAAGGGATTGGTAGCAACTCTTTTAGACACTAAAACATTGTTATAGATAGGGGGAAGTTCTTTAGGAGATGGAAAAATTGAAACAAGGGAAGCTAACCCATTATCACATCTATGAAATGAATGCATCATGACAACAATTTTCCTCTTTCAAATGATAACACATGCAAAATAGAAGGAAATGTTTAATTTTAACCAATGCAAGCACTTAGAATGTAGATTTAGAAAACGAAATTTATGATTCAAATAAGTTCCTAAATCAGATTTGAAATTATTGATCCCAATTAAGCTATCCACAAGTGCAACTTTAAATTGAAAAATTAGGGTTTTAGCAAAAATTTCCTCTAAATTTTTGAATCTTGCAAGGAATTAAGACTTGTAAATACAAATTTGAATTTGAAATAGCATAAACACTCAAATTTGAAATCATAAATCAGAATTAGAGAAGATTGGAGTTCACGTCGGGTTCACCAAAATGTGTGGGAGAAAAAGTGACACTAAGCAAACATGCCCTAATCTCACTTTCAAGCACACATTTGTGGAATACAAAAGAGCCTAGAGGTATCACACAATTGGCTCCTTCTTTTTGTGGAAGAGAGAGCCACAGGCTACCTATTAGGATTTCTATTCCTTTGTTGTAATTGAAAGATGAAATGATGCAAGTTCAATCCCTAACCCCAAAGTGTAAGTATGAACTAATAACAAGATTATAGAATTGAACTTAAATGATGGAAAGTTGTAAACACAAGGATAAGAAAAGAATGTAAATGCGTACCCGGAGTTAAAATATGACTGAAAATGTTCAGGACGGGGGCGCGGGCGCCACTGTCCTGATTCTGCCCCTAAAACTGCTCCGGAAACTGCTGTTTTTGCACTCTGGAAAAGCTGTCAAAAATGTTGTCTGTCAGGAGGACCAGGGCGCCTAGCGCCCCTGTCCCAGGGACCAGGGCACCCCGCGCCCCTGTCCTGGCAGGACCAGGGTGCCCCACGCCCCTGTCCTGGTCTTTTGCTTTGAAACTTGGTGTGTTGTTCGGTCTCCGTCTGCTTCTTCCGGATCTGTAACTTGCGGCGTCGTCCGGATTCCGAAACCTGCACTTATATCTGAAAAGGTGTTTGGGCGGCTATATAGGGTTTTACCTTAGTCAAACCCCCGCTTCAGTGATTTCCACCTCCACGAATAGCCAAGTTGTATTGTAAAATGTATTGTGTGTGCAGACCTAGTGTGTGTGCAAGGTCCTTAAATGCAAGAAAGCAAACTAGAGCAACCTAGAAAGTAAACCCTAATTGCTTGTAAATGATAATGTAAATGCTCTAAATCAAGATGCAAAGTGATCTAAAGCATGAATAAGTGATATATTGAAGCTTATGCAAAGACATGAAAACAACATGAAATCATACCCAACCCTCAAGGGAGGGGTACAAGCCAATCTTCAGTCGGTAATCTCCTATTGTTCTTCAATGTCTTCCAAGCCCTAAATGGATGAATGAAATTGATAAATGCTTGATAGAAGGATATTGAATGTTGTTGAAGTCTTCAAAGATCTGCTCTTTCGCTGCATATGAGGTCCTTGAAAGCCAAAATTCTGGATCCCTTCAAATGAGGAAAGAGAGCTTTTATGTATGAAACCCTAGGTCGCAAATTCATATTTTGGCCGACCTAGATATTGAATATCCCGCCAATTTCTTGGGGTTAAGCTTTATTTTATGATTGGATCGTGCTCTCAAAATTTTGGGAAAAATGTCCGGGACCATGTGCACCGGGCGCCACGGTCCTGGCAACTTTTCACCGAATTTTCAGGGCCGTCAGATATGATGATTTTAGAGAGAATCCCGAAGTTACAGGTGATTTCGAGATGTTTTGACCCCGAAACCAAGCCCCCAAGTTCGAAATAGGACTTAATTAGGGTTTTTGATTAAGTGGTGTATTGGAGGAATAAAATGGAAAGGACACACTTTAATGAAAGGGGCCCAACTTTATGATGTGGGAGATGATAAAATAGAACCTTAGACCTAATTAATTTAATTAATTAACTGCTAAAGGGGAAATGCAATGCAAAATACAAAATGTGCCAAGGCGGGTGCTAAACTAGGTGTGAAATTGTACCACCCTAGCAAGTGCGTACAATTTACGACGCTACAAACTGTAACAAGTTTGGTCATAGAGAAAATCAGTGCATATCTAGAAATAATCAGAACATTAATGCATCCACCAGTCAATGTTCCAAATGTAACAAAGTTGGTCATAATTCAGAAAACTGCAGAATGAATGTAAGATGTTTTTTTGTGGAAGATTTGGGCACTTATCTAATCAATGTAGAACACAAACTGACATAGGATATGGAAAGGCTATTCAGAAGAACGATGTGACTTGTTATGCTTGTAACAAAATTGGACATATTGCAAAATTTTGTAGAAGCAAGACTTCACCGGCAAACAATAAAGGGCCCAGTTTGAAAGGCAAAGGAAAGGTTGATGAGGTAAAGCAAGAATTTTCAAAACAGTGGATTAGAAAGACAGATCAGAATATTGATGAGACTATTTCTTCACCGGTAGAATAGAGTATTACTCCACCGACAGGAAATTCTTCCTCCAATTGAGAAGTAATGCTTTGGGGGTATTGTAGCAAGTTGAATATCATGCAGATTACCCTCAATTGATGGTGAGAAGATAGATTTCTTCTTTACCGGCAGATGTGTTAAGTTTTCACTTAACTGACGAGCATTTATTGCGGTTGTTGAAAGAAATTTCATTATAAATCATCAGTTTTCCTTCATTTTTTATTCACCGAGCATTCAAATTAGTAGAGAGCGCAAAATCCAAGTGAAGGCATTCATGGCGAAGAAGTGAAGCAATTTCTTTCAAGCACTCAAACATTATCAGGAAGCTTAAAGTTTTTTTCAAATGGCTTCCTCTTCTGCTCCTGAATTTATTGCAAACCCTACTGTTGTGGAGAATATAAAATTCCCTAGGCCCGTATTTAAAATAATTCCTGAGATAGCTAAGCAAGATGATTCCATAGGTGCATTTTCAAAGATTCCTAAAGGTGTAGCTTATGTTGAAGACCCTAGGATTTATATTCACTACAATATTGAGGAATTAGGTTCTGAAGAAGTGTTAAAGATGTTTAAAACTGTAATTTGTGATGAAAATGGCAATGTCAAACCCAAGCACAAGGTTATTGAGACTTTAGGTTTTGTAGAAATCTTGAACATCCCTGAATTTCCAGAGGAAGTTGTAAGAATTGTTCGAAGTAGAGCACATGGAGAATTTATTTGGTTAGATTCAGTCTGCAAATTCACCTGACAAGCAATTAGGGTAGTGACAGGTCTACCCTCAGCCAGTGGTAGACCTGACAAAACTAAGAAGGTTCCAAATAACAAATTCATGACCTTAACTGGAGAAACATCTAATAGTAGATCTCCAAGAGTAAATGACATCAAGGACATCAATGTGAGATTCATAACTATGATCTTAGGTTACAAGACTACACATGCAAACAGACTTAATTCAGTTTCTAGTCTTTGCATTAATAGTTCTTATGAAATGGTAAATAATAATACAAAAATAGATGTGTGTGAATGGCTAAAGGACGAACTAGTTTATAACTTGAAGAAGATAAAAGGTGATAAGAAAGGGACATTTTGTTTTGGCAATCTCTTGGTATGCCTTGTCTACTCCAACAATAATAATAATAACTCTAATTGAAATCTCAACTCGAAGTTTGGACATTCATCTAGTAAAGTTACTATTTTCATGGATAGTGCTCATTTAGTTATCAACCTAGGGACGTAGTACTTGAAATGGGTCTGCACTATATATGCACTAAGCTCCTTCAATGGCTATTCTGCATTACTACAGCAACTAACATTATGAGAAAAGGAAAGGCAAGAATGGAAATTATGAAAGGATACAGAAAAAACTTATAAAGACAATGTTGGAAAGATAAATTACTCTATTCTGGCTTGGCTACAGGAACAGTCAGTGGATCTATTTCTAGTGGCTATAGGAATAGTCAAAGCAAGAACTTCTACTACAACTAAAGAATAACTAATTTCAATGAGCACACACACAAGATCACTCACCAAGTGGGCCCCCTTGGATGAGTGATATCAAGCTTCCAGAAAACTACCTTTAACAGATCAAAACAACATATCTTTTATTCATTGTTTCCTGAAAAATGATTACATATTTTGAAAAGAAACTTAAGAATGCTTATCAAAATCCTCTGCTCTATTTCTTTCTATTCTATCTAACCTCTAACAAAGAGGAAGAGATTATTAAAAATGAGAAGATCAACTATAATAGACAACACAAATCATGCCCAGAAGAAGAGGTGGATGATTGACTTATAAAGAAGATAACTAGATCTTGGCTGCAGGAAACGTGGATCTAAACCGAACCATAGTCTTTGCATGTGATGGCGGTGTTTTGTGAATTCAATGCCCACTAAATTTAAACTTTAGGAGTGTTGCTTGGCTGCTCCGCCCATGTCATACCTTGCGCTCGCTCAACTCCCGTTCAGTTTGATCTCCAGTTATCTCTTATGTGATCCTTCCTTCTTTAGGCATGAAAGGAGAATATCCACCACGACATCATTTATTATCTTCACTACAAAAAGAAAAACATATAAGGACATGCATATGCATTTTATTTAATTAACACATTCATTAATTCACATATGATATTACCCTAGATAATCTGCATAGCAACAGGAACAAATCACATGGCTGTGAGAATAAAAGGCATGGCTGCAGGAATAGACCGACAAAGTTCAACCATGATTTTATAAGTTCAGGTTTAACACATGGAATACATATAGTCAATTTACAATACATCACTACTACTATGCAAAACAAAAAATGTCAGAAACCTAAGAGTTTTGATGATAAAATCATGACAAAGTCTCAACTTATCATGCCTTATGTTGTATCTCTCAAAGGAAATCCCCTGTATTGGACAAAAAGACTTTTGATATGACATACCGGTAAGCAAATAGTTGCAAGAAGCATTCATTGGCATGGGTACTATTAAGGAAAACAACATAACTGAATATTTTAAAGCTTTTCAAACCAAAATGAAAAAAAGAGAGAGACTACCACAGAGTGTAGTAGATAAATATGATAAGGAAATCTATTTTGTGATTAAGAAAGATGAAACATGGATGGATGTTGTATTACCTAGAACTGTATGGGCAACAGAAATGGGTTATGAGGTAGATATCAACATTGTTGAAACTTATGCAAAAGCTCTGTTAGATGCACCTAGAGAACCATCTGAAGAAGTTTTTGGTAGTGCTTAAACAATTGAGAGTGGTGTACAAACAATGAAACAAAGAGAGGGAGGAGAAAAGTATATAAGAGATGCTTCAAATTAGGTAAAGGAAATAAAAGAAAATGTTATGAACCTTACTGGTATAAAGGAAAGTGAACTGGAAGGACTGCAACCAGAGGCACACATCTCACCGATTGGCACATCATCTAATAGTGAGATACTTACTGAATTCAAGAGAGTTGATAGGAAGAGAAAACCATCACTGGTACCCTCTCCTCCACCCAAGAAAACAAGAACCTTGAGAAAGAAACAACAAGCAGTAAGGAAATCGGCAAAGAAACTTACACCCAAGAAGAAACAGAAACAGGTTATACCTCCTTTGGATAATTTATTGAATGAAATAACTGATGACAGTAACTTGGCAAATGTGAGCAAATTGTATAACACATTCACTGATTCAAAAAAGGAAAGTATTGTAAACAGTATTATTCTGCATCTGGACATATACAAGAAAGTGTTAATTGAAGTGGTAGATGACTTACCAAATGATCTATATAGAAGGTTAGATGCAAAAAGGATTGTAGTAATGGAGTTGGACAAGAAACTTAAAGTTGAAAAACTTCTAGTTGTACATCCAGTTAACTCTAAAGAATAAATTGATGACCTAATTTGTGAAGCCAACAGATCAGTTTTTGGTAGTGGTCACTAGCAAGTGAGCTTAATGGATGGTAGAGTTAATGAAACTACAGAGGAAATGGCTGATAAATGGGATATCTTTTTTGTAGAAAAATAAAAACAAGAGGAATTGAACAAGTCGAAGAAAACATTTAAGGTATATCAGAATGACAAGGACAAAGGGAAAGGTAAAGTTGGTGGAATACCAAACATCAAAATAACTAACAACTTGCCACCACCCTTGGATACTACACCAGTACATACTGATGATACACCGGCTACTAATAGTATAGGTACAACACAAGATGACACTAACCCTGAATCCAAAATTCTATTCACCATGAATGTTGATACTCAGGAAGTGAACATTGTTGTAGACAAGGATACCACAAAGGTAAAGAATGATATTGCCGACAATGGAAACACTGCTGAGAAACTAGCAGAGAATGTTGAGATTTAAATACAAATAGAGCAACCATTGGACACTGGATTGGATAATGGAATAAATAGTAGTAGTATAGATGCTGGCACTGAGAAACCTACAAAGACAGAGATACCAGCAGCTGAGCACATAGATAAACCAACAAAGAAACTGATAGAGGTACAAGTACATGTTGAGATAGTAAAATCGGAAATCACTGAGAGATCCAAACCATTATAGGTTGAAATACAAACTCAAACTGATCCACTAGAGGTTGATACAAGCAAATTGGTAACTAATGTTGGAAGCACTAAGGTAATCAAGGCAGTTGGTAAGACATCCGGTACTTCTTTAAGTGAATTCAGGCCTATCAATGTGACAAAAGTACTCCTGGACTCTATTAAGAAGATAATTGACTGTAATGCATTGGCTTGTAAAGTAATTGATGATACCATACCTATTCTTAAGATGACTACACCAAAATTTAATATAGATCATGTAAAGGATTCTTTAGGACAGTTGGACACATTCTATAAATTTATTGCTGGAAATGTAATAAAAGTTGATAAGGTGAATGAGGATACATTCAAAGAGAAAATGGAAAAAGAAAAGGAAAAATTCTTTGAGGATACAATAAAGAAGTGCACTGAACATATTAACACACTTTTACCAACACTGAATACAACAATTTTGGAATATAAGGAACAGTACAAAGAAACATGCAAGCCACATCTATTGACATAGGACATTGAAAAAGAAATAAGCAGAGTATAGAAGGAGATGGATGATATAGCTGATAACATTATTGGTTCATCCGAACCTATATTAGTTATTGAGAAAGAAATAGCAGGATTTGAGGAAAAGTTGGAGAAATTTGAGAAGGAAAAAGAAAGGATCAAAGCAAATACCAAAGAACTTAAGTATAAACTTAGTCCTAAGCTGGATAATATTATCTCTCTGAGAAATGAGATATCTAAGGCTTTAATTCAAGGAGAAAGATCACCGGAGGAGCATATGCATCATCTCACTGACACAATCCAATGAACTAAGGCAACCATGAATGATAGCAATATATTCATGTAGAGTTTAAACTTGGTTTTGGCAGACATATTTCAGATTGTAACCAACCGGTTACAAACCTTAAGGTGAAATTTTGCACTCATTTGATAATTTTTGACAACCTTTGTCATTGATGTCAAAGGGGGAGTAGTAGGCAGAGAAAAATGATCATTTAGAGGAGATCATCTACTCAGGGGGATCACATCTTTTTGGTAAATTTTTGGACTTCACTTTTTGGAACAGTTTTTGGATTTTTCTCATGAGTGTTACCATCACTGCCAAAGGGGGAGATTGTTGGCATTATACACACTAATGAGAAATGATGGTGTTGTCATTGATGGAAACCTACTGGCAACCTATTGGAAACCTACTAGCATTCATCTGGTAAAGCCACCGACGGGCACTGACATCGGCTTAAACATCTACATACATTGGTAGACACTTCACCGACAGCGGCTACAATGCATACCGACACTCCAGCTGACATGGAATAAACTTTTGTATTTAATATAATTATCTTTCGTAAAGCCAACATGGCATATTGTAAAAGACTCATATATATGTATGAGATCTTATAGGTCATTTGTAGAAGCATGGTATGGTAGAAGATAGCATGAATGGATAATATTTTGTATAAGGTGATGTAAGTGACAACAAAGGTTTTTGGTTATAGTATGAGTTTAAACCGGTACTAAACCTAGTATAGTTTATGCTGATTTGAAGCAGTACATTGTATTGGATTTCATAATCCATTTTGTAAGTCAGTGAGACTTCTATCTTGTAAATTGAGCAGTGAACTCTAGGTAGTTGGCCTTCCTGCATGTGCAGGCCCCTCATTGTAAGTAATTTTTATTCATTGGCCAGTGAGTGAATATTGTGGGTCACAAATGCCACCAAGGTTTTTCCCACACCAGGTTTCCTCATTAAACATCTTGTGTTATGGTGTGTTTTCTATGTTGTATTTGTTGTTCCTATTTACTGCATTAATTTTTATTTACTGGTACACTGTTTTGGAATGCAGAATACTTAATAAGGTTAAATATTTTGGGAACCAGTTAGATACTGATTCACCCCCCCCCCCTCTCAATATCTTTGGGACTATCATTAATCCTAACATCCTAAAAGTAGTTGTCATATGAAAATTCACGAGGAAGATGAAGCATAATGATAACAATTATGGCTGAATTTTGGATCACTAAACACACTTTTTGAATCTTAACCACTACGATTGATGAGTGGGGTATCTTGTTTAACAATACTATACCTAAATGAGTTGTCCTTTCCATTTTGGAATGTTATCCTACTATATATGAGAAGTCTAGAAATATGAAACCTAAGATACCTTTTCCATTTCATTTTTTTATTGTAGGGTCCAATTTGTTGTGCTCATGTGAAGTCATTATTATGTTTGTTATTCTTAAAATATGGTCTCTAATGTTAGATTTGGGTTTTTTGCAAGATACCATGGTTTTGCTAATCAATTTATGACTTTGTCCTTTTGCCATGCCTATATATTGAGAGTATAATATGGTGGTTTTAGATAAAATTTCTTCCATGTGCATAGGTTTAGCCATGTAATATGGTGAAAAAATAGGGTTCCCACCACTAGATGTAACAAAATCACTAATTTTTGCTTAGGGACCAATTACATTAAACAAGGATGAATTCAATAGATCTATCCTCAAATCAACAAGGATAGGGCTGAGAATTTTGATTAGATTCACTGGTTGGAGTTTGATTCCCTCTTTTAAGTTGAATTGTGAAAATATTGAAATTAGGGTAAATGTGTGGATATTATAGAGATTGTGCATAAATAGTGAGCTATAGTCATCAAATAGAGCCACAAACCTGGATTTGAGCAATATGTGAGTCTTCGGATCTATTCCCAGAAGGTCAACCTAAATTGTTGAGAATAGAATGCTTGTCACTTTGGTCCTCTGTACTTTTCTTCATCCAAAGGGGAAATTGTTAATCTTTCTGAATAATGTCAATCCTAAAAAAATAGCTTTGTAATTGTTTTTGCACATAATAGAGAAAGGAAAAATGGTTGGGAATAATGGTTTGTATAAGTCAAACCCTGGTTCAGGAATCAACCCTGAATGAATAATGCAAATACTAAAATAAATAATGGAAAGATATACCTCAGATTTGTAATTATTGATGATGATGCTTTGCTTCTTGAATGTAATCACGTGTTGTATGAAATGGAATGGACATGAAAAAACCCTAATCACACACACACATTCTTGCACATGAATGATGTAATTTTACTCCACAATAGTTGAATGAAGAATATACAGCCTTAAATATCTCAAAAAATTCTTGATGATGAATGCTTCATGGATGAAAGGATTGACTGCTTGAGGATCATGAATTAGGATGAAATTAGGCTGATAAAATGTCTTTATATAGGGGTATATAAGTCATTTACTAATTATGTCAACCTCCAACGGTCATGTGGAGCCACAAAATTGAATTCCCATTAGAGAGATAAGACCCTTGCCCCATTTCAATATAGGGCCCAACTAAGAGGGACAAGGGCAAGGGAGATGTAGCCCTAGGACCATGGTGCTAGCACCCTGTTATTTCTTAGTTAGGGACCACCATTAAGCCCCAAGAGAAGGACACCCCTCCAAGAAATCAATTAGTGGGTGTACATGGCATCAAAACTTGAGAATAAAAACAAAATGGACCTAAATGGGAGATGAGGATCTAACATGCTAAAGTAGGGGCATAGACATGAGGTTTAAATTGGCCCAGGGACAATTTAGGATGTTACATTAGCCCCCAATTTAATGGGAGTATGAGCCTATGCAAATACTTGCAGTAAATTAGATGAAGGAGATGAAAGAGAGGAGAAATCAGGAGCATAATCACAGGGAGTATAGGACATTACTATTTTCAATGAACCAAGTCCCCAATCTTAGGATCTTTACTCACTCAATTGTATGCAAGGGCGCACAACACAAGACAAAAGAAAAAAATTCAAACAAATAAAAAGACAAAATATGCAAAAAGATAAAAACCAAAACAAGACCTCAAGTCAACCAGTCGAAGAGACATCGATATCAAAATGTCTTAACCACTAATATCACTCTTGAAAAATGTCATCTCAATAACATAAGTGATCACATAAAAGAGAAAGAGCATGCATCATCCATGAACTACAAATAGAAAAGCTATGAGCTCATGAGAAGAAATGAGAGAAGCATGAATACACATTTTAGATGTGTTTTTCTAGGTGATCCATGTGAAGAAGAATGAGAGAGGAGATGGATACACATTCTAGATGTGTTTTTATAGGTGATACATGTTGGGGAGGAGAATATGAATAGTCTAGATGTGTTTTGCTAGTTCCACTCACCCTCATGCATGTGTGCAAGTGATGTCTCGTTTTAGGTGTTAAGCATCCCATATAAAAGTTTATTTCCTTTAGTTTCAATCATGCAACAACTTGTGTAAGGCATGAAATGAAAATGCAAATGTGTCTCATATCAAGAACATGTCATATAGGATTTTGCTTTCTCTAGTTTCAAAACTGTATAACCCCATGTAAGATAAATATATGTCTGGTTTCGAGGATATCCCATGCAAGAGTTTGTTTTCTCTGGTTTCAAGAATGTGCACCTCATATAAGACATATATAAATGTTGTGTCTAGTTTTTTCCATGAAGCATCTCGTGCAAGAGTTTATTTTCTCTGATTTCAAGAATGAGCACCCCATTTAAGACATACAAAAATATAGTAGTAATATAGCACAAAAAGGGTGATATGAATGCCCCCCTTAATAGGTTAACATAGCCCTATGTTTATGTCTTAAGGAAGCTAGAAACAAAGATACCCACCTTAAACACCAAGGAGATATCCTTTTAGGAAACAATGTTTGTAAATCCAAGCTAAAGAGAAATACTCTTACAAGGAAGAACAAGATAGTTGAAAAAGAGATATCTTGCAACAAATGTAAAGAGGATCCTTTGAGGAGAAGAGATCATTTCTCAAAGACATCTACCTCCAAGAGGAGTTGTTGAACAAACACAATAGCTTCTACCAAAAGAAGGGAAGGTGGAACAAGAATGCCTATCATCCTTCTATTGCCAGGTGAAAGATATTCTTAATAAAGGATGACACACTTTTGAGCCAATATGGGGGGTAAGTTTATAATAGATATACATTTCCAAGTGAAAAATAGGTTGTAGTCTTGAGGATACACACCTCTTGCATAAGAGAGAATCCTTCAGCAAACAACAACTTCAAACAAGGAATGACACAAAATCATAAGAAAACACCACCCAACATAGAAAAAGCGCATCCTTAGAAAGCATAAGAGAGAATGATCAATGAACCCAAGCGTAGGGATATTGAGAAGAATTACACAACCTCTGAGGAGAGATTAGACATAATAAAATGCACAATGTACTCACATGAAGGCATATTCCATTCATGAAAATACATTAATATTTGTAAAATGCAACTCTAAAGAAGAGGTAATCTTGAAAGAGAGGAAGTGAGATTTATATGAAGGATCAAAATATCCACTAAGGAGAGATCAATCATAAGAGATATACCATTCCAAGTAAGAAAAGACATCAAAGTATGAAAAATGCAACCCCTGAAGGGAGTAGTGAAACATTAGATAAAGAGAAAATATAGGATAATATTCTTGCCCCCCAAGCATAAAGGAACAAATGAATTATGATGCTGCCCCAAGATGTTTTTAATTGAAAATGAATCACCTCTTATGACAAAATACCCCCAATGAAGTTAACTACTAGTGCCATAGGGTGAACAAATTTTATAGAGATGAAACAAGATGAGGGGTTACTCCTGTTGGCATATGCACACTCCAATAAGACATTGTAGGTGATTGAAGGTTTTGTCATTGATGGCAACCTTACAATCCTATGGCACCACCAAGGCATTATATCGGCAAGACATTATGCATACAAGATAGTGCACCAACATCAGCAGATCACACTCTACACTAGCACTCAGGACACCGACACTGACACAAAGAAAGGAAGTATACCGGCATAGAGGCCGACAGGATTTTGTTATATTATATTATTTTTATTGTCATAAAAACTTTGTAACCTGACTTGGCATGTTGTAAAATGACTCTTATATATAAAAGAGATCATTGTAGACATTTTGTAAGTAAGGAAGTAAGTAAAGAAAATGATGTATGCGGAATATTAAGGCTGACCTATTATGCAAAATATAGGTCGAAGAGTTTATGTAAGAAACAGAGCAGCAACTGGTACTAGATCAGGCATTATAGATGCTATTGTAAAGTAGTACAAGATATTGGATTTGTTTAATCCACATTGTAAGTCAGTGAGACTTCCTATTTGAGCAATGAGCTCTAGGCAGTTGGCCTTCCTACATGTGCAGGCCCCTATTGTAAGTAATATTATCTTATTGGCCAGTGAGTGAATATTGTGGGTCACAAATCCCACCGAGGTTTTTCCCACATGGGGTTTCCTCATTAAATCCTTGTGTTATGGTGTACTTTTCATGTGGATGTTCTTAATTTTGTTTATTGCATTATTTCTTGCATACCAGTACACTGTTATAATATGTTCTGCATGTTTTAAGTTAAGAAAGTTTGTACACCGGTTAGATACTGATTCACCCCCCCCCCTCTTAGTATCTGTGGGAATCCTAACAATTGGTATCAGAGCTTGGTCCTCTATTTTCAGAAGCCTAACAACTCGAGGAAGATCTTGACACTGGTAAAGATGGAAAATCTGATGAAGCAATTTGAAGGAGCTCTTTCAGACTATGATGCAGAGAAATTGAAAAATATCAAACTAGAAGATGATTTAAGGGTAGCTCAGGATATCATTCAAGCACTTCAAGAAAATCTTACTATTGCAAGAAATAAGAGAAGAGAACTTTGTGAAAAATTATAAAATGAGAATGATGAAAAGGAATCACTTAATGATCAGATAAGCAAGCTGAAACAAGAGAACATGACAACAAAGAATGAGATGCAGGATAGGACTATGAGATTTTGTAAAGAGATTGAGGATAGGAAAAAGAATGACGAAGAATTGACCAGAAGAATAAGTGATGTAGCAAATGAGAACACAAGACTTAGCTATGAAAATGACATGTTGAAGACAGATCTGATGCACACTCAGAATGACTCAAATGAACTGATGAGATAGAAAGAGGTCTTAGAAAGAAAACTAGAAACTACAAAACAACATAAAGAAAAATTCAAGAAAAGCTCAAAGGAACTTGGCACCTTGCTAAAGAATCAAAAACCTAAAGGTGACACTTCTGGAATTGGCTTTGAAGTTGGTAAAAGCTCTGGTACTGCAAATACTCAAGATCACAGCAAACTGGTAAGACAACCCAATGCTTATAAATTCAATGGAAAATGCTTTAACTATAATAAGTATGGTCATAGAGAAAATGAATGTAGATCTAGAAATTATCAGAATATCAACACACCCACCGGTCAATGTTCAAAATGCAACAAAGTTGGTCACAACTCTAAAAATTGTAGAATTAATGTGAGATGTTATGTTTGCAGAAGATTTGGACATTTATCTAATCAATGTAGAACAAAAACTGGCATAGGTTATGGGAAAGATATTCAAAGGAATAATGTGACTTGTTATGCGTGTAACAAGATTGGGCATATTGCTAAATTCTGTAGAAGTAAAGGATCACCGGTAGACAACAAAAGTTCTAACTTGAAAGGTAAAGAAAAAGTTGAAGAGGTTAAGCAATAATTCTCAAAAGAATGGATTAGAAAAGCTGATCTAAATATTGGGAATACCCCTCCACTGGTAGAACCAGTCAATACTCCACCGGCAGGACATAGTGATGCTTCACTGGCAGGATAGAGCAGTGCTCCACCGATAGGAAGTTCTTCATCTAATTGAAGAAAGTTTCCTTGAGGGTTTGGCAATCAAATGACACATGTGCTATTATTCCCTCGGTTAGAGATAAGAAGTTGGAAATTACTTATTACCGACATACAATGTTAAGTGAATACTTAACCGACATGCATTTAATGTGGTAGATGGTGAAAAGATACTATAAATTTGAGGTTTTGGCTCCATTTCATTTCACTGTGATTTCAAATTTATGAAGAGCGTGAAGATTTTGAGCTAAGACATTCCGAGCTAAGAGGCAAGAACACTCCAAGCAATCATCCATCCTAAAGGCAGTAAAAGGTATTTTATCATGGCATCCACCTCTGCAATTGAATATATAGCAAACCCTACTATTGTCAAAGTGATAAAAAGACCTAGGCCCATATTTCAATTAGTTCCTGAGTTACCAAAGAAAGATGATACCTTAGGTGCTTTTTCTCAAATTCCTAAGGGAGTTGTTTATGCTGAAAACCCCAGAATCTACATTCACTGTAACATTGAGGAACTAGGAGATGAAGAGATTAAAACCATGTTTAAAACTGTGATATGTGATGAAACCAGCAATGTAAAAGATGAACATAAGATCATTGAAACCCTAGGATTTACAGAGATCCTTAACATTCTTGAACTCCCCAAGGATGTGATTAGGATAGTCTTAAGTAGGGTACATGGTGAATTTTTCTGGCTAGATGCAATCCACAAAATCACTAAGGAAGCTGTGAAAGCTGTCGCAGGGTTACCGACAACTTGTAAAAGACCAGACAAAACTAAGAAGGTATCCAATGACCTAGTTACAAACCTAACTGGCGCCACATCCAATAAAAGGTCCTTAAGAGTAAATGATGTAATAGACATTAATGTGAGATTTATCAGCATGATATTAGGGTATAAAGCTACTCATGCAAATAGACTTAATTTAGTTTCAAGTTTATGCATTAAGAGTGCTTATGATATGGTCACAGATAATGCAAAGATTAATGTATGTGAGTGGTTAAAGGACGAATTAATTGACAACTTAGGCAAGATTAAGAAGGACAAGAAAGGAACTTTCAGGTTTGGAAATCTGCTAGTATGTCGGATGCTACATATAACCAAATAGGTTCCCAGTATAGGCTACAAAGAACTTGGATATGATATATCGGTAGGCAAACAATTAACAGAACTATTCAATAATATGGGAGAAGACAAGGAAAACAATATCCATGATTTCTTTCAAGCACTAAAGGTCAAAATGAAGAAAAGAATTAGGTTATCACAAAAGATTGTTGACAAATATAAAGATGAAATATGCTTTGTAATCAAGAAGGATGAGATATGGATGGAAGCAGTCATCCCTAGGATAGTTTGGGTAACATAGATGGGCTATGAAACAGATGAGCATATAATTGAAACATATGCTAAAGCACTTCTGGAAGCCCCTAGAGAACCTAAAGAAGAAATGTTTGGTAGTGCAGAAACTATTGAAAGCCAAATACAATCCAAGAAAAGAGTGAAAAAGATTGAGGCAGTTGTAAGAAAAGGGTCCAGACAGACAAGGGCCATTAAAGAAGATGTGTTAAAACAAACTGGTATAACAGAGGATGAGTTAGCAACTCCACAACCTAAAACTCACCTATCACCGGTAGGTACTTCTTCGGAGAGTGACATGCCTACAACTTTCAAAAGAGTTGTAAGGAAAAGAGATCCCTCACTGGCAACCACACCCTCACTTAGGAGGACAAGAAAAAAACAACAAGCAGTGAGATCTCCGGTAAGAAAGGCTCAAAGAAGAAGAAACTAACACCCAAAAAGAAGAAGAGGACAAACAAGGACTTGGCCCCTCTTGATATACTGTTGAATGAAATTACAGAGGAAGGAAAATTGAAGAATATAGAGAAAATATATGACACTCTAACAACTAATGAAAAAGAACAAGTAGAAAACAGTGTTATATTACATATGGATATGTATAAGAAATTTTTGATGGAAGTAGTAAATGAAATTCCAGATGAACTATTTAAGAGACTAGAAGCAAGAAGACAAGCAGTAATAGAACTGGACAAGAAAATAAAGATAGAGAAGCTACTTGCTATATATCTGGTGAATTCACCCAAAGAAATTGATGACCTAATTGCTCAAGCCAACCAATCAGTATTTTCTACTGCACACCGACACATTGCTTTAATGGTTGGAAGAGTTAATGAGGTGACTGAGGAGACAGAAAATGGATGGGATATATTCCTAGTCGAAAAAGAAAAACAAGAAGAATACAGGAACCCCAAACCTATAAAGGTATATCAGAAAGAAAGGGACAAGGGTAAAGGTAAAGTTGGTGGACCACCTAGTATCAAGGTTAAAGACAACTTACCCCGACCTCCTTTGATTACTCCACCGGTAAAAACAATAGCTCTAGAAGATTAATCGATAGCTGAAAGTATGGATGTAGAAGATGGAAATCCTAATCCTATAGTCTTATATATTGTGGATGTTGATACTCAAAAGATCAACATTGTGGTAGACAAAGATACAACTGATAAGACTGACATGACTAGTGAGCCTCTAGTAGCAGAGCAAACTGATAACACACAGGACAAACCAATAGATGACAAAGAGAAAAAGGTAGAGACTCAGACTCAGACTCAGACAATGCAACAAAAAGAGAAACAAATAGAGAAAAAGGCTCCTGAACAGGAACAGGAACTGAAGGAAATAGTGCCACCGACAACTGGAGAAGTAGAAAAACCATTGCTTAAGGAAATGCAGACACAAACAGACCTACCAGAGGTCAATACAAGCTTGGTTACTTCCACTGACGGTACTCAAAATCTAGGTTCATCATTAGGCTACAAATCAACTAATGTGACTAAGGTACTATTAGATTCAATTAAAAAGATAACAGATTCAATTAATAGATGATACCATACCAATTTTGAAGGTAATTGCTCCTAATTGTAATATAGACAATAAAGATTCTTTAGGACAACTTGATACCTTGTGTAAATATATCACAGAAAACATTGAGAAAATAATGGAAGAGACATTGAAGGATAAAGTAGAAATTATTTGATGAGCAAATAAAGAAGTGTTAAAGAGATTTTGACACACTTCTACCAGAATTGTGTAATTTATTGAAAGAGTACAAAACTTTGTACAAAGACACCTGTAAGACAAACTTTTTGACTGTAGATATAGATAAAAAGATGAGCAAGGTACAGGATGAAATCAATAAACTTGCAAATAATTTTGTTAACTCACCTGATACACTATTAGTTTTTGAGGAGAAGATAACAAGTTTTGAAGAAGAATTACTTAAATTAGAAAGAGAAAAAGAGAGAATAGTGAATAGGGCACAAGATTAAAACTGAGTCCAAGATTGGACTATCTAGCATCACTATGGAAGGAACTATCTGAGGCACTAATACAGGAACAAAAACTTCGGCAGAGCATTTGCAGCATCTCACCGGTACAGCTAACAGAATAGAGACAACAATAAGAGATAGTAAAAGGTTTATTGAGAGTATAAACTTGATTTTGGCGGATCTATTTCAAATTTTAACTACCCAGTTACAAGGTTGAAACTACAAACTCTACTGACATCTTGACAACCTTTGTCATTGATGCCAAAGGGGGAGTAGTGGGATGAGAAAATTCAACATCATAGGAATCATATGCTCAGGGGGAGCACACACATTTTTGGTAACATTTTTGGATAATTTTTTTTTTGATACACTTTTGAAATTTCTCATGAGTGTTTCCATCAATGCCAAAGGGGGAGATTGTTGGCATATGCACACTCCAATGAGACATTGTAGGTAATTGAAGGTTTTGTCATTGATGGCAACCTTACAATCCTATGGCACCAGCAAGGCATTATACTAGCAAGGCATTACACAGATAAGATAGTGCACTGGCATCAGCAGATCACACTCTACATCGGCACTCAGGACACCGGCACTAGCACAAAGAAAGGAAGTATACTGGCACAGAGGCCGACATGATTTTGTTATATTATATTTTTTTTATTGTTGTAGAAACTTTGTAAGCCGACTTGGCATGTTGTAAAAAGACTCATATATAAAAGAGATCATTGTAGACATTTTGTAAGTAAGGAAGTAAGTAAAGAAAATGATGTATGTGAAATATTAAGGCTGACCTATTATACAAAATATAGGTTGAAGGGTTTATGTAAGAAGCAGAGCAACAACCGTTACTGGATCAGGCATTATAGATGCTATTGTAAAGTAGTACAAGATATTGGATTTGTTTAATCCACATTGTAAGTCAGTGAGACTTCCTATTTGAGTAGTGAGCTCTAGGCAGTTGGCCTTCCTGCATGTGCAAGCCCCTATTGTAAGTAATATTCTCTTATTGGCCAGTGAGTGAATATTGTGGGTCACAAATCCCACCGAGGGTTTTCCCACACCGGGTTTCCTCATTAAATCCTTGTGTAATGGTGTGCTTTTCATGTGGATGTTCTTAATTTTGTTTATTGCATTATTTCTTGCATACTGGTACACTGTTATAATATGTTCTGCATGTTTTAAGTCAAGAAAGTTTGTACACCAGTTAGATACTGATTCACCCCCCCCTCTCAGTATATGTGGGAATCCTAACAACTCCATCATTATAAAATACTTAAATGATATGAGCTATAAAAAGTTGTCTAATTACATTTTCCAAATCATTACACTCATTGCTTGAATGGCCATGTATTTGATGATACTAGCAAAAAGAAGGATTGTTTCGATGTTTCTTACAATTATTTCTTTGATTTTTCAAAGGTAAAGTAATTAGGCTAGAATTAAGGAGCGCATGTAAAATATCCTCTTATTGTGATAAAAAGTCAAGAATAGATGTAGTAATTATTTCGAGAATATCTTTGTGATATTTTGAAGGGTCAAGGGGATAAATAGATGAAGAAGGAATATCCTTTGTGGGGAAAGTTCCCTTTCTATTATTATTATTCATGTTTTCTTTACCTTGTTAGGAATGAAAATCTTTATCATCTAGGGCTTCATCTTTTCTTAATGTTACATGAGGAAATATATCATCTTCTTTTCTATAAATATTATGATGACTAGGAGAATGAGGAAAATCTAAAGGGACGGATAAGTCAAGATTTTGGTCGTACCCCCCTTGTGCTATAGTATCTTTATTAGAAGATGATTGTGTTATGTTGCTCTTCAATTCTTTCTCTTCATTAGAGAGATTATTGATAGCAACATTGACTCTTTGTTCATGAATAATAGGAATTCTAGGAGGGATACAAAAACTCATTAATGCTTCACCTTTAGGAGTAATACCAAGTATGGAGGGTAAGGTAACATTAAGGAAGGTGTTTATGATTTCATCCTCTTCTTTTAGGATCTCTCTATGAGAGAAGGGTTTTTTAGGAGAATGATCAACATCATTCATCTAAACATCACCCTAAGGAGAGAGAGTTTTAGAAGAAGTGTTAGTAATCCCATCTTGTGTGGATAATGTTGTCATTGATGTCAAACTAGTCATCCAGTTTTGGACTGGATTGTGTTTTGAGGCTTGAATATTACTACAGATATTATAGTATGTAGTTTAGTTGCATTTTCAGTCAACTAGTCAAACTAGTACATATATTAATGATATTATGGATGTTATAGATGTATGTGCAGTTCAGATGTTATAGTTTGCAGTTTAGTTGCATTTTTAATCAACCAGTTCAGTTGTTGCGGTTTAGTCAAAATTTATTGTGTAGCTTGAATAACTCTGGATGATGATTCATTGAGTTCTCATTGATCCCAATATCCCGATGTTAGGAATTCTTCTTGATCTCAGTATTAGTTGTGTGTCCTAGTATTAGCAGCTTTGGTAATTATTAAAAGTATCTCTTTGAGTTTTGTGTTGCAGTTTCCTTGGTTCATGTGGAGTATACCTTTTTGGAGATATTAAGCTCGATCTTAGGATAATGGTTTGGTATTCATGGGTCTAGATGACCCTGCCCATTTTTTAGTAATCTTGGTATATACATTGATAATTAGAGTATGAAAAGGAAGCATGTAGAAATCCTGCAAAGGTTGAAATGAGCATTTTGGTAACATGTTGGGCTTGGTTGACACACTATTTTGTATTTATACCCTCCAATATATATACATATACATTTGTAGTAGTATGTGACAACAAACAAGTGAGTGTGAAAGTGAAGGTGAGTGAAGTATGAAAGATAGTTGGCAGTGAAGATAACAGAGTGTGTGAAGTGTGAGTTGCAGACAACAAAGGCAAACAGTGTTGTGGTAGTGTAGTAGTCCTTTACCAAACCTACTACAGAACAATTGTATACAGATCTCTAACCATATCAACTGTATACTTTGATATTTTTTATCTAAGCTTAACCGTAGAACTAATCCCATGCATTTGGAGATGCAAACCTTTTCAATTCAACCTTTCTAGTTGGAGTGAGCATTTTGACAGTTAGTCATCTTTTGTATATCTGCAGTGAGCAATCTGGCAGTGAGCCATCTGATAGTGAACCACCCAGTAGTGAGCCACCCTTTTGTAAAATCAAACTATAACTAGTTATATTATCCTGAGAGTTAACACTCTTTGTGGTTTTCCACGTACAAAATCCAGTGTTTATCTCGTGGTTATGTTCTTCATGTCTATTTTGTATTAACTACTCTATATTAGTCAAGTGTGTTTGATAACATTTATAATTGGTGCAAATTTTATTATTTTTTAATCTATGGGAATATTGATTCACAACCCCCCCTCCCCCCCCTCACATTATTCTGGTGCTTTCAATTTGATCAACATCTCTCGCACTAAAGTGTCCTTTTGAATAGGAGAATCCTTAGAGTAGGGAAAATCATAATTATGCATGAAAGAAAAGCATGAGCTATTATCATATGCACATAAGGGAATATTATGGATATCTTGAATTAAACTTGAAATTGATTTAGAAAAGCAAGATAACAACTCCATTATCCAATTATCAAAGAAATGTTCACTCAATGTGTGTAATAAAGTTATGTAAAATTAGATCTGAAAATGCAAGTGAAAAATTACGCCACCCACAAATCAAATTTAGCAAAATAAATTAGGGTTTTTATGAATTAACCTCTATATTTTATTACAATATGATCAATGAATGCAAAATTGAAAATTAAAATATTGCCAAACTAGATTTGAAATAATTAATCCAAATTAAGCAACCCACAAGTTCAATTTTAGAATTATAAATTAGGATTTGTGTGGATTTAACCTCTAAATTTATGTAATTCAATTGAAAATTAAAATTGTAAATATAAATTTGAATTTCAAAATGCATAAACAATAAGATCTGAGAACATAAATCAGAAATAAAGGTGTAAGATTTCGGGTTCACCAAAATGTAATATAGTAAAACAGTAGGGTTTTCACCACTATATGTAAGAAAACCACTATTTTTTTCTTAGGGACCAATTACATTAAAGAGGGGTAAATCTAATATATCTAACCTCAAATCAAAAAGGATATGGCTGAGAATTTTGATTAGATACATTGGTTGGAGATTGATTCCCTCTTTTAAGTTGAATTGTGAAAATGTTGAACTAGGGTAAATATGTGGATATTGGAGAGATTATGCATAAACAGTGAGCTATAGTCATCCAGAAGAGCCATAAACCTAGATCTAAGAAATATGTGACTGTTTAGATCTATTCCCAAAAGGTCGACTTGAACTTTTGGGGCAAGAATGTACGTTGCTCTAGTCCTCTGCAGTCCAAAGCAGAACCTGTTTGTCTTTGCGAATAATATTGATCATGAAATTACAAATTTGTACCTATTTTTGCACATAATAGAGAAGGAAAAATGGCTGGGAATAGGGGTTTTCCTAAGTAAAACTCCCATTTATGAATTAATGTTGAATGGAAAGATATACCTTAGATTTACAATTGTTAATGATGTCACTTTACTTCTTAAATGTAATCACATATGTTTTATGAAATGGCATGGACGTGACAAAACCCTAATCACACACACATGCTTGCATATCAATGGTGTAATTTTGCTCCACAATAATTAAATGGAGAACATGCAACCTTGAATATCTCTAAAAATGTTTGATGATAAATGCTTCACGGATGCAAGGATTGATTCCTTGAGGATCATAAAGTAGGATGAGATTAGGTTGATCAAATGTCTTAATAGAGGGGTATCTAGGTCATTTACCAATTAGGCTAACCTCCAATAGTCATGCAGAAGAACAAAATTGAATTCCTTCCTGAGATATTGGACCCTTACCCCATTTCAAAATAAGTCACAACAAAGAGGGGCCAGGGCGAGCACACTCTAGTCCTAGGACCAAGGTGCTACCACCTTGGTCCCTCTTAGTTAGGGACCACCATTAAGCCCTAAGTGGTGCAGGGGAACCAATAGGTCCAAGGGGCCTAATCACCTTTCATTTTGTTCATGTCATGTTTTGAAATTGTACTAAGGACCTTGACTCCATAATGGAGTCCTTTGTAAGGGCTCAAGGCCAATTTGTTGCTATGTTGTCATTTAGGACATAATTAGTCAAAGGTGGTAAACCATTACCCAAGGTGTGGGAAAGGTAGGGAAATGAGTTATAACCATATTATAAGCCATTTTTGGCATGTAGGAAGAGTTTTAGGAGGCAATTGTTCTATCTAATGTATTATATTCAAAAAGTGTAAAAGTTGTCAAAGTTGCTTGTGCAACTTGACAACAAAATTGTCAAGCCAATGACAACTTCCCTCCCAATGGCTAGGTTGTTCAAATTATGCTTGGGAAAGTGTTTTGAAGGCTATTTATTCCTTAGGAAGTTGAGGCATAGGCTGGTTGCTGAAAGTTTGAAGAAATCTAATAAAGCTACCTTTGATTTTCTGAAAATTTTGTGTAACAGTCAATTTGTACGGTTTGGTACAAATTGGTGACAATCTGAAAAAGATTGTATTTAGATGAAACTATGAATTCTATTTCAGTTGTAGTGATTTGGTGAATTTTTATTGTGTTTGGTGCAAATTAGAGCATTTTAAAGTGGTTCGGGTCTAAAACCCTCATCTTACCTAGGGTTTTGGATAAAATGAACAAAATCTAACATTCTTTGATCCAAATTTCTTGATCTCTTAGGGAATGTTAGATTTGCTAATGTATTTTAGGATTCAAGTGATTTTAGAGGTAGCCATGGTGGTTGGTGAGAATGGTAGATGCTTTTCACCTAGCTTCTCCATGTTACAAGTCTACAGCAGGACTATGTTTTTAGGTTGAGGGAAAATTTAAGAAGTTTGGGCACTTAGAAGTGGTTTACCTAGGATATTTGAGGTTAGGGGAGTCTATTGCAAGTGTTGGACCAGTTATTTGCATCCATTATTTGGTAGATGCTTTGGATAATAGGCCTAATTAGCCTATTAAGTCTCGGAGTGCAGCATTGGTTGTCATATTTGCATTAAGGGTCATAAGGTTTGATTTTGGACAGTGTTAGGAGTCTCAAAAGGGTGTTAGAAAAAAATCTTTTTTTGTGTCCTTTTTAGGGAGCTTTAGAAATTAAGCCTCATTTACTCATTTATTAGGGCTACAATGACTATGAGGGGTAATGAAGCAAGTTACATCCCAAGAGTAGTTGAATCCTATCCAATGGTTGTTTTGGGTGTGTTTGAGTCTCAAAACAAGGTAAATGATGTCTCTAAGTACCCATGCAGTTTTGGCCCTAAGTTGATTCTCAAACTCTAAATTGAGTAATGAGTGTGTGTTATTGACTTTGAGCAAGAACCATAGGTTGTGGTCTGATCATGTTGGTGTTGTCTAGGGGTTGATAGGGAGACACCCTAGTGTTTTGAAAATCCTTCTTATTGTGTCCCCCTCCCTCTGTATCATAGTGGTATCAGAGCCTAAAGGTCTAGGCTTGGTTGAGAAGAAAGTGTTAGAAAGTTAGAAGCTGTTGAAATGCTTCCAAAGGGTAGAGCCATGAGTAGAAGATTGAAGGCCCTAGAGGAAGAGATGGCTGCCATGAAAGCCAAGGAAAGTCAAAGAGGAAGGCATGAAGAAGTGGATAGTGAGATAGAGGAAGAAGAAGATGGGGATGGAGGAGAACCCCGGGTGCAGGAGGAAAAGATACCTGCAAATCAATGAAGGGTCATTGATGCCCTGAAGATAGTGAATAAGGATTATTCTAATGCTGAGATGGATTTTCCTATGTATAGTGGGAAGTTGGATGCTGAACAAGTTATGGAGTGGATAGATGCTTTAAATAATTATTTTGAATATAGAGAGATACCTAATGACAAGAAGGTGAAATTTGCTAAGACCATGTTGAAAGGTGTTGCACTAACTTGGTGGAATTACACCCAAGGTGAGAGGATAAAGAATGGAAGGAGTATGGTCACTTCCTAGGATAAGATCGTGGCCAATATCAAAGCCCAATTCATGCCTATAGATTATGAGGTGCAGATTTATAGAAGATTGCAAAATTTGAAGCAAAGGAATCTTGATGTGGCTTCATACATAGAGGAATTCCACAAATTGAGCCTTAGATTAGGCCATTGTGAAGATGAGAAGGAGAATGTTGCAAGGTACTTGAATGGACTGAAGTTCAACACTCAAGATGAGATAAGTTTGATGACCCCTAGGATAGTAGATGAATGCTTTCAGATTTCCTTGAGGGCAGAAGAGAAACTAAGGAGGAAAGGAGAACAAAATAATAGAGGTAGAAGTAGAAGGAAATTCAAAGGTAGAGGCAGTTTTGGTGGGAGAAATGAGTCCCAAAGGTCACAAGGGGAGTCTAGCCACAATAAAAAAAAGTGAAGACTCAAGTAATAGAGGAAATTTTAGGGGTAGTAAACCCAATTGAAGAGGTAGATTCAGAGGTCCAGGTAGAGGCACAAACACCTTCACTAGTAGGTGTTATAATTGTAATCAAATAGGACACCCGACCTATAAGTTGTTGGAATCCAAGAACACTGAGAGGGGGGGGGGGTTAATCAATTTTCTCCTAGAATGATTAAGTTTAACCTTATTATCACAACAACTTAGTAACTGGTAAACATAAAAGAAAATAACAATAAGTAATAATGCAACCACATAGATGAAAACCATAACATAAAGATTTATACGTGGAAACCCACAATGAGGAAAAACCATGGTGGGATTGGAGACCCACAATATCTATCCACTAATCAGATGAATAAATATTACATATAAGGGGCCTACACATGTAGAAAGGCAAACAACCTAGAGCACACTACTCATCACAAAAGGAGCCTCACTGAGTACAAGAAATCTTCGGACTGAAATCCAGAAAGAAGATTGAACTGCAAGAATAACATCTCCTATGGCTGACTACAACTTTGGTCAAGCCCAATGATGGAGGTCTTAAACCTCTTACACAAACCCAATTCAATCACCTATGATTGACCAAAACCTCTGCATATGATTACAACTTTATTCATACATTGATAATCCCATAACCCAGGACCATGATCTACAAAATAGATCTTACATCATATCTATACCAACCCGGAACCTAAACAATTAGGTCAGCCACCTAAAAGATAATACAAGAAATCCATTACATAAACCTACAAACCAATGATAACACAAGTCAGCCTAAGACCGAAACAACATTAACCAAACAATAAATCAAAACAGTAACGCATCGGGAGCATCCACCAACACGTTACATAAACCGGTCCATAACCTAATAGAATAGCATTAGGTTCGGTGCTAAGTGCAACACCACCGATCAACTGGAACACAAACATGATAACCATCAGCATCCTAAAAACCTTCTAGAAGCCACACCAACACCACTTATCGAATCCATCAAAGATCTTCAATAAAGCTCTACTGATAAAACCCTTACCGGTAACCAAGAGGCTTACTAGAACATATGATAGCTTCCAAACCACCAAATCCTGCACCAACTAAATGTGACATGCATCTGAATAACATGAATAACCAAACTAAACCAATTCCACTAATCAAAACATACCAAAGTATACCGGAGATGATCTCCAGATCAACATCACAATCCAACCACTTTAACAAAACCCAGTAGACAACCAAACAAGCTAGTGTTGACATCAATGACAAACATCAATGCAACACATAATCAATTCCTCCAAATTGCCAACAATCTCCCCCTTTGGCATTCATGGCAACACTAGATGTGAAAAACATCCAAGTGCCAAGAAATGCCAAACAAGTCTCCCCCAATGGAAGACATACAACAATCTCCCACAAATGATATATCAATGAAGTTATGAACCAATTATCTCTGTATCAATTAACCATCCATAGAATTGAACCAAACTCCCCCAGTTGGATATAACCAATCTGAAATTTTGTTCCTCCCCCTTTGATTGATATCTTTGTTAAGCTCTATTTTTCACATGTATATCTCTCCCCCTTTGACATCAATGTTAGAAATATGACATAAACATCAAAGAAAAACCATATATCCTCTAAACCACACAACTAGCTAATCCCCCTGAGTAGTAGCACCAACTCATCAATCCAGAATGAATGATAGTTTTGATAATGTATACCAGACTGATGCCAATCAACATCACTTAAGTCTCAACCAGAGGGGCAGAGACCCCCAATCCATCTCTAATATACTCAAATGATTTCTTGGGCAAAGGTTTAGTGAAGATATTTGTAATCTGCTCTTTAATGTTCACATAAACCAATCTAACTTCATTTGTTTCCACCTTTTCCTTCAAAAAGTTATACTTGATTGATATGTTCTTTGACTTAGAATGAAATACTAGATTATTTGATATGTCAATGGTAACAGAGTTATCACACTAGCTCATCACAATCTACCCTTATATCTTTCAATATTTGCTTTGTCCCTTGAACTTGTTTACAACTAGTAGAAGCAACAAGATACTCAGCTTCAATAGTAGATAAATAAGTACATGATTGTTTCTTGTTGATCCATGAAACAAGTATCTTTCCAAGAAAGAAAACTCCACTGGATGTGCTTTTTTGGTCATCTATATATGTAGCCCAATCAACATTTGAATATGCACATAGTGTAAAGTCATCGTAAACCATAAACCATACCTAAAAATTCTTGTTCATGGAGAAAAATATTTCAACATAATCAATTCCTTCCTTATAAGAATATCATTTACAGATCAATCTAGTCGTGTTCCTCACAACTTATCCATCTTTATTCAATTTATTCCTAAGAACCCATTTAGCTCCAATAACATTCTTATTTTTAGGTTAGGGAACTGAAGTCCATGTGTTGTTCTTTTCTATCTAATCCAATTCCTCTTCCATAGCTTTCATCCAACACTCATCTTGCATGCCTCAACTATTGATGTCGGTCCAATTAGAAAATTAAGCATACCTCTTTAGCTGCCAACCTTCTCCTTGTCATCACTCCTTTGCTCTTATCTCCAATGATCTAATTTTTGAATGATTCAACCTTACATACCTAGGAGTCTTCTGACTTTCTGTTTCTTTGCTCTGATCTTCAGTTACTGTTGAATTTTTTGATACTGTTGGGGAAACTGGTTCAACATTTTGTTTTGCTATAGGTGTTGCCAGTTTAGTTATGATCATTTCCACTTCTGGTTCTCTCTTATAAGTTCTGATTTGACCTCTATACTGCTCATCCACCTTGACATTAGTGCTCTCCATAATTACCTACAATCTTTTGTTATAACATCTATATGCTTTTCTTTCATTTGAATAACCAAGAAATATCCCTTCATCACATCTAGGATCAAACTTTCCAATTCACTACCAAAGATTCTGAAATACTTAATAGTAGATGCATGACCAAACCATAAATCATAAAGGGACTTATAGGTAAACCAAACCAGTTCCAGGATCTAATCAAATATTTGATGGTCAACCTTCAAATTGACTTCTCCAAAGTCTGAAATAGGTTTTCAGACCACTACCGAGGGTAATGCAAAAAATTTCATCAATTTTCCTTCCCCAAGGTTGATGCCTTAGTTACCGGATGAGTTTCCTAGAAGTACAAGAACATTCTTCTTTGCCAGTTTAGTAACCAGGGTATTTGCCTCTGTCAGTTAATCCTTAGAATTTCTAATTCACTTCTTCTTTTGCTCCTTCCAAATATCATCAACCTTGTGCTTTCCCTTCTCATTAGATTTTTCATTTCCTGCCAGTAGGTTATCGCTTCTACAAAATTTAGCAATATGTCCTACTTTGTTGCATGCATAACAAGTGACATTGTTATTATCAATTGCCTCATTGTAACCTTGACCATTACTCAACCTACATTGATTATCCATATGTCCAAACTTTCCACATGCATGACATTTCACATTCATTCTACAATTTGTTGTCCTATGACCATACTTTTTGAGATTGAAACACTAATCGATACTTGAATTATTATTTTGATTGAGTCTATTTCTGCATTGACTTTCCATATGACCAAATGTATTGAAAACAAAGCATCCACCATTAAATTTATGTGCATTGGGTTGTCTTACCGATGACCTTTGATTCTGGTTGACTAGTGGATTCTCCTAATTATTCTTCTAACTGGATGTATCATCCTAATTTGTAGTACCAGAGCTTTCTCCATGCTCAAATCCAAGAACTATAGTGTCTCCACTATCCCTTTGGTTCTTCAATAATTCATCAAGCTTTGCAGAACTGACCTTGAACTTGTCTTTGTACTCATTTACACCATCCAAATTACTTCTTACGACTATCATCATTCTTTCCAACTCTTTCTCATTGTTATGAGATTGCACCAATCTAGTTCTCAATATATCATTCTCATGTGCCAACCTAATGCATTCTTCAAATCTGGCTTTCAGAGATTTAGCAAGATTTTCTTCATTCTTCTTCCAATCTTTAATCTCCTTGGACATCGTCATGGTTAGGGCTTGCATTTCATTCTACATGACATCATTTTCTTGACTCAGCTTCCAACATAGATCCTTTAAAGCATTGTTTTCTTCATCATCCTAATTTTGTAATTGATCACAAAGTTCTTTCCTTTTGGCTTGGGTAGATGAAGGCCTCTCTTGCAGAGTAAGGATGAATTCCTTCACAAATCTTAGATCATCTTGTAGCTTCATGTTCTTCAACCTTTTAGCATCATAGTCTTCAAGAGCAACTTGAAGTTATTTCCTCAAACACATCTCCATAGATTCTGGATACAAGATCTTCCTCAAGCTGTTAGACTTATTCTGAGGCACCAAGCTCTGATACCAATTGTTGGAATCCAAGAATACTGAGAGGGGGGGTAAATCAATGTTCTCCTAGAATGATTAATTTTAACCTTATTAGAACAACAACTTAGAAATTGGTAAACAGAAAAGAAAATAATAATAAGTAATAATGCAACCACATAGATGAACACTATAGCATGGATATTTATACATGGAAAACATCAATGAGGAAAAATTGTAGTGGGTTTGGAGACCCACAATATCTATCCACTAATCAGATGAATAAATATAACATATAAGGGGCCTGCATCTGTAGGAAGGCCAATAGCCTAGAGTGCACTTCTCATCACAAAAGGAGCCTCATTGACTATAGGAAATCTTAGGACTACAATCCAGAAAGAAGATTGAACTGCAAGAATAGCATCTCTTATGCCTGAGTACAATTCCGATTAAGCTCAATGCGAGAGGTCCTAAACCTCTTACACAAACCCAATTTGATCACCTATGATCGGTCAAAACCTTTGAATATGATTACAACTTTATTCGCACACTGATAATCCCATAACCCATGACCACAATCTACAAAAAAGATCTTACATCATATTTATACCAATCCGAGATCTAAACAATTAGGTCGGCCACCTAAAATATAATACAATAGATCCATTCCATAAACTTGTAAACCAATGATAACACAAGTCGACCTAAGACCTAAATAAAATTAACCAAACAATAAATCCAACCATTAATGCATCAGGAGCATCCACCAAGACGTTACATAAACCGGTTCATAACCTAATAGAATAACATTAGGTCCAGTGCTAAATGCAATACCACCAATCAACTGGAACACTAGCATGATAACCATCAGCATCCTAAAAAGCTTCTAGAAGATACACCAACACCACATATCAAATTCATCAAATATCTTCAACAAAGCTCTATCAGTAAAGCCCTTACCGATAACCAAGAGGCTTACTAGAACACATAATAGCTTCCGGACCACCAAATCCCAAACCAACTAAATGTTACATGCATATAAATAACATGAATAACTGAACCAAACCAATTCCACCAATTGAAACATATCGGAGAATACCTGAGATGATCTCTAGATCAACATCATAATCCAACCACTTTACCAGAACCCAATAGACAGTCAAACAAGCTAGTGTTGACATCAATGACAAAAATCAATGCAACACATAATAAATTCCTCCAAATTTCCAACATCAGTGTCTTGAGAAACCTACCTCATGTTCTCATGTTGGAGAGAGGAGAAATCAGTTGGTTCAAGAGGATGAAGAGAGTGTTACCTCACCCTCAGTGAATGTTGTTGTAGAAGTAGGAGAGTCCTTAATTTTTAGGAGGACATTGCTCAAGGTACCAGCTAGCAAAGAGCCACCCTGAAGAAATCCATTGTTTAGAACCAATTGAAAAGTGCAAGGTAAAGTTTGTAAGGTGTTCATAGACTTAGGTTCTACTGATAATTTGGTTTGAATAGAAAGGGTTGAAAATTTGAAGTTGAGGAGGATTCCCTATGCTAACCCATATAAAGTCTCATGGTTGAATAAGGGGCAATGGGTGTTGGTTGATGAGAAAACATGGGTTGAGTTCAACATAGCAGCCTACAAGGACAAAATCTTGTGTGACATCCTCCCAACGAATACATGCCACCTCCTTTCAGGGAGACCTTGGTAGTTTGACAGGAAAGCCAAACATGATGGAGAAAAGAAAACCTATGCCATCCAAAAAGATGGGGTCACATATAACTTGTTGCTACACCTAGAAGATGACAAACCTACTCATGAGGGTCCTCATGTGGTGATGGTGAGTGAGAAAGGGTTTCTAGAAGTTTTGAAAGAGGAAGGTAATTAGGGATATGCTTTGATTTTTAAGCCAACAAGTGGATCAAACCTTCCTGCTAGCAAGCAAGAAGATACTCTCAAGGAGGTGTTAAAGTTGTTGGAGAAGTACAAAGGGATAGTTGTTGAAGAAATTCCTAATTCCCTACCTCCAATGAGGGATATAAGTCATCAAATTGATCTCATACCAAGGGCTACACTGGCAAAGAAGCCTGCCTACAAAATGACCCCCTCTCAAAATAAAGAGATTGCTAGACAAGTACAAGAACTATTGGAAAAGGGGTTAGTGAGGAAGATCTTTAGCCCATGTGTTCTACCAACAATCCTAGCACCTAAGAAAGATGGTAAGTGGAGTATTTGTACTAATTCTAGGAAAATTAACTGGATCACTATAAGGTATAGGTTCCCAATGCCCCAAATTGAAGACCTAATGGGATTTTTAGGAGGGGCATGTTACTATTCTAAGATTGATCTCAAAAGTGGATACCATCAAATTAGGATCAAGAAGGGAGATGAATGGAAGACTACCTTTAAAACAAATGAAGGCCTTTATGAGTGGTTGGTTATACCCTTTGGGCTATCTAATGCTCCAAGAACCTTTATGTGCCTTATGAATGAAGTGTTGAAAGATTTTATTGGTAAGTTTGTTGTTGTTTACCTTGATGACATACTTGTGTTTAGCAGTCAAAGGAGGAGCACCTAGAGCATTTGGACATGGTCCCAAGGAGACTTCATGAGGAAAAGTAGATGATCAACATGGAGAAGAGTGTCTTCATGAAAGAAGATCTTGTGTACCTAGGCTTTGTGATCTCAAAGGGGAATTTGAAGATGGATCCTGGAAAGGTGGAGGCAATTTTGTCATGGCCAACCTCAAGGTCAGTAGGAGATGTAAGAATTTTTCATGGTTTAGCCACCTTCTATAGGAAATTCATTAAGAACTTTAGTCATATATGTGTACCCATCTTGGACACCATCAAGGGAGGAAAAAAATGTAATTTTTCTTGGATTGATGCAGCAGATAGGGGGTTTGAATATTTAAAGAAGAGGGTGTCTCAACAACCCATATTGGTTTTACTTCATTTCAATAAGTTGTCTACTATTGAATGTGATGCTAGTAACTTGGAAATAGGGGATTTCCTACGATAACACAATGATAAACAGTGACTACCAAACCAGTACTGAAAGGGGGGGAGTGAATCAGTATAGGTACACAAAATTTTCCTGAACTGGTTTGACTACAGATAGTGAACTTCACTACCAATCACTAACATTGGTCATAAACCAAAATACTACCGGTTAAGCACAATGAGACTATGAAAAATATAAACCGGAAACACTTAGCTTACCACACAACCTACACCCTTAATTCCACATTATCCTTGTGCATAGACAAGTAATCTATCAATAGAAATATAATAACTTGCCAGATAAACATAATTCACCGCTTCACAAGAAACAACAAAGCATCACATGAAAAAGACATCACATATGACACATATTTTTCACATGGAAACCCAACTGGGAAAAACCATGCTGGGGATGAATACCCACAATCTATTTTTGAACTCTTTAGAAGTCCACTCTATTAGAAGCCTAGTCTAGTTAAAGACTATTACAATAGGTTCTGTTAGGAACCGATCCTGTTAGGGATCACCTGGTTAAGGGATGGCTAGAATACCTGGTTAAGGGTTAAACCTTGTTAGAGTTTACCTTGTTAGAGGATTTTATGAACTCAATGGCTTTGAGTCACCCTGTTAATGGATTTACAGCAAGCTAGCTAAAGCTACCCTGTTAAAGGATTTTCCAACTGTTGAAGTGGTTAGAGATCAATAGGTATCACAATGATCTGGTAATAACACTCAATGCGAATGCAAATCCACTTTAGTTCCTTCCTTCTACACACACACTATGTAGGTATCAATCCTCTCAACTGGTCTAGCAAGAATCATGTATCTCTGCACATAGATACACACACAACATTTTCCAACAACTTCAACATGAAACACAACATTGACCTTATAGGAAATAGATAGGCTAGTAACATAAACCCTAAACCTTAAACATTTAGGTTGAGTGATTCAGTCAGTTCAATCCTAACCATTGAACACTTTGCATTTGAATACAACAGTCTTGAATAGATCTCAAGATATTCTCCATCATTCGTTCTTCACCTCTTCTTGGAGGTGATAACCCATCACACGTTCTCCACCATTTGCAGAGACTCTGCACATTCCTGAGGTAGATAGGATCAATATCCTTCATGCAAGATCCTTCATGTGCATGAGGCTGACATTGCAACATGATCTGATCTCCATTACAATGCTAAATCATCACACAATACCATCGGTTGAATCACACAGGCTCGAAACACTTCAACCGGAAACCCTGTGACTGAGACTACCAACCAGTAGTCATGCCATATGAACCCTTGATGCAAAATATTCCATATACCGGTTCTTGTTCTGACATACTAGTTCTAGTTCACAACATCATACTGGTTCTCTTGTTCTCTTTGCGACATACCAGTTCACTTGGACAAGCATACCGCTTCACTTTTTCACATATGTCAGTTCACAACATCATACTAGTTCTCTTTGTCAATTGCTTAACTTCAATATACCGGTTCACTCATCATATTGACATCAATGACAACATATAGTATTAACATGTCATCATGCTCTGTACATATGCCAACAATATCCCCCTTTGGCATTGATGGCAATATACAAAGATATCTCTCTTTCTGTATCACATCGTCTCCCCCTTTGACAACAATGCCAAAGTGGAGGCACAAGCTGCCCTGTTCCACTATGTTGCTCCCCCTGAGGAGTAGCATCCTACAACACATCAATCTTGAAATGATATATCAATGGAAGACATGACTAATGCGGAGCATAGACTTTTAATTTACCTCTTGAAGGGGCAGCACCCCTAATTCACCTCTCAGATAGGTAAAGGTAACCTTTAGTAGAGGCTTGGTGATTATGTCTGCTAACTGCTCCTTACTGGAAACATGTTCCAATACCACCTCTTTGTTCTGAACCTTTTCCCTCAAGAAATGATACTTGAGATCAAAGTGCTTGGTTATAGCATGTAAAACCGGATTCTTGGAAATGTTAATTGCACTTGTATTGTCACATAATATACTTATTGGTTCAGATACAAGAACTTTGAAGCCATTCAATGCATGCTTCATCCAAATAGTCTAGGTCTAGTTCATAAAAGCTGCAACATACTCCGCTTCTGTTGTAGACTGAGAGATACAACTCTATTTTTTACTCATCCATGAGACCAGTCTACCACTGAGAAAGAATGCACCATTGGTTGTGCTCTTCTGGTCATCCACATTACTAGCCCAATTAGCATCTATGAACACTTTTAGATTGAAATCATCATTGTATGGATACCATAATCCATTGTGAATAGTTCCCTTCAGATATCTAAGAATCTACTTGACTGCTACCAAGTGGGATTCTCTTGGGCTTTGCTAAAACTAAGTAGTAATACCCACTGCATGTGCAATGTCTGGTCTGCTATGCACTACATAATGCAACTTACAAATCATTGATTGGTATTCCTTTTCATTTACCAATGTTGAGTCATCCTCTTTTGATAGTTTACAACTGGTCACCATTGGTGTACCAACCAGTTTGTTGTTTTCCATGCCAAAGGTCTTCAACACCTCTTTGACATACTTGGACTGAGTAATAAAGATTCCATTTTTCATTTGCTGAATCTGCAATCTGATGAAGAACTTAATCTCCCCTATGAGTGACATTTCAAACTCCTTTTTCATCTCATCTACAAAGTCATGACTCATCTTGTCATCTCCACCAAAGATTATGTCATCAACAAATACTTCACAGATCAGAATCTGATCTCTTTCTGATTTTAAGTAGATATTGCTATCTTCACTTGTTCTTTCAAATCCAATCTTCACAATATGGGAGTGCAAGCATTCATACCATGCTCTAGGTACCTGCTTCAGTCCATACAATGCTTTATGTAGCCTATACACCATGCCACTATCTTTTGATAGGGAAAACCCATCTGGTTGCTCTATATACACCTCCTCTTCAAGTATTCCATTTGGAAATGTAGATTTTACATCCATTTGGTATACCTTGAATCCTTTAAAAGCTGCATATGCAAGGAGCATATGAACTCCTTCCAATCTTGATACTGGAGTGAAGGTTTCTCCATAGTCTTCTCCTTCTTCTTGGGCATATCCTTTACATACTAGTCTAGCTTTGTTCCTTACCACTGTGTCATCCTCATTTAGCTTATTTCTGAAAACCCATTTGGTTCCAATGACATTTTTATGCTCCAGTCTGGGTACCAAAGACCATGTACCATTATTTTCTATCTGTTCAAGTTCCTCCTCCATTGCCTTGATCCAATCTTCATCTTTATGTGCCTCTTTGAATGGTTTAGGCTCAAATTTAGAGATCATACATGAGCTTTCTTTGACCTTTCTTCTTCTAATAATTCTTGCATCTTTGTCTCCTATGATCTGCTTTGGATCATGATTGAGTTTGACATACCTAGGTATGTTATTAACAACTTCCTCTTGCTTTTCTTCATCATCCTCATCTTCATCAGCATCAACATTTACCATTGTAGGAGCACAATTACTGGTACTGGGCTGATTTGCATCCAGTTCCCAGAAAGTTACTACCAGTTCATCTCCTTCTTGCTTACCTGCTGATTCCCTCTAATTTCTCAGAGTTTTCATCAACCCTAACATTGATGCTTTCAATGATTCTCTGAGTCCTATTATTGAAACATTTGAGAGCTTTACTTTTTGTGGAATATCCTAGGAATATTCCTTCATCATATTTTACATCGAACTTTCTCTTATGTTCACTCCTCTTGATATAGAATTTGCTACCAAATACTCTAAAGTAGCTTACCATAGGTGTCTTACTAGTCCAGTACTCATAAGGAGTCTTATCCTTTCCTTTCTTGATGAGTACCCAGTTCATTGTGTAGACTACAATGCTCACCGCTTCTCTCCAAAAGGTATGAGTGACCTTTCCTTGGATAAACATAGTTCTAGGTGCTTCAACCATAGTCTGGTTGTTTCTCTCTGCTAGGCCATTCTGTTGTGGAGTCTAGGGGGTAGACAGTTGCCTCTTGATGTCATTTTCTTCACAATATTTGTTGAATTCACCAAAAGTGAATTCCCCTCCTTGATTAGTTCTAACGCATTTGATTCTTCTACCACTTTCCTTTTCTACCAGTTCTCTGAAAGCTTTAAACTTTCCAAAGGCTTCAGACTTGTCCTTCAAGAATGTGACCCACATCATTCTTGAGCAATCATCTGTAAGAATCATAAAATATCTATCTCCCTGCACACTCCTAGTTTTCATAGGACCACACAAATCAGTATGCACAAGATCAAGTAAGTTGTCAGCAGTGAAATATTTACCTTTGAAGGTTGAGGAAGACATTTTCCCCAGTTGACATTCTCTGCACAAAGGATTTTCCCATTTGCTCAACATCGACAATCCTCTAACTACCTTGATCTTACTGGCCTTTACTATGTTATCAAAGTTTACATAGCAGAGTCTCCTATGTCATATCCAGCTATCATCAAGCTTAGCCATAAGACATGTACTTATATTTTCATTTAGCTGAAATAAGTTACCTTTGGTCTACATACTGGTGGCCATGAGTTCACCATTCTTTCCTTTGATTTTGTACACTCCATTTTTGAATTCCAGAGTGAGTCCACTGTCATTCAACTGAGCAACACTCAATAGATTGTGTCTGAGACCTTCCACCCAATACACATTGTCAGCACTACTCTTTCCATTTAGAGAGATGGACCCTTTGCCTTTGACTATACATGGTGCATCATTACCAAAATGGACCACACCACCATCATACTATTCCAGAGATATAAACTTGCTCTGGTCACCAGTCATATGGTGAGAACAACAACTATCAATAATCCACTCATTGGAATTATCAAAGCGGGAGACAAGAGCCTTCTTATCAGACACATCCTTCTTGACTGCAACAAACACAATATCTTCATTTTCTTCATCTTTTGATTCCTCATTTGTGACACCTTCATCAACTGCTACAAAACAGTTTCTCCAGTTTCCTCCTTTGAATTTCTTGAACCTTTCTAGTTTGTCCTTGTTGTCACCATTAGGATAGTTTAAAGCGATGTCCTATCTAGTTACAAGAGAAGAATTTCAAAGGAAGATTACCTTTGTATTTGCCTGTTCCCTTAGGAAGTCTCTTGGCAAGAAGAGCTTCAAATTCCATTAGAATCTCCTCATCATCCATTTCTCTGCTCTATCTTGGTTCACCACTGGTGCTTGCTTCTTTTCCTTTTCTAGATGGTACAACAGATGCTCTAAAAGCTTATTCAGTCTTCTGAACACTGCCATCAAAGCTATTTAGCTCATAGGCTGTCAACTTTACAATGATGGAGTCTAGGGACACCTTAGTATTGTCTATTGACCTAAACTCCTGAATAGCAACAACCCTTATTGCATAGACCGGTAATAAGGATCTCAAAAGTTTTCTAACAATAGTGGAATCTTCAATTTTACCACCTACACTCTTGATATCTCCAACAACAGTTTTGAATATTATTCCATATTATTGAATGGTCTCTCCTTAAACCATCTGCATATCTTCAAACTTTCCTCTAAGGCTTTCTTCCTTGGCTTGTTTCACATGCTCATCACCACCATAGATATTCTCAAGAGTATCCCATACTTCTTTGGGATTTTCTTTATCCTAGACATCAATAAACTTAATGTCAGATAAACTACTGATTAGGGCTTCCATGACTTGCCCATTCTCCTAAATCTCTCTCTATTGGTCATCGGTGAGAGTACCAGTAGGAATAGCACAGGGATTTTCAACATAGCTCCTATGCTAAGCACCCATGCTTCTGATGTATATCTTCATTTTGTCCTTCCATATTTTAAAATTGTCTTTGTTGAACTTTGCACCTTCCCTCTTCATCATTACAATAGGATCTTTCCCTCAAGTGGTTAAGCTTACAACACAGAGGACCTAGAGGGTGCTCTGATACCAGTTGATAACACAATGATGAACAGTGAGTACCAAACCAGTACTGAGAGGGGGGGGTGAATCAGTATAGGTAGAAAAACTTTTCCTAAACCAGTTTGACTGCAAGCAGTGAACTTGATTGCCAATCACTAACACCGACCATAAACCAAAATACTACTTGTTAAGCACAATGAGACTATGAAAGATATAAACCGGAAACACTTAGCTTACCACACAACCTACACCCTCATTTCCACATTATCCTTGTGCATAGACAAGTAATCTATCAATAGAAATATAATAACTTGCTAGATCAACATGATTCACCCCTTGACAGAAAACAACAAAGCATCACATGAAAAAGACATCACATATGACACATATTTTTCACGTGGAAACCCAACTAGGAAAAACCACGGTGGGGATGAATACCCACAATCTATTTTTGAACTCTTTAGAAGTCCGCTCTATGAGAAGTGTAGTCTAGTTAAAGACTCTTACAACAGGTTCTGTTAGGAACCAATCCTATTAGGGATCACCTGGTTAAGGGATGGATAGAATACCCGGTTAAGGGTTAAACCTTGTTAGAGGTTACCTTATTAGAGGATTTTATGAACTCAATGGCTTTGAGTCACCCTGTTATAGGATTTACAGTAAGCTAGTTAAAGCTACTGTGTTAAGGGATTTTCCAACTATTGAAGTGGTTAGAGATCAACATGTGTCACAATGATCTGGTAATAGCACTCAATGCCAATGCAGATCCACTTTAGTTCCTTCCTTCTACACACACAATATGCAGGTATCAATCCTCTCAACTGGTCTAGCAAGAATCATGTATGTCTGCACATAGACACACACACAATATTTGCCAACAACTTCAACATGAAACACAACATCGACCTTATAGGAAACAGATAGATCGATAACATAAACCCTAAACCCTAAACATTTAGGTTGAGTGATTTAGTCAGTTCAATCCTGAACATTGAACACTTTGCATTTGAATACAATGGTCTTGAATAGATCTCAAGACATTCTCCATCATTCATTCTTCACTGTTTCTTGGAGGTGATAACCCATCACGCATTCTCCTCCATTTGCAGAGACTTCGCACATTCTCAAGGTAGATAGGATCAATCTCCTTCATGCAAGATCCTTCATGTGCACGAGGATGACATGGAAAAGTGATCTAATCTCCATTACAATGCTAAATCATCACACAATGCCAACGGTTGAATCACACAAGCTCAAAACACTTCAACCGGAAACCCTGAGACTGAGACCACCAACTAGAAGTCATGCCATATGAAACCTTGATGCAAAATATTCCATATACCAGTTCTCGTTTTGACATATCGGTTCTGGTTCACAACATCATACCGGTTCTCTTGTTCTCTTTGTGACATACCAGTTCACTTGGACAAGCATACCGCTTCACTTTTTTACATATGCCGATTCACAACATCATACCGGTTCTCTTTGTTAGTTGCTTAGCTTCAATATACAAGTTCACTCATCATATTGACATCAATGACAACATACAGTATTAACTTGTCATCATGCTCTGTACATATGCCAACATCCTAATTAAGGAGGGTAGGCTAGTAGTGTTTTTCAGTGAAAAGCTCAATGAATCCAAAAGGAAGTACTCTACTTATGACATGGAGTTGAATGCCATGGTGTAGGCCTTCAAGAAGTGGAGGCATTACCTCCTACCTAAGGAATTTATTGTGTACAGTGACAATCATGCTTTGAGTCTTTTGAATGGGCAGGAGAAGCTAAACCATAAACACATGAAATGGGTGGAGTAATTGCAAGCATATACCTTCAACATTAAACACAAGAAGGGGCAGGCCAATATGGTGGTAAATGCACTCAGTAGGAAGATATGTGTGGTGCAAGAGGTTCAGTTACAAAGTATGGAGATTAACTCACTCAAGAGTATGTATAAAGATGATGAAGATTTTCATAAGATATATGAGGTTTGCAAATAATTTTATGATTCATATCATAGTAAATTATTTGAATATATGTTGCAAAATGATTTGTTGTTTAAGCGCAGTCATCTGTGTGTCCCTAAATGTTCTATGAGGGAGAATATTGTGAAGGAAAAACATAGTGGGAGTTTAGGGGGGCACTTTGGTCTTGATAAGACATTAGACAAAGTGAGAAGATTTTATTATTGGCCAAGAATGCAAGTTGATGTTAGAAAGTTTGTGGAGAGGTGTGGTGTTTGTCAAAAAGAAAAGGGGGCCTTGTCTAATTCAGGCTTGTATCAACCCCTTCCAATCCCTAGCAGACCATGGGAGAGTGTTAGCATGGACTTTGTATTGGGTTTGCCAAGAACCAAAGTAGGTTATGATAGTGTTTTTGTTATTGCGGACATGTTTAGCAAGATGGCCCACTTCCTACCATGCAAATGCATGTATGATGCTTCTCATATAGAAGGTATTCTCTTTAAAGAAGTTGTAATAATCTATGGATTGCCTCTTACCATTATTTTAGATAGGGATTCAAAGTTTTTAGGACATATTTTGAGAACATTATGGAAGAGACTTGGTACCAAACTATCCTTTAGTTTTGCATACCATCCCCAAATGGATGTCAAATTGAATTTGTCAATAAGTCATTGGGCAACGTCCTTGGGTGTCTAACCAGGGAATATGGTCAAGCATGGGACATGATAATCATTCAAGTAGAATATGCATATAATGACCTGGTGAATAGGAGCACAGGGAGAAGCCCTTTTGAGGTGGTTTATGGCCTACATCCTAGGGGTATTCTTGAATTCAGAGGTCTCCATGGTGTTGACAAAAGGAGTGCTCAAGCTGAATATTTTGCTGCAGTCATGAAGGACATACATCAACAAGTGAAAGAGAACCTTCAATGCAATGTTGAGAAGAACAATGATAGGGAAGATAAGAAGAAGAGATACTTGCAATTCAAGGTTGGATATTTGGTGATGGCACACCTAAAGAAGGAGAGGCTTCCCAAGGGGAAGTATACCAAATTAATGATGAAGAAAATAGGACCTTGCCAGATTGTTCACAAGTTTGGCATAAATACTTATGAAATAGAATTACCACAAGGGGTAGCCATTTCACCCATCTTCAATGTCTCTTATATATACCCTTACAAACCTCCTGAGAAGGCATATTCCAAAGTGAATGAAGAAGACCAAGACACTGTTGATTGGACCAAGGAACTCCCACCAAGACAACCAGTGAAGTTGGAATGCATTCTTGACAACATGGAGATGAAGAAGACAAGAAGGAAGACTTAAAAAGAATACCTAGTCAAATGGGAGAACCTACCACAAGAAGATGCAACATGGATGACATAGATGGACATCAAACAACATGGGGTTGCAATAAAAGACCTCATCTCAAAGGGGACTTGAGATTTTCTCACCCCGATAGTATGGTGCAGGGGCACCAATAGGTCCAAGGGGCCTAATAACTTTCAATTTTGTTCGTCATGTTTTGAAATTGTAATAAGTACCTTGAGTCCATAATGGAGTCCTTTGTAGGGCCTTAAGGCCAATTTGTTGCTATGTTGTCATGTAGGACCTAATTGGTCAATGTTGGTCAACCATTACCCAAGGTGTGGGAATAGTAGGGAAATGAGTTGTAACCACATTGTAAGCCATTTTTGACATGTAGGGAGAGTTTTAGGAGGCAACTCTTCTATCTAATGTATTAGATGCAAAAAGTGTAAAAGTTGTCAAAGTTGCTTGTGCAACTTGACAAGAAAATTATCAAACCAATGAAAAATTCCCTCCCAATGGCTAGGTGGTTCAAATTATAGTTGGGAATGGTTGGGAAGGTGTTTTTAAGGCTATTTATTCCTTAGGAGGTTGATGCATAGGCTTGTTGTTGAAATTTTGAAGAAACCTAATAAAGCTACCTTTGATTTTTTTTAAAATTTGTGTAACAGTCAATTTGTATGCCCTGGTACGAATTGGTGACAATCTAAAAAAGTCATGTTTAAATGACATTGTGAATTATCTTTCATTTTCAGGTGATTTGGTGGATTTTTATTGTGTTTGGTGCAAATTAGAGTGTTTTGAAGTGGATCGAGTCTGACACCCTTATCTTACCTAGGGTTTTGGATAAAAATGAACAAAATCTAACATTCCTTGACCCAAATTTCTTGTTCTCATGAGTAATTTTATATTTTCCAATTTATTTTAGGATTCAAGTGATTTCAGAGGTATCCATGGTGGTTGGTGAGAATGGTAGATGGTTTTGACATGGCATATCGATGTGACAGGTCTACAACAGGACTGAGTTTTTAGGTTGAGGGTAAATTTAAGAGGTTTGGTCACTGAGAAGTGGTGGATCTAGGTGATTTGAGGTTAGGGGAGTTTGTTCCAAGTGTTTGACTAGTTATTTCATCCATTCTTTGGTTGATGCTCTGGACAATTGGCCTAATTAGCTCTATTAGGTCTCGAAGTGCAACATTGTTTGTCATATCTACATTAAGGATCATAATGTTTGGTTTTGGATAATGTTAGGATTCCCAAAAGGGTGTCAGAAAAAAATCTTTGTTTGTGTCCTTGTTTGGGAGTTTTGGAAGTTAAGCCTCGTTTACTCATTTGGTAGGGCTATAAGGACTAGGAGGGGTAATGAAGAAAGTGACATCCCAAGAGTAGTTGAATCCTATCCAATGATTGTTTTGGGTGTGTTTGAGTCTCAAAAAAAGATAAATGATGTCTCTAAGTGCCCATGTAATTTAGGCCCTAAGTTGATGCTCAAACTCCACATTGAGTAATGAGTGTGTGTTATCGACTTTGAGCAAGAATCGTAGGTTGTGGTCTGATCATGTTGGTGTTGTCTAGGGGTTGATAGGTAGTCACCCTAGTATTGTGAACATCCTCGTTATTGTGTCCCACTCCCTCTGCATCACTAAGAGAAGGACACCCCTCCAGGAAATCAATTATTGAGTGTACATGGCATTGAAATTCTAGAATAAACATGAAACAAACCTAAATAGGAGATGAGGATAGGATACGGTAAAGTAGGGGAACAAACATGAGGTTTAAATTACCCTAGTGGCAATTTACGATGTTATAATTTCAGCATTTGTTATAGTGGAGAGGGTATTATTGTGTGAATCCATATCTTACCTTTGATGATTAATACATACTTATCAATTTTCTTATGTGGATTTTTTTCTAAAAGGTTTTATCTTGCTGAATTCTATGTCAACATGGTTTACACATTTATTTATTAGTGCTAATTTATACAATCAAATAATTTAATCTCATGTAAATACTAATTTAGATACATTTTTTTATATTTATTTAGTGTTGTATATTGTAACCCTTTACAATTTCACGCTCCTTTATGGACCCTTTAGTGTGTCCTATCCTATGTCATTTTGAAGCCTATTTGGGCCCTATTATATCCTAATATTGTTAAATACTCAAATTAGGATATGATTCGATATCACAAACAACAAAAATCCTTGGCATATTTTGGAGGACCATTTTTTATGGGTCTTAGGTTCCTAAGTGGATCTACAGAACCTAAAAGGGTCCATGACACCTAAACAAGTCCATGGAGCTTATTTAGGTTCATGCCACCCATTTAGGTTTCCTATAACCTTACTAACAACTATTGATAGTGAGATACAAAGAATCCCAAAAATTTGGGTCCGTCATAGTGTCAGCTTTCCCATCTAAAAATTTGGTGTCAATTTTTGTATATGACTATTGGAATTTATCTAAAATGAAAAATAACTTGAGAACCCTATATAAGAAATCAATCCTAATTCATTTTATCATCCATAAATTTCATTTTCAAGAGAAAATATTCTTCTATCAAGAGAAAAACTACATACAAGGAGAATCAAGCTACAACAACCTATCTTCAAGCATATTTTCATGATGGATGTTGTTATAATTTATCATATTATTGCATAATTATTTTGAGGAAATATATCTAAAGAGAGTTGCATTGAAATAATCAAAGGTATAATCATTTCATTTCAACACTTCATTTTAGCATTTCCTTTAGATTTAGTCTCTACCCTACCAAGGGTAAGCTCTCTTTTATAGTAATCATTATTGTAGTGTGGTGTAACACCTACCCAAGGTTTGACTTAATAAAGCTCCTATATAATCCAACACCATCTCCTATCTCTTATGTGTGTAGGATTAGGAATTGATAAGATTGTATTACAAATTCATGAAGTGCAAGTCAATACGAACAAATCCAAACTTTGAAGAAGCAAAAAACTTTGGACACTATAAATTAGCCATAATGACCAAAACTTTTATGATAAAACCTCAAGGAGGGAATCTATCAGATATCTTGATTTAGAATCTATTCATAATATTTTAATCAAACTTCTTTAGGTCAATGACACCTAGCCGCATAGATTGGCACTTTAAGACTCAAATTACAGACATAGGTTTCTTTCTACTTCTTATTTCTAGATGTATCTTCAAAATTTGGAAATCTATTTTGTAGCTTACTGTTCATTTTGATTATTGTCAAATTGGCATCTTTATACCCATTTATTGCATTTTCCCCATTTTATCCTATCCAATTATATCAAGTCACTAAACAAGAATAGCCAATCATAGTTCCTAGTTCTCCTAATGGTTTGAAGTTGGGCCTATTGATTATTATTTAATGTATTTTTATGTGAATGGGTTTTGTTTCCTAGTTTGCATGTTAGACTAGTGAACCCAATTTCCACTACATCTATAATCTATGTATGCTTGTAGAAGTTATTCTTTTAGTACTTTCAGATAATTTATCAATACAAAAGTGCATCCTCTTGTAGATCCATCATAGTCTACCTAGTGTACGATAGATTCCCTAGGTGTATAAGTGGATGATCTCAAGGTCCTCTTTGAGATGAATCTAATGAATCCAAAAATTAGTACATCATTTGGTCCACATGAAGCCTAAATTAATTTGATTTAGTTGGTTATAGCAACAATAGAAGGTAGCCATGAAGAATAAATGTAGACATGCCTTATGAAGATTTCATTAGTGACTTAACTCATCTATCTATTGATAAAAACTAGTTAGTGAAAGATAATAAATTTTCTTTGGCCTTATTTAATCAAACCATTTATATTTTAGTGAAGGACCAATCCCCAAAGGGATGCAAATATATCTAGTGATCATTGTGTTACTTTTCTCCTTTCCTTAATAATATAAGATATACAAAGGATTGTGATGAGTGATCAATAATTTAATCTCCTGAACTACTAATTAAAATTTCAATACCATAAAGAAGGGATTCAAAAAATATATTATACTAGATAAAAAATTGGCTAACTTTTGAACTAAAAACATATTATCATTAAAAAATGTGCATTAATGGATTTATCATTATTGCAAAGCGAGATGATCAAAATAAGAATAATAGAAATTAGAGCATTATAGAAGATATATTTTGAGTATCAATAGTAAAAAATATTAAAGATTAGGTCGAGATGATAGGATTGGTGATTGTAATATTAATTTTTAATGTAAGAGAATCTAGATAATTCACAATAAATCCAATGTCACCCAAAAAAAAATATTATTTCTAATTCTATTTTTTCTTCGTTTTGTTGTTAATTTTGGTAAGTTGTTATAAGTGAAAATTTTGATTAAATTATGCCCAAGTAAGGAGATCATCTTGTATAAGGACCAAATGGGTATTTTTAGTTTTAATTTAGTAGAGATTAGATTAAAATAAGCTAACTTATGGTTGATCAATGGTTTAGCCACATTCAAGAGCTAATTAGAGGTTCTTTCCATTCTAAAAACTAGTAGAACTACTAACTATTCAAGTTCCTACTGAAATCACCAAGATGATCATTCTTTTTTTGTAAATTAATGACTACACCTTGTAGTGTAGCTATAAGAGTAATTGTAGTTCAAGTTTGGTAGAAATTAGTGAAAATTTTACTAAATTATGATGAGGCAGAAGTTCATCCCCCATCTATAACAAGTCAAAGGAATAGAACATTCAAAGAACCGATGATAGGTTCTAGTTCCCACAAAATAATTTGATCAAATACATACCTTATGAAATTTTGTAAAATGAATGGATGAGTTGTTATTAGTGACATGTGGTATTATAATTGAACAATAGTGAAGATTATTGGACTCCCCTAATAGTTGAATTGCCACATGCTAAAGTATAGATGGGAGAAGATTAATATTTTTTATGTGGGAAAATTTGAGATTCAAGCTCAAAAATAAGATTAAAATGTCAAAGATCATATGCAAATGAATATAGTACTTGTACTTCTCTAATGATACAAAATAATTGTCGAATAAAAGTTGCCATTGATATCAAAGATAAATTAAATTTGGTTATGTTGATCTAGAAGAGTGAAGTGTTATAATAATTATATGCCTTGGAAGAGCATTTTGAGTAGTGACAAAACTTATGTAGTCCCATTGATTGATATGACTATGAAATTAGTGAAACATGAGTTGATGAAACAATTTTATAAGCATGCTCTAGAATATTTGACATTGTTACCTAAACAATGAGATTTTTTTGGCTTCTTGCAGGAGGTTTGTATTTTTCTATTGACTAAGCATAATGACTTGTGGTTTGAATGGTGAGTTGTCCTACACAAGTATTATTAGTATCAAAATCCATGGATTCTTGGAGTGGTTGATGGATGTGTTTTTTTCACAAGAATATTATTAGATTTTTTGCAGATCCGATCTATGTTTTGGAATGTTGTTATCATTGATTTGAGTGTAGGTTGCCAAAAAATAAGGAGAAAATTTTCTATGATTAGTTTTACTTTTGACTTGTTGTACATTTCAAGAATCTCTAAGGAGCTAATTGTGACTTGTTCAAGTCATACCTAATGTATAGTTAATATGGCTAACCTACAAAATAATTGAAGTGTATGTATTTTTTAGTGATTACACAGGAATAATATTTTTGATGTTATTAAGCTTCCTTGTGAAGTGCATGGATTGTTGCCTTATATTAGATTGCATATAGACTAATTATAACCTAGCCTACTACACATTTTAATGAAATAAATTATATAGCCAACTCGTAAATTATGTAACTTTGTATATTTGTTGGCCTATCTATGTAATTGTAATTGAAACTCTTATATATGATTGTCCTAGAATCATTTATAAGATTGTAGTAGTGTTGTGATTTACTTCATAAGCCCCATTTTTAGATCTTTTATTTCATAATTTTTAGTTGATTTAAACCTTTCATATGCTTTGAAAGATATGATCTTTTATGTTTTAAAGTGTTTTAAATGTTGAACTTGTCTAAAAACTTGTGATGACTAAGGCTTCCCTATGAATGCTATAAGTACATTAATGATTATATAAATGATGTGAATAATGTTATTTTGATTCTTATTAGATATGCAAATAATTTATGCATGTTAACCCTTGTGAATGCAATCATTAAGAAGGCATCTAGGTTTGGAAGAGTTATTGCAACTACGTCCAACATAGTAGACCGGTGGAAAAGTTGTTGCAATAGAAAATGGAAGAGGTCAACCTCTTGGCTAGCTATCCAAGATAAGTGGAAGACTCCCAGTTCAATTAGGAATTAGTTATCTATATCATTTTCTCTCCATGTCCACTATTGGAGTAGATTTATGAAAAGTTGGGTTAGATTTGTTATTTTAGATAGAGTCATGTTTCATCACAACTCTTTGTTACCAATTTTTAAGCTATCAATGAAATCCATTCTCCTAGTTGTTAAGAGTTGATTGGATGAGTTGGTTAGGATAGTAAGATATTTCCTCTTTATAAATGCATTAATCCTTTCTCAGTGAATGATGGTTAGCAACAAGTTGTATTTCCTATTTTCATAATTGTGTGTACTCTTTTATGCAAAGCTTATTGTTAATGCAAATAAAGTAATTGAAGAAGGATGTTCTGAGTATTTGAGTTCAAGTCAAAGTAGAAGAAGAATCAATCAAGGGAGGTCACTTGGTGAGGATTCTATTTCATTCATCTATGCAGTAGATTTTTTGTAGTTTATAGTTGTAGTTATAGTAAACAACTATTCTTGCAACCACAAAAATTGCTTTATGTGACTATTCTTGCAGCCAAGGCAGAGCAGAGTAGTTCTTGTGTGTTTATTGGAAACTCATTCATTCGGTGTTTTTTCAGTTATGATTTCACCATTAGAATATTATTAAATGTTCATTAAGTTATATTTCCTTTTAATTATTTGTTTGTCAAGAATTTTGTTCCAAGTTAGTTTAGTTTAAGAAAAGTTCCAAAGTTCTCCTAGTGCACAAATAGTGTTGGCCCATTTCAAGTTTCACTTCCCTGGGTTGAAATAAAAATGGACTTTAATGATGAGTTTGATGGATACTTAGGAAGGATATTATATCACCAAGTTATGGTGTTAAGCCTAGTTATCCAATCATATTTTTATCCTATCATTTTAGGCTGCATTATCAAGGATGGTGTCAGACTAGGAGTTTTTTGGAGTTATGGGATTTCATTTACTAGATTCTTCTTTAGAATAGAATTTCCCTTTTAGGAATAGCATAAACTACACAATTAACATACTATTTCTAGCTATGTAGGTTTAGTGATAATTGAGATATACTTGTATGCATAGGAGAAGAGATTCTCTTGGGAGATTTCTTCCAGGTGAAGATCATGCTGAGGAACATCTAGTTGTGGACTAGGATATTGAGTAGGAAATAAATAATTTTGTACACCTTTTTGCTAAACTAGACAATAACCCCTTTGAGAATATTTTTCCTCCATCAGCTGACCCATTAGTAGAAAATCATTTTGGTGTACTATTAGTATATCAAGGGAATATGGCAAGACAATCTGGTGGTGGTGGTGTAAATCCTCCACCTCCACCTAACTTGACATTCAAATTCCCTATAGTTCCTCATAGAGCTAATGCCAATCTAAAGAATATTCCCCTAGTAGCTCTTCCATATTTTTATGGCCTTGTAATAAAATATCTAGACACCTTCCTTTTTGAGTTTGATGTGCTGTATAAAAGCTATGATTATACAATAGATGCACACATGCTCAATTTTTTCCCTCTACCTTGAAGGATTAAACTCTCGATATTGTTTAATGGACCTAGGACAAGATTCTATAATTGATTGGGATACTATGAAGGAAAAAATTCTTACTAAATACAAGGATTATTGTAGGGGGGTGATATGAGAGGGATGATATCTTCCATATGTAGGAGAAGGAAGATGAGTCTTTAGAAGATTATGTTGAAATATTCCTCTTTACCTTGAAAAAGTCAAAACATAACCAATTAAGTGAAGATTCATATAAACTAGTATTCCTAAGAGGAGTTAATGATTAATGTATGGAGGATTTGGACTTGATAGGAGGGGGAGATATTACTCAAGCCACTTGGGATGAAATTTAGAGGATCTATCAAATTTACACTAGAGTTGCCATGAAAATAACCAAAGGATATAGGATTTCATCAAATAAATGCAACGTGGTATTTTCAAGGATAAAATTGAGTAATTTACTGAAGGATTTCAAGTAGCACATCATTAATAATATGGCCACATAGTTAGATACTCTTCAGGCTAAGCAAAAGCATGATGAGGTTGAGGCTATGTTGGCAGAATATTGCTCACATTGTAGACAAAAAAAGAAGATTGCCAACATGGATAAAATGCCATTGTAACTAGAATTTAGACTAGTGGGGGATGACTAAGGCCAAATTTTTTATGTATCTCGAAGAAGCCTATGGGCCCAAATACAAGGTATGCCTTAGGACCCTTTATCTTTCAATGTTCCATATGCAAATTCCTTTACAAATAATAATCAATGGAAACCTTCCACTTATACAAATTGGGGATATTATGGCCCCCCACTACCATGGAATAATTAGAAAGGATTTTGGCTAAATTACCAATACCCTAGTTCCTAGCCTCAATGGAAAAAAACCTATTGGAAATTAGTAGCAGGAACCTCAATGGAGAGGAGGTTAGAAATGGTCTAACCAACCCCCTGGCTACTTGCAAACACAAGCACCACATGCTCAGCCAACCCTCATTCCACCTACAAACTCAAACCTAATGCACCTAGACCTACTTAGTTACCAGCATAGCCTATACCAAATTCTAACAATAAACCACACTAATAGGCATAATTTTATGATTCCATTCAACACCTTTCCTATGTTGTGAACATAAGTTACATACACCTATGAATGCACCTCATTCTCCCATTATCACTAAGAGTCCTACAGAAGAAGAGGATAATACAAATGATATCTTGCATCCCACAAATTAGTCCACCCAAATAGTACAACCAAAGCTAGCTCAAACTACTTATCAAGTACCACCATTCCCACAAAGGTTAGAAACCAAAGAGTATAAGACAAAACCAGCTTTTGACTTCTTATATCAGTTAAAGCATGTGTGTGTCAAAATTCCCTTTGTTGGGAGTGTTAAAATTTTGCTAATAGCTTTGCCCCTCTTTGTCTCCTAAGACCCCTAGGGTTAAGGTTTCTCCAAAAACCTTGGTAGGGTTTAAGATTGATAAGCCTTAGTGAAATTCACCTTACCCATTTTCTAATTTGTTGTTGATTAGATGTAGTGGGTTACTATCTCTTGAATTTTTTGGAAGAGGGTTTTTAATTATCTTGTGATTGCTCATGTGTGTTAGGTCTTTTGTATTAGGTTGATTGCATTTAAAACATGGAAGGTTGAATTTGATTTTTGCCTATGTTCCTAAGTCCTAAGTATTCCAATGCTTATGAATCTCATACACAATGATAATGTGTTAAATTTTCCACTTAAGTGACAACCTAGGGTAGTTTAAGTTTAGTGGGATGGTGAGGTTTGAGTCTTATGTCATTTTTTACCCCACAAGGTCCATTTTACACCTAATAGAGTGCTACGAGATAGTGGGATAAGTGCTAACAAAGAGAAAATCTTACCCTGCTTGACCCCTTTCTCATGCTAATATGTCTAGTGGGATGGCACGATGTAGGTACGGTGCATTGAATTAAATGGCCTTGTAGCCCTGCAAGGGTTGATCAAAGGTGAAAAACACTTAGTGGGCTGGTAGGATAGCATACACCACCAGGACAAAGAGATCGCCCTACCACCCCATGCAGCTATGATAGTACTAAAAAATGTTACTGGAGGCTAGTAGGATAAGGCCAATGTAAAGGGAAGAAACAGTTGCCTCACCACCTTGCGAGGATAAAAACAAAGAAGGAAATGCCCCATGAGATAGCGGGATGGGCTTTAAGGACAAAGTTAATTTTACCGCGTAGAGGTAAAAGGGTAAAGGAGGACATGATGTGGGTTGGTGGGATAAGAGTAAAGTAGCTACCCCGCCACCTCGTGACCCAAAAAATGAAGAAATTGATTGTCTTGTGAGTTAGCAAGATGAACTAAAGTAACAAAGAAAAGGTAGCCCCACTAGTCCACTAGCCAAACACAAGGAGGATAATATCATTGTAGGCCAACAGGATGGAGAGGTTAGAAATGAAATCCTTGTCCCTGCTACCCTGCAAGATAGATACAAAGTAGATGATTTTGTCATGAGGTAGTAGGATAAAGAAGGTAAGGAAGGAATAAGTAGCCCCACTACCCCACAATGAGATGGATGAAGGAAAAATGATCTCGCTGGGTAGAAAAATGATGGAAACAATGAAGCCTCTCCATCTCGCAAGGAGAAATATTATGCATGAAGGTGATAATTTTTATTTTTTTATTAAAGGTAGGACTATAGAATACAAAGATAATTAATGGTGGAAAAGAATGAATCATGTGGCACCATGTCAGCAGTCAAGAAGGTAGAAGATGTGTTAGTCCCCCCTGCAATTTTCCCTTTTGAATGTTCATACTTGTGGGTTGCCTTATTGTTCCTTTACTTTTGTTGGGTCTTTATTCTTCTTCAAACTTGAACTATTGAACTCTTTCCAAAAAAGTTCAATAGGTTCAAAGTTCAGAGCACATTTTAGGAAAAAGTCATTAGTGGTCTTTGTCTTTGTGAAAGAAAGCGCACTTTTGTTTTATGTCTTGAATTCTAAACCCATGAGCCAAAAGTGGTTCAAGGTTCAAAAGGTCTTTTGTGAGTCGCGGCAATGTATTGTTGTATAACGAGCGAGTGTCCATATGTTTTAAGTTGGTTTTCGACTTTGAACCTTGAACCAAATCTCAAGTAGTTCAAATGGTTCAAGGCTTTTTCCTAATAATCATCATTTTTGCTCATTCTCAGTATTGTTGTGTGTTGCTCACTCATTATTGTACTTCCCAAATGAACTTGAATTGTTGAAATTTTTGTCAAGTGGTTCAAGGTTCATGAGTCCACTTCAAAACAAACTCTAAGGCTTTTTAATGATAATGAAAGTGGCGCAACAAGAAGGACTATTCCCTCACTCGATAGTTTAAAATTCTAAATATGGAAAGTAATCATGAGTGTATCAACTACTTGTGCTGAAGTGATGGATAATTAAGATGGTGTCAGATTTTAGTCATTTCACTATTACTTCACACGCTTGAGTAAATCATTATGATGTGTGTATAGCCTTATAGATATTTTCCTTTCTGATCAAAAGGAATGTATGAATTTCTTTTTGTAGTTTGTAAAGGTTGTAGCTACCATACTTGAGAGAATTGGAGGCACTGAAGGTAAAACCGGTTCTGATTTCCTTAGGAAGTTTCCAGTTTTCATGGTGGTAATGGGTAAGTTTAGACGACTCCTCCTAAGTTGTGTTTCTTTAAGTTCTAAATATTTATCATTATAGGAAGTGTAGACACCTAAAATTGTCTAGTCTAATTAAATAAATATTTTATTTATTTAATTACTTTAGCATAATTCTTCTATTAATTAAATAAATCTTTATTTAATTAATTAATTCATTTATCCTCTTCTAACCTTATTTCTCATTTAAATAAATACATTTATTTATTTAAATTATCCTTTTTCTAAATTAAATAAATACTCTTATTTATTTAATTGATCCCGCTTCCTTTATTAATTAAATAAATCTTTATTTATTTAACTAATTCATTAGCCTTTTCTACCCATGACACATGCCATTCATCTCTTAATTCATACACTACCTACCCTCTCATTACTTTCTTATTTTCTCTACCTACCCTCTAATCTTAGCCAACCATTTATCTTTTACACCTCTTAATCTTATCCCTCCATTTCTTATAGTGTCTTCTATATAAGGAGATGCTTTCTTCATTATCAACCCGAATCAGTTGACTTCCCAACTATGCTTTTGAACTTTCATATGCGATCAAGCCTACTTGCAACCACATTTCCGTTCTTTGTTGAGCTCTTGTGCACACATAAAATCTGAGAGCAAATATATCAAGCAAGATCAATGGAGATAGGAAGAGTGGAGATTCAAACCCTATTGGACATGTGATGGTATAATCTTTGTGATTTCATTTGACTTGCATTGTCTTAGGTAATCTTCATATGTTATGGTGGATCTTTGTTGTTGTTAGGCTAGGGTTTTGTGGTTGAATCTATTTAGTCTTTCAATATTGTTGTTATCCATTTTCACCATATACATTTTGGCACGCCCAGTGGGACTCTTGTCCCTTTTGCATTTAACATCTTTCGTTACAGCTTTTATGTTTTTAAGTAGCAGATCTGACATTTCTGATAAAATTTTGATATTTTCACGTCTATGTACATTCAGATCATGTTTTTGATTTTCTGTCATGTCTGTGACATCTAGAATCGCGTCTACACCTTTGACAGTATTTTATTTTTCCTTTGCAGATTCAGGGAAACGCGCATGTGTTCCCTATTTGCGTCTGTGTTCAAGAACCGCGTGTGTTTAGGAATCGCGTATGTGTCAGATCTAGCCGTGTCTGTGCATTTAGATAGAGTTTGTGTTACTTAGAACCATGTCTATGTTCAGTTGTTACATTTGGACTTCTTTGATTTGGTTTTTTGACATTCAGATTTCAGATCTGGTTTATATTAAGCTAACATCTTCAGATCTAATGAAATTGGTGCAGCTTATTTTGAAAGAAAAATCATTTTGTTGAAGGCCCCTATTTCACAAAGTCTTTTGGATCTAAAAATTTACCTAACTTGTGTGCTTGCAAGAAGGGGTGATCATTTGAAACAATCCAAACTACTAACAAATCTTTGCTGCAGGACCTTGGCAAGGGTTTTTTTGATCTTTCATTGTGTGCCTTGTTTTCATAGATTAGCAAACACTTCAAATGGTGCACTAAAATTGAACCAGTGTCTTTTGTGTCTTGGGCAATAGGCTCTTTTTGTTTCATCTCTAGAGGGCATGTCTCCCTGTGTGGTCATTAGGACTACTAGTGAGGAGAGAATGACCCAAGTGGTAGCAAGGAAAACCCACCTCTTCCGAACCACTATAAACAACTGTATTCATGTTGAAAACTCTGGATAATGTGTGCTGATTAGTTCATACCGACACTGTCTCCACATAGACCCATTTGATCAAATTTATTTGATCATTTGTAGGGCATAACCCCTACCAGCTGGGAGCCTTCTGTATTTACAGAGCTGAAAGTGCCAAATGTATTGCCACACGAGAGGATGCCCTTACTAGCACCTTTTTGTTTTAGAAGCTAAAATCCTTCTAGTTGTTGGGGCAGGAGGTCGAACCTCTAGAGTGGGCCACACACATATGGTTCTTAGTAGAGATACAAAGTTTGCCACAAGGAGTTTTCGTGGGGACTGATGCTTGGCTGCCTCGAGAAGTGAGTGCCAAAGGTGGAGCTAGTGGGGTCAAGCATCTAAGTATCCGCTATGAATAGCGTAGCCTCATGTGGGATGAACAACTATTGTCTTAGCCAACCATAAGAATTGTGCTTGTCTTATTTTGAACTATCAAGCATTCAAGACCAAACATCAAAACATTGTGTCTTTTGTGTCTTCAAGTGTATGCAAAATTTTTTTACATCAAATAACACACTTTTCTTTGAGTCATTTTGAGTCTAAACACTTGCAAACATTGAGTCTTCATCAATATTGTGTCCTCTTGTCACGAAAAAATAGTCAAACAAATTCAGATTTGGTCACAACAAGTCACTTCACAAATTGGAAAAATTGCCCAAAGTTTTCAAAAATGCGTTTATGTCTGATAGAACCACGTCTGTTTCATCTAAATGTGTCTATGAAGGGAAGAAATGCATCTATGTTCTCTTGAGCAACATTGCATTTACAAAATCTTAGAAATGCATTTGTGTCTGGCAGAATAGCGTCTGTGTCATTTACGTGCATTTGTGAAGTATACAGGCACGTCTGTGTTCAGAATTGAAAAACTTTTACAGTCCAACAAACAAGAACAGTCAGTTTCAGAATTATTGAGCTTCCTAGGTATCTCTCTGGGTTTTCATCTATAATTCAACCTGTCTTTGAGTCTCACAATGTCCATCATTGCTTTACACCTTACATTACATTCACATTTGTCTAAACTTTAGTCAAAAGGTCACTTGCTTGTCCTCATCATACTTTGTCAACACATTACATACAACAACATTTTGCTAAGTGGTCCCTCATCAAGGCCTATCACCTTTGGGTCTCATTTGGTCTTACTTAGAGTCAAGGTCAACTTACCTCATCAAGAGAAACTATCATCTCTTTGAAACTCACACCTACTCTACTACATACATACTTGGTCTTACACTTTGGACATTGCAAATACACCTCAGATTCATTTACATTTCATCCAACTCTTGGTCTTCCATACTCTTTCCATTTTCATCTAGTGTCATACATCTTGGTCAATACCTAGTTCATGATTGAAACCCATTCCCAAAAATCTAGGAGAGAAACTAAAGAGGCTCATACATCTTGGTCAATACCTAGTTCCTATGAGTTTGACAATGATATCTTTTTCAATTCTGATCATACTACATTACCTGACATGGATGCCTATAGAAACTTTCCAAATGTTGAGAACATGGACACTACAAACAACAATGATACACACAATGATAATATGGACAACTTTTCTGTACATTCATCAAAAGTGGAAGACACCATTATGGATCCCCATTTCAATAGATTGGTTGAGGAAATAATGAGGAGAGATAGATAATACTTCATACAAGTGATGGCACAAAGTGGAGCCAAGATCCCTCATGATTTTGACATGTCTCAAATAATGGAAAATCGACCTTTGCAACAAACTCACCTCAACATGGATCAAAGGAGGCCTAATAGTGGAGGCAATAGAGGACCACATCTTGTTCCTAAATCACCATCATCTTTGTTTCAAAAACTAGAGGTCCCATACACACATGGTCAAGCATATGATACTCACCTTCGTAGACCATTATGGAAGTCTTATGTAGAAAAATATACTCAATCACATACCAATGCTAAGGACCAAACACCAGAGCAATTGGATATCCAAAGGCATGTTCAAAATTTGGACACAAGAAAACCCCGCGTCAAATTTGGGGGCAACACACTAGAACAAACTCATGACATGCCTATAGAGTATGGTATACATGGACAAAGTAGATATTCCATCCCTCATCATGACTCTATACCAAGTGGTCCATATACACAACATCATTATAGACCTCCTCCATATGAACATGTGTATGATCAATACCATCCATATATACAATATGCTCCTCCTCCAATCGGTGCCTCAAGCATGGGTTATGGTCCAAGAAGTTGGTCTCCACCTAAGAACAATTTGGAACAGCAAATCAAGGATTTACAAAAGAAAATGGAGGACATAAATACACCAAAGCCAACTTACACAATGAGAGACATATGTCCCTATCCATTTGACAAAATCATTTCAATGCCTCCATTTCCTACACACTTTGTGACACCTAAGTTTGATAAGTATAGAGGAAAAGGAGATCCTAAGGCACATATAAGACAATTTTTAATAGCTTGCATTGAGGTAGCAGCAGAAGAGACATATTTGATGAGATTATTCCCACAGAGCCTAGGTGATCAAGCTATGGAATGGTTCTCCCAACTCCCACCTGGAATTAAGTCATGGGGTGACTTAGCAGAGGCATTTATACAACATTTCTCATATAACATAGAGATAGACATATCAGTCACTACCTTGTGCAACATCAAGCAAAAGGATGGAGAATCTTTTTCATCATTTTTACAAAGATGGAGAAATCTAGCCAATAGATGCTCTTGTGAAATTCCACAAAAACAAATGGTAGAGATGTTCACTCAGAATGTTAACAAAGACATTGGTTATCACTTGAGAAAAGCTTGTTTTTCCACCTTCAAAGATGTCATTGAAAAAGGCTTAGCAATAGAGAAGGTCCTAATTGAACAAGGAGTCATTAAGATATTCAAGGAAAACAAAGATGACTTTAAAGGAAAAGATAAGCCAATATTTTGGAATAAAAACAAGAACACGGTCAATGATGGTGTTGTGGATGCCAGTACAGTACAACCCAAAATTATTTTTTCTGGATCAAGCTCTACAAACAATCAAGGGAATACTCAAACAACTTCAAAATCATGAAGGAAGTACACTCCATTGGCAAAACCACTTGAGTTTGTTTTCAAAAAGCTAGTGGCAAACAAGATAATCACAATTCTAGATTTGCCTCCATATGAGCCAAAGGTTAAACCAAATTGGTGGAATGATGATGAGTATTGTGAATTTCATAAAAGAAAGGGACATAAAAAAGGAAATTGTCACCAAATGAAGAACATCATACAAGATCTCATTGATAGAGGTGACATTGAGATTGAAGGGTATTCATCCAACCAAGAACATGAAATGTTTAAAGAACCATTCCCAAAACATGACAAGGGAAAATCTAAAGCCACAGATGACCAAACTAGCTATACCAGAGCATCCTATAACTACGATTCAACTATCAATCACATTTCAGTGGACAATTATGTCTCTACCATTATCATCAAGGACAAAATCCCTAAGAATTCTACCCATAGACCTAAGATTGTCCTAAAAGGCATTGGATCTTCTTCTAAAACTACCTCTGAATGTAATGTTACAACTCGCTGAGGTAAATTTACTTTGCAAGGTGCTCCAGCTAAAAACACTGCTTCCTCATCAACCAAACCTGAGTATGACCCTATAGAATAGTTGGGGAAGACACCTGCGCTTATCTCAATCCTTGAGTTCTTATGCATATCCCCCACACATAAAGCTATTCTTGACAAAATCTTGAGAGACACTATTGTCCCTACTAATTTGAGCATGGACTAGTTTCAAGCCATGGTGGGATATCTTTCTATTCCACACTCCCTTACATTCACAAAAGCTGATGATGCCTCTGTAAGTCAACCACATAATGCACCATTACACATTGAAGCCTTCCTACACAAACATCGAATAAAATGAGTCCTGATAGATGGAGGAGCAGGTCTAAACATTTGCACATTTAGCACTATTAAACAATTGGGATATTCAGATAAAGCTATGAATTCTACAAATAAAATTACCATCAAGGCATATGATGATGAAGAGCGTTCATCCAAAGGCAAAGTCACCTTGCCTCTCAGAATTGGGCCAGTTACAAAGGATGTGATTTGTCAAGTCTTAGACCTGAATCTCACATATAATATATTACTAGGATGTCCTTGGATTCATGAAATGAGGGCAATCCCATCTACATATCACCAATGATTAAATTTCCTCACAATGGAGTCAAAATAATAGTTAATGGTGATCCTAATCCATTAATCTATTGCAATAACTTGAGACCAAAAATTGAGACGATCATTCCGAGTAATAGGGAAGTTGTCCCTTCTTCTACATACATTGATCCTAAATCATTAAAACCTTCGACATCAAAACAAGGTGAGCTTAAAGGGAAATATCAGGACAAGGGCATGGGTGAATACACTTTGAATCAAACCATGTGCTTGCAACAAGTTATGAGTTCACCAAAAGAATATGGAAGACCACATCCTAATAAGCAGGTTTCTATCATTATACTCAAATGGGACCCTACTATCTTTCAAAGATGGGGTGAACTGGAAGAAGAAGACTTATACAAAATGCTTTACAAAGACCCAAAAAATGATACACAAGATCACATTAGCCTACCATGTGAAAAATATGGCACAGGGTTCAAGATCCTACAAAAATTTGGGTATGATGGCAAAAGTCCTCTTGGCTTGAGAAAGGAACGCATCATTGAACCTTTACAACCAAAATTAACATTAAAAAAGGAACGCCTAAAAGGACTTGGTTTCATGTCTTCCAAGGAAAACATTTGAAAGACAGAAGAAGCATTACAAATCAAAGCTGCCAAAATTCAACAAGAGAATCGCTATTCCACAGACTCCAATGAATGGGAATGGGATTCAGACAAATCCTCCAGTGACTATGAACTCATTGAGACATTCAGAGAACCAAGTGAACCCATAGAAGAAGAGGAATTTTATAGAAAATTCAAAGTTGGTCAAGAAACAACCCCTGAGGATCCCACACAGTCCTTACCTCTAGGTTCTAGGTAAAAATCATGAACAATGAGAACACCGATCCTAAAATGCGCTACTAGTGATGACAATTTGGATTCATTCATAATTGAGACAAATGAGGAGAGTGCCAACAATGACCTCGATAACTACCTTGACATACTTGAGTATAAATGCATCTTCACCCTTAGCCCCGTTAGCTTTGAAGACATCAAAGGCCTTCCCCTTGTTCACCACCAACTTATTGACTGGGACCATGAAGGAACTGCACAGTTTGACACATTCCAAAATGATGAAGCCTTTATTGACTATCTAGGCATACGAGATGATCTTCCCCCTGGGGACCATAAAGTAGGATACACTATAGAAGTCAACAACATGGCATATTTTGGTGAGGGTGTTGGTCCTTCTAGTCGCAAAAATATAAAAATAAAAACAAATCAAAGGTCTTATGGTGAAAACCACATTGTGGCATTGTTTGGCCCCAAAAAAGTAAAAATAAAGGATGTATCTGAGGGTGAAAACCTCTCTGAGACACCCAAGGATGGAAGACTCGACATTCTCCCAGCATCATATGAGGAAAAATCATCTATGTTGGTAGAGGAGACCATCAAAATAAACATTGGTACAAAAGAAAGTCCACATAACATATTCCTGGCTCAATCTCTGACAAAGACAGAAAGATCAAAGCTCATACATTTCTTCACAGAGCGACAAGTCAATTTTGCATGGTCATACGCTGATATGGCTGGATTGGATCCGGATTTGGTAATGCATCATTTAACAGTTAAACCGGGGGCAAAACTAGTGAAACAAAAATTAAGAAAGATGCATCCACAAATGACATTATTAGTCAAAGCAGAGCTTGAAAAATTATTGGATGTCGGATTCATACACCCAATTGATTATCCTCAATGGATCTCCAACTTAGTGCCTATCAATAAACTAGATCATAGCATCAAAATATGTACAGACTTCAAAGACATCAACAAAGCTTGTCCGAAGGATGATTTTCCATTACCAAATATTGACTTGATTGTAGATCTCACAACAGGTCATGTGATGTTATCTTTGATGGATGGATTCTCTAGTTATAATCAAATAAAAATCGCATCCAAGGATCAACACAAAATAACATTCACTTGTCCTTGGGGAACTTTCTACTAGAATGTCATGCCCTTTGGGCTAAAGAATATAGGCGCTACATATCAAAGAGCCATGACTACTATCTTTCATGATCTCATGCATGTTACTATGGAAGATTATGTTGATGACCTCTTGGGAAAATCAATAGACAAAGATACACATTTGGACATACTTTCAGTCATTTTTGATCGATTGGAAAAATATAAAGTAAGATTAAACCCCAAGAAATGTGTCTTTGGAGTAACCTCTGGGAAGCTCCTAGGATTCATTGTCTCAAAAAGAGGAATCGAAGCCAATCCAGCAAAAGTCAAGGCCATCCTAGATGTGCAACCACTAAGAAATATCAGTCAACTTCGATCTTTGCAAGGGAGACTCCAATCCATATGAAGATTCATAGCACAACTTGCAAATAAATGTAATCCTTTTCAGCACTTGCTACACAAAAACATCAAATTCAAATGGGATGATAACTATCAATAGGCTTTCGAGATACTCAAAGATTATCTTCTAAATCTACCAGTTTTGATGCCACCAGTTCCAGATCAACCTCTATTACTACACATATAAGCTACTTCAACAACACTAGGGGCACTCTTAGCACAACAGGTGGCTGAGGGCAAAGAAAAGGCAGTATATTATATCAGTCGTACATTGGTGGGATATGAGCTAAAATACACACCAATTGAGCATGCGTGTCTCATTATGGTCTTTGCTTCACAGAAATTATGACATTACATGCTAAATCATAAAACTAAGTTGGTTGCAAGGATTGATCCATTGAAATACCTTCTCAATAAAGCAACACTTACTGGTCGACTAGCCAAATGGGTGATGCTCCTAAGTGAATTCGACATTGAGTATGTGGATAGAAAAGAAATAAAAGGAGATATAGTAGATCAGTTAGTAGATGCTCCCATGATAGATGATGTTCCTCTGACTTTGGAATTTCTAGATGAATTCATCTTAACAGTTTCACACATGAAGCCTTAGCAGCTATAATTTGATGGCTCATACACACACCATGGGGTAGGAGCTCGCATCCTCTTCATAACTCCTCAAGGGGATTCCATACCAAAATCATATCGATTATCATTTCCTTACACTAATAACATAGCAAAATACGAGGCATTAACAACTGGATTATAGATTGTAGTTCAGTGGAAGATCCAGGAACTTCATGTTTTTGGGGATTCTCAACTTATAATTTGTCAAGCAACTGATGACTACCAAACAAAGGATGAGAAATTAATTCCTTAGAAAAGAATGGTGGATGACTTGAAACAACATTTCATGAAGTTATACTTTGAGCAAATACCAAGAGAGCAGAATCGAGCTGCGCATGTTTTTTGGGATTCTCAACTTATAATTTGTCAAGCAACTGATGACTACCAAACAAAGGATGAGAAATTAATTCCTTAGAAAAGAATGGTGGATGACTTGAAACAACATTTCATGAAGTTATACTTTGAGCAAATACCAAGAGAGCATAATCGAGTTGCGCATGTTTTTTGGGATTCTCAACTTATAATTTGTCAAGCAACTGATGACTACCAAACAAAGGATGAGAAATTAATTCCTTAAAAAAGAATGGTAGATGACCTAAAACAACATTTCTTGAAGTTATACTTTGAGCAGATACCAAGAGAGCAGAATTGAGTCACGGATGCCATGGCTACAATTGCTTCACTAATCGATCTACCACAAAATGAGACCCGCTATGAGTTCTTGGTGGATAACCTTTTGGTTCCCTCATATGAGATCACTCCTACTGAGATGATATGTGTCATTGGTCCTAAGTCCCATTTATATGGTTTCATTTTCACATACCTTTGTGACAATACCCTTCCTGCTGACCTATCCAATAACCAACGTTGCACTTTCATTTGCCAATCTTCTCGATACATCATTTTAGCCAATATCCTATACCGTCGAGGTCTAGATGGAACTCTTCTTAGATGTTTAGAATGGGATGAAGCTTAGATTGCGTTACGTGAAGTTCATGAAGGGATATGTGGTCCAGATTCTAGTGGTCCTACCTTAGCCAAGAAACTCATCAAGACTGGATATTACTGGCCCAATATGGAAATAGACTCATATTAGTTTGTCAAGAAATGTAAGCAGTGTCAAATTCATGGAGACCTCATTCATGCGCCAGCTCAAGAACTTCAACCAATTGCGATTCCTTGACCCTTTTGTCAATGGGGAATCGATCTCATAGGCAAGATTCACCCTCCTTCCTCCAATGGTCATAAATTCATCATCACTACCATAGAGTTTCACAAAATGGATCGAAGTGGTGCCTCTTACACAAGTAACTGGAAAACAAATTGCTACATTCATTCTTAACTATATCATTTGTTGATACGGTATTCCTATTTCCATCATCACCAATAATGGGCGTCCCTTCAAAAATCAGAATGTTCGTGAACTCTGTGACCGCTTCCATATTACCCATCATTTTTCCACACCTTATTACCCCCAGGGTAATGGTCAAGCTAAGGTGTCTAATAAAACAATCCTTAGAATCCTGAAAAAGACAGTCAATGATGTTGGCCGCAATTGACATATCCAACTTAATCCCACACTTTAAACTTACTACACAAGTGTCCACACACCTACAAGAGCTACACCCTATTCACTTATCTATGGTGTTGAAGCTATCTTGCCTATTGAGGTTGAGTTACCCTCTTTATGAGTCTCCTTGCAAAACATTATCAATGGCGAAGACTATAGGGTCCCTCGCTTACAAGAACTTGAACTATTGGATGAACGAAGACAAACTGCTTTTAATCATCTCAAGGCTTATCAATAATGAATGAGTCGCAGCTACAATCATAAAGTCAAGCCTCGCACATTTGAGGTAGGGGACTTAGTTCTTAGAGAAAATCCTAAAAAATCAACAAGACAAAGAGAAGAAGGGCAAGTTCAAACCAAACTGGCTTGGTCCTTACATCATCACAACAACATATGGATCTGGTGCATATCAGCTCTCAACCACAGAGGGTGAACCTTTGGAGGATCCTATCAATAGCATGCACCTTCATAGGTTTTACACATAGATCTTCAGAGTATCCTAATTCAAAAATACAAAAAAAATCAAAGAAAATTCAAAAATACAAAAAAAAATCATAAAAATAAAAAAAATCATTATCTGGTGAAAACCTGGCAAACTAGCACCTTGTAACACAAAAAAAAAAAATTTGAAAAATAGAAATTTTTTTTCATCCAATGGTGAAAACCACTTCAGTGGTGCCCTGGGCAAGTACCATGGTGAAAACTGGGTCACCAATGCCATGTGTAGAGACATTGCTCCTCCCTCCTTCAAGATTCCATCTCATCCTTTCACTTTGCACACACTCATGACCTATTCATTCATAATAAACTTACCCAATCCCATCATGGCTTGTTATTGATCTACCTAAGATTGGTTATCCATTCATAATAAACCTCCCTTTTCACCCCTTTCCATCCATAATAAATCAGCTCTTATCTATGGCTAAAGCAAATCCTACGTCTAGTGATGGGTGTGGAACTAAGAGCATAACATGTTTCGAGGAGTACAGTTTCTTCCAATTTTTTTTAGTCTATCCGCATACAATCCACAATAAAGTAACATTCGCATTGCCAATCCACAATAAAGTATTAGTTTCATGAATTCAGTCAATTTAAGATGAGACAAGCAACAATGGGCTTCAACAAATCAAATCTTTCAATAGACTCAGACAACATTATGGTTCAGTGCTATCTATCCATTTGTGAAAGTAAACATTGTGACCACAATCAAACAGACTTATACAAGTGACAAGAGACACTAAACTTGAGGACTATAGTGGATGATGGTGTAGAGTCTTGGTTTTCTTTTGATTTTATCTTTTGGTGACATGTCTTTTAGCTTTTCCAGGATGTCTTTGACTAGAGATTCTATCTCCAGGAAGTTTTTTGACTAGAAAGGCGAGGATGGAGTATCGTCACCTATTTTTCTTTTGCTATCTGTAGATTGTCTCTTAATAATTCTATGACTTGTCCAGGGATATGAGGACATTGTGAGTCTAGTATGAACTGGGGCATTCCTTGTTTGAGATTGTCTTATCTCCATGCAAACAAGTATAATGACTTTTTGGGTCGAACATATGCCTCGATTGTCATAACCTACTTGCCATAATAAAGCTCAATGATGATAATGCACATGGAGATCTTTCACTTTCATATCTTCTATCTTTCATCCCCCTTTCTTGATTGACTTCCATCGTCCTTCTTGAGTCTATGTAGCCTACTATCACACGACTGAGTATAATGACATGCCAACAATATTTGCATTTCATGTAGTTGCACCTGCATTACCACATATAAGCATTTCATACATACATATAGATATCACAATTGCATCACATCCTACACACAACACATGTTAGCACATTTTACATTCTCATCATGTATATAGTTATTTGCATTATCATATTCATTTGCATTTCATATATTCACATTTGCATTTGCATAACATATTAAAAACATTAAAAATCAAAAGTATTGCATTTCATTATGTACATATTTGCATCCATATCATAATCATCATCATAAAACATATCATAAGCATCACATACAAAAATACATCATGAAATGTCTCATCACATAGAAACATACATCATGAAACATCTCATCACATAGGTACACATGCATAGCTGCTGCAAAAATGAATCATCTCATATAAATATCTCAAAAAATCATGTGTCATGATACAATGATGTCAAAATCATATGGCTACAATCACCTGTCAGTGTCTACATCATAATACAGAATGGTACAAAAACTGATACATAGGGAGCCCTCTAAGGCTATGATGAACTCCCTCCCTCAGAGCTGCCTGGCCTCGACGAAGTCTGAGCCTTGGAAGGACCTGCCCCAATGTCATCTCTCCTGCCCCCTCTATTTGGTGGTGGTGGAGGACCCATGACCCCACCACTTGATTCCTGTCTCATGTCCCTCCCTCCAGTGGTCGTCGCTGTCCGTGATGGTCTACAGAAGCTCCTAGCCTGCTGCTTTGGTGGCACGACCCCATAGTATAGGTCTCTCCAGTAGCCTATCTCCTCCTTGACTCGTAGAACATAAGCATAACCAGCTCCTGTGTCCTTTGTCGCCTACCTCCCTACCCTTAGTGTTGTCTCAGCCTCTGTATAACACTGGATGGCCTGATCCCTCTCCCACTCAGTGTCTTTCAGCTGTCTCCTCAGCCTATCCCTCTCCCACTTGAGATCTTGGATCTCATCTGCCTGTCCCTGGCAGATCTCCCTTAACTCCAATATCTCCTCCTCCTCCTCTCCCCCCTGTACTTGTGGTTGCCCCTGCCCCTATCCTTGTCCTCATCCCTATCCCTATCCTTGTACCTGTCTGGGACCCTATGTTGCTGGCACCTATAAAGGAAATCCACCTCTACCTCTCACCATGCGAGCCTGTCTCTCCTCTCCACCCTCTCTCCATGGAGCCACTCTCCTCTCCCCTATAACACCCCACCTCCTCTGTCAGCCTCTACCCCTACCATCTCCATCTCCATCATCATCCTCATCCCGCCTGCCATCTCCATCTATCTTCTCCCCTAGATTTGTCAGTCGAGGAAATGGATGCTTAGCCCAATATGTAGTATACTCTGCATCAATCCCTGCATCCTCTATCTCTGGCCACATATCCCAAGGAAAGGGAATCATCTCTACCAGCTGCATCACTACCTGATCATATGACAATAATGGCCTGAAGTGTGCCTAATCCCTCACTATCTGAGCATACATCCTGGAACCTCATGGCATCCACTGAATCCTATCGAACTGCCTGCAAACCTGGTCAACCAGCTACCTCTCCAGTACATAGGGCATCTGCCCAATTGGATACCTACTCCTAAATATGTATGGTATCTCCATGACATCATCCTTCCACTTCTTGTACTCTTGGTATGGTCTCCATACCACAATGTCAATCTCATCAATGACTCGGTGCCAGTACTCCAATCTCTTGATCTGCGGTTGAGATGTAATCATGTCATATAAATGCACAAAACTGCGCCCATGACCCCTACCTCTGAAATGAATCAGTCGGGTAATCGGTAGATGCTCACAAGCCCATACCTATAATAATATCACTCTGCAGCCCAATCCTATGGATCCATGGTATAAAAAACTGATGAAGCTCATAATACAAATGTGCCAGCACGCATGGTCCCCAGGCATATCTAGTATGCTATGTCACTAGTGTCTCCAATGTGCTCCCCCACCCTACAACCAACCCTTGTGTCACCCTATCTGGACATAGGAATCCACTGATCACTCATGCCAGTACTGATGGTAGTGCTAATCCTATCCATGTCATGGTATCCCATGCCACATGTCCTACCCTCATCTCTAGTCCGGGATCCTAAAACACTTGTCTCAAGGCATCCCTATCTCTGTCTCGATCATAGGGTATCAACTCCCCATCGATCGGTATCCGCAGTATCTTATATACATCCTCCAAGGTGACTATCATCTCACCCATCGACAGGTGAAACATACATGTCCCTGAGTGCCATCTCTGAGCTAGTGCAGTTAGCAATCCCATGTTCACCCGAAACTTAGGCACATTCAAAATATATCGCAAGCCCATAGTCTGAACTATTGCTCTATCCTTAAGTGTCAGCTCTACTCACAAACTTTGAGTCAAAGGGAATCTCTCTCGTGACTCTAGCATCGATAGGTCCTCCTATAGTCAAGAAAATCAATTGTGTCAATCCTAGTAGTACTCCTTGTTCATCACAAAGTACTGCTTCCTATTCTAGTGGCACCCTTGTTCATCACAAAGTGTTACTTTTTATCCCAGTGGTAGTCCCCATTCATCACAAAGTACTGCTTTCTATCCTAGTGGTACTCCCTGTGCATCACAAAGTACTATGTGTTTTGCACTCCCTATTCATCACAAAGTGCTTCTCATATTTGCACTCCCTGTTCATCATAAAGTGTTGCTCTTTTTAGTACTCCCTATTCATCACAAAGTACTATGTCTTGGTACTCACTATTCATCACAAAGTGCCTCGATCTATCCTATCCTAGGGCCTCTACTTGAGTGTATCCTCTTGAGTAGTTTCCTAATTGGCAACGTATGTTCTATCACAAAATTGTCAATCCCAGCCCTATCTGCTATCCTAGTCTTCCCTAGAGGACCTGCTTGAGTGTATCCTCTCAGCAGCTTATCCAAATGATAGCATATGTTCATCACAGAACTGCCGATTCGGCCTTGAATACATAAATGTGCTTACATATTGCACAAATGCACCTGTTCTACACAGACGTGCCTGAAATACATATATGTGCCTATGCTTTGCACAGACATTCCTACTTTGCACAAACGTGCCTGCTCTACACAGATGTGCCCACATAGCACAAATGCACCTACACAATGCAGACACACTCATATTTGACATAGATGCCTTTTCATTCATAGACACGCCTGGCACAAACATAGACGTGCCTAGCTAACCTAGACGTGCCTCGACATTTTTTGACCTTGTTTGGCATACCTAAACGTGCATTTATTGCTCTACCTAGAATTCATTTATGACAACATTTAATGGGCCAAAGTACAAGGAGGTTTTGCAGTACTTACCGGCTCTCCTGCATCTGCTTGTCTCTGAAATCAGCGAACGTGATCGAATCTATGCACCAATGCCATCACTGTTGACTGTTGCTGCTCTATTCTCTCTCTGCACTCTAATCTCTTGGATGTGTGGATGAAAATGAGGATGTATTCCCCTCATGGTCTATCTTATAGACTGCCCTAGCCCTAGCCCTAGCCCTCATTTCCTGAGTCAGTCTGCTTTATCCCGTGACTCTGTCACTTTATCTGGTCAGTCCATTCTACCCTTTCTTTCTTATCAAGAGATTGTCTGCAATCTTTTCAAAAAAATTTATCCAATCTCTCGAGGGAGCATATCATACCCATCTTGGGGCAACTCTGTATCAGTTCATATTATCTTCTTTGAAACAACGCAACAAGCTACATTGTCTCAAAGAGGGGCAAAATGTAGACACCTAAAATTGTCCAGTCTAATTACTTTAGCCTAATTCTTCTATTAATTAAATAAATCTTTATTTATTTAATTAATTCATTTATCCTCTTTTAGCCTTATTTCTCATTTAAATAAATACATTTATTTATTTAAATTATCCTTTTTCTAAATTAAATAAATACTCTTATTTATTTAATTGATCCCACTTCCTCTATTAATTAAATAAATCTTCATTTCATTAATTAATTCATTAGCCTTTTCTACCCATGACACATGGCATTCATCTCTTAAATCATACACTACCTACCCTCTCATTATTTTCTTATTTTCTCTATGTACCCTCTAATCTTAGCCGAACATTTATCTTTTACACCTCTTAATCTTATCCCTCCATTTCTTATATTGTCTTCTATATAAGGAGATGCTTTCTTCATTATCAACCCAAATCAGTTGACTTCCCAACTATGCTTTTAAAATTTCATATGCGATCAAGCCTACTTGCAACCACATTTCTGTCCTTTGTTGAGCTTTTGTGCACACATAAAATCTGAGAGAAAATATATCAAGAAAGATCAATGGAGATAGGAAGAATGGAGATTCAAACCCTATTGGACATGTGATGGTATAATCTTCGTGATTTCATTTGATTTGCATTGTCTTAGGTAGTCTTCATATGTTATGGTGGATCTTTCTTATTGTTAGGCTAGGGTTTTGTGGTTGAATCTATTTAGTCTTTCAATATTGTTGTTATCCATTTTCATCATATACAGGAAGAAAATCTCTAAATTGTTGGAGTAGAATTCTGCCTTGTTTTAGAACTTCTTGGTAATAAGTATAGATAGGTAGTATGAGGCCAATTCTGCCGAAGCTTGGTTGGACATCATATCTAGTGAGCATATTACTATAGCTAGAAGACACTTCCTTGGTTCATGTTGATTTAGGGGATTTCTTAGAAAGACCGAAGAACCCTCAAACTACTTCAATGATGGAGAAAATAGTGAAAAGCGGTCTTGTTGAAGCCATTGTGTTTCTTCTTGTCGCACCATGTATGGATTTGGTGATGGCTTGCATGAATAGGTATGATACAGAGAACAGATGCATCCGAACTAGTAATGGCAACAATGGGAATTTCGTATAGGGATGAATATGAAGACTGGACCATTGGGAACTCGTATGCCTATTTCTTAGAAAAGAAGAGTAAGTAAAGGAGTGTAATTGCTAGGAATTGGCTCCTAAAGGTTAAAAAAGGAGGGTCATGGTTGCCAAAGCCCCTGACTAGAGAACATTTCATCATAGAAGTGTGAGATATTGTGATACTTCTAAACAGGGTGAAGGGAAACTCACATTCTTTCTACTGGAGGATTGGATGTACTTTTTCATCCAGGTTGTGCTATCTAGTGACAGGTATCTCAATTGATCTCAGGTAATTGCAAAAAGAATACATGAAAGGTTAAGTAATTTTGTGGGAATGTCAGGTTTTTATATGTCTTCTTATATTTTCTACATACTAGCTTGTACAAGGGATTGGTTTGGTCTGCCTAATGAACCTTAGGTAGATGGGATGAGGGTGTATATTTATTATCCCCTATTATAGTAGCAGAGACATGTTGAACAAATTAATAAATGGAATAGAGTCTTCGCATGAAAACTTGGTTTTGAGCTCCAAAGAGATGTGAATAGGAGAATGTCCATCGAAACAATGGAGTTCATAAGCATATATGGTAGCTTCTTTATTCAATTTCCCAGGTTTACTTACTTACGGGTAGGTGGTTTTGAGCGTAAACCATTCAAGCTGCCAAGGTATACCTTCGACAGCTATGTACTTATAGAAGTGAGTAGGTAGCTAGCTTACATTGATAAAATATTGGAAACAAAGGGCGAGTCTAGAGTTGTATTCCCTATTAAAATAGGATACTAGTTGTAAATCTGTATCTAATGCCCTGAACCTGGAATTAGAATTTAAAAGGATGAACCTACAGCCATATGTGGCAAGGCGAAAGTTTGACTGTAGAGGTTATGCCATTGAAAACCTAAAAGTAGATAATCATTTTTGTCATGAGCCTTAGTTGGAGGATTACTGGGAGAATTGCAGTGATGAATATGAGGTGAGGAAAAGACTGTGGACAAGGTTCACTTTGCAACAAATAATTACCATGAAGCTTCCAATTAATATATTTGGAGTATTAGAAGATACAAGGGAAGATGTCCTAGATCCTAAGTTTGACACGGAGGTTCAAGGAAAATTAATTCTAGAAATTGATTGGAATAAAAAGGAGGATGATAGTATTCAAGCTAGAACCTTCAATGTTGTGAGAAGAATAGAAAGATGGTTGAGAAACCAAAAGTTTAAGGAGGCATCTCACATGTCCTCACATGAACTAAGAATTGATTCACACATTGTGACTCAAACTCCCATTTCTTCCGCTAATAAAATTGTTAATCTTGCAGGTGTTTCAAGGCTTGTTGCTGAGAAAATCCAACCTAGGAGATCAAAGAAGTCACCATCAGGTCTCACGGTTTCTCAGGTAACTCAGTCCAGAAGTAAGAAGAAGGGTAGGAAGGCCATTTTGAAATAGGTTATTGTTGACCTAGACCCTAGTGAAGAGGTAGAGGAAACAATGGATCCACATGATCTGGATGAACCTGAGATTCAGGAAACGAACACAAGCAAGGAAGAGGAAAGCCAATAAGACCCCATGCACACCTTGGTCATTGTCACTTCACCCGATATATAGACAACTCCTCCTTCTAAAAATCCTGCAAACACACCATGATGGTTGGAAGCTATTGTTGGAAAGAAACAAAGTGTAGTGCCGATTACAATCCCTATGGAAGATATGGTCGGTAGATGTTTGGGAAAGGCATCAAAGCCAAAGAAACTCAAGACACAGATAATGCTTGAAGTAGATGAAACAATAGGTCACTGGATGACCTAGAGAGACAAACCATCTGAAAGGAAAGATGCAGATGAAGCTATTGAGGAGGATTTTATAGTTGAAAAGATAGATTTGGGAGTTGCTTCGCATGCTATGGATGTTAACCATTTGGAATCATCCACAAAAAGGATAATTTCACAAACATGGAAGGATGAAAAAGATAAAAGGGAATTGAAGCAAGTTGTTACTCAGATGGCTAAGTATATTAATGCCATCCATAATCTGAACCCCCAACCTTTGTCACAGATACCAGTATCATTCGATCCCAAAACTCTGGCCAATCCAAAGATGTTGGACCAGGTTCAAAGGAACAAAGTAGTTACAAAAATGTTCAATAAATGGTTGGGTCTCTTTATGCAATAGGGATCAGACTATATCATTAATCTGGTAAAATTTTATCAAGATGTCAAGACTGTCATCAAGGAATTAGAGCTGGAAACAGTGGCTTGGGAGAAAGAAAGGATCAAATGGGTGGCAGTCCTTGCACAAATGAATGATATATAGAAATACAGGGTGATGAAGTTCTTGGCTGAAAAGCCAGTAGAAAATCTTGATGATAATGTATTGTATGTATCAAGGAAGAATGTGGAGTGGTGCAACTCAATTATCAAACAAGGTCACAAAGAGTCCACCAAATTGCTCAGAGGATTGACATACTTGATTGATACAATGCAGAAGGATCTCAAGTGCATTGGCATCCAACTCATAAAAGATGGTGCGAAGACAATTGAGGTAGCTGTGGATATGATCAAGATCTTTCAAGAAAGAATCCAATTCTTTTAGACGACAAAATCTTTAACCACAGATAAATTCTCAAAGGTGGCAAGGATCAAATTGATGCTCATAGTCTATTCTGATCATTTGGAGGTACACAAGGGAAAAGTGGCACAAGTAATCATGGATAAGGAAGTGTGGAAGCAAAGGATTTAGCACATTGGTCTTTCTTATTTTCAGGTCATCTTGAACTTCTCCATGGCACACTTGGAATGGCGTGGCTCTGTGGTAAAGCAGGACAAATCCATAACGTCTTCTGCCACAGTGGAAGAATAGTTAATCTAAAAATGAGGTGTCAGCCTCATAGTGGTTGTTGATTTAGTTTTCTTTCCTATTATAGTAAATGGTTTCTTTAACTTTGGTTAAAGTAAAGTGTAATTGTGTTATGTAAGAAATTATGAGCCTAGAGGCTACTTAAGCTGGAAAGCTTGTCTTTGTAAGGGTTTCCGAAAAACTATGATTTTTCGTGCAACAGATAATATTTTGGTTTTTCTATGAATTTACTGAAAATAGAATGGCTGATTATCAATAAAGTGCTATGTTATGTAGTCTTTGAATCTGTGTGTTTGATGATTAGTAATCTTTCTTGAGAAAATTGCTATGGGAATGATATCATTCTATGATTAATTATCTTTGTTTTTTCTCAATTCATGTTTATTTTTAATTGTTATAAGACTCATACATATTGGTTTGCTTGATGCCCCTTTCCCTATGAGGCACAAGAGAGTATCAATCAGCCTTTGGTATTGCTAAGCTTCTGCTATGTTTTCAATTTATATAGTGAGCATGTTTATGAATCAGAGTTTGTGAGCTCTCATTAAATTCTTTTAAAATATTTCTTTGCTCTTAGTTTGGAGGCATTTATTTGTGTTGATGGATGAATGTTGAAGCCTTTCAATGCTTTCTGGTAAAAATTATTAGCATTTCATTTATATGATAAATTTATTGCAAAACATACGAGGAGCTGCCCTTTAATGCAGAGGTTGAATTTTAATCAATTCATCCAACTGTTGGTAGTTTGTTTCCTTTATAAAGGGTGAAATAGAGTTATATCTTTTCTTAAGGAAAATAATTATTAAGATTTCAGAAAAGGGACAAATCTGTTTATCAACAGATTTTTGGCGACTTTGCTGGGGAGTCAGATCATAAGATTGGTCGCCTAGTTGCAAAACTAGAATTAAAGAGATATACTAGGTCCCAAAGAAGGGAGGTGGTAGTTGATTCTGTTTTTTAGGAGTTACAGAATCTAAATTTTCAACCCACTTTCTCACCTCAAATAAGGGCAAGAAGTAGGTCTCCTTCCCCATCACCATCATCTCCTCTATCCTTAGTTTGTCAAGCTCTGACCTTGCATGGTATTGCATTACCAAATATAATCAACCCAAATCATACTTCCAATGGCAATAAATAATCCTTGGGGGGCTGCTGTAGGTCCATTGAACTTAGGTTTAAATCTCAATCCCTTACCCAAAGGTGTTAGAGATCACTTGCCAAAATTTAGTGGGATGGAAATATCACCGTTGATGAGCACCTGAATGCATTCAATGTAGCTTATGGGATAATAGTAGTTCAACATGAAGATGTTGTTGTAAGATTGTTTGTCCAGACACTAACTGGAGTAGCAGCAGATTGGTTCTATCACCTACCAAATAGTGTTATAACAAATTGGCAAGATCTGAAAATGAGGTTTGAGGCAAGATTCAAAGTGGCTAAAGATGAACATTCTCTCTTGGCTCAATTGGCCCAGTTAAAGAAAGAAATTATGGAGTCTATGAGGGACTTTGTAGAAAAATATGATAAGATTGTGCATAAAATTCTAGTTAATCAAAAGCCCTCAGATCATAATCTAAAGTGTTTCTTTATTAATTCTATGCCTTTAGAAATAGGTTTTTGGATTCGCACACAAAGAGTTGCAGATTTAAGTGCTACCAAAACACTTGCAGTTGAATTGGAAGGTGATTTAATCATGACAGGTAAATGGAAAAGAGAAGTACAGACACCTATTTCTCAACCTTCTACTTCTTCTGACCCTATAATCCAGTGACTAATGAATGATGTGATTACTCTTAAAAGACAATTGCCTAAAGCCAATACCTTATACCCATATCCCTATCAAGATGTATCTAGGAGGAATACAAACCAATCTTTGGGTTATGGGAATAAGACTCTGCAATTACCCCCTGCTCAGCAAAGATTAGCAATCGAGGCACTGCCACCTAAAGAGAGTATGTGTGTTTTTCATCTCACCGATGAACATGATGTTAGTTCCAGTCCTAAGATGGTGCGTTACGCACAATTGATGAATTCTAAAGATACCTCAAATGAGTGGGGTGAAGAAGAATCTTTAAAGCAACTTGGCAACTTTGAAATCCATTTCCTTGAATACAAGTCTGATTCAGAAAGAGGAGGTGATATTTTGGTTACTTTAGAAGATCCTTCATGTGCCATGCTCACAAGAAATTAACAAAATGTAAAACCTTCAGGTGTTTCTTCATCATCTGCTGTGGATTTCAAAGGTAAGGGGATTGACCCAAATTTTTGTAATAATGATCAAAAATTGCAAGAACCTTCATTTTTAAAGTCTGTTGAAAAAGAAAGTTCATTTGATAATGTAGAATTTTGCAAATCATCTCAAATTTAAATTACACCTGCTGAGTACCTTAAGCTAAATCCTAAAGAACTAGAAAGGCTCGTACAACTTGTAAAAGGGAATAATGTACAATGGGCCAATGGGACACAACAATCAGTAAATACCATATTTCCCTCACATAGTAATGAATTGGTTCACTCTGTGGCTTATGCAAAAATGCCTAAAATAACTGCTCTTCAAACAGATGATTTTGTTCCTGCTCTTGAGTCAAAACTAGAACACTTTACATATCATTATTCATAAATGGTCACAAGTTGAATAATTGTATTATAGATTCAGGTGCATCTGACAATATTATGCCTTCTGCAGTGGCTAAAGTATTAGGGTTGTCCTTGACAAAAAATTTCGGCAAATGTTATTCTATGGATTCAAAACAACTTCCTTTGCTAGGTCAAATTAAGGATTCTTAAGTAGTTCTTGCTTCCCACCTAGATAAGAGAATTAAGTTGACTATTCTGATAGCTGACATCCCAGCTAGCTATGACATGCTGCTAAGTCATATTTTTTGTAGGGATTTAGGTGGTGAAATTAAAATGGATTGGTCTCAAGCTACAATCCCCATTGGAAAATAGCAAGTCACTCTGCAGCCTGAACCAAAGTCTAAATTCACTGTTTTCCCTTCCGATGACCCAAGAGCTCAAATTTTGTACCATGATTGTCAATTTGGAAACTACATGACTTTGTCTAATAATGAGGTAATGGAAGATCCATCACAACCCGAGGGAGAAGAAAGCCTGTGGTTAATGGATTTTGATGGTAGTTGTGCATCGTCAAGTTTAGGTGTAGGGGTAGTGTTAATCCCACCTTCTAGAAATCATATTCCTTTCTCTTTTAAATTAGAATTCATAAATACCAACAATACAACCAAGTATGAGGCTTTGTTGTTAGGTTTAGCTGAAGCTAAGAGATTGGGGGTGAAACTCCTGTAAGTTAAAGGAGATGTTGAACTGATTGTAAAACAAGTTAGAGGGTTGTTTAATGTTAAAAATGAAAGATTGAAACACTATCAGAATAGGGTTTGGGACGAAATCAAAGATTTTGATGCATTTTCCATTGAAGCAATACCCAGGGAACTGAATTCAAAAGAAGATTCATTAGCAGTCTTAGCTTCATTACTTATCCCGCATTCTGAATTTGTTGATGATATTTATAGGGTAGAGTTGATATATCCGCCTAGTGTCCTAGACAACTCTAAGTTTTGGCAGGTATTTGAAAGTGACAAACAAATCAATAACTTTATGCAAAGTCTAGACATGTTTTCTGCTATATATTTTTAAGGTTTAGATGCAGAGTGCAAAGAATTATCACCAAAATGAGCCAAGGAGTTGCTTGATGGAATCATGTAGTTGAAAGGAAATAAGATCCCTAAAGGATTGGTTTAATTGGAGCATTTGTTTGATCGTCATGACACCTACAAAAAGAACAAAGGTGATAAATCCCCAAAGGTTTAGGATATTGGGGGTCATGAAAAGATCAACATCGGTATGGAGGATGAACCTAAATATATCAATCTGGGAAAGTGTTGTACACCTACAAAAAAGGAGAGGTTCATTAGCCTCCTGTTGGAGTTCAAGGACATGTTTGCTTGGTGCTATGATGATCTTAAAGATTTCAGAGGGGGAAAATTCCAACATCAGATTCCCCTAAAACCTGGAGTAAGTCTTTTCTGACAAAAGCTTAGAAGCTTCAATGCAAAAGTAGCTGAGGCTATATTTCAAGAAGTAGATAAGATGTTAAAAGCCAAGATTATATATCTCATCCATCATTCATGGATAGCTAATATTGTACCTGTTAGAAAAAAAAATGGAGAAATAAGGATCTGTGTAGATTTTAGGAATCTAAATTAGGCCAGCCTAAAAGATAACTATCCATTACCAGTCATGGACCACATTCTACAAACAGTTTCAGGATCAGAGATGATGTCCATGCTCGATGGATTTTTGAGATATAACCAGATAAATTTTTAGGACAATGATCAACATAAAACTACCTTTATTACTCCCTGGGGTACATTTGTCTATAACCGAATGCCTTTCAGTTTGATTAATGTAGGAGCGAAATTTTTGGCGTGCAATGGATTTTTCCTTTGGTCACTTAAAGGATAAGATTATTGTTGTATATCTGGATGACTTAACAATATTCTCAAAATTAAGAAAGCATCACCCACGGGACCTAAGACAAGTGTTACAAAGGTGCCACGAGCATGGGGTATCCTTGAACCCGAAGAAGTCAGTATTTGGAGTCACAGAGGGTAAGTTGCTTAGTCATATTGTTTCTAAGGAAGGGGTGAAAATAGATCCTGAGAGGGTAAGAGAAATTCAACAACTAACTCTACCATCAAGTAGGAATGTCGTTAGATCCTTCTTTGGACAGGTAAGTTTTCTAAGGAGGTTCATCTTGGATTTTGCAGAGACTACCTGGTACATTGTGAATTTGATGAGTGAGAAACAAGTTTTTAAATGGAAGGAGGAGGGGAAGAAGGCGTTTGAATAAATTAAGAATGCTATTGGTCATGCACCTGTTCTGGTTAATCCTGATTTTAGTAAGGATTTTTTTATCTACTATTATGCCTTAGAGCACACTATGTCAGGAATTTTATTACAGAAGAATGAGGATAATGATGAAGTCCCGATATAATTCATGAGTGTACCACTGAAAAAGATGAATTGAAGTATTTAATAATGGAAAAGCAAGTATATGTGGTTGCAAAGGCTATAAAGTAGTTCAGGTATTATATTCTCCATTCCCATGCAATTGTTTATGTGCCTCATTCAGCAGTCAAGAGTATATTAACACAACAAGACATAGGATTGAATAATAGAGCCTCTTGGGTGTCAAAAATTCAAGAGTTCAACTTGGATATTAGGCCCACAAAATTGGTAAAAGGGCAGGCTTTGTGAAAGCTAATTGTTGAGAGTAAAGAGGAGGTGACAGAGGAATTTCCCTTAGTCTTGTTTGTTGGCCTTCAGAATTCTTGGTACGCAAATGTTGCCTACTACTTGACATATGGAGATTGCCCGGAACATCTTTCTTCAAAAGAAAAGAGGAACTTGAGATTAAAAGCTGCTAAGTATGTCATTTTAAATGATATATTATATAAGAGGGGATTGGATGGGACCTTCTTCCATTGTGTTGATAAATTGCTCCAGGGGTCTCTGCTGAAAACATTTCATGATGAAGCTTGTGGCGGCCATTTCTCTTCAACGGTGACTGCCTACAATATTTTAAGGAATTGCTATTATTGGCCAGGGATGTTCAGGGATGCGTATGCATGGGTGGCCAAGTGTGAAAAATGTAGGTTGTTCACAAGTAAGTTGTAGCTGACAACATTACCACTTCGACCTATGGTTGTTGATGAACCCTTCAAGCAATGGGGTTTGGATTTTATTGGCCCCCTAACACCTACTTCTAATGCAGGACATACTCATATATTAACAGCAATAGACTATTTTACTAAATGGGTTGAGGCCATCCCAGTACGGAAGACATCCTTAGAGGTTGTTTGTAACTTCCTAAAAGAGAACATCTTGGTTCAATTTGGGGTCCCGCTAAAAATTGTGGCTGATAATGCTACAAATTTCACTTTTGTCGAGATTTCTTTATTTTTCTATGATCATAAAATCTCCCTTGCTCAATCTTCTGATTATTATCCTTGGGGAAACAGTCAAACTGAATCTAGTAATAATAATATCATAAACATCATGAAAAAACTAGTGAGTGAAAACTTTAAGGATTGGCATTAAAAATTGTATGAATCCCTTTGGGCTGATCATACCTTGCCAAAGTGGGTTATCGAGATGTCACTGTTTGAACTGGTCTATGGTATAGGCACTCAAGTAGCACTTCCCTTGGAACTGGCAGCTATTAAGTTACAAACTATCATTGAAGATGCTTATTTTCATAATTCTCTAAAAAAGTGGATTATGCATTTGATGAGAATAGATGAAGAAATGGATAAATTAGTGGACCAGATAATAGAGCACCGGATGAGGGTGAAGAAGATATTTGATAAGCAGGCCAGGCCACAAAAATTCATGCTAGGTGATCAAGTACTACTCTGGGATAGAAGAAGGGAACCCAAAGGGGCACATGCAAAGTTTGAGTCGCTCTAGAAAGGATCATTCTCGATTCATGAGGTAAAAGCACCAAATTCATTTAAACTAGCATACCAGGATGGTACTGCTCATCCCCTGACCTATAATGGTCAGGATTTGAATTTATATCAATTGTAAATGAGTGTCCCTCATGGTTTTTGTATATAGTGTTCTGGTTGTTTTGCAGTTGTGTGTCTTTTATGTTTTTGTTTTTGTTTGGGTCTTTAAATAAGTCTGCTTGTGAAACCAGATATTTTGGAGTTCATTTCTAGTTCCTTCACAGTTCTAGTCCCTGTCAGAGCTAATGTTAGTCCCCCGTGCAATTTTCCCTTTTGAATGTTCATACTTGCGGGTTGCCTTATTGTTCCTTTACTTATGTCGGGTCTTTGTTCTTCTTTGTACTTGAACTTTTGAACTCTTTCCAAAAAAGTTCAATAGGTTCAAAGTTCAAAGCGCGTTTTAGGAAAAAGTTGTTAGTGGTCTTTGTCTTTGTGAGAGCAAGTGCGCTTTTGTTTTACATCTTGAGTTTTGAACCCGTGAACCAAAAGTGGTTCCAGGTTCAAAAGGTGTTTTGTGAGTCGTGGCAATGTATTGTTATATAACGAGCGGGTGTCAATATGTTTTAAGTTGGTTTCTGACTTTAAAACTTGATCCAAATCTCAAGCAGTTCAAGGCTTTTGCCTAATAATAATCATTGTTGCTCATTCCCAGTATTGTTGTGTGTTTCTCACTCATTGTTGTACTTCCCAAATGAACTTGAACTGTTGAACTTCTTGTCAAGTGGTTCAAGGTTCACGAGTTTACTTCAAAACAAACTCTAAGGCTTTTTGATGATAATGAAAGTGGCATGGCAAGAAGGAATATTCCGTCACTCAATAGTTTAAAATTCTAAATATGGAAAGTAATCATGAGTGTATCAACTACTTGTACCGAAGTGATGGATAATTAAGATGGTGTCAAATTTTAGTCATTTCACTGTTACTTCACATGCTTGAGTAAATCATTATGAAGCGTGTGTGGCCTTATAGATATTTTCTCGTCTGATCAAAAGGAATGTATGAATTTCTTTCTATAGTTTGTAAGGGTTACAACTGCCATACTTGAGCAAATTGGAGGTGCTAAAGGTAAAACCAGTTTTGATTTCCTAAGGAAGTTTCTAGTTTTCATGGTGGTAATGAGTAAGTTCAGACGACTCCTCCTAAGTTGTGTTTCTTTAAGTTCTGAAGATTTATCAGTATAGGAAGAAAATCTCTAAATTGTTGGAGTAGAACTCTACCTTATTTTAGAATTTCTTGGTAAGAATTATAGATAGGTAGTATGAGGCCAATTATGCCGAAGCTTGGTCGAACCTCATGTCTAGTGAGAATATTACTAGAGCTAGAAGAAACTTCCTTGGCTCATGCTGATTTAGGGTATTTCTTAGAAAGAACCAAGAACCCTCAAACTGGTTCAATGATGGAGAAAATAGTGAAAATCAGTCTTGTTGAAGCCACTGCATTTCCACTTGTTGCACCATGTATAGATTTGGTGATGGCTTGCATGAATAGGTATGATACGGAAAACAAATGCATCAGAACTAGTAATGGTGAGCTGCTAGTCAGTATCAGTAGAGAAACAGTAATGGTGGCAATAAGAATTCCACAAAAGGATGAATATGAAGATTGGACCATTGGGAACTCGTATGCCTATTTCTCAGAAAATAAGAGTAACTATAGGAGTGTAATTGATAGGAATTAGCTCCTAAAGGTTCAAAAAGGAGGGTCACGATTGCCAAAGCCCTTGACTAGAGAACATTTCATCATAGAAGTGAGGGATATTGTGATACTTCTGTACTTTTTTATCTAGGTGGTGCTATTTGGTGACAGGTATCTCAATTGGTCTCAGGTAATTGTAGAAAGACTACATGAAGGGTTAAGTAATTTTGTGGGAATGTCAAGTTTTAATATGTCTTCTTATCTTTTCTACATACTAGCTTGTATAAGAGACTGGCCTGGTCTACCTAATGTGTTAGGGTTCCCACAAATATTGAGAGAGGGGGGTGAATCAGTATCTGACCGGTAATGAAATTTTCTTAAAATTGAATATGCAGAATATAAAGTAACAGTATACCGGTATGCAAGAATTAATGCAAATAACAAAATCAAAAGCATCCACATGAAAAGAACACCATAACACAATATGTTTAACGAGGAAACCCGATGTGGGAAAAACCTCGGTGGTATTTGTGACCCACAATATTCACTTACTGGCCAATAAGAGAATATTTCTTATAATAGGGGCCTGCACATGTAGGAAGGCCAACTTCCCAGAGCTCACTGCTCAATAAGAAGTCACACTGACTTACAATGAGGATTTACACAAATCCAATATTCTATACTGCTTTACACTAGCATCTTCAATGCCAGATTCAGTACCGGTTCTTGCTCTGTTCTTTACATATACCCTTGACCTACAATTCACACATTAGGTCTACCTTATAATTTATTTATTGCTTTCTATCCATATCCTACAAATGCCTACAATGATCTCTTTTATATACAAGAGTCATTTTACAATTTGCCAAGTTGGCTTACAATGATAAACAAAATATTACATATCAAAAATCCTGTCGGCCTCTGTGCCGGTATACATATTTCCTTCTATGACGATGTACATCTTCTGTGTCGGTGCTGGTGTAGATTGATTTTCTTGATGCCGGAGCATTGTTTTGTTTGAGTAATGTTTTGCCGGTATAATGTATTGCCGGTGCCATAGGATTGCAAGGTTGCCTGAGTAATGCTTTGCCGGTGCCATAGGATTGCAAGGTTGCCTGAGTAATGCTTTGTTGGTGCCATAGGATTGCAAGGTTGCCATCAATGACAAAACCTTCAATCACACACAATGTCTCATTGGAGTGTCCATATGCCAACAATCTCCCCCTTTGGCATTGATGGCAACACTCATGAGAAATTTCAAAAAGATATCCAAAAATGTGTAGACCAAAAAATATTACCAAAAATGTGAGAGCTCCCCCTGAGCATGTGATCCCTGTGTTTTGAATTTTCTCATCTACTACTCCCCCTTTGGCATCAATGACAAAGGTTAGTAGATTTTGTAGTTGTACCAATTCATAACCTCAACCTTGTAGTTGGGTAGTTATTATCTGAAGAATATCTCCCAAAATTAAGTTTATGCCATCCATAAACTTCTTTCTCTCCTTTATTGCTATCTTAGTTCTGTATACTATACTGGTGAGATGCTGCAAGTGTTCTGCTGGTGTTTTGCTACCCTGTGTTAGTGCCTGTAAGATTTCCTTATGCAGAGATGCTAAATAATCCAATCTTGGACTTAGTTTAGATCTCAAAAATTTTGCCTTGTTTATTATTTTCTCTTTTTCTCTTTCTAATTTGAGCAATTCTTCCTCAAAATTTGTTATTTTTTCCTCAAAAACTGATAACGTATCAGGTGAGTTAACAAAATTATCAGCAAGTTTATTGATCTCTTCCTGTACCTTGCTCATCTTTTTGTCTACATCCATGGTCAAAAAGTTTATCTTACAGGTGTCTTTGTACAGAGTTTTGTACTCTTTCAATAAATTGCACAATTCTGGTAGAAGTGTGTCAAATTCCCTGTTACACTTCTTTATTCCTTCCTCAAAGAATTTATGTTTCTCTTTTTCTACACTTTCCTTTATAGTTTCTACCTTTGTTTGCTCAAAATTTCTAGAAATATATTTACAAAGTGTATCCAACTGGCCTAAAGAATCTTTGTTGGATATATTACAATTGGGAGCTATTGATTTCAAAACTGGAATTGAATCATCTATTGCTTTATAGGCTTGTGAGCTATAATCAGTTATTTTCTTGATAGATTCAAGCAATACCTCTGTTACATTTGATGGTGACCCAATAAACTGAGTGTTGGTACAAGTGACCATGCTGGTATTGACCTCTAGTAGGTCTGTTTGTATCTCCATCTCTTTAAGCATAGTTTTTCCTACATCATTTCTTACCGGTGGCATCTGTTGGTTGCTCTATTTGTGTTCCAGATTCCATCTTTTTCTCTGAATCTACTGTCGGTTGCCCTTTGTTTCCTGTTGTCGGTTGCTCTTTGTTTCCTGTTGCCGGTTGCTCTTTGTTATCAGATTTATCTATGGTATCCTTATCTACCACTATGTTTATTTTTTGAGTATCAACATTCATAGTATATAGGACTTCAGGATTAGGATTATTATCCTCTATGTCCATGCTCTCAGCTGCCAGTTGATCTTCTGCAGTTGTTGTTTTTACTAGTGGATTATTTAAAGGAGGTGGGGGTAAGTTGTCTCTAATCTTGATACTTGGTGGTCCACCAACTTTACCTTTCCCTTTGTCCTTTTGATATACCAGAATGGGCTTGGGATTCCTATATTCTTCTTGTTTTTGTTTTTCAACCAAGAATGTGTCCCAACCATCTTCTGTTTCATTTGAAACTTTAGTAACTCTACCTGCCATTAGTGATATTTGCCGATGTGCAGTGGAAAAAACTGTCCAGTTGGCCTGAGCTATCAAATCATCAATTTCCTTAGGTGAGTTGACTAGGTATACTGCAAGTAATTTTTCTATTTTAATTTTCTTATCCAACTCAACTATTCCTTACCTTCTGGCCTCAAGTCTTTTATATAATTCATTAGGAATTTCATTTAGGACTTGCACCAAAAACTTTTTATACATGTCCATGTGTAATATAACACTTTCCTCGACTTGTCCTTTCTCATCATCTGATAGGGTGTCATAGATTTTCCCTATGTTTTTCAATTTACCTTCCTTTGTGATCTCATTCAGTAATATGTCAAAAGGGGCCAAGTCAGTGTTTGTCTTCTTCTTCTTTTTGGGGGTCAACTTTTTCTTAGGTGTGGCTTTCTTGACTGGAGACCTCACAGCTTGTTGCTTCTGTCTTGTCCTTCTAGGTGAAGGAGTGGATATTGGTGAGGGGTCTCTTTTCCTAACAACTCTTTTGAAATTTGCTGGCATATCTCCTTCTGAGGAGGTATCTACCGGTGATAGATGCGTTACAGGCTGCTGGGCTGCCAACTCTTCTTCTGTTATGCTGGTTTTCTTTAATACATCATCTTTTATGGCTTTTGCTTGCCTGGTTCCTTTCCTCACAAATACCTCAACTTTCTTTACTCTCTTTTTAGATTGAATTTGACTTTCGATGGTCTCAGCACTACCAAATACTTCTTCCTTTGGTTCATTGGGGGCTTCCAAAAGTGCTCCACTATGTGGTCATCTGTTTCATACCCCATCTCTATAACCCAGATTGTTCTTGGGATTCAAAACACAGGGATCACATGCTCATGGGGAGCTCTCACATTTTTGGTAACATTTTTTGGTCTACACATTTTTGGATATCTTTTTGAAATTTCTCATGAGTGTTGCCATCAATGCCAAAGGGGGAGATTGTTGGCATATGGACACTCCAATGAGACATTGTGTGTGATTGAAGGTTTTGTCATTAATGGCAACCTTACAATCCTATGGCACCGACAAAGCATTACTCAGGAAACCTTGCAATCCTATGGCATCGACAAAACATTACTTAGGCAACCTTGCAATCCTATGGCACCGGCAATACATTATACTGGCAAAACATTACTTAAACAAAACAGTGCTCCGACATCAACAAAATCAATCTACACCGGCACTGGCATAGAAGATGTACACCATCACAGAAGGAAATATGTATACCGACATAGAGGCCGACAGGATTTTTGATATGTAATATTTTGTTTATCATTGTAAGCCGACTTGGAAAATTGTAAAATGACTCTTGTATATAAAAGAGATCATTGTAGGCATTTGTAGGATATGGATAGAAAGCAATAAATAAATTATAAGGCAGACCTAATGTGCGAATTGTAGGTCAAGGGTATATGTAAAGAACAGAGCAAGAATCGGTACTGAATCTAGCATTGAAGATGCTATTGTAAAGCAGTAGAAAATATTGGATTTGTGTAAATCCTCATTGTAAGTCAGTGTGACTTCTTATTGAGCAGTGAGCTCTAGGCAGTTGGCCTTCCTGCATGTGCAGGCTCCTATTGTAAGTAATATTCTCTTATTGGCTAGTAAGTGAATATTGTGGGTCACAAATCCCACTGAGGTTTTTCCCACACTGGGTTTCCTCATTAAACATCTTGTGTTTTGGTGCTCTTTTTATGTGGATGCTTTTGATTCTATTATTTGCATTAATTCTTGCATACCAGTATACTGTTACTTTATATTCTACATATTTAGTTTTAAGAAAATTTCATTACCGGTCAAATACTGATTCACCCCCCCCTCTTAGTATCTGTGGGAACCCTAACAATTGGTATCAGAGCCTGGTCCTCTATTTTCAGAAGCCTAATAGCTTGAGGAAGATCTTGACACCGGTAAAGATGGAAAATCTGATGAAGCAACTTGAAGGAGCTCTTACTGACTATGATGTAGAGAAGTTAAAAAATATCAAATTAGAAGATGATTTAAAAGCAGCTCAGGACATTATTCAGGCACTTCAATAAAATCTTACTGTTACAGGAAACAAGAGAAGAGAATTTTGTGAAAAATTGCAAAATGAAAATGATATGATAAACAAATTGAAACAAGAGATAATGACAACAAAAAATGAAATGCAGGATATGACTATGAGATTCTGCAAAGAGATTGAGGATAGAAAGAAGAATGAAGAAGAATTGACTAGAAGACTAAGTGATGCAGCAAATCAGAACACAAGACTTAGCTATGAAAATGATATGTTGAAGACAGATCTGATGCATACTCAAAATGACTCGAATGAACTAATGAGACAAAAAGAGATCTTCGAAAGGGAATTGGAAACTGCAAATCAACACAAAGAAAAATTCAAGAAAATCTCAGAAGAACTTGGTACCTTATTGAAGAATCAAAAACCCAAAGGTGACACCTCTGGAGTTGGATTTGAAGTTGGAGAAAGCTCTGGTACTACAAATACCCAGGATCAAAGCAAACCGGTAAGACCCTCTAATACTTACAAATTCAATGGAAAATGTTTTAACTGTAATAAATATGGTCATAAGGCAAATGAATGTAGATCTAGGAATTATCAGAACATCAATCCTCCCACCGGTCAATGCACCAAATGCAACAAAATTGGTCATAACTCTAAAACTTGCAGAATGAATGTAAGATGTTATGTTTGTGGAAGATTTGGTCATTTATCAAATAAATGCAGAACACAAACCGACATAGGTTATGGGAAAGCTATTTAGAAAAATAATGTAACTTGTTATGCATGTAACAAGATTGGTCATATTGCTAAATTCTGTAGAAGTAAAGGTACACCGGTAGATAACAAAAGTACTAGCTTGAAAGGTAAAGAAAAGGTTGAAGAGGTTAAGCAAGAATTTTCAAAGCAATGGATTAGAAAAGGTGATCTAAATATTGGGGTTACTCCTCCACTGGTAGAACCAACAAATGCTTTGCCGGTGCCATAGGATTTCAAGGTTGCCATCAATGACAAAACCTTCAATCACACACAATGTCTCATTGGAGTGTCCATATGCCAACATAATGAACCTTGGGTAGATGGGATGAGGGTGTATAATTATTATCCCCTATTACACCAGCAGAGACATGTTGAACAAATTGGTAAATGGAATGGAGTCTTCGTGGGAAAAATTGCTTTTGAGCTCTAGGGAGATGTGAACAGGAGAATGTATGTCGAAGCAATGGAGTTCATAAGCATATATGGTAGCTTCTTTATTCAATTTCTCAGGTTTACTTACTTACTTACGAGTAGGTCATTTTGAGGGTCAACCATTCAAGTTGCCTAGGTATGCATTCGATAGCTATGTACTTATAGAAGTGAGCAAGCAACTGGCTTACATTGATAAAAGATTGGGAACAAAGGGTGAGTCTGGAGTTGTATTCCCTATTGAACTCAAATACTATAGCTACAAATATGTATCTGACAACCTAAACCTGGAATTAGAATTTAAAAGGATGAACCTGGAGCCATATGTGGCAAGGCGAAAGTTTGATAGTAGAGGTTATGCCATTGAAAACCTAAAAGTAGATAATAATTTTTGTCATGAGCCTCAGTTGGAGGATTACTGGGAGACTAACAGTGATGAATATGAGGTGAGGAAAAGAATGTGGTCAAGGTTCACTTTGCAATAAATAATTACCATGAAGCTTCCAATTAATATATCTGGAGTATCAAAAGATACATAGGAAGATGTCCTAGATCCTGAGTTCGACATAGAGGTTCAAGGAAAACTAATTCCAAAAATTTATTGGAATAAAAAGGAGGATGACAATATTCAAGCTAGAACCTTCAATGTTGTGAGAAGAATAGAAAGATGGTTGAGAAACCAAAAGTTTAAGGAGGTATCTCACATGTCCTCACATGAACTAAGAATTGATTCATACAATGTGACTCAATATCCCATTTCTTCCGCTAATGAAATTGTTAATGTTGCAGGTGTTTCAAGGCCCGTTGTTGAGAAAATCCAACCTAGGAGATCAAAGAAGTCACCATCAGGTCTCACAGTTGCTCGGGTAACTCAGTCCAGAAGTAAGAAGAAGAGTAGGGAGTCCATTTTGAAACAGGTTGTTGTTGATGAAGTGATAGAGGAAACAATGGATCCACAGGATCTGGATGAACCTAAGATGCAAGAAATGCACACAAGAAAGGAAGAGGAAAGCCAGCAAGACCCCATGAACACCTTGGTCATTGTCAATTCACCCGATATATATAAAACTCCTCCTCCTAAAGATCTTGCAGACGCACCACAATGGTTGGAAGCTACTGTTGGAAAGAAATGAAGTGTAGTGTTGATTACAATCCCTATGGAAGATATGGTCAGCAGATGTTTGGGAAAGGGATCAAAGCTAAAGAAACTCAAGACGCAGACAATGCTTGAAGTAGATGAAACAACAGGTCACTAGACGACCAAGATAGCCAAACCAATTCCAGGGAAAGATGCAGATAAAGCTACTAAGGAGGATTTTATAGTTGAAAAGATAGATTTGGGAGTTGCTTTGCGTCTTGTAGATGTTAAGCATTTGGAATTATCTACAAAAAGGATAATTTTAAGAACATGGAATGATGAAAAAGACAAAAGGGAATTGAAGCAATTTGTTACTCAGATGGCTTAGTATATTAATGCCATCCATAATCCAAACCCCCAACCTTTGTCACAGATACTGGTATAATTTGATCCCAAATCTTTGGCCAATCAGAAGATATTGCACCAGGTTCAAAGGAATAGAGTAGTTACAGAAATGTTCAATAAATGGCTGGGTCTCATTATGCAATAGGGATCAGACTATATTGTTAATCTGGTAAAAGTTTATCAAGATGTCAAGACTGACATCAAGGAATTAGAGTTGGAAACGGTGGCTTGGGAGAAAGAAAGGATCAAATGGGTGGAAATCCTTGCCCAAATGAATGATATACCAAAATACGGGGTGATGAAGTTCTTGGCTGAAAAACTAGTAGAAAGTCTTGATGATAATGTATTGTATATATCAAGGAAGAATGTGGAGTGGCACAACTCGATTATCAAACAAGGTCATGAAGAGTCCACCGAATTTCTCAGAGGATTGACAGACTTGATTGATACAATGTAGAAGGATCTCAAGTGCATTGACATCCAGCTCATGAAAGATGGTGCCAAGACAATTGAGGCAGCTATGGATATGATCAAGATCTTTCAAGAAAGAATCCAATTCATTCAGACACCAAAATATTTAACCATGGATGACTTCTCAAAGGTGGAAAGGATCGAATCGATGCTCAAAGTCTATTTTGATCATTTGGAGGTACACAAGGTAAAAGTGGCACAAGTAAACATGGATAAGGAAGTGTGGAAGCAAAGGATTCAGCACATTGGTTGAAAAAGAGGAAGAGGGCACCAAAAAAGGTTGAAACTGCATCTTCTGAGAAAGAAATATCTTCTAAAGAACCCATTCCCTCTTCCCAATCTCATGCCCCATAGCTAAAATGAAGGAAGGTTCCCACCAAGAAAACTACAACAACATCATCTAATCATGTCCCACCCACTATAAAGAACCCACCGATTTTTGAATTGGACCTATGAGAGGAAACCCCAAAGCTAAAGTGGAGAAGGCCCCCTTCAAAGAAATTTTTTTCCTAATCTTCTGAACAAGCCCCAATTTTTGAGAGAACCCCTCCTCCTATTGAGATTCCTCCCACTGCTCAAAAAGAGTAGCCTACATAAGCTCCTACTACATCAATTCCAGCCAAGAGTGTTGAAGAGTTGAACTAGGAAGTTGAGGAGAAACTAGAAGAGATAAAGAAAAAGAAAATGAGAGATACAAGGGGCCTGTATTAGGATCTCCTGGAGTTTCTCAAAGGGTCAACCATGCATGAGACCTACAAGAACATTTTTTTAAAACAAGAGATCCAAATGAAGAGATGCCATCACCACTGACAGAGGGTGGGACATCTTTCATTATTTTTATGGTAATAGAGAGAAGCCAACACTAGTTTCAAATTGTTAGAATTTAGATTTAGCTAAGTTGGTAGTCCCAAACATTTTTATAGAACCATTGTTGATTAGGGAGTTGGGTAAGCATTACCATCTTGAAAGCATGACAATGAGAATGGAAGATGGGCATATTTTGGTTGATGTAACTAGGGAGGCCATCACTCAGTGTTTTGATTTGAACAGAAGTGCTCTCAAGTCCATTGACTTGAGAAGATTAGAAACAAAGTATGGTATAAAGAAATATTTCTACAGAGAGCAGGAAATTCCCCACTAAAGAAAGAGGATGTTTCAAATGGGGAGGAATTACATTTTGAACATTGAAGAGGAACCTTTTGATTTGGTAACTTTTGAGAATTACTTTGTAAAAACCTATTATGCTCTCGCCAGGTTATGGGGATGGATTGTGGGAGGTCAAAAATGCTAATATATCTCATGATGATGTTAATAAATATTTAGCATTTCCAATAGAATGAACTATATGATTTTGCAACGTATATTCAAGATAAGTTGCATGAAGGGTTGATAAGTGCAAAAAATGAGAATGTCCAATTGGACTTCAAATATTATTCTTTACTCTGTCACCTAATTATTTTCAAAAATAGAACTGATTGGGATGTAGCCTTGAAGGTGACCAAGTTTTATCTTGACACAAGTAGTAGATGGCGAGTTCAAAGATGGACCCAAGTGTGGGATAAGGGGTCCAGGTGGTCTAATGGCAATGCATTTTTTTATCATTTTGTAGTGAAGGTCCTAGACCACTATGGGTACCAAATTCCAAGGCTCCCCAATAACATTCTAACAATACTAAAAATTAGGGATGCAAAACCTAAGAGTGTTCAATTCCAAGAGGGTGTATTCACCCACAACTTTGGAGATTTCTTTTTGTATTCTGATTGCACAATCATTGGAGTTTTTGGATGTAGCCAACCATCCCACATTTTTCCACTTATTATCTCTCCAAGGTTAGCTTTTACTAAATTCACATGGCAAATGCTATGAATGAAGAAGAAATGGGTGCAAATAGAGAATAAGAGTAAACACCTCCCTTGATTTATTGTGTGTGAATATTTTAGTGTGGGAAGTGAAACTTTGGAAAGGGCATTGGACTTTATAGTGGACACATATCGCACCAGAGTTGCAAAAGCTTAGGATTATGATCTAGAAGGATACATCAATGAGCTCTAAACACAAAAGATAAAAGTGAAAGGAATGTCCCAGGAGCATGATGAATATGAAGACTTGATAAGGAACTATCACCCTAGTGATGCCATTCAAATGAGAAAGAGATTGGACATATTGAAGAGGATGGAACAAGCAAAAAGGGAGAAAGAACCCAACCTCCAAGTTTTTTTTTTGAACATTAAAAATGATTTTGTGAGGATACTAAATAAATTGAGACATTTTGAAGATATTGTAAAAGATGTACATGTAGTGATGGCATTGTGTTGTCATTGATGTCAAGCAGTATGGGATGATAACTGGCAAGTAAGTATTGGAAACTGGTATGAAATATCAATCGGTAGGTATGTTCTCAGTATGTAGATGCAATAAGGAGATCCACTAGTGAGCATGTATGAACATGAAGAAGACAAACCAATAGAGTGAATGGTTTCTAGATCACATGAAGTATGGACATAGAACCGGAAGCACTCCAAGTTAATATGATCTACCGGTAGGGTATATGAACCGATAAAACATCGGTTGTATCTCTTAGTCGGTGAATGAACTCAAATCGGAATAGAAAATTAGGTTGAGTTGGATGGTGTTTGAGGATGACAAGTAGATTTCAAGTGGCAAGCATGCAGTGGTAGACAAACAGTCCTTTGATGTGATAGGTGATGAGCAAGTTGACTTTAAATAAGGAACCTATGTTCGAGATGCAGGAGCCTCTTGGTGAGATAAATCAAGTAGGACAATCTGATCTTTGTGCTCAATGGTCAAAGGAAACAACTGAGGCATTAGTGGTGATTGATAGAGCAAGGCCAAAAAACAAGTTGCAGGATGCTAAATATAGCAAGAGCATACAGATGTCATCAGAAATGGAAATGGTGTTTGATCTACTATAGATCATCAATTAAGGAGAGGAGCTATGATCACATTTGATATATATTTACTCAATGGATAAAAAATGTAACATGCCCAATTTGAATGTAGGTTTTGGCGAGAACAATCAAGTATAAATATGCAGAATAAAAACTTAAGTTGATGATGCTTGATGTAGACAAAAAGAGAGTAACTGAGAGAGTAGAGAGTGAACTGAGAGAAGATCAAAATAATTTGAGTGTTGGAGTTGTTTGATAGAAAGGTAGAACTGGTAGAAGGTTTATCAGAGGTTTTACCGGTAAGGATAGAGCAACCGACAAGCTGCCAAATAGAACTACAATTGTGAAAACCGGTAAGGGGGATTCAGGAAGAAAGCTACAGAAGGTGAAGGAGATAAGAGAGTGTATCAGTGAAGGGTATGCAAGATAGAATCTGGGTAGAAAATTTATAAACAAAGAACAAAGAACCGACAAAGAACCGAGCAAGGGAGAACTGGTTGAGTAGAGTTAAATTGATGAAGTTTTAGATTGCAAGAGTTACAAAACTCATTTGTAACAATATTATAACTATGGTATTAATTTGATCTATAGTACATCACTGAGTTGGATCTTAGTGCAGGGGTTGGTGCTCCTTGGGTTGGTGTCCTAAAATTAGGGGTTGGTTCTCCTTGGGTTGGTGCCCTAAACTTTGTAATAAGTGTTTATTGTGAGTCTAGATTGGAGCAGTAGTCTCCAACAACATTTCTCACTAAGGTTTTTTTGACATTGGCTTTTCCTCATATATCCAATGTTATGTGTTGAGTATCTTTGTGTGTTTTCATTTTGATCTCTTTCTTTAGCTCATCCATATATCCTCCTTATGTTTGATTTGATAACCGATACCAAGAGTTTGGTTTAAAAGGTTGAGAATATTGGGAACCACTGATTCACCCCCCTCTCAGTGGTACATTGTGTTGAACAATTGCTATCAGAGCCTTAGGTTCCTGATTGGTTAATGATTTCTCTAGCTTGGGTAGATTCTGGTCAAAGAACACAATGGCAAGAAATAAGTCTGCCTCCTCAAAAACTACCATGTTTGATGGAACTAACTATGCCTTTTGGAGCAGAATAATGGAGACCTATCTTTCCTCTCTTGGTTTTGATGTGTGGATGTTTGTTAAGAATGGGTATACTATTCCTAGCATCCCTCCCATAGATCCTGATGCTAAGAAGGAGTATGTGAACAATGCAAAGGCTATCCATGCTATTATAAGTGGGCTATCAGATAATGAGTTTGTTAAGGTTATGCACTGCTCATTTGCCAAGGAAACTTGGGATAAATTACAAAGATTATTTGAAGGAGATGCCAAAGTCAAATAGGCCAAGCTGCAATCACTAAGAGGTCAGCTTGAAGGTTTGAAGATGAAAGATTAAGAAAAGATTGCAGACTACCTTCACAAAGTAGATGAAATTGTAAACACCATCAGAGGACTTGGAGAGGAAATTGATGATGAAATTATTGTTAAAAGGGTACTTAGACCACTCACATCCAAGTATGATACTAAGATTTCTTCTATAGAGGAAGCCAAGGATCTGAAAACCTTCACAAAGGATGAGTTATTTCACTCCTTAACTTCTTATGAGATGAGGACAATTGGAAAATTATCTTTGAGAAAAGAGGCAGTTTTCAATTCTGCCAAAAAGGGCAAGGAAGAGGTTGTTCATAAAGGATCTAGTGGAGATTCAAATGTAGAGGTGCCAAAATTTTTTAGAAAGATCAAGAGAGGATCTGGTAAGTATAAAGGAAAGTTGCCACTCAAATGTTTCAACTGTGGTAAAATAGGACACTTTGCTGCAAAATGTCCATACAATCAAACCAATGAAGATGAGCAAATGAGTTATGGCAAATCTTTCAGTAAAGAGAAAGAAAAAAAGGTTTACCAACAAGGAAGAAGAAGCTACCTGAAGCAAGATAGCCTATATACCATTGAGGATGATTCCATAGATGAAGAGAGTGCATCAAAAGATGATTTCCATGAAGATGAAAGAGAAGTTAATCTCTTTATGGCACTAGATGAACCGGTTGTGGAAAATGAGGAGGATGAATACATTGAAGTTGAAGTGGATTTAGAAGGTGAGCTCATAAGTGCTCTTGAAGAGTTAAGTAAGACAAGAAGAGAACTCAAGAAAGTCAAGCTTGCTGGAGTAGAAGAACAATATCACTTGAAGCAATCCCTGGATGAGTCTGAGCAAGTTATCTCTGACTTGAAACTCCAATTGGAAGAAGCCAAGAGGATATGTGAAGTTACCTCCTCTAATTTGATGAATAAGAAAAAAGAGCATCAAGACCTAGAAGAAAAAATAGTGAAGATTAGAAAGGAGCTTGAAAAGAGTAAGGATGAACTGAAAAATGAGCAAATATGAGGGTAGCACAGAAGCCTTGGATAAGATGTTGAGAAAACAGAAGCAATCTAAACATGCCGGTGGCTTAGGATTTGAAAAAGGAAAAAGTTCAAATAGAAAAGATACATCCAGTAAGGAGATACAGTTCACTTGTTCAACTGAAGGTGAAGAGAAAAAAAAATCACAGTAAGGAAGGATACTGGAAAGAAGACTTATGCAAAAGTTGTTAGAAACCACCACACAAACCAGTATACACAAGGCCACACTCAATGTACTAAACTGCAAATCTTAGGAGCAATGCAAAGGTTGATCTTGAAGGGTTCACTAGAGTTAGCAACATGAAAGGAAGACCCCTCATGAGATAAACATGTGTAGGACCAAGGCAACCAAACTGGTATATTTCAAACTTTCATGGTTATTGTTACCGGTGTAACAAATTTGGACATAGGTTAGCTAACTATAGATTAATGAATAAGCACACTGTGAGTTATGAAAATAGAAACTCTTTTTCTGTACTCTAGGAGATGAATGTCATCTACTATCAATGTAATGGATCGGATCATAGGAGTTATGAGTGTAGCAGAAATCAACTAGTTTCCTACAATAATTTTTCAAACTCATCATTTAATATGAATGTAAAGTGTTATAGTTGTCATGAGTTTGGACATATTGCAAAGCATTGTAAAAAAAGGAAAATCAAAGACAAGAGGATAGCTCCTGAACAGGAATCGGTAGCCAAATTGGAGCATAAAATTGCAGTTGACAAGAAGAAGGAAGCTCAACCGGTTTGGGTTGAGAAAGAAAAGGACAGAGCATAATCAAGTTCGATAGTGCAGACTGCCATACATGTAGAAAGAAGAAACTTGTGGGTTGTAGATAGTGGTTGTTCCAACCACATGACAGGTGATAAAAATAAATTTTTTAAGCTTGAAGATTGAAATGGTAGCTCAATGAGGTTTGGAGACAACTCATCTATCAAGATAAAGGGAAAAGGTACTCTAAATATTGATGGCAAACTGAAAGCACATGATGTATATTATGTGGAAGGCCTGAAGCACAATTTGTTGAGTGTGAGTCAGATGTGTGACAAAGGTTATTAATTCACCTTTGATTTTACTAGTTGCCAGATAAAGGAGAGTATCGGTCAGGTTGTAGTAGATGGCAAGAGGACATATGGAAATGTATACAATCTAAAAGAATGTTTTGAATCCCAATACATGGTGGGATAAGTGGATGAAAGTTGGTTGTGGTACAAAAGATTAGGCCACATAAATTTTGATAATCTGGTTGCAGTAAGAAAAAAGGGTTGTGTGAGAAATATACCACCCATCATCAAACCAGTAAGCATATTTTGTGATGAATGTGTGAAAGGAAAGAAAACTAAAGTGAGCTTCAAGACAAAAGAATACAGCACCTCAAGACCACTTGAACTTGTACATATTGATCTATGTGGACTGACTAGGACAAGAGCTCTTGCCGGCAAGAGATACTCTATGCTCTTCATTGATGACTATTCAAGAATGACATGGGTCACCTTTCTAGAAGATAAATCACAAGCATTTGATAGATTCAAGATCTTTCGATGGTAGAGAAAGAAAGTGGATGCAAGCTGAAATACCTAAGATCCAATCAAGGTGGAGAGTTCACATCAAATAATTTGAAGATTACTATGAGAGACATGGAATCAGAAGACAATACTCATCGTCCAAGACACCACAACAAAATAGTGTGGTAGAAAGGAAGAACAAGATAGTCAAGAACTGGCTAGAACCATGTTGAATGAGGCAAGTTTTCCATATATGTATTGGGAGGAAGTGGTTCATACTACAGCATATACTTTGAACCAGGTTTAGTTGAGAACAAACAACAATATGACACCTTATCAATTGTGGTATGACCAGAAATTCTCAATCAAGTACCTCAAGGTGATTGGGAGTAAATGCTTCATTAAAAGAGATCAAGATGGCTCAGGAAGGTTTGACTCCATGAGTGATGAACGGATCTTCATTGGTTACTAAACTCACAGTAGGGCCTACAAATGCTACAACAAAAGACTAAGAAGAGTCATTGAGAGTGTGCATGTAGGAGTTGATGAGGACATCAATAAAGGAAGACAAGCACAAGTGAATCGATATGATGATTCTGGTGATGAAGGTGAAGAAACTCAGTCAGATAATGAACCAAAAGAAGCATCCAATAAGGTCTCTAACCGGTATATGTAGAAAAACCATCTGAAAGAACAAATTTTAGGTAATAAGAGTGATGGTGTGCAGACTAGAAGAAGACTTGCCTGGAATGATGAACAAGTCAATTTATGCCGCATGACTGAAATGGAACCTAAGACATTCAATAAGGCCAACAAAATTTAGAAATGGATGGATGCAATGGAAGAAGAGTTGTAGCAGATTGAGAAGAAAAAGACTTGGTAATTAGCCCCTAGACTAGAAGACAAGAATATCAATGGCACCAAATGGGTCTACCAGAACAAGATGAATGAAGAAGGTAAAATTGTTAGGCATAAAGTTAGACTTGGGTGCAAGGGTTACTCTCAAGTAGAGGGTATTGATTTTGAAGAAACATTTGCACTGGTAGCTAGACTAGAAGCAATTAGGATGTTTCTAGCTTTTTCTACCTACAAGGGTTATAAGGTATATCAAATGGATGTAAAATCTGCCTTCCTCAATGGAAATTTGGAAGAAGAATTGTACACGGAGCAACAGGAAGGGTTTTTGTTACATGATGATGAAACCTTTGTGTTTCGGTTGAGGAAAGCCCTATATGGTTTAAAGCAGGCTCCTAGAGCATAGTATTCAAGGATAGATAAGTACCTAAAGGAGCAAGGATTTGAAAAGGGAAGTGTTGAAAATAATCTATACATGAAAGCAGTTGGAAACCACATGATCATTGTGGTTGTGTATGTAGATGACATCATTTTTTGAGGCAACAAGGACACTCTATGCAAGGACTTTGCTGATCAGATGAAAACATAATTTGAGATGTCTATGCTTGGAGAGCTATCATTTTCTCTTGGTTTGCATGTCTCACAATGAGACAAGGGAATTTTTGTCTCTCAAACCAAGTATACCCGAGACATGTTGAATAAATTCCAAATGGAAGACAACAAATCAGTAAGTATCCCCATGGTGGCTAGATGCAAGTTGAGCAAGGATGATGAATCACCGATAGCGGATCAGACATTGTATACATCCATGATTGGCAATTTGCTATATCTCACTACTTATAGAACATATATAGTGTAGGCAGTATGCATGGTGGCTAGATTTCAAGCTGCACCCAAACAGTCACATGTAAATGCAGTCAGGATGATATTCTGGTATATTGAAGGGACACTTAATTATGGACTATGGTATCCCAAGAAAGGGGATTTTATCTTACATGACTACACTCATGTTGATTGGGCAGGCTGTATTGATGACCGAAAGAGCACAAGTGGTGGTACATTCTTCCTAGGTAACTAGTTGGTCTCATGGCACATCAAGAAGTGGGATTCAGTTTCTCTATAAATGCTAAGGTAGAATATATTGTTGCTGCCACATGCTATTCTTAGGTGCTATGGATGAAACAAACCCTCAAGGATATTCAGGTAGAGATGTCAGACCCTATTTCCATCTAGTGTGACAATTTCGGTGCAATTAACATATCAAAAAATCTGGTTATGCACTCAAGGACAAAGAATACTGCCATCAAATATCATTTTCTTAGGGAGAAGGTGGTAGATCAGGAAATCAAGGTAGAATATGTCCCTATAGGTGAACAAGTGGCTGATATCTTCACCAAGCCTCTACCGGTAAGCATTTTTGAGTATTTGAGATGCAAGTTAGGAGTGGTGTCACCTTCTTCATGTACTTAAATGTGTATGAAGATTTATGGTTTGGGGGGGGTTCATTGTAAAATCTCCTGTCTCTTGGACCATATGCTGGACATAGGAGGAGATCAAGTGATTATGCTATAGTGCCGACATGCTTGAGATTTTGGGTAGTACTCATTGGTCCTCATTTGAAATTTCCTTCAATATCCATTCAATTTTTACTTTAATAAAATCACAATTGGATCACCAGGTGAAAGAAACACTAGACAGGTGTACTGGAAGAACAAACTACAAAAAGAAGGAAATTTTTGTAGGAATACCCAAGATAATTTCATGATTATGTGAATCTACTTTATAGTACAATCACATTTGATTCTTATGAACAATTCATGTCAGTTGGTGTCTATGTCCTCCATCTTATATGTTGCTAGTTGAGCAGATAGTGGTCAAAGGGGGAGAATACACTGTATAACTAGTGAAGAATGAATTAGATGGAGGGATAACCCGACCCTTTGTCATTGTTGTCCAAGGGGAAGAATGATCCAGTGGGCTGGGTGAAGGAATGGAGTGTGTTGACATCAATGCCAAAGGGGGAGATTGTTGGCATTTTATTGTCATTGATTTCAGCTAGTATGGATGCTAACTGGTAAGTAAGTATTGGAAACCGGTATGAAATGTCAATTGGTAGGTATGTTCTCGATATCCAGATGCAATAAGGAGATCCACTAGTGAGCATGTATGAACATGAAGAAGAAAAACCAATAGAGTGAATGGTTGTTGGATTAGGTTGTTGGATCACATGAAGTATGGACATAGAACCGGAAGCACTCCAAGTCAATATGATCTACCGGTAGGGTATATGAATCGGTAAAACACCGATCATCTATCTTGGTTGGTGAATGAGCTCAAACTAGCATAGGAAACTGGATTGAGTTGGATGGTGTCTAAGGAAGACATGTAGATTCCATGTGGAAAGCATGTAGTGGTAGCCAAATTGTCCTTTGACGTGATAGGTAATGAGCAGGTTGACTTTAAATAAGGAACCCGTGAATCATGGGTCAATGATAGAAGAAGTGCGGCTCAAGGCAGATCGAGATGCAGAAGCTTCTTGGTGAGATAAATCAAGTAGGACAATATGATCTTTGTGCTCGATGGTTGAAGGAAAACTTGAGGCATTAATGGTGATTGACAAAGCAAGGCCGAAAAATAAGTTGCAGGTCGCAAAATATAGAAAGTGCGTATAAATGTCATTAGAAATGGCAGTGGTGTTTGATATACTACAGATCATCAATCAAGGAGAGGAGATCTGATCAGATTTGATACGGATTTACTCAATGGATAAAAACCCTAATATGCCTAGTTTGAATGTAGGTTTTGGTAGGAACAATCAAGTATAAATATCTAGACTGAAGACTTAAGTCGATGATGCTTGATGTCAGAAAAAAGAGAGTAACTGAGAGAGAAGAGAGTGATTAGAGAGAAGATGAAAAGTATATAAGTGTTGGAGCTATTTGATAGAAAGGTAGAACTGGTACAAGGTTTATCAGAGGTTTTACCAATAAGGATAGAGCAATTGACAAGCTACCAAATAGAGCTACAATTGTGAAAACTGGCAAGGGGGTTTCAAGAGGAAAGTTGCAGAAGGTGAAGGAGATAAGAGAGTGTACCAGTGAAGGGTATGTAAGATAGAATCTGGGAAGAAAAGGCATAAATAGAGAACAGAGAACCAGTAGAGAACTGAGCAAGGGAGAACTGGTTGAGTAGAGTTAAAATGGTGAAGTTTTTGATTGCAAGAGTTACAAAAATCATTTGTAACAAGATTACAACTATTGTATTAATATAATCTATAGTACATCACTGAGTTGGAGCTTGGTGTAGGGGTTGGTGCTCCTTCGGTTGGTGCCCTAAACTTTGTAATCAGTGTTTACTGTGAGGCTATATTGGAGTAGTAGTCTCTAACAACATTTCTCACGAAGGTTTTTCCCACATTGGGTTTTCCTTGCATATCTGGTGTTATGTGTTGAGTATCTTTGTGTGTTTTCATTTGATCTCTTTTCTTAGCTCACTGGTATATCCTCCTTGTGTCTAATTTGCTAATTGGTACCAAGAGTTTGGTTTAAAAGGATTAGAATATTGGGAACCACCTATTCACCCCCCTCTCAGTGGTATATTGTGTTCAACATGCATATTAGCCAATAGGAGGGGTAAAAGAGGGAAGGCCTTCTTATGTGCCTCCCACATCGTTCAAAGTAAAGGGAAAGACAATTTTGGTAGAGTCGTCTTTCAAGGTCTCCCCTCACAGCCAATTCCACAAGTAACAAGGGCAATTAGAAAATTTGAAAAGGGGAAGGTTGTCATATCTAATTTTGTTGAAATTGTAGATGATGAAGTGGATACAAATGTCCCTCCACCTTCCCCTCCAAAAAAAAACATTTAGGGATGATGATTCAACCAACATTCTAGATTATCAAGATAGAGCAATTATCCTTAGTCTTTTCCTTGAGGAGGAAACAAAAGATGAAAGAATAATTGCTTCAAATCATTTTTTGTCTAATGATAATTTTGTAAAGACCCTAGAGTACAAAGTCTTCTAGCTGAAGGAAAAGCTAAAAAATATGTCAAATGAAGATATTTCAAATTTGGCTAAGGGCAATATAGAGTGTACAACATAGTATGTCAGTGAAACAATTAAGTCCATCAACATGATGTTAATCCCTAGGTGGGATGTGCATAGAATTTTTATTTTCGATCAAGTAATGAGGCAAAAAGATCCATTATATGCTCAATAATTTGGCAAGCATGGCTCAGGATTCAATCCAAGTATCAAGGAGTCTTCTCAATGGGTCAAGGCCCCCAATATAGATAAGCCAATTTTATTGCATGGGGTGGAACAATCAGTAGTATATGCTATTATCAGGACCCTTGCTGACACCACAACTAATAAGGTTGCCACATTAGCATTTTATGCCTCACATTTTGCAAAAGTGGTGGAGAAAGAAAACAAACATAAAGAGATATTAAAGAAGCATGTTGCTCTCTTTTCTAGCCATAATGAACTTGTTAGGACCTGGAGGCAACTGAGAGGGGGCAGGTGGATCATTTGTCTAATAATTTTATCTCAAATACAACTTTAACCAAACTAAATACCGGTAAATAGATTAACAGTTAATAATAGTACCGGTGAAGCTTATTGCATGAAACAAAAAGAGAAACAATATCCAAAACACATAACATAGAGATTTGTACATGGAAACCCTATAAGGGGAAAAACCATAGTGGGAAACCTTACCCACAATCAGATGATACTACTGCAGATAGTATGTGTTTACAAATGGAGTTTGCACATGCAGAAAGGCCAGCTTCCTAGAGCTCATTGCTCAATCTCAGAATGGGAGTCACACTGACTACAAAATGGATGATTAAATCCAATGATAATGTCTAGCTCAAAGTGGCATCTTCTATGTTGGATTTAGTACCGGTTAAGCTCTAATTGTCTTCTTCAAACCTTCCTTGAATCTTCAAATGATATCTACATGAGTAGCTCTGCTTATATTTGCATATACCTAATATAACCTTACAATACCTTATTACATACCATACCCATACCATGTTAATCTCTCAATTTAGATCTTACATATATACCAAAACCTAAGACCAAATCTATAGGTCGGCTCACTAAGAATATTACAATAAAAATTAATTACAAGTCAAGATGTGATGCATCATGTCGGCTCAACAACAATATTATTTGATTAAAAAATCTCCATAACGTGTCATGCTGATCTGGAATAGATAATGCATGTCGGTCCATAACCTAGACCAATATGTCGATAACAACAAATATATCAACCTGATTAGAACAATAATCAAATCTCCAAAACCAAGTGTCCAAACCATGTCTTTGACATAAGCAGGTGATCTCCAAATGATAACAAGTTATCCTTAGTGCCAGTGAACAATATAACCTACCGGTGACTATGCATAGGTCACTGAACTTGCCGGTGAACATAATCAAAGATCTCCAGAAGGATAAGTGTTGACATCAATGACAAAACCAAGCAACATATCCATAATACCAACAATCTCCCCCTTTGGCATTGATGGTAACACAAGATGGAAAAACCATCTAAGTGCCAAAGCAGAAATGCCAATAAACCAAAAACCAACAATCTTGAGAATAGATCAATACTAGAAATTAAAATACAAATGCAGAGAGTAAAAATCTCTTCCCCAATAAATGATCTCTCCCTAAAGGATAATGTTTTTTTCCATAGATAGCTCTCCCCCTTTGATATCAAATGCCAGATTAATATAAATACCATATACAACTAGTTCAAAATACCAACTTATCCAACTACTCCCCCTGAGAAGTAGCTCTCCTCCATCAAAGCCAGAAAAAAGGTTTCTCTGTTAATTTATGTTGGTCTGATGCCAAGCATCAACTATCTAAGTCTCTACTGGTGAGGGTATAACCCCAAGCTTCTCTCTTAGATATTCAAAGGTTTCCTTCGGCAAAGGCTTAGTAAAATATCTACAATTTTCTCTTTAGTATTCACATAAACCAATTTCACTTCTTTTGCTTCAACATTATCTTTCAGAAAATTGTATTTGATAGAAACATGTTTAGTTTTAGAGTGAAATACCAGATTCTTATATATATCAATTGCTGCTAAATTATCACAATAGATGATTATGGGTTCTTTGCATTTTACTTTTATGTCCTTTAACATTTGCTTAATCCATAATACCTGAGTACAATTAGTTGTTGCTGCAACATATTCTGATTCTGCTGTCAATAATGATGTACAACTTTGTTTCTTGCTTAACCATGAAATCAATCTACTACCAAGAAAGAATGCCCTGTTAGTGGTGGTCTTTCTGTCATCTACATCTCCTACCCAATTAGCATTAGTGTATGCACATAAATCAAAATTTTCATCTTTAGGATACCATAAACCAAGATTTGTTGTGCCTTGTAAATACTAGAAAATCCTTTTCACTACTAATTCATGATTTTCTCTAGGGTTACTCTGAAATCTTGAAACAATACATATTGCATTCATTATATTAGGTCTTGTTTGTGTCAAATACAGTAAACCTCCAACCATGGATTTGTATCTTGTTGGATTAACAAGGGTTGAATTCATCCTTCAATGATAGTTTATCAGTTGTTGTCATAGGAGTAGTTACCAGCTAAGAGTTTTCTATACCAAATTTCTTCAGTAATTCCTTCAAGTACTTTGATTGACATAATAATATACCTTTATCAGTTTGAGAAATCTAAAATCCTAAAAAGAATTTTATCTCCCCAATCATAGACATTTCAAATTCATCCTACATTTTGTTAGAAAAGTCTTTACATAATCCATTTTCTCCTCCAAAAATGATGTCATCAACAAAAACTTCAATAACCAGAATGTCTTCATTAGTCACATTGAAATATAAGTTTTTGTCAGCATTACCTTTAGTGTAACCAAGCTTCAAAATACATTTGTCCAATCTAGTATACCAAGCTCTAGGAGCTTGCTTCAATCCATATAAAGCTTTCCTTAACCTGCAAACCATATCTTTATCATTTGTCAATGAAAATACATCAGGTTGTTCAATGTAAACTTCCTCTTCAAGATCACCATTCAGAAATGCACATTTAACATCCATTTGATAAACTTTATAGTTCTTGTGTGCTGCAAATGCAAGAAATAATCTGACTGCCTCAATTCTAGCTACCAGTGCAAAGGTTTCATTGTAATCAATTCCTTCTTTCTATGAGTATCCCTTACACACTAATATTGCTTTGTTTTTTATTACCTTACCATCTTCATTAAGTTTATTTTTGAATACTCATTTAGTTCCAATTACATTTTTATTTTTAGGTTGGGGAACTGGTGTCCATGTATTGTTCTTTTCAATTTGTTCAAATTCATCTTCCATAGCCTTAATCCAATGTTTATCTTCACATGCCTCATTAACTGATGCTGGTTGAATTTGAGAAATTAAACATACCTCTTCATTTGCTAGTCTTCCTCTAGTCATAACTCCTTGATACCTATTCCCAATTATCTAACTTTTAGAGTGATTCAATCTAACATACCTGGGTGTGTTCACTTGCTGCTATTCTTCAGTCACTGTGGAATTATTTGATGATACCGGTGTGACTAGATCAACATTTTGTACAGGTGCATTCTGTATAGGTTCATTTGTGATTATCTCAATTGTCGGTTCAGAGTCCATTGACCTTGAATCTCTTCTAAAGTGTTCATCAATCTTCACATTTGCACTCTCAATGATTTTCTACAATCTCTTATTAAAACATCTATATGCTTTGCTTCTAGATGAATACCCAAAAAATATTCCTTCATCACTTCTAGGATCAAATTTTCCAATATACTCATCTCTCCTAATGTAACATTTGCTTCCAAATATTCTGAAGTACTTAAGAGTAGGAATATCACCAAACCATAGTTCATAGGGTGTCTTATCAGTTTCACCTTTGATGTGAACTCTATTGAAAGTGTAAACCACTATATTTACTACTTCTCTCCAATATACATGTGGTAGATTTGCTTCTGATATCATACTTCTAGCTGCATCTAGAATAGTTCTATTCTTCCTTTCCACAACTCCATTTTGCTGAGGTGTCTGGGGTGCTAATAGTTGTCTTCTAATTCCATTCACTTCACAAAATGTATTGAACTCCTTAGATGTAAATTCACCTCCTTGATTTGATCTTAAACAATTGGTTTTCTTGCAGGTTTCATTCTCTACAATTTCCTTGACTAATTTGAATTTCCCAAAAGCTTTTGATTTCTCCTTGAGAAAGGTAACCCAACACATTATAGAATAATCATCAATGATTAGCATAAAATATCTATCTCCCTATAGAATATCTATCTCCCTATAGACTTCTTGTTCTTGCCAGACCACATAAGTTAGTATGAATTAAATTAAGAACATTATTGGTTTTCTCAAAAATACTTTTGAAAGTTGTTCTAACTTGCTTTCCCAATTGACATTCCTTACATACCAGATTTTGAGGTTTTACAATCTTAGGTAAATCCCTTACTGCCTTAGATGAACTAATCTTCACAGTGCAATCAAAATTTACATGACAGATTCTTTTATGCCATAACCAACTTTCATCAATATGTGTAATAAAGCATGTCTTTTCAATGTTATTCAAATGAAAGATATTACCTCTAGTCTAATTACCGGTTGCAACTTCCAAACTAGTTCTATTCATGATTTTACATTTACCATTCTTGAATTATAATTGAAATCCTTTTTCAACTAACTGACCAACACTCAAAAGATTGTGCTTCAGACCTTTAACATAATAAACATTGTCAGTATTGTGCTTACCATCAAAAGATATAGTGCCTTTTCCTCTGATCAGACAAGCTTTGTCATCTCCAAATCTTACTAGACCTCCATTGTATTCCTGAAAAGATAAGAATTTACTTTTATCACCAGTAATGTGATATGAACATCCAGAATCTATAATCCATTCATTGTTTTCTTCAATTTTAGCTACCAGGGACTGTTCTACCAATGGAATAGTAGGTGTCATTTGATCTTTAGTTATTGCAACAAAAGCCCATCCATTGTCTCCTGGTTCTTCATCAGAATCATCAGTAACTCCTTCATCAACATAGTAACATGATTTGTCTTTATTCTTCTTAAATCTATATCTCTGATAACTAGGGTTAGGTTTATATATTCTTTTAGCTTCTTCTCTCAATCTTGCATGTTTGTTTGAACATCTAGATGCCATATGACCAATTTTATTATAGTTAAAACATTTAAAAGGTGCTTTACCTTCATACTTACTTCCAATAGGACCTTTAGGCATTTTTCTTGCAAATAATGCTTCAAGCTCTTCAAGTTCTTTGTGAGGCCCTACCCCGAGCTGTCATAGCATTTTAGTTATTTTCATGTTGGACCTATTATTGATACTATATTTTGATGCATGCAAGAAAGGAAATCAAAGTATGAAAAATGCAACCCCTAAAGAAAATAGTGAAACCATGAAAGAAGATAGGACAATATTCTTGCCCCCCAAGAATAGAGACAAGAATGAATAAACTATTATGTTTCTTACTAAGTATGATTGCACCTAAAATTGTACCACCATGAATGACAATGAGCCCCTAATAGGAAAGCTAACAATGTCACATAGTGAGGATAAACATAATAGGAACTTGAATGTTATTTGAAATGATCATGAAAAATATGCCACCCATAATCAACTATTAATTTGATGAACTATTCTTATGTTATTTAGAGAAGCAAACAAGGAATCTAGATTGTGAAACAACCTAGAAGGGAAACTAAAAAATTGGATTTGAATTGGGAGGACTCAAGTGTTGGGCACCTTAGTCCTAAGGACCATAGTGTTGGGCACCTTGGTCCTGAGGACCAGAGCACTAGGTGTCCTGGTTCTGGGATAGGGGTGCTAGGAATCATCGTGTCTGGGTACTAGGCTTAAATTTATAACATATAAGTGAAATGGAGTTGTCATGCAGAGGATTTGACAAGACATTGGCTTGTTGGAATATCAAATAGAAATGAGAAGATGTAAATCCACTAGACAATGGAGGAGGAGATGTTGACAAAGGAAGAGGATGAAAACCTAGATTTTCATTAGAAAGGTTTGATTTCTCATGACTTCAAAGACTTTGTTGCACACATCCTAAACCATGTCCCTTGTATCCATGTGCAGATGCTTAAATATCTAGAGGAGAGGGTTCATTCTTGCGAGATTTTTCCAAGATCAAGGGCACAATGAAAATCATAAAGAGAGACAATAGAATGACAAGAACAAACTGTATTCTCATCAATATGAAAATGATCAACTGGATTCACCAATATAATGAATATGAGCCTGCTTATATAGGCAAGGCCATATGGATGTATGAGCACACAATCATGACATGTGGCTCAATGAGAAACAAGGGTAGGTAAGAAATAATAGGGGTAGGTACGAGAAATAATATAATATTCTACAAGAGGTGGATGACCCACTGAATGTGGAGTGTAACAGCAAAATAAGACCACAAAAGGTGGAATTTCTCCTACAAGCTATATACCTATGTGCACACTTCCCTAAGTGTCTCATATCCAAACTACGAAGAGATGCATTATCCTAAGTTAACTTTAGTAAAGTGTAATAATATCCATGATGAATATTTATTTACACCAACAATTCTTAGTATCAAAATCTAAAGAGCCCTTATCATTATCAAGACATGTGTTGGAAGGAGAAGTGGGAATTGGTTTAGAATCTTGGATAGAAGAGACAAAAGGATCTGTGAAGGATTCACTCTTAAACTAAGGGATCCTATACCCATTGGAGGAGGGTGTAAAGTATTGTGTACCCCAATTACTTGCTAGAGAAGAATCAATGATAGGAGATAGTGTTGTTCAAGGTATCATAGTACTAAAGGGGGAAATACATCCCACTTGATCATGAGTGAAGTTATAAGGATTGGATTTAGCCTTTATTTTGTGAATTTAATTGTTATATATGAATTTGATTGTGCGATGAAGGATAGAAAGGACCTCTTTCATAGCAATAATCCATGGTATACCTAGAAGAGGGTTATAATCAAGGCGATTGGGCATGACATGAATAAGAGTAGGAAAAGTCATGGGTCCTACTTTAATAGGTAATATAACTATACCAAGTGACTCTCTAGGAACATTTCAAAGCCACACACACAAAGAGGATCGGGTTGAATAGAAGAATAATCCCAATTTATCTTATTTAATAAGTCAACACAACAAATGTTTAGAGTTGACAACCCATTATCAATTAAAGTACCTCTTATCTTTTTTTCATAAATGCAAGGAGTAATTATAAAGGGATAATCTCTATTTTTAACCTCTATAGAAGGAAATTCATCTTGTGAGAATGTGATATCATTTGGTTTAGAAGAAAGATGAGGAAGCACCCTTTGTAAGTCTTCTTCGATCAACTCATGATATGAAGGTGAATTTTCAATTAGGTCCCAAAGGGAAATATTGCCTAAGGTATCGTGAAGATTCTCAAAAAGATTAGGTTCCCTATCAACATGTTTCATAGAATGAGGGGGGGAAGCAAGGGAGGTGAAAAGAACATTTGGGTTTTTATTTTTTGGCACAAGTATTAAATGAGTGATGTAGTTCAGAGCCATATTTTTTTTCTAGTTGTCTTTCTATATTACTTCTTTCACATATGTATTTTGTAGCTTTTAGGATATTAGGAGATTATTTAGGTCTAGGCTTCTCATAACTAGAAGCATGAATGGTATTGACTTGATTAGGTTCGTTGCTCTCTAAAGATACATCTTCAAGAGGGAGAGCATCAAGGAAATTGTTAATAATTTTCATCTTCTTTGTCCAAGGTATCTTTATGGGTAAGACAAGCTTTAGGAGAAGGAAAAACATAACTCATTAATGTCTCATCTCTAGTGGGAAATTCTTTGATTTGATAAGAGGGTATACTATCACTAGGGAAGGTAAGGAAAATATCACCCACTTGTACCAAATGGTCTTAATGGGGGAGGTAAATTATAGGAGGAAGATGAACATCATTCTTCAAAGATCCATGCTTAGGAAGAAGATATTTGAAAGAAGTGTTCACAACCTCTTTTTGCACCAATGTGCCTTTATTGGTAGGACCAAATTTGGGAGAGGATAACTCAATCTCCATCAAAACGTTTCCTCTAGGAGAGGTACCATGTATGGAAGATAAGGTAACATTAAGGAAGGTGTTAATGATATCATCCTCATCCTCCAAGATACTCTCATGAGAGAGGAACATTTTAGGAGAAATATCAACAACATTCTTCAAATCTCCATCCTTGGAAGGGAGATTTTTGAAAGAAGTGTTAATGGTTCTTTCTTGCAGTAAAATGTCTTTATGGATAGGAGGAACTATGAGAGAGGGATAAAGTGAAACAAGGTTGGCTAACCCATTTTCACATCTATGAAATAAATGCATTGTGACAACAATTTGCCTTTTTTTCTCAAATGGTAACATATACAAAATAGATAAAAATGTGTAATGTAAGTATTTAAATATGTAATAACACTCAAATCCAAATTAACCAAAATAAATTAGGGTTTTTATGAGTTAAACCTTAAAACTTATGTAATTTTATAAAAAATAAGCTCTATGAGTGCAAGATTAAAATTTAGAATGTTCACAAATCAGATCTGAAACAATCATTCCAAATTAGACAACTCACAAGCTCAATTTTAGAATTAAAATTAGGGTTTTTATGAATTTAACCTCTAAATTTTAGAAATTTTATTGAAAATTAAACTTGTAAATGTAAATTTGAATTTGAAATTGCATAAACCCTTAGATATGAGATCATAAATAAAAAATAAGGGTGTAACGAGTTGGGTTCACCAAAATGTAATGATAAAAAAATTAGGGTTTCCACCATTAGATGTATGAAAACTGCTAATTGGCCATTACATTTAAAAGGGATAAATCCAATAGATCCAATCTCAAATCAAGGATTATAAGGACTGAATACTAATTGGATTTAACGAGGTGTGAATTGATTTTCCCTCTTTTGTGAGTTGAATAGCTAAAATTAGGTTAAAGTGCTCAAAATGAAGGTAAATATGAGAAAACAATGAGCTACAATCATCAAATTTTTGCATGCACCTAGATCTGAGTAGTATGCAGATTCAGACCTAATCCCCAAAAAAGCTCCAGAAGTGCCAGGTTCAGGGAGCTTGTCGCCCTGCTCCTCCTAAATTTTTGCACACTAAAGACTGTTGGATTTTGCCAAGATCAAGAGGTCAATGAAATGTACAAGATAGAGACATAATATGAGACAAGAATAAACTGTATTCTCATCAATAGAAAATGATCAACAATCAACTGGATTATCATTGTTCTTGTTACATACAATGTAGATGAGCCTGCTTATATAGGCAAGGCTAGGGATATGTATGAGCACACAAATATGACAAGTGGCTCAATAAGAAACAAGGGTAGGTAGGAAATAGGTGTGGGTAGGTAGGAGAAATAATATAATATTCCACATGAGGTGGATCACCCACCGAAGGTGGAATTATCACTCCACAATAAGTGGATATGATAGTGTAATAACAAGATCAACACCATAAGAGGTGGAATTTCTCCTACACACACTATCCCAATGTGGCACAAACACCCAAGTGTCTCATATCCAAACTACTATGAAATGCATTATCCTAAGTAAACTTAAGTAAGTGTAATAATATCCATGATGAATAATTATTTACACCAACAAAGACAATTGATTCATCTCTGCAAATAATGCCTGTCTTGAAGAGTATAACACCGTACCTATTTCCTACACACAAAAAGAAGAGGAAATAGTTTGGGAATAGGGGTTTACCTAAGTGAAACTCCAGTTTAAGAATTAACCTTGATTGAATTATATGCAAATACTAAAATAAATAATGGAAGGATATACCTTAGATCTACAATGCTTGATGATGATGCTTTGCTTCTTGAATGTAATCACATATGTTTTTGATTAAGTAAAAATAGGTTTTAAGGGACCCAAAACCCAATTACATTCGAAAGATATCCAAGAAGGAAACAAAACAAGACAGCTACAAAAGACCAGTAAAAAAACTAGCAGCAGAGAAAGGGACAGTAAGAGGCCAGCAAGAAATTGGCCCCAAGCCCAATATTACAAGTTAATTAAAAACTCTTTATAGTTTCCTCAGCATTTTGTACCAAGAGCATCATCGCCTTGGCCGCTTCCCTTAGGTCATTTTTTTCCTGTCCCAGCTGGCTCTCTTTCATTTTAGTGTCCTTCCCAATAGTGTTTTGCCTAGTTCTGCATCTAGGGTTTTGGTGGGTGGAGCTGGAGGTTGGATCATCTTCTATAATTACCAAGTTCTTATCCTAATTTTTCCTTTCCAAATGATCCACCAAAGGGTTCATATTCCAGGAAGAAACTTTAAGGACCTAGAGGCTATGGTTCATGAGGCTTTTCAAAGCCTTCTCATTACGGGTGATCTGGGTGTTGATGTTGTCTTTGTCCTCCTCCACCTGCTCTTTCAGAGTTCTAATAACATCCTCCAAATGTTTTAGGTCCCCTTTGATTAGATCTTTCTCCAACCAATCCTCCATCTTCATTTCCTCCTTAGCTTCACTATTTTTTGTATCCTCATTCTGTATCACATATGTTGTATGGATGACATGAACATGAAAAAACCCTAATCAAACACACATGCTTGCATATGAATGTTGTAATTTTCTCTATAATGGTTGATGTAGGCTTGATGAATGATTGATTTTTTGATTGAATACTTCACATAACCTGTACTTTCAATTCATAAGAGGCTCCTTCAATTGCTAGAGTTTTCAGATCCTTCAAATGAGGAGAGGAAAGGCTATATGGGTAAAATCACAAACCATGTCACATTTCAGGCCAACTTATCAACACAATTGAGTTTAAGTAATTCTAACTAAAAATTAATTTTAGTCAAACATTTGCTCTATAGAGGTTCAATATAGCTATCTTATATATAGGCCACAACTTGTGGAATTGGAATTGTCTACTAAATGTATATTTTACACCACTTTGGGTCTAATTACCAAAATAAATTTTTTTTTTTTTAAAAACTCGATGTTTCAACAACTTCTACTCTTATAAATAATACTTTTGTTGAAATGTAAAAATAACTTTTTATACATCTACAAGTGAATTTTCCAGCATTTTTATCTTTTATTATTTTAATTAGTTTTTATATTTTGTGTTTAATTTTTATTGAAAGTAGGTCATCAGCACTAAAATATAAGATTGATTATCTTGTAAAGAAAAATACTTAAATTTATTTAAAAAATTTGAAAAAAGTAAATGCACTAGAGAAAAGAGTCTATGCCAAGATGATATTATTATTTTCTAATTTGGATAAATAATTAAGAAAAAAGGTGACACCAAATGGATAGAGTTATATTTCAGTACACACAACTTTTCAAATTTATTGAAAAATATATATACATAAAAAATAATTAAAAAAATATATTTTTGCAGTAAAGTTTCAAGTTATCAATATACACAAAAACATTGAAGAAAAAATGGTAAAATTTACTATATAAAGTGTAACACTTCATGTAACTTCAATTTTAGTATTTTATCAGCACTAAATTTTAGTGTTTACTTTATAAGAAAGTATATTCAAATAATGTTTTAAATTTTTTAAAAAATTACAAACATAAAATTCACAAAAAAAAATATACATTTTATTAGTTTACATCATTTTAAAATTCAAAACATATGTTGATTCAATTCAGAAATTTGAATCAACATTGGCCATTTCCTTTATAAAAGTGTGACACAACTTTGTGCTTTTACCCATATGTATGAAACCCTAACTTTGTTTTTTTATCATAGGTCAACCTAGAAATGATATAATTTTGCACCAAGTCGGATTTAAACATTATAATACCACCAAAACATGATCCTAAAATTCGGGCAAAAAAAGTTGGGACCATGGTGAATCACCATGGTCCGATCAAAATTTTCCTAAATTTTTAGCGATTCAAGGTATCATTATTATAAAGTCAATCCTATCTCGATGCAACAATTGAAGGTGTTTAGATATGTGAAATCATGCCTTGAAGGCCGAAATAGGAAATAATTAGGGCTTTTGATGAATTAATTAATTGAAAGAGTAAAATGAAAAGGGTCCCAACTTTATGATGTGTAGAGGGATGAAAGAGGACCTTAGATTTAATTAAATTAATTAATTAAATTCTTAAAGTGAATTTACATTGCAAAATGCAACACACTAAGGAAGGTTCTAACCTAAGTGTGAAATTGTACCACCCAATTAAGAGTGTAGAATTTATGGCGCTACATGAACTTGATCGTATGGTCAACATGCTTTCTCTTGGGATATGAAATGATGGTACAAGGTATGCTTCTTCTAAGGAAGATGGGATAGATATTGATATTAACAACCAGAGTAGGTGGAGTTTGGGATAGCATCAAGAAATCTTTTTGGATGATGAAAATGTGGATGAGTATAGGGTGAATGCATCTAATGACCACTTTGACAAAATAAGCCTAAGGAGACCTTTAGAGGAAGAAATTAGGGAGATAACTTTCGCTGCAATTTCTGAAGTTACAAGTGACTACAACTTGAGAGAAAGTGGTGCCTTTCCCAACCAAGGAAGACCTGGAGGTCACTTCACGAAGAACAAGCAATCAGATCCTAGGGTGCAAAATACTTACCAAGGAGGTGAAGATAAAATCAAAAGAGTTAAAGACAAACCAGACCCAACAATACATCACTAAGGCAAATCAGAAGAATGAGAAGCCTGACAAGGAAGCTGCAACATAGGTATCTTCGAAACCCTCGATGTTGGTGGAGAAGGACAAGCAACCAAAGGCAACCACCCAAAAGGAAGTTAATCTAGGTATTTCTTGGACACCTTCATATGACATGATTCAAACTTTATCATAAATAAAGATATTTTTCCCATTATTGGAAATGATGAAAATATAAGAGCATAGGGATAATGCACCGTCTTTAATATCTAGTGTCCCAAATGTATTTCAAAAGGCTAAGGGTAATGGTAATATCATAAAGAATAATAATGCATATGTTCATAAAGAAGAGCTCGAAATTATGTAAATCCCTGAGGTGTATTTAGGAACTACCATAACTAAGAATCCCTCTCAAGTAGACCCATTCTACTTGACTTTGTTAATCAATAACAAATATGTAAAAAATTGCATGATTGACTTAGGAGTTGCCATAATTATTATGCCTTTTTGTGTCATGAAAGAGTTGGGACTATGGGTTGATAGAAATTATGGGAAATTCTATGCCATGGATAATAGGTCAATACTGGTAATAGGCATCCTAAAAGATTAAGAGGTCAAATTGGCTAATTTCCCAAAAGCCACATACAAAGTAGATGTGGTATGGTACATGTCCCACCTAATTATGGAATGTTGCTATCAAGACAATGGACAACTATTGTGGGTGGTAATGTGCAACTAGATCTATCATATTAAACTATTCTAGTAAATGACCAATATGTCAAGTTGGAAAGAGAGTCAAGGTTAGACACCATAGTTCAACACATAGACCAAAATGATATAGTATTCTTTTGTGACATTGATATGGGCAACTTTAAATTTGAACTAGTCCAACCACTCCTTCAAAATACCAACCCTATTATTAAAGAAGTACATAATGATCAAGAAGGGTTATGATACATGTATTTTGATGGGGCATGCAACAAAGAAGGCTTAGGGGTTGATGTGATCCATATTGCACCTAATGGAAAGACATTTAAGTATTCTTTTCAATTGTTGTTTGAATGCACTAATAATGTAGTTAAATATGAATCTCTACTCTTGTGACTGAACTTAGCTACTAAACATGGAATAGAGATGTTAATAGTATGGGGATATTCACACCTAGTTATATCCCAAATCAGATTAAAATATTCTTTCAAAAACAAGAGGCTAAAGGAAAATAGGTGTGCTATTTAGGATTCAATTGAATAGTTTGATGCCTTCAATATTAGTTAGATTGAAAGGATGAGGAACATCATAATAGATTTTTGGCAAATTTTTCCCTAAAGAGAAATGATGTCACTCTTGCTTAAGTATCAAAATTGGAAGTGAAGACTAGATCATTCATCTTGGACAACATTTGCAATTGGTAGCTATTTAATGATGATGATGATCTTGTTGGCATTATTTTCATTGATGTCAAAGGATGTCCAATGGTTGTAGAAAAATAGGTAGATTTTAAGGGGTGTCTAGAGGTTGCAATGATGTAGGCAACAATCATGCATAACCCATCATTTTATGCTACAAGGGTTTCAACCAGTTTCATCGTCAGGGTTTTTGACCAATTTCTATAAAGGTGTTGAGAAGATTCATTATCTTCACATATTGGTCATGTCGACCAAATTCATTGAGTCACATATCATGATTTTCATGTGGCAGTAGTTGTTTGGTTCATGTGCATCTAAGGGTTCCATGGTGAATTTGAATGAGGGTTAAATGACCCTACCGGATAACATTGTTGACTGGTCAATCGGGCTATCCTCTTATCCCATGGCATTCCTAAGAGAGAGTTTTGACCTTGAGGGATACCACTTGTGAGGTACACATGATGTTTCTTCTTATCCCACAAAATGATGGTTGAGCATTGTGGAAAAGGTCATATGCATGTCACGTGGGATAACATATGTTCAAAGAACAAGGTGGTCCCTCTTATCCTGTATTATCAAATGTGACCCTCAAATGTCGTGTGGGATAACTTCAATTTGGTAAGAAAAGTGGTCCCTCTTATCCTGCATTGTCAAAAGTGATCAATGATGGTTATCTGGGATAAGAAAATCAAAGGAAGTCAAAGAGGAGAGATGTTCTCTATTATCCTGCAGTGTCAAAAGAGACCAAAAAATGTCATGCGAGACAAGAATCTAAAGGGAAGATTGCAGATTCCCTTATCCCACACTAGCTAAGATGCACATTAAATACTACATGGGCTAACAAGTGAAAGTTGTTCTGAAGAAAACCTTATCCCACATGAAGTAAGAGGATAAACAAGGTTCTTATGGGATAATAAAAGTCAAGGCACCTCCTTAGCTCATGTGGTGAAACTTGGAGAGAAATGTACTTGCGAGATAAGTAAACAAAAGGAAAGTGAAGGGCCTTCTATTGGCATATGCACACTCTAATGAGACATTGTAGGTGATTGAAGGTTTTGTCATTGATGGCGACCTTACAATCTGATAGCACTGGCAAGGCATTACACCAACAAAATAGTTCACCAGCATCAACAATCAGACTCTATATTGACACTTAGACCACCGACATCGAAACCAGCATAGAGAAAGGAAGTATACCAGCACAGAGGCCGATAGGATTTTGGTTATATTATATTTTGTTTATTATTGTAAAAACTTTGTAAAGCCAACTTGGAAAGTTGTAAAATGACTCTTATATATAAGAGAGATCATTGTAGACATTTAAAAAGAAGTAGTGAGCGAATAAGAAAATATATAAGGCAGACCTATTGTGAGAAATATAGGTTAAAGGTTTTATGTAAAGAATAGAGCAGAAACTAGTACTGGATCTAGCATTATAGATGCTATTGTAAAGTAGTACAAAGATATTGGATTTGTATAATCCACATTGTAAGTCAATGAGAGTTCCCATTGAGCAGTGAGCTCTAGGCAGTTGGCCTTCATGCATGTGTAGGCCTCTCTTGTAAGTTATATTCTCTTATTGGCCAGTAAGTGGATATTGTGGGTCACAAATCCACTGAGGTTTTTCCCACACCGGGTTTCCTCATTAAATCCTTGTGTTATGGTGTGATTTTCATGTGAATGCTTTTAATTCTGTTTATTGCTTTATTTCTTGCATACCGGTACATTGTTATAATATGTTCTACATGTTTTAAGTTAAGAAATTCTATTCACCGGTTAGATACTGATTCACCACCCCCTCTCAGTATCTGTGGGATTCCTAACAATTGGTATCAGAGCCTGGTCCTCTATTTTCAGAAGCCTAATAGCTTGAGGAAGATCTTGACACCGATAGATATGGAAAATATGATGAAGCAACTTGAAGGAGCTCTCTCAGACTATGATACAGAGAAATTGAAAAATATCAAACTAGAAGATGATCTAAAGGCAACTCAGGATATCATTCAAGCACTTCAAGAGAATCTTAGTGTTGCAAGAAATAAGAGAAGAGAACTTTGTGAAAAGATGCAAAATGAGAATGATGAAAAGGAATCACTTAATGATCAGATAAGCAAGTTGAAACAAGAGAACATGACAACAAAGAATGAGATGTAGGATATGACTATGAGATTTTGTAAAGAAATTGAGGATAGGAAGAAGAATGAAGAAGAATTGACCTAAAGACTAAGTGATGTAGCAAATGAGAACACAAGACTTAGCTATGAAAATGATTTATTGAAGATAGATCTGATGCACACTCAAAATGACTCCAATGTACTGATGAGGCAAAAAAAAGTCTTAGAAAGAGAACTAGAAACTGCAAATCAACATAAAGAAAAATTCAAGAAAAGCTCAAAGGAACTTGGCACCTTGCTGAAGAATTAAAAACCTAAGGGTGACACTTCTGGAATTGGCTTTGAATTTGGTGAAAGCTCTGGTACTGCAAATACTCAGGATCATAGCAAACCGGTAAGGCAACCTAATACTTATAAATTCAATGGAAAATCCTTTAACTGTAATAAGTATGGTCATAGAGAAAATGAATGTAGATCTAGAAATTATCAGAATATCAACACACTCACTGGTCAATGTTCAAAATGCAACAAAGTTGGTCACAACTCTGAGAAATTGTAGAATGAATGTGAGATGTTATGTTTGTGGAAGATTTGGACATTTATCTAATCAATGTAGAACACAAACTGACATAGGTTATGGGAAAGCTATTTAGAAGAATAATGTGACTTATTATGCATGTAACAAGATTGGACATATTGCAAAATTTTGTAGAAGTAAAGGATCACCGATAGACAATAAAAGTTCTAGCTTGAAAGGGAAAGAAAAAGTTGAAGAGTTAAAACAAGAATTCTCAAAATAATGGATTAGAAAAGCTGATCTAAATGTTGGGAATACTCCTCCACCGGTAGAAACAATCAACACTCCACCAATAGAACATAGTATTACTCCACTGGCAGGAAGTTCTTCATCTAATTGAAGAAAGTTTCCTTGAGGGTTTGGTAATCTAATGACACATGTGCTATTATTCCCTCAGTTAGAGATGAGAAGTTGGAAATTACTTCTTACCGGCAGACAATGTTAAGTGAATACTTAACTGGCATGCATTAAATGTGGTAGATGGCAAATAAACACTATAAATTTGTGGTTTTGGCTCCATTTCATTTCACCATGATTTCAAACACTCTAAGAGTGCGAAATTTGCAAAGCTAAGGGATTTCGAGCAAAGAGGCTAAGCACTTCAAGCAATCAATCCATCCAAAGGCAAAAAAAGGTATTTACAATCATGGCATCCACCTCTGCACTTGAATATATAGAAAACCCTACTATAGTCAAGGTCATAAAATGCCCTAGGCTCGTGTTTCAACTAGTTTCCAAGGTAGCAAAGAAAGATGACACTGTAGGTGCTTTTTCTCAAATTCCAAAAGGAGTTGTGTATGCTGAAGACCTAAGAATTTACATTCACTATAACATAGAGGAATTAGGAGACGAAGAGATCAAAACAATGTATAAATCTTTCATATGTGATATTTTCAGAAATGTGAAACCGGAACATAAAATCATTGAAACCCTAGGATTTACTGAAATCCTTTGCATTCCGGAATTTCCCAAGGATGTGATTAGGATAGTCTTAAGCAAGGTACATGGTGAATTTTTCTGGTTAGATGTAATTCACAAAATCACTAGGGAAGTTGTGAAAGCTATCACAGGGTTACCATCCACTAGTAAAAGGCCAGACAAGACTAAAAAGGTCTCCAATGACCTAGTTATGAACCTAACTGGTGCAACATCCGACAGAAGGTCCTTGAGGGTAAATGATGTAACAGATATAAATGTGAGATTTGTTAGCATGATTTTAGGGTATAAAGCTACTCATGCAAATAGACTCAACTTTGTTTCAAGTTGATGCATTAAAAGTGCTTATGATATGGTTACAAATAATGTGAAGATTGATATATGTGAGTGGTTGAAGGATGAGTTAATTGACAAATTACGCAAGATTAAGAAGGATAAGAAAGGAACTTTTAGGTTTGGTAATCTGCTTGTATGCTTGATGCTACACATAACCAAACAGGTTCCCGGTATAGACTACAAAGAACTTGGATTTGATATACCAGTAGGTAAACAACTAACATAACTATTCAACAATATGGGAGAAGATAAGGAAAACAATATCCATGATTACTTTCAAGCACTTAAGGCCAAAATGAAGAGGAGAATAAAATTATCACAAAATATTGTTGACAAATACAAGGATGATATATGTTTTGTAATAAAAAAGGATGAGATCTAGATGGAAGTAGTTGTCCCTAAAACAATCTGGGTAATAGAGATGGGTTATGAGAATGATGATCATATAGTTAAGACTTATGCTAAAGCACTTTTGGAAGCTCCAAACAAACCAAAGGAAGAAGTATTTGGTAGTGCTGAGACCATAGAAAATCAAATACAATCTAAGAAAAGGTTGAAAAAGGTTGAGGCAATTGTGAGAAGAGGCTCTAGACAAGCAAAAGCTATTAAAGAAGATATGCTGAAGCAAACTGGTATCACTGCGGATGAGTTAGCAGCCCCATAGCTTGAAACTCACCTATCATCAGTAGGAACTTCTTCAGAGAGTGACATTCCTGTAACTTTCAAAAGAGTTATAAGGAAAAGAGATCCTTCACCGGCAACCACACCTTCACCTAGAAGGACTAGACAGAAACAACAAGCAGTGAGATCTCCTGTTAGAAAGACAACACCAAAGAAAAAGTTGACACCCAAGAAGAAGAAGAGAACAAAACAAAATTTGGCTCCTCTTGACATACTGCTAAATGAAATTATAGAGGAAGGAACTTTGAAGAATATAGAGAAATTGTATAACACTTTGACTGCAGATGAAAAAGAAAAAGTAGAAAATAGTGTTATATTGCATATGGACATGTATAAGAAATTTTTTATGGAAGTGATAGATGATGTACCAGATGAATTGTTCAAAAGACTAGAAGCAAGAAGACAAGTTGTAATAGAACTTGACAAGAAAATCAAGATAGAAAAGTTACTAGTTGTTTATCTAGTAAACTCACCTAAGGAGATAGATGATTTAATTGTTGAAGCCAATTGGTTAGTATTCTCTACTGCACACCGACACATTGCATTAATGGTTGGAAGGGTCAATGAGGTGACTGAAGAAACATAAACTGGATGGGATATATTACTAGTTGAAAATGAAAAACAAGAAGAATACAGGAACCCCAAACCAATAAAGGTATATCAAAAGAAAAGAGACAAAGGAAAAGGAAAGGTTGGTGGACCTCTGAGTATTAAAGTAAAAGACAACTTACCCCCACCTACTCTTACATCACCGGTAACAATAACTATAGAAGATCAACTGGCAGTTGAAAGTATGGATGTAGAGGATGTCAATCCTAATCCTGAAGTCTTATATACAATAGATGTTGATACACAAAAGATCAACTTTGTGGTAGACAAAGATACAACTGGTAAGACTGAAATGGCTAGTGAGCCACCGGTAGCTGAGCAAACTAATAACACACAAAAGAAACTGGCATATGAAAAAGAGCAACAGGTAGGAACTTAGACTGAGATAGAGCAACAAGAAGAGGAACAGAAACAAGAACAGGTTCATGAGGAAACAGTGCCACCGGCAACTAGTGAAGTACACAAACCATTGCTTAAAGAAATGCAAACACAGACTGACCTACAAGAGGTCACAACAAGCTTGGTTACTTCCTCCACCGATGGAATTCAGAATGTTGGTTCCTCCTCAGCAGGCCACAAACCAACAAATGTAACTGAAGTACTTTTGGATTCAATCAAAAGGATAATAGATTGTAGTTCATAGGCTTATAAAGCCATAGATGACACAATCCCAATTTTGTAGGTAATTTCTCCTAACTATAATATAGACAATAAATATTCTTTAGGACAACTTGATACTTTGTGTAAATACATCACTGAGAACATAGTGACCATTGAAAAAATAAAGGAAGAGACATTGAAGGACAAGGTAGAAATTGAAAAGCAGAAATTCTTTGAAGATCAGATAAAGAAGTGCACTAGAGATTTTGACACACTTCTACCGGAATTGTGTAACTTATTGAAAGAGTACAAAACTCTATACAAAGACACCTGCAAAACAAACTTTTTGATAGCAGACGTAGATAAGAAGATGAGAAAAGTACAGGATGAAATCAATAAACTTGCAGATAATTTTGTTAACTCACCTGATACATTATCAGTTTTTGAACAGAAGATAACAACTTTTGAGGAAGAGTTACTTAAATTAGAAAGAGAAAAGGAGAGAATAGTAAATAAAGCAAAGAATTTGAGACTAAAATTGAGTCCAAGATTGGACTATCTAGCATCATTATGGAAGGAAATATCTGAGGCACTAATACAGGGACAAAAAACCACTGGCAGAGCATATGCAGCACCTCTCCGATACAGTTAAAAGAACAAAGACAACAATAAGAGACAACAAGATGTTTATGGAGAGTATAAACTTGATTTTGGCAGAGCTTTTTCAAATTGTAACTACCTAGTTACAAGGTTAAAACTACAAACTCTACTAACATATTGACAACCTTTATCATTGATTGCAAAGAGGGAGTAGTGGTATCCGAAAATTCAATATCACAGGAATTATATGCTCAAGGGGAGCACACCTTTTTGGATACACTTTTGAAATTTCTCATGAGTGTTGCCATCAATGCCAAATGGGGAGATTGTTGGCATATGCACACTCCAATTAGACATTGTAGGTGATTGAAGGTTTTGTCATTGATGACAACCTTAAAATCCTATGGCACTGGCAAGGCATTACACCGACAAGATAGTTCACCACCATCAATGATCAGACTCTACACCGGCACTCAGACCACCGACACCGGCACAGAGAAAGGAAGTATGCCGACACAGAGGCCAACAGAATTTTTGTTATATTATATTTTTTTTCTTATTGTAAAAAATTTGTAAAGCCAACTTGGCAAGTTGTAAAATGACTCTTATATATAAGAGAGATCATTGTAGACATTTAAATAGAAGTAGTGAGCGAATAAGAAAATATATAAGGCGGACCTATTGTGTGAAATATAGGTTAAATGTTTTATGTAAAGAACAGAGCAGAAACCGGTACTGGATCTGGTATTATAGATGCTATTGTAAAGCAGTACAAAGATATTGGATTTGTATAATCCACATTGTAAGTCAGTGAGACTTCCCATTGAGAAGTGAGCTCTAGGCAGTTGGCCTTCCTGCATGTGCATGCCTCTCTTGTAAGTAATATTCTCTTATTGGCCAGTAAGTGGATATTGTGGGTCACAAATCCCACCGAGGTTTTTCCCACACTGGGTTTCCTCGTTAAATCCTTGTGTTATGGTGTGATTTTCATGTGGATGCTTTTAATTCTATTTATTGCTTTATTTCTTGCATACCGGTACACTGTTATAATATATTCTACATGTTTTAAGTTAAGAAATTATATTCACTGGTTAGATACTGATTCACCCCCCGCCCCCTCTTAGTATCTATGGGATTTCTAACACCTTCTTATCCCACATGACCAAGTGGGGATGAGAAGAGATTCATGGGATAAGGAAAGATAAAAGACAAAGGCTTATCCCACGTGGGTTGAGTCTATGCTAATGTGGTGCGGGATAACAAAGAAAGAGGAAGGCTTCTTGAGAATAACAAAAGCTTATCCCGTGTGGGTAGAACATGCATGAGGTTCAATGGCTCTGAGAAGCCTGATAGTCCACCTAGGTGTTGACCAAGTCTGACCCAATGATGTGGCATGTACAAAGCGAATCAGAGGAGACCTGTCGAAATGATGAAAGGATAATTTTTTGATAGAATTGAAGGTTTTGGTTGACTTTGCATCCATTTCTACAAGATGATAGACTTAGAGGTCCACTTGGACAATTGACCAGGATTGACCAAGTGACTTGGATGTTGAATAAGAAGATGTCTGCATATCGATAGGCATAATGATCTATGTAGAGGTTGACCGACCTTGACCATTTGATCCGAACAAAGAATATGAAGACATAAGGCTCTCTGATGAATAGAAAATGAATTAGATTTACAGAAGTCGGTGTCGATGGATTTCACTATGGTAATTGTTGAACTTTACAAAGAGGATAGAGAATGCATTAATGGTGATTGAGTTGCAGATGGTTGATGGGCTCAAGGAAATTGACAAGAGGAAAAATCAAATCTGTTAGATAGATTGGGGTTGCTAAAAACAACAACCTAGTATAGAGAATGATCAGAAGAAAGGTTGGATGCATTTACTATAGATGGAAAGTATGAGATCATATTCAGGACAGAGAGGGAAATATCTAGAATTGCAGATCTCCAATAAAACCAACTTGAATAAAATATTCAAGATTGTTGTAGAAGAAAAATTTGTTGTATACAGAGTCAATCCAATCCAACAGTAGCTGTGAATATGATTGAACATTGGTAGGTGTGGCCATTGAGATAGTGACTAAGGTAGAAACAAAGATATCTCCAGTAGTTGATGAATAGTTGGTGTTTTGAGGTGTGTTGTTGTGGTGAAGTATAGAGTGTTTTGCTGCCAAGAGAAAACAAATCAAGAACAAAGCAATCTGGAGAGTAATGTTGTAGCAACGAGAAGAAGACAATTAGAAAAAGGGAGAAAAAATAAACAAAGGAAGAATACCAGCAGGTAGAGAGAGTCATTCTCAAGATATGAGAATTTTGTAAGTGTTAGCGAATTCATTGTAATGGGGCTTTATCATTGCATTGTAAACTTGAACAATCATTATATTTCTTTGAGTGGGTGCTCAAAGAAAGGCTAGGTTATCCTTTGGGTAGGTGCTCATAAAATTAGGGGTTGGTGCTCCTTGGGTTGGTGCCCTAAATATTGTAAACTATTATTTACTGTGATGTTGGATTGGAGCAGTAGACTCCAACAGCTATTCTCATCGAGGTTTTTCCCACATTGGGTTTCCTCATACATCTGGTGTTTTGTGATGTGCTTTTGTGTGTATATTTATGTTTGCATTACATCCTTAAAATTTGCACACTAATCTTAAAATTTTGAAATACACTGATTCACCCCCCTCATAGTGTCCATTTGTGTTCTTCAGATCTGCTAAGGTTTCTCCATTGTGTAGATGAGTATGAAAGCCAAGACATGGATTTCAATGCGTTCGTAGAAGTTGTGGATGGAAAGGATACTATGTTTGGGAATGAGGTAGTTTAGCTAAAAACAAATAAGATCCGCAAATGATTGGTAGCATCAAAGAGTTTGTTTGATAGAAATGATAGTCAATCCATGAATCCAACCCTGTGTTGGTATTTTGGTATGGTTTTGTAATTGATGTCAACACCTACTAAACACTTATCAACTCTGGCACTTTGGAGAATCAGCAACATTCATCGACAAGCAAGTGACTCATGAAAAGTCACCGGTATCTGGTACATCAACAAGATATAATGATCACCAGCACTTGGAATAGCATGAAAAACACTTGGTAATGTCGAAGACATCATTTGGACATCTTGTCTTGGAGAATTGTTTATTGGTATATTCATATTTACATATTTGCTATTACCGACAAATAGGTCTAGGTTACATCGGTAGGTTTATCTTTTCTAGATCAGCACGACACACTATGAAGATGATTAATTATTGTTGTAAATGCATTAAGCTAACATGTTCAATCAGTTATTGCATCAGATATTGTATTGTTTGTAAAATGTTTTTATTATAATATCTTGTAGAGCCGACCTACTAAAAATGGTCTTAGGTTATGGTATAAATGTAAGATCTTATTTGAAGATCAAGTGTGGAATGTGAAAAAGGATTGTGTGAAGGTATATGTGAGAATAAGAAGAGCTATACACACAGACATCATTTGAAGATTGAAGGAGGGTTTTTGTGAAGACAATCAGAACTACACCGGTACTGAATCCAGCATATGAAGATGCTATTTTGTGTAGTACATTCTTATTGGATTTAACCATCCAACTGTAGTCAGTGTGACTCCCATTTTGTGATTGAGCAGTGAGCTCTAGGTGCTTGGCCTTTCTGCATGTGCAGACCCCATTTATGTACACTTACTATCTACAGTAGTATCATCTGATTGTGGGTAAGGTTTCCCACCATGGTTTTTCCCTTTACAAGGTTTCCATGTACAAATATTGATGTTATGTGTTGTGGATGACTTTGTCTTTATGTTTCATGCACTAATCCTTGCCGGTGTAGAAATTAACTGTTAAAACTGTCTACTGGCATATTGAATTGGTTTACCGTTATTAAGCATTAAGTTGGTTAAGTTATTTTTGGTTTGAATTTATTAGACAACTGATTCACCCCCCCCCCCTCTCAGTTGTCTCAAGGACCTAACAGTTGGTATCATAGAGCATAGTCCTCTTTTACAGAAGTTTAATAGCTTGAGGAGATCCAATATCTACTAACTATTTCAGGAAGGACAGTCCTAAACTTGATGGAACCAACTATGGCGTATGGAAGATCAGAATGGAGACACATCTAAATTGCATTGGAAAGGACATCTGGGATGTTACAAAGAATGGTTATACTACTCCTACTCAGAGTTAGCCCACTCCACGCAACTTAACTAAAGATGAGGAAATTGATTGCAAAGTAAGAGAAGCACTTTTGAGCGCATTATCAGATCAACAAATCATGGGACTATCAAATAGGTCTACTGCTAAAGCTATTTGGGATAATTTGGAAACACTAAATGAAAGAGATTCCATAGTCAAAATTACAAAACTTGAAAGCTTCTGGGTCAGGTATGAACATCTAAAAATGGAAGAAGATGAAAGTATTTCTGCTTTTATGGAAAGAGTAAATGAGATTGTTTTGAGTATTAAATGTTGTGGAGGAACCTTAAGTGAGGATGAAATTGTTTCAAAAAATTTAAGAGGATTGCCACTGGCATATAAAATGAAAGTCACTACTTTAAATGAGTTAAGAATAATGCCTAATACATCAGTAACTAGGGATACATTGATTGGGAAACTTTCATCTTTTTAAATTGAAGAATTTGGTCTTGTTGCTACTATAAAGTCAGATTTGGCCTTTAAAGCATCAACATCATCTACTCCATCATTTGATAATTTTGATGGAAAGCCTTTTATGCAAGAGAACTTGAAGAAAGAAGGAAAGAAAATGAAGAACTTGAAGCACTATTTGCAAGGAAAATGCCTAAAGGTCTAGTTGGAAGTAAGTATGAAGGTAAAGCACCCTTTAAATGTTTTAACTGCAATAAGATTGGCCATATGGCTTCAAGATGCCCTGATAGACATGCTAGACTAAGAGAAGAAGCTATAAGAACATACAAGCCTAACCCTGAATATCAGAGATATAGATTTAAGAAGAATAAAGACAAATCTTGTTACATTACTAATGAAGGTGTGACTGATGATTCTGATGAGGATCCGATAGACAATAGATGGGTTTTTGTTGCTATAACAAAAGATCAACTGGCACCTACTACTCAACCAATAAAATAGGCCTTGGCAGCTAAAGTTGAAGTAAAGGATGAATGGATCATTGATTCTGGATGCTCACATCATATGATAGGAGACAAAGGTAAATTCTTGAACTTTCAAGAATACAATGGAGGCTTAGTGAGATTTGGAGATGACAAAGCTTGTTTGATCAAAGGTAAGGGTACAATATCTCTTGATGGTAAGCATAACACTGACAATGTTTACTATGTCAAAGGATTAAAGCATAATCTTTTGAGTGTTGGTCAATTAGTTGAGAAAGGATTTCAGTTACAATTCAAAAATGGAAAATGCAAAATCATGAATAGAACTGGTTTGGAAATTGCAACCGGTAATCAGACTAGAGGTAATATCTTTCATTTGAATAACAATGAAAAGACATGCTTAATTGCACATATTGATGAAAGTTGGTTATGGCATAAGAGACTTTGTCATGTAAACTTTGATTGCATGGTGAAAATCAGTACTATTAATGCAGTTAGAGATTTACCTAAAATTGTCAAACCTCAGAATACAGTATGTAAGGAATGTCAATTTGGAAAACAAGTTAGGGCTAGTTTCAAAAGTATTCCAAATAAATCCAATAATGCTCTTGATTTGATTCACACTGATTTATGTGGTCCAACTAGAACTAAAAGCTTACAAGGTGATAGATATTTCATGCTATTCATTGATGACTATTCTAGAATGTGTTGGGTTACTTTTCTTAGAGAAAAATCAGAAGCACAGGGAAAGTTCAAACTGTTCAAAGCAATGGTAGAAAATGAAACTAGTAAGAAAATCAAATGTCTAAGATCAGATCAAGGAGGAGAATTTACATTTAAGGAGTTTAATACATTTTGTGAAGTAAATGGAATCAAAAGACAACTATCAACACCTCAGACACCACAGTAGAATGGAGTTGTTGAAAGGAAAAACAAAACTATCTTGGATGCAGCAAGAAGTATGTTATAAGAAGCAAACCTACCACATGTATATTGGAGAGAGGCAGTCAGTAGAACAGTCTATACATTCAACAAAGTTCACATCAAAGGTGAAACCGGTAAGACCCCTCATGAACTATGGTTTGGTAATACTCCTACTCTTAAATATTTTAAAATTTTTGGAAGTAAATGTTATATCAGAAGAGATGAGTATATTGGAAAATTTGATCCTAGAATTGATGAAGGAATATTTCTTGGTTATTCATCTAAGAGAAAGGCATATAGATGTTTTAACAAAAGATTGCAAAAAATTGTTGAAAGTACAAATGTAAAGATTGATGAACAATTCAGAGGAACTTCAAGGTATATAGACTCTGAACTGACAACATAAATTTTGACAAATGAACCTACACTAAATCCACAGGTATAGAATGAAGATCCAGTTACCCCAGTATCATCTAAGGATTCCACAGTAACTGAGGAATATCAGCAAACAAAAACACCCCTGTATGTATGACTAAATCATTCTGAAGATCAAATAATTGGAAACAAGTTTAAAGGAGTTATGACAAGAGGAAGATTGGAAAATGAAGAGGTATGTCTTATTTCTCAAATTGAACCATCATCAGTTAATGAGGCATGTGAAGATAAATTTTGGATTAAAGCTATGGAAGAATAATTAAAACAAATTGAGAAAAATAACACTTGGACACTAGTTCCCCGGCCTAAAGATAAAAATGTAATTGGAACCAAATGGGTATTCAGAAACAAACTTAATGAAGATGGTAAGGTTGTCAGAAATAAAGCAAGACTAGTATGTAAGGGATATTCTCAGAAGGAAGGAGTTGATTACAATGGAACCTTTGCACCGGTAGCTAGAATTGAGGCAGTCGGATTATTTTTGGCTTTTGCAGCATATAAGAACTACAAAGTATATCAAATGGATATTAAATGTGCATTTTTGAATGGAGATCTTGAAGAGGAAGTCTACATTGAACAACCTGATGGATTTTCTTTGACAAATGACAATGATATGGTTTGCAGGTTAAGAAAAGCTTTGTATGGATTAAAACAAGCTCCAAGAGCTTGGTATGCAAGATTGGATAAGTATCTTTTAAAGATTGGTTTTTGTAAAGGGAATGTAGACAACAATTTATATTATAAAGTGACTAATGATGACATCTTGATTATAGAAGTATTTGTTGATGATATAATCTTTGGAGGAGAAGATGGATTATGTAAAGAATTTTCTATTAAAATGCAGCAAGAATTTGAAATGTCTATGATTGGAGAAATAAAATTCTTTTTAGGATTGCAGATTTCATAGAATGATAAAGGTATATTCTTGAGTCAATCCAGCAAATTATCACTAAGGGATGAATCTACACCTATTAATCCAACTAGATACAAATCTATGATAGGAGGTTTACTATATTTGACACAAACCAGACCTGATATTATGAATTTAGTATGTATTATTTCAAGATTTCAAAGTAATCCTAGAGAAAATCATGAATTAGCAGTAAAAAGGATTTTTTGGTACTTACAAGGCACTATAAATCTTGGATTATGGTATCCTAGAGATGAAAAATTTGAATTATGTGCATACATAGATGCAAATTGGGCAGGAGATGTGGATGATAGAAAAAGAACCACCGGCGAAGCATTCTTTCTTGGAAATAGACTAGTTTCTTGGTTGAGTAAGAAACAAAGTTGTACATCTTTATCAATAGTAGAATCAGAATATGTTGCAGCAACAACTAACTATACACAAGTACTATGGCTTAAGCAAATGTTGAAAGACATAAAGGTAAAATGCAAGGAACCTATTACTATCTATTGTGATAACACTGCAGCAATTGATATATCTAAGAATCTAGTATTACATTCTAAAACCAAACATGTTTCTATCAAACTGAATTTTCTAAGGGAAAATGTTGAAGCAAAGGAAATAAAACTGGTTTATGTTAATACTAAAGAGAAGATTGTAGATATCTTTACTAAACCTCTTCCTAAGGAGACTTTTGAATATCTCAGAGATCAGCTTGGGGTCATACTCACACTAGTAGAGACTTAGGAAGTTGATGATTGTCATCAACTGGCAGAATTAACAAAGAAATTTTTTTTTTCCGGCTTTGATGGGAAGCTACTTCTTAGGGGGAGTAGTTGGTATACTAAATTGATTGGTATTTTGTATATGAACTTGGTTTTGTTGTAACTTTGGCATTTGGTGTCAAAGGGGGAGAGATTGGTATGGAAAAACATAAGGAAAACACATGTTGCTCCCAGGGGGAGAGATTGTTGTTTGGGAGAGATTATTACTCTTTGTATCTGTATTTTGATTTCTGGTTATGATCTCTTTTTGGAGATTGTTGGTTTTTGGTATTTGGCATTTCTATTTTGGCACTTTGATGGTTTTTCCATCTTGTGTTGCCATCAATGCCAAAGGGGGAGATTGTTGGTATTTTGGTATGGTTTTGTCATTGATGTCAACACCTAATAAACACTTATCAACTCTGGCACTTTGAAGAATCAGCAACATTCATCGGCAAGCAAGTGACTCATGCACAGTCACTAGTATCTAGTACAACAACAAGATATAATGATCACCGACACTTGGAATAGCATAGAAAACACTTGGTAATGTTGAAGACATCGTTTGGACATCTTGTCTTGGAGAATTGTTTATTGGTATATACATATGGAAAACACTTGGTATGGACATCTTGTCTTGGAGAATTGTTTATTGGTGTATACATATTTGTTGTTTTTATTGTAGTATCTTGTAGAGCTAACCTACTAAAATTGGTCTTAGGTTATGGTATAAATGTAAGATCTTATTTGTAAGATCAAGTGTGGAATGCAAAAAAGGATTGTTTGAAGGTATATGCAAGAATAAGTAGAGATATACACACAGACATCATTTGAAGATTGAAGGAGGGTTTTTGTGAAGACAATCAAAACTACACTAGTACTGAATCCAGCATATGAAGATGCTATTTTGTGTAGTACATTCTTATTGGATTTAACCATCCAACTGTAGTCAGTGTGACTCCCAATTTGTGATTGAGTAGTGAGCTCTAGGTGCTTGGCCTTTCTGCATGTGCAGACCCCATTTATGTACACTTACTATCTGTAGTAGTATCATCTGATTGTGGGTAAGGTTTCCCAACGTGGTTTTTCCCCTTACAGGGTTTCCACATACAAATATTGGTGTTATGTGTTGTGGATGACTTTGTCTTTATGTTTCATGCACTAATCCTTACTGGTATAGCAATTAACCATTAAAACTGTTTACCGGCATATTGAATTGGTTTACCGGTATTAGGCATTAAGTTGGTTAAGTTGTTTTTGGTTTGAATTTATTAGACAACTGATTCACCCCCCCCCCCTCTCAGTTGTCTCCATGACCTAACACCCTGGTCCACAAGGAAGACTTAGAAGAGGTAAATCTAGGGGCTAAATCATCTTCCAAGAAAGTTTATATTGGCAATAAAATCAGTCCACAGATTAGATCTATGTTGGTATCTTTATTGAGAAAGTATAAGCATGGTTTTGCCTAGTCCTATGATTATCTAAAATCATATAGAGAGGATCTATTCCAACATGAAATATCTTTATATCCTAATGCAACATTTTAGGAAAAAGCAGAGACCAATTAACCTAATGCTCAAACCCAAAATACAGGAAGAACTATGAAACTTAGAGATGGTGGAATCATTAAACCAATTAAACATTCTTCTTGGGTCTCTAATTTAGTTCCTATCGGAAACAAGAATGGTGACATAAGGTTATGTGTGGACTTTAAGAACTTAAATATGTAATCACTCAAGGAAAACTACCCTCTCCCAAACATGGAGGAAATTTTACAAAAGGTAACTAGCTATGAGTTGCTCTTTATGATAGATGGATTCTCAGGCTACAACCAAGTCAAGGTAAAAGAATCTGAACAGTCTAAGACTACTTTTACTACTCCCTAGGAGACATATGTATATGTGAGAATTCCATTTGGATTAATCAATGTTGGAGCTCCTTTTCAAAGATCTATGGATGTAGCATTGATATCATTTTGGTAGTGTATCAAGATGACTTAATTGCATTCTCCAATAAAGTAGAAGAGCATTTCTTAAACCTTGAGAAGGTGTTCATCAAGGCCTTAGAATATGGTATATCTCTAAATCTTAAGAAGTTTAATTTTGTTGTGATTGAGGGTAAGTTACTAGGCCATATTGTATTAAAGGATGGGATTAGGATAAGATACCTATCCCAAAGACTGTGAAGGCAATACAGTCATTCTTTAGCCAAATAAACTTTATCCATAGTTTTATCTCTAATTTTGTTGAGATTGTCAAGCCTATTTAAAAAATATTGCAGAAAGGAGCCAAGATTGATTGGACTATAGAAGATTTGGATTCTTTCCTTGCTATTAAGTGGGAAATTAATGAATCACTAGCATTGAAATATCTTGACTTTAGTAAGCCTTTTCAAATCTTTTCTTTTGCCTCATTCCACACTATTGTAGTTGTTATGGTTCAAAAGAATGATGAAAGATATGAACAAGCCATTGCTTTCTACAACAAATCACTTCAAGTTGTAGATTAAAGTATGACTTGGTAGAGAAGCAGGTATATGAATTGGTGAAGGCAGTTAATAATTTTAGGCCTTACCTTGTAGGAGCCAAAGTTGTGGCATATGTACCCAATGTAGCAGTGAAAGACATTTTTGTTCAATCTGAGGTAACAAGGGGAAGATGCAGGTGGATAAATAACATCCAAAAGTTTAACATAGATATCCATATTGCAAAGTTGGTTAGAGGGATAGGCTTGGAAAAACTCATGTCAGAGGAGAACCTAGAGGCTACACAAGTAAATTTTTTGTCTACTTTGGAGGATAGTTTCCGCGACCTTCAACATACCCTTTGGTTTACAAATATCATTTTTTTTAGGTAAATGAAGTGCCCTGATGAGTTGACAGAAAGTTAGAAAATAACTTTGAAGTTACAGTTCCAAAAGTATGTTTTCATTAGTGGGAATCTCTACTATAGGGATAGGGATGGTATTCTATTGTTTTGTTTATATGAGCATCAAGCACAAATAGTACTAAAATATATGCATGTTGGAGAGTGTGGAGATCACTTCACAACAAATACTATAGCTCATAAGGTATTGAGGACCAGTTATTTTTGGCCTACTTTGTTCAAAGATGCTCATGCCTATGTTAGAAGGTGTGAACCATGTCAAAAACATTTACGTAACTCAAATATTCAAGATCTTTACCACTTAGACCTATTCAAGTAGAGGCTCCATTTTACCAATGAGGTATTGATTTTATTGGAGAGATAGCTGAAAGATCAAGTCGTGGACATAAATGGATACTTGTGGCTACTTATTACTTCACAAAGTCAATGGTGGCTATCCCAAAAGGGTAAGCAATAAGTAAAGTTGTTATTACTTTATTAATAAGTAATATCATCACCATGTTTGGGGTACTAGTGAGGTTAATAATGGATAATGCAGTGTGCTTGAGATATGAGGAATTTATTGATTCTTACAAGGCATATGGTATATGCATATCATATGTATCTCCATATCATCCACAGGGTAATGGGCAAGCCAAATGTTGTAACAAGAGTCATGAAGGTCATCAAAAAAACTATTGAGAATAATAAAAAGGCATGGGACTCAAAGCCAAAGATGGTAATATGGGCTAATAGAATAACAGTCAAGAAAGCTATTGAAAAATCACCTTTTGCACTTGTGTATGGGACACAAGTAAGGTTACGAGTAAGTAATATTCTACCTATCTATAGATTCATCCATGAAAATAATTGAGATATACCATAACCAATAAGTGAAATAATGGCCTAGCTTGTTGAGCTAGATGAGGTTAGGAGTGAAGCCTACAAGAATAACTTAAAGTTGCAATAGAAGAGAAAATATTTGTTTGACAAAAAGGCATCATACAGGAAGTTCAACATTGATAATTTGGTGCTGCTATAGAAATGAAGAGCTTAGGATAAAGGAAATCGTGGGTATTTTGAAGCCATATGGCTAGGCCCACACATAATTGCAAATAAACAAGGTGAAGAATCATATTTTTAGAAGGATATGAGTGGTGAATTATAGGAGTTGCCAGTGCATGGATAGTTCCTCAAGAATTTCTCTACTTAACATTCTCTCTATGCACAGTAGATTAAATCTTGTACATATGTAAATAATCCCTTATGTTTTTTTCTAGTTGGTCTACTCCTCCAAAGATTTTGGATTCTTGCTCTGATCTAGGAAATCAAGCATCCCCAACTAGAGTCACTATTGGGAGTGTCAAAATTTTGCTGATAGTTTTGCCCCTCTTTGTCTTCTAAGACCCCTAGGGTTAAGGTTTCTCCGAAAAACTTGGTAGGGTTTAAGCTTTATAAGCCTTAGTGAAATTCGCCTTACCCATTCTCTAATTTTTTTTTCATTAGCTATAGTGGGTTAATGTATCTTAAGTTATCTGCAAGAGGGTCTTCAATCATCTCGTGACCGGTCCCATGTGTTAGGTCTTTTGTATTGTGTTAGTTGCTTTAAAAACATGGAAGGTTGAATTTTATTTCTGCCTATGTTCCCATGTCCTAAGTATCCTAGTTCTTATAAATATCATGGCCCCATTACCCTCAACACAATGACCACATGTTAAATTTTCCACTTAAGCGATAGCCTAGGGCAGTTTAAGTTCAGTGGGATGGCGGGGTTCATGTCTTATGCCCTTCTTTGTTACCCCACAAGGTTAATTTTACACCTAATAGAGTATTATGGGATAACGTGATACATGCTATAAAAGAGAAAATATTACCCCACATGACCCCTCTGTCATGCAAATATGTCTAGCAGGATGATGAGATACAGGTAAGATGCATTGAATTAGATGGCCCCACAACCTCACAAGGATTGATCAAAGGTAAAAAATACTCAGCAGCTTGGCAGGATAGCATACACCACCAGGATAAAGATATCACCTTGCTACCCTGTGCAGGTATGATAGAACTTAAAATGTTACTACGCGCTAGTGGGATAAGGCCAATGTCAAGGGAGGAAATAGTCACACTGCCACCCCACCAGGATAAAAATAAAGAAGGAAATGCCCCATAGGTTAGTAGGATGTTTTTTAAGTACAAAGTTAATTTTACCTTACAGAGGTAAAAAGGCAAAGAAAAACATGATGCGGGCTAGTGGGATAAGAGTAAAGTAACTACCTTGCCACCCTATGACCCAGAAATGAAGAAAGTGATTGTCTTGTGGGTTAGCAGGATGAACAAAAGAAGAAAAGAAAAGGTAGCCCCACTACCCTACTAGCCGAACACAAGGAGGATAATGTCATCACGGGCTAGCGAAATGGAGAAGTTACAAAGGGAAGCCTTGTCCTTGCTAACTCGCAAGCTAGATGCAAAGATGATGATCGCATCACGGGGTAGCAAGATAAAGAAGGTAAAGAAAGAATAAGTATCCCCGCTACCCCACAACAAGATGGATGAAGAAAAAAAAACCCCGTTGGGTAGAAAAATGATGGAAATAATGAAGCCCTGCTATCCCACAGGGAGAAATATTATGCATGAAGGTGGATTTTTTTTTTAATCAAAGGTAGGACTTTAGAATACAAAGATAATTAAAGATAACAAAGAAGGAATCATGTGGCACCATGTCAGCTATCAAGAAGGTCAAAGAAGTAATCTTAGTCCTTCATTTGTAGATCAACAGTGGAGTTTGAATTTTGAAGTTGCAACTCACCAAGCTTGCATGTAGGAATTAATAGAAATCTTCCTGTGATCAATAAAAGCAATTTTGAGGATCAATTGTGCACCCTACATTCAAAGAGAGATTGAAGAGTGAGTCAAGGTGATTCAGAGAAACCCCCAAAGCTTCAAATTACATCCAAGAGTTATGAAAAATCATGTGATTGCCAAGCCTGTATCTCTATTCTTTTTGTGGAAGAATTAAGAAGTTAAGTAGGGTTTGTTCTTGAAATAGAACCATAATTTATTGACCTAGAATTATACTAGTGGCATGTCCAATGAAAGTGGCTACTTCCCTAGTTTCTCATAAAAACACCATGAAGGGAGAGGCTTCCACCAAATCAGAGATTACCCATGCCACTCCTATCATTATTCACCCAACTCCTGCCATCAACAATGATTCGGTCATTGTGCCTAACCCTCCCTCTATTGAGAAGACTCCTCCTAGTGTGGGATTAAGAAAAACTTCCTAATAAGAATCCTTGAAGACAAAGAGGAAGAGGGCACTAAAAAAGGTTCCAAGTACATCTTTTGAGTAGGAATTATCTACTGAAGAACCCATTCGCTCTACCCAATCTGATTCCCCACAACCAAAAAGGAGGGCTCCCACCAAGAAAAGTGTACTTGTATCATTTGAGAAAGTCACACCTACTGATTGTTGAATTAGATTCACAAGAGGAAACCCCAAAGACAAAGGGGATGAGGGCCCCTACTAAGAAAGTCATTTCCTCATCTTTTGAGCAAGCCCCAATTGTTGAGAGAAACACTCTTGTTATTGAGAATCCTCCCACCACTCAATTATTTTACTAACAACATTATCATCTTAGTAACTGATAGAATCAAAATTCTACTTCATGGATGAAGCAGACAATTGATGGAGAGGAGTGGAGGTGGAGAGGAGAAGGGGAATGGTCAGGCCTAAAATTCAATTTTTTTAGGCAGGAGAACTAGATCAGCAGTAGGACAACCTATAGTAGACAACCCTGGGAGCCCTCTAGAGGGGGAGAGTTCAAATGGTAAAGAAGATGATGCCCATTTGGATTCGATGAACCCAGGTGGGGGACCCAGATCACGCGAGGAGCGGATTGAAGTAGACAAGGGGAATGATTAGGTTCAAAATTCAAACTTGTTGGGCGACAAACCTGAAGCAACATCAGGACAACAGGTGACAAGCGGTTCAAGTAGCCCTATGGAGAGAATAGAATCTAAGAGGAAGGATCTCAAGGCCTCTTTGAATTTGGGAGACCTAGATGGGGGCTCCAAATCGAGAGGACCCATTGGTAAATGGTCCTCTCTGTTTGGCATCAAACCCAAAGGTAAGTCATCCTTATCTTTGGTTAAAAATACATCAAATATTTCTTAGGGAAAGTTTTCCATTTCCATTCCGGATCAAATTATAGATCAAAATATTGCTCAGATGGAAAACCCTGATAGGTAAATTCTTTGGGGTGAGACCTAACATTGAGGTTGTTCATGGATTTGTCAAGAGAAAATAGAATTTAAAAGGATAGGTTGATGTGGTTTCTATGAATAAAGGTTGTCTCTCCTTTTCTTTTTCATGTGAGGAAGATCGCGGACAAATCCTTTGCAATGGAACCTAGTCAATAGGTAAATATCTAATGTATATCCAGAAATGGTACCCTAATGCAGGTCTAGATGATAAGTTTGTGGTCCAAGTGTCAGTTTGGATAAAGCTACCTGGGCTTCCTATGGAATATTGGGAGGAAGATGTGTTTGCTGGGATAGCCAATGCTTTTGGGGAGATTCTTTCTATTGACTTGGTCACAACTTCTAGAAGAAGACTGATTTATGCTAGAATCTATGTAGGGGTTGGGCCTGAGATGGATATGCCAGAGGAAATAGAGATAGACTCAAAACTCGGCAAATGGATGCAGAATATTGTTTATGAATCAATCCCCTTTGCTTGTTTTCATTGTAAGAGAGTTGGGCACTAGGCTAAAAAATGCCCAAGCGATGTTGCCAAAACTCAAACCCAAATACCAAGATAGAAAATTCTTTGAAAGATTCTCCTTCTGATGGTTTGGATCAAGAGAAATAGTCCTAGGTTGGAAGAATAGAGGAGGTATTAGCCAGGGAAATGAAAAATGAAATGGAGAAAGGAGAGCAAGATAAGATCTCCTAGGAAAATGAGCAGGAGAAAAGTGGAAGGGATTCTAATGATGGAGAAAATAAATCATAAGACAACAATCAAAATAATCAAAAGGATATGACAGGACAAAACTTAGCTCAGAGTGAGAAACAGGATAGTAGTCAGATGGATAAGGGAAATAGTCAATCCAAAGACAATAAGGAAGAGGGAGACAATTTTAACTCAGAAGGAATTTCTTCTAGGTCAAAAAATGGAGTAAGCTGGATCCAAGATGCTCAACCTGACAATATCCTTGAGAAAGGGCTCTAGTAGATATCTTTAGCCTCTCCGACCCAAGTCAAGTTGACTTTTCCTAGGGAAAATGAACCAAGATGGGGAAATGAAGACGATATAAAAAAGGCTCTAGGAAAGAGTGGGATAAAGCAGGAGGAGGAAGAAGTTATGGAGGATAAAAGAAAGAACAAGAATAAAAAAATAATAATAATAGCAATAACAATAACACCACCACCAGAAATACTAGGGGATGTGGGGGCTCAGCATACATCACCTGGAAGATATTCAAATGCAAAGAAGAGGACCATGGAAAATAGCAAGAATTTAGTAGACGGAACTCAAAAAACCATCTTTGAGGCAGTTATTTCTAAAAAATCATGAAGATTATCTCCTAGAATATTCAAGGATTGAATAATCCTCACAAACATGATTTAATAAAAAGTATGATTAGAGACAAAAATCGGGATATTTTTTTGATTCAGGAAACCAAAATGCCTAAGGATAAGGTTGAATGTTTGAAAATGTTTAGTAATGGTGGAGTTAGTGGTGGCAGTTCAAAAGGGGCATTTGGGGGTATTGCTACTTTCTAGAATAAAAATAATGTAAAAGGAGAAGTGTTGATTCAAGATAACAATTTGGCTTGCATAAGATTTAAGCATTTGAAAGAGGGAACTTCATGGGTCTTAACTAATGTGTATGCCCCTAACACCAAAACCAGAAGAAGTGATTTCTGGAAAAGTTTATCCTTGCTTAGAAGTAAGTTTGCTAAAGATAGCTAGATTATTATGGGGGATTTCAATACCCCTTTGAGGGAAAATGAGAAAAAGGGAGGGAGCCAAACCAATCTGGACAATAGATTGGATTTGATGGAGCTCATCATTAATCATGCTCTCCATGATCTATATTTGCAAGGGGTTAAATATACCTGGACCAATAGAAGGAGTTGTGAAGACTTAATTCAGGTCAGACTGGACATAGCTTTAATATCTCTGGATTGGTTTAATTCTCATTTTTGTTCCTTATCTTCTCATATCAGGGCCGAGTCAGATCATTATCCTATATCCTTTATGGTTGATGCCAAGAAGGGAAGAAGACATTTCCCTTATAGATTTGAGAGAATGTGGACAAAACACCCAGACCTGGAAAGCAAAATCAAGGAATGGTGGCAGGTTAGAATTGAAGGAAATGCTATGTATAAGGTGGTCAAAAAGTTGATGTTTGTGAAAGAAAATGTTAAAAGATGGAATAAGGAGTCCTTTGGGAACATTTTTGTTTCCAAAGCTAACATTATCTTAGATCTAAAAGATATCCAGAATGAGATTTAGAATAATGGCTACATCAAGGTCTTTAGAGAGGTTGAAGATGAGATTCTCATGAAATATCATGACATTATAGCTAAAGAAGAAACATTTTGGAAAAAGAGGTCAAGAAATATTTGGTTGAAGGAAGGGGAGAGAAACACCAAATACTTTCTGTAGCGTCATAAATTGTACACACTCGCTAGGGTGGTACAATTTCACACCTAGTTTAGCACCCGCCTTAGTGCATTTTGCATTCTGCATTGCATTTCTCCTTAAGCACTTAATTAATCAAATTAATTAGGTCTAAGGTCCCATTTCATCATTCTCTACATCACAAAGTTGGGCCCTTTCACTAAAGCGCGCCCTTCGCATTTTATTCCTTCAATACATCACTTAATCAAAAACCCTAATTAAGTCCTATTCCGAACTTGGGGGCTTGGTTTCGGGGTCAAAACATCTCGAAATCACCTATAACTTTGGGATTCTCTCTAAAATCATCATATCCGATGGCCCTGAAAATTTGGTGAAAAGTTGTCGGGATCGTGGCACCCGGTGCACATGGTCCCGGACATTTTTCCCGAAATTTTAGGAGCGCGATCCAATCATAAAATAAAGCTTAACCCCAAGAAATTGGCGGGATATTCAATCTCTAGGTCGGCCAAAATATGAATTTACGATCTAGGGTTTCATACATAAAAGCTCTCTTTCCTCATTTGAAGGGATCGGATTTTTGTTTCCAGGAACTTCATAGGCAGCGAAAGAGTAGATCTTTGAGGACTTCAACATCTTACAACATCTTTCTATCAAGCATCTATCAAATTCATTCATCCACTTAGGGCTTGGAAGACATTGAAGAACAATAGGAGATTACCGACTGAAGATTGGCTTGTACTCCTCCCTTGAGGGTTGGGTATGATTTCGTATTGTTTTCATGTCTTTGCATAAGCTTTGATACATCATTTATTCATGCTTTAGATCACATTGCATCTTGATTTAGAGCATTTACATTATCATTTGCAAGCAATTAGGGTTTACTTTCTAGGTTGCTCTAGTTTGCTTTCTTGCATTTTGGACCTTGCACACACACTAGGTCTACACACACAATACATTTTACAAAACAACTTGGCTATTCGTGGAGGTGGAAATCACCAAAGTGGGGGTTTGACTAAGGGAAAACCCTATATAGCCGCCCCTCCCCCTTTTTCAGATATTATTGTAGGTTTCGGGATTCGGACGACGTCGTGGGATATAGATCTGGAGAGAGAAAGTTGGAACAACACTCTGTGTGAAATTGCAGAGTAGGAGACCGGGATAGGGGCACTGGGCACCCTGGTCCTACCAGGACAGGGGCGTTGGGCGCCCTGGTCCCTGGGATAGAGGCGCTGGGTGCCCTGGTCCTCTAGACAGACAGTTTGCAGACAGTTTTCAGACAGTGTTTCAGAGTGCAGAACAGTGGTTTCCGGTGCAGTTTTCAGGACAGTGGCGCCCGCACCCCCGTCCCGAACATTTTCAGTCTGATTTTGACTCCAGGTACATATCTGCATTCTTATTTTATCCTTACATTTACAGCTGTTCATTGTTTAATCTCAATTCTGCAATCTTGTTATTGGTTCATACTTGCATTTTGGGATTAGGGTTTGAACTTGCATTACTTAATCTTACAATTTCAACAAGGGAACATAAATCCTAATAGATATCCCGTGGCTCTCTCTTTCACCAAAAGAAGTAGCCAATTGTGCGATATCTCTAGGCTCTTTCGTATTCCGTAATGTGTGTCAAGAGGTAGGATTAGGGCATGTTAACCTAGTCTCGCTTTTTCCCCCACACATTTTGGTGAACCCGACGTGAATCTATCATTGCTTCCTCTTGCATTACATTTTTTAGATCTAGATCTAGATTTAGTGTGTTTTCATTTCATTTTCATTAAAAGAGAAAAAGAAAAAAAAGAGTGTGTTTCTTTGCATTGTGTGTTTAAATTTTATGCAATCTTTTCAAAATGTCAGATTTTTATTTGCAAAATGTTCATGCTTTTGATGATTATTATGAGTATAGCCAAGATGAATTAGATGAAGCTTTAGATGAGTTTTTAAACCCTAAGGATGCTAAACCTTCATTTTACCAAAAACTCATAAACCTTGTTACTATGCCATTTAGGTGTGATGAGAAAGATAAGTCGAATGATTCCTCTCAAGGATACATTCCTATCAACTCTTCCCCTGAATCTAGTAACATGGTTGTTTTCAATAATCCCCTCTATGAGGAGATGTCTCCTTTTGAATCAAAAGACAAACCTTTTAACCGATATGATCATGCTTTGTTGGATGATGCTCTTGATGACTTTGTGGCTTTGTCGAAACCTATAAACAAAAACAAGACCTCTAAATTGGTTAACATGATAAATTTGAATGAACATAATAAGCCTCTCTTTGAAGTCCAAGGTGCTTATCCTTCTCCCACCTTTCAAGTTCTTAAATCACCCCTCCTTACTGTCCAAGGGAGGTATGATCATGATTCCTTTCGTACCCCGAATAAACCAATCATCACTGTACAAGGAAGAAAACCTATAAGTCCTTACAATTATGCTAAACAAATAACTAGAGAGAGTTATCATGCGGTTGCCCATACTTATCATACCAGAAATAATAGGCAACCTAATCCTCCTCCTGTTATTCCAGTTTCCCTTCCTAATCCTCAACCAATTCTTCCTCAAGCTCCCCGTATTTCGCAAGTTATGGGTAAGGAATATGATCTCATAGAACAACTTAAAGCTACCCCTGCTAAGATATCCCTTTGGGATTTGATTCAAACTTCTTCCGCTTATCATGGAATGTTACAAGATGCCTTGAAAGATTTGAATGTTCCTCCACCGAATACATCTAGTAATATAGCATCTTTTGTTAACTCTGTGATGAATCCTAAAGCTCAAATTGTGTTTTCTCAAGATGAGTTGCCTACTAGTGAAATTCAACAACAATATGATCCCTTGATGATTGTGGTTATCATGAAAGACACTGCTATAAGATGAACACTAGTAGATAATGGCTCTGGTCTTAATGTGTGTAGCATTAATTTATTGCATAAGATGAATGTGGATACGTCTCTTATGGAGCCTGACTCTCGTCCCATTCGTGGCTTTGACAATGTGGCTAAGACTTCATTAGGTATCATCACCTTACCTCTCACAGTGGGACCTGTTACTTTGCCTACTCCTATTCATGTTATGCCAGGAAATTTAACATATAACTTGTTATTAGGGAGACCTTGGATTCACAGCATGCAAGCTGTCCACTCTACATTGCATAGACAAGTTAAATTCATTTATAACAATAAGACATACACTTTGATGGGTGATACTAATTTTCAAGCTTGTCTACAAACATCTAATTCCAAAGGAGAGTCTTCTAAGCCATCCTCGTCTAGTAATGACTCTTTAAACAAGAAACCTATCGCTGAGTCTTCGCTCTCTGATGATCAAAATCCTTTGGATGAGTCTGGAACTCCTGAAGAAGATCCTTCTCGACTTGAAAATACACATAAAAAGGATTTTGATCCTGAGAAGGTCCTCGCAGAAGATGATTGGGGATCTCTTGATTTTAACCCTACCTTTGTTGGTGAATATAAGGTTCCTTCTAGAGAAATTAAAATTGAAAAGAAGGAAGAAGCTGAAAATCATAAAGTTTAAAAGAAAGAAGAAACTAAAAATCAATCAACCTTACCTGAATCTATGAGTAATAATTTTGTTGCCGCTTCTCAAACTTCTTCTCCTCACATCAATAATTATGAAGAGTTTGATTCTTTGTCTTATGAAAAACCACCTTCCCTTCCTAAAATGGCTGATCGTTATGGTCATGGTTTTCGCATTTTCGCTAAGCATGGGTATCATGGAAAAGGTTGTGGTGCTCATGAACAAGGGATAAGAGTTCCTCTAGAGACTAATTTTCAACATCATGCCTTTGGACTTGGCTATAATCCCTGCAGACGTACTAAAGCTTCTAAAAGACCATGCATTAGTGTTAATGCTATCTCTACATCTTTATCAATACAACACCCTGAGTATATTGATGAGGATTCTTCGGGTGATTATGCTTTGGATATCTTCCCTACTGACGATGCTTTAGCTGAGTTCTTGGGAGCTTATGACACTCTTCCTCGTTATCATCACAATAGGGGACTCCCTTATTGTTTGAACACCGAAGCTTATTTTGGAAAAGAGATTGATAATGATGAGATTGTGAAAGAATTCCCTCAGTTAAAGGATACTCCTCAACAAAGTAATCTTCTCATAAGTGATACCCTTGATGTTAAGATGGATCCTTGCAACAAAGAGAAAGTCATTAAAATTGGGAAATGTTTGGATGAAGAGGAACAGAAACAATATGAAGAACTATTGCATGAATTCCCTGAGATCTTTGCTTGGGCATATTCTGACATGCGTGGTATAGATCCTAAGATCGTTACTCATAATATTGTCTTAGTTCCTGACGCTAAGCCCGTGAAACAAAAGATTCAAAAAATGAATCCCAAGGTGGCTCTGCTTGTTAAAGCTGAGATTGAAAAATTATTGGAGGCTAGATTTATCTGCCCTATTGACTATTCCCCATGGATTTCAAATATTGTCACTATGGCTAAACCAGATAACAAAATAAGGATGTGTACCAACTTTCAGGATCTAAATAAGGCTTCTTTAAAAGATGATTTCCCTCTTCCAAACATTGACATGATAGTTGATTCTACGGCAGGACATGCCTTGTTATCCTTCATGGATGGTTTTTCAGGCTATAATCAAATTTTAATAAACCCTCAAGATCAATTCAAAACCGCTTTCACCACTCCTTGGGGTACGTTTTGTTGGATAATGATGCCTTTTGGACTTAAAAATGTCGGTGCAACTTATCAACGAGCGATGACCCTTATCTTTCATGATTATATGCATAAGATTTTAGAGGATTATGTTGATGATATTTTAGCTAAATCCTTTCTTCGCATGGATCATGTTAAAATCCTCCGCCAAATTTTTGAAAGAATTCATAAATATCACATGCACTTGAATCCCCGAAAATGTGTTTTTGGTGTGGATAGTGGAAAACTATTAGGATTCATAGTTTCGCATTGTGGGATTTAGGTGGACACTAAGAAAATAGATGCTATTGTTAACATGCCACCTCCTCAAAATGTGTCTCAACTTAAAAGCTTACAAGGAAAGATTCAAGCTATTCGTAGGTTCATGTCTCAACTTGCAGATCGTACCTTTCCTTTTACTCAACTTCTTAAAAAGGATATCACTTTTCAATGGAATGAAGACTGTCAGCAAGCATTTGAAGATTTAAAAGTGTATTTGGCTAGTCCTCCTATTCTTCAACCTGCCGAACCTTCTAAACCCTTCCTTCTGTATACAGCTGCTTCTTCTCAGGCTCTCGCAGCATTGTTAGCACAACATGATAAAGATGGTAAGGAATGTCCGGTTTATTACATAAGTCATACCTTACTCGATTATGAGACCCGATATTCTGCGATAGAGAGATAATGCTTGGCCGTGGTGTTTGCGACTCAGAAATTGAGACATTATCTTTTAAATTCAGAAGTCCATGTCATAGTTAAGTTTGATCCTTTGAAGCATCTTTTCTCTAAAACTGATTTATCAGGACGTCTAGCTAAGTGGGTTATGATGTTAACTGAATTTGACCTTAAATTTGTTTCACAAAGAGAAATTAAAGGACAAGCATTGACCGATCACTTAGTTGAGGCCCCTTCACCTTTCTCCTTCCCTAACCCTAAGTCCTTTCCTGATGACTTCATTCTTTCTATAGAGAAAGATGAAACTTGGGAGTTATACTTTGATGGCTCTAAGTGTCATACGGGATCGGGGGCAGGTGTTGTTCTGATTTCTCCTACAAAGAAGTCCATTCCTTTATCATATCGTCTAAATTTCCTGTGTACCAATAACATTGCTGAGTATGAGGCTCTTATAGCGGGAATAAAAGCAGCCTTGGCTCTGAATATAAAACACATACATATCTATGGAGATTCGCAATTGATTATAAGACAAGTAACAGGAATAAAACAAGACAAATTATCACAATATAAAGATCTTGCTATCTCTTTATTACAAAATTTCGATTCTTATACCATGGAACCCGTTCCTCGAAAAGATAATCGACATGCGGATGCAATGGCATGTGTGGCTTCTCTAGTATCTTTAGAGGACCCTATGGTCGATCTTAATTTCGTTATTCACAATCTTATTTCTTCGGCTATTGAAGATGATTCTAGCTTGATAACATGTTGTGACTTTGTAGACTCAGATGAATGGTTCTTGCATATCGTAAGATATTTGACCGATGGTACCTTTCCTGATTCCGCTAATAGGAACACTAGGGCTAGAATCTGCAAGCTGTTTGCTAGATATATCATCCTTTCTAATGTTCTTTATCGAAGGGGTTATGATGGTCTTCTCCTTCGTTGTCTTAACAAGTCGGAAATCCCCGTTGCTCTTGAAGAGGCACATTCAGGTGCCTGTGGGGGGCATTTTGGGGGCAAATCCTTGGTTCATAGATTGCTTCGTATGGGATACTATTGGCAAACTATGCAGAAGGATTCCTTTTCATTTGTTAAGAAATGTCATCAGTGTCAACAACACAATAATCTGATTCATGCTCCTGCCCAAGAACTTCGTTCTCAAGTAGCTTCTTGGCCTTTCTCCGCATGGGGTTTGGATCTTATTGGAAAAATTTCTCCTCCTTCATCTCAAGGACACACCTTCATTATAACTGCAACAGATTACTTTACGAAGTGGGTAGAAGCTATTCCTCTTCGCTCTACTACTGCTGAAGTGATTTGTCAACTTCTAGAAAACATCATTTCTCGGTTCAGGATACCTTCTACTATAATCTCAGATAATGGGACATCATTTAAGAACAAGGACGTGAAGAAATTCCTCAAGAAGTATCATATCAAACATCGATTTTCTACACCATACTATCCTCAATCAAATGGTCAAGCCGAATCATCCAATAAGATAATTGAACAAATTCTTCGCAAAACCGTGAATAAGCATGGTAAGGATTGGAGTAACCAGCTGATCTATGCTCTTTGGGCCTACCGAATGAGTGTACGAATTTCTACAGGAACTACTCCTTATAATCTTGTTTATGGTGCTGATGCTATTATGCCCTTAGAATTAGAGATTCCATCACTTAGGGTTTCTCTCAAAGGTACAGTAGATGATGACTCTTATAGGGAACAATGACTTCAACAGCTTGAGATGCTTGATTAACAGCGTCTAAATGCTCTTGAGCATATTCAAGCATATCACAAAACTCTACAACAAGGCTATAATGACAAGGTTATTCAACGTTCCTTCTCAGTAGGTGACTTAGTCCTTTATGAGAATCAGCGCAATGTGAATGCCTTACCTGCAGAAAAGGGAAAATTTAGTCCTAATTGGCTTGGACCATATATCGTTATTGAGGATTATGGATCAGGTGCTTACAAAATAGTGGATGTAGAAGGTACGCCTCTTAAAGAACCTATTAATGCTATGCACTTGCGTAGATATTATGCTTAATTCTTCATTCTTCATCTATCTTCTTTTTCAATTCTTCAACATTGGATAATATGTTAGTATCTCTTAATTAAAGCAAAATAGAATTAAATGTTATGTTGTTTAATCTATATTGCTTCCTTCCTGACAAGCATGTCTTCTTACTTTATAGTTTGTCTTGAATTCATTAATGTAAATTGTAAAAGGTTTACATTTCTCATTATGCTAGCATATTATACAATGTCTTTATGTATTAAGTAGGATCGTATCATGTTGTGTTTAAATTCAGAATTAAATCACATTAGTTATATGATTCTTAGGCTTAATGCACATTTCTTCCTTATCATCAATGTAGTACTTGATTAAACATTTTAATTAAGTCACACATGTATCAATTTAATCATGGAGCATTGAGAAATCAATCACATGGAAGTTAAATTCTGAACATACATGTACATTTACCAAATGTATTAGATTTAATCAAAACAAAATATACATTGTTTTAAGCATTAAAGATAACACATTTGAGACAAAAGAGAAGCATGTATATATACATATATATGTGTGGATCGTATACAAATCTAGGTCACTGTACATCCAAAATGTGACCCCTCTTCTACATCATAAAATCATCTCCTATCCCTAGGGCTAGTGGTTGGAGAGTGTCGACTGGATGCTCCCTCCTGGTCTGGCCATGAAGGTGGACCCATGGGTGTGTAGCGCGATACAGATCGTGAGTGACTCCGAGAGGAACTCCTACGATCCCTATCCATAAGGATCGCGCGATAGGTGGTAGCCTCGGTCTGAGTCGCTGCTAGATCTCGCTGCGCCTGCTAGAGGTCCTCTGATAGGACTCTCTCTCTCTACCGCGCCTGCTGGAGGTCCTCTGATAGGACTCTCTCTCTCTCCCTCCATATATCTACCTGTACTCGGAATGGGAAAAATAAATCCTCATGCCGACCCGCATTCCCCTAAGGCCTATAGGCAATCTGTGAGGAACTGGGGATCTGTGCTATAATGGAAATGTCTGTGATTGCCTGCTGAATCAAGGAATACCATTCCTGCACATTAGCTGTGGCAGTAGAATAGATTTTTGTTAGTACCATTCTATATCATCAAAAAATTAATCAATCAATATAAAACTACTATACCTGGATCTCCCTCGCGCCAGTAGGGATCATGATATGGTAGTATCTGTGCCTGGGCACTACTAGGCTCCCCTCGCTCGCATACTCTATCCACGATGGGTGTAGGCTGGACGGTACTGGTGACAGGTCTCCGTATCGCCTCCTGTTCCCCCTGTTGGGGAATAAGAGGTGGATCCAGAGCTATGGTATCGTCTCCTGAATGGTGGGGAGCTGCATCTGACTCCTCCTCATCATCTCTATCCTCCTCATCCTCATCCTCATCCACCTCATCACCTGCATCCTCCTCATCCCCATCCTCATCCGCATCATCACCTGCATCCTTCTCATCCTCCTCTCTATCTGCATCGTCATCCTCCTCCTCGTCACTGGGCTGATCGCCTGTAGGTGGATCAGGATCTCCCACCTCCTCATGACCCTCTCCCTCCTCTGGCTCCTCTGACCTAGATCCCTCATCCTCATCTTGGTCTCCATGTCTCCATGGGCCTGGATAGCCTGTCAGATGATCTAGTGGAAAGATAGGACCTGGATATGATCTCATGAACCATGAAACATATCTACGCTGTGCTCCAAGCTCTGCAGAATAGTCGATGACTACATCCTGATCAGATCCCTCTAAGTCTATCATCTCAATATCATCTACCATCGGTCTCGCTACTACTCCAGGTCTAGGAAGGACCCGTGAGTGTCAAGTATAGATGGGCACATCGGCTAGAACACACTGCTCTAGTCTGAACTGCCTCCGTACTCGGTCAAAGTAGAAAGGGACTATAATTTGTGCATATCATCCTCGCAGTAGGCGGTTCCTCTGTAGGCATGCTAACTGTCTCTCCATACCATCCCATCTGTGCATCAGTAGGTAAGGTCTCCACACTATCACCTCGGCTGTCAGTCTATCAATAATCACTCTCCAATATAATAAATCGCCAAATCTCCACTCTCTGGTAAGTGGATAAGCGAACACCCTAGGTCGCTCGCTCGCTGTACTCAGTGGAAAGCTGATGGGCCTGGTGCATGTGAAATGCTCTAAAATCCACACCTGTAGAAGTGTGCATGTCATCAAACTACAACCCTGTCCGAATACATACTCCTCAAGGTCGTGATAGAGATGTGCAAGCATACTCTGACCCCATGCATAAACTCTCCTGTGTCTCTCCATCGCTCTGATACACCATGTGAGGCCCCCATGCATGTGTGTCCCTCGCCCATTAGGGTAGATGGCTAGTGCTATGATGGCTATCATAAGGCGTCTCAGAAGTGGTACCTCCCCTGTAGGATGTAAGAGCCAGCTGACCATGATGCGACCTCTCGTCTCGCTCGGCATGAGTCTCCCTATGCAATACACCTGCTCTCTCTGATGATCCTTCGCTGACCAATCGGTCGCGTATGTAACTGTCGCTCCTCTGATAGGAAGACTAAGTATACGGTACACATCCTCGAGTGTGACCATCAGCTCTCCTACTAGAAGGTGAAAAGTACATGTGTCAGGATCCCATCGCTCCATCAAGGCCATCAGCATCGTAGGATGAAATCGAATGGCTGGCATGAGAATCACATACCACAATCCAACAATAGATAGAGTGTCTCTCTCTGACTGAGTCAGCCATAGAATCTGATCTCGCAAAGTGCGAAGAATATGTCCCACTGTGTGCTCTCTCATGTACGGGAGACCCTGCAAACGAAAACATGACGATAATCAGTACTCGATCATCGAAATCACAAACGCAAACTGTCGAACATCATATGCTAGCCCTGTAACCTCTCGCCAGGCCCTGATTGGGGACCATGGCACCCTGATGGGGACCATGGCGCCCTGAGGGGACCATGGCGCCCTGTCAGGGACCATGGCGCCCCTGTCAGGGACCATGGCGCCCTGGGGGGACCAGGGCACCCCTCAGGGACCATGGTGCCCTGGGTGGGCCCTGGTCAGCCTTCGAGGCCTGCATACGATCACGAAAAAGTCAAACATGTGAAAAATCAAAAGTCAAATGTTCAGTCAACTCACCTCGTCCAGTGGCTCGTCATCGATCACGGCCTGGCGCAGGCTCTCAATCCTCGTAGGACTCTCCGGTCATCGTGAAGGCATGATGATGGCTATGTGGGCTCCGCTACACTAAATAGTATTCTAAAATCAACAAAGTGACGAATACAAGTGTCACTTTCGAGGTATATACTCTTGTTTGTTTATTCTTACTTTTTGAAACCCTAATTTCCCTCTATCATTCATTTTATCATAACTTGAGTTTGGGAGATGCGATTTTCGAGCCGTTTGTTGTGTTGGAATCGTATTTTCCTTCTCCTACTCTCGGGATGTTCCAAAAAGTGCTCTGATGAAGCTTATTTAGCGAACACCCCTCATCAACACTCTCTTACACAATTTGTCGCAAGTAAACATGCTACCCTATTTCACCTCCCTAATAAGCAAGTCGAAACAGGGGGGGCATATAGCTACTCACAGATTTCATCACTTTCCCTAGTAAGCATTAGGTGATTTTGTGATCTAACGTTTGTTTTGTAGGGTGCGGTTCCTAACTGTGTACTGCAGATACCGCTGGGGGCTTCGTCCGACAACTTATGGATATATCCTTTTTTTCAAATGATGTTTACTTTTCTGTACTTTAGCTTGCATATGCACGTAGTACTCATATGACCGCTAAAGTGGGGGCTAAATGTAGCGTCATAAATTGTACGCACTCGCTAGGGTGGTACAATTTCACACCTAGTTTAGCACCCGCCTTAGTGCATTTTGCATTCTGCATTGCATTTCTCCTTAAGCACTTAATTAATCAAATTAATTAGGTCTAAGGTCCCATTTCATCATTCTCTACATCACAAAGTTGGGCCCTTTCACTAAAGCGCGCCCTTCGCATTTTATTCCTTCAATACATCACTTAATCAAAAACCCTAATTAAGTCCTATTCTGAACTTGGGGGCTTGGTTTCGGGGTCAAAACATCTCGAAATCACCTGTAACTTTGGGATTCTCTCTAAAATCATCATATCCGACAGCCCTGAAAATTTGGTGAAAAGTTGTCGGGACCGTGGCGCCCGGTGCACATGGTCCCGGACATTTTTCCCAAAATTTTAGGAGCGCGATCCAATCATAAAATAAAGCTTAACCCCAAGAAATTGGCAGGATATTCAATCTCTAGGTCGGCCAAAATACGAATTTACGATCTAGGGTTTCATACATAAAAGCTCTCTTTCCTCATTTGAAGGGATAGGATTTTTGTTTCCAGGAACTTCATAGGCAGCGAAAGAGTAGATCTTTGAGGACTTCAACATCTTACAACATCTTTCTATCAAGCATCTATCAAATTCATTCATCCACTTAGGGCTTGGAAGACATTGAAGAACAATAGGAGATTACCGACTGAAGATTGGCTTGTACTCCTCCCTTGAGGTTTGGGTATGATTTCGTATTGTTTTCATGTCTTTGCATAAGCTTTGATACATCATTTATTCATTCTTTAGATCACATTGCATCTTGATTTAGAGCATTTACATTATCATTTGCAAGCAATTAGGGTTTAATTTCTAGGTTGCTCGAGTTTGCTTTCTTGCATTTTGGACCTTGCACACACACTAGGTCTGCACACACAATACATTTTACAAAACAACTTGGCTATTCGTGGAGGTGGAAATCACCGAAGTGGGGGTTTGACTAAGGCAAAACCCTATATAGCCGCCCATCCCCCTTTTTCAGATATTATTGCAGGTTTTGGGATTCGGACGACACCGTGGGATACAGATCCGGAGAGAGAAAGTTGGAACAACACTCTATGTGAAATTGCAGAGCAGGAGACCGGGACAGGGGCGCTGGGCGCCCTAGTCCTGCCAGGATAGGGGTGCTGGGCGCCCTGGTCCCTGGGACAGAGGCGCTGGGTGCCCTGGTCCTCCGGACAGACAGTTTGCAGACAGTTTTCAGACAGTGTTTCAGAGTGCAGAACAGTGGTTTCCGGTGCAGTTTTCAGGACAGTGGCGCCCGTGCCCCCATCCCGAACATTTTCAGTCCGATTTTGACTCCGGGTACATATCTGCATTCTTATTTTATCCTTACATTTACAACTGTTCATTGTTTAATCTCAATTCTGCAATCTTGTTATTGGTTCATACTTGCATTTTGGGATTAGGGTTTGAACTTGCATTACTTAATCTTACAATTTCAACAAGGGAATAGAAATCCTAATAGATATCCCATGGCTCTCTCTTTCACCAAAAGAAGTAGCCAATTGTGCAATATCTCTAGGCTCTTTCATATTCCGTAATGTGTGTCAAGAGGTAGGATTAGGGCATGTTAACCTAGTCTCGCTTTTTCCCCCACACACTTTCATATGTCCACTTTGAAACACAAGGCCATCAATAGGATATCTCAGCTTAACGTCAATGGTAGAACAATTGAAGATGAAGATTCTATGAGGAAGACAACCCTAGAGTTCTTCTCCAACCTTTTGACTAAGGATCAAAATCTGGACCTTCAGGCTCAAAAGGGCCTTATAGACTGTAATCCCTCTATCTTGGATGTTGATCAGAATTCCTATCTTACTGCTATACCATCTAATGATGAGATTTTGAAAGCTCCCAATTCCTTTGAAGTTAACAAGGCTTGGGGCCCAGATGGTTTCCCTATCTTCTTTTTCCAAATGTATTGGCATATTGTTGGAAGTGATGTATCTAGTGTTGTGAAATAATTCTTTGGTGCGAGGAGAATTTTGAAAGAACTGAATGGTACTTTCATTGCCTTTATTCCCAAAAAGACGGGTGCTGATACTATGGATCTTTTTAGACCTATCAGCTTATGCAATTCTTTGTACAAGATCATCTCAAAGGTTTTGACCTCTAGAATCTTGACTCTTCTCCCCTCTATCATTTCTCCCCAGCAAAGTGGCTTTGTCCAAGGGAGACAAATTTTGGATTCGATAATCACGGTCCATGAAAACATTCACTCTCTCTCTAGTGCTAAAAAAGAAGGCTTCCTTTTGAAGCTTGATTTATCTAAAGCCTATGATAGAGTTTACTAGAGCTTTATGATGAATTTTCTCTCTTCTTTTGGTTTCTGCTCTAGAAGTATCTGTCTTATTATGCAATTGATTTCCTCAAATTCTTTTTCTATTTTGATCAATGGGTCTCCTTCCCCCTTTTTCAAATCCTCAAGGGGTCTCAGATAGGGGGATCCTCTATCCCCTATTCTTTTCATTATTATGGTGAAATGTTTGGGAAGATTTATTGGTAAACTTGTTGCGAAGGGAGAGTTTGTGGGCTAAAACCTTCATCGGCAGACCAAGTTTACTCCCATTAGCAATTTGTGGATGACTCTATTATTATGGGGAAATCTTCAGTGAAAGATTCTAGGAGCCTAAAGAAAGCTTTGGATAGATATGGGATAGCTACTGGTCAATTGATAAACTGGTCTAAAAGTTTTGTCTATTTCATAAACACTCTGGAAAGAAGACAGATAAAGATTACTAACATTTTGGGATGCCAATTGGGGAATATTCTTGCTTCCTATCTTGGGCTTCCTTTATGTCAAGTTCCTCTTAATACTTTGTTCGGTGCTCTTGTGGATAAATTTCATAGGAAGTTAGCTAGATGGAAAGGATTTCTGCTTAGCCAAGCTGGTAAGGTCCAACTTTTGAAATCTACTCTTCAGAGTATTCCTCTTTATGCCACCAGTCTTTTTAGAATCCTTGCCAAGTTTGCGGAGGCTATTGAAAAAATTCAAAGAAATTTTCTATGGAAAGGAGTTGAGGAAAAGAAGATAATGAATTTGATAGCGTGTGATAAGGTTTGTAAACCTATAAGAAAGGGAGGACCAGGCCTTAGAAGAATCAGAGACATGAATGAGTTTCTTATGGCTAAGCAGATATGGAGAGGTTATAACACTGAGGGAGAATGGAAATTGATATGGGATAATAAGTATAAAAGACAGTTCCCGACCCTTCAAAGTTTCCTCAATGCTGAAGATATCCTGATTGGTTCTAACATCTAGAAAAATGTTACAAGAACTAGAGATATAATTGCTAAAGGTGTGAAATGGAAGGTGGGGAAAGGTAATCTCATTAAATTCTGGGAAGACACTTGGTTGTTTGACTCCCTGCTAAGTGATAGTCCTAATTGGGGCAAGTTTCAAGATCAATGTAAGGAAAAATATGGTACTATGGTGGGTGACTAATAGAATGTTGGACAGTGGAAGGAATTATCCTCAATTGATCCTTCCCTTGATAATTTGAACAAAATTATTAATTCTATGGTGGTGGTGGATGATGATGACCAGCTAATCTAGAAACTTACTACTAATGGTAAATTTTTTGTTGCCCCTCTCTATAATCAGTAGTTCTCTAATCTGGAGAGCCCATGCTGAGCTAAGGCTTGGGTGAAAGGCCTTATTCCCAAAATTAATATTTTTTTCTGGACTGTCCTTCAAAATAAAATTTTGACTATTGATAATCTCAAAACTAGAGGATTCTCTATGCCTAGTGTTTGTCATCTTTGTATACAGAGTGAGGAAACCATTAATCACTTGTTTTTCCACTGTCCCTTCTTTGCTGAAATTTGGGCTAGATGTCTGGATAACTTCAATATCAATTGGGTCTTTCCAGAGTTTGTCCAAGATGTTTTTAATTCTTAGCATCATCCTTCAAGGAATAAGTCTATAATTTTGTTATGGAGATTGGATTTACCTCATATTTGTTAGGGAATATGGAAAGAGATAAATGAAAGAGTGTTTAGAGATAAGGTATCAAAAGCTCAAATAATTTTTGAGAAAATCAAATGACATATGGTGGAGAATATCTACATCACGGTTGGAATAGCCAACCCCAAAGATCAGGATGATCATATCATTTTCAAGAATTGGAGATTAAAGGGAAGTGACATATTTTAGGCTAACCCTAGAGAATATGTGAAATGGGAAAGCCCTCCTCATGGATGGATGAAAATTAAATTTGATGGCACTTCCAAGGGTAATCCTGGTAATGCGGGGTGTGGTGTGGTTCTAAGGGATGAATGGGGAAATTACAAAACTATTAAATGTATTCCTATTGGTAGTCAAACTAATCATGTTGCTGAGGCCATTGCTTCTTATCATGGGCTGGTTCTAGCTAAGGAAGCCAATTGTACCAGAGTTTGGTGTGAAGGTGACTCTTTGAACATTATAAATTGTTTGAATAATGTTTTCCCACCCTCTTGATCTATACACACTGCCATCAAAGTTGCGAAGGAAATCAGTGAAACCTTTGATATGTGTGTTTTTACACTTCTTTATAGGGAAGCCAATACATGTGCTGACTGGGCGGCCAACCTGGCTTGCCATTTTGAGAAAATCATTACCATTTATGGTGAGAGTAATCTTGCGCGTGAGGCAAAATCCTTGTTTGAACTAGATTGTATCTAGATGAAGCAATGTGGCATCATTAATCATAATTCTTAATGCCTTTTCCCCTTTTTTCGATGAATGATCACAACGGTGGTGTTGATTATTTATTTAATAGTCATATCATATTAACAGGGCATAGATTCTGGGTTGTTTTTCAGAACAATAATAGATACCAGAGAGGAAATATCAGAGCCGAGATTAGGAATTCCAATGATTTTGAGGGAAACATGGGAGGGAACAAAAAGACATTTGAACCAACTTCTTGCTTAGACTGGAAGAAAAATAATGAGGTATGGGAGATTATTCAAGAGGGAGGCTTAAGTGTTTTCATGGAGAGGCTTTGCGGCAAAGACCCCACAGTTACCAAGCATTTCATAAAGAATTGGAAGAATGGCAAGGTTCTAGTTTGCACCCAAATGATGATGGTGGATGAAGATATCATTGTTGAAGCCACAGGGCTGGTTAAAGATGGCATTAAGTTTTATAGAGATTGCAGTGTTACTGATAAGGCGGCGAATATATTTCCTATCACGGATGGTGAAAAAAGGAAACTGGTGAAGGTGGATAACTCCTACCACTCCCCTAAGCGTATTTGTAAGTGATGGAGGTTTGTGCTGTTTGCTACCATCAGCTACATTACTCTAGATGGAAGATTCATGAGGGCTTATAGGCACCATTTCATGTCGCTTAACCACTTCCGCCATGATGAAAAGGTAATTTTGCCCTATTATTTAGCTTGTTCTATGGAAGATACAATTAAAGAAATGTAGAAAGACCCTCAAGGTGACCATACTCTTCATCAAGGTCTTATGGTTTTAGTTTACAAATTGTTGAAAGGGAAATCCATTGAGAAACCCATTAGAGGTAAAAATACCAAGGATGATGACACGAAAAGTGAGTATAGTGGTTTCAACCTCGACTCTCAAACTGAAGGTGAGTCTAAGGATCTTAGAAAAAAGGGGAAGGCTAAGGGGAAAAGAAAGAGAACTATTGTTGATTTTGACCTCTCGGACTCTAAGGATGAGTCCTTTGATGAGAAATTCATTAAAAGCCAAAAAGGAAAGGGAATGGGAAAACAAACCCAGAGGAACAAGATAAAAATGAAGATATTGATTGTTTCTGATGGGGATGCAAAGGAGGATAAAAATGACAATACAAAGGGTAAGGAGGAGGATGAGATTCCAGATGTGGATCGTGATGAGGACATGAGTACTCAAGGATTGCAGAATGAGGGCCAAGAGAATAAAATGGTAAATCCTAGTGACTGTCATGGGGATAATGATAGCATTAAGGGAATTTTGTGAAACTATCAGCAAAATTGTGAAAGATATCAGCAACCTGAAGAATGATGTTAATGTAATAAAAAATGCTACGATAGGCGAGAAGCCTCTTTTTGAGAATGCTAAAGAATTAGTGGTTGCAATCAACAATGCTAAAACTATTGAGGCCATGGTCGGTAAAATTATTGAAACATAAAAGAAGGTTAAGGAAATGGAAGGGAATAGAGAGGCGAACGGGCTAGAAACTACCATGAACAACCTGGTCAATAGAGTCGACAAGATGGAATTAACTATGAAGAGGATTGCTGAACAAAATTTCTAGATTCTTAAGGCCTCTATGGATAATATAAATATCCTGATCAATAGATTTGATCACATTAAAGACAAGGAGGGAAACAAGGACTGGATGGAGAAAAAGGATCATGAGAAAAGAACTAAGGCCAACACTAGGAAACAGAGTGATATCAAGGGATGAGAGCTGGATGAATTGAAGAACTTTGTAGACAACATGAACCAGATGGCGGTTTATGCAGAAGATATTATGAAAAATATTTAGTTGTCTCTGTCTCTATCTTTGTCTTTGTGTTGTCATTTTGGTATCCTTTAGTTGTCTTTTTGAGGCTTTCTGTGTTTTGAGTTCCCTTTTTATTTTGGTTGGGAACTGTTTTTTGTTTGGGTGATCAGGCATGATTTCCTTTCACTTTAATGCTTTATCTTTCTCCTGATATGTATTAAGGTTCAGGTTCCTTTCAAAAACTTGTTTTTACTTAATCAAAACAAGAGCAGTGTGCACAAGCTTTTATTGTATCAATTCCAACCAAGAGTTTTGAAGAGCTAGCCAAGGGAGTTGAGGAGAAATTGGAAGAAATGGAGAAAAAGAAAAGGAGAGATGCAAAGGGCCTACATCAGGATCTCCTAGATCTTCTCAAAGGGTCAAGCATATAGGAGATCTACAAGAACATTTTTTGAGACAAGAGCTCCAAATGTAGAGATTCCATCACCACTAACAAAGGGTTGAATATCTTTTAGTATTTCTATGGTAACAGAGAAAAGCCAACACCAGTTTCAAATTGTTGGAATTTAGATTTATCTAAGCTCGTATTCCCAAACATTTTTATAGAACCATTATTGATCGAGGAGTTGGGTAAGCATTACCATCATGACAGTGAGAATGGAAAATAGGCACATTTTGGTTGATGTAGCCAAGGAGGCCATCACTCAATGTTTTGAATTGAACAAAAGTTCTCTCGATCCCATTTTTCTTGAGAAGACTAGAAAGAGAGTATGGCATAAAGAAATATTTTACAGAGAGTAGGAAACTCCCCACTAAAGAAAGTGGATGTTTCAGATGGGTAGGAATTACATTTTGAACATTGATAAGGAACCTTTTGACCTAGTAACTTTTAAGAATTAATTTGTAAAAACCTATTATGCTCTATGCTAGGTTTTGGGGATGGATTGTCGGAGGTAAAAAATGCCAATAGATCTCATGATGATGTCAATAAAGATTCAGTGTCCCCAATTTAACAACCTATATGATTTTGTAGCATATATTCTAAATAAGTTACATGAAGGGTTGATAAGTGCAAAACATGAGAAGGTTCAATTGGACTTTAAATATTATTATTTATTGTGTCACCTAATTCTTTTCTAGAATAGAACTATTAGGGATGCAACCTTTAAGGTGACCAAGTTTAATCCTGACATAGGAAGTAAATGGCAAGTCCAGAGATGAACCCAAGTGTAGGATAAGTGGTCCAGGTGGTCTAGTTACAATGCATTTTTTGATCATTTTTTAATGAAGGTCCTAGGCCACTATGGGTACCAAATTCCAAGGCTCCCCAATATCATTGTAACAATACTAAGAATAAGGGATGAAAAAAATAAGAATGTTCAATTCCTAGAGGGTGCGTTCACTCACAACTTGGGATATTTATTTTTGTATTCTGACTACACAATCTTCAAAAAAATTTGATGTATCCAACCACCCCACATTTTTCCACTTATTGTCTCTCTAAGGTTAGATTTTATTGAATTCATGTGGCAAATGCTATGGATGGAGAGGAAATGGGTGCAAATAGAGAAGAAGGGGACACACCTCCCTCGGGTGATTGTGTATGAAGTGAAATTTTGGAAAAGGTGGAGGACTTCATAGTGGACACATATTGCCTCAAAGTTGAAAAATCTCAGGATTATGATCCAAAAGAATACATAAATGAGCTCTCAAAACACAAAAGATGAAAGTGAAACATGTCCCATGAGCACGATGAATATGAAGACTTGATAAGGATTTGTCATGCCACTGATGCCATTTAGAGGAGAAAGAAATGGGACATAATGAAGAAGATACAACAAGAAAAAAGGGAGTAGGAAACCAACATCCAATGTTTTTGTTTTAACATTAAAAATGATTTTGCGAGGATGCTGAACAAAATGAGACATTTTGAAGATATTGCAAAAGATGTACATGCAGAACTACCAATAGAGGGGCAAAAGAGGAAAGGACTTCTTATGTGCCTCCCACATCTTTGAAAGTAAAAGGAAAGACAATTTTGGTTGAGGATTCTTCCAAGGCCATCCTCTCAGAGAAAATTCCACAATTAACAGGGGCAATTAGAAAAGTTGAAAAGGGGAAGGCTGCCATATCTAATTTTGTTGAAATTTTAGATGATGAAGTGGATGTAAATGTCCCTCCACCTTCCCCTTCAAGAGAAACATTTAGGGATGATGATTCAACCAACATACCATATGATCAAGATAGAGCACTTATCCCTAGATTTTGTTGGCAAAACTGATGGTGTTGGCACAAGTGGTTCATCAGTTAGTATTGTCATTGATGATCAACACTTACCGGTGAATAAGGCCAAGCTCATAAGCAAGAAGATGTGGTAAACCTCAATAGTTTACTCATGGCTGCAAATAGTATGAAGGATTCAATGCTTCCTTAATATTCATCACTGAAATACTTAAGCAGTGTGTTGGTAGAAGACTAATTGGTTCAAGGATAAACAGAGTAGGCAACTGGTCAGTCAAGCACTCGATAGGTGTTGAGATTAGTTTCTTAAAACTGGCAAATGAAATGATGATGTGGTCACAAGAGGTGACTTAGATTGCAGTTTAGTAGTCTTAGGCATGACCAGAACACTATGGACAGATAGGTGATCAGTCTAATTGATGATTAGTGACCAGTGGAAAAAGTTGAAGAGTTACACCAGTGAACTGGTGATACAGGTTGAAGGATGATATCCACCAGGAATCTCAGAGCAGTGACTGGTAAGCTAGATGCAATGACCAAAGGTGAGTCAGTCATGGTGAGATATCATCAAACAAATAGATAGTAAAGTCTATAGCAGTAAACAACCAATTAAGGTGAGATTTGTGTGGATTTTTTGGTTCGTATTAAAAAGATAGAACACGACCCAGAGGTTGGTGAGATTATGAGCTGCAGAGGCAGTCAAGGATGAGTTGCTAGTGAGATTGATGGAGAGCGCGCAAAGAGAGTGCTGGAAGATTTGGAAATATTTAAATTTCAAATATACTGAGTGTTAGGTGTAAATTGATTGAGGAATCAATGGGTATGTGCTAGCAAAATATAGTATAAAGGTTTTTGGCGATAACCAAAATGATTGATCATAAAAAAATTGTAAAGTGTGATTTTGAGGAAAGGCGATCCAACAAGATGAGAAGAGGGAAGAACGACTAAGTGAATAGAAGAGTGGTGAAGAGAGTGTGTAGAGATTGGAAAGTGTAAAGAAAAGAGAAAGAATGCAGAGCAAGTGTGATGTAGAGCACTGATAGAGTGCAAAGCAAGTGTAACTGGTGGTCAAACCGAAGAGCTTCATTTGGATCTGATTAAGCTTGTTGGCAATTAACACTCATTTCATTTATTTCAATATGTTGTCATTAATGGCAACATGTTCCGACTTCATATTTTGGTTTGGTTTTTTACCATTAGATACTTCACCTGCATCGACACCAACACCGAAAGGTATTGTCATGCCCAAAATTTAGGGCAAGAACGGGATAATTTTTTTTTTTAAAACATAACTTTAAAACATTAATTTGACAAATATGAAATATTTTACTTAGCAATAATTAAGTAGTAGATTAACTAAAACAACTAAAGGGTCGGTTATATTCGCAATTGAATATTTTCCTATTCAAGTTTAATCATGTGCACCTACGTCTAGGAGAGATAAAATTTAAACCCTCTAGTTCAATAGTTTACATTTAGAACTTAAATTCCTAATTGTTTAATTTCCAACATCTAAGTTTATTTAATTAAAATTAATTATCACTTCACTGATTTTTAATTCAAAACAACTCAATCTATTTAAATCTAACATAAATATTAACTTCATTAATAATTAAATTCACAAACATCTCCACCTATATATATATACATATATATAGATATATTTATATATATATGTATTCAAAAATATATATACAACTATATATGTAAGTATATATGTAAATAATTTCACATATATACATTTACATAATAATAATATATACTAAACCCCTAGGGTTTTACCCATGCAACCCTAACCCTGATTTATAATATAAAATAGGTCCCCCCTCATTTTATATTATTTTTAATAGCCACATTTTACCCTAGCCCTAACCGGGATAGGGTTTCTTCCTTTTTATTTTGTTTGGGACTGTGCAAGGCCGAATGGTGTCACGGGAAGCGACGACCATGGCATTTGTACAGGAGGGAGGGAGGCAACAGTGGCACCACTATATGTCCACACAGTGGCAGCCATAGACTCCACTGTGTGTCCACACAGTGTTGGCCCACGGCCTCCACTATGTGGACACATAGTGGTCGGCCACAGTTGCCACTGTGTGGACACATAGTGGAGCCCGTGGCTGCCACTATGTGGACACACAGTGGTGCCATGGTGACCACTGTGTGGACACATAGTGGCACCCGCCGGCACTGTTGCCTCCCTCCCTCCTGTGCAAATGCCATGGCCATCACTTCTTGTGACACCATTCGGCCCTGCATAGTCCCAAACAAAAAAAGAAGGAAGAAACCCTAGCCCGATTAGGGCTAGGGTAAAATGTGGCTATTAAAAATAATATAAAATGAGGGGGGACCTATTTTATATTATAAATCAGGGTTAGGGTTGCATGGGTAAAACCCTATGGGTTTAGTATATATTATTATTATGTAAATGTATATATATGAAATTATTTACATATATAGTTGTATATATATTTTTGAATACATATATATAAATATATATATATATATTTAAATATATATATATTTAATTATATATATATATATTTATATAGGTGGAGATGTTTGTGAATTTAATTATTAATGAAGTTAATATTTATGTTAGATTTAAATAGATTGAGTTGTTTTGAATTAAAAATCAGTGAAATGATAATTAATTTTAATTAAATAAACTTAGATGTTGGAAATTAAACAATTAGGAATTTAAGTTCTAAATGTAAATTATTGAACTAGGGGGTTTAAATTTTATCTCTCCTAGACGTATGTGCATGTGATTAAACTTGAATAGGAAAATATTCAATTGCGAATATAACCGACCCTTTAGTTGTTCTAGTTAATCTACTACTTAATTATTGCTAAGTAAAATATTTTATATTTGTCAATTTAATGTTTTAAAGTTATGTTTAAAAAAAAAAAATTATCCCGTTCTTGCCCTAAATTTTGGGCATGACAGGTATCTTCACTGGTAGGAGGAATTATTTGGGTATTGGCATTGCAGGCCGACATGACTTCATCATGTTATTGGTATTGGAGGCCGATATCATTTTGGGAGATCTACCATTGGTAATTGATTTTGATATTTATGTATATATGTTATTGAGCCGACATGTATGTTCATTTTGTAATTATCTTTGTAAGCCGACATAAGGCATGAAAGTTTGTAAGGGTATATAGGTCAGTTGATTAGATCATTTGGAATGTATGGATAGGAGAATGTGATAATGTTTTATAATGTGAAGTTTATGTAAGAGGTTATTGTGGTAAGGGTTTAGGGTTTTAGACTGGAATAGACAAAACTTAATCAGAACTATATTCAAGCATAGAAGATGCTATCTTTGTAGTTCACTCATTTCTCCAGATTGTAGTCTGGATTTGTATGTAGTCAGTTAGGCTCCTTTTGTGATTGAGTAGTGTACTCTAGGCTATAAGCCTTCCTACAAGTGTAGGCCCCTATATTTTATAATTTCTTTTCATATGGCTAGTGGATTGATATTGTGGGTCACAAATCCCACCATGGTTTTTCCTCTTTGAGGTTTTCCACATATAATTCTCTGTGTTATGGTATTCATTTGTGTGATTGGCTTATTGGTTGCTTTACTTCTTCCAATCTTATATGTACCAGTATATCAGTTGGTGAATTCATGTTTTAATAAGGTTAAAATTGATCATTCTTGTAGAACATTGATTCACCCCCCCTCTCACTATTCTTGGATTCCAACAATTGGTATCAAAGCATTGTGCCTTGGAGGAAGTTTAATAGCTTGAGGAAGATCCTAAATCAGGAATCCATGGATATGAGTTTAGAGAAGCAAATTGAGGTAGCACTTGAAGTTACTATTAGGTCCAACTAGGAAAGCTAATGTACTAAGAGGGGAGGGGTGAATTAGTAATTCAAAACTTTTCTTCAAAAATAATCTTACTGATAAACATAAATTGTAAACTGTTGATCTCATAATATAAAGCTAACACATAATTATAGAAATAACATTCATACACATTTCACTCCATAACACAAATATTTTGGTTACATAGAAACTCTTTGTTAGAGAGAAAAACTGCGGTGGGGATGGCACCCACAACTTCACTACTACAATAATAAAGGTTGCTCGGTTAGAGCTACATGTTTATCTATTTCTGATAGCTTACCCTATTAGGAGTATCAAGATATTTAGATCTACCTTGCTAAAGGATTTTTACAACACTTATACAAAATGTTGCACCATGTTAAAGGCTTTACAATTTATAGACTTTGTTAGAGTCTTTTACCCTATTAAAGGTTTCTATTACAACTCAAATGATTCAATAAAATATTTACAAATATTTGCAACTTTACATCTGAAATGTTATAGCAGATTCCATGTGCTCAATATGAAAGTACCTTTCTCATAGCATACCTTGGTAATTGATAAATCAACTTGGTAAACCCTTCTGTTTACTCTATCCCTTAAACTATTCTCTGAAGAATTTCTTGGTGACCTCTGAATATCTCTGTCAGTCATAGCAGTCACAACTCAATGTGTCCTCTTATGATTTTCCATCTAACTCTTCTATCACACATGTCTCTCATTTTGATTCTCAAATCACTCTGTATAAATAGATCTCTAGGACGATGATCTATTCATGGTTCAATCTTACAAACAAGATTCATCAAATGAATAAACATAGAAATTATTTCATTGGATAAAATTCATCAAAATCATACAAAATCTTGAAGTGCAATTTCCTATGTGATAATGGTTCCCTGTTCCTCAATTCTTGTAACACGTTTCCACATGTGTCCAGGTTCATTGAATCTGGTAACACGTTTCTAGTCAGTTCAGATTGCTTGGTATACCTTCTTTACTGCTCAGTAGACATAGAATGTTACTCGGTAGATAGCTCGATGTATACTTAACTCTGTGACTCCTTTCTTCTGTAATCGACTGCTTTAGTGCTTAACGACTGAATATTTCGGTAGTACTAACCAACTAGAGTATATAGGATGACTTTGGACATAAAACTAATGACAACTTAGTAAATAATAACAATCTGCCCTTTTGACATTAGTTTTGTATGTTTGACAAAACTCCTTTCAAATTCATAACTCAAAATCTATATACTTACAAAATTTGACTAAAATGACAGTATATACAATTATCAATAAATAGTAATATACTTAAATATATACAACCCTTATCAATATACTGTACATAACTTAATTTGCATGCTCCTGTGATCAATTCTCAGTGTTCACTGCTCTGTGTTCTATGCTCCCCCTGTCAAATTCAAATGTACATTTGGATACTCTGTTCTACTCGGCACACTCCCTCTTATACGCGGTATACTCCCCCTTTTTGACAAACATCAAAACTAGTTACCATTAGGTGGAGGCAACAGGTCAAAAATAGATTTATACTCTGTACTAGCATCGGTGAGAGCAGTGGAGAGTGCAACCTTGACACTGTCCATTAGGGAATTCTAAGCTGTAATATCACCTAACAGTGAAATCAAACCATCTAAAGTGCTTCCCTCTGGTTGAGTGGATAAGTGAGTAGCTCATTTGATTTGCTCTTGGACTGATGATAAGTGGGGAATAAATAAGGTCTGAAGAGTCATGATATCCATCCTTATTTTGTTCTCTTCATTCTGAAGTTCTAACTATTGAGCCATAAGAGTTTGCAGCTTGGTATAGAAATTCTGAATAGAATTTGGCTCGGTGGTCAATTTATTGGAGAGATCGGCAATCTCTTGTTGAATGACTTTGGTCTTATGCTTGATATCCTTAATAAATAATGAAAATGTACAGAGCTTTTGAAATAAATAAAGAATATGTTTGAGTTGAGGGGACAACTCAACAATGAATCCAACAAGCTTGACTTTAACTATAGCAATTGCTTTCTACACTTCTTCAATCATTTTGGCAGTTAGCTCTTTGTCCTTCAACTTGCTAAGGTATTCTGATTCATCTACTCCTGATGCTTATAATTTAGTGAGTAGTTCATCTAGTTGCATATGGATGGTAGCATCTTTATTCATAGTAGCTTTAGGTAGCATGTCTATCAATAATGCTTTAACCTTCTGAAGTACTCGGTTCTTCTTCTGAATAGCCATTTGTCTTTCTTGTTCTACTTTGGATTTACATAGTTCTCTGAATTCAATAAGTGCTTGCCCTTTCAGTTTTGAAATGTCAAAATTTGGCAACACAATAGGCTTTGATAGCTCTACCTTGAAACTATGTTTCTTCACTTTCTTTTCTTTGGATGATGAGGCTTTCACTAATTGAACAAGTACAATGGCTTTGGAGGCTTGTTCACCCTCAGTAGGTTGCTCAGTAGAGGCAACACTTTTGTCGGTTTCCTTAGCCTCTGATGTGTCCTTCGGTGATTCCTTTCTTGGGGTCTCAGTGGCAATAGTTTCAGTGCATGCAGGTGCTTGAGAAGTCTGTTCTCCGGTGGCCTGAGAAGTAGATTCTCCTTTTGTAGACTGTTGACCCTCTTTGCCTTGATCAGTGTCTTGAGGTTTCTCGGTTGAAACTTGCTAAGTTACTGGATGATAGGACTTGACTTACTCCAAAACTGATTCACTTGATACTAGTTTGGCATAGGCATTTCCTTCTATCATCTCTTGTTCCTGTGCCTCAGTGTCCATGACATCCTCATCTTGTTGAATAGTTGAAGCAGGATCTTGCTCGGTAATGTCAACTATTTCTACTTCACCTTGAGTTTCTTCAATCTGAATTTTGAAAATTTCTTGCCATTTTTCTTTGGTTTCCTTTTCGACTTCAAGATAAAGTCCATTCATCATTTTCAAGGCTCTATGCTTCACTTGAAAATTTGTCTGGTAGTTTTTCAAATGATTTCTAATATCATCTACCGACATGTTGGGAAAGAGATGTACTAAAACTCGTTCTCTTATCTGCTTCTGTGAGTCCATAGCATATTTCCATTTGTTGTCAATGTGAGAGTATAATGCATTTGGAAGAAAGTTACTTACTTCCAACGGAACTACTCAGAATTTGAGAAGTGTACATACAAATGACTCTTCTATTTGTCTCTTTTCTTCTTATGTCCAGGAGTCATATTTAACATACCTAAATGACATAAATCCTCCACATTGTTTCAATTTGGCACAAAAGTTGTCAACACTGTGTACATCTTCCTTTGTGCTTTTAACAATCTGAAATTTATTTTTGTCTTTAGATTCTGTGTCACTTGACTCCTTATTCAAAATGAGTCTCCTAGTCAACTTTCTATAAGTCTTTGTAACTTTAGGCAATTCAACATTTTTCTACCTCTTACCGGGTGACACTATAGATGATCTAGTGTTAGGTTGTTTCACTGGTGGAGTCGGTGATACCTTAGGTGTATCCTGTTTCTCCCTTTTCAATATTTTTCCCTTTGGAAACTTGGTGCTTAGAGTGATAGTTGTTTCCTGAGCTTCAGATTCTTCCTCAATTGAAAGTTGATCATCTTTCCTACCTGTTGGCTTAGTAGGTGTGGAGGTAGAACCTTCTCCAAATTTCTCAGTTAAGTCTTTTATCATTTTAGAGGCTTTTCTTGTAGCCTTCGGTACTACTATGCTCATTTTTACTTTTTCTTTGACCTCTTCATAGGTACCATACCTGATCTCGGTAGCATTCCTTGGAAGTGTCAAAAAGGCATCTATCTATTGTTGAGAAGTATCAAGATCCATCTCATAACCCATGGATGGTAGAGATTGAGTTCTAGGATCTACTGCATTGACATAACAGTAGTCGGTGTCCACTTCAAAACATATATCATCCTTATATTTTTCCACTAATTGAGGTGGGATTTTGTACCTATTATGCATCTTTTCTTGAAATTTGCTGAAGTAATCATCCATTATCTCATTTAAATTATCACCTAACTTATTAATAAAGTCATTTATTTGATGGGTGATTGGTCGGTGTAACTCCCAAACTATGTTATCGATTGATGGGAAGAATTTATAAAAATAAAAAAACATGCACACTTAGAGTGACCCAAAGTTCAGTGTGTTTGTTGAGTTATTCTTCTTAGGTTTCCTTATAGTGTTGATATTTTCAAATAGGTTTTTCAACAACACTTCACATAGATCAATCTTCATACCCTTTTTCACAATCTTGTAGGCCAAATCTACAGCTACACATGGTACATTGTTTTCTCTTGCCGATTGAAAGAAACAAACTAATGACTCTAATTGCAAACTTTAGCTCTACATCTGTAACATTATTCAATTTAAGACCTCTGCCATCAAACTCAACTCTGGTTAAAGTTATCAATTCCTTCTATGAAATCATTTTCTATGCTCGGGCATGGTCGTATATAGGGTATCCAGTTATTATGTGAACAATCTCCTTGGTGATTTTGAACGGTTGCTCCTCTAACCACATAAAGTCATCATGAACTCTGCTCAAAACAAATTTAACCCATTGGGGTTTGAAAACTCGAGGGTAGGTTAGGGCTTTGATCAATCCCTTGACTTTGATATGCTCATACTTGCTATCTAGGATTCCATCGGTGCATAACTCATCATACATGTCCTTGATCTCGGTATGACCTAGCTCTTCAACACGACACTTAGTGTAGAATCTGACATCTTCAACCAATAGAGCCCTATCCAGAATAAGAGAAAATGCAATTTTCTCATCAGGTTCAGATGCAACTTTGGGAGGTAAGGAATACTTCAGTGAGGGATTCTCAATAGTCTCAACTACAACAAGTTTCTGCAACTTAGGAGCCATTTCAAACTTGGATTTCTACTAAAGAAAGAGCTTAGGGTTTTAACTAACTAGAAAATGCTTTTGACTTAGTAAATATAATGCAGATGTTCACAACTGATATTGACTAGTTAACTGGCTTGAAAATGCATTTGAGATTGCTATATAAATACCTTGAAATTTGCTCGGGAGATATTTGATCACCTTTGAATCGCTTATCTCTTCTCCTTGAGAACTGGTAAGTGTAAAATGATAGTGTGAAGAAATTTAAGTACACATTTTATCTTATTGGGCTTTGTGCAGTTAGGTAAGAAAACATTAAATGCACTCAGTTCCAATAAACCGATTAACTTCCTTTTACGCTTTTACCGACTAGACAAGCTTCCTGCACTTACCGACTTCTCTGGTACTCCAAAAGACAAGATAGAATTTCAAAATTGCTAATGCATCTTAGCTATGCAGATTTTGAAATTAAGTACATGATAAAATAGGAACTATTAAGATCTAACCTTGAGAGAAAACAGTCCCTTCATACCTTTACTAATTAATTCGAAGTAGATGCACCTAACTCGGTAGGTAAGGTGCTTTCTTCATTATTTTATTAATTTTCCTTTTTTTCCAGATTTTCTGTAATTTGATTCTTATCTCTTCAGTATCTCCTCTAGGTTGATCTCTGCAATCTTTAGCCAAGTGTCCAACTTTATGACAATGAAAGCATGCCATTCTAGGATTTCTCCATGATCTTCGGTGGTTCATTCCAAATATTATGATGTAGTTGGCACTTATATGTCCATATCTTCCACAACATTCACACCATATCCTTGTATTGTAATCCCATGGTACTATAGTATACTACCGGTTAAGAACTATGTGAGTTCGGTAGCTTCTAGTATTTGCTCGGTGTGAAGACCTCATATAGTTTTCCTACTTAGACCAACACTTCTCGGTACTGTGTCCATATCTATTGCAGTTTTTGCAAAACCCCTTGAATTTTGCCTTCTGAAAAATTGCTAGCAGACTTTGTCCTACATTTTTTAGATGTGTGACCATACTTATTGCAATTGTAACAATAACCATCAGACCTAGTGATATTCAGTTGCTTACCTTTTCTGATTTGGCACATGTTGGCAGTATGATCTTGTTTTCTACAATAGTTGCAAATAGGCTTCTTTCCTTTGATGTTCTCCTTGTTTCCAGCTTGCTTTGATGATTCCCCTCTCTCGGTGGTGTTGATCCCTTTCTCAGTAGAGTTTTTTTCTTTGTAACCAAGTCCTACATCTTTGTTGGGTCTCCTTATATTTTGTTGCTCATCCAACATCCTTGATGCTTCATAACTTTTCTTTAGTGTTTCTTTTGATTTCTTCTCTGCTTCAAGTTCATTGGTCAATCTTGATAATTCAAGTTTCAATTCTTGATTCTCATTTTCTTTTAGATTTGCTTCATGTTGTGCATAACCCAATTGATCAGAAAGATTATGTTGAATTCCAGTCATTCTTGTGATTTCATCATTCTTTTTAGACACCAATGCTTCTAGCTATTATTTTTTCCTTTCCATGTCTCTTATGTTATCCTCAGTTGTTCTTAATGCATCAAGATTTTCAGTCATTTGTGTGCTGAAATGCTCATGTTCTCTTTTCATTGCTTCCAGCTATTCAGTCAGTGCTTTGTTATTTTCTTTCAGTTCTCCAATCATTTCTTCAGTCTCTTCTGATATACTATTCTAAGATGATGTCTCAATTTGTTCCACCAACTCTTGTGAGTCCTATAAATCATCAGACAACCTTCTTCTGACTTTTAGTGATCTTTGTAGTTGTCTTTGCATATCTGCAATCACTTGATTAGCATGATCCAATTCTTCTTGAAGATTCACAATTCTCCGAGATTGTTTGTAGCCTTCCATTGATAAGATCTTTCTCTTTAGGTTATTAAACCCTTTTCCAAGATTGAAGCTCTGATACCAATTGCTAGGTCCAACTAGGAAAGCTAATGTACTGAGAGGGGAGGGGAGAATCAATACTTCAAAACTTTTCTTCAAAAACAATCCTACTGATAGAAATAAATTGTAAACTGCTAATCTCATAATATAAAGCTAACACATAATTATAGAAATAACATTCATACACATTTCATTCCATAACAAAAATATTTTGGTTACGTAGAAACTCTTTGTTAGAGAGAAAAACTGCAGTGGGGATGGCACCCACAACACCCACAACTTCACTATTGCAATAATAAAGGTTGCTTGGTTAGAGCTACATGTTTATCTATTTCTGATAGCTTACCCTATTAGGAGTATCAAGATCTTTAGATCTACCTTGCTAAAGGATTTTTACAACACTTATACAAAATGTTGCACCTGGTTAAAGGCTTTATAATTTATAGACTTTGTTAGAGTCTTTTACCCTGTTAAAGGTTTCTATTACAACACAAATGATTCAATAAAATATTTACAAATATCTGCAACTTTACATATGAAATGTTATAGCAGATTCTATGTGCTCAATATGAAATTACCTTGCTCATAGCATACCCCGGTAATTGATAAATCAACTCGGTAAACCCTTCTGTTTACTCTATCCCTTAAGTTGTTCTCTGAAGACTTTCTCGGTGACCTCTGAATATCTCTATCAGTCGTAGCAGTCACAACTCAATGTGTCCTCTTATGATTTTCCTTTTAACTCTTCTATCACACATGTCTCTCATTTTGATTCTCAAATCACTCTGTATAAATAGATCTCTGGGACGGTGATCTGTTCATGCTTCGATCTTACAAACAAGATTCATCAAATTAATAAACATAGAAATTATTTCATTGGATAAACTTCCTCAAAATCATACAAAATCTTGAAGTGCAATTTCCTATGTGATAATGGTTCCCTATTCCTCGATTCTTGTAACACGTTTCCACATATGTGTCCAAGTTCATTGAATCTAGTAACACATTTCTAGTCGGTTCAGATTACTCAGTTTACCTTCTTTGCTGCTTGGTAGACATAGAACATTACTCGGTAGACAGCTCGGTGTATACTTAACTCTGTGACTCCTTTCTTCTATAATCGACTGAATATTTTGGCAGTATTAACCAACTAGAGTATATAGGATGACTTTGGACATAAAACTAATGACAACTTAGTAAATAATAATAGTTACAAGATGAATTGAATTTTGTTGAGGAATTCATTCTTATCCTATAGGAGAGGCTGTCATCAGTTCAAGCTAGGAGGAAGGAACTTTTGCAAAATCAAGATAATGAAGAGAAAGATGCCCTTAATGAGAAATGTCATAATCTAAGTCAGGAGAACATGGTCATGAGGAATTAAATGCAAGCCTTAACCAAGAGGATGTCAAAGGAGATTGAAGACAGGAAGAAGAAGGAAGAAAATCTTGCCATATCTCTAAAAGACAAATTTGAAGAATGCACCCAATTGGTTCATGAGAATGAGATGTTGAGAACAGATTTAGTATAATCCATGAGTAATTAACAAGAACTTGAGAGACAAATGATAATTCTAAGAGATGATCTGATTGTTGTAAGTGAGTACAAAGAAAAATTGAAGGTTAGTTCAGCACGGCTTGATGAGTTATTTAAAAGTCAAAGACATAATGGAGATTCTAGTGGACTTGGATTTGAACAAGGATAGAGGTCTGGAACTACAAATGGAGATCAAAACCAGAAGGCACTGGTAAGGTAGCTTAATGCTAACAAAGTTAATGGTAGATGCTTTGTTTGTAATAAATCTGGTCACATGGCTAGGCAATGTAGAAACAGAGCAAATCAAAACTATAATTCTGCTCCTGGTCAATGTTCTAAATGCAAGAAGTATGGTCATAAGACAAAAGATTGCAGAATGAATGTTAAATGTTATGCATGTGGAAAATTTGGACATATGGCTAATCAGTGTAGGTCAAGCAATTATACTAGTTTTAGCAAAGCAATTGAAAAGAACAATGTTACATGTTATGCATGCAATGAGGTTGGACACATAGCTAAGTTTTGTAGAAGCAGAAATCCACTGGTTAACAATGAAGAATAAAATGAGAAAGGAAAAGAGAAGGTTAATGAAATCCAACAAGATCATATCAAGAAATGGGTCAAGAAGTCATAAGATCAATCAATAGATAGAAATACTTTGGTTACTCAACCGATAGAGGAGTTTGCTCCTGCACCAGTAGGAAGCTCATACAGTAACTAAGGTAGATGCCTTAGGGGTAGGCAAAATTTATGAAAATACTACTTATGCCTTGAGAAGAGGTTCTGGAAGATGTTCCACACATTGGAGATACTTATCTGGCATGGAGATGTTAGACCAAGATCCGATATCTTTCACCAGAAGTCATTCATATCAATGACAAATTAGGGTTTTTCTTGGAGGTTAAAAGGTTGAATTCAGTTCATTTCTAATCACTTTTCATTCATAGTGATTCAGAGTGATTCAGAGAAATTCTAAGGCAATTCAGTGCAATCGATATCTTCTTGAGCGATTTCATGAATGATCAAAAGTGTTCTTTGTGGTTTCATCGACAACTATTTCACAAGTATTTATCTTTCATCATGGAAGCGAGATCATCCTCTACACCAAATTTTATTGCAAATCCCACTATTGTTGAGGTCAAGGAGCATCCTAGGCTGACTTTCAACTGATGTCTGCATATAGCCACCTTAGTTGATTTGGTTGGCACTTTTTCCTGTGTCCTAGAAGGAGTATATGTTGAAGATGTTTGAGCATATATTCACTATCATATTGAGGATTTGGTAACCAATGATATTAAGAACATGTATATGAGCGAGTTAATGGGAGATTTTGGAAAGATTAAGCCCAAGTATTAGCAAATTGAGGAACTAGGGTTTACCAGCATTTTGGATAACCCGAATTTGAAGATGAGATTGTCAGTTATGTTTTGAGCAGAGTGCATGGAGAATTCATCTTTTTGGAAAAACTGTACAAGATCTTGAAGGAGGCCATCTGGGCCATCAATAGTTTGCTGTAGATTGGGTAGCATCTAGAGAAGAAGGTTTCTAATGATCAGGTCAACAAAATCACCGGTGCAACATCAGACAAGCAATCAATGAGGTTTAACACTATCACCGATAGAGACATCAGATTCATAAGCATGGTTATTAGATACTAGGTAACTCAATCAAACTGTTTGAATTCTATTTCTAGCTCTTGCATTTATGCAACACATAAGATGATGAGGGAAAATGAGAAGTTAGATCTTTGTGGATGGATGTTAGATGAATTGTTAATTAACATAGGGAATATCAAAGGAGAGAAGAAGGGAACACTCCGGTATGGAAATCTTATTATCTATTTGATGTTATTTTTCATTAATGAAACTCTCGATTTTGGGAAGAGACAATGGGAATTTGATATCCCAGTAGGAAGATAACTGAAACAATTTATTGTGAGTTTGGGTAGTCAGCGAGATGACAAGGTATGGGGTTCCTTTAAGGCATTCCGGAAGGTTATGAATTCTAGGGAGAGGGTTCCAAAGAAAATTGTTGAGAAATACTCAATGAAGATATGCTTCATCGATAAGAAAGATGAAAATTTGATGGAAGATTTCAAGCCCCAAAAGATATGGATTGAAGGTATGGGTTATGAAGTTGATGCACAAATTATAGATGTAATTGATGCACCTATTGATGAAGTTGAGAAAACCTTTGGTACTGCTAAGCAGAAGAAACAAGAGGTTGAAATTGAGTTTAACCAGAAAAAGAGGGAGAAGCAGCAGGGAAAGGCAAGCAAGTTTGTGGAATAGGTATCTCAGGACGTCAAGGCACTAATTGATGATGTTCTAGAAAAAGGAAGGAACAGGAAAGAACCAGAAATTTTTATTGAGCCTATCCCATCAGAATCTAGATCTGATGATGACATGCCCTTAGCATTCAAGAGGGTATTGAGGTGAAAAACTGAAGAGACTAAGGAAGAAACAAGGAAGCAACCAGTTAGGAAGGTTACAATAAAGGTACTGACATAGAAGAGAGCTCCAAAAGAAACACCTTCTGCCCCATCTGGTACTGGAAGAAGAAAGAAGATAGATGACATTGATCTAGCACTTGTTACCGATAATGTAACTATTATTCCACCCAAGACTTATGGAGAATTGGTTGATGAAATAACTAAGGATGGTATGTTGAAAAATTTACATTTTTATTGTGAACATTTGGATGATGAAGAACAAAGAGAAGTTGAGGAAGCAATTTTATTGTATTTGGATATATATAAGAAAGCCTTGTTAGAAATTGAGAATCAAATACCAGCACAATTATATGACAAATTAGATGTGAGAAGATTATTAGCAATGGAGGAGGAAAAGCATCTAAAGATTCAAGAGTTGTTATCTACTTGTTCAACTATTACTCCAGAACAGTTGGACAATACTCTTGAGGTTGCAGATAGGAAGATCTTTCATAGAAAGCATAGGATAGTCAGTCTTATGTTAGGTAGGGTTAATGAAAAGTCACTAAGACCCACAAGGCATGGGTTCAATTGTTTGTTTCAAACCCTTATTTTTATACTTCACTAAAAGCTAAAAGAGATACTATAGACATCCCAGTTTAAGGGAAAGGTAAACGTATAATGCGTACCACATCTACAATTCTGAAAAATATTAAGATATTAGATATAGAGCCCTTAGTAGAAACTAATGTATAGGCGAATGTAGAGATACCGACTGAATCAAAGAGTGTAAAGGTTGCAAGTGTACAGGTTACTAATGTTGAGGACAATAGTCCTCTGGATCTAAATGTTTAGGTTGAGGTCATAGTTCATAAGGAGGAACCGATAGTAACTATTATTGCACTAGGTGGCGAAGCCACCGGTGTAAGAGAGGAAGCTATAAAATTTAAACCATCAGAGGAGAAGATAGAGGAATCTAGTAGGGAACAGATAGTGAGCCCATAATTATTGTCAATCAACACCTCAGAAGTTGAACAAAAAAGAATAACTCAGATGAGTTCTACTAAGCTCATGATGATGGTTGCACGTAAAATGATGAAGGAAGGATCTATGGACAAAGGATTTATTGATCAGTCTATCACTGTTTTGTATAGACTTGTCCTGGAGTGCAAATTTGACAAAGAAGCAAGCCCATCCGACCAGATTAAGATAATCAAAATGAAAATTTCTAAGGACTTTCAATCTTTACAACAGATATCAAACCGATAGGCATTGGAGAGGTTTACACAGGCTAAGAGAGCAACATTTGATCAGATAATTGATTCAAAGAAAAAGGAGATTAATGATAAGCTGAAGTTGATTGATAATTCTTTGAGGTAGTGCACTAATATTTATAGAGTATGTTGTAACACAAGTTTACTTACAGCTGATTCAAGTAAAAGGATTAAGGATACTCAGGAGAAGATTGTAGGTATAGTCCATTCTTTTGACGGATCAAATTCTTTAACAACGTTTATTGATGGTAAGATTTTGGTTTCAGAAGCTCAGGTTTCAGCTATTGAGAGGGATAAAGATAAAATAATAAGGAGAGCAAGAGGTCTTAGAGCATTGGTGATTCCTCGGTTGGATTCATTAAGTGTACATAAGAAGGAGTGTATTGATATGGTTGGTAAGCCCACACCAACATAACTTAAGGATAAAGAGTCATATACCCATATGCTTAATGGACTTGTATATGTTTCCAACACACTCAAATCAGGTTGGGATACCTATCTAGAGCTTTTGGAGAAAGCCTATCCAAAAAATTTCAAATATATTCAGCTCTGGTAAGGTATTTTGGGACATTCTTTGTCTCGACTTGTGGTATTTTTTTGGCATTGATGTCAAAGGGGGAGTATAGGTGAAAAATATATTCTTGGAATCATGAGATATGGAGGTATGGAGTATTTTGTATAGATCATGATCTTATATGGATATTCAGCTCAGGGGGAGCAGTCTCAGAATGAAACCAACATATGGAAACCATTATCATTTTTCAAATGAATGTTTCCATCAATTCCAAAAGGGGAGATTGTTGGTAATTGACACTCATTTGATTGGTTTCAATATGTTGTCATTGATGGCAACATGTTTTGGCTTCATATTTTGGTTTGGTTGTTTACCAACAAACACTTCGCCGACACCGACACTAGCATTGACATGTATCTTCACCGGGAGGAGGAATCTTTGGGTATCGACATTGCAAGCCAACATGACTTCATCAAGTTATTGGTATTGGAGGCTGACATCATTTTGGGAGATCTAGCATTGGCAATTGATTTTGATATTTATGTATATATATTATTAATCCGATATGTATGTTCATTTTGTAATTATCTTTGTAGGCCGACATAAGGCATTGAAGTTTGTAAGGGTATATAGGTCAGTTGATTAGATCATTTTGGAATGTATGGATAGTAGAATGTGATAATGTTTTATAATGCAAAGTTTATGTAAGAGGTTATTCCAGTAAGGGTTTAGGGTTTCAGAACGGAATAGACAGAGCTTAACCAGAACTGTATTCAAACATATAAGATGCTATCTTTACAGTTCACTCATTTCTCTAGATTCTAGTCTAGATTTGTATGTAGTCACTGACGTTCCTTTTGTGATTGAGTAGTGTTCTCTAGGTTGTAAGCCTTCCTGCAAGTGCAAGCCCCAATATTTGGTAATATCTTTTCATATGGCCAGTGGATTGATATTGTGGGTCATAAATCCCATCGTGGTTTTTGTTAGACACAATGCACCATAGAGAGGGGGGTGAATCAGTAGTTCTCAAACTTTTTCCCTTTAACTAACTTATGTGAGTATACCGGTTATGGGATCTAACACAATGCAGAATTACCGGCTAGTGGGGAGACTAATCACAAATGCATTCACACAAAGTCACATCACATAACACTAGTATGTACAAGGAAAACCCAAGATGGGAAAAACCTCGATGAGCAATGCTGCTGGAGTCTACTGCTCCAATACAACCTCACAATTAATCTATGTTACAATGTATAGGGCTACAACCCAAGGAGCTACAACCCCTAATTTAGGGCACTAACCCAAGGAGCACCAACCCCTAACTTGTTTACAAACTACAACCCAAAGGAGCTACAACCCTTGATTTAGGGAATCAACCCAAGGAGCACCAACCCCTAACTTGTTTATGGGCTACAACCTAAAGGAGATACAACCCCTACATTGAGATAAAACTCAGTGATCTCAATGATATCTTCAAATAAAAAATTAGTAATACTGTTACAATTGTATCTTGTAACCATTTCATATACCTTACTCTGTCGATGAGACACTTTCTTAACTGCACCGACTCACTCTCCTGTTGCTCTTATATGTTGTTGTATTGTCGGTAAACTCTACTGGTTCACCGCTACTCTTCTTCTGCTCTACTATATCTCCTCCTTGCTTCTTTACTCTTCAGTCTTCTCAACTGCCTACCTGCCGGTACAAGTTCTCACTGGTTATCTCTTCAGATGCACTCTAGCTGCTATACTGGTTGCTCAAACCATACCAATTAACCCTTTATTAAACCTATTGGGACTCATTAAATTTGAGTCAAGTTTAGATGCCCATTTCAAAAAATTTGCTTTGCATTTCCAAATAATCATAAATGAGTCAGTTTGAATGGCCTAGTTAGAGAGAGGGTAAAATGGAGCTAATTGATTTTCGGAGGCTAAGGCTCGGGAAACATGTCCTACACCTTTCATTTGGCCTATTAAGTGATGTGCAACTTTTAGAATTGAGTTTGGATAAGTTTATTAGGTACCCATTTCGAGGGGTGAGCTGAAAGTGCATTCAAGGCACAAATGCAGATTTTACTAAGTAGCCTACTTTGAGTGCTTATATATTTTTCCTTGTTAATCATCATGAATAATTTCAAAATGGATTGAACTGTATGTATAAATGTGAGTCAACATGCAAAATTTCAAGTCTTCATGAATTCATTTGCTCAGTTTTCAAAGCTCAATATGTTTGCAATTTGTATGGTTTGACAAGTCCCTGTTTCAGCTACTAGTCGGAGCCCTGTTTTGCATAAGTGCAAAAGTTGCCTCAATGAGTGTTATGCCAGAATGTTTGCTCCAAGATATTTTTGGTATAAATGATGAGTCATGTTTCAAATTTCAAGCCTCTGCCAATCCGTTTGATTGGTTTTCAAAAGGGTTTATTGAGCCATCTATTTCAGGGATCCGTACTTACATTGTCGTATCAGTTAAAGTTGCTATTTTCATGAGCGCGCCATTTGCACCCAGTCAGACTTTTGGTCGAACTGAGAATTCAAAGATTTAATATGTAATTCAAGGTACATGTGTTTCAAATTTGAGGGTCTACGAAGGTCATTTGGTATTTTTGAGAAAGGCATCATGTGTTGCCAGAACATTGACTTCATCAGGGCCGCAGTGTCGACAAAGCCAGTAGGTCATTTTTGACAATTAATATCTCTTCGCTCAAGATTCATCTTGAAAAACCAATTGGTAGAGTTCATACTTGTACATCAGAGTAGATGCCTATCAGATGGCAAGGTCCATAAAGGTGTTTTGACAAGTTTGAAAATTGTGTCTTCACGATTAAATGCGAAAATGTGGCGTAAGTGCCTGAATGTTGTAAAACTCAGTTCGATGATCCAAAAATGATGTCGATTGATTCCAGAGGTATGTTTAAGGTTTCTGAAGCATTTCTAAGGTCAATTGAATGAAAATGATTTTTTTTTTAATCAGACCCACTTTGGGGCCCGACCTGGCTCATGCTTGTGGATTGATTTTATTGGCGACTTTGTTTAAGAAAAGATTTTCAGAATATCTAAATATGGATTGTAATCATGAGACCTGTCATGAGGGTTGAAAAGACTGTAGACCTCCAGGAAATTTCAGATTGGGGATTTTAATGCCAAATCCTCCTTCAGCGACAAAGAAGAGATTTAAAAAATAATGCAAATGTATTTGGGTGATGGTGTGGAATGGAGAGTGGATTGATCATTCAACAAATATAATTGGCATGTGAAATGCCAGCCAACATCTTCCTGTGCATTAATCATGGTTTTGAGAGATTTTATAAATTTCAAGCAATGAAATTAGCAGGCATTAAGCCAAACCTCTGGAGTGTGGTGTGGGTTAAAAGTCTTCAGTGAAATGTAATCTGTTGGTAAAAGACTTCCCTCCTCCCTCACGTGGCTATATGGAAATCAATGAAACCAAACTAAGCATATGCGATGTGGTAGGTGTAGAGCTCAATCTCCATGACTCTACAAGTCCTTTATCTTCCCACAATGTAAAAACTTCAGCAAATGCAAATCCTTTCCTCCTCCCTTGTGGTCATGTGGGGGTTTTCAGACTGTAATGAGTGCATTGGCAGCATCAGCAAATGGATACCAGTGAGGGCAGCATTAAAGTTTTGGGGAACCAAACAAATGCAAACAAGTTCAATGCAAAATCCTTTGGGTGGCATTGGTGGTAAGGGCAGTTTTGAAATTTGTACCAAGCAAACACCCCTCTCCTCCCTACGTGGTGTTTGAAAGCTTGCTGGACGTGATGTTCTAAAAGCCTGCAGAGGACCTCCAAGTTAGACATGGTGTTTTTGAAGGGGCTGCAAATAGAAAGCAAGTTGGACATGGTGTTGGAAAGCTTGCATAAGCTAATGCTCATGTGCCCCCCATTTCCCTCCAGGCTTCTACGTGGTGATGAAGAAGGAAATGTAGAAAAATCAAGCAAATGCAATGGTGCAGGTTCAAAAAAAGTCATGCCCCCCTCTACGTGGTCTATGAGTAGTAAAATTGCAAAAGCTTTTGAAACTAAATGAAATTGCATCCTCCTCCCACATGATAGTTGGAGAGAGGCATTTAAAACTTTATGCAATGTAGATTGGGCAAATAGAACGATAGCAAACCCCCTCCCACATGACTAGTAAAAGAAGTTTTAAATCTCCAAGCAAATAGTTTGGCAAATGTATAAACCAATTTCCCCCCAATGGAGGTGTTGAAGGAGGCGTTGAAGAAGTTTCCAATTTAGAAGAATGGCAGCCATTAAAACTCAGGCAAAACCTTGAAAGTGCAGTCCCAGGCGAAGTGCATTATCCCACATTCACTAGGAAGTGAGATTTTATGCTATTTATAATAAATAAGACACCCATCTAATGTGTCAAAGCCACAAAAGGCTTTTGACGAATGGTGCTGATGAGTGCCCGAGGTAAACCACATGTGCATGGGTGTGCTTCTCGAGGTGAATGAGAGGGCTGACAAGTGGCGATGGGCGGACCCCACATAGGCATGGATCCCGAGGTAGGCCAATTTTGTAGAGGAAGAGAGGCTTAACCAGTGAGCAGGTTCCAAGGAGATCGATGACGTGCATGATTTTGCAAGCCTAAGATGCACATTGGTTACCCTCTGCGAAATGATGAAAAGCATTCTGCGAAAATGAGCAAGTTAAAGAGCATCCAATTTTGATGAAGATCGATGGCACGGGTGATGCGAAATGGCAAACAACATTCTGCAAAAAGGAGTAGGTTAAAGAGCATGCAATTTTTATGAAGATCGATGACGCGCATGATTTTCCAAGTTGAAGATGCAATCAGGTTAGCCATCGCGAAATGGCGAAAGACAGATTGTAGTCTGGGTCCCACTGAGGTGGCTGACACTTGACGGATGGATGAGGTGTCATCTGAGGTGGTGGCGACGTGGCATATAGTTGGCAGATAGGTGGCCGGTCCAGGTGGAAAGACAGCTTGTAGGTCCCGATGATGTGGTGGATAGGTGGCCGACATGTGGTGGATGGATGAGGTGTCATCCCAGGTGGCGCCCAATGGATCCCATTGACGAATCACAGGTCACCATGTGATAGGACGTCAGGATTTACAAGAGGCCAAAAAATCAAAGGGATGAAAAATCAAAGTTATATATATAGCTTCAACTATATAAAAAATTGAAAAATTTAAATGATTGTGCACACATGAATGATTAATTCACCCAGAGGTCTATTTTTGGTCAAAATACTAAGTATTATATATTGTTGGAAAGCTCTCAAGATAAGGAATTCAATCGGGTAGTTAATTTTAACAAATATGGGATATTTCAAGAGAATTTTCCATGGGAAAGAGAAATGGATTGAAATTCAATTAGAAAAAGGGACACTTGGTAGTGTGTTATGCAGATCTGATCTTTACCTCTTCTTCTTATTCTCAATTCTTCTCAATTGTAAGGGTTCTAGAAATTTAGAGAATGGCTCCATATTTTCATGGTTTCCAATTCTGATTTCTCTTCAAGATTGTATAGGGCAGGGCTTTTCTTTTAATAATGGTGTTCAATTCTTTGCTATAGGTGTTCTTAGTTGCAAGTTCTTGTGTATGTAAGGCATGCACAAATTCATACAGAATTTGTCTCTGAAATGTAATCTCATTTTATTCAAGTCTGATTCTTAATGAGGATCAAGTCGGTCATGAGCAACTGTGTCTGTGGGTGTAATGTTGGTGATATTTTCTATGGATGAGCTGAGTAATGCATTTATGCAAGGCATTAAATGGAGGAATACTTAAGAATTAAGATAGATATGTAGTATAAGTTTTCATCTATAGTTTGATTTGTGACTCTATTGCCCTTGGATAAGGCACTGATCATGCAATTAAGGGGATTCTCAAACCAATCAAAAATCCAATTAGAATATCTTTAGTTTATGTTATGTTTTGAAATGTTTCATCTATCTCATGCTCAAACATAGGTAAGTTTTAAGTGTAGATCTAGCCTATACGTAGTAAACTACTTGTTATAGAGCCTTGGTGAGATCTATATGTTTATGTTGATGTTGTCATAGGTGTGTAATAGGTTTAATTCTAAGCATCAAAGGTATACCCGCCTAGGTTTTTCAGATCCTGAAGAGTAGAAGGATTTAGTTCCTTGTCATGTTGTCCAAGCCCTGAGGTTCTTCATAGATTGGATTGGCTACTTCATAGATCAATTGCAGGTGTGCTTGGGTTAACCAGATTTGGTGAACAACAAAACCCTAACACTGGTTTAACCTTCACTCCCTTAAACACTACTATCCCCAACTATTTTCCCTCTAATTGATCTAACTCTCTCATGCAATACTCACACACTTCACAGCAACTCTATCTTCTTCTTTTCAGCAACAACCTTTAATGATTTTGGCTTCCTTATTTATAACTTGGTTTTCTAGCCAAAAGCCAATTGAAAAACATGGACGGTTAGGGTTTCCTCATCAACCTTGAGGCAAACCAAATCCAATCAGATCTTATCCAATCTGATCACCCAGACAACTGTTTTCTCATCACTACCACTGTCATGCCTTCTTGATCACACCTTCTATTTTTGGCAATCTGCTTTTTACCCTATTGGCTAATTTCTTGGTCAATCACCAAGATTTTTCTTACAGTTTCCTTCATCCACCTCGATCTCCTCAATCACTCTAAGCTGGCTCTTATTTGTCTTGAGGACCTTGAGCCACAAACCTCCTCAATGACTCTAGAACACATCCCATGATTTACAAGATCTTCCATTAATATCGACCAACTCTGCAACTACCTCGTCAATGCACACTCCAGCTACTACTACATGCAAGTTTGCCACCTTGACACCATGTGGCATCCATGTTGACCACCAGCCAGGTTGGATCGGTGTGTCGATTTAGGGATCACCGACCAAATACTCAACCGGTTCTTCTCTTCTGTTGATTTACTAAACCTATTGGTATCTCACACTTTACCGGTTAACTCATCATGTCTGCTCTTTGCTTAACTGTCAGTGGAACTCCTTAACCGATCACCAGACATGTCTATCCATAGCATACTCATTCTTGTTAGGTAGAGTCATATCTCTTAGCCTATTTTATTCCTTACCACTTCTCATTCCTACTGATAGCCATCTTGATGAGAACATGTCATCATCCTTCAGTGGTTTCCAACTAAGGAATTTGCACGCCGGTTTCATTCTCTATTTTCAGCTACTCCACGTTGTCTCCTTCTTTATTATCCTGAATAACCTCTCTATCAGTTTGTCAAGGTGACAAACCCATCACTTGTCATCTATACTGACATCCCAATCATGCCTTCTCTGTCAGTCCAGTGCATAACATTGATTTTATGCAGTTGAGGAATTCCTTTGTTTCATTGGTAGATCTGGTGTGAGCCTTCAAACACTTGCCTTTACCTCTTCTTCCTTATCTCACAAAACTATAATGCACATTATGAATAATCGGAGATAAGCTGCACTTTCTGGGGAGTGACACCTATGTCATCTGCATCCTGCAATGCACTCATGTGACTTCCCTATTTGTGTAGCATGTGTTGAACCAGGGACACGTGATCCAGTGTGGGTATATTCACTGTCAGTCATCTCTTCTAATGGTGATGGAATCCTCATCCAGTGGGAGTCCTGATGTTCTACAACCTTATAGGATACCTGTGACCTATTCATTCTTCTCCTCCAACGTTGATGTGATTTAGGTAACATTTTGCCTCTTCATCACAAACAAAAACTCAGGCACCTTGCTCATCCTGCTTGTACATTGGTCATAATCTTGCCAGTTGACAACCACCCACTTGGTTGATTTGTCTTCTCCATGTCAACACATCACTTACCAGTTGATATCCTTTCCTTACTAGTGATACACTGTACCAATAACCTATCCATCTCATCCACATAATTCAGGCACTAACTTGTGTACTGATGACTCAAGTGATCATTCCTCTAAATGACATTCTCTTCTTTACCTTACTGATGTTCTGCACCACAAGGTGATATCAAAGATATCTCATCTTGTACTCCTGCATGATAGTGTTGCACAAACATCTGTTCTATTGGTAGTCATCCCATGTCGATTGACATCAATGATAGCAGTACCAACAATCTATCATACCAGTTGCATTCTTTTATATCAGTTGACATCAATGGCAACACAATGCCAAAAATCTCCCCCTTTGGCATTGATGTCAACTCATGTAGTATCCTGCATATTACATAATTTCTCTCACCCTTTGTATGATGCAATGGATTCTCACACATGTAGTATGTAGTATACTACATAATCTTTCTCCCCCTTTGACAACAATGGCAAAGGGCACTATCAAGATATCATTCCTCCTTGTATTTACCGGTCACTGATAGAATTATTTCTCCCCCTTTATCTTCATTGGATGCATCTCCTCCTTTGATACCACTTGTTAAATTTTCTCAAGTCACAACACTTGAGATGGAGGACTCAACCATCAACTAACACCAATTGAGCATGCAAAAATGTTTATATTTGTTAAAACACTCAATTGTAAAAGGATGTGTCAATGAATACTAGTCACCTATTGGTCAACCTACATTGCCACCCATTTGATCCCAAATTTCTTTAGAATCAAATATGATTGTACTATTAATACAACCAGCCAAATGACAAGCAAATACCCATAACCATGAAATTCTCCTGGGTAATCCTACTACAATTTCCATAATCTATTATTTGGGCAGTCAATATCCTTATAAGTTCAAGCATGTTGGTTCTTCATCATGATTAGTTGAACTCCCCTTGATTCATACATCTCAGGTCCTCATCTCTAGTCAGGTCTAATTCTGGGACTCCAATCACCTCTATATATTGATTTAGCTATACATATGTGATCATCTGATGATCTCTAGCCCCATCATATCCACCATAGCCTATGATATGATCTCGAACCCACATAATGCCATACAATGACATCGCCATGTCATAAATTAAATTGGTTAGCCCAAAAATATGCATGCATGATTAACCACTGGGCCAACATATGTCATTCAGGTCTTCATCAACACCACCTTAGACATAACTTCACATTTCATGCTATTGAGGCTATTTCTATGATCTCCAACCTCATTTTCTTACATAACCTGCAAGTACCTATTATCATTCATACCGGTAACATCCTGCACATACCAGTTCCTTGTACTGATTCACTATCACTACCTGAGCACCATCCTATGACTTTTGACATTTTGTGTCACTTTGTATCTGATTCCAATTGTTAATCTCCATCTCTTGACACATGCAGTAGTGATCCAATTTTCATCTGTAGGTGTGTAGTCAAGATAGCTTCTACACACACTTATCATCTCATTTGCATCCTTCATACTGATAGCATCTTTTTCTTCCATGTGTCTTCTTCCACTAAGGGGGTGAATGATAAGTTCAGTGTACTTCTCCCCCTGAGATCTTGCATCTCCTTTAGGCCTTCGAAGATATCACTTGTACATTTAATGCACAATGTCAGTCCATGGTCGTATCCTCTTACTTATTCCTCCATACCTTCTTTATCTCACTCTTCTTTCCATTTTCAGGCTTAGGAGCAAATTTTAACACCTTCTACTGATGGGCCCTTTCATTTCTTGATTTTACTTCACAGCTGGAAATAGTGCTATAGTAGCACACAACATCCATCCCAACTTCATGATTGGGGAATCTCTTGACATACTAGTTTGACCATCTTCTTTTGGTCATCTTGTTGTGACTGGAAACCAAAACCGATGGACTTCTTTCTCCTACAAGGACATTTCTCCTTTGGTTCCATGCAGGTCTCAAACTTCCATATGCTCTGTATCCACCTTTTTGTAGAGCAAAGTTTCTATATCGGTCTCCATGTGACTGCAAGTTCCTTTTCCTGCATTCAAACTCTCTATGGCCAGAACCATTGCAGTAATAACATACAACATTTGCATTATTAGGAACAACAAATGGATTCTTTCTAGCATAACTGGGAGAGGGGACATGCATGTATCTACTCCTGGATACATTTTTCTCATCTGCGTGATGTCTATGAGACCCTCGATTATTCCTTCTAGATCTCTTTCTACATTCTTCTGCCCTATGGCCATAAGCATCACATGCAAAGGAATAATCAGTAAAGGATGGAATATAACTTACAAATTTATTTTGCCATGCATGGGAAGATCTTACCGGTCTAGTATCTCCATTTTTCCTTCTTTGAGGATGGATCCTTGGTTGTCCATTATGTGAAGCTCTTTCATCTGATATCTTCTTCTCCCACACTTGCTTTGTCCTGTGGGTGGTAGCATTCCTTTTTCCTCTACCGGTTGGAGGTCCTCTTTGTTGTCTTCTCATGTTCTTTCTTCTGGTGAAGTTGTCTTCTCCTATCTTCCCTTTTCCTTTGGTATTTGCATCTTTCCTCCTTCTTGCAACACCAGTCTTCATTCTTGTCTGCAAGCCTTCACTGGTTGTATTTAGGTCAACCTTCTTTTGGGGAGCTTTTCTAACTGAGAAGGTCTATCCCTTGTTTTCTCCATTTGAGGAGACAAACAAAATGTCATTGTGGGGGACATTCTTGTTGGTAGAGCATTCACCGACACCACTTCCTAAACCTTCAATGTCCTTGGCATGCTTTTTCTTCTTCAACATTTTTTCCAAGGCATCACTACTACCATCAAACTAGATTCTTACCTTGAGATCATCTTGACATTTCTCAAGGTCATTTTGGAGAATCTCCATTTCTCCAACCAGCTGCAAATATTCTTTATCTTTAACTTCTAGCACATGTGCTAGGTCATTACATCGACACACCTTGGTGTCTTCTTCTTGAGTCTTCAACTCTGAGATGCATTTCTCAGATTCTTCAAGGCATTTTGTCAGCTAGTTCTTCTCCGCTATAGCAGCATTCTTGAATAGCTTGTATTCCTTTCTTACTCTACTAAGTTCTTCAAGTGCATTTACAAGCTCTCCTTCAAGATCAACTTCTGCTTCATATTCTTCTTCACCTTCACTATCAAATAAATCTTGATGGCTAGATCTATTTGTCTTGTCTCCTTCTTCATCATCACTGCCAAACACATCATATCAATGGAATCCATTTTCCTTATCACTTTCAGATTGGTGCACCTCATCTTCAGATTCTTGTTCCATGAAGAGATGAGTTCCTTCTTCATCATTTCTACTGCAACAATCTAATCTACCTCTATCATCCATGCATGTGTCTATTGCATTGTTCTTCTCACTCTCACAAACTCATCCAATGGTGCAGGATTCATTTCCATAAAGCTTATTTAGTCTATCCCATAGACTCTTTGCCGATTTTCACTTATCCACCTATGAGGAAACATCACCGGTGAGCCCACTGAATATAGCCTTCATGGCTTCTTCATTGCACATGTGTCTTCTTTTTTATTTAGAGTTGGTGGGAGGAAAGACATTCCTAGGGAGACCATTTACAACCGACATCCATACATCAAACCCTAGAGAGGACAAATAGACTTCCATTCTACAACTTGAAATAGAATAGTTTGAGCCATCAAAAACTAGAGTAGGGATTGACACTAGACAGACCATTGTGTCCTTAATCTTGAATCTACCTAAGCGAGACAAAGCTTGATAAATAGGGTACCTAGGCTCTGATACCAATTGTTAGACACAATGCACCACTAAGAGGGGGGTGAATCAGTTATTCTCAAATGTTTTCCCTTTAACTGACTTATGTGAGTATACCAGTTATGAGATCTAACAGAATGCAAACTTACCAGTTAGTGCAGAGAATAATCACAAATGTATTCACACAAAGAGACATCACATAACACCAGTATGTATGAGGAAACGCCAAGATGGGAAAAATCTCAATGAGGAATGTTGTCAGAGTCTACTACTACAATCGAGCCTTAAAATCAATCTCTATTACAATGTTTAGGGATACAACCCAAAGGAGCTACAACCCCTGATTTAGGGCACCAACCCCTAACTTGTTTAAGGGCTACAACCCAAAGGAGCTACAACCCCTACACCAAGCTACAACTCAGTGATCTCAATGATATCTTCAAATAAAAAATTAGTAATACTATTACAAGTGAATCTTGTAACCATTTCATATACCTTACTCTTTCGATGAGACACTTTCTTTACTGCACTGGCTCACTCTTTTTCTGCTCTTATGTGTTGTTGTATTGTCGGTAAACTCTATCGATTCACCATTTCTCTCCTTCTTCTCTACTAGATCTTCTCCTTGTTGCTTTGTTCTTCAGTCTTCTCAATTGTCTACCTATCGGTACAAGTTCCTATTAGTTATCTCTTCAGATGCATTCTATCTTCTATACCAGTTGCTCAAACCATACTGGTTAACCCTCTGTTAAACCCTAACATTGGTTTAACCTTCACTCGCTTAGTCACTACTATCCTCAGCTATTTTCCCTTTGATTGATCTAACTCTTTCATGTAGCACTCACACACTTTGCAGCAACTCTATCTTTTGCTGGTATTATGGATGAATTGATTATATGTTGTATTGATGTTTTGTCATTGATGTTAACACTAGTTGTTATGGTTGGCTACCAGCAGATAGGTTTTGGTTACTGACAGATAGGTTTTGGTTACCGATAGACAAGTTTTGGTTACTGGTAGAAGATCTAGTGTTACCGGTAGAAGGGAATATCTGTTGAACACTTTCGACATGTTTGGATCTATGGAGTATGTTTGATTTTATGTGTTACATGCTTCTGGAGCATGTTTTGGTCAGTTGGTATTGACTTGGTGATTGGATGCTATCACACACTCTTGTAAACCCAAATTGGCATTGGTTTAAAGTTTAACCAACAAAGCTTTCACTGAGGAATCTTTGAAAAAATGCATAAGTTGTCCTGGTGTGGCTTCTAGATGGATTTCAGGATGTTGAAGATGTTCTTTGATCATGCCTCAACTAAGTGAAGACATTGCTTTGGCATGGTGGACCTAGATTAGGTCTAGTACCTATCTAGGTTATGGACCAGTATCATGTTAACGTCTTCTCTACACATTACTGGGATGATTTATGGATTGGTTATTATTGTTTCGGTCTTAAGCTGACATGGCATATCATTGTAATATGGATATATGTAATGGTCTTATTGTAATATCTTTTAGGTGGCCAACTTAATTGGTTTAGGCCTTAGGGTTGGTATAAATTGATGTAAGATCTCATTGTAGATCATATGTTCGTAGTGTGGAATGTAATATTATAGGCGAAGGAGATTTGGTCGATCATAGGTGATTGAATTGGGATTCAGGAAGAGGTTAAAGACCTCTGGTATTGAGCTTAACCAAGACTGTAATCAGGCATGGTAGATTTTATCTCTGGCAGTTCAATATTATGGATTGTTGTCCATTTATCTTGAGATGGTTATTACCTCTCTATAGTCAGTGAGACTCTTTTGTAATGAGCAGTACACTCTAGGCAGAGTGCCTTCCTGCATGTGCAGGTCCCATCATGGTTTTTCCCTTTTCGAGTTTTCCACGTACAAACCATGGTTTTATGTGGTATGGTCACATTGTGTTGATTATTTGTCTTATTTTTAAGTTGCATTAGTTATCGGTATCTATTTCTACTATTCTGGTACTTAATGTTTATATGCTCTGGTTAAACGGTTATTAAGTGGATTAATTGAAATAATCTATTAACAACTGATTCACCCCCCCTCTAAGTTGTTCACCGATAATCCTAACATCTTCTTTTTAGCATCAACCTTTAATGATTTTGGTTTCCTTATTTATAACCTGGTTTTCCCACCAAAAGCCAATTCAAAAACATGGGTGGTTAGGGTTTCCTCATCAGCCTCGAGGCAAACCAAATACAATCAGATCTTATCTGATCTGATCTCCTAGATAGTTGTTTTCTCATCATCGGCATTATCGTGCCTTCTTGATCACACCTTATATGTTTGATAATCTACTTTTCACCCTGTCCACTGATTTCTTGGTCAATCACCAAGATTGTTCTTGTGGTTTCCTTCATCCACCTTGATCTCCTCAATCACTTTGAGTTGTCTCTTAGTTGTCCTCCATACCTTGAGCTGCAAACTTCTACAATGGCTCTGCAACACATCCCATGATTTACGAGATCTTTCATTAATGTCAACCAACTCTGCAACTACCTCGTCGATGCACACTCCAACTACTACTGCATGCAAGTCAACTACCTTGACTCCACGTGGCATCCATGTCGACCACCTACCAGCTTGGATCGATGTGTCAGTTCAAGGATCACCAACCAAACACTCAACTGATTCTTCTCTTCTGTTGGTTTACTAACCCTGCCGATATCTCACACTTTACTAGTTAAATCCTCATGTCTGTTCTTTGTTGAACTATTGGTGGAAATCCTTAACCGATCATCAAACATATTTATCCATAGCATGCTCATTCTCATCAGGTAGAGTCACATCTCTTAGCCTCTTTGCTTCCTTACTGGTTCTCATGCTTATCATTAGCCATCCTGATGACAACATGTCATCATCCTTTAGTGGTTTCCAACTAAAGCATCTGTGTGCCAGTTTCATTTTCTATTTTTTAGCTACTCCACTTTGTCTCCTTCTTTATCAACCTGAATAACCTCTCTGCCAGTTTGTGAAGGTGACAAACCCATCACTCTTCATATGTACTGACATCCCAATCATGCCTTCTCTATTGGTCCAGTGCATAACCCTAATTTTATGCACTTGAGGCATTCATTTGTTTCATTGGTAGATCTAGTGTGAGCCTTCAAACACTTGCCTTTACCTCTTCTTCCTTATCTCACAAAACTATAATGCACATTATGCATAATAGGAGATAAGCTCCACTTTTTGGTGGAGTGACACCTATGTCATCTGCATCCTGCAATGCACTCATGAGACTTCCCTATTTGTGTAGCATGTCTTCAACCAGGCACATGTGATCTGGTGTGGACACATTCACTGTCAGTCATCTCTTCTCATGGTGCCTGCATCCTCATCCGATGGGAATCCTATTGTTCTGCAACCTTATAGCATACTGGTAACCTGTTCATTCTTCTCCTCCAATGTTGATGTGATTTAGATAATATTCTGCCTCTTCATCACAAACAATAGCTCAAGCACCTTGCTCATTCTGCTTATACACTGGTCATAATCTTGTCGGTTGACAACCACTCACTTGGTTGATTTATCTTCTCCATGTCAGCACATCACTTACCAGTTGACATCCTTTTCTTACCGGTGATATACTATACCGATAACCTATCCATCTCATCCACACAAGTCAGGCACTAACTTTTGTACCGATGACTTAAGTGATCATTCCTCTAAATGACATTCTCTTCTTTACCTTACTGGTGTTCTGCACCACAAGGTGATATCAAAGATATCTCATCTTGTACTCTTGCATGATAGTGCTGCACAAACATCTCTTGTACCAGTAGTCATTCTATACCGGTTGATATCAATGATAGTAGTACCAACAATCTATCATACTGGTTGCATTCTTCTATATCGGTTGACATCAATGACAACACAATGCCAACAGTTTTTACTCTTTGAGTTTTTCCACATATAATTCTCTATGTTATGGTATTCATTTGTGTGATTGGATTATTGGTGGCTTTACTTCTTTCAATCTTATATGTACCGGTATACCGGTTGGTGAATGCATGTTTTAATAAGGTTAAAATTGATCATTCCGGTAGAACACTAACTAACCCCTGCCTCTTAGTGTTCTTGGATTCCAACAAAGCTAAGAGTACTTATTACACCAAATCATTCTCTTTGTTGTTTTCTAATAACTACAATAGTAAAATCCATTAATTGGGTTGAGTTTAATATGTCGCTTTGTAATATCCCTTAACCGGGTGGCACCTAAGAGTATCTTTGTAATCTCCTAACAGGGATGGCTCCTCACCAGGCATACTCCAAAAGAGTGCAGATTTTGTGAGTTTCTACTCACACCATGGTTTTCTCCCATTTGGGTTTCCACGTTATAAATCTTGATAGTCATGTGTGTTTGATTTTATGTGTGCAGATTTCTTATTAATGCTACATATACTGATAAATGTTAAGTTTGAATAGAAGTTTTGATTAAGGTTAAATCTAGTAAAACTAGTATAGTACTAATTCACTCATCCCCTCTCAGCACTAGTTGGGACTAAGAATTAGTATCAGAGCCTTGGCCCTTAGATTCAGAAGAGCTTAACAACTTAAGGAAATATCCAAGATGATGTGAAAGGAAGGCCCCAAGTTCTCTAAGGAGAATTACACATTATGGTGTGGTAGAATGAATTTCTACTTAATAACCCTAGCAGATCAATATTGGAATCATGTAAGCATAGAGTAAAATGAACCTATAGGGGTTCTCACTATAGATCAAATCAAAGATAGGCAAGATAACACTGCAAATATGGATGTGATTGCTAGTACTCTATTTGATTATGAGTATGTTGAGGTTCAAGATCTAAAAACAGCCAATGAGATGTGGAATAAGCTGAAGACAGTTTGTGGAGGAGGTCCTTATTTACAAAAGGCTAAGGTGGACAATCTAAGAGGCAATTTTGATGAGATGAGGATGCAAGAAGGAGAAAATATAGAACAATACAACAAAATAATAAAGGATGAGGTAAATTCCATTAGAAGTGTTGGATGAAAACTTGAGGAAGATGATGTGGTCAAAAAAATCCTAAGAACATTGCTACCACATTATGCCATAAGGGTTTCTACAATTCTAGAACTTAGATCTTTGGGAACAGTTAATGTTACACTTGATTACCTGATTGGTAAGTTGGTTGCCTTTGAATTGAGCAACTATGATAATAGTATGCCCAAGATTGATTCTGCCTCCAAGTCTTCCATGACACTTGCACCAACAATGAGGAGAAAAGAAACAAGAAGTAGTTCTACAACAAGAACCGGTCATTCTCATGAACATGACAACATGTTATCTGAAGAACAAGAACAAGATGAGCTTGAAGCTCTAATAATAAGAAGGCTGCCTAGAGGAAAAGGGAAGTAAAGAGGGAAACTACCCCTGAAGTGTTTCTCATGCAATAAAATAGGTCATATTGCATCTAGATGTCCTGACAATGATAGGAAGGATAACTTTAGAAGATACAAATAGAAGAGCAAGAAGGAGTCCTATCTTATAGAAGGAGTTACCGATGAAGAATCAGAAGGATATGACGGACAAGGGATTGCATTTGTAGTGGTAAAGGAAGTGATATGGCACTAATTTCTAGTTCAAACTAGTGTGGAGACTGGGTAATTGGCAGTGGTTGCACTCACCACATGACTTGTGACATGAACAAATTCCTCAGCTTGGAGGACTGTTATGGAGGACTAGTGAGATTCGACCATAATGCTCCTTGTGCAGAAAAAGGTAAGGGATCTATTCCCCTAAATGATAAAACCAATTGTGAAGATGTTTACTGTGTAGAAGGGATAAAGTATATTTTGTTAAGTGTTTCTCAACTTAACAATAAGGGTTACCGATTGGACTTTAATGAAGGAATATGCAAAATAAGTGATAAACTAGTGGGTCTGATTGCTACTGGTAAACAAACTAAAGGTAATCCTACCTAGACACCACTGTAGGAAGTTGCCTAAGGTAGAGGATAGTTGGCTATGACACAAAATATTGTGTCCTATTAATTTTGATAACATAGAAAAGATTAGTAAAATGAAGCCTATCAAAGGTATGTCTAACATTATGAAACCTGAAAATGCTATGTGTAAAGATTTTCAGCTAGGAAAGTTGATCAAATCTAGTTTTAGGAGCAAATATTATTCATTTGAGAATGTGTTGGAATTAGTGCATACTGATTTGTGTGGTCCTATGAGGACTAAGAGTTTCTATGGGGACTGATACTTCATTTTGTTTGTAGATGATTTCTCAAGAATGATGTGGGTTGTATTCTTGAAAGAAAAATCTAAAGCCTTTCACATGTTGAAGGTCTTCAAGGCTCAAGTGGAGAGAGGAACCAGTAAGAGTCAGAAATGTTTGAGATCGAATAGAGGAGGAAAGTTCACCTCTCAAGAGTTCATAAATTACTATGAAGAACATGGGATTATGAGGCAGATGTTTGCACCTAGAACACCTCAACATAATGGAATTTCTGAAAGAAGAAATAAAACTCTAATTGATTGTGCAAGGAATCTTATGATACAAAAGGATATTCCACATGTCTTCTAGAAAGAAGTAGTGAGTACTGTTGTGTATACCTTGAACCAGATACAAGTGAAGAAGGGGACAATTTAGACTCCCTATGAATTATGGTGTGGATACTCACTCAATGTGAGTTACTTCAAGGTATTTGGAAGTAGGTGCTACATCAAGAGGGATGAGTACTCTAGAAAGTTTGATCTTAAGAGTTATACTTCAATTTAATGTGCTTGGTTCTGGAATGAAGTACATGATTCTTAGAAATGTTTATTGCACTTGTATTATCAAAATAGATAATTGTTGGTTCATACATATCTATCTTGAATCCTTCTAGCACATGTCTCATCCATATTGCCTGCCTGCAATTCATGGATGCAGCTACATACTCTACTTCAGTTGTAGATTGAGAAACACATGTTTGTTTCTTGCTCGTGCATGCCATTAATCTTCCTCCAAGTAGAAAATCACCACCAGTTGTGCTTTTTTGATCATCCACATTACTTTCCCAATCAACATTAGAAAAGACATCCAAATTAAAATCTCCTTTATAGGGATACCATAAACCATAGTCTAAAATGCCTTTGAGATACCAAAAATTTCTCTTCATAGCTACCATGTGACTCTCCTTAGGCTCTTTTTGAAATCTAGCCACTAATCCAACAACATGAGCAATGTTTGGTCTCCTATGGACAAAATAGTGTAGCTTCCCAGTCATAGATTTGTACTCTTTTTCACTAACAACAGGGAAATCATCTTCCTTTGACAAATTGCAACCTGTCACCATCAGTGTTACTACCAGTTTGCAGTCTTCCATACTGAAAGTCTTCAACACCTTCTTGATATACTTGGTCTAACAAATAAAAATAGCACCATCTACTTGTTGAACCTGTAAGCCAATAAAGAACTTAATTTAATTTATTAAAGACATTTCAAATTCCTTTTTCATTATATCAGTAAAGTCTATACACATATCATCATTTCCATAAAAAAATATGTCATCTACAAATACTTCTGCTATCACCATCTTGTCTCCATCAGTCTTCAAATAAATGTTGATGTCCTCACTGGTAAGTCGGAATTCAATTTTGATCAAATGTGTATGTAATCTCTCATACCATGCTCTCGGTGCCTTATTTAGACCATATAATGCATTGTGTACTTTACACACCATGTCCTTATCATCAGTCAAGGAAAGTTGTTCAGTGTATACTTCTTCTAGAATCCCATTTAGAAAGGCTGACTTGACATCCATTTGGTAGACTTTGAATCCCTTATATACAGCAAATGCTAGCAGCATCCTTACTCCTTCTAATCTAGCAACAAGTGTAAATGTTTCACCATAATCCTAACCATCATCTTGAGCATACCCTTTGTAGACTGACCTTGGCTTGTTTCTTACAATATTTCCTTCTTCATCCAATTTATTCCTAAAGACCCATTTTGTTCCAATTACATTCTTATCCTCCGGTCTAGGAACAAGTGACCATGTCTTATTCTTCTCAATTTGTTCTAATTCTTCATTCATTGCATTCACCCAATCATCATCTTTTAGTTCTTCTTTAACTATCTTGGGTTTAATTGAAGATATCAAACATGAGTTCTCTCAGATCTTTCTCCTGGTTTGCACACTTGTATTCTTATCACCAATTATCTACTCTTGTGAATGATTCAATCTGACATATCTAGGTATTGCCTATTCCAATTCTGCATCTTCTTCATTAGGTTCTTCATCTTCTTCCTCACTATCATCACTGACCGGTTGAGCACCTAATTCTGCATTTGTTAGTTCTTCATTGTTATTTACTTTTGGTTCAATGATCACATTTTTTTCCTCATTATCATCCTTTTTAGGTTCTGATCTGCTTGAACCTTCAGACTTATGAGATAGATCATCAACTTTTACATTAGAACTTTCAACAATTTTCTTAGTTCTCTTATTGTAACATTTATATGCCTTACTCTTAGAATAGTAACCAAGAAAATTTCCCTCATCAGATTTTGCATTAAATTTCTCAGTGTAGTTATCTCTCTTAATAAAACATTGACTTCCAAAAATTTTAAAATAACTTACACAAGGGTTTTTTCCATACCATAACTCATAGGGTGTCTTATTGTTACCTTTCTTTACTAGTACCCAGTTTAGAGTGTATACAGCAGTAATGATCACTTCTCTCCAAAATATTTTGGATACATTACCCTGCAATAACATGGTTCTTGCAACTTCAACTATTGATATGTTCATCCTTTCTGCTATGTCATTTTGTTGTGGTGTCCTCGAAGTAGACATCTATCTCTTTATACCTTGTTCATCACAATACTTAACATATTCATCATATGTGAATTCACCTCCTCGGTTTGATCTTAAACATTTCAAGTTCTTACCAGTTTCCTTCTCAACTAGAGCTTTAAATGATTTAAAATTACTAAATGCTTCTGATTTTTCTCTCAAAAATGTCACCCACATCATTTTAGAATAGTCATCAGTGAAGATCATGAAATGCCTATCACCTTAATAACTCTTTGTTCTCATAGGGCCATAGAGATCAATATGTACTAGATCTAAAACATTCTCAAAAATAAAATTCTTGCTCTTGAAAGAAATAGAGGTCATCTTACCGATTTGACAATCTTTGCATATCACACTATCTGGTTTGACAAGTTGGGTTAATCCTCTTACAACACTTGACTTGCTTATCTTAACCAGATTATCAAAATTAATATGACAACATATTTTATTCCACAACCAACCGTCTTTCATTCCTGCAACCAGATAGTTATTAATATTACTATTCAAATGGAATAAGTTAACTCTAGTTTGCTTCCCGGTAGCAATCAGTTCACCATTGCCTCCAAGAATTTTGTAGACTCCACTTTTAAACTCAAGGAAATAACCTTTATCATTGCGCTGACCAACACTTAAAATATTATTCTTAAGACCACCAACCCAAAATACATCATCAGCATTACTCTTCCCATTTAGAGAGATTGAACCTTTACCTTTCACCATGCAAGGAGATTTATTTCCAAATATAATAACACCTCCATCAAATTCATTAAGGGTTATGAACTTACTTTTATCTCTGGTCATGTGGTGTGAGGAAACACTATCTATAATCCATTCATCACTATTCTCCATATGGGATACTAGTGCCTTTTAATCTGACAATTCCTCCTTCATGGCTACAAACACAATTTCTTCATTGTCATCTTCTTCTTCCCACTCCTCATCGGTCACACCTTCATCTATTGCAACATAACATTGTTTCTTGCCCTTTCCTTTGAATATTCTAAACTTCTCTTTCTTATCAGTGTTTAGCAGTTAGCAACAATATGACCAATTTAACTACAAGAGAAACACTTCAAAGGTAGCTTTCCTTTATACTTACCAGTTCCTCTTGAAAATCTCTTTGCTAACAGTGCCTCAAGTACCATCACTTGATCTTCATGGTCTTCATTACCCTAGTTATTTCCATGACTTGTCCTACACTCATGATTTTGACATATATCTTTTACTTTTCTAGCAGATGAACCAGTAATAGAAGCTTGAAAGGTAGATTTTGTAGATTTTGTCACACTATTGTTAAAACTATTTAACTCAAAAGTTGTAAGCTTACCAATCAATGAAATCAACTATTACCTTATCCTTTAAAATAGATATAAGTTCTTGGATTGTTGATACTTTTATAACATACTGAGGTTGAAGAGTTTTGAGCATTTTACTTACTATAGCATCATCTTCTATTTTTCCTCCAACACTCTTTATGTCACTAACAACTTCTTTGATTCTTTGACCATACTGTGCAATATTGTCTCCTTCAAGCATTCTCATGTCATAGAAATTTCCTCTCAAGATTTCCTCTTTAGCTCTTTGAACATGCTCATCTCCTCCATAGATTGTCTCTAAATTTTCCCAAACCTCAACTGCAGTTTCCAATCCTTGAACATCAATATATTCTGAATTAGATAAAGTACTTACAATAAATTCTAGGGCTTGCATGTTATCTTGCTTCTCTTTGTGTTCATCTAGTGTTAAGGGAGTAGTATTAGGAGCAACATATGTTATTCAACTTGCTTCCAATATTGTGCACCAAGACCTTTGATGTAGATCTTCATTCTATCTTTCCAGATCTTGTAGCTATCCTTGGTGAACTTTGGACCCTCTTTCTTCATCATCTTGACTTCCTCAGAATCTTTTCCTCAAGCAGTTAGGCTTTCTACACACAGAGGACCACAACTCTGATACCAATTGTTAATCCTATGAGGATCTGATTAATATTGAGAGGGGGGTGAATAAGTAATAAGACCAATTGAAACTTTAACTGAAAAAAAAAACTTATCTCAAATCTGAAACCATTTAACAAATATCTGAACTTCTTTAATCAGATCTAATAACCTCTTTATCATATTTTCTTACCACATTAATCAAATAATTTACCTCAACTATCAATACTTTCACCACCAAAGCAATCATATAAACTTGATCACTTATCAACTCACTAATCTTATCGATCAAATCAAATACTTTCTAAAATAATTCCTTATCAATACTGGTAACCTCTGATAATCTTGTGATAAAACATCATAACCGGTGTCTCATAAATAATGCATGAAATATAAAAAAGAACATCACATGAAAAAAATTCCAAACATGAACACCATAAGTTTTTGATGTGGAAACCCAAATAGGGGAAAACCACGGTGGGAGTTGGAACCCACAAATATTTGTACTCTTTTGAAGTACGCCCTATTAGGATCTTATCCCTATTAGGAGCTTATAATACCCTGTTAGGAGTCACCTAGTTAAGGGATTTGCCTAGAAGCCCGATTAGGAGCTTGATGATCTATTAGAATCAACCTCATGATAGGATTTAACACTCTTTTGATAGCTTCCCTATTAGGGGACTTAAATGTTTAAGGCTTGTTAGGACCTACCTAGTTAAGGGATTTAACTTGCTGTAACTGTTAGGGAACAATAGTAAGAAAATGATTTGTCACTTGCACTTATCTTCTTTCTTGATCAGATCCAATTATACACAACACTCTGAAACTCTCAGGTATATCTCACACTTCACTTTGATGACTTAACATAATAAACATCAGTTGTGTCATCCTAAATAGCCATCTCAACTAGGTCGGCCACAAAACCCTAATCACATCATGAATTTATAATTCAAACCATAAGAGATAATCACAAATCATTATACAGATCATTACAAAAAATTACAATGCAATGTCAACCGTTGGTTAATCATAACCCATCATGAAAATTCGATTTGTACCAAAGTCAAACCCTCAAAACACTTTACTAAGCATTTTGTTGATTCCAAAGAAATTATTCCTTGAATCATGCCAAAAAAATAATTAAATCTTTCATGGGGGTTGTGTCATGTTACCAACTTCATGTAGACTCACTGACGATCACTTTCATAACAAAAATAATTACTGGTTTGATTATTTCTTCACCAGTTTTCAACCCTACTAAAACCTTAGCAAAACTTCATCATAAATTTAAAACATGCCTTCTGGTAATCTTCACAAGTTTTGGTTCTATTCAGATACACTTTTCCATCATACAAGTTCACTATCCAAACCTCAAATCACCAAACATCACCAATCGTTTGATTCAATCAAAACATCTCAGCTTTACCGGTTAAAGTCCTATTTCATAGAATTTAGTTCCCTATCGGTAAACCCTATCTTCTGGTAAACCAAATCACTAAGATGACAAAACAAAACATTAAGAACATGATTTGACATTAGCTTCCATCAATGACAACATAAATAACTAATCATGTCATCTATTCATAGAATTTCAATCTCTTCATCACAAATAGAATTCTATACTTTATTGGTGCAGTCATCAATCTTCAACTGCATCACCTGTATCTGTATCAGTTATACCAAATACCAACATATTTCTCTTTGTTGGTGTTTCTTGATTTGGATTGACTCTTGGTTCCAAGGTTGACACATCCTTCTTTTTCTTAGCAGTCCTTACCTTACAATGTTTTGCAATATGGCCCAAGTTTTGACAATGATAGCATTTAACATTTACATTGAATGATGCATTTGAAAAACTATTATAGGATTGAGATACATTTCTCCTACATTCATAACTCCTATGGCCATACCCATTACATTGATAACAAATAACATTCATATCCCTAAGAGCAGCAAATTGATTTCTACTTTCAAAAATAGGTGGTGATATATGCATAAGCTTACAATCAATAATTCTGTGACCATAAGTGTTACATTTATAGCAGTAGCCATGGAATTGAGGTACATACCAATCATTGCTAAAGTTGTTTCTCATTGGTCTCCTTTGAGTAGCATAGTTGAGTCTTCTTGAGCTCTTCCTTCTTGTATCCTTGACCTTTGTGAAGCGTCCACCATTAACATTTACTTTTCTTTTAGGATTAGCATGTTGGTTCATTGACTAATTCTTTTTAGCAACAACATATGTCTTCTTCTCATTGGCCTTGCTGACTACGAATGTTTGTTTGACTTCACTTTCACTTGAAGAGGTGAAATGTATCTACTTGTCTGATGGATCTTTACTGTTAGAACACTATCCATTTTCAAATCCAACACCATTGATGTCTTTATTGTGCTTCTGCTTACTTAACATTTTGTATAATGCTTTAATGTTGCCACCATACTTAATTCTCATGTTGAGTTCATCCTTATTCTTTTCCAATTCCTTTCTTAAATTTACAAGATCTTCTTCCAATTTTTGAAACTCTTTATCCTTCTTTTCTAAATCTGATTTCGTAACTTTGTACATCCTTTTCACTTCTTCCATCTAGATTCTCAAATTATAAATTGTTGTCTTTGATTCCTCAAGTAATTTGTTTAGTAGATCTTGTTCTTCAGCAGCCGCAATCCTGTACTTTTTATATTCCTTTCTCACTTTTCTAAGTTCTTCTAGTGCACTCACAAGTTCACCCTCAAGGTCCACTTCAGCTTCAATTTCCTCTTCTTCATCATCAATAATATGTTCAACAAATAATTCTTCTTGTGTCATAAAGAGATTGACTTCTCTTTCACCTTCACTACAACAGTCTTCAAAGAGACTTTCTTCATCAAAGGCATCATCTTCAAATGTGTAAAGACTGCTCTTTCTCCTAAAATTTATTCTCCTTGGATTATAAGATTTTTTCATCTTTTCTTTTCCAAAATCCTTCATGTTTTTTCTTTTCGTCTTCATCCTTTTCTCCATAAGGGCACTTGGATGAAAAGTTTCCAATCTTGCCATAGCTGAAACATTTGAAAGGTAACTTACCTTTGTACTTTTCTGAGCCTCTTTTGAGCTTCCTTACAAAGTTTGCTACAACAACATCATAATCATTTTCTTCCTCATTTGTAGCTTTTTCTTTTCCTTTCTATGTGGTATTGAAGACAACCTCTTTCTTTCAAGGTTCAACACTTACTATCCTCATGTCATAAGCTGATAGAGAACCAAACAATTCATCCATAAAGAAAGATTTTAGATCTTTAGCTTCTTCAATAGCATAAACTTTTGTATCATACCTTATATTCAATGATCTTAGGACCTTTTTGACAATAACCTCATATGTGACATATTCTCCAAGTCCTCTTATCGTGCTCACAATCTCATCCACTCTTTGTAGATAATCAACTATCTTCTCTTCTTCTCTCATTTTCAAATTTTGAAACTCAGTTCTTAAATTTTGTTGTTTGGCTTTTTTTACTTTAGTATCTCCTTCATATATTCTTTGTAGCTTATCCCATGTTGCTTTTGCTGAAGTGAAGTGCATGAATAACAAATTTTGTATCAGACAAACCACTTAAGATATAATTCTCAGCTTTCCCATTGTTGTCATACCATCTTTTAGTATCAGGATCAGTAGGAGGAGTTGATGGAATTGTATATACATTGTTTGTTGACATCCATACGTCAAAACCAAGAGAGGAAAGGTATGTCTCCATTCTTCTACTCCAGAAGGCATAGTTGGTGCCATCAAACATAGGTGCTTTAGAGGAGGACTTATTTCTAGCCACTATGTTCAGAAGACAAGATCTAACCAAGCTAGAGAAATATTTACAGTAAGGGAACCTATGACTCTGATACCAATTGAAGAACACAAATGGACACTGAGAGGGGGTGTGAATCAATTTATTTTAAAATTTTAATTATGTGTGCAAATACCGAGCCTTCAAATTAATTAAGAACATACAAACACACACAAATCAAACCACAATACAAAATATATAAGGAAAACCCAATGTGGGTAAAACCTCGATGAGAATAGTTGTTGGAGTCTATTGCTCCAATCTAGCCTCATAGTAAATAATGGTTTACAATGTCTAGGGAACCAACCTAAGAAGCACTAACCCCTGAACTTTAGGGCACCTACCTAAGGAGCACCAACCCCTGATTTTATGAGCACCTACTCAAAGGAGCACCTACCCCTAATTTTACGAGCACCTACTCAAGGAGCACCAACCCCGACTCTGAGCACTCACTCATAGATTTATAATGAATATTAAAATTTACAATGCAGTGATAAATCCTTGTTACAAATGAGTTTTGTAACACTTATAAATTTCTCATAACTTGAGAATGAATTTCTATGCCTGCAGAATCTATTCCTCTATTTCTACTTCTCCATTTGACTATCTTATTTTTTCTATAGCTTTGGCTTGTAGTATACTCTCTTCTTTCTGTGTTCTTTCTCTATCCAATTCTATAGATTTCTCTCTTTCCTCTCTGTAGCAACACCACACTTTCTACCCACTACACTTAATTATTGACTAGTTCAGATATTTTTATTTCCACACTCTCTGTCCCAACAATCCTACTTCTGTCAAATCAGATTTACAACCCTACACAATCAGCTCTGCATTGAAGAATGTTTTTCCCTCCAAATCTATAATTTAAAATTGATTCATTTGTCTCTCTCAGATTCAGTCTGTAGTAGATTGTATTTTCTTTCTTGGGTCGACCATCTGCATTAAATGTCTCTCTCAGATTTTTTGAAGGTTCTTTATACTGGGTTGCTATATTTAGAAAAATCAATCTATCTAACAGATTTCATTCTTCCTCTATCAATCACCTTGAGCCCTTCAACCATCTGCAACTCAGTCACCATTAATGCATTTTCCATCCTCTTTCGACCTACCTGGACAAGATTGACAAATACCATACTAAAATCCATTGTCACCGACTTCTGCATATAAGATGCTCTCATCAACAACTAGGAAGCCATATGTATCCATTTCTTTCATCAGATTACTCGGTCAAGGTCGGTCAATTTCCATGTAAAACTGTTGTTCCTATTGACATGAACAAATATCATCACAAGTCTTCTTTATTGACATCCAAGTCGCCTGGTCAACCATGGTCAACCACCACATGGACTATTGAGCCAATCGGGACACCTCATTATTTCTTTTCATTATCCTATGTCATTATTTATGAGCCCTCTTTACCTATGTGAGCTAGCAGGATGCACAATTATTCAATTTGTCCTGCCCCTCAATAGTTCTAACTTATGGTCTTTGACATCACGGGATAGTGGGGGACATGCCTCATTTGTCCTTTTGTTAGTCTGCACAACATTCGACATGACCTCTTAACCCATGCTAGATAATAGACTTCATTGTTCTCTTTGTTCTCATTTACCCCACAGTGTCCACTTTGCATCCCTCTACATGTTGTGGGGGAGAAGGATCCTTCTCTTGCTTCACTATCTTATCCTGCATGACCATCATCTCATCCTTCTTAGCACTACAGGATAACAGGATGCATCTCTCGCTTCTTCTTGTGTTACCCCGCATGACTGTCACTTCTCTCATTTTTAATATGCAAGATAGTGGGGAGCCCCTATCCTTTTATCTCTTTTGTATCCTGTGGGACCAATTTTCTTTGATCATCAGTGGTGCGGGATGATAGAGAATACATTTCCCTTAACTCATTCTTGTATCACATGGTCACAAAACACTTCTTAATCATGCCCTGGGATAGCAGGGGGTCTTTGACCTCAATGAAACCATTATCCTACATGAATAGTGTATCTTTCTTTTCAACATTTCAGGGTAATTGTAGATAGCCTTCTCTTTGTTCAAGTGTTATCCCACATGGTCTCTTTCCTTCATTCGAACACGCCACGGGACCCACCAACACATGTGAACCAAACAATTGCTGCCATGTGGAAATCGCGATACACCATACCCAACTCAGTTCTTGATCAAACACTAAAGACTTCCCAACTGAGTCCCGAGTTTGACAACCATCACACCAAAGAGGGTCCTCATGTACAGCTCACCAACATGTAACTCCAGACCATTGCAGACACATGGAGTCAATGAGCTCGGTTGAGCCCCTTGTAGAGTTACACTTTGTGTTATGCGCAATTGCATGCATGATTGCATAACCTACATGTTATGCGATTCACATGTCTTCTCATGTTTTCATGTTATGCATGACTACTACCTACTTCTCTACAACCTCTTGACATTCCTTGACATCAATGACAATAATGCCAGCAAAAAATATGTTATTTGTCATTTATTCCTTAAATAAAATTAGATATTATATCACATGATATCGAATATTGATTCGTATTGATCATGTTTCTATTAGATACCTTATGAACAATCCTAATGTCATAAGAAGACTTGCTAGATGGTTGCTACTCATGCAAGAGTTTGACATTACCATCATTGATAAACCAAGCAGAGAAAATTTTGTAGCATACGTTTTGTCAAGATTGACATAATGAAGAACCTGCAATTGATGATTCATATTTTGATGAGAACCTACTTTCTATAAGTGTTTAAATATGATGGTATGCAGATATAAGCAATTATTTGGTTGCAAGCAAAGTTACTCCACACTTTTCACCAAAAGAAAGGAGACAATTGATAGAAAAGAGTTTTCCATACTATTGGATTTCAGGATGTCTATTCTACACAAGAACAGATTGTAGACACCTAAAATTAACTAAATTAATATTTAATTAATTTAATACTTTCCACATAATTAATTAATTAATTTAATTGTATTGCTCTTATTCTTCTTAAAATTAATTAAATTTTGATTTAATTAATTTTATCACTATAGCCTTTCATAATTAATTTATCAAAATTAATTATTTCCCTATTCTTTTAAAGTCATTTCAATCATTATTTATTCTAAATCTTTATTAGTAATTAACTTTAATTAACTAAGCTAATTCCCCAATTACTACAAATCAATTTCCTTAATCTTCATCTATCCTAATTAATTCCTCTCTAATCATTCTTATCATTATCCTCTAATTTTATATTCCTCCACCCATTCTGTCTCCTCATGTCACATCCTCCTAACTTTCCCACTTGCACTCTAATAACTCATTAAGCCACCCAATCAACCCCCCTTAATCATTTGCACATCACTAATCACCTTGATTAGGAATGGGTCAACTTTTATCCTTTCAAAGAAATTCAAATTCATTAAATCTCCCCATGCATCCTCTTCCAAAGGAATTTTTAATTCCTTTTCTCTTTTTCATTTTCCCATTCACCTCATTATTTGGGAATTTTTAATTCCCTTGTCCTCCCCCAAGGAATTTTTAATTATTTTTTGTCTTCCCCATGTGCATTATGGAGTATGTGCTGGAATCCAAGAACATTGAGAGGGGGGGGGGGGGGTGAATCAGTTTTCTACTGGAATGTTCAATTTTAACCTTATTATAACATGCATTCACCAACTCGTAAATTGGTATAGATAATTGAAAGAAGTAAAGCAATCAATGAACCAATCACACAAATGAACACCATAACATTGAGAATTTATACATGGAAAACCTCAAAGAGGAAAACCCACGGTGGGATTTGGGACCCACAATATCAATGCATTGGCCATATGAAAAGATATTACATAATATGAGGGCCTGCACATGCAGGAAGGCTTACCGCCTAAATCACACTACTCAACATAAAGGAGTCTCATTGACTACACTCACTTTGAATAAGAAAACATAAAATTGAACTCATTTAATGCATTTGCTATGCCTCATTGAGTTCCGGTTCAAACTCTGACTGTTCAAGTTCTGAAACCTTAAACCCTTACCAAAATAACCTTTGCATCCAAAATCATCTACAGATCATTACAGAATATTGATCTCTACACAAATGACCTCATATACATGATCTTCACATTACTAACTTTATCATATCTCAAAATGATCTAATAATTGACCTATATACCCTTACAATCCTTCATGACTCATGCCAGCTTACATAGATAATACAAAAATGATTATACATGTCGGCTCATTACATATATACATAAATAAAAAAATGAATTGTTGATTTCCAAATCTACCAATGATGTTAGCCTCCTATATCGATACCCTATTTTTCAGTTATTATCCCTGCTTGATCTACAAATCATGTTGGCCTTCAATGCCAGTACCCATAGAATCTTTCCTACCGGTGCCGGTGAAGTGTCCATCGGTGAAGTACCAAACCAAGGAATGAATCTGGAACATGTTTCCATCAATGACAACATATAAAACCAATCAAATGAGTTTCAATTGCCAACAATCTCCCACTCTAGCATTGATGTCAACACTCATGTGAAAAATGATAATGGTTTCCATCTGCTAGATTCACCCTGAGACTGCTCCCCCTGAGCTAAATATTCATCCGTATTCATGATCTATACAAATAATCCATATCACTTGATGTCAAGGATTTATTTTTCACCTATACCTCCCCCTTTGACATTAATGCCAAAAAAACACCAAAAAGCGAGATGAAGAATGAAATTTTGTACAAAGAATGTGTCCCAAAACACCTTATCGGAGCTTAATATACTTGAAAATTTCCAAATAGGATATCTCCAAAAGCTATAGATAAGTGTCCCAACCAAATTTGAATGTGTTGGATATTGATACAAGTCCATTAAGTATATGATCATGGGACTCTTTCTCCTTAAACTCTGTCGGTGTGGGCTTGCCAACAATATCAATGCATTCCTTTTTATATACACTCAAAGAGTCCAACTGAGGACTCACCAATCCTCTGAGCCCTTTAGCTCTCCTAATGATTTTGTCTCTTTCCCTTTCAAGAGCTTAAATTTCAGCTTCTAACAACAAAATATTCCCATCAATAGATGTAGTCAAAGAATTGGAACCATCGAAAGAATTGACTATACCTACAATTTTATCCTGAGAATCTTTAATGCCTTTATCTATATCTGCAGTAAGTAATATGGTGTTATAGCATACTCTGTATATATTTCTACATTGCCTTAAAACATTATCAATTAACTTCAATTTGATAGTAATCTATTTCTTCTCTGATTTAATCAATTGATCAAAAGTGGCTCTCTTAGCTTGAGTAAATCTTTCCAATGCCTGTTAGTTAGATATTTGTTGCAGTGATTGAAAATCCTTAGAAATGTGCTTAATAATTATTTTGAGCTTGTCAGATGGGCTTGCTCCTTTGTTAAACTAGAACTCCAAGACAAGTCTATGCAATATTGGAATTGACTAATCAATTATTCCCTTGTCCACTAATCCTTATTTCATCATCTTTTGAGAAGCTATCATCATGAGCTTAGTAGAACTCATCTCAGTTATTCTCTTCTGCTCTACCTTGGAGGTGTCAATTGACAAGAAATATGTGCTTGCTACTGGTTCCCTTCTAGATTCCTCTCCCTTTTCCTTTGATGGTTTATTATCGTTAATAACATCCTCTTTTGCACTGGTGGCTTTGCCACTTGGTGAAGTATCTGTTACTATCAGTTCCTCATTAGTTGTATCCTCAACCTATACATTCTGATCTGGAGGACTATTGTCCTCAACATCTATAAATTGTACATACTATAGGAAACCTCAAAGAGGAAAAACCATGGTGGGATTTGGGACCCACAATATCAATCCACTGGCCATATGAAAATATATTACATAATATGGGGGCCTGCATATGTAGGAAGACTTACCGCCTAGAGCACACTGCTCAACACAAAGGAGTCTCACTGACTACAATCACTTTGAATAAGAAAACATAAAAGTGAACTCATTTAATGCATCTTCTATGCCTGATTGAGTTTCGGTTCAAGCTTTGGTTGTTCCAGTTCTGAAACCTTTAACCCTTACCAGAATAACCTTCACATCCAAAATCATCTACAAATCATTACAGAATATTGATCTCTACACAAATGACCTCATATACATGATCTTTGCATTATTAACTATATCATATCTCAAAATGATCTAATAACTGACCTATATACCCTTACAATCCTTCATGACTCATGTTGGCTTACATAGATAATACAAAAATGATTATACATGTCATCTCATTACATATATACATAAATAACAAAATGAATTATCGATTACCGGATCTCCCAATGATGTCGGCTAACTGACCTATACACCCTTGCAATCCTTCATGACTCATGTCAGCGTACATAGATAATACAAAAATTATTATACATGTCATCTCATTACATATATACATAAATAACAAAATGAATTATCAATTGTTGGATCTCCCAATGATGTCAGCCTCCTATACCGGTACCCTATTTTCCAGTTATTATCCTTACCTGATCTGCAAATCATGTCGGCCTTCAATGTCGATACCCATAGAATCCTTCCTACTGGTGAAGATACCTATCGGTGCCAATGAAGTGTTTGTTGGTGAAGTACCAAACCAAATAATGAAGCCAAAACATGTTTCCATCAATAACAACATATGAAACCAGTCAAATGAGTGTGAATTGCCAATAGTGTGGAGACAAGAAATGCCCTTATGGAAAATCTCTTGGTCTCCACACCATGTCCTCTCAATCCACCTCATCTATCTCCTTCAATCTCAACCATACATTCCTCCTCCTTCCAATCTATAAATTGGGGTCTCCTCCCCTTCATTCCACATCTCTTGTTTATGCAATCACATGCTACTAACATAGCTTTTGAAATCCTCCTTGAGCATCCATACTATAGGCAAATTTAGATATCCACTCATATCCATTATCCACTTGCTATCCCTCATCCATTTAACACTCCATCCTTTGATCATAGATGTTGTGTGTAGAGAGAAATCCACAATACCATCTTGGAGCTCATCAAATCAAGTGGAGATAGGGTGCTTCTTCACTTCATCCAAAGCTTAATCCAAAGGAGAAGGTAAAATTTCAAGGTATAATGGTTTGAATTTAGTGTGTTGAATGCTTTATTTTATTAATCAACCATTGCATCTCCTTGTGATTTTCACCCTCTTCATTTTGGCACACTCGGTGGGACCCACATCCCTAGTTACTAACCTTAAAATTTAAGTTTTTGTGATCTTTTAGGTTGCAGGTTCCGGTTCAGTGTCTATGTCTACAAATCGATGTTTGTGCTTTGCTGCATCAACATTTGTGTTTAGCATCAACTTTTGCATGTAGATTTTAAATTTATTAACCCACCTTTTTTGTAGGTCTTCACTTCAACGTCTCTGCAATGCTTTAACGTCTGTACATAGTGTCTTTTGACACTTAGTTAAAACTTGAATTTTTACAATTTTATAATTTAAGTGAACAAAAATAGTATATAAGTAATAAAAAAGAACAAAAATAAATCTAGATTAGCTCCCTTCATTTTTGTTTTACAAATTAGTTAATTTTTTAGGCTCGTTAACTTATCTCCTTGATATTTTTGACACATCAATATCTACATAGACAATCAATGTATGTGCTCTGATTCAGCATCTGTGTAGGACCTAAAAAAGCTTGCGTAAATTTCAATTTTTTTTTGGCTAACTATGTATGTTTTAAGGAATTTAATGTCTGCACAGACGCATAATATCTGTGCATTAGAATGACGTTTGCATTTTAGTAATTTTAATAACTCAGATTCAAATTTTTAAATTTTTTTTTCTCGCACTTTCTATTTTATGTTTTGTAGGCAGACCTCTTTCAATGTCCACGCAGATGTTAAGAGCTTCTGCATAGACGTTTAGCATTTGTGACCATGCTTCACCATCTGCACTGAGGCCTTAAATAATTTTGGTTACTAATCTCAATTTCAGTTTTTTGTAGGTTTTTCACGTTTGTCCAAGACTATATTTAAGACTACTAACTGGGTTTTTGCAGCCCTGCTTGTTAAAGAATACTTTTTCCCACTAGTTTAGTTTGTTTTTCATGCATTATAGATTAGATAACCTTACATGTGGGATTTAAATAAATGAGTATTTTCTATGTTTTGCACCCTTGCAAATCTATTGGGTGGACCCACTATTGTGCTTGAGTATTCTCTCCCCTAGCCTTAGTCGACCTTGGATGTAAGAGAGAAAGTGATCAACAAAACTCGTCTTTTATTTTGTAGTGAGGGGTATTCTTGATTGGGGATTTCATCACCACACAAGGGTACTTTGAATTGGGGTAGTCGGGGATATCGACTCTCTCAATTCCATCTAAAGCGGTGTGTTTTTGAGCCACTATACAAAAGACCAAGTCAAACGGTCAGAGTGCAAAGTGAATTAAACATATGTGGAGGCCTTCTCAGCACCGATAAGCTTGGTTAGAGCCTTTAGTGGCTTGATTCATGGGTTTGTTGTTGGACTAGACCCATCAAAAAAATTTAAGAACCTTGTTGTAGTAGCCAAAATCCCACATTTGATGGTGTAGTGGATGTAGATCGTACCCTGAAGTTACCTCTCATGTACCCACTGATGATGAGACATGAATTCCCCATATACTGGATCTTCGGATCTTCGGGGTAAGAGAAGCTGGTATGCTCGAGAAGTGGGTGTGCTGTAAGAGGGAGCCAGTACTACCAGAATCTTTATCAATCTGCCTGTTTGAGGTATCACTTTGTGTGAGAGGCCTATCAAATGGTTTCCACTTTCTAGCCTAAGTTGTATGTTTGATGTGTGTCTTCATTTGTACAAAACCAGTGAAATTTTGTTTGGGCTAATCTAGGCCCCCAATCACTTCCGTGCTTGTTATGAAGCATTGCCCTTGGCCAATGTGTCTTCATTGTCTAATATTTTTGTAGAGCCCCTACTCGATCAAGCTCTGGTTAACTTAGTTGACCATGGTTGACTATAGTAATAAATGCTACAATTCAATAGGATGGGCTATGTTAGATGGATAGATTAGTGGGAAAAATAATTGAACCAGGTTATCGAATAGTTTTACCTTGCGGTGCACATTTTGATGTGTTATGGATTTAGATCCTATATGATCCACTGATTTGATAATCTTGATATGACGTATGCCAGCTATCTCAGAATTTGTAGTACTTCATTATGATATTAGAAAACATGAATGCATGTCATATTAATGATTGAGTTTCATGAGGATTATAATGATGCCTTTTGAGTAAATTGCTTTATGTGGATTTTATTGGATAAATGATAAATTGATCATTATGATTGAAATTATATGAAAAGTGTCTGAATTATATTTGTAGACATCTAAAAATGGTCAACACTTGCGGAGTCATACTTTAACATCTGTGCATTTCCTTATTTTAGGGTTCTTGCGTCGCATTAACATTTCTTCTATGTTGTGCACTTGGTCTTTATCATTTGTGAGCATCGAGTCCTTCTTTTGCATTCTTCTTTTTCTCGCTTTCAAATTTGGTCTTGTCGATAGCAATCTTCAGTCATGATTTGGTTGATCTTATCCTGTCGCATCAATGTGCATGCTCATTTGTCATATTTTGGACATCGTCAATTCGATTTCATTTTGGACATCGTCAATCCTAATCGATGATAGAATTAGGGTTTTGTCCTCTTGTCAATCTTGTCATCTTGCGATCGATTCGTCATTGATCCTCATCATTGTCAATCTTGTCATCTTGCCATTGATTCGTCATCGATCCTCGTCATCGTCAATCTTGTCATTTTGTGATTGATTCATCATTGATCCTCATTATCGTCAATCTTGTTATCTTGTGATCGATTCGTCATCAATCCTCGTCCCCATCAATCTTGTCATTCTTGTGATTGATTTGTCATCGATCCTTGTCCTTTTCAATCATGTCAATTTGGATCAATTAGTCATTGTTCCTCGTCAATTAGCACCTATCAATTTGGTCTCTTTATCAATCTTGGTCAATTTGTCAATCTTAGTCATTTATCAGCATTGGTCCTTTGTCAATCAAAATCATGATCAAATCGACCCTACATCAATTATCTTTTGTCAAGACCTAATTGTCGTCCTTGCATTTCTAATTCATCTTCTAGGGTTTTATGATTTATTCATTTAATCTTGTTTTTCATTTTCCCTCTAGGTTAAATAATTTATTTATTTATCCTAAGTCTTCTTGTCACAATTAAATATTTATTTAATTGGCTAATTAATTCCCCCTCTTTTTGTGAATTAATTAATGAATGAAAAATTATTAATTAATTTACCTAATTTTCTAAGTTTCCAATTCATCATTTCTAACCTAATTTTCTATTTTCTCCTATTTTTCTAATATTTCCCCTAATTTCATGGGAATGACATTTCAATCTTGTCATAATTTGTCATAATTTGTCAATCAATCAATTTTGCATAGCAATCTTGTCACAATTTGTCATATTTGTCATTCTTGATTTGAAATTTCCTTTCAAATCTCTTCATGCTAATCTTGTCATCTCTCCAATTTGTCTATAAATTGGATGAGTCTCTTCAATCAAAGGATCAATTAATCACATTATCGAATCTAATCACATTTTTAGAGAAATCAATCACGCTTCTAGTATCCTTACGCTGCCATTTCATCTTGTCAATCTTGCTATGCCTTTGCATTTGTAGGTGAGATCCACAAACAAAGCAATTTTAAGGAGAAAGAAGGACAATGAAGAATTATGGAGGAGACATTCACATTCGTAATGGTTTGCATTTCAATTGAATGTCTTGTTTTTCATATCTCTATTGAGTGTTTTTAGGATTTCTTACCATTGCAATCTAGTTTTTGTGATTGAGCTAGTCTAATTTGCTATTTGCTTTGATGAATTTTGATTTCCTATCTATGTTAATTGGTGAACCCGACGTGAACTAACCATTTAACTATGTTTTGAGTGCCTTGTTAGCTGATTTGCAGGTGAAAAACTCAAGAAACAGGGCAACCCAGAGCTTTCTGGACACTTCTGCACCTGTGTAGGAGGTATCTGTGCTTGTGTTAAGGAGACCTGCGCCTGTGTCAAGGCATTTTGTGCCTATGTCAAGTCATTCTACGCCTGTGTCAAAACATTTTGCACCTGTGTAAGGCCAGAAATAGAGGTGAAACCAGTGTTTTTACTTGCAAATTTCTTTGTTTTCATTCTGTTCTTATATTCTGGTTTTCTTTGGTACTGATTCTCTATTGAACACCTTGGCATTATGTGTGACGAAGACAAAAAAATGAAACTACTAAGAAATCTTATGCAGGATGTGGTCAAAGAATTTTATTAAAACATCTTGCATGTCCTTTTTAGAGTAGTTGCACATTTAGTTTCTTAAAGGTTAATGAACACCATGCATGCTTTGTTTGCTTTTAGTTTGATTGCATGTTTTAACCATTAGAATTGGGCCTACCTCTTGATTTGCCTGGCACTTCAGACAGGCATTGGTGAGAGGGAACAACCCTAAGTGGTGACGGGCTGAAGCCAAGCTCTTCCGAACCACTCTAAATAACTGTGGATGCAACGAAAGTTGTAGACAATGGGTGCTAGAATGGTATTGCGACAATTTATTCACCAGATCAATACCCACCCGAACGAATGCCTTAACTAGAACCTTTTGTTTGTAGAGACCAAAAACCTTCTATCTATTGGCTCAGGCGTTGTGATACGCGCATGCCAAAGACACCTCTCATGTACTCCTTAGTTAGAGATAGCAAGTTCTTGGGAAGTGATGCCCCTTGAACTTGAAGCTTGGTATGCCCAAGAAGTGAGTGCACTGTAAGGGGGAGCCAGTGCTACCAAGCGTCTAGCTATCCGACTAAGTGTTGTATTTTGAGTAGAGGATTCAACAAATATTGCCCTTGCCAGCCATAGGATTTGTTGTGAATGTGCTTGATTGTCTTAAGTCAAAGTCAAACAAACATTTTTGTCTTCCGTGATTATCAAAAGTTAAATCAAAAACAAACTTTCAAAAGTGCTCATAATCAACTTGGGTTTTCAAAATCAACAACCTTCAATTCAAAACAATATCCAAACAAAAGTCCAAATTTGTCCAAGTATTCATCCAACATTTGAACATGGCTTGTCAAAACATTGAATATCTTTGTTTCAAAATTCATGTCACTTTAGGCTAGGTTTTGCATAGTCCAACTTCGGTCCTAGGACATATTGTCATCTCCCTTCATTTTAGTCCTTTTCATTGCAAGCATACTCATTTTGCACTTAGGTTCCAAATCATTTCTCCAAGGTTGTATTTCATTGTCATACCCAAGTTAGATTTCTATTTAGGTGACATTCCTGCATTATCCTTGTCATGCTAAAATTAGGTCTTGCCTAGGTTGCATTTTGCATATTCCAAGTCATTGGTCTTCACATATCCTTGTCATTGTATTTTCATATTGTCTTGGCATCATCTTGTCATATCATATCCTTAGATAATTTTCATGTCCTAAGTCATTGTGATAATCATTGCCTACCTGCATTTAGTCTCAAAAGTTGGGTTTGTCAAATTTTGAAAAATCAAAAACTTTGGATGATACCCTAAGTTGTTGTTAGGGAGTCTTGACCTTGTCTAAAATTTGTCCTTTCATTAATGTCATTTTTGTCAAAACCTAGCTTAGTATCCAAGCATATAGGTGAGACATTGTCAATTTGTCCTATTGTCATTTGGTCCTTTGTCCTTTAAGGTCTTGACTTCATTCCAACTTCCCAAGGTTGAGTCTTTAGGTTTGCATTCCAAAAAGTTTGTCCAAAGCCTTGAAAAACAACAAAAACATAGGTTGCATTACCATTGCTTAAGATTGCATATCATTTCCAAAAATTCTTGAAAAAATAACAAAAAAAAAGGGTTGCACTTAGTTGTATAACATTATCAAACCATAGAAACTCAAAGGTCCAAAGCAAGGTCACATTTTCATTGCATTTAGTTGCATCTAGTTGTCATTCCAAAAATTCAAAAAAACAACAAAAACATTAAGTCGCATTGTCATCCTTTTAGGTTGCATTGGTCAATCCCATTAGTTGCATTGCATAGTGACATGTTTGTTGAAATGAGGTCTCAACCTTCTTATGAAGCCATGTCATCACAATTGAGAAATCAATAATGTCAATCCAATCTCTACATGTCTCAGAACTTGGATCAAACTTATCATGATGATGTAAATGTCCAAATACAAAAACTAGAGGAGCAACTAGCTCAAGAAAAGGAGATTTTGGAACAAAAAGTGGAAAACATTGAGAAGAATAGATCACAAATGTCCAAAATGTTTCAAAAATTTCCAGGTCGAAATCCAAAAATTTAGCCAATTGATGTAAGATCTCTTATTGAACGATTAGACATACCAGCTCTCCTCTCACAAATAGAGATGATGAAACAATTTCAAGAAAAGAGACAACAACATTACATGCCTTCACAACAAGAACAAGAATGTGTTTACTATCAATCAAATTTTCAACCATCATAACCAATTGTTCAATAGCTCCAACATTTCCAATAGACAAAACCAATGGTCCAACATATTCAACCAACACAACCAATGGTCCAATTTCAACAATATGTCCAACCAACTATACAATGTCCACAAATGGTTCAACCAATGGTGGAATATCAACAAGTTCAATCAACATATCAATGTCAACAACCACAACCAAACATTCAAAAACAAAGGTTGCAGCACACACCAAGCCAAATTTTGAACATGTCAAACCAATTTGATCAACATCTAGTTTGAAATCAAAGCATGACATCAGACTAGAGCCAACTCCTTTCGAAACAAGTTCAAATTCCAGATACAACTATGTCAAAACCTCAAAAGAAAGGTGGCTTTACTGCAAGGATCTTAAGAAAATTACCAAGTGAGTTCTTTGAAGAAGATCAAGATAATACACTTATGTCTAGCAATGCCTCATCCCCCCACCAACAAATTGACTCTCCAGTGGCATCTATCCCTACACCTTTAGAAGTTTCACAAGAACCTTCCATATTGTCCTCATCAAATAATACACCCAAGGATGAAATTATCCAAGGGCTATCCATAATTGATTGCCAAGATAATCCAATTCATGATGCACATCCTTGTCATGTTTCAGAAATACAAGACCCAATGCCACCATGCACTTTATTGCCATTACCTATTTTAGAGGACCCCATTCGAAGTCCCTCTTCCTCATGTTCAAGCATTAATTCCTTACCAGAATCCATCACAAATGTTCAAAGTGCATTTCCTTCATGCCAAAACATTGATTCCTTCTCAAAATCCCCCATGCATATCCAAAGTCCAACCCCATGTCAAGAGCATAATTTAGAGCATGAAGAAATGTGTCTTGAAAAAGATCAAGATCAAGATCCTGAAACCTTATCATCCCATCCAATTGTTGACTAGGATACCATTTCCCCAGACACTAGCAATGATTCCATTATTCTTGTCCATCCTATCCAAAGTCCTATTGACACTCCATTCCCTGAGCAAGATCAGGATATCCCAATCCATCCAATCCCAAACGATCCCCTTCCATTTCATGAAAAAAATGTCCTTTCAAATCCCATTGGCATTCCACTTCCTAAGAAAGATCAAGATATCCCTTCCATCCTTTCCGATGATCCCATTGAAAGTCAAGAGCAAAGCACCTTTCAAGAGGATTCCAATGATCTTCCTCCTTGTCAAGATCAAATTATTTCTTTAAATCCTCCACAAGATCCTTTTGTTCCTCCATCTCCTTGTCTTAATGCTCCATATACACTCCAAGATCGCATTTCTTTTGATGATCCCATTATTTCTCCCATTCCATCTCTTGAAGCACCTGTCATTGAACCATGTCCACTACACAATCTTAGTCCCCCTCATGATCCTAATCTCCTTCATGATTCTAACATGTCAGTGCAAGATGTTCATGAACCCTCGACATGCATAATGGGTTCTTCCACTTTGGTGCAATCCGATCCACTTCAAGATCTCATTATTTCTCTCATATCATATTCACCTCATAATGGACTTGCGTCTTCTTCCCAAAGAAAAGAGTATCCTACAAGTCAAGATATTCATAAGGCAAAGGGGTAGACCTTCATGAGAAAGAACCCCTCCATATCAAAGAAGATCTTAAGGGTCATGTCTACACAACTCACTCTCAAGATGTTGGTATCCCTCCATCAAAATCAAAACATACACCTTCCCCATCATACCTTCCATCCATTTTAGGTCCTTATATCCCTTCCTCCTCTATGTAAGGTCAGCAAAGGCACACATCCTTGAGTAAATTTCATCAATCCAAAAGAACTCCATTTCATTCATATCCATCCATGCATTCCTTTCCCCCTCCAAGCAATTTGGATGCCAAGTATAAAAGTCATAAGTCTATAAATCCACATGTATTCAAGGATCAACATGTCCAATATAATTGACATGTCAAAACAAAGAACAATGTGATCTATAAAGAAAAAGAAATATCCAAAAGGCCACGAAGGCCCATTGAGCAAAATAAAGAAAAGTCAAAATATATATGGGTTCCTAAATCCCTTGTGCAAGCAATGCACTCAAAGGAACCACAAAAGCATGAAAAATCAAAAACCATGTGGATCCCTAAGTGGCTCCTTGAAGCACAAAAGCCTAAAGAAACATCAAAATTGGCATCTACAATTGCTATTCCTCCATTCAAACCTCTCAAATTTGTTCCTCCATCACCTTCTTCATCCGTTTTGGGTCCTTATGTCCCAAAATCCCAAGCTATTCGTCCATCCAAATCTCACAATCTGAGATCCATTTTTCCTCCATCAATCCAACACCCGTCAAGGTGTGTTCCAATGATGATCTTGCCAACATTTCCGTCCACGGAAGCCCAGTTCTTCCAATACCCTATCCATTATCCAATGCATATTTTCCATCCATCGATCCCTTTGATCCCATCCTTTGCATAACTCCTCGCCTTAGTTTCATTTTTTTTTTTTTTTATGTCATTATCCTACCAACACCTTTGAGCATACTTTTAAAGGTCATGGTCCATTTTTTTTTCAAGGCTACGATCCAAAAAAAAAATGTTTGAGTCCTTCTTCCATCCCCTATCATCTGTCTATCTTCTATTGAAAAAGTCAAAATACAAAAAAAAAAAAAAGTGAAAAGAAAAAAAAAGACAAAAGAAAAAAGTAAAGCAAGAATAATTCGTCTACTAGTGAAAACCTGGCAAACAGGCCCCTTGGGCAAGTATTGTGATGAAAACCTGGCAAATAGGCATCATGCATAATCTATGAACTTCTTGCACACCACACTTGGGGGCAGGTTTCCTCCTTCATATCCTTTTGTCCTTCATTGTTCCATTATCCTTTCGAACCCCTGTCATTACCCTTCATATCCTATTGTCCCTCAGGTCCATTTCCTCTTTCCACCTTTGATCTTGACAAGGCTGAGGATCTTCATGAGCATCATGCATCTTGTTTGCACCTTTTAGTCCATCATAGCTTTTGGTCTTTATCCATTTGCCTATTATAACCTTTCATCCATATTCCTTAGCTTATTACAACTTTCTGCCACTATCCCTTAGCCTACCCCAACCTTCAGTCCATGTCCCTTATCCATTCTTGGTCCTGCTTATCTTATCCTTATCTTATCACTATCCATACACTCTTTCTATCCCTTGATCTTGATCTGACATAAGGATGCAAAATTTAAACATGGTTTCAAAAACCTCTTGACATGTCCCTCATGCCATGTTCCTACTTTACATTGTCATATCCAGTCTCTTGTCCCATCACGCAATAGCCTTTGAAAATTGTATCCATATTGTCTTCATGATAAAAGGCCTTTGTCTTCCCTCTATCCACCAACATTTTAGAAAGCCTATTTATTCACCTGTCATATTCATTTCCTTGCTAGACACTGGGGCAAAATCCTTTTGCATATGTTTTGGTCCTGGTTGTTGTATATGTCTTTCAAATTTTCATTGGGTGCACGTCCCTTGTCATGATCAATTACTGGAGTTATTGCTACATGCGGACTGGAGCTTTCTTATCGTATAATGTCCAGAAAAAATCTCTAAAAATAAAAAAAATGTCCTGAAAAAATCTTTTAAAAAGTCAAATAAAGTCCTGAAAAATGAACAAAAAATTGTAAAAAACTCGAAATTCCTACAAAGTGAAAAACATCAAAATCCAAAAAAAATTTCCTTGGCATTTTGCATTTTTTCAATAAATGATCCCTTTGTGCATAGACAGATCGCTGAGCATACATCCAACGGCACTCAATCACACATTGTGCTTTAATGAAATCATGCATTAACAGATGAACTTTTCGATCAAACTAGACATTCAAACTGATCAAAATTGTCATATCAATCAATCAACATCAATATCATTTGTCCTTATTTCTATTATCATGGGTCTTATATAGGGTTTGGTACACTCAAAACCAGATTGTGTCCTGTCTTAGACGGGGTACCGCATTCCCTGGAACCAGATAACATGATCCTTCTTGTTTTCCACTTTTGACAATGACAAACAGACTGTTTGTTTGACTTGGTCAAATTTGTGAATCTTATCTTTTTACTGGTTTATCTTTGGCTTCAATCATGTTCCTATGTTGCTCGATGATGTCACTGTGTGATTTAGAGTGACTAGGATGGTTCATGGTCCCTTTTTCTTTTCTTTGTTGTGTTTGTTGTTTGTGGAATGTTTGTCACAAATTGGGGCAACTATATCATTGGGTGTCTGTGATAAGTACGTTCACTTTGTGAATGCTGCACATACCTCAACCCTTGATGTATGCACCCTAGGATGCTTCACTCATTCCTTGTGTGCGATGTGTCTATCTTTTGAAAAAGGGGTTGCATTTCAGCTCTAGCCTTCAATGCTATGATGCTCTGCATCCACTTTGCTACATTAAATAAAGGTTCTCACCTACTTCTATGCATTGGTGAAAGCAAGTTTTTCTTCATCTCTAACTGTCCTCTGTCTAATTTCTTCTTGCTAACATTTCTTCCATCAGTTTGGGTAGTCCATTTAGTCTAGTGCTCTGATCTCCAAAAAACATAAGTGGCATCTTGCATTCATTGGTTAGTACATTTACATTATATCAAGCATTTTATCCATTTCATATTATAAATGCATCAAAAACACATAAAAATATATTCATACATGTTCCCCAATGGTACATAAATAGTGCATAAGCCATCCATACATGGAAAGTAAACATAAGCTATAACACATTATATTCCATCATATAGCTGCATATCATATCATATATCAAAACAATATTAGAGTACAAAATTGGACTGTCTGTCCTAAGTATGGCCCGCAGGCTGAATACATAATGTCACACTACATATGTCACTGTCATAAGGAGCACATGCCTCTGTCACTAGGTGCTCCCTCTATCCTCCTCATCCCTTCCATGTCTCAAAGATGATGTCCCTCCTACCCTTGGTCCTGGTTGTGGTGGTCTCCTAGGTCCACTCACCCCCATGCTGCTCATTGACCTCTGAGAGTGTGGCCTGCTCTCTATCCTCGACCATGACCGATATGATGCTACTCTCTACTCTGGTGGTACTGCACTCTCATATAGTGTCCTCCAATGGTGTATCTCATCTCCGGTCTCTACCAACATCTGTGCCATCTCACGTGCATTGGCATCCCTAATCGACCCAATATACTCGGTCACTCTCTACTTTGCTTTATGTGCCTGGGCTATCGCTGTATCTTGAGCCGCTGTAAGTCTGGCTATCTCTACTCTGAATTGATCCTACTCTATCCTCAAGATAGCATTCTATCTCTCTAATGTGGCAATGTGATCATGCTGACTTGCTATGGTGGCCCTACATATCTGCATCTCCTCTATGCTCGTTGTCTCCTGCCCTATGGGTATATCCTGCAATGCCTCCCGATCGGCTAGATCTGGCCCATCCTCCTCATCCTCATCATCCCCTCCATCAACGTCATCCTCCTCATCCTCATCCTCATCCTCTCCGTCATCCTCATCCTCTCTATCCTCCTCATCACCTCTGTCCTCATCATCCTCTTCATCCTCATCATCTCCCTCCTCCTCTCCAATGAGTGGGAAGTCCTCCTATCTCCTAGGCACCAGAATATTAGGATCTGTCAATGGCACAGGTCGTTATCGTGCAAACCATCGCTCATACTCCTTTGTCATCCTGACATCCACAACATCTGATCTCCACTCCCACTATCTTTCTTGTAGCTATGTGAAGTCAACATATGCTATGTGTGGTTGAATCATCCTCCCCCACTAACTCGTCTCTCTGTGAGATCGGGCAAAGTGTGCAGTCCCTCTCGGTACATCCTACCTCTCTCCAAATTGTCGTCTGACTCTCTCTGGCAGGTACATCTCAATCACTCTCTGGCGATTCACTGGTCACCCAATCAGGTATCTCTCCTATCTGCAATATGGTAGCTCATCACTATCATCTGACCATCCAGGGCAATCAAGATATGGCCTCCATGTGAACTCTCTCAATCTGTCTAGCTCACGTTGCCAATACAATATATATCCAAATGGACCCTGTCTCAGCATACCCCCATAATAGTACACATATGGTTGGTGTGGTACTACCTGTCTCTCTACAATCGGTCGACATATGGCTATGTGCTCAAATGCCCATACCTGTAACAGTGTGACCCCATAGCTCAAAGTCTACACCCTTTGATATGCTATCTGATGCAGCTAAAAATATAGCATAGCAAGCACACATGGTCCCCATGCGTATACAGTTCCCTCTATCGCCATCTTCTCTAGCACTCTTCCCCATTCAATAGGGAATCCATGTCCTCATCTATCACCTGCTAATAGGCATGCTATCACCATAGCTATCACCACATATCACTGATCATACTCTAATGCCATGGTTTCCTAGCCAATCTCCCTCTCTACGATATCCAGATCATCTGCGTCGCACTCGAATAATCTGCACAAAGCATCTCTCCCTGTCGTTGGGTCATATTCTATCATCTCCCCATGAATCGAAATGCAGAGGATACGCCACATGTCCTCTAGTGTCACTGTTGCCTCTCCAGTCGGTAGATGGAATGAGGAAGTCTCTGAATGCCATCGCTTTGCCAATGCAGTAAGCAGTCCTATGTTTGCCCTAATCTCTGGCATGAATGTAATATAGTATAATCCAAGTCCTGCTAATGTATCTCTGTCCATGCTCCTGAGTCTATGTTGCAACATGAAGTAGTCGGGTTTGTTCTCCCGCGTAATCAATGGATACTATCGACTCTGCATCACAATTGGGGTACACTTTATCAGTTTTAGGGTTTTCTTCTATGGGCTGCATTTCCTTGTTTCATGCACACATCAGGGTGTTTCTTATCTATTTTGAACTATCCTACCCTTATCCCCTTTTTCGGGATCATCCGCGTGTCGTTTTCGGTCAAATTAGGGTCCTAAGTTCATAGCTACGCCTATGTACCCTATCCTACACTTGTGCAACCTCAAGCTACACCTATGTACCCTACATAGGAGCAGAACATCCTCACATAAGCGTAGAATGCACCCACATAGGTACAGATGTCCCTTTTTCCATTCCCTGTGGGCCACGCAATGTCCCGCAATCCAGCAAAATTCATGAAATTGATAATATGGGTTTTTGAGCTACATACCACTGCTCCCACATCGTCTGGTCATCTATAGGTGCATACATGTTCCCTGAGGTGATCTTCCATTGGAATGTTTGCCATCTCTGTGCAACGGTCCTTTTCCAGAGCAACAATTCCTCCACTTTGGCCAGTGCAAATGAACTCTTTTCATTCCCTTGGTCTCCTATATAGCTCTTTGTCAGTACCTAGATGGACATGCATTCTCTCCATCTTATGTTGGTCACGGTCTTTTGCATCTTCTATTTCTTTTCATTTGTGTATCCGACCTCTGATCTTTCATCCATTTGATCCTATCATTTTCTATCATTCTTATTGATCAATTGGCCTCTTTTCTGGATGTTTCTGGCCAATTCCTCGAGGGGGCATGCATATATCATTGTCATTGTCTGGGGCATTTTTATTATTGTTCTTTGAAACAATGCTTGAAGTTGCATTGTCTCAAAGAGGGGGAAAATTTAGACGTCTAAAAATGGTCAATGCTTGTGGAGTCATATTTTAACATCTGTGCATTTCCTTATTTTAGGGTTCTTGTGTTGCATTAACATTTCTTCTATGTTGTGCACTTGGTCTTTATCATTTGTGAGCATCGAGTCCTTCTTCTACATTCTTCTTTTTTCTCGCTTTCGAATTTGGTCTTGTCGATAGCAATCTTCAATCATGATTTGGTCGATCTTATCCTGTTGCATCAATGTGCATGCTCATTTGTCATATTTTGGACATCATCAATTCGATTTCATTTTGGACATCGTCAATCCTAATTGATGATAGAATTAGGGTTTTGTCCTCTTGTCAATCTTGTCATCTTGCAATCGATTCATCATCAATCCTCGTCATTGTCAATCTTGTCATCCTGTGATCGATTCATCATCAATCCTCGTCATCGTCAATCTTGTCATTTTGCGATCGATTCATCATTGATCCTCATCATCATCAATCTTGTTATCTTGCGATCGATTCGTCATCAATCCTCATCCTCATCAATCTTGTCATTCTTGCGATCGATTTGTCATCGATCCTTGTCCTTTTCAATCATGTCAATTTGGATCAATTAGTCATTGTTCCTCGTCAATCGGTGCCTATCAATTTGGTCTCTTTATCAATCTTGGTCAATTTATCAATCTTAATCATTTATCAGCATTAGTCCTTTGTCAATCAAAATCATGATCAAATCGACCCTACATCAATTATCTTTTGTCAAGACCTAATTGTCGTCCTTGCATTTCTGATTCATCTTCTAGGGTTTTATGATTTATTCATTTAATCTTGTTTGTCATTTTCCCTCTAGGTTAAATAATTTATTTATTTATCCTAAGTCTTCTTGTCACAATTAAATATTTATTTAATTGGCTAATTAATTCCCCCTCTTTTTGTGAATTAATTAATGAATGAAAAATTATTAATTAATTTACCTAATTTTCTATTTTGTCCTATTTTTCTAATATTTCCCCTAATTTCATGGGAATGACATTTCAATCTTGTCATAATTTGTCATAATTTGTCAATCAATCAGTTTTGCATAGCAATCTTGTCAATTTGGTCATAATTTGTGAATCAATCAATTTTGCATAGCAATCTTGTCATAATTTGTCATATTTGTCATTCTTGATTTGAAATTTCCTTTCAAATCTCTTCATGCTAATCTTGTCATCTCTCCAATTTGTTTATAAATTGGATGAGTTTCTTCAATCGAAGGATCAATTAATCACATTATCGAATCTAATCACATTTTTCAGAAAAATCAATCAAGCTTCTAGTCTCCTTACGCTGCCATTTCATCTTGTCAATCTTGCTATGCCTTTGCATTTGTAGGTGAGATCCACAAACAAAGAAATTTGAAGGAGAAAGAAGGACAATGGAGAATTATGGAGGAGACATTCATGTTCATAATGGTTTGCATTTGAATGGAATGTCTTGTTTTTCATATCTCTATTGAATGTTTTTAGGATTTCTTACCATTGGAATCTAGTTTTTGTGATTGAGCTAGTCTAATTTGCTATTTGCTTTGATGAATTCTGAATTCCTGTCTACAGTATTCTTTTCATATGTTAATATTAAATGTGATTATTTGGGGTTACTAATGTGCAAAGTGAGATGTACAGGAAAACTAATCCATGTGATCATGGAAACTATTCGAAGAGTCAAGCCTAAACCTATGTGCGTTTGTGAAGCCCAGGGTTGTCTATTTGGAGAGACAACACCTCATGTGTAAATGTGTTTTAATTTGTAAATGTTTATTCTTGGATGTGTGTTTAATTTAAAAATTATTTAATTTATTAATTCTAAAGAAAGGGACATCGCCATGTGTATTTAAGTGATGTATAATTTTGTGGTGTCTCTTGACATGTGTTGTAAAGTGAGTTGGAAGTGACATGTCCCTTGGAAGGAATTTGTTTTACCAATGCATTTTTCAAATATCCTAGTATGGTCCCAAGAAAGTCTTGGATAGGGAGCCATTAGGAAGGTCAACTCAAGGTTGACCCATAAGTAAATTTTGGGTGAGTTTCTAGAGGGTTAAACTAATTCCTAAGGTCAAGTTAGGGGCACTTGCCATATGATGTACCTATGGATGAAGGTCAATTTTAGCCATGTGTCCACTCCTTAGGGACTGTTTAGTCACCCCAAAAGTTGAGTTTTTCAAGATGACCGAATTTCAACTTTTGAGAATCTTACCTAGGTTAGACAACCTTCCTCATGAGTGACTTTTCTCTTCCCCATTCTCTTTTACCTTTTTGAGGTGCCTTGGCTAGAGAGCTTATAAGGTGTTAGGAAGACCAACCTATGAATATCCCTCACCCTTCCCAAGAGGATTGGAAAGAGTGAGGAGTGTCTTCTCAGGGAATGGTTTGGGCGGGAGAAGTTTGGTCACCCACTCTCCATTTTTGGAGACATAGATTTTGAAAAGTTTGGTTTTGGATATGGAAGTTTTGGCTAAGTCTTGAGAAGGAAAAGATAGTGGATTTGGGTAGCTCTCCTACAACTTTTATTCATACCATTTGTAGTTTTAAGGTTGGTTGAATACTTCCTCATGTATGTTTTATTGTAAATTTGAAAAGATTGTTTGTTGTTTTCCATTGTTGTTTTCTTAGTAAGCCTAGGAAGATGTTGAGTTCTTCCTTGTGTTTTTTTTATTGCATGTATTTATGTTATTATTTTGGGTGTTTCAAGGCCATACTCACCCTTGGGAGGGTATAGTGGCCTTGGGGTGAAGGGTTGTTTGATAGCCTAAGAGTGTAGAGACTCTCTTTAGAAGAAAGTGATACACAAGGGATTATGGGACCCTTGCTACATAGTATCTTTTTTTATGCAACGGGGGTCATAAGGGGAGTTTGCTGGCTTGTATGCCTTGGGGGACATAATGATCTGTTGGGACATGTTTGGAACTTGTGGTTACTCTTCTTGGATGCCTTGCAAAGGCAATATGTCCTCCTACTTATAGATTTCTCCTCTAGGTATTTGGTCCACCTTCACCCCACAAGTTATAGTCACTTAGTGACTTTGTTCATCCTTGGGTTGGGAGTGTTTGTGTTGTGTTTTCCTCTTTTTTATGTGTTTATGCTTGAGTGTAACCCGTTTAGCCTTGGTTATCCTAGCTTGGGGGTGGCTTCTTGTAAGCCTAGGTTGGGAGGTGAGTCTGCATGGTCACAACCTACAAGCTTTTGTTGCAGGTTTGCTTGGGAAAAAAATTGGAAGGGAAGCTATGGCATGATCCTATTGTTTATTTGTATTTAGTTGCAAAAGAAAATACATGTATTTAGCAATCCCTCATTTAGTAGAAATGAGAGGCTTGATTTTGTTATCTACCTATTTGTATAAAGGGAACCATGATGTATTAAATGTAATTATTTGACTAAGTTTTATCATGAAATAAAGATGTATTTTATTTGAGTATATCCTTGCAAAGAAAAGAATTAAATTTGAGTTATTTCCCTATAGATATTTGAGTTATTCTTTATTGATATTTGCTTATGTCTATAGTTTAAACACAAAAAATAAATAAATAGACATTTTAGAGTTAATATTAATCTGCATTACATCTTGTTGTTTATTGATAACAAAGTAAATTACAAAAAGATAGTTGTAGCTATAAATAAATTTTTTACTATTATATTTTTCCTAATCTAAAAATGCATGTAGAAGTGGAAAGTATTTTTGTAAATCTAGATATTGTATATTTTAAATAAAAAAGGATACTATATGTTATTAAAGAAAACAAAATTTATTATATTCTATTTATTTTAAAATAGCCTACTCTAATCTATATATATATATAGGTTTAAGTTTATGCCTACAGTTTTAAATTTACATCTAAATTGTTGTATTCCTTTAGAAAAATGAATAAATGTATGTTGTTGTCAAAAAATAATACATATATATACATGCTAAAATATTACTAATCTGGAAAATATATATATATATATATATATATATATATCCATCTTATTCTAGATTATTTAATATTTGTACATGATATATTTTACAGCCTTATGTTTTATATATAATAATACACACATACACACACACACACACACACATATATATTATATAATATAAAAAATATAATATATGTCTTTTTAAAGTTTCTTTTTACAAAATAAAATTAACAATGTGTGAATCTCGACTACCATTGTGGGTCGTGACCCATAGGCTCAGCCACGGTCATCTTGTGGGGCGGCACCCACAAGGGCCGAACCTCTTCCCCCCCTCCCCCCCACGTGCATAACACTTGAAACCCTCCTCGCCCCTCTGCTACCCGCCGTGAACACTTCGACCCCCCCCCCCCCCCCCCCCTTTGCTCAGCCGCCATGGCCACCACCTTCACACACACACATTCAACAACAAAAAAAAATAGGTTAGAGCAAAGTAGTCCTAACCCAATCTTGGGTTAGGGTTAGCTCTGAGAAGAATAAAAAATAAAGTTTATTTATAGAAATAAATCAACCCTAATTAGAGTTCAGAAATATAATAATAATATAAATAAAAAGAGGGGGAAACCCTTTTCAATTTGAAATGGGTAAAACCAATTTGTATTTTAGTTAATTAAACAGGAGTGTTATTTCTATAATTATTTTTGGGGATATTATCTTTAAATAAAATCCATATTTTTATGTAGTTATATATATATTTATATATATATATTTATATATTTATATATATTTATATAAATATTGTTGGCATTAGACACTCTTATGAGAATAGTTGATGTTGTCATTGATGGCAACCAGCTGGCAATCATCTGGCAACCCACTGGTAGTCACCGGCACAGGCAATAGACTTCTACATACACCGGTAGACACTTCACTGGCAACGGCAACAATGCTTACCGACACTCAAGCCGACATGGAATAGAGTTTTGTTTATTGTTTTATAATGTAATTATCTCTTGTAAAAGTCGAAATAGCATATTGTAAGAGACTCATATATGTATGAGATCTTATAGGTCATTTTGATATGAGAGAGAAAGAGAAGGATAGATGATATTTTGTATAAGGTGATATAGTTGATAGCGAAGGTTTTGGTTATAGACTGAGCTTAAACCGGTACTGAACCTGGCATAGTTGATGCTGATTTGAAGCAGTACATTGTATTGGATTTTGATAATCCATTTTGTAAGTCACTGAGACTTCCATTTTGTAGTTGAGCAGTGAGCTCTAGGCTGCTAGCCTTCCTGCATGTGCAGGCCCCTCATTGTAAGTAATATTTATTCATTGGCCAGTGAGTGAATATTGTGGGTCACAAATCCCATCGAGGTTTTTCCCACAACGGGTTTCCTCATTAAATATCTTGTGTTATGGTGTGTTCTCTATGTTGTCTCTATTACTCTTATTTATTGCATTAATTCTTATTTACTAGTACACTGTTTTGGGATGCAAAATTCTTAATAAGTTTAAATATTCTGCAAACCGGTTAGACACTGATTCACCCCCCATCTCAGTGTCTTTGGGACTGTCATTAATTCTAACAATTGGTATTAGAGCTGAGTCTATAAAGATATTTAAGACAAGAAGAAGAATGAAGAAGACTTGGTTTATGATATATTGGTAGGAAAGCAACTACAGGAAGATTTTACCGGCATGGGAACTACTAGAGACAACAACATAATAGATTACTTCAAAACTTTCCAAGATAAGATGAGAGCTAGAGAAAGGTTACCATGGAGTATAGTAGATAAATATGATAAAGAAATTTGTTTTGTTATCAAAAGAGATGAGACATGGATGGAAGCAATACTCCCTAGCACTATCTAGGTCATCGAGATGGGATATGAAGTAGATCTTACTATTCTAGAAACATATGCTAAAGCTTTATAGGAAGCACCGAGAGAACCATCAGAGAAGGTCTTTGGTAGTGCTGAGACTATTGAGAGTGATGTAAATCTGTTGAACAAAAGAAAGAAAAGAGAAAAATCCATTAGAGATGCTTGTAAAAAAGTAAAGAAAATCAAAGAAAATGTCATGAACATCAATGGCATATCGGTTAGTGAGCTTGAAGGACTTCAACTAAAGGCACATATTTCAGCGATTGACACATCTTCTAGAACTGAGAGTGAGAAGGCAACAAAATTTAAAAGAGTTGAAAGAAGGAAGAGAAAACCTTCACTAGTACCCTCTCCTTTACCTAAGAGAACAAGAACTTTGAGAAAGAAATAGCAGGCAGTAAGGGGACCACCCAAGAAACTAACACCAAAGGAGAAACAACAACCAGTTACCCCTTCTTTGAATGATTTGTTGAATGAAATAACTAATGATGGCAATTTGGCTAATGTACACAAACTGTATAATACATTTAATGATTCTGAAAGGGAAAGCATTGAGAACAATATTATTTTACACTTGGACATATATAAGAAGGTTCTAATTGAAGTTGTGGATGACTTACTTAGTAACTTTATAGAAGATTGGAAGCAAAAAGGATAGCAGTGATGGAATTAGACAAGAAACTGAAAATTAAAAAAATTCTAGCTGTAAAAAGAAGAAGTTGATGAATTGATTTCTGAGGCAAACCGATCCATTTTTGCCAGTGGGCACTGGCAAGTAAGCTTAATGGCAGGAAGAGTGAAAAATATTACAGATGAGACTGCAGATAATTGGGATATATTTTTGTGGAAAAGGAAAAACAAGAGGAAATGAAACTATTGGGACTCATTAAAATTGAGTCAAGTTTAGAGGCCCATTTCAAAATTTTGCTCTATATTTCCAAATGAGTCAGTTTGAATGGCCTAGTTAGAGAGAGGGCAAAAATGGAGCCGGTTGATTTTCAAAGGGTAAGGCTTGGGAAATGTGTCCTAAACCTTTCATTTGGCATATGCAATGATGTGAAACTTTTAGAATTTAGTTTGGATAAGTTTACCAAGTACCCATTTCGAGGGGTGAGTTGAAAGTGCATTTTAGGCACAAATGCAGATTTTATTGAGTACCCTACTTTGAGTGCTTATATCTTTTTCCCTATTGATTGTCATGATGAAATTAAAAATGGATTCAATTATATGCATAAATGTGAGTCAGAATACAAAATTTCAAGTCTTTAGCAATCTGTTTGCTCAATTTTCAAAGCTCGATCTGTTTGCAGTTGGTATGGTTTGACAAGTCCCTGTTTTGCACAAGTGTAAAAGTTGTCTCAGTGAATGTCATGCCAGAATGTTTGTTTGAAGATATTGTTGGTATAAATGATGAGCTATGTTTCCAGTTTCAAGTTCCTGCCAATTCGTTTGATCAATTTTCAAAAGGGTTTTTTAGGCCATCATTTTCAGTGGTCCGTACTTTCATTGTTGTATTAGTTAAAGTTGCTATTTTCATGAACGCACCATTCACATCCAGTCAGTCTTTTGGTCGAAATGAGTGTTCTAAGATCTGACATATACTTCAAGGTACCTATGTCTCAGATTTGAGGGTCTACGGAGATCATTTGATATTTTTAAGAAAGGCGTCATGTGTTGCTTGAACATTGACTTTATCAGGTCCGCAATGTCGACAAAGCTAGTTGGTCATTTTCAAAAATTTATATCTCTTTTCTCAAGATTCATCTTGAAAAACCGGTTGGTAGATTTCATGTTTATATATCAGAGTACATGCCTGTCAGATGGCGAGGTCCAGAAAGGTGTTTTGACAGGTTTGAAAATTATGTCTTCGCGATTAAATGCAAAAATGTGGCACGGGCGCCTGAAAGTTGCAAAATTCAATTTGATGATCTGAAAATGATGCCGATCATTTCCAGAGGTATGTTTAAGGCTCTTGAGGTATTTTAGAGGTCAGTTGCATGAAAATGAATTTTTTTTTAGTCAGACCCACTTTGGGGCCTAACCTGGCTCATGCCCATACATTGATTTTATTGGCGACTTTGTTTACTAGGAGAATTTTAGAACATTTAAATGAGTGATATTTAATTGATGGAATCTATATTTCTTTTTCATGGTTTTGGCATGCATATCAATCATAAAGGCTATCAAAGGTGTTTGTATTATCTTATCAAGAATAATGCACACCTTCATGGCTACAACACTGTGGACATGGAGCATACACAATTGTTGTCACACCCTCATTAATGGATCCATTTGTTGGAGTTGAATGAGAATCCTCCCTCCATGTGTGAGAAGCTCCAAACAAAGCAAATGTGATATCAAGTTTTAATTGCCAGCAAAGCCCCATGTGTTACCAGCAGCATTAGAAACTCCAATAAAATGTAAAACCTTCTTAGCAAGTGCAGCCATGGCGAATTTCATTTCCAATGTGGTTGTTTGAAGGTTGGTTGTAGCCTCAAAAAAATGTAGAATAAGAGCAATGCATCCTTTCCTTTGCATGGATGTAAATGGGAGAGTAAAGGATGTTAAAACTTTCCAAACAAATGCACATTGGCAGCCAATGTCCTGCGTGGTGGAGTGGTGAATGAAGAGGCAGCATAAAACTTTTAAGCAAATGCTTTGGGCAGCTCCTCCTTCCAGAATGGGGTTTGTGGTGTAAAGGGGCATTGTAAATGTCAAAGGAAATTCATTCGGTATTTTAATGCCAAATTCCTCCCACATGACTGGTAAAGGAGCTTTCAAATAAACTTTCAAGCTAATACAATACAACCCCTCTCCAACGTGGTTAATGAAATGGGCAAATAAAACTTTCAGAAAATGCAAACAAGGTTAAAATTAAACTCCTCCCTCCTCCTACGTGGGTTTTTAGACTGAGCAAATGCAACTAGTATTGATCCTTTATGTGGCTTTGCGGGATGCATAGAACTTTCAGTAGCAAATGACTTGGCATCTCAAAGCCAAACTCCGTCGCCCTTGCCAGCATCCTCACACATGGTGTCTGAAAAGGTTTTAAAATTTCAATCAAATGCAAAGAGGAGCCATGAAATCTCATAAATTCCTTCATAAAAGTAGTCCTAGGCATAAAGGCAATATCCCATATTGGTGGTGGAAGCAAAATTTTTAATATTTATAACCAAGGCTCCACCATAACATAGTGTCAAAGCCTTGGAGGCTTTTGACGGATGGTGTTGATGGGAAATCAAGGTGAACCCCATGCACATGGGCACACTTCCCAAGGCAACCAAGGAGGCTGACAAGTGGTGACAAGTGGACCCCATGCAGGCACAGATCTCAAGGCAGATGAATTTGCAGAGGAGCGGATTAACCAATGAGCAAGTTCAGAGGATCCAACGACTATCGTGACTTCATGAAGGAGAGATGCTCGCACATTATGCTTTGTGAAATGGTGAAATATAAGTGGTGGGTCCAAGTGGAAAGACATCTCGTGGGTCTCACTGATAAAGTAGTGACATGGCACTGAGGTGGCGGTCCACGGTGGGCCGACAATTTTGATGAAAATGCCTGTTCGATGAGACTTGTAGACCGCTCACTGAAGAAGAAATTCCACCGAAAGACTGAGACTCGATAGATAGGTGGCAGACTTGGCAGTGACATGGTGCTCAAGGTGGTGGATTTCGATGAAATGCCTATTCGATGAGACCTATAGACCACTCGCCGAAGAAGAAATTCCACCAAAAGACCGAGCAACTAGACGACTGAGGTGGCAAACGCGTGGCATACCCGACAGATAGGTGATGACTAGTAGACTCTGCAAGCCAATCAGAGACCACCACGTGGCAGGGCGTTAGGCCAAAAAAGAGGGAAAAATCAAAGTTAAAATCAGATTAAGTATATAGTTGAGACTATTGAGGAAAATTCAAAAATTTAAATGATGGAGGCACCAAAATGATTAATTCGTCTATTTTTACTCAAAATGGCAGGTATCATATATCGTCGGAAAGCTCTCGAGATAAGGAATCCAATATTGCAGTTAATTTTAAAATTTTGGATATTTTGGGAGTAGTTTCCATAGGAAAGATGAAGGAAGTGAAATTCAGTTAGAAGAAAAGACACTTGGCAATTTCGGTTGCAGACCTAATGTTTTTTCCCTCTCCTTCTTATTTCATTTTTTTTCTCATTGTAAGGGTTCCAAAATTTTGAAGGAAGTGCTCCAGATTTCATGGCTTCCAATTCTAAGTATTCTTCAAGATTGTATAGGGCAGTGCTTCTCTTTCAGTAACAGAGTATCTTCTTGCTATAAATGTTTTTGTTGCAGGTCATGTATGTGTAAGGCATAGACACAATTTATTGGATTGTCTCTAAGCATTCTTTGTTTTCAATAAATCCAATCTTCAAGGGAGTTTTGGGTTTGTCCTCTCAAAGTGGGAGTGTAAGGGTTGTTTTAAGGTACTCTTCAAGTAAGAGTTTAAATTATATGAGCAATCATTTTAGATTCAGGATAATGTCCAGATAAGTATTGTAGACATCTAAAAATGGTCAACGCTTGCGGAGTCATACTTTAACATTGGCACATTGCCTTATTTTAGGGTATTTTGGCATCGCATTAACATTTCTTCTATGTTGTGCGCTTGGTCTTTATCAGTTGCAAGCATCGAGTCCTTCTTCTAAATTCCTCATTTTTATCACTTTCGAATTTGGTCTTGTCGATAACAATCTTTAGTCATGATTTTGGTCGATCTTATCCTGTTGCATCAATGTGCATGCTCATTTGGCATATTTTGACATCATCAATTCGATTTCATTTTGGACATCGTCAATCCTAATCGATGATAGAATTAGGGTTTTGTCTTCTTGTCAATCTTGTCATTTTGTGATCGATTCGTCATCGATCCTTGTCCTCTTGTCAATCTCGTCCGTAGAAAGTGTTAATTTGTCATAATTTGTCATATTTGTCATTCTTGATTTGAAATTTCCTTTCAAATCTCTTCATGCTAATCTTGTCTTTTCTCCAATTTATCTATAAGTTGGATGAATTTCTTCAATCAGAGATCCGATAAATCAATCATGCTTCTAGTATCCTTACGCTGTCATCTCGTCTTGTCAATCTTGCTTTCATTCTATACATTTGCATTTGTAGGTGAGATCCACAAACAAAGAAATTTGAAGGAGAAAGAAGGACAATGGAGAATTTTGGAGGAGACATTCACGTTTGCAATGGTTTGCATTTGATTTGAATGTCTTATTTTCAGTATCTCTATTGAATGTTTTTAGGATTGTTATCATTGCAATTTAGTTTTCGTGATTGAGCTAGTCTAATTTGCTACTTGCTTTGATGGTTTCCAAACTCCTATGAAAGATTTATTGGTGAACCCAACGTGAACTTAACCCCTTAACTATGTTTTTGAGTGCTTTTGAGCTGATTTGCAGGTGGAAAACTCAAGAAACAAGGCGACCAAGAGCTTTCAGGACACTTCTGCACCAGTGTAGGAGGGATCTGCACCTATGTTAAGGAGACCTATGCCTGTGTCAAGGCATTCTACACCTATGTCAAGGCATTCTGCACCTGTGTAAGGCCAGAAACAGAGGTGAAAATCAGTGTTTTTACTTGCAAATTACTTTGTTTTCATTCTATTCTTATATTCTGCTTTTTTTGGTACTGATTCTCTGTGTAGTACCTTGGCGTTACGTGTGACAAAGACAAAAAAAGAATGAAACTACTAACAAATCTTATGCAGGTTCACTAGTCAAAGACCAAACAAATCAAACTCCTAACTTAGTGATTTTGCAGGTTGCCTTATATTCCAACCAAACTTTGTGTTTGTGATTTTTAATCAGGCACCTAGTATGTTTGCTAAGTAGGATGGAATGAACATGTGTTCACTTTGCTTGTCGAGTTTGACATTGGAGTAGGAGAGTATGCTCTCATCCTTCTTAGGGTGATTAGAAATCCAAACCTTCGATACCATTTTCATGTTTTGGATTGTTTGTTACCTTTAGAGGGCCTGCCTTCCCGACCATTTGCTTTCTTTTGCAAGCAAGTGCCAATTGTGAGAGGGGAATGACCCAAAGTGAGCATAGCTAGAGTACCTTGGCATTCTAACTCACTATAAATAAATACCTGATGGGTGAAAGCTTTGAAGGAAGGGTTACATGGGAAGTGATGACCCTTGGACTCTTTCTCATATCGGCATCTAAGTAGGGCCTCATGGTCTAAATCATGCTTGCATGACTACATTTGTTTGGTATCTTGGTGGGCCTGTGTCTCAATCACGCTTGCATGAGACCAAGGAGTAATGCTTAACAGAAATCCTTATTAAACACCTTGTATTTAGAGGCCAAAATCCTTCTAGTTGCTTGAGAAGGAGGAGTTCAGATACTTGGAAGAGATACTAAGTTTTCCATGGGGAGATTTCCATGGGGACTGATGCTTGGCTGCCTTGAGAAGTGAGTGTCATGGAGGGGAGCCCGTGGGGTCAAGCATCTATGTATTCTCCTTGAATCTCATAACGAGTCTACCTCTCAAGTACCTACTTCCCTTACCTACCATAAGAAATGTGTGAATGAGCATGATTGTCTTGGGTCTAAGTCCAAACATCTTGTCTTTTGTGATTGTCAAAAGTTGAATTATACAATTGTCACAAAACATCATTTGTCAAACAAGTCCAAACATTGTCCAAACAAGGTTTTAAAAAGAGAACACTCATCCAACAAAGTTCAAAACACCTTCAAACATGGTTGTCAAACATTTTTCAAAATCTTGTCTCAACAGTCATGTCACTTAGAGCTTAAAGCATCATTCTTGCATTCCACTTGGTCCATTTCATTTAGGTGTCCATTTTCATGTCCTTATTAGGTTCTCATTTAGGTGTCCCCTTGCATGTCATTATTAGGTCCTCACTTAGGTGTCATATTGCACGTCCAACATTAGGTTCACCCTAGGTTTGCATTTTGCAAAGTCATTGTCAAGTACCAAGGTTAGGTTTCACCTAGGTCATACTCCTTTGCATATCAATAAGGGTCATCCATTTGCATGTGTCCTCTTGCATTAGAGTAATACCATTTCATAATTCAACCTTAGGTTTTGTCTTAGATTGACATTGTCATACATTTGCATTTGCATCCTTGTCCTCATAACATTAGGTCACATTTGCATACCCTAGGTCTTTTCATTAAGCTTAGGTCATTATCATATCATATTAGGGTCATTTGCATAGTAATTGTCCCTTTGCATATAGTGTCAAAACTAGGTTTTGTCATACTTGAGTAATACAAATCTTTGATAAACCCTAAGTTGTTGTTAGGAAGTCTAGACCTTATCAAACTTTTGTCTTTTTGTCATCAATATCATTTTTGTCAAACCTAGCTTAGTATCCAAGCATATAGGTGAGACATTGTCAATTTGTCCTATTGTCATTTGGTCCTTTGTCCTTTAAGGTCTTGGCTTCATTTCAACTTCCTAAGGTTAAGTCTTTAGGTTTGCATTTCAAAAAGTTTGTCCAAATCTTGAAAAACAATAAAAACATAGGTTGCATTCTTGCCATAGATTGCATTTTTGTCTATTTAGGTTACATTTAGTTGCATATCATACATCATCCTTTTAAAATAAAAAATCCCAAAAACATTGCATAGTGACATGTCTATTGAAACAAGGTTCCAAGCACCAATGATGAAACAAAGTTTGACGTATCAACTGACAATGCAATCGAATTTTAATCCAAGGAAATCACAATTATATCCAACCCAACAACAAGGCAATATCGGTCAAACTTATCATGATGATGTAAATGTCCAAATACAAAAACTAGAGGAAAAACTAGTTCGAGAAAAAGAGATTTTGGAACAAAAAGTGAAAAACATTGAGAAGAATAGATCACAAATGTCCAAAATGTTTCAAAAATTTCCAGGTCAAAATCCAAAGATTGAGCCAATTGATGTAAGATCTCTTATCGAATGATCAGACATACCAGCTCTCCTCTCACAAATAGAGATGATGAAACAATTTCAAGAAAAGAGACAACAACATTATGTGCCTCCACAACAAGAACAAGAAGGTGTTTACTATCAATCACATTTTCAACCATCACAACCAATGGTTCAACAGTTCCAACATTTCCAACATATACAACCAATGGTCCAATTTCAACAATATGTCCAACCAACTATACAATGTCCACAAATAGTTCAACCAATGGTGGAATATCAACAAGTTCAATCAACATATCAATGTCAACAACGACAACCAAACATTCAAAAACAAAGGTTGCAACACACACCAAGCCAAATTTTGAACATGTCAAACCAATTTGATCAACATCTAGTTCGAAATCAAACATGACATCAGACCAGGACCAACTCCTTTCCAAACAAGTTCAAATTCCAGATACAACTATGTCAAAACCTTGAAAGAAAGGTGGCTTTATTGCAAGGATCTTAAGGAACCTACCAAGTGAGTTCTTTGAAGAAGATCAAGATAATACACTTATGTCTAGCAATGCCTCATTCCCCCACAAACAAATTGACTCTCTAGTGGCATCTATCCCTACACCTTTAGAAATTTCACAAGAACCTTCCATATTGTCCTCATCAAATAACACACCAAAGGATGCAATTATCTAAGAGCTATCCATAATTGATTGCCAAGATAATCCAATTCATCATGCACATCCTTGTCATGTTTTAGAAATACAAGACTCAATGCCACCATGCACTTTATTACCATTACCTGTTTTAGAGGACCCCATTCAAAGTCCCTCTTCCTCATGTTCAAGCATTGATTCCTTGCCAAAATCCATCACAAATGTTCAAATTCCATCACCCTCGTGCCAAAGCATTAATCCCTTGCCAAAATCCCCCATGCATATTCAAAGTCCAACCCCATGTCAAGAGGATAATTTAGAGCACGAAGAAATGTGTCTTGAAACAGATCAAGATCAAGATCCTAAAACCTTATCATCCCATCCAATTGTTGACTAGGACCCCATGTTCCCATACACTCACAATGATTCCCCTATTCTTGTCCATCCTATCCAAAGCCCTATTGACACTCCATTTCCTGAGCAAGATCAAGATATCCCAGTCCATCCAATCCCAAATGATCCCATTCCATTTCATGAAAAAAATGTCCTTTCAAATCCCATTGACATTCCAAATATCCCTTCCATCCTTTTCGATGATCCCATTAAAAGTCAAGAGAAAAGAACCTTTAAAGAGGATTCCAATGATCTTCCTCCTTATCAAGATCAAATTATTCCTTTAAATCCTCCACAAGATCTTTTTGTTCCTCCATCTCCTTGTCTTACTACTCTATATACACTCCAAGATCACTTTTCTTTTGATGATCCCATTATTTCTCCCATTCCATCTCTTTAAGAGCCTATCATTGAACCATGTCCACCACACAATCCTAGTTTCCCTCATGATCCTGATCCCCCTCATGATCCTAATCCCCATCATGATTCTAATGTGTCAGTGCAAGATGTTCATGAACCCTCGACATGCATAATGGGTTCTTCCACTTTGGTGCAATCCGATCCACTACAAGATCTCATTATTTCTCTCATATCATATCCACCTCATAATGGACTCACATCTTCCTCCCAAAGAAAAGAGTATCCTACAAGTCAAGATATTCATAAAGGCAAAGGAGTGGACCTTCATGAGAAAGAACCCCTCCATATCAGAGAAGATCTTAAGGGTCATGTCTACACAACTCACTCTCAAGATGTTGGTATCCCTCCATCACAATCAAAACATATCCCTTCCCCATCATACCTTCCATCCATCTTAGGTCCTTATATCCTTCGTCCTCTATGCAAGGTCAGCAAAGGCACACATCCTTGAGTAAATTTCATCCATCCAAAATAACTCCATTGCATTCATATCCATCCATGCATTCCTTTCCCCCTCCAAGCAATTTGGATGCCAAGTATAAAAGTCATAAGTCTAGCAATCCACATGTATTCAAGGATCAACATGTCCAATATAATCGACATGTCAAAACAAAGAATAATATGATCTATAAAGAAAAAGAAATATCCAAAAGGCCACAAAGGCCCACTGAGCAAAATAAAGAAAAGTCAAAATGTGTATGGGTTCCTAAATCCCTTGTGTTGGCAATGCACTCCAAGGAACCACAAAAGCATGAAAAATCAAAAACCATGTGGATCCCTAAGCGGCTCCTTGAAGCACAAAATCCTAAAGAAACATCCAAATTGGCATCCAAAATTGCTATTCCTCCATCCAAACCTCTCAATTTGTTCTTCCACCACCTTCTTCATCCATTTTGGGCCCTTATGTCCCAAAATCCCAAGCTATTCCTCCATCCAAATCTCACAATCTGAGATCCATTTTTCCTCCATCAATCCACCACCCATCAAGGTGTGTTCCAATGTTGATCTTGCCAACATTTCCATCCAGTGAAGCCCAATTCTTCCAATACCCTATCCATTATCCAATGCATATTTTCCATCCTTCGATCCCTTTGATCCCATCCTTTGCATAAATCCTTGCCTTAGTTTCATCTTATTTTCCATGTCCTTATCCTACCAATGTCTTTGAGCATACTTCTAAAGGTCATGGTCCATTTTTTTTGTCAAGGCTACTATCCAAACAAAAGGATGCTTGAGTCCTTCTTCCATCCCCTATCATGTGTCCATCTTCTATTAAAAAAATCAAATACCAAAAAGAAAAAAAAAAAGTGAAAAATGAAAAAAAAAAAAAAAGAAAGAAAAAAGTAAAGCAAAAAAATTCATCCATTGGTGAAAACCTGGCAAATAGGTGTCTTGGGCAAGTACTATGATGAAAACTTGGCAAACAAGTGTCATGTATAATCTATGAACTTCTTGCACACCACACTTGGGGGCAGGTTTCCTCCTTCATATCCTATTGCCCTTCATTATCCTATCATACCATGTCATACTCCTCCATTATCCTTTTGTCCCTCAGGTCCATTTCCTCTTTCCACCTTTGATCTTGACAAGGCTGAGGATCATCATGAGCATCATGCATCTTGTTTGCAGCTTTTAGTCTATCATAGCTTTTGGTATTTATCCATTTGCTTATTATAACCTTTCATCCATATTCCCTGGCTTATTGCAACTTTCTGCCACTATCCCTTAGCCAATCCCAACCTTTAGTCCATGTCCCTTACCCATTCTTGGTCTTTCTTATCCACACTCTTTTTCATTTTTTTATCTTGATCTGACATAAGGACGCCAAATTTAAACATGGTTTCAAAAACCTCTTGACATGTCCCTCGTGCCATGTTCTTGCTTTACATTGTCATATCCAGTCTCTTGTCCCATCACGCAATAGCCCTTGAAAATTGCATCTGTATTGTCTCCATGATAAAAGGCCTTTGTCTTCCCTCTATCCACCAAGAATTTTAGAAAGCCTATTTATTCACCTATCATATTCCTTGCCTTGTTAGACACTGGGGGCAAAATCATAAAAAAATGAAAAATGTCCTGAAATAATCATAAAAATTGAAAAATGTCCTGAAATAATCATAAAAATTGAAAAATGTCTTGAAATAATCCAAAAAAATTAAAAAAAATCAAATAATGTCCTGAAAAAATCCAAAAAAATCACATGATGTCCTAAAAGATCCCTAAAAAGTCAAATAAAGTCCTAAAAAAATGAACAAAAAAATTGTAAAAAACTCGAAAAAACAAAACAATTTTTTTTTCAAAACATTCAAATCTAGAAACAAGCATTTTGCATTTTGTTAATAAATATCCCCTTTGTGCATAGATAGATCGCTAAGCATACATCCAACGGCACTCAATCACACACTATGCTTTACTGAAATCATGCATTCACATATGCACTTTTCGATCAAACCAGACATTCAAACTGATTAAAATTGTCATATCAATCAATCCACATCAATATCATTTGTCCTTGCCACTATTATCATGGGTCTTATACAGGGTGTGGTATACTCGAAACTAGACTGTGTCCTGTCTTAGATGGGGTACCGCATTCCCTAAAACCAAACAGCATGATCATTCCTATTTTCCACTTTTGACAATGACAATCAGACTGTTTGTTTGACTTGGTCAAATTTGTGAGTCTTATCTTTTACTGATTTCTCATGTTCCTATGTTGCTCAATGATGTCACTGAGTGATTTAGAGTGACCGGGATGGTTCACAGTCCCTTTCCTTTTTTTGTTGTGTTTGCTATTTGTGGAATGTTTGTCACAAACTGGGGCAACTATATCATTGGGTGTCTGTGATAAGTACAGTCGCTTTGTGAACGCTGCACATACCTCGACCCTTGACGTATGCACCTTGGGATGCTTCACTCATTCCTTGTGTGTGATGTGTCTGTCTTTTGCAAAAAGGGTTGTGTTTCAGCTCTGGCCTTCAATGCCATGATGCTCTGCATCTGCTTTGCTACATTAAATAAAGGTTCTCACTTACAAAGTGCATTGGTGAAAGCAAGTTTTTCTTCATCTCTAATTGTCCTCTGTCTAATTTCTTCTTACTACCATTTCTTCCATCAGCCTTGGCAGTCTATTCGGTCTAGTTCTCCGATCGTCTTTTGGGCCTTCCACTGCTTGTCATTTGTGCATCCGACCTCCGATTTTTAATCCGTTCGATCCTATCATTTTCTATCATTCTTATCGATCAATTGGCCTCTTTTCTGGATTTATTTTTTTCCGGCCAATTCCTTGAGGCATGCATATGTCATTGTCATTGTCTAGGGCATATTCATTATTGTTCTTTGAAACAACGCTTAGAATCACATTGTCTCAAAGAGGGGCAAAATGTAGACGTCTAAAAATGGTCAACGCTTGCGGAGTCATACTTTAACATTGGCGCATTGCCTTATTTTAGGGTTTTTTGGCATTGCATTAAGATTTCTTCTATGTTGCACGCTTGGTCTTTATCAGTTGCCAGCATCGAGTCCTTCTTCTAAATTCCTCATTTTTATCGCTTTCGAATTTGGTCTTGTCGATAACAATCTTCAGTCATGATTTTGGTCGATCTTATCCCGTCGCATCAATGTGCGTGCTCATTTGACATATTTCGACATTGTCAATTCGATTTCATTTTGGACATCGTCAATCCTAATCGATGATAGAATTAGGGTTTTGTCTTCTTGTCAATCTTGTCATTTTGTGATCGATTCATCATCGATCCTTGTCCTCTTGTCAATCTCATCAATTTTGCAATCAATTTGTCGTCGATCATTGTTGTTTTTAATCGTGTCAATTTGGATCAATTAGTCATTGTTCATCGTCAATTGGCACCTATCAATTTGATCTCTTTATCAATCAAATCATTTGTCATCATATGTCCTTTGTCAATCAAAATCATGATCAAATCGACCCCACATCAATTATCTTTTGTCAAGACCTAATTGTCGTCCTTGCATTTCTAATTCATCTTCTAGGGTTTTATGATTTATTCATTTAATCTTGTTTGTCATTTTCCCTCTAGGTTAAATAATTTATTTATTTATCCTAAGTCTTATTGTCGCAATTAAATATTTATTTAATTGACTAATTAATTCCCCTCTCTTTTTGTGAATTAATTAATGAATGAAAAATTATTAATTAATTTACCTAATTTACTAATTTCTAATTTCCTAATTTCCAATTCATCTAATTTTCTATTTTCTCCTATTTTTCTAATATTTCTCCTAATTTCATGGGAATGACATTTCAATCTTGTCATAATTTGTTATAATTTGTCAATCAATCAATTTTGCATAGCAACCTTGTGAATTTTGTCATAATTTGTCAATCAATCAATCTTGCATAGCAAGTGTCAATTTTGTCATAATTTGTCATATTTGTCATTCTTGATTTGAAATTTCCTTTCAAATCTCTTCATGCTAATCTTGTCATCTCTCCAATTTGTCTATAAATTGGATGAATTTCTTCAATCAAAGGATCCGAAAAATCAATCACGCTTCTAGTATCCTTACGCTGTCATCTCATCTTGTCAATCTTGCTTTCATGCTATACATTTGCATTTGTAGGTGAGATCCACAAACAAAGCAATTTGAAGGAGAAAGAAGGACAATGGAGAATTCTGGAGGAGACATTCACGTTTGTGATGGTTTGCATTTGATTTGAATGTCTTATTTTCAGTATCTCTATTGAATGTTTTTAGGATTGTTATCATTGCAATTTAGTTTTCGTGATTGAGCTAGTCTAATTTGCTACTTTCTTTGATGGTTTCCAAACTCCTATGAAACAAGTATAATCCTCTATATGAGTTGAGAATGTATTAATGTCAGGCATTAATACAAGGATACCTTTCTTAAATAAATTGGACTTACAATAAAGGTTTTCATTTTCAGTTTGATGTATGACTCTATTGCCCTTGGACAAGGCACTGATCTTGTAGATTTTGGGGTTTTCTCAGAGATTTAAAATCAAAAATCAGAATATATTTTTTTATTTTATGTTATGTGGGAATGTTTCATCCATCTCATGCTTCAACTTAGTTGAGATGTCAATGTGGATCTAGCCCATCTACAGTAACCTCCTAAGTTGTTAAGCCCTGGTGAGATCTATCTACTTTTGTTGATGCTGCCATATGTGGGTAAATGAATTTGATTCAATGCACCAAAAGGTGTCCCACCCTAGGTCTAGTAGAAATTGGAGTGTAGGAGGATCATTATGATCCTATGTTATGTTGTCCAATCCCTGAAGTGTTTCATTGATTGAGATTGGCTTTCTCATAGATATTTTTGTGGTTAATCTTGGGTTAATCACTTTTGGTGAACAACAGAACTGACCTAAAAAGACATTTAAAGTGTATCAGAAGGAAAAGGACAAGGACAAAGGAAAAATTGGTGGAGTTCTAAACATCAAGATTATTGACAATCTACTGCCACCTTTGGATAATGCACCGGTACACCCAGACTGATCCACCAGAGGAAAATGTAAGGAAATTGATTATACCTGATGGAAGCACAAAGGTAATAAAGATAATTGGTCAGACATCCAACACATCTACAGGTGAATTCAGACGTACCAATGTTACAGAGGTAATTTTGGATTCAATCAAGAAGATAACATATTGCAATACATTGGCCTACAAGGCAATTGATAACACTTTACCAGTTCTTAAATTGATTGCACCAAATTGTAACATAGATCATATTAAGGATTCTTTAGGTAAATTGGACACATTGTCCAAATTTATTGCTGACAATGTGATAACTATTGACAAGGTGAATGAGGACACAATTAAGTAGAGAGTTGCAAAAGAGAAAAACAAATTATTTGAAGACACCATAAAGAAGTGTATAGACCACTTGAATGGATTATTACTAGTACTTAACTCTACAATTTTGGAGTACAAAGAGCTATATAAGGAAACATGCAAACCTCACCTTTTGACAGCGGACATAGATAAGGAGATCAGTAAAACACGGAAAGAAATAGATGACATAGATTATAATATAATTGGTTCATTTGGACATATATCAGTTTTTGAGAAGGAAATGCCAATTTTTGAGGAGAAATTAGAGAAACTTGAAAAAGAGAAGGCAAGGTTAAGGTCAAATGCTCAGGAACTTTAAAATAAACTGTGTCCCAAGTTGGATAATCTTATCTCTCAGAGAATTGAAATATCTAAGGCATTACTTCAAGGAGAGCGATCACCGGTAGAACACATGCACTATCTCACTGGCATGATCCAATAGACCGAGGCAACCTTAAATGATAGAAAAAGGTTTATGCAGAGTCTAAATCAGTTTTGGCAGATATTTTTCAGACTGTAACCAACCGGTTACAGACTTTGAGGTGAAATTTTTGCACTCATTTGACTATTTTTGACAACCTTTGTCATTGATGTCAAAGGGGGAGTAGTGGAGAGAAAATGCTCATTTAGAGGAGATCATTTGCTCAGGGGGAGCTTTTTTTTTGAAACTTTTTGGACTTCAGTTTTTGGGAACAATTTTTGGATTTTTCTCATTAGTGTTGCCATCAATGCCAAAGAGGGAGATTATTGGCATTCTACACTCTTATGCGAATAGTTGATATTGCCATTGATGGAAACCAACTGGAAATCATCTAGAAACCCATTGACAGTCACCGGCACCATCAATAGACTTCTACATACACGGGTAGGCACTTCACCGACAACGACAATAATGCTTATCAACACTCAAGCCGACATGGAATAAACTTTTGTTTATTGTTTTATAATGTAATTATCTCTTGTAAAATCCGACATGGCATATTGTAAAAGACTCGTGTATCTATGAGATCTTATAGGTCATTTTGATATGAGAGAGAGAGAAGGATAAATGATATTTTGTATAAGGTGATATAGTTGACAGTGAAGGTTTTGGTTATACACTGAGCTTAAACCAATACTAAACCTAGCATAGTTGATGTTAATTTGAAGGAGTACATTGTATTGGATTTTGATAATCCATTTTGTAGTTGAGCAGTGAGCTTTAGGCTACTAGCCTTCCTGCATGTGTAGGCCCCTCATCGTAAGTAATATTTATTCATTGGCCAGTGATTGAATTTTGTGGGTCACAAATCCCGCACCAGGTTTCCTCATTAAATATCTTGTGTTATGGTGTGTTCTCTATGTTGTCTCTGTTATTCTTATTTGTTGCATTAATTCTTATTTACCGATACACTATTTTGGGATGCAACATTCTTAATAAGTTTAAATATTTTGCAAACCGGTTAGACACTGATTCACCCCTCCTCTCAGTGTCTTTGGGACAGTCATTGATTCTAACATATAACATATATATGTTAATAATCATATATATATATATATATATATATATATATATATATATATATGATTATTAACATATATATTGAGGTTAAGTTAAACTTATTTTGTAAATTTTAATATTGGAATCTATTAAAAAGTAAAATGTTTATTCTAACCTATAAGGTCAATGTTGGTCAAATATTAAATAGTTGGCATTTAATATCTAAAGGGGAATTAAAATTCGACTTTAATATGAAATGAATTTATTAGGCAAATATTATATTTGATTTGGTTAACTTTATTAGTCAGATTTAAAAGCGTTATTCGTGCTTACTCAGTTAATTATTTTTATATGTGTTAACGTGAATTTATTTAGTCCTAGAGTATTTAGACACTTTTGAGATAATTAATATCTCTTGATTATTATTGGAGGATTTAATTAGGGGAAATTGATTAAATTACTTACATTAATAAACTCAGTTGTGATGACCCTTTTGGGGGTATAATTGGTCTAGTTTAAATGTTAATGCTATAATGGTTGAGTTAATTAAATCAACTTTAGGAAACCATTCTTTTAATTCCCAACTTAAGCTTTAGTTAAGACAAAACTTATTTATCCCATCTTTAACGTAGAGTATTTAGTATTTTTATGTTGTTTTAAAAAAAAATTGTTATTCTATTTTTTTTGCCCAAAATTTTGGGCATGACAATTTTCTTGCCAAGAGTAGACAAAATCAAACATCTTTCCAAATTTGACCAAGTTTGACCAAATTCCATTCAAAAAATTACATTCAAAACTATCAAACTGTCCTTCGATGTCTCCACCCTGTCAAGCACTGAGATTCAACATCTTCGCCTCACTGTTTTAACATCTTTGTCCTACTTCAATGTATCCACCTAAGTCAAATCCCTAATCAATTTTCATCCATCCAAACAATCATCAATCCCCAACTAATATATCTATCCAATCATAAATCTAATATTGGATAGCCTTCCCCTACTTTTGCCTATCATCAACTCATTCCTCCATAATCATTTTCATCTCACCTTTCAAGACTTAGCACATCAACCTACTCAATCCTTTAATCCAATCATCAATGGGTAAAATCACAAACCCGTGTCACACTTTTATAAAGGAACCAACCAACACAACTAAAATTGTTTAACTTTGACCACATAAAAGTGACATATCTAAATTAAAATTTGAAATTATATAAAGTGATCAAATGTAGAAATATTAATGAAATTTAGATTTGTTATTTTTCAAAAAAATTGAAAAAAAATTGAAAAAAAATTGAAAAAAAATTGATTAATTTTTTGTAAATTCAAAGACAAATTTTCATTGTTGAAAAATGGTTAAAATCGAGAGTTCTAGTTGGCATCACCAAAACAAATGAAAATGAACTTTATTTTTTCTGATTTTTTTTTTCCAAATAGAGAACATATATATGAAGCGTTAAAAAAAAAATTGATGTATATTTTTCTCGTTATAATATTTTGAATTCCAACATAGCTAAATTTGTCAGTTTTCATTTGGTGCCACCTTTTGACTACTAAATTTATCATTAACAAAAAATAAATGCCCTTTTTGAGAAGATTCTCTCATCTAGTGAAAAATATTTTTTTTAATTTTTTAATATCATTAAATTTTTTTTTTTTTCTAATCAGTTTAACTTTAAAAGGATACTCACAATGTTTAATTAATAAAAAATATTTAAATTAATTGAAATACTAAAAAAATTATATGTGTAGATTTGTGACTTCGAGCTCTACAAAAGGGTATTTTTTGATTTTGTAAAAACAAAAATTTTGCTTGAAGAAAAATTGAGCGGAAGTGAAAAGTTTCAAAAATACAAAGTTTTTCACCTTTTTTGTGCCACATCACATGACACATAGGCTAGTCCAGCCGAACTAACCTTAGTTCTAAATTTTTTTTTAAATAATGATTTTTTTTTAATGAAAGCATTTGAACTAATGGAGTGTGGTTGAACTGAGTCCGACCGAACTCAGTCCAGCCCCACCGCCATTTAGGTGCCATGTAACCCATGGGTAGTCTGGTTGGACTAAGTCTGGCCAAACTCAGTCTGGTTAGACTACCCTTAGTTGGCCCAAAGTGTGACATAGCTCCATGATTCTGCCCCAATCCTAATCCAAGGTCAACTCTTTGTGAAAGTTTGATTTAGACCTTTATCTTTAATCAATCATCAATTGGCTCTTGTACTTGGGAAATAATCTCCACCAAGTATCTTTTCTTAATCATTTTGGGTTGATCAAATCCCTAATCCTTTTACCCTATTTTGCTTAGGCATGTTAATCTACCCTAAGTAGAAAAAGGCTTGATCAATTGTACCTTGATCCAAGGGTCTGGATTTTACCTATCTTGGTTGTCACCTTGCTTTGTGATCCACATCATCAATTTCATGCCTCATCTAAGTCCTAATCCAAGGGCTAAGGTTTCATCTTAATCGAAATCAATCTTGTCCTAATCCAAGGATCAATTCAATCCAATCAAATCCAACACAATCTAATCCAAACAAATCAAATCCAATCCAATCAATCCAAATCAAATCCAAAATTGCTAAGTCCTAGTCCTCATCTTCATATAACATCATCTTCATCACCTTCCTTTACCAAGTCACATTCATCAAATTCCAACTTATCACCCCATTCTCAACATTTTGAGGTTACGTTGTATGGACTTGACTCACACGCTCACAAAAAGAAAAGTTGGCTGCCCAAAATCCACATTCAAACATCATGGGTTGGTTTGAAGAAATGGTTATGGAAGTTCAAGGATCACCCTATCAACCATGCCCATATAGCTCATACATGCCTCAAATTTATCCAACTTCTACCTATTCATGTCTCCCACTCAAACCCACTTACCAAGTCAATACCAATTCATCTCACATCCCTTATCCTTCCTCTACCTTTGACAAGAGAAATCCATCTTATTCCCCATCCATGTCTTCATATTATCCATCCACATACCCCTTTGACTGAATATGTATACCTCAATCTTTCCCCCCCATTTACATCCCAATCCCGATCTTTTTACAACACTTCCATTATATCCACTCCCTATCCAAGTCCCTTACAGCATATTCCTCCAAGCCTTAATCTCAATCCCCAAATCCATAATACCAATCCTCCATCTAACACTAAAACTCCATAGAATTATCATCCTTCATAATCCACACCATCCCCATCCTCCAAGTCCTTTCTTCATAATTTTATTCAAGATATACTAGCAAAGGAGAAAAAATCCCCACCTCAAAACCAATTTTCCCAATCTCCCCAAGTCCTCCATCCCCTCCATATGAAGACAACCCTTAATCCTTTATGCTTCATGATGCTACCATCCCCCCATCTACCCAATTTGAAGAATTGACCTCCTCCTCCATCACACCATAGACCCAACCCCAACCATTTCAAGTGCTTATTCCAAAGCATGCTAGCATTGATTCTTCTCCACCTCAAGATCAAGGCATCTGATGAAGGAGCATCCCCAGTCTATGAGCAATCTTGCATCAACCAAAAATATTTCCTTTCAGTTTAGTTCTTGTTCAATTCAGTGTGCAGTTTTCCAGTGTTCCTGCCAGTAGGTGCTAGTAGTTGCTTGCTTTTTATTGCAGATCCTATTTTTGGTTTCTAGGTTGGTTCATTTGCTTAATTCCATATTTTTCAATCCATTTGGATTCTTTTCCATCTAGTTATTTCTCGAGGTTGAGTGTTTCTGGGTTTTGGGATAGTTCTTGTGCTTACCGGTTGGTCTTCCTTCATTTTTAGAGTGGTTACTTAACATGTGGATCTATTTGGGGTCTTGTCCGATGTTCTTTGGTATGTGGTTGACCTTCCTATTGATCCATACTTCTTGGTTATTATTTTCCATAAGAATTTCTTTCATTTTTAGGGCTGACCTAGTTACACATTTCATTTTCCTGCATTGGTAAATGTAATATTTTGTGGCCGACCTGGATATGTTCTGGAGGGTATATATAGGGTGTTATGTAATCATTTTTAGCACAAAGAAAATTAGAAATGGGGATAAGGATTGAGATTCATGATTAGTGATCTGGATGATTCTCAAAGTCCGAGATGGATTGTATCTGGCTTGTAGCCTGCATGTAATTGGTTGACTACTGGATGTTCTATGATGATTGTATGATGATAACCAATTGGTTGTCGGAGGTTCTAAGACAATAATATGATTTGTTTCTGTAGTATTTCTATGTTTTCTTATTTCTTTTGTTGTCTTACTCTTACTGCATAAGCCAGTCAGTTCTATTTTGAGGGTTTACCAGTTATGGCTGCATCAATTGGAATCAGATTTGGTTATGAACTGGTTGGTGGAAGAGTTGTTTGCAAGCCTTGAGGAATTCCTTTGGGTGGACAGATCATTGATTGGAGGCAAGCTACATGTGTGCTCAATAGATCGTCAAATGAGAGGCAATTGAAACTGATTGTTAGATCACCGAGTTTAAGCAGTTCATCGGAGTGGATGAGGAGATGCCACCTAGAAGGACAAACCCTCAGATTAGATTTCTTCAGTGTACTCTTTCATAGTCGGTGAAGAGCTTGAAGTGGAAGAGAGGAAAGATTCCTAAGAGAAGTAGCACAAGTGAGTAAAGTTCATAAAGTGGAAGTTTCAAACTTTTCTAGAATGCTGAACCTGAAGGATCTGATTGATTGGATCGGAGAGTTGGAGGATTACTTTGAGTTTGAGGATGTCAAGGACCTGCAAAGATTCTGGTTGGCACATACTAAGTTGAGAGGGCATGCTACCTTATGGTGGAAATAATTGTAGAAAGATAGAGTGGAGAAATGTGAAATGAAAATCACCTGGTGGATACAGATGGTTACAATATTGAAGGTCAAGTTCATACTGAGAAAATATGAGTTGGAATTGATCAAGAAATTGCAGAACCTAAAACAGAGAAACATGACTATGAAAGAGTACACTGAGGAATTCTACAAGGTGATTATTAGATTTGGACATAGAAAGATGGATAGAGAAAAGGTGTCAAGGTATATAAATGGACTTGCATTTAACATTCGAGACAAGATAAGTATGTTGAGGGTTTCCATAGTTGAAGAAGCTTACCAATATGCTTTGAAGGTTGAGGAGAAGGTGAGAAGAAGATAGTTGAATAAACCTAGAGGGGAGGAGAGATTCAAGGGGCATATGAGTATAGATAAGTAGGATGTTGAAGAAGAATCAAAACCTAAGTGGAGTAAAGAACCAGAACAAAAACCATAGAGGAAAAGCAGTGGCAGTACCAACAGAGAATTTCCTGGCAAGTGTTTCAAGTGTGGAGAAACTGGGCATAGAATTTATGAATGTAAGTAGGGAATGGAAAGAAGTTGTGTGGAAAATGAGGAACTGAAAGGTGAAGTTACTAGAATAGACTGTACATCGAAGCAAGGAGAATCCCTTATGTTCAAAAGAGTCATGATGGAGCAAAGCAGTGAATATATCGGATCTACTTAGAGAAATAGTCTTTTCCAGACTATGTGCAAATTAGGTGGTAAGTGTGGCAAGGTTATTATGGATAGTGGAAGTACTGATAATTTCATATCTGAAGAGATGGTAATGAATCTTGGGTTGAAGAGGCTTAAGAATCCTTGTCCTTACAAGGTAAGTTGGTTACAAGATGATCAAAAGCTAGAAGTAAAGGTACAATGTTTGGTGAATTTAATATTGGGCCTTTTAGGGATGAGGTCTTGTGTATGTTGTATCTATGAGTTCTTTTCATGTCTTGTTGGGAAGACCTTTGTAGTTTGATAGAGGAGCTATTTATGTCTATAGAATAAACCTAATCACTATTGAGAAAAAATGGGTAGAAGTTCACATTGACTTCTTTGAAGGAGAAAGAGAAGGAGGTGAAGAATCAGAGTTGCAGAGGTTATACTAGAAACTAGTTGTAGAGGTTATACTAGAAGATGGGATGAGTCTATAGAAGGATCTGATAGATAAGTCTGATGGATAGATAGAATCGAATGACAAAAAGCTTATGGTGACAAACTGGATGAAGTCTTGTGGCAGAAAAAAATCAAAGTTGCAGAAGAGAGAGACAATGTACAGATCTGAAGCAAAGAAAGAGAAACAAAGGGAGTCAGGGGTTAGAGAATCTGGGTGAGGTCCTAGAGGAGATAAAGAAGAGGTTTGCAAATAAGGAAGATGTTTGAATTAGAAATGAGAATTCTTGAATTCTTTTTGATGTTCATGAGTTTCCTCTCATGGAACATCTATTTCTACCTGTGGTGTCTGATGTAGGAGCATCCCCGGTCTATGAGCAATCTTGCATCAACCAAAAATATTTCCTTTGAGTTTAGTTCTTGTTTAGTTCAATCTGCAATTTTGTGCTCCTATTGGTAGGTTCTGGTAGTTGCTTTCCTTTCATTCCAGATCCTATTTTTCATTTCTAGGCTGGTTCATGTGCTTAATTCCATATTTTCAGTCCATTTGGATTCTTTTCCGGCTAGTTATTACTCTCGGTTGACTGTTTTTAGGTTCCAAGACAATTCTTGTGTTTACTGATTGGTCTTCCTTCATTCTCAGAGCAGTTTCTTGGCATGCAGATCTATTTGGGGTCTTTTTTTATGGTCTTTGGTGTGTGGCTGACCTTCCTGTTGATCCACACTTCTTGGTTGTTAATTTCCAAAATAATTTATCTCACTCTTAGGGTTGACCTAGGTACATGTTTCATTTTCCTGAATTGGTAAATGTAATCTTGTGTGGCCGACTCAGATATGGTCTGAAGGGTATATATAGGTTATTATGTAATCATTTGTATCATAGAGAAAAGTGGAAATGGGGATAAGAATTGAGATTCGTGATTAGTGATTTGGTTGATTCTGAGAGTCTTGGATGGATTGTATCTGGCTTGTAGCCTGCATGTAACTGGTTGACTACCAGATATTCTATGATGATTGTATAATGATAACTGGTTGGTTTCCAGAGGTTCTAAGACAATAATATGATTTGTTTATTTAATCTTGGTATGTTTTCTTGTTGCTTTCGTTGTGTTACTCTTGCTGCATAAGATGATCAGTTCTATTTTGAGGGTTTACTAGTTATGTCTTCATCAACATCCCTCCATCTCATGATATCTCTACATCTCAAAATCCATGTCTACCCTCCACTCCATCTCAAGAAAAAATAATCCCTCCATCCAATTCTCTCCTTCCATCTCAAGATCTAATCATCGATTTCACTCCACCACACGATCCTATCCCTAGTCAAGATTAAAGTATTCCTTCATCTCCACGTCATGATACCAATCTATCTCATGATGCTAATATTCTTCCTAATCCCCCACAAGATCCCATCACCCCTATCCAAGCTATCCTTGAATCCCATACTTATCAAGTTGGCTCTTCCACCTTCATCCACTCCAGTTCCCTTCAAGAGCTTATAATCTCTTCCACCTCTCATCCCCCTCAAAATGGACTCGCATCTTGTTTCCAAAACAATAAGTATCCCATTGGAAAAATAATTTGTGAAAAAATTAATTATCAAGTCAAAGGATTAGGCCTCCATGAACAAGGCATATTGGAACCCCTTCAAGTCAAAGAAAATGAAAGCTCATATGGCCTTGGCTACAAAGCTCATGCTCAAGATGTTCATATATCTTTTGTTCCTAATAAATTTAAAATCCCTTCATATAAATTAAAATCACATCATCCCCTATCTTCCAAACTCCTTTTGGGTCCTTATTTTCCTAAATTCCATTACTTTCTCATCCACATCCATTTTGGGTCCTTATTTTCCAATTCTAAACCCTTTATCCCTTTCGTCCATCTTGGGTCCTTACATACCTCCATCCACCACTTCATCACCTCAAATAATCCCTAAACAAGAACAACAAAGGAACACATCCTTGAATTCCTTTCAATAGTCTCCCTACATCATACCATCTATAAAATCTCTAAGTCATCCATCCTCATTCACCAGTACCATTTCTATTGGAAGCAATTTGGATGCCAAATGTAAAATGCGTAAAGCCAAAAATCCACAAAAAACCAAGGATCAACATGTTCCATCAAAAAGACATGTTCAAGAAAAGAAAAATATGATCCAAAAGAAAGGAAAATTAAAAAGGCCATAAAGGCACAAAAAGAAAAAATAAAAAATGATGTGGATTCCCAAACTACTCATAGAAGCAATTCATCTCAAAGAGAAATCCAAGTTGGCATCCAAACTTGTTAATCCAAAATCTTCCTTCACCCATAAGTTCTCGAATCCTCCATCTTCAAAATCCATTTTGTGTCCTTATGTCCCAAAATCTACCATCTTAATTCCATCATCCCCTTCATCTATTTTGGGTCCTCATGTCCCAAAATCTACATTTTATCCTCCATCTAATTCAAAATCCCCTCCTCCACAACTCTGCCACCCTTCAAGGTGTGTGCCAATATTGATCTTCCCCATATCCCCATCCATTATCCAACATCCATTTTTCATAATCCAATCCCTTTAATTCAAGCTTTTACCTAGATCCTTAGACCCCTCCATCTTCCATCCATTCCATTCATCTATTTCTACCATCCATGAGCATATGTCCAGATATCTTGGTTCAATGAAGCACATCTTTAGTGGATACTATCCATGGAACTAGATGCTTGAGTCCTTCCTCTATCCTACCACACATCCACTATCTTCCAAATCCATTTGTCTTCATCCATTTATCCTCATCCTTATTTGTCTAAACTATTTCAAAAAGAAATTAAAAAAATCAAAAAAAAAAAACCAAAAAAAAAAGTAAAGGCAGAAAAACCCATCCAATGTTGAAAACCACTTCTTATGGAGCCTTGGGTAAGTACTGTAGCATCCTAAAATTGTGACACTTGCAATTTCGACTGCATTTTGGTCTTCACGATGGTGACGCAACACTGAACCTGAATGGAGACCCCGAAACTTGTCCACGACATCAAAAACTGCATTTTTCCAGCACCCTGCCTGATCCCTCCTTGCACCCTGCTGTCTCGGGAGGTGGGACCAGAGCGCCCAGTGCCCTGGTCCCCCAGGACCATGGTGCCCAGCGCCCTGGTCCCTGGCCCTATTTTGGGCCCAGTCTCCTATGGGACTTCGGGTCTTTTTGTTTGCAAAATGGAAAATAACATTTCCTAGTCGGCCTAAGGTCGGGAAAATCAGTCTATCAACCCTAATTGAAAAGTATATAAACTACATTTTCCTTTCTCATTTAGGAAGATAGATGGAAAAAAAGGCGGAAACGATATTCAAGCATTCAAGCATTCAAGCATTCCTTCAAACAATTGATCATTCTAAGTCTCCATTCAAGGCTAAGTGTTGCATTCAAGACAAGGATTCAACCTTTGAAGAGGAGATCACATACTACAACATCCAACATACAACAACATCTATACCTTCGCATATAAGGATACAAACATCCTTACAACAAGGTATTAGTACTTGTTTTAAATTACATTTTCAGCATTTCTCATTTCTTGGTTAATTCCAAAACTGGGGTTTGACCTAAGGGCAAACCCCTAATCCCTAACCCCCCAATCGTCTTCGCTTTTCTATGTGTAGGTTGCAGGTACGTATCTGAAATTGAAGATCTGGAATCCTTGTGCAGAGACGAACAGATCCCCCTTCGTTTCGCGGATTTTTCGGAGGACCGTGTGCACGCCGGGCGCCATCATCCCGTCAACTTTTGCTCAAATTTGCAGGACAGCGCCGTCTCGACATTTTATTGCTAATTCTAGGTCCGCAGCTTCATCCTATATTCCTATCTCAGTTTATAAGCGAATCTTTCTCACTTTCTATGCATTCCTAGCTTAATCATTCTATCCACAATCTTTACAAAAGAGGGTAGCCTTGCTGTCTTAACCCTTGAAACTCATCTAGAATCCAATCTTGCATTGTGCGGGATTGGATCTTGTGGGTTTCAACCCCTCTTTTGAATGTAAAGTCTCCCCTAAGTGAAAACCGTCAACCCTAGTAAACCTCTCGTCTCTCTCCTTGGAGTTGGAAGAGGGGAGAGCAACTAGGGTTCGATTATTTTCCGCTTTACAAGTACCATGAGGAGAACTTGGTAAATAAGTGTCATGTGTAATCCCCTCACCCTCTTTCACTCTAGACTTGGGGGAAAGCTTCATCCATGTCATCCTACCATTCACATCTTCCATATCCTTTATCTGCTATCCACATCCTATCTAAGCTCATTCTCCTTTTCTATCTTATATCTTTACTACCCTATCCATATCTTCCATCTCATATCCCTCATCCTATCCAAATCCATCCTCCATTCATACCATTGATCTTGATCAATATAGAGGCAAACTAATATCCATGCATGCTTTGGAAAATGCAAGCCTAAATTCCTCCTCCATCTATATCCATTGCACACTATCCTTCCATCCCATTCATCCTTTATCCACTATCCTTAATTCCACTACCTCTAATGTGGGGCATTGCACTCCTTTTCAACATAATTCTTAGATCCCCATTACACCTATATTTCATCCTTTACTCCTCCATATCCTATCACCATCCATCTACTTAATCCCTCCATCTCCTATCCAAGCAATCTCTTCCTCCATTCATCCTCTTACCAAGCCTTGGATCTCCCTTGTCATTGGTTCCAATCCATTTACCCTATATCCACAATCCAATCTTATCATATTCAATCATATTCCCCATCTCATCCAATATAATACAATCATATTCCCCATCCCATCCAATCATATTCAATCATTAATCCCCCTCCCATATTGTCCAATCCATTTATTATCCCCATCACACTGATCTTTATCCAATCAAATTGAGCTTTATCTCATTTACACTAAGTTTTCTCCATCAAACAAAGCTTTTCCAATCTATCTGAGCTTATATTGACTTGCACATAATCCAAACACCCATCCACGATGTGTTAATCAAATCTTGCAAGAAGAAATCCTCCCATTTGTAGACCTTGCACAACCCTCTTATCTGTTGCCTCCCATCAATCTATCCACACCTTTCCCATTGAGATGGATCTTTCCCCTGTTTGGTAGTTTATCCAAATCCATCACCTTCCCATTGGGATGTATCCTTCCCATGTCTGATAGTCTATCCAAATCCATGTTATACTCTTGGGAAGAGATATCATTTGGCCATGTGCATTTTGTTTTCATGATTGAGATTTTGCTTTGATTTTTATCTTGTGCCTCAAGGCTATACCTGTTCAGGGCTGCCTTGATCATCCTATATCTTAGTATTCCTTGTTTGGTGTATAATGGGACATAGTTTTTGTGGTATAGTGTGTTTGATGGTTTCTCTTGTATGATCCTATAGTCTTGCATATACACCATCATTAGTGTTTGTGAACCTGTGTGCATACAAATAATCTATTATCTGAGAGTCTAGTCTATGCATTGGATATTCACAACATTCTGACTTATATAGTTAGTGGTGTAGATAGTCCATTGCAAAATAAAAACAAGGTTTGCTCTCCACATCTACACAACAAGAAATCTCATCCACTTCATCTCATTTCATTTATTTATCTTGGAGACTCCAATTCATTCATTGCCCCTTCATCATCCTTATCCTTTTTTACATCCTTTCATCCTCATTTCTCTAGTCCTCTAATACATTTCAAGAGAACACCCATGTTCTTAGAACTCACATATCCTCTCAAGGGGGCATACCACTACCTCCTCATCATCCTTCCTCATCTAACCTAAGATTGGAGCATTAGGCTACTATTCCTTATACTTTCCATCCACTATGTTTTATTCTTCTATGATATAACATCACTTCATGACGCTATATGAAAGAGGGGCAAAAAGTAGACACCTAAAATTAATTAAATTATTTATTTAATTAACTTAAGCCTTTCCACATAATTAATTAATATAATTATGTTGGTCCCATTCTTCTTAAAATTAATTAAATCAAATTTCATTTTCTCAGTATATCCTTTCATAATTAATTTATCAAAATTAATTATTCCCTAATCTTCTAAAGTCATATCAATCATTATTTATTCTAAATATTTATTAGTTAATTAACTTCAATTAATTAAGCTAATTCCCCGATTCCTACAAATCACTTTCCCTATTGTTCATCTATCCTAATTAATTCCTCTTTAATGATTCTTATCATTATCCTCTAATTTTATATTCTTCCACCCATTATCTCTCCTAATGTCACATCCTCTTAACTTTCCCACTTACACTCTAATCACTCATCAATCCACCTAATCAATCCACTTAATCATTTGCACATCCCTAATCACCTTGATTAGGGATGGGTCAACTTTGATCATTTCAAGGAAGTTCAAATTCTTTGAATCTCCCGATGCATCCTCTTCCCAAGGAATTTTTAATTCCTTTTCCCTTTTCATTTTCCGATGCACCTTGTTATTTGGGAATTTTTAATTCCCTTGTCCCCCATGAAGAAATTTTTTATTCCTTTTTGTCTTCCCAATGTACTTAAGGGTATCCTCCCCATGTACATTGTGGAGTGTGGAGACAAGAAATGCCTTTATGGAAAATCTCTTGGTCTCCACACCATGTCCTCTCAATCCACCTCATCTGTCTCCTTCAATCTCAACCCTTGATTGATTTTTAATCTCAACCATCCATTCCTCCTCCTTCCAATTTATAAATTTGTGTCTCCTCCCCTTCATTCCACATCTCTTGTTTATGCAATCTCATATTGCTAACATAGCTTTGAAATCCTCCTTGTGCATCCATACTATAGGCAAATTTAGATATCCACTCATATCTATTATCTACTTGCTATCCCTCATCCACTTAGTAGTCCATCCTTTGATCAAAGTTGTTGTGTGTGGAGAGAAATCCACAATACCATCTCAATGATCATTAAATAAAGTGGAGATAGGGCATTTCTTCATTCATCCAAAGCTCAATCTGAAAGAGAAGGTAAAATTTCAAGGTATAATGGTTTGAATTTTAGCATGCCAAATGCTTTATTTGATTAATCAACCATTTCATCTCCTTGTGATTTTCACCCTCTTCACAAGTAATTTTATGAAGAGATGTGTTAGAGAGGATGAAATATTTGACATTTTGTATGCTTGCCATGATGGGCCCTATGGGAGTCATTTTGTTGCTAAAAGAACAACAATAAATATTTTAGACACACGTTATTATTGGCCTAAGCTCCATAAGTATGAAATGAGATATACAAGGAAGTGTGATAGGTGGAAAAGATTGGGATAACCAACCAAAGTAGAAAAAATTCCCTTGCATCCCCATGTGGTTGTCACTGCATTTGACAAATGGGTCATTGACTTTATTGATCCCATTGATGTACGATCCAATGGAAAATCATATATCCTCATTTGCATTTATTACTATTGTCACAAAAATTTTCACCCTGCAATGATCAACCTTGATCATTAACCTCATGAAACATGGAAACAACCTCTCAAGTGTGGGACTTGTAGAAGTGAGGTTGAGTCTCCAGAGAAGGCCAAATTCCTCTTCAATCTGATGCAATAGGACCTAATATAATGATTCAACATGGAAAAGGGGAAGAGAGAAGGGATTTTTGAAAAAAGGGAAAAGGTTTGCACCTAGGTAAAATATGATCTTCCTTCCTATATCTACGTAGAACATAAATAAAACCACCCAGAATATGCACAAGTTTCTACCAAAATCAGCTCCCTAAGTATAAGTGAAGGTTGGAATTCTAAAGGATGGCAAGAGGAACAAAAATAATTCTTAGGTCCCACCCGAAGAGGGGAATCAACACAATTACTTATGCAAAGAAAAAAGATGAAGATGCATTCAAACAAAGAGGTAAGCATTACTCAGATTGTTCAAACTGAAACAAGGCAAGATAAAATGGTTGTATTAATGTAGAGGCAAAGCAAAATTTACAAGCGCAAAGAAACATAGGTTTTCTATTGAAGAAAAGAAAGAAGATCCTCAAAATATTATAAAAATTGCCTTTATTGTTCAGACATAACTCAGACAGAACTCAAGATAGAAACCCTAAACCTAACTAGGGTTAGGTTACAAAAAAGACATAGAGGAAAAGAAAATCTAATTGAATGGTCTAACTTGTAGCATGCAAAATCTCCTTTGTGGGTGTCTAATCGTCTGGGAGGAAACAAACCTACCTTGCAAATGAAGTAACCCCAACACATAAGAATTATTGGGTACACTCTAGGGAAAAAAGGTCTCTGATTCGCAATGAATGAACATGGGTTTCATCTGAAATCGGCTACAGAGGCGTAGGAGGGACAATTGTCAACTAAAAGTTAGGAGAAATCTGCATGGGATGGCATCTAGGAAATCTCTGTCAAACCCCAAAGTTTTCACAATAAATTGAAGAGGAGTGAGTGGCGTCCATAATTTGCCTAGAAAAGAAATTGAAGCATCAAGAACTGTTGGAAACTCAGAAATCCATCTAATTTCTATTGATTGCATACTGAAAGTGGATTGGAAATAATCTCATGGCATAGATCCTGAAACTAGATTGTTTTACCTTTGTTTTGCATTTGGTGTGGAGTCTTGAAGTTATCTCTACCCCATTCTACAAGGGAATCTCTACTAGGTAGCCAAAACCCTCAAACCCCTAGGGTTTGACTATAATAATGGGTTTTGGCCTATCAATCCTTAACTGAACACTCTACCATTATAGGAGATGATAGGCCACTTTATCATATGTCAATTTGTAAAGACACTAAGAGGACACAATAGGGAGAAGAGGATGGAGAACTAACCCTGGGCCTGGCATCTCTATGTGACATATCGGTTTGATGAGTGCAGTACATGAGAATTGAGTTGTAGAGCACTGGAAATGGGTTTGATTATGGTAGAAGACAACTTTGGAGGTTGACATAACATTTTAATGGTCAGTGATGGTCACCAATTAGGAGAACCAAACCAGTTTGTGGAAGGTGTTCAGTCAAATAGGTCTAATAGCCCTATTAGGTCTATTAGTGTAGTATGTATATCTACATGTTGCTCTGGTATTGGAAAGTGAGATATTGTTGAGAAATACCAAAAGGGTATCTGAAAATATAATTTGTTTTCCTAGATCCTCAGGGTGTCAAAAGTTATCACCCGATTCCTTCAAATGGAGGCCTAATTGCAACTGGTTTTGTTTATGGGCAAGTGAGTCAAAACTGGTGTTCTGATGGATCTAAACCATAAAATCATGTTTCATTTGTGTTAAGGTGTTGTGAGAAAACCCCTCCAAGGGTCATTGTATTGAATTGGTCAAGTGGGCCATTCAAACCCTAAAGCCTAGTAGTAGTCTGCTCATGTATGCAAGGGTGTGTGTAGTCACAGAGGATTTTAGAGTGTTAGTTGTTTGTAAGTGGATATATTGGAACCTTTGTGTCTACCAAGGTATGTTTTAGTGTCATTGAGCCATTGTTTGACTTGGTTCTATGTAAGGACCCTTTGGTAGTAGGGTTTTGGTTGAGTTTGTGAGCCTTGGAGGTTGGTTGGTTCAAGGTTATCCTTCTAGTCTATTACCTCCTCATCATAAACACATAGGGATAACTCCGTATTGCATCAAATTTTGAGTGTCTCCCCACTTTTTCTTTTATTAGCATCCCATTTTAGGATAAAATATCCAACTTGGAAGGTCCTCAAAATGGCCCTCCTATCAAAATACCTCTTCACATGTCCTTGATGGTCATTTAAGGTTTGCTTGGCCTTCTCTCTGATCTCTTCAAGCTTTGTAAGTTTAGCATACCTTACTGACAAGGCATCAATTTCTAGGAGCTCCAACTAATGTGCTAGGTCTAGAGTTGGAAACTCAAGGGATAAGGGGAGCCTTGTTTCCCTTCCACATGCTATAATGAAAGGTGAGTTGCCAAAAGCTCTCTTGGGAGTAATTCTTTCAACACATAGGCTTGTTCCCAACTTGAGCTATCATGACCTCTGATTGTCTTCAAGAGTCCTCTTGATGATTCTAATGAGATTTTTGTTATAGGACTCAGCTAAGCCATTTCCCCAGGGATAATAATTTGATGATCTTCTAAGAAAATAAAACATCATGCTGGACTGGCCATAAATTGATCTAAGATCCCATAATGGCCTTAGCATTATCTGATATAATTGTGGAAGGGGCTCCAAATCTGGTTGCAATCCCTTCTGTTATCACTGTTTAAAAAATGGGTATTCTTTTCCCATAATTGGCTAAGTTTATGAAAATTTTGAGTCTGGTATGGCCTTGTTACTTCTAATTGCTTTGGGTCCAAATAAGGGTTTAGGGTTTAAGTCTTAAATCACTCCTATGTCTGAGAAAAACACTTATAATTCTATTTTTGTGTTACTTTATTCACTTAAAGGAGGGTCCGTTGGCCGTGAAAAGCGTCCCCCCCCCTTCTTTATTTTTTCCTAGGCGGGTTTATCAGCACATTATCCTTCTATGTCTTTCCTAAAGTTTTAATTTCTTAATCAGGCTCCTAAAAGGTGAGTAGGTTCCTTCTAATCTAAAGGTGTGCGTGGTTTTGTTAAGCTAATATGCCCATGAGTTACCGACCATGAAGTAGCAAAAGGCCTAGGCGGGCCCGACCAGATGGACTGACCGTCGGGCAAAAGAGTTGCATCTTGATTGTGATCCAATGGATCGCGTTGATTCATTGGCCCGAGATGCACATGGTTTATGTTCTGCGAAGTAGTGAAAAAATGTGAAGGGTCCCAGAGACAAGCGGTCTTCCTTGGTTAAAGAGTGATTGGGTTGGAAAAGGATCAATGGCTCTCATTGATTCGCAGTCGGGAGATGCGCACGTTCTACCTTTCACAAAGTAGAGAAAAGGTGGCGGGTCTTGCTAGAGGTGGCGGTAAAGGTGGTGGATCCAGCTGGCAATGACAGAGCAGTGACAGGGCGATCAGTTGGCAGTCCGTAGTGGGCCCGAGCAAGGTTGCCATAGAAAGAGTAAACAATGAGCAAGTTCCTAAGATCTGACGGTTCGTGTGGATTCGTGAAGGTAAGATTCTAGTAAGTTAGTCATTGCGAAATGGCAAAAAGGCCAGTGGGGCCCAAAGGATAGGTAGGGCACAGAGTTAAAAGCTGATCAGGTCTGTTTTGATCCAACGATCCTCATGGTTTCGTGGCTGCAAGCCAAACGAAGATTGATGTTCATGAAATGGCAAAAGATAGGTGGAAATCACACGAAGGCATGACGTGGCATGATAGCTACTAAATTTCATAAAGCTTGATAGTGATGTGTTGAATGCCATGTGGCTTTGAAGGGTAGTTGAGGGCCCACTTAGGTGTAATCGACAGTTATGTGGGAATAGTAAAGAGAACACGTGGCGGATTCAGGGTGGAACCCAAAGGAGTTTCTAGAGAAAATAGCCAACTACCATGTGGCAATTGTTAACTGACGAATAAATAGAGTAAGTGATTTCTGAATAGAGGGCCCACCTAAAAGGTTTGAAGCCTGTTAAAAAGTATTCATCTCGTGGTCGATCCAACGGTTCTCGTTGTTTCATGGCCCGAAGGTGCCTGCAACTTAACCTCTGCAAAATGGTGAAAACCGTTAGCCATCAAGATGAGGTGTGTTTAGTTAGTAAGGTTGACGGTCCTGGTTAGAGTTAAAGACTAGGTGTTTTGAGCACGATCTAATGGTTGGCGTGGCTTCATGAAGAAAAACTGTACAAGTGTTAAAGCCCGCGAAGTGGTGAAAAGGAGGTAGGGCCTGACACTAATGCAGAGAGATCAAACAAAGATAAAGATGATGTAAGTTCTCGTGATCTAACGGCTAGAGTTGCTTCATGAAAGAAAAGAGCACAAGTTTTATGTTTTGCGAAATGGCAAAAGAGCGAAACAGAGGAAAGACTCAGAGAAGTTATGACCTGTTGGAGTCAGTTTTGAATTCGATTTGGTGAATTCAGTTCTAAAAAGAAAGTGGAAGCATGCAGAGTTAATTTCTAAAAATTCAATGCCAACTTGTTCTTTTGAGTCCATATCAACTTGATTGCTAGTATTTTTCATCGAAGTTTGTTGTAGAGCAAATTTGTGTAGAGCGATTCTCTTCAGGCAAATAATCAGGTTTTTGTGTTTTTCTTGATAATTTTGGTCTGTTTCCAAATATTGTTGTGTGAATTATTTCATTAAAGGTCTGTGCTAGTTGTTAGTGGTATAGTTGCTTGTTTAGAATGGCACCAAGAAGAGAGTTCATAGGAAAAGTCAATTATCAGGACAGAAACATTTGTGATGATTTTTTAGAGCAATTAACCATGTCTACCAATGTCAGGGCTAAGGCCAAAGAGCTAGTACCAAAGAACCCTCATCTAAAAATTGTGGATGGCCTATATGATAAAGGAATTTGGTTAAGGGACCCTGAAATAGAAATATCAGGTTTAGGACTGTTCAAATTCAGTTTTGGGCAGAGACATTCCCCAGCTCCTTTGAATAGCATATGGGATTTGGATGTAAGAAAGCTTGTGGTCCTAGGTGTTTTCATGGATGTAGATCTATTGACCCTAATTACATAGAATTATGACCTTGTGGCAAGATGCATCAGGAATATAAAGGGACTAGTCCTAATTGAAATAAATGAAGATGAATTTAGGAAAGTGTTTAAACTCAGTGAGGCCTCCAATTTGTTAGAGCCTATTGACTTTGAGTCATTAGCCCAGGTTTACAATGCACAGAGGGATCATCTTAGGAGTGGCCCATTGAAAGAATTCTTTGTTAAGATAGGGGGGTTAACAATTGTAGGCCCCAACACAATGGAACCATTCTCCCTCAATTTATTCACTCTGAGAGATAAGGGTATGTATTGTGTATTATGTCAGATCTTTGGACAGGATGCTAAAAAGAATATGCCAACCCATTACATGTTAATGATTTCACAAATTCTAAACCCCTCCCTAGCAATAACATTTGATTATGTCGCATACCTTGCTGATGCAACTCATAAGGGGCTAGTAGGGATAAAAAATGGTAAGGTGGATAGGCCATTTGGATGGTACTCCATGTTAATGCACATGTTCTTGTTCAAAGGTGTTGATTACTTTGCAAAGGAAATGGATTTGATGAAGGTAATGGATAAGGAAGAGATGCATGTTCATCTTTGGAGCACTCCTTTATCCTGGGACAAAAAGAAGATGCTCCGAAGCAGTTAGAAGAGGTTGCAACAGAACAAAAGGCACAAGAGGCTGTGGATGTTGAAAAAGAGTTGTAACCATTTCTTGGAGAGTAATTCAGTTTGTAACCAATCTTTTTGAAAAGCGTCCGAAGCTTGTAAGCATCCATGCTATTATAAATGGATACCAAGACAATAAAAAGAGAGATCACAAGAATTTGTAAAGAAACTCTGTAGAAATTTATCTGCGTTTTTTCTAAGTGTTTCACAGAAAATTATCTCAGTTTTGTAAGATTTTCCAGATTGAATATAGATATAGAGACCATTAACTTTGAGCCTATAATTTGTGTTGTCTTTTGGTATGCTTTTGAATATTTTACTGGTTTCATTTGGGTAACTTAGGGTTATTTCAATTGAACAGGGATTGTAATACAATCTTTATAGATATGTTTCTTAGCTTTCTTCTTTAGGAGGGGAATTAAATACATGAGAAATATCTTTATCAGTAGGTTATTTGTTGGGAAATTTGAATTTGATGAACACTGTTTAGTATAAAATGGGAGGATTCTCATACATGTCAGGCATGTATGGAGTTGATAAAAGCCAAAGTGATTTAGATGCATGGATATGTTTAATTCTGGAGTTCTTGTTTAAAATAGATGACTCTGTAGCCCGGATAAGGCACTGGTATCTGTTAATGTTTTCTTTTCTAAATCTCTTGAGGATCAACACTGAAAATGAGCCTAAGTTTTCCTATATTTTTTCAGTTTCTTGTTTAAGGCGATAAGATCCAGTGGTTTTTGTACAATAGTTACTGTGGATTTTGTTTAAAAGTGTGAAAGTATTCACATAAGGTATACCCGCCTAAACTTTGGATAAGTTCGAAGTGTAGAAGGTTATTAAAACCTTGTCATATGTTTGTCTAAGGTGCTTGTTCCTTGATTTCTCCATCCACATATAGAGTTATTCTTTCTCATCAAAGGGGATAAGAAGGGGATAAGAATTTGAGAACAACAAAAGTGGCGACTCTGCTGGGGTGAGCCAAGGTGTGTCTATGTTGCAGATTGGTGTTTCAATGAACTACGAATGTTGTCTGGATATCTGTATTTAGAAATTTTCACGATCTTTGATTAGTGTTCCCTCTTTCTTTGAAAATATTAGTGATTTTGGTTTGAAGATTGGCAAATATTTTTGTGTGAATCTTGTTTTCATTTTTAACATAGTCTTTGTGGGTGGTGACTCTGTTGGTCTTAACCAGTCCTTTTGGAGATAAGATAAATTGTGAAAAGAAAACAAGCACAATGCAAGTAGGAAAGAACATGAGATCTTTCATGAAAAAGAATCCTCATGAGACATTACAAGAGGGATTACCTGAACAGTCATGAAGAGGTCAGAAAAGGTCTATACAACATGAGCCATCAAATGCTGCTTGGGGGCAGAAAAGCAACAATACTGGTAAGATATCTGAAAGACCTATTTATGCAAAGTCAAATTCTTCTTCTCGAGAATATGAACATGATGTTTTAGGTTTCCATTGTAGTTTATTTGGAAATATAGAAGATGTTCATGTTTTAAATCAAGATATATCTCATACTAGTTTTTCTGGGAGAGACAGAAGTAGTTCAAATGTAGTCAAAAATTTTGTACCTAGAACAGTTGATGGGAATATCGGCTTAATTGATATTGACCAGGTTAACATATTAGACTCTAAAGAAATCTTCCCTGATGAAGATAAAGTATCCCAGGAAATAGAGGACCTAAATAGAAGGGTCCATCATTTGATCTCCTTAAGAGCCCAAAAGGAAACAAATAGGGAGAAAGAAGTTAAGGCAAAATTGATGGAGAGAGATAGGCTCCTGAGACAGATTGCTGATCTTGAGTTGCTTGCCCAAGAAAATGCAAAGAGTGATGATGAAGGTCCTATGATTAGAGAAATTTTAGTCCCTAAGACCAAATCAGCATACAAGTCAGAAGTGCAACAAAATAGAGAAATTCCTAGTGACCCGCAACCTTTTAGAAAAGATGTAGACAGAGGAATGCAGAAATGCATGGAACATGGTTCAGGATCTAAGACTACAGTGGAAATCTCTCATAGATTATCATCACATGAAAGTGAGATGGAAAGGATGAGGAAAGAAAAGAAGATCTACAAATGGAGTTAGAGAAAGTTGAGTTAGAGGCAGCTAACCAAGAAGTTAAAAGAAAAATTGGCTATCAAAAAGCTCCCCCCATCATCTTTCCATGAGAAGATCTAAATAAACCTTTTCCTCAACAAGTTTCCCTCCCTCCTATTAAAATTCAGCCAACTTTGCCTGTTAATATAGCAACAGCCAGTCAAGCCCATGTTATTAACCAAAATAACTATATCTCTCAAACTCAAAACCCCAATGTAAGAATGAACATGGGTAATAACCACGCTGTTAACCCATTCCAGAGAAGACCTATCAACATATAACTATATAGGCAGCTATTTTTTGATGGAATCCCTAGGTATCCTAACCATGTTCCAATTGAGTTAAGAGATAGGCTTCATAAATTTGCTGGGAACAACACAATCAGTGTAGAAGAGCATTTGAAGTCTTTTGGTGATTTGATTAATGATTATGAGATCATAAATGAAGATGTCATAACGAAATTATTTGTTCAGTCCCTAATAGAAGATGCAAGAGACTGGTATATGGGTCTTCCTGTTGATAGCATTGGGTCTTGGGAGGATTTTAAAAATTGCTTTCAAGAATAGTATGGTGACAAAACAAATGTGAGCTTCATGCTCAATGAGTTCAACAATATTATAAAATCTGATAATGAAATGGTCACAGATTTTAATGCTAGATTTCATAAAGCAATGCATAGGTTATTTCAGGTAATGAGATTAGATGATAACATGTGCCTGAATGCTTACTAAAATGCCTTTGATTCTAAAATTGCATATATTTTAAGGGATAAAAATCCACATAGCTTACGAGATGCATTCAAAATTGCTATCAATGTGGAGAGAAATAGAAAGGCATCTAGAAAATTAGGAAGAAGAACTGATGGTAGGCTATGGAAGGAAACAAAACAAAAACCAAAAAAAGTTGCTAAGGAAGAAGATAAAATAGAATAGTTGGTGATAGCTATGAAGGATCTCACTGCCAAGGTGAACAAAAATGACAAACCTCATTATAATTGGCAAGATAGACCTCCTAGATTGCATGATATGCCTTACAACACCAATTGGAAGGATGGTAAGCCTTAGAATGAGAAATCTAAGAATTTTCAGAGACAGGATACCCCTGATCCCTTAAAAGGAAAAAATGTTCATAACATAGAAAATACTCCTTGGTGCATAGCTTGTGATGGACCACACTCTCCTCATCAATTTGTAGTAGCTCAAGCCCTTGAAGAATCAATGAGACAAGAGGATGAGCCTGATATAAACATGTTTGAAACTATTATAGAAAGTGATGAAGAGTCTTTACAGATTGAATTTAGTGAGTGTGATTTATCAGATAGTAAAAGGTCTTTTCAAGGACAGCTAACACTTGAGGGTGAAGAAGTTCACCTTAGAAGGCCTAGTGAGGAAGAAGTAAAAAATCTCACTAAGGCTGCTATAGAACAAAGCCAAAAACAACTATAATTTGAGGAGTACAAAAAGGGATAGTGATCAAGGTGAACTTGGTTCTATGTTTATAAAATAGGTATCCCAGAAGAAAGCAGTAAGTAGTGCTACTTTGCCTCAAGTTGGTCAAGAGAAGAAAGATCAAGTTAAAGAAGTACCCAAGGGTATAGATAATAAAGGTACCAATGATACACAAGGAGTTGTCACAACAAAGAAGGCAAGTTAGCCTAAGACAGAAAGAGTTAAGGCTAGTAGTGAGTTGATTACTAATTCCACATTTGATATGACTCAGGCTCTTACCCAAATGAAAGTTACTGTCCCACTAATAGAATTATTGAAAATAAAAGAACATAGAGAAGCTGCTTTGTCTTTATTTTCTAACATATCTGACAATAACATAGTTTTACCTACTGGTTCAATTAAAGATAAAAAGGATCAGGAGTTCCAAACCCTAGAGGTGTATGTTGGAACAACTATTACTCAAGAACCCTCACAAGTAGATCCTTTTTATGTTACTCTATTGGTGAATAACCGGTTGATAAAGAATTGCATGATAGATTCCAATGCAGCTACAAATATAATGCCTTATGGTGTTATGAAAGAACTAGGATTATCAGTGAATATAGTGTATGGGAAATGCTATGCTATGGATAATAGAGAAGTGCCTGTGATAGTTACAATGAAAGATGTTGAAGTTAAAATAGTAGCCCTCCCTGAGGCAACATATAAAATGGATGTCATTGTAACTGACACAAAACCCCATTATGGCATGTTGTTATCCAGGCAGTGGGCTGTAGTAGTGGGTGGAAATGTTCAGTTGGATTTATCATATGCTACTATCCCCATTAATGGAAACTAAGTAAAGTTGTATAGAGAGCCACGTGCCCGTAGGGTAATTGAAAAGGTAGACCCTAATATGCTAAATTGTATGATAGAAGTGGATCTTGATAACTTTAGGCTACAACCAATTCTACCTCCATTGAAAAATACTGATAGTATTGTGATTGAATTGGAGTCTCAGCAGCATGCTTTATGGAACATGTACTTTGATGGATCTTGTTCTAAAGAAGGCTCCAGGGCAGGAGTTCTTTTTGTGTCCCCTTCAGGTATTACTTTCAAATATTCATTTTTGTTAGCTTTTCAATGTACCAACAATACTGCAGAGTATGAAGCCTTGTTATTGGGGCTTGAAGAGGCAAAAAGGCATGGGATACAAATGTTAAGAGTGTTGGGAGATTCAGAGCTAGTTGTTTCTCAAGTTAGGGCTAAATATGCATCTAAGAATGAGAGACTGAAATGATATAAGCATGCAGTGTGGGATGTCATTGAATATTTTAGTGCATTCTCTATCAATTGGATAGAAAGGTCCAAGAATATCATGGCTGATCTTTTAGCAAATGTTGCATTGAAGAATGATGATGTTACACTAACAGGTGTATCCATAATAGAGATAAAAGCGAGGCCCGCTATCCCTGACAATGTTTATAACTGGCAGATGTTTGAGGATGATGAAGATATCCTTAGGTTTATACAATGTATAGATGATTATGATAGACAGAAAATTGATTGCAATGCATTAGTAGAAGTGGTTGATAACAGAGAAACAGTATTTGGAAATGACTTGGTCCAGCTAGAAGCAAATGAGATACCTAAGGGGCTAGCAGAACTTGAAGGTATGTTTAGCTACAATGATAGTCATCTGCACCAGCAGTCAACCACTAAGTTAGAAGAACTAGAGGAGGTAAACTTAGGGACTGAATCATCCCCTAAGCTGGTTTACATTGGAAAGAACTTGCCTCCTCATGTCAAGATTAATCTTATTAACTTATTAAAGAAGTACAAGCATGTTTTTGCTTGGTCTTATGAAGACCTAAAGGCATATAGACAAGATTTGTTTCAGCATGAAGTTCCTTTGCTTCTAGATGCTAAGCCTTTCAAACAAAAGCAGAGACCTATTGATCCCCTGCTGGAAACTAAGATGCAGCAAGAATTAACCAAGCTGAGAGAAGGGGGGATCATTAAGCCTATAAGGCATTCTTCATGGGTCTCCAATTTGGTCCCGGTCAGAAATAAAAATGGAGACATAAGGCTCTGTGTCGACTTCAAAAACTTGAATATTGCTTCCCTGAAAGATAATTATTCATCTCCAAATATGGAAGCTATCTTATAAAGGTTGACTGGTTGTGATTTACTGTCCATGATGGATGGATTCTAGGGATACAACCAGGTACTAGTGAAAGAATCAAAACAATTCAAAACTACTTTCACCACCCCTTGGGGAACTTATGTTTATGTCAGAATGCCTTTTGGTTTAAAAAATGCAGGAGCTACCTTCCAGAGGGCAATGGATGTAGCATTCAAAGAATTCATAAATATCATCATGGTAGTATACCAATATGATTTGACATGTTTCTCCAAAAGGGAAGATGACCACTGTGGGCATTTAGAAAAGGTTTTCAATAAGGCTTTGGAATTCAAAGTATCTTTGAATCCTAAGAAGTGTCATTTTGCTATTACTGAAGGGAAGCTGCTAGGGCATATTGTCTCCAGAGAAGGAGTTAGGATTGATCCTGAAAGAATTGAAGCCATAGCAAATGTATCAGAACCCACAAGTGTTAACGGTATTCATCCTTCTTGGGCAAAGTGAATTTTTTAAGAAGGTTTATTGCAAATTTTGTAGAAATTGTCAAGCCCATTGTTAGACTACTCAAGAAGGATACTAAGTTCTACTGGGATCAAGAAGCTTCAAAGGCTTTTGATGAGATAAAAAGGGCTATTCAGGAAGCACCAGTGTTGAAATCCCATGATTACAGTAAGCCTTTCTCTCTGTTCTCTTTTGCATCATATCACATAGTGGTTGTTGTACTTTTACAAAAGGATAATGAAGGGTATGAGCATCCCATAGCTTTCTATAGTAAATCTTTGCAGGCTACAGAGTTGAAGTATGAAATCATGGAAGAGCAAGCATATGCTTTGGTCAAGGCTGTCAAAGCTTTTAGGCCATATCTGGTAAATGCACAAATAGTTTCTTATGTTCCACATGCTGTAGTCAAAGACATTTTATCCCAATCTGAGGTCACAGTTAAAAGGTGCATATGGATAAACAGAATTCAAGAGTTTGATTTAGAGATAAAGATTACTAAATTGGTAAGAGGCTTAGGCCTTGCAAAGCTCATGAATGAATCAAATCTTCTTAATGTGGAAGTAAATAATGTTGAAGTTGCTGACACCTTGGTCACCAGTATTCAAAGGAAACCCTGGTATTCAGAGATAGTCCATTTCTTAAGAGATGCAACATTTTCAGAAGGGATGACCCACAATTAGAAAAGAACATTAAAACTCAAGTCACAAAAATATGTTCTCATTCAAGGTGATCTGTTTTGGAGAAATAGAGATGGGGAACTGCTAATGTGTTTGGATGAATCCCAGGCTAAGAAAGTGCTGACTGAAATGCATGATGGAGTGTGTGGAGGTCACTACTCTTCTAAGACAACTACTGGCAAGATAGTCCGGGCTGGGTATTATTGGCCTACTTTATTTAAAGATGCCCATGAGCATGTTAGGAAATGTGACCCATGTCAGAAGTTTTCATCCAAATTAAAGTATGAAGGAGCTTTACCCTTAAATCTGATGACAAAGAAAGCCCCTTTTGTCCAATGGGGCATTGATTTTATTGGAGAAATTGTTGAGAGATCAGGAAGAGGTCACAAGTGGATCATAGTAGCAACGGATTATTTTACCAAATGCATTGAAGCTATTCCCACCAGAAGAGCTACAAGTAAAATTGTCATTGATTTCCTGATGGATATGTTATAACTAGATTTGGAGTCCCTAAAAAATTAGTAATGGATAATGCCATGAGCTTTAGGTCAGAAGAGTTTGTTGAATTCTACACTAGTCATGGAATAATCATGTCTTACTTTTCACCTTATCATCCTCAGGGAAATGGACAAGCTGAATCTAGTAATAAAAGCCTCTTGAACATTATCAAGAAAATCTTAGAAGAAAACAAGAGGTCTTGGGATCAAAAGTTGAAATTGGTTTTGTGGGCTGACAGAGTTACTATCAAAAAGGCTATTGGAGTTTCACCTTTTGAATTGGTTTATGGTACACAAGATAGAGTGCCAGTAAATAATCTTCTTCTAGTATACAAGTTCCTGCAAGCTGAAGACATGGAGCTATCTGAACCTATGGGGGACCGAATGATTCAGATAGTGGAAGTGGAAGAAATCAAAACTCTAGCTCACAAGAGAAATTTAAAGATCCAATTGCAGTCCAAATATCTTTTTGACAAAAGAACATTGCGCAGAAAATTCCAAATAGGGGATGTTGTTCTTCAATGGAATGCAAAAGGACAGGACAAGGGAAAGCATAAAAAATTTGAGTCATTGTGGATTGGCCCCTCTGTGGTCTATGATCTGAATGGAAAGGACTCATATTTTTTGAAGAATATGAATGATGAAGTACAGGAATTTCCAATGCATGGACAATTCCTGAAACATTATTTCTCTTGAAGTCCATGCACAGTAGGTCCTTGTTTGTATATACTTAGGTTTGTTTTAGTTGTTGTTTTTGGGCTTGTTTTTTTGGTCTATTTCTCTAGAGTTTTCTAAGTTCTTGTGTTGATCTTGCGATCAACCATCCCCAGTCAGAGCTGCTATTATCACTATTTAAAAATTGGGTATTCTTTTCCCATAATTGGCTAAGTTTATGAAAATTTTGAGTCTGGTATGGCCTTGTTACTTCTAATTGCTTTGGGTCCAAATAAGGGCTTAGGGTTTAAGTCTTAAATCGCTCCTGTCTCTGAGAAAAACCCTTATAATTATATTTCTGTGTTACTTTATTCACTTAAAGGAGGGTCCATTGGTCATGAAAAGTGTCCCCCCCTTTCTTTAATTTTTCCTAGCCAGGTTTATCAGCGCATTATCCTTCTATGTCTTTCATAAAGTTTTAATTTCTTAATCGGGCTCCTAAAAGGTGCACGTGGTTTTGTTAAGCTAATATGCCCATGAGTTACCGATCATGAAGTATCAAAAGGCATAGGCAGGCTTGACCAAATGGACTGACCGTCGGGTAAAAGAGTTGCATCTTGATTGTGATCCAACAACTCACATTGATTCGCTAGCCTGAGATGCACATGGTTTATGTTCTGTGAAGCAGCGAAAACACATGGTGGGTCCTAGAGACAAGCGGTCTTCCTTGGTTAAAGAGTGATGGGGTTGGAAAAGGATCAATGAATCTCATTGATTTGCGGCCAGGAGATGTGCACGTTCTACCTTTCACGAAGTAGCAAAAAGGTGGTAGGTCTCGCTAGAGGTGGCAGTAAAGGTGGTGGATCCAGCTGACGATGACAGAGAAGTGACGGGGCACTCAGTTGGTGATCCACAGTGGGCTTGGGTAAGGTTGCCATAGAAAGAGTAAACAATGAGCAAGCTCCTAAGATCTGACGGCTCGCGTGGATTCGTGAAGGTAAGATGCTAGTAAGTTAGTCATCGCGAAATGGCGAAAAGGCCGGTGGGGCCCAAAGGATAGGCAGGGCACGAAGTTAAAAGCCGATTGGGTCTATTTTGATCTAATGATCCTTGTGGTTTCGTGGGTGCAAGTGAAACGAAGATTAATGTTCATGAAATAGGAAAAGATAGGTGGAAATCACACGAAGGCATGACGTGGCATGACAGCTGCTACATTTCATAGAGCTTGATAGTGATGTGTCGAATGCCACATGGCTTTGAAGGGTAGCTGAGGGCCTACCTAGGTGTAACTGGTAGTTATGTGGGAATAGTAAAGAGAACACATGGTGGTTTCAAGGTGGAACCCACAGGAGTTTCTAGAAAAAATAGCCGACTGCCATGTGGCATTTGTTAACCGGCGAATAAATTGTGTAAGTGATTTCCCAATAGAGGGCCCACTTAAAAGGTTTGAAGCCTGTTAAAAAGTATTCATCTCATGGTCAATCCAATGGTTCTCATTGTTTCAATGCCCGAAGGTGCCTACTGCTTAACCTCTGGGAAATGGTGAAAACCGTTAGCCGTCAAGATGAGGTGCAGTTAGTTAGTAAGGTTGACGATTCTGGTTAGAGTTAAAGACTGGGTGTTTTGAGCATGATCTAATGGTTGGCGCGACTTCGTGAAGGAAAAGTGCATGAGTGTTAAAGCCCACAAAGTGGTGAAAAGGAGGTATGGCCCGACACTCACACAGAGAGATCAAACGAAGATAAAGACGATGTAAGTTCTCGTGATCCAATGGCCAGCATTGCTTTGTGAAAGAAAAGAGCACAAGTTTTATGTTCTGCGAATGGCGAAAGAGCGAAATAGAGGAAAGACTCAGAGAAGTTATGACCTGTTGGAGCCAGTTTTGAATTCAATTTGGTGAATTCAATTCTGAAAAGAAAGTGGAATCATGTGGAGTTAATTTCTAAATATTCAATGCCAACTTGTCCTTTTGAGTCTGCATCAACTTGATTGTTAGTATTTTTTCATCAAAGTTTGTTGTAGAGCAAATTGGTGCGGAGCGATTCTCTTCAGGCAAATAATTAGGTTTTTTAGCTTTTCTTGATAATTATGGTCTGTTTCCAAATATTGCTGTGTGAATTATTTCATTAGAGGTCTATGCTAGTTGCTAGTGGTATAGTTGCTTGTTCAGAATGGCACCAAGAAGAGAGTATACAGGAAAAGTCAATTATCAGGACATAAACATTTGTGATGATTTTTTAGAGCAATTAACCATATCTACCAATGTCGGGGCTAAGGCCAAAGAGCTAGTACCAAAGAATCCTCATCTGAAAATTGGGGATGGCCTATATGATAAAGGCAAATGGTTAAGGGACCCTAAAATAGGAATATCAGGTTTAGGACTGTTCAAAGTCGGTTTTGGGTAGAGACATTCCCTAGCTCCTTTGAATAGAATATGGGATCTGGATGTAGGAAAGCTTGTGGTCCCAGGTGTTTTCATGGATGTAGATCTATAGACCCTAATTGCACAGAATTATGACCCTGTGGCAAGATACATCAGGAATATAAAGTGATCAGTCCTGATTGAAATAAATGAAGATGAATTCAGGAAAGTGTTTAAACTCAGTGAGGCCTCCAATTTGTTAGAGCCTATTGACTTTGAGTCATTATCCTTGGTTTACAATGCACAGAGGGATTATCTTAGCAGTGGCCCATTGAAAGAATTATTTGTTAAGATAGGGAGGTTAACAATTGTAGGCCCCAGCACAATGGAACCATTCTCCCTCAATTTATTCACTCTGAGAGCTAAGGGCATGTATTGGGTATTATGTCATATCTTTAAAGAGGATGTTGAAAAGAATATGCCAACCCATTACATGTTAAAGATTAAACAAATTCTAAACCCCTCCCTAGAAATAACATTTAATTATGCCTCATACCTTGCTGATGCAATTCATAAGGGGCTAGTAGGGATAAAAAATGGTAAGGTGGATAGGCCGTTTGGATGGTACTCCATGTTAATGCACATGTTCTTGTTCAAAGGTGTTGATTACTTTGCAAAGAAAATGGACTTGATAAAGGTAAAGGATAAGGAAGAGATGCCTGTTCAACTTTGGAGCACTTATTTATCCTAGGATAGAAAGAAGATGCTCTGAAGTAGTTAGAAGAGGTTGCGATAGAACAAAAGGCACAGGAGGTTGTGGATGTTGAAAAAGACTTGTAACCATTTCTTGGAGAGTAATTCGGTTTGTAACCAACCTTTTTGAAAAGGGTCCGAAGCTTGTATGCATCCATGCTATTATAAATGGATACCAAGACAATGAAAAGAGGGATCATAGGAATTTGTAAAGAAACTCTTCAAAAATTTATCTGCATTTTTTCTAAGTGTTTCACAAAAAATTATCTCAATTTTGTAAAATTTTCTAGATTGAATATAAATATACAGACTATTAACTTTGAGCCTATAATTTGTGTTGTCTTCTGGTATGCTTTCGAATATTTTACTGGTTTCATTTGGGTAACTTAGGGTTATTTCAATTGAACAGGGATTGTAATGCAATCTTCATAGATATGTTTCTTAGCTTTCTTCTTTAGGAGGGGAATTAAATAAGCGAGAAATATGTTTATCTGTAGGTTATTTATTGGGAACTTTGAATTTGATGAACACTGTTTAGTATAATATGGGAGGATTCTCATACATTTTAGGCATGTATGGAGTTGATAAAAGCCAAAGTGATTGAGATACATGGATATGTTTAATTTTGGAGTTCTTGTTTAAAATAGATGACTCTGTAGCCCGAATAAGGCACTGGTATCTGTTAATGTTTTCTTTTCTAAATCTCTTGAGGATCAACACTGAAAATGAGCCTAATTTTTCCTATTTTTTTCAGTTTCTTATTTAAGGCGATAAGAGACACTGGTTTTTGGATAATGGTTACTGTGGATTTTGTTTAAAAGTGTGAAAGTATTCACATAAGGTATACCATCTTGAACTTTGGATAAGTTCAAAGTGTAGAAGGTTATTAAAACCTTGTCATATGTTGCTCTAAGGTTCTTGTTCCTTTATTTCTCCATTCACATACAGAGTTATTCTTTCTCATCAAAGGGGATAAGAATTTCAGAACAACACCTTCAAGGAATTGAAACACTAAAATTTTAGTTGTATATTTCAAAGCCACTGCCTCTATCCACCTTGTGAAATAGTTGTTAGAAAGATCTGATACCGGGAGTAAACTGAGAGGGGGAGGGGGGTGAATTAGTTTACCATAAAAAATCAGAACTAATGCATATCAAAACCATTAAATCAGAGCACAAAGGAACCAACACAATGAAGAATAGAACATGAAAGCACAATACACACAACACCAATATTTTGACGTGGAAAACCCAGTAAAGGGAAAAATCATGGTGGGAAACCCTACCCATAATTAGATAATACTTCTGCAGCAGTATATGAAATTACAATGGGGATTGCACTTGCAACCAGGCCAACTACCTAGATCTCACTACTAATCATAAAAAGAAGTCTCACTGACTTACAAAAACATTAGACTACAATTCGGAAAGAATGAACTGTAAAAGTAGCATCTCCTAATGCTTGATACAGTTCTGGTTAAGCACAAATGTTTTCCCTATCTTGGCATTGTGTTGTCAATGATGTTAACTAGTATAGAAGAATGAAATAAGTATGATAGATTATTGGTACTATTACCATTGATGTCAACCGGTATAGGAGAAGAGTTGATGTGTTGTCATTGGTGATCATCAGTATGAAGAAGCATGAACCGGTATGTATCGGTATGCTAGTAGTGCAATTAAGAGACAGGTGAGTAAAATTTCATTGACATAGTGATGCATACAACTAGCCTGAAAGATAAGGCATACTGGGTGGCTAATTGTGATAAAGAGGCAGAATGTTATTTGAATCACATCAACACTGGAGGTGAAGTATGGGTAGGCCACCGAACTACTAGTATAAGGTTAACTAGCAAGACTCCCACTAGTTGAAGAAGCTATCATAGGCTAGGGGATATGTTGATAGAGTATGTTTCCTCTGTGTGTTAGATGGCATATGGAAAACCATCAGTACATATGTCATGTTGAGGATGTATCCTCTCCTTGGTATAGTCACACTTGTACCAATAGAATGATTCCCTGAGATAGGTAGGTGATTGAATGTGGAGACCGAATGAACAAGTGGAAGATGAGGAAGCCTCCAAAGTGTGTGATCAGAAATACACACCGGATAAGCAAGTGAAAACAAGGTGTGCTACTGGGACAGTGAAGGAAGAAAGAGGAGCTGAGATGGTGTTTTTTTTACCCTGACAAACCAGTTGAGAGGAGAACCAGTTTGATGAAGAAGGATGCCAGTGAGTCTAAGGAATATAAATCGTAATACTAGGATACAGAATGGTTGGAGTGTGAGGACTTAGTGTCATCAATGTGTCTCTCCGGCAAGAAGGAAAGTATGTTGTCCACTAGCAGACACATCTACCAGAATCTACATTGGTGATAGTTGACATGTTATGTCAACTGGTGAAACATTAGAGAAGAGACGAGGAAGATAAGGTTCTCACCTGATATAGAGCAGCAAAATGTAGAAATAAGTGTTACACCAATAGGTTAGAAAAGGTGATTGCAAGAAGGATAACTGACAAGGTGGTAGTTCCGGTAGGGTTAGTGAACCGGTATGGGTGTACCGATTATGTGTGTGGTTGGTGACCAAGTTGAAACGACAAAGTAGTGTGATGAGGTGGATATCGACTCTAATGCCACGCGGAGTTGACATGGTGAATATGCAGAGGTCGGTGATGTCTCATGTCAAAGAGGTAGTTGTGATTGGTCGACATTAAATGTTGATTGAAACAATCATGAAGGACTTGCAGAGTGTGCGGTTTGATGAAAGATGAACAAAAGAGGAAGATTAGGGATCTACTAGCACCATGATCAATGTTCTATAGTCGACTACAAATTGACCTCAAGAAGAAAATAATGGGATCAAAAACGTGTCGACTAATTTCAAGGCTAAAGAACAGGGTTAGATTTTCTATATTTAGAAAATATGCATTAGATGATGAAAAACCCATATAGATGCATTCCTCCAATGCAGGTGATCAATCCAAGGTAGATTGGATTGGATCTGATGAAGATTTAATCGGTGGAACAAACCCTAACTGCCTAAGATTTGAATTATCTTTTGGCAGGAAAACAAGGTTATAAATAAGGAAGCCAAAATTATTGAAGGTTACGACTGAAGAGAAGAAGATAGTGCTACTGTGAAGTGATTGAGAGTTACTTCTGCATGTGAGATAAAATAAGTCAAGTACTCAATGAGTATCTAAGAAGAGACTGAGGGTGAGGGAGAACTGGGTTGAAGTGTTCAACCAATAGAAGTGCAGAACCGATAGTGTCCATACTGAGAGAGCAAAAGTGAAGGAAGCTGCAAAGAAGGCATACATAGAACCGGTAGAGTGTAGTACTAGTGAAGAGCAGAGTAGTAAGGAGGAGATCCCATAGAGAAGAAGAAGAGGAGAGATGTACTGATAGAGTTTATCGGCAATACAATAGCAGAGAGAGAAGTGTACTAGTGTACCAGAGAAGGTGTCTCACTGGAAGAGTGAGGTATATTAAATGGTTACAAGACTCACTTGTAACAGTATAACTAATTTGGTATTTAATTATATCATAGTGATCACTAAGTTGTAGCTTAGTATAGGGGTTGTAGCTCCTTTGGGTTGGTGCCCATAAATCAGGAGGGGTTGTATCTCCTTTGGGTTGTAGCCCATAAATCAGTCAGGGGTTGGTGCTCCTTGGGTTGGTGCCCTAAGTCAAGGATTGTAGCTCCTTGGGTTGTAACCCTAAACATTGTAATAGAGTTTCTTTGTGAGGCTGGATTGGAGCAATAGACTCTAGTAGCATTTCTCACCAAGGTTTTTTCCATCTTAGGTTTTTCTTGTATATGATGGTGTTATGAGATGTCCCATTGTGTATGATTGTATTTGCGTTGGTCTCCCCACTAACTGGTAAGTTTGCATTAAGTTAGATCTAATAACCGGTATGCTCACATAGGATAATTAAAGGGAAAAGTTTGAGAACAATTGATTCACCCCCCTCTCAATGGTGCACTATGTCTAACAGTTGGTATCAGAGCCTAGGTTCTGAGTTAGTCAAGCTTTCTCTCTCTTTGATATATTCTGGCTTAAAGACACAATGGTCTATTTAGTGTCAATCCCTTCTCCTATGTTTAATGGATCAAACTATGCCATTTGGAGTTGCAGAATGGAAGTCTAATTGTCCTCCCTAGGATATGATGTCTAGATGGAAGTTGTTAATGGTCTCCCTAAGAATGTCATTCCTCCCTCCAATTATAAAGAAGAAAGAATATGCAAGTGCAATGATGAAGCCATGAAGGATTTTTTCTATGGACTCACTGGTGATGTTTCCTCTCAGGTGGATAAGTACAGATCGACAAAGAGTCTATGGGATAGACTAGAGAAGCTTTATGGAAATGAGCCATGCATTGCTAAATCAGATTGTGGAAGCATGAAAAATAGCAAAGTTGACACATAAGGAATGTTGTTAGTAGATTGATTAGCTACTGGAGTTTTGATGAAGAGGAAATAAAAAGTGAAATGCACACATCAGAGTGTGACAAGATAGATAGATCCCACTGACAAGATCTATTTGTGAGTGATGAAGAAGATGAAGAGGAAGAAGAAGAAGGAGAAGTTGATATTGAGGCAAAGCTCGTAGGTGCTCTTGAGGAACTTCACAAAACAAGAAGAGAACTAAAAAGGGTAAAGAAAACTACTGCTAAAGAACAAGACCAGTTAAGCAAAATTCTAGAGGAATGTGAAGAATGTGTTGCAGATCTGAGAACACACCTAGAAGAGGCTAAGAAGATGAATGAAAAGAATATTTCAGACCTTGAAGATGAAGTCAAGGAGCTTAGCAGAGTAAGAAATGAATACAAGTTGTTCAAGAATGTTGTGTTTGTTTAGTAGAACCAGTTGGCCAAATGCCTTGAAGAATCAGAGAAATGTATCTTAGAGTTAAAGGCTCAACAAAAAGACACCAAGGAGTACAGGTGCAAAGATCAAGAGGCTGAGCTAGAGAAAAAGGATAAAGAGCATCAGTAGATAGTAGGTGAAATGGTGTCCATTAGGAAAGAACTTGAGAAATGTCAAGATGAGCTCAAACTAAGAAAGAAGTATGATGGTGGCACTGAAGCCCTGGATAAGATGTTAAGCCAACAAAAACATTCCAAGGCCAATAGAGAATTAGGATGTGGTACCGGTGAATGCTCCACTAGCAAGGAGACTTCTCAAGAAGGCATTTAGTTTGTCTCCTCAAATGGAAAAGACAAAGGACAAAACTCCATAGTACAATATGCTACAAGAAGGGATCATCCAGATCCTAAAGGAAAACCACCGGTACATATGTTATTTTGAAGATGATAGTGAAGGAAGAATGAGGAGTTGAGATGATGTGTTTGTCACCTTGACAAACCAGTTGACAGGAGAACCGGTTTGATGAAGAAGGATGCTAGTGAGTCTATAGGAATATACATGGTAATATTGGGACGTTGAAGGATGGTTGATGCAAAATGGTTGGAGTGTGATGACTTGGTGTCATCAATGTGTCTCTCTGGCAAGAAGGAAAGAAGGTTGTCCATTGGCAGACACATCTACCAGAATCTGCATTGGTGATAGTTGACATGTTATGTCAATCAGTGAAACATCAAAGAAGAGACAAGGATGATAAGGTTCTCACTTGATAAAGATCAGTTAAGTGCAAGCATAAGTGTTACATGGATAGGTTAGAAAAGGTGATGGTAGGAAGGATAACCAGCAAGGTGGTTAGTGTCGGTAGGGTAAGTGAACTGGTATGGGTGTACCGGTTATGTGTGTTGGTGGTGACCAAGATGAACTGACAGAGTAGTGTGATGAGGTGGATACCGACTATGATTCCATGCAAAGATGAGGTGGTGAATATGAAGAGGTTAGTGATGTCTGGTGTCAAAGAGGTAGTTGTGATTGGTTGACATTAAATGTTGATTATGAGAATCACGGATGAGATGCAAAGTGTGCGGCTCGATGAAAGATGAACAACATAGGAAGATCAAGGATTTGCTAGCACCATGATCAATGTCTAATATCTAACTACAAATTGACCTCAAGAAGGAAATGATGTAGAGGGATTATGATGGGCCACTTGGTTTGGGTGGATTTATATGGGAAATACAAGGTTTCCAATAGGTTTAATGACACCCAAATGACACAAAGAGACCCAAACCCAAAAAAGACCTCAATAAATGGTTTTAAAGGTTTAAAATGAATTATTAGACTCAACCCAAAAGGTACCAATAGGTTTCAAAATCCTGACTCAAGTTTAGTTAGGAATACTCACTTCTATGCCCTCAAACCTAGTAGCCTTTCAAATGGGTAGAACACAAATAACTTTCAACTTGTACAAAGAAATCCAAAATAAAATTATAGATTAAAATACCCTTTTCAATCTTACTGAACATATCTCAGAATTAGGTATTGTTGGTTTGGAACACAAGCTTCAACAATTGCTTCTTTGAATTAGGCCTAGCCGAATTAGCCTTCCTGGACTGTTATTTAGAATTTAATCCATATTTTTCCAAAATACTTCTCAAAAATTTTTCACTTTCAGATACCCTTTTTGGAGTTACACAACTTACCAAAATTAAACTATGTGATGTTTTGTACCAAATCTCTCTAATGGCTGATTGAGACACTTTTTACTCACAAAAATGGGTGCATTTACAAAGGAACTACCAACCCAACAACTCCACTCACTCCACAAATTTGGATAGTATTTTTGTATGGTTCCAATCAAACACTTTGGGGGTCAATTTGACTCTATAATTCCTACAAATATGAAAGCCCCAAATTAGGCCTCAAAACCCCTAAAAACTAGGGCTTGGTCAATCTCCCACATCCCATCACTTATTTGAACGAACAAATGATGGAACACCATCTCCTTGATTCCCTATAGCAATTAAAATAATTAAAAATATCACTCCAATGGCTACTTTAGTGGCTTCTATACCTTAGCCTCATTTCCCACACCCTCTTCACACCTTCAAACCCACTTTCTGAGTGATCACCTTACAATTTCTTGTCAATCTTGCATATTTAGTGTTATCATGATATAATACAACTTAGGGATTCATTCCAAGTCATAGTAAGTATAGTTTTGGAATGAATCCTTATCCCATGCTCTCAAAACAATGTCAAAACAAGCCTTTCAAGAGCCCTATCAGTCAAATAAATCTGAAACAGAAATAGGAATGGATGTAAATGAATCAAAATAACTTTAAAATTCTATTTCCAGTTCATACAAGTGATACTTGATCAATGAATCATCAAAAGAGACTTTAAAATGCAATAAAATGAGTTTTTATTGCCTTTCAATGATGCAATCCGTACAAATATGCTTCTACAGCCATTCCCCTTTGTTTCTCACTTTGTCCAACATATATAAGGTGTATTTCAACCATCCAAACTAACCTGTATTAGTTATTTGTCATTATAGACTTTTTTAGACTCTAAAATCCATTTTTCCACCTAAAAACAACTAACCATTAGAATTAAAAAATTTGGATTTCTAACTTACAATTTATTGAATATTTTAAAGTCTAACCTATCAAACTTGATGTTTTATTAATCCTAGGATCTAAAAAAAACTTACCTAACCATCCAAATCCCATTTAGGCACTATTGGCCTCCCTTACATAATTTTTTTGGTCCTAAAGTCCTTATCAGGACCTTCATGACATTTAACTCTAAAATCATATTGATCATTATAAATTGCCATTATTGGCTTTAAAATGTCCCAATTGACCTTTATAGAAGTCCTTGAGCCTTCATTTATGTTTTGACCATTTGGTTGCCTTGGTATCTTCCTGGATGCTCCTGCATCAGTAAACAACGAGATCATAAACATGTCGACTGATTTCGAGGCTAAAGAATAGAGTTAGATTTGCTATATTTAGAAAATATGCATTAGATGATGAAAAACACATACAGATGCATTCCTCCAATGCAGGTGATTGATCCAAGGTAGATTGGATTGGATCTGATGAATATTTGATCGGTGGAAGAAACCCTAACCACCTGAGATTTGAATTGTCTTCTGGTAGGAAAACTAGGCTATAAATAAGGAAGCCAAAATCATTGAAGGTTGCTATTGAAGAGAAGAAGATAGTGCTACTATGAAGTGATTGAGAGTTACTTCTGCATGTGAGAGAAAATTAGTCAAGTACTCAATGAGTATGTGAGAAGAGACTGAGGGTGAGCGACAACCAGGTTGAAGTGTTCAACTGCTAGCAGTGAAGAACCAGTAGTGTCCATACCGATAGAGTAGAAGTGAAGGAAGCCACAAAGAAGGCAGAAATAGAACCGACAGAGTGTAGTACCGGTGAAGAGCATAGTAGTAAGGAGGAGATCTTGTAGAGAAGAAGAAGAGGAGAGGTGTACTGGTAGAGTTTACTGGCAATACAGCAGCAGAGAGAGAGAGGTGTATCGGTGTAGCAGAGTGTTGGCATTGCACACTACAATGAGAATTGTAGGTGATTGAAGGTATTGTAATTGATGGCAACCTTGCAATCTTATGGCACCGGCAAGCACCAGCACCAACAGACTCTACACCAATAGATAGTTCACCGGCAATGACAATAATGTGTATTGGCATCCCAACCGATAGTACTTTGATTATTCTATTTTGTATTTAATTGTAATATCTCTTTGTAAGCCGACATGGTATGTTGTAATTAAACTCATATACAAGTATGAGATCTTGTAGATCATTTTGTGCGACACAACATAGAGGATATATATGATGGATATGTAGAGTGAATATTAAGGTAGATTCTATAGAAGGGTTTATGTTTATTGTATGAGCTTCAACCGGTACTGAACCTAGCATAGCATATGATTTTTGTAGTAGTACATTATATTGGATTCTCATAATCCATTTTGTAAGCCAGTGAGACTTCCTTTTGTATTTGAGCAGTCAGCTCTAGGCAGTTGGCCTTCCTGCATGTGCAGGCACCTCTTGTAAGTAATATCTATTCATTGGCTTGTGAGTGAATATTGTGGGTCACAAATCCCACCGAGGTTTTTCCCACACTGAGTTTCCTCCTTAAACATCTTGTGTTATGGTGTGCTTTCTATGTTGTCTTTATTGTTCATATTTACTACATTAATTCTTGTTTACCGGTACATTGTTTTGGAATGCACAATATTTAATAAGGACAGAAAATCTGGTTACCAGTTAGATACTGATTCACCCCCCCCCCTCTCAGTATCTTTGGGAATCCTAACACAAAGAAGGTGTCTCAGTGATAGAGTGAGGTATATGAAATGGTTACAAGAATCACTTGTAATAGTGTAACTAATTTGGTATTTGATGCTATCATAGTGATCATAGAGTTGTAGCATTGTGCCCATAAATCAACAAGGGTTGTAGCTCCTTTGGGTTGTAGCCCATAAATTAGTTAGAGGTTAGTGCTCCTTGCATTGGTTCCCTAAATCAATGGTTGGTTCTCCTTGGGTTGGTTCCCTAAATCAGGAGTTGTAGCTCCTTGGGTTGTAGCCCTAAACATTGTAACAAAGTTTCTTTGTGAGGCTGGATTGGAGTAGTAGACTCCAGCAGTATTTCTCACCAAGTTTTTCCCCATCTTGGGTTTTCCTTGTATATGATGGTGTTATGAGATGTCCCTTTGTGTGTCATTGTATTTGTGTTGGTCTCCCCACTAATCGGTAATTTTTCATTAAGTTATATCTGATAACCGGTATGCTCACATAGGATAATTAAAGGGAAAAGTTTGAGAACCACTGATTCACCCCCTTCTTAGTGGTGCTTTGTGTCTAACAATTGGTATCAGAGCATAGGTTCCCAGTTAGTCAAGTTTTCTCTCACTCTGGTAGATTCTTGGTTTAGGATACAATGATCTGTTTAGTGTCAATCCCTGCTCTTGTGTTTAATGGATCAAACTATGCCATTTGGAGTTGTAGAATGGAAGTCTACTTGTCCTCCCTAGGATATGATGTCTGGATAGAGGTTGTTAATGGTCTCCCTAAGAATGTCATTCCTCCCTCCAATTCTGAAGAAGAAAGAAAATGCAAGTGCAATGATGAAGCCATGAAGGCTTTTTTCTATGGATTCACCGGTGATGTTTCCTCTGTAGACACCTAAAAATGGTCAACGCTTGCAGAGTCATACTTTAACATTTGCGCATTGCCTTATTTTAGGGTTTTTTGCATCACATTAACATTTCTCCTATGTCACGCACTTGGTTTTTATTATTTGTGAGCATCGAGTCATTCTTCTACATTCTTCATTTGTCTCGCTCTCACATTTGGTCTTGTCGACAACACTCTCCAGTCATGATTTTGATCGATCTTATCCTATCACATCAATGTGCGTGCTCTTTTGTACTCATTTTGGACATTGTCAATCCTAATTAGGGTTTTGTCCTCTTATCAATCTTGTCGATCTGCGATTGATTTGTCATCGATCGTTGTCCTCTTTTCAATCTTGTCGTTTTGCGATCGATTTGTCATCAATCATTGTCATGTTCGATCTTGTCATTTTGCGATTGATTTGTCATCGATCGTGGTCATTTTCAATCTTGTCGTCTTGCAATCTATTTTGTCGTCGATCCTTGTCCTCTTGTCAATTTTGTCATTTTGCGATCAATTCACCATCGATTGTTGTCTGTCTCAATTATGTCAATTTGGATCAATTAGTCATTGTTCCTCGTCAATTGGCGCATTTATCAATCAAATCATTTATCACATTGGTCCTTTGTTAATCAAGAATCATGATCAAATCAATTTTACATCAAGACCTAATTGTCATCCTTGCATTGCTAATTCATCTTCTAGGGTTTCGTGATTTAATCATTTAACCTTGTTTGTCATTTCTCCCTTTAGGATTAATAAATTATTTATTTATCCTGTGCCTTTTCATCGCAATTAAATGTTTAATTTAATTGGCTAAATAATTATTCCTCTTTTTGTGAATTAATTAACAAATGACAAATTATTAATTGATTTACCTAATTTCCTAATCTTTCATCAATTTCTAAATTCCCTCTTTGTGAATTAATTAATAAATGAAAAATTATTAATTAATTCACTAAATTCCTCTTTTTCTAATTTTCATCAATTTCTTAATTCCTAATTTCTTAATTCCTCTTTTTCTAATTTTCTAATTTTCTAATTCCTAATTTCAATTTCCTCCTATTTCTCTCCTAATTTCATGGGAATAACATTTCAATTTGTCATAATTTGTCATAATTGACAATCAATCAATTTTGACATAGAAAGTTGTCATAATTTTGTCATAATTATCAATCAATCAATTTTGCATAGAAAGTGCATAATTTGTCATAAATTTTTCATAATTGACATTTTTTATTTACAATTTCCATTTGACTTGAATCATGCTAATTTGATCATTTCTCCAATTTGTCTATAAATTGGATGAATTTCTTCAATCCTAATCTAATAATCACTTGTTTTGAATTACTTTGTCGAATCAATCATGCTTTGAGTACTCTTGTGCCAATGTCAATCTTGCTTTCACATTAGGTTTATGCACTTGAAGGTGAGATCCATAAACAAAAGGCTATTTGGAGAAGAAAGAAGGACAATGGAGCCGCATGAAGGAGACATTCAGATCTGCATCTGGTTTGCTTAGTTTTTAGTTTTGAATGTTTTGCTTTTCATGTCTTTATTGAGTGTGTTAGGATTGATCATTGCATTTGTGCTTTCGTGATTGAGCTATGACTAATATTGAATTTCTTGTGATGATTTCCAATTTCCTAGCTACATTAATTAGTGAGCCTGACGTGAACTAACCCCCTAACCATGCTTTTGAGTTGATTTGCAGGTCAAAAACCCAAGAAATAGGGTAGTGCAGTGTTTTCTGGGAACTTATGTGCCTGTGTCAAGCATTATGCGCCTATGTTAGACATTTTGCACCTATGTCAAGGACATTCTGTGCCTGTGTCAGACATTCTGCGCCTGTGTCAGACATTCTACACCTGTGTAGGGCCAGAAACAGAGGTAAAAGATAGTGTTTTTCACTTGCAAATTGTTTTCTTTTGCGTTCTGTTTCTTCTTTTTTTGGTTTTTTGGTACTGATTCTCTATGCAAAACCTTGGCATATGCATGACAAAGACAATAAATGAAACTACTAACACATTTTGTGTAGTTTCGATAGTCAAAGATTAAGCATATCAAACTTCTAACTTGGGTTTTTGTAGGTTGCCTTGGACTACAACTAAACTTTGTGTTTGCAATTAATATTTAGGCACCTAGTGATTTCTAAATAGGATGGAATGAATGTATGTTTGCCTTGATTGTTGAGTTTGACATTAGAGTAGGAGAGTATGCTCTCATCCTTCTTAGGGTGATCAGAAATCTAGATCTTCAATACCATGCTCATGTTTTTGATTGTGTGTCACCTTTAGAGGGCCTGCCTTCCCGACCATTTGCTTTTGCAAGCAAGTGATAATCGTGAGAAGGGAATGACCCAAAGTGAGTACGGCTGGAATACCTTGGCATTCTAACTCACTATAAACAAATACCTGATGGGCGAAAGCTTTGAAGGAAGGGTTACGTGGGAATTGCAGTTACTTGGGAAGTGATGACCCTTGAACTCTTTCTCATATCAACATCTAAGTAGGGCCTCACAGTCTAAATCATGCTTGCGCGACTACATTTGTTTGGTATCTTGATGGGATTAATGTCTCAATCACACTTGCGTGACATCAAGGAGTAACGCTTAACAAAAATCCTTACTAAACACCTTGTTTTTAGAGGCCAAAAACCCTTCTAGTTTCTTGAGAAGGACAAGTTCGGATACTTGGAAGAGATACTAAGTTCGCCATGGGGAGATTTCCATGGGGACTGATGCTTGGCTGCCCTGAGAAGTGAGTGTCATGGAGGGGAGCCCGTGGGGTCAAGCATCTATGTATTCTCCTTGAATCCCATAACGAGTCTACCTCTCAAGTACCTAATGTCCTTGCCTACCATAAGAAATGTGGGAATGAGCATGATTGTCTTGAGTCTAAGTTGAAATATCTTGTATTCTTTTCTTGTCAAAAGTTGAATTGTATCTCATTTCAAGAACAAGATGAATTGATTCAAAATAAGGTTAGACACAAGAGACATTCATCCAACAAAAGTTCAAAGTTTAGAAACACCTTCAAACATGGTTGTCAAACATTTTTCAAAATCTTGTCTCAACATTCATGTCACTTAGATTTAGGTTCATCTTAGGTTTGCATTTTGCAAAGTCATTGTCAATTACCAAGGTTAAGTTTCACCTAGGTCATACTCCTTTGTATATCAATAAGGGTCATCCATTTGCATGTGTCCTCTTGCATTAGAGTCATACCATTGTCATACATTTGCATTTGCATACCCTAGGTCTCTTCATTAAGTTTAGGTCATTATTATATCATATTAGGGTCACTTGCATATTAATTGTCCCTTTGCATATAGTGTCAAAACTAGGTTTTGTCATACTTGAGTAATTCAAATCTTTGATAAACCCTAAGTTATTGTTAGGAAGTCTAGACCTTATCAAATCTTTTGTCTTTTTGTCATCAATGTCATTTCATCAAACCTAGCTTAGTATCCAAGCATATAGGGGAGACATTATCATCTTGTCCTTTTGTCACTTGTTCCATTTGTCCTTTGAGGTCTAGACATCCTTCCAATTTCCTAAGGGTCTCTCTTTTAGATTTGCATTCAAAAGTTTGTCAAAATCTTCAAAAACAACCAAAAACAATAGATTGCATTCTTGCCATAGATTTCATTTTCATCTATTTAGTTTGCATTTAGTGGCATATCATACACTATCTTTGAAAAATTCCAAAAATATTGCATTTGCATAGTGACATGCCTGTTGAGACAAGATCAAAATCTAAAAAGATGGGTGAACCAACGTATCAACCCATTGACAACATAGCAAATTCCCAGTTTCAAACTAGTCAAACAGTGCAAATTGAAGGTTCATCAAACACATCATTACCACCATATGGAATGGTTCAACTTGGACCACCTCCATTATATGAACCAGTGTTTGTACCTATGAAACCAGGACATGGGAGTGTTCCACCAACTCCAAGAGGAAGTGCACCTTTCAATTGGAATCAACCACACCTGCAACATGACATTCAAACTCAAACATTATATGAAGAACAAACTCTTTCGCAAGGATTTGGTTCAGATCAAGGCATTCAACAAGAAACAAATCCAAATGTCCAACCAGATTCTTCATCAGATTCTGATGCTTTTGATGATGTTGATATGTTCCTTCAAGATCCTTAGATGACAAAAAAGATGGATAAGTTCTTGAACAAGGTCTTTAAAATGTTCCCACAAAAATATCTTAACATGATGAGTAATGTGACCTCCCCAAGTGAGCAAGTCAATGTGCAAAAACAACAAGGCGGTGAGTTGTTAAGTTTCTCTCTGCATCCAAATGAAGAAAATGTGCAACCAGAAACTCAGCCTACCTTGATGAGCAAACGTGCTTCAAAGGCATTGACAGTAACTATTCTTCAAAAGTCACCATTTGAGACAATAAATAATCCATTATTCAGCACAACACCTATAACATAAGATCAAATGAAGACCACACCAATATTGACAGCTATCCCTCAACAAGAATTGGTTCCTTGCATGCATAAAATTGGATCAAGATCTAAGATGCAAGAAAGCTTCACGACTGGAATGCTTGATATCACTAATGTCCAAAGCAATTCCACAATGCAACAAAGTTCTTATGTCCCGTTAAGTTCAATATATTTGCCAAACACTATTGCAATAGATCCTTTGATAATGGCGACACAAAGAGCTATGGATAGTGTTTTGCACCAACAACAATTGTTACAACAATTGAGTAATACACAAAAGGTACAATCGAATGTGAAAACAAGCAATGTACAACAACAATGATATCGCATTCAACAACAAATTGCAGCGCCTTCGGCACCAGTACAAGTTAATGCAAACTTGCAACCATCACAGTGGATTGGACAAACAACACAACAAGTTAATGCAAGTGCCATACCCCATCTTAAGAAGAAGCAATGAAAACCACCTAAACAAAGTTTTTTACAAATGATGGGATATACACCGCGACAACAATTGGCACAAAGTCAACAAATTCTGATTCATCAGCCTCAACACCAACATGTGCCTCAATGTATGCCAAGGCAAACAAGCTATCATACTTCACAACCACAATTGGCACCTGTGCAATATCAACAACCTACTCAATTGCAATATCAACCTAGGCTCCAAGAAGTACAGCAACAAAGTCGGTATCAAGGCATGGCACAACCACAACAACAAGAGATGTACCAAGAACTTTATATGCCGGAGACACCAAAAATGGCCATTTCAGAGCATCAACAACCGATCGGAAACATGATGTATCGACAAAGAGTACCCACCAAGATTAATGATGGACCTTCAAAATCTGATACAATTGCACAATAGCTTGAGAAGTTGCAATGACAAGTTGACGCATTAGAAACTAAAGGAACAAAGAAATTGTATACAGATCAGGATTTATGTCCTAATCCATTTGACAAGAGCTTATACATGCCTCCATTCCCTAAGCATTTTGAAGCACCTAATTTTGAGAAATATAGAGGGAATGGCAATCCAAAAGATCACATTCGAGCATTTTTCATGGCATGTACTGAAGTGAGCTATGAGGAGACATATTTAATGCGATTATTTGCACGAAGTCTCACGGGACAAGCCATGGATTGGTATTCACATCTGCCAGGAAATATAAAGACTTGGTCTGAATTGGCTCAAAAGTTTATATCTCACTTTGCATTCAACATCAACAGTGACGTGACCATGTCAGATCTATGCAACACCAAGCAAAAGAAAGGTGAACCATTAGTGACTTTTTTGCAATGATGGCGAAGCTTGTATAGTCATTCTTCCCTTGATATACCTGAAGAAGAACAAGTGAATCTGTTTATCCAAAATTTGGTCCCAGAAATGATGTATGAGCTAAAATTGAAAAGTCCCAGTACTATTGAGAAACTCATTAAGAAGGGGATGAACATTGAAACTACTCTTGTAGCCAAGGGAATCATTAAGCTCAACAAAGACAGTGACAACATGAACAATTTAGGGGATAGAAATAGATTTTGGTATAAGAACAAGAATGTCACCAATGATGGAGTTGTTGATGCAAGAGCGGTGAATGCAAATCAACCCCCATTCACAATCAAGAAATTGAGTGTTCCTAATATGTCAACTATGGAATAGAATCAAACACCAATGAGAAATGTTACTCAATAGCCGCAATACCAACAACATGCTCAACAATACACTCAACAATATAATCAACAACAAGGCCAGCAACAAAACCAGTAGCGCAAACCTTTTTGATCAAGGGATGGGCCTCCTTGACAATTTACGCCATTAGGAGAGCCTATTGAATTGGTACTGAAATAATTAATACAAGCAAAATTTATTAAGCTACCAGATATCAAGGTAGAACCAGTGGTAAAACCGCATTGGTGGAATGATAATGCATACTGTGAGTACCATCAGTGAAAAGGACATAAAACTGCGTCATGTTTTCAATTGAAACATATGATCCAAGACTTGTTAGAGAAAGGAGTAATTGAGGTAGATCTACCCCATGTGACCTCTAACACCGATCATACTATTTTCAAAACTCCTTTGCTTCATCATGACAAGGGTAAGGCGTCTTCTTCAAACTCTACTCAAATGGCAAATTATGCAAATACTGGGTATAACAATGTCATCAATTGTTTTCATGTGTCAAATGAGTATGTTTCCACCTTGAGAATAAAGGAACAAGATCCTTCTTATGTGGTCACCACTCGTCGATCTAAAATAGTCCTGAAAGGAGCTCCTGTAGCTCCTTCCAAACCAACTCTTGCAAGTCAGTATAATCTCTTGGATCATCTAGGAAAGAAACCTGCCCAAATATCAATCCTTGAGTTGTTGAAAATGTCCCCCATGCATCGTGCAGTCCTAGATAAAGCTTTAATTGAGTCCACTATCCCGACTGATATTGATGTTGACCAGTTTCAAGCCCGGATTGGACATCTAGCTGTTTCCCAAAATGTCACATTTTCTGATAATGATATCTCACCTGATAAGCTCCCTCATAATGATCCTTTACACCTTAAAGTCTTTGTCCATAATTGCAAAATCTGATGAGTCTTGATAGATGGCGGAGCGGGTCTTAATATTTGTACCTTGAGAGTGGTCATTGGCCTTGGATATACAGAAAATGACATTGATGCCTCCAAAATAATAACAATCAAAGCATATGATGATGCTAAGTGCCCATCCAGAGGGATAATTACATTGCCTATCAGAGTTAGTCCAGTGATAGAAAACACTTTCCTGTAGGTCCTAGACCTTGATCTCCCTTACAATATGATCCTTGGCCATCCATGGATCCACGCAATGAAAGCAGTTCCATCCACTTATCATCAATGTTTAAAATATCCTTACAATGGAACTGAGATAACAATTCTAGGAGATCCTAATCCATTTCAATTTTGTGCTACTCTAAAGGATACCCCTTAGCAGCAAGTCCCAGTCAATAGAGAGGCCAAATCACATAGTTATGTGGATCCTAATGAATTGTTAGATACTGTCAAAGGAAAATTGAAGATATAAGACCAAGGATGCAGAGAATATTCAATGGATCAAACATTCCTCATCGGGAATTTACCAATATCTCCAAAATCATATGGCAAACCGCATTTATTGCAAAAGGAGCCTAAGGTCATTATTCAATATCAGCCTCCCACTACATTTACAAGATGGGGTGAACTTGACAAAGAAACTTTAGATGATGATGTCATAGATTGGCTTTACAAAGATCCAATTGAGACCCCACCTATCAGGTTGCCAGTGGAACGATAAGGCAAAGGATTTACTATGCTACAAAAGAAAGGATATGATGGCTACAATGGCTTAGGCCTAAACAACAATGGAAGGCTAGAACCTGTTATACCCAAGATGCACCTCCAACTTTAGGGTTAGGTTTTGTACCATTGCGAATTGGATCCACATCTACCAAAGTACCCACGTGTAGAAAAGGGCGTGATTCTGATGATGAAATAACACCTGAGGATACCCAACCTGAAATGGATTCCAATAAATGGGAGTGGAGTTCTTTTTCTTCTAGCTCCTATGCCCTTGACAATATTTTCCTTGACCCTAATAATTTGCCTATGGAAGACAAACATGAAATAAATCCTCTTCCTAAAACATGTCCTAATTCTTGGATAGAGTCATTCTGGGACCCAAGCACTGAATCAGATACAAGGAGTTCGGATAGTCACACCACAGATGTTTACATCTTCACCATATCAGCCCTTTCTCTCCTTATAACTGATGATGACATGCCCCTCATCTATCCCCAGCTTATTCAACATGACCAACAAGAACCACTCACATTGGACTATTTTCAAAATGACGAAGCAATTGCAGAATTCCTTGGACTATGGGAAGGCATACCACAAGGTGATCATAAGGCAGGATTTTCTATTGATCTGGATTCCATAGCATATTTTGGGGAGTCAACTCCCTCTTCCAGTCATCAAAATAAAAAAGGAAAAGAAAAAGTAAAAAATCAAAAGAATAGGTCTTTGAGTGAAAACCGTAAGGCACTCTCTGACCATGAAAAAGTAAAAATAAAATACGTACCTGCGGGTGAAAACCTCTCTGAGGTGCCCAAAGGTGGAAGAGTGGACATACCCCTATCAAGTCAGGACACATCAACATTGCTTGTGGAAATGACTGAGGAAATTAATTTGGGTACACCTGACAACCCTAAGGTCATTCATTTTGTTGCTTCTCTATCACAACAGGAAAAGATAGATTTTGTCAATTTCTTTCTTGAGTAGAAGATCAGCTTTGCATGGTCCTATGCAGATATGCCTGGCCTGGATCCAGAATTAGTTCTTCATCATTTGCCATTGAAAGTAGATTCCAAGCCTATCAAATAGAAACTTAGAAAGATGCATCCCTAGGTGGCTCTTTTGGTCAAGGTGGAACTAAAAAAATTACTAGATGTGGGCTTTATCAGACCCATTGATTATGTAGACTAGATTTCAAATTTAGTACCAGTTAGCAAGGTAACTAGGGGCATCAGAATCTGTACAGATTTTAGGGATCTCAATAAAGCATGCCCTAAGGATGATTTTCCACTACCAAACATAGACATCATAGTTGACATGACTGCTGGATATGAGATGCTTTCATTAATGGATGGTTTCTCCGGCTATAACCAAATTCGCATTGCTCCTGAAGATCAACATAAGATAGCATTCACTTGTGCTTGGGGTACCTATTGTTGGAATGTGATGCCCTTTGGTCTTAAAAATGTAGGTGCTACATATCAAAGAGCAATGACGACAATTTTTCATGATTTCATGCATACTTTGATGGAGGACTATGTTGATGACTTGTTATGCAAATCTGTCACAAGAGATAGTCATTTAGCCATCCTGGACCCAATCTTTGACCGAATGGAGACCTACAAGCTCAGACTCAATCCAAAGAAGTGTGTCTTTGGTGTCACAGCTGGCAAATTACTAGGGTACATTGTTTCTCACAGAGGCATTGAGGTTGACCCTGCCAAGGTTAAAGAAATAATGGATATGCCTCCTCCTTCTAATCTCTATCAACTATGCAGTCTGCAAGGAAAGCTCCAGTCCATCCACCGGTTTATAGCTCAGTTGGCCAACAAATGTCATCCATTCCAGCATCTACTGCATAAAGGTGTCACTTTTAAATGGATTGAGCAATGTCAATCAGCCTTTCAAGCTCTCAAAGACTATTTGCTGTCACCGCCTATCCTAATGCCTCCTATAGAAGGAAAGCCATTTTTATTATATATTTCTACAACTGAAACGACACTAGGAGTTCTCTTGGCCCAACAAGATGAGAATGGAAAAGAGTGAGCTATTTATTATATCAGTTAGACACTAGTAGGCTATGAGCTAAATTATTCAACTATTGAAAGGGCATGCTTAGCAGTGGTATTTGCAACACAAAAGCTTCGACATTATATGTTAAATCAACAAACATTGTTGGTTGCGAAAATTGATCCCCTAAAATATTTTCTTAGTAGAGCAGCTTTGACGGGTCGCTTAGCAAAGTGGGTTATGATCCTCAGTGAATTTGATATTGAGTATATGGAGCGAAAGGCGATAAAAGGACAAGTCATTGCAGATCAACTTGCAGAGGCTCCTATTTATGATGATCATCCCATGTTGACCAATTTTCTAGATGAATCAGTCTTTGCTCTCACATCCTCTAATGAATGGAAGTTATACTTTGATGGATCCCATACCAAGTTTGGGTCTGGAGCAGGCATCTTGTTTGTCACCCCTCAAGGTGATGCTATTCCCAAGTCCTACAGAATCACTTTCCATTGTACCAATAACATTGCTGAGTATGAAGCACTGGTCACATGACGCCGAGTGGCAGTCCACTAGAACATTACACATTTTCAAGTCTATGGAGACTCTCAATTAGTCATCCGACAATTGAATGATGACTATGAAACAAAATATGAAAAGCTTATTCCCTATAAGCATATGGTAGATTTCTTCAAGACCAAATTCACGGCTATCCATTTCGGTCAATTTCCAAGAATGCAAAACAAGTCGGCAGATGCGATGGCTATGATCGCCTCCATGTTGAATATGCCCCACAATATGGACAAATGTGAATTTTTAGTTGAACAATTGTTGGTTCCTTCTTTTGACATTCCGACAGTGGATGTGATGTGCGTTCTTGTTGGTCCCAACTCCCCATGGTACAATGACATATATCAATATTTGAAATCCAAAACCTTACCACCTAACCTTTCCACTAACCAATGTTGAGCCTTCATCCAACAGATAGCCAAATATGTCATCATCGCCGACACCCTTTACCGTCGTTCCTTTGACCATACCCTCCTCAGGTGTTTGGATTCTGACGAAGCACAAATGGCTTTACATGAGATTCACGATGGTATATGTGGGGGCCATTTCAATGGTCTAAGCTTAGCCAAAAATTTGATTCATGCTGGGTATTATTGGCCCACTCTGGAAAAGGATGTTCACGATTTTGTTAAGAAGTGCTACAAATGCCAGATCCATGGAAATTATATTCATGCACTAGCCCAAGAGCTTCATTCTATCATATCTTCGTGGCCCTTTTCTCAATGGGGATTGAATCTTATTGGCAAGATTCACCTGACATCTGCAAATGGACATAAGTTCATCATTATAGCCACAGAGTATTTTACAAAATGGATCGAGGCTATCCCCATGACCTATATCACTAGCGTGCAAATTTCAAAATTCTTGCTGAATTATATCATATGCCAGTATGGGGTTCCCCTTGCCATAGTCACAGATAATGGTCGTCCCTTCAAGAATAAAGATGTCAAGGAACTCTGTGAAAAGTTTCATATGCAACACTGTTTCTCCAGTCCATACTATCCGCAGGGGAATGGTCAAGCCGAAGCATGCCTATCGCACTTCTATCCACACACCTACTGGTGCAACACCTTATTCCTTGGTGTATGGTGCAGAAGCTATTTTACCTCTGGAGGTGGAGATTCCTTCCTTGCATGTTTCCTTGCAACATCTGATTGATGATGAAACATATAGAGTCTCTCGGTTGCATCAGCTTGAGATGTTAGATGAGAAACGTCAGACAACCCTAACACATTTGCAAGCATATCAAAACCGTCTTCATCGCTCTTATAATAAGAAGGTCAAAGGGTGACACTTCGAAGTGGGAGATCTGGGTTTAAAGGCAAACCCTAAGAATGCATAGTCTACTGACATCATCAAAGGTAAGTTTGAACCAAATTGGGTTGGGCCTTTCATAGTGACTGCAGCCTATAGTTCGGGGGCATATCAGCTTGCCACTCCAGAAGGTGAACCTTTGTATGATCCTGTCAATAGCAAGCACCTTCGCAAGTACTGGGCATAATTTTCTATCAGCACTTCTTCAAGTATGATCCTGAAAAAATGCAAAAAAATCAAAAAGCAAAAAAAAAAAAAATGCAAAAAAAAAAGCAAAAGAGAAAAAGAGCAAAAAAGTAAAGAAAAATGATTCGCCCTCTAGTGAAAACTTGGCAAATAGGTGCTTTGGGCAAGTACCTTGGTGAAAACCTGGCAAACAGGTGCCATGTGTAAAATGAGATCATTGCTCCATCATCTATCATGACCTCTAAGCTATGCTTTCTCTCGACCGGTTTCTCACGTCTATCTTTGTCTTGACCAAATGTTCTGTTCCAGGCCTGTGATTGGTCAACATCATTGTCTTGCATACTCTGGTTTCTTGTACATATGTTTTAATCCTGGTCTATGTATGTCTTTCAGATGCACATTGGGTGCGTTCCCCTTGTCATGATCAATCACTGGAACTTTTGCATTTAAAAATGTCCTGAAATAAAAAACAAAAAAATTGAAAAATGTCCTGAAATAAAAACAAAAACATTGAAAAATGTCCTGAAATAAAAACAAACAAATTGAAAAATGTCCTGAAATAAAAAACAAAAAAATTGAAAAATGTTCTGAAAAAATCTCTTAAAAATTTGAAAAATGTCCTGAAAAAGATCATAAATTTTTTTAAATGTCCTGAAATAATCATAAAAAATCAAATAACGTCCTGAAATAATCCAAAAAAATCAAATAAAGTCCTGAAAAAATGAACACAAAAAAAAAATTGTAAAAAATTGAAAACCAAAACAAAAACATAAATAACCCCTCTGTGCATAGACAGTTCACTGAGTATACATCCAACGACTCGCAATCCAATGGTGTGCTTTACTGAAATCATGCATAAACAGATGAACTTTTGCAATCAAACCAGACATTCAAACTGATCAAAATTGTCACTCACTCAACCTCAAAATCATTTGTCCTTGTCTCTACTATCATGGGTCTTATACAGGGTGTGGTATACTCGAAACTAGACTGTGTCCTGTCTTAGACGGGGTACCGCATGTCCTAAAACCAGACAGCATGATCATCCTATCAGCACTTTCAACTTTTGACAATGAAGATCAAGATGTTAGTTTGATTTGTTGGAATTTGTGCATCTTATCTTTTTACTGATTTATCTTTGGCTTCGATCATGTTCCTATGTTGCTCGATGATGTCACTGAGTGATCTAGAGTGACCGGGATGGATCATGGTCCTTTTCTTTTTGGTTATGATTGTTGTTTGTCTATGATGTGTCTGTCTTTTGCAAAAAGGGTTGCATTTCAGCTCTGGCCTTCCATGCCATGATGCTACGGATCCGTTTTGCTACATTAAAATAAAGGTTCTCACCTACAAAGTGCATTACTGAAAGCAAGTTTTTCTTCGTCTCTAACTGTCCTTTGTTTCATTTCTTCTTACTAACATTTCTTCCATCAGTTTGGATAGTCAGTTTGGTCTAGTGCTCCAATCTCCAAAAACATATGCTACATCCTGCATCCATTTGGTTAGTACATTTGCATTACATCGAGCATCATATCAAGCATTTTATCCATTTCATATTATAAATGCATCGAAAACACATAAAAAAATACATCCATTTATGTTCCACAATAAATAGTGCATAAGTCATCCATACATGGAAAGTAAACATAAGCCATAACACATTGCATCCCATCATATCGATGCATATCATATCATATGTCACAATAATATCGGAGTACAAAATTGGACTGTCTGTCCTAAGTATGGCCCACAGGCTGACTACAAAATGTCAAACTACATAATGTCCACTGTCCATTATATGGAGCATGTGCCTCTATCACTGGGTGCTCCCTCTGTCCTCCTCATCCCTGCCATGTCTCGCAGATGATGTCCCTCCTGGTCCTGGTTGTGGTGGTCTCATAGGTCCACTCAGCCCCATGCTGCTCAATGACCTCCAAGAGCATGCCTTGCTCTCTGTCCTTGATTGTGCCCGATATGAAGCTGCTCTCTGCTCTAGTGGAACTGCACTCTCATATAGTGTCCTCTAATGGCGTATCTCCTCTCTGATCTCTACCAGCATTTGTGCCATCTCCCATGCACTGGCATCCCGAATTGACCCAATATACTCAGTGACTCTCTGTTCTTCTCGTTGTGCCTGAGCTATTGTTGCGTCTCAAGCCACTGTGAGTCTAGCTATCTCCACTCTGAATTGCTCATGCTCTCTCTCTAAAGTCCCAATGTGATCTTGCGGACTCATTATGGTAGCCCTGCACATCTCCATCTCCTCTGTCCTAGCTGTCTCCGGCTCTATGGGTATATCCTGCAATGCCTCCTGCTCCTGATCCTCATCTCCATCCTTGTCATCCCCATTCTCATCTCCATCCTCATCATCCTCCTCATCCTCATCACCACCCTCATCCTCCTCATCCTTATCCTCTCCCTCCTCCTCTCCAGTGAGTGGGAAGTCCTCCTGTCTCCTAGGTACTGGAATGTCCAGATCTGTCAATGGCACTGGCCGTCATCGTGCAAACCATCTCTCGTACTCCTCTGTCATCTCGACGTCTACCACATCTAATCTCCAATCCCATTGTCTCTGTTGTAGCTGTGTGAAGTCAGTATATGCTATGTGTGGTTGAATCATACTCCCCCACTGACTCATCTCTCTATGAGATCGGGCAAAGTGTGTAGTCCTCTTAGGTACATCCTGCCTCTCTCCAAACTATCATCTGACTCTCTGAAAGGTACATCTCAATCACTCTCTAGCGATTCACTGGTTGCCCAATCAAGTACCTCTCCTATCTACAATACGGTAGCTCATCACTATCATCTGACCATCCAGGGCAATCATGATATGGCCTCCATGTGAACTCTCTCAGTCTGTCTAGCTCATGTCACTAATATAATATGTATCCAAACGGCCCCTATCTCAGTGATCCTCCATAGCAGTACACATATGGTTGGTATGGTACTACCTATCTCTCTGTAATTGGTCGACATATGGCTATGTGCTCAAATGCCCATACCTATAGCAATGTGACTCCATAGCTCAAAGTCTAAACTCCCTGATATGCTATCTGATGCAACTGAAAATACAACATAGCTAGTACGCATGGTCCCCATGCATACACCATACCCTCTGTCGCCATCTACTCTAGCACTCTTCCCCATCCAATAGGGAATCCATGTCCTCATTTGTCTCCTGCTAGTAGGCATGCTATCACCACGGCTATCACCACATATCATCGATCGTACTCTGATCCCATGGTCTCCCAGCCAATCTCCCTCTCGACGATATCCAGATCCTCTGTGTCGCACTCAAATAATCTGCACAATGTGTCTCTCCCTATCACTGGGTCATACTCTACCATCTCTCCATGAATCAGAATGTGAAGGATATGCCATATGTCCTCTAGTGTCACAGTCGCCTCTCCAGTCACCAGATGGAAGGAGGAAGTCTCCGAATGCCATCACTCTGCCAATGCGGTAAGCAGTCCTGTGTTTGTCCTAATCTCGGGCATGAATGTGACATAGTATATCCCAAGTCCTACTAATGTATCCCTGTCCGTGCTCCTGAGTCTATGTCGTAGCATGAAGCAGTCAGGTCGGTTCTCCCATGTGATCAATGGATACTGTCGACTCTGCATCACAAATTGGGGCATATTTTGTCAATTTTAGGGTTTTCTCCTACGGGTTGCATTTCCTCATTTTCATGTCCAAATCAAGGTGTTTTTCATCTAATCTGACCTATCCTACCCTTATCCCCCCTTTCCGGATCATTTGCATGCTATTTTTTACTTAAATTGAGTTCCCAGAGCACAACTGTGCTTGTGTGATGAGTCCTGCACCTATGTCGCATGTCTTGCACCTGTGTCCCCCTACACAAGTGCAAAAGATCCTACACAAGTGCAGGATTCGCCCTACACAAGCGCAAGAGTCCCTTTCTGCATCCCCTGTGGGCCCCGCAATGTCCCGCAAGCAAGTCAAATTCATCAAATTGAAAACATGGGTTTTTGAGATACATACCGCTACTCCCACGTCATCTGGTCATCTGTATGTGCGTACATGTTCTCCGAGGTGATCTGCCCTTGGAATGTTCGCCATCTCTCTGCAAGTGTCCTTTTCCAGAGCAACAAATTCTCCTCTTTGGCTAGTGCAAATGAGCAATTTTTCACTCTCTTGGTCTCATTTATAGATCTTTGTCAATGCATAGATGGATGTGCACCCTCTCCATCTCATGTTGGTCACGGTCTTTTGTGTCTTTAATTGCTTTTCCTTCATGCATCCGATCTTCGATTGTCAGTCTATTTGCTCCTATCATTTTATATCATTTTTATCGATCAATTGGCCTCTTCTTTGCATGTTTTCGGCCAATTCCTCGAGGGGGCATGCATATGTCATTGTCATTGTCTGGGGCATTTTCATTATTGTTCTTTGAAACAACACTTAAAATCGCATTGTCTCAAAGAGGGGCAAAATGTAGACACCTAAAAATGGTCAACACTTGCGGAGTCATACTTTACCAATTGCGCATTTCCTTATTTTAAGGTTTTTTGTGTCGCATTAACATTTCTCCTATGTCATGCACATGGTTTTTATCATTTGCGAGCATCGAGTCGTTCTTCTACATTCTTCATTCGTCTCGCTCTCACATTTGGTCTTGTCGACAACACTCTCCAGTCATAATTTTGATCGATCTTATCCTATCACATCAATGTGCATGCTCATTTGTCATCATTTTGGACATCATCAATCCTAATTAGGGTTTTGTCCTCTTATCAATATTGTCGATTTGCGATCGATTTGTCATTGATCGTTGTCCTCTTTTCAATCTTGTCATTTTGCGATCGATTTGTCATCGATCGTTGTCATGTTCGATCTTGTCATTTTGCGATCGATTTGTCATCGATCGTGGTCATTTTCAATCTTGTCATCTTGCAATCTATTTTGTCGTCAATCCTTGTCCTCTTGTCAATTTTGTCATTTTGTGATCAATTCGCCATCGATTGTTGTTTGTCTCAATTATGTCAATTTGGTTCAATCAGTCATTGTTCCTCGTCAATTGGTACATTTATCAATCAAATCATTTATCACATTGGTCCTTTGTTAATCAAGAATCATGATCAAATCAATTTTACATCAAGACCTAATTGTCATCCTTGCATTGCTAATTCATCTTCTAGGGTTTTGTGATTTAATCATTTAACCTTGTTTGTCATTTCTCCCTTTAGGATTAATAAATTATTTATTTATCCTAAGTCTTTTCATCGTAATTAAATGTTTAATTTAATTGGCTAACTAATTATTCCTCTTTTTGTGAATTAATTAATAAATGACAAATTATTAATTGATTTACCTAATTTCCTAATCTTTCATCAATTTCTAAATTCCCTCTTTGTGAATTAATTAATAAATGAAAAATTATTAATTAATTCACTAAATTCCTCTTTTTCTAATTTTCATCAATTTCTTAATTCCTAATTTCTTAATTCCTCTTTTTCTAATTTTCTAATTTTCTAATTCCTAATTTCAATTTCCTCCTATTTCTCTCCTAATTTCATGGGAATGACATTTCAATTTGTCATAATTTGTCATAGTTGACAATCAATCAATTTTGACATAGAAAGTTGTCATAATTTTGTCATAATTATCAATCAATCAATTTTGCATAGAAAGTGCATAATTTGTCATAAATTTTTCATAATTGACATTTTTGATTTACAATTTCCATTTGACTTGAATCATGCTAATTTGATCATTTCTCCAATTTGTCTATAAATTGGATGAATTTCTTCAATCCTAATCTAATAATCACTTGTTTTGAATTACTTTGTCGAATCAATCATGCTTTGAGCACTCTTGTGCCAATGTCAATCTTGCTTTCACATTAGGTTTATGCACTTGAAGGTGAGATCCACAAACAAAAGGCTATTTGGAGAAGAAAGAAGGACAATGGAGCTGCATGAAGGAGACATTCAGATCTACATCTGGTTTGCTTAGTTTTAGTTTTGAATGTTTTTCTTTTCATGTCTTTATTGAGTGTGTTAGGATTGATCATTGCATTTGTGCTTTCGTGATTGAGCTATGACTAATATTGAATTGCTTGTGATGATTTCCGATTTCCTAGCTACATCCTCATAGGTGGATAAGTGCAGATCAACAAAGAGTCTATGGGATAGAATGAAGAAGCTTTATGGAAATGAGCGATGCATTGCTGAATCAGATTGTGGAAGCATGAAGAACAACAAAGTTGATAGATGTGGAAGTGTTGTTACCAGATTAGTTAGCTGCTATAGTTTTGATGAAGAGGAAACTCATATATTTGTGGTATAAGAAACAAAAAGTGAAATGCACACATCAGAGTGTGACAAGAGATAGATCCCACCAACAAGATCTATTTAGGATTGATGAAGAATATGAAGAGGAAGAAGAAGAAGAAGGAGACATTGATATTAAGGCAGAGCTCGTAGGTGCTCTTGAGGAACTTCACAAAACAAGAAGAGAACTAAAAAGGGTAAAGAAAACTGCTGCTGAAAAACAAGTCTGGCTAAGAAAAATTCTAGAGGAATGTGAAGAATGTGTTGTAGATCTGAGAACACACCTGGAAGAGGCTAAGAAGATGAATGAAAAGAATATTTCAGACCTTGAAGGTGAAGTCAAGGAGCTTAGCAGAGTAAGAAACGAATACAAGTTGTTCAAGAATGCTATGGTTGTTGAGTAGAACCGATTATCCAAATGCCTTGAAGAATCTAAGAAATGTATCTCAGTGTTAAACGATCCACAAAAAGACACCAAGGAGTGTAGGTGCAAAGATCTATAGGTTGAGCTAGAGACAAAGGATAAAGAGAATCAATAGATTGTAGGTGAAATGGAGTCCCTCAAGAAAGAACTTGAGAAATGTCAAGATGAGCTCAAACTGAGAAAGAAGTATGATGGTGGCATTGAAGCCTTGGATAAGATGTTAAGCCAGTAGAAACATTCCAAGGACAATGGATGATTAGGATGTGGTACCGGTAAATTCTCCACTAGCAAGGAGATTTATCAAGAAGATATTCAGTTTGTCTCCTCAAATGGAAAAGGCAAAGGACAAACCTCCACAGTCCAATATACTATAAGAAGGGATCATACAAATCCTAAAGGAAAAGGGAAGATAGGAGAAGATAGCTTCATTGATAGCAAGAGCAAGAGAAGGCAACCTTGAAGACCTTCCACCAGTAGAAGACAAAGAAATGTTGCAGCTCATCACTCAAGTCAAGTGTGGAAGAAGAAGGGAATTGATGGAAGAACTACACAAAGTGGTCATCCAAGGAACCTTCTTCGGAGAAGCAGAAATGGAGATACAAAACCGGTAAGATCTCCCCATGCATGGAAAATTATGTTTTTAAGTAACAAATCTTCATTCTCTAGCTATTTCTTTGCGTGTAATGGCTATGGTCATATTGCAAAAGAATGTAGAAAGGGATCTAGAAGAAACTTTTTAAAAACTCATAAAAATCATGCATATGAGCATAATGCATCTAGAGGTAGAAGCATGCATATCCCATCTCTCATTTTTTCTAATGTTATATGTTATAACTACAATAGACCTGGCCATAGAAGTTATGATTGCAGGAGGAAGAACTTCTAGTCCTATAGCGACTCGTGGAATAGTCATGATCAGCATGGAAGCAGTTATAGAAGATATAAGCAACAAAGACCTACATGGAACAAGATAAGTGGTGTTCCCACTCAAGCAAGGTATTCAAGAAGATTGACAAATGGCTACAATGACATGATAAGAAGAGGAAGAGAAAACCACTACACTAGAAGGTTCCCAATTCATGAGATTGCCATGGACATTGTGTGCTACTACAACACTACTTCCTATCTTGTTGTTGAATCTGGGAGTATAAGGATCAATCAATAGGAGAAGATGAAACTTGCTCCCTAGACTGAAAAGGGGAAGAAAAGTGAGACCAAGCACACATGGAGGAAGAAGCAGGAAAATAGGACCACAGACCAGCACTATGCACTCAATGCACACGTGATATCTCGTATGGATTAAAGGAGTTGTAGGACTTAGGGGGAGTTACATATTGGCCAGATTATTCACCCTTCAGTTGAAAGTGGACAAGGAGATGAACATGTTGCTACTGGTAAGAGGAATAAAATGAGATGGTAGTGTCTGTAGTAGTTACCACCTTGACTACATATGGAAGATGGTTTTCTGTTATAGGTGAAATGAATAGTAGCAAAGGTAATTGGAACTGGGACATAAAGGTAAAGAGGAAAGTATCCCGGGGTAGAGATAAGAGACCAGTATGTGCAGCATGTTACCAACATGAATGTTGATTAGTATTGTAGGTTATGTAAGACAATGAGTTGAGGGATCATTGTAGTAACTCTAGTAGCCTAGATGGATGAGGTTATGTCTCAGGTGATATTGGAAAGGACCTCAATGACATATGTTGGCTAGGTAGTTGATATTATGTGCATACATCTCTATGGGTCAACTGGTTGGATATGTGACCTGCAGTTTGCATTGTGGTCATGCTGGTGGATGTCATAGGTATAGATGTGAGTCCCAGTTTTAGACCTAACTGAATAGATGAAGATTAGATATCTGTGTTTTAGGGGGAGTTCAGGTCCATATTTCTTGATTAATATCAGACATGCTGAACTCAGTAGTAGTTCTGGCAGATGTTTGACATCATAGGTGTGTTTGTGACTTTTGTATGTCTGTATTCAATTTGTCCATCTACCATGTCCCATTTGTTGTCTCAGTGAAGAAAAGAATAGGAAGAAGATGTGCCCATCATCGGGTGAAAGGAAGAATTTGGTTAACCTCCACAGAAGAGATATGTGATTTTAATAGTACAATCACATTTAATTCCTACCAACTTTAGCATCAAGAATTAGTAGTGTCTGAGCCCTTGATGGTCAAAGAGGGTGAGATAAGGCTAAAAGTAGTATGATTTGTGTCAGACCAAGGTTCCCTATATGCTTCTCAAATAGGGATATGTAGCATAATCTGACATGGAGGAGAGAAAGAGTTTGTAGTGGGATCCTTTGCCATTGTTGTCAAAGGGGGAGAAAGATATTGTAGTATAATCGGATACTACATGTGTTGATATCAATGTCATAGGGGGAGATTGTTCGCATTGTGTTGTCATTGATGTCAACCAGTATGATAGATTGTTGGTAATGCTATGATTGATGTCAACCGATATAGAAGGATAATCGATATAGGAGAAGAGTTGATGTGTTGTCATTGGTGATCATCAATATGCAGAAGGATGAACCGGTGTGTATTGGTATGCTAGTAATGCAGTTAAGATACCGGTGAGTAAAACGTTGTTGACATAGTGAGGCATACAACCAACATGAAAGATAAGGCATACTGGGTGGCTAATTGTCATGAAGAGGCAAAATGTTATTTGAATCACATCAACACTAGAGGTGAAGTATGGGTAGGCCACCAGACTGCTAATATAAGATTAAATAGTAGGTCTCCCACTGGTTGAATAAGTTGTCATAGGACAGGTGATAGTTTGACAGAGTATGTTGCCTCTGTGTGCTAGATGATATATGGAAAACCACCAGTACATATGTCATGTTGAAGATGTATCCTCTCCTCAGTATAGTCACACTTGTACTAACAGAATGATTCCCTAAGATAGGTAGGTGATTGAATGCAGAGACGGGATGAACAAGTGGAAGATGAGAAAGCCTCTAGAGCATGTGATCAGAAATACACACCGGATAAGAAAGTGAAAACAAGGTGTGCTACTGGGATAGTGAAGGAAGAATGAGGAGTTGAGATGGTCTGTTTGTCACCCTGATGAACTAGTTGAGAGGAAAACCAATTTGATGAAGAAGGATGCTAGTGAGTCTATAGGAATATACATGGTAATACTGGGATGTTGAAGGAAGGTTGATGTAGAATGGTTGGAGTGTGATGAAATGGTATCATCAATGTGTCTCTCTAGAAAGAAGGAAAGTATGTTGTCCACCAATAGACACATCTATCAGAATCTACATTGATGATAGTTGACATGTTATGTCAACTGATGAAACATCAGAGAAGAGACAAGAAAGATAAGGTTCTCACCTAATAAAGAGCAGTGAAGTGTAGACATATGGGTTACACCGAAAGGTTAGAAAAGGTGATGGCAGGAAGGATAATCGTCATGATGGTTAGTGTCGGTAGGGTTAGTGAACTAGTATGGGTGTACCAGTTATGTGTGTGGTAAGTGACCAAGCTGAACCGATAGAGTAGTGTGATGAGGTGGTGAATATGCAAAGGTAGTTGTGATTGTTCGACATTAAATGTTGATTGCGATAATCACGGAGGAGTTGCAGAGGGTACAAATTGATGAAAGATGAATGATAGAGGAAGATCAGGGCTCTACTGGCACCATGATCAATGTCTGATATCCAACTGCAGATTGACCTCGAGAAGGAAACAATGAGATCATAAATGTGTCGACTAATTTGGAGGATAAAGAATAGGGTTAGATTTGCTATTTTTAGCAAATATGCTTTGGATTATGAAAAACATGTTCAGATGCATTCCTCCAATGGAAGTGATTGGTCCAAGGTAGATTGGATCGAATCTGATGAAGATTTGATTGTTGGAAGAAACCCTAACCGCCTGAGATTTGAATTGGCTTTTGGCAATAAATCTAAGTTATAAATAAAGAAGCCAAAATCATTGAAGGTTGGTGCTAAAGAGAAGAAGATAGTGCTAATGTGAAGTGATTGAGAGTTACTTCTACATGTGAGAACAAATCAGTCAAGTACTCAACAAGTATCTAAGAAGAGATTGAGGGTGAGGGATAACCGAGTTGAAGTGTTCAATTGGTAGCAATGTAGAACCAATAGTGTCCATACCAGTAGAGAAAAAGTGAAGGAAGCTATAGAGAAGGCAGACATAGAACTGGGAGAGTGTAGTAACGGTGAAGAGAAGTAAGGAGGAGATCTAGTAGAGTATAAGAAGAGGAGAGGTGTATCGGTAGAGTTTACTGGCAATATAGTAGTAGAGAGAGAGGTGTATTGGTGTAGCAGAGAAGGTGTCTCACCAAAAGAGTGAGGTATATGAAATGGTTACAAGACTCACTTGTAACAGTATAACTAATTTGATATTTGATGTTATCATAGTCATCACTAAGTTGTAGCTTGGTGCAAGGGTTGTAGCTCCTTTGGGTTGTAGCCCATAAATCAGTTAGGGCTTGGTGCTCCTTGGGTTGGTGCCCTAAATCAGGGGTTGTAGGTCCTTGGGTTAGCCCAAAACATTGTAGAAGAGTATCTTTGTGAGGTTGGATTGGAGTAGTAGACTCCAACATCATTTCTCATCGAAGTTTTTCCCATCTTGGGTTTTCCTCATATATGATCATGTTATGAGATGTTCCTTTGTGTGTGATTGTATTTGTATTGGTCTCCCCACTAACCGGCAATTTTTCATTAAGTTAGATCTGATAACTAGTATGCTCACATAGGATAATTATAGTGAAATGTTTAAGAACCACTGATTCACCCCCCTCTCAGTGGTGCATTGTGTCTAACACCCTACAATACAAAAACCTTCACCGAATGATATATCATCTGTTTGCACATAAACTTTCCTTTTATAATGCAGACATAATCATCCATGTAAAAATTACATGAATAAGTCACCTATAAATACAAATCTCAACCTTATTGACAAGGTCGGTTAAACCCTAAACCCATAAATCCATAATAACAAAAATTACATTACACGGTATCACCAAACCAATATTATGATTTACATTACATAGCATGGACCTAAATCAAGTAACCAAACAATTCCATGTGCTAGAAATTTTGCTAAGACCAAAATCCAACACACTTCATCAACCAGCAGAAACCCTTAGTGAAGTAACACAAAAAGTCTAACCGGATCCAAATAGGACCACCATAACAGCATGCCAGCCAATGCAAAGCCACCAAATACCTAGAATATGATCAAGAAGAACCTTCAACATGATAGAAATTGAATCCATAAGCTCAACCAAAATCGTCTAACCAAAACACAAAATATCTCTTACCAGTAAAGCTAACTAGTACCGTGAAATACCATCTGGGAACATAAGTGATAGTTAGGAGAGCACGAAAACATGAATGGACAGAATATAGCAAGCAAATAACCATCCAAAGTAAGCATCCAAAACCAATTCGATAGATATTATCATACCATATCAGAATCATAGCCAAAACCAAGATGATCACCAAGACTAACTGAGATAGGTCCAACCAGGATAGCCTCCAACCAGGATACAGTGTTGACATCAATGACAACATTTAACCAAATCTAGCATATTTTCAACAATATCCCCCTTTGGCATTGATGACAACACTTAATGTGAAAAACATCCAAGTGCCAAGAAATGCCAACAATCTCCCTCAAAGATATGATTGATTTTCACATGAATACCACCTCTCCCCCTTTGACATCAATGACAAAGGATCGATACCAAATCAAAAATATAAACTAAATAGCTGACTACTCTCTCTAAGTAGTAGCATCATCTCATCAATCCAGATCAAATAAAATATCTGATAAGCTTACCAGATTGATGCATTCCTGCATCTCTAAGTCTCTTTTGGAGGGTTGGTGACCTCCAACTGATCTCTAAGATATTTAAAATTTTGTTTAGGCAATGGTTTAGTTAGAATGTCTTCAATCTGCTCCTTAGTAGGCACATAAGCCAATCTAACTTCCTTTGCTTTAACCTTTTCCTTCAAGAAATTGTACCTTATAGAAATGTGTTTTGATTTGGAATGAGATACTAGATTCTTTGACATATCAATAGTAGTAGTATTATCATAGTGAATAACAATAGGCTCATCATAACTTACCCTTATATCTTTTAGCATTTATTTCATCCATAAAATCTAAGTACAGTTGGTAGAAGCAACTACATATTCCTCTTTAGCAGTAGATAATGAAGTACATGATTGTCTATTGCTAAGCCATGAAACAAACTTCTTCCCAAGAAAGAATGCATCACCAGTAGTGCTCTTTCGATAATGCATATCTCTTGCCCAATTAGAATTTGTATATGTACATAATTTGAAGTCATCATTCTTTGAATACCATAACCCAAGATCTATTGTACCTACCAAATACTTCAATATCCTCTTAACAATAATATCATGAGTTTCTCTAGGATCTAACTAAAATTAGAGGCAATACAAACAACATTCATAATATTAGGTCTAGTCTTAGTTAAGTACAACAATCCACCAATCATTGATTTATATCTACTTGGATTCACTTTAGGGTATTCATCATCCTTTGACAATTTGCAACCAGTTATCATAGGAGTATTGACATGTTTGGAATTATCAAGTCCAAGTTTATTAAGTAACTCCTTCACATACTTAGTTTTACAAATGAAAATACCTTTATCAATCTAAGTAATCTGTAAACCTAAAATAAAATTCATCTCACCAATCATAGATATTTCAAATTCATTATTCATATCATCAACAAATTTCATGCATAGACTATCGTCTCCTCCAAAAATGATATCATCCATAAAGATGTCAATGATCAGTATATCATCATGCTCAATTTTGTAATATAGGTTGCTATCAGCATTATATTTTCTAAAACCAATCTTATAAAGATATTTGTTCAATCTAGCATACCATGCCCTAGGGGCTTATTTTAGTCCATATAAAGCTTTCTTCAATCTACAAACCATGTCCTTGTCTTCTGATAAATAAAATCCATTAGTTTGCTCAATGTAGACTTCCTCTTCAATATTTCCATTAAAAAATGCACATTTGACATCCATCTGATATACTTTGTAGTTCTTGTGTTCAACATAAGCAAGAAAATGTCTCAACGCTTCAATTCTTGCAACCAGGGCATAAGTCTCACCACAATCAACTCCTTCTTCCTGTGAATAACCTTGGCAAACCAATATAGCCTTGTTCCTCACAATTTTACCTTCCTCATTCAATTTCTTCCTATAAACCCATTTAGTTCCAATAATGTTCTTGTCTTTAGGTCTAGGAACTAGTTCCCATGTTATTCTTTTAAATCTGATCTAATTCTTCTTCCCTTGCTTTTATCCAATTTTTGTCTTTACTTGCTTCAATAAATAATTTTGATTCAATTTGAGAAATCAAACATACCTCTTCAGTAGCTATCCTTCTCCTAGTCATCACACCTTTTCTTTTATCTCCAATGATTTGATCTTCAGAATGATTTAGTTTCACATACCTGGGAGTCTTTGAATTTTTTTGATTTACTGACTCGTTCTATTGTTCCTCTATCATAGTTGAGTTTTCTGATGTTACTAGAGTGATAGGCTCAAATTATTAGAGTAGCTTCAAGCATTACCGGTTCAGGTCTGATAAATTCATCTTCCAGTCCACAATCATATGATTGAATTTGATTACTGTCATAGTTCATCCACCTTGTCATTCATGCTCTATGTTATCTTATTCAATCTTTTGTTATAACATCTATATGCTTTTGTCTTGGTAGAATAACCCAAAAATATTCCTTCATCACTTCTAGGATCAAATTTTCTCAATGCATCATCTCTTCTAATATAACATTTACTTCCAAAAATTCTGAAATATTTGACAATAGGAGTATGACCAAACCATAATTAATAAGGAGTCTTACCAGTATCACCTTTTATGTGTACTCTATTAAAAGTGTATATAGCTATATTGAATACTTTCCTCCAATAAATAGAAAACAATTTAGCTTCTATCATGATAGTCCTTGTTGCATCCAATATGGTTTTGCTCTTCCTTTCCACCAATCCATTCTGTTGTGGATTCCTAGGTGCAGAAAGTTGTCTTCAAATTCCATTCTTCTCACAAAAGTTGTTGAACTCACCTAGATGTAAAATCGCCACCTTGAATTGATCTCAAACACTTTATCTTCACTCCTATCTTAGTCTCAACCTTAGCTTTAAATATTTTGAATTTCTCAAAAGCTTCAGATTTTTCTTTCAAAAATGCTACCCACATCATTCTAGAATAATCATCAATAAGTAACATAAAGTATCTATCACCTTGAAAAATTTTAGTCCTTGCTAATCCACACAGATCAATATGAATAAGATCAAGAATTTCATTAGATTTATCATGTATGCTTCTAAAATAAGTTTTGACTTTCTTACCCATTTGACATTCTCTACATACTAGATTATGAGGTTTGACAATTTTGGGAAAATCTCTGACAACCTATGTTGAACTGATCTTCACTATGTAATCAAAATTTACATGACTCATCCTCTTATGCCATAACCAGATTTGATCAATCTGAGAAATCAAGCAATATTTCTCACCAGAGTTCAAATGAAAGATGTTTCCATTACTCTGAGTTCTGAAAGCAATTTGCAGTCAAAATCTATTGATGATCTTACATTTCCCATCTTTGAATTGTAAATGAAATCCTTTATCCACCATCTAACATACACTTAAAAGATTATGCTTTAAGCCTTCAACATAATAAACATTATTAGTGTTATTCTTACCATCCAATGATATTGTTCCCTTGCCTTTGATCCTACATGCCTTGTTGTCTCCAAATCTGACTAATCTGCCATCAAATTCTTATAGTGATATAAATTTTCTCTTGTCACCAGTCATGTGATGTGAGCATCCACTATCTATAATCCATTCATCCTTTTCTTCAATTTTAGGAGCTAAAGCTATTTCCTCCGTATGAGTTGCTTCAATGACAGGTTTTGAAGAATCATCCTTAATAACAATTAAAATCTAGTCCTTATCAAAGGAAGCTCTTGTAATGGTGGAAAAATGGTGAATGATAGATCAAGAAGTAAACTACCCTTTCCCTCAAAGAGAGATGAGAATTTTTCTATTGATTACCCTTCAAATACTTTTCACCATGTTACATTAGGAAGAGGAGAGGATAATTCACTAGATTCAATCACTCCACATGAAGATGGTAGATTGAATTCTAAATGAATTGGGAATGTTAAGTTGATCCCCTCTTCCTTGTTTTATAACTTGAGATCAGAATATGGGATGAAGCTATGCACCTAGATCTGGTAGTAATATGTCGAGATGAAGTCACCCTATGAATTGGAGGAAAATTTGCCCAGACCATGGCAAGAATGTACATGGTCCTCTGAAAAATCTGTGAAACGAAAAGGGTTTTTCCGCCTTTGCAAATAGAGCCCGAATTTGAAAGTACAACTGCGCACCTACAACATACACACAAAAAAGAGAGGAAAATGGGTTGGGATTGGAGGTTTGCCTTTAGGTCAAACCCCAGTTTTGGAATTAACCAAGTAATGAGAGAAAGTATTTGCAAGTAGATGTAAATGAAAGACTGATATGTAAATCACTTCAAGGGAGGTTTTAGTACAAATTTTGATAGAAATGCTTGTATGAAATTGTATGTTGAAATCAATGTCCTCTTCAATGGTTGAATCCTTGACTTGAATACAACACCTAGCCTTGAAGGGAGACTTGAGAATTCTCAATGCTGGAAAAGAATGCTTGAAGCTATCCAACTTCAACCTATCCAACTTATGAAAATGAGAGGATGAATGCCCCTTAAATACATGTTAGTGGATCTGAATTTCATCACAGGTTGACATCAGGGGAGTTTCCTGCCCGATGCACAACCAATAATTCATCCCTAGGAAGGGTCTTGCACCAAAATAGGGCAGGGATAGGGGCACCATGCCCTTGTCCAAGGGGGGACAGTGGCACCATGCCCCTATCCTATCCCTTTCTCTAGGGCAGAGTGTGGATGGGGTGATGTAGAGGCCAAGGAAAAAGTTATTTCTGAAAGCTGAGCAATCTTTGGTCTTCAATCAAACTAGAGTTTTTGAACTTGCATGCATGAGGACCCTAATGTAGTAAAAATTTGCTAGGGTCACAATTTTATGACACTACAACTCCATTACAAGTTCCACTCATAGGTTCATCATCATCATCAGTAGCAGCAATACCAAAATCATCATCACCACCATAATAGCATGATTTATCCTTATTCCTTCTGAATCTAGGTCTATTTTGATATTTTGGATTAGGCTTATAACTCTTCACAAATCATTCATGGTTCCTTGCAGCTCTTTTAGGGAGTCTAGAAGAAAAATGACCTATCTTATTCCATGAAAACATTTAAAGGGGACTTTTCCTTCATACTTACTCTGAACTGGTCCTTTAAGAATTCTTCTAGCAATTAGGGCTTCCATCTCTTCAAGTTCTCTTTCTTCTCTTTCAATGTCATCCATATCTTTAGCATACATCTCTTTCCAATCTATTTTTTTTTTACTAGAGGTAGATGCTTTAAATTTAGTCTTAGTTTTAGTAGGACTCTGATCTGCAAGTTCCTTAAGCTCAAAAGAACTCAGTTTCCCATGCAGTATATTTTTGGTAATAGGGGTACTTAACATTGTCTGGAGTTTATTGATTGCAATAGCCTTCATCTTATAAGATGGATGTAGAACTCTCAAAATATTTCACAATATCTCATCCTCACTAATTGATCCACCACAACATTTCATTCCCATAACAATCTCATTTACTCTATCCATGAAAGAACTTATCTTCTCATCTTCTTCCATCTTCAAAGTTTCATACCTTACCTAGAAACCTTCAAGTTTTGCAATTTTCACAGCCTGGTCACCTTCATAAAGAGTTTCAAGATTTGTCCACATCAGCTTTGCATTCTCCAACTCTGTGACATTCAATAACTTTTCATCAGATAGGGCACTTAACAATGCTTCTTTAGCTCTGACATCATTTTCAGCCTTCTTCTGTTCATCAGCAGGTGTTGGTGTTCTAGAATTAGGATCATGAGGTATATACCCTTTCTCCACTGTCTCCCAAGATTAAGCTCCAAGATATTTGAGATGAATCTTCATTTTATCCTTCCATATTTTGTAATTAGTACCATTAAATCTAGGACTCTCCTTCTGAAAGGGGTTGAATGTATAACTAGATGCAGTTGTCATCGGATCTCTTCGAGCGATTAAGCTTCTGCAGAGAGGACCTTGCTCTGATACCAATTGTTAAACAGATCTGATACTTGGAGTAAATAGAGAAGGGGGGGTGGATTAGTTTACTATCAACAATCAGAACTAATGCATATAAACACCATTAAACCAGAGCACAAAGGAGCCAACACAATATTTTAGCATGGAAAACTCGGTAAAGGGAAAAATTATGGTGGGAAACCCTACCCATAATCAAATAATACTTATGCAGAAGTATATGATATTGCAATGGGTATTGCACTTGCAATCAGGCCAACCACCTAGAGCTCACTGCTCATCACAAAAATAAATCTCACTGATTTACAAAAACATTGGAGTACAATCCAGAAAGAATGAACTTTGAATATAGCATCTCCTAATGCTTGATAGAGTTCTAGTTAAGCACAAATGTCTTCCCTAAAATACAAAAACCTTCACTGAATGATATATCACTTGTGCACACATAAACTTTCCTCTGATAAGCAGACATAACCATCCATGTACAAATTACATGAACAAGTCACCTATACATACAAATCATCAATCTTTTTGACAAGGTCGGCTAAACCATAAACCCATAAACCCATAATAACAAAAAATATATTACACGGTATCACAGACCAATATTATGATTTACATTAAATAGCATGGAACTAAATCAATTAACCAAACAATTCAATCTGTTAGAAATTCTACTAAGACCAAAATCCAACATGCTTCACCAATCGGTAGAAACCCTTAGTGAAGTAACATAAAAAGTCTAACTGAATCCAAATAGCACGACCATAATAGCACACCAACCAATGCAAAATCACTAAACACTCAAAATATGATAAGCACCTTCAACATGATAGAAACTGATTTCATAAGCCAGACCAAAATCGTCTGACCAAAACACAAAATATCTCTTACAGTTAAAGCTAATCGATACCAGGAAATACCAATCGGGAACATAAATGATAGTTACTGGAGAACCAAAACATGAACCAACACAATATAGAAAAAAAACAACCATCCAAAGTAATCATTTGAAACCCATTCTAGAAATCTGATCATATCAAATCAGAATCATAGCCAAAACCAAGATGATCACCAAGACTAACTGGGATAGGTCCAACCGGGATACAATGTTGACATCAATGACAACACTTAACCAAATCCACCATATTGCCAATAATAGTTTGTGGCTGCCAAAATCCACTTCTGGCTTGCACTTGATACTAGATTGATAGGGAAAATGAAATTGAGCCCCCATTGTGCAAAAGGTTGATCAACACAAATAGGATGAAGGGGCAGAGCTGCAAATCTTTGTTTGCCTGCAAAGAGTGCACACTCCTTGCACCTCCTAACCCACTTGTGAGCATCACCAAATAGAGAAATCCAATAATATCCTGCCCTTATTATTTTCATATCTTTGGTTCTTGCTAAGAAATGGCCACCTGAGGGCCCATTGCGAAATTCCTCTAGCAACCTATTGGTCTGATCTCTTTGGATGCACCTTAGAAGGATACCATTTAGGTTCCTTTTGAACAAAACCCCATCCACCAAGGCATAGGGAATGGACCGAAACCTAAGATGTCTCCTCTTGGTTCTATAAAAGTAGGGAGAATAGTTGCCATCCTTTAAGAAGGCAGTCATAATCTGGAACCAGTCAGTTTGCATAACATTTCCTTGGTTTTCAACCTGATATTCTTCCTGTAGCAAGAGGGAGACCTCTGTGTTTTTTCTAAAAGATAAATTAAACTTCTCACAGAGTCCTCTTCCCCTTACTAACCTGGTAATCTTGATGTCAAGGTCATAGTCCATGACCTTAGTGATCCATCCAACTCTTTTCTCACCTATGTCCTTGTTGAGAAGGAAATATTTCACATTTGCATGTGGGACTAAGAGTTGAATCTTGTTGTTTGAGAGCATGTGTTTGAACTTTTTTAATGCTCTCATGACTATGATGACTTTCTTTTCCACATAGCTATACCTGAGTTCATAGTCTTTTGAGCCCTCACTAAAAAAGGCTATGGGTTGTTCTAACCCATTTTGATTTAACTCTGTTAGGACATTAGATATAGTTGCATCTCCTCCCAATGTATAAAGGATCAAAACATTCTCATAGTTCAGATTTACTAGGGTAGGAGCCTGAGAAATGGTCCGTTTGATATGATCAAAGCCCTCATTTCCTTCCTTGGTCCATTTGAAGGGAAAATCCTTATTTAGCATGGTTCTGAGAGGCTTAACCAAGGCTACAAGGTTTGGGATAAACCTTTTAAGAAAGTTGGTTCTTCCAAGGAAGCTTTGAAATCCTTTCTTGTGATATGGAAGTGGAAGGGACACAATGGCTTCCACTCTCTCTGGGTGTATGGCTAGACCATCTTTGGATACAATGTGTCCAAGAAGTTTTCCCTTATTAGTGGTAAATACACACTTGCTAGGATTCAAAGACACGCCATACTCTGCACTTTTTGAATACCTTCTAAAGGTGAGCAAAATGGTCTACTACATGCTTGGAGTACACAATAATATCATCTAGATATACAAGTATGAATTCTTCTAATACTCCCTTAAAGGACATATCCAAGGCTCTTTGAAAAGTGGCACCTACATTTGTTAGTCCAAAGGGCATTTTACAATAGGCATAGGTCTCCCACTTAGTAGTAAGTGCAATTTTAAACTGATCTGATACTTGGACTAGGATCTGATTATACCCTGAGTACTCATCCAAGAATGAAAATATTTCTAAGCCACTAACTTTGGCTAAAATTTGTCCCATAGGAGGGAGGTGATAATGATCTTTGAGGGAGGGTCTATTGAGGTCCCTAAAGTCTACACACAATCTAATTTCCTTATTGTTCTTCCTAACTAGAACAAGATTAGCTACCCAAGAAGAATGCTTGATTGGGAAAATAATACTCTATTCTATGAGCTTGGATAGATCCTTTCTCATCAAAGGCTCAATTTGGAGGTTTATAGGTCTTTGCTTTTGTCTAACTTGCTTTGCATTAGGATCTAGTTCTATGGTATGTTGAGCTAAACTAGGGTCAAACCCTTTCAGATCCTCATATGTAAAAGTAAAAATATCTTTATATTCTTGACAAATATTGACAAATGTACCCTGATCACTTTAGGAACATACCTTTCCCAAGTTGAGAGCTCTACCATCAGATATGGGGATTGATTTGTAGTCTCCTTTCTTTGCGGCTAGGTTCATTGCTCTCCCTTTAATATGATCATCAGTGTTGAAGATTGCTTCCAAGGTGATCAATCCCTTGGGCAACTTGTTTGAGCTTAACTGCATAATTTGATCTCCATACTAGTCCTGTAGCATGCCTTGCATTTTGTGTGAGAACTCTTCTTCACCTTGTAGGAAGCCCACAATTTGCGGATCTGATTCGAAGACCTGTCAATGCACTTGGTTATCAGGCACAGCAAGCCTCACCACAAGTCTGATTTGTTGCTCATTCACTGCTGCAACATGAGATAGAATGTCATATTGAGCACCAATTGCTGCTAATCTGTCGACATGTTTATTTTGGTTTCTAGGGACAGTAGAAATATTGAAGACCTCAAAACCTTCAATCAGGTCCCATGCTCTATGCTTGTAGGACTTGAGGAGGTTCTTCTTGGTGGTGCTCTAAGTTCTAATCTGATTTACAACCAACTCATTATCTCCATGCACTTTTAAGGATTTTATCCCTCTCTTTTGTGCCATTTGGAGACCCAAAATCACATCTTCATACTCAACTACATTATTAGTGCAACCAAAATTAAGTCTGAAAGAAAAGTAGCATCTATCCCCTTTAGGAGAAATAAGAAGCACACCGGCCCCTACACCATTATTTTTCCTCAAGCCATCAAAGAACATATCCCACATTCCTTTTATGTCATTATCTTCTTTTGAAAGAATGGGGATAGGGATGTCCTCCTCATGGATATAATAGGTACCTAGGCCTGTATCTTTGATCTCATCAATGGGATCAAACTGAAATGCATTTGCCCAGTCATCAAGTAGGCAATTAGGAACCTCCTCTAATTGAGTTGCAAGATCTCTTATGTGAGGCCTCACCTCGACTCAGTCTGACATTCAGTGGATTTTATATTTAGAATATTATGGATACTTTATTTTGATGCATTTTGAGACTTAGAACTTATATGATTTCGAGATTTGGATAACATTGCTATGTTTTGATGATTTACTTATATCCTTTATGAGATAGAACACTACATGATTGTTAGATAGGATGATATTGCAATGATAGATGTCGTTATTAAATTTGCAGGACTTTACTATGATAACAAAACTATGATGTATGGTTAAGTTTATGTGAATTGGAATGAAATTGCTTATGTGAAATTGCTAGATAAAAGATGTATTTAATATGTGCAGATGAAAATTGTATGCATGTGATGATGTGTATTGTTATTCCTTTGAATTATATTATATGTGGATATTTGAAAGTACTAATGTGTAAATTGAGATGCGCAGGAAATTTACCATGTGACCATGGAAAATTACGGAGAATCAAACCTAGACTTATGTATGTTCGTAAGCCAGGGGTTGTCTATTTGGAGAGACAACACCCCGTTTGTGTTGTATTTTATTCGTAATAGTATATGCTGCATGAGTGTTAAGTGTTATTTAAATTTAATGTGTAAAAACCCACAAGAGATGATTTCATGTTTTATTTTGTAAAAGTGTTTTACTTGTGTCACTTGACACATGTGAGGATTTAAATTTAAATGTTTTTATTTTGTCTCTTGGAGGGAAAGTGTTTAACTATAGTTTTTCTTAAATAATATAATGTGTTATCATAAATACTTTGGGAATATAATCTTTGGAGTGGTCAACATATGTTTGACCCGAAAATAAACTTCAGAGGGGTTTAAAATGGGTTAAATGAACACCTAAGGGTAGTTTAATAGGGTTTCCTAAAGCCCATAATTTATACCTAGGGGTTAGGGGTAATTTTAGGCAAGTTTCTACTTTTAAGTGACCTTTTTGACGCTTTAAAAATTGGCTTTTTTGAGTTATGCCAAATTTGAAAATTAGAAGTTTAAAACTAATTGAGATTTTTTTCCTATTCGAATGAGAGTCTTTTTGCATTCTGCTTTACTTTCCTTTTTGGTTTCTAGAAACTTGTGAGAACTCAGAGAATGAGCTTCTTAAGCAAGAATTGGGAAAAATTGAGGGTAATCACCCACTCTCCATTTTTGGAGACAAGAGAAATTTTGAAAAGAAAATAATAGTTTGGAATAGAAAATTTGACTAAGGGTAGAAGAAGAAGATCCGTGGATTTGGGCAGCTCTTCCTCAAATATTATACTACCATTGGGCAGATTAAGGTTGGTTTGATTATTCTTTAAAATGTCTATTTTCTTGTATGTGTTTGAGAGTATGATTGGTGTAAGAAATCTGTGTTTTGAATGTCTTGTTTTAGAATTTCATTTGGGATTTTTGCATTATGCTTTGTTGTGTTTTGGGAGTTTTCTCAAGACGTCTTACTCTTGGGAGAGAGGAGGATCTTGTGGGTGGTAGCAGTGACAACCCTCGAGTGAGAGACTCTCGTTTGAGAGTGATCACAAGGGATCTTTGTGTGACCCTTGCTGCATGGCCTGTTTGTGCAATGGGGGTCATAAGGAGGGATATAAGGCTAGAATGCCTTTGGGGGGCATAAGGAATAAGGGGTTGAGATTTTTGATATATTTATTGTGCCATGAGGTGGCTACTTGTTTTTCCATACTTGCAGTTCTCCTTAGGGTATTGGTCCACTACCACCCTTAAAAAGGTCATCACCAAAGTGTGGTGCTATGCAGCCAAGTTGGGAGTGTGTCTAAATCTCTGTTTGTGTATTTTTGTCTTCTATGTGATTGCATGTTTGTTACCCGTCTAGGGCTTGGTTCTCCGAGCTCGGGGGAGGCTACCAGTTAGCCTAGGCTGGGAGGTGAGCACTCCGTGGTCATATTTGTGTTTCCATTATGCAGGAATGTCAGGAGAAAAGACTAGGGAGAGTGAAAGGTTTCAGAAGAATATTGTTGAAGAAATCTAAGTTTATTTGCAGTTGTTAGTTTTGTTAGAAGAAATACGCCCTCATTTGTTGAAATGAGAGGCAAGTTGTAAATTTGAAATATAGACATGAGAGTTGGGATTGTTGTAAAAAAAAAAAAGAAACATCCTGTAAATTTTGCAGAATATCTTAGAGTTGTAAAAAGCTTGTTTTATTTCTACTTCTGGTTTTAAAAAAAAAAAGAAAGCTACTTTTGGTTTGCATGCAATAATCATTTTAATATGAAGATTAGTTTTATTTGATTCAGTATTTCCTCTTATCTGTGAAATTTCCTACTTTTTACTTGTAGAAAAATATGAGTAGTATGTTTTGTTAACAATTTAATGAATGTATGCATGTTGTATTAAAGGTGTATAATGCAGATTATTTTTCCTAAAGTAAGATCTAAGATGTATGAACCCTAGAAAATATTAGTTGCAAGAAATGAGATTTTACAATTAATTTTAGGAATAAAATCCTAAGCATACCTCTCTTCTAGTCCCTTATCTTGAGTTTATTAAACTTTAGATTTTTAAGTTTCTATAAAATTTATTGATATCTATGGTTATTTTATTGCAGAAAATAAATTTATAGTTATTTACTTTGTTGATTTCCTTTATATTTATTTACCTTAGACTCCAAAAATATTATGTTTATGCCTTTGATAATATATAGTAAGAAAAAAATCAGAGTGTTAGGAATATATAAATTCCATCTAAATCTTATATTCATAAAGCAAACGACAAAGAAAAAAAAACATTATTCATCTCTGTAATAAAAAAAATAAAAATAAATAAACTTCTTTTACTGTTATTTTGTTATATTCATAATAACAAATATATATATATATATATATATATTTATAAATATAATATATTTCTTTTAAAAAAAAAAATTTAAACAAAAAAAAATGATTAAGCGGAGGATTTCGGCCGAGGGCTGAGCGCACTGTGCAATGCACAGTGGCCGGTGGCCGAGCGCACTGTGCATGGCATAGTGGCCGGCAGCCGAGACCACTGTGTATTGTATAGTGGCCGGCAGACCGAGCTCACTGTGCACTGCACAGTGGCCGGCGGCCATGTGCACTGTGTTATACACAGTGGCCGGCAGCCGAACCCACTGTGCCTTGCACAATGGAGACTTCGGCGGTGCCAACCTCCACCTTCCGCCTCCTCCATGTTTTCGCCTCCTCCTGCGTTCGCTCAACCTGCCATGGCCACCCTGCGTGGTAATGTAGGGTTTTTAAAAAAAAAAAAAAAAATTTAAAAAGAGAAAACCCTAGCTCGGATAGAGCTAGGGTAGAGGGAAAGATAAATAAGTTTAAGGGTTTTTTTTTTTTTTTTTAAAGTCAAAGAAGTAATTTTATAATGAATTATAAATTAGGGTTTTCATGAGTTTAATTTTAAAGTTGTGGAAAAGAAATTTATATTTAAAATTGGTTAGGGTTTTCGTCTTAGATAGACGTGGGAATTTTAATCCCAATTAATTATTTTACTAAATTAACTATTGTGAAGCCTTGATTAAATAAAAAAAGGAAATTAATTCCTTGAAAGCCAAATTTGATTTTGGAAAGATAATTTTTCCTCATTGGATAATGTCGTTTAGAAAATTAAGTTGACACCTAAATCCATTAAATTAATTAATGATTTAAAGAGAAATTTAGACAATATGACTTTATTGGAGATCAATTTTTATCTACGTCTACCAATTTAAATGAGTTTAATAAATTAAACTAACGACTATATTTGATGAGAAAACAAATTAAAAACATTTATTTTTTTTGCAAATGAATTATAATTAAGATCAATACTCAGTTAATATCGGAGTTAGTTCGATTTTTGTTAAGGCCAACATGTTAACACATGTCATGATAGCGAACTTTGTTAATTAACTAGTTGTTTTTAAAAACAAAAAAATCGTTCTATTTTTGCCCTAAATTTTGGGCATGACATCTTACTAAAATTTCTTCTTTCTTCTCATGGAGGGTACAATTCATATTGATAGGACTAGGAGTATAGGGTTATATATGATAATTGGCAATAGGCCTAGCCCTAATGGTTACTTTGGTACCATATCTTGTCATAAACAACATGTGTGACCAATCAGAAGATAGGTAGCCACCTAACTTAGGAGTGAATTCCCTAGATAAACAAATATTGAAATAAGCAGGGAGGTCAATCACTGAGATGTCATACAACACACAACCTGGGATAGCATGCAAGGTTAAATTTAAATCTTTAATGACTGCAATAGTCTAAACTAATGTGCCATCAAGTTGTACCACCCCTCTTGTTATAGGCTCATATTTGATACCTAAGCAATCATCTATTCCCTTAGGCATAACCAAACTACTAGCCCCACTATCTATCATACAATTATGAACAAGTTTATCTCTTATGATTAATGATAGATAAAAGGGGGGAGGCTTACTAATTTTCTTTGTATTCTTTTATTCCAACAGCTGCATTAAACTTGTAGGAATGGAAGAGTTACTTCTTTGATTGGTATCCTCTACAAAATCCATCCCCTTTAGGGCTTTCTGAAGTAGGTCTTTTTGAGATGGGATAACAAGAGCATCCCACATAGATATATTGAGGTTGGCCTTCTTCATCTATTCAACAATGTTAAAGGGGATGAAAACCTTAGTAAAGATCTTGGTGGCAACAGTCCCTACCTATCTGATCTGTTCCACAAAAATCAGCCTCCTAATTCACAAAAGTTGTGTCTCCTTATGGACGACTAGAGAAATTAGCAGGCTATTGTTGTCCTGATGTTGTAAGCTTATTTTGTGCCACCAAGGCCTGAGAGAACTCAACATTTTGACAAGCAGACTAATTGTGTGTCTAGTTGCATAGAGTACACCAATATTGTTCCTGAGCAATATTGTTCTGAACTGGCACTAGTGCCTTTGAGGTACTTGCAGCTAAGGGATTGAAGCTATTCAAGGGCCTAGCATTACTCCATTGGTTCTACCCCTGGAAATTGGATCTTTGTTGCTAATAATTTTGATTTTGTTGCTAGTAGGGCTTATTTCTTTGAAGTTGTTGCATCTTCATAGTTACCAACTCATTGCTAAGTCTTTGCATCAGAGTCCTAAGCTCTGGGAACTCTGATGGTGGCGGGGTAGGTGTAAGTAGATGACTTGCTGATGCCACTAGAATAGAAGCCAAAATTGGTGCAACCTCTAGAAATAAGGGCATTGGAGGCCTAGGGGACAACTTCCCAACCTATATTAAACAATTTTCTGCCCTTATGGTAGTATCATATGCCCTTGGAAGATTATTTCCTCCCATAGATTGAATCATAGTATCAATGTCACTATTCAAAGCCTTAAGAAAATATAAAAAGAAATGGTTTTATGAAGGCTTTACCAATGATGGAATCCTATCCCATGTCTTTTGAAATCTATAATTGAAATCACCCATGAACTCATGGAGTGATATTTTTATTGTATTTAGTTTCTCCATGAGTGACAAATGGTCACTTTTGTCCTTGAAATGTTCGCATAAATTTTCCCCTAGTTCATCCTGGTTATGGATTGTGCCAGGAGTCAAACTTCTATACCATTGAAGGGCTTTCCCTTTGAAAGAGGAGGAAAGACGCCTCACTGCCATGTTGTCTTGTGTAACATAAAAAATGGTGCAAATGCTAGACACATCTTGAATGTGTTCCTCAGGCGTGATAGAGGTTTCTCTAGTCAAACATGGAATAGCCTTCAAGGATGCTACTAGGATATCATTCTTTTGGGCAAGAATTAAAGGACTGTCACCATTAAAAGTGACAAATGCATGTGCTCTTAGCACTTCCATAGAAAATAGGGGTATATTGATGTGAATAGTAGGGCCTCTAGATTGAGAAGGTTTAATAATAGGAGGGGTATATTGAGACCTTAGGGTGTAGGTGATTCTCCTTGAATTCCCCTTGCAGGTGACAAAGAATGCCTACCTCTAGTTCTTCTAGAATTTCAATATGAAAGTTCAGAGTATTGTAAATTACCTCTAGAAGATGCTCTAGTTTGTATTCTTGGCATGTAAGTGGCAGTTGGTCCTCACCAAGAGTTTGAATTTTGTCCTCAAAGTTGCCAAGTGTTTGATTAACTACCTCCAAAGGCTAGAATGCTAAGAGAAACATTGAATCCTTAGCAGATATGTTGTAAGTGCATCCCATCGGGCATGCCAAAAATTATTGTCACAAAAGTTTGCACCTTACAATGATCAACCTTGATCATTAACCTCGTAAAACATGGAAACAATCTCCCAAGTGTGGGACTTATAGAAGTGAGGTTGAGTATCTGAAGAAGGTCACATTCCTCTTCAATCTAAGGTAATATGACCTAATCTAATGATTCAATAGGGAAAAGGGGAATAGAGAAGGGATTCTTGAAAGAAGGGAAACGGTTTGCACCTAGATATAATATGAACTTCCTGCCTATATCTGCATATAACATAAATAAAACCACTTAGAATATGCATAATTTTCTACCTACATCATCTCCCTAAGTATGAGTGAAGGTTGGAATTCTAAAGGATGGCAAGAGGAACAAAAATAATTCTCAAGTGCCACCCGAAGAGGGGAATCAACACAATCACTTATGCAAAGAAAAAAGATGAAGATGCATTCACACAAAAAGGTAAGCATTACATAGATTGTTCAGACTAAAACAAGGCAAGATAAAATGGTTGTATTAATGTAGAGGCAAGGAAAAATTTACAAGTAAAGAGAAACATAGGTTTTCTGCTGAAGAAAACAAAGTAGATCCTTAAAATATTACAAAAATTGCCTTTATAGTGTAGGCATAACTTGATGAATAATAATGAGCAGTAAATGCTCAACAGATACTAAGAGGGGGGGGGGGGGTGCATTAGTATAGACAAAAAATTCTTTCACTAACAACTTAAACAACAAAGATTGCATTAACTGATAAACAACAACACCAATCTAAATCAAGGCAATACCGGTAAATCACAGTGACTGTGAAAGTCATAAACTGGTAACACCATAAAACCTAATATCTCATTTCCACTTCACCCATATGCTTAAAACCTAATATCTCATTTCACTTCACCCATATGCTTAAACAAGTAATACATCAAAAATATAATGACCATTGGATCAACATGTATTATCACTTAACACAAAACACTAAAACATCACATGAAAAAGAATCACACATGACACACTTATTTTTCATGTGGTAACCCAAATGGGAAAAATGACAGTGGGGATGAATACCCACAAGTTTTTCTTGAACTCTTCTGAAGTTTTCTCTATTAGGAGCCTAGTCCAGTTAAAGACTTTACAATAGGTTCTGCTAAGAATCAATCCTACTAGGGATCACCCAATTAAGGGATGGCTAAATGCCCGGTTAAAGGTTACCTCGCAAGAGGATTTGAAGAACTCAATGATTTTGAGTCAACCTATTAAAGGATTTACAAAAATCCTATTAAAGCTACCCGATAAAAGGGATTTTCCAACTGTTGAAATGATTAGAAGTCAACAGGTAATACACTGATCTGATAACAACACTCAATGCTGAGGCAGATCCACTTCAATTCCATTACTAATGCAATCACACTTTGCAGATCTCTACTCACTACTCCGGTCTAGCAAGAATCAAGTATCTCTTCACTTGGATGCACACATAACATTTTCCAACAACTTCAAATGAAAACCATCATCGACCTTATAGACAACAATTAGGACAGTAGCCAAAACCTAAAACCCTAAGCATCTAGGTTAACAATACAGTCGGTCCAATCCTAACCGTTCAATCACATTGCATAGAGTAAAATAGTCTTGAACAAATCTCAAGACATTCTCCATCATCCGTTCTTCACCGCTTCTGGAAGCTGATAACCCATCATATGCTCTCCACTGTTTACTGAGATTTTGCACATTCCCGAGGTGGATAGAATCAATCTTCTTCATACAAGATCCTCGAGAAGATTCTTCACGTGCACAAGGCTAATGTGGCAACATGATCTCATCTTCATTTCAATGCTAACTCATCACAGGATGTCATCAGTCGAATCACACAGACTTGGAATGCATCAACTAAAAACCCCAATACAAACTTTCCATATATCGGTTCACATACCGGTTCACTTTTCATCATACCGGTTCATTCCATCATACTGGTTCACTTGCCAAATCACTTACTTTAATATACTGGTTCATACTTCAATATATTGACATCAATGACAACATACAATATCATGTCATCAAACTCTGCACATATGCCAACAATCTCCCCCTTTGGCATTGATGGCAATATACAAAGATATCTCTACATCTTCACATCTTCTCCCTAATCTCTTCCATACTATATGTCTTCAATACTATAGATATCTTCTCTGCTTCACATCTTCTCCTCCTTTGACAACAATGCCAAAGTGGAGGCATAAACATCCATGATCTACTATGCTGCTCCCCCTAAGGAGTAGCATCCTTCAACACATAAATCATAAAAAGATTTGTCAATATAGTACCTGACTGATGTGGAGCACATACCTTTAGCTCACCTCTTGAAGGGGTAGCACCCCTAATTCACCTCTTAAATAGGTAAATGTAGCCTTCAGTAGAGGCTTGGTCAAAATATCTGCTAACTGCTCCTTACTGGAAACATGTTCCAATACAACCTCTTTGTTTAGAACTTTCTCCCTCAAGAAATGATACTTGAGCTCGAAGTGCTTGGTTCTAGCATGCAATAATAGATTCTTGGAAGTATTAATTGCACTTGTGTTGTCACAAAATATACTCACTGGTTTAGATACAGGGACTTTGAAACCACTTAATACATGCTTTGTCCAAATTGTCTGAGTACAGTTCATAAATACTGCTACATATTCTGCTTCTTTTGTAGACTAAGGGATACAACTCTGCTTTTTGCTCATACATGAGACTAGTCTACCACCAAGAAAGAATGCACCACTGGTTGTGCTCTTTCGGTCGTCCACATTACCAGCCCAATCGACATCAGTAAATACTTTGAGATTGAAATCATTACTATATGGATACCACAATCCATAATCTATAGTTCCCTTCAGATATCTAAGAATCCACTTGACTGCTACCAAGTGGGATTCTCTTTGACTTTTCTGAAAATGTACAGCAATGCCCACTGCATGTACAATGTCTGGTCTACTATGTACTACATAGTACAACTTACCAATCATTGATGAGTAATGTTTCTCATTCACCAATGTTGAGTCATCTTCTTTTGACAATTTACAATCGGTCATCATTGGTGTACGAACCGGTTTGTCTTCTTCCATGCCAAAGGTCTTCAACACCTCTTTGACATACTTGGACTGAGTGATAAAAATACAATCTTTCATTTGTTGAATCTATATTCCAATGAAGAACTTAATCTCTCTGATTAGTGACATCTCAAATTCCTTCTTCATCTCATCTATAAATGCATGGCTCATCTTGTCATCTCCACCAAAAATTATGTCATCAACAAACACTTCACAGATCAGAATTTGATCTCCTTCTGACTTCAAATAGATATTGCTATCTTCACTTGTTCTTTCCAATCCATTCTTCACAAGATGTGAGTGTAAACGTTCATACCATGCTCTAGGTGCTTTCTTCAATCCATACAAGGCTTTATGTAGCCTACACACCATATCAATGTCTTCTGATACGGAAAACCCATCTGATTGCTCTATATACACTTCCTCTTCATGTATTCCATTCAGGAATGCATATTTTACATCTATCTGATACACTTTGAATCCTTTGAAGGCTACATATGCAAGAAGCATTCGAACTCCTTCCAATCTAGCTACTAGAGAAAAGGTTTCTCCATAGTCTTCTCCTTCTTCTTGAGCATATCCATTACATACCAGTCTTGCTTTGTTTCTTACCAATGTCCCATCTTCATTCGGCTTGTTTCTAAAAACCCATTTGGTGCCAATAACATTTTTATGCTCAGGTATGGGTATCAAATACCATGTACCATTCTTTTCTATCTGGTCAAGTTCCTCTTCCATAACATTATTTCAATCTTCATCTTTGTGTGCCCATTTAAATGTTTTAGGCTCAAATTTAGAAAACATGCAAGAATTTTCTCTGACCTTTCTTCTTGTAACTATTCCTGCATCCTTAACCCCTATGATCTGCCTTGGATCATGATGCAGCTTTACATAACTAGGAATGATCTTGGTTGATTCCTCTTGCTTTTACTCTTCATCCTCATCTTCATCTTCATCTTCATTAGCATCTACTGGTGTAGGAGCACTATTACTTGTACTTGGTTGTTTTGCAACCAGTTCCCAGAAGCTTACAACCGATTCATCTACCGCTCACTCACTGTCGGTTACTATTAAAACACTTAAGAGATTTTTCTCTTGGTGGAATACCCTAGGAATATTTCCTCATCACATTTTGCATCAAACTTGCTCTGGTGTTCACTCCTCTTGATATAACACTTGCTACCAAACACTCTAAAGTAGCTTACCACTGGAGTTTTACCAGTCCAATACTCATAAGGAGTTTTATCCTTACCTTTCTTGATGAGTACCTAGTTCATAGCGTAGACTACAGTGCTCACCACTTCTCTCCAAAAAGTGTGAGCAACCTTCCCTTGAATCAACATTGTTCTGGCTGCTTCAACTACAGTCTAGTTGTTCCTTTCTACTAGGCCATTCTACTCTAGAGTCTAAGGGGTAGATAGTTGCCTCTTGATGTCGTTCTCTTCATAGTACTTATTGAATTCTCTAGAGGTGAACTCACCTCCTTGATCAGTTCTAAGGCATTTGATCCTCTTACCACTTTCCTTTTCAACTAGTGCTCTGAAGGCTTTGAACTTTCCAAAAGCTTCAGACTTATCTTTCAAGAATGTGACCCACATCATTCTTGAGCAATCATCGGTAAGAATCATAAAGTACCTATCTCCCTGAACACTCCTAGTTTTCATAGGACCACACAAATTAGTATGCACAAGATCAAGTAAATTATCTGCTATGAAAGATTTACCTTTGAAGGTTGAGGAAGACATTTTCCCTAGTTGACATTCTTTGCACAAAGGATTCTCTAGTTTGTTCAGCACATGCAATCCTCTAACTGCCTTGATCTTACTAGCCTTCACAATATTATCAAAGTTTACATGGTAGAGACTCCTATGCCATATCCAACTATCATCAAACTTAGCCATTAGACACTGACTAATATTTGTATTTAACTGAAATAAGTTACCTTTGGTCTGCATACCGATGGCCATCAGTTCACCACTCTTTCCTTTTATTTTGCATACTCCATCTTTGAATTCCAGAGTGAGTCCTTTATCATTCAGTTGAGCAACACTCAAAAGGTTATGCATGAGACCTTCTACCCAATACACATTATAAGAAATTCTTCTTCCATTTAGAGAGATAGACCCTTTGCCTTTTACCATACAAGGTGCATCATTACCAAATCAGACTACACCTCCATCATACTCTTCTAGAGACAGAAAATTTCTCCGATCACCAGTCATGTGGTGCAAACAACCACTGTCAATAATCCACTCAATGGAATTACCAAAGTAGGAGACAAGAGCCTTCTTGTCTGACACATCTTCCTTAATAGCTACAAACACTATGTCTTCGCTTTCTTCATCTTCTGATTCATCATCAGTGACACCTTCATCAACTACAACAAGACAGTTTCTCCTATTTCCTCCTTTGAACTTTTTGAACCTCTTTGGTGTGTCCTTATTATCACTATTAGGATAGTTTACAACAATGTGTCCTATCCTATTGCAAGAAAAGAATTTCAAAGGGATCTTACCTCTATATTTTCTAGTTCCCTTAGGAATTCTCTTGGCTAGAAGAGCTTCAAATTCCATCAGGATCTCCTCATCATCCATATCCCTACTTTGTCTAGGCTCACAACTGGTACTAGCTTCTTTACCCTTTCTAGATAGTGTAGCAGATGCTCTAAAGGCTGAATCAATCTTCTAAACACTACCATCATAATTGTTTAGCTCATATGTGATCAACTTAGCAATAATAGAATCAAGGGTTACCTTTGTCTTGTCAATAGATCTCAACTCCTGAATAGCAGCAACCCTTATTGCATAGACCGATAATAAGGTTCTCAAAACTTTGCTAACAATGGTGGAATCATCCATTGTACCTCTTGCACTCTTGATGTCTCCAATAATAGTTTTAATCCTTATCCCATATTATTGAATGGTTTCTCCTTCAACCATCTACATGTCTTCAAACTTTCCTCTAAGGCTTTCTTCCTTAGCCTACTTCACATGCTCATCACCACCATAGATAGACTCCAGAGTATCCCATACATCTTTGGGATTGTCTTTCTCCTGAATTTCTCTTCTTTGATAATCAGTGAGAGTATTGATAGGGACAACATAAGTATTCTTAACATAGTTCCAGTGTTGAGCACCCATGCTTTTAATGTATATCTTCATTCTATCCTTCCATATCTTAAAATTGTCTTTGTTGAACTTAGGACCTTCCCTCTTCATCATTAGAATAGAATCTTTTCCTCAAGTGGTTAAGCTTATAACACAGAGGACCTGGAGGACGCTCTGATACCAATTGATGAATAATGATGAACAATGAATACTCAACAGATACTGAGAGAGGGGGATGAATTAGTATAGACAAAAACTTCTTTCACTAACAACTTAAACAACAAAGATTGCACTAATCGGTAAATAGCAACACCGATCTAAATCAAGTCAATACTGGTAAATCACAATGACTGTGAAAGTCATAAACTAGTAACACTTAGATCTTCATAAAACCTAATATCTCATTTCCACTTCACCCATATGCTTAAAACCTAATATCTCATTTCACTTCACCCATATGCTTAAACAAGTAATACATCAAAAATATAATGACCACGGGATCAGCATGCATTACTGCTTAACAGAAAACACTAAAACATCACATGAAAAAGCATCACACATGACACACCTATTTTTCACATGGAAACCCAATTGGGAAAAATCATGGTGGGGATGAATACCCACAAGTTGTTCTTGAACTCTTCTGAAGTTCACTCTGTTAGGAACCTAGTTCGGTTAAAGACTTTACAATAGGTCCTACTAGGAACCGATCCTACTAGGGATTACCCAGTTAAGGGATGGCTAAATACCCGGTTAAAGATTAGAACCCTGTTAAAGGTTACCTCACAAGAGGATTTGAAGAACTCAGTGATTTTGAGTCACCCTGTTAAAGGATTTATAGAAAGCTTGTTAAAGCTTCCCGATAAAGGGATTTTCCAATTATTGAAATGATTAGAAGTCAATAGGTAATACATTGATCTAACAACACTCAATGCCAAGGAAGATCCACTTTATTTCCTTTACTACTACAATCACACTCTGCAGATCTCTACTCACTGCTCTTGTCTGCCAAGAATCAAGTATCTCTTCACTTGGATACACACATAACATTTTCCAACTTCAAATGAAAACCATCATTGACCTTATAGACAATAATTAGGTCGGTAGCTAAAACCTAAAACCCTAAGCATCTAGGTTAACAATACAGTCGGTCCAATCCTGACCGTTCAATCACATTGCATAGAGTAAAATAGTCTTGAACAAATCTCAAGATGTTCTTCATTGTCTATTCTTCACTGCTTCTAGAAGCTGATAACGCATCACACGCTCTCCACCGTTTACTGAGATTTTGCACATTTCTGAGGTGGATAGAATCAATCTTCTTCATACAAGATCCTCAAGAAGATTCTTCACGTGCACAAGGCTGACATGGAAATGTGATCTCATCTTCATTTCAATGCTAACTCATCACAGGATGTCATTGGTTGAATCACGCAGACTTGGAATGCATAAGGCAGAAACCCCGATACAGACTTTCCATATACCGGTTCACATACCGGTTCACTTTTCATCATATTGGTTCATTCCATCACACCGGTTCACACTTCATCATACTAGTTCACTTGCCAGATCACTTACTTCAATATACTGGTTCATACTTTAGCATATTGACATCAATGACAACATACAATATCATGTCATCAAACTCTGCACATATGCCAACATAACTTAGAGTCGACTCAAGATAGAAAACCTATCCCTTACCAGGGTTAGCTTACAAAAAAGGCAGAGGGGAGAATAAAATCTGATTGAATGATCTACTCTATAGCACACAAAATCTCCTCTCTAGGTGTCTAATCATGTGGGTGGAAACAACCTAGCCTACAATTGAAGTAACCCTTGTTGGCAACAACAATGAAGGAAGACTAAGAGGGGGGTGAATTAGTCTTCACTGGATTAATAAACTTAATCATAGATATAGATTGTTAGATTCAATGACAGTCCCAAAGACACTGAGAGGGGGAGTGAATCAGTGTCTAACTTTTTAGTAGAATATTTAAACTTATTTATAACTTTGCATCCCAAAATAGTGTACTGGTAAATAAGAATTATTGCAATAAACATAAATAATAGAGACAACATAGAAACACACCATAACACAAGATATTTAACGAGGAAACCCGGTGTGGGAAAAACTCGGTAGGATTTGTGACCCACAATATTTACTCACTAGCCAATGAATAAATACTACTTACAATAGGGGCCTGCACATGTAGGGAGGCCAACAACCTAGAGCTCATTGCTCAATAAAGAGTCACACTGACTACAAAAGTGGATTATCTAATCCAATACAATGTACTGCTCAAAACAACATCTCTCATGCCAGGTTCAGTATCAGTTTAAGCTCAGTCAATAACCAAAACCTTTGCTGTCAACTATATCACCTTATATAATAAAATTGTCTTCTCACACACATATCATACAACTCTTATCTCTCTCTCATATCAAAATCACCTATAAGATCTCATACATATATGAGTCTTTCACAATATACTATGTCTCCTTACAAAAGATAATTACATTTACAAAACAATTCATATAAGAAAAACTTTATCCCATGTCGGCTGGAGTGTCAGTATGCTTGTTGTTGATGTAATTTGAATGTTGGTTAAGTGCCTATCGGTGCCGGTGTCTATCGGTGTATGAAGTTTGTGATGTCGGACATGTAGAAATCTATTACTGGTGAGTTGCCAGTTGGTTGCCATCAATGACAACATCAACTATTCTCATAAGAGTGTAGAATGTCAACAATCTCCCCCTTTGTCATTGATGGCAACACTCATGAGAAAAATAAAAAATTGTTATCCCAAAACTGAAATCCAAAAAGATGTGCTCCCCCTGAGTAAATGATCTCCTTTGTACATGCATTTTTCTCACCACTACTCCCCCTTTGACGTCAATGACAAAGGATGTCATAAATAATCAAAAGAGTACAAAAATGCTACCTCAAGGTTTGTAATCAGTTGGTTACAATCTGAAACATGTCTGCCAAAATAATATTCAGACTCTACATAAATTTGTTGTTGTGATCTAAAGTTGCCTCAGTTTGCTGGATCATATCGGTGAGATAGTGCATTTGTTGCCCTAGTGATCGCTCTCCTTGGACTGTTGCCTTAGATAATTTAGCTCTCTGAGTAATTAGATTATCCAGCCTCTGACCAAGTTTTTCTTTTAGTTCCCGGGAATTAGACCTTATTCTTGCCTTCTTTTTCTCAAGTTTTTCCAATTTCTCCTCAAAAACTACCATTTCTTGTTCAAAAATTGATATAAGTCTAGATGAACCTATAATATTATATGTAATGTCATCAATTTCTTTCTGTGTCTTCTTGATCTCCTCATAAATATCCTCAGTCAAACAGTGAGGTTTACATGCTTCCCTATATAGCTCCTTATACTCCAAAATTGTAGAATTGATTACCGATAAAGGTGTGTCCACATGATCGGTACATTTCTTTATGGTGTTTTCAAAGAATGTGTTTTTCTCTTTTTCAACTCTCTCCTTTATGGTATCCTCATTTACCTTATCTATAGTTATTACATTATCAGCAATGAATTTGGACAATGTGTCCAATTTACCTAAAGAATCCTTAATATGATCTATCTAACATGTAGGTGCAATCATTTTCAAGGTAGGTAAAGTGTTATCAATTTCCTTAAAAGCCAATGTATTGCAATTAGTTATCCTCTGAATAGAATCCAAAAGTACCTCTCTTATGTTAGTAGGTTTGAATTCACCTGTAGATGTACTTGGTTCAATTGTAGATTTCATCTCAACAGATGTCTGACCAATCACCTTCACTATATCCTATTTATTTCCATCTATTGTATCCATTTTGATTTTATTTTCCTCTGGTGGATCTGTCTATGTTTACACTTCAACCTTTAATGGTTTCTCAGATTGTTTTAGTGTCTCTGTAACTGTTGATTTCTCAGTCTCAACATGAACCTCTGCCTTTGTTTGTTTCTCTAAAAGTTCTACTACCAATTTCTCAGATTCCATTGGCCCTGTGCTAGTACCTTTGTCCTTTGTGGGTTTTTCAGTCTCTGTCGGTTGCTCTGTTTGAGTTGGTATCTCAGTTTCCTGAGAGTCAACTATTTGTGTCAATTTCTCTAAAATCTTGCTATTATAAACATTATTTGTCTTAACCTCTAAAGTATCCTTGTCCACAATAATGTTTACCTCCTGAGTATCCACACTCATTGTAAAGAGTATCTCAGACTCTGAATTAGTATTGTCAAGAGTTATACCTTCAGTATCAATAATCGATGGATCTTCTATCTATATCGGTGGTGTATCCAAAGGTGGCAGTGTAAGATTAACTGTAACCTTTATGTTTGGAATACCACCAACTTTGCCTTCACCCTTGTCCTTGTCTTTCTGATATACTTTGAATGTCTTCTTAGGTCTGCCCCTTTCCTCTTTCTTTTCCTTTTCAACAAATAATATATCCCATTTATCTCCAGTCTCATCAGTAATCTCCTTAGCTCTTCCAACCATCAGGCTTACTTGCCAATGTCCACTAGCAAATACTAACCAGTTAGCTTCAGAAATAAGTTCATCTATCTCTTCTTTGGATTTTATCGGATGAACAACCAAGAGTGCTTCAACTTTCAATTTCTTATCCAATTCCATTACAGATAGCCTTTTGGCTTCTAATCTCATGTATGTCATTTGGTAGCTCATCAACCACTTCTATCAAAAATTTCTTGTAAATATCCAAGTGTAGAAAAATACTTTCCTCAATGGTGTTTCTGTCAGAATCATTAAAATAATTATACCATTTATTCACATTAGATAGATTACCTTCCTTTATAATCTCATTCAATAAATCATCTAGTGAGGGGGTAACCGGTGTCTGATTCTTCTTAGGTGTAAGTTTCTTCTTTGGTTCCCTAACTGCCTGTTGTTTCTTCCTTAGTGTCCTGGTTTTCTTAGGTGAAGGAGAGGATACTGGTGAGGGTTTTCTCTTCCTTTCTACTATTTTAAACTCAAAAACCTTACCACTATCAATTTCAGAGGATGTTACAACCGGTGAAACATGTGCTTCAGGTTGTAGTCCTTCAAGCTCACTTGCTGATATACCACTCATATTCATGAAATTTTCTTTGATTTCTTTCACCTTCTTGGAGGCATCTTTGATAATTTTTTCTCTTATCTTTGTCCTTTTTTGCATAGATACATTACTCTCAATAGTTTCTACATTGCCAAAGAATTTCTTAGATGGCTTCTTGTGACCTATGTCAGGTATCTCCTTGGTAAAGTACAACATTAGGCATACTAGAAGAAAACCAAAATGGAAAGTACCTTTCTTGTCTCCCTTAATCTTCTTTAGGTTGTTAATTAATTCATCCTTAAGCCATTCACACACATCAATATTAACATTATTGTTCACCATTTCATATGCACTGTGAATACATAGGCTAGAAACAAAATTTAGTCTATTTGCATGGGTTTCTTTGTAACCTAGTACCATACTCACATATCTCACATTGATATCCTTAACATCATTCACTCCAAGTGACCTATTATCAGATGTGGCTCCGATTAAATCCATAATTCCTCTATAAGGCATCTTCTTGGTTTTATTAGGTCTACTACCGGTTGAAGGCAAACCAGTATCTGCCTTAATTGCATCATTGATTATCTTGCAAACTGATTCCAACCACATGAACTCTCCATGGACTCTGCTTAATACAAGTCTGACAACTTCCTTTGGACATTTGGGAATGTTCAGAATTTTTACAAAACCTAAATTTTCCACAACCTTATGTTCCAGTTTAATCACACCATGTTCATCAGTAATTACCTTATTAAACATTTTCTTTGACTCCTCAGTCCCTAGGTTTTCTATTTTGCAATGTATGTAAATTATAGGGTCTTATGCAAATTCTACACCCTTTGGTATTTTAAAAAAGGCTCCTACGGAGTCATCTTATATCACAATCTCGAGGATAATCTTGACATTTTCCACAATGGTAGGGTTCAAAATAAACTCTGGAATAGAAGACGCGGAAGCCATTTGAAAGAAAAATACCTCTAAACCATAATTCTGAATGCTTGAAAATCACTTCGTAGCTTTGCCTTAGAATGCCTTTTCTCAATTTTTCTCTCTTTGATCATTTGAATGCTTGGTGAATTAAAAATAAGGGTTTCTTGATGCTTTATAGCCAAAAAGGTTCTTTAAAACTGCATTAAACGCTCGTCAGTTAAGTGAAAACTTAACACACCTACCAGTAAAGCAAAAATGTATCTTCTCACCATCAATTGAGGGTAGAATTCATGATCTTCAACTTGCTGCAATACCCCCTAAGGATTATTCCTCAATTAGATGAAGAATCTCCTACTAGTGGAGGATTATTTTGTTCTACCGGTGTAGATATAGTTTCACCAGTTTTCTGTTCACTCTTCTTAATCCATTGTTTTGAAAATTCTTTCTTTACTTCATCTACCTTTTATTTGCCCTTCAAAATAGATCCTTTGTTGTTCGTCGGTGCATTCTTTCTTCTACAAAATTAGCAATATGTTCAATCTTCTTTCATGCATAACAAGTTGCATTATTCTTCTGAATAGCCTTTCCATATCCTTGATCGGTTTGTGATCTGCAATGATTAGATAAATACCCAAATCTTCCACAAACATTCATTCTGCAATTTTCTGAATTATGACCAACTTTGTTGCATTTGGAACATTGACCGGTGGGTGAGTTTGTATTTTGATTAGCTCTAGATCTACACTGATTTGTTCTATGACCATATTTGATGCAATTGAAACATTTCCCATTGAACTTATAAGCATTAGGTTGTCTTACCAGTTTGTTATGATCTTGATTATTTACAGTATCAGAACTTTTTCCATGTTCAAATCCAAGTCCAATTGTATCTCCATCAGGTTTCTGTCTTTTAAGCATGTCATCAAGTTCTTCTGAACTTTTTTTCAATTTTTCTTTGTGTTTATTTGCAGTAACCAACTTATTTTTGAGAATTCCAACTTGTCTCACAAGCTCAGCTTTATCATGTTGCATGTGAATCAAATTTGTCTTAAGCATATCATTTTCATGACCAAGTCTCAAATTTTCATTTCCTGCATCATTAAGTCTCCCAGTCAAGTCTTCTTCATTCTTCTTCCTGTCTTCAATATCCTTACATAACCTCATAGTCATATCTTGCATTTCATTCTTCATATTATTGTTCTCTTGTCTCAACTTAGTTGCAATGTCTCAAAGAATCTCTTTTTCATCATCATTATTCTGCATCTTCTCATGAAGTTCTTTTCTTTTATTTTGTGCTATAATAAAGTTATCCTGAAGTCCTTTAATGAATTCCTGTGCAATCCTTAGATCATCTTCAAGTTTGATTTTCTTCAATTTTTCTGCATCAAAATCTTCAAGAGCTCCTTCCAACTATTTTGTTAAGTTCTCCATCTGTACTAGTGTCCGAATCTCCCTCAAGCTATTAGGCTTTTGAAAATAGAGGACCAGGCTTTGATACCAATTGTTAGATTCAATGACAGTCCCAAAGACACTGAGAGGGGGGGGGGCGAATCAGTGTCTATCCGGTTAGTACAATATTTAAACTTATTTATAACTTTGCATCCCAAAATAGTGTACTGGTAAATTAGAATTATTGCAATAAACAAAAATAATAGAGACAACAAAGAAACACACTATAACACAAGATATTTAACAAGGAAACCTAGTGTGGGAAAAACCTCAGTGGGATTTGTGACCCACAGTATTTACTCAATAGCCAATGAATAAATACTACTTACAATAAGGGCCTGCACATGCAGGGAGGCTAGCAGCCTAGACCTCACTGCTCAATAAAGAGTCACACTACTACAAAAGTGGATTATCAAATCCAATACAATGTACTACTCAAAACAACATCTCTCATGTTGGGTTCAATACCAGTTTAAGCTCAGTCAATAACCAAAACCTTCGTTGTCAACTACATCACCTTATATAATAAAATTGTCTTCTCGCACACATATCATACAATTCCTATCTCTCTCTCATATCAAAATGACCTATAAGATCTCATACATATATAAGTCTTTTACAATATACCATGTCGGCTTACAAAAGATAATTACATTTACAAAACAAATCATATAAATAAAAATTTATCCTATGTCAGCTAGAGTATCGGTATGCTTGTTGCCGATGTAATCTAAATGCCGATGAAGTGCCTGTCGGTGTTAGTGTCTGCTGGTGTATGAATTTTTTGATGTCGAGCATGTAGAAACCAATTCTCGGTGAGTTGCCAGTTGGTTTCCATCAATGACAACATCAACTATTCTCATAAGAGTGTAGAATGCCAACATAGATCTGATAAATTGCAGCAATAACAAAGATAAGAAAATTGAAAGAACATCACACAAAAACCAAAATTTTGACATGGAAAACCCAGTTAAGGGAAAAACCACAGTGGGAACCTACCCACAATAAGAGGATACTCTACAGTAGTATCTAAAAATATTACAATCGGGAATGCACATGCATTCAGGCATACTACTTAGAGTTCACTATTGAAAAGATATTGACCTGGAAGGCTACAACCCTCAAGGAAGTCTTACTGACTTACAACAAGATTCAGACTACAATTTAGAAGGAATGAACTAAAAAAATAGCATCTCCAAATGCCTGATTACAGTTTTGGTTAAGAACAATGTCTTCTTTGCAACACCAAACTCTACTCAATCACAATGTTGAAGAATAAATCACTTAATCACACATATACCTCTCTCTGATAATGCAGACACAACCTTGATACCCAAACTACATGACAATATCACCTATTTATACAATTCATCAACTTTGACAACAAGCTCGGCTAAACCCTCAACTCTTAATTAAAAAATAACATCACACAATACAAAGATCGACCACCAGACCAATATAATGATATACATGACATAATATGGTCCTAAGCCAAATATCCAAATGCTCATCACTACCAAAAATCATGCCAAGATCAACCGCAACATGCTACACTACTAGGAAAACCACATAACATGAAGAACATCATCGGTTTAGCAAAACCACCAAAAATTGTACAATGATTAGATCACCAAAACAAATAGGACACAATTAGGAAACACTAGTGAGTACGTTGGAATCATCAACAATACATGCACCAACACCACTTATCAAAGCTTCATCGATCAACATCTAAACCTCAATAACAACAACTATCACAAAGAAAAGATAACTTGCGGAGCACCAAATCACAAACCATCTGAAATGAAGATACACAAGAACATCCCAAATAATATCCCAAAATCTCTTATCAAGATCTGATCACACTGGAATATACCGGAGGAAATAATGAATTCTGCAATGCATTGATTAGATAAACAAACTCCAAAACTGGATCATATGATATGATCAATTAGGCTTCCTGGTTCACCAAAACCAATACAAAAGAATATAATGACACTCAAAATACTCCATATATCAAACCATGATCCCAATAAACCAATCTGCAATCACCTAAGCAAGAATATGTTGACATCAATGACAACAACATATCCTAGCAGTAACAATATCCAACAATATCCCCCTTTGGCATTGATGGCAACATATGAATGTGAAAAACAATAAATGAAAAGCAATAAATTATCTTCAACAAACTCCCCCTAAGATCAAGCAGATAAAATAGTTTTTCACATGCTTCTCTCCCCCTTTCACAACAACACCAAAGACAAAATACAAATAACCAAACTCACTTTCCCAAAATAAAACATGAATCTCTCCCCCTAAAATACATAGCCAAACTACTCCACCAAAGGAGCAACACCAACTCACCAATCCAGACAAAGAGATAAGACTGTGAAGTCCACTAGATTGATGCAACTCAATGCATCTAGTTCTCATCAGTAGGGGTGGATACCCCTAACTTGTCTCTCAAATAAACAAATATATATGTAGGCAAAGGCTTAGTGAAAATATCAGCAATTTGTTTCTTTGTAGATACATACTCCAACTTTACTTCCTCTTCACTAACTTTTTTTCTCTCAAGTAATGATATTTGATTAATACATGCTTAGTCTTTGAATGTGTAGACACCTAAAAATGGTCAATGCTTGCGGAGTCATACTTTAACATTTGCGCATTGCCTCATTTTAGGTTTTTGCGTCACATTAACATTTCTCCTATGATTCGCACTTGGTCTTTATCATTTGCGAGCATCGAGTCTTTCTTCCACATTCTTCATTCGTCTCGTTCTCAAATTTGGTCTTGTCGACAACACTCTTCAGTCATGATTTTAATCGATCTTATCCTATTGCATCAATGTGCGTGCTCATTTTTCATCATTTTGGACATCGTCAATCCTAATTAGGGTTTTGTCCTCTTATCAATCTTGTTGTTTTGTCATCAATCCTTATCGTTTTCAATCTTGTCAGTTTGCGATCGATCGTTGTCATGTTCGATCTTGTCATTTTGCGATCGATTTGTCATCAATTGTGGTCATTTTCAATCCTGTCGTCTTGCAATCTATTTTGTCATCGATCCTTGTCCTTTTGTCAAATTTTTCATCTTGCGATCAATTTGTCATCGAACGTTGTCTGTCTCAATTATGTCAATTTGGATCAATTTGTCATTGTTCCTCATCAATTGGCACATTTATCAATCAAATCATTTATTACATTGGTCCTTTGTTAATCAGAATCATGATTGAATCAATTATCTTTCATCAAGACCTAATTGTCATTCTTGCATTGCTAATTCATCTTCTAGGCTTTCATGATTTAATCATTTAACCTTGTTTGTCATTTCCCTCTCTAGGATTAAATAATTATTTATTTATCCTAAGTCTTCTTGTCACAATTAAATGTTCATTTAATTGGCTAATTATTCCTCTTTTTATGAATTAATTAATAAATGAAAAATTATTAATTAATTTTACCTAATTTCTTAATTCCTCTTTTTCTAATTTTCTAATTTTCTAAATTCCTAATTTCATTTCCTCCTATTTCTCTCCTAAATTCATGGGAATGACATAGAAATTTGTCATAATTTGTCATAATTGACAATCAATCAATTTTTGACATAGAAGTTTGTCATAATTTGTCATAAATCAACAAATTTTGCATAGAAAGTGCATAATTTGTCATAAATTTGTCATAATTGACATAATTGATTTGCAATTTCCATTTGAATTGAATCATGCTAATTTGATCATCTCTCCAATTTTTCTATAAATTGGATGAATTTCTTCAATCCCAATCTAATAATGAGAATAATCAGACTATCGAATTTCTAATCAATCACGCTTCAAGTACTCTTGAGCAATCATCTTGTCTACTTGCTTTCAATCATGATCATGCACTAGTAGGTGAGATCCACAACAAAGTTATTTGGAGAAGAAAGAAGGACAATGGAGCCACATGAAGGAAGCATTCAGATCTGCATATGGTTTGCATAATCTTTATATTTTGAATGTTTTGTCTTTATGTCTTTATTGAGTGTGTTTAGGATAGATCATTGCATTTTTAGTTTTGTGATTGAGCTAGATTAGTATTTTGATTTGTTTGTGATGATTTCCGATTTCCTAGCTACAAAATGTTCACAGGATTCTTTGACATGTTAATAGCACTGGAATTATCACAATATATGATATTAGGCTCATCATAGATAACTCTGATATCCTTCAACATTTGCTTCATCCAAACTACCTAAGTGCAGCTACCAGCAATAGCAATGTACTCAGCTTTAGTTGTAGATAAGGATATTGAATCCTATTTCTTGCTAGTCCATGAAATCAATTTCTTACCCAAAAAGAATGCACCATTAGAGGTACGCTTCCAGTCATCAACATCACCAGCCAAATCAAAATCAATGTAAGCATATAACATGAATTCATCATTCCTCAAATACCACAAACTATAATCCATAGTTCCCTTCAAGTATCTTAATATCATCTTCACAACAATGACATGGCTCTCGTTTGGATCAACTTGATATCTAGAAGCCATGCACACAACATGCATAATGTTCGACCTAGTCTAAGTAAGATATTGCACTCCACCAATCATAGACCTGTACAAACTCTGATTATCTTTTGGATAATCATCATTCTTAGATAATTTGCAGCTAGTCATCATAGGAGTTCCAACCGGTTTGGAGTCATCGAATCCAAACTTCTTCAGAAATTCCTTCACATATTTAGTTTGAGATATAAAATACCTTTTCCATTCTGTGGAAACTACAAACCTAAGAAAAATTTCATCTTATGAATCATAGACATCTCAAATTCTTTCTACAAATCACCAAAAAACTTCATGCTCAAGTTATCATCACCTCCAAAAATAATATCATCAACAAATACTTCAACAATCAAGATGTTATCACTTTCAATCTTAAAGTATAGATTACTGTTAGCAGTCCCTTTATTAAATGTCAATTTCAATAAATATTTATCCAATCTAGCATACCAGGCTCTAGGAGCTTGTTTCAAACCATAAAGAGCTTTCTTCAGTTTACATACCATGTCTCTATCATCTGATAATGAAAATCCATCAGGTTTCTCAATGTAAACTTCTTCCTCAAGATCACCATTCAAAAAGGCAGATTTGACATCCATCTGATACACTTTGAATTCTTTGTAAGCAGTATATGCAAGAAAAAGTGGCCACTGGAGCAAATGTCTCCTCATAATCAATTCCTTCTTTCTGTGAATATCCTTTCCATACCAATCTTTCTTTGTTTCTGACAACTTCACTGACTTCATTCAATTTATTCTTGAATACCCATTTAGTACCAATAACATTCTTATCCTTAGGTCTAGGCACAAGTTCCCATGTGTTATTCTTCTCAATCTGATCTAATTCTTCTTCCATAGATCTTATCCAATTTTCATCTTTACAAGCTTCAACAGCATCTTTAGGTTCAATTTTAGAAATCAAACATACTTCTTCAATAGCTAACAACCTTCTAGTCATCACACCTTTATTTTTGTCACCAATAATTTGTTTTTCAAAATGATTCAATCTTACATACCTTGGAGTCTTCTAACTATTCTAATTTTTAGGTTCCTTCACCTCTCCACTGACAGAAGCAGCAGTCGGATCAATAGTCTCTACCGGATAAGTTTCCTTCAATTCTTCAGTCTAAATAGAATTTAGAACAATATGTTGATCATCATCATATCTGCAAGCTCTAATCTCTTTTCCAAGGTTTTCATCCACCTTCACATTTGCACTTTCCACTATCTTCCTCAATCTCTTATTGTAGCATGAGTAGACTTTTCTCTTTGTTGAATATTCCAATAAAATCCCTTCATCACTTCTAGCATCAAACTTTCATATGTCCTCATCTCTCTTGATATAACATTTTTTGCCAATTACTCTAAAATATCTCATAGTGGGAACATGACCAAGCCATAACTCATAATGAGTCTTACTAGTATCACCTTTAATTTGAACTCTATTGAATGTGTAAACAACAGTGCTAAAAAATTTTCTCTAGTAGATCTTCAGAACATTACCTTCAATCAAGATAGTCCTTGCAATATCCAAGATAGACCAAGGCAGATAATTGTCTTCTAATCCCATGCTTCTCACAAATTGAATCAAAATCACTAGAACAAAATTCTCCCCCTCTGTCTAATCTCAAACATTTCACCTTCAATCCTGACTCGGTGTCAACATTTCCTTTGAATATCTTGAATTTGTCTAATGCTTCTAATCTCTCTTTCAAAAAGTCAACTCACATTATCCTGGAATAATCATCAATTAGAAACATAAAATATCTATATCCCTGCACACTTCAAACATTTGTAAGTCCACATAGGTCAGTATGCACAAGATCCAGCAATCCATCAGATGTATACTGCTTGCTTTTGAAAGAAAATCTTGTTTTCTTACCCAACTTACATTCCTTACATATTGTACTAGCAAGCTTAACAATCATAGGAAGATCTCTAATAGCTTGGATATAACTTATCTTAATCATAGAATCAAAACTAACATGACACATCCTCCTATGCCACAACCAACTTTCATCAATCTGAGCAATCAAACAACTTTTCCCACCGACATTCAAATGAGAAATTTTACCTTCAGTCTTAGTTCCAGATGCAATCTCTATACCAAAGGCATTTAGGATTTTGCATTTACCATTATTGAATTCAAATTCATAACCTTTATCAACCATTTGTCCAACACTCAAAAGATTATGCTTCAAACCTTCAACATACACAACATCATGAATATTATGCTTACCATCAAAATAAATAGAACCTCTACCACAGATCACACAAGCTTTGTCATCTCCAAGTCTCACTATTCCACCATCATACCTTTCCATACTCACAAATTTTTTTATCACCGATCATATGATGTGAACAACCACTGTCAATCACCCATTCATCTTTCTCATCAACTTTAGTAGCTAAAGCTTTCTCCTCAATAGTGTAGCTAGTGGAATCAATAGGTACCAGTCCATCTTCCTTAATGGCAAGAAATAAAACTTCATCTCCTTCTGATTCTTCTTTTGTAACTCCTTCATCAATAACATAGTAGTAGTTATTCTGATGCTTATACTTTTGGTTATACTTGTAAGGCTTATCAAACTTCTCATGCTTTGCGTATCTATCATTTCTATCATGCTTATCAGACTTATCATGCCTATCATATTTAGTCATTCTCTCTGGGTACCTAGAAGCAAAATGTCCTACCTTATTGCAAGAAAAACATTTCAAAGGTAGTTTTCCATCATACTTACCAGATCCTTTAGGAAATCTCCGGGCAATCAATGCTTCAAGCTCATCCAATTCTTTTTATTTATCTTCCATGTCTATTCTCTCTCTTCCATATCTAGATATTTTGCATTCTTTAGTTTCATACTTCTTCTTACCAGATACAAACACTCTAAATGATGTCTCAAACTTTCTATGAGATTCACCAAATTCGCTCAGCTCAAATGCAACAATCTTTCCAACCAACATATATTTTGTCACTTTCGTCACACTCTGGATCTCATAAATAGTAGCCATCTTGTGTTTATAAGTAGGAGGCAAAGATCTCAACACTTTAGCAACAATTTCATCTTCTTCAAGGGTTCCACTAGAACATCTGATACCTAGGAGAAGATCATTCACCTTGGCCATAAAGGTATTTATGTTCTCATCTTCTCCCATCTTCAACATCTCATATTTCTCTTTCAAGCTCTACAATTTAGCAACTTTCACTTACTTATCACCTTCATACAAGGTATCAAGCTTCTACTAGATCTCATGTGTGGTTTGAAGACCCATTATATTTGTCATCTCTAAATCAATCAGGGCACTCAACAATGCTTCCTTCACTCTAATGTTATTTTTAGCTTCCTTGGTCTCATCAGCAGTAACCGGTCCATTCTGAGGAACAACATAGACATTATTTATAATTTTCCAGTAATATTCTCCAAGACATCACAAGTTCTCTTCCATCCAATTCTTCCATATAGCATAGTTACTTCCATCAAATCTCAGACTCTCCTTCTTAAAGATAACACTTCCACTTCCAGTTTCTATCCTAGATCTCCTCAAGTGGTTAAGCTTCTTCTGGAGGATCTAGCTCTGATACCAATTGTTGGCAACAACAATGAAGGAAGACTGAGAGGGGGGGTGAATCAATCTTCATCGGATTAAAAAACTTAATGACATATATAGATCTAATAAACTAAAACAATAACAAAGATAAGCAAATTGAAAGTACAACACACAACACCAAGATTTTGACATGGAAAACTTAGTTAAGGAAAAAACCATGATGGAAACCTACCCACAATAGGATGATACTCTAGAGTAGTATGTGAAAATATTATAATGAGGAATGCACATGCATTCAAGCACACTTCCTAGAGCTCATAGCTCAAAAGATAATGACCCGGAAGGATACAACCCTCAGGGAAGTCTCACTGACTTACAAGAAGATTCAGACTACAATCTAGAAGGAATGAACTAAAAGAAAAACATCTCCAAATGCTTGATTAAAGTTATGGTTAAGAACAATGTCTTCTCTACAACACCAAACTCTACTCAATCACAATCCTGGAGGATGAATATCTTGATCGCACATATACTACTCGTTGATAATACAGACACAACCTTGATACCCAAATTACATGACAATATCACCTATTTATACAATTCATCAACCTTGACAACAAGGTCGGCTAAACCCACCTCTCAGTTACAATATAACATCACATGATACAAAGCTCGACCACCAGACCAATATAATAATATACATGACATAATGTGGTTTTAAACCAGATATCCAAACACTCATCACCACCAGAAATCCTGCCAAGATCAACCACAACACGCTACACCACCAGGAAAACCACATAACATGAAGAACATCACTGGTTCAACAAAATCACTAAGAACTCACACAATGATCAATATAGATCACCAGAACAAATAGGAAACAATTAGGAAACACCAACAAGCATGTTAGAATCATCAACAATAGCTGCACCAACACCACTTATCAACTCTTCATCGATCAACATCTTAACATCAAGAATAGAAACTGTCACAAAGAAAAGATAACTTGCAAAGCACCAAATCACGAACCATCTTAAATAGAGATACACAAGACCATCGCAAACAATATCCCAAAATCTTATATCAAGATCTGATCACACCGGAATATATCAGAGAAAATACTGAACTCTGCAAAGCACTGATTAGATAAACAAACTCCAAAGCCAGATCATATGATATGATCAATTAGGCTTCCTAGTTCACCAAAACCAATATAGAAGAATATAATGATACTAAAAATACTCTATACATCAAACCATGATCATAATAAACCAATCTACAATCACTAGAGCAAGAATATGTTGATATCAATGACAACAACATATCCTAGTAGCAACAATGTCCAACAACCCAAACACATAAGCATTATTGGGTACACTCAAGGGAAAAAAGGTCTCTTATTTGCTATGGTGCCCACTCTTGAGCAGACTCTTGTTTCATTTTTGGATTGAACTAGTTAGACCTTTATTTTGTGCGATGGATATGATTTGATTTATGTGATGCATATTGGATATTGATTATGACTATCTATGTTCTCAGTTGATGATTTTGATGATAGATATTTTACATGATCTTATATTATTGATGTTATTGACTGTGCTCATGACTAGTTACAATTTCTAGATGGTTAGTAATGGCATTTTGGTTATCATGTTCTTTGATAGATTTTATGGATCATGCCTCAATTCGGAATGGATATACTAACCCTAGTTTGATTTACTTATGATGCAATGTTTCATGATTTATATGTTCATTGTATGGATACCGTTTGACTGTCTTCATGGGGGATCAACATCACATTACTCATTGCGAGCAGGATGTGTTGTTACGATATCCCTCCACCTACCTGTCCTGTATGTATATATATATGTATATATATATATATATGTATGTATATATATATATGTATATATATATACACATATATATACATACATATATATATACATACATATATATATATACATACATATATATATATATATATACATACATATATATATATGCACATGTATCTTCGCTGTGGTTGCAAGGTTGTGGGTACTAAGACATTCATTCCTCCTGAGCAACCAGGTGCAAGCTCCCCTGGCTTTATAGGTGCTAGTGTGTCTCTTCTCAATGGCAAATATGTGGTTCGGAGGTGTCACCGGTTCCCTACCCACAATCTAGGTCTAGGTTGTCATTGAGTAATTATCATCAGTCTTGGTGAATTTCACCATGTCATGTCGATTGTCATGATTTGTGAGTATGTGCCATGGTGAGTTTAATTATTTAGTTATTTAATTTATTTAAATTGTGATTTATTGACTACAGTAATAGATTAATTATTTAATCTATTTAATCGCAATTTTTTGATTTAGTAATGGATTGATTTTATTTAATTATTGGTGATAAATGATTTATTTCAATTGAGTAATTATTTAATAATAATTTATTATTTTATTAGTAGTAGTGTTATTTTAATTTATTATGATTTAATGAATTTTTATTATTTATTTATTCTCGTGATTGAATTTAAATGAATATTTAATTGAGAATTTATTTAATAATTAATGTCTTTAGTGATTTGATTTATTGAATTATTGAATTATTTCACTTTATTGATTTTATTATTTATTGACGATTTTAACCTTTATTTAATTATCTATTTGTTAATTTTAATTATTTTATTTATCTAATGTTGAAATTTATTTTTTATTTAATTATCATGGGTTGAATGGGGTGTGGCTGAACCAAAACACCCATTCTGATGGGTCTAGAAGTAAATTTGTACACTTGGGACTATGTTATTAATGTAGTGTTTTATCTGATATTAGTATGTGTTTTTAGATTTATCGTAATGTAAGTCCTTGTTGTAGGGCAAGAGAAAAGTTGAGTATACGAATTGCTGAAGCTATTTGGTAACTTTATTTTGTTGTGCGAGTTTATGTACTATGTTGTCCATGAGTTTTAGAAGTTAAATGTTTAGTTCGGCTTTGGTTTTTGAATGAAGCCCATGAGTTACAGCACGGGCCAAGTGTAATGTAAATGTTGCCTAACTTATTATATTGTCTTCTTTTGTGGATGTCATTTTATGTGTTATGTTATGTTGTGTTTTGGTACTAGAGGTTCTCTTGCATGTGTTGTGTTTCAAATTGATTTTAATTTCATTTTTGACGCCATTCCTTGGATGCAAGACTTGTATTGTTATTTGGATATGTCTCATGATGTTTTTCCATGGGAGATAGTTGACTTATGCTGCTGATTTTAAGGACAACAAATGTGAAGACCTTGTTGGGTTTATCTTTATTTGGTTGCAGCTGCATTATGTTTTGATTTACGTATTTCATTGGTCAAGAGGCTCATTTCTCTTGTATATTGAAGTTCAACTTTCATGAGTATGTGTCTATGCATGATTTTACATTGTATGATATTTTATTTCAGATTGACTTATTTAGCTCAGAGACTCTTGTAATGTTGATTGTGGGTCTATGTAAGGGAGTGGGCTCCTATGCGACACTTAGGGATCACAAGAGGTGGACTATCATGAGGTTCCTTGTAAGGATGCATGAAGTTCATACCGCTTGGGTGTAAGGGAGTTTACTTTATTTTTAATTAACTAATAACTAATGAATGAATGGGAATGGGTAGTTAGTCAATTAAATAGATAATAATAGATAGTTCCTCATGAATCAGTCCTAGGGAGGATGTTTTAGGCTAAGTATGAGAAGACCATGGAGATGGCAAGCCAATCTCCCTTGGTCTCTCAATGGTTGATATGGCTTCACATGCCCTTAGGTGAGAGACTTGTGTTTTATACGGCATGTGATGACACTCCCTTGTACACGTGATTTGCTTGTCTTTTACATTCACATTTTTGTCTTGATGTTTTGTTGGCCTCTGGGAGTTACCTTGGTTGTTGATTACATTAGTGTTTGGTCCACGTGTATGGAATTCTTTCTTGGTGTTAGTCCCTTTGGTCTTAAGTATCAACCTAGGAGTAGTGTGTGTTTTGGGACCTAGTGACATCTTCTATCTTGGGTGGTGGTTCCTTGTAGGTTCCACATTGGTCGAGTGGTTGGAGCTTTTTTCCATTGGGTTTTTTCCCTTCTTGATGTTGTGCTTCTTGTGTGTGGACTTGGATCTTTCTTCATAATGGCTATGGATTCTAGGGAGCAGATTTATGTATCATCTTTTATGGTATATGAGATGTACTTGTTATGTAATAGTGTTGGAACAATTTAAAAGTTTGAGAAATATTTGAATCATATGGATTATGTAATAGTAGCATGTAGTGTATCTATGATTATACACTAGACTTAGGAATTCAATGGAGTTCTTTATTTAGTTTGTTATATAATGGTCCATCTGTATCATTGATTTAGGAATGGTTATGCTACTTTTGGATAGCATTGCAATCATGTGAAAAGAGTATAGGCTCTTAGTTGTTTCATCGTTTTGGGACAACATTGTAATCATGTGAAAAAAGTATAGAGTCTTGGTTGTTTCATCTTTGGGATGACATTGTAAACTTGTGTTAAAATTGCCATGCTTATGTTGTAATGTACTTAATAAGTTATATCTTATGTGTTTATAATGGAAATAGTCTTGGGCGGCAAGTTAAACATGTATGCGACACTATCATGGCATGTAATGGATGTATATATAGTTAGATTCATGTTGTAATGGAGAAAAGACGTATTTGTTTACTTTAATCATGTTATATTAAAAACTATGAAAGGAACCTTTGTATGGAATGATGTATGTTCATGTGTATGTAGATGCAATATGGTTAGATGTAGATCATGATTATGAGACTCTAAAAATTATGTAATGACTATTAAACAAGACCTTGTTAAACCAATATTGATAAATGTAGAGAACATGGCATACAACATAAGACATTAGTTAAGCATTATAGAAAATAAATTAGCTAAGTGGCTGGAAACTACAACAAGACTTAGAAGTTTAATTACATTCAGAGATATAAATGATTATAAACTCATGAGTATGGTGGAAGCCAATAAAACAATAAATATGTAGGCAATGCCAATGTTCATAATGTTTTATATATAAGCTAGTATGCATGCATTTTATGAAAGAAATAGATAGAATGGCATATAAGCAATACATTATGTTTGTGGGCAGCAATAGTTCCATTAACATTTTATTAGTATGGTATAGGGGCACCTCATCTACACTCAAATAATTTCCCTAAGGATGATGACTATGATCATTAGAGTGTCTTAGTGTGTCTTGTGTTTCATGTATGCAATAAACCCCACCATGTAAGCCCATGTCACCAATTAGGCAATCTGATAAGCCAATTGGGACAATGTGGTCAATAGGGGTAGTAGATGGTTTAGTTTTGTGTTTGATAGGTTTTTGAAATGTTTTAAGATTTTTTGGTTGATCCATGTGTGTGGATCCTAACCTTAGAAAGTTTGACAATATTTTGTGCAAAATTGCAAAAATTGCAACTTTTGTAAAATGCAACTTTTGAGTCCAAAAGTGCAACTTTTTGAAATACGGTTGGGGGAAGACTTTTAACAGTGCCAACCTACTCCAAATTTGGTTAGAAACCATTCGAGAGTTGTATAAGCCTTTTAGACATGATTCCCAAGGTTGTTGCTATTGCAATTGGAGTTTGTGAAGCAATACAACACAAAATATTGTAATTTTCCCAAAAATTCTGAGTTTGCAGGAGTTGCACATGCCTGTACGGATTGATTTGAACCACACCATCCATGGAGTAGATGGAGTGGTGGAATAGAATTTTTTTGGTGGAGGTATAAGGTCCTAATTATTTCGGAGTAGTAAGAACCTGTCATGCCCAAACTTTTTGGGCCAAAAACACAACTACAATTTTTTTTTTGAACACTTAAATGCATGCATCCTATGCTTAATTAGTTCTTACAACTTAACAAGTTGTTCCAATGAAACCTTAATTGATATTAAAATGGGTTTCTAAAGAGATGATGAAATCAATATTTAACTAGAGGCCTTAGGTTTCGATAAAACTCCTACATGTTAAAATTAGATTACTACTTATGTAACAATTATGAAAACTCCTATTATCAAGCGGATCAATTTACTTTAAAAAGGACAATAATAAATTCACTCAAATGTCCTTTCAATTTTAGCTATGAATTATAATACTTAATTAGATCAACTTCTACTACATAGACATTAATACAAATTACTTGATTTGATAATTATTCATCTAGGTAGAGGTATATCAAGCATTCCCCAATACATTGGTATTGTATCCTCTTCATTTATAACTTAATTAATTCTTAAATCTATTAATTCAATATTAACATGATTTCAATGCATTAATATTAATTATTAGACCAAATAAATTTAAAGTGCCAAACGTTATTATAATATTTAAATTATCAAATAGAAAGTTTCGCTTGGGATAAATAATTTCGCAAGATCAAGCTCATTGACTTATTTTAGAAATGTATCTATATATAATTCCTCCTACAATATCCCCTTAAATTAAACATTTAATAACCTAATTCAAATTCTTCCATAGATATCATTAAAATTTCTAAAAAGTATTTATATAACTTAAATCATATTGCAATATATATTAATCCTCCAATTATTAGGTATTAAATATTTAATACTCAACATTTAAATTACCTCTAGATTTTAAATTTGATCTTTAAATTTTATGAAAACCAATTAATAAACTCCTTTAATACATTTACTTCAAAGAGTACATTATTTCTCTATAAATTAATCACTCCTCAAATTTAATAAATATTGACATTAGAAATATATAAAATTAATCCCCCCCGATCTATTTTAGTCAAAAGTGAAAGGGGTCTAATTATTACTTAAGTGTTCATTTTTTTTTTTTGATCAATAATTGGCTGAAGCCTAAATAGCTTTTGACTGGAGCTATGAACCAGTGAGGACACAATAGGGGGCCCCATCCCCATTACATATCTTTGAATTATTATTACTACTACTATTATTATTATTATTATTATTATTATTATTATTATTATTATGTTTGATTAGATTGACCTCAAGACCTTCCGCATCCTATGGAAGGCCAAGAGTCATAGCTTAGAATTCCACTTCAGATGTCCCTATAGGGAGTTGAACTTGGGTCTCCATAGTGAGAACCCAATGTTTTAACCAATTAAGCTCAACCCCTTGGACATTACTTAAGCGTTCATTAATATTTATTAATAAAATTAAATTAAATAGGTTTTCAACTTAACCTCTTATATATATATATATAAACAATAGGTTAAACAAATCTAAATTTATACCTATTTATACATATATATTTATTTAATAAAATGAACCAACTATACCCATTAAATATTATAATGCAACTTATAAATAAACCCTAAATTAAAAGTTATAATTTAAAAACTATAATTCAAATTCCCTCTCTTATTTTTATATGCAAACCCTAACCCGAATATGGGCTAGTGTTGCATTGATAACTCAATGATGAACGAATAGTACCAAATTGGTACTGAGAGGGGGGGGGTGAACCAGTACAGACAAAATACAGACCTAAACCGGTTCAGCAGCAATTACTCCAAATGACTGGCAAACAGTGACACCGGTTTGAAACAGAGTGCAACCGGTAAAACTCAGAACAACTAAAATAATCATAAACTAGTTACTCACTGAGTTTTCCACTCAACTCAAAACTACACATCATTTCACCCTTATGCATGAATAGGTAATCTATCATCATATCTTCACAATAGCTAGTTCAACATGTTTTAGTGCTAGGCATAAAACACAGAACCATCATATGCTTAATAGGCAATAACAAAGCATCACAAGATAAAAGCATCACATATGACACACATATTTTTCACGTGGAAACCCAACTGGGAAAAACCACGGTGGGGATGAATACCCACAAGCATGTTGTTGAACTCTTTGGAAGTCCACTATGTTAGAAGCCTTGTCTAGTTAAAGACATTACAAAAGGTTCTACTAGGAACCGATCCTGTTAGAGATCACCCAGTTAAGGGATGGCTACAATATCCGGTTAAGGGTTAAACCTGTTAAGGGTACCTTGTTAGAGGATTTCAAGAACTCAATAGCTAAAGGATTTCCAGAGCTCTCTAGCTTTCCAGATCTCAATAACTTTGAGTTACCTTGTTAAGGGATTTACAGTAAGCCGGTTAAGGCTACCCTATTAGGGGATTTTCCAGCTGTTGAGGTGGTTAGAGATCAACAGGTATTACAATGATCTGGTAACAACACTCAATGCCAATGCAGATCCGCTTAAGCTCCTCTTCATCTTCTGCACTTACACTCTGCAGGTATCACTTGTCTCCTCTAGTCTGGCAAGGATCTCATATCCCTTCTCTTGGATACTCACACACAGCTTTTGCCAACAACCTCTGAAAGAATCACAACATCAACCTTATAGGACAACAGACAGGTCAGTAGCATAAACCCTAAACCCTAGACCTGTTAGGTTAAGGAATTCAAACAGTTCAATCCTGACCATTGATCATACTATATTAAATGCAGCAGATCTTGAATAAATCTCAAGACATTCTCCATCGTTCATTATCCACCGATTTCATGGTGGCTGAAAATCCATCACGCATTTTCACCATTTACAAACTTCACACATTCCTGAGGTAGATAGGGATAGTCTTCTTCATGCAAGATCCTTCACGTGCACAAGGATGACGTGGTAACATGATCTATTCTTTGTTATACTACTTACTCATTACACAAAGATCACCAGTTGAGCCATATAGGCTTGAAGCACTTCAACCAAAAACCCTGAAGTTGAGACTACCAACCAGTAGTCATACAATGCTTCCATGTGCTGGTTCCCATAACCATATGTTGATTCACCTTGAACAAGCACACTGCTTCACTTTGGCACAAATGTCGGTTCACAGTGTTATACCGGTTCTCACATATGCCAGTTCATACCTCTTCAACATATTGACATCAATGACAACATACAATGTCATTATGTCCACATACCTGTTCACATAATGCCAACAATGCATTACTAATATATCTTTGTTATTTAAATGCTAACCCTAACCCGAGACTAGGTTAGGGTTGCATTTTGAGCATTTAGAATTGTTTTCTCCTATTCTTTTTTTTTGCTATTACCCTAACCTGAAATGGGGTTAGGGTTTATTATATATATATTTTTTTGAGTGTGTGTGTGTATGTTGTATTTGATGCAGGGTTCGGTGCCCATGAAGGTGGTGGCTGAAATGGAGACAACGGTTGAATGGAGGCAGAGCGGTAGAAAAGGAGGCATGGAGGTCCAGGCTCGCAGTGTGGGGGCTCCTCAAACGCCATTGTGATTACCCACAGTGGTGGCCGTGAGTCATCCACTATGGTTACCCACAGTGGCGGCCCCGTGCTAACCACTATGGTTAACCACAGTGGCAGCCCATGTTGTCCACTGTGTGTAAACATAGTGGCGTCCCATGCCATCCACTATGTTTACCCACAGTGGCGACACCTTCCCATGCCTTCCACTATGTGTAAACATAGTGGTCCGACACCTGTGTCGTCCACTATATGTTAACACAGTGGTTCAGCCTCTAAGGAAAGAATTCTCTCTTTTTTTTTTGTTATATATATATATATATATTTTTTTTTTTTTAAATATTTCCTGAGTTAGATTTTTTATCTCTTTTTTTTTTTTTTACATGCAGGAATAACAAAATAAGGACAACATACAATATATACATCAATTAAATAGATATAGTTTTTTTTGAATGATTTATTTTAACAAGAACATATTGATTCGTAACCTCAATTTATTCCTAATATCAGATATTTAAACTAACCGTTTTCTTTTCAAAATAACTTAGCATAGTGAAGATATTTTGTTCTCATTGTCTAAGGCTAAATACGTATTTTCATTTTCTTTTCTAAACTGCCTTAAAGCAGATAATACCAGAACTAACTTTTAGATTATTTTTCCTAGATTAGTTTCTATAATGTTTAAACAGGAAATAAAAGTGACAATAATAAATATGACTGTAGCAGCATTGCTTTTCTTTTTAACTTCAATTAGATATCTATAGGGAAAAGTAAATTTACATTGTTCTACTTTAGCTTTCTGCTTTTTTTTTGTTTTAAGTAAAAAAATGATAGTAAACAACAACATTTAAATATTACAAGAAAATCACTTAAAGCATTCTCACATCTCTTTCTGCATTTCTTTTTTCTTTTCTTTATATAATTACAGAGATAAAAAGATGAAAGAATTTAGTTAAATGACAGATTTAAATAAAATGCAATTTTCTGATAAATGGCAAATCAAAATAAAAGATAGCAGCATAATACATTTCCTTTCCTTTGCAATTTATACAAAACAGACTTAACCAAATGCATTCTTTCTTTTTTTTTATTCATTTTAAATGATCCTTACATCAATAAAATACATCTTAAGGCATAGTCAATATTACAGATTTCTAAATCATTACAATATCATTACAACAGAAAAACTCCTTCCTTTCCCTTCTTTTCTTTTCAACAAAATAATATTACATTCTTTTTATTTCTACAACTAAAGTAAAATCTGCAACTCCTAGCTTTCTTTTCCAAGCAACCTGCATTCAAAACTTAAGGTTGTGACCATGGGGTGCTCACCTCCTAGCCTAGGCTTACTAGAAGTCACCCCATATCTTGGAGAACCAAGTCCTAGATGGGTTACACTCAAGCAAACACAAGAAAACATGGGAAAAACTCAACAAACACATTCCCATCCCAAGACTGAAACTTCATCACATAATGTGATGTTTACATGGGTGGAAGTGGAGCAAGTACCTTGAGGAGAACTGCAAGATAGTAGATCACCAACCAACTCATGGCAACCAAGAACACAACATAAGTCCAGCAAGATAGTAGTTCACAAGCCCTCTCATGGCAACCAAGAACACATCACAAGTCCATGTTGACCCCACATCCTTATGACCCCCAAGGCATACATACCATAATTCCTCCCCTTATGACCCCCAAATGCATAAACATAACTATGCAGCAAGGGTCACAATACAAACACTTCAGATCACTCTCTTGAAAAGAGCCTCTCAATCAAGGTTGTCAAACACCTTCCACCCCAAGACCATTTTGCCCTCCCAAGCGTAAGATGGCCTTGGATACTCCCAAAAACATAGAAAATACATAACAGAATGGGAGAAGAATCACATAAAAAAATTCACAATTAAAATACAAGGGAAAGAACATCTACATTCAAGCAATCTTCTAAAAGCATATTTTCAACATGTGAAGTAAGAAATGACCCAACCTTGAATCTGCCCAAGGGTTCACTAGGGATAGCTTGGAGAAGAGCAGCCCAATTCCTCCATTTTTTTCTGCAACACTTAGCCAAAATTCCATTCTAACTGGTTTCAAAACTACAAGATATCATCTCCAAAGGTGTTGAGTGGGTGATTAACTCACTTAGTCTCAATCTCTTGCCTAAGAAGGCTCCTCCCACTCATTCCAACCTCTTGGATAGAGTGAGAGGCTCCCATTGGTTGGTCTTCCCTAGGTCTTACACACTCCCTAACCAAGGCACCTCAAGAAGAGGAATGTAATGGGGAAGAGGAATGACACATACCAAGAAGGTTATCTACCCAAGGATGGCACTCCTAAAGATGAAATTCGGCCATCTAGGAAAACCCACTTTTTTGGGAGGTTAAACAAGTCCTAGGGGAAGGACACATGGCCAAATTTGGCCTTCACCCATCGGTACCCCATGAGGCCCAATAAAAATTCTCCAAAACTGACTCTAGGAGTTGGTTTAATCCCTTGAAAGTCCACCTAAAGTTTACCTACGGGTCAACTCTGAGTTGACCCTCCTAATGACTCACTATCCTAGATTTCTTGGAACCGTCAAGGATAAATTGGAAATATATCAATTAAACAAAAATAAATCTCTCAAAAAGGTTACATGCCAATGCCAACACAACATACAACATATGTGTCAAGTGACACCACAAAAGAATTCCACATCACTGATACACACATGGCAATTGTCTCTTGTAGAATTTACACATAAATAATTACAATTTAACACACGTAGTCATTTACATTTATGAATAAGATATGATACATACGGGGTTTTGTCTCTCCAAATAGACAACCCCTAGTTTTACGAACGTACATAGGCCTAGGCTTGATTCTCCATAATGTTTCCATGGTCACATGGATAATTTTCCTGCACATCTCAATTACACATTAGTACTTTCCAATAGCCTCCTATAATATTAACCATATAAATAAGAATACAAATCAATCACTTTGCGTACAATGGAAATCATATAAATTAATTTACCATAAAACAATGCGATTCATATAAAGCAGTTATCACAATCCACTTAAATTCCAACCATTCATAAGGCATGCATCATAATTTCTCACATCATAATAAAGTCCTGCAAATTCAGATATAGTTGGCATACATCATAACAATATTATCAAATTAGTGGATCCTATAGGATCTAAATCCATAACACATCAAAATGTACACCACAAGGTAAAATGCTTCATAGCCTGGTTTAATTACTTTTCTCAGTAATCTATCTATCTAACATAGCTCATCCTATTAAATTTTTGCATTTATTAATACGGTCAACCTTTCTCAACTAAGTTAACTAGAGTTTGATTGGGGAGGGGCTCTACATCCTCCCCCCTAGGGTTTAACTTACTCCTGGAAGTCGCATGACTAGGATACAAAATAGGGACGTATCATTTCCCGCAATTTCACTAGGTTACTCTAACTCTTCTCTTGGCTACTTAGAAAGAGGCAATACTAAAATCATCCTTCTTTTGTAATAGCTTATCTCCTCCATAAGGTACTTACTTGTCATTTTTATTACATTTCACTTCCATCTCAGGTAGGTGTTTACAAAATTCCATCTTTCAACAATTCACATTAATGCACCCTCCAAATCATATCATTAACACACATCAATTCCCAAAACAAAAACAAGGTTACACATAATAGTTTACTTATTAAACTTCTAGGAGTCATACTTTTCTTAGGATTCATTTTAAAATATGTTTATCCCTCTGCAATTCTCATCCATGCATGTTACTTAAGAAATTTAACATCACACTTAAACCAAAATGAATCTACTTATTCTACATCAAGGCACCTCATTAGGGTGTTAATAAAATATTTGTTAAACCATCCTAGGTGCATGATTTCTTCCCACATCAAAAGGAAACAAGGGATAATCAGGTTTAAGTTCTTCAAATCAACCCCTATATAGGGTAGTTTTCTACCACTAGGGCTTACAATGTTAATATTTCTAGGCACCAAGGTTTAAGTTTCATAAGATGCGTTATTCGCAAATCGTAAACACTAAGGTACATAACAATCTCATTCTAAGGGAGTGATGAAAATTAATAATACTTTATTTTAGATATCATCCACGCAATCATCTCCATACACATGCCAAATTTACCAGTCTGCAATTATCATCACTTTCGTAATTCATTAGGTCTAGATCACACATTTTGTTGTTATGAATTTTCCCTTTCAGATTACTCGCAATTAATTTTATTTAGGGGGATATTCCTTCCTTCATCTTAATTTGATATAACATTCTTTGTTAATTCTTTATGCCTAATTTCACTCCTTGCGGTATTCTCCCTTGACACACTATCAGTGGTTCAACGAACACGATAGACATTACACAAAACACATCACTAGGGATAGCTATATCAACCAACAAAATGACCACTTAACACTTTTAAAAAGATCAAAATAAACATTACTTTTGCCAAGTCCAATCAAAAGAAGAAAAATGTCAGCAATTGAAAGATGTTAAAATTAGCAACATGGCAAGTGCCATAGCTCCAATAAAAGAAACATAAATTTAGTGGTCCTTTTATCATAAAAGAAAAAATATATAAATGAAAGTACTAGCCCCTAGGTCACAATATACTATTCAAAGGAAGTCGAAAACATTGTCGAATCAAAAATCGAAACAAGATGGCCATATTAGCCATGCTATAGGGAGTAACCGCAACACATCACCCAAGATCACACGTCCTAAGTGTGTTAGGAAGTGTTTATCAGACTCTTAAGGTTCTTAGATTATCTATATTTCTTTATTATTTATGAAATATCTTATACACAAAAGATTTCAATTGTTTTAAAGATCATGTTCCATTTTAACCGCCATGTGACTGCTCTCACAAGCAATACTTTCCAATATAATCCGTTATCTAATTGGGGTTATTAACCTCCATAATTATATTCTAATAGTTGATTGCACTAACTTAACCATTCTCTGTTCATTCTATTGGAACTATTTAAAATTGAGTCAAAGTTTATAGGCCTATTTCAAAATTTTGCTCTGCATGTCAGAAAAGTACCTGAATGAGTCAATTTGAATGGCCTAGTTTGCAAGAGGGCAAAATGGAGCTGGTTGATTTTCAGAGGGTAAGGCTCAGGATTCATGTCCCACACATTTCATTTGGCCTATGCAGTGATATGCAACTTTCAGATTTCAGTTTGGATAAGTTTATGAGGTACCCATTTTGAGGGGTGAGCTGGAAGTGCATTTTAGGCACAAATGTAGATTTTATTGAGTAGCCTTCTTTGAGCGATTACATCTTTTGCCCTATTGATTGTCATGATGAATTTCAAAATGTATTCAATTGTATGCATAAATGTGAGTTATCCTACAAAATTTCAAGTCTTAACGAATCCATTTTCTTAGTTTTCAAAGCCAAATCCGTTTGCAGTTTGTGTGTTTTGGCTAGTCCCTGTTTCGATAGCTAGTCGGAGCCCCGTTTTGCACAAGTGTAAAAGTTGCCTCACTAAGAGTCATGTCAGAACATTTGTTCTAGGTTAATGCTGGTATAAATGATGAGCTACGTTTCAAATTTCAAGCCTCAGTCAATCTGTTTGATCGGTTTTCAAAAGGATTCATTTAGCTATCATTTTCAGTCTTCTGCACTTTCAGTGATATATCAGTTAATGTAGCCATTTTTGTGAGTGTGCCATTTGCACCCTGTCAGTCTGGTGATCAAAATGAGAATTCTAAGTTTTAATATGTACTTAAAGGTACCTGTGTTTCAAATTTGAGGTCCTACGGAGATCGTTTGATATTTTTGAGAAAGGCATCATGTGTTGCGAGAACATTGACTTCATTAGGTCCGCAGTGTCGACAAAGCCAGTTTGTCATTTTTGCCAATTAATATCTCTTCACTCGGGACTCGTCTTGAGAAACCGTTTGGTAGATTTCATGCTTGCATATCAGAGTACATTCCTATCAGATGCCGAGCTCTCGAAAGGTGTTTTGACAGGTTTGAAAATTACGTCTTTGCGATTAAATGCAAAAATGTGGCGTAATCGCCTGAAGGTTGCAAAATTCAGTCCGATGATCCAAAAACGATGCCGATCATTTCTAGAGGTATGTTTGAGGTCCATGAAGATATTCCAAAGGCCAGTAGCTTGAAAACAAAAAATTTTTTAGTCAGACCCACTTTGGGTCCTGACCTGGCCCATGCTTGTGCACTAATTTTTGTGGTGAATTGTTCAATTTTAATGGTATGCAATCTCCCTTTTGAAAAATGATGATGCTAAAGAAATTTGCAGATTAGATGTGTGTTAGTCTAATCATTGTAAAGAGAAGACAATGATGGTATGCCTTTGACGAGAAAATTGGGAATTTTATGTATTCGTAATTACCAGAATATGCATAATTGAGGTAGCCTCTTCTTTTTATTTCACGCCATCATATAGAGTGACACAGAGGACACAAAGTGGAGTCTCTGGAATACTATTCATACTTAATGAACCAACTAATGTTATGGTTCCAAAATGGTTGGATTTTGTTGTGCTCGATCAGGCAAGACAAGTTATTGCCAACCAGAGATCTGCCTCCACGTCTATGGTGAGTTTGGAGAGGTAAAGTGTGGAGTGGGCATTCTATTTTATAAACAATCAACCAAATTCTTTTTAAGAAGATGGGTTTCCTACTGAGAAACAAAGAACCTAAGACTTTGCATGAAGCTTTTAACATAGCTAGAGATATGGAAAATAACTTGAAATTTGGGATAGCTAAGAGGTTTGTGTCTAATGTTGTTTCATGCCAAAGTACCTTCAATGATGAAATACCATGTGAAGTTGAGAAAATCATTCCGTGTCTAGGTGCATCAAGCTCCATAGTTCCGAATGGTTTTGTTGATGCATGTTTTAGATTTGAATGAGAGTCAAGATCCTTTGTTGTTAATGCTAGTCTCCTCTCACAGTAATGATGGAATGATTAGAGGGAAGTGTTGTGAAAATGTTGATATAGAGGTAGATATATACAAGGGATATGTACCATTTGATTTGTATGCCGGTTATGCTGATTATGTGGTTGCCAACTACCAAGTGAATCATGCATCTCTCCAGGATAATATTAATGAAAATAATGATGGTGCTAATCATCAATCTTTACATGCTGCTGATGTATTTGATGTTGAAATACCAAATACAGAGGGATTATTAGGTGTTGTTGTTTGTGCAAGTGAAAATGTGCAATATGATGAAAATCAGAATTGTTTGGTGCAAACAATAGTTGATCCTCATTCAGATATTGATAATCTTAATTGTGTTGAGGATGAAGTAAATCTATTTTCAGATTTCACTTCAGATTTCACTTCTTGTAATCATGTTGATAATCTTTCTATTTTCAAAGCTATGCACAAAGTTAATTCAGAAAATTGTAATGATACACATGATTATGATGAAGATATAGCACACATGGATGGACAAATTTTTACGAAATCTCACATGGAACAACAAAGTGCAATGCAAGTCCAGAAGATTGCAAAACTTAAGAAAGCTCTTGAAGTTGTGGACAAGAAGGTTCAAATGTTGGAGAGCCTTCGAGCTATTGATGAAGACCTTCTGAAATATAGTGAAGAGGATTCTTCGGAAAAGGATTGTGAACTGAATGCTTGTATACTTGATGAACAACATGCTGATCTAACAGATGGTTCTATGACAGAAAATTTTAGTGAACATGCTGAAAACTCATCTGATGAAGTAAATTGCAGCGATGTTCATTTTCATTCTTTGGCTGATGACGAGTGTTCTATTGGTGAAGAAGATCAATTGTGGCAAGATAAGTATGATTATCTTGATTTTCAGAATGATGGTCATAGGATAAAATCTTATGAATGTGAAACATGGAACACTGAGGATTGTTCTAGCCAAGTGACAATTTCTTCTTTGCTTGATGAAGATGATTATGATGATCAGATGGATGGTGTCTTTAGCAATTTTACTAATGCTTTATTCAATGCTGGTATAGATACGGACCAGCCACTTCAGTGTCATAATGTTCATAAAGGGATTGTCCATTTGGTTTCTAACCCTTTGTATGAAGAAATGATTAGCTAGATGTTGTAAATGATAAACCAGTCCATAATACTGATGAAATTTTGAATAGCAATAGCATAGGTTGTGAAAATTTATTTCATGATGAAGGTAAGAGGCATGGGTTGTGTGGTGATCATTTAAAACCACAAATGAAAGTGTTTCAGGTGGATGTAAGCCTGAAAGAGAAAGAGTTAGCTGAGGATTTGCTTCAGCCAGAGGTATGCATTCTTTTCCATGAATGGGATGTTGAGAATGCAAAGGTTTTCAATTTGGTAAGCAAGGATAGTATGAGGTGTGATCAGCGTAGTGAAGTATCACATTCGGATGGTAATGTTCATGTTCCTTGTTTGCATCAGTTGGTTAGTATTGCCCCTCATTCTATAAATTTAAATGGTAATAAGGCATGTGCTGATAGAAATTACAATGTTGAAAATGAATGTTTTACCTTTCAAGTTCAGCATGATGATGTCCTTGCAAAAGATAGAATTGATTGGGATAGTGAGATGTATGGTATCTTGTGGGAAGGCCTCTATGGTGAATTGTCTCATGTTTTTACTTGTGTTGAAGTAGTGTGTGATTACAAAGTTCAGAATCAGACAAGAGGTATGCACACTAGCTATTTCAGTAATGAGACAAAAGAGGTGGATTATAAAAGCTATGCTCAGTTGTTATTGAAAGGTGCCTTTGTTTGGATCATAACATCGGGTGATGAGAATCAGATTTTTGACAGAGGTAAATGCTAAGATTGTTTGAGCAGCTTATATTTAGTTTTAAGCATGTTTTTATCTCTTGTACAGTTGCTTTGCTTCAGTTGTGTGGTTTTCAATAAAGTGCCTTGCTGTTTGGGTTGAATAAGGAAGCCTTGTTTTTAAGAAGAGAAGAATGATCTGTTTTGGGTGGTCTACTTAACCATTGATTCTAAATTCTTGTGTTGATCTTGTAATCAACCATCCCCAGTTAGAGCCACTATTGGGACTATTTAAAATTGAGTCAAAGTTTATAGGCGTATTTCAAAATTTTGCTCTGCATGTCAAAAAAGTACCTGAATGAGTCAATTTGAATGGCCTAGTTTGCGAGAGGGCAAAATGGAGCCGGTTGATTTTCAGAGGGTAAGGCTTGGGATTCATGTCCCACACCTTTCATTTGGCCTATCCAATGATGTGCAACTTTTATATTTCAGTTTGGATAATTTTATGAGGTACTCATTTTGAGGGGTGAGTTGGAAGTGCATTTTAGGCGCAAATGCAGATTTTATTGAGTAGCCTTCTTCGAGCGATTACATCTTTTGCCTTGTTGATTTTCATAATGAATTTCAAAATGTATTCAATAATATGCATAAATATGAGTTAGCCTGCAAAATTTCAAGTCTTAACGAATCCATTTGCTCAGTTTTCAAAGCCAAATCCATTTGCAGTTTGTGTGTTTTTTCTAGTCCCTATTTCGATAGCTAGTCGGAGCCCTATTTTGCACAAGTGTAAAAGTTGCCTCATTAAGAATCATGTCAGAACGTTTGTTCTAGGTTAATGTTGGTATAAATGATGAGCTACATTTTAAATTTCAAGCCTCAGTCAATCCGTTTGATCGGTTTTCAAAAGGATTCATTTAGCTATCATTTTCAGTCTTCTGCACTTTTAGTGATATATCAGTTAATGTAGCCATTTTTGTGAGCATGCTGTTTGCATCCTATTAGTCTGGTGATTGAACTAAGAATTCTAAGTTTTAATATGTACTTAAAGGTACCCGTGTTTCAAATTTGAGGGCCTACGGAGGTCGTTTGATATTTTTGAGAAAGGTGTCATGTGTTGCCAGAACATTGACTTCATCAGGTATGTAGTGTCGACAAAGCCAGTTTGTCATTTTTGCCAATTATTATCTCTTCGTTCGGGACTCATCTTGAGAAACCATTTGGTATATTTCATGCTTGCATATCAGAGTGCATGCCTGTCAGATGGCAAGCTCCAGAAAGGTGTTTTGATAGGTTCGAAAATTACGTCTTCGCGATTAAATGCGAAAATGTGGCGTAATCGCCTGAAGGTTGCAAAATCCAGTCTGATGATCTGAAAATGATGCCGATCATTTCCAGAGGTATGTTTGAGGTCTGTGAAGATATTCCAGAGGCCAGTAGCTTGAAAACAAAAATTTTTTTAGTCGGACCCACTTTGGGGCCCGACCTGGCCCATGCTTGTGCACTAATTTTTGTGGTGAATTGTTCAGTTTTCATGGTATGCAATCTCCCTTTTGACAAGTGATGATGCTAAAGAAAGTTGCAGATTAGATGTTTGTTAGTCTAATCATTGTAAAGAGAAGACAATAATGGTATGCCTTTGACGAGAAAATTTTATGTATTCCTAATTACCAGAATATGCATAATTGAGGTAGCCTCTTCTTTTTATTTCATGCCATCATATAGAGTGACACAGAGGACACAAAGTGGAGTCTCTGGAATACTATTCATAATTAATGAACCAGCTAATGTTATGGTTCCAAAATGGTTGGATTTTGGTGTGCTCGATCAGGCAAGACAAGTTATTGCCAGCCAGAGATCTCCCTCCACGTCTATGGTGAGTTTGGAGAGGTAAAGTGTGGAGTGGGAATTCTATTTTATAAACAATCAACCAAATTCCTTGGTAGATCACGTGGAGATTGGAGGAGAAGCATAGCAGCCACGTGGTGTTTGAAGGAGCTTCCAAAGCTCACGTGAATATGAGGAAGGGGTTGCAGGAAGATTGCAAGAGCAGGTTTGAAAACATAGCTAATACAATTGGTTGGCATAAAGCCCAGACAATTCCTCCCCCCAGCGATGGTTTATTCACAGCAAACACCAATGCAATATTGGCAATCTTATATGCCATTCTCCTCCCCCACGTGAGCAGAGACATTGGTGTCTGAGGAGCAACAAGGATCAAGGTTACTTGGCAAATTAAATAAGAATGCAGCCCCTGTGTGGAATGGAATTGGGAGCCTTAGAAGGAGTTTCCAATGCAATTTCCATTGGCAGATTTGCCCAGATTAATGTAGTCTTCCATATGCAGCGTTTGGAGAAGAGGGAACATGAAATGTTTTCAAAAAATGCAAACAGTAAAGCCCACGCTCCACGTGACTTGTGAAAGAGACCATTTTTTAAACTTTCAAAGAAAATTTAATGGGTTAGTGAATAGCCAAACTCCCTCCTCCCACGTGACTGGTAAAAAAGGAATTTTAAAACTTCAAGCAATTGCGTGGAGAATGGAGGGGTTGCAGTCAAAAGCAAGCAAAATGATGTTTTCCCAAATTTAATTAATGCCAATAACTCCTCCTGTGTAGCATGGGTGGTTTGAGGAAGATTGAAGATTTTCAAACAATGCAAAAAAATTTCAATCAAATGCACAGAAAACACCATTAAAGTCGCAGGGAAAACCTTCAAAATGTAGTTTTTGGGCATAAGCTTTATCCCACATTCTCTGTGGAAGGGACGTTGTTAATGTTTATATGCAATTCTCTAAACTACTAATATGTCTAAGCCATAAAGGCTTTTGACGGACGGTGCCTATGGGCACCCAAGGTGGGTCCACGTGCAAGTAGGGATCCTGAGGTGATGGAGGAGGTGATTGAACAGCGACCAGGTGGACCCCATGTAGGCACGCTTCTCGAGGTAGATAGGCAAAATTTTGCAGAGAAGGGCTGACTTAACCAATGAGCAAGTTCGAGATGGATCAATGGTCGGCACAACTTCACAGGGTGGAGATGCTCGCCAGTTAAGCCCTGCGAAATGGCGAAACGCGAAATGGCAAAAATGGCTGAAATGCAGTAGGTTCACCGGTGAGCATGTTAGATGGAGATCGACGGCCTGCACGGTTTCACGAAGGAAAGATGTACAAAAGTTAGAGCCTGTGAAATGGCAAAAGTCAGGTGGATAGACAGATGGCGTGTACAGTCAGATGTCCAGCAGGTGGACCTGATGAGGTGGCGCAAAGGTGGCACCTAGGTGGCGATGATGTGGCACTGAGTTGGTGTACATATGGTGGCCAAGTGGTAGTGACAAAGCGGATGACGTGGTAGTGATGAGGTGTCATCCTAGGTGGCGTCTAGTGGACCCCATCGACCAATCGGAGGCCACCACATGGCAAAGCGTCAGAGCATGATCAGAGCCAAAAATCAAATTTAAAATCAGTTAATGATATAGTTTCAACTATGTCAAAATTCAAAAATTTAAATGATTGAGCACAAATGGGAATTTAATTCACCCAGGGCTCATTTTTTGAGCAAAGTATGAAGTGTTATATATTTTTGGAAAGCTTCTAGAATGTGGAATCCGATTATGGAGTTAATTCTAGCAAAGATCAGATTTTTTGGAAGCAGTTTGCTCAAGAATGAAATTCAGTTAGAAGGAGGGACACTTGGCATGTTCTATTTGAAACTTTCTTTTTTCCCTCTCCTTCTTATTCCCAATTCTTCTCAGTGGTAAAGGTTCTAGAAATTTGGAAAATGCTCCAGATTTGATGGCTTCCACTTTCTGAATATCATGACCCAGATTTGTGAATGCTTCTGTTTGGTTTCAGGGTACAGAGATTGTAGTGCATTGTTGTAAATGTGATTTTAGTTGCAGGTCATGCTTGTGTTAGGCATGAGTAAATTCCTCATAGTATTGTCTCTAGGTATGCACTTTATTATCATAAATTGAATCCTCAAGGAGGATGAAGATTTGTCAATTTTAAGGAAATTGTGTGACTATTCATAGGTATCCTTCAAGGAAGGTTTTAAACTCTGTAGTCAGTCATAAATGATGAAATATGTTTTCAGATCTGATAAATTCATGAATGAATCAAATAATGCATTAATATAAGGTATTGGTGCATGAATATCTTGTTTAAGGAAAACAAACTTGCATCTATGGTTCATATTTGTAGTTCTGTCTGTGACTCTGTTGCCCAATGAACAAGGCACTGGTCTGTGCAAGTTTGGGGATGTTTTCAGATTAAACAAATTAAAAGATAAATCTATTTCCCTTTATGTTTAGGGGTGTGTGTTCCATTCTTTCCAAGCTCTATTTTATCTGGTTGTTTGTACAGATCTAGCCAATCTGTAGTGTTCCCTAACCTGTTGAGCTTGTGAAATGATCTATCTGTTTAGTGTTGATGCAGTTATGTGTTTGTAATTGTTGTATTCAAAGAATCAAAGGTATACCCACCTAGGTTTTGCAGAGCCTGAAGAGTAGAAGGATTCATATCCTTGTCATGTTGTCCAAGCCCTGATGTGTTTCATACACTAAAATTGGCCATTTCATAGAAGGATTGCAGGTATACTTGGGTTATCACTTTTGGTGAACAACACATTCTTCTTAGACTTCCATTAAATATATTAATATGTTAAACCTTGGTTCAATGTTAGGTGGTAACTCATGTACCAACACTTTCATGTCTTACTTACACACGCAGTTGCTAATTCGGTACAAAATTGTCACTTGTATACTTAGAACAACTTAGTGTTTGTAAAATGTAATCATATAATTTTACTAGGGACATCATTTGTTTTCTTAGCACTTTATGCTAGCTCCTTGTATTTTCACCTCTAACATTCACTTGACTTCGTTAAGTAGGAGCTTGTTGCCAAATTACTAGCACTTATGGTTAAGAACCATTTGGGGTGGAATAATTGTCAAGTAAAATCAATAACGGTTGACAACTAATTCCTACCCATGCATTTCATGACATGTTTCAAACCATGTGGAGAGTTGAATTATTCTCTCCTACTTCACTTATGCAACTTATGAATGCAAGGGGGTGTGCACTCGAGATGTGACCAACACCCACCTTATTAATTGAAAATTTGGTAAAAAGTGGTTATCTCTTTCCATATTACTTATTTATATTTATTTACTAGCCAATTTCGGCACATCACAACTTATGATTTCCTTCAATCTACACAAAACACCTTATCATCATAATATCTTGTTACCCAATTACGGTGTAATATTTAAGGTGTCCAATAGTTATCAATGTCTTAAGACTCCCATAATTTCTAAGTTCTCGCTTAGCTAACAACATAATTCGGCTCCTTATCATTATTCTCATAAAATATTATATACTACCAACTGATTTTGATTTGAACTTTGGTATTATAATATTGCTATACTATCTTTCCCTAAGCCCCTTTCCATCTGCATGTTGCTTCATCCATACTTAATTTTTTTGCATACTTTCTCCCTTGAGTGCCATAATTTACAAACCTACTTCAGTTGTGCCAAGTAGTTAAATTGTGTTTCATATTGTCTTGTATCTAACTACTAGTCATGATTGAGTTGTACCCTTCTCCTTAGGTTCTAAACGAATATAAGTTAATCATTTCTAGATTATAAGATTCTAATACTTTTACACCCCTTGCACTTTAATAGGGATTTTTTTGTACGATTCCCAAATCGTCTCTACTCTCTTTGCCATTATTTAATTTCTCCAAGATTATCTTCTCATAAAGGAACTAGTTGAGGCTTTACTTGCTTGTTTCCCCAATTATAACCATAGATGAACTTAGGGTTTATTGCAATTACATGTTTTTAACCCGAGAATTTCATGTCTCCTTTATTCTTATGTGATCCATTTGTAGTTTTACTAGGGTTCAATTATCAAGGAGATTTCCATTCATCATATTAGTCCTTATCTTCAGCCCTATCCAACACTAGCTTTTATGAATTGCTACACGAGTCCTCTAACAAATATCCTTAATAAGAAACCTAACATGATCACATGCTTAAGGTACTTATTCATTAGGATAGGTTAATTTTTATTTCTAATATTCACAAGAGTACCTATTAACTCTTCTTCATTGGTGCCTCAAACAGTGGCCCCAGTTCTCGAACCACCATAATTTCACATAGCTTAAAACAAATTAACTTGAACTATCTCAGTCTTATTTATTATGCCTTCATCTCATGTCTAAATAGCTTGCTTGACTTGTTATGTCAATAACATACCTTGACGGATGGCATTCTCTTAGTTACCATCAAAGGTATTTTATTGAAGAATTAACTCCTCATACTTGATTTGATTAGGGCAATTAGTGTGTTTAGGTTCTAATTGAATGGTAACCTCATAAGCACTAAGGATCTAGTTTCTGTTATTAAACACCCAAATATATTTTCATATAAACAAATAATTTGAAAATTTCGTAGCCTTTGGGGTCTTATTATGTCATAAACATATGACTAATAAGTTTCAAATTTCTAGGCTTTTAGTGACCCTTGGAACCCCTTGAATTGATATATGTTTTTGATTGTGAAAAAATAGGTTTTAAGGGACCCGAAACCCGCTTACAATACGAAAGATGAGCATGAAAGAAACAAAACAAAACAGCTACAAAAGACCAGCACAAAAACCAGCAAGTAGGACAAAAAGATAGCAAGGAGCCAACAAGAAATTGGCATCCAAAAACCCAACATTACATATCAATTGAACACTTTTATAGACTCCTCAACATTCTGGACCAGTAGCATCATCGCTTTGGCCACTTCCCTCAGATCATTGCTCTCTTGTTTCAGTTGGATGTCTTTCTTTTTGGTCTCCATCTCAGTGGTATTCTGCCTCGTCCTTCGCCTGGAAATTTAATGAGTGGAGCTGGAGGTCGGTGCATCTTCAATGATTACCAAGTTCTTATCCTGATTTTTCCTCTCTAAGTGATCCACCAGGGCATTCATGTTCTATGACGAAACTTTTAGGACCTCAAGATTGTGGTTGAATTGATATATGTTGGTCTGTTAGTTTAAAAGAATTTTCACTTATGTTTCACTTTGTTATTTTCCAAGTTTCCACCTAGGTGTTATTCTTTGAAGCTATAGTTCAGATCAACTAAGTTATGAATGTAGCCCATGTTCACCAGTGTATGAACCTAGGGCTCTGATACCAAAATGTCATGCCCAAACTTTTTCGGCCAAAAACACTACAAATTTTTTTTTTTGAACACTTAAATAAATGCATCCTATACTTAACTAGTTGTTATAACTTAACAAGTTGTTCCAATGAAACCTTAATTGATATTAAAATGGGTTTCTAAAGAGATGATGAAATAAAAATTTAACTAGAGGCCTTAGGTTTCAATAAAACTCCTATAAGTTAAAATTAGATTATTACTTACGTAACAATTATGAAAACTCATATTATCAAGTAGATCAAATTACTTTAAAAAGGACAATAATAAATTCACTCAAATGTCCTTTCAATTTTAGTTGTGAATTATAATACTTAATTAGATCAACTTCTACTACATAGACATTAATATAAATTACTTGATTCGATAATTATTCATCTAGGTAGAGGTATATCAAGCATTCCCCAATACATTGGTATTGTATCCTCTTCATTTATAACTTAATTAATTCTTAAATCTATTAATTCAATATTAACATGATTTCAATGCATTAATATTAATTATTAGAGAGAAAATAAATTTAAAGTGTCAAACGTTATTATAATATTTAAATTATCAAATAGAAAGTTTCGCTTGGGATAAATAATTTGGCAAGATCAAGCTCATTGACTTATTTTAGAAATATATCTATATAGAATTCCTCCTACAATATCCCCTTAAATTAAATATTTAATAAGCTTATTCAAATTCTTCCATAAATATCATTAAAATTTCTAAAAAGTATTTATATAACTTAAATCATATTACAATATATATTAATCCTCCAATCACTAAGTATTAAATATTTAATACTCAACATTTAAATTACCTCTAGATTTTAAATTTGATCTTTAAATTTTACAAAAACCAATCAATAAACTCCTTTAATACATTTACTCCAAAGAGTACATTATTTCTCTATAAATTAATCACTCCTCAAATTTAATAAATATTGACATTAGAACTATATAAAATTAATCCCCCCCGATCTATTTTAGTCAAAAGTGAAAGGGGTCTAATTATTACTTAAGCATTCATTAATATTTATTAATAAAATAAAATTAAATAGGTTTTCAACTTAACCTCTTATATATATATATATATATATATATATATATATATATAGGTTAAACAAATCTAAATTTATACCTATTTATACATATATATTTCTTTAATAAAATGAACCAACTATACCCATTAAATATTATATTGCAACTTATAAATAAACCCTAAATTAAAAGTTATAATTTAAATACTATAATTCAAATTCCCTCTCTTATTTTTATATGCAAACCCTAACTCGAATATGGGTCAGGGTTGCATTACTATTATATCATTGTTATTTAAATGCTAACCCTAACCCAAGATTGGGTTAGGGTTGCATTTTTAGCATCTATAATTCTTTTCTCCTATTCCATTTTTTTTGCTTTTACCCTAACCCGAAATGGGGTTAGGGTTTATTATTTTTATTTTTATTTTTGAGTGTGTGTGTGTGTGTATGTTGTGTTTGATGCAGGGTTCGGTGGCCATGAAGGCGGCGACTCAAATGGAGACAGTGGCCGAATGGAGGTAGAGCGGCGGAAAAGGAGGGATGGGGGTCCGGGCTCGTAGTGCACGGGCTCCCCGGATGCCACTGTGATTACCCACAGCGGCAGCCATGAGTCATCCACAGTGGCGGCCTCGTGCCGACCACTATGGTTAACCACAGTGGCGGCCTGTGTCATCCACTGTGTGTAAACATAGTGGTTCGGCCCATGTGTTGTCCATTGTGTGTAAACACAGTGGTTCGGCCTCTAAGGAAAGAATTCTCTTTTTTTTTAAATATACTTAATATATATATATATACACATATATTTCCTGAGTTAGATTTTTGATCTCTCTTTTTTTTTTTTTTACATGTAGGAATAACAAAATAAGGACAACATACTATATATACATCATTTAAATAGATATAGCTTTTTTTAGAATGATTTATTTTAACAAGAACATATTGATTCATAACCTCAATTTATTCCTAATATCAGATATTTAAATTAAACATTTTCTTTTCAAAATAAATTAGCATAGTGAAGATATTTTGTTCTCATTGTCTAAGGCTAAATATGTATTTTCATTTTTTCATTTTCTTTTCTAAACTACCTTAAAACAGATAATACCAGAACTAACTTTTAGATTATTTTACCTAGATTAGTCTCTACAATGTTTAAACAGAAATAAAAGTGACAGTAATAAATATGACTGTAGTAGGATTGCTTTTCTTTTTAACTCCAATTAGATATCTATAGGGAAAGGTAAATTTACATTGTTCTACTTTAGCTTTTTGCTATTTTTTTGTTTTAAGTAGAAAAATGACAGTAAATAACAACATTTAAATATTATAGGAAAATCACTTAAAGCATTCTCATTTCTCTTTCTGCATTTCTTTTTTTTTCTTTATATAATTACAGAGATAAAAAAATGACAGAATTTAGTTAAATGACATATTTAAATAAAATACAGTTTTCAGATAAATGACAGATTGAAATAAAAGACAACAGCATAATACATTTCCTTTCCTTTGTAATTTATACAAAACAGAGTTAACCAAAAGCTTCTTTCTTTCTTTTTTATTCATTTTAAATGATCCTTACATCAATAAAATACATCTTAAGGCACAGTCAATATTATAGATTTCTAAATCATTACAATATCATTACAACAGAAAAACTCTTTCCTTTCCCTTCTTTTCTTTTCAACAAAATAATATTACATTATTTTTCTTTCTGCAACTAAAGTAAAATTTGCAACTCCTAGCTTTCTTTTCCAAGCAACTTGCATTCAAAACTTAGGGTTATGACCATGGGGTTCTCACCTCCCAGCCTAGGCTTACTAGAAGCCACCCTTGAGCTTGGAGAACCAAGTCCTAGATGGGTTACACTCAAGCAAACACAAGCAAACATGGGAAAAACTCAACAAATACATTCCCATCCCAAGGCTGAAACTTCATCACACAATGTGATGTTTACATGGGTGGAAGTGGAGCAAGTACCTTGAGGAGAACTGCAAGATAGTAGATCACCAACCAACTCATGGCAACCAAGAACACAACATAAGTCCAGCAAGATATTAGTTCACAAACCCTCCCATGGCAACCAAGAATACATCACAAGTCCATCTTGACCCCACATCCTTATGACCCGCAAGGCATACATGTCATAATTCCTCCCCTTATGACCCCCAAATGCATAAACATAACTATGCAGCAAGGGTCACAATACAAATCCTTTAGATCACTCTCTTGAAGAGAGCCTCTCAATCAAGGTTGTCAAACACCTTCCACGCCCAAGACCATTTTTCCCTCCCAAGGGTAAGATGGCCTTGGATACTCCAAAAAACATAGAAAATACATAACAGAATGGGAGAAGAATCACATAAAAAAATTCACAATTAAAATACAAGGGAAAGAACATCTACATTCAAGCAATCTTCTAAAAGCATATTTTCAACATGCGAAGTAAGAAATGACCCAACCTTGAATCTGCCCAAGGGTTCACTAGGGATAGCTTGGAGAATAGCAGCCCAATTCCTCCATTTTTTTCTGCAACACTTAGCCAAAATCCCATTCTAACTGGTTTGAAAACTACAAGATATCATCTCCAAAGGTGTTGAGTGGGTGATTAACTCACTTAGTCTCAATCTCTTGCCTAAGAAGGCTCCTCCCACTCATTCCAACCTCTTAGATAGAGTGAGAGGCTCCCATTGGTTGGTCTTCCCTAGGTCTTACACACTCCCTAACCAAGGCACCTCAAGAAGAGGAATGTAATGGGGAAGAGGAATGACACATACCAAGAAGGTTATCTACCCAAGGATGGCACTCCTAAAGATGAAATTCGGCCATCTAGGAAAACCCACTTTTTGGGGAGGTTAAACAAGTCCTAGGGGAAGGACACATGGCCAAATTTGGCCTTCACCCATAGGTACCCCATGAGGCCCAATAAAAACACTCCAAAACTGACTTTAGGAGTTAGTTTAACCCCTTGAAAGTCCACCTAAAGTTTACCTACGGGTCAACTCTAAGTTGACCCTCCTAATGGCTCACTATCCTAGATTTCTTGGAACCTTCAAGGATAATTTGGAAATATATCAATTAAACAAAAATAAATCTCTCAAAAAGGTGACATGCCAATGCCAACACAACATACAACATATGTGTCAAGTGACACCACAAAAGAATTCCACATCACTGATACACACATGGCAATTGTCTCTTGTAGAATTTATGCATAAATAATTACAATTTAACACACATGCAGTCATTTACGTTTACGAATAAAATACGATACGTACGGAGTGTTGTCTCTCCAAATATACGACCCCTGGTTTTACGAATGTACATAGGCCTAGGCTTGATTCTCCATAATGTTTCCATGGTCACATGGATAATTTTCCTGCACATCTCAATTACACGTTAGTACTTTCCAATAGCCTCCTATAATATTAACCACATAAATAACAATACAAATCAATCACTTTGCATACAATGGACATCATATAGATCAATTTACCATAAAATAATGTGATTCATATAAAGCAGTTATCACAATCCACTTAAATTCCAACCATTCATAAGGCATGCATCATAATTTCTAAAATCATAATAAAGTCCTACAAATTTAGATATAGCTGGCATACATCATAACAAGATTGTCAAATTAGGGGATCCTATAGGATCTAAATCCATAACACATCAAAATGTGCACCACAAGGTAAAATGCTTCATAACCTGGTTTAATTACTTTTCTCGCTAATCTATCCATCTAGCATAGCTCATCCTATTGAATTTTTGCATTTATTAATATGGTCAACCTTGCTCAACTAAGTTAACCAGAGCTTGATCGGGGAGGGGCTCTACAGAACCCTCCATTCTGCTGACTACAACCCAGAAATTGATGGTTAGGAGAGGGTTTTTGATAAACATGGCCTTATCTTGCATTCTAGTCCATTAGAAGACTCTTCCTTTGGAGGGATGCAGGATAAGCATCTACAATTTATTTTTTTCATGGTTTTTTGTAGGGGAAACTTGGTTGTGTGGAGAAAGGAGCAAAATTAGGTAGGTATCTCTATGTGACTACCTAGGACAAGATTTACGATAGTCATCAGAAAATGTCATAGCAATGGATTCTAGGAAATCAACCCTAGAATTGGAGGTTAGTCACCATCCCCCACATGCCCATAGAGTTATTTTTCTAGGTTGCTTTGGAAAATAGGCCTAATTGCCCCTATTAGGTCTCTTTGCCTCTAAGGAGTTCAGAACTTGAAATTGTAGGCCTGGTCAAACCATTTTGGGGATCAATAAAACTTCCAAAAGGGTGTTTGAAATGGTAATTTTTTTGTATGGGTGTTGTGTGTGTGAAAAAGTGCTATGGTTAGTAATCAATAATCAATAAGTAATAAACCATAACAAAGTGACTAATTTCCTTCTAAAAGATGTGAGTATAAGATTGCTCTCAGATTGTTATAAGCAATACTAGTGACTTGACTACACCAAGACGAAGGATTTAATCTATATGATATTAACTATATGGATGCAAGATGGATGAATAATTCAAGAAAATAATCAATTCACGAAATAATGGATGTAAGCAATAATGGATGCAAGTAATCTAAAAAAGCACAATAATCTTCAATGACTCCAGAGCGAAATTAGCGTGATAATAATCTCCAAGCGTGTTCTCAAAAATCTCTAGGGTAAATTGGAATGAGAGCTGAAGACTGAATTTATAGAGAATCCTCGAGAGAGATGACGAAAAAAAGCTCAATTTAGGATTAATTGAAAATAATTGAGAAATCAGGTTTAGTTAACCTTGAGATAGATTCCAATTATAGCTTAATTGAAATGCATTCAAATTAGAAGTCCAAGTTGCAATAGAATAATAATAATTTGATTCCATGCATTTGTGATAAAAATAGATAATTCCATGCATACATTTGATTTATTCAAGAAAAAAGGTCTTTTCAATGCAACTGAACTTCTTTTTCTAAAAAGCTTTGAGTTCCAATTTTAGAGAATAATTCAATAATTCAATTAAATTGCTTTTCTGATTTCAAGTTCTAAATTTAGAAAAAGAAATAATATCTCAAGTTTGATTTCTCTCTCAATTCAATGCTTTTATTTTATTTTCAATTCAACTCTTGCTTTGTAATTAATTCCTCTTTTGTAATAAATTAATTCCTTTGCATGATTAAATGGCAATTTTATTAATCAATTAAATATGCAAGGATATTTAATAAATTAAAATGGGATAATTGATCAAAATGATATTCTTGTAAATGATTCAATTAATTAAATAATATTGAGTAATTGATTTGTCAGGTGATATTTGATGATTAAAGAATTAATAATGTGCTCAAGGTTGATTTAATTGCCTTTGGTTAGGACCTTGGTGATGTTGTCGAGATTAGGGGCCCATGGTTTAGATGACCATTTTTAGGGTATTACATTTTCCCCTCTTTGAATTAATGTGCGAGCAGCGCGTTGGTTCAAAGAATGTGTGATGTCTAGGAGATACTAGTTATGAACTTGAATGATCACGAACTAGATGAAGAGCAAGGTGTTTAGCTTGATTCGAAGTGACAAAGTTGAATGAAGTCTGATTAAAGCGATACTATTCCTGAACTTGATTGAACTAAGGAATGATAGAAACAAAAGATACCAAACTTGAACTTGATTGATCAAGAAGCGGATCTAGCTGATCTAGAACTTGATTGATCTAGACATAGTGAGTGATGATAAAAATCAATCTTGAACTTGATTGATCATGATATGATGAAGATAAACTATCCATCTTGATCAAGAAATGAATACTGAACACCTTCTTAGATTAAGTGTGATCAAAGATACTCTTTAAACTTTTGATTGAGTTTAAATGAATAATCAGTTTGATTTGAAGTGATGAAATTGATTAATGTTAAGAGATTGATTCAAATGGAAGACAAATATCAGCTTGATTTGAAGTGATGAAATTGATATGCCCCTAGGTATTGATTTGATTTAGATAATCGAGAGATCTCAACTTGATGTGAAGCGATGAAGCTGAGATGCCCCTTAGCAATGAGAATTGATTTTCTTTAGTTAAAAAAAAAGGTTTTTCTTGACTTTTGATAAGGATTTGAAAAAAAATGTTCTCAACTTGTGAGATGTGAGGTCATAAGGTCATGAGTATGCCCCCTTGGGAGCGAAATCGAAAAAATAGTGAGGGTACATGATAGGCAATTTTTGGCGATAATAAGTTATTTGAGCGCAAATTGATCCTAAGGAATTTTTTAAAAAAATCAGCATTGATTGATAAGTTAAGCGTAGAGTTGATCATGAAGTTGATGTGTAGAATTGAAATTGATATTCAGCATTGAAATTGAGCGCAATTTGAAGAAAGAATTAGCATTTGATGAAAAGAGCGCTAAGTGGTCAAAATTGTGAAATTGACTAGAAAAATGATCTCGAATTTTGATTTCGATCCCAAAAATGGAATTACAGCAGTCAAATTATCTAAAGGTACAATTTTCATGTCCATCGAAGCAAGTTGAAAAATTAGGTTTTTGGCTATATATGGGACAAAAGTGTCATTTTCAAATCATTTTAACCCTCCAAGTTTGAAAATTCAAAAAGCCTTATGTGAAGAAAATGGTGGTCCCTACCCGTCAGTATCAATTCGAGTGCAAGAGACATCATAATCGACCCCGAAACTATGAGCCAGGGGTAAGTGATCGATTGTAAGCCTCTTTATGTTTTCAATTTTGAATTTTTTTGCTCATTTTTCAAGTTTTTCACATGTGTGGGGTCGGGTTTCACGTTTTATCATGCGAGACAGGATTCTCTCTCATACGAGTAACTAGCAATTTTTCTTTTGTCATTTAAGGTCATTTGAATTGTCATTCGGGATGCACCCTTGTACCGTACGACAGGTCTGTTAAAAGACAATTTTGTTGTGCGGGACCCAATAGTTTGTCATTTGGGGTTGTTTTGTCATGTGAGAGCTATTCCTAACTCGTACGAGATTCTGTCTCTCTATGTTTTTTCATTCGGGAGACAGTGAGCATTTTTGAAGGTCTAAACGTGAAAATTTGATTTTGCATTTGACTCAGTTGGATCTGCTTGATGTTTTACTTCTCTTGTAGGCTAATTTGGAATGTTTTTTGATGTTTTGTTGTTGGGTTTTTGCAGGTTCAATTACCTCCTACATTCTTTAGATGCATTTATCCTCCCACTATGGCATTAGTTTGACATTTATCTAAGGTTGAGCAGGTTCATATTGATGTATGTGGTTTGACTCATCTTCTTAGTTTGCCAGATATCCGTGTGAATCACTGAATGCTCATGGCATTGGTAGAGAGATTCCATTCAGAGCATAACACCTTTCATCTACCAATGGGGGAGTTGACTATCACTCCTAAGGATGTATATAGGATCCTCAGTATCCCTTTTGCTGGGGATAAGGTGGATTACGATTTAGGACACCTTCTAGGATTACAGGTAGTAAGGCATGTCTTCAGAGATCCTGACATTTTGACTCGCTCCATTAGTTGGAACATATTGATGAGCACATATAGCGAGGAGTTTCCTTTGGCATGTGTTCTAGCAGGATTCATAGGCTGTTTCCTGATGCTAGATAGAGGGCGGCAGGGTTTCCAGTGTGGTTGGGGCAGGATGTTGATGAGATTGATGGAGTCCCCTCAAAGGCTTGGCTGGGGTTCTTGCTTGCTGGCTCACATGTATCGCGAGATGCATGAGATCATGTATAGAGATGGTTGGAGCATGGCCGCAGGTGTATATATTTTATAGGTTTGGGCTTGGGAGCATCTTCCCATTTGTCGGTCAGTGGTAGATAATAGTAGAGAGCTCCGGTAGCCGATTATATATAGGTATGCCAGTTATATTATGCAACCCCATCTAGGCAAGACAGATTTTTGGTGGCGACAGTTAGACAATTTGATAGCCGTAGTGTGGAGACCTTATAGAGGTTTGGAGCCTTGGGATGATTGGCGGCTAGTCCACACGGACCTTTTTGTCATGCGTCCTCTTATTTGGAGATTGCAAACCATTGTGGAACGGTTCATTGTATCACGGGTGATGAGACAGTATAGCCGGCCTCAGGGGATCTCGCAGGAGTATACAGTGTATGTGTGCTACGCGGATGAGGAGGGACAGGGATGGTCTCCACAATTATCTTATGCCCTAGCCATGTAGGAGTTGACTAGTATACAATGCCTCAGATGGGATTATATGGATGATGTAGTAGATGCAGGGGTACTACCCCAGTACAGAGAGTGGTTCCAGTAGCATCCTTTTCCTAGGTTTATTGATCTGGGTGAGCAGGCACCGCACATTGAGGATGTTAAGGAGGATACCTCGCACAGGTATAGGGATAGGGCCCGAGATAGGGATAGAGAGCCGAGGCTCTGAGGCAGACAGGTGGTGATCCTGGTGCTAGTAGCAGCAGGGTTCCATCTAAGGGTGGACGACATAGGGGTGAGGGCGGATCCCTTGGGAGAGTAGGAGTGAGATTGGGTGGAGCTGAGGAGGAGCGAGCAGCTCCGAGATAGGTCTGGCAGTAGAGGGAGGAGCAGGGTGGTACTAGAGGTGGAGATGGGAGTAGAGAGCTTGTGAGAGACCAGGGGACAGACATAGGATGATCAATGAGAGAACATCTTACAGAGCTGCAGTCACAGTTGACAGTGGCTGAGACTCGGCTAGTGGAACAAGACCTGTAGCTTGCAGAGGTGAGGGCTGAGAGAGATCAGTAGTTGGCTGAGCTGATAGCAGAGCATGATGGTCAGCTTGTGGTGATGAGAGCAGAGTGAGACACCCTCCAGCAGGAGGTTTTGTATCAGAACAACAGGGCATCCTACTATGTCACAACATATAGCGTGGAAGTTCTAGTAGCATAGCAGGTGATTCCTTAATCTTAGTATATGGCACGTTTTAAGGGAGCTCGGGAACCTCGATAGGATCTCAATCATCAGGCTCCTCCTCCTCCACCAGGTGATGAGGGATAGGCTCAGAGCTAGATATTCTTCTTGTAGCTCGGATATGTTTTTTGTAGACACACCCATTTTTTTGTAGCCTATACGATTCTTGCTCTGATGGGAGTTTGTATATGTCATTCGACATCATTTTGTACCTTTAGACTTGACATGATATATATATATATATGAGATCCGAATTGACTTCATCGTACTTGTGTTGATTCGTTTATGAGATGTCTTTTATATGCTTTATTCTATATGTCTGTGTTTCTTTTCAGTATGTATGTATGTATGTAATGCAATTGATTATGGATGTCTATTTTTGTTTCTTTTCATATGCAAATAAATGAATGTGTAATGAGTAATAATGAAATGTATGAAGCTATATTAAATGTTATGTATGCAGCTAACATCTCAAAACACAAGTACTTGATCAAAGAAATGATGATAAATAGATCACTTAGCGTAAGAAATGATGATGCTTTCAGCTCTCATTCAGAAGATAAAGAGATTATTATCATACCAAAATCACTCTAAATTCACAAAAATGCAAAATGATATGCAAAATGATATGCAAAATGATATGCAAAATGCATCCTAAACCTAGTCACTGGATTTAAAATACTTAAGATTCATCACTAAGCATAATGAACACAATAGGCAGGTTAGAGTTTCTTTCTTTTTCAATGTACAATATTAATTATCTTGTCTGCAATGACCCTTTTTTTCTTCATGTCCTTGGACAGATTTCATAGGGACCCAAATTGCATCATAAAGAAATTTCCTCAAAACAGACAAAGAAATGATATGGACCTCCTTGTAGCATACAAATAAGCAGAGTCGAGGTATGTGAGGTGATTTCACCTTATTGTGAAGGCTCTTATCACAGACACCCAACTAATTTATATGTTTCCAGATCATTGGGATCATTCCTACAAGTAGAAAACAAAGAAAATATTATGCCCCCAATCATTGCTCCTCTTAGTCACAATAGACTTCCTCGAGTTACTCAGAGGGATAATAATCAAAAACCAATATAAAAGACAACACACAAAGAAAATTTTCATTCATAGCTCAAACTGTTTAGTGATTGTTTTCCATTATGTTGTTTTGCTTGTTTACTCAGTGATAAAAAACTCTTTGGTAGTTAGGAGATAGGTGACTGACTCAGAGTGGATGACTAGGATTCACTGATGGAAAGATCACCTGGTTGACACTGCTTAGGATATGTACTATGCTTTGTCAAGTAACCTAAGACTAGGATGTTGATCAGTTTCAAGTCATGAGGGTTCCAACGAATGAGGATGTCATGAAAGTGACTGAAAAATATGTACATGCAAAAGCAAAGATGCATGAAAGTGGGAAATGCCAACATTGTGTTGATAGATGGAGCACTTGAGTACAAGAGGTGCCTATTTGCCAGGTTTTCACCTGCTTGGCAAAGATTCATTTTTTTTTACCAAGGTGCTTGTTTGCCTAGTTTTCACCAGGGCATTTTCCTTTTTTTTTTTTTTTTTTTCTTTTGATGATTTTTCTCTTTTTTTGTATTTTTTTTAGGACTTTTTCTAGTTGTACAAGTTTGTGGCACAGAGAATGCTAAGAAAAGAATTTCTTCAAGTGGATGGTGTTAATCAGTTCATGGAGCAATTCTCCTTCCAAGTTTGAGAGTTGATAGGCACTAGAGCCGAATACTACAGTAACAATGTAGGGACCCAGCCAGTTGGGTTCAAACTTCCCTTTAATGTCGCGAAACTGATGATTTTTTGGATTTTCTCTCAGAACTAGGTCACCAACCTGAAATTCTCTTTGTCTAACTTTCTTGTTATATCCTCTGGACATTCTCTTCTGATACACTCTAAGATGATCAAATGCCACTTGCCGACACTCATCCAACAATTCGAGTTCTTGCAATCTAGACACTCTATAATCTTCATCAGTAACAAGACCTTGCAAAGAAACTCTTAGAGATGGTATTTCTACTGCAATAGGTAGTACTGCTTTAGACCCATACACCAAAGAGAAAGGTGTAGCCCTGGTAGGTGTTCGGATACTTGTTCTGTAAGCCCATAGTAAAAGATTGAGCTACAAATGCCAATCCTTCCCAGACTTGTTCATTGTTCTATGCAAAATAGTCAGTAGGTTTTTGTTAGACACCTCAGCTTGTCCATTACCTTGAGGGTAATATACCAATGACTGATGTTGCTTTATTGTGAATTTCTCACAAAGCTCATCCAGATCTTTATTCTTAAACTGTCCTCCATTATCAGTCATGATGGACAAAGGTATCCCATACCTGCAGATGATATAGTTTAGGATGAACAAGGCGACTTGTTTACCGATTGCTTTAATGAGCAAAACTGCTTCTACCCACTTGGTGAAATATTCAGTGGCAGTTATGATGAATTTATGTCCGTTTGATGAAGTGAGATATATCTGACCAATGAGATCAAAGGCCCATTGCTGAAAACACCAGTGTGTTATAAATGGTATGAGGTCCCTTGTCGGGGCATGTATGAGATTTCCATGAAGCTGACATTTCTCACAAGTCTTAGCAAATTGTATGGCATCTTTTTCCATGTCTGGCCAGTAGTAGCTAGCCCATAGTAGTTTCCGAGCTAAAGTAAGGCCATTTGAATGAGATCCACAAATACCTTCATGGACTTCCGATAATGCACATTTAGATTCTTGAGTTTCTAGATATCTAGGCAATGTATTGTCCAAACCTCATCTAAATAAATCGTTAGCTATGATAACATATTGTGAAGCTTTTCGAGTTAGGTTTCTTTTCTCATTTTGGGTAAGATTTCCAAGGATAATTTGTTCACATAGATAGGAATAGATGTGGTTGTATCGGGATGAGTCATGTTTGATAATAGAACAGACTATTTGGGTCTCAGGAGAATCATAAGAAGGGTAATATAACTCTTCCACGATGAAATCAAAGCAAAAATTGGACTCTTGTAACTCAGGTATAGATGCCAAGGTAGCCATAGCATCTGCTGCTTTGTTTGTGGATCTAGGAATCTATTGGAATGATACAAAAGCAAAATACTTCTTAAGATCATCAACCATCCTCTTGTAAGGCATCAGTTTCTCATCTCGAGTCTGATATGTATTGTTGATTTGATTAACCACCAGCTGAGAATCTCCATAGATATACAATTCTACAACCTTCCATTCAATAGCCAGTTTTATCCCATTCACCAGAGCTTCATATTCTGCAATGTTGTTCATGCAAGGGAATAGAATCTTATAAGACTTTGGAATTGAATACTTCTGAGAAGTAATGAATAATATGCCAACACCTGAACCATTTTGGGTAAAGGACCCATCAAAGAACATTTTCCATGGTTGTTGAGTAAGGTGCATTATAGATTCATCTGGAAACTCTATGTGTAGCAGTTGAGTGTCCTCAAGCGGAGCTTCAAAAAGTTGATCAGCAATTACCTGTCCTTTTATGGCTTTGCGTTCTACATATTCAATGTCAAACTCTGTAAGGATCATGACCCATTTCGCTAATCTTCCTTTAAGTGTTGCCTTATTGAGAAGATATTTGAGTGGATCAATTTTGGCCACTAGCTTGACTGAATGTGCTAGCATGTAGTGTCTCAGTTTTGGTGATGCAAAGACTAATGCCAAGCATGCTTTTTCTATTATAGTGTAGCTCATTTCATAAGACACCAATGTCTTGCTGATGTAATAAATAGCTCGCTCCTTTTTATTGTCATCTTGTTGCGCTAGAAGTGCCCCCCAGTGATGAATCAGTTGCTGATATATATAAGATTAGTGGTTTACCCTGAATCGGTGGCATCAATATGAGTGGATTTGAAAGGTACTCTCTTATCTACTAAATATGTTGTTCACACTGCTAATCCTAGTTGTATATTATTCCTTTTCTCAATACCTTTGTGAAAGGTTGAGCTTTGTTTGCTAGCTGAGAAATGAATCATTTGATGGATTGGAGATGTCCCTGTAGACTTCTCATTTGACTAATGTTCTTCGGAGGTGGCATTTCCATTATAGCTTGAACCTTCTCAGGGTCAACCTCGATGCCCTTCTTTGAAATTATATAACCAAGTAGTTTACCAGATGTCACTCCGAATGCACACTTCTTTGGATTTAACCAGAGTTTGAACTTTTCCATTCTATCGAGTATAGGAGCTAACTCTTGAATATGCATTGATCTTTTCATAGTCCTCACTAAGGTTTCATCAACATAATCTTCCATATTCTTATGCATCATGTCATGAAAGATGGTTGTAACTGCTCTTTGATAGGTTGTTCCTGCGTTCTTTAGCCCAAATGGCATGACGTTCTAGCAAAAGGTTCTGCATGCATAGGTGAAAGTTGTCTTTTCTTGATCTCCAGGAGCTATTTTGATTTGATTGTATCTGAAGAATCTATCCATTAGTGAGTACATTTCATACCCAGCAGTCATGTTGACTATCATATCAATATTTGGTAATGGAAAGTCGTCCTTTGGACACACTTTGTTAAGATCTCTGAAGTCTGTACAAACTCTGATAGACTTGTCTACCTTTGACAAAGGTACTATGTTTGAAATCTATTTGACATAATCTATAGCTCTGATGAATCCAACTTTGAGCAGTTTTTCTAGTTTAGCCTTAACTAATAGTGCTACATGCGGGTACATCTTACGAAGTTTTTGCTTAACTGGTTTTACTCCTGGTGTAATTGAAAGATGGTGCATAATGAGATCAGGATCCAAGCCTAGCATATTAGAGTATGTCCATGCAAATTTTCTTTTCTTTTCTAAGAATAGGTGAGTGAACTCCTTCAATTCTTCTGTTGATAGTGATTGAACTACATGAATGATGTGTGGTGTCTCTTGACTCCCAATGTTTACTGGCTGAGTTGGCTCAATCAATATGGAGGACCTTTCCTGGAAATGACCTGGCAGTATATCAAGTATCTCACCTTCAGGCACCTCAGAGAGGTTTTCACCTTTAGGTACATCCTTTATTTTCTCTTTTTTAGATTCTAACACCGCCACAATGTGGTTTTCGCCATCAGATCTTTTATTTTTATTTTTCCTATTTTTGCAACTAAGATACTTGATATCCACTTCAGTCATATTTTCACTCTATTCACTGGTGGAAGAGTCTATATGTTTGACTGCATTGAGATAATAGGCTAATGTATAGTCATTGGAAAAAGTAGGTATATTCATGGGCTAGTTTTGTAAAGTATAGTCAATCAATTCAGGATGTACTAAGGATAAATCTTGGATAGGTTCAAGAGAATTCGTGGTATTGTTATCATAGTGGTGGATCAAAAAGTCGAGTTCTAGAAGAATACCTTACGTAAGTGTCTCGAGACCAGGAAGAGTCAGATCATGATTATCAAAGTGTTGGCATTTTTGATGATTGATGTTGTGATTGTCTTTGATGGACACACACTTGATTTGAGATCACTTTTTGTATGTATAAGTTAAAGCTCAACCAGTATTTGTTCCAACCGGTATGATGCATTATAGTCTTTAGACTATCAGTGTTTTACAGAAAGTGTTTACCGATCTGAAGTAGTATGAAGACCCCAAGCGGTTCGAGGATCTCAAGAAGTATGAAGGAATGAAGTGGCACAACTCATATTTCCCAGTCTTCATTTTGTCAAACCGGCAATCGGTATTTTGTATGAACCGGTAATACTTTGTGATGAGTTACCAACCGAAATTTTGTGATGAGTTACTATCCACCGATTGTTTGGTGGTGCCGACACTTTAATGGTTCTTTTGTGTCATGTTATAGAATATGTCTAGATGCATTGAACCTAGGAAATTGTATTGTATTTCTACTGGACCGACATGAAATCAGATTCCTTTATAAGGACATCATGTCTAGGGTTTTAGGTTGTTGCTGGGGTTTAAGGTGGTTGATGAGTTTTTGTAAGGAAAAAATATAGAAGAGAAGTTTAGGTCTGCGAGAAGAGGTAGAGAGAGTGAATGTGTGGAAGACTGAAGTAATGCTAGAATGCATTAGGAATGAGCTATCAAGGATCTAACCAAGAAATCTATTCTATTTACTAGATCACTCACTTGTTGATTACTCACATCTTCGACAAGTCTGAAGCCCTTAATCGAGTAGGCCCAAAAGCCTTTTGTAAATCCTCTAACAAGGTGGTTCACATCTGTGGATCTAAAATCCTCTAGCAAGGTAGTATTTAATCAGACTTATCTCCTAATAGAGATTGAGGTTCCTAATAGGATATGTTCTGGTAAAGAACATTGTATGACCTTAACCAGTCTGGTTCCTATTCTATAGATAGTTACTTGTGAGCTCCATCTCACTGTGGTTTTTCCCATTTGGATTTCCACATCAAAATATCTTATGTTATGGTGTTTGTACTTCTATGGGTGAATGCATTATTTTCTATTTAGTTTGCATGTGTGCTAACCGGTTTGTTTGCTAAACTATTTTACCAATTTATTGGTAGTCTAGTAAAGTGTGTAAGTATAGTAATTTTTGGCATACTAATTCACCCCCCCTCTTAGTATTCATCAATTGGTATCAAAGCCAACCTTTCTATAAGTCTAACCACTTGGAAAGAGATATCGGGGAATACACTATGAGGGAACTTACTCATCGGCTCACTTAGTCTAAGCAAGCCTATGATGATCTTATGGTCAAATATAAGGCCTCTCATGCAAAAAGGAGAGAACATGTTGAAAAACTGATGGAGCTATCTAAAAATAGTTCTTTTGATGAAGTGGACATGGAAGCCCTGATTCAAGAAGTAGAAAAGCTGAATGAATCCAATTCCAACCTGAGAAAAGAGTTGGAAGGACTGCCTATTCGAATGTGCCAAGAGCTTGAGAACCGAAGGAAAGCTGAAGATCTGGTAAAAGACAAAGATCATGAAATCTCCAAGCTAAAGCAAGAGATCAGTGCCCTAACTGCTCAACTCCATGCAAGCAAAGTGGAAAAGGAAGACATGCAAGGAGAAATAAACATGACCATCTCTGAGAATGCAAACTTAATGGAAACAAATGCTGCTATTTCCAAAGAACTCTTTGAGTCAAAGGAAATACTTGCTAAGTTCAACAAGAGTACTGTTAAGCTAGAGAAAAATCTTGAATCTGCCAAACCTGTGAAGAATACTAATGGACTTGGTTATTCCGGTCATGAGGGAGGTGAGACCTTTGGTACAAATGCTAGAGCATCGAAGAAACAACCGACATCAAAGGATAAAGGTAAGCAAAAGTTTAAACCTATTTGCTTTAACTGTCTTAAAGAAGGACATACTACCAATGTGTGTAGGAGCAAAGCCTACAATAATTTTCCTTACTTTATAAACAATGTACCTAGATCCAATAAGTTCAATGGTAATTGTTATGCACGCAACAAGTCTGGGCATAGAGCATCTGAATGCAAGTCTATTATGAACAAAACTGGAAGATATCCTTAGAGGACTCGAGGAGTTGGTCTAGAACCTTTTGTGAACTGGAATCACAACCGCTTTAATACCTTTAATCATCAGTCAGGAGGTGGTGACTATCAAGTGACAACTGGATGGAGAGAAAACTATTTGATCTATCATTGTCATGGTCACACTACTGCAACATGCAGGAGGAAGAATGGTAACATGAATAATGGACCTTGGAGAGCACCTGGAATGGTCTGTAATCATTGCAACAAACCGGGTCACATTGCTAGATTCTGCAGAACAAGAAAGAACATATCGGATGACATGCCACTCACTCTAGAAGGAAAGATTGATATTGAAACTATTCAAGCAGATATGAACAAAACGTAGAAAAAGAAACCAACGGTGTTGCAAGAAGAATCGGTTTCTACGTGCCTAGTGTGGAAATCACAGAATCGGCAAACTAAGCATCCAAAAAGCTTAGGGGGAGCAAATGGAAAAATACTTCAAACCCCTGGTTTACACTAGTAAAAGACCTTAACCGATATGAGATACCTATCAGTCGGTAGAAGACCCAAAATGGTAAAAGGCAAATTAGGGTTTACACCCTAATATTGGAGCATTTATTATGGTAAGTGGAGAACCTGTTTAAAAGGAATTTTGAAATCATTTCTCACTTATAATTTTTTTAGCGAAGAAGTTTTTCAAGTGCAGAGCTAAGGAAAGCAATTTACACCATGATTCAAAGAGATTATCAAAAATCTAGATAAGAATCTAAAGCTATCATCTGTTGAATGAGTGAAGAATGCAAAGCAGTATCTCTGCAACCGAAGGAGTGTGAAGAAAAGTTCAAATTGTGAAGCCCTAAATTTCAATTTGTGAAGGTATTTCTCATAATTCTTCATTTATCATGGCTTTCGCATCTCATGATAGTTCTAGTGCAACTGTTGATTCCATGGACTTCATACAACGAAAGTCAAAATATAATGCCTTGTCTCAAGCACCGACTAGTGTTATAGTAGAAGAAGGGATTTCTGATTACATAGATTACAAAATTGAAGACCTAGGGTCTCTTGTGATCCATTACCAGCTGAGCTTATTCAGTGGAAAGGATAAGAAGATTAAATCGGAATTCAACATTCTGGAAAAGAAGAAACTTCAAAATGCAGCTTACTTTCTTGAAGAATTTTCGGATGATCACATTCGTATTATTCTAAGCGGGGTACATAGTGACAAGATGTACCTAGAGCAGATGCATGATATCACACTAGAAGCAATTCATACCGTCATCAGTTTCTGCAATATAGGGGAAGTGCCAGCCCTAAGGAAGGTCAGCAAGACTAAAATGTCCAATCTCACCAGTTCAGTGAGCAACTCATGTGGCATGACCATCAACTCAATCAAGGACGATCTGGTCAGGTATGCCTGCATGGTGATAGGTTACTAGATGTTCTCTACTAGCAAAATTAATTCTGTCTCTACTGCAATAGTAAATGCCACATACAGGATGATCAAGGAGGATGCATCATTTGATCTGTGCACCTGTATGCAAATACAACTTATGTTGAATCTTAAGTCAATCAAATAGGACAATGCACTAAGATTCAAGTTCGGACAACTACTGGTTGGGTTGTTCTTTTACTTTCAAGGCTACTTTCTGGGAGTAGGTGACATTGAGTGCTGCCAACCAATCGGTGACAAAACAAATCAAGCTGAGCCTACAAGTGGTTGGAACTGGCTATCCAAAAGCACTAAACAAATACTCTGATGAGTTCAGATGCAAGATGAGCCAAAGGATAAGAATATCCGATGATTTAATCAAAAAGTATGAGGAAGACATCTGCTTCACCATCAAAGTGGATGAATGCTTAATGGAAGTTGTTGAGCCTAGGCAAGAAGAAGTAGAGCCTATGGCTATGAGGTAATGAATGATATGCTAGACGGGTATGCTTCTACCCTAATTGCCTCACCCCTTGATCCCAAGGCAAAGAGAACCGGCACCTATTTGGAAAGGGTTGCACCAGTTGTCGAACCCTCTAAAAAGAAAGGAAAGGCAGTGCCTTTAGCATCAGCACCGGTTACTGCAGCCAGTCCCAAAGTGACCAAGCAGTCACCATTTAAGAAGAAACTAGAAGTGGCACCGGTAAAAGTCATCGAGAGGAAGTGGAAAACAAAAAGCAATACACCTAACTCAGAAGAAATTGTGTCAGAAGAACCACCTAAGAAGAAGACTAGGAAAACAAAGAAAAAGACAAAGAATGAACTGGCATCATCTGCACTGGTAAATATTGACATTTCTTCTTACAAACCTTTGACACATTGTCAAAGAACTATAAAGAACATTAGGAGAAAAGTGATGAATGATTTAATTGATTGTTTACAGGAAATCATTAAGTATTTATGTGTTAATGACTGGTTGCCTTTAGAAATTAGATCTGAGACACCGGATTCTTTGTATAATTCTTTAGACAATAAATGGCACATTGCCATAGAAAAAGAATAGGAAATGAGGGAGAAAATATTTGCTCAACATTTTCCTGATGTATCAAATTCAAAACTTTTTGAAGTTATGAATAAATACAAAGGCCTCTTCTTCATGAGAAGAAGAAGACTCTTGTTACTGGAATGAAAGGGTCAAGAAGTGATCAAGGATACACATACTCATGCTCAAGAAGCTCTTAAGATGCATCAAGTGGCTGAAGCTAACAGAAAAGCTGAGCGAGAACCAGAAACTGGGAAACCGGATGTAGTGTATGACATTGAAGAAGAACAGGTCATAGAGTAAATGGACCCCATTGATGTAGATGCCTTAGATGGTGAAAATGTTACTTAGGATGCACCATCAGAAGGAACAGGACAAGAAAAGAAGGTAGAAGAAGAAAAGAAGCAACAGGAAGCTGAAAAGAAGAAACAGGCAGATGAAGTGGATAAGAGAAAAGAGAAGAAAAAGAAGAAAGAGGAAGAGGATAAGAGAAAAGAGGAGAAAAAGGAGAAAGAGGAAGAGGATAAGAGAAAAGAGGAGAAAAAGAAGAAAGAGGAAGAGGATAAAAGAAAAGAAGAGGAGAAGAAGAGAAAAGAAGAGGAAAACAAGAAACAAGAGGAAGAGAGGAAGAAGAAGGAAGAGGAAAAGAAAGAAGAGAAGCAGAAAGAGGAAGAGAAGAAATAGGAAGAGGAAAAGAGGAAGAAGGAAGAAGAGAAGAAAAAGGATGAAGAAGAGAATAAGCGACAAGATGAAGAGAAGAAACAAGAAGAAGAGAAAAGAAAGAAAGAAGAAGAGGAGCAAAGGAAGGCTCAAGAAGACCAACCAAAAGCCAAGGACAAGGAAGTAGCAGAAAAGAGCACACAGGTGGAGACTCCAATGGCAATCGGTAGTCAAGCCAAACTGGCTACAATTACCAATCCTATTGATCTCCAGTCTACAAATGAATCAGAGCTATTGTAGAGAATTAAACTTGCCCAAGAGCGATTGGATGCTCTAAGGAGGAAAAAGGAGGAAGATGTTATCCAAAATACAGTGGAAACACTTACTAGTTTGATACCCAGTATGAACCTTCCCAATACCAATTCCTCACTTGCATAATTGAAGCTCCTATGCTCAGTTGTAGAAGATTAGGTACAAAGCCTGTAAGAGGTCACAGAAGCAAATGCCAAGAAGGCACATCAAAAGGCTCTGGACACTACCTTGGTGAAAAAGCTAATAGAGCTCCGATCTGATCTCCAGAAGGCACAAAAGGCCATTAGAGATGCAATGAATGAGGGAAATATTATACTCAACAAGATTTTCCAACCTTAGTTATTCCATGATGATGTTCTCATTGAAAAGAACAAACTGCAATCTTATATGCAGTCATTTATTAGCACCTTCAAGATGCCATATGATTTCTTTTCCACATATGGTCAAACTGTTCACTAGCTTCAACTACAATCTGCAAGACTAGAGGCAGAGATAAGCAACTAGACATGAAATTTCCAGGAACTTCAACTGGTCCTACTGCCAAGACTGCAAATTCTCCAGAAGTGCTACCTAAATCTTGATGCCCTAATGGTCACTCAAGAGATGAGCACGCTAGATGCCATGGAAGAACAGGTCTCCGAGATGTAGACGGAGAAAGAGGTGGCTACATCCTTACTTGACTCATGGTCCTTATCCATGAAGCAATTTTTGTAGGACTTCAAATCAATTTTTGATAAGTTTTACTCTTTACTGTCATAAACACTTATTCTTTTAATACTAAGGAAACAGGGGTTGGTCTATAATATTTTTTTTGTCATTGTTGGCAAAGGGGGAGAAGTATAGATTTTCAATGTTTTGATATATACTTTCATGTTATTTTTGTTAAGGAGTATTATACATTGTATTTTCTGCAAAAGGGATAGTGTATATGCTTAGGGGGAGTAATTTTGATTATGGCATATTTTTGTTGTAAAACACTTAGATGTCAAAATTTTCCTAAGTGTTGCCATCAATGCCAAAGGGGGAGATTGTTGGCATTTTTGATGATTGATGCTGTGATTTTCATTGATGGACACACACTTGATTTGAGATCACTTTTTATATGTATAAGTTAAATCTCAACCGGTATTTGTTCCAACCAATATGATGTATTATAGTCTTTAGAGTATCGATGTTTTGTAGAAAGTGTTTACCGATCTGAAGCGGTATGAAGACCCCAAGCAGTTAGAGGATCTCAAGCTATACGAAGGAATGAAGTGGCACAACTCATATTTCCCAGTCTTCATTTTGTCAAATTGGTAATTGGTATTTTTCTTTAACTGGTATTTTGTATGAACCGGTAATACTCTGTGATGAGTTACCATCCACCGATTGTTTGGCGGTGCCGACACTTTAACAGTGCTTTTTGTGTCATGTTACAGAATATGTCTAGATGTATTGAACCTAGGAAATTGTATTGTAATCCTATTAGACCAACATGAAATCAGATTCCTTTATAAGGACATCGTGTCTAGGGTTTTAGGTTGTTGCTAGGGTTAAGGTGGTTGATGAGTTTTTTTAAGGAAAAAATATAGAAGAGAAGTTTAGGTCTGCGAGAAGAGGTAGAGAGAGTGAATGTGTGGAAAATAGAAGTAATGCTGGAATGCATTAGGAACGAGCTATCAAGGATCTAACTAAGCAATTTGTGCTATTTACTAGATCACTCACTTGTTGAGTACTCACATCTTTGACAAGTCTGAAGCCCTTAACCGGGTAGGCCCAAAAGCCTTTTGTAAATCCTCTAGGTGGTTCACAGCTGTGGATCTAAAATCCTCTAGCAAGGTAGTCTTTAATCAAACTTATCTCCTAACAAAGATTGAGATTCCTAATAGGATCTATTCTACTAAAGAACATTGTATGACCTTAACCGGTCTGACCTTAACCGATCTGGTTCCTATTTTGCAGATAGTTACTTGTGAGTTCCATCTCACTGTGGTTTTTCCCATTTGGGTTTCCATGTCAAAATCTCTTGTGTTATGGTGTTTGTGCTTATGTGGGTGAATGCATTATTTTCTATTTGGTTTGCATGTGTGCTAACCGGTTTGTTTGCTAAACTGTTTTACCGGTTTACTGGTAGTCTAGTAAAGTGTTTAAGTATAGTAATTATTGGCATACTAATTCACCCCCCCTCTTAGTATTCATCACAAAGTTCACGTTAATATTTAGCTGATCTAATCTAATAGACATACTTGTAACATCGTTCACTATGCCAGGCTAGACATCATATCATGGTTTAATAGTGATAAGATCAGTAGACAAATTTTCATTATTTGTATCAGTTGATTCAAGATTTGAGGCTGAGTAGATATTGTCCTGAATAGGACTGTCATCTGGGTCACCAGGTGAAGTTTCCAAGTCTTCTTCAAGTGATTTAATAAGTGTATGTATGGTATCAACACCAACATCTTTAATACTGCAAGTTCCTTCATGTTGTGGTTCATTTGTCACTTGTATCTGACACACCTATTGACATGATCTTGATGTTTCTATGATTTGTTGTCATCTACTCCATTCAACTTCTTCTAGACTAATAACTGGTTCTTATTCTGTAGCTTCCAACTCTTCTTGTGTAGTGCTATACCTGATTTGTTTTGTTTTAGGATAGGGGTACATAGATGAGAAGCTTTCTGGTATTCTTCCTTCTTTCAGTCCTTGTTCATAATTTGCTTCTCTTTTGTCTAATTTCTTGTATTTCTTTCTCTAGTTTTATGCACATCAGCTCTTGAGTATCATCTATGACATTTCTAGACTCTTCTAGAGTTTCTGTAGTGGATGTGTCTGAGAGGTGGTCAAGACCCCATTCATACTCGTTTGAGTTAGTCTCCAAATCGTCTACTTGCTGCCTACCAGTATATGTGACTGGAACTTTTAGTGGTGCAAACAATTATTTGATTCTTACTACTTCATCTCTTATATCTTCAAGGACTTCAACTTCCTGTATTATTGTATCTGATACCATCGAAGCATGAGCACTAATTGTTTCTTCTTTCTTGACTACTGAATCCTCTTTCTCTTTTCTACACTCTGTTTTTGTTTGTTGAGTGTCTACATCCTGTAATGTTAAAGCCAATATTCTTTTCTGCCACTTAGACTTAGAAACATGTTTTTGGTCTGATGTATTTTTCTAATTGTAACCCAGTCCAGCCTTATCATTTGTGGATTTGGTTTGTAGCTAAATTGGTTCAGTAATACCTCCCTTTTGTTTTCCTAGAGGACCAGTACCTGAGTACCCCATGCGTTGAATCATTTTGTAGCCAGGACCATATTGGTTTGAGGAAATATCACAATGTCATACCTCCTCATTTTGACTATCTTCCTTAAAGAGCCAATTAAGAACAACATCTTCTATTTCATCCACTAAGGAGGTAGAAGACTATACAAAGAGACAATCATATATGGTATTCGAAGCTGAAGTTTGTGTTCTCATAGCCTCTGATGGCTTGCCCAACTATTTTGGTGATGGAGGGAGAGAAACTAATGAAAGTATCGGTTCTATCTTGTAGCCATCCATGTAGGTATTTGTAATCTTCAATCTCTTTTTTAAGTATTTCATTAGTGCTTCTGGATCTGCATTTGGAGAGGCTGCCCTATTATGAGGCACAAAATTATATGCACCTTTTGTCAATTCATTACAGAAGACATTTGTATCAGCAGGAATACTGACTTCAGCTCTGTTATAAGGAAACTTTAAGCATTGATGGTATGTTGATGGTACTGCCTTCATTTCATGAATCCATGGCCTGCCCAGTAATATATTATATGACAATGGAATATCAAGAACCTGGAAAAGGACATCTCTCTCTACTAGTCCCACTCTGATAGGTAATGACACTAGACCTTTAGAAGTCCTTTCTTCTTCATCATAGGCTTTTATTGTTATTTTCTTGCTAGGATAAATGACATTTTCAGAGAATCCTAGTTGTGTAAGTAGACTATAAGTACAGATATTCAACCCCGTGCCTCCATCTATCAAAACATGTTTGACTCTGTGTTTGTGGATCATGGCTTCAATATGCAATGGCTGGTTATGTGGATGATTTAGTGAGTTATCATCTTCTTCAGAGAAGGTCAGATAGTGAGGTGAAGTTAGATGACCCACCACAGACTGAAATTGAACAATGTCTAAATCTTTTGGAATGTTGGTGGTGAGCAATGCTTTGTCTAGGATCTCTTTATGAGCAGATGAGATTTTTAGCAATTCAAAGATTGAGATTTGAGCATTTTTCCTTTTCAACTATTCAACGACACTATATCTAGAAGATGATGATGAAGTTAACCTTTTAAATTTGTCCAAGGTTGATTCTTTTTGTTTGTTTGGCAAGACTGGTGGGTTTGATGTTGCTTGAGTCAGGTCAGAAGAACTAGCTCCTTGGAGGGTGACTTTCTTTTGAGAATGGGTGAGAGCTCTTGCATAGCATGATTCATTTGGTTTATCTTGGACTATAATCACATTGCAATATTCCAAGTGGGAAGGCTCAATCATGTTGATAATGTTGTCCTAACTGGCAGAAGTATAATTTACCTTGGCACCTCCTTTGGTCTTTGAAGAATCACCTTGTTCATAAATAGGCAAAGGGTCTTTAAATGTTTTATGATCTGCATTAGTGGAATGATTCCCAACAACAACTTTACCAGCATCTATGAGATCTTGAATCTCATGTTTTAGCTTCATGCAATTGTTTATGTTATGACCTTTATTCTGATGGAACTCATAGTATTCATTTTCTCTCCACCATCTTGGTTTAACTTCTGGATCATATGGTCTAGAGTTATCTGGTAGTGTTATCAAGTTGTTTTCCAATAGAGTTTTGAAAGCGGATTCATACGATTCTTTGAGAGGAGTAAAATTACGTTTAGGTTTGGAAAGCCAAGGCTTTTCTTTGAACCATTCCTTTGTTTTCTTTGGCAGATTTTCTGTTGCAGCCTCAGCGACTTTAAGTGCTTGTGTACCACTAGCCAAGTTGAATATTGTGGATTTTGAGCTAGCTTTGATAGTTTCTACTACTCCATCATTAACAACATTCTTGTTATTTTCTTTTCCAAAATTCCAATACTTGTTCTTCTCTTTAGAGCTAGATCCTGGTTGTGTTTCTTTCTAAGGCGTGACATCCCCCTTCTTTATGAGTACCTCTTCCATTCGAATGGCATTATCTACCATTTTGTTAAATGATGGGTGTACTTGCATTTGTGTACTGTATTTCAGCTCAAGGACCAAGTTATTGACATATATATCCATTTTCTCAAAGTTTGGAATAGGTCAAGAATACCTAGAAAACATCTTTCTCCAGCGTTGGAGGAAAGTAAGAAGAGGCTCCCCTATTTTTTGTTTAGTATTGCAAAGCTCAATCATAGTCACAGGATGTCGAATGTTGTATGAGTACTGATGTAAAAATAGTTGGATTAGTTCTTCAAACATTTTTATTCCCTTGGGCAGACTTGAGAACCATTCCACTGCTTGACCCCCTAAACTCCTTGGGAAGAGGCGCATGAGGTACGTTTGAACACCATATAGGTAGCACAAAACTCTTTGACATGATCTTGAGGATCCGAGGTACCATCATACTTATCAAATTTTGGGATCTCCACTCGTGAAGGAAATGGAGGCATGTATAGATTCTTGTCAAATGGAAAGGGACATATTGTTTCTAGAGAATATGGTTTTGGGGACTTGTCCTTATTCTTCAGTTTTGTGACCTCCATTCGTAAGGCTAGTAATTGTTTGTGTACCATGAGTATAGGTGATTATTTCTTTTTAGTAATGAGCGTCTGAACATCATATCTAGTAGGAAGTTTAGCACCTTATTTTGCTAGTTCTAAGAAATAGTCTTCCTTCTCTCAGGTCATGATAACTTTCATCATTTTTCTAAAGTCTTTGTCCTTTTGACAGTCAAGGATTTCTTTTTCTAGAGGTTCAGTGTCTTCATCAACCTCACTTGATGATGAGGAATCATTATCATTTTTGGGAATGTTATTATCGTCCTTGTTTCCATCATTGTGTTTCGTCTCATATATAGTGGGACATTTAGACTCATCAAAAATTGGTTCGCCTGATGATGACGGTATGTCAGTGAGTGGATCCTTTCCGTAAAATGGATTGTCGGTGTATGAATAGGATATTCCTTTGCCTTTAGCTTCTTTCTTACGAGAACTCCTAGTTTGTGTAGGCATTTTTATGGATTAGTGTGACCTAAAGTTGTTTGTGATGCAGAGGTCAAGATCAATTTCAGAGCTAGTTGTTCGGTCAATGTATTGTTTGGGAGAAACAACTGAGATTCAGTCTGGTTTCAGGAACGATCTATCCTGTATAAGACATTTATCTAAGTTGATTCTAAGCATAGTGTAAGATTCTGTCTCATTTCAGGAATGATCTATCTTGTATAAGATGTTATCTAAGTGACTAAAATTTGATAGGTAGTTGATTGAACTAGCTAAAAGATGATCGACCAAATCATGGAACGCAAATGGCAGAGGTACACTTTCTTGATCTATTTATGCATAGGAAAATTGATAACCAGTATTATGTTCATTGTAAGCTATTTTTAGGCAAATTTGACTATTCTGTTCAGACAAAACCAGAGACTCGTACAACAAGATTTTATGAACCGGATGATAATTTTGTAGTTACAGGACGACAAAAGTTATGTTTCATACGAGTTGCTACCTCATACCATATGACATATGGGTATGTGCAGGACAAAAAAAGACTCAGAGTAGTTATGTTTCATATGACACAAGATATCGAACTAGACAACAGATTAAAATGACTCGTACGACATAGGAACAGGTCTAGGATGACAAATCAGAAAACTCATATGAGATAGGATCAGGTGCAGCATGATAAATTATCAGACTCATACGACTATTCACAAGACAGAGCCTAAAAAATTCTAAGTTTTTTTTAATTGCTGAGTATGATAAATGAGTATGACCAATTCTGAGATGGACTAATTTTGGACCAGGATATAGAATTTCAACTTAAGATGGACAAGTTTTTGACACAGACAGAGTTTTGACTTTGGATGGACTAATTTCTAACACGGACAGAGTTTCAACTTAAGATGGACAAGTTTCTGAGACGGACAGAGTTTTGACTTAGGATGGACTAGTTTTTAACACAGACAAAGTTTTGACTTAGGATGGACTAGTTTCTGACACGGACAAAGTTTTAACTTAGGATGGACTAGTTTTTGACACAGACAGAGTTTCAAATCACTAAGTTGTTTCTTGTCTTCTCCAATTTTGGTATTTCAATTTTTGTTTCAGCAATGAAAACACAGAAAACAAGTAGTATGTATAGTGACTCCAATCACAGCATGCAAACCCTAAGGAATTTGGTGAGGAAAGAAAATCTTTGCTTGTAGACTCAGGTACACACCCAATAGCTAATCAAAATACGACTGCTGAGTCTCACGCAATGGATTCTCAACGCCGTATTATCTGACTCGAAACACTAATGGGGGCACTAAATGACAAGTATCTTAAGAGAATTACTATCTCTCTTGCACAAAGATTATCCCTCTTTCGGAGATGAACCAGGTAACTTCTAATTTTAATTGGAACTTGTCAGGGATCTATTCGGCGTGTCAAGGTATAATCAGTTAAGAGGTCTCCCATCCTTGAAAACCAAGGTTTAATATACCCGAAGGTATGGAGGAGAGCTATTCCCAAGCACTGTCGTTGACTTGATTTTCATCAAATCACATTTATTTTATAGTGGGTTGGAGTACTTGGCATCTAGCCATTCCCACTTAGATCATTCCCCTCACACCAGTCGTAACAGCTTTAAGAGTTTTTCAACCCCTCAGGAGGGCAGGCCTACTAAAGATGTACAAATCTCAAACAAAGAAAAAGCCTCAAGAATCTGGATTTTTGATTTTCTAGAAAAAGACAAGAGCATACTCTCCTACCTCTCAGAATCTTCTAGAAACACAAAAGATAGATTTGTTATTTAACTAGATACCAAGTTAGGTTCATAAAAAATGAATTTAAAGAATACATGATGTTTAGTCCATTCTCCTTAGGCAACCTGCAAAGACAACGAATCAATAGTCATATTGTCTTTGTGCGAAAAGCATATTATTTGACAAGCGTTCTACAAAAACTAATTAGGCTATTAAATTTTTTGAGATAGACTGATAAACAGTCAGGGTTAGTCGTCAGAATAATCAAAAAATCATGAAAATTTGCCTCTATTTTTTTTACCAGAAAATACAGTCGTACAACAGTATGAAAACTTGTACGATACAGGATCCCAACTCGTACGAGATAGGATTCAAGTTCGTATGACACCTGCAGTTTGTTGTTTCAGCCTGTGGGAATTGTCGTATGAGATGTATGGATGAAAAAATCAAAAAATCCGAAATCTAGAAAAGACCAAAAAAAAATAAAAGCAGTCAGTCTTGGAGGCCAAAAAATGTAGTCTTCTGCCTCACGGTGGGCACCAAAGATGTGTGTGCAAAAAGGTGGTTTGTAAGCTGCAAGCACAACACTTCAATTAAGTCATTATATGCATGGTTAGTAATCAATAATCAATAAATAATAAACCATAACAAAGCGACTAATTGCTTTCTAAAAAATGCGAGCATAAGATTGCTCTCAGATTGTTATAAGCAATACTAGTGACTAGACTACACCAAGATGAAGGATTTAATCTATATGATATTAACTATATGGATGCAAGATGGATTAATAATTCAAGCAAATAATCAATTCAAGAAATAATGGATGTAAGCAATAATGGATGCAAGTAATCTAAAAAGGCACAATAATCTTCAATGACTCCAGAGCAAAATTAGTGTGATAATCTCCAAGTGTGTTCTCAAAAATCTCCAGGGTAAATTGGAGTGAGAGTTGAAGACTCAATTTATAGAGAATTACCAAGAGAAAAAAGCTCAATTTAGAATTAATTGAAAATAATTGAGAAATCAGGTTTAGTTAACCTTGAGATAGATTCCAATTATAGTTTAATTGAAATGCATTCATATTAGAAGTCCAAGTTGCATTGGAAATAATAATAAATTAATTCCATGCATTTGTGATAAAAAAAGATAATTCTTTTATTTATTCAAGAAAAGAGTCTTTTCAATGCAACTAAACTTCTTTTTCTGAAAAGCTTTGAGTTCCAATTTTAAAGAATAATTCAGTAATTCAATTTAATTACTTTTCTGATTTCAAGTTCTAAATTTAGAAAAAGAAATAATATCTCAAGTTTGATTTCTCTCTCAATTCAATTCTTTTTGTTTCAATTTCAATTCAACTCTTGTTTTGTAATTAATTCCTCTTTTGTAATAAATTAATTCCTTTTGCATAATTAAATGGCAATTTTATTAATTAATTAAATATGCAAGGATATTTAATAAATATAAATGGGATAATTGATCAAAATGATATTCTTGGAAATGATTCAATTAATTAAATAAATATTTAATTAATATTGAGTAATTGATTTGTCATGTGATATTTGATGATTAAAGAATTAATAATGTGCTCAAGATTGATTTAATTGCCTTTGGTTAGGACCTTGGTGATGTTGTCGAGATTAGGGGCCCATGGTTTAGATGACCATTTTTACGGTATTACTATGTGAAAAAGTGGTGTGTAAGCTGCAAGCACAACACTTCAATTAAGTCATTATATGCATGGTTAGTAATCAATAATCAATAAATAATAAACCATAACAAAGCGACTAATTGCCTTCTAAAAGATGCAAGTATAAGATTGCTCTCAAATTGTTATAAGCAATACCAGTGACTAGACTACACCAAGACAAAGGATTTAATCTATATGATATTAACTATATGGATGGAAGATGGATGAATAATTCAAGCAAATAATGAATTCAAGCAATAATGGATGTAAAATGGATGCAAATAATCTAAAAAAGCACAATAATCTTCAATGACTCCAGAGAGAAATTAGCGTGATAATAATCTCCAAGTGTGTTCTCAAAAATCTCTAGGGTAAATTGGAATGAGAGCTGAAGACTGAATTTATGGAGAATTACCAAGAGAAAAAAGCTCAATTTAGGATTAATTGAAAATAATTGAGAAATCAGGTTTAGTTAACCTTGAGATAGATTCCAATTATAGTTTAATTGAAATGCATTCATATTAGAAGTCCAAGTTGCATTGGAAATAATAATAAATTAATTCCATGCATTTGTGATAAAAATAGATAATTCTTTTATTTATTCAAGAAAAGAGTCTTTTCAATGAAACTGAACTTCTTTTTCTGAAAAGCTTTGAGTTCCATTTTTAGAGAATAATTCAATAATTCAATTTAATTGCTTTTCTGATTTCAAGTTCTAAATTTAGAAAAAGAAATAATATCTCAAGTTTGATTTCTCTCGCAATTCAATTATTTTTGTTTTAATTTCAATTCAACTCTTGTTTTGTAATTAATTCCTCGTTTGTAATAGATTAATTCCTTTTGCATGATTAAATGGCAATTTTATTAATTAATTAAATATGCAAGGATATTTAATAAATTAAAATGGGATAATTGATCAAAATGATATTCTTGGAAATGATTCAATTAATTAAATGAATATTTAACTAATATTGAGTAATTGATTTGCCATGTGATATTTGATGATTAAAGAATTAATAATGTGCTCAAGGTTGATTTAATTGCCTTTGGTTAGGACCTTGGTGATGTTATCGAGATTAGGGGCCCATGGTTTAGATGACCATTTTTAGGGTATTACATATGCATGTTGCGGTAGATGGAGTGTACACCGATGAGGTAGTTACAGAGTTGGTCGACATTAATTGCAGACCTTGTAAATCATGGGATGAGTTGTAGAGGTGTGTGGCTCGAGGAAGGTTGAATAGAGGTGATCTATGGGATGCATAGATCAATGCAGAATGAGGTTGGTGATGCAATCTACTAAACCATTTATGGTTATTGATCAAGTGCCTTGTCCACGAACTATCCATGTTTGCTAAGTATAGGAAACGTGCCTTGAAAGAAAGAAGACATGGTAGGTGATACCTGATTTATTTCATGATTGTTTATCTTCATACAGAATGAGATCTAATTGGATCTGATAGTCCTCATGATTAGTGGAAGAAACCCTAGCGTGTCAATAGTTTGAAGCTGCATTTTGTTGGGAATTCTCAGTTATAAGAATGGAGGCAGAAGACTAGATTTGATTGATGCTGCTAGATGATTAGGTGTCTGATGTTGAAGAGTACAGTGTGAAAAAGTAGCAGAGAGCCAACCAATCAAAGACTTCATCGAAGATCATAGAGACTAAGTGTTGGAGGTGCAGTCGATGAGAGGGTTTAGCAGAGGCTTAACTGGCAAGGTTAGACTGATCAGTAAACAACAAAGTGAGTTGCAATAGCGTAAATTGGTGGTGCTAGAACCTGCAGAAAGGCCGAGAAGGTGTTGTAGTGTAGTGGGAGTATCAGTGAAGATCCAACAAGGCATGATTTGAGTAGAGCTTGACTGGTAAGGAGGAAACTAATAGAGATTAGAGTGAAGAGTATTGGTGGTGGCATGCAATAGTGCATCTAACGGAATAGAGTACCGACAGAGAAGAGGTAGAGGCTGAATTGGCAAGGTTACAGTAGAGAGTGAAGGAGAGGAGGATCTAGGTGAGAAGAGAACTAGTAGAGAGCATATCAGAGGAAGATCGGTTGAGAAGAGTAGAACCAAAACAAAGATTGCAGAGGTTACATAACACATTTGTAACTAGGTATTAACTTTTTTATTTGATATATGACATTATAATCAATGATTTGGAGCTTGGTGCCCTAAATCAGGGGTTGGTGCTCCTTGGGATGGTGCCCTAAAGTAGGGGTGGTGCTCCTTGGGTTTGTGCCCTAAATGTTGCAACCAATGTTTCATTGTGAGGCTGGATTGGATTAGTAGACTATAGCAGTATTTCTCACCGAGGTCTTTCCCATCTTAGTTTTTCCTTGTATATACCTGTGTCATGTGATGTGCCTTTGTGTGATTGCATTGTGAAGTCTTGCTTTATCTCACAGGTCAATTTACTTGTGTTTACTTTGCTAATAGGTACTCACTCTTAGGATAAAAAGGTGAAAGAGTTTTGGAAACCACTAAATCACCCCCCTCTTAGTGGTACATTATGTTCAACAATTGGTATCAGAGCCTAGGTTCCTGGTTGATAAGCTTTTTCTAGCTTGGGTAGATTTTGGTATTTGAACACAATGGTTTGTTTAGTGTCACCCCCTACTCTAGTGTTTGATGGTTCAAACTTTTCTTTTTGGATTCATAGGATGGAAGTCTACCTGTCCTCCCTTGGGTTTGATGTATGGATGTCAGTAGTAAATGGATGCCCTAGTAAAGTCACTCCTCCCACCAGTCCTGAAGAAGAAAGGAGAAACAAATGTAATGATGAAGCTATGGAGGTCATTATGTGGGCTATCCGATGATGTCTCCTCATAGGTGGACAGATACAGATCAACAAAAAGCCTATGGGACAGATGGAAGAAACTTTATGGCAATGAACCTTGCACTAAAGAATCAGTTTGTGGAAACAAGACACGTGTCTGCAGATGATGAAGGTAGATCTGTTAGTATCAACATAAATGATGAAGAGGAAGCTCACCTCTTTAAGGCTCAAGAATCAAAAGATGAGAGGCACACATCAAAGAGTAATCATGCAGATCACTCTCACTGACAAGATGTGTTTGGGAGTGATGATGAAGATGAAGCCAAAGTTTATCTTGAATGTGAATTGGTAAGTGCACTAGAATAGCTACAAAATGTTAGAAATGAATTTAAGAGGTATAAAGATTCAGTTTATGAAGAAAGCAATCGGTTGAGAATATGTCTCGAAGAATCAAATAATAATATTTGCATATTGACATCTCAACTAGAAGAGGTAAAAGGATTGACTGGTGAATTGAAATCAGTCTTTGATGCTAAGGAGATAAGATGTGAGAAACTCCAACTAGAAGTGGAGATAAAGGACAAAGAATGTTAGGACCTAAAAGGAGAAATGGAGAACATTAGGAAAGACCTTGAGAAGTGTCAAATTGAGCTCAAGGTAAGGATCTGGTATGATGGCAACACTGAGGCCTTGAATAAAATGTTGAGTAAACAAAAATACACCAAGGATATTGGAGGATTAGGATATGCTACCAGTGAATGCTCCACAAGTGAGGATGTCTCTCACAAGGACATTCAATTTGTCTCCTCTAATGGAGATAACAAGGGTTAGACCCTCATAGTCTAAAGTGCACCAAGAAAGAAGGTTGACCTAGCTACCATCAGTGAGGACTTAAGGCTAAAAATGAAGATCGATGCAGCAAGAAGAAATAATGCAGATTCTAAAGGAAAAATAAAGTTGAGAGAAGATAGGTTCACCGGAAATAAGAATACAAGAAGGAAACCTAAGAGACTCCCCACTAGTGGAGGACAAAGAGATGCAGCACCCCGGAGAAGTAGAAGTGGAGAAGCCAAACTGGTTAGATCATCTCATGTTTGACAGAATGAATTTTTAAGTAATAAGTCTCCATTCTCTGGTTACTATTTTTCTTGTAAAGGATATGGCTATAGGGAAGAGGAATGCAAAATGATGTCTAGGAATAGAAAAAGTGTTTTTCCTAGGAATAGAAATTCAGTTTGTAAAAGATGTAATGCATTTGGGCATAAAACATCATAATGTAGAAACATGCATAAGCCCACTCCCGGTTATGCTAACTAGAGTCCATTTTCTACCTCAAGAAATGTAAATTATATATGTTATAGCTATAATGGATCTGGCCATAGAAGTAATGAGTGCAGGAAGAAGATGATTCATGCACATGGCTACCAACATAATAGCTATGCCCAAAGGAGAAATGCTCCTGCAAGATCAAGATATCAATTGAAACCGATAGTGGACTATGTTGTCTTCAAAATCTGACTCACCTCAACATCCTTATAATAAGATGATCAAACTCTGTGCAAGAGAGATGTTAAAGGGAAGGAAACTGTTAAGACAACATATGACAAGGTTTGATTTAACCTTCTACACTTTGGACTTAATTAGAGTCCAGGCAGGTATGCCTTTGTGAACTGGATTCACACTTTCAAAAGATAAATCCACAGCAAACTAGTCCAGAAAACCAGTGGATCTATTCACCTTGAAACTAACTGAAACAAAGGTATGAAAATTATACTCAAATTCAGTATTTTGTTCAACAAATCATGCAATAAACAACTTCAATCAATACCAGTGCCTTATCCAAGGTCACAAAGTCATCTAAAACTCAGATAATACTCCTCAAACAAAATATCTTTACGCATCCCATTGGCTTGGTTTCTATTAATCCTTATACATGCCTAACACTTATAAGAATTTATGCATTCCAAATTAAACTATGATCATCAAGATTCAAAGTTTCTTCCAAAGAATTTACTGGTATGAGTAATCCCCACATCTTTAATTTCCCTTCTAAAGAGAAAAGCTAGTGAGCACATCTACTAAAAATAGCCTTGCTACCCCATTCAAACAAAATAACCCTAGATTATTCAGAATGAAAATAGTAAACAAATTGTAAACACACTTGAAGATGACACAAAGCTTTACTCAAAACTGATGGTCTGTATATTGATATTATATTCAGAGAAGTATTACAAGAAGTTTTTGAATATTCCCCATTAGACTCAGAAAAGCTCAGATAAATTTCTGCAACATTTTCTTACAATTCTTTTGCGATCCTCTTTCCTCTAGTCCTGGTATCCATTTATAACAACATGGATGCACAAAGCTTTGGACTTTTCGAGGAGAGTTTGTTACAATCATTTCTTTCAAAACAAAGAGATTGCAAGCCTTTCACAAAAATAGTTACAAGTTCTTTTCGGCCTCTGCAACTTCAACAGGTTGTTCGGTTGTAACCTCTTCTACCTTTTCAGGGGCACTCTCCAATTGTTCTGGATCATGGGTGGCATATTTTTTTGTCCACTCATCATACACATCATCTGTCGGCCACGAGAAATTAATCACTTTAGCCTTAGCCTTGGTCAACCTTTCCCAGGAGTTTCTCATTTTGTTGACTTCTGAATTGAGAAAACCATAATGTGCCTTAATTTTCTCTATCTCCTGTATTGTTACAACACAGAAAGAAGCATCATCTAGATCAATAATTCCCTTAATTCTTGCTGACAGTTTAGCTTCTACCTCCTTAAGCCACATTTGTTTATCCTTCAGTTGATCTGGGCTAGCAAAAACTCCTGGGAGCAACTCAAAAACTTGATCAGCATATTCCTTTTTGCACAAATTAACTTTCCTATCAACATTATCCACCCCTGCTGCTAATTGTATTAAATCTTTAGTGACATCAAAAGTGGATCTAATGATAGGATTGGCCCTTGCTTCATCACAAGACACACACATAAACTCTAAATCTTGCTCCCTAGGCCTCCATTTGTCAAAAATTGGTGTCAATATGGCCTTGTCTCCCCTGAGCTCATTTCATATATCCAAAATTTTACCTACATTATTGTATAGCAATGAGGCATTCATTGTATCTACAAAAATGGAAATTGTAGCCCTTACTCTCTCCTCATACTTCTTTGCATATAAGGCTTGAGCCTGTTTTAAATTTTCTAATTCTTGAGGAGTTATCTCAACCATTTGAGAGCTAGAGGGTGTTGGAGATGGTGGAAACTCAATGATAGGGCTAGTAGGTGGAGGTCTTGTAGGAGAAGAGGAGATCATCAGTGTTGAAGACTCACCTTGGTGGTGTTGTCCAGTCAACTGGCTTTGAAGCTTAGCAATGATACTATCCTTACTTCTTACCTCCTCCTTAGCACTATTGTATGCCTTCAAAACTGTCTCCAACTTGACTTGGAGGATCTCTTTTTGCTTGGCTTCCTTTTCTGCTACTGCAACACTAAATTTTGCAGTCTCTAGCACAGTGCTAGCAGCTTCCACCACCCCGGTATTTTGCACTCTCTTCACCATCATTCCACCAAGGTAACTTGACCCTGGGGTATCTTTGCTTTTCCTACTCTCATTTCTCTTGAGAGACCACATGACAAGTGTAGCATTATCCTTACTAAAAGTAATCCCCTCCATGGGTTTGGACTCCTTCCTCACTGCATCTAGTACCAGGGCATCTGCTATATCCCATTCAGGTAAAATAAGTACTCCAGCTTGTGCCACCATATCTCTCCCTTTCTCAAGGGTGATGGTCTTGAATTCTTCCATCATCTCTTTCTTTATTTCCTCCTCTACCAGGGCTAGATCTTTATTGGGTTGCTCACCTTTTCTCTTTTCACATCTAGCATTATACTTATCTATGTTCTGCTTCCATATAAATTGCACAAATGCTTTTGATGTGACAAAGTTATTGTCAGCCAAGAAGGCATTACTTGCCTGCTTTATTTCAGGATCCCACTCCTAGCCTTTGAGTTCAGTGGTGGTAATGTCCATTTCAGCAGCAGGGGGTTCTTCTGGCATTCCTTCTTCCACTTCATCATAAGTGTAGGCAATTTCCCCTAGACTGCCTAACTATAGGAGCCGCTCAGCTGCTGCTTGCTCATCTCCAATGTGGATAGGGGATTTGGATGGAGAATACAAAGGTGCATCTGATTGTACTTCTTTCCCTACCCTCTGCTTCTTTGGGCTCTCTTGGATGTCAACAACATCTTGTATCTTCCTCTTTCCTTTAGAGGTAGAGGGCTCCCCTATTGCAGGCATCAACACACTGTAACTAAATTTCTTGTGCTGTGTATAATTACCAGGAGGGATTGCTTTGCTGGAAGCTGACCTACTTAGAACTAATCTTGCCTTTTTAGGATCGCCTTTAATCACAGCTTCCCTCTTCTCCTTCAGGGTTTGCATCACATCCTCAAAGCAAACAATTAAAAACTTTATTTTCTCCTCCAAAGGGAAAAAGCTAGACAATGGGTCATAACTGGCATCAAACTGATGCACAAAATCCAAGGCTTTCTTATAAGCCACCCATCTTTCCTTTCTCAGCTTCTGCTCATCTAGATCAAACTCATTTCTGATGAGGTCTTCAGGAAACTGAAATTGATGAGGCCTACCTCTACACATTGCTCTCTTTTTGAACACACCGTTGAAGAAATCTTCTAGATCAGCACACCTAGATACTGTAGTAGACAAATGATAAGGCTTGAGAAAATCCTCAAAGCAATTCCAACCTCCTTTTGTTATTACAAATTGGTGGGCTATGGTAACTGTAGGGAAAATAATCCCTTTACCCCTGCCTGTCAGTTTTGCTTCTTGTACACCACCAATTTGTCTAAGGATCTCTGCAATTCCCACTTTGAGAGGGACTTGATAGGGTAACAAAAATGGGGTGCCTCTAAAACCAAACACTCTAAAAATTGTTGAGACTGGGTACAGATAAATGTCACCCCAATTGTGAACAATTTTTATGTTCTTTGCAAATGCTTTTGGTCTTATAAATTCCAAATGAACCTTGGGGATTCTTGTGTTATCCGAGCAGAGGAGAGTCCTGATCTTTGATGCAAAGTATTTTTCAAACTTCAAGAAACTGGCATCCTCTCTATCCCATGACAACACAGTACTCCATAATTGTACTAGCATTTTTTCTCCTTCTTTCTCTTTGACAAGGTCCAATCCACAAGCAAAGTAGTCACCACCTTTGAAAAGAAAAAGGTGCATCAGGAGTGAGTACCATCTAAAAGGCCTATCTACCTTTCCATTCTTTATTCCTATTAACCCTCCATGGATAGCATCAACAATGAAAGAAGCATAATCAAATGTAACTGCAAGAGAAGGATTCAAAATTTGAGCAATAATTAATAGGTAGTGATTGGGCATATTCGCTTCAGCATATTCTCCCAAAACTTGGCAAAGTGCCCAATACAGTCCCTTAGCCCTGAGGGTGAACATACTCAATGAAAAGGGCTCCTCTATGTTGGGTCCTACAACTGTCAACCCACCTATCTTCACAAAAAAATTCTTGAGAGGCCCATTCCTAAGATGATTCCTCTGTGCACTATAAATTTGAGCTAATGATTTGAAATTTATGGGTTCTAGAAAATTGGTGAACTCATTGAGCCCAAAAGCATTTCTGAATTCTTCAATATTAATCTCAATAAGGGTTTTTCAATTTATGTCCCGAATGCTTCTTGTGACTGGATCATAATTGAGTGCAATTTGGGTCAACAAATCAATGTCCATAAATACCCTTGGGACTACCAACTTCCCAACATCTAATTCCCAAATACTGTTTTGCAGGGCTAGAGAATTTCTCATTCCAAATCCAACCTTAAATAACCCCAACCCAAACAATCCAACTTTTGGGTCTCTCAACCAGTTCCCCTTTTCATACAATCCTTCTCCTATTTTTAGACGGGGAATTCTAGGCACTAGCTCTTTTGCCTTTGATGCCTGATTAGTTGACAACGTCAACTATTCAAGAAAATCATCACAGATGGCTCTTTTCGGATAATTTAATTTCCCAGAAAATTCCCTCTTAGGTGCCATTTTGAAAATGCAAGAAATGAATACTACCCCTAAATAATTCTGTGACAAATCAATATCTTATCTAAAACATACCACATAGAAATTGCAGCATGAGAGTACGAGAAAACCTGTTCTTAACTTGGAGGAATTTGCTCTGCAACCGAATTGACTTGCTCTATATCTGAAGAAAATAGCTCTGTATCTGCTCCTCTGCAATAATTCTTTTAAAAGATACCTTCATCCGGTTGATAGGAAATCATATATTATACCCAAGGTCTTAACTGCAACATTGATTCCGCATGCTTCGGTCGTCCTTTCAAAATTGAATTCATGGGAGAATTCATATTTTTCGCTCCAACGGGTCACAACGTTCCTGCAATTCTTTCTCTTCGCTCTTTTGCAACTTCGCAAAGCATAACCATCGGGCATTTCGGTCCTACGAAATAGCACCGACCGTCTGATCAAAAGAAACTTGATCGGCCGTTACACTAACTAACAACCTTGGTTCCGCACTGGGTCCCGCTTCTTTATTTGCTATGAGCCACCACATGGCACTCAACCACTGCCTTTAAAAAACCTTTCACATTCAACTCAACGTCAGCCGCGTGCCTTTCTTTTATACCGCCGGTTCCACCTTTGGCGGGCCCATGACTTTCTTCTAAGACCACATGTCCATGGACACATTACCATCTATCAAGACACATGGACAGTCCTCATTTACTTTCGCTATTTCGCAAGGTATAAAACATGAGCATCTTACCCTTGCAAAATAGCGTGGGCCATCAAATCATTTTTTAGTTGCTCGGTGCTTAACCATTTGAATAGACTCCAAGAGGGGTGGGCCCTCTAACTCAACTTTGAACACCTGGCATCTAGTCACCTCCAGAGCTGACATGTGATTTTTTCATTTTCCGAGAGAAAGCACTAGGCTCCGATTAATTCTTTGACACCTGTATCTGCTAGGTCACCTCCCCTCCTATGATCTGACTCACCTCTGGGACCCGCCTTTTAACCTTTGATCCCGACTTGCTGATTGTTGTAGCTAGTGCCGCATGCCGCCATTCTACTTGCCTTCTTGACCAGCTAGACTGTCTAGGTGGCATGCCATGTCATTTTTGCAACTTCGCTAGTTTTAAACCATGTGCAACTTCGCCTAGCGAAATAGCAAAAATCGTAGATCGATCTGCGAGATGCACACTACTTACTAGGCCCGACAACTTTAGGAAGGATACACATAAGGCATAAATTTTTGTGATTAATTCACATGATAGCCTAGGCAAAGAAAACAAGGGGGGGACACTTCCTACGATCCCATGACCCATTACTTAAGTGGATAAAGTAATGAAAGAATAGAAACTAGAGGGTTTTTATCAGATATTAGGCGATTTAAAATAAATAAAAAACCCTAAACCCTTAAGACCTAAAACAGAGTTGAAGCAATTGAAAATGCACCTTACTCAAGATTTCAAAAAGTCATAGCCAATTATGGGAAAAGAAAAGCCCATTTTAAATTAGTGATAACAGACTACATTGGCATGAATCTAAGAAGAAGATCAAATCGGTCTGATAGAAGATCTTCCAATCATCTAGTTAGGATGAATGCAGTATGCTTGTATGACAATATATCCAGTCATACTATAAAACCCAGTAAAGCAAAGACCTATCAGCAGAAAAAGATGAGACCTAATCCAAAGGCTACAAATAAGAAGAGGAGGGAGTCCAAAGCATGTATGGATAAAGAAGGAAGATAAAATGACCATGGACTAGCACCGTGCACTCAATGCATAGGTGATATCTCCTAAAGTTTAAAAGAGATGTTGATCCTTAGGGGGAGCTATATGTTGATCAGATCATTCATCCCCAAATGACTGATAAGGACAAAGGAGAAGCTGGATTGCTTCCGGTAAGAAAGAAAAAGGTGAGATACATGTATGTGTGGTTGCTTCCTTGACTACACACTCATACTTGTGTCAATGCATAGTTCAAAGTGTAATTGGGATAAGAGACAAGTGATAGAAGAAGACAAAGTCTAATGGACAAGGTGTCTCATGAAGATAGTGAATTGGTAGTGTAAACCCATGTGTGAAGTGTGTTACCGGTATGGATATTATCCAATATAGTGGTATATACGAGTCAATGTGTCTTGGTTGTGTTGCAGTGGCTCATGTGGCTTGGATAGATGAATTTATGCCTCTAATGATATTATAAGTTATGCTAAATGACAATGTGTTGGACCAGTAGTCGATCTCATGTGTATGAGACATCATGATGTCAACCGGTGTGAGAGTTGGCATGGAGTCAATATGACTTGGCATTATGGTCAGGTATGTTTATATCAGAAAGATGGGATGGATGTCATGGAAGTGAAAGACCATCAGCATGTATAGATGCTCACTTCCACTGGTACAAAATGCAATTTGGGGTACTAGTTTAGAACTTGACATAAAATGAAGACCAGAGGGTTGTGATTCAGGGGGAGTTCACAGTCATACCTTATGATTGGTATTTGATACACTTGACACAAGTGGAGTTCATGTGTCATTGTTGCTGCATCATGGACTGGTATATAGGGAGATGTGAGTTACCTGCATAGGGGGAGAATATGTCAAACAGATTATTGTCAGCTCTCCAGTTCAAGTGGTGCTAGTTGAGAGGTTGCAGAGCATAGTGGTAAAAAGGGAACAAGCAACCAGTACAAAAAAAGGAAGAGCGAGCTCATAGTATACTCGTTGTCAAGACCCTTTTCCATTATTGTCAAAGGGGGAGAAAGGATCTGTAGTATACCAGATACTACATGTGTTGACATCAATTCCAAAAAGGGAGATTGTTGGAATTGTGTTGTCATTGATATCAATCGGTATAGCATAAAGGAGGAAAACCGGTATGGGAGAATAGTTGATATGCTATTAGTGCTATCAACTAGTAGTGTGGATAGTGAAGCCACTAGGTAAGCATGTTGGAGTAATCGGTTTACGTATTAGTATTGGGAAGAAGGAAGCAGTTTGTGAGTATGCATGCTGATGTTGAACAAGCATGATAGAAAAGTGACCGGTGAGTGATGAGAAATGGAAAGCGTGTGACCGGTAGAGCTCACTGAAATATGATCTAATGAAGGGTTAGTTGTGCAACCATTATGCTAGTATGAGGTCAACTAGCAGGACTCCCACCGAGAAAGAGTAAGTGTTGACAGAGTGTGTGTTGCATCAGTGAGGAAATATGACATATGGAAAAGGTACTGGGACATATGTCAACTTGGAGACATATCCTCTCTTTAGTGAAGTCACATCATTTCCGGTAGGTGACATAGATCTTCCTCCACCAGTGTTTAGCAGTTGAAGTATAGTTGTCTATTCCTCCCCTCCAGTAAACGATAATACCTTGCTTGTCCCACAACATACATTACATAGATCATGACTCTTTGGGAGAAGTTCGTCAGAGTAAGAAAAGGCAAGTGATTGGATGCATAACCAGATAATTAAAGTGAAAGATGAGGATGTCTCCTGAGGTTGAGATCACAGATGTGCACTAGATCAGCATGTGAAGAGATGATGTGCTACCTAGGCAGAGAAGGAAGAGTTAAGATGGTGAGTTTGCCTCCTCGGTAAAACTTTTGAGAAGAGAACCAATCAAATGAAGATAAGGCTCTATAGTTGCACACATGGAGTTATTGGTATGCAAATGGAAAGTGGTGTTTCCACAGATACATAATAGTTGGAGATGGATGGCATGAAGATATCATGCACATTATTGGTATGAAGGCAGAAACTTGTAAATCAGTAAACAAGGTGGATGTCAGCATACAACCAAGTGAACAGAGAGATAAAAGTTAAGCTATCTCAATCAGCTAAAGATGCACATGGTGAGTCATCCTAGATAGATGTTGAGGATTGGTATGAGTGATGACCGAGCTGACAAGATCCACCAAAACAAGGAAGGATAAGGCAAGAAGGTTAACCGATAGGCAAAGAGGGACCAGTGGTATGATGCACACACCAGTTTTGTGTAAGGTGACCAAGTCGGACTAACTTGGTGAGCTAAAGTGGATGCTAACAAAGGTGACACATGGAGTCAAGGTGGTAGACATGCATGCAGTGGTAGATGGAGTGTGCACCAACGAGGTTGTTACAGAGTTGGTTGACATTAATTGTAGACACCATAAATCATGGGAGGTGTTGTAGAGGTGTGCGGCTCAAGGAAGGTCGAATAGAGGTGATCGATGGGATGCATCGATCGATGTAGAGTGACCAAGTGCAGAATGAGGTTGTTGATGCAATTTGTAGAACCATTTATGGTTTTTGATCTTGAGCCTTGCCGATGGATTGTCTGTATTTGCTAAGTTTAGCAAACATGCCTTCGAATGAAGAAGACATGGTAGGTGATGCCCGATTGCTTGCAATTTGTTCATCCTCATGCAAAATGAGATTTGATTGGATCTAATTGACCTTGTGTTGAGTGGAAGAAACCCTTGTGCACCAAGAGTTTGAAGTTGCATTTTGTTGGGAAAGCTAGGTAAAAAGAATGAAGGTAGAAGATAGTATTCGGTGATGCTGAATAGTGAAGGAGAGTGATCTTGAGCAAAGAAAAGAGGAGATAAGACTAAGAAGAGTCAAGGAACTCAACATTTGAAGAAAAGAGCTAGCAAGGAAGGTTAAACTAGTGAGAGGGTTAATAGTGGCTTAACCAGCAAGATCAGATAAACCAAAAAACTACAAATTGAGTTGCAGAGGTAGGAATTGACAGTGGAGAGTGAAGTAGTTGCATGTTTATGGAGAGAAGATCCTGCAAGTAGTGAGCAGAAAAAGGATAAACCAATGAGAAAAGTAGCCAGCAGTAGGTGTATGTTTTGACTATCCATTCAATGAGCAGAAGTAGAACTAGTATCAGTAACAGCAAGTGAAGGTGAGGAGAGAGACTGGGAAGGAGATAGAAAGAAGAGTAGAAGTAAATTGGTGGGGAAGAGGAGGTGAGAAACTGACATGATAAAGTGTATGTAGTGGTTACAAGATTCACTTGTAATCAAACTGTTTTAATTGATTGTGTATAGGATAGATCACTGAGTTGGAGATTGATGAAGGGGTTGGTGCTCCTTGGGTTGGTGCCCTAAAATTAGGGGTTGGTTCTCCTTGGGTTGGTGCCCTAAAGCAGGAGTGGTACTCCTTGGGTTGGTGCCCTAAATGTTGTAACTGAAGGTTTTCACTGTGAGGCTAGATTGGAGCAGTAGACTCCAATAGTATTTCTCATCGAGGTTTTTTCCATGTTGGGTTTCCCTCATATATACTAGTGTTATGTGATGTGCCATTTGTATGGTTGAATTGTGTTGTTTGGTTTTATCTTACCTGTAGGTTTTCTTGGTTCTTAGGTTGGTAACCGGTAATCTCTCTTAGAGGTAAAAGGATTAAGAATTTAGAAATCACTGATTCAACCCCCCTCTTAGTGGCATCTTGTGTTCAACAGAATCAAATAATAATATCTGAATATTGACATCTCAAATAGAAGAGGCAAAAGGATTGACTGGTGAATTAAAATCAGTCTTTGATGTTAAAGAGAGAAGATGTGAGGAGCTACAACTAGAAGTGGAGACAAAGATCAATGAAGGCCAGGACTTAGAAGGTGAAATGGAGAATATCAGGAAAGACCTTGAGAGGTGTCAAGAGGAGCTCAAGGTAAGGATCCGGTATGATGGCAACACTAAGGCCTTGGACAAAATGTTGAGTAAACAAAAACACTCCAAGGATACCGAAGGATTAGGATATGTTGCAAGCGAATGCTCCACAAGCATGTATGTCTCCCACAAGGACATTCAGTTTGTCTCATCTAATGGAGATAACATGGTTCAAACCTTCATAGTCCGAAGTGCACCAAGAAAGAAGGTTGAACTAACCACAACCAGTGAGGACATGAGGCAAAATATGAAGACCGATACAACAAGAAGAAATAATGCAGATTCTAAAAGAAAAAGAAAGCTGAGAGAAAATAAGTACGCCGGAAATAAGAATACAAGAAGACAGCCTAAGAGATTCCCCACTGGTGGAATACAAAGAGATGCTGCACCCCAAAGAAGTAGAGGTGAAGAAACCAAACTGGTCAGATCACCTCATGTTTGGCAGAATGGATTTGTAAGTAACAAGTCTCCATTCTCTGGTTACTGTTTTACTTGTAAAGGATATGGCCATAGGGCATAGGAATGCAAAATGATGTCTAGGAATAGAAAAGGTGTTTTTCCTATGAATAGCAATTCAGTTTGTAAAAGATATAATCCATTTGGGCATAGAACATCTTAACATAGAAACATGCATAATCTCACCCCCAGTTATGCTAACCAAAGTCCACTTGCTGCTTCAAGAAATATAAATTATATATGTTATAACTATAATGGAACTGGCCATAGAAGTAATGAGTACAGGAAGAAAATGATTCATGCACATGGTAGTCGGCATAACAGCTATTCTCAAAGGAGAAATGCTCCTACAAGATCAAGATGTTAGTTGAAACTAGTAGTGGACTATAATGGCATGTCCTTGAGAAGAAGATCAAACCGATCTAATAGAAGATCTTCCAATAATCCAGTTGGGATGAATGTAGTATGCTTCTATGGCAATGTATCCATTCATACTGTAGATTTTGGTAAAGAAAATACCTATCAATGGATGAAGATGAGACCTACTCCAAAGGCTACAAATGAGAAGAGGAGAGAGTCTAAGTAGGTATGGAGGAAGAAGGATGAAAATGTGATCATGGACCGGCACTGAGCATTCAATTCATAGGTGATATCTCCTAAAGTTTAAAGGAGATGCAAATCCTTAGGGGGAGCTACATGTTGATCAGATCATTCTACCATAAATGCTTGATGTAGACAAAGGAGAAGATAGGTTGTTGTTGTTAAGAAAGAAAAAGGGTAAGATAAGTGTATATGTGGTTGTTGCCTTGACTACACACTCATACTTATGTCATTATATAGTTCAAACTATAATTGGCATAAGAGACAAGTGACTCAAGGAGATAAAGGCTAATGGACAAGGTGTCCTGGTGAAGATATTGAACTAGTAAATTAATCCAATGTGTGAATTATGTTACTAGTATGGGTATTGACCGGTATAGCAGAATATGTGAGTCAATGTGTTCTAGTTGTGCTGCAGTGGCTTTGGTACCTTAGACAAATGAATTTATGTCTGATGATATTAGAAGTCGTCCTAAATGATAGTGTGTTGGACTAGTAGCCGATACCATGTGTATAAGAAATCTTGATGTCAACCGGCGTGAGATTTGACATGAAGTCAATATGTCTTGGCATTATGATTGGGTAATATTATGTCACAAAAATGGGATGGATGTCATGGAAGTGAAAGATGCTCACTTCCACCGATATATGTGTAGTTTGGGGTATCGGTTTAAGACCTGACAAAAAATTGAAGACCAGAGGGCTGTGATTCAGGGAGAGTTCACAGTCATATTTTATGATTGGTATCTGATACACTTGACATAGGAGGAGATCAAGTGTCATTGCTGCTGCACCATGGACCGGTATTCAAGGAGATGTGAACAAAGATGTGTGTTATCTGCACAGGGGGAGAATATGTCAAATAGATTGGTGTCAGCTCTCTGGTTCAAGTGCTGCTAGTTGAGAGGTTGCAAAGCATAGTGGTAAAAAGGGAACAAGAAACCAATACAAAAGGGGAAGAGAGATATTGCAGTATACTGGCTGTCAACACCCTTTGCCATTGTTGTCAAAGGGGGAGAAAGAATCTGCAGTATACCAGATACTACATGTGTTGACATAAATGGCAAAGGGGGAGATTGTTGGGATTGTGTTGTCATTGATGTCAACTGAAATAGCATAAAGCAGGACAACCGACATGGGTGAATAGTTGATATGTTGATAGTGTTATCCACTGGTTGTGTGGACAATGAAGCCAACAGGTAAGCTTGTTGGATTCGAGGGTTTACATGTCAGTACTGGCAAGAAGGAACTGGTTAGTGAGTATGCATGCTAATGCTAAACAAGCATCATAGAGAAGTGGCCGATAAGTGATAACAACTGATAAATGATGATATTTGTAAGAGAGAAAGATGTTGGGATGTTGATTGTGATGAAGAGACTGAATGTTACAAAAATCACATCAACACCGGAGGTGAAGTATGTGTAGTCCACCAATATGTTGTGTGGATGTGGAACAACAGGACTCCCACTAGATAAAGATGTAGTCACCATATGAAGAGATGACTAACAATGAGTGTGATCAACCGGATCATATGTGTCTGTTTGAAGATGTGTCTGCTCAAACAGGGAAGCTACATTGGTGCATGTGCAAGATGCAAATGACAAGGATCCACTTCCATCGCCAAGTGGAGCTTATCCCCTAACATGCATTGGAATGCATTACATCTCTCTAGGATAGGTTTACAAGAGTTAAAAGAAGGATATTGAAGGCCCACACCGGATGAACTAGTATAACACTAAGTTTCCTTAGGTGCATGAAATTAGAGATGTGCACCATATCAACAAGGGAAGACATGATGAGTTGTCGGTATAGAGAAGGAAGGATAGGTTTGTCTCTTTAACAAACCAGTTGATAAGAGAACCAGTTTATTGATGAAGAAGGAAAGGTTGAACAACTGCAGACAGAAAGTGCAACTAGAATATAAAGGTAGAACAATTGAAGATTGATGACAAGGTGTCATCAAGGTCATTACTGGTATATAGGATGAGCGGTGAATGACCAAAAGAGAAAAAGTCAAAGGCTCTTGTCTGATAAATATTTGCATGCTATGTATCGACATGTGAAGTGACTGGTAAAGGTGGTCCACCGACATGGCACCAAGGTACAAGTTTGAAGGCAAACTAGTTGGGGTATAATTGGCAGGGCAAGAGAACTGGTTGATGAACCCAGTTGTGTGGTTGCTTGGTGATCGTGTCTAGACTGACACAATAGTCTAAGCGGAGGTGGATACCGATAAAGGTGCCATGTGGAGTCCAGGTGGTGTATATGCATGCTGAGGTAGATGGAGTGTGCACTGACGAGGTAGTTACAGAGTCGATCGACATTAATTACAAACCTCATAAATTATGGGATGAGTTGCAGAGGTGTGTGGCTCAAGGAAGGTCAAATAGAGGTGATCAATGGGATGCATCGATCGATGCAGAATGTCCAGGTGGAGAACAAGGTTGGTGATGCAATCTGCTGAACCATTTATGGTGATTGATCACATACCTTGCCGACCGACTATCCGTGTTTGCTAAGTATAGCAAACGTGCCTTGAAAGAAAGAAGATGTGGTAGGTGACACTTGATTGCTTTTCGGATTGTTTATCTTCATTAAGAATGAGATTTGATAGGATCTGATAGTCCTCGTGATTAGTGGAAGAAACCCTAGTGCGCCAATAGTTTGAAGCTAGGTTTTGACATGAATGCTCAGCTATAAGAATGGAGGTAGAAGACTGGATTTGATTGATGCTTCTAGGAGATTAGGTGCAGATGTTGAAGAGTGCAGTGAGAAAAAGAAGGAGAGAGCCAACCAGTCAGAGACTTCATTGAAGATCATAGAGACTGAGTGTTGGAGGTGCAATCGGTGAGAGGGTTTAGCAGAGGCTTTCCCGACAAGGTCAGAGTGATTAGTAAACTACAAAGTGAGTTGCAGTGGTGTAAACCGGTGGTGCTAGAACTTAGAGAAAGGAAGAGAAGGTGTTGCAGTGTAGTGGGAGTGTTAGTGAAGATCCAGCAAGGCAAGATTCAAGTAGAGCTTGATCGATAAGGATAAAATTGACATAGATCAGAGTGAAGAGTACCGGAGGTAGCAAGCAATAGTGCATCTGATAGATTAGAGTATCGGTAGAGAAGAGGTAGAGGCTGAATTGGTAAGGTTGCAACAAAGAGTGAAGGAGACGAGGATCTGAGTGAGAAGCGAACTGGCAAAGAGAAGAGCAGAGGAAGATCGGTTGAGAAGAGTAGAACCAGAAGAAAGATTGCAGAGGTTACATAACACATTTTGTAACCAGGTATTAACTTTTGTATTTGATATATGAAATTGTAATCACTGAGTTGGAAATCGATGCAGGGGTTGGTGCTCCTTGGGTTGGTTCCCTAAATCAGGAGTTGGTGTTCCTTGGGTTGGTGCCCTAAAGCAGGGGTGGTGCTCCTTGGGTTGGTCCCCTAAATGTTATAACCAATGTTTCATTGTGAGCCTAGATTGGAACAATTGACTCTAGCAATATTTCTCACTGAGGTTTTTCCCATCTTGGGTTTTCCTCATATAGACCGATGTCATGTGATGTGCCTTTCTGTGATTGCATTGTGAAGTCTTTCTTTATCTCACTGGTAGGTTTACTTGTGTTCTATTTGCTAACTAGTACTCACTCTTAGGATCAAAAGGTGAAAGAGTTTTGGAAACCATGGATTCAGCCCCCTCTCAGTGGTACATTGTGTTCAACAAAAAGTACCTTGTTATTAGAAACAAATGATAAAATTCTTATCTACTCATTTATTTAATTATAGATTACAATAACTTTTCCTATCCAAATAAATACAATTACTTAAATTAAACTTTTATTTATTAAAGATCATTAAAAATCATTTATTTTTTATTTTTCTATGATGAAATGATTTGATTGATTCTAAAAAGTAAGATTGTTCAAAAGATATTATCCTACACTATCCCATCAAAATGTAACTTCATTTTAATGTATTTAAAATCTTCAAGTAACATAAACTTTTAAGTTATATAAGTTGGTTGGATTAATATGAAATAATTTAATATTTTAATTATTTTGTGCTTTTATATATTTATAATTTGATTATTATTTTTAATAATATTAATTTTAATTGCTAACCAATTTTAAAGATTTTTAAGAGTTATAAGTTTTTTTTGTCTTATATTAAAAATTTAATTTGTTCAATAGAACAAAACACATTCATTTAACAATACATATATTAATATATAGATTTATTAATACTTTTAAAATAAATTATTAATTTGAAAATAATAGTAAAATTTATAAAATATAAAAAAGATGAAATTAAATAATAATATTTCTAATAAATTCTTTATCACTTGTAAAAAATTACTAATCTTAAATAATGTTATTTAAATAGTCAAAGATAAATCTTGACTAATAAAAGTATTTGTTAGTTATTGCTTGTGGTTTTGATTGTGTGTTATTTTTTGCATCAATCTTTTGATCACACTCTGAGTACAAAATATAAAGAGTTAGCATAAGGAAACGTACTGTCTGATCCCAAACGATACGGAAAATCATACACAATCAAAACCAAAAGCAATAACTAATAGCTATCATAGATTATGGAGAAATAATATGATCTAATAAAAGTAGTTTAATATGAATAAAATTTAAAATTCATATTGATTATTCCTATAGTAAACCAAATAACATTGAAATAAAATACTTAAAAAAACCTCAAAGCATTTGTTTAAAAGTAAACTCTTCAATTCTAATCAAATCATAATCATTGATTTTATAACTCACAAATGTCTAACAAAGCTGATTTGTATAAGGCATTCATTTATACTCAATGATGTTCTACAAATCTCTATTCATATTTATGATTTGTTTTTATTATATTAATATTTTTGATGGAAACTATAAATTTGAAGAGGGAAATCCAAAAATCTTGTAAAGTAAAACAACCTTATAAGACTAAACAATAAACAAAAAAAATAAAAAAGATGAACTCTAAAAATAGAAAGAATACTAGAAAAAAGAAAAAAAATGAACCTTAAAAAAAAACCTAAAAAACAGATAGCGGTAGTTTTCTAATTAATTGAAATTGTAATCTTAACTTTAGATGCTATAATTAAGATTTTTTTAATAAATTAATTATTAAAACTAATTTTTTTTTTTATAGTATATTAAATTTATAATATATTAAAAATTTATAATAAGCTTGTTGTAAATGTAATATATCAAAATACATATTTTGTAAACTTGATAGATTTATTGATAATATATTAATTTACAATATATCAAATTTAAAAAATATTTAATGTAAACTTTTAATATATTTTAAATTTAATAGATTTATTGACATTGTAAACTTGATAAATTAAATAATAATAATAATTGTTTTTAATGACTTAAAATTCACTTTATAAATAATCACTTTTCAAATATATAATTTTGACCATTAAAAATTCATAATAGTAATCTAAGTTCTATTAACCTATTGTAAATTTAACAAATTTATTTTAAGTTGCTAATTACATTATTACTATTTTATATATTTTAAAAAATAGGAGCAATTATGAATAATTTATTATTCATAGATATATTTAAAAAAAAATTATATTAAGTAAAATAATTAATCTAAAATTCAAATGAATAATTTCTTTTTAAATATATAATTTTCAATATTAAAAATTTATAATACTAATTTAAAATGTATTAACATATTATAGACCTATAATTTTTTTTATAAAACTTAAAAATAAAATAACATAATAACTATTATTAATAGCAATTATTAATAATTATTAAATTTTAAAAATAAGAAACTAAAACTAATATTTTAATGTTAGTCACTAAAAGAAAACTCATGGCTATATATATCAATATATATATGTGTGTGTGTATGTATATAATTTAAACATATTAAATATTATTTTAATTTTCCTAAAAAATTGTTTAAAAAACTTTTAGTGGATCTCAGAAATCTAGTAATAAGATGCAAATTATTGAGATTGGAGAAAAATAATTTCAAAAGTTTAGAAACTTAAAAATCATGCATTTTTATTTTAAAAAAGACATCAAAGAATAATAACAAGTTAACAAAATATATTGCAACTAAATGCAATATTACTAGCCTAACGGCAAGTACTAACAAAGAAACACTAGTAGTTATTGGTAAATCGTCAAAAACCAATAAACAACTTAACACTAATTGGTAAATCGTCAAAAACCAACAAACAACTTAACACTAATTGGTAAATCATTGAAGTATGCAGTTCAAATTTATTGTTATCTAAGAATTTACATTTCTTCACAATGTATTAAGAGTAGTAAATACAAGCAAACAATGTTGACAATTAGGTGGATGAAACGGACTTATATTTTCTTCTCTTTCTTCTACTATCTTTATCGTGATGATGGATCATAAAGTTCCATCAGAAATATTGATAATAATAAAAATTTATACAATCAAATCCAAAAATTTATGATGAAAATGAATTTATATTATTATTATAATATTGACATTGGAAAATGGGCTGTATTGCATGTTTATTATTTTTCACTTGGGTTCTGACGTACCAAGAGCGAGTAGAACATTGAATTTTGAATAGAAAATGAAAGAGGAGGATGTACATTTAGCTCGAAAGTGGTATCAGCATTTGTCACGTTTAGAATCAATTTTAAATTGACTTGAACTAAATTCCTCGCTGCAACTGCGCTTTACTGTACTACAATTTTTCGGTGACATTTATATGAGTTTGACAGTTCACTAGGGTTTTTGCTCTAAACTCCCTGAATTTCAGCTGCGCTTTGTCGTATGGGGATCAGAGTACACCAAATTCTGTGGTGCTATTTATTAAATGAATTTTACCAAACATAGAGTGTAGGAATGGTCTTGTAGAGTGTAGAGAAAATGGGTCTTACCAGAATAGTGTTGTGCAAGGGCATGGGAATATTTAGAGAGTGGCAGTATGGTCCACCCATGTGCTAGATTTGATTGATGCCTAATGCAATTACCTTTTTTTTATAGTGAAGTATCATTTTCGTTTCAAAAGTCACATGCCCTGAAAGCTAAAAATTCCTTGAGATTTCATATAATATCAAAGTCACTCTCAAAAAAATAAAATATATATATCAAAGCAATTTGTCATTTTTTAATAATGGTCTTTTAACATAGATTCCAATAATTTGAAAACGTGTTGGCAAGCAACATAGATCGGAAGGAAAGACTGATGTCATGGTTTCATGGGTATGTTTATTCAGATTTGTTGTTTAAATTTGAGTGGTATAGATAGTTTTGTTTATGTTTTCAGTTAAGTGGAAAAGATAATTTTTTTATTTTCAAGGTAGAGTTGTTATCATTTTTTATTAAAATTATAATGTGAACAATAAGTGGTGATTGAATTCAAATGTAAGTATTATATAATGAAAATTATAGCATGTGATTATATATAGAGAGGGGCATAAAGCTTATATATTTGTAATAGTATTTTAATTATAAAAGATATTTATGAGATAGGGTAAGAAAGAGCATTCAGTAGTGGAAATAAACATAATTACAAATTATTACAAATTGTTTCATGTGTATGTTTGTTTATATGTGTTCTTTACATTTTAGTGGTATAGGTAGTTTTGTGTATTTTTTCAATTATGTGAGGCAGATGGTGGAGTTGTTATCTTTTCCTGATTATGTGAAAAATAAGTGGGTGGTTGAAATCATATGCAACTTTTATATAGAAAAATTATAACATGTGATTATATATAGAGATGGACATAAAGCTTATATATTTATAATTCTATTTTGATTACAAAAGCTAGTAATGAGACCTAGTAAGAAATACATCATTACAAATGAATTAAAAATTGAGGAAGGAGAGCATAAAGATAGATTGAAAAACTTAAAGCCCTAATTATAAAATTCTTCTATAAGATGAAAAATTTTTTTAGAAACTCTAGTAGACTTCAAAATTCTAAATATTGAAAACAAGATCCTCTGCCTTTACAACATTCTAAACAAAAATTTCACCTCACTACTCAATATGCACTTGAATAGAAGGTAGGGGAGTGATTGAAGGATGACAAACATGGTTGATAAGGAAGTTTATAGCATTATAGACCTTTCAAATTTCTCCTACCATAATTGCACCCAACACAACACTATTAGGAGCAAGAGATCAGTCTAAAATTTTCTCATTTTGTGCATCAGAGGCTTGCTTCATTGTATCCTATGCCTTGATGTAAGTTGCTCTATCTTTGAGGAAATGATGAGGAAACAAGCCTCTAACGAAAGCTTTTCCATACAGAAGTCATTATTTTTTATAACCTCAACAAGGTCTTGCCCTATGATTTACTTTTCTCTTGTGAATTCAATATCTATACAAACCATAAATCCATAGAATTGAAGCGAATCTAAGAAATTAGATATGAAAATGGAGAGCATCTAAGAGGGATAAAGTAGACATGAAGTCGTATAAATAATTTCATCAATGATGATAGTCTCGATTTTCTCGTCTATCCTTACATAGTCCAGGACAAAAATATTCGATAGATGCTTTCAATTAAAAATACCAAAAATTGGGTATTCCTATTTATGAATTGGAAAGAATGATAAAATATATGGGTGATAATCCATGGCTATAAAAAAGTTTCATACATAATGTTTTGAATGATCCAAAAAGAATGGAAAAATGTGGGAGAATAAGGAATTAAAAAGATTCCACACACAAATCCACCAAAGATTATACAATCATATGCTTTGAAATAATTGTGAAGATGCAACCCAAAACAGATGATGCAAGGAATATTGTACTAGTTTTATTCATCACTGATGAGATTGAACAAAAAATTGCTTTGATTGAAATTAATGTAGCTATGACACTTATTTTTCATCAAGTACAAAATGATTATGAAGAAATATGCTCAATGACATCACATAATATTGTGAGATTTTGTGTGTAGGAAGTTATTGCAATAAAATCAATAACCTATCCTACATAGTCAACAAATAAAAGTTCATAAAATCATTGTTTAGATTTGTGTAGGATGAAAATGGAATCAAGTAACCCAAAACCTACTCCCACTCTCATGCACACATTGGAATACGAAAGAGCCTAAGGAGATGATTCACTTTGACTCCTACTTGCAAAACAGAGTCAAGGAATATCTTTAAGGTTTCTATTCCTTTACTGGTATGAAGAGGAGATGTGCAAAATATAATGAAATGAACAACTAGGCTAGAGAGATAAGCCAAAATGAAGATATAAACTAAAAGACAAAAAAATGCAGATCTAAGATTGAGGCACAAAATACAGAGCAGGAAAGGGAACTCGGATGTGCACCTCTCCCTAAAATTTGAGCCTAACTGAGAAGGACCAGGTCGTTGCATGCCTTAGTTCCTGTTATTGCACAAAGTTGTACTTCTGGAAATTGTTGTCTGAGACTCTGCACTGTCAAACGCCACAGAAAGATGAAAGTAATAGAGGACCAGGTTGCCATGCCTTGGTCTTGGACCAAGGTGCCATGTGCTAGTCTCAGAAAACTAAGACTTGTTTCCGATCTTGAGTCTGCACCCGTGTCCTATGAGTTTCAAAGATCGTGCATCCATCAGATTTATGTATGGACTGCACCTACAAGTTGAAAAAAGGTATTTGGGTGGCTATATAGGGATTTTCCTTAGTAAAACCCCTTGTTTTAATGATTTCCACCTCCACAAATAGCCGATAATGCACTAGAAAATGTGTGTGCAAGAACCTTGTGTGTGTGCAAGATTCTCAATGAACAAGAAAGTAAATATAGAGTTCTACCCTATGCTTGGAGAGTAAACCCTAAATGAATGTAAATATAAATGTTTCAAATCACAACTGCAATAATGGCTCTAAAGCATAAATGTAAATCTGAAAATGAATGATATGAAACTCATACAAAGATATGAAAATAACCTGAAACCATACCCAACCCTAACAAAGAGGTACAAGCTAATCAATAGTCAGTGATCTCCTATTATTCTTCAATATCTTCAAATCTTTAATTGATGATGAAAATGGTTGATGAAGAATTGATGAATTCTTGATTTATTGATTGAAGACTTCACATAAAGCAACACTTTCACTTCATAGAAGGCTCTTTCAAAATTGCTAGATGGCTCCTTCAAATGAGGAAAGAAAAGGCTATATGTATAGAACCCTAACTTTGTTTTTGATCATAGGCCAACCTAGAATCAATATAATTTTGTAAACCTTTGGATTTAAACATTATAATACTACCAAAACATGATCTCAAAATTTGGGGAGAAAAAGTAGGGACCAATATGAATCACATCGGTCTGACCAACTTTTTTCCAAATTTTTAGGGAAGCAAGGTATTGTGATTATAAAGTCAATTCCAAGTGGATGTGATGATTCAAGATGTTTAGATATGTGAAATTGGGCCTTGAAGGTCGAAATAGAACATAAATAGGGCTTTTGATGAGTTAATTAATCGAAAGAATAAAATAAAAAGGGGCACACTTAGGGTTGAGGGCCCAATTTTATGATGTGTAGAATGATAAAAGAGGAATTTGTATTTAATTAAATTCTTAAAGGGAAATTGAAATGCAAGATACAAACACACTAAGGTGGGTGCTAAGCTAAGTGTGGAATTGTACCACCCAATTAAAGGTGTACAATTTACGATGCTATATTTAGCCCCCACTTTAGCGATCATATGAAACTACATGTATATGCAAGCTAAAGTATAGAAAAGTAAACATTTCATGCAAAAGGATATATCCATAAGGTGTCAGACGAAGCCCACAGCGGTATCTGTAGTACACTGTTAGGAACTGCACCCTAAAAAACTAAAATGTTAGATAAAATTATTAAATCACCTAAATGATTACTAAGGAAGTGATTAAATTTGAGGGTAGCTATATGCCCCCCTGTTTTGGCTTGCTAATTAGTGAGTTGAAAGAAGGTATCATGTTTACCACTTCGAATTGTGAAAAGAGGTAATGACAAATACTCACAATGAAGGTTGATCAAAGAACATCATGGAACATTTCGTAAGAGAACTGAGTCAAGATTCCAATGCAACCAACGGTGTAGAAATTAGAGTTCCCTAGCTCAATATATGAATGATTAAATAGAAAAAACAAAATTAGGATTTTAAAAAATATATACTTTTTAAATAGTAAAAATGACACTTTCATTTGTCACTTTCACACTTTTTGTCTCATAGTGCAAGAGAGGAGCCCACGTAGCACTAAAAAATGCCTCGATAATGACCCAAGATGCCCACATGGATGGAGATTCTATTGTAGTCCGTGATCGCAGATCACTCGCTTGATGAGGTGAGTCACTTCAACTATTTGCATACTTTCTATTTACTTAAAGTTGGACGAGTTTGACTTTTTGAGAAAGTAGATACCCTGATTGCACATGTGCCCCCCAATAAGGCACCATGGTCCCTATTGGGCGCCCTGGTCCTCCTAGATTATCCTAGTCCTTCTATCGCACCTTGGTCCCTAGACAGGGTGACCAAGGGCAGTCACAGGATCCAGCTTTAGATGCTGAGTTGATTAATTGGATTTGTAGACAGAGTATTGATTCCTGATTGTTGATTTTGTAGAGATTGCCATATATGCAAGAGCACACTGTCAGACACACGTATCCAAATTTGCGAAGCTAGATTCCACGATTTTCACAATAAGATAGAGAGCTACTTTAGGTAGTATGCTTGTAGTATATATAATATGTCATCCATTAAGCTCCATCCAATGATGATTATGGCACTTATGGAGAGATGAGATCTTGATAAATTTACTTTTTTCCTTCTTGTGGGAGAGATAATGGTCACATTAGAGGATGTGTACTGCATACTTAGACTCCTTATCAGAGGACATACAATGAGATGCCAGACAGATCACACATTGACAACATTGAGGTGAGAACAAATGTATTGCATTGGAAGATCCATGTGTGCAATGATGATTCATTGGTTACTAAATTCTAGTGGCACCATTCCGCTCATGAGGAGATTGATGATAGTCACAGTGGGGCTAGCTATATGCCTTGATGGATGAGGCAGTCACATGCCTGGGGGCCTCACATATGCTATCCAATCAATGGAGGAGTGGCAGATGGTATTCTCATGGGGATGGAGCATGCTAGCCCATCTCTACCATGATCTGGGTGAGTTTGTTTATGGCGAGGGGAGGAGTTTGATGATATGCACCCTTCTGCAGGTCTGGATGTTTGAGCACATCACATTGTAGCGTCCTAAAATTGTGACACTTACAATTTCGACTGCATTTCGGTCTTCACGATGGCGACGCAACACACAACCTGAATGGAGACCCCGAAACCTGATTATGACACTGAAAACTGCATTTTCTTGCACCTTGGCCTGAACCTCCTTTGCACCCTGCTATCCCAGGAGGTGGGACCAGAGCGCCCAGCGCCCTGGTCCTTCAGGACCAGGGCACCCAGTGCCCTGGTCCCTGGGTCCTATTTTGGGCCCGGTCTCCTTTGGACTTCGGGTCTTTTTGTTTGCAATTTGGAAATTAACTTTCCCTGGTCGGCCTAAGGTCGGGAAAATCAGTCTATCAGCCCTAAATGACAAGTATATAAACTACATTGTCCTCTCCCATTTGGGTAAGAAGGTCACATGTGTACAAAGCATGGAAACTATACTCAAGCATTCAAGCATTCAAGCATTTGATCATTTCAAGTCTCCATTCAAGGCTAAGTGTTGCATTCAAGACAAGGATTCAACCATTGAAGAGGAGATCACATACTACATGCTACATACAACATACTACTACAACATACAACATACAACATCTAAACCTTCGCACATAAGGATACAAACATCCTTAGAACAAGGTATTAGTACTTGTTTTACAGTCATTTACATTTACAGCACTTGCTCATTTCTTGGTTAATTCCAAAACTGGGGTTTGACCTAAAGGCAAACCCCTAATCCATAACCCCCCAATCGTCTTCGCTTTTCTGTGTGTAGGTTGCAGGTACGCGGCTGAAATTGAAGATCTGGAATCCTTGTGCAGAGACGAACAAATCCCCCTTCGTTTCGCGGATTTTTCGGAGGACCGTGGCGCCGGGTGCCATCGTCCCGACAACTTTTGCTCAAATTTACAGGACAGCGCCATATCGACATTTTACTGCTAATTCCAGGTCCGCAGCTTCATACTGTATTCCTATCTCAGTTTATAAGCGAATCTTTCTCACTTTCTATGCATTCCTAGCTTAATTCTTCTATGCACATTCTTTACAAAAGAGGGTAGCCTTGCTTTCTTAACCCTTGAAACTCATTTAGCATCCAATCTTGCATTGCGTGGGATTGGATCTTGTGGGTTTCAACCCCTCTTTTGAATGTAAAGTCTCTCCCCTAAGTGAAAACCATCAACCCTAGTGAACCTCCCTTCTCTCTCCTCGGAGTTGGAAGAGGGGAGAGCAACTAGGGTTCGATCGCGATTTTCTGCTTTACACACATATACCAAACCAGCACAATTGCTAATGGATGTGGATATCGATGTGCCTAGGTCTTATTCTTATCCACTTACTAGACCATGGTACAAGGGTGACTTGTTATACTGGAGAGTAGTCATAGACAGATTGAGGTCAAATGATATTGTTTGGAGTTAATATTAGCAGATGGCCACTTGGTTGGGCCAGGACAAACATCTTCATTTTATATAGAGGAACTGCTTCCTAGAGGGTTGCCACAGTTACATCATAGTCCCATTCTACTTTGACTAAGTTAGGTGATATTTTGGGCTAGAGTAGGGCATTCCTTTGGCTATATCAATCTACATATGACACTCTCAAGCTATCATGAGACCTAGAGCATTTTATAGGCCTACCACTGATTATGTAGAGCAGAGAGATTTAGATGATGAGGAGAGGGATGTCGAGGTCCTGTTTAATGATGATATAGGAGTCCATCATAGAAATATCACGTGGTGGGACAGGACTTACCCTGAGCCATATTTCCTTTAGATTATCTGAGGGGTAACCCTAGTCCATGGATGAGAACAATTTATTCCACTAGTGAGGACCACAAGACATCTTAGGATTTGACTAGTATGGATGCACAGGATCACTAGGATGAGGGAGAGGAGGGAGGGAGAGCAACATGAGATAGGGGACGATGATGATGATGATTATGATGATGATGATGATGATGATGATGATTATGATGATGATGATGATAATAATGATGATGATGATGATGATGATGATGATGATGATGATGATGATGACGATGATGATGACATCTTAGGATTTGATTGGTATGGATGCATAGGATCACTAGGATGAGGGAGAGGAGGGAGGGAGAGCAACATGAGATAGGGGACGACGATGATGATGACGACGACGACGACGACGATGATGATGATGATGATGATGATGATGATGATGATGATGATGATGATGATGATGATGATGATGATGATGATGATGATGATGATGATGATGATGATGATGATGATGATGATGACATCTTAGGATTTGACTGGTATGGATGCACAGGATCACTAGGATGAGGGAGAGGAGGGAGGGAGAGCAACATGAGATAGATGATGATGATGATGATGATGATGATGATGATGATGATGATGATGATGATGATGATGATGACATGTAGGAGGGAGATCCAGGTAAAGGCTCTTTATTATTTAAGTTAACTCTTTGATTTGAATTATAAGAAAACTTGGTACATAGTTCAAAATGGGAGCCCTATCTCTCTTGGCATTGATATTACTGGCATTATTGTCATTGATGTCAACAAGATGCAGAGAAACCAAGGTTGTAGGTTGCAGAGTGGTCAGGGTTGTAAAGTGATCAGGGTTGTGAAGATATCAAAGGTTAGACAAAATGCAAATGTGTCATGACCAAAAATTGTAAGTTCTAGTCATCGCTATGTTCCATCCATTTTGTGCCTCTGTTATTTCCCTTTATGCTTAGGATTTAGGGTTTATGATTTTTAATTAAGTTCTTGACAAAAAACCCTTAAACCCTTAAAATTGTTATATTTATGCGTTACCCTTTTTTTTCCACTTAACTCCAAGGGTCATCAGTCATTGTGCGAGGCCATGTTCCCCTTGTCATTTTTCTTCTAGGCATTAATATTGTTGGCCATTTGGTGGAATTGATTATGTGTTGCATTGATGTTTTGTCATTGATGTCAACACTAGCTATTTGGATGCTTTACCGACACCCTTCTAGTCCTAGTAGGATGAGTAGTTTCTGGTTGGTTTGGATCCAACATGATCCGGTAGGCTCTGTTATGGTTTGGTTATGGAATTGGCTTGTTCATGATACTCATGATCATATTCAGTTAGTTGGTTTTGGTCTGGTAATCGGATGCTATCTTGTTTGCTTGGAAGCTCGGCTTGCAAAACTGACGAGGGTTTCATCGACAAAGCTTTTGATGAAGATCCTTGATAATATGCATAAGTGGTATTGTTGCAACTTCTGGTATGGTTTTTGGATGGTGATGGTGATCATGTTCGAGACTTGGCGGATGGAGATCATCACTATAGTGTGTGGACCTATATTGTGTCCCGATTGATCTAGGTCATGGACTGGTTTAATGTAACATGTGGATTGGACCTCTCGATACGTTTCTAGGATATCTTGTGTATTGGATATTATTTATTTGGTCCAAGGCTGACATGTTTTGTCATTATGTAACTGGTTTATTGTCTGGTAGTCGACTTGATTATTTATAGTTGAGGGTTTGTATATATGTGATGTAAGATCTTATTGTAGATCATATCACGGGAATGGGTTATGGATATGTAATGTGGAAATAATATAATATCATTCAAGCAGAGGATTTGGTTGATCATTGGAGATTGAATTTGGTTTATGTAAGAGGATTTAGTCCTCTGGTATAGAGCTTCATGAGAACTGTACTCAGGCATAGGAGATGTTATCTTTGCACTCCAAACACTTCTCCAAATTGTAGTTTGGATTTCTATGTAGTCAGTGAGACTCCTTTTGTGATGATCAGTGTGCTCTAGGCTGCTATCCTTCCTGCAAGTGCAGGCCCCTCAATTATAATTCACATACTTACTGCAAAAGTATTATCTGACTGTGAGTAGGCTTCCCACTGTGGTTTTTCCCTTTACCAGATTTTCCACATATAAATCTTGGTGTCATGTGGATGGCATTTATTCTCTGATTATTGTTTATGCTTATTTGGTTTAACTGTTATTCCAGTATTTGGTTTAAGCATTCCGGTATTAATGTTTTGGGTTCCAGTATTGAAGTTTTAATTGCTAAATGTTTCAGTAATCTATGACAACTGATTCACACCCCCCCTCTCATTTGTCCTTCATTTTTCTGAACAGTCTAACAATTGGTATCAAAGATTTGGTCCTCTCTACTGAAATCTTAACCGCTTGAGGAAGATCCTATGGTGACTAACAGTTCAAGTTCATCCAGGTCATCTAGAGCTATCTTTCAAAGAGATATTCCTAGGCTTGATGGAACAAATTACACAGTATGGAAGATTCAGATGGAGACTCATCTAAGATGTCTTAGCAAGGAGATTTGGGAGATCACATAGAATGATGTTACACCTTATAATCTGGCATCTTGCAATCCTCCTCCGGGAAACCTAGATAAGGAGCTTGATAATGATTGTAGAGCAAGAGAAGCCCTCTTGTGTGCACTTTCTGATCAAAAAATAATGGGATTAACTAGCAAATCATTGGGAAAGGTTATATGGGATAAGCTAAAGACTCTTAATGAAGGTGACCCTACTATTAAAATTGCAAAACTTTATGGTTACCGGGTGAGATATGAAAACCTGAAGATGGAAGAAGATGAAAGGTTTACTGCATTCATGGAAAGGGTAAATGAGATTTTTATGGGAATTCAATGTTGTGGTGGATCTCTTAGTGAAGATGAAATTGTTTCTAAAGTTTTGAGAGCCCTACCACTAGTTTACAAGATGAAGGATACTATTATTAATAAATTGAGACAATCGATAATATATCTGTTAACAGAGATACCTTGGTTGGGAAATTATCTTCTTTTGAGCTTGAAGAATTTCGACCTTCTAGAGCTGTGAAATATGAACCTACATTTCATGCATCTGCATCATCAACCAATAAGCAAGATTGGAGATCTTTATATGCAAAAGAATTGGATGATATGAAGAGAGAAGATGAAGAATTTGAGCAAATTGAAGCCCTATTTTCTAGAAGAGAACCTAAAGGACCGGTAGGAAGTAAGTATGAAGGAAAAGAACCTTTTAAATGTTTTGCATGTAATAAGATTGGTCATTTTGCATCTAGATGTCCTGAAAGGAATTCAAGATTTTAAGAAAAAGTTAGAAGATCTTTTAAGCCTAACCCTAGATATCAGAACAAGTAAAATTAGAAGAAAAACAAAGATAAATCATGCTACATAGTGGATGAGGAAGGCATTACTGATTCTGATGATGATTCGATAGAATATTCTGCTAGTGGTTCTGGTAATGGAAAGGAATGGGTATTCTTGGCTATCAAGGAAGATGTTCTAGCACTAGAAGATGTTCTGGATTGAAGATTAAATGTTTAAGGTCAGATCATGGTGGAGAATTCACATCCGATGAGTTTAATAACTTTTGTGAGAAGCATGGTATAAGGAGACAATTTTACGCTCCCCGGACACCTCAACGAAATGGAGTTGTGGAAAGGAAAAATAGAACTATCTTGGATGTTGCTAGAACAATGATGGTGGAAGCTAGTCTAAATTATATCTACTAGAGAGAAGCAGTGAGCACAACAATTTATAAATTTTAAAGAGTAAATATAAAAGGAGAAACCTGTAAGACACCTTATGAATTATGGTTTGGAAATACACCTACAGTTAAGTATTTCAGAATATTTGGTAGTAAATGTTTTTGATTAAGTAAAAACAGGTTTTAAGGGACCCAAAACCTGATTACATTCAAAAGATATTCAAGAAGGAAACAAAACACGATAGCTGCAAAAGACCAACAAAAAAACCAGCAGTAGAGAAAAGGACAACAAGACAGCTGCAAAAGATATTTGGTAGTAAATGTTATATTAGGAGAGATGATATTATTGGCAAGTTTGATCCTAGATGTGATGAAGGCATATTTCTTGGTTATTCTAATGAAATCAAGGCATATAGATGTTATAATAAAAGATTGCAGAGATTGTGGAGAGCACTAATGTCAAGGTGGACGAGCATAACATAAGTCAAATTGGAGCTTATGAGAAGGAACTGGTAGTGGAAATGATTATATCTGAACCGGTAGCACCTTTATCGGAACAAAGTGTTGAACCAGTTACTTCAATAGTATCAGAAAATTCTACAGTAACTAAAGAATCGGGAAGAGGAACAGTGAGTCAGAGGACTCCTAGGTATGTGAGATTGAATCATTTTGAAGATCAGATCATCGGGGATAAAAATAATGGAGTGATGACAAGAAGAAGATTGGTAGCTAATGAGGTATGTTTAATTTCACTAGTTGAACCAGTATCAATAATTGAGGCATGTAAAGATGAATGTTTGTTGAAAGCTATGGAAGAAGAATTAGATCAGATTGAGAAAAATAGCACATGGACTTTGGTTCCCCAGCCTAAAAATAAGAATGTTATAGGAACTAAATGGGTTTTTAGGAATAAGTTGAATGAGGATGGTAAAGTTGTAAGGAATAAGGCTAGATTGGTTTGTAAAAGATATTCTCAGAAGGAATGAATTGATTATGGAAATACTTTTGAACCTATAGCTAGGATTGAGGTTGTAAGATTATTTCTTGCCTATGTTGCCCATAAAAACTACAAGGTTTATCAGATGGATGTTAAGTGTGCATTTTTGAATGGGGATCTTGATGAAGAAGATTATATTGAGCAACCTGATGGTTTTCCACTATCAGATGATAAAAACATGGTTTGTAGGTTAAGGAAAGCTTTATATGGATTGAAACAAGCACCTAGCACTTGGCATGCAAGGCTGGATAAATATCTTTTGAAGCTTGGTTTTACTAAGGGTAATGCTGACTATAATTTATATTATAAGATCATTGATGATGATATATTGATTATTGAATTATTTTTTGATGATATTATTTTCTGAGGTGAAGATAACTTGTGCATGGAATTTGCTAAAAATATGGAGAATGAATTTTAAATGTCTATGATTGGGGAAATGAAATTTTTCTTAGGTTTACAAATTACTCAGACTGACAAAGGTATTTTTGTCTGTCAAACTAAGTATGTTAGGGAATTATTGAAGAAATTTGGTATGGGAGATTCTAAATTGGTAAGTACTCCTATGGTTACAAGTGATAAATTGACAAGGAAATATGTTTCTACATCAGTAAATCCTACAAGATACAAATATATGACTAGAGCTCTTCTTTATTTGACTTAGACTAGGCCGTACATAATGAATGTTGTTTGTATTGTATCAAGATTTCAAAGTGGTCCTAGAAAAAATCATGAGAGTGCGGTGAAAAGGATTTTGAGATACTTGAAAGGTACATCAGAATATGGTTTATGGTACCCTGGGGATGATAACTTCACTTTATGTGCATATATAGATGCTAATTGGGATGGAGATGTTGATGACCAGAAAAGTACTTTTGGCGGAGCTTTCTTTTTTGGAAAGAAGTTGGTTTCATGGATCAACAAGAAACATTCATGTACTTCTTTATCTACTGCTGAAGCTGAGTATGTTTCTACTGCTACTAACTATACACAGGTTTTATGGATGAAGCAAATTTTGAAGGATATAAAGGTGGATTGTAATGGACTGGTAGTTATTAATTGTGATAACTCTACTGCTATTTATATATCAAAGAATCTAGTATTTTGTTCTAAGACAAAGACATATCTATCAAGTATAATTTTTTGAAGGAAAAGGTGGAAGCAAATGATGTTTGATTGGTTTATGTGAACACTAAAGAGCAGACTGTACATATCTTTACTAAACCTTTGCCTAAGGAATCATTTGAGTACCTCAGAGATAGATTGGGAGTTTTTGCCCCTCCGGTAGAGACTTGATTGATGCAATTTGGAATCAATCTGGTATGCATTATCAAAGATACTATTCATTCTGACACTAATGTGGGGATGCTAATGCTCAGGGGGAGTAGTTTGTTGGAATTCTACACTCTTATGAGAATAGTTGATGTTTTCATTGATGGCAACCAACTGGAAACTCACTAGTAATTGGTTTCTACATGCCCGACATCACAAACTTCATACATCGACAATGACAGGTACTAACACCGGCATTTATATTTCATCAACAACAAAGCATACCGACACTCTAGCCGACATGGGATGAAATTTTGTTTATTGTAATATAATCATATTTTGTAAGCCAACATGGTATATTGTAAAAGACTCATATATGTATGAGATCTTATAGGTCATTTTGAGTAGTTGGTAAGAGTAGAGAAGAGATGAGTAGATGAGATGACATGATATGTATGGTAGAAAATAATTGTTTAGTGGCAATGAAGGTTTTTGGATAAGGTATCTATCTGAGCTTAAACGGGTACTGAACCTATCATTAGAGATGATGTTTTGAGTAGTACATTGTATTGGATTTAATAATCCATTTTTTAGTCACTGTGACTCTTCATTGAGCAGTGAGCTCTAGGCTGTTGGCCTCCCTGCATGTGTAGGCCCCTTATTGTAAGTAGTATTTATTCATTGGCCAGTGAGTAAATATTATGGGTCACAAATCCCAATGAGGTTTTTCCCACACCAGGTTTCCTCATTAAATATGTTGTGTTATGGTGTGTTTCTATGCTGTCTCTATTATTTCTATTTATTGCAATAATTTTTATTTATCGGTACACTGTTTTAGGTTGCAAAGTTATAAATAAGTTTAAATATTCTGCTAACCGGTTAGACATTGATTCACCCCCCCTTTTTAGTGTCTTTAGGACTATCATTGAATCTAACAATTGGTATCAGAGCCTGGTCCTCTATTTGCAAAAGCCTAACAACTTGAGGGAGATTTTGACACTGGTATAGATGGAGAACTTAAGAAAATAGTTGGAAGGAGCTCTTGAAGCTTTTGATGTAGAAAAAATGAAGAATATCAAACTTGAAGATGATCTGAGGACTACTAAGGAATTCATTAAAGGACTTCAAGAAAATCTAGTTATAGCACAAAATAAGAGAAAGGAACTTCATGAGAAGATGAAAAATTATGATGATGAAAAGGAGACTCTTGGAGATATTGCAAATAAGTTGAGACAAGAAAATAGTAATATTAAGAATGAAATGCAAGATATGACTATGAGGCTATGTAAGGATATTGAAGATAGAAATAAGAATGAAGAAGACTTGACTAGGAGACTTAATGATGCAAGAAATGAAAATATGAGACTTGGACATAAAAATGATATGTTAAAGATATATCTGATTCACATGCAACATGATAAAGATGAGCTTGTGAGATAAGTTGGAATTTTGGAAAATGAGTTGGTTACTGCAAATAAACACAAAGACAAATTCAAGAAAAGTTCAGAAGAACTTGATGACATGCTCAAAAGACAAAAGCCTCATGGAGATACAAATGGACTTGGATTTGAAATTGGAGAAAGGTCCAGTATTGCAAATAATCATGATCAGAACAAATCGGTAAGACAACCTAATGCTTATAAATTTAATGGGAAATGTTTTCATTGCAACAAATATGGTCACAGAGAAAATCAGTGTAGATTTAGAAATAATCAGAGTATAAACTCACTCATCGATCAATGTTCCAAATGCAACAAGGTTGGTCATAATTTAGAAAATTGCAAAATGAATGTGAAATGCTATGTTTGTGGAAGATTTGGGCATTTATCTAATCAATGCAGATCACAAACTGGTCAAGGATATGGAAAGGCTATTCAGAGGAATAATGTAACTTGTTATGCATGCAACAAGATTGGACATATTGCAAAATTCTATAGAAGCAAGAATACACCGACGAACAATAAAAGATCTAGTTTGAAGGGCAAAGAAAAGGTAGATGAAGTAAAGCAAGAATTTTCAAGACAATGGATTAAGAAGAGTGATCAGAAAATTGATGAAACTATCTCTAAACCGGTAAAACAAAGTAATCCTCCACTGATAGGAGATTCTTCATCTAACTAAGGAATAATTAGGGGGTATTGCAACAAGTTGAAAATCATGCATTCTACCCTCGATTGATGGTGAGAAGATACATTTCTTCTTTACCGGTAGATGTATTAAGTTTTCACTTAACCGATGAGCATTTATTGCAATTTTAAAGAACCTTTTTGGCTATAAAGCACCAGAAAACCCTCATTTCAAACTCATCGAGCATTCAAACAATCAGAGAGCGCAAAACTAAGCAAGGGCATTCTAAGGCGAAGCTGCAAAGTGAATTTTCAGGCATTGAAAATTTTGGTTAAGAGGTATTTATCTTTGAAATGGCTTCCTCATCTTCTATTCCAAAGTTTATTGCAAAACTTGTTATTGTGGAAAATGTCAAATGCCCTAGATGTGTGTTTAAGATTATCCCTGAGATTGCAAAACAACATGATTTTGTCGGAGCTTTTTCAAAAATTCCTAAGGGTGTAACATTTGCAGAAAACCCTAGAATATACATACATTGAAACATAGAAAACCTAGGGACTGAGGATCTAAAGAAAATATTCAATGAGGTTATTATCGATGGAAATGGTGTGACTAAACTTGAACATAAGATTGTGGGAGACTTAGGTTTTGTAGAGATCTTGAACATTCCCAAATTTCCAAAGGAAGTTGTCAGACTTGTATTGAGCAAAGTCCATGGAGAGTTTATATGGCTAGAGTTAGTTTGCAAGATAACCAAAGAAGCAATTAAGACAATTACTGGTTTACCTTCAACTGGTATTAGACCTGATAAAACCAAGAAAATACCTAACAAGGGAGTTACGGAGTTAGCCAGAGCCACATCTGATAACAAGTCACTTAGAGTGAATGATGTTAAGGATATAAATGTGAGATATGTGAGTATGGTACTAGGATACAAAGCAACTCATGCAAATAGACTGAATTGTATTTCTAGCCTTTGTATTCACAGTGCACATGAGATGGTGAACAATAATGCTAAGATTGATGTGTGTGAATGGCTTAAAGATGAATTAATTGACAATTTGAAGAAGATTAAGGGAGAAAAGAAAGGTACTTTCCGTTTTGGAAACCTATTGGTATGTCTAATGCTATACTTTACCAAAGAGATACCTGGCATAGGTCACAAAGATTTTGGTTATGACATCCCGGTAGGAAGATAGATACAAGAAGCTTTCACCAGTATGGGCACTGACAGTGTTAAGAACATCACAGACTACTTCAAAAAATTTCAAAATAAGATGAGAGCAAGAGAGAGACTACCACAAAGCAAGCTTTCACCAGTATGGGCACTGACAGTGTTAAGAACATCACAGACTACTTCAAAAAATTTCAAAATAAGATGAGAGCAAGAGAGAGACTACCACAAAGCATAATTGATAAGTATGACAAGGAAATCTGCTTTGTCCTTAAGCAAGATGAAACTTGGATGGAAGCAGTTAGCCCTAGAACTATTTGGATCACTAAGATGGGATATGAGGTAGACCTATCTATTCTGGAGACATATGCTAAAGCTCTACTTGATGCACCAAGGGAGCCATCTAAGAAATTCTTTGGAAATGCAGAAACTATTGAGAGTAATATATCTATGCAAAAGAGAACAAAAAGAAGATAAAAATTTATTAGAGATGCCTCCAAGAAGGTCAAAGAAATAAAAGAAAATGTCATGAATATCAGTGGTATATCAGCAAGTTAGCTTGAAGGACTACAACCTGAAGCACATGTTTCACCGGTTATAACATCCTCTGATACTGATAGTGGTAAGGCTGCTAAGTTTAAAAGAGTAGAAAGCAAGAGAAAACCCTCACCGGTACCCTCTCCTTCACCTAAGAAAACCAAAACACTAAGGAAGAAGTAGCAGGCAATTAGGGAACCGAAGAAGAAACAGAGCAACCAGAGACTGAGAAACAAACAAAGGACAAGACAACTTGCATAGGGCCACCAAAATCTGAGCAACCGACAGTGGTACTGTTAGAGAAACAATCTGAGGAAGAAGCTCATGTTGAGTCTGTGACACTGGTAGTTGCAGAGAAGCCTAATCAGACTGAGAAACCATTAAAGGTAGAGGTACAGACATAGACAGATCCACCAGAAGAAAAGATAAGTAAAGTGGATGCATTTGATGGAGGCAAAGAGGATATAGTGAAGGTGACTGGTCAGACATCTGTTGAGAAGAAACCTACAATAGATCCAAGTGTTGAAATATGGCGACTGATCAGCAAAGTATTGTACACTCAACACATATCCTCACCGGGGTAATAAAAACCGACATTGTAATAAAACCCTAAAAAAGGCCGACTTTGTTTTGTTGCCCTAAAAATGCATGTTATAAGCGGCTGGGATGCTTAAGGCATTGTAAGGTTGATGTACTATTTTTGCTGGATAATAAGAAAGATTGGACGACTGTGTATGGTGGACGTAACCCATTCTGGGTGAACCACGTTAAATCTCTGTGTTATCTGTGTCCTATTTTATTTCTTTATCTTTTGTATTTAAATCTGCATATAATTTTTAGTTCATATTTGCTTCGGATCTGCTTGAAACCCTAACAATTGGTATCAGAGTGAGGTTTTCGGTAAATTGGCAGGACTTTCAGATTTGAGTGGGAGCAATGGAGGATTCCAAATTCAAGGTCGAAAAGTTTAACAGCCAGAATTATCAGTTATGGAAAATGCAGATGGAGGATTACCTATATCAAAAGGATTTATGGCGGCCATTGGAAGGAAAGGCAAAGAAACCGACCACAATATCAGATGAAGAGTGAGACATTTTAGATAGAAAGGCACTGGGATCCATTCAATTGTGCCTTGCATCATCTATAGCATTCAATATAACAGAAGCAAAAACGACTATAGATTTGATGGCAACATTGGCTAAGTTGTATGAGAAACCCTCGGCTTCAAATAAGGTATTTCTTATGAAGTGTTTGTTTAATTTGAAAATGAGTGAGGGAGGATCTGTAGCGGAGCACTTAAATGAATTTAATACAATTACCAGTCAATTGTCTTCGGTAAAAATTACCTTTGCAGAAGAGGTTAGGGCTCTCTTGATTTTATGTTCTTTGCCAGAAAGCTGGAATAGCTTGGTTATGGCTGTAAGTAACTCTGTCTCTGGTAAAAATACTTTGGTATTTGATGATATTGTTGGTGTTATCCTAAGCAAGGAAATGCGAAGGAAAAGCACAAGTGAGACTCCAACATCATCGGGTAGTGTTTTGAATGTGGAGAACAGAGGAAGATCAAAGGAAAGAGGAAAAGGCCCTGGGAATGAGACGTCACGAGGGAAGTCAAAGAAAGGATGCTCTCAATCTAGAGGAAAGAAAGATTGCTGGTACTGCGGAAAGCCTGGTCATCTAAAGAAAGACTGTTGGTCTCAGAAAAACAAAGAAGGAGACAAAAATGAAAATGACAGTAAGGAAGCTAATATTGCAAGTAATACTTTACAAGATGCTTTAATCTTATGTTTGGATAATGTTAATGATTCTTGGGTAATAGATTCTGGGGCTTCATTTCATGCTACACCCCATAGAAAATATTTTCTAGATTATGTTCAAGGTGATTTTGGACAGGTATATTTGGGTGATGATGAGCCCTGTCAAATTATTGGAAAAGGAAAGATAAAGATCAAGTTGCAGAATGGTAATGACTGATTTCTGCAGGAGGTAAGACATGTTCCTAATTTAAGAAGAAATTTAATTTCTATAGGGCAACTAGGTAGTGAAGGTTGCATAGTTACCTTCTCAGAAAGTATGTGGAAGGTCACTAAAGGATCATTAGTAGTAGCTAAAGGTATGAAGGTAGGCACATTATATCTGTGTACTGGTAACACTTACTCTACCTTAGCTGCTACAGATAAAGTTACTGCAGGGACAACAACAATAAATGTTGCAAGAATAGATTCGATAATATGGCACCATAGGCTTGGGCACATGAGTGAGAAAGGGATGAAAATCCTTCACTCCAAAAATCTATTGCCAGGACTAAAGAAGATTGATTTAGAGTTCTATGAAAACTGTGTTTATGGTAAACAGAAAAGAGTCAGATTTCTCAAGGTTGGGAAAGAGAAGAAGAGTGAGAAGTTAGAGATTGTACATTCAGATGTATGGGGACTGGCTCAGGTATCTTCTCTTGGTGGCTCTTGTTATTATGTTATTTTTATTGATGACTCAACTAGAAAAACATGGGTATATTTCCTAAAACAAAAATCAGATGTTTTTGAAACTTTTAAGAAATGGAAAGCTTTGGTTGAGAATGAGACAGGAAAAAAGTTGAATTGTCTCAGATCAGATAATGGAGGTGAGTATTGCAGCAAAGCATTTGAAGATTACTATTCCTTAAATGGGATTCGAAAGAAGAAGATAGTTCCAGGAACTCCATAGGAAAATGGTGTGTCAGAGAGAATGAATAGGACCATCATGGAACGTGCGAGGAGCATGAGATTACATGCTGGATTGCCCTTACATTTTTGGGCAGATGCTGTACATACTACTGTCTATTTGATAAATAGAGGACCTTCAACCCATTTGGATGGTGGTATTCCAGAGGAGGCATGGACTGGTAAAAAGGTAAATTATTCTTTTCTAAAAAATTTTGGTTGCGAAGCTTTTGTCCATGTTGATAAAGAAAACAGAACCAAGCTTGATGCTAAATCTCAGAAATGTACCTTCATTGGATATGGGATAGATGAATATGGCTATCGGTTATGGGATTTTGAAAATAAGAAAATAATTAGAAGTAGAGATGTTATATTCAATGAGAAGGTTGTGTATAAAGAACAGATGCAGGAAAAGAAGCATGAATAGGACAAACAAGAATATGTGGTGTTGGATGAGATTCCTGAAAATGAAATGCCACAGGTACCTGATGCTCAGCAACAACAGATTGTCCCACAAACTCCTGCAAGTGTTAGACGTTCTACAAGGACAAGTAGACCCCCTAAAAGATTTTCTCCTTCTTTGTATTCTATTTTATTAACGGATTCTGGTGAACCAGAAGAATATGAAGAAGCAATGTAGGTGGATGCCAAAAAATAGTGGCAACTAGGCATGAAAGAGGAGATGGACTCCTTGATGAAAAATAAGACTTGGGACTTAGTCCCTTTACCTGTAGAAAAAAGAGCCTTGCCTAACAAATGGGTTTATCGGCTGAAGGAGGAGGAAGGAGGTTAGAAAAGATATAAGGCCAGACTTGTGATAAAAGGTTTTGCACAGAAAAAGGGTATAGATTATGATGAAATATTTTCTCCAGTTGTAAAAATGACTTCAATTAGAACTGTACTTAGTCTTGTGGCTGCAGATGATTTACATCTTGAACAATTAGATGTCAAAATAGCTTTTCTCCATGGAGATTTGGAGGAGGAAATTTACATGTTGCAACCACAGGGATATGAGGTCAAAGGTAAGGAGAACTTGGTGTGTAGGTTGAAGAAAAGTCTGTATGGCCTAAAGCAAGCACCCCGACAATGATATTTAAAATTTGATAGTTTCATGGCTGAACACGGTTATCATAGATGTCATTCTGATCATTGTGTATATTTTAAGAGATTTGATAATGGCAGTTATATTATCCTGTTGCTTTATGTTGATGACATGCTTGTTGCTGGGTCTAACATGCAACATATAAATGATCTTAAACAGAAATTAGCCAGGTCATTTGCTATGAAGGATTTGGGTGCAGCTAAGCAAATTCTCGGTATGAGGATTACATGGGACAGGAAAAATAGAACCTTGAATTTGTCCCAAAGTGAGTATATAAAGAAGGTGTTGAAAAGATTTAACATGCAGGATGCAAAAGTAGTTAGTACACCTTTGGCTAGTCATTTCAAATTGACTAAGGAGATGTGCCCAAAGGCACAGGAAGAGGTTAATAAAATGTCTAACATCCCATATTCATTAGCTATTGGCACTCTGATGTATGCAATGGTATGCACAAGGCCAGATATTGCACATGTAGTGGGAGTTGTGAGCAGGTTTATGAGTAATCCGGGTATGGAACATTGGAATGCTGTGAAATGGATTCTTCGGTATTTGAAAGGAACTACTACGAAGGCATTATGTTTCAAAGGATCTACTGCTGCTCTAAGTGAATTTGTTGACTCTGATCTAGCAGGTGATATTGATTCACGGAGGAGTACTACAGGGTATGTTTTTACTATAGGGGGAACTGCAGTCAATTGGATTTCTAGGTTGCAAAAGGTTGTTTCACTTTCAACCACTGAAGCTGAGTATGTTGCTGCTACAGAAGCCAGCAAAGAGATGATTTGGTTGCAATATTTTCTGAAGGAATTGGGTCAGACACAAGAGGATAGCCCATTGTATACTGATAGCCAGAGTGCCATTCATCTTGCGAAGAACTCTGCTTTTCATTCAAGGACAAAGCACATTCAGCTCAGGTACCACTTCATCCGGACTATTTTGGAGGAGTGTCAGTTACGGCTTGAGAAGATTCACACAAGTGAGAATCCTGCCGATATAGGAGAAGTTGATTTCTTCATCAGTTTCTGTTGGTCTTCTTGATTGATAATTATGGAATTTATACCAGTCAAGTCCTAGTGTTTTATCCAGCGGATGTTGCATGTACAGTGGTGTCATGTAGTTTCAGTCTCCAAGTGGGAGATTGTTCGGTGTGGAGCCTGATTAGTCTCCAAGTGGGAGATTGTTGAAATATGGTGACTGATCAACAAAGTATTGTACACTCAACACGTTTTTGCCATTTTTTGTTGATGAAAACCGACATTGTAATAAAACCCTAAAAAAGGCTGACTTTGTTTTGTTTCCCTAAAAACGCATGTTATAAGCGGCAGGGATGCTTAAGGCATTGTAAGGTTGATGTACTATTTTTGCTGGATAATAAGAAAGATTGGACGACTGTGTATGGTGGACATAACCCATTCTGGGTGAACCACGTTAAATCTCTGTGTTATCTGTGTCCTATTTTATTGCTTTATCTTTTGTATTTAAATCTGCATATAATTGTTAGTTCATATTTGCTTTGGATCTGCTTGAAACCCTAACACCAAGCACATCTACAAGTGAATTCAGACCCACTAATATTATAGAGGTACTTTTGGATTGAATTAAAAGGATTACTGATTGCAATGCCTTAGCATTTAAGGCAATTGATAACACATTACCCATTCTAAAGATGATTGCACCTAATTGTAAGATAGATCACATTAATGATTCTTTAGGGAAATTGGACACATTGTCCAAATTCATTGCTGATAATGTAATAACTATAGATAAGGTGAATGACGAAACCATAAAGGAGAGAGTTGACAAAGAGAAAAACACATTCTTTGAAAACACCATAAAGAAATGTACCAATCACTTGGACACACTTTTATCGGTACTCAATTCTACAATTTTGGAGTATAAGGAGTTATATAGGGAAGCATGTAAACCTCACTATTTAATAGAGGACATTGATGAGGAGATAAAAAATACACAAAAAGAAATTGATGACATTGTGGATAATATAATAGGTTCATCTAGACTTATATCAATTTTTGAGCAGGAAATGGCAGGTTTTGAGGAGAAGTTGGAAAAACATGAGAAAGAGAAGGAAAGAATAAGGTCTAATGCCTGGAAACAAAAAGATAAACATGGTCTGAGGTTGGATAATCTTATTACTTAGAGAGTTGAAATATCTAAGGCAATAGTTCAAGGAGAACGATCACCGAAGCAACAAATGCACTATCTCACCGATATGATCTAACAAACAGAGACAACTTTAACTGACAACAACAAGTTTATGCAAAGTTTGAATATGATTTTGGTAGAAATCTTTCAGACTATAACCAACCGGTTATAGACTTTGAGGTAGCATTTTTGTACTCTTTTTGATTATTTATGACATCCTTTGTCATTGATGTCAAAGGGGGAGTAGTGGTGAGAAAAATGCATGTACAAAGGAGATCACTTACTCAGGGGGAGCACATCTTTTTATATTTCAGTTTTGGATACGAGTTTTGATTTTTCTCATGAGTGTTGCCATCAATGCCAAAGGGGGAGATTGTTGGCATTCTACACTCTTATGAGAATAGTTGATGTTGTTATTGATGACAACCAACTAGAAACTCACCAACAATTGGTTTCTACATGCCCAACATCACAAACTTCATACATCGGCAAACACCAGCACCGGTAGGCACTTACACTGGCATTCATATTTCATCGGCAACAAAGCATATCGACACTCTAGCCGACATGGGATGAACTTTTGTTTATTGTAATATAATTATCTTTTATAAGACGACATGGTATATTGTAAAATACTCATATATTTATGATATCTTATAGGTCATTTTGAGTAGTTGATAAGAGTAGAGAAGAGATGAGTAGATGAGATGACATAATATTGTATGTGGGAAAAGTGGTGCAATGAAACGAAAATTACGAAATCATGACTAGTCAACACACCAATGGGACTCTTGGTGCAAGTTATGGAGCTATATGGAATAGCTCAACTTCCCAAGGGACGTTCCATTGTTCTCTATCTCACAAGACCCCTTAAACAAATGCCTTTTCTCTCAGATCACTGAGCAAAGTGACTTAGGGATGACAATCATGAGAATGAGGGATGTTTTGATCAATGTAACATGAATGCAATCCTAATATGCATGATATTAATAAAAGATGAACTAAACTAGCATGCATATGATGATACGATGAAAGGATTAGTAACAAGACTATCCTAGCATGCTATAGTAGTCTATCATGATTATTATGATAACAATGCAAATGTCTATTAAAGATGTTATGAAGATTATTTCTATCAAAGAGAGGCTAAATGATAGATAAAGATGATTTAAATTCGATGCTTATTAAAATGTCTATAAGTTTGATGCTAAAGACTTGGATATCAGAATGATAGAAGAGGGGCTCTATAAGATTGGATGATCTTATCAAGGGCTAGGATTGAAAGTTATCAATCCATGCACTCAATTCTCCCCAATGAAATGGTGAAAATTATCAACAAGAGACTGCTTGAGAAGAGATGCAAGAAGCATTAAATGCTTGAGAAGACCTCATGGCTACCTTAGAAGGTAAATGTTAAGGTTAGGTTAAGAAAACCCATTGGATAAAGCTTTTACCCAAAGGATAAACTCTTGTGCAAGAGTTAAAGGAATAACCATGGTCAAAGAAATGAATGCTTGATGAGACCCTAGGGTTAGATGAGGGTTGAGTTAGGCAAAAAGTCTCCAACCATGTAAGAAGGTTGAGTTAACCATTAATGGTTATGTAAGACAATTAAATGGTTAATTTGTTGAGGATAAAAAGCCTTTAATGGTTATTGAAGACTTTAAGGGTTTGAGAAGTGGCTTCCCTTTGTTTAGGGATGTGACAATGTTTAGTAGATGGGTTAGACTAATTTAGAAGGGATTTGAAGAATTTAGAAGGGGTTTAGAGATGTAACTACGAGATGTAGGAGAATGCAAGTGGATGGAGAGTAATTTCAATTAAAATAAATTGCTTTATTTTAACAAAATAGATGCAAGTGGGGGATTTAAATAAATTAATTAATTTATTTGGAGTGAACAATTTAATTAAATGTAAATTTAATTAAAAAGGAGAGAAAGGTGAGCTAATTGAATAAACTGATTTATTCAATTAAATGATATGAAAGGCCTAGATGAATATAATTAAATAAATTGAATAATTTATTTAATCAAATAGAGGAATGTGAATGATTTAATTAAATTAGATTTAATTAAATAGAGGAATGAGAATAAAATGAACATTAAATATTCATATAGGAAAGTGGTCATTTTTATATGTCTACATTTTGCCCCTCTTTGAAGTAACGTGTCGCCAAAATTTGATCGGTATGATGTCGTGTGTTGAGATGTTGATGTAGTTCCCCAGATTTGATAAATGGTATTGATAATTCCCCCTCGAGAGATGAATCAAAAAAATTGAAACTTTGGTTGATTTGATAATTGTTGTAGATTTGATCGCATTTGAAAATTTCATCTGTGTTTAATGCGCGCCAATTGATTCATCTCTCGATAATGATGTTTGCTAAGGTTACAAGCGAGAGCACGAGCAAAATACATGCCCCACCTACTAACCCTAACTTCCTTTTACCCTATAAAAAGGTGAAAAGTGATTTTATTTGTATCATTTGTGCCTTTTGACTTTTGGTGAAAGTGACATTTGGAGAGTCACAAAATGTCAGTTCCCTATGCTTCGCACCGATTCGAGCGTGCTCGTCGATACCGAAGGCCTGCCACATATGGTCCACCTATAAGTCATCTAAATTTTGCCCATTTTGCTTTTTGTTTTGTCGATTTTGGTCACATTTTTATTTTTTTGCTTGCAAAATTCATGTTTTAGCGCACCTGGCTTGTCGCCTAGTGCATACAAAACAACATTTAGCGCATAGGGTTTTTTAGCTAGGGTAGTGTCTAGAAGGTTTTGGTTAGCATGTCATAGGTTTTGGGTAGCACATAGCATAGAATAGCGCATAGGGTTAATAGGGTAGCGCATGCGAGGAATAGGGTAGTGCATAGGGCCAATAGGGTAGCACCTGCAAGGAATAGGATAGCGCATAGGGTAGACCTAGTGCATAGGGCTAATAGGGTAGTGCATTCAGGGAATAGGATAGTGCATAGGGATTTTCTAGCACATAGGGTAAAAATTGTAGTGCATAGCCAAGTTTAGCTAGTGCATGGGTGGCAGCTTAGCGCATAGGAAGGTTTTCTTAGCACGTGAATAGGAAAATAGCTATAAAGGATGGGGATGTTTGCATTGCGGGGGGAAAATAGAGGAAGGAGATGGTTTAGGGATGAATAAGTGCCTGCCAAGTGTCTTGGGATTGATTTTTAGCCAATTGTGCTTGCTGTGATGATGTTCGAGTCTTTGATAAATTGTGAAATTGTTTTTGATTTTTGAAGTACCAAGCTGATTGATTTCAATGATGAGCCTAATTTTCACTTGATTTAGATCTTTGAATTTTGCCTTGTGATTGAATGTGATGTCTGATATGAGTTCCAATTTTTGATATCCGATATGGTTCCTGATATGAGTCTTGCGTTATGGATTTTTGAGGTGTTTGCATTATGGGTTTGGTTGCTTGATATGATTCTTGATTTGATTTTGATATGGGATTTGAAACTTGATTTTATATGTTATTGTTTCAAGTTGTTTTGAGTTCGATATGGGATTTGAAAACTTGATTTGATATGTTGTTGTTTCAAGTTGATTTGAGGTCGATATCAGATTTGAAAACTTGATTTGATATGTTGTTGTTTTAAGTTGATTTGAGATTGATATGGGATTTGAAAACTTGATTTGATATGTCGTTGTTTCAAGTTGTTTTGAGGTCGATATGAGATTTTAAAACTTGATTTGATATTTCATTATTTCAAGTTGATTTGAGTTTTGATATTGATATGGAATATGATTTTCGATATGGTGCTCACGTTATGGATTTCGATATGGAATTGTTGATCTTTCTTTCGATATGGGTCTCACGTTATGGATTGTGATATGGAACTTGATTTGATATGTTGTTGTTTCGAGTTGATTTGGAATTTGATTTTGATATAGATGTGATTTGTGATATGAAACTTGATTTGATTTGGAATTGTGTCAAGTTGATATGGAATTTTGATTTCGATATGGATGTGATTTTCGATATGAAACTTGATTTGATTTGGAATTGTGTCAAGTTGATATGGAATTTTGATTTCGATATGGATGTGATTTTTGATATGAAACTTGATTTGATTTGGAATTGTGTCAAGTTGGTATGGAATTTTGATTTTGATATGGATGTGATTTTTGATATGAAACTTGATTTGATTTGGAATCGTGTCAAGTTGATATGGAATTTTGATTTCGATATGGGTTTGATTTTTAATATGAAACTTGATTTGATATGGAAATGTTTCAAGTTTATATGGAATTTTGATTTCGATATGGGTTTGATTTTTGATATGAAACTTGATTTGATATGGAAATGTTTCAAGTTGATATGGAGTTTTGATTTTGATATGGGTTTGATTTTTGATATAAAATTTGATTTGATATGGAAATGTTTCAAGTTGATATGGAATTTTGATTTTGATATATTGGATTTGATATGGGAACTGATATTTTGACATGATATGTTTGTGACAGGAATGGCTTGGTGTTCTTCAGTCGTGAGAGTGATTTCCGAGGCCATGGTCTCTGATTCCATGATTGACACAGGTGAATAGAGATATCATTGAGATATGTGGGTTGTCCTTTTTGTTGGACATGCCTTGGTATATCATTAATCGGGGTTTACTGACGGCATTGGTAGAGAGGTGGCATAGTGACACCAACACCTTTCACTTGGCTATGTGCAAGATCATAGTCACTCCAGAGGACTGTTATCAGATTCTATAGATCCCTATGGTAGGGGCACTATTGCCTTATGAGAAGACCAAGGAGGATGGGATAAAGGTGCTTCGCCAGATTTTTAATGATGATCTGATTTGCGGGTATGAGATCCCTTGGCAGGAGTTCATAGATTTTGACTATGCCCCACTACCATCAGTACTGGCAGGTTTTGTAGTTGCCTTCTTGTGTTCTGATCATAGGTCGAAGGGACTGGTAGTGGGATGGGGATTGGTTCTGGAGGATATGGTGACACAGGGTCACATGTTTGCATGGGGGTCCTATATGTTGGCCTATTTGTATAGAGATTTGCACTAGGTGGTGTACTTAGGATACAATAGTTTATCAGTCAAGGTCACATTATTACAGGTGTGGGCTTGGGAGCACGTTCCCGCGGTGAGGCCACTTGTAGACAGGGATAGGCCAGTTGGTTGTGCTTATGCATATGGATACAAATAGTTGTCTAGCATAAACTAGGCAAGCTAGAGCATTGCAGGAGGGTGTTGGATGACATTGATATGGTTATTTGGAGATCATATATGGAGTATGAGGTGTGGGCCAAGGATGGGCTTGAGATACCCTATGTATATATGTCATGATACTTGATAGGGCAAACACCTTTTGTGATTGAGAGGTTCCTGCATAGCCAAGTTCAACAATAGTATGGTCGACAACAGGGTATACCATAGGGAGCATGCTTATATGCTCATCGGAGGCAGGATGTGCCGAAGTGGGGTCTAACTATTGATAGTGTTGCGACAGTGGAGGAGTATATGCATTTCGTGAGATAGATATGGGACTATGCCTACGGGGTGGTAGATGCGGGGATGACGAAGGAGTTTGCAGTGCTCTTTGTGGCCCATGTCGTGGCACAAATATGAGATCTAGTGGAGATTATTCCTGCTTTTGATGATGATGAGGATGAGCAGCTTGAGAGGCTAGGGAGATAGAGAGATGAGGGAGAGGAGTTGGAGGAGATGACGGGGGAGATGGGAGGGGAGGTGTTGTACTTAGGATACAAAAGATATGAGCAAAGATAGATAGAGGAGTTGTTCTCTCACAAGTAGCACCTATTGCCAAGTTTTCACCATTTGCTTTTATTGCACCTTTTTGTTGTTTTTGATTTTTTTGGTTTTTTTGTATTTTTTTGATTTTTGATTTTTTTGCATTTTCACTTTTTCCATGCATTAGACTAGTCAAGTATAGTATTTATTTAGATGGATGTTGTTGGTTGGTTCATCGAGCACATCTCCTTCTGAAGTTGTTAGCTAATAGATGCCTGATCCATAGGCTGAGATGATGACATAGGGGCCCAACCAGTTAGGTTCAAACTTCCCCTTCTTTTCACGATCTTGTTGATTTCTAGGATTTTCTTTGAGTACAAGATCACCGACTTTAAAATTTTGAGGAATAACTTTGTGGTTGTAGCTTCTGCACATGCATTGCTAGTATTATTTGAGGTGATTATAGGCATGTTGTCACTTTTCATCTAGAAGTTCTAGCTCTTGTAGTCAATTTACTCGATACTCCTGATCTAGAATGAGGCCTTTCAAAGATACTCTGAGTGAGGGAATTTCTACCTCAAAAGGTAAAATTGCTTCTGATCCATACACTAATGAATATGGCATAGCTCTTGTAGGTGTCTTGATGCTAGTCCTGTATGCCCAAAGTGCCGGATTGAGTTGCACATGCCAATCCTGTCCTGCATTATTTACTGTCTTCTTGAGGATTTTCAATATTGTTTTATTTGATGCCTCTTCTTGACCATTCCCCTGCAGGTAGTAAGGTGTAGAGAAACGATGTTGGATCTTGAATCATTCACATAGTTCTTGCACATCCTGGTTTTTGAAAGGACGTCCATTATCTGTGATGATAGAACTGGGAATATCGTATCTGCAGATCAGATAATTGAGAATAAATGAGGCAATTTGTTTTCTAGTGACTATGGTCATTGGGACTACTCCAATCCATTTTGTAAAATACTCTTTTATAGTGATAATGAACTTGTGTCCATTTGAAGATGAAGGGTGTATTTTACCTACTAAATCCAGTCCCCACTGACAGAAAGGCCAAGATGTTGTAAATGGCTGCAATTTATGTGCTGGTGCATGTATATGATTGCCATGGATTTGGCATTTAGGACATTTCTTTTCAAATTGATAAGAGTCCTTTTCCATTGTCGACTAGTAATATCCCATTCTTAAAAGTTTTTTAGAAAGAGTAGGACCACCTGAATGTGTCCCATAGATACCTTCGTGAAGCTCTTGTAAAGAAGAGTCAGATTCATTAAGATCAAGGCAATGAAGAAGAGTACCATCTAGACCTCGACGATAAAGAGTATCAGCAGTTAGAGTATAATGGGTGGCTTGCCGGATAAAGTTGCATTTTTTATTTCAAGATAGGTCAATGGGTAGGGTATTGGTTTTAAGATACTCATATATTGTTCCATATAAAGGAGAGTCTAAACCAATTAAGGCATAGATAACATGGGATGCGGAACTGTCATAGGCTAGGGAAAATAGTTGCTCTACCAGAAACTCATAACGACTTTGTTGTTCTAGAATTTGTAGCAGTGAAGCGATAGTAGCCATTGCATCGGCTGCTCTATTGTCCAACCTTGGTATTTTCTCAAAGGTGATGTGTACAAAATACTGTTTGAAGTCATCCACCATTCTTTTGTATGGCAAAATCTTGTCATCTTTTGTCTGATAGTCATTGTTGATCTAATTTATGACTAGTTGGGAATCTCCATAGACTTTTAGTTTCGTGATTCTCCATTCCATGGCCATTTTGATTCCTATGACCAGTGCCTCATACTCAACAATGTTATGTGTGCATGGAAACATGAGTCTATATGATCTTGGTATGGTGTGTCCTTCAGGAGTGACGAACAAGATGTTGGCACCTGAGCCATATAGAGTGTAGGAACCATCAAAGTATAGGGTCCATTGCTTGGTGGTAACAGTAAGGACATCCCTATCTGGAAATTTGATCTCCATTGGTTATTTATCTAATAGTGGTGCATCAGCTAATTGATCTACAATTACTTGTCCCTTGATAGCTCGATACTCTATGTAGTGGATATCAAAATCATTGAGAATCATGACCCATTTAGCTAGTCTGCCTGTGAGAGATGCTTTGTTGAGTAAATATTTGAGAGGATCAATTTTGGCTACTAGCTTGATTATGTGAGCTATCATGTAATGTCAAAAAAATTGAGAAGCGAAGACTACAACTAATCAAGCTTTCTCAATGAATGTGTAATTGAGCTCATATCTATTTAAGGTTTTGCTGATGTAATAGATAGCTCATTCCTTGCCTTCTTGATCTTCTTGTGCTAATAGTGCCCCTAATGATATGTTTGTTGTTGAGATGTAGAGAATAACGGGCTTTCCTACTATTGGTGGTACCAGAACTGGTGGGTTCATTAGATATTGCTTGATTTGATAGAATGATTCTGCACATTTGGCTTCCCATCTGAATGTTACATTCTTGTGTAGGAAATGATTTAATGGTAGACTTTTATTTGCTAGTTGGGAAACGAATCGCCTGATTGACTGGAGTCATCCTTGTAGAGATCTGAGTTGGCTAATGTTCTTTGGAGGTGGCATCTCCATGATGGCCTATACCTTTGCAAGATCTACTTCAATACCCTTTTCTGACATGATGTAGCCTAATAATTTGCCTGATGTTACCCCAAAGACACACTTCTTAGGGTTGAGCCTAACTTAGAATTTCTCTAATCTTTCAAAAAATTTCTCTAGTATGCCTAGATGTTCTACCCAAGTAAATGATTTAGCCAATAAATCATCCACATAGTCTTCCATGAAGGTATACATCATATCATGAAATATTGTTGTCATTTCTCGTTGATAAGTTGCCCCAACATTCTTTAAGCCAAAAGGCATGACATTCCAACAATACGTTCCCCAAGGATAGGTGAATGCTATTTTATCTTGATCCTCTAGAGCTATCTTGATTTAATTATAGCCAGAAAAACCATCCATTAATGATAGAATTGCATGGCCTGCTATGAGGTCTACAATTATGTCGATGTTGGGCAAAGGAAAGTCATCCTTTGGACAGCCTTTGTTAACATCCCTAAAATTTGTACATATCCCGATGCTTCCAGCTAGTTTGGAAACTGGCATGATGTTTGAGATCCATTTAGCATAGTCTATAGGTTGAATAAATCTGACATCTAATAGTTTCTTTAGTTCAACTTTGACCATGAGTGCTACATGCAAATTCATCTTTCTCAATTTTTGTTTAACTGGCTTAGCTCTTGGAGCAATAGATAAGTGATGCATGATTAAGTGTGGATCAATAGATTTTGCTAGGTGTATGTTTTTGGTTGCTTCTTTTGTACCAATGTTGATTGATTGAGTGGGCTCAATCAATATGGGTGATCGCTCCTGATAGTGTTTAGGAAGAGCATCAAGTCTCCCATCCTTAGGCTCCTTAAAAAAGGTTTTCACCCTCAGATCCATCCTTTATTTTTACTTTTTTGTGATCTAGTACTGCCATTGACTAGTTTTCATGCAATAGATCCTTTATTTCTTTCATTTTTGTGATTGAGAGACTTGGCACTCCCCTGATTGCAATGTCATTACTTTGTTCATTGGTAGAGTCTATTTCCAGGTTGACAATACATAGGTAATGGATAATGGAGTCATCATCTAGGAAAATAGGTATGTCATGATTTTTCAGGTTCATCCGAGTCTATGAGATCAGGAAAGATGAGCGATAAAGAGTCATTGAGTGGATCAAGTTTGGCTGTGGTAAGTGTCATGATAGAGGTATCATTAAGGTTGGTTGGGGTATTGAATAAGTTAATGATATTTTTGAGGTCCTTGATGGTATCATCTTCTATGTAGACTTTCTCATAATGTCGCTGCTCATTTTCTTTAGCTTCATATATATTTTGTGGACCAAAATCAAGTAGTCTAGACTCTATGCCTTGTCCTTCTGGAGAAAGGGATGTAGGATTAGTATTTTCAGGAATATCTTCAGTAACATTTGAACAACTACCCCATTCATACTCATTTGAATTAGTCTCAAAAGTATTGTCCTAGATTTTTTTCAGTAATGCTGACAGGGGTGTTGTAAGGTGAAAAGAGCTCCCTAATGATTGATAGCAGTCTGATAGTTTTCTCTAAATCAGTATCAGATCCTTCTTGTACTCTTTGCATTTGTTCATATATTGTTTCTCCTTGGTGAGTAGTGATGTTTTTAGGGGGTGATTCTGCCTTTTTTGGAATAGGTTTCTGAACGTGATGTACTTCTACATAAGATGCTTCTTCTCTTTGAGTGGCCAACTCCTCTTGTTGTGTCTTTGCTTTCCACTGAGGTTTTTGATATTTATTTGGTTTCTTCTTTGGGGGCCGAGTGTGTCCATAGCCCAATCCTATTTTGTCTCTAGAAAACTATGAAGGAGGATCCAATGGTTTTGTGATGCTTTCTTGATGCTTGTCGATGGATCCTTTGCCATTTTAACCCATTTGTTGCATGATCAGGTATCCTTTCCCATACTCGTGTGTTGGTATAGCTACTTCCATATTAGCAGCTCTAACTTCTTCATCCTTGAATATCCAACTAAGGATGTCCTTCTCTTTTGATTCATGTGCCAATGTGCGTAATTGGATAAATTTGCCATCAAACTTGGTGATGGGTTGTGTTGTTTGATGTGTTAATGCAGAAGGTTGTCCATGAGATTTAGGTGATGTCGTTATGTTGGTTAGACACATGGGTTCAAAAGAGTATTCTCCCATGCCTTGCTCTTTGATTTTCATCTTTTGTTTGAAATCCATAGATAAAGATTTGAGCTTTTCTTGCTGATGATCTGGCGCTGAGGAAGTTTGTTTTTCCCTGTTATGTGGAACCAAGCTATCTTGGGTTGCCCCCATAGCATTGCAATGTTGAAAATTTTTATTATCTGCTAATATAGAAATCTCCTACCCATTGTAAGGAAATTTAACACACTAGTGGTAAGTTCAGGGTACCGCTTGCATTTCATGTATCCAAGGGTGACCCAATAAAATATTATATGTGAGTTCTATGTCTAAGACTTGGCACATAGTGTCCCTTTGTATCGGTCCTACTTGAATTGGTAGTATCACGGTTCTCTTGGATGATCTTTCTTCATCATCATATGTTTTGATAGTGAACTTCTTGCATGGATCAATAGACTGCTCAAAGAAGCCTAATGCACGGATAAGTTTCAAGGTACAGATATTGAGTCCAGCTCCTCCATCTATTAATACTCTTTTAAGTCGATGTTTGTAGACCAAGACTTCAATGTGAAGGGGAGTATTGTGTGGATGACTTAATGAGATATTATCATGATCAAAAAAGGTGAGATTATGAGGTCCTGTCATGTGAGCTACCATGGCTTGAAATTTGTCAATATCTAGATCTTGAGGCACATTTGTTTCCAATAGTGCTTGTTCCAAGATGTCTTTATGTTTTGGTGAAAGTTTTAATAACTCAAGTATGGATATTTGAGCAGGAGTTCTGTGCAGTTAACTTACCAAATCATATTGAGTCTTGGGGATAGTGGCTGCTACTGATGTATGCCCTTTCAAAATATATTTTGGAGCTCTGGTGGTTACATTGATCGATTCATGTTCGTGCTTGTCCTTGATTTTAATGACATTTACTTGATTGTTATCTGTTGATATATGATTGATGGTGTTATTGTATATGTGATTGATATGAGCTCCTCATGTATCATTTGATGATGAAGCTCCATCCTTGTAATTTGGAAGAGGATTTTTAAACGTGCCATGATCACCATTTGTCTTGAGACCATCAACCATTAAATCACCTCTATCAATAATGTCTTGAACAATGTTTTTAAGCCTCATGCAATCATTTGTTTTATGTCCTTTGTTTCGATGAAAATCACATAAGTGTGATTAATTCCACCAAGGTGGTTTGACCTGGGGTTCAAATTTGTTTATAGCTGGTAATGAGATAATCTTGTTTGCCAGGAGTTCTTGCATGTTGATTCTAATGATTCCCCCAATGGTGTGTAAATGCGTTTATTTGGAAAGTTGTTGGTGTTACCCCTTGAATTTGGATTAGGTCCTCAATTTGTGTTGTTGTTTTGGGTATTGTTATGTTGTTTGTATTTGAAGATTCTGGATTGGTATTCGGTGCATAAGTGTTAGTGCCTTGGTTAGCACCCTTTTGATTCTTGGTTGCCTGAGGATTACTTGATAATGCCAATACTGGTTGTTTGGATTTTACATCATTAGCCTTGTTTCCTCCTTCATTTCCAGTATTTTTGTTTCTGGTCCAGAATCTGGATTTATCTAAGTTGTTGTTGTTGTTGTTGTTTTGGTTGTTGAAGTGAGCATTGGATGAATTAGTTCCTTATTTGAAGAATTTCAATGTTCCTTTCTTAATACATGCCTCCTCTACTTGGATTCCATTTTCGATCGACTTGGCAAAATATGGTATGCATTGGAGCTTGAGTAGGTAACTCATCTCACTATTCAAATTGTCGATGAAAATTTCCATCTTTTCCTTTTTGGGCACATCCCAAGGATATCTCTAAACCATCTGTCTCCAACATTGAAGAAACACCATGAATGTTTCATTATTTTTTTTTTTGGTATTGCAGACATCTAGCATGGTGATTGCAAATTGAATATTGTAGGAGTATTGAGTAATAAATTTGTCAACTAACTCATCAAAGGATCGAATAGGAGGTGTGAGTTTGGATAAAGACTCCATTGTTTGCCCTCCCAAGCTTCTTGGGAATAGCCTCATAAAATAGGTGTCATCATGGGAAAATTCAAGGCTCATAGTACAAAATTCTTGAACATGATCGCGAGGATAGCTTTTACCATCATATTTGTCATATTTGGGAATATCTGAATTTGGGGGAAAAGGTATCATGATTAACCTTCTGTCAAAAGGGCAAGGACAAATTTCATTTAAGGAATACCATACTGTGGTCCCCTGTTGCATGTCTTGCATTTGTCTTTGCAGCATTTGTATTTGTTGTGTGAGAGAAACCAAGGGTGCATTTATTTGCTGAGGGAAGATTTCTTCCCTCTCATTATCCCTAGTTTGGGTATGTGTGTGTTCTGGTATGTTCTATTCCAGTATGTTTTGTTCAGGGTCACGTGCTTCTTCTTCTCTTTGTTGTTCTTGATAATTATTATTTTTTAAAGATGTCAGTATAGAAGTCTTCAGGGATCCTAACTCCTTTGCTTCTTAGCATGAGCAAGTATTTTTCTTTGTCGGCCTCTATGAGTTTTTCCACAAGTTTTTGAAATGAATAACTTTCTTGACATTCTTGGAGGAGCTCTTTAGAAATCTCTGTCTTCTAGATTTGGATACTCAAAAGGATTTGATAATTTTGACCCATACTGGACTCTGGTTGTGGTTTGATTTGCTTGTTTCATTGACAGTGAGTGACAATGGGCATCTAGTAGAAACTTTATGTGACAAAGGGGATGAATTCCCCCTCTATGTGTTGTTCAGGAGTTGGTGGTTCAAATCAAGGTATGTTATAAGTGATGCAAACTTCTTGGAAGAAAGCAGGATTGATCTTTCCTCCACGATTTAAGTGTTGGCTGAATGGTAATTTTTGGCAAAATGCTCTACTTCTCAATGGCTCTTTGTCAAATTCGTTTGACTTGTCTTGAAGATATAAGTGCATATGATGAAGAAATGTGCGATGAGATTTGAAGAGTTGGCGATTGATGTAGAAAAATCTATTCCTTTTAGCAAGTTTTTGAGAACTGATTTGTCATTTCCTTAACTTAGTGTTATGATGAAGACTTTTTCTTTTCAAAATATGAGTAGTCATACATAGGTGATCAATGGTTTCCTTTTATTTGATTGGATTATGATACTTTGTTTGAAAACTTAATCCTACTTTTATCAAATGAAGGTTTAGATGCCTCCTCACAACAAAGTGCATCAAATGATATGGAATAAGAGTTTCCTGATATGGAAACACAATTTGACAACTTAGGTTTAAACTAGGTATGTTTTAATGATGGAATCCGTTTAATTAGTGGAACTTTTGATCAGTGTGATGATATTACCTGATTTTGATAGGAGAAAGTGTTATCCTTAGCTAGTTTTGGACTTTTGACAACTTTTGTTCTAAGAATGACCTGTTGGATTGTTTGGAATAGTTCTAATGTTCTGATTTGAGTTTTGCCTGATGAAGTCAACTGAGGATCCAAAAGGGTGTTTACAACTATTGTTTAAAATTTTCAAAAAAGTTTATTTTTGCTCTTTGTTTTCATAGTTTTCTCTATGCGCTAAGACAGAAACTGGATGCGCTAACGTTTGACTCAAATGCACTGTTTGAAACAACCAATGCACTAAGCTGCCCTTGTGATGCGCTAAAACAATGTTTTGACTTCTTCTATTTCAATAACGGTTATGCGCTAATCTAGTCTGAGTATGCACTAATGTTTAGACCTAAAGCACTACTGTTTGCCTCCAATGCACTATGATGATGCTTCAATGTACTAATATTCCTTGAGAAGTGCTAGTATTTAGTTGTCAAATGTTCTGATGATTTATGCACTAAGTTTAAGCTTCGATGCACTAACCAGATGCACTAGGATGTTGCTCCTATGTGCTAAACTGCCCTGTTTTGCTTGGTTTGTGGGTTTTTCTAAAAGTTTTAACACTTTCCTAAGTTTGATAGATGATTTTTTGAAGTATAAAACGCAAACACAACATGAAAAAGACAACCATTTTGCCTATTCTAAACAAAGAGTGTATGTTCTACGAGGATGTGTTCAAATCCCTAATGTTTTAATAGGTTTGGATACAAATAATACAATTCAATCAGACTCTTTATTCAAGGGTCATCAACAATATCATAGCCCACTAGTCTCAATACTCTGTCAGCTCAAACAACTGTGTCACTGCCTAGGGGCATGCATTTTTTTGCCTTTTGCTAGAAATTAACCCAAAGTGAATTTCTTCACAATTGAGTAGCTATCTTGGGAGATATATGGTGAGTAATCTTGGGGATAGATTCTTCCCCACCCTTGCACTATGATATTGAAGATGTCTGGATAGTGACTTAGCTCAAGGTTTCTATTTCTAAGGTTCATAATCAAGCTTCCTGTTCAACCGTTAGTGATAAACTCCCTCGGGATGCTTCCCACCCTTTGGAATAAAGGCTTTGTGTATTGTAAAGATACCGGGGGAAGGCTAATCATTGCGTGAAACCGTTGAAAGGGACTTTAGTCACCCTCCACTTTTGATTATAGTGGGTTGGAACACTTGGCGATAAAGTCATTTCCCACTTAGGTTGTTCCCCTCTCACCAGCCGTAATGGATTTAAGAGTTTTTAGCTCCTTAGGAGGGCATGCCTGCTAAAGGATTTATTGCTTGAAATGCTAAAAGCGTAAGAGTGGTTTGTCTTTTTGATCACCCAATTAAGAGGAGAGAATATACCTTCCACTTTTGAGACAAGGCACAAAAAGTTCTTTTTAACCTTCAAAGGCAATGATTTTATAACTTCTATTTGGAGATGTTGCTACAAAAAGCATGATGTTTATTTTAACTCTCAAATCAATGATTTTTTAATCTAAGTAATGAATTCTTGGTCAACAAAGAAATTTTTTTGTTTATGGTCAACAAAATGAATTCGATAAAGGGGAAAGACTTCCCTCTTTTGCTTTGCCTAAAAATTCTTGAAAAAATGAGTTTCTTTAACTTTGATAAGTCAAGTGAATCCTTTTAGACACCAAAGGATGGTGAGGTTCTTTTTAAAATGCTTGCAAAAGTAAAGTTTTTCTTGTTCCTTTTAAACCCCTAAAATAAAGTGTTTTCTTCCTAAGAAAGCAAGAAAATGGTTTTTATTTGTTGTTCTATTTAGGTACTCCAAAATGAAAAGTGAGTTCAATTTTGCTTAACAAGGAAATGCAGAAAACCTTTAAATGACTAACTTAACAAAGTTAGAAATTAAAAATTTAGTCAAAAGCCTAACATTTAGTAAAAGACAAATCCTCCCAACCTACAAACAAGCATTAGTTACCTACAATAAAACCAGTTAGCAATCAATTTTTTTTTTCCTTTTTTGGACTTCTACAAGTCTAATTTTAAGTCTCTGTTACAATTTTGTTTTCTGTGTGTGTTTGTTATGCGCTACAGAATGGAACCTATGCGCTAGAGAATGGGACTGATGCACTAGTCGAAGGCCTAGATGCGGTAGAGTGATGTATTAAAGCACCGAGACCTACAGGAAATAGCATAAATGCTATGTGCTAAAGTTAAGTCTTGATGTGCTAAGGTATGGTATGAATGCGCTAAACAATCCATTAAATGTGCCACAGTAACGATTAGATGCGCTAGAGGATGCTCTCCATGTGGTGATTTACGTTTTCCACATACCTACAAAGTTAGTCCTGTATCAAAAATGATTTGATAAATGGGGTCGAGCCCCACGGTGGGCGCCATAAATGTATGCGGGAAAAGTGGTGCAATGAAACAAAACTTATGAAATCATGACTAGTCCACACATCAATGGGACTCTTGGTGCAAGTTATGGAGCTATATGGAATATCTCAACTTCCCAAGGGATGTTCCATTGTTCTCTATCTCACAAGACCCCTTAAGCCAATGCCTTTTCTCTAAGATCACTGAGCAAAGTGACTTAGGGATGACAATCATGGAATGAGGGATGTTTTGATCAATCTAACATCAATGCAATCCTAATATGCATTATATTGATAAAAGATGAACTAAACTAGCATGCATATGATGATAAGATGCAAGGATTAGTAACAATACTATCCTAGCATGCTATACTAGTCTATCATGATTATTATGATAACAATGCAAATGTCTATTAAAGATGTTATGAAAATTATTTCTATCAAAGAGAGGCTAAATGCTAGATAAAGATGATTTAAATTAGATGCTTAGTAAAATGTCTATAAGTTTGACGCTAAAGACTTGGATATCAGAATGATAGAAGAAGGTCTCTATTTATAGGAAAAATAGGGCAATGGATGGTTAAGATTGGATGATCTTATCAAGGGCTAGGATTGAAAGTTATCAATCCATGCACTCAATTCTCACCAATGAAATGGTGACAATTGTCAACAAGAGACTGCTTGAGAGGAGATGCAAGAAGAATTAAATGCTTTAGAAGACCTCATGTTTACCTTAGAAGGTAAATGCTAAGTTTAGGTTAAGAAAACCCGTTGGATAAAGCTTTTACCCAGAGGATAAACTCTTGTGCAAGAGTTAAAGGAATAACCATGGTCAAAGCAATGAATGATTGATGAGACCCTAGGGTTAGATGAGGGTTGAATTAGGAAAAAAGTCTCCAACCATGTAAGAAGGTTGAGTTAACCATTAATGGTAATGTAAGATACTTAAATGGTTAAGTTGTTGAGGATAAAAAGCCTTTAATTGTTATTGAAGACTTTAAGGGTTTGAGAAGTGACTTCCCTTTGTTTAGGGATGTGACAATGTTTAGTGGATGGGTTAGACTAATTTAGAAGGGATTAGAAGAATTTAGAAGGGGTTTAGAGATGCACGTCGGAGATGTAGGAGAATGCAAGTGGATGGAGAGTAATTTTAATTAAAATAAATTGCTTTATTTCAACAAAATAGATGCAAGTGGGGGATTTAAATAAATTAGAATTATTTATTTGGAGTGAACAATTTAATTAAAAAGGAGAGAAAGGGGAGCTAATTGAATAAAATGATTTATTCAATTAAATGATATGAAAGGCCTAGGTGAATTTAATTAAATAAATTGAATAATTTATTTAACCAAATAGAGGAATGTGAATGATTTAATTAAATTAGATTTAATTAAATAGAGGAATGAGAATAAAATGAACATTAAATATTCATATAGGAAAGTGGTCATTTTTATATGTCTACAGATATGAATGGTAGAAAATAATTGTTTAGTGGCAGCAAAGGTTTTTGGATAAGGTATCTATCTGAGCTTAAACTGGTACTGAACGTGGCATTAGAGATGTTGTTTTGAGCAGTACATTGTATTGGATTTAATAATTCATTTTGTAGTCAGCGTGACTCTTCATTGAGTAGTGAGCTCTAGGCTGTTGGCCTCCCTGCATATGTAGGCCCCTTACTGTAAGTAGTATTTATTCATTGGCCAGTGAGTAAATATTATGGGTCACAAATCTCACTGAGGTTTTTCCCACACTAGGTTTCCTCATTAAATATCTTGTGTTATGGTGTGTTTCTATGTTGTCTCTATTATTTCCTGTTTACTGCAATAATTCTTATTTACCAGTACACTATTTTGGGTTGCAAAGTTATAAATAAGTTTAAATATTTTGTTAACCAGTTAGACACTAATTCATCCCCCCCCTCTTAGTGTTTTTGGGACTGTCATTGAATCTAATATAGTTAGCTTTGTGTTTCAGTGGTTTATGTTTTTCCTTTGATATTTATGTCAGATTTTTGGCATTGATGTCAAAGGGGAAGAGATATTGATGTGAAAAAGAAAAGTTAAAAAGTAAGGATTCGTATGCATTAGAGAGAAATATATGTGTAATTCAGAGCTTTACAAAGATATCATTCACATGGGGAGTTTTGTCTTTGTTTCATATCTTCATCGCTATATCTTTGAGTGGGAGATTGTTGGTTGTCTTCCATTTGGGTAGACTTTTTTGACATTTCTTGGTACTTAGATGTTTTTCACATCTAGTGTTGCCATCAATGCCAAAGGGGGAGATTGTTGGCCATTTGGTGGAATTGATTATGTGTTGCATTGATGTTTTATCATTGATGTCAACACTAGTTGTTTGGATGCTTTACCAGCACCCTTCTAGTCCTAGTAGGATGAGTAGTTTCTAGTTGGTCTAGATCCGACATGATTTGGTAGGCTCTGGTATGGTTTGGTTATGGAGCTTGTTAATGATACTCATGATCATATTTAGTCAGTTGGTTTTGGTTTGGTGATTAGATGCTATCTTGTTTGCTTGGAATCTTGGCTTGTGGTATCGGCGAGGGTTTCACCGGTAGAGCTTTTGATGAAAATCCTTGACGATATGTATAAGTGGTGTTGTTGCAGCTTTCGGTATGGTTTTTGGATGTTGATGGTGATCATGTTCAAGACTTGGTAGATGGAGATCATTGTTGTAGTGTGTGGACCTATAGTGGGTCCCGATTAATCTAGGTTATGGACCAGTTTAATGTAACGTGTGGATTGGACCTCTCGATACATTTCCAGGATATCTTGTGTATTGGATATTATTTGTTTAGTCTAAGGCCAACATGTTTTGTAATTATGTAATTGGTTTATTGTCTGGTAGCTGACCTAATTTTTTATGGTCGAGGGTTTGTATATATATGATGTAAGATCTCATTATAGATCATATCATGGGAATGGGATATGGATATGTAATGTATGAATAATGTAATATTAGTCAGGCAAAGGATTTGGTCGATCATTGGAGATAAAATTGGGTTTATGTAAGAAGATTTAGTCCTCCAGTATAGAGCTTAACCGGAACTGTACTCAGGCATAGGAGATGCTATCTTTGAAATTCAAACACTTCTCCAGATTGTAGTCTGGATTTCTATGTAGTCAGTGAGACTCCTTTTATGATGAGTAGTGCACTCTAGGTTGTTCGTCTTCCTACAAGTGCAGGCCCCTGAATTCTAATTCACATACTTACTATAGAAGTATTATCTGACTGTGAGGAGGCTTCCCACCATGGTTTTTCCCTTTGCCAGGTTTTACACGTATACATCTTGGTGTCATGTGGATGGTATTTATTCTCTTATTATTGTTTATGCTTAATTGGTTTAACTGCTATTGTAGTATTTGGTTTAAGCATTCTAGTATTAATATGTTGGGTTCTGGTATTAAATTTTTAATTGCTAAATGTTTTGGTAATCTATGACAATTGATTCACTCCCCTCTCAGTTGTCTTCTGGTTATTTGAACTATATAACAATTGGTATTACAGCTTGGGTCCTCTCTGTAGAAAGCTTAACCGCTTGAGGAAGATCCTATGGTGACTAACAATTCAATTTCATCCAGTTCATCTGGAGCTATCTTTTGGAGAATAGTATGGAAGATTCAGATGGAGAATCATTTGAGATGTCTTGGCAAGGAGATTTGGGAGATCACACAGAATGGTCTTACACCTTATACTCCGGTTTCTGGCAATCCTCCTCCGATAAACTTGGATAAGGAGCTTGAGAATGATTGTAGAGCAAGAGAAGCCCTCTTATATGCACTTTCTGATCAACAAATAATGGTATTAACTGACAAATCATCTAGAAAGGCTATATGGGATAAGCAGGAGACTCTTAATGAAGGTGACCCTATTGTTAAAATTTCAAAACTTGATGGTTACTGGGTGAGATATGAAAACCTGAAGATGGAAGAAGATGAAAGGATTACTACATTCATGGAAAGGGTAAATGAGATTGTTATGGGAATTCAATGTTGTGGTGGATCTCTAAGTGAAAATGAAATTGTTTGTAAAGTTACGAGAGCCCTACCACCGGCTTACAAGATGAAGGCTACTACTATTCATGAATTGAGAACAATGGATAATATCAAGAACATGAAGAACACATTAATGGTCAATCTGTTGCTGGTGGTTTATGGGCTCAAGAAATTTGATAGAACACATGAAGAACACATTAATGGTCGATCTATTGTAGGTGGCTGATAGGCTCGAGAAATTCGACAGAGGCAAGATAAAATCTGATTTATAGATTTAGTTTGCTAAAAATAGCAAATGAAGTATAGAGTATAGTTGGAAACCAGAGAAGAGTCATTCAATGCAGGTGGTCGAACCAAGAAGAAGATCAAATGTACTAAAGACCAAATTTTAGAGAGAGACAAATGAACTAATTCTAAATTGTAGAATTGAAGGAAAATACATTCTTTAATGCAAAGTTGATGATGCAGAGCAGTAAATGTGATGGACAAAGTTAGTTGAGAAGTTGAGACTGAGACAGAGATGAAAAACAAAGAACAAGTACTTAGTTGAATGTGTAAGTGTGTAGCTTGTTGAAGTAAGGAGTAAGAGCTAAAGAAAATAGTCATGAGTGTTGAGTGGCAGCTGAGAGAGTGTAATCTATAGAAACAAAGGATAGAGAGTATTCTGAGAAAGATGAAGCTTGAGACAGAGAGAAGACAATAATCAGAGGTAGAAGAAAGAAACAAAGGAACCTCATCAACAGGCAGACAAATTATTTCTATATGTGTAAAAATTTGTAAGTGTTACAAAATAGATTTTTAATAAGGCTTTATGACTATATTGTAAACTTTATCATTCACTTGTAACCTTTGAGTGGATTCTCAGAGCAGAGGTAGGTGCTCCTTTGAGTTCTAGCTCATAAATTTAAAGGTTGGTGCTCAGAATATCAGAGGTTGGTGCTCCTTGGGTTGGTGCCCTGAAACTTATTGTAACTGTTATTGATTCTGAGGCTGGATTGGAGTAGTAGACTCCAACAACTATTCTCACTGAGGTTTTTCCCACATTGGGTTTTCCTCGTATATCTTGTGTTATGTGATGTGCTCTTGTGTGTGTGTGTTCTCAATTAGTTTGAAGTCATAGTATTAGCACATATATCTTAGAATTTTAGATACACTAATTCATCCTCCCTCTCAGTGTCCATTTGTGTTCCTTCAAATTGTATTAGAGCCTAGGTTCCGTAGTTGAAATTTTTTTTCCAACTTGGGTAGATCCTTCTTAGTGAACATAATGGCTTTAAGTGAATCCTCCTCTAAAGAACCTATCTTTGATGGTACAAACTGTTCTTTTTGGAGTATAATAAATGAAACTTACTTGTCCTCGTTAGGGTTTGATGTCTAGATGTCAGTGAAGAATGGTTACACTATTCCTCAAGTTCCTCCTACTAAGCCTGATGCAAAAAGGGAATATGAGAATAATACTAAAGTAAGAATGCCATCTCAAGTGGTTTGTTAGATACATAGTTTGTCAAATGAATGTATTGTACATTAGCAAAAGAAACTTGGGACAAGATTTAGAAGATATATGAAGGAGATACCAAAGTGAAAGAAGCCAAACTACAAAATCTAAGAGCTAAGTTTGAAAGTTTAAAAATGAAAGAAGATAAGATATATAATTAGCTGCAAAGAGAAAATGAGACTGTGAGTGCTATAAGAGGACTTGGAGAGGAAGTGAAGGATGAAGTTATCAAAAAGGTTTTGAGATCATTAACTTCAAAGTATGATACAAAAGTCTCATCTATTGAGGAAGCTAAAGACTTAATGATTTTCTCTATGGAATAATTGTTTGGCTCTTTGTGTGCCTATGAAATGAGAACAATAAGTGTTGAACCTTCAAAGAGAGAGGCTTCTTTCAATATAACTAGGAAAGGAAATAAAGAAGCTTCTCATGAAGAAGTTGAAGAAGACTTGGATTCTACTATAGTAATTTTTTTTAGGAAACTCAAAAGAGGCTCAAAAAAGTACAAAGGTAAGTTGCCTTTAAAATGTTTCAACTGTGGTAAGATTGGACACTTTGTCTCTAAGTGCCCGTATGATGAGAAAGATGGAGATGAGAATCAAAACAATAGATCTTTTGGTAAAGATAAAATGAAGAAAACCTACAAGCCAAGCCAAGGAGAAGGAGTTTTAGGAAGAAAGATAGTCTTTACACTTTTGAGGATGATGCCTCTAATGAAGAAACTTTCTCTAAATATTTCTGCAGTAAAGATGAAAGAGAAGTTAATCTCTTTATGGCACAAGGAGAGTTATCTGATGAACATATTGTTGATGATGAAGAAGAGGAAATAGAAGCTAAAGTATATCTTGAAGGTGAACTTGTGAGTGCACTAGAGGAACTTAGAAAAGTAAGAAGACAATATAAAAAGCACAAGAATGTTGTTGTTGAAGAACACGAGCTATTAATCAAATCTCTTGAGGAATAAAAAAAACAATCTCTAATTTAAAGATTCATCTAGAAGAAGAAGAGAGGATTTATGAAGTGACGAAGTCAAATTTAGAAAGAAAGGATAAAGAGTATCAACATTTTGAGGAAGAGATTGTGAGTCTCGAAAAATAACTTGAAAAGTGCAAAAATGAACTAAACATGAGGATTAAGTATGATGGAAGCACTGAAGCAATAAACAAAATGTTAAGTAAGAAAAAATACTCCAAAGACACAGAGGGTGCTGGATTCGAGGTTGGTCAATCTTCTAACAGTAAAGATTCATCAAACAAGGAGATACTCTTCACCTCTTCAAGTGGAAGTGAAGTCAAACAAACCTTCACGGTCAGCAAACCACATGAGAAGAAGACATATGCTACTACTACAAAGAATCAGTCAAGGAATCAACATGCTGATCCAAAAGGAAAAGCCAAGATGGATGATGGAGGTTTCAAAAGAGTCAAGGATATGAGGAAGAGCTCAAGAAGACCGAGTTATGCTTCTCCAAGGATACAATGAGAAATAAATTCAATAATGATTGGTATGTACCTCAATTCCATGGCTATTTCTATAAATGTAATACTTATGGTCATAGACTTGCAAAATGTAGGCTTATGCATAGGCCTCCTCCTAGTTTTGAAACTAGAAATCAATTTGCTACTCTTAGGAATATGAACATTGTTTTCTATCATTGTAATGAGTATGGTCATAGGAGTTATGAGTGTAGGAGAATTGTATCTAAGTCCTACAAAGTATTTTCAAACTCAACATTTAGTGTAAATGTAAAATGCTATCATTGTCACAACTTGGGCCACATTGCAAAACATTGTAAGCTTAGGACAACTAAGCAAAAGAAGAAAACGTCAACATCTCAATCTAATGCAAAATTAGATCAGAATGTAACATTTTAGAAGAAGCAAAAACCAAAACAAGTTTGGATTGAAAAAGAAAAGCACATAGATGAGTCAAGTTTGATTGTTCAAACTGCCCTACATGTTGAAAGGAGAAACTTATGGGTTGTAGGTAGTGGCTACTCCAATCACATGACCAATGATAAGAATAAATTTATCAAATTAGAAGATTGGAATGGTGGTTCAGTAAGGTATACAGATAACCCATCAATTAAAATCAAGGGTAAAGGTACATTAAACATTAATGGTAAATTGAAAACTCATGATGTTTATTATGTGGAAGGTTTGAAACACAATCTACTAAGTGTGAGTCAAATGTGTGACAAAGGATATAAGTTTATATTTGATTACCAAGGATGTGAAATTAGAAAAGAGAGAAGTGGTAAGCTGGTTGTAGAAGGTAAAAGGACATATGGAAATGTATATAATCTTAAGGAATGCTTTGAGTCTAAATGTATGATGGGACAAGTTGATGAGAGTTGGCTATGGCATAAAAGACTAGGGCACATCAATTTTGATAACCTTGTTAAGGTAAGAAAGAAAGGGTATGTAAGACACATACCTCAAATTATCAAGCCAACAAATACCTTATGTCATGAGTGTCAAAGACGTAAGAAAATAAAGGTTAGTTTTAAGAAAAAACAATACTCAACTACAAGACCTCTTGAGATGGTGCATACTGATTTGTGTGGACCTACAAGAATAAGAGCCCTAAATAGAGAAATATAATTTATACTTATGATAGATGATATCTCTCGGATGAAAGGGGTCACCTTCCTGTAATACAAGTCTCAAGCCTATGATAGATTCAAAATATTCAGAAAGATGGTAGAAAAGGAAAGTGCATACAAGCTGAAATGTTTGAGATCAAACCGTGGAGGTGAGTTCACATCCAATGAGTTTGAATATTACTGTGAGAGACATAGAATTAGAAGACACTACTATGCCCCTCAGACACCACAATAGAATGGTTTGTGGAAAGGAAAAACACAATAGTCAAGTAGATGACAAGGACAATGCTAAATGGAGATGATTTGCCTGATGTTTATTAGAAACACACATTTCACACTGCTATATATATATACTAAATAGGGTGCAATTAAGAGTAAACAACAAAGTGACACCTTATGAGTTATGGTATGATAGGAAACCATCAGTCAAGTATTTCAAGGTGTTTGGTAGCAAGTAATTCATAAAAAGAGATGAAGATGGACTAGGAAGTTTTGATTCAAGAAGTGATGAAGGAATATTTTTGGGGTACTCTACTCATAGAAAGGCCTACAAGTTTTTAAATAAAAGACTAAAGAATGTAATTGAGAGTGTACATGTAAAAATAGATGAAGATATGCATATAGGAAGGGAAAAATCTATTATTCCAACTGAATCTACATATGTTGAAGATGGAGATCAATTTGAAAGTGAACATGAAGAAGAAGCACCCAACAAAGACCCAAATAGATATGTGCAAACTAGTCACCCTGAGGATCAGATTATTGGCAACATGAATGATGGTGTACAAGAAAGAAGGAGAACAAGAAACATTGAGAAATCAAATTTCTACCTCACAACTAAAATGGAACCCAAGACATATGATGAGGCCAGTAAGAGTGAAAAGTGGATAAAGGCAATGGAATATGAGTTGCAGTAGATTGAAAAGAATAAGGCATGGGAATTGGGTCCTAGACCTACTGAAAAAAAAATTATTAGAACTAAATGGGTCTATAGGAACAAGATGAATGAAGAAGGTAAGGTAATAAGGAAAAAGGCAAGACTAGTATGCAAGGGATATTCTCAGGTAGACGACATAGATTTTGAAGAAACCTTTGCACCATTTGCAAGAATTGAAGTAATCAAAATGTTTTTGGCATTCTCAACATATAAAGCATACCAAATGGATGCCAAATTTGCATTCTTGAATGGAAATCTTGAAGAAGAGGTCTACATAGAGAAACTTGAAGGTTTTTAGCTGCATGAAGATGAGAACTTTGTATGCAGATTGAAGAAAGCATTATATGGTCTAAAGAAGGCATCTAGAGCATGGTATTGTAGGTTGTGTCATGCATGTGAAGTATGATACCTGCAACTGCAATACAACCACTAAATAGATCATTACAAGAATTGTTAGCAAACAATAAGCAAACAAAGATGAACCATGAAAAAGTGACCTATCGCCTCCTAAGAGATGTGAGTATGGATTTGCTCTTAGATCTGCATAAGCAATCCTAGTGACGACTACACCTAGACAGAGGATTTGAAATGATAATAATATGCAAAGATGATATTGATTATGCTAGATTGATCCAACAGACTAATTAAGCTAATTATATGCATGATTAAGCTATGACGATGATGCAATTAAGCTATAAAAGAGATTGATTAAGCTACATGATTCAAGAATTATGCTAGAAAATGATCAAATTAAGCTAAATCTAAGATGCAATTACCTATAACAATAATGCTCAAATGATATGCCTATAGTAACAATGCCTAAATTGATAATGAGATCGGATCTTCCTATAATAACAATGCATAAGATGAAATGAGATGGGATCCTTATTCCTCCAAAATAGGGGATATTTATAGAATTTCCAAGGCCACAAGTGAGGTGGTAGGAATCAATGGTCAAGATTGAGTCTGAAGATATCAAGGGTGAAATTGGAGGAGGTTGGAGAAGATGTTGGAGGAAGGGACACTTGTCATCTCTGTGGTGACAAGTGTCAAGGAGGTTTTCTCATAAAAGGGAAAGTGTCCAAGAGAGGAGACATGTGGCCAAAGTGCCATGTGTCTCGAGAAGAAAATATCCACAACATAGGAGGTTAGGATAAGGAGGTTAGAATGTGCAAGATAGAATAGGGTTAGTTAAACCTAAGGTTAGGTGGAATGGGTTAGGCTAGAGGGATGGTTAGGTTAGGTGGTTACAAGTTAGGAGGTATGTGGGTAATTTGAATTAAAAAATTCAAATAATAGGAAAAGACTAATTAATTCTCAACAACTCATAAATTGATTTGTTTTAATTAATTAGAGGATTAGAAGAATTGATTGAATGGGGGGGAAGCTTAATTAATTTGAATTAATTAATCAAAGGGGACTATGGAATGAACTTAATGAATAAATCCTTAGATTTATTAATAAGTAGATGAAAGGGAGAATTTAATCAAATTGCCTAATGAATTCAATTAAATTAGGAAGGGGGATTAATTAAATAATTGCTTATTTAATTGATTATCTTTAGACCATTTTTAGGTGTATACTTTTTGCCCCTCTTTGAAGCGAGGTGTGATGACACGTTGTTCAAAGAATAATCTTATTTTGATGATGATATTAGTTTGATAGGATGCCCCAGCTGTTGATTGATAAATTGTGATACGATGATGCCCCCTCGGGAGATCAATTGAGATAATTGACCTTTGGAGTTTTGGATCTTTGCGAAATTTTTGTCCTGATTAGAAATGATTCGATGTTTGCAACTATGGTTGATGAAAGTGCGAGTTCTACAATCACGATGATGTGGTTCTTGATTATTGATAAAGCTTGATTGATTATATTGATAAAATTGAGATTCAGTCTGGTTTCAAGAATGACACCTCTTGTATAAGACAAAGATGATCAAAGCATCTGGTTTCAGGAATGATATATCCTATATAAGACATGATCATAATGTTTGGTTCCAGGAAAGATACATCCTATATAAGACATGATAGGATATATTAGATGTGATCCATTGATAGAATTGATAAGGTTGATTGGATTAAGAATTGACAGTTTATTGATATCAAGTTGCAGGAAGATTCAGATACGCCAATGTTGGTTTTGTTGAGGGGGAGAATATAAATTTTTTGTTGGGTTGATAATATCTGGAGACAGATGAGTCATCATTCTGATTGTGTATACACTTATGATGATACCTTGATGATTCCTATGATAGATTTAGCCTTGGATAGGATGAGCATGCTGGATCCCATGCAAGAATGAAATGCAAGCTAAATGAAAATGAAAATGCAAAGCGATGATCGGACCAGTCACTAAGTTATTATGTTTTGTCATCATTGAGATTTTTAAATATGGGAAATAGTGCATACATCAATGGTATAATTAAACCATGATAACCTAAGCATGACTTTCTTGGATTTTGATATGGCAAGTTAGCACAAGCATCGAGGTATAATTGAACCAAGATGACCCGAGTGTTGCTTGCGTAAAATAGACAGTATTAATCATTTCAATACACAAATCGGAAATGTCTTCGATGATAATCCGAAGATCATGTCCCAAGACAAATTTGCACATATTAATGATTAATTTACAGATAGTAGATAAGAAAAATATCATGTTCCTTCCTTGTTCCTCTAGTCAGAGACATCCTGGAGTTACTTAGAAATCATGATAGCAAAGATCAAGATAGAAAAGTTGAACAATCATGCTAAAATCATTATCCAAAAGATAACATCCATTGAAAATTGTGTGATGTGCTTAGATTGTCTTTATGGTGTAGGAGAACCCTTCTAAGGGCTCCCACCATTTGTTTTTGTTGTGATTTTGCTTCTTCATGAAGCCATGTAATGTAATAAGAGCCACGAGCTCATTGGTTTTGTTTAGGTCCTAGTTTAGGTCCTAGGTTCACAAGTCTAGGTTGAGTTTTCTCTTAGGGTTGAGGGAATGTGGGCCTATTGATGAGTTTGGGGTCCTTTTGGCATGGTTGTGTCTAGAGGATAGCCTAATAAAGGCCTAAAATCCAAGAAAAGCAACATTGCAAAAGTTGCTAAAAAGTTGCAAAAAGTTGCATGACAACTTTTCAAAGTTGTCATGCAACTTTTCCACCAAATTGGTCATAACCTTAGCTTGGTGTTGGGAACCCTAACCTTGGCATAAAAACCAAGGAAAAGACATTATATATTGTTGTAAACCCTAAAATGATGGGTTAGATGTCAAATTGTACGACCAAAGGAAAAACACCTTGACTATGACTGTGTTTTGTTGCCAGTCGGTACAAATGGAGCATTAAAGGATTCATAATGAATTGTTATGGAAACTAAACTATGTTGAGAGTATTGTATAGTGTTTATAATTTCATTTTGAGCATTTAGATTAGGTTTTGTTTTGCAGGTGTTGTGTGCTTTGTAAATATTTTTTAATTACCTCTTCACTATCCAGTTTTGGACTGCTTTGAGGAAATGGGTTGGTAACTCCTATCCCCATTATGGAAACACCATGAAACCATGGGTATAGGAGTATAGACCCTATATAGTATCTCAAAGGAAGAAGATCCCTGGATAATGTAGGAAAGCCTTTCAAAAACCCACTCCTAGGCGAGATTGGTCTGTGCCCGGCTAGGAAGGGTCAAGGTTGTAGAGGTCCGTGAGAGAAAGGAAGGACAAGGAAGGAGGCTCACTTTGGAGGAGTTGAAGAGGGGTGTGTGGAGCATCATTGGTGAGAAGGATGAGCTTCCAACAATCTAGAAAAGGTGGTGAAGACAACAAACCAGCTCTGTGACCCTGGCAGGCCTAAAAAACCCTTAAAAACCCTTAATTTCACCTAGGGCAGTGTACAGACACCTGGGGGCCCAAAACCAGGAAAATCCTTGAGCCTTTGATAAATTAATAGTAGTCCCTTTAGGAAGTCTTACAATTTTTGGCATTGTTTGCAAGAGGAAGCCCTAAAAGTCTAGAATGGAGGCCTAATAGGGGCTCATTCCTTGTAGCCCTATTTTGTAGGAAAAAAGTAAAATTGTGAAATTGGTAACAAGAAGGAATGTCAAAACCTCTTGGGGGCACATGAGTGGTTGGAGAAACATGTCAAAGACCTATCCTATCCTTGCTAGGACCTAAGAAGGTGTAGGAAGAGTTAAACCCTTATTAGCCTATGTAAGGGTTTTTGAAGCTTGTGAGTAGGTGAGAGCTTAGGAGAAGAATCACATGTTGTTGGTGGGTGGATTGGGCAAGGTCAGGGGATCCCACAAGCAAGGGAAGACCTAGAGACCCTAGGGTGTGGTTGGAACACCTAGTGATCCAAGGAGAGGATCAAAGAGCATAGACTAGGCTAGTCTATCCCAAGCCCATTCCCATCACTTGCTGATAGTTTGATGGTTAACAATTTAATCTCATGTTCAATGTTGGATGTGTCTCATTTTTTACTTGATAAGGTTTTCTTGACTATTGTTCTACATATTTGATTAAGCTCAAAATGATCAAAAATTAATTTTGCCCCCAACAAATTGTAGGATTTTGCCCCAAGCCTAGAAACAAATTCATTATGATATACCCAATGATCCAAACCATGGCGAGGAGCCACCCGGGATGCCTGTGTATGTACAAGGCTTTATTATGGATATGAACAACATTGAATGAATGCAATCGAAAGGATGCATGAACTAATAGATGGAAGAGCTAGCAGACAAATATCGTCTGTTTGGCCAGGTTTTCGCCATCTATTTTTATTGCATTTTTTTTTTTGATTTTTTGCTTTTTCACTTATTTTTGATTTTTTTGCTTTTTCACACAAAAAACCTCTTTAGATGCATGCTATTGATGGGTTCATTGAGCTGATCTTCATCCTATGATGATAGCTAATATGCTCCTGACCCAAATACTGCTATGACCACAAACAAACCTAACCAATTTGGTTCAAACTTTCCTTTCTTTTCTCGATCTGCCTAATTGCATGGATTTTCCTTGAGTACTAGTTCCCCAACTTGAAAGACTCATGGGTTGACCCCATGATTATAACTCTAGTACATTCTTTGTTGATATACCTTTAAATGATCAAAGACATTTTGTCTTTGTTTATGGATCAATTCTAACTTCTGCAATCAAGATACTCATTGTTCTTCATTTGGGATAAGACCTTTTAATTATACTCATAGAGAAGGTATCTATACTTCTATTGATAGTATTGTTTCAGATCCATAAACAAGAGAGAAAGGTGTGGCACCTATTGGTGTGCAAATACTAGTACAGTAGGCTCATAGAGAATGGTTTAATTGAATATGCCAATCTCTACTAGCATCATTTACTGTCTTTTTGAGGATTTTCAGAATAGTTTTGTTTGATGCTTTTGCTTGCCCATTCCCTTATGGATAGTAGGGTGTCTAAAATCTGTGTTGGATTTTGAATTTCTCACATAGCTCTTGTACATCCTGATTCTTGAATGGTCACCCATTATCAGTGATAATGGTCATGGATATTCCATAGCGACAGATGATGTAGTTCAAGATAAATGCAACAATTTGTTTTCCTATGATATTTCTGAGAGGTAATGCCTCAATCCATTTTGTGAGATATGTGTTGGCATTTTGGCACTATGTTGTCATTGATGTCAACTGGCATGATGGAGATCCACATAAGGGTGAGCATAAATAATTAAAGTCAACCAGTCTGAAGGATGGTTACTTGTTTGTGATGAAGAGGCAGAATGTTAAAAGTTGTCTCACACTATCGAAGGTGAAGTTGTGTAACTGGTACAGGATGCCCTACCGAGTAACAGAAGAACACTCTACTAGAAAAGAGATATACTAGTATGTGTTTTCCGGACCAACTATGAGTTGGTGGGCCATGTCTTGACCTGTATGATTCCATGTGGAGCAGAGGTGGCAAGTGTGTTGTGGTTGATGAAGCCTCATTGATAGGGTTGATGAAAAAAATAATCACCATTAATGAAGGAGCCATAAATCACGGGATTGCACCTGACTGATTGTGGATCGAGGAAGAAGGAATGATAGAGGAAGATTAGGCTTTAGTTGGTGCCTAAATCAAGGTAAAGGAAATTTGATTTAGGATGTTCTCATAAAGGAAACTTTTGGGCCACTTTGTGTGTTGTCTGACTTCATGACAAAAAATCTGATTTGTGATTGCCACTTTGAGTAAAACATGTATTGGATAATGAAAACTATGTGCAGGTGTAGTCTTCAAGGATAGGTGATTGATCCAAGATAGGTGGAATTGGATCTCATGAAGATTGTGTTAAAAAGAGAAAACCCTAACCGCTCAGGTTTTTGAATTGCATTCTAGCGGGAAAACAAAGTATATGAAATGAGAGCTCTAGACAGATGTGGTGGTTGATGCTGTGAAGATTTAGTAGAGAAGAGAAGGGAGAGAGAGAAAGGAGAAAACTTTAGAAGGTGTTTTGAGCAAGTTGCAGTGTGAGTGTGTGTGGGAGAAAAAGTGACACTAAGCAAACATGCCCTAATCTCACTTTCAATCACACATTTGTGGAATACGAAAGAGCTTAGAGGTATCACACAATTGACTACTTCTTCTTGTGGAAGAGAGAGCCACGAGCTACCTATTAGGATTTCTATTCCTTTGTTGTAATTGAAAGATGAAATGATGCAAGTTCAATCCCTAACCCCAAAGTGCAAGTATGAACTAATAACAAGATTACAGAATTGAACTTAAATGATGGAAAGCTGTAAACACAAGGACAAGACAAGAATGCAAATGCGTACCCGGAGTTAAAATCTGACTGAAATGTTCAGGACGGGGGCGCGGGCGCCACTGTCCTGATTCTGCCCCTGAAACTGCTCCGAAAACTGTTGTTTTGCACTCTGGAAAAGCTGTCAAAAATGCTGAAAATGCTGTCTGTCAGGAGGACCAGGGCACCCAGCGCCCTTGTCCCAGGGACCAGGGCACCCAGCGCCCCTGTCTTGGCAGGACCAGGGCACCCCACGCCCCTGTCCTGGTCTTTTGCTTTGAGATTTGGTGTGTTGTTCGGTCTCTGTCTGCTTCTTCCGGATCTGTAACTTGCGGCGTCGTCCGAGTCCTGAAACCTGCACTTATATCTGAAAAGGTGTTTGGGCGGCTATATAGGGTTTTGCCTTAGTCAAACCCCCGCTTCAGTGATTTCCACCTCCACGAATAGCCAATTTGTATTGTAAAATGTATTGTGTGTGCAGACCTAGTGTGTGTGCAAGGTCCTTAAATGCAAGAAAGCAAACTAGAGCAACCTAGAAAGTAAACCCTAATTGCTTGTAAATGATAATGTAAATGCTCTAAATCAAGACGCAAAGTAATCTAAAGCATGAATAAAGGATATATTGAAGCTTATGCAAAGACATGAAAACAACATGAAATCATACCCAACCCTCAAGGGAGGAGTACAAGCCAATCTTCAGTCGGTAATCTCCTATTGTTCTTCAATGTCTTCCAAGCCCTAAATGGATGAATGAAATTGATAAATGCTTGATAGAAGGATATTGAATGTTGTTGAAGTCTTCAAAGATCTGCTCTTTTGCTGCATATGAGGTTCCTGAAAACAAAAATCGGATCCTTTCAAATGAAGAAAGAGAGCTCTTATATAGGAAACCCTAGGTCTTAATTTCGTCTTTTGGCCGACCTAGAGATTGAATATCCCGTCAATTTCTTGGGGTTAAGCTTTATTTTATGATTGGATCGTGCTCCTAAAATTTCGAGAAAAATGTCCGGGACCATGTGCACCGGGCGCCACGGTCCTGATAACTTTTCACCAAATTTTCAGGGCCGTCGGATATGATGATTTTAGAGAGAATCCCAAAGTTACAGGTGATTTCGAGATGTTTTGACCCCCGAAATCAAGCCCCCAAGTTCAAAATAGGACCTAATTAGGGTTTTTGATTAAATGATGTATTGGAGGAATAAATTGAAAGGGGCACACTTTAATGAAAGGGCCCAACTTTATGATGTGGAAGATGATGAAATAGAACCTTAGACCTAATTAATTTGATTAATTAAGTGCTAAAGGGGAAATGCAATGCAAGATGCAAAATGCACCAAGGCGGGTGCTAAACTAGGTGTGAAATTGTACCACCCTAGCAAGTGCGTACAATTTACGATGCTACATTTAGCCCCCACTTTAGCGGTCATATGAACACTACGTGCATATGCAAGCTAAAGTACAGAAAAGTAAACATTATTTGAAAAAGGATATATCCATAAGTCTATCGAACGAAGCCCCCAGCGGTATCTGCAGTACACAGTTAGGAACCGCACCCTACAAAACACATGTTAGATCACAAAATCACCTAATGCTTACTAAGGAAGGTGATGAAAATTCAAGGGTAGCTATATGCCCCCCCCTGTTTCGGCTTGCTAATTTTAGTGAGTTGAAACAGGGTATCATGTTTACCACTTCGAATTGTTAAAGAAAATTGATGACAAATGCTCACAAGAAGATTTGATATGAGATCAAAAACTAATGGAGAATCATTTGGTAAGAAAGAGGACTAAATCTCAATTCCAACACCACAAAGAGTGTGAGGATTTGAGAGTTCTCTAACACGAGATGAAGGATGTAAATGGAAACAAAATGCAAAGAGAAGAAAAGAAAGGAAAAAGGCATGAATACACACATTGGTGATCCATGAGAAGAATAGTGAGAGAGAAAACATGGACTTCTCACCCCTAGATTTTGTCTAGGTGATCAATGGGAAAAGGACATGGAAAACTAGCCCCTAGAGTCTGTCTAGGTGATCCATGTAAGGGAGGAGAATGAGAAAGTCTAGCCTTATGCCGCTAGTTCCACTCAACCTCGTGCATGTGTGTGTAAGTGAGGTTAGAAGCATCTCATAGGAGTCTATGCCCGAGTATGCTACAACCTGTATATGTATAGTACAAAAGCATGATATCTCTCTCTAAGAGTCTGTGCTCTGGTTCCGAGAATAATCACCTTGCATAAAAGAAAAATGGAGATATCTCGCTCTAAGAGTCTGTGCTCTGGTTCCAAGAATGACCCATTGCTCAAAAAGTGTAATGTTTATGTCATAAGAAAAGTAGAACAAGGATACCTACCTTCATCACAAAAGAAGATACCCCAAAATGCAACAATGTCATAGATCCAAGCAAGAGAGTTTTGCACTCTTTAAGCAAGGGTAAGATAGTTGAAAAGGGATATCTTGCAGTATGTGTAAAGGAGATCCTTAGAGGAGAAGAGATCTTTGTACAAAAGACACCTATCCCCGAGAGGAGTTATCTTAGACAAATATAACATCTTCTAGAATAAGACAAAGAAGAGAATAAGAATGCAATACTTCCTTCTTTTGCGAGGTGAAAGCGATTCTTAATAAAGGATGACACTCTTTTTAACCCAATTGGGAGAGTGAATTCATTATGGATGTATTTTACCAAGTGCAAAAGAGGTTGTAGTCAAGGACTTACACCTCTTGTAAGGGAGAATCCTTGAACCAACAACAACAAATGCATACAAGGAATAACATCAAGTAATAAAGTCCACACCATCCACGAAATAGGAAAAAGTGGATCCTTAGATGAAAATAAGGAAAGATCATTGCCTCATTGAGAAGGACTTACACAATCTTCTAGGGAGAGATTTGGACATAAGAAAAAGAAGAGATGTATGAAATCACTCTTGTCCCCATAGGAACAAGAAAATTAGGCTATTATGTTGCTTCAAAAAATATATGATTGCACTTGAAATTGTACCATCATGAATGACAATGAGCCCCCAGTAAATGAGCTACCAATGTCACATAATGATGAGCAACATAATAGCCATTAATGTTATTTAAAGACATGATAGATTGAATGAGGTATTTGAATATGACATGCTAAATGCTCAACTATAAGTGAGATCAAAAACATGTATAAAGTGACAAAAATTGAAGAAGAAAAGTTACGAGAAATCTTAGAAGAAAGATGAGTGTAATTTCTTAGAGCCTTATCCCTAGAGGAAAGGACTTTATGATGAATAGGAGATAAAGATTCATAAGTGGATTTAGAGATTTGAGGGGATTCATAAAGAGATTTGTTCATCGCCAAGATTTCCTTATGAGGGGAATGAGAGTTGATAGAAGTAGAAGATGATTTAGTTGAAGTGAGATCATCATCACTACTAAATATAGCATTCACATTGACAGATGGTCTTTTAGATGCTTTGGTACGTTTGCAGGGATTATAGCCGAGTCCAAAGGCATAATTGTGAAAATTAGTCTCTAGAGGAACTTTTATCCCTTGTTCATGAGCACCACAACCATTTCCATGATACCCATGCTTAGCAAAAATGCGAAAACCACGACCATAACGATCAGCCATTTCAGGAAGAGAAGGTGGTTTTTCATAAGACAAAGAATCAAATTCTTCAGAATTAAAGGTGTGAGGAGAAGAAGTTTGAGAAGCGGCCACAAAATTATTGCTCATAGGTTCAAGTAAGACTGATTGATCTCTAGTTTCTTCCTTCTTTTTACCTTTAAGATCTCTAGGAGGAACCCTATACTCACCTACAAAGGTGGGATTAAAGTCAAGGGATCCCCAATCATCTTCTGCGAGAACCTTCTCAGGATCAAAAGCCTTTTCATGTCGAAACTCAAGTCGAGAAGGATCTTCTTCAGGAGCTTTAGACTCATCCAAAGAATTTTGATTATTAGAGGGTGATGATTCATCCATAGGTATCTTGTTTAACGAGTCATCACTAGAAGAGGAAGGCTTAGAAGAACTCCCTTTGGAAGTAGATGTTTGCAAACAACCCTGAAGATTAGTATCACCTATCAAAGTATATGTCTTATTGTTATAAATAAATTTAACTTGTTTATGCAATGTAGAGGGGACAGCTTGCATACTGTGAATCCAAGGTCTCCCTAATAACAAGTTGTATGTTAGATTTCCCGACATAACATGGATAGGAGTAGGCAAAGTAACAGGTCCCACTGTGATGGGTAGGGTGATAATACCTAATGAAGACTTAGCCACATTATCAAAGCCTCGAATGGGACGAGAGTCAGGCTCAATAAGGGATGTATCCACATTCATCTTATGCAATAGATTAATGCTACATACATTAAGGCCAGAGCCATTATCTACTAGTGTTCGTCTTATAGCCGTGTCATTTATGATAACCACAATCATCAAGGTATCATATTGTTGTTGAATTTCACTAATAGGCAACTCATCTTGGGTAAACACAATTTGAGCTTTAGGATTCATCACAGAGTTAACTAAAGATGCTATATTACTAGATGTATTCGGTGGAGGAACATTCAAATCTTTCAAGGCATCTTGTAACATTCCATGATGAGTGGAAGAAGTTTGGATCAAATCCCAAAGGGATATCTTAGCAGGGGTAGCTTTAAGTTGTTCTATGAGATCATATTCCTTACCAAGAACTTGTGAAATACGTGGAGCTTGCGGAAGAATTGGTTGAGAAGGAGGAAGTGAAGTTGGGATAATTGGAGGAGGATTAGGTTGCGTATTGTTTCTTGTGTTATAGGTATGGGCAACCGCATGATAATTCTCTCTAGTCAGTTGCTTAGCATACTCATAAGGGCTCTTAGTAGAATAACCTCCTTGCACAGTAATAATAGGTTTCTTAGGAGTGCAAAAAGAATCATTAGCATAACCACCTTGAACCACTAAGATAGGCTTATTTAAAGGTTGAGAATTTTGAGAAGGACAAGCACTTTGCATAGTGAAGAGAGGTTTGTTAGGTGTTTCATTCACATGTATCAAATTGATTGAGGATGGTTTAGAGGAATGAACAAAAGTGTTGGAAGAATTATTGATAGTCTTCTCTTGCACTAAAATCTTATCATGGATTAAATCAATTTTAGGAGAGAGACAAGGAATAGGCATTGATGTTCTAGTAGGGAGAGTAATACTAGGAAAGGTCATATCATCCTCTATCATCAAAGGATCTACATGGGGAATAAACTCTCTAGGAGAAGGATCAACATTACTCTCTAAAGTCTCACTTTTGAGAGGGAGATCTTTGAAAGAGATGTTAACCATCTTGCTTTGAACTAGGGTTTCCTTATGAGTAGAACCAAGTTGAGGAGAGGGAGATGCTTTGTTTTTAGAGGGAGAATAATTGATATTCAAGGAAGGTGAGAAACTATCAAGGGAGAGAGAATAATCTACACCTTCTTCTAATGGTTCATCCCAAATAGTGAGGTCGTTGAAAGGAATGTTTGAAGTATCGTCAATTTCGGGAGAGGAGATAACATTGTTTATTAATTCCTCATCCTTAGGAGGGAGAGCATCAATAGATGTGTTAAACTCATCCTCTTTCCTCAAAATATGTTCAATATGATCTTTAGGGGAGAGAGAATTAAGGAAATTACTTATTATTTCATCTTCTTTCTCTAAGGGATGCTTATGTGTAAGACAAACTTTAGGAGAAGGGTAAGCATTTATCATTAATTCATCATCTCTAGTGGGAATCTTGTTGGAAAAGGAAATGCCATCACTAGGAAATGTAGGGATAATGTCATCTTCTTGCACAAAAGGATCCTCATGAAGGGAGTGTTTTTTAGGAGGAACATGAACATATTTCTCCAAAGATTCATGCTTAGGAAGGAGATCTTTGAAAGAAGTGTTCACAACCTCTTGTTGCACTAACATGCCCCCATTGGAAGGACCAACTTTAGGAGAAAATAAGTCAATGTCCATCAATACCTTTTCACTTAGAGAGGCATCATGTAGGGAAGGTGAAGTAACATTAAGAAAGGTGTTTATGATATCATTCTCTTCCTCTAGGATAGCTAAATAGGAAGGGCACATTTTAGGAGAATTGTCAAGATCACTCTTAAAGACTTCATCCTTAGAGCATGGGAGAGTCTCAAAGGGATTGATAGAAACTCTTTTAGGCACTAAAATGTTGTTATATATGGGGGGAGGTTCTTTAGGAGAAGGAAAAATTGAAACAAGGGAAGCTAACCCATTATCACATCTATGAAATGAATGCATCATGACAACAATTTTCCTCTTTCAAATGATAACACATGCAAAATAGAAGGAAATGTTTAATTTTAACCAATGCAAGCACTTAGAATGTAGATTTAGAAAATCAAATTTATGATTCAAATGAGTTCCTAAATCAGATTTAAAATTATTGATCCAAATTAAGCTATCCACAAGTTCAACTTTGAATTGAAAAATTAGGGTTTTAGCAAAAATTTCCTCTAAATTTTCGAATCTTGCAAGAAATTAAGACTTGTAAATACAAATTTGGATTTGAAATAGCATAAACACTCAAATTTGAAATCATAAATCAGAATTAGAGAAGATTGGAATTCACGTCGGGTTCACCAAAATGTGTGGGAGAAAAAGTGACACTAAGCAAACATGCCCTAATCTCACTTTCAATCACACATTTGTGGAATACGAAAGAGCCTAGAGGTATCACACAATTGGCTACTTCTTCTTGTGGAAGAGAGAGCCACAGGCTACCTATTAGGATTTCTATTCCTTTGTTGTAATTGAAAGATGAAATGATGCAAGTTCAATCCCTAACCCCAAAGTGCAAGTATGAACTAATAACAAGATTACAGAATTGAACTTAAATGATGGAAAGCTGTAAACACAAGGACAAGACAAGAATGCAAATGCGTACCCGGAGTTAAAATCTGACTGAAATGTTCAGGACGGGGGCGCGGGCGCCACTGTCCTGATTCTGCCCCTGAAACTGCTCCGAAAACTGTTGTTTTGCACTCTGGAAAAGCTGTCAAAAATGCTGAAAATGCTGTCTGTCAGGAGGACCAGGGCGCCCAGCGCCCTTGTCCCAGGGACCAGGGCACCCAGCGCCCCTGTCTTGGCAGGACCAGGGCACCCCACGCCCCTGTCCTGGTCTTTTGCTTTGAGATTTGGTGTGTTGTTCGGTCTCTGTCTGCTTCTTCCGGATCTGTAACTTGCGGCGTCGTCCGAGTCCTGAAACCTGCACTTATATCTGAAAAGGTGTTTGGGCGGCTATATAGGGTTTTGCCTTAGTCAAACCCCCGCTTCAGTGATTTCCACCTCCACGAATAGCCAATTTGTATTGTAAAATGTATTGTGTGTGCAGACCTAGTGTGTGTGCAAGGTCCTTAAATGCAAGAAAGCAAACTAGAGCAACCTAGAAAGTAAACCCTAATTGCTTGTAAATGATAATGTAAATGCTCTAAATCAAGACGCAAAGTAATCTAAAGCATGAATAAAGGATATATTGAAGCTTATGCAAAGACATGAAAACAACATGAAATCATACCCAACCCTCAAGGGAGGAGTACAAGCCAATCTTCAGTCGGTAATCTCCTATTGTTCTTCAATGTCTTCCAAGCCCTAAATGGATGAATGAAATTGATAAATGCTTGATAGAAGGATATTGAATGTTGTTGAAGTCTTCAAAGATCTGCTCTTTTGCTGCATATGAGGTTCCTGAAAACAAAAATCGGATCCTTTCAAATGAAGAAAGAGAGCTCTTATATAGGAAACCCTAGGTCTTAATTTCGTCTTTTGGCCGACCTAGAGATTGAATATCCCGTCAATTTCTTGGGGTTAAGCTTTATTTTATGATTGGATCGTGCTCCTAAAATTTCGAGAAAAATGTCCGGGACCATGTGCACCGGGCGCCACGGTCCTGATAACTTTTCACCAAATTTTCAGGGCCGTCGGATATGATGATTTTAGAGAGAATCCCAAAGTTACAGGTGATTTCGAGATGTTTTGACCCCCGAAATCAAGCCCCCAAGTTCAAAATAGGACCTAATTAGGGTTTTTGATTAAATGATGTATTGGAGGAATAAATTGAAAGGGGCACACTTTAATGAAAGGGCCCAACTTTATGATGTGGAAGATGATGAAATAGAACCTTAGACCTAATTAATTTGATTAATTAAGTGCTAAAGGGGAAATGCAATGCAAGATGCAAAATGCGCCAAGGTGGGTGCTAAACTAGGTGTGAAATTGTACCACCCTAGCAAGTGCGTACAATTTACGACGCTACAAAGTGAGCAAGCAAACTGGTGAGAGGATTCTACTGGCAGTATCATAGTCTGGCAATTGAACCTAACCGGTAAGGTGTGGCAGAGTAGGCAACATCCTAGTGCGACACAGTGTGTGAAAGGGAGAGAAAGATAATAGAGAGTTACTTGATTCTAGAGTTGTAGAATTCATTTGCAACAAGAAGCCTCAATTCTATTCAAATAGTATTTCAATATACATTGCCAAGTTGAAGCTTGGTGTAGGGGTTGGTGCTCCTTGGGTTGGTGCCCAAAATATTTGTAAGTCTGTATTTTACCTATGAGGTTGGATTGGAGCAGTAGTCTCCAACAACAATTCTCACCAAGGTTTTTCCCATATTGGGTTTTCCTCATAAATCTGGTGTTGTGAATTTCTTGTGTGTAAATGATCTCTTTGGTTTTCTGTCTTGCATTACCAGTATGACTATTTAGTGGTTAAGTAAATAGTTGATTGTTTGAAGTTAGATCGGTAAGAGGAAAGATTTAGGAACCACTAATTCACGCCCCTCTTAGTGGTATTCTATGTTCAATACTTGGTATCAGAGCCTGGTTCCCAGTTATCTTTAAACCTTGGGTAGATTCTGGACTTTGAGAACAATGGAAAGAAGTATCTTCTTCCACAAAAGCTCCCATGTTTGATGGATCCAACTATGCCTTCTAGAGTAGAAGAATGGAGACCTATATTTCATCTCTTGGTTTTGATGTGTGGATGTCTGTCAAGAGTGGATATGTCATTCCTAATACTCCTCCCACTGATTTGGATGCAAAAAGGGAGTATGAGAATAATGCAAAGGCAAAATATGCCATCTTGAGTGGACTATCTGATAATGAATTTGTCAAAGTCATGCATTATATTTTAGCAAAGGAGACATGGGAAAAATTGTAGAGGTTGTTTAAGGGAGATGCAAAGGTCAGGGAAGCCAAGCTGCAAACACTAAGGAGCCAACTTGAAAGCATCAAAATGAAAGATGATGAAAAGATTGCAGACTATCTTCACAAATTTGATGAAACTGTGAATACTATTAGAGGACTTGGAGAAGAGATTGCAGATGAGATTCTTGTCAAAAATATACTTAGATCTCTCACTCCCAGATATGATACTAATGTGTTAGCCATAGAAGAAGCCAAGGATCTAAAGACTTTTACAATGGATGAACTATTTGGCTCCCTGGCAGCCTATGTGATGAGAACAACCCGTGAGACTTCCTCAAGGAAAGAAGCAACATTCAACATCACCAAAAAGGGCAAAGAAGTTGTTACTCATAAAGAATCCAATGAAGAATCTGATGCTAAAGTAGCAAAATTTGTTAGGAAGCTCAAACGAGGATCCGACCAGTACAAACGAAAGCTGCCACTTAAATGCTTCAACTGCGGGAAGGTAGGACACTTTACTGCAAGTTGTCCTCACAAAGAAGCCAGTGGAGATGAGTCAAGAGAGTTTAGAAGATCTGTCGACAAAGATAGAGAAATAAATGACTACCGGCAGGGAAGAAGAGGCTACCAGAACCAAAAAAACCTATATACCATTGAGGATGACACAACAAATGATGAAGATCCATCAGAAGATGATGACCATGAGAATGACAGAAAAGTAAATCTTTTCATGGCACTTGACATAACTATTGATGAAGATGAGGAAGAAGAGGATATTGATGCTGAAGTGGATTTGGAGAGTGAACTTATCAGTACACTTGAAGAATTGAGTAAAATAAGAAGAAAACTCAAGAGGGTTAAGCTTGTTGCAATAGATGAACATGATCTCTTGCAGCGGTCTCTAGAAGAGTCTGGTCAAATCATATCTGACTTGAAGCTACAACTGGAAGAAACCAAAAGGATCGGTGAAGCTACAACCCTTGATCTGACAAAGAAAGAAAAGGAGCATCAAGAGCTGGAAGCAAAAATAATAAAGCTTAGAAAGGAGTTTGAAGAAAGCAAGGAATAAATAAAAAAAAGAAGTAAGTATGAAGGTAGCATTGAGGCTTTGGATAAGATGTTGAGCAAACAAAAGCAATCCAAAGACATCGGTGGCTTAGGCTTTGAAGTTGTTCAAGGTTCAACCCACAAAGGTAAATCTGACAAAGAGATAATGTTCACTTCTTCAATTGAAGGTGAAGAAAAGAAGACATTCAATGTAGGCAAGGATACTGGCAAAAAGACATATGCAGATGTTTTTGGAAATCGACATCCAAACTGGTATGCAGAAATGAACTGGAGGTCACATTTCATGCATAAATTTGCAGACCCAAGGAGGAATGCCAAAATTGATCGAGAAGGATTCACTAGATTCAACAACATGAAGGGAAGACCCCCAATGAGGCAGTTCCATTTAGGACCAAGACAGCCAAACGGGTATGTATCAGACTTTCATGGTTATTGTTATCGGTGTAATAAATTTGGGCACATAATAGTTGACTGTAGGTTAAACAATAAGACTTCTATGAATTATGAAAGTAGAAATTTATTTAGTGCAATTTGAGATATGAATGTTGTTTTCTATCAGTGCAATGGATATGGACATAAGAGTTTTGATTGTAGGAAGAACAAACCGGTATCCTACAATAATTTTAAGGACGTTCCTTTTAATGAAAATATAAAATGCTACAACTATCAAGAATTTGGACACATAGCAAATTAATGCAAAAACAAGAAGATCAAGCAAATGAAGAAAAGTCCAGATCAAGAACTGGTAACTGAACCTAAGATAAATATAGCAACTAACAAGAAGAAGGAAATCAAACTAGTTTGGGTTGAGAAAGAAAAGGAAAAGGAAAAATCAAGTCTCATAGTGCAGACTACCTTGCATGCTGAAAGGAAAAATCCATGGGTGGTAGATAGTGTTTGGTCAAACCATATGACTGGTGACAAAATAAAATTCATTAAACTTGAAGATTGGAATGGTGGATCAGTAAGGTTTAGAGACAATTCCTCCATGAAAATAAATGGAAAAGGAACACTAAGAATTGATGGAAAACTGGAGGCACATGATATTTATTATGTGGAAGGCCTCAAACATAATCTTCTAAGTGTGAGTCAGATGTGTGACAAAGGTTACAAATTCACCTTTGACTCAACCGGTTGCCAGATAAAGAAAGACAATACTGGTAAAGTTGTGGCAGAAGGAAAGAGAACTCATGAAAATGTTTATAATATGAAGGAATGCTATGAGTCCCAATGTATGTTAGGACAAGTAGATGAAAGTTGATTGTGGCATAGAAGATTAGGCCACATAAATTTTGATAACTTAGTTGCAGTAAGCAAAAATGGGTGTGTGAGGAATATTCCACTCATCATCAAACCGGTAAATACATTTTGTGATGAATGTGTAAAAGGTAAGAAAACAAAAGTGAGTTTTGGGACAAAGGAGAACAACACCTCAAAGCCACTTGAAATTATGCATACAAATCTGTGTGGTCCAACTAGAACAAGAGCACTTGCTAGTGAAAGATACTTTATGCTCTTCATTAATGACTACTCAAGGATGACATGGGTCACCTTTCTGCAAGATAAATCACAAGAATTTTAAAGATTCAAGATCTTTCAGAAGATGGTGGAAAAGGAAAGTGGGTTCAAATTAAAATTCTTAAGATCAGATATGGGTGGAGAGTTCACATCAAATGAATTTGAAGATTATTGTGAAAAACATGGAATTAGAAGGATATACTCTTCTCCTAGAATACCACAACAAAATGGTGTGGTAGAAAGGAAGAACAAGACAGTCAAGGAGATGGCCAAAACTATGTTGAATGAGGCTAGTCTACCAGATACTTATTGGAAATAAGTTGTTCATACTGATACATACACTTTGAACCAGGTTCAATTAAGAACAAAGAAAAAGATGACACCTTATGAGTTATGGTATGACCGAAAGCCATCAGTCAAATATTTCAAAGTATTTGGAAGCAAGTGCTTCATTAAGAAATATATGGATGGTTTAGGAAGTTTTGACTCTAGGAGTGATGATGTAATCTTTCTTGGCTACTCATCTAACAAAAAAGCTTACAAATGCGACAATAAAATGCTAAGAAGGGTCATTGAGTGTGTGCATATAAAATTTCATGAGGATATGCATAGAGGATCTCAACCCTAAGTTAACTGGTATGATGACTCCGGTGATGAATATTATGAAGCTCAGACAGAAACTAAACCAGAGGTAGCATCCCATAAGGTTCCCAACTAGTATGTACATCTAAATCACCAAGAAGAACAAATTTTGGGAAATAAGAGTGATGGTGTGCAGACTAGAAGAAGACTTGCTTGGAATGATGAACAAGTCAACCTATGCCTCATGACTGAAGTTGAAGCCAAAACTTTCATTGAGGCTAGCAAGAGACAAGAATGGATGGATTCCATGGAAGAAGAACTGCACCAGATTGAGAAGAACAAGACTTGGGAATTAGTCCCTAGATTGGAAGACAAGAATATCATTGGCACAAAGTGGGTCTACCAGAACAAAATGAATGAAGAATGTAAGATTGTAAGGCATAAAGCTAGACTAGTGTGCAAAGGATACTCTCAAGTAGAGGGGATTGACTTTGAAGAAACATTTGCACCGGTGGCTAGATTACAAGAAATTAGGATGTTTCTAGTTTACTCTGCCTACAAAGGCTATAAAGTATACCAAATGGATGTAAAATCTGCTTTTCTAAATGGAAATTTAGAAGAAGAAGTATACTTGGAGCAACCAAAAGGATTTCTACTGCATGATGATGAGACATTTGTGTGTTGGTTAAAGAAGGCTATCTATGGTTTGAAGCAAGCTCCTAGAGCATGGTACTCAAGATTAGATCAGTATCTGAAGGAGAAAGGATTCAAAAAGGGAAGTACTGATAGTAATTTGTACATAAGGAAAGATGGTTGTTTATGTAGATGACATCATCTTTGGAGGCAACAAGGATACTCTTTGGAAAGAGTTTGCTGATCAGATGCAGTCAGAATTTGAGATGTCAATGCTTGGTGAATTGACTTACTTCCTTGGTTTGCAGATATTACAGAAAGATAAGGAATCTTTATCTCATAGGTCAAGTATGCAAAGGAGATGTTGAAGAAATTCCAACTGGCATATTGCAAACTGGTAAGTACTCCCATGGTGACCGACAACAAATTGAGTAAGAATGATAGATCACCAGTAGGGGATCAGACTCTTTACAGATCCATGATAGGAAGTCTCTTGTATCTAACTACTTCAAGACTGGATATAGTTAAGCCAATATGCATGGTAACCAAATTCCAAGCTACACCAAAGTAGTCACACATGAATGTTGTTAGCAGAATTTTTAGGTACCTACAAGGAACTCTCAACTATGGTTTGTGGTATCCTAAACAGGGAGATTTTATCTTCAAAGAATACACTGATACCAATTGGGCAAGATGCATTGATGATAGAAAGAGCACAAGTGGTGGTGCATTTTTTCTAGGTGACTGGTTGGTCTCTTGGCATAGCAAGAAGCAGGACTTAGTCTCCTTATCTACTACTGAAGTTGAGTAAATTGCTACTACTACATGTTGCTCTCAGGTTCTTTGGATGAAGAAGACTCTCAAAGATATACAGGTGCACATCATTCAACCTATTCTCATCCGGTGTGACAATTTGAGTGCAATCAACATAGCAAAGAATCCAGTCATGCATTCCAGAACAAAACACATTGCTATCAAATATCACTTTCTCCGAGAGAAGGTTGAAGGACAAGAGGTAAGGATGGATTATGTCCCCACTGGTGAACAAGTAGCAGACATTTTCACCAAACCATTACCAATCAACACTTTTGAGTACCTCTGCCATAGGTTGGGAGTTGTGTCATCTGCCTAGGAAGACTTTATGTGGCTCAAGGGGAGCCGATGGTGGTAAAAGGGGGAGTGCACAAGTACCCTTTGTCATTGTATCAAAGGGGGAGAAATGTATTGGTATGAAGTGAATCGTGAGAAGTTGACATTGATGCCAAAGGGGGAGATTGTTGGCATTTTGGAACTATGTTGTCATTGATGTCAACCGGCATGATGGTGATCCACATAAGGGTGAGCATAAAGAATGAAGGTCAATCGGTCTAAAGGATGGTTGCTTGTTTTGTTGGCATTATAATAGACAAGGAGAGATTGTTGGCATTTCAATAAGGATATTGAGAAGGTTGTTGAAGATTATGGATATAACTAATTAAGGATGTTTACTGTCTTAATATTATTTTGTCATTGATGTCAAGAAATTGATTTTGTAATTCAGTATGATGTTGCCATATCTTAAGAAGTATGATTTGATGAGTATAAAGATGTTAGTAAAAGACATAGAAAGAATGTGATGAATAAGGGGAGGAATAAGTTATTCAATGGGCAACTATTACCGAGTTAGACAATGATGAAATCATGATGTTTAGATTGTATTGATATCCTACATATGTTATTGATTGTAAGGTTAATACTATACTATATTACCGAGCAAAGAACCTTGTCGGTAAACCCTAAGGAACCTAGTTGGTAAACCCTAAGGTTATCACTATCAGTTAATGAAGGCAGAATGTCTACCGAGTGAAGTTTAGTATTTACCGAGTTGCAACTGAGTAGTAACAGAATGCATTGAATGAATAAAAGAATTATTTAATGAAGGAAGCTAATGAGCTGGAACTGATTAAATGATTGGTATGTTGTGCATGAATTTTGTTAAAGAATCTATGGTAAAGGAAAATCGACAAGAAGATCTACAACTCAGATTGAACCACAATACCCTAGCACAAGTTCCAAAAAATGTATGCAAGTTCCAAGGCGGGGTAAAACATTTTTAGATCAAAGGATATATTGAACCTAGTCAAGATTGAAGATCTGATGACTATGATTGATCATGGGATATGTGATCAAGGAGATTAAGTGGTTGGCGAATTGTTTATAAATAAGGAACTGTTGATAAACAATGTATGCGGGAAAGTGTATGCACATGGATACTACATAGTGATTACCAAGCATAGAAGCTTGAAGACCTATTTTAATAATAGAGTATAGAGCCTAGCAGATGGACAAGATAAGTCCTAGATTGTATTGTGCAAATAATAATCTACTTTAGCATTTTAGATGTAAAGTTGCAGATAGATTTTTATTACTATTTTTTTGTAAAGTGATAGAAAATCTCTTAACCGAGTGGACTTAATAGTCTTATTTGTAAAACCCTCTAGCAAGGTGACATTCTGATTGAGTGTTTGAAATCCTTTAACAAGGGCACTTCTAACAAGGTGAAGATCCTAACAAATCTGAGGGAAATCCCTTAACCGGGTCACATCTAGCACTGTGTTTGTAATCTTTAACAGGATTTGCTTTTAACCGAGCATACTCTAAAAGAGTATATTTCTTAGTGGGTCCGATATCCCATAGTGGTTTTTCCCTATTTGGGTTTCCATGTTAAATCTGGTGTTATGAGTTTTATGATGTTTATATATGTAGACACCTAAAAATGGTCAACGCTTGCGAAATCATACTTTAACATTTGCACATTGCCTCATTTTAGGTTTTTTGCGTCACATTAACATTTCTCCTATGTCATGCATTTGGTCTTTATCATTTGCGAGCATCGAGTCATTCTTCTACATTCTTCATTCATCTCGCTCTCAAATTTGGTCTTGTCAACAACACTCTCCAATCATGATTTTGATCGATCTTATCCTATCGCATCAATGTGCATGCTCATTTGTCATCATTTTGGACATCATCAATCCTAATTAGGGTTTTGTCCTCTTATCAATCTTTTTATCTGGTCATCTATTTTGTCATCAATCTTTGTCCTCTTATCAATCTTGTCATTTTGCGATCGATTTGTCATCCATCGTGGTCATTTTCAATCTTGTCATCTTGCAATCTATTTTGTCATCGATACTTGTCCTCTTGTCAATTTTGTCATTTTGCGATTAATTTGCCATCGAACATTGTCTGTCTCAATTATGTCAATTTGGATCAATTTGTCATTGTTCCTCGTCAGTTGGCACATTTATCAATCAAATGATTTATCGCATTGGTCCTTTGTTAATCAGAATCATGATCGAGTCAATTATCTTTCATCAAGACCTAATTCATCTTCTAGGGTTTCATGATTTAATCATTTAACCTTGTTTGTCATTTCTCCCTTTAAGATAAATTATTTATTTATCCTAAGTCTTCTCATCGCAATTAAATGTTTCATTTAATTAACTAACTAATTATTCCTCTTTTTGTGAATTAATTAATAAATGACAAATTATTAATTGATTTACCTAATTTCTCCTAACTCCTAATTTCCTAATTTTTCATCAATTTCTAAATTCCCTCTTCATGAATTAATTAATAAATGAAAAATTGTTAATTAATTCACTTAATTCCTAATTTTTCCAATTTTCTAATTTTCTTAATTTCTAATTCAATTTCCTCCTATTTCTCTCCTAATTTCATGGGAATGACATTTCAAATTGTCATAATTTGTCATAATTGACAATCAATCAATTTTGACATAGAAATTTGTCATAATTTGTCATAAATGATCAATCAATCAAATTTTGCATAGAAAGTGCATAATTTGTCATAATTTGCCATGATTGACATTTTTGATTTACAATTTCCATTTGAGTTGAATCCTGCTAATTTGATCATTTCTCCAATTTGCCTATAAATTGGATGAATTTCTTCAATCCCAATCTAATAATTATTTCGTCGAATCAATCACGCTTTGAGTATTCTTGTGCCAATGTCAATCTTGCTTTCACATTAGGTTTATGCACTTGAAGGTGAGTTCCACAAATAAAGGCTATTTGGAGAAGAAAGAAGGACAATGGAGCCACATGAAGGAGACATTCAGATCTGCATCTGGTTTGCTTAGTTTTTTTGGTTTGAATGTTTTGCTTTTCATGTCTTTATTGAGTGTGTTAGGATTGATCATTGCAATTGTGCTTTCGTGATTGAGCTAGATTAGTATATTGAATTTGCATGTGATGATTTCCACATTTCCTAGCTACATTAATTGGTGAATGTGATGTGAACTAACCCCCTAATCATGCTTTTGAGTTGATTTGCAGGTTAAAAACCTAAGAAACAGGGTAATGCAATGTTTTCTGGGGACTTCTGCGCCTGTGTGAGACAATCTGTGCCTGTGTTATACATTCTGCGCCTATGTCAAAGACATTTTGTGCCTATGTCAAGACTTCTGCACCTGTGTCAAACATTTTGCGCCTGTGTAGGGACAGAAATAGAGGTAAAAGGCAGTGTTTTTCACTTGCAAATTGTTTTCTTTTGCATTCTGTTTCTACTTTTTTTGGTTTTTTGGTACCGATTCTCTGTGCAGAACCTTGGCATACGCATGGCAAAGACAAAAAATGAAACTACTGACATGTTTTTGTGCAGGTTCGATAGTCAAAAACTAAATATATCAAACTTCTGACTTGGGTTTTTGTAGGTTGCCTTGGACTACAACTAAACTTTGTGTTTGCAATTAATATTTAGGCACCTAGTGATTTCTAAATAGGATGGAATGAATGTATTTTTGCCTTGATTGTTGAGTTTGACATTGGAGTAGGAGAGTATGCTCTCATCCTTCTTAGGGTGATCAGAAATCCAGATCTTCAATACCATGCTGATGTTTTTGATTGTGTGTTGCCTTTAGAGGGCCTGCCTTCCCGACCATTTTCTTTTGCAAGCAAGTGATAATCGTGAGAAGGGAATGACCCAAAGTGAGTATGACTAGAATACATTGGCATTCTAACTCACTATAAACAAATACCTGAGGGGCGAAAACTTTGAAGGAAGGGTTACGTGGGAATTGTAGTTACTTGGGAAGTGATGACCCTTGAACTCTTTCTCATATCAACATCTAAGTAGGGCCTCTTGGTCCAAATCGTGCTTGCGTGACTACATTTGTTTGGTATCTTGGTGGGCTTAATGTCTCAATCACGCTTGCATGACATCAAGGAGTAACGCTTAATAGAAATCCTGACTAAACACCTTGTATTTAGAGGCCAAAAATCCTTCTAGTTGCTTGAGAAGGAAAAGTTCAGATACTTTGAAGAGATACTAAGCTCGCCATGGGGAGATTTCCATGGGGACTGATGCTTGGCTACCCTGAGAAGTGAGTGCCATGGAGGGGAGCCCGTGGGGTCAAGCATCTATGTATTCTCCTTGAATCCCATAACAAGTCTACCTCTCAAGTACCTAATGTCCTTGCCTACCATAAGAAATGTGTGAATGAGCATGATTGTCTTGAGTCTAAGTTGAAATATCTTGTCTTCTTTGCTTGTCAAAAGTTGAATTGCATCTCATTTCAAAAACAAGACAAATTGATTCAAAACAAGGTTAAACACAAGAGTATTTCATCCAACAAGGTTCAAAACACATCTTCAAACATGGTTGTCAAACATTTTTCAAAATCTTGTCTCAACATTCATGTCACTTAGCTTTAGGTTCATCTTAGGTTTGTATTTTGGAAAGTCATTGTTAACTATCAAGATTAAGTTTCACCTAGGTCATACTCCTTTGCATATCAATAAGGGTCATCCATTTGCATGTGTCCTCTTGCATAAGAGTAATATCATTTCATAATTCAAACTTAGGTTGACATTGTCATACATTTGCATTTGCATCTTTGTCCTCATAACATTAGGTCACATTTTCATACCCTAGGTCTCTTCATTAAGCTTAGGTCATTATCATATCATATTAGGGTCACTTGCATAGTAATTGTCCCTTTGCATATAGTGTCAAACTAGGTTTTTTCATACTTGAGTAATCCAAATCTTTGATAAACCCTAAGTCATTGTTAGGAAGTCTAGACCTTATCAAACCTTTTGTCCTTTTGTCATCAATGTCATTTTGTCAAACCTAGCTTAGTATCCAAGCATATAGGGGAGACATTGTCATCTTGTCCTTTTGTCACTTGGTCCTTTTGTCCTTTGAGGTCTAGACATCATTCCAATTTCCTAAGGGTCTCTCTTTTAGATTTGCATTCAAAAGTTTGTCAAAATCTTCAAAAACAACCAAAAACATAGATTGCATTCTTTCCATAGATTGCATTTTCATCTATTTAGTTTGCATTTAGTTGCATATCATACATTATCTTTGAAAAATTCCAAAAAGGAAAAAAAATATTGCATTTGCATAAGTGACATGCCTATTGAGACAAGATCAAAATCTAAAGAGATGGGTGAACCAATGTATCAACCCATTGACAACATAACAAATTCGTAGTTTCAAACTAGTCAAACAGCGCAAATTGAAGGTTCATCAAACACATCTTTACCACCATATGGAATGGTTCAACTTGGACCACCTCCATTATATGAACCAGTATTTGTACCCATGAAACCAGGACATGCGAGTGTTCCACCAACACCAAGAGGAAGTACACCTTTCGATTGGAATCAACCACACCTGCAACATGACATTCAAACTCAAACATTGCATGAAGAACAAACTCTCTCGCAAGGATTTGGTTCAGATCAAGGCATTCAATAAGAGACAAATCCAAATGCCCAACTAGATTCTTCATCAGATTCTGATGCTTCTGATGATGGTGATATGTTCCTTCAAGATCCAAAGTTAACAAAAGAGCTGGATAAATTCTTGAACAAGGTCTTTAAAATGTTCCCACAAAAATATCTTAACATGATGAGTAATGTGGCTTCCTCGAACGAGAAAATTAATGTGCAAAAACAACAAGGCAGTAAGCTATTAAGTTTCTCTTCGCATCCAAATGAAGAAAATGCGCAACAAGAAAATCAACCTACCTTGATGAGTAAACGTGCTTCAAAGGCATTGACAGTGACTATTCCTCAAAAGTCACCATTTGAGACAATAAATAATCCATTATTCAACACAACACCTATAACGTAGGATCAAATGAAGACCATGCAAATATTGATAGCTATCCCTCAACAAGAAGTGATTCCTTACATGCATAAAATTAGATCAAAATCTAAGATGCAAGAAAGTTTCACGACTGGAATGCCTGATATCACCAATGTCCAAAACAATTCCACGATGCAACAAAGTTCTTATGTCCCGTTAAGTTCAATATATTTCCCAAACACTATTGCGACAGATCCTTCGATAATGGCGACACAAAGAACTACGAATAGTGTTTTGCACCAACAACAATTGTTGCAACAATTGAGTAATACACAAAAGGTACAATCGAATGTGCAAACAAGCAATGTACAACAACAACAATATCGCATTCGACAAAAAATTGCAGCGCCTTCCGCCTCATTACAAGTTAATGCAAACTTGCAACCATCACAATGGATTGGACAAACAACACAAGTAGTTAATGCAAGTGCCATACCCCATCTTAAGGAGAAACAACAAAAACCATCTAAACAAAGTTTTTTGCAAATGATTGGATATACACCACAACAACAAATGGCACAAAGTCAACAAATTTCAATTCGTCAGCATCAACAACATGTGCCTCAATATGTGCCAAGGAAAACAAGCTATCATACTTCATAACCACAATTGGTGCCTGTGCAATATCAACAACATCCTCAATTGCAATTTCAACCTAGGCTACAAGAAGCATAAAAACAAGGTCAATATCAAGGCATGCCACAACCACAACAACAAGAGATATACCAGGAACATTATGTGCCGGAGACACCAAAAATGACCATTTCAGAGCATCAACAACCGATTGGAAACATGATGTATCAACAAAGAATACCCACTGGGATTAATGATGGACCTCCAAAATCTGATACAATTGCGCAATAGCTTGAGAAGCTACAATGACAAGTTGACGCATTAGAAACAAAAGGAACAAAGAAGTTGTATACAGATCAGGATTTATGTCCTAATCCATTTGATAAGAGCTTATACATGCCTCCATTCCCTAAGCATTTTGAAGCACCTAATTTTGAGAAATATAAAGGGAATGGCAATCCAAAAGATCACATTCGAGCATTTTTCATGGCATGTACTGAACTGAGCTATGAGGAGACATATTTAATATGATTATTTGCACGAAGTCTCATGGGACAAGCCATGGATTGGTATTCGCATCTGCCAGGAAACATAAAGACTTGGTCTGAATTGGCTCAAAAGTTTATATCTCACTTCGCATTCAACATCGATAGTGACGTGACCATGTCAGATTTATGCAACACCAAGCAAAAGCAAGGTGAACCATTAGTGACTTTCTTGCAATGATGGTGTAGCTTGTATAGTCGTTGTTCCCTAGATATACCTGAAGAAAAACAAGTGAACTTGTTTATCCAAAATTTGGTCCCAGAAATGATGTACGAACTAAAATTGAAAAGTCCTAGTACTATAGAGAAACTCATTAAGAAAGGGATGAACATTGAAACTGCTCTTGTAGCTAAAGGAATCATTAAGCTCAATAAAGACAGTGACAACACGAATAATTCAGGGGACCGAAATAGATTTTGGTATAAAAACAAGAATGTCACTAATGATGGTGTTGTTGATGCAAGAGCAGTGAATGCAAATCAACCCCCATTCATAATCAAGAAATTGAGTGTTCCTAATATGTCAACTATGGAACAAAATCAAACACCAGTGAGCAATGTTACTCAATAGCCACAATATCAATAGCATGCTCAACAATATGCTCAACAATACAATCAACAACAAGGCCAGCAACAAAGTCAACAATGCAAACCTTTGCGATCGAGGGATGGACCTCCTCAAAAATTTATGCCATTGGGAGAGCCTATTGAATTAGTAATGAAACAATTGATACAAGCAAAATTTATCAAGCTACCAGATATCAAGGCAGAACCAGTGGTAAAACCGCATTGGTGGAATGATAATGCATACTGTGAGTACCATCGGTCAAAAGGACATAAAACCGCATCATGTTTTCAATTGAAACATATGATCCAAGACTTGTTAGAGCAAGGAGTAGTTGAGGTAGATCCACCCCATGCGACCTCTAACACTGATCATACTATTTTCAAAACTCCTTTGCTTAATCATGAGAAGGGTAAAGTGTCTTCTTCAAACTCTACCCAAACAGAAAATTATGCAAACACTGGTTATAATAATGTCATCAATTGTTTTCATGTGTCAAATGAGTATGTTTCTACCCTAAGAATAAAGGGACAAGATCCTTCTTGCGTAGTCACCACTCGTTGATCCAAAATAGTCTTGAAGGGAGCTCCTGCAGCTCCTCCCAAACCAACTCCTGCAAGTCAGTATAATCTCTTGGATCATCTAGGAAAGACACCTACACAAATATCAATCCTTGAGTTGTTGAAAATTTCCCCCATGCATCATGCAGTCCTAGATAAAGCTTTAATTGAGTCCACTGTCCTGATAGACATTGATGTTGACCAGTTTCAAGCCCGAATTGGACATCTAGCTATTTCCCAAAATGTCACATTTTCTGATAATGATATCTCACCTGATAAGCTCCCTCATAATGATCCTTTACACCTTGAAGTCTTTGTCTATAATTGTAAAATCTGATGAGTCTTGATAGATGGCGGAGCGGGTCTTAATATTTGTACCTTGAGAGTGGTCATTGGCCTTGGTTATATAGAAAATGACATTGATGCTTCCAAAAGAATAACAATCAAAGCATATGATGATGCTGAGCGCCCATCCAAAGGGATAATTACATTGCCTATCAGAGTTGGTCCAGTGACAGAAAACACTTTCTTGCAGGTCCTAGACCTTGATCTCCCTTATAATATGATTCTTGGCCATCCATGGATCCACGCAATGAAAGCAGTTCCATCAACTTATCATCAATGTTTAAAATATCCTTACAATGGAACTGAGATAACAATTCCAGGAGATCCTAATCCATTCCAATTTTGTGCTGCCCTAAAGGATTCCCCGCAGTAGCAAGTCCCAGTGAATAGAGAGGCCAAATCACATAGTTATGTGGATCCTAATGAATTGTTAGATGCTGTCAAAGGAAAATTGAAGATACAGGACCAAGGATGCGGAGAATATTCAATGGATCAAACATTCCTCATCAGGAATTTACCAATATCTCCAAAATCATATGGCAAACCACATTTATTGCAAAAGGAACCTAAGGTCATTATTCAATATCAGCCTCCCACTACATTTACAAGATGGGGTGAACTTGACAAAGAAACTTTAGATGATGATGCCATAGATTGGCTTTATAAGGATCCAACTGAGACCCCACTTGTCAGGTTGGCAGTGGAATGGTATGGCAAAGGATTTACTATGCTGCAAAAGAAAGGATATGATGGCTGCAGTGGCTTAGGCCTGAACAACAATGGAAGGCTAGAACCTGTTATACCCAAGATGCGACCTCCAACTTTAGGGTTAGGTTTTGTACCATTGCGAATTGTATCCTCATCTACCAAAGTGACTGCGTGTGGAAAATGGCGTGACTTTTATGATGGAATAACACTTGAGGATACCCGACCTGAAACTGATTCCAATGAATGGGAGTGGAGTTCTTTTTCTTCTAGCTCCTATGCCCTTGACAATATTTTCCTTGACCCTAATAATTTGCCTATGGAAGAGAAACATGAAATAACTCCTCTTCCTAAAACATGTCCTAATGCTTGGATAGAGTCATTTTCGGACCCAAGCTTTGAATCAGATACAACCAGTTTGGATAGTGATACCACAGATGTTTACATCTTTACCATATCAGCCCTCTCTCTCCTTACAACTGATGATGACATTCCCCTCATCTATCCCCAGCTTATCCAACATGACCAACAAGAACCACTCACATTGGACTATTCTCAAAATGATGAAGCAATTGCAAAATTCCTTGGACTACAGGAAGGCATACCACAAGGTGATCATAAGGCAGAATTTTCTATTGACCTAGATTCCATAGCATATTTTGGGGAGTTAACTCCATCTTCCAGTCATCAAAATGAAAAAAGAAAAGAAAAAGTAAAAAATCAAAAGAATAGGTCTTTGAGTGAAAACTGTAAGGCACTCTCTGACCATGAAAAAGTAAAAATAAAAGATGTACCTGCGGGTGAAAACCTCTCTGAGGCGCCCAAAGGTGGAAGAGTGGACATACCCCTATCAGGTTAGGACAAATCAACATTGCTTGTGGAAATGACCGAGGAAATCAATTTGGGTACACCTGACAACCCTAAGGTCATTCACTTTGTTGCTTCTTTGTCAAAACAGGAAAAGATAGATTTTGTCAATTGCTTTCTTGAGAAGAAGTTAAGCTTTGCATGGTCCTATGCAGACATGCCTGGCCTCGATCTAGGATTAGTCCTTCATCACTTGCCATTGAAAGCAGATGCCAAGCCTGTCAAACAGAAACTTAGAAAGATGCGTCCCCAGGTGGCTCTTTTGGTCAAGGTGGAACTGAAGAAATTACTAGATGTGGGCTTTATCAGACCCATTGATTATGCAGACTAGATTTCAAATTTAGTACCAGTTAGTAAGGTAACTGGGGGCATCAGAATCTGTACAGATTTTAGGGATCTCAATAAAGCATGCCCCAAGGATGATTTTCCCCTGCCAAACATAGACATCATAGTGGACATGACTGCTGGATATGAGATGCTTTCATTGATGGATGGTTTCTCTGGCTATAACCAAATTTGCATTGCTCCTGAAGATCAACATAAGACAACATTCACCTGTGCTTGGGGTACCTATTGCTGGAATGCGATGCCCTTTGGTCTTAAAAATGCAGGCGCTACATATCAAAGAGCAATGATGACAATTTTTCATGATTTCATGCATACTTTGATGGAGGACTATGTTGATGACTTGTTATGCAAATCTGTCACAAGAGATAGTCATTTAGCCATCCTGGGCCCAATCTTTGACCGAATGGAGACCTACAAGCTCAGACTTAATCCAAAGAAGTGTGTCTTTGGTGTCACAGCCGGCAAATTACTAGGGTACATTGTTTCTCACCGAGGCATCAAAGTCGACTCGGCCAAGGTTAAAGCAATAATGGATATGCCTCCTCCTTCTAATCTCTGTCAACTACGCAGTCTGCAAGGAAAGCTCTAGTCCATCTGCCGCTTCATAGCTCAATTGGCCGACAAATGTCAACCATTCTAGCATCTATTGCATAAAGGTGTCGCTTTTAAATGGACTGAGCAATGTTAATCAACCTTTCAAGTTCTCAAAGACTATTTGTTGTCACCACCTATTCTAATGCCTCATATAGAAGGAAAGCCATTCATATTGTATATTTCTGCAACTGAAATGGCATTAGGAGTTCTCTTGGCCCAACAAGATGAGAACAACAAAGAGAGAGCTATTTATTATATCAGTCGGACACTAGTAGGCTATGAGCTGAATTATTCAACTATTGAAAGGGCATGCTTAGCAGTGGTATTTGCAACACAGAAGCTCCAACACTATATGTTAAATCACCAAACATTATTGGTTGCAAAAATTGATCCCTTAAAATACTTGCTTAGCCGAGCAGCTTTGACGGGTCACCTAGCAAATGGGTTATGATCCTTAGTGAATTTGATATTGAGTATATGGAGCGAAAGGCGATAAAAGGACAAGTCATAGCAGATCAGCTTGCAGAGGCTCCTATTTATGATGATCATCCCATGTTGACCGATTTTCCAGATGAATCAATATTTTCTCTCACATCTTCTAATGAATGGAAGTTATACTTTGATGAATCCCATACCAAGTTCGGGTTCGGAGCCAGCATCTTGTTTGTCACCCCTCAAGGTGATGCTATTCCCAAGTCCTACAGGATAACTTTTCATTGTACCAATAACATTGCAGAGTATGAAGCACTGGTTACAGGACTCCGAGTAGCAGTCCACTGGAACATCACACATTTACAAGTCTATGGAGATTCTCAATTAGTCATCCATCAAGTCAATGATGACTATGAAACAAAAGATGAAAAGCTTATTCCCTATAAGCACATGGTAGATTTCTTCAAGACAAAACTCATGGCTATCCATTTTAGTCAAGTTCTAAGAATGCAAAACAAGTCAGTAGATGCGATGGCTATGATTGCTTCCATGTTGAATATGCCCCACAATATGGACAAATGTGAATTTTTAGTTGAACAATTGCTGGTTCCTTCTTTTGACATTCTGACAGCGGATGTGATGTGCATTCTTGTTGGTCCCAACTCCCCATGGTACAATGACGTATATCAATATTTGAAGTCCCAAACCTTACCACCTAACCTTTCCGCTAACCAACGCCAAGCCTTTATCAGACAGACAGCCAAATATGTCATCATCGCCGACACCCTTTACTGTCGTTCCTTTGACCATACCCTCCTCAGGTGTTTGGATTCTGACGAAGCACAAACAGCTTTACATGAGGTTCATGATGGTATATGTGGGGGCCATTTCAATGGTCTAAGCTTAGCCAAAAAGTTGATTCGTGCTAGGTATTATTGGCCCACTCTGGAAAAAGATGTTCACGATTTTGTTAAGAAGTGCTACAAGTGCCAGATCCATGGAAACTATATTCATGCACCAACCCAAGAGCTTCATTCTGTCATATCTCCGTGGCCCTTTTCTCAATGGGGATTGGATCTTATTTGCAAGATTCACCTGACATCTACAAATGGACACAAGTTCATCATTACAACCACAAAGTATTTTACAAAATGGATTGAGGCTATCCCCATGACCTATATCACTGGTGTGCAAATTTCAAAATTCCTATTGAATTATATCATATGTCGGTATGGGGTTGCCCTTGCCATAGTCACAGATAATGGTCATCCCTTCAAGAATAAAGATGTCCAGGAACTCTGTGAAAAGTTTCATATCCAACACCATTTCTCTAGTCCATACTATCCACTGGGGAATGGTCAAGCCGAAGCATCAAATAAAACCATTATCAAGATCCTGAAGAAGGTTGTCAATGACGCTGGTCGAGATTGGCATGTACAGTTGAATCCAGCACTATGGGCCTATCGCACTTCTATCCGCACACCTATTGGCGCAACACCTTATTCCTTGGTGTTTGGTGTAGAGGCCATTTTACCTTTGGAGGTGGAGATTCCTTCCTTACGTGTTTCCTTGCAACATCTGATTGATGATGAGACACACAGAGTTTCTCGGTTGCATCAACTTGAGATGTTAGATGAGAAACGCCAGACAACCCTGACACATTTGCAAGCATATCAAAACCATCTCCGTCACTCTTATAATAAGAAGGTCAAAGGGGGACACTTCGAAGTGGGAGATCTGGTTTTAAAGGCAAATCCCAAGAATGCACAATCTACTGACATCATCAAAGGCAAGTTTGAACCTAATTGGGTTGGGCCTTTCATAGTGACTGCAGCCTATGGCTCGGGGGCATATCAGCTTGCCACTCCAGAAGGTGAACCTTTGTCTGATCCTATCAATAGCATGCATCTTCGCAAGTACTGGGTATAATTTTCTATCAGCATTTCTTCAAGTATGATCCTGAAAAAATACAAAAAAAAAAATCAAAAAAGAAAAAAATACAAAAAAAAAAAAAAACCGTGAACAAAGAAAGCAAAAGAGAAAAAGAGCAAAAACAAAAAGTAAAGAAAAATGGTTCACCCTCTAGTGAAAACCTAGCAAACATGCACTTTGGGCAAGTACCATGGTGAAAACCTAGCAAACAGGCGCCATGAGTAATGAGATCATTGCTCCGTCATCTGTCATGACCTCTCACTATGCTTTCTCTTGGTTGGTTTATCATGTCTATCTTTGTCTTGACCCAATGTTCTATTCCAGGCCTGTTATTGGTCAACATCATTGTCTTGCATACTCTGGTTTCTTGTACATATGTTTTGGTCCCGATCTATGTATGTCTTTCAAATGCACATTGGGTGTGTTCCCCTTGTAATGATCAATCACTGGAACTTTTGCATCTAAAAATGTCCTGAAATAATCCAAAAAAATCAAAAAATGTCCTGAAATAATTAAAAAAAAATTGAAAAATGTCCTGAAATAATTCAAAAAAATTGAAAAATGTCCTAAAATAATTCAAAAAAAAATCGAAAAATGTCCTGAAATAATTTCAAAAAAATTGAAAAATGTCCTGAAATAATTCCAAAAAAAAAAATTGAAAATGTCCTGAAATAATTCAAAAAAAATTGAAAAATGTCCTGAAATAATTCAAAAAAAATTGAAAAATGTCCTGAAATAATTCAAAAAAATTGAAAAATGTCCTTAAATAATCCAAAAAAATTGAAAAATGTCCTGAAAGAATCCAAAAAAAATTGAATAATGTCCTAAAAAAATCTCTAAAAATAAAAAAATGTCCTAAAAATCTCTAAAAGTCAAATAAAGTCCTGAAAAAATGAACATAAAAAAAAAATTGTAAAAAATCGAAAAGCAAAAAAACAAAAAAACATAAATAACCCCTCTGTGCATAGACAACTCACTGAGTATACATCCAATGACTCGCAATCCAACACTGTGCTTTAATGAAATCATGCATAAATAGATGAACTCTTTCAATCAAACCAGACATTCAAACTGATCAGAATTGTCATATCAATCAACCTCAAAATCATTTGACTTTGTCACTACTATCATGGGTCTTATACAGGGTGTGGTATACTCGAAACCAGACTGTGTCCTGTCTTAGATGGGGTACCGTATGTCCTGAAACCAAACAACATGATCGTCCTATTAGCACTTTCAACTTTTGACAACGAAGATCAAGGTGTTTGTTTGATTTATTGGAATTTGTGCATCTTATCTTTTTACTGATTTATCTTTGGCTTCGATCATGTTCCTATGTTGCTCGATGATGTCACTGAGTGATTTAGAGTGACTGGGATGGATCATGATCCTTTTCTTTTTGGTTGTGATTGATTATTTGTCTATGATGTGTCTGTCTTTTGCAAAAAGGGTTGCATTTCAGCTCTGGCCTTCCATGCCATGATGCTACGCATCCGTTTTGCTACATTAAAATAAAGGTTCTCACCTACAAAGTGCATTACTGAAAGCAAGTTTTTCTTCGTTTCTAACTATCCTCTGTTTCATTTTCTTCTTACTAACATTTCTTTCGTCCGTTCGGATAGTCAGCTCGGTCTAGTGTTCTGATTTTTCCAAACACATATGCTGCATCCTGCATTCATTGGTTAGTACATTTGCATTACATCGAGCATCACATCAAGCATTTTATCCATTTCATATTATAAATGCACCAAAAACACATAAAAAAATACATCCATACATGTTCCACAATAAACAGTGCATAAGTCATTCATACATGGAAAATAACATAAGTCATAACACATTGCATCCCATCATATCAATGCATATCGTATCATATGTCAAAATACTATCGGAGTACAAAATTGGACTGTCTGTCCTAAGTATGGCCCGCAGGCTGACTACATAATATCAAACTACATATGCATCTATCCATCATAAGGAGCATGTGCCTCTGTCACTGGGTGCTCCCTCTGTCCTCCTCATTGCTGCCATGTCTGACGGATGATGTCCCTCCTGGTCCTGGCTGTGGTGGTCTCATAGGTCCACTCACCCCCATGCTGCTCAATGACCTCCGAGAGCGTGCCCTGCTCTTTGTCCTTGATCATGCCCGATATGATGCTGCTCTCTTCTCTGGTGGGACTGCACTCTCATATAGTGTCCTCCAATGGCGTATCTCCTCTCCAATCTCTACTAGCATCTGTGCCATCTCCCGTGCACTGGCATCCCGAATCGACCCAATATACTTAGTGACTCTCTGTTCTTCTCATTGTGCTTGAGCTATTGCTATATCTCAAGCCGCTATAAGCCTGGCTATCTCTGCTCTAAACTACTCATGCTCTCTCTCTAATGTCACAATATGATCATGTTGACTCGCTATGGTAGCCCTGCACATCTCCATCTCCTCTATGCTAGCTGTCTCCGGCTCTATGGGTATATCCTGCAATGCCTCCTAATCGCATGAATCTGGCTCATCCTCGTCATCCCCATCCTCATCTCCATCCTCATCATCCTCCTCATCCTCATCACCACCCTCATCCTCCTCATCCTCATCATCTCTCTCCTCCTCTCCAGTGAGTGGGAAGTCCTCCTGTCGCCTAGGTACTGGAATATCAAGATTTGTCAATGGCACTAGCCGTCATCGTGCAAACCATCTCTCATACTCCTCTTTCATCCCGACGTCCTCCACATCTAATCTCCAATCCCACTGTCTTTGTTGTAGCTAGGTGAAGTCAGTATATGCTATGTGTGGCTGAATCAGACTCCCCCACTGACTCGTCTCTTTATGAGATCGGGCAAAGTGTGCAGTCCTCCTAGGTACATCCTGCCTCTCTCCAAACTATCATTTGACTCTCTCTGGTAGGTGCATCTCAATCACTCTCTGGCGATTCACTGGTTTCCCAATCAGGTACCTCTCCTATCTACAATACGGTAGCTCATCACTATCATCTGACCATCCAGGGAAATCACAATATGGCCTCCATGTGAACTCTCTCAGTCTATCTAGCTCGTGTCGCCAATACAATATGTATCCAAAAGGACCCTGTCTCAGTGCTCCCCCATAGCAGTACACATACGGTCGATGTGGTACTACCTGTCTCTCTGCAATCGGTCGACATATGGCTATGTGCTCAAATGCCCATACCTATAGCAGTGTGACTCCACAGCTCAAAGTCTGCACTCCCTGATATGCTATCTGATGCAACTGAAAATACAACATAGCTAGTACGCATGGTCCCCATGCATACACCGTACCATTTGTCGCCATCCGCTCTAGCACTCTTCCCCATCCAATAGGGAATCCATGTCCTCGTCTATCTCCTGCTAGTAGGCATGCTATAACCACGGCTATCACCACATATCGTCGATCGTACTCTGATGCCATGGTCTCCTAGCCAATCTCCCACTCCACGATATCCAAATAATCTGCGTCACACTCAAATAATCTGCACAACACATCTCTCCCTATCACTGGGTCATACTCTACCATCTCTCCATGAATCGGAATGCGGAGGATATGCCATACATCCTCCAGTGTCACCATTGCCTCTCCAGTCGCCAGATGGAATGAAGAAGTCTCTGAATGCCATCGCTCTGCCAATGCGGTAAGCAGTCCTATGTTTGCCCTAATCTCGGGCATGAATGTGACATAGTATATCCCAAGTCCTGGTAATGTATCTCTATCCATGCTTCTGAGTCTATGTCGTAACATGAAGCAGTCTGGTCGGTTCTCCCACGTGATCAATGGATACTGTCGACTCTGCATCACAATTGGGGCACATTTTGTCAGTTTTAGGGTTTTCTCCTATGGGTTGCATTTCCTCATTTTCATGTCCGCATCAGGGTATTTTTCATCTATTCTAACCTATCCTACCCTTATCCCCCCTTTCCGGATCATTTGCATGTTGTTTTTGACCTAAATTGAGTTCCTAGAGCACAACTATGCTTGTGTGATGAGTCCTGCGCCTGTGTCACATAACCTGCGCTTGTGTCCCCCTACGCAAGTGCAAAAGACCCTACACAAGTGCAGGGTTCGCCCTACACAAGCACAAGAGTCCCTCTCTACCTTTTCTATGGGCCCCGCAATGTCTCGCAAGCAAGCCAAATTCACAAAATTTGAAAACATGGGTTTTTGAGATACATACCGCTGCTCCTGCATCATCCAGTCATTTGTATGTGCATACACATTCTCTGAGGTGATCTTCCATTGGAATGTTCACCATCTCTCTGCAAGTGTCCTTTTCCAGAGCAGCAAATCCTCCTCTTTGGCTAAGTGCAAATGAGCAATTTTCCTTCTCCTTGTCTCATTTATAGATATTTGTCAGTGCATAGATGGATGTGCACTCTCTCCATCTCATGTTGGTTGCGGTCTTTTGCATCTTCAATTGCTTGTCCTTCATGCATCCGATCTCTGATTGTCAGTCTGTTTGCTCCTATCATGTTCTATCATTTTTATCGATCAATTGGCCTCTTTTCTGCATGTTTCTGGCCAATTCCTCGAGGGGGCATGCATATGTCATTGTCAATGTCTGGGGCATTTTTCATTATTGTTCTTTGAAACAACGCTTAAAATCGCATTGTCTCAAAGAGTGGCAAAATGTAGACACCTAAAAATGGTCAACGCTTGCGGAATCATACTTTAACATTTGTGCATTGCCTCATTTTAGGTTTTTTGCGTCGCATTAACATTTATCCTATGTCATGCATTTGGTCTTTATCATTTGTGAGCATCGAGTCATTCTTCTACATTCTTCATTCATCTTGCTCTCAAATTTGGTCTTGTCGACAACACTCTCTAGTCATGATTTTGATCGATCTTATCCTGTCGCATCAATGTGCGTGCTCATTTGTCATCATTTTGGACATCGTCAATCCTAATTAGGGTTTTGTCCTCTTATCAATCTTATTATTTGGTGATCTATTTTGTCATCGATCTTTGTCCTCTTATCAATCTTGTCGTTTTGTGATCGATTTGTCATCCATCGTGGTCATTTTATATCTTGTTATTCTGCAATCTATTTTGTCATCGATACTTGTCCTCTTGTCAATTTTGTCATTTTGCGATTAATTTGCCATCGAACGTTGTCTATCTCAATTATGTCAATTTGGATAAATTTTTCATTGTTCCTCGTCAATTGGCGCATTTATCAATCAAATGATTTATCACATTGGTCCTTTGTTAATCAGAATCATGATCGAGTCAATTATCTTTCATCAAGACCTAATTCATCTTCTAGGGTTTCGTGATTTAATCATTTAACCTTGTTTGTCATTTCTCCCTTTAGGATAAATTATTTATTTATCCTAAGTCTTCTCATCACAATTAAATGTTTCATTTAATTGGCTAACTAATTATTCCTCTTTTTGTGAATTAATTAATAAATGACAAATTATTAATTGATTTACCTAATTTCTCCTAACTCCTAATTTCCTAATTTTTCATCAATTTCTAAATTCCCTCTTTGTGAATTAATTAATAAATGAAAAATTGTTAATTAATTCACTTAATTCCCAATTTTTCCAATTTTCTAATTTTCCTAATGTCTAATTCAATTTCCTCCTATTTCTCTCCTAATTTCATGGGAATGACATTTCAATTTGTCATAATTGACAATCAATCAATTTTGACATAGAAATTTGTCATAATTTGTCATAAATTATCAATCAATCAAATTTTGCATAGAAAGTGCATAATTTGTCATAATTTGTCATAATTGACATTTTTGATTTACAATTTCCATTTGAGTTGAATCATGCTAACTTGATCATTTCTCCAATTTGCCTATAAATTGGATGAATTTCTTCAATCCCAATCTAATAATTATTTTGTCGAATCAATCACGCTTTGAGTATTCTTGTGCCAATGTCAATCATGCTTTCACATTAGGTTTATGCACTTGAAGGTGAGATCCACAAACAAAGGCTATTTGGAGAAGAAAGAATGACAATGGAGCCGCATGAAGGAGACATTCAGATCTGCATCTGGTTTGCTTAGTTTTTTTGGTTTGAATGTTTTGCTTTTCATGTCTTTATTGAGTGTGTTAGAATTGATCATTGCAATTGTGCTTTCGTGATTGAGCTAGATTAGTATATTGAATTTGCATGCGATGATTTCCACATTTCCTAGCTACAATATGCTTTTGAGTTTGCATGTTTAGCAGTTTTGGTTATATTATTGAAGTATATGTTACCAAGGTTGAATCTGTTGTTTATATGGAAGATTAAAGTTGTATGTGTAGACGTCTAAAAATGGTCAATGCTTGTGGAGTGATACTTTAACATTTGTGCATTGCCTTATTTTAGGGTTCTTGCATCGCATTAACATTTCTTCTATGTTGCACACTTGGTCTTTATCATTTGCGAGCATCGAGTCCTTCTTCTGCATTCCTCATTTTTCTCACTTTTGAATTAGGTCTTGTCGATAGCAATCTTCAGTCATGATTTTGGTCAATCTTATCCTGTTGCATCATGGTGCATGCTCATTTATCATCATTTTGGATATGGTCAATCATAATCGATGATAGAATTATGGTTTTGTCCTCTTTTCAATCTTTCAATCATCTTTAGCTTGTTAGTAATCATTTGTGATTATCAACTTGTCAATCTCATCATTTTGCAATGGATTCATCATCGATCCTTGTCCTTGTCAGCCTTGTCATTTTGTGATCAATTCGTCATCAATCCTTGTCCTTTTCAATCTTGTCATTTTGCGATCGATGTGTCATCGATCCTTGTCCTTTTCAATCATGTCAATTTGGATCGATTAGTCATTGCTCCTCATCAATTGGTGCCTATCAATTTGATCTCCTTGTCAATCTTGGTCAATTTGTCATTGATTTTTGTCAAACCAATCTCAATCATTTATCAACATTGGTCCTTTGTCAATCAGAATCATGATCAAACCTACATTAATTTCTTATTGTCTTGACCTAATTCCTTGTCCTCTTATTTCTAGGGTTTTATGATTTGTTCATTTAATCCTTTTCTTCTTCTTTATGGGTTAAATAAATCTATTTATTTAGTCCTAGGTCTCTTTCATGAATTAATTAATGGATGAAAACCTATTAATTAATTCACCTAATTTCTATTTCTCCTATTTTCTTTAATTTTTCTAATATTTCCCCTAATTTCATGGGAATGGCATTTCAATCTTGTCATAATTTGTCATACACCTTGCATAGAAATTGTCATACATTTGTCATAATTTTGCCATTCTTGATTTGAATTTCCTTTCAAATCTCTTCATGCTAATCTTGTCCTCTCTCCAATTTGTCTATAAATTGGATGATTTTCTTCAATGGAGGAATCAATCAATCACATTTTCGAGTAACCTTATGCTACGAATTTCATCTCTCAACAACTTGCTTTCCACTTGCATTTTGAACTTGTAGGTGAAATCCACATCAAATTTGAAGGTGAAAGAAGAACAATGGAGCCACATGAAGGAGATATCTGTGTTGGTTTGATTTGATTTCATTTGATTTGAATATCTTGTCTTTATGTCTTCATTGATTGGATTGGGATTGCTTTCATAGTAGCTTTTGTGGTTGTCCTAATTGTTATTGCTTTGATGATTTTCAATTTCCTGATCTACATTTTGGTGAACCCGACATGAACTAACCCCTTAACCATGTTTTGAGTGTTTTTGAGCTGTTTGTAGGTGAAAAACTCAAGAAACAGGGCGACTCGGAGCTCTCTGGGCACTTCTGCGCCTGTGTTGAGGCATTCTGCACCTGTGTTGAAGTTTTATGCGCCCGTGTTGATGGTTTTTGTTCCTGTGTTGAGGCATTCTACGCCTGTGCAAGGCCAGAAACAAAGGTGAAATCAGTTGTTTTTACTTGTAAATTTGTTTGTTTTCATTCCATTTCTTGCATTCTGGTTTTTCTTTGGTGCTAATTCTCTGTGCAGCATCTTGGTGTTACGTGTGATGAAGACTAAAAATGCAACTACTAATGAATCTTATGCAGGACATGGTCAAAGACTCTCATTAAAACATCTTGCTTGCGATTTTTAAAGTAGTTGCACATTTCATTTCTTAAAGGTTAATGAAACACCATGCATGCTGTGTCTATTTTTAATTTGATTGCATGTTTTAACCCTTAGAACTGGGCCTGCCTCCCGATTTTCCTAGCACTTTGCATAGGCATTGGTGAGAGGGAACGACCCAAAGTGGTGATGGGATAAAGCCAAGCTCTTCCGAACCACTCTAAATAACTGTGGATGCAACTAAAGTTGTAGACAATGGGTGCTGGAATGGTATTGCGATGATTTATTCACCAGATCAATACCCACCCAAACGGATGCCCTTACTAGAATCTCTTGTTTTTAGATGCCAAAATCCTTCTATCTGTTGGCTCAGGCATTGTGATATGTGCATGCCAAAGACACCTCTCATGTACTCCTTAGTTAGAGATAGTAAGTTCTTGGGAAGTGATGCCCCTTGAACTTGAAGCTTGGTATGCCCGAGAAGTGAGTGCACTGTAAGGGGGAGCCAGTGCTACCAAGCATTTAGCTATCTGGCTGAGTGTTGTATTTTATGGTTAGAGGATTCAATAGATATTTCCCTTGCCAGCCATAGGATTTGTTGTGAATATGCTTGATTGTCATGAGTCAAAGTCAAACAAACATTTTTGTCTTCCATGATTGTCAAAAGTTAAATAAAAAACAAACTTTCAAAAGTGCTCATAATCAACTAGGGTTTTCAAAATCAACAACCTTCAATTCAAAACAAAATCCAAACAAAAGTCCAAATTTGTCCAAGTATTCATCCAACATTTGAACATGGCTTGTCAAAACATTGAATATCTTTGTTTCAAAATTCATTTCACTTTAGGCTAGGTTTTGCATAGTCCAACTTAGGTCCTAGGACATATTGTCATCTCCCTTCATTTTAGTCCTTTTCATTGCAAGCGTCCTCATTTTGCACTTAGGTTCAAAATCATTTACCTAAGTTTGCATTTCGTTGTCATATCCAAGCTAGATTTCCATTTAGGTGACATTCGTGCATTATCCTTGTCATGCTAAAATCAGGTCTTGCCTAGGTTGCATTTTGCATATTCCAAGTCATTGGTCTTCGCATATCCTTATCATTGTATTGTCATCTTGTCTTGGCTTCATCTTGTCATATCATATCCTTAGATAATTTTCATGTCATATCCTAAGTCATTGTCATAATCATTGCCTTCTTGCATTTAGTCTCAAAAATTTGGTTTGTCAAACTTAAAAAAATCAAAACTTTGGATGATACCCTCAGTTGTTGTTAGGGAGTCTTGACCTTGTCTAAAATTTGTCCTTTCATTAATATCATTTTTATCAAACCTAGATTAGTATCCAAACATATAGGTGACACATTGTCAATTTGTCCTATTGTCATTTGGTCCTTTGTCCTTTAAGGTCTTGGCTTCATTTCAACTTCCCAAGGTTGTGTCTTTAGCTTTGCATTTCAAAAGTTTCTCTCCAAATATTCAAAAGGTACAAAAACATTAAGTTACATTGTCATCCTTTTAGGTTGCATTTGTCAATCCCATTAGTTGCATTGCATAGTGACATGTTTGTTGAAATGAGGTCTCAACCTTCTTACGAAGCCATGTCATCACAATTGAGCAATCAATCATGTCAATCCAATCTCTACATGTCTTAGAACTTGGATCAAACTTATCATGATGATGTAAATGTCCAAATACAAAAACTAGAGGAGAAACTATCTCAAGAAAAGGAGATTTTGGAACAAAAAGTGAAAAACATTGAGAAGAATAGATCACTAATGTCCAAAATGTTTCAAAAATTTCTAGGGCGAAATCCAAATATTGAACCAATTGATGTAAGATCTCTTATTGAATGATCAAACATACCAGATCTCCTCTCACAAATAGAGATGATGAAACAATTTCAAGAAAAGAGATAACAAGAACAAGAAGGTGTTTACTATCAATCAGATTTTCAACCATCACAACCAATTGTTCAACAGTTTGAATATTTCCAATAGACACAACCAATGGTCCAACATATACAACCAACACAACCAATGGTCCAATTTCAACAATATGTCCAACCAACTATACAATGTCCACAAATAGTTCAACCAATGGTGGAATATCAACTGATGCCCTCCTAAATGGCACAAGATTAGTCTATGATCAAATAACACAAAAACACACAAAACATTAGTGTTAGTCAATCAAAAACTAATCTAAAAAGGCATACCAAAAGAGAGACTACAACCATGCAAGCATATTTAACTATCAAAGAAAAAATGATGAGGCATCTCCAAATACCTCCTAACATACTCTTAGTTCCTTCTCCCTTGTTCCTCTCCTCTCCAAGTTCCAAAATAGTGTAGCTCTCAGCAGCTTTTTGCACTATGGATGCTTATGGAGGATTGAGATTTAATATTAAGCTTCAAATATGAAATGAAAAGCTAAATACTATGCTATTGATGCTAAAATGATATATTTTAACCAAAAATGATAAGATGTTAGATTGCTTATGCTAAATTCTCTCTAAAAATGTCTATAGCCTAAATGCATACAAGTTTTCAGGATCTGAATTATGAAGGAATGGGCTCTATTTATAGGAAAAATGGAGCAATGGATGGCCAGGATTGAAAGGTTTAATCAAGGGTCAAGCTTGAAAGTTGGGGATCCATGTGCACAATTTGCACCAATGAAATGGTGACAAGTGTCAACATAAGATTGGGTTGAGAGAAGAGGTTGGAGGCATTAAATGCCTGAGGAGACCTCATGGTTATCTAGAAGGTAAGGGTCAAGCCTAAATTAGGATTACCCACTGGATTAGGAGTTAATGCAAGGATAAACCTTTGTGCAAATGATTAAGAGATAATCATGGTCAAAGCATTAAAGGCTTGATGAGACCCTTGGGTTGGGTAGAGGTTGAGTCAAAACAAATGTTTTAACCATGTGGGAGGGTTTGAGGTAACCATTAATGGTTTTTGAAGACTTTGTGGATTAAGTGGTTGAAGGTTGAAAGCCTTCAATGGTTATCAAAGACTTTGAGCCATTTAGTGGTTGAAGGTTGGAAGCTTTCAAAGGTTATCCAAGACTTTGAGACATTTAGTGGTTGAAGGTTGAAAGCCTTTAATGGTTATCAAAGACTTTTAGGCTTTGAGAAGTGACTCCATTTTGCTTAGGAATGTGACAATATTTAGGGGATGGATTAGGTTAATTAGGAAAGGTTTAGAAGAATCTAGAAGGGGTTTAAGCATGCAAGTGGATTTTGTAGGAAAATGCAAGTGGGAGAAATTTTGGTATTTTCAATTAAAATAAAATCATTTATTTCAATTAAATGGTGTAATTTGCATTTGAATAAATATTCAAATAAATATTAATTTATTTAAATGAGAAAAATGAAGATAAAGCATAAAAATGCTTGAAGACTTTGAGGGAAACCATTAAAGGCTTGAAGACTTTAAGGAAAACCATTAAAGTCTTAAGAAGACTATAGAAGGAAGCCATCAAGTTTGAATACTTTAAGGGAAACCATTAAAGGTTTCAAGTGGGTGAGGATAAATAGGATTTTAAATAAATAATTTATTTAAAATAGTTGTGCAACTTGCTTTTGTAGGAAAATACAAGTGGGTGGAGGATAAAGGTGATTTAAATAAATTATTTATTTAAAATAATTGTGCAACTTGCTTTTGTAGGAAAATACAAGTGGGTGGAGGATAAAGGTGATTTAAATAAATGATTTATTTATTTAAATGTGAGAGGTGGGATTTTGGGGGATTTAAATAAATATTAATTTATTTAAATGTGAGAGGTGGGATTTTGGGGGATTTAAATAAATATTAATTTATTTAAATGTGAGAGAAGATTTAATTAAACAAATATGATTTATTTATTTAATTAATGGTATGAATTTGGTTAAGTGAATTAAATCAAATAAATTGAATAATTTATTTAATTAATAGGAGAAGAGGGTTAAGATGAATTAAGTAAATATTAATTTAATTAATTATTAATTGATGGTTAAATAATCAAATAAATACTAAGTATTCATTTAATTAAGTGGACGGATTTATGTGACTACATCAACAAATTCAATCAACATATCAATGTCAATAACCACAACCAAACATTCAAAAACAAAGGTTGCAGCATGCACCAAGCCAAATTTTGAACATGTCAAACCAATTTGATCAACATCTAGTTCGAAATCAAAAGATGACATCAAACCAGAACCAACTCCTTTCCAAACAAGTTCAAATTCCAGATACAACTATGTCAAAACCTCAAAATAAAGGTGGCCTTATTGCAAGGATCTTAAGGAAATTACCAAGTGAGTTCTTTGAGGAAGATCAAGATAATACACTTATGTCTAGCAATGCCTCATCCCCCCGCAAACAAATTGACTCTCCAGTGGCATCTATCCCTACACCTTTAGAAGTTTCATAAGAACCTTCCATATTGTCCTCATCAAACAATACACCCAAGGATGAAATTATCCAAGGGCTATCCATAATTGATTGCCAAGATAATCCAATTCATGATGCACTTCCTTCTCATGTTTCAGAAATACAAGACCCAATGCAACCATGCACTTTATTGCCATTACCTATTTTAGAGGACCCCATTCGGAGTCCCTCTTTCTCATGTTCAAGCATTGATTCCTTGCCAGAATCCATCACAAATGTTCAAAGTGCATTTCCTTCATGTGAAAACATTGATCCCTTGTTAGAATCCCCCATGCATATCCAAAGTCCAACCCCATGTCAAGAGGATAATTTAGAGCATGAAGAAACGTGTCTTAGAAAAGATCAAGATCAAGATCCTGAAACCTTATCATCCCATCCAATTGTTGACCAAGACCCCATGTTCCCAGATACTCACGATGATTCCCCTACTCTTGTCCATCCTATCCAAAGTCCTATTGACACTCCATTCCCTGAGCAAGATCAAGATATCCCAGTCCATCCAATCCCAAACGATCCCCTTCCATTTCATGAAAAAAATTTCCTTTCAAATTCCATTGGCATTCCACTTCCTAAGAAAGATCAAGATATCCCTTCCATCCTTTCCGATGATCCCATTAAAAGTTAAGAGAAAAACACCTTTAAAGAGGATTCCAATGATCTTCCTCCTTGTCAAGATCAAATTATTCCTTTAAATCGTCCATAAGATCCTTTTGTTCCTCCATCTCCTTGTCTTATTCCATTTGCACATTGCCTTATTTTAGGGTTCTTACATCGCATTAACATTTCTTCTATGTTGCACACTTGGTCTTTATCATTTGCGAGCATTGAGTCCTTCTTCTGTATCCCTCATTTTTCTCTCTTTTGAATTAGGTCTTGTCGATAGCAATCTTTAGTCATGATTTATGTCGATCTTATCCTGTCGCATCATGGTGCATGCTCATTTATCATCATTTTGGACATCGTCAATCGTAATCGATGATAGAATTAGGGTTTTGTCCTCTTTTCAATCTTTCAATCATCTTTAGCTTGTTAGTAATCATTTGCGATTATCAACTTGTCAATCTCATCATTTTGCCCCGATCAAGTCAAAGCGTGACAGTTGATGTCAGTTGGTCGCTTGGACATGATAAAGTCTGAGTAAGTGAATCAAAGTGACCTGATGTGACTTAGACAATTGATGTAATTGCCCAATGAAGTCAAGGTATATGAAGCAAAATACTCATTGAGACGTAGACAATTGATGTAATTGTCCGTTGGATTGTGTTTGATTGGTTGATCAATTGATAGTGTGTGCGTGTGATGGATGATTGTGGGGAATCATGGCAGCCCCGTCGAGACTAGGTCATTATGATAAATGCCTGATGTAGTCTAGGATTACCATAATTGATTACCTGTTGAGACCCGAAGATACTTGATCAGAGTATCTGTTGATAGTCTAGGTGTGTGGGAGTCGATGTATCTGTGTAGACAGAGTAACTGGCTTAATTTTGTGGATGAGTGAGGATGGGAAGCGATGAAGGGATTAGGATGATGTTGATGATCAAGATAGGGAGGGTGAGGGGGGATTTGATGTTAGATAGAAGATATGGAGGACTAGGACCGAGTCCTATGGAAGAAGATGAGTAAAATAGAGTATGCATTATTATGACTATGTATGCATGATATGCAGCTATTATGAATGTATGGATGGGTGGAATGCAACGAAATGCAGTATATATAGATGAGATGGAATGACGATCTATAGTGCTCTATTTTCATCATTGAGCTTTAAAATGTTGTAAGAAAATACAAGCAACTTGACATAAAGATTCAAGATGACCAGAGTATTCCTTACATGGATTTTATATAGCAAGTTAATACAAGCAACTTGATATAATGGATCAAGTTGACCTGAGTACTGCTTGCGGAACAGACAAGGATTATCTCCTTTCATGCATGACTTGGATCGTCCTCCTTGATCTTAGGCTGATCATATCCTGAGACAAGTGCATACCGTACTAAGAAATAAAAACCTTTATCCAAATTGGATGAGGAGGAACCAAAGAATGAGCATTGTACCTGTAAACAAACAGTATATACATAAAGAATGAAAGAATATGGATCCTTGGTAATGGTTCATGCTTATATGGTCGAGGTATACGCTGTAGTCAGCAAGCCGTAGTGATCTATGACTACATTTTGCATAAGATCATGTAGCTTAGTGAACTTCCCACGTAGACACCATTAGTACATGCCCCAGAACTTTATCGGAAATAATGCGCAAACGATACAAAACAATGCTGCAAGATCCCGATACAGATAAACAAATGAATTACTCATGAATCAACCAAGCATTTGATAGCTTAACATAATTTTCTTGTCAAAGAAAACGTCACTTTTGTCTTTGTTTTGGTAAGGAAGGATGCATCCTTGTTTTTAAAGACAATTTCTGATTTGTTGGATGTGGATTGTGTGGTCGATTGATAAATGGTCATTGTGTGAGTAGTTTGTCAATGTTTATTTTGGTATCTGCATCGAATGAATATGTACAAGGTGTTGCCATGTTTTTGTGTGATTTTCGATGGGTTTTTCGATGTTTTTGGATTTTGTGTAATAGTTTTTGAATGTTTTTGGATTTTGTGAGTCATTTTTGAATGTTTTTTGATTTTGCAAGACATTTTTGAATGTTTTTGTATTTTGCAAGACATTTTTGAATGCTTTTGCCAATGAATCACCAGTAATGTAGAATCCACTTCCATCATCTAGATTGTAAGGGCATTGCCCCCAAGTTGGACATGATTTATGAAAAAGCGGGATGCCAGACGCATGAAGTACTTTCTTGGATTACAAATCAAATAACAAGCCATGGTTAGATGGATGGATGTGTGTATGTATGAATGTGATCGCAACGAGCCTGAAAGATACTGGAGCCATTGCCTTTACGAGTGGTGCCTGTTTGCCAGGTTTTCACCATTGCACTTACCCAAGGTGCCACCAGAGTGGTTGTTCACCGTTTGGATGTATGATATTTCTTTACTTTTTGAATGTTTTTGTATTTTCTTCAGGACATTTTCTGAATGTTTTTGGTATTTTCTGATATGCAGAGGAGCCTGATGCCTTGTACACCTTAAGTATAAAACTGTTTGAGGTGCATGCTATTGATTGGATCTGCGAGCGGTTCTCCTTCTAATGTAGCCAACTGATATGCCCCGGACCCAAATACAGCAGTGACAACATATGGGCCAAGCCAGTTTGATTCAAACTTGCCTTGATGTACTCTATTTGGTTGATTGCGAGGATTCTCTCGAAGAACAAGATCACCTACCTCAAATGTACGAGATCTAACTCCGTGATTGTAGCTTCTACTCATGCGCTGCTGATAGGCTTTGAGGTGATTGTATGCAGCTTGTCGCTTGTCATCAAGTAATTCTAAGTCCTGAAGACGTGAGACTCTGTATGCTTCATCATCGATGAGATTATGTAAGGAAACTCGTAATGATGGTATCTCAACCTCAATAGGTAAGATAGCTTCTGCACCATAGACCAATGAATAAGGAGTTGCACCTATAGGGGTTCGAATGCTAGTTCGATATGCCCATAATGCTGGATTCGATTGAACATGCCAATCACGACCGACATCATTGACTGTCTTCTTTAGGATTCTCAATATGTTTTTATTGGATGTTTCGGCCTGACCATTGCCTTGTGGGTAATAAGGAGTGGAAAAGCGGTGCTGGATATGAAATTTCTCACAAAGTTCACGGACATCCTGATTTTTGAAAGGAAGACCGTTATCTGTGATGATGGACATGGGCACACCATACCGGCAGATGATGTAGTTGAGGATGAATGAGGCGATCTGCTTGTCGGTGACTTGGGTAAGTGGAACAGCTTCGATCCACTTTGTGAAATATTCGGTGGCGGTAATAATGAATTTATGGCCATTGGATGAAGATGGATGAATCTTACCCACAAGGTCAAGGCCCCATTGACAAAAAGGCCATGGTGTTGTGATTGGTTGCAGTTCCTGTGCTAGTGCATGTATCAGGTCGCCGTGAACTTGACATTTCTTGCATTTTCTGACAAAGTAGTAGGAATCCTTTTCCATAAATGGCCAATAGTATCCAGCTCGCATGATCTTCTTGGCTAGTGATGGACCACTTGAGTGAGTCCCACAAATTCCTTCATGTACCTCTTCCAAAACCTTTGTTATCTCATCCTGTTCTAGACATCGAAGGAGAGTACCATCAAGACTACATCGGTATAGGGTTTCGGCAATAATGGTATATCGAGCAATTTGGCGAATGAAGGTTTTTCGTTGGTTATTTGATTGGTTGGGAGGAAGGGTATGATCATGGAGATAGGTGTAGAACTCACCATACCATGGGGATTCGGAACCAACAAGGTGACATATCATTTCAGATTCAGGGATATCATAAGCGGGGATCCAAAGCTGTTCTACCAAGAACTCGTAGCGTGTTGAATTCTGTGGAAGATCTAGTAGAGATGCGATGGTAGCCATGGCGTCAGCAGCTCGATTCTGATCTCTTGGTATCTGCTTAAAAGTGATAGTAGTAAATGATGTCTTTAGAGTGTCCACCATTTGCTTATATGGCATGAGTTTATCATCTTTGGTCAGATATTCATCTGTTGCTTGTCGAATGACTAGTTGGGAATCGCCATATACTTGTAGTTCTTGTAATTTCCATTGTACGGCTAACCTGAGTCTTGTGATCAAGGCCTCATACTCTGCTATGTTGTTTGTGCATGGAAATGTGAGCCTGTAAGACTTCGGGATGCTGTCACCTTGAGGTGTGATAAACAAAATGCCTGCTCCTGAGCCGTGCCTAGTGTATGAACCATCAAAATATAGTTTCCATGGTTGTACTTCTGTGATCATGAATATCTCTTCATCTGGAAAATTGGAAATGAGGGGATGATCGCCTATGAGTGGTGCATCGGCCAACTGATCTGCAATGACCTGCCCTTTGATAGCTTTACGGTCCACATACTCGATGTCAAATTCACTTAGAATCATTACCCATTTGGCCAAGCGACCTGTCAATGCTGCTTTGCTGAGTAAATACTTGAGTGGATCAATCTTTGTGATGAGTTGTACCTTGTGTGTCAACAGATAGTGTCGCAATTTAGTGGCTGCTAAGATTACTGCTAGGCAAGCTCGCTCAATAGGTGTGTAATTGAGTTCATAGCCAACCAGTGTGCGAGAGATGTAGTAAACAACACACTCTTTGCCTTCTGCATTATGTTGTGCCAATAATACACCTAATGCTGTACTTGTCGCTGAGATATAAAGTAACAACGGTCTACTTGGATCTGGTGGCATCAACAATGGTGGATTCATGAGATAGTCTTTAAGCGTCTGAAATGCTTGTTGGCATCTGGCATCCCACTGAAAGCGGATGTTCTTGTGTAGCAAGTGTGTGAATGGGTGACACTTATCAACCAATTGTGCAATGAATCTTCGGATGGATTGAAGCTGCCCTTGTAATGTCCTTAGCTGACTGATATTCTTTGGAGGTGGCATGTCCATTATTGCCTTAACCTTTGCTGGATCGACCTCAATGCCTTTGCTTGAGACAATGTATCCTAGAAGCTTCCCGGAGGTCACTCCAAAGACACATTTCTTTGGGTTGAGTCGAACATGATATTGTTCCAGTCTATCAAAGATTTGATCTAAGATGTGGAGATGTCCTTCTCTAGTAAGTGATTTTGCTAGTAAGTCATCCACATAATCTTCCATCATAGTATGCATCATGTCATGGAAGATGGTGGTCATTGCTCTTTGATAGGTCGCTCCTGCATTCTTTAGACCAAAAGGCATTACATTCCAGTAGTATGTGCCCCATGGACATGTGAAGGCTGTCTTATGTTGATCTTCGGGTGCGATCTTTATCTGATTGTAGCCGGAAAAGCCATCCATGAGTGAAAGCATCTCATGTCCTACTGTTAGATCCACTATGATGTCGATATTTGGTAGGGGAAAGTCATCCTTAGGACATGCCTTATTCAGATCTCTGAAGTTAGTACAAATGCGGATGCCCCCTTTTGGTTTGCCGATAGGCACAATGTTGGAGATCCATTCTACATAATCAATTGGCCTAATGAAATCAACATCTAGGAGTTTCTTGAGTTCTGTTTTTACTAGCACTGCAATCTGGGGATGCATCTTACGAAGCTTCTGCTTGACAGGTTTGGCTCCTTCTGCTATGGTGAGGTGATGCATGACTAAATCAGGATCAAGCCCAGGCATGTCTGCATATGACCATGCAAAGTTGATCTGACGCTTCTGGAAGAACTCTATAAATTTAGGTTGTTCCTCTGGAGTGAGAAGAGATGCCAGATGTATGATATGAGGATTTGTAGGAGTCCCCACATTGTATTCTTTGGTTTCCTCGATGAGAATCGTTGATCGTTCCTGTTGTGCATTAGCAGGGAGAATGTCAAACCCTTCATCCTCAGGTGCCTCAAAGAGGTTTTCACCGTTGGATACGCTCTTTCTTTTTACTTTTGTGGGATCAAATAGTGCCACAGTGTGGTTTTCACTGGAAGATCCATGTTTCATTGTTATATTTTTGCAGCTGAAAGGTTTGGCATCCGCCCTGAAGTATGCTGCGCTATTAAGTTCAATGGCGAATCTAGCTTTGTGATCCCCGCTTGGTAGATTATCCTGTAATTCCAAAAAGTCAATGACAGCCTCATCGTTTTGGAAGAGGTCAAGACATGGAGGATTTGATTGGTTCCATTCGATGAGTTCAGGGTGGATAATGGGCATTACTTCATCGATTAGGTTAAGTGTAGGAGATGTATCAGTGAGGGTTAAGACGTTATGGTGAAGGTCGTTAATGGTACTCTCCTTGTCAGAATCAGGCGTAGGATGAGACATAGGGTCTGTGGAAGATGTTTCCAGCTCAGGTACCCAAGTGGTCTTTATCTGTGCTTCTCCGTAAACAGGGATGTATTTGCGTGGCGGAGGTGGTGATGTGTCTTCCTCATCTGAAGTGTTAAGTTGTACAGAATCAAATTCCCATTCATGTGAGTCGGTCTCTGAATCACTTTCCAGCGTCCGATTACTATACCATACTGGGATGTCGCTGGAGTTGAATACTGCAGGCGTGATTGGTTTATGTACTTTTGTCATGATTGGTGCTATAGTAATTTTGATGGGGATTAAAGGATTTGTTACTGGAAGTATTGGTAATGGTGACTTAGTGACTTCTGCTGGAACTACTGGTGCCATAGATGTTGTTGTGGGTTCGGATACAGTTGTTGCTGCGAATGGTTTTATTGATGTGATGGCTGTCGCGGATGGGATTATTGATTCGATTGGTGGGATGTTTGGCATTGGTGATGGTTGCGGTGGAGTTGTGAGCCTCGATGGGGCAGTGGGGATAGTGCTTGATGGTGCTTTGATTATGAAAGGTGTCCTCTTTGCAGTAGGTGGGCAAAATGGTTTGCTGGGTTTTCCTTTGAATCTAAGTTTAGGAAGGATCTCTTTTTCAAAGCCTAGGCCTGTATTACCTTTGGGCTTGAATTCTGGTAGTAGAGGTTCATGTCATCCTTGTTTGCAGTATCCCAAAGCACTCTGACCATCATATCCCATTCTTTGCATAATGAGGAGGCCTTTGCCATACTGTTTCGTAGGAAGTGTAACTTGTGGTTTATCAGTGGTGATGGGATCTTTATAGATCCATTCCGCTAGGTCCTCATCTTGTGTCTCTTCCTCTTGACTCTTTCCAAGGATGAATGGCGTCAAAGCACATGCTGGTATGTTTAGTGGTTGCTGGAGTAACTGCTGTGGTTTACCATGAGTTCTAGGAGAAGTGGGCATTTGTCCCACACAAAAGAGTTGACTCAAGTTGTATTCCCTAGGACCTTCCTCTGCGATCTTCATCTTAAGCTTTTCTTGCTTCGGTATAGTGGTGTTTGAACTGGAAAGAGAGGCGGGATTTATATATGATGTGGAGGAAATGGCTTCTCTATTATTAGGAACAGTAATCTCTGGTTGATGGCTGATATTATGGCAAAATGCAAAGGGATTTGCATCGCCCAGGATTGTGATCTCTACACCGTTATGTGGGAACTTGATACATTGATGGTAGGTAGATGGAACAGCTTGCATGGCATGTATCCAAGGTCTCCCTAATAATAGATTATATGGCAGAGGAAGGTCCAGAACCTGACAGATGATGGGCTTTACCACAGGGCCCACTCGGATTGGTAGTACCACAGCTCCTTTGGATGAACGCTCTGCATCATCATAGGCCTTGATGGTGATCTTCTTGCAAGGATCCACTGATTCTATTACATATCCCAATGCTATGACCAACTGTAGTGTACAAATGTTTAGGCCTACTCCATTATCTATCAAGACTCGCTTGATCCTGTGTTGGTTGATAAAGCCTTCAATGTGTAGCAAAGCATTATGAGGTTGTTGGAAAGAAGAGTTGTCACTTTCAGAAAAAGTAAGACAAGGTGATGACTTTAGATTTCCAACCATGGCTTGAAATTGGTCCGTGTTCCGGTTTGCAGGGACTGATGCCTCTTGGAGTGCTTGATCCAAGATTGTTTTATGAGAGGGTGACAGACGCAAAAGCTCCAAAATGGATATAAGTGCAAGGGTTTTGTCTAATTGTTCCACAAGATTGTACTGCTTTGGGATAGAGGTGGTGCCTTGTGGAGCTGCCTTGATGGTGACCTTGCCACGACGTGTAACAACATTGCAATTTGAGGTGGGATTTTTGAAGTTGATAGTTGCAATTTGTTCACTGGCATCATACAGGTGATTTACAGTGTAGTTATACGCAGCCTGCGTATAATCAGTGGTATCAGTGCCTCGTCTGGAAGTGGAAGGATCCCTTTGATCTTGTGATGGAAGTGGATTCTTGAACATCTGATGATCATTATTGGTTGTTTTTGGGTCATGTTCTTCAATTTCAATTTCTCCTCGGTCAATAAGATCTTGAATGAGATCTTTCAATCGGTGACAATTACTTGTCTTGTGTCCTCTTCCTTGATGGAATTCACAATGTTCAGTATCTCTCCACCATACCGGTTTGACCTGAGGCTCATAGTTGGATAGCTTAGGTAGAGTGATCAAATTCTGAGAAATGAGTTGTCACAACACTGTTTCAATGGGTTCCCCTAAGGGAGTGTATGTGCATTTTTGTTTTTGCTGACGAGGTCTTGGTTCATCATGAGACGTGATGCGACCTTGATTGGAAGGAACATTTGTGTTATTCTAAGGTGGAGGATTTTGTCCTACAAACTGAACCACAGGTTGTGCATTTTGGATAGTTCGAGCATCCAGAACCCCATCGTTGACGATATTCTTATTCTTGTTCCAGAAGTTTGGTTTATCACTATTGAAGCGCGGGCGAGGACCATCTTTTGGTTCATTAAAGATTTTGATGAGTCCTTTCTTGATGAGTGCCCTTTCACATTTTAAACCCTTGGTGATCATATCGTTAAAAGAGTATGTGTCTTTGACATCCAAGTGAAATTCCATTTCTTCGTTTAAGTTGGAAATGAAAATTTCCACTAGTTCTCATTCAGGTAACTGAAGAGAACGTCTGCTAGACATTTGACGCCATCGTTGCAGGAATACTGAGAATAGTTCACCTGGTTTTTATTTGGTATTACATAGATCAGCCATGGTGATGTCGCGTTCAATGTTATAAGAGTAATGAGATAGGAACTTCTGGATGAGTTCCTCAAATGTTCTAATGCCACCTGGTAGTCGGGAAAACCATGATGTGGTTGTTCCTCCCAAGCTTTGGGGAAAAAGGCACATTAGGTAGGTGTCTTCATATGCCACTTCAAGACAAGCGGAATGAAATTTTCAGACATGATCACGGGGATCCCCCTTTCCTCTATATTTTTTGAATTTTGGTGTTTTGAACCCGCGTGGAAAGGGTGGCATATAAAGATTCCTATCAAAAGGATAGGGACAGATGTCATTGAGTGAAAATTGGTTGGTCTTAACACCACTATGAAGTTGTTGGGCGAGATTCTTGACTTGTTGCCGCAACATCTCCATTTCATTTGGAGGAGGAGGTGGTGGGTTACCTCAAGGAATGTTATATCTGATGTGATCTCTACCTCTTTCCTCCTCATGGCGACTTTGTCTTTTTGATGCTTGTCTTAATTGGGCAAGATCAAAGTCAGAGGGGAGTTTGGCTCCTTCTTGAGCGAGTTTTAAGAAGTGAGCATCCGCATTACTCCTGAGTATTTCGTCAAATAGTCTGTTAAAGAGAGGGTTATGCTGAGCCCTTTCTATTGTTGTAGGAGTAGGAGTACTTGGGTTTTCGTCATTTGCATTTCCTCCAAGTGCTTCTTGGAATTCATTGAGATTTTCCTCTTCTTCTTCTTCTATTTCTATTTCTCGTTGCCGTGACTGTGATTGGGTTTGGGCCATTTTGTTTATGAGTCTTTGTTGAAATTGCATGAAAATGATGATGAGTTTGTGTTGAAATGAGAGATTGATGGTTGGTGAATTATGTGGTATGTAGATCTCTAGCACTTTTAAGGTAGATGTAACCAAAATTCCTTCTTCGAATTTGCTTGCTTGTTTTGATAAGATTTGATGTGATAAGGTGTAGAGAAATCTGAGATGTGTTACAGATTGAACTACCTAGTAATGAGAGGATTCACTCATGAACTAGTTTTAACCTACGTAGATGTGTCTCTTAGGATGAGCTTATCCTAGATGTAGAAACAATCTAAAAAGTGATGTGATGTGTTTGATTTCAAGCAATATCTAAAAGAGAACTTGGGACAAGAACCTCTTAATGTTTTGAGAGTTGGGACGGATTGATGATGAAGTGATTATGTATGAGTGAGATAATGGATGAAAATGTTTCCAACTTCAATAAAAACTTTGCGTTACAAATGGGACAAACTCTACCTCTTCCTTTTCGGGTGTTGGTGGTATTTCTCGAGCTATGTTGTAGGTGATACAGATGTTTGGGAAAGTTGGGATTAATCTTTCCTCCTTGATTTTTGTGATAACTCAGAGCTCTATATTGCATAAAAGCTCTACGATTCAATGATTCTGAATCAAACTCGTTTGTTTTACCTTGAAGGTATAGACGCATGCGATGTAGAAAGACTCTATGTGAGACAAAGATTTATCTATTGAGATAGAAGAAGTTCCTCCTTTTGATCAAAGCCTTTGAGCTTAATGGTCTCCTTTTCAAGTTGATATTCTGATGACACTTCTTCTTTCGCAAGATGTGAAGAATGGTCATAAAATTTGTCTCTTTGTTGTTTGCACTTTGTTTTTGGTATTTTTGTTTGTTTTTGAGAAATGTTGGATGAATACTTTGTTTTTGGGATTGATTTTTTGATTTTTCTTTGACAAGAAAACAAAGCAAGCACACAAACACAAGATTGTAGCCTCAAAGGCACAAATGAGTATGGGTCTAGATCAACCCAATCCTTGGACTTGTTTTTGACCCTTCCTTTAGATGTATTTTAAGGTGTATTTCCAAATCCTGAATTCGGCTCAATTTGCACTTGGTCTTTAAAATGAACACACTTCAAACACTTTTTATCCCTAAGGTCAAATGGCCAGTTGTGATAAATTTAGCCCACATCTTGATATTTCTTCGACTTTGGTACTACATACCTTATGAATCCCGCCTTGGCAGGTAAGGATGTGATATACTAAGTCTTGCACGAGCATAACAAATAGATGATCCCTATGATGGGGGAGTCACCACTTTTATCAAGCCACAAGTGACTTTTCAAAAAGCTATGTTTCTACACAAGGAAATATGTATGGTGAGTATCTTGGGAGCAAAACCATCTATGCTCTTGCACTAAATTATATCGCAAATATCCTCAATCAATAGAACGGGTGGGCTACTACTTAAAGGTGTTTAGTCATGTTCGATGTTTTTGGACATAAGTTCATTCTGCAGTGACTCACTTAAGAGCCTTGTAACTGGTGGTGGGGCCCATTTGTCCTTTCGGCTAGTTACACTATAGGAACAGCTATACCCAAGGCTACAGCTTTCGCTCTCACCTGATTTCTATAGCGGCTCGAAGGATTTACCGCTCGAGGTCATTCCCAAGAGTGATGTGTCTCTTGGCAGGCCTCTCTTAAAAAGATAAAATGTGAGTGTTACTAACACTTTTCTCTTGCACCTAGGACCACGAAAGCCAAGGGAGAGGATAGTGTGTGTTAGAAGTAGGACCACTCGACCAACTCTTTGCACAAGTGTGCCAAGCACGAAAAACACTTGTTCTTTTTAATCTATCATTGCAATGTGATCTAACTATTTGGAGATGTTGCTCCAACAATCATGGTGTTCTTTTTAATTTTCAAAGGCAATTGTTTGAGTAAACTAGAATTTGAAAATCCTGGTCAACTTAATGAAAAACACATTTGCCTGAAGTAAAATTGCTTTAAAAATGAGACAAGTTGATTGTGAATTTTATTTGCACCAAAAATGGAAGTGTGGATTGTGAGTTTTATCTTGATGCAAGAAATAAAATTTGCCTTGTTGATTTTAAGCACCGAAACGAAGTTTTTTTCCTAACTTGCAAAAAAAAAAAAAAAAGTTGTTTTTGTGTAAGTTTGTGGTTCTTTTTACCTTGGAACAATGAAATTCTTTTTAAGAGCCCCAAACAAATGTGTGATTCTTTTTTTAAAAGCCCAAATTTGAAATGTGAAGTTAATTTTAAACCAAAATAAAAAGTGAATTCATTTTTAAAACAAACTTCAAAAAACAAGTTAGTAAAAAATATAAATCTACTTTTTAATCTAATTTAAATCTGCACAAAAGAGAAAAATAGTTAGTAAAATCCGCCTATTTGGTGGGCTTCTACAAGCCTAATTTTTTTTTTTTTTTTTGGTTTTTTTTTTTTTTGGTTACAAGGTGATTTGTACAACGTTTTGTTACAATAGCGCTAGTTTGCATTTGAACAGAGGCACTATTTAACACAAACACACTAAAAGAAAGGGAAAGACAAAGAAGGGAAAAGCACTGAAACAGGGTGAATAGCGCCAAAATAATGTCAAACGCACCAAAATAGTGTCAAAAGCGCAACCTGTGTGACATTTTCAACATTCAAACATGTTATTGGTTTAAAAAAAAAAAAGTTGATCTTTTTGGTGTTGGATTCACGTCGGGTTCACCAAATGATGCCCTCCTAAATGGCACAAGATTAGTCTATGATCAAATAACACAAAAACACACAAAACATTAGTGTTAGTCAATCGAAAACTAATCTAAAAAGGCATACCAAAAGAGAGACTACAAGCATGCAAGCATATTTAACTATCAAAGCAAACATGATGAGGCATCTCCAAATACCTCCTAACATACTCTTAGTTCCTTCTCCCTTGTTCCTCTCCTCTCCAAGTTCCAAAATAGTGTAGCTCTCAGTAGCTTTTTGCACTATGGATGCTTATGGAGGATTGAGATTTAAAATTAAGCTTCAAATATGAAATGAAAAGCTAAATACTATGCTATTGATGCTAAAATGATAAGATGTTAGATTGCTTATGCTAAATGCTCTCTAAAAATGTCTATAGCCTAAATGCATACAAGTTTTCAAGATCTGGATTATGAAGGAATGGGCTCTATTTATAGGAAAAATGGAGCAATGGATGGCCAGGATTGAAAGGTTTAATCAAGGGTCAAGCTTGAAAGTTGGGGATCCATGTGCACAATTTGCACCAATGAAATGGTGACAAGTGTCAACATAAGATTGGGTTGAGAGAAGAGGTTGGAGGCATTAAATGCCTGAGGAGACCTCATGGTTATCTAGAAGGTAAGGGTCAAGCCTAAATTAGGATTACCCACTGGATTAGGAGTTAATGCAAGGATAAACTTTTGTGCAAATGATTAAGAGATAATCATGGTCAAAGCATTAAAGGCTTGATGAGACCCTTGGGTTGGGTAGAGGTTGAGTCAAAACAAATGTTTTAACCATGTGGGAGGGTTTGAGGTAACCATTAATGGTTTTTGAAGACTTTATGGATTAAGTGGTTGAAGGTTGAAAGCCTTCAATGGTTATCAAAGACTTTGAGCCATTTAGTGGTTGAAGGTTGGAAGCTTTCAAAGGTTATCCAAGACTTTGAGACATTTAGTGGTTGAAGGTTGAAAGCCTTTAATGGTTATCAAAGACTTTTAGGCTTTGAGAAGTGACTCCATTTTGCTTAGGAATGTGACAATATTTAGGGGATGGAATAGGTTAATTAGGAAAGGTTTAGAAGAATCTAGAAGGGGTTTAAGCATGCAAGTGGATTTTGTAGGAAAATGCAAGTGGGAGAAATTTTGGTATTTTCAATTAAAATAAAATCATTTATTTCAATTAATTGGTGTAATTTGCATTTGAATAAATATTCAAATAAATATTAATTTATTTAAATGAGAAAAATGAAGATAAAGCATAAAAATGCTTGAAGACTTTGAAGGAAACCATTAAAGGCTTGAAGACTTTAAGGAAAACCATTAAAGTCTTAAGAAGACTATAGAAGGAAGCCATCAAATTTGAAGAATTTAAAGCCATCAAGTTTGAATACTTTAAGGGAAACCATTAAAGGTTTCAAGTGGGTGAGGATAAATAGGATTTTAAATAAATAATTTATTTAAAATAGTTGTGCAACTTGCTTTTGTAGGAAAATACAAGTGGGTGGAGGATAAAGGTGATTTAAATAAATTATTTATTTAAAATAATTGTGCAACTTGCTTTTGTAAGAAAATACAAGTGGGTGGAGGATAAAGGTGATTTAAATAAATGATTTATTTATTTAAATGTGAGAGGTGGGATTTTGGGGGATTTAAATAAATATTAATTTATTTAAATGTGAGAGGTGGGATTTTGGGGGATTTAAATAAATATTAATTTATTTAAATGTGAGAGGTGGGATTTTGGGGGATTTAAATAAATATTAATTTATTTAAATGTGAGAGAAGATTTAATTAAACAAATATGATTTATTTATTTAATTAATGGTATGAATTTGGTTAAGTGAATTAAATCAAATAAATTGAATAATTTATTTAATTAATAGGAGAAGAGGGTTAAGATGAATTAATTAAATATTAATTTAATTAATTATTAATTGATGGTTAAATAATCAAATAAATACTAAGTATTCATTTAATTAAGTGGACGGATTTATGTGACTACATAAACAAATTCAATCAACATATCAATGTCAATAACCACAACCAAACATTCAAAAACAAAGGTTGCAGCATGCACCAAGCCAAATTTTGAACATGTCAAACCAATTTGATCAACATCTAGTTCGAAATCAAAACATGACATCAAACCAGAACCAACTCCTTTCTAAACAAGTTCAAATTCCAGATACAACTATTTCAAAACCTCAAAAGAAATGTGGCCTTATTGCAAGGATCTTAAGGAAATTACCAAGTGAGTTCTTTGAGGAAGATCAAGATAATACACTTATGTCTAGCAATGCCTCATCCCCCCGCAAACAAATTGACTCTCCAGTGGCATCTATCCCTACACCTTTAGAAGTTTCATAAGAACCTTCCATATTGTCCTCATCAAACAATACACCCAAGGATGAAATTATCCAAGGGCTATCCATAATTGATTGCCAAGATAATCCAATTCATGATGCACTTCCTTCTCATGTTTCAAAAATACAAGACCCAATGCAACCATGCACTTTATTGCCATTACCTATTTTAGAGGACCCCATTCGGAGTCCCTCTTTCTCATGTTCAAGCATTGATTCCTTGCCAGAATCCATCACAAATGTTCAAAGTGCATTTCCTTCATGTGAAAACATTGATCCCTTGTTAGAATCCCCCATGCATATCCAAAGTCCAACCCCATGTCAAGAGGATAATTTAGAGCATGAAGAAACGTGTCTTAAAAAAGATCAAGATCAAGATCCTGAAACCTTATCATCCCATCCAATTGTTGACCAAGACCCCATGTTCCCAAACACTCACGATGATTCCCCTACTCTTGTACATCCTATCCAAAGTCCTATTGACACTCCATTCCCTGAGCAAGATCAAGATATCCCAGTCCATCCAATCCCAAACGATCCCCTTCCATTTCATGAAAAAAATGTCCTTTCAAATTCCATTGGCATTCCACTTCCTAAGAAAGATCAAGATATCCCTTTCATCCTTTCCAATGATCCCATTAAAAGTTAAGAGAAAAACACCTTTAAAGAGGATTCCAATGATCTTCCTCCTTGTCAAGATCAAATTATTCCTTTAAATCATCCATAAGATTCTTTTGTTCCTCCATCTCCTTGTCTTATTCCATTTGCACATTGCCTTATTTTAGGGTTCTTACATCACATTAACATTTCTTCTATGTTGCACAATTGGTCTTTATCATTTGCGAGCATTGAGTCCTTCTTCTGCATCCCTCATTTTTCTCTCTTTTGAATTAGGTCTTGTCGATAGCAATCTTCAGTCATGATTTTGGTCGATCTTATCCTGTCGCATCATGGTGCATGCTCATTTATCATCATTTTGGACATCGTCAATCGTAATCGATGATAGAATTAGGGTTTTGTCCTCTTTTCAATCTTTCAATCATCTTTAGATTGTTAGTAATCATTTGCGATTATCAACTTGTCAATCTCATCATTTTGCAATGGATTCGTCATCGATCCTTGTCCTTGTCAGCCTTGTCATTTTGCAATCGATTCATCATCGATCCTTGTCCTTGTCAATCTTGTCATTTTGCGATCGATTCGTCATCGATCCTTGTCCTTTTCAATCATGTCAATTTGGATCGATTAGTCATTGCTCCTCATCAATTGGTGCCTATCAATTTGATCTCCTTGTCAATCTTGGTCAGTTTGTCATTGATTTTTGTCAACCAATCTCAATCATTTATCAACATTGGTCCTTTGTCAATCAGAATCATGAGCGAACCTACATTAATTTCTTATTGTCTTGACCTAATTCGTTGTCCTCTTATTTCTAGGGTTTTATGATTTGTTCATGTAATCCTTTTCTTCTTCTTTATGGGTTAAATAAATCTATTTATTTAGTCCTAGGTCTCTTTCATGAATTAATTAATGGATGAAAACCTACTAATTAATTCACCTAATTTCTATTTCTCCTATTTTCTTTAATTTTTCTAATATTTCCCCTAATTTCATGGGAATGGCATTTCAATCTTGTCATAATTTGTCATAATTTGTCATATGCCTTGCATAGAAATTGTCATACATTTGTCATAATATTGCCATTCTAGATTTGAATTTCCTTTCAAATCTCTTCATGCTAATCTTGTCCTCTCTCCAATTTGTTTATAAATTGGATGATTTTCTTCAATGAAGGAATCAATCAATCACATTTTCGAGTAACCTTATGCTACAAATTTCTTCTCTCAACAACTTGCTTTCCACTTGCATTTTACACTTGTAGGTGAGATCCACATCAAATTTGAAGGTGAAAGAAGAACAATGGAGCCACATGAAGGAGATATCTGCATTGGTTTGCTTTGATTTCGTTTGATTTAGAGCAGCTTTAGGTTTTGTGGTTGTCCTAATTGTTATTGCTTTGATGATTTTCAATTTCCTGATCTATAGTATGATTCAACCCCCCCCCCCTCTCATCTTATTAGCTTGGCATTTGTACTTAACATTAAGTATCAGAACTATTAATTGGTATCAGAGCTTTGGACTCTGGAAGAAAAGTTTAAAGGTACTTGAGGTAAAGATCCAAAGATGTATAAGAGGGATGCATCGAAGCTAAAAAAGTCAAGTTTCTCTACATGGCAGAAAAGGATGAATTTGCACCTATCAGGATTTGGAGAATATGTTGTATATTATCTGGAGAATGATTTCATCACACCGAGCACCTATCCATTGACAATGGAAGAGATAAAGGCAAAGCAAGAACATATTCAAGCAATGATTGAAATAACATCTGCATTGACCGACTTAGAGTTTAATGATCTAGAAGGCTGCAATGATGCAAAGGCAATGTGGGACAAGCTCATATCTATGTATGGTGGAGATGAACATGTTCAAAGAGAAAAAGTGGATAGTCTAAGAGGAAAAATTGAATCTATGAGGATGAATGAAGGTGAGAACATAACCCAGTACAGTACAAGACTAAAGGAGATTGTCAATCAAATTAAAGGAGCAGGTGGAACTATTGAAGAAAAGGATATAACAAGTAAGTTGTTATGAACCCTTCTACCAGCTTATGCAATCCGAGTCTCTGCAATCAATGAACTGAGGTCATATCCAATATGCTAGTTTCTTTAGATGCTACTATTGGTAAGCTACATGCATTTGAGTTAAGTAATTTTGATAACAGTGGGTCATCAGTAAATAAAGTTGAATCTTCATTTAGTTCTTTTCATATTGGTGAATCTAATGATTACAATGAAAGAAAGTATAGGTACTCTAAAGGAGATCACAGTGGAGCAAGTGAAATATTTCTCAAGAACATGGAAGAAGTACACAAATTGTATGAGGAAATCAGAAAGAAAGAAGAGTTTGAAGCACTATTAGCCAGAAGGTTACCGAGAGGGAAAGGTAAGTATAAAGGAAAAATACCTTTGAAATGTTTCAATTGTGATAAGATAAGACATATGGCCTCTAATTGTCCTGACAAAGACTCTACTGAAAAGAGAGATTACCGAGATGATAGACATAAAGATAATCATTACAGAGGACATCGAGACTTCAGAAGAAGAGATAGTAAGTCATGCTTAATAGCTGATGAGGAATCCAATGATGATAAATCAGATGAAACTGATACAAAGGAAGTATTTTATGTGGCTATCAAAGATGGATCAGATGAAGAAAGGTATGAAGAAAAATCCTTAATATCTCACATAAATACTAATTATTCTTGGTTCATAGATAGTGGATGCTGACATCACGTGACAGGGGATAAACACAAGTTTGTTATGTTAGAATATTATGATGGAGGCTATGTAAGATTTGGTAATGATGCACCATGTCTGATAAAAGGTAAAGGATCCATAACACTTCTTGACAATGCTAGATGCAATGATGTTTATTGGGTTGAAGGATTGAAATACAATTTGTTGAGTGTAGCACAACTAAACAATACAAGTTACTGAATAGAATTTCAGAAAGGAATTGTCAAAGTTCATGACAAGCATGGAAAGTTACCTACTACCGGGACACAAACAAAAGGTAATACATTTCATCTTGACTCAACTCGAAATAAGTGTCTGTATGAAAAGATAGATGATACCTTGTTATGGCATAAAAGGTTTTGTCATGTAAATTTTGATAATTTGATCAAAATAAGCAAGAAGCATTGAGTAAGAGGTCTACCAAGTCCTGAAAAACTTGAGAATGCTATGTGCTGAGGATGCCAAATGGGTAAAATGACAAGATCAAGCTTTACAAGTAAGTCCTACACTTCTAAGGGAATTTTAGATCTTGTGCACACTGATCTTTGTGGTCCAATGAAAGTTCAAAGTTATTATGGTGATAAATATTTCCTATTATTTGTGGATGATTATTCAAGGATGATGTCAGTTATGTTTTGAAAAGAAAAATCAGAAGCTTTTCAAATGTTTAAATGGTACAAGGCAAGAGTTAAAAATGAAACAAGAAGACAACTGAAATGTCTTAGATCATATAGAGGAGGAGAGTTCACATCTGATGAGTTCAACTTATTCTGCAATGATCATGGTATAAAAAGACAAGTATCTACACAGTGAACTCCACAACAAAATGGAATAGCTGAGAGGAGAAACAGATCTATTGTGGATTGTGCTAGAACCCTGATGATTGAAAAGAAAGTGCCACAAACATTTTAGAGAGAAGCAATAAGCACAACAGTTTACACCCTGAACCGAGTACAACTGAAGAAAGGAACTTTGAAGACACCATATGAAATCTGGTATGACAAGAAACCTAATGTAAGTAACTTCAAAATCTTTGGAAGTAGATGCTATGTTCACAAAGATGATAGAAATGGAAAGTTTGATCAGAAAAGTGAAGAAGGAACATTTCTAGGTTATTCTTCTTGAAGTAAAGCATTTAAATGTCTGATCAAATCATCTAACAAATTAGTAGAAAGTGCAAATGTGAAAATTGATGAATTTGCAGAAAGAAATGATGAAGGAAACTCTAAAGAATTAGAAGATTATGATGATTTGTCTATGTTCAATTGACAAGTCTTACCAAGAGAACTGTTGAAGGAAATGAAGATAATTTCTAGTTACTAAGATAGAACACATGTCTGATATCTAAATTTGAACCGAGGATAGTGAAAGAGGCATTTAACAATGAAGATTGGATAAATTCTATGACAGAAGAGATTGATAAAATCAAGAAGAATGACACATGGACACTGATCCCAAGACCGAAGGACAAAAATGTAACCAGTACAAAGTGGATTTTCAAAAACAAGCTGAATGAAAAAGGTGAGGTCATTCAAAATAAAGCAAGACTAGTTTGCAAAGGTTATGCCCAAGAAGAAGGAATTGACTATGGTGAGACTTTTGCACCTGTGGCTAGACTTGAAGGAGTAAGAACATTGTTGGCATATGCTGCTTACAAAAATTTCAAGGTATATCAAATGGATGTCAAATCTGCATTTCTGAATGGTATATTAGAAGAAGAAGTTTTTATTGAACAACCTGAAGGATTTGTTGAAGACAAGAAAAAAGATCAGGTATGTAAATTGAACAAAGCTTTATATGGTCTAAAACAAGCACCTAGAGCATGGTATGAAAGATTGCACTCTTATTTAATCAAGATTGGTTTTATAAGAACAAGTAAAAACAACAATATGTACATGAAGAATGATGAAAATGGAATACTGATCTCAGCCATATTTGTTGATGATATTATCTTTTGTGGAAATGACTCTCTATGCAAGAACTTTGGAAATGAAACAAGCAAAGAATTTGAGATGTCATTAATCGGTGAGATAAAGTATTTTATAGGTTTACAAATAATACAAATGAAAAATAAGAATTTCATTACTCAATCCAAGTACATAAAGGAAATCTTGAAGAAATTTGGAATGGAGGATTCAAAACCAGTAAGTACTCATATGACTACCAACTGTAAACTATCAAGGAATGATGAATCTGCATCTGTTGATGAGACACTTTACCGATCCATGATTAGAAAGCTACAATATGTTGTTCACAATAGGCCAGACATAGCACATGCAGTAGGTATAGTTGCAAGATTCTCTATAGATCTTGAGGAAACACACATGACAATAATCAAGAGAATTTTTAGATACTTGCAAGGCACTAAGGATTATGGCTTAGTATATCAAAAAAGAAATGACTTTGATTTAAAAGTTTATACTGATGTTGATTGAGCAGGCAACATTGATGACAGAAAAAGCACAAGTGGAGGAGCTTTCTTTTTAGGAGAAAGACTAGTGAGTTGGCTTAGCAAGAAACAAAGATGTGTTTCACAGTCAACAGCAAAAGCTAAATACGTTGCTGCAGCATTGAATTATACCTACATAGCATGGATCAAACAACTGTTGGAAGGTATAAATGAGAAAGTTACCCAGCCAGTAACTATATTCTATGACAATACTAGTGCCATTAACATTTCAAAGAATCCTGTTATGCACTCTAAGACAAAACACATCTCTATTAAATATCATTATCTTAGAGAAGAAGCTCAAGAGAAGAAAGTGGTGTTGGAGTATGTTAGCACAAAGGAACAAATAGCAGACATTTTTGCCAAGCCACTACCAAGGGACACTTTTGAGTATCTCAGAAGTAAGTTAGGGGTCCTACCCCTATCTTCCATTCACTGACCGAGTTCGGTGAACGCATCAATTCGATGACTCTACAGAATATCTTTCAGGAGTTGATGTTGATTTACACACTTTAGGATGTTTTCTAAAGGTGTGCAAGAAACAAATACAGGGAACAGGAATTGAAGACAAAATGCTCTGACCGAGACTAAGTTGACACATAACAGTAGGAAATCACTTCATACAAGAAGAAATTATGTTTTAGTTCTTTACTTTTTGGCATTGTTGTCAAAGGGGGAGCAGACTGAAGAAAAGAGGAGAAGACTAATGTTTGGGGGAGAAGACTAATAATAGGGGGAGAGAATTTCAACATTTCAGAATCTCATAGCAACCTGAATCATTTAGGTCAAATCAATTGGTTTTGCCATCAATGCCAAAGGGGGAGATTGTTGGCATTATAACAAACAAGGAGAGATTGTTGGCATTTCAATAAGGATATTGAGAAGGTTGTTGAAGATTATGGATATAACTGATTAAGGATGTTTACTGTCTTAATATTATTTTGTCATTGATGTTAAGAAATTGATTTTCTAATTCAGTATGATGTTGCCATATCTTAAGAAGTATGATTTGATGAGTATAAAGATGTCGGTAAAAGACACAGAAAGAATGTGATGAATAAGGGGAGGAATAAGTTATTCAATGGGCAACTATTGCCGAGTTAGACAATGATGAGATCATGATGTTTAGATTGTTTTGATATCCTACATATGTTATTGATTGTAAGGTTAATACTATACTATGTTATCGAGCAAAGAACCTAGTCGGTAAACCCTAAGGTTATCGCTATCAATTAATGAAGGCAGAATGTCTACCGAGTGAAGTTTAGTATTTACCAAGCTGCAACCGAGTAGTAATAGAATGCATTGAATGAATAAAAGCATTATTTAGTGAAGGAAGTTGATGAGTTGGAACTGATTAAATGATTGGTATGCTGTGCATGAAGTTTGTTAAAGAATCTATGGTAAAGGAAAATTGACAGGAAGATCTACAGCTCAGATTGAACCATAATACCCTAGCACAAGTTCCAAGAAATGTATGCTAGTTCCAAGGCAGGGTAAAATGTTTTCAAATCGAAGGATACATTGAACCTAGTCAAGATTGAAGATCTAATGGCTATGATTGATCATGGGATATGTGATCAAGGAGATTAAGCGGTTGGAAAATTGTTTATAAATAAGGAACTGTTGATAAACAATGTATGCGGGAAAGTGTATGCACAGGGATGCTACATAGTGATTACCGAGAATAGAAGCTTGAAGACCTATTTGAATAATAGAGTATAGAGCCCAGTAGATGGACAAGATAAGTCCTAGATTGTATTGAGCAAATAAGAACCTGCTTTAGCATTTTAGATGTAAAGTTGCAGATAGATTTTTATTACTATTATTTTGTAAAGTGACAAAAAATTTCTTAACCGAGTGGACTTAATAGTCTTATTTGTAAAACCCTCTAGCAAGGTGACATTCTAATTGAGTATTTGAAATCCTTTAACAAGGTCACTTCTAACAAGGTGAAGATCCTAACAGATTTGAGGGAAATCCCTTATCTGGGTCACATCTAGCAATGTGTTTGTAATCTTTAACAGGATTTTCTTTTAACCGAGCATACTCTAGAAAAGTATATTTCTTAGTGGGTCTGAAATCCCACAATCATTTTTCCCTATTTGGGTTTCCATGTTAAATCTGGTGTTATGAGTTTTATGATGTTTATATGCTTTTGAGTTTGCATGTTTAGCAGTTTTGGTTATATTACTGAAGTATATGTTACCGAGGTTGAATCTGTTGTTTTTATGGAAGATTAAGGTTGTATGATTCATCCCCCCCCTCTCTTCTTATTTTCTTGGCATCTGTACTTAACATTAAGTATAAGAACTATCATGTTTATGATGAAGAGGCAGAATGTTAAAAGTTGTCTCACACTACCGGAGGTGAAGATGTGTAACCGATACAAGATGCTCTACCGAGTAACAAAATAATAACACTCTACTAGCAAAGAGATATATCGGTATGTGTTTTATGGACTGACTGTGAGTTGGTGGGCCATGTCTTGACTTGTGTGATGTCATGTGGAGCAGAGGTGGAAAGTGTGTTGTGGTTGGTGAAGCCTCATCAATAGGGTTGATGAAACAGATAATCACCATTAATTAAGGAGCCACAAATCATAGGATTGCACCTGACTGATTGCGGCTCCAGGAAGAAGGAATGAAAAAGGAAGATCAGGGTGCAGTTGGCACCTGAATCAAGGTAAAGGAAATCCAATTCAGGATGTTCTCATAAAGGAAACTTCTGGAACACTTTATGTGTCATCTGATTTTATGATTGAAAATCCGATACATGATTGTCACTCTGAGAAAAAACATATATTGGATAATGAAAACTGTGTGCATGTGCAATCTTCAAGGACATGTGATTGATCCAAGATAGGTGGGATTGGATCTCATGAAGATTGTGTTGGAAAGAGAAAACCCTAACCACCCAGGTTTTTGAATTGCATTCTGGCAGGAAAACAAAGTATAAGAAATGAGAGCTCTGGACAAATGTGGTGGTTGATGCTATGAAGATTGAACAGAGAAGAGAAGGGAGAGTGAGCAAGGAGAGAACTTTGCAAGGTGTTTTGAGCAAGTTGCAGTGTGAGTGAGCAAGCAAACCAGTGAGAGGATTCAACCGGCAGTATTATAGTTTGGTAGTTGAACCTAACTGGTAGGTGTGGTAGAGCAGGCAACATCCTAGTGTGACACAATGTGTTGAGAGACTATGTTTGAAAGGGAGAGAAAGATAACAGAAAGTTATTTGATTCTAGAGTTGCAAAATTCATTTGCAACAAGAAGCCTCAATTGTATTCAAATAGTATTTCAATATACATCACCAAGTTGAAGCTTGGTGTAGAGGTTGGTACTCCTTGGGTTGGTGCCCTAAAAGTGTAGGGGTTGGTGCTCCTTGGGTTGGTGCCCAAAATGTTTGTAAGTCTATGTTTTGCCTATGAGGTTGGATTGGAGCAGTAGTCTCCAGCAACTCTTCACACTGAATTTTTTCCCATATTGGGTTTTCCTCATAAATTTGGTGTTGTGAATTTCTTGTGTGTGAATGATATCTTTTCTTTTCTCTCTTGCATTACTGGTATGACTATTTATTGGTTAAGTAAATAGTTGATTCTCTGAAGTTAGATCAGTAAGAGGAAATATTTAGGAACCACTGATTGACCCCCCTCTCAGTGGTATTTTGTGTTCAACAATATTTTGTAGCGATGAAGATGAATTTGTGACCATTAGATGAAGAAGGATTTATCTTTCCTACTAGATCAAGACCCCATTGACAAAAAGGCCAAAATGTTTCCAAATCATGAAGTTCTTGTGCTAGTGCATGAATCAAATTCCCATGGATCTGACATTGTTTGCATGTTCTAGCTATCTGAAAATAATCTCATTCCATAGTTGGCCAATAATAGCCCAAGCATATGAGTTTTTTCGAAAAGGTAAGACCACTTGAATGAGTGCCACAAATTTCATTATGGACTTCTTGTAGGGCTTCTTAGATTATTCTTGTTCGAGACATCTTAAAAGAGTACTGTCTAGACCTCATTTAAACAAGGTATCCATGACAAGAGTAAAATGGGAGGATTGGCAAATAATGTTTCTCTTTTGATTTTTTTGATAAGTCAGGAGGGAGGGTATTATCTTTCAGGTATGTATAAGTTTGATCATAATAGGAGGAATCATGCCCAACAAGGTGACATATAGTTTGGGAATCAGAACAATTATGAGCAGGGTAGAACAACTCTTCCACCAGGAATTCTTAACTCTATTTATTTTCCCGTGTCTGAAAGAGAGAAGCAAGTGTAGCCATGGCATCTGCTGCTTTGTTGTCATTCCTTGGAATCTACTAAAAAGTTATTTCTACAAAGTATTTCTTTATATCATCAACCATCTTTTTATAAGGCATTAATTTTTCGTTGTTTGTTTGATAATCATCATTAAGTTGATTGATGATGAGCTGAGAGTCTCCAAAGACTTGAAGATGTGTAATGTTCCATTCTATAGCCATTTTGATGCCTGTAACCAAAGCTTCATATTTTGTTGTATTGTTGGTGCATGGAAAGCTTAATTTGTATGCTTTTGGAATTGTATGACCTTGTGGTGTAATGAATAGAATACCTGCTCTTGATCCATGTTGTGTATATGAACCATCAAAGTATAATTGCCATGTTTTTGTTGTGACCGTTAGGATATCAGCATCAGGAAATTCAATCTACAAAGGATGATTATCTTGAAGTGGTGCCTCAGCTAGTTGGTCTGCAATGACTTGTCCCTTTATAGATTTTCTTTCGACATACTCAATATCAAACTCACTCAAGATCATGATCCATTTTGCTAGTCGTCCTATTAATGTTACCTTGCTGAGTAAATACTTCAATGGATAAATTTTAGCTATCAATTTGATGGAGTAAGATAGTAGATAGTGTCTTAATTTTTGAGAAACAAAAACTACCGCTAAGAATGTTGTTTCTATTGGTGAATAGTTGATCTTGTATCCTACTAATGTTATGCTGATGTAGTAGATGGCTCGTTCATTTTCTTCATTATTTTGTTGTGTGAGCAGAGCCCCTAATGATACTTCAGTGGTTGATACATAGAGTAACAATGGCTTTCCTAGAATTGGTGACATTAGGATAGGTGGTTGCATGAGATATACCTTGATCTTGTTGAATGCATCCTCACATTGATGGTCCCACTTGAAATAAAAATTTATGTGTAATAGATGAATAAATGGTTGACATTTATTTGCCAGTTGAGAAACAAATCTTCTGATTGACTGGAGTCTACCTTGGAGTAATCTAAGTTGACTTATATTCTTGGGAGATGCCATCTCCATGATTTCCTTGACCTTAGCTAGATCTACTTCGATACCTCTCGCTGAAACAATGTATCCCAATATCTTGCCTGAAGTGACACCAAAGGCACATTTCTTAGGATTGAGTCGTAGCTTATACTGTTCTAACCTGTAAAAGATATTTTCGAGTATTCCTATATGGTCTTATCTATTGTATGATTTTGCAAAGATGTCATCCACATAATCTTCCATGAATGTATGCATCATGTCATGGAATATTGTTGTCATAGCTCTCTAATATGTAGCACCTGCATTCTTTAGTCCAAAAGGCATGACATTCCAATAGAAAGTACCCCATGGGCATGTGAAAGTTGTCTTTTCTTGATCTTCAAGTGCTATTTTAATCTGATTGTATCCGGAGAAACCATCCATTAGAGAGAACTTAGAGTGTCCAAGAGTTAAATCTACAATGATGTCAATGTTAGGCAAAGGAAAGTCATCCTTTGGGCATGCATTATTAATATCTTTGAAGCCTGTGCATATTCTGATAGTTTTATCTAGTTTGGAAAGAGGAATAATGTTGGATACCCATTGAGGATATGCTACAAGTCTGATGAATCCGACATCCAATAATTTCTTTATTTTTGCTTTGACTAGAAGAGCAATATGCAGATGCATTTCCCTTAATTTTTGTTTAACTGGTTTTGATCCTAGACTGACATTTAAGTGATGCATAATAAGCTTTGGATCTAATCCTGGCATGTCTGCATATGACCAAGTGAAATTGATTTGCCTTCGTTTGAAGAATTCCATATATTGTTGCATTTCTTCTTCTGACAGAGAAGTTGTTGGATATAGGATCTTTGGTTGCTTTGTTGTCCAAATGTTAAATGCCTCTATTGGTTCGATCAAAATGAATGATCTTTCTTGATAGTGTGTAGGTAAAGTGTCAAATCTCCCATCTTTCGGTGCCTTGAGGAGGTTTTCACCGTTAGATGCATCCTTTCTTTTTACTTTTTCCTGATCTAATGTTACCAAGAAATGGTTTTCAGCATTAGACCTGATATTATTTTCTTTATTTTCCTTTTCGTGACTATGAGATTTGGCACCCACTTGACTAGAAGATGTGTTGCTGAAATTCCTAGTGAAATTTGTTGTGGGTTTGATTGCATTAAAATATATAGATATGGCGTGGTCATTTGGAAAGGTATCAATAACAATATGTCCTTCATTTTCCCAATCAATAAGTTCAGGGTTGATTAGAGGTAGGGGGTCATTAGTTTGAGATGTTTCGAGAGTATCAAGGGTCATGATGGATGTATCAAAATTTTTGATATGTATGTTGATGTCTAGAACGGTACTCTCATCAGAATGACCTTGCACAAGAAGCTCCTGATCGTCCTCGATTAAGTCCAAGTCAGCCAAATGTGATTCTAATTCAAGTGAACTAGTTCCTAACATTTTCCCTGCATACGTGTGAACTACATCGACTCCTACATCTTCTTCAAAGAAATTTTCTTCAGCTGATTCTTTAGAGTGATAGGAATCCTATTCCCATTCATTAGAATTTGTATCACTTGTAGCTTGCAATCTACAGATTTGTTCATATAGTGTTTTATTTGTTTCTTCAGCTTTTGTTGCTATATCTTTTCTTCTTTCATATTCAACCTCTTCAAGACTGAGATTGAGTTTTGTCAACCTTGCTATGAGTTCTCCTTGATTAGTACTAGGTTCATGCTTGTTTTGATTGAGATTTAAGATTCCTTGGAAGGTGCTTTTAGTTTGTTTTTCCTATTGATTTGAAGCTTGCTTGTTTTCCCATTTCATGTTTGCTTGTGCTTGTTGCTTAGCTGATGTTTCTTCTCTTTCAATTTCCGTTTGTTCTTTTCTATTTTCATATTCTTGTTATTGTTGGCTAAAAGATAGGTCTTTTGGTAAAGTAACTTGTTCATATCCTAAGCCTATTTTGTCTGTAGCCTGTTGAGTATGAGGTTCGATAGGTTCTGATATACCTTCTTTTCTTTTCCCTATAGGACCTGTTCTAGTATATCCCATTTTTCTAAGAATGTTGAATCTTTTTCCATACTTTTCTATAGGTATGCGAACATTGTTGATCTTTTGTTGAACTTCTTCGTCCTTGTATAGCCATTGTAGTACACCTTTGTCTTTTTTTTTCCTCTGGTAAGGTCCCGACACTAACAAATGCTCCATCAAATATCACAAGATGTTTCATAATTGGTTGTTGATCAGAGTTTGATGGTTTTCCAAAGGATTTAGGAGAAAGTGGTAATTGTGATATTGAATATTCTCTATTCCCTTGATCTCTTAGCTGCATTTATTTTTCCATACTTGACAAAATTGAGGCAAATGATTTTTCTTTAGATTGTGTGTTCAAAGATGATGCCTCCCTATTACGAGGAACAATGACTTCTTGAGCTGGTTTGGATTACTACAATATTGAAATGGATTTGAATCTGCCGAGATCGTGATTTCTTACCCATTGTAGGTAAACTTTAGGCATTGATGATATGTTGATGGCACAACTTGTATGTCATGTATCCAGGGTCTTCTCAAGAGTATGTTGTATGATAAGTCCAAATCTATAACTTGGCATATTGTGTCTTTCCGTAAAGGTCCTACTTTGATGGGTAACATCATATTTCCTTTAGAGGAACATTCTTCTTCATCATAGGCTTTAATAGTGATCTTTTTTCAGGGATCAACTGCTTCTTCTGAATAACCTAGAGCACGAACTAGACTCAAAGAGAAAATGTTTAAGCCAACTCCTCTATCTATTAGGACACGCTTAACTTGTGTCTTATGAATGATTAATTTTATATGCAAGGGAGAATTATGGGGATGTTGCAAGGACATGCCATCTTCTTCGGTAAATGATAAGTAGTGAGGGGTTGTGAGGTGTCCCATCATGGTTTGGAATTGATCTATATCCAGATATTTAGATACTGTTGTATCTACCAATGCTCGTTCAATAATTTCTTTGTGTGCAGGTGAAAGCTTTAAAAGTTCTAAGATGGATATTTGGGTGGGCATTTTCTACAATTGCTCCACTAGATTATATTATTTTGTAGTGGATGATGTGTTTTTTATAGGACCCGACAAAAAAACTTTAGCTTTGCTTCTTGTTATAGCATGAGTAGGTTCTTGATTTTTCTTTTCTTTAACTACAATCACATTTACCACATTATCATATGTATGAGCGTAGTTCACCTTCGCTTTACCCGTACCATTATTTGTTGTTGATGATTCACCCTTCTCATAGTTTGAAAGCAGAGTTTTAAAATTTGTATGAGATTCATTTGTTGTATGTCCATCCATAGTTATTACTCCATTATCGATCAAATCTTTGATGACATGTTTCAACTGCTGACAATTATCTGTGTGTTGTCCCTTGTTTCGATGGAAATCGCAATAATGCTTATCATTCCACCAAGGGGGTTTTACTTAAGGTTCGTAGTTCCTTTCTTCTGGTAAAGTGATCAATTTGTTTGTGAGAAGTGTCTTTAGTGCTGACCCAAGGGGTTCACCGATGTTTGTAAATTGCCTTCGAAAGAAATTTTTGATAGTTACTTTTTGGTGATGATTGTTTTGTTGATCCACGACTGAGTGATGGGATAAATAAAAAACTGATTGTTTTGATTTCACATTGTTTCTATCCACTATTCCATCATTGAAGACATTAAGATTTCTATTCCAAAAATTTGGCTTATTATTATGATTGTTGTTATTGTTGGTAGGAGGGTGAACTCCTTCTTTGTATATTTTCAACTCACCCTTCTTTATCATGGCTTCCTCCATTCTGATTCCATTATCAATCATCTTTCTTAAACTTTGATTTCCTTGCATTTTTAGATGATAACTCATTTGATCATTTAGGTTGTTGATGAATATGTCCATTTTTTCATACTCTAGCACTGTACAAGGATATCGTGAAGCTAACCATCTCCATCGTTGTAAAAATGTCATGAAAAGTTCTCCACTCTTTTTTTTAGCATTGTTACTTCATGTTGTATATTGTAAGAGTATTTTGAAAAAAACTTATCCACCAACTCTGAGAATGATCTAATCCTAGGTGTAAGTTTGGAGAACCATTCCATAGCTAGTCTAGTTAAGATTTTCAGAAATTATCTCATCCTCATGTGCAAAATCCATACTCATTGTGTAAAATTATTGTATATGATCTTGAGGGTCAATGCTTCCATCATATTTTTTGTATCTAGGAGTTTCACAACCTATAGGAAATGGTATCATGTTTAGATTTTTGTTGAATGGATAAGGACAGATTTCTTGAAGTGAGTATCTTCTAACATTTCTTGTCCACATATCTTGAATTTGTGTTTGCAATATTTGTATTTGTTGTGTGAGAGTTGTGATATGATTATCACCATGATTTGTTCTTGCATAACCATGATTTTGTATTCTAGGAGGATCTTGGTCTCTTCTTGTATCATCTCTACTCCTTCTTGTATCTTCATTGGATTGAACGTTATTTAGAATTCCTACGTCATCCCTTTTGGGAATGTAAATTTCCTCATTGGTTATGGTGTTACTAGGAATTGACATGTCATTCATTTTGAGACCAAAAATATCCTCATATTATTCATTATTAGGGGGAGGGTCACTTTTCTTTTGTGTCAATTTGTTCACATAAAAATATTGGGGGAGTGGAGCACTAGATTTTGCTAACATTAGGAAATATTTTTCTTTTTCTCCCTCCAATAATTTCTGCATAAATTAATTGAATTGAGGATCTCTTTTGATGTCTCTGACATGTTGTTCTATTATTTCTTCTTCAACTTGTATTTCATCTTCATGTTCCATGGTTCTATAATCTTCAGTTATTTCAAATGTTTCTATTTCCATCTCTGTGATATTTCATCTCTGAGCCCTGGTTAAAATGGGCATACACGTGTGTTAGATATTGCGCTAGGATTCGACTGCACAAAAGTAGTTTTGATAAGTGATCAACTGTCAATGTAAATGAGATAGAGTGATATGACATGAAAAGATGATTCAAGTGTTTAAAATTTTGAAAGTTTTTCGATCTTCAGTTTTGGAGTGCAATGATGATGATTTTTATAAAAACCCAGTCCAATAGGAATAATATATCCTACGATGTGTGACAAGATTATCTTGACCAAGCATTGTAGTTTCGTGATAGAGGATGATAGATCCTGGTGAGAAACTATGTTTTTGAGTGATTAGTTTATCAAAGAGGGTGATGATGCACTTTGAGATGTTAGATCTTGAACATGTTGAATGGGAATATTTGAAAATCTTGAGGTGTCTATTTCTAGAGTCTGATTTGACAAATGATAACTTGACCAAGTGAACAAAGGAGACAATCCAAGCACAAAATGACAGATAACGGGTGTTTATGCTCACTGTAAATTGACCAAGAAAATATGATAGATCTGAAAAAGACATGCAAGAAGATAGTTCTGGACTGATAGAGACATAAATTTGTACGACAAATTATACAACCTCGAATGACAATTTAGACAGGCTCATATGACAAACCAGAAATTTTGCACGACAAAAGACATAAACTCGTACAAGATTTCTCATAGAACTAGATAACAAATGATGACACAAAATTCTCTGCTAACTTGGCTCGTATGACAATTCTCACTAGACCAGACGACAAAAGATAACACATTTTTTTCTGCTAAACTGGCTCGTACGACAATTCTCATTGGACTAGATGATAAACTAGATGCCTCCTTTGACAAACTAATAAGATCATATGATAGAGGAAAGAACAGAGACAAAAACTTTGTTTGGACAAATTTTTGATCAATGAAGTTTGATGTTTTGCTTCTTTTTTCCAGTTTCTTAGATGTCTGATTTTCTATTTTAAGAACAAAGACACGGAAAACATGTGATATGCTAAGTGACCTCAAGAACATTATGCTACCTAAAGAAGCTGGCTAAAAGAGAAAAACTTTTCTTGCAAACTTAGGTACACACTCAATAGCTAATCAAAAAACAGTCACTGAGTCTCATGCAATGGATTCTCAATGTCATATTAGATGACTCCAAATGCTAATGGGGGCACGATATGGAAAGTGTCTTAGGAGAGTTACTATCTCTCTTGCACAAAGATTATCCCCCTTTTGGAGGTGAATCGGGTAGCTTCTAATTTAATTGGAACTAGTAAGGGATTCATTTGGTGCGTCGGGGTATAAAGTCAATTAAGAGGTCTCCCAGCCTTGAAAACCAAGGTTTGATATACTCAAAGGTATGGAGGAGAGCTATTCCTGAGCACTGTCATTGACTTAATTTTCATGAAATCAAATTTATTTTATTGTGGGTTGGAGTACTTGGAGTTATCCGTTCCCACTTGGGGCATTCCCCTCTCACCGCCCTTAATGGCTTTGGCCTTATAGGCTCCTCGAGAGGGTAGGCCCACTAAAGATATGCACTAATGAAAGAAAAGGATGAGTCTGGCTTTTTGATCACCTAAGAAAGGTGAGAGCATACTTGCCTATCATCAAAACACATAATACATTATTGTTCATTTCCATTAGCAAAAACAAGTGTGCCTAGAAAATCTAAAGAAGACATAAAGTTTGGTCGAGTCCTCCTAGGCAACCTGCAAGATAGATACATTAGGAGTCATGATGTTTGGATGAAATGAAGCTTTGACAAGTGTAATCTCTGACAATCATCCTACAAAAACTAGTTAGGTTGCCGAAAAACTCACAAACAGACTAGGGTTAGCATTAGTAATAGTCAAATTGAAGCATGAGAACCCTAAAATGCAATCTTCTTTGAAAACACATAAACAAAATTTTGTATGACAATTCTAACCTGATTGTATGATAATTCTCTCTACTTGTACGAGGACACAAAGGAACTCATACAGGGCAAAAAGGGAACTTGTATGAAATTATAAATCAAACCCGACCTGAAACTTGCTAAATTGGAAGTTTGATGATGCTAAGAGGCCAAAAATGAGCTTTCCGACCCCACGATGGGTGCCAAAATGTTGTTCCTATGAAGTGTGATACCTGCAGCTACAACACAAACACTCAATAGATCATTACAAGCATGGTTCACAAATAATAAGCAAACAAAGATGAACCATGACAAAGCGACGTATCATCTCCTAAGAGATGCAAGTATGGATTTTCTCTTAGATCTGGATAAGCCATCCCAGTGACTTGACTAATTAAGATAATGATATGCTATATTGTCCAAGAGACTAATTAAGATAATGATATGCATGATTAAGCTATGATGATGATGTGATTAAGCTAGAAAAGAGATTGATTAAGCTACGTGATTCAACAATTATGCTAGAAAATGATCAAATTAAGCTAAATCTAAGATGCAATTGCCTATAAAAATAATGCTCAATTGATATGCCTATAGTAACAATGCCTTAATTGATAATGAGATCAGATCTTCCTATAATAACAATGCATAAGATGAAATGAGATGGAATCCTTATTCCTCCAAAATGGGGGATATTTATAGGATTTCCAAGGCCAGGGGTGAGGTGGCAGGAATCAACGGTCAAGATTGAGTTTGAAGATATCAAGGGTGAAATTGGAGGAGGTTGGAGGAAGGGACACTTGTCATCTCTATGGTGACAAGTGTCAAGGAGCTTTGCTCGTAGAAGGGCAAGTGTCCAAGAGAGGAGACATGTGGCCAAAGTTCCATGTGTCTCAAGAAGAAAATATCCACACCATAGGAGGTTAGGATAAGGAAGTTAGAATGTGCAAGTTAGGATAGGGTTAGTTACACCCAAGGTTAGGTGTAATAGGTTAGGTTAGAGGGATGGTTAGGTTAGGTGGTTAGAAGTTAGGAGGCATGTGGGTAATTTGAATTTAAAAATTCAAATAATAGGAAAAGACTAATTAATTCTCAACAACTCATAAATTGATTTGTTTTAATTAATTAGAGGATTAAAATAATTGATTGAAGTGGGGGGAGAAGATTAATTAATTTGAATTAATTAATCAAAGGGGACTATGGAATGAACTTAATGAATAAATCCTTAGATTTATTAATAAGTAGATGAAAGGGAGAATTTAATCAAATTTCCTAATGAATTAAATTCAATTAGGAAGGGGGATTAATTAAATAATTTCTTATTTAATTGATTATCTTCAGACCATTTTTAGGTGTATACAGGCTAGATTAGTACTTGATTCAGTAGGGTTTGAGAAAGGGAAATGCTTAGAGAAACCTTTATGTCAAGGATTATGGAGATCACATGATCATAGTTGTGGTGTATGTAGATGACATCATATTTGGAGGCAACAAGGAAATTTTATAAAAATAGTTTGCCAGTTAGATGCAGTCAGAGTTTGAGATGTCAATGATTGGGGAGTTGTCATATTTTATTGGTTTGCAAATATCACAACAGAATAAGGGCATATTCATTTCTCAAACCAAGTATTCTAAAGAAATGTTGAAGAAATTTCATATGGAAGACAACAAACTATTTAGTACCCCATGGTGATAGGATGCAAGTTGAGAAAATATGTTGAGTCACCTAGTGTTGATCAGACCTTGAATAGATCCATGATTGGTAGTTTTCTATACCTAAAAACTTCAAGGCCAGATATTGTGCAAGCAGTGTGCATGGTAGCAAGATTTCAAGCTACTCCAAAGCAATCACATGTAAATGTTGTTAGAAGAATCTTTAAATATCTACAGGACACACTTAGTTATGGCTTGTGGTATCCAAAGAAAGGAGATTTCACTTTGCAAGCATATACTAATGTTGATTGGGTAGGATGCATAGATGAGAGGAAGAGCACCAGTGGTGGAACATTCTTTCTTGGTGATAGGTTGGTTTCATGGCACAACAAGAAGCAAGATTCTATCTCCCTATCCACAGCTAAAGCAGAGTATATAGTTGTTGCCACATGTTGGTCTCAAGTCCTATGGATGAAACATACCTTAAAGGACATTTAGGTAGATTTTTTGGATCCTATTCCCATCATGTATGACAACTCAAGTGAAATCAACATATCCAAGAACCCTGTTATGCACTCAAGGACAAAACACATAGCAATTAAGTATCATTTTCTAAGGGAGAAGGTTGCAGAGAAAGAGGTAAAAGTTGAATATGTTCCCACAAGTGAGTAGGTTGCTGACATCTTCACTAAGCCACTACTAAAATATAGTTATGAATTTGTGAGACAAAAATTGGGTGTTGTTCCACTTTCATTCAACACTTAAATCATTTTTATGAAGTCTCTGGTTTAGGGGGAGTATATTGTCCTACACTTCTTGTCCTTTAACCTCATGTTTTTCTAAGGGGGAGTTCTACAATTTTTGTAAGCAGTACTGATGTTACTTTTTTATATTGTAATATTTTTTCATCAAGTGGAATCTACAAGATAAGAGTGATGAAAAGTTATTCATGCTTCTATCAACAGTCACATGACAGTGCATGAGTGATGAGAGTGATGAAAAGTTGTAGGTCTCTTTGACATTGTTGTAAAAGGGGGAGGAAGAGAAGCTTGCATGTGTTGAAATCAATACCAAGGGGGAGATTGTTTGCATTGATATTGTTGGGATTATTGTCATTGATGTCAATAAAATACAGATAAGCAGAGGTTGCAGGTTGTAGAGTGATAAGAGTTGTACAATGATCAGGGTTGTGAAGATATCAAAGGTTAGACAAAATGCAGATGTGTCGTGACAAAAAATTGCAAGTTCCAGTCATCACTATGTTCCATCCATTTTGTGCCTCTTTTATTTCCCTTTATGCTTAGGGTTTAGGGTTTATGCTTTTTAATTAAGTTCTTCACAAAAACCTTTAAACCCTTAAAACTGTTATGTTTCTGCGTTACCTTTTTTTTCCACTTAACTCCAAGGGTCATCAATCCTCATATGGGGCCATGTTCCCCTTGTCATTTTTCTCCTAGTATTTAATATTTTTGTTAGGCCCATGTTATTTTCCTAAAGCCCAGTGTGTTAGTCTCAATTTCTGATTACTTTGTTTTCTCTCTAAAATCCTTTGCCTCTGTTCACAAAAAGAAGAGAACAATAAGAATAGGAAACAAGACAACAATTGAAAAGGTTTACAAGGAAACCTCCTAAACTTCAATCTTATCAAATCTTAGGTAGGTATACCTACTTGTGACTACCTTCTCATAATTTAGTAAATGGATTATAGAAAACCAATGCAAATTTCTCAAAACCTTCTCACTTTAGCGCAACCAAACATAAATGAAAGATTTATTTTCATTATAAATGATCACAAAGAAAGTCACAAACACTAGAAAATTAAACTAGTGCCTTACCTAGGCCTCAGAGTCATCAAAATAAAGTTAAAATTTGACAATAGAGTTCACATACATATCACCGCTTTGATCTACTGAATCTATATATGTCTGACACATATAAACTCTCAACATATGCTAGACATAGTCATCAAATTCATGTGAATTTAATGATTATCAATGAAGATGAATTAAGTATATTTAATTCTCCTCCTTGAGTAAAAGACCTGAAAAATTCCCATCATTTTCCTTCTAAATCATTTAACTAAACAATCCTTGATCATCTAATCAAAATGATAACCAGTACACAAACACAAAGACAACATAGATCTGGGCTCAAAATATTCTGATTGTATATTACTATTTTCTCATCAAAATTTTACATAGATGTAAATATGATTCAAGATGCCAAAATAAAAGCCTTCATGTATTTTTCTAGAGCTTCGATATAAGATGTTTATGATCCCCTTTCTAGGTAGTCCTGGTATCGATTTATAAAAATTGGATGCAACAAGCTTCAGACTTCCCTAGAAGAATATTCTTATCCTAACCATAATTCCCCCCAAAAGTTACATTGATTACAATTGAAATAGGAGAATAAATAATTAGTTATCCAGCTGGACAATGGCCAACTGACTTCTCAATATTTGCAGATCAGGTGCCAGGTGTCTTTAATTCTTCAAAAATTCCACTTACCCAAAAAATATATGTTATAAGAACTAACCACTTCAGGTTGCCTGTGAACTGTCACATGCTGGAATTGGTAGCATCTTCCTGTGCTTCTATCTCTTTCACAACATATTTTATTTCCCATACCTTGAATGTATCATCATCAGGCCAAGAGAAACTAATAATTTTTTTCTTGAACTTGTTCAAACTTTTCCATGTTTCCCTTAACTGTTTAACTTCCTTCTCCAAAAAGCCAAAATGTGATTTTATTTTCTCAATCTCTTTAATAGTCTGAATAAATAAGGAAGTATCATCTATATTTATAATGTTATTTATTCTCTGAGACAACCTATGGCCTATCTCCCCAAGCCATACTTCTTTATCTTTCAGTTTACTGATACTTACAAAACCTTTAGGAAACAATTCAAATTTTTGATTTGCATACTCTTTTCGGTACAAGTTTGCCCTCCTTTCTATCTTAACTCTTTCCACTGCAAACCTAGAAAAACCTTTTACTAATTCACAAGTAGGTTTGATAGTGATATAAACACCTACTTCTTCCTAGGATAAAGAATATATGGACTCTAAATGCACTTCTCGTGCAATCCACTTATCCAAAATTGGCTCCAGAATAGCCTTATCTTCTTTCAAAGAACCCAAAGTAGTCAATATTATTTTCATGTTTATATAAATAATTTCTCCTCCAACAATATCAACAAATTTCAAAATGGTACCCCTGATCTTCTCCTCATATTTGTGTGCAAAAATTGCTTGACCCTGCTTCAATTTTTCCATCTCATCTTGAATTCTCTTAGCTAATTGGAAACCATGAGTCATAGGGGAAGGAGGGAATTCAACAATAGGACTCAAAGGAGGGGGTCTAGCAGGAAAAGAAGTAATCATTAGTTGGGAAGACTCACCCTTTTGATACTATCCTTTCAATTTACCCTTTAGGTCTGTAATGATGTTATCTTTAGAAGCTATCTCAAGTTTTGCTGCATTGTAGGCCTTGAGGACTACCTCTAGTTTTGCTTGGAGGCCAACTTTCTCTTTTGCTTCCTTTTCAGCCACTGCCACTCCAAATTTAGTAGACTTTAAGGTTGTGCCAGCAGCTTTAACTACCCCTGTATCTTTGACTCACTTTACAATCATGCCCCTTGAGTAGTCAGATCCTGAGGATTCTTCCCTTCTTTTGTTCTCTTCTCTTTTAAGTGACTACATTACTAGGGCTGCATGGTCATCACTATAAGTTATTCCCTCTAAGGGTTTGGTTTCTTTCCTTACTGCATGAAAAATTATTGCATCAACTATGTCCCATTCTAGGAGAATAAACAATCCAACACTTACAATCAATTTTCTCCCTTCCTCAGCGGTAATTGCTTCAAACTCCTTTAGGATCTCCTTCTTTATTTCTGCTTCAATAGCAGATGTATCTTTATGGGATTGTTCAACTTTCCTCTTTTCACATATTTCCTTAAATTTCCCCATATTCTTTCTTGAAACAAATTGCAAAAAGGCTCTTGACTTTACAAAATTGTCATCGACCAAATATTATTCACTAGCCTGCTTAATGACAAGATCCAACTCCCTGCCTACAAATTATTCAGTAGTCAGGTCCATTTTACCAACTGCTCACTCTTCTGGAATTCATTCTTGGAATTCTCCATAACCAAATGAAATCTCCCCCAGGCTTCCTATTTGCATTAATTTCTCAGCAACAACCTGCTCATCACCTATATGTAATGGGGATTGAGAAGTTGAATACAAAGATTTACTTGGTTGGGCCTCTTTGTCCAACCTCTACCTTTTTAGGGCGGCTTGTGACTCATGAGCATCCTCCATTGGCCTTTTCCCTTTGATGTGGAAGGTTCATCCCCTTTAGGCATCTCTATATTGTATCCCAAATTACTGTACATAACGTACTCTTTAGGGGGGAACAATTTTAGCAAACATGGGCTTGGTCAAGATGAGCTTGGCCTTCTCTACCTCCATGACTGTATCCTTTTTCTCATTCAAAGTTTTCATGGCATCCTCAAAATTATTTATCAAAACTTTAATCTTTTCCTCAAATGGGTGAAAACTTTTAAATGGATCATAATTCTTATCAAAATGTTGAACAAAATCAATAGTTTTCTTGAATACTAACCACTCTCCCTTTCTCACCTTTTGCTTTGCCAAGTTAAATTCATTCCTTATTAGATCTTCAAGGAAGTGTAATTGATGCACTTTGGCCCCACACCTGACATTCTTCTTGATCACACCATTAAAGAAGTCTTCAGGAACAACAAACCTGGCCACTATTGTTGGTAATCGGTATGGCTGGAGGAACTTCTCAAAATGTAACCAACCCCCTTTGGTAATAACAAACTAATGTGCCATGGTGACAGTTGGAAAAATTGTCCCTCTTCCTTTATTTGTTAGTTCTGCTTCTTGCAAACTTGCAATCTGTCTTATAATTTCAGCAATACCAATCTTCAAGGGGACCTGATAGGGGAGCAAGTATGGGGTTCCCTTGAAGCCATATACTCCATAGACAGTAGAAACAAGATATAAAATTATGTCACCCCAATTGTGTACAATTTAAATATCCTCTGCAAACTCCTTGGGTCTAATGAATTTAAGGAAAACCTTTGGGATCCTAGGGTTCTCTTGACATAAAATAATTCTAAGCCTAGATGGAAAACATCTATCAAACTTTAGATAATTGGCATCTTCCTTGTCCCAAGATAGATTTGCACTCCACAATTGGACTGGCATGCCTTCCCCATCCTTTTCTCTTAATAGGTCCATATCTTTTGCAAAATACTCTGCACCTTTAAACAAAAACATATGCATTAACATGGAATACCACCCAAAAGGTCTATCCACCTTGGCATTATTGATCCCAATTAAACCCTCATAGATGACATTTGCAAGATAGGGGGAAAAGTCATATGCTACTGCTATGGATGGGTTCAGAATTTGTGCCATCATAATCATGTAATGAGTGGGCATGGCATTCTCTACATCTTCTCCAAAGATTTGACACAAAGACCAATATATACCCTTAGCCCTCAAGGTGAAGAAATTCATAGGGAAAGGTTTTGTTGTACCAGGGCCTACCAGTGTTAGTCCTCCTATCTTTGCAAAAAATTTCCTCAATGGCCCACTCCTAAGATGATCCTTCTGGGCATCATAAACCTTTCTCAACATTTCAAAATCAATGGGCTCTAAATAACTTGAGGCTTCATTTAACCAGAATACATTCTTAAGTTCATCAGTTGTAATTTCAATTATGGGTCCTCCACTTATATTCCTCATAATCCTGGTGATGGGGTCATAGCTCTTTACAATCTAAGTCAATAAATCAACATCCATGAAAACCCCAGGGACCACCAATTTCCCAACATCTATTTCCCATATATTATTTGTAGGAGCAGGTGCATTCCATTGACCAAACCCTACTCTGAACAAATCTAGACCTTCCATGCATATCTGGGGATCTCTTAGCCAACATCCCTTATCATATAAACCATCACCAATCCATAGGTGGGGAGACTTAGGCACAAGTTCCTTTATCTTGGTGGCACTATTCATGGATTGAACCAATTATTCTAGAAAATCATCACAAAGAGCTTTCTCCTAATAGTCTATCTTTCCCTTAAATTCTCTTTGCGGTGCCATTTTAACAATCTAAGGTTAACCTTACTTCAAATTTGCTATTCAAACAACCATTCAAAACTCTTAGCACCAAACAATATCAACACAAACAAAAATTGCAAACCACAGTCACAGAGAAACTTACTTGTTGCCTGAGAATTCATAGAAACTGTGCACCTTGTCTCTGCTAATATTCTTGAATGTCATTTGCAATTAAAGTCTCAAAACAATGTTTTATGAAGGCACCCCTCTAGAAAATGATCATTAATTACCATCAATGGAGACACACATTTTGTAATTAATCCATTTACATTTCAAATTTTTCTCTCCAATGGACCAAACAGATGTTTTCAGCATGCATTTCCTCTTAGTCGTTGATCCGTGAAGAATAAAACTTGAGAAAATTTCTATCACGATTGAGTGACAACCACTAGATCACACACAATTAACACACCTTTTAATCACTTAAGACTTTGAAGAGTGCCCACCATTTAGTCACTTGCTTGCCCTTTGTTGCTAATCCGTGAATGATAAAGGACTAGCATCTCCCTGTTGTGGTATAGCGACAACCGTTGATTTCCCCTAAACCTTTCAACCATTTAAAACATCTGGGCCACTCACATTGGCTAAACCCACCATTTAGTCGCTAGTCCATGAAGAGTAAAACCCTAGCAACGCTTCATCGTGGTCTATCAACAACCGTTAGATCGTATCATTCCTACTTAATCTTTAAGGTCCTTTTTCACTTACCCACCACTGCTAACTGCTAACACTTAACCACCACTGTTGATGCTCTGACTGACCCTGCTACTAGTGGCTTGTCACTGAGTCACGATGAGTATTCAACGCATGACTTCCTATTGTGGTAACACGACAACTATAGGATCAAACAAGACTCACCTGACCATTAAGTACCTGATGCATATATCAAGAAACATACTTAGGACAATAGAAAAATATAAAGCGTTTCAATTTAATAAAGCCCACCTAAACCTAAAACTCAAATGGCCCCTTTTAATGACATGGTGACCCTTTTGGTTAAGTGAAAAAAAGAAACGATTAAAAAGGCCTTTCTTTAGGACAAAAGAGATAAAGGTTTATTTACCAAATTATTTTGAAATTATTAAACCCTAAACCCTTTGAAACCATTGATTTGCAGACTTAGGACATCAGAAAGACTGGAAAATTAGGATAGCAGGAAAAGGGTAACACCATCAAAAATACTGATAACAATGGCTTTGACTGGGGATGGTTGAATGTGAGATCAATGCAAGAACTTAGCAAAACTCTGGAACATAGACCAAAACAAAACCCTAATCAAAGTAAACCCAATATACACAAATTTACAACTACTGTGCATGGACACAATGAGTCATGAGAAGTAATATTTCAGGAATTGTCCATGCACTGGGAATTCTTGTAACTCACCATTTTTTTTTGTAGAAAGTAAGAATCTTTTCCATTGACATCAAAGACAATCAAAGGGCCTATCCATAGTGATTCAAATTTCTTGTGTTTTCCTTTATCATGTTCTCTAGCATTCCACTGAAGAACCATATCACCAATCTGAAACTTTCTGGTTGTAGTTCTTTTATTAAAAAGATTTTTTGATTGGAATTGAATTCTCAGATTCCTTTTATGAGCCATAGTTCTCATTTCTTCCAATTCTACCAATTGGATCATTCTATCCTCCATGGGTTCAAACACTTCCAATTACTTAGCTTGCAAGAATTTGTATACATGGAGGATATTTTTATAGGTACCCTGGTCTATACTCCATATACCAGTTCAAATAGAGATGTACCAATGGACTTCTTCACAGTATTTCTATCTGCCCATAAAGCTAACTTGATCTTTTGGTCCCAAGATCTCTTATCTGCTCAAGAATCTTCTTAATGATGTTCAAGAGGCTTTTGTTGCTTGATTCTTCCTAGCCATTGCCCTATGGGTGATACGATGAGGAATATGGCATGATAATTCCATAGCTTGTACAAAATTCTATGAATTCCTCTGACCTGAAGCACATAGCATTATCCATTATCAACTTCATAGGCACACCAAACTGTGTTAATACATTATCCATTAAAAACTTAAAAACAACTTTACTAGTTTCCCATTTTTTAGGTATGCCCTCAATCCATTTTGTAAAATAATCAGTGGCTGCTAAGATCCACCTGTGACCTTGACTTGATTTTTTTGTTATCTCTCCAATTAAATCCATGTCCCATTGAACAAAAGGGGCCTCAACTATAACATGATTAAGTGGCAAGGCAGTGACATACTTTAATTTGGAAGAAAACTTCTAACAAGGGTCACATTTCTAAACATACTTGTGGGTATCTTTAAAGAAGGTAGGCCAGTAATAACTTGCCCTAATTATTTTGCTAGCAATTGTCTTTGTTGAATAGTGGCCTCCACATACTCCATTATGCATCTCTATCAACACCTTTTGAGCTTGGGAATCGTCAAGACACATCAATAACTCCCCATCTATGTTCCTCCAATACATGTCTCCCTGAATGAGAAAATATTAATGTGACCTCATCTTTAGTGTTCTCTTCTGATTATGTGTCATTCCTTCTAGACATGTTGCAATTTTTTAAGAAGTGCACAACGTTTGAATACCATGGCTGCATTTCAATACTAGTGATCATACCATCTTCAGTTTCAACATTGTTAATGCCAATATTAACAGGATTTGATTCAGTCATTAGTTTGGCAAGGCCCAGTCCTCTTACCAATTTTGTGATTTTAATCTCCAGATCAAACTCATGTATCCTATTTATCCACATGCACCTTTTACCAGTAACTTCAGACTGGGATAAAATATCTTTAATAGCTGCATGTGGGACATAAGAAACTACTCTTGAATTTACAAGATAAGGCCTGAATGCTTTAATAGCCTTGACAAAAGCATATGCCTATTTTTCCATAATTTCATATTTTAACTTAGCAGCTTGTAGGGATCTACTATAAAAGGCAATTGGGTGTTCATACCCTTCATCATCCTTCTAAAGCAAAATTGCAGCTATGTATGGTAAGAAGCAAAGGAAAATAGTGAAAAAGGCTTACTGTAGTCAGGAGATTTTAGCACTGGGCCTTCTTGAATAGCCTTTCTAATCTTATCAAAGGCTTGTGTTGCTGCCTCATCCCAAGAAAACTTAATATCCTTTTTCAGTAGCATAACAATAGGCTTAACAATCTCTGCAAAGTTGGCAATAAACCGTCTGACAAAATTCACCTTACCCAAGAAGGATTGAATTCCTTTCACATTCTTTGGTTGAGGCACATTGTTAATAGCCTCAATTCTCTTAGGGTCAATCATAACCCCTTCCTTAGAAACAATATGTCATAATAAATTTCCTTCAGTTACAACAAAGTGGCATTTTTTGGGATTTAGAGACACACCGAATTCCAAAGCCTTACAAGATATTTTTTCCAAATGACAATAGTGATCATCTGCCTTCTTTGAAAAACATGTAAGATTGTCCTGGTAACCAACCATTATGATGTTAATAAATTCTTTGAAGGCTACATCCATAGCCCTCTGAAAAGTTGCCCCAACATTCTTTAAACCAAACGACATCCTTACATAAACATAAGTTCCCCATGGGTAGTAAAAGCAGTCTTGAACTGCTCAGACTCTTTTACTAATACTTGATTATAACCAGAGAATCCATCCATCATCGATAATAAATAACAACTAGTTACCCTTTGTATCATAGCTTCAATGTTTGGCGATGAGTAGTTATCCTTAAGAGAAGCAACATTCAAATTCCTAAAATCCACACATAGCCTTATGTCCCCATTATTCTTCCTAACAAGAACTAGATTGGATACCCATGATGAATTCCTTATAGGCTTTATAATTCCCCCTTCCCTAAGTTTAGTCAGTTCTTGCTACATTTTGGGTTCTAGGAGTGGGTTAATAGGTCTTTGATTTTGTTTGAAAGGCTTAGCATCAGGATGTAGAGGTACTTCATGCTGAAATAAATCTTGTCTATACACCTTCAAGTCATCATAAGGCCAAGCAAAAACATGTTTGTACTTTTTTAATAGATTAATGAGGTTACCCTTGATATGGGAAGGAAAGCTTTTCCCAATATATACCATCTTATGGGATGACTCTGTCCCTAAGTTTACCTCTTCCATTTCTTCCAACTTAGTAGATGACTTCTGGTGTAAATGATTGTCACTATAGTTGAACATACCCTCTAGTTCCACTAGGCCTCTAGGTATCTCATTAGTTTCTAGTTGAACTATGTCATTTCCAAAAATTGTTTCTTTCTCATCTACCACTTCTACCAGTTCATTACAATCAATTTTCTGACCTTCATATTCATCAATGCATTGTACAAACCTTAGTATATCATCATCACTTTTGAACACCTACCAGTTATACACATTGTCTAGAATAGCAAGTCTGGCCTTGATTTCAACTATTGATTCTCCAGTTAGTGTTACATCATCATTTTTCAATGCAACATTAGCTAAGAAATCCACCATAATGTTTTTTGACCTTTCAATCCATTCAATTGAAAATGCATCAAATTACTCAATTACATCCCAAACAACATGTTTATACCTTTTTAACCTATCATTCTTAGATACATATTTCTATCTTATCTGAGAAACCACAAGTTCTTAATCTCTAAAGACTCTTAACAACCAAATCCCATGTTTCTTGGCAATTTCCAACCCCAATAATAAGGCCTTGTACTCAGCTATATTATTTGTACACTGAAAAGCCAATAGAAAAGAGTATTTAAAAGTAATACCTGATGGGGAATCAAAAAGTACTCATGCTCTAGATCCTTCTTTAGAACAAGCTCCATCAAAGTACATCTACCATAGGCCTTCCTGTTGCAATTCCAATTCGTTAATAGTAGGGTTTGTATTTTTTAGCTGAGGTAGAATTGGTTCAATTCTGAAGTTGTCAAGGTCCACATCAATCATGCAATTAAGCATGTTGTGGTCTATTTTCTCAATGATCCTTGGGGCACATGGTTCTCTATATAATTTCACCCGATGTCCATTCATTGGGATGGTTGCATATGAGAGGTCTAGTTGAACATTTCCTCCAACTTTTGCAGCCCATTGTCTAGATAAAAGCATCCCATAATGGGGCTTGGTGTCAGTTACTATGACATCCATCTTATAAGTGGCCTCAGGGAATGCTGCTATTTTCACCTCTACATCTTTCATTGTAGCCACAATAGGTACTTCTCTATTATCTATAGCATAACACTTCCCATACAAGGTATTTACTGACAATCCCAGCTCTTTCATGACCCCATATGGCATCACATTTGCAGCAACACCATAATCTATCATGCAAATTTTTATTAGTCTATTATTGACTAATAATGTCACATAAAAAGGATCAACTTGGGAAGGTTCCTGAGTAATTGTTGTTCCCACATAAATCTCTGAGATTTTTTGCTCTTGATCCCTTTTATCCCTTTCAGTACCTTTAAGTGAATATGCACCTGTATCCGATATACTAGAAAGTAGAGAAAACATGACTTCTTTGTGTTCTTTTATTTTTAACAGCTATATCAATGGTACTGTAACTTTCATATAAGTTAAAGCCTGAGTCATATCAAGTGCATAATTAGTGTTTGAATCGGTATGGGCTTTAACCTTCTCTTCCTTTTGGTGACTTTCTTTCTTATCAGTAGCGGTCTCAAATGAATTACCAGTCGCACTAACTTCTTCAGGCTTCCTTGAAGCATTGGACTGGTCCTTTTTAACATGGCCATCTTTGGTAGAAGTATTACTATCAAGCACCTTTTTTTGAAAAAATTTCTTTAATAAACATGGAATCAGGCTCACCTTGATTCTCATCTTTCTTGCTACTTCTCATATTATAATTATGTTTGGCCTTAGCTATTGCAACTTTATTGAGGTTCTTGACTTCTTCCTCACTAGGCCTTCTAAGATAAACTTCTTCATCCTCAGTTGTCATCACATTTAAGGTAGGATGCCAATCAATTGCTAATTGTTCATCGCAATTTGCATTGTTGCTTAATGCATCATACTCAATTGCTTCATCTTGTGAAGACTCATAATCACTTTCAACAATGGTTTCAAACATATTAACTACAGGATTATCCTCATTTTGATATCTCAATTCACGCTCACTCCTCATAGATTCATTTAAAGCCTGAGCCATAACACACTGATAAGGGGAATGTGATCCATCACATGCTGCACACCGAGGAGTATTCTCTACATTATGCACATTTCCACCTTTTAAAGGGTCATGAGTATAATGATTTTGTGTACTTCTTGGCTTGTCTTGCACAGGTTTGTCATCTTTCCAGGTAGTGTTATATGGCATATCATGTAACCTAGCAGGCCTATCTTGCCAATTGTAGTGAGTTTTATCACTGTTACTCACCTTTGCAGTGAGGTCTTTCACAATAGTCATCAGTTTCTCAATCTTATCCTCTTCTTTAGAAGCTTTATTTGGTTGTGGTTCTTGCTCCTGCCATAACCAATTTTGGCAGTCAAATTCTCTCTAATAACAAGGCCTTCTTCTTTAATTTTAGGCACTTCTTGAGTGAATAACTCAAGGTCTGTAATCTATCTCAACAACCTATCTCTCTCAATAAGTTTTGCCTTAGTTTTGTTTTCCTTATCCATCTACTTTTGTTGTCTTAAGGAGATTAAATGATGGAATATTTTATTAAGAGCTTCGATTTCCTAGGAAAATTCATTAGGGTCTGGAAAATTTTCCTCTGATGGTAACAAAGCTCCTAGTCCAGAAGGTTTCCCCATATTCTTTTTCCAAGATTTCTAGGACATAGTCGGGAAAGATGTCTCCAATGGGGTCAATGAATTTTTTGGGGCTAGAATACTTTTGAAATAAATCAATGGTACTTTCATTTCTCTCATTCCCAAAATCCAAGGTGAAGACTCTATGGACAAGTTTAGACCAATCAGTTTATGCAACTCTTTTTATAAGACTATTTCCAAGGTTCTTACCACCAAAATTCTAGTTGTCCTTCCTTCTCTGATTAATCATCAGCAAAATGGCTTTGTCCCTGGTAGACAAATTCTTGACTCCATTATAACTATCCATGAGAATATTCATTCTCTTGTTAGGGCCAAGAAGCAAGGTCTCATCCTTAAGCTTGATCTCTACAAGTCCTATGACTAGGTTGACTGGCCTTTTCTTGTGCAGGTTCTAATGGCTTATGGTTTTTTAACAAAATGTGTTGACCTTTTCAGCTAGCTTATTACTTCAACCTCTTTTGTTGTTCTTATTAATGGTTCCCCTTCCCCCTTTTTCCAAGCTTCTAGAGGACTAAGGCAAGCGCATCCCATTTCCCCTATCCTCTTCATCATTATGGCTAAATGTGTTGTTCTCAAAATCTGATTCCCCTTGAAACCCTTATAATAAAGTGATAAACTCTATCTACAGAAGAGAGATCAAAGAGAAGGAAACTTCAGAGCAACATATGACAAAGATAACCACAATTGATACCAGTGCCTTATCCAGGCCACAGAGTCATCTAGAATTTAAACAATACTCCCACAATCAAATATCTCCACACATCCCCTCACCTCGACTTCTATAAAACCCCACATATGCCTGACATACATAAGAGTTTATCCTTAAGAAACTAGACCGCATTCGTCAAATTAAAAATCTCCCACAAAGAATTCACTAATAGAAATGCTTCATGCATATTTAATTTCCCTCCTGGAGATAAAAGCTAAGAAATGCTTCTATTAAGACTACCTTACAATCCAATCCTCAAATGAATAACCCTGGTTTACTCATATTTGAAAAACAGTAAATATTTGCAAGTAGACCAGAAGACAACACGAAATTTAGGCTCGAAAATTGATAGTCAATATATTTGATATTAATTTTGAGAAAATATTACAAAACTCAAAGTATTCTCCATAAGTCTAGCAAATCCCAGATATATTTCTGTAGAGTTTTCTTACAAATTCTTGCGATCATTTTTTAGAAGGTCCTGGTATCCATTTATAATAATCATGGATGCATACAAGCTTCAGACATTTCAAAAGAAAGTTTGTTACAAACAACAACCTTTTCCAAGAAGCAATTATAGGTCCTTTTCAACATCTGCGGCTTCTTCTGCTTGTTGTTCCATTGTACCCTCTTGTAATTCCTCCTGAGCATCTTCTTTCTATCCCATATACTTATCTTTCCACTCCTGATACAGATCATCACTAGGCCAAGTAAAACTAGCAACCTTCTGTTTCATATCTTCTAGCTGCTTCCAAGTGACTCATACATGCCCAATCTCTATTTCGATGAAACCATAATGAGATTTCACTTTTTCAATTTCCTCAATTGTTTGGACAAATAAGGATGTGTCATCAGTACTAATAATCTGATTGATGCTTAGGGACAAATTGTGGTCCACCTCCTTTAACCAAATCTTCTCTTCCTTTAGCTAAACAGGACCAATGAAACCTCCTGGAAATATTTCAAACTTATGATCTGAATATTATTTTCTATAAAGTTGGGCTTTTATTTTTATACCTGCTCCTTCTACTAAAATAATATTCATCTCTTTTATAAACTCACATGTGGACCTAAGATTGTCATTCTCTTCTGCATCTGCATCGGAGGAACACATGAGATCTAACTCTTTACCTCTAGGTACCCACTTATTCAGGATTGGTTCCAAAGTGGCTTCTTCTTCTTTAAATTTAATTAAAATCTCAAGAATCCTCTTCATATTTGTGTATACATTGGAGGTTTTGACTGAATCAGCAAACTTCAAAATGGTGGCTTTCACCTTACATCATATTTGTTTGCATACAAGGTCTGAGCTTGTTTCAACTTTTCCAACTCATGTTGGACATTTTCAGGCAATTGGGAACTGAAAGTCATGGGAGAAAGGGGGTATTTAATGATGGGACTAGTAGGAGGGGTCCTTGCTGGGGAGGAGGCTATCATGAGTGTAGAAGACTCACCAGGATTATGTTCACCTGCCAATTGACTCTGGAGTCTAGCAATTATGTTGTCTCTATTGGCTATTCCTTCTTTAGCATCATTGTAAGCTTTTAAAATAGTCTCCAACTTCAATTGGAGATTGGCCTTTTCTTGTGCCTCTCTCTTTGCTACTACCACATTAAAAAATTTTGTCTCTAGTACTGTGCTAGCAGCTTCCACTACCCCTCTGTCTTGGACTCTTTTGACTATCATGCCTCCTAAGAGGCTAGAATCTGAGGTATCCATTTCCTTGCTATTTTCATCCTTCTTCAAAGACCACATGAAAGGAGCAACATTATCCTTGCTGAATGTCACTCCTTCCATAAGCTTTGTTTCTTTCCTCACTACATCAAGCACTAAGGCATCAACTATATCCCATTCAGGGAGAATCAACACACCAGCCTTTGTTACCATCTCTCTTCCTTTCTTAGGGGTGATTTTTCTGAATTCCTCCATCATTTCTTGCTTTATTTCTTCTTCTAGCTGAGTTGTATTTTTGAGAGGTTGTTCACTTTTCCTCTATTCACATCTGACTCTGAATTGCTCCATGTTTTCCTTCCATACAAACTGCATAAAGCCTTCCAATGTGACAAAATTTCTATCAGCTAGGAATTCTTCACTAGCTTGCTTAACAGTAAGGTCCATTTCTTGGCCCTTTAACTCACCATCAGTCAAATCCATTTCAGTAGTAGGTGGCTCTTTGGGCATCCCCTCTTGGGTCTCCTTGTAGGTATAGGCAATCTCACCGAGACTCCCTAGCTGCAATAATTGTTCAGCCACAACTTGTTCATCTCCAATGTGGATAGGAGACTGAGATGGAGAATATTGAAGCTCAACAGTTTCAATTTCCTTCCCCACTTTTTTCCTCTTAGGGGAATCCTGAATGTCAATGACATCTTCAAATTTCCTCTTTCCTTTTGAGGTGGAAGTCTCACCTATCACTAGCATCATCACAGTGTACTTTGACCTTTTGTGCATTACATAGTCACCAGGTGGGATATCTCTAGCAAAGGTAGGCTTAGCCAATACCATCTTAGCCTTATCAGGATCATTTTGCATTATGGCTTCCCTCGTTTCTTTTAAAGTCTGCATGAGGTCTTCAAAATAAAGAATCATGAACTTTATTTTCTCCTCAAATGGGTTGAAGCTAGATAGAGGATCATATCTATTGTCAAATTGATGTATAAAATCAAGGGCTTTCATATATGCAACCCACTTCTCTTTCCTCAATTCCTGCTCATCTAAGGTGAAGTCATTTCTAATCAAATCTTCTGGGAACTGAAATTGATGTGGCCTACCTCTGCACACTGCTCTTTTTCTGAATATGCCATTGAAAAATCCTCGGGATCTGCACATCTTGACACTGTTGTAGGCAACCTATATGGCTTGAAGAATTCTTCAAAAAATTTCCATCCACCCTTAGTGATCACAAAATGGTGAGCCATGGTAATAGTCAAGAAAATAGTCCCTTTACCTCTATTAGTTAGCTCTGCTTCTTGTACTCCCCTAATTTTTCTCATGACTTCTGCAATCCCTATCTTGAATGGGACCTGATAGGGTAGTAAATAGGGGGTGCCTCTAAATCTAAAAACTCTAAAAATAGTAGAAACAGGGTACAAATATATGTCTCCCCAATTGTGACTAATCTTGATATCCTCTGCAAACTCCTTTGGTCTGATAAACTCTAAAAGAGCCTTAGGAATTCTAGCGTTTTCTTTGCATAGAAGAATCCTAATTTTAGATGCAAAGCATCTATCAAATTTTAGATAACTTGCATACTCTCTATCCCAAGATAGAATAGTACTCCACAATTGCACTAGCATCTCCTCTTTATCCTTTATCTTAATTAGGTCCATTTCCTTTGCAAAGTAATATGCGCCTTTGAACAGGAACATGTGCATTAACATGGAATACCATCCAAATGGCCTATCCACCTTACCATTCTTGATTCCCACTAGCCCATTATGAATTGCATCAGCAAGGTATGAGGCAAAACCAAATGTTACAGCTAGGGAGGTGTTTAGAATTTGTGCAATCATTAACATATAATGGGTTGGCATATTCTTTTCAACATCCTCCCCAAAGATCTAGCATAACATCCAATACATACCCTTAGCTCTTAGAGTAAATAAGTTGAGTGACAATGGTTCCATTGTGCTAGGGCCTAAAATTGTTAACCCCCCTATATTTACAAAGAATTCTTTCAATGGGCCACTTCTAAAATGATCCCTTTGAGCGTTGTACACTTGGGCTAGTCACTCAAAGTCACTAGGCTCTAACAAATTGGAGGACTCACTGAGTTTAAACACCCTCCTGAATTCATCTTCATTTATCTCAATCAAGACTGATCCCTTTATGTTCTTGATGCATCTTGCGATAGGGTCATAATTCTGTGGAATTAGGGCTAACAAATCTACATCCATAAAAACACCTGGGACCACAAGCTTTCCTACATCTTGTTCTTATGTGCCATTCAAAGGAGCTAGGGAATTCCTCTGCCCAAAATTGACTTTGAATAATCCTAAGCTTGACAATCCTATTTCAGGGTCCCTCAGCCAATTACCCTTATCATAGAGGCCATCTCGAATTTTTAGACGAGGGTTCTTGGGTACTAGCTCTTTGGCCTTAGCCCCAGTGTTGGTGGACATGGTTAATTGTTCTAAAAAATCATCACAGATATTTTGATCATGGTAATTCACCTTCCCTATTAACTCTCTTTTGAGTGCCATTCTAGTCAAACAATTATACCACTATAAGCTAACACAGACCTCAATGAAGTAATTCACACAACAGTTTTTTAGAACAAACCAAGAGTTATCAAGAAAAGCACAGAAAACCTACTTATTCCTGAAGGAAATCGCCCTGCAACAATTCGCTCTGTAACAATTCGCTTTGCAACAATTCGCTCTGCAACAAAATTCGATGAAACAATATTTAGCAATCAAGTTGATGCGAACTGAACAGGACAAGTTGGCGTTTAAGTTTTTTGGAAATTAACTCCGCATGCTTCAACTTTCTTTTCAGAATTGAATTCGTAAAATTAAATTAAAAACAGGCTCCAGCAGGTCATAATTTCTCTAAGTCTTTCCTCTGTTTCTCTCTTTTTCTATTTCACAAAACATAAAACTTGTGCTCTTTTCTGTCGCAAAACAATGCTAGCCATTGGATCACAAGGACTTACATTGCCTTTATCTCTGTTTGATTTCTTTGCTTTAGTGCTAGGCCCTACCTCCTTTTCGCCACTTCACAGACTTTAAAAGTCGTTCACTTTTCCTTTGCGAGGCCGTGCCAAGCGTTAGATCAAACTCAAATCACCCTGCCTTTAACTCCAACTGGGGTGGTCAATTTTACTTACTAACCACGCCTCATTTTGATGGCTAACGGTTCTTTGCCATTTTGCTAAAGTTAAGCTGCGGGCATCTTCGGGCTAGGAAACATCGAGAAGCGATGGATCAATCTTGAGATGAATGCCTTTTAAGTGGTCCCTTTACCCAGGAATTAGTTACCCCACTTGTTCTTCAGTTGAAAAATGCCACATGGCAGTCGATCATTAGCCCTGGAAACTACTCTGGGTTCCACGTTTGATCTGCCACATGCTATCTTTATTATTCCCAAATAACCGCCGGTTACACCGAAGCGGGCCCTCAACCACTTTTAATACCACGTGTCACCCGACACATCACTATCGAGCTCCACAAAAGTGGAAGTTGTTATCCCATGTCACGCCTCCATGTGATCTCCACCTGTCTTTCCCAACTTCGTGAACAATATTCTTCGTTTGGCTTGCAACCACGAAACTACGAGAACTGTTAAATCAAAACAGACCTGATCTGCTTTTAGCTTCATGTCCTTCCTGTCCTTTGGGCCCACTAGCCTTTTTTCCACTTCGCAAAGGTTAACCTACTGGCATCTTCTCTTCGCAAATTCACGTGAGTTGTTAGATAAAAACAACTTGCTTGTTTTTTACTCCTTTCCACGGCAACCATGCTCGGGCCCACTACAGACCACCAACTAAGTGCCTCATCACTGTTCAGTCACTACCAGCTAGACCTACCATGTTCACTGCCATCTTTAGCGGGACCTAGCACCTTTTTGCTACTTTGTTGAAGGTAGAACTCGTGCATCTCCTGACCGCGATTCAATGCGAGCCATTGATCTCTTTCCAACCCGATCATTCTTTAACCCAAAGAAGATCACTTGCCGCAGGGACCCACCAAAACCTTTCGCCATTTCATGAAGGTTAAAACACGTTCAACTTGATCTCTCGAAACCACGTCATCCATCCGATCAGATGAAACTTGATCGGTGTTTAGCTTCAATCCAAACCTATATGTCGAGTCCACCTCTGCCTTTCGCTACTTCGCGGAAGCTAACATTCGAGCACTTTTTGGTCACGAATCAACGCGGGCCGTCAGATCAAAAGAAAGTTGCATGATGCTTAAAAGGCCCGATGGACATTAGAAAAGTCATATTAAATGCGAACAAAAATTAAATATTTAAAAGGGACCTCCTAGGTAAATGACAAGGGGGGAACACTTTTATGATAAAGGGAACCATCACCTAAGTGAATAAAGTAACACCAAATTAGAAACTAAAAGGGTTTTTCTCAAATATTGAAGCGACTTGAAACCCTAAACCCTGAACCCCTTAGGATCTAAAGCAATTTTGAAAGAACATGGGCGATAGCAGACTCAAAATTTTTCAAAAACTTAACCATTTATAGACTGAAAACATCCATTTTCAAAATAGTGACAACAGCAACTCTGATTGGGGATGGTTGATCGCAAGATCAACACAAGAAAATCAGAAACTCTGGAGAAATAGACAAAAAACAAGCCCAAAAACAACAATTAAAGGAAACCTAAATATATACAAACAAGGACCTACTATGCATGGACCTCAAGAAAAGTAATGCTACAGGAATTGTCCATACACTGGAAATTCATGTACTTCATCATTTATATTCTTTAGAAAGTATGAGTCTTTTCCATTCACATAATAGACCATAGAGGGGCCAATCCATAATGACTCAAACTTCTTATGCTTTCCCTTGTCCTATCCTTTTTCATTCCACTAAAGAACAACATCACTGATTTGAAACTTCCTCAATGATGTCCTTTTGTCAAACAGATACTTAGACTGCAATTGGATCTTCAAATTTCTCTTATGGGCTAAAGTTCTGATTTCTTCCACTTCCACCATTTGAATCATTCGGTCCTCCATAGGCTCAGACAACTCCATGTCTTTATCTTGTAGGAACTTATACACTGGAAGAAGATTGTTTACTGGCACTCTAGCTTGTGTACCATAAACTAGTTCAAAGGGTGACATTCCAATGGCCTTCTTGACAGTAATTCTATCAGCCCACAAAGATAAATTCAACTTTTGATCCCATGACCTCTTGTTCTCTTCTAAGATTTTCTTAATAATGTTTAGGAGGCTTTTATTATTGGATTCAACCTGTCCATTCCCTTGAGGATGATAGGGTGAAGATTAGGACATAATTATTCCATGGCTAGTGCAAAATGTAACAAACTCTTCATATCTAAAACTCATGGCATTATCCATTACTAACTTTGCAGGGACTCCAAATCTAGTTATAACATTATCCACAAGGAAATTGATGACAACTTTATTTGTAGCTCTCCTAGTGGGTATGGCTTCAATCCATTTAGTAAAATAGTTAGCTGCTACTATAATCCACCTATGGCCTATTCCTAATCTTTCAACAATTTCTCCAATAAAATTAATGCCTCACTAAACAAAAGGGGCTTCCACTGTGACTGGATTTAAAGGCAAAGCTCCTTCATATTTTAGCTTAGATGAAAACCTTTGGCATGGGTCACATTTCCTAACATGTTCATGAGCATCTTTAAATAAGATAGGCTGATAATACCCAGCCTTGACTATCTTTCTAGCAGTTGTCTTAGCAGAGTAATGACCTCCGCATACTCCATCATGCATTTGAATCAACACTTCCTTGGCCTGGAATTCATCCAAACACATTAACAATTCTCCATCTCTATTTCTCCAAAAAAGGTCACCCTGAATGAACATATTTTTGTGACTTAAGCTTTAATGTCCTTTTCTAATTGTGGGTCATCTCTTCTGAAAATGTAGCATCTCTCAAGAAATGTACTACTTCTGAATACCAGGATTGCTATTCAATATTGGTGACTACAATGTTTTCAACCTCAACATTGTTTATTTCAACACCAAGAAGATTAGATTCAGCCATAAGCTTGGCCAGGCCTAAACCTCTCACCAATTTGGTGATCTTTATTTCCAAGTCAAATTCTTGGATTCTATTAATCCCTCTGCACCTTTTGCCTGTGACTTCAGATTTGGATAAAATGTCCTTGATTGCAACATGTGGAACATAAGCAACTACTTGTGCATTCACAAGATATGGCCTGAAAGCTTTGACAACTTTAACCAAAGCATATGCCTGTTTTTCCATGATCTCATATTTTAATTCTGCTGCTTGTAAAGACTTTCTATAGAAAGCTATGGGATGTTCATGTCCCTCATTGTCCTCTTACAACAACATTGCAAGTACTGTATGATATGAAGCAAAAGAGAACAAAGAAAAGGGCTTACTATAATCCGGGGATTTCAACACAGGTGCTTCTTGAATAGCTCTTTTAATCTCAGCAAAAGCTTTTGAAGCTTCTTGATCCCAGCAAAATTTTGTATCCTTCTTGAGTAATCTAACAATGGGCTTTACCACCTCTGCAAAGTTAGCAATGAATCTTCTAACAAAATTAACTTTGCCTAAAAAAGATTGAATACCTTTAACACTTTTTGGTTCAGGCACATTGTTTATTGCTTCAATTCTTTCAGGGTCTATCCTTAACCCTTCCTTTGAGACAATATGCCCCAACAACTTCACTTCAGTAACAACAAAGTGACATTTCTTGGGGTTTAATGACACACCAAATTCCAAAGCCTTATTGAACACCTTTTCCAAATGTCCACAGTGGTCATTAGCCCTTTTAGAGAAACATGTTAAATCATCTTGGTACACAACCATGATGATGTTGATAAATTCTTTGAAGGCTACATCCATTGCTCTCTAAAATGTAGCTCTAGCATTTTTTAATCCAAATGACTTCCTTACATAAACATACATTCCCCATGGTGTGGTGAAAGCGGTCTTGAATTGCTCAGATTCCTTCACTAGCACCTAGTTGTACCCTGAGAAACTGTCCATCACTGACAAAATATCACAACCAATTACTCTTTGCAGCATGGCTTCCATATTGGGAGAAGAATAATTATCCTTCAAGGAAGAAACATTTAGATTTCTAAAATTGACACACAATCTTATGTCCCCATTCTTCTTTTTAACTAGGACCAAATTTGAGACCCATGAAGAATGTCTTATAGGTTTGATAATCCCCCCTTCTCTTAGCTTAGTCAATTCTTGCTACATCTTGGTTTCTAGCAGGGGATTAATAGGTCTTTACTTTTGTCTGAAAGGCTTAGCATCTGGAAGCAAAGGAACTTCATGCTGAAAAAGGTCTTGTTTATATGCCTTTAGGTCTTCATATGACCAAGAAAACACATGCTTATATCTCTTCAATAAATTAATAAGATTAGTTCTAACACGAGGAGGCAAGTTTTTTCCAATGTATACCAGCTTAGGGGATAATTTTGTCCCCAAGTTTACTTCCTCCAATTCTTCTAATTTTGTAATAGATTGCAGCTGCAGGTGACTGCCATTATAGCTGAACATGCCTTCAAGCTCTACCAACCCTTTTGGTATCTCATTTGTTTCCGACTCAACCAAATCATTGCCAAATACTATCTCTTTGTTGTCAACCACCTCTACTAATGCATTGTAGACAATCTTTTGTCCATCATAATCAGCAATGCATTGTATGAACCTAAGAATATCTTCATCATCGACAAAAACTTGCCAATTATATACATTATTAGGGATGGCAGGCCTAGATTTTATTTCCACAGTGGATATACCAGTTAGTGTTGCATCATCATTTTTCAATGCAACATTGGCTAAAAAGTCTACCATGATATTCTTGGATCTCTCTATCCAATTAATAGAAAAAGCACTAAAATGCTCAATGATATCCCAAACTGCATGCTTATACCTCTTTAATCTATCATTTTTTGATGCATATTTGGATCTTACCTGAGAGACAACTAGTTCTTAATCTCATAGAACTTTCAACAGTTGTATCCCATGCCTCTTTGCAACTTCAAGCCCCAATAACAGAGCTTCATATTCTGAAGTGTTATTTGTGCACTAAAAGGCTAATAGAAAGGAATATTTAAAAGTTATCCCTGATGGGGATACAAAGAGAACTCCTGCTCCAGACCCTTCTTTGGAGCAAGCTCCATCAAAATACATTTTCCATAGACCATGCGGTTGTGATTCTAATTCAATCACAATGGAGTTAGTATTCTTTAACTGAGGTAAAATGGGTTGCACTATAAAGTTGTCAAGATCCACATCAATCATACAATTGAGCATGCTAGGATCTACATTTTCAATCACTCTAGGAGCACATGGTTCTCTGTATAGTTTGACTTGATTCCCATTGATTGGGATGGTAGTGTAAAGCGGAAAATCGTGATCGAACCCTAGTTACTCTCCCCTCTTCCAACTCCAAGGAGAGAGAAGGGAGGTTCGCTAGGATTCGATGGTTTTCACTAAGGGGAGAGACTTTACATTCAAAAGAGGGGTTGAAACCCACAAGATCCAATCCCACGCAATGCAAGATTGGATGCTAAATGTGTTTCAAGGGTTAAGAAAGCAAGGCTACCCTCTTTTGTAAAGAATGTGCATAGGAGAATCAAGCTAGGAATGCATAGAAAGTGACAAAGATTTGCTTATAAACTGAGATAGAAATACAGTATGAAGCTGCGGACCTGGAATTAGCAGTAAAATGTCGATACGGTGCTGTCCTGCAAATTTGAGTAAAAGTTGTCAGGATGATGGCGCCTGGCGCCACGGTCCTCCGAAAAATCCGCGAAACGAAGGGGGATCTGTTCATCTCTGCACAAGGATTCCAGATCTTCAATCTCAGTCGTGTACCTGCAACCTACACACAGAAAAGCAAAGACGATTGGGGGGTTAGGGATTAGGGGTTTGCCTTTAGGTCAAACCCCAGTTTTGGAATTAACCAAGAAATGAGCAAGAGCTGTAAATGTAAATGACTGTAAAACAAGTACTAATACCTTGTTCTAAGGATGTTTGTATCCTTATATGCGAAGGTTTAGATGTTGTATGTTGTATGTTTTAGTAGTATGTGATCTCCTCTTCAATGGTTGAATCCTTGTCTTGAATGCAACACTTAGCCTTGAATGGAGACTTGAAATGATCAATTGCTTGAAGGAATGCTTGAATGCTTGAGTATAGTTTCCACGCCTTTTCCATCATATCGAATGAAAGAGGAAAATGTAGTTTATATACTTGTCAATTAGGGCTGATAGACTGATTTTCCTGACCTTAGGCCGACAAGGGAATATAATTTCCAATTGCAAACAAAAAGACCCGAGACCCCTTAGGAGACCGGGCCCAAGATAGGACCCAGGGACCAGGGCGCTGGGCACCCTGGTCCTGAGGGACCAAGGCGCTGGGTGCTCTGGTCCCACCTCCCGGGACAGCAGGGTGCAAGGAGGTTCAGGCCAGGGTACTTGAAAAATGCAGTTTTAAGTGTCATAATTAGGTTTCGGGGTCTCCATTCAGGTTGCGTGTTGCGTCACCATCGTGAAGACCGAAATGCAGTCAAAATTGCAAGTGTCGCAATTTGAGGACGCTACATTTAGCCCCCACTTTAGCGGGAGTATGTATGCTCATACTTCCGGTAAAGTACAAGGAAACAACATTGAAAGACTTTCACCATGTCAAGGAGGCAAGACACACTAAGCCCCCAGTGGACTAAGGATCTTACGACTTCGATTGACAAAGTAAAAGGGAAGATCACGAGGGAGAACCATGACTGTCAGTAGTAAGGTTCCCTCACTATGAGTCATGCAAGAAAGATATCAAAAATTTTCAAGGCAAAGCTAAATTTGTCAAGAAATTTTCAAGTATCTTGAAAAGATATGAACGGGATGTATGCCCCCCTATGTTAAAGCGATCGCACATACCTCAACGGGGGTGATTGCTTTAAGGTAGTGATACATATAAGAAATGAGAAAGGAAAGGAGCACGTTATCACAAAGATTTAGCCCCCAAGTGTGAGATAAGCCCAAGGATAATAGACACAAAACACAAAGCACAAGGTGACTTCGCTTTCCTCGGGGTCAGTATGCTGTATGATAATTCATGTATATCATATGTATGTATGCATAATTGTTCTTCATTCCCCAATTAAGGAAGGTCACCTAGAAGAAGGGAACATATGTGTCTTTTGAGTCAACATGAGAGAGATCGAGAGATCTCAATGCTTTGCATCATCCTCAAGTAGACAACACTAAGGACAACAAATAGAAGAATGAGAGTAACATATAGAAGAAGTAACAAAAGAGAGGGGGAGATAATCTTCTATGCTAATGTAACTAGTCTAGCACGTCATCTACCCCCCGATCTTGCTGATCAATGTTTCGGGAAGGCAGGGAACATGCTAGAGGAGGAACATTCAACACAACAGATGGAGCTATCACAAGATCCAAACAAGGGCTATGTTCATATCCCAAGCCGCGGTGTTCTTGTCTAGGAGCTAGGATAAGTGCTTTAGAAAATTCGTTAGATAAATGGTTATCAATATCAACAAGTTCATATTCACTATCAGAATGAACAGGAGTAACATTTTCATCATGAATAACATTTTCATCTATATCATCATCAAGATTTATAAAAATAGGATCTTTAACTCGCACAGGATCAAGACCATCATGCATCTTATGTTTAGGAGATTTAGGCTCAATGTCCGGCTGAGGAGAAAATGGAATAATGCTTGTTGAAGGTGTTTTTGGAGATTTCAAAGTTTGAGCTGTAAGACGACGCTTTCGTCGGCGTTCCCGTGCAGAACGATTTCGTCTAGTCTTAGTAGGAAGTTGAGAAGATTGAGGAGGAGGAATGTTCTCATCCTTATCACTTGGGTGTTTAGGTTGTGATCTCTTAGGCTGAACAATAGGAGAAGAAGAAGGTCTCTTCTCTCTATAAAAGGAAGGAGGAGGAACTGCTCCATATAAGGGAGGAATATTTGGTTTAGGAAGGAGACCAAGTCCATCATGACGAGGAGGGATAGGTCTACTTTTAGGAAGTTTATTAGATATAGACATAGTCACATCCATAGGGATCGGTTGGGAATCTTCTTGAGGAAAGACATTAGTTTTATCTTTCAAAGGAAGAACTTCCTTCTCAAGAATGATAGGAATGTCAAGTTTAGGTGTTCTAGGTTCACTTAAAGATAGGATCATATCTGTTTTCCACTTTTGATAAGATTTGAAAAGATGATCACTTCGCGGAGGAAGGGATTGGAATTGTTTAGGCCAAAAGTAATCAAGAGGAACACTAGAGGTTCTTTCAGCTGGTTTAAAGAGGCTATGATTGACAGTAACAACTTCACCATTATGGGGAAATTTCAAACACTTATGAATAGGAGAAGCAATAGCTTTCATGGAAGATAGCCAAGGATAGCCAAACTTCACACGAAATTGTTCGGAAGATGGAATAATAGCAAAGTTCACATCAAGGGATTTGTTATGGACCTCAATAGGCAATGTAATAGAACCAATTGTGGGAGAAGAAAATGCATCAAATAGTTTCACAATCACATCTGTTTTGTCATAAATCACTTGATTCAATTGCAAAGTAAAAAGAAATTCTTCAGTAATAACATTAACCATGCACGAAGGATCAATAAGAACTCCACCGCAAGGTGTATTCTTGACTTTTGCAACTATGTATAAAGGACCATCAGGTGCCCTAATGGTTTCACTGGAATCAAATGTGATGGAAGGTTCTTTAGGGTTTTCTTGCTGCTCTACAAAGTTAATCACATTTGGAGTCATAGACACAAGACCATCAGATGAAAGAGAGGAATCATTAGTCTCAATCGCATTAGAGGTATGAGAAGGTAATGGATCAGTGAAAATCTGAAGATTTTGATTAGGAGGAGCTACAGATGTATTGCCTTTATCATTCACTCCAGAAACAAAAATAGTATTATTATCAATCAAATCTTGAATTTTACCCTTTAAAGAAAAACATTTTTCAGTATCATGCCCAGGCTGATGATGAAATTGACAAAAAGCTTTGTTATCAAAATAAGGTGAAGTAATCTTTGCAGGATCAACTTGCCTTATAGGAGGAAGAGTAAGCACATTTTGTTCCAATAACTTATTCATAATACTATGCAATGATTCATTCAAAGGAGTATACTTTCTTTCTTTCTTAAAAAATTTAGAAATAGGAGGCACACCTGATGCTGCATTCACATTGTTGTTGATGATGTTTTCATTGAATTTGATGGAATCTCTGTTCGGTTTAAACTTCCCAAATGGTTGTTGACTGTTATCACCCTTATCACTCGGAGCCATAGGATGTGATTGTTCCATTTGACTCACAGTCAGTTGATAATTGTGAAGAGTGGCACACAACTATTGGAAAGAAGTAAACTCAGAAAACAGAAGTTTGTCTCGAATATCTCTTTGTAAATTAGAAATACAGATTCTTTGAATATCATTGTCAGGCACTGGAAAAAAAATTTATGCATACAAATGCTTATATCTACCAATGAAATCAGTCACTTTTTCTTTAACACCTTGTTTACAATGCATTAAATCAATCAAAGTAACTTTAGGACTTATATTGTTTTGAAATTGTTGAATGAAAGCATTTGCAAGTTGTTCGAAAGAAGTAATAGAATAGGAAGGCAACGAGCAATACCATTGTAGGGCTTTGTCTCTTAATGTTCTCGTGAATAGTTTTGCAAGCAACCTTTGGTCATAAGCAAAATCGGTACAAATTGTTTGAAAGGTCTTAACATGTGTTAGAGGATCACCTTTACCATTATAAAGTTCCAAATGCGGGATTTCAACATGTTTAGGGGGAATAGCTCGAACAATGTCAAGAGAAAGTGGTCTCGCAACATCAAATGTGGGCACACTAAACTTAGATTGATTCATAGAGGCAATTTGTTGTTGTAAAGAAGAGACAGTTTGTGCAAGATTGTTAATGGTTGCTTCAGTCGAAGAGTTCATATTAGATGTGTTAGATTGAGATGGAGGTGTTATGTTATTGAAAGAAGGTAAAGAGTAAGGTGGTGGGACCCTATGATAATTAGTCATAGGAGATGATTGGACAAGAGGAACACTACAAGGAGGAATGGAATGGTTAAATGAATTGCCCCCTTGCATCATGTTCATTTGTGGAGATGTAATAGGAACACCCATTGAAGGAATGAATGAAGAAGTCGGATTGAATGAAGGGATAGGGTTAATTGAAGAAGAGGGAGGATTGCCCCCATGACTAGTGATCACAGGGGGAATGTCTTGTGTAGAAGTAGCCATTATGTTTGATGTAAAGGTAGGTATGCTAGCAATAGAAGTCATCAAAGGAATAGAATGATTGACTTGTGTAGGAGGTTGTGTATAACCTAAAGTTTCGGCACAACTCTTCATAGGCATCACGTTCGAATTCACAATGTGTGAAATACCACGCAAAATATCAATTCCATTCTTATCACTTTGAAGCATACATTTTAGACCCTCAATTAAAGGAAGAGCTTGACTATCAGGGTATTCTTGAGACATCCATTGTCGAAAATTGTCAAATTGGTTATCCAATTTCGAAAGTTGTTCTTCAGAAACCTCATGGAGAGCTTCTTCATCATTAGGAGGATTAGAGGAATTACCCATGTCCTCGTTAAAAAGGCTATTCAAATTAGGTTCCATCTCCTCAGTAATTAAACCTCGGAAAGACTTAATTCTACGGCTTCGTCTAATGGGAATAGTGTAAGTAGGGCTTATTGTTGTAAAACTCATGCACTAGAGAGAGAGAGAAAATTTTGATTTTAGAGGTAGCAATTTTCAGTAAAATCAGCCAATCTTCTGGATTTAAGCTGTTAAATGCAATCACAACAGTCTCCCGAAATTTCGGAAAAAATGTCCGGGACTGTGGCGCTCGGAGTGCAACACGGTCCTTGCAACTTTTTTCAAAATTTGCAGAGATGAAAGGTATGATGATTTTAAAGCCAATCTGAAAAAATTGAGTGGTTTTACAATTTGTAGATAGGCCAAATTAAAGTTGCAATCTCAAAATTGAACCCTACCCAGATTGTCAAAAAATGCAAAATTTGAATATTGAAAAAGAGAGGGAAACTGAAATTTTGAATTTTATGATTTTAGAGGGAATGTCAAGAGCAATGCAAATTTTGAAATTTAAAAATTGACTCAATTTCACGCAAAATTCAATTTTGAAAGCAGAAATCAAAGTTGTTGTAATTAAGCATTTAATTTCAAAAGTCACAAAATGCAAGAATTTGAATAAAGCACTGAAATTTTTAATGAATGCAAACACACTTTTCAGATTTAGGACAGTAAGAACACAATTTTGACACAAAATTTCAGTTTCAATGATTTTTGAATGTTTAAAAGCCTTAATCCAAGCAATTACAAGACCAACTTTGACTGTAATTTTGAAGGTGTTAACATTGATAAAATCAGCCAAAATTCTGGATTTTAGCAGGAAAATACAGTAAGATCTTGCTCCCGAAATTTCAAAAAAAAATGTCGGGGACGATGGCGCTCGGCGCCACGGTCCTCGCAACTTTTTTCCAAATTTTCAGGGATGAAAGATATTGTGATTTTATTGCGGAATCCAAAGTTACAGCTGATTTGGAGATGTTTTGATCAGTGAAATTGTCGGACAAAGGTTGAATCAAGAGGGTTTCAAAAATTAGGGTTTTGACACTTAACCGCTTGATTTTCAAAATTAAAACATAGATATGAATTGATAATTTGTAATAGAAGGATAGATCTGAAACAAGCATTAACAATTAAATATTTCACAAGTTTAATTACTAAAAAGAAATTTTAGGGTTTTTATGCAATCACCTCTAAAATTTTGCAAAAGATCAAACATGGAAATGTAATCAATTTTTTTAGATCTAAGCATGAAAAATCAGAAAGGATGTTCACGTCGGGTTCACCAAAATGTAAAGCGGAAAATCGTGATCGAACCCTAGTTGCTCTCCCCTCTTCCAACTCCAAGGAGAGAGAAGGGAGGTTCGCTAGGATTCGATGGTTTTCACTTAGGGGAGAGACTTTACATTCAAAAGAGGGGTTGAAACCCACAAGATCCAATCCCACGCAATGAAAGATTGGATGCTAAATGTGTTTCAAGGGTTAAGAAAGCAAGGCTACCCTCTTTTGTAAAGAATGTGCATAGGAGAATCAAGCTAGGAATGCATAGAAAGTGACAAAGATTCGCTTATAAACTGAGATAGGAATACAGTATGAAGCTGCGGACCTGGAATTAGCAGTAAAATGTCGATATGGCGCTGTCCTGTAAATTTGAGTAAAAGTTGTCGGGACGATGGTGCCCCGCGCCACGGTCCTTCGAAAAATCCGCGAAACGAAGGGGGATCTGTTCGTCTCTGCACAAGGATTCTAGATCTTCACTCTTAGCCGCGTACCTACAACCTACACACGGAAAAGCGAAGATGATTGGGGGGTTAGGGATTAGGGGTTTGCCTTTAGGTCAAACCCCGGTTTAGGAATTAACCAAGAAATGAGCAAGAGCTGTAAATGTAAATGACTGTAAAACAAGTACTAATACCTTGTTCTAAGGATGGTTGTATCCTTATGTGCGAAGGTTTAGATGTTGTATGTTGTATGTTGTAGTAGTATGTGATCTCCTCTTCAATGGTTGAATCCTTGTCTTGAATGCAACACTTAGCCTTGAATGGAGACTTGAAATGATCAATTGCTTGAAGGAATGCTTGAAGGCTTGAGTATAGTTTCCACGCCTTTTCCATCATATCGAATGAAAGAGGAAAATGTAGTTTATATACTTGTCAATTAGGGCTGATAGACTGATTTTCCCGACCTTAGGCCGACCAGGGAATATAATTTCCAATTTGCAAACAAAAAGACCCGAGACCCCTTAGGAGACCGGGCCCAAAATAGGACCCAGGGACCAGGGCGCTGGGTGCCATGGTCCTGGGGACCAGGGTGCTAGGCGCCCTGGTCCTGAGGGACCAGGGCGCTGGGCGCTCTGGTCCCACCTCCCGAGACAGCAGGGTGCAAGGAGGTTCAGGCCAGGGTACTTGAAAAATGCAGTTTTCAGTGTCATAATCAGGTTTCGGGGTCTCCATTCAGGTTGCGTGTTGCGTCACCATCGTGAAGACCGAAATGCAGTCAAAATTGCAAGTGTCACAATTTTAGGATGCTACAGGTAGCATAGGATAGATCCAATTGGACATTTCTGCCTACTGTTGCTGCACACTGCCTGGATAATAACATGCCATAATGAGGCTTAGTGTCAGTTACAATAACATCCATCTTATAGGTTGCTTCAGGGAATGCTACTATCTTTACTTCAACATCTCTCATCGTACCAATCATAGGAACTTCCCTGTTATCCATAGAATAGCATTTTCCATATACTGTAGTCACTGATAATCCTAATTCTTTCATGACACCATAAGGCATTACATTAGCAGTTGCACCTGAATCTATCATACAATTTTTGATCAACTGGTTGTTTACTAACAAAGTGATATAAAAAGGATCTACTTGTGAAGGCTCTTGAGTAATAGTTGTTCCAACATAAACCTCTGGGGTTTAGAACTCCTGATCCTTTCCATTTTTAGCTGCACCAGTGCGTAGTACTGTGTTACTATCAGATATATTAGAAAACAAAGACAAGGTAGCTTCTCTATGTTCTTTTATTTTCAATAACTATATTAGTAGGACAGTAACTTTCATTTGTGTAAGAGCCTGAGCCATGTCAAATATGGAATTGCTGCTCAACTCAACATTAGCTTTAACTCTTTCCGCCTTAGGCTGACTCGCCTTCTTTTTTGTGGCAGCTCCTTGTGTATCATTTGTACTGTTATCATCTGTACTCTTGGGTATGTCTTTAATTTGATCTTTCTTTTCTTGACCCATCTGAGGGGTAGTAGCACTACTTGTTTCCTTTTTCTGAAGAACCTCTTTTATAAACATAGAACCAAGTTCACCTTGATCACTATCCCTTTTGGTGCTCCTTAGGTTATAATTGTGCTTTGCCTTAGCTATAGCAGTCTTGGTGATATTTTTCACTTCTTCCTCACTAGGCCTTCTAAGATGAACTTCTTCATCTTCAATGGTTACCACATTTAGAGTAGGATGCCAATCCAGTGTTAGTTGTCCTTGAAAGGACCTTGTGCTATCCAACACATCATTAAATTCACTTTGTACTGATTCCTCATCACTTTCTACAATGGTTTCAAACATATTGTTATCAGGCTCAACCTCTTGCCTTAGGGACTCTTCAAGGGCTTGAGCTACTGCACATTTATGAGGAGAATGTGGCCCGTCACAAGCAATACACCAGGGAGTGTTCTCTATATTGTGAACACTTTTTCCTTTTAAGAGATCAGGGTTGTCTTGGCTCAGAGCATTCTTAGGCTTCTCATTCTTAGGGTTTACCATCTTTCCAGTTGGTATTATAAGGCATATCATGCAATCTAGGAGGCCTATCTTGCCAATTATAGTGAGGCTTATCACTTTTATTTACCTTAGCAGTTAGATCCTTCATAGCAGTGACTAACTTTTCTATCTTATCTTCCTCCTTAGAAACTTTTTTTGGTTGTTGTTTTGTTTCCTGCCATAGCCTACCATCGGTTCTTCTCCCTATGTTTTTTGATGCTTTCCTATTGCTCTCCACATTGATAGCAATTCTGAATGCATCTCTTAGGCTATGTGGATTCTTATCCCTTAAAATGTAAGCCATTTTGGAATCAAATGCATTATAATAAGTGTTCAGGTACATGTTATCATCTACTCATCACTTGATACAACCAATGCATGGATTTCTGAAATCTAGCATTGAAATCGGTGACCATCTCATTATCAGATTTTCTAATATTATTGAATTCATTTAACATAAAACTCACATTTGTTTTGTCACTGTATTGCTCTTAAAACAATTCTTGAAATCTTCCCAAGACTCGATGCTATTAATAGGGAGACCTCTAAACCAATCTCTTGCATCATCTATTAGGGACTGGACAAATAACTTCATTATGACATCTTCATCAGCTATCTCATAATCATTTATCAAGTCACTAAAGGATTTTAAATTCTCCTCTGCACTAATTGCATTATTTCTAGCTAATTTAGGGAGCCTATCTCTTAACTCAATAGGAAAATGGTTGGGATATCCTGGGATTCCATCAAAGAATAACTGCCTGTACTACTCTAAATTGATGGGTCTCCTTTGGAAATGGTTAGCAACATTGCTATTACCCATGTTCATTCCCACAGTAGGGATTTGAGTCTGAGAGATTTGATTATTCTGGTTAATTACAGGGGCTTGACTAACTATTGTTGCATTGACAGGCAAAGTGGGATGAATTTTAATAGGGAGGAGAGAAACTTGCTGAGGAACAGGCTTATTGAGATCATCTGATGGGAAAATTATAGGGGGAGCTTTGAGATAACTAATTTTTCTTATAACTTCCTAGTTAGCTACCTCTAACTCAGCCTTTTCTAACTCCATTTGTAGATCTTCTTTCTCCTTCCTCATTCTTTCCATCTCCCTCTCATGTGTTGATAGTCTATGGGAGATCTCCACTGTAGTCTTTGATCTTGAGGCCCCTTCCATGTACTTTTATTTTCCTTTATCAACCTCATTTTTGATAGGTTGTGGGTCACTAAAAACCTCCTTATTCAGTTGGATCACTGACTTGTATGCTGGTTTGGCTTTGGGAACTAGAATTTCCCTAATCACAGGACCTCCATCATCACTTTTTTCCTTTTCTTGGGCAAACAACTCAAGATCAGCAATCTGCCTGAGAAGCCTATCTCTTTCTATCAGTTTTTCTTTGACTTCTCTCTCCCTATTTTCTTCCTTTTGGGCTCTTAAGGAAATTAAGTGATGGACCTTTCTATTTAAGTCTTCTATTTCTTGGGACACTTCATCTTCATCAAAGAAGATCTCCTCAGAGTTAGATATGTTAACTTGGTCTATATAAATCAAGATAATGTTTCCATCAACTGTTCTAGGCATGGAGTGTCTGACTACATTGGAACTACTTCTATCTTTTCCAGAAAAACTAACATGAGATAACTCTTGATTTAAAACTTGAACATCATCTATATTTCCAAATAATCTAGAATGAAATCCTAAAACATCATGTTCAGATTCTCGGGAAGAGGAATTAGACTTTGCATATACAGGTCTATCAGATACCTTACCAGCATTGTTACTCTTCTACACCCATGTAGCATTTGATGGCTCATGTTGTACTGATCTTTTTTTACCTCTTCGTGACTGTTCAGGTAATCCCTCCTGCAACGTCTCACGAGGATGTTTCTTCATGAAGGACCTAGTGTTCTTTCCTCCTTGCATTATACTTGTTTCCTTTTAAGAATTCTCTTATTTTAAGGACTAGTTGAACTAACAGAGTCGCCACCCACAGGTCTATCAAAAATATGAAAACAAGCTTTGAATGAAATATTGCAAATCCTCAGACCAACATCACATATCAAATATCATGTATTTTTTTTTAAATGAATATATCAAGACAACACCGATATTTTATTGAAGCAGCAATCAGCATCTGGATTCATAGTATGACTCTCCCTTGCAAAGTCACCACTTTTGTTGTTCTCAAAATCTGATTCCCCTTGAAACCCTTATAATAAAATGATAAACTCTATCTACAGAAGAGAGATCAAAGAGAAGGAAACTTTAGAGCAACATATCATAAGGTTTTACAACCTTCTACACATCAAACTTATCCAAAGTTCAGGCAGGTATACCTTATGTGAATTGGATTCACACTTTTAAAAGATAGATCCACAGTAAACCAGTCTAAAAACCAATGGATCCTATCGCCTCAAAACTAACTGAAACAAATAAAGAAAGCTTATAATCATATTCAGTATTGACCTACAAGATATGTAAAAGATAACCACAATTGATACCAGTGCCTTATCCAGGCCACATAGTCATCTAGAATTTAAACAATACTCCCACAATCAAATATCTCCACACATCCCCTCACCTCGGCTTCTATAAAACCCCACATATGCCTGACATACATAAGAGTTTATCCTTATGCAACTAGACTGCATTTATCAAATTCAAAATCTCCCACAAAGAATTCATGGATAGAAATGCTTCATGCGTATTTAATTTCCCTCCTGGAGATAAAAGCTAAGAAACGCTTCTATTAAGACTACCTTACAATCCAAGCCTCAAATGAATAACCCTGGTTTACTCATATTTGAAAAACAGTAAATATTTGCAAGTAGACCAGAAAACAACACAAAATTTAGGCTTGAAAATTGATAGTCAGTATATTTGATATTAATTTTGAGAAAATATTACAAAACTCAAAGTATTCTCCATAAGTCTAGCAAATCCCAGATATATTTCTGTAGAGTTTTCTTACAAATTCTTGCGATCATTTTTTAGAAGGTCCTGGTATCCATTTATAATAATCATGGATGCATACAAGCTTCGGACATTTCAAAAGAAAGTTTGTTACAAACAACAACCTTTTCCAAGAAGCAGTTATAGGTCCTTTTCAACATCTGCGGCTTCTTCTGCTTGTTGTTCCATTGCACCCTCTTGTAATTCCTCCTGAGCATCTTCTTTCTATCCCATATACTTATCTTTCCACTCCTGATACAGATCATCACTAGGCCAAGTAAAACTAGCAACCTTCTGTTTCATATCTTCTAGCTGCTTCCAAGTGACTCATACATGCCCAATCTCTATTTCTATGAAACCATAATGAGATTTCACTTTTTCAATTTCCTCAATTGTTTGGACAAATAAGGATGTGTCATCAGTACTAATAATCTGATTGATGCTTAGGGACAAATTGTGGTCCACCTCCTTTCATCAAATCTTCTCTTCCTTTAGCTAAACAGGACCAATGAAACCTCCTGGAAATATTTCAAACTTATGATTTGAATATTATTTTCTATAAAGTTGGGCTTTTATTTTTATACCTACTCCTTCTACTAAAAGAATATTCATCTCTTTTATAAACTCACATGTGGACCTAAGATTGTCATTCTCTTCTGCATCTGCATGGGAGGAACACATGAGATCTAACTTTTTACCTCTAGGTACCCACTTATTCAGGATTGGTTCCAAAGTGGCTTCTTCTTCTTTGAATTTAATTAAAATCTCAAGAATCCTCTTCATATTTGTGTATACATTGGAGGTTTTGACTGATTCAGCAAACTTCAAAATGGTGGCTTTCACCTTACATCATATTTGTTTGCATACAAGGTCTGAGCTTGTTTCAACTTTTCCAACTCATGTTGGACATTTTTAGATAATTGGGAACTGGAAGGCATGGGAGAAGGGGGGTATTCAATAATGGGACTAGTTAGAGGCAGCCTTGCTAGAGAGGAGGCTATCATGAGTGTAGAAGACTCAACTAGATGATGTTGACCTACCAATTGACTCTGGACTCTAGCAATTATGTTGTCTCTATTGGCTATTCCTTATTTAGCATCATTGTAAGCTTTTAAAACAATCTCCAGCTTCAATTGGAGATTGGCCTTTTGTTGTGCCTCTCTCTCTGCTACTACCACTTTAAACTTTGTTGTCTCTAGTACTGTGCTAGCAGCTTCCACTACCCCTTTGTCTTGGACTCTTTTGACTATCATGCCTCCTAAGAGGCTAGAATCTGAGGTATCCCTTTTCTTTCTATTTTCATCATTCTTCAATGACCACATGAAAAGAGCAGCATTATCCTTGCTGAATGTCACTCCTTCCATACGATTTGTTTTTTTCCTCACTACATCAAGCACTAAGGCATCACCTATAACCCATTCATTGAGAATCAACACACCAACCTTTGTTACCATCTATCTTCCTTTCTCAGGGGTGATTGTTTTGAATTCCTCCATCATTTCTTGCTTTATTTCTTCTTCTACCTAAGTTGTATTTTTGAGAGGCTGTTCACTTTTCCTCTATTCACATCTGACTCTGAATTGCTCCATGTTTTGCTTCCATACAAACTGCATAAAGGCTTCTGATGTGATAAAATTGCTATCAGCTAGGAATTCTTCACTAGCTTGCTTAACAATAAGGTCCATTTATTGGCCCTTTAACTCACCATCAGTCAAATCCATTTCAGTAATAGGTGGCTCTTCAGGCATCCCCTCTTGGGTCTCCTCATAGGTATAGGCAATCTCACCAAGACTCCCTAGCTACAATAATTGTTTAGCCACAACTTGTTCATCTCCAATGTGGATAGGAGACTGAGATAGAGAATATTGAGGCTCATCAGTTTCATTTTCCTTCCCTACTTTTTGCCTCTTAGGGGAATCCTGAATGTCAATGACATTTTCAATTTTCCTCTTCCCTTTTGAGGTGGAAGTCACCAGGTGGGATATCTCTAGCAAAGGCAAGCTTAGCCAATACCATCTTAGCCTTATCAGGATCATTTTGCATTATGGCTTCCCTCTTTTCTTTTAAAGTTTGCATGAGGTCTTCAAAATAAAGAATCAGAAACTTTATTTTCTCCTCAAATGGGTTGAAGCTAGATAGAGGATCATAGCTATTGTCAAATTGATGTATAAAATCAAGGGCTTTCATATATGCAACCCACTTCTCTTTCCTCAATTCCTGGTCATCTATGGTGAACTAATTTCTAATCAAATCTTCTGGGAACTGAAATTGATGTGGCCTACCTCTGCACACTGCTCTTTTTCTAAACATGCCATTGAAAAAATCCTCGAGATCTGCACATCTTGACACTACAGTAACAAACCTATATGGCTTGAAGAATTCTTCAAAAAATTTCCATCTACCCTTAGTAATCACAAAATGGTGAGCCATGGTAATAGTTGCAAAAATAGTTCCTTTACCTCTATTGGTTAGCTTTGCTTCTTGTACTCCCCCAATTTGTCTCAGGACTTCTGTAATCCCTATCTTCAATGGGACCTGATAGGGTAGTAGATAGGGGGTGCCTCTAAATCTAAACACTCTAAAAATAGTAGACACAGGGTACAAATATATGTCTCCCCAATTGTGAACAATCTTGATATCCTTTGTAAACTCCTTTGGTCTGATAAACTCCAAAAGAGCCTTAGGAGTTCTAGGGTTTTCTCTACATAGAAGAATGCTAATTTTAGATGCAAAACATCTATCAAATTTTAGATAACTTGCATCCTATCCACCCCAAGATAGAATATTACTCCACAATTGCACTGGCATCATCTCTTTATCCTTTATCTTAATTAGGTCCATTTCCTTTGCAAAGTAATCTACACCTTTGAATAGGAACATGTGCATTAACATGGAATACCATCCAAATGGCCTATCTACCTTACAATTCTTGATTCCCACTAGCCCTTTATGAATTGCATCAACAAGGTATGAGGCATAATCAAATGTTATAGCTAGGGAGGGGTTTAGAATTTGTGCAATCATTAAAATATAATGGGTTGGCATATTCTTTTCAACATCCTCCCCAAAGATCTGGCATAACATCCAATACATACCCTTAGCTCTCAGAGTAAATTAGTTGATAGAGAATGGTTCCATTGTGCTGGGGCCTACAACTATTAACCCCCCTATCTTAACAAAGAATTCTTTCAATGGGCCACTTCTAAGATGATCCCTTTGAGCATTGTACACCTGGGCTAGTGACTCAAAGTGAATAGGCTCTAACAAATTGGAGGACTCACTAAATTTAAACACCCTCCTAAATTCATCTTCATTTATCTCCATCAAGACTGATCCCTTTATGTTCCTGATGCATCTTGCCATAGGGTCATAATTCTGTGAAATCAGGGCTAACAGATCTACATCCATAAAAACACTTGGGACCACAAGCTTTCCTACATCTTGTTCCCATATGCCATTCAAAGTAGCTGGTGAATTCCTCTGCCCAAAACCTTGTTTGAATAATCCTAAGCCTGACAATCCTATTTCAGGGTCCCTCAGCCAGTTACCCTTATCATAGAGGCCATCTCCAATTTTTAGATGAGGGTTCTTGGGTACTAGCTCTTTGGCCTTAGCCCCAGCATTGGTGGACATGGTTAATTGTTCTAAAAAATCATCACAGATATTTCAGTCATGGTAATTCACCTTCCCTGTTAACTCTCTTCTGGGCACCATTCTAGTCAAACAATTATACCACTAGGATAACACAGACCTCCAATGAAGTAATTCACACAACAATTTTTTAGAACAAACCAAGAGTTATCAAGAAAAGAATAGAAAACCTGATTATTCTTGAAGGAAATCACCTTGCAACAATTCACTCTGCAACAAACTTCGATGAAACAATATTTAGCAATCAAGTTGATGCGGACTGAACATGACAAGTTGGCATTTAAGTTTTTTGGAATTTAACTCTGCATGCTTTGGCTTTCTTTTCAAAATTGAATTCGTCAAATTGAATTCAAAAAGGCTCCAATGGGTCATAATTTCTCTATGTCTTTCCTCTATTTTACTCTTTCGCTATTTCACAGAACATAAAACCTGTGCTCTTTTCTGTCATGAAACAATGTTGGTCGTTGGATCACAAGGACTTACATCACCTTTATCTCTGTTTGATCTCTTTGCTCTAGTGCCAGGCCCTACCTCCTTTTTGCCACTTTGTGGACTTTAAAAGTCATTCACTTTTCCTTCGCGAGGCCACGCCAAGCGTTAGATCAAACTCAAATCACCTGGTCTTTAACTCCAACCAGGGTGGTCAATTTTACTTACTAACCGTGCCTCATTTTGATGGCTAACGATTTTTTGCCATTTCGCTGAATTTAAGTTGCAGGCATCTTCAGGCCACGAAAAAATGAGAAGTGTTGGATCAATCTTGAGATGAATGCCTTTTAAATGGGCCCTTTACCTAGGAATTAGTTAACCCACTTGTTCTTCGATTGAGAAATGCCACATGGTAGTCGATCATTAGCCCTGGAAACTACTCTAGGTTCCACCTTTGATCTGCCATGTGCTATCTTTATTATTCCCACATAACCGCCAGTTACACCTAGGCGGACCCTCAAGCACTTTTAATACCACGTGTCACCTGACACATCACTATCGAGCTCCACAAAAGTGGCAGCTATTATGCCATGTCACACCTCCGTGTGATCTCCACCTGTCTTTCGCGACTTCGCAAACATTATTCTTCGTTTGGCTTGCAGCCACAAAACTATGAGAACCGTTAGATCAAAACAGACTTGATCTACTTTTAGCTTCATGCCCTTCCTGTCCTTTGGGCCCACCAGCCTTTTCACCACTTCACGGAGGTTAACCTACTGGCATCTTCTCTTCACGAATTCACGCGAGCCGTTAGATCAAAACAACTTGCTCATTTTTTACTCCTTTCCATGGCAACCACGCTCAAGCCCACTGTAGACCACCAACTAAGTGCCTCGTCACTGCTCTATCACTACTAGCTGGACCTACCACATTCACTGCCATCTTTAGCCGGACCCACCACCTTTTCTCTACTTCACTGAAGGTAGAACACGTGCATCTCCTGGCCATGAATCAATGTGAGCCATTGATCTCTTTCCAACCTAATCATTCTTAAACCCAAAGAAGATCGCTTACCGCGGGGACCCACCAAAACCTTTCGCCATTTTGCGAAGGTTAAAACACATTCAACTTGATCTCTCAAAACCACACCATCCATCCATTTAGATGAAACTTGATCGGTGTTTAGCTTCAGTCCAAACCTATATGTTAGGTCCACCTCTGCCTTTCGCTACTTTGTGGAAGCTAACATTCGAGCACTTTTTGGTCATGAATCAACGCAGGCCATCAGATCAACAGAAAGTTTCATGATGCTTAAAAGGCCTGACAGACATTAGAAAAGGCATATTAAACGCGAACAAAAATTAAATATTTAAAAGGGACTGCCTAGGTAAATGACAAGGGGGGAACACTTTTATGATAAAGTGACCCATCACCTAAGTGAATAAAGTAATGTCAAATTAGAAACCAAAAAGGTTTTTCTCAGATATGGAAGTGACTTAAAACCAAAACCCTGAACCCCTTAGGATCTAAAGCAATTTTGAAAGAACATGGGCGATAGCAGACTCAAAATTTTTCAAAAACTTAGCCATTTATAGACTAAAAACATCCATTTTCAAAATAGTGACAACAAAATGTTTTGGTAGGTCCATGGAAAATATGGTTATGCAAGGATCTTTTAAGGGACTCCAACCTTCTTCTATTGACTTTATTTTCTCCCATCAACAGTTTGTGGACAATACTATTATTATGGGGGAGTCAAGTATCTCTGAAGCTAGAAACCTAAAGAAAACTCTTTGTAAGTTTTCCTCAGCTTCTGGTCAGCTCATTAATTGGGTCAAAAGAGAAGTTTGTTTCATCAATACTCCTGAGAGAAGACAACAAAGAATCAATAGAATCCTGGAATGTAGGATTGATGATCTTCTTGTAAAGGAGCCCTTTTGAGTCAAGCTGGGAAGCTTCAACTTCTAAAAGCTTCTCTTTAAAGCATACCAATCTATGCCCCAAGCCTTTTCAGAATTCTAGTTAAGTATGCTGATGCAATTGAGAAAATTCAAAGAAAATTTCTCTGGTCAGGGGTTGACGACAAGAAAAGAATATCTCTTATAGCTTGGGATCAGGTATGCAGACCAAAAAGTAAAGGAGGTCTGGGCCTGAGAAGAATTCAAACCTTAAATGAATCTCTCCTGTCCAAGCAAGTCTAGAGAATGTTCCATTTAGATACTAAATGGTGTAAAATATGGTGAAGTAAGTACTCTCTTCTGTCCTCTTCTCTTCCTTCTTTTATCAATTTGGAAATCAGCATTAATGGGTCCCATATATGGAATCATGCCTCTAAGTGCAGAGAAAGAATTGCTAAAGGAGTTATATGGAAAGATGGAAATGGTAGGATAGTTAAATTCTAGGAAGACCCCTAGCTTTTTGATAAACCCTTGATTGATTTCCCTGAATGGGCACCTTATGCTCCATCCTGTACTCGAATTTTTTGGCACCTTAGTTGAAGGGTATTGGTTTGGCAATAAATGACAAAACATTGAAAGTATCCATCCAAGCCTCATAAAGCTCAAGATCCACCTGTCTTCAGTCTTGTTGAACAAAGAGGAAGATTCCCTCATTTGGAAATATGAACCCAAAGGTATCATTACTATTTCTTCAATGCATGGTGTTCTCTCCTCCACCCCTCCTAATAATCCTTTCTAGTCTAAAGCTTGGATTAAGGGTCTGACCCCCAAAATAAATTTTTTCTATTGGACTATTCTTCAAAATAAAATCTTGACCCTAGATAACCTCAAGGGTAGAGGTTTTACCTTTCCTAATATATGTGCTTTGTGTCTTAAGGAGGAAGTGTCAGTGGACCACCTAGCTCTCCACTATTCCTTTTCTACCTTGGTTTGGGAAAGACTTCTTAAAAGTTTTAGCATTGATTGGGTGTTTCCTAAAACTATTAGTGAGTTGTTCTACTCCTGGAATATTCATTTGTCTAACTCCTTTTTGAGATCTATGTGGCAGCTATCACATCCTCACATTTTGTGGGGATTATGAAAAGAAAGAAACAATCATATCTTCAAGGACCCATCCCTCAATCATGATATTGTGTTCCAAAAAATACAATGGGCAATTGTGGAGAATATTGGGATCATTGGTGGTCCCTATTTTTTGACCAACCCCCTGGAATCTAACATTTTAAGTTTCTAGAATTTGAAGAATGCTGGCAGCTCTGACCCCAAGCAAAACAAAAGACTTGAAGAAAGATGAAAAACTCGCCCTCATGGTTGGTTCAGAGTCAATTTTGATGGTGCTGCAAAAGGTAATCTGGGCTCTGCAGGTTGTGGAGCTATTCTTAGAGATAAAAAAGGTATATGCAAGGAAATGATTGCTGTCCCAATAGAGAGTCAAACAAATCACAAAGCAGAAGCAATGGCAGCTCTACAAGGAATTCTCCTTGCTAAAAAATGGAATTGCCCCTTCATATGGATTGAAGGGGATTCAAACAACATCATTAAATGTCTTAAGGGGACCTCTAAGCCCTCATGGTCTATCAATAATATTATAAAAGCCACTAGAGACCTTATTAGTACTTTTGAAAAAAGTTACATATCTCATATCTACTGTGAAGCCAATGGGTCTATTGTCTAGGCAGCCAACACGGCAGTCAATAAAGAAGAAATGATCATGTGGATGGGAGAACAAAGACTCCTTGAGGATGTTAGACTAATCATTTTTAATGACCGATATAGTAGCACTCCAAAGATTTTTGATGGACAAAACAATAATGAAACAGACTAAATGGAGCACTCCAAGTTATTATAATATTGTCAGCACCATTTATTATAATACTCATTCCATCACTTCCCATGCTTTCTGGGTAAATTTGGTAGCTCCGAAAAACTTTCTGTCTAAAACTCTCTGCAAGTTTCATTTTTCTGCTCTAAACAGCAAAAACATGGGCGGAAACAGACATCGATATGAACCTAGTAGCTGCAAGGAATGGAAGAAGAAGGAGGAGGTTTGAAATATTTTGCAGATGGGTGGGTTTTCTAAATTTATGGAGAGACTCCATGGATGGGATGGCATAGTCACCAGTTTCTTCTACAAAAACTAGAGAAAGGGCACTTTGAAAATGGGAGACTAGTCTATTGTCAAAGATGAAGATCTTATTGCCCAAGCCATGGGACTCCGAAGGGAAGGAAGCAACTTCTATAGAGATAGAAAAGTGAGTAAGGAGGCCATTGACAAATATCCTAAAACTGACAAGGAGAAAAAATGACTGGTGAAGCTAAGTAAAACTTACTATCCCCCTAGGGCTTTTGTTAAACCTTGGCGAAAGGTCCTCTTTGTTATTATGCACTATATTACATTAGATGATAGATTTACTAAGGTATACGACTACCATTTTGTTCTGTGGAATCATTTTAGGCATGATGAGAAGGTTAAATTTCCTTATTTTCTATTATACTGTATGAATGCCACCATTAAGGCCTATAAAGAGAACCCTATGGGGGACACTACCATGCATCAAGGCTCAATTGTTCCTATTTATGACCATCTCAAGGCTAACTAGATTGCCTGCCTACAACACTCTATTAAGTCTAAGGAGGATGGATCAGACTCTGTTTTTTCTGTGGATGAGGGTTCCGATAGTGACCCAACGAGTGACTCTAAGGAGAGTTTTGATGACTCGGAATTTGAATTTGGTAAGAAGAGAAAATACATGAAAACTAGACCTTCTTCCTCAAAGGGCAAAAAACCTATAGGCAAAATCTTCCAGATTAGCTCCTCCTCCTCCTCAGAGGTCTCTGAAGACTAAGAGAAGGAGAAACCCCAGGATTCTCTAAAAAACAAAATTAAAGTCCATACTCAGACTAGAAACAAGCATAAGAGAAAGGTGGAGAATGTGAAGGAGTTGGAGGCTCATAAGCAAGAAAAGATCTCGAAAGCTAAACAAAACCTAGAGAAGGTGATCACTGGAGAGGTTCATAGGGTTGATGACACTGCTATTGTTGGTGACCCTCCAAAAAAGGAACAGGACAACTCCGGTAAGATTGATCTTCCCCTGAACCCTCCTCTTGAGGGTATGAAAGGTTTTATGGACACCATGGAGTGGTTAATAATCAGTTACAAGAAATTTGTGGATGACAACAAGAAGCTCAGCTAGAAAATTCACATTCTGGAAACTATCAACACTGGGGAAGGGAAGACTATGGCTGATTACATTGAGGATCTAAAAAAATACTATTGCAAAAGCTGAAAATATATGAGACTCCTTCAACCCCAGATTTGAGAAAATAGAGAAAGACCTGTTGGAGAGGAAAACTCTTGCTGATGCTATGGATCAAACTATATCGAGCACTGTCAGTAAAGTCAGAAAAATTGAGGATTGCCTCAATAGTATTGTAGAGAAAAGTTTAGACATCTTGAAGGTTTCTGCTAGCAATACTAAAACTCTCATCAGCAAATTGGACGAGGATAAGGATACCCAGGATATTGACCCTGGCACAAAAGGCATGGGAGATGCTCAAGGACCTAGAATTAGAACTAGAGGTAAAAATAAAGAAAAGAAGCCTAATAAGGACTTGGATGATCTCAAAGCTATTGTGGCCACCTATGACTAGTTGGTGAAAAAGCCAGAGGACCTTTTGAAGACTATAACTATGTAGTGCCTTCCTAGTTTCTTTGTTGTTTCTTTCATTTGCTATCTTTTTGGTATGCTAGCTTTTTTGCCAGTTGTTTTATAAGTGGTTTTTATGCTTTGGGCTCTTTGATGACTTATCTTAATTTACTATGTTAAAGGTTTCAGGTCCTGAAAACCTATTTTTCTTAATTAATCAGAACATGGTCAATATCAATCAAACTCACATTCCCATCTATAGTTCAGAGTAAAGAATACACCCTAACATTAGAGCTATTCCTATCTCTCCCAAAAATGCCAGTATGAGACAATCTTTGATGAAAAGTCTAAATATATTCATTATTCCCAAACAAACCTGTATGAAAACCCATAATGTCTTGTTCAGACTCATGAGATGATGTATTAAAATTTGCATACACTGGTCATCCATGGGACTTACCCATATGGCTGCCTTTCCGCCTCCACAAAGCATTAACTAGTTCACGCATAGCCATTTCTCTCTGGTATTTTCAGACTAGTTCGGGCAATCCTCCTTGCAACTTCTCTTGAGGATTCTTCTTCATGTAGGACCTGGTGTTCCTTCCTCTCTGCATTATGTTAACTTCCTTGAAGTGATCTGTGATTTATTCAAGAGACTATTTTTTTTTATTTTCAGAGTCACCACCTAGTTACTTGGGAATTTAAAATACTTTAAGTACAATAATTCAATCACAAAAGACTGCAAAATGAGAACGCTACTCTCAGAGAAGATTTAAACAATGCAATGATGGACAAAGATTATTATAGGGACACGGGTAAACATAGATTTGGTAACCTTTCACAAAGATCATGGGATACTAGATTTGAATAATTTTATGCGATATGAACACTGATCTGTATTGTAAGACATATTATGACTCTCCCCAGAAGAGTCACAAATTCTTGTTAGTCTCAATTTCTGATTACTTTGTTTTCTCTCTAAAATCCTTTGCCTCTGTTCACAAATAGAAGAGAACAACAAGAATAGTAAACAAGACAACAATTGACAAGGTTTACAAGGAAACCTCCTACACTACAAGCTTAACAAAGATTAGGTAGGTATACCTACTTGTGACTACCTTCTCACAATTTAGTAAATGGCTTACAGAAAACCAATGCAAATTTCTACAAACCTTCTCACTTTAGTGAAACCAAACATAAATGAAAGATTTATTTTCATTATAAAGGATTACAAATAAAGTCACAAACACTAGAAACTTAAACCAGTGAATTATCTGGGCCTCAGAGTCATCAAAATCAAGTCAAAATTTGATAATACAGTTCACATACATATCACCGCTTTGATCTATTGAATCTATATATGCCTGACACATATAAACTCTCAACCTATGCTAGACCTAGTCATTAAATTCATGTGAATTTATTGATTATTAATGAAGATGAATTAAGTATATTTAATTCTCCTCCTTGACGAAAAGACCTGAAACATTCCCATCATTTTTCTTGCAAATCATTTCACTCAACAATCCTTGATCATCTAATCAAAATGATAACTAGTACACAAACACAAAGACAACACAGATCTGGGCTCAAAATCTTTTGATTGTATATTACTATTTTCTCATCAAAATTTTACGTAGACATAAAGATGGTTCAAGATGCCAAAACAAAATCCTGCATATATTTTTCCAAAGCTTCGATACAAAATGTTTGCGATCCCCTTTCTAGGTAGTCCTGGTATCCATTTATAAAAATTGGTTGCAACAAGCTTCAGACTTCCCTAGAAGAATATTCTTATCCTAACCATAATTCCCTCCAAAAGTTACATTGATTACAATTGAAATAGGATCATAACTAATTAGTTATCCAACTAGAAAATGGCCAACTAACTTCTCAATATTTGCAGATAAGGTGCCAAGTGTCTTTAATTCTTCAAAATTCTAGTTACCCAAAAAATATTTGTTATAAGAACTAACCACTTCAGGTCACCTATGAACTGTCACATGCTAGAATCGGTAGGATCTTCTTGTGCTTCTGTCTCTTTCACAACATATTTTTTTTCCCATACCTTTAATGTATCATCATTAGGCCAAGAGAAACTAATAAATTTTTTCTTCTTCTTGTTCAAACTTTTCCATGTTTCCCTTAACTGTTTAACTTCCTTCTCCAAAAAGCCAAAATGTGATTTTATTTTCTCAATCTCTTCAATAGTTTGAATAAATAAGGAAGTATTGTCTATATTTATAATGTTATTTATTCTCTAAGACAACCTATGACCTAGCTCCCCAAGCCATACTTCTTTATTTTTCAATTTACTGATACTTACAAAACCTCTAGGACACAATTCAAATTTTTGATTTACATACTCTTTTTGGTACAAGTTTGCCCTCCTTTCTATCTTAACTCTTTCCACTGCAAACCTGGACAAACCTTATACTAATTCATAAGTAGGTTTGATAGTGATATCAACACCTACGTATTCCTAGGATAAAAATATATGGACTCTAAATCCACTTCTCTGGTAATTCACTTATCCAAAATTGGCTCCAGAATAGCCTTATCTTCTTTCAAAGAACCCAAAAGAGTCAATATTATTTTCATGTTTATATACACAATTGCTGCTCCAACAGTATTAGAAAATTTGAAAATGGTACCCCTGATGTTCTCCTCATATTTGTGTGCAAAAATTGCTTGATCCGACTTCAATTTTTCCATCTCATCTTGAATGCTCTCAACTGATTGGAAACCAAAATTCATAAGGGAAGGAGAGAATTCAACAATAGGACTGGAAGGAGGGGGTCTACAAAGAGAAGAAGAAATCATTAGTTGGGAAGACTCACCCTTTTGATATTGTCCTTCCAATTTACCCTTTAGCTCTATAATGATGTTATCTTTAGAAGCTATCTCAAGTTTTGATGCATTGTAGGCCTTGAGGACTATCCCTAGTTTTGCTTGGAGGCCAGCTTTCTCTTTTTCTTCCTTTACAGCCACTGCCAGTCTAAATTTAGCAGACTCTAAGGTCATGCTAGTAGCTTCAACTAGCCTTGTATCTTTGACTCTTTACAATCATGCCCCCTCAATAGTCAGATCCTAAGGATTCTCCCCTTCTTCTATTCTCTTCTCTTTTAAGTGATGACATTACTAGGGCTGCATGGTCACCACTATAAGTTATTACCTCTAAGGGTTTGGTTTCTTTCCTTACCACATCAAAAATTATTACATCAGCTATGTCCCATTCTAGGAGAATTAACACTCCAACACTTGCAATCAATTTTCTCCCTTCCTCAGGGGTAATTGCTTCAAACTCCTTAAGCATCTCCTTCTTTATTTCTGCTTCAATAGGAGATGTATCTTTATGGGATTGTTCAACTTTCCTCTTTTCACATCTTTCCTTAAATTACCCCATATGCTTCCTCCAAACAAATTGCTAAAAGGCTCCTGACTTTACAAAACTATCATCAGCCAAAAATTCATCACTAGCTTGCTTAATGATAGGATCCAACTCTCTGCCTATAAATTCTTTAGTAGTCGGGTCCATTTTAGCACCTACTAGCTCTTTTGGCATTCCTTCTTGCAATTCTCCATAAGTAAATGAAATCTCCCCCAGGCTTCCTAGTTGCATTAATTTCTTAGCAAGTTCTGCTCATCACCTATATGTAATGGGGATTGAGAAGGTGAATATAGAGATTTACTTGGCTGGGCCTCTTTGTCCAACCTCTACCTTTTTGGGGAGGCTTGTGACTCATGAGCATCCTCTATTGGCCTTTTTCCCTTTGATGTGGAAGGTTCATCCCCTTTAGGCATCACTACATTGTATCCCGATTTATTATACATAACATTATCTCTAGGGGGAACAATTTTAGCAAACATGGGCTTGGTCAAGATGAGCTTGGCCTTCTCAGGGTCTACCTTCATGACTGCATCCTTTTTCTTATTCAAAGTTTGCATGGCATCCTCAAAATAATCTATCCAAAATTTAATAATTTCCTCAAATGGGTGAAAACTCTTTAATGGATCGTAATTCTTATCAAAATGTTGAACAAAATCAAGAGTTTTCTTGAATACTAACCACTTTTTCTTTCTCACCTCTAGCTCTGCCAAGTTAAATTTATTCCTTATTAGATCTTCAGGGAAGTGGAATTGATTCACTTTGGCCCCACACCTGACCTTCTTCCTGAACACACCATTAAAGAAGTCTTCAGGATCTGAAAACCTAGCCACTATTGTTGGTAATCTATATGGCTGGAGGAACTTCTTAAAATGTAACCAACCCCCTTTGGTAATAACAAACTCATGTGCCATGGTAACAGTTGGAAAGATTGTCGTTGTTCCTTTATTTGTTAGTTTTGCTTCTTGCTGGCCCCCAATCTATCTTATAATTTTAGCAATACCAATCTTCAAGGGGACCTAATAGGGGAGTAAGTATGGGGTTCCCCTGAAGCCATATACTGTAAAGATAATAGAAAGAGGATATAAAACTATGTCACCCCAATTGTGTACAATCTTAATATCTTCTACAAACTCCTTGGTTCTAATGAATTCAAGGAAAACCTTTGGGATCCTAGGGTTCTCTTGACATAAAATAATTCTAAGCCTAGATGCAAAACTTCTATCAAATTTCAGATAACTGGCATCTTCCCTGTCCCAAGACAGATCTGAACTCCACAATTGGACTGGCATGTCTTCCCCATCCTTTTCTCTTAACAGGTCCATATCTTTTGCAAAATACTTTGCACCATTAAACAAAAACATATGCATTAACATGGAATACCACCCAAAAGGTCTATCCACCTTAGCATTATTGATCCCAATTAATACCTCTTGGATGCCATTAGTAAGATAGGGTGCAAAGTCATATGCTACTGCTATGGATGGGTTCAGAACTTGTGCCATCATAAGCATGTAATGAGTGGGCATGGCATTCTCTGCATCTTCTCTGAAAGATTTGACACAAAGACCAATATATACCCTTAGCCCTCAAGGTGAATAAATTCATAGGGAAAGGTTCTACTATACTAGGGCCTACCAGTGTTAGTCCTCTTATCTTTGCAAAAAATTCTCTCAATGGCCCACTCCTAAGGTGATCCTTCTGGGCATCATAAACCTTTCTCAACATTTCAAAATCAATGGGCTCTAAATAACTTGAGGGTTCATTTAACTGGAATACCTTCTTAAGTTCATAAGCTGTAATTTCAATTTAGGGGCCTCCACTTATATTCCTCACAATCTTGGTGATGGGGTCATAGCTCTTTGCAATATGAGTCAATAATTCAACATCCATGAAAACCTCAGGGACCACCAATTTCCCAACATCCAGTTCCTATATGTTATTTGTAGGAGCAAGTGCAGTCCGTTGACCAAACCCCACTCTAAACAGACCTAGACCTACCATGCCTATCTAGGGATCTCTTAGCTAACATCCCTTATCATATAAACCATCACCAATCTGCAAGCATAGAGTATTAGGCACAAGTTCCTTTATCTTCATGGCACTATTCATGGATTGAACCAATTGTTCCAGAAAATCATCACAAATAGCTCTCTCCTGATAGTCTATCTTTCCCTTAAATTCTCTTCCCGGTGCCATTTTAACAATCTAAGGGTAACCTTACTTCAAATTTTCTTTTCAAACAACCCTTCAAAACTCTTAGCACCAAAAAATATCAATACAAACAGAAATTGCAAACCACAGTCACAGAGAAATTTACTTGTCACCTGAGAATTCACAAAAATAGCACACCTTGTCTCTGCTAATCTTCTTGAATGCCTTTTGTGATTAAAGTCTCAAAACAATGTTTTATGAAGGCACCCCTCTGGTAAATGAGAATTAATTACCATCAATGGAGCCACATGTTCTGCAATTAATCCATTTAAATTTCAAATTTTCCACTGCAAGGGACCAAACAGATGTTTTAGCATGCATTTCCTTTTAGTCGTTGATCCGCAAAGAATAAAACTCGACCAACTATCTATCATGGTCGAGCGACAACCATTAGATCATGCAGAATTAATGCACCTTTTAATCATTTAAGACTTTGACGAGGGCCCACCATTTAGTGACCCACTTTCCCTTTGTCACTGATCCGCGAAAGATAAAGGACTAGCATCTCCATATCGTGGTATAGTGACAACCATTGATTTCCCCTAAACCTGTCAACAGTTTAAAATATCTGGGCCGCTCACATTGGTTGGGCCCACCATTCAGTCGCTAGTCCTTAAAGAGTAAAACCCGAGCAACTCTTCATCATGGTCTATCGACAATCGTTAGATTATATCATTCTCGCTTGATCTTTAAGGTCCTTTATCACTTACCTGCCATAGCTAACTGTTAAAACTTAACTGCCATAGCTCACGCTTTGACTAGTCCCACCACTAGTGGCTTGTTGTTGAGTCACGATGAGTATTCAACGTGTGACTTCTTATTGCAGTATCAGGACAACCATAGGATCAAACAAGACTCACTCAGCCATTAAGAACCTGGTGTATATATTAAGAAACATACTTAGGACTGTAGACATATAAAAATGACCATATTCCTAAATGAATATTTTATGTTCATTTCTCTATTTAATTAAATCCAATTTAATTAAATTGCCCGCATTCCTCTATTTAATTAAGTAAATTACTCAATTAAATTCACTATACCCATTTAATGAATAAATAATTTTATTCAATTAAATCCCCCCTATCCACTTTTAATTAAATTCAAATTTAATTAAATAGTTATCCTAAAATTGAATAAATCTAATTTATTTAATTTCCCCAAATTACAACCAAATTGAATAAATCATTTAATTCAATTGAATCCTATTATCCCTCCATCCACTTGCAAAATCCTACATCTCCCACTTGCCTTCCTAAACCCCTTCCTAAATTCTTCTAGACTCTTCTAATCGCTTCTAATTAGCCTAACCCATCTTCTAAACTTTGTCACATCCCTAAGCAAAGAGAGGTCACTTCTCAAAAACCTCAAAGTCTTTGATATCAATTAAAGGCTTCAAGTCTTCAACCACTTAATTCTCAAAAGTCTTCAATAACCATTAATGGTTAACTCAAACCCTCTTAGATGGTTATATTATTTCTTTTAACTCAACCTTCATCCAACCCAAGGGTCTCATCAGGCCTTTAATGCTTTGACCATGATTATCTCTTAATCATTTGCACAAGAGTTTATCCTTGGATTAATTCTTAATCCATTGGGTAATCTTAATCTAGGCTTGACCCTTACCCTCTAGATAACCATAAGGTCTTCTTAGGCATTTAATGCCTCCAACCCCTTCTCTCAACCCAACCCTATGTTGACACTTGTCACCATTTCATTGGTGCAAATTGCAAACATGGATCCCCAACTTTTAAACTCAACCCTTGATTGAATCTTTCAATCCTGGCCATCCATTGCCCTGTTTTTGCTATAAATAGAGCTCTCATTCCTCCATTTTAAACATCCTCCAAATTTGTAGTATCACACTTATGCTCAAATACATTCAAGCTTTCATACCATTTTTATGCTCATCATTTTAGCCTCTTTGAAATCAGGAATTAGTCTAAATATGCATGTTTAGAATATTTTCTTTATCATTTAGCACAATCATAGACTAATATATCATGTTAGGATAGTATTCATACTAATCTTGTCATCTTATAATCTAGTTTATTGCATTTCTAGAATCATGCATAGCTTAGGATGCATCTCATACTAAAATCGATCAAAGCATCCCTCATTCTTGCATTTGCCATCCCTAAACCATTTTGCTCAGTGATCTGAGAGCAAAAACATTGGTTTGAGGGACATTGTAAGATAGAGAACCATGGGACCCACCTTGGGAAGTTGAGTAATACTTCATTACCTCATAGTTTACACCAAGAAGTCCTATGTGTGTGTGTGGACAAGTCTTTTGGAACATTTTTCACATATTGAGTTCTATCGACCCACTTTTCCTGCATACATTTTTGGTGCTCACCGTGGGGCCCAACCTCATATATCAAATCAATTTTTAAAATTAACCACTTTTGCAGGTCCATGAGAAACAGGAATCAACGTGTGGGAAACATTCCCTAGCGCATCTGGTTAACAGTCTAGCGCGTCTCACTCACTGTTTAGCGCGTGGAGTCTCTACTCTAGCGCGTAAAGTCCTTTCTTTATCGCATAGCCTCCAGTAATTTTTTCCTGTAGGTCTCAGCACGGAAGAAAAATAGAGTAGTGCATCTGTAAAGTAGTTTGGCGCATCGTGTTTGTTAGATAGCGCATCCAGTTCACAATATAGCATGTGAATTCAATCTTTTAGCGCATCAAATCAGTACTTTTCTTGTAGGTCTCAACGCGGAAGAAAAACAGAGCAGCGCTTCCAACGCACAGAGTAGCGCATCCAGAAAATAGTGTAGCGCATTGAGACATAATTTTAGCGCATCTAGGTTATATTATAGCGCGTGCAGTCCTTTCTGTAGCGCATCACAAACAAAGAGCAAAAATTTAAAATTGTAACTGAAATAAAATTTAGACTTGTAGAAGTCCACCAAAATCTAGATTTTATAACTATTTGATTGAAATTTTGCAGGACTCTGACAACTTCTTGCAGGTGGAGCGGGAAATTTTCTTTCATCGATTTCTTTTGTTGACCACCAAGATCAAAAATTTTGCTTTGTTGACCAATTCTTTTTCATAAATCAGATAATCATTGACTTAAACGGATAAAATAAACACCATGTTTTCATGGAGCAACATCTCCATATAGATTTTAGCCAATCATTGCCTTGAAAGATAAAAAGAACCTTGTTTGCCTTGTCTCGAAAGTGGAAGGAATATGCTCTCCCCTTAACTGGGTGATCAAAAATCCAGACCACTTTTAAAAGCTTTCTGTATTTCAAGTATAAATCCTTTAGCAGGCCTGCCTTCCTAAGGAGTTGCAATCAACTCTTAAAGCCGTTTATGGCCGGTGTGAAGGGAACGACCTAAGTGGGGAATGACTTTGACGCCAAGAATTCCAGCCCACTATAATCAAATGTGGAAAGTGACGAAAGTCCTTTTCAACAATTGCGCGCAGTGATTAGCCTTCCTCCAGTATCCTTGAAATACATAAAGCTTTTGTTCTAAAGGTTGGGAAGCCTCCTGAGGGAATTTATCACTGATGGCCGCATGGGAAGCCTGATTAAGAACCATAGAAATAGAAGCTTTGAACCGAGTCAGTAACCAGACATTTATAACATCATAGTGCAAGGGTGGGGAAGAATCCGCCCCCAAGATTACTCACCATATATCTCCCAAGATAACTACTCAACTGTGAAGCGATTCACTTTGGGTTAATTTTTGGCAAAAGGCAAAAAAAGGGCACCCTCTAGGGGGTGACACGGCTGTTTGAGCTGACGAAGTATCGAGACTAGTGGGCTATGATGTTATTTATGACCCTTGACTAAAGAGTCTTTCTAAAGTGTATTATTTGTATCAAAACCTGTTAAAACATTGGGGATTTGAACACATCCTCGCAGAACATACACTTTTTGTTAGATTAGGCAAAATGGTTGTACTTTTTGTGCCGTGCTTGCATTTACTACTTTAGAAAATCATCCATCAAACTTGAAAAATTTAAGACAAAGAGTCAAAATTTATCAAAAATCAACCAAAGGAAAAATCAGTGCAGTTTAGCACATAAGAGCAACGTCTTAGCGCGTAGGAACCTTTTGTTAGCGCATCCAACCATCAAATTAGCATGTCAGTTCCAAACAGTAGCATTTCATCTCAAGACAAAATAGTGTGCAAATATTTAGCGCATCAAAGAAACAGTCTAGCGCTTGGAAGCATCAGCTTAGCGAGTGGACAACAAACGTTAGCACATCAAGTTCAACAACTAGCGCATGACAGACCCAGGGTACCACATAGATTTTCCAAAACAAATAGAAAACAAATTTGACCATTCAAAACTTTAGTGCGTGTCTGGGGGCAGCCTAGCGCGTGTGGTCATTATTTTAGCATGTGGGGTAAATTTTGTAGCGCATTGAGTCTCTGTTTTAGCACGTGATCCAAAACACAAAAACAGAGGGCAAAACAGTGAGGAATTTTCAAAATTTCAAAAACATTTTCCGAAGCCTTCTTCATCAAACATCATTTTTCATCAAACAAGAATAGTAAAAACAAACTATTAAGACTATTTCTTGAGCTAATTTGTGTCAAAACAAATGTTGTAGAATCCTAAACGAATCACACGATAAAACATGTCTATCTTATCATAATCTAGAAACCTCATCAATTGTATCAACAGAATCCTTTACCATCTTACAGATTTAATCTCACAAAAACACTTGTTTAAAATTTTCAAGTTGTCAAATCAAGTCTCCATATCGGGAGTCTTTTATTCATATCGTTTGACGCACTTTGTCATGAAGGGGCATCTAAACCTTCACTTTGATAAAGTAAGATTTGAAATTTTTCAAACAAGATCGACCAAATCCAAACCAATCAAAGGAAACCATTGATTGCTCATGCATGACTAATCCTCATATTTTGAGAAGAAAGAACCTTTATCATAACATCACGTTGAAGAAATAACAACCTAGTTTTTCTAAATTCATCAAGAGAACAAGTTCTTATACATCAATCATCAACTATTCAAATCTCATTGGGTATTCCTACATCACATCAAACGTTATATCCAAAACAAATCCAATGAATTTGACAAGGAACCCTTGAAGACAAGAGCTTACTGTCAAAAGTTTGCTTTTAATCAAACCATAAATCGCAGCAGGAAAATCAATCCAACATTCTTGCCTGACGAGTGCATCACTTATAACATATCTCGACCAGAACCAACCACCCCCGAGCAACATATCAATGAGGATTTTGTCCCTTTCATCACTGAGAGTTTCTACTAAAATGCCTGTTACTCGCTCTCAAAGCAACCAACAAAGCGAGACACACGCTGAGTCTAGTATGAACCGAAGATTGTCAAATCCTTTTGAAGTTCCACCCTTAGAAGAACCTGAAATTACTGAAGCACTTCTTTAGGAATGTCAGGAAAACCCTTCATTCCAAAAGCTTGTAGAAAGACTCATGGAAAATGACAAAGAAAAATATCTGCTCATGCTTACAAGTAAAGGCGTTAAACTTCCCGAAGATTTAGACTCAAACATCTTTAAAACTAGATCTCAACAATATGCATATCAAGAAAAACAAAGAGAAGAAGAAACTCGTAACTTTGAACAACACATACCCGAGCAACACATTCCAGAACAACGCATACCAGAAATGCGTATACCCGAACTAGAAACACCAGAGCAAAATATACCATTTACCACACCTTTTCAACTGAGAACAAATACAAGGGAAGAACTTTTCCCTCGATAAGAAAGTATACCTTTAGCTGCCCTTACTCAACAAATGCAAATGTTGCAAAGGCAAATACAAGATATGCAATAAGGGACAACAGTGCGGTACTCTTTAAATGAAATTTGTCCTTATCCATTTGACAGAAGATTGAATATGGTACCTTTTCCTCCTAACTCAGACGTTCCCAAATTTGATAAATATGATGGGAAAAGTGATCCCTGAGATCATGTTCGAGAATTTTACACCATGAGCCTTGAATTTGCTCATGATGACACCTATTTAATGAGGTTATTTCCCAGAAGCTTAGGAGGGCAAACCATGGAATGGTTATCCAAAATTACACCACTTGTCAGATCATTTGATGAAATGGTTAACAAATTCATAGCCCAATATTCGTATAACATCCAACATGCCATAACCATGCTAGATGTTTGCAACACCAAACAAAAGAACAATGAAACATTCATAGTATTCCTTCAACGCTGACGACGTATGGTCTCCAGATATCCTCAAGATATTCCCAAAAAGGAGAAAATGGAAATCTTCATCGATAACTTGAATAGTGAAATGAGTTACAGACTAAAAGTTCAATGCATACCATCTTTCGCTAAATTGATTGAAAATGGCATTCAAGTAGAGGAAGCATGTGTCAAAAAGGGAACACTCAAATTCTACAAGGAAGGGACCAACTCATCAAACTACAATAACTAGAACAACACCAACCTTGACAAATCTTGATTTTGGACTCGAAACAAAAACGAAGGCACCAATGAAACACATGATCCCAAATCTAAACAACCAGTGCTTGCATAATTTGGAAATCCTCAAAGCACGAAAAATCCTAAAAATGCTAATCCAAATGCTAACACATATGCACAAAACACCGATCAAGGACAACTCAACACAAACAACACCAATGACACTCAAAACAAAAACATGAATCCAGGACCTAACAACAATTCACGCAACAACACAAACAATTTCCAAAAACGTATCTTCACAACACTGGGACAATCACTAGAATCAGCATTCAGAGAACTTTTGGCACACAAGATTCTTTTCTTGCCTCCAATCAGCAACTATGAACCTCAAATCAAACCACCTTGGTGGAATGATTCACACTATTGTGATTACCATCGTAACAAGGGTCATTAGATGAATGATTGCATGAGGTTAAAACACGTGGTACAAGATATGATTGATCGAGGTGACTTAACAATAGATGGTCTCAAAACAAATGGTGATCATGGAGCCTTTAAAAATTCTCTTCCAAATTACAACAAAGATGGAGCTTCAACCTCGAACGATACACGCAGAGCTTGTATCAACCATATCTACAAAAACACCATCAATCACATATTAGCTAAAGATCATCAAGTAAATGTGAGCACCATCCGGGATAAGTGTGATCACGAATCTGTCAATGTAACAACCCGAACTCAAAAATATGTCTTGAAAGGACATACTGCGCCTACAACTACCACACCAAAAATTCAATATGACTTGGTTAGCCAACTCTGTAAAACTCCAGCATAGATATCTATACTAGAATTGTTGAAACTATCACCAAAGCACAAAGACGTATTAGAACAAGCGCTATTGGAAACCAATGTACCTCAAAATTTGGATACAGACAGATTTGAAGCCATGGTCGCCCATATGACTGGACCTCATAACCTCACCTTCTCAGAACATGATGATGCTTCCTTGATCCATCCGCATAATACTTCTCTCCATATCGAAGTCATTGTTTGCAAACACCAAGTAAAAAGAGTCTTAATAGATGGAGGAGCTGGACTTAATATATGTACTTTAAAGCTTATCTGTGCATTAGGCTTCTTAGAAGAATCTATTGATCCCTACAAGAAGATTACCATAAAGGCATATGATGATGAGGAAAGGTCCTCTAAAGGAACTGTGATATTACCTATTCAAGTGGGACCAATAAAAAAGGATACTATATGTCAGGTCTTGGACATAGACCTTACCTACAATATTTTATTAGGGTGACCCTAGATACATGAAATGCAAGCAGTACCTTCTACATATCACCAGTGTGTCAAATTTCCTTATGATAGACAAGAGGTCTCCATATTTGCTGATCACAATCCATTTCAACATTGCAATGCAATGGGGGCAGCCCAGGACAGTTTGGTTCCTCATAATAGAGAAAAGAAGCGATCTTCAACATCAGATCAACAAATAGCAAAATCCAACTCCTTATGGGGAGACTTCAAATAGAAAATGCAAATCAAAGATCAAGGTATAGGAGAATACTCTTTGGAGCCCTTATGTTTAGCCAAATTGCCAACATCACCTAGATCTCATGGATTGCCCACTACATCGACACATCTGGTCACTCAGCCCATCACCAAATTTGATGGTACCTTAATCCAATTGGGCACTCTGGCACATGAATCAGAAGACAAGGATATTCTTAGCTGGTTATACAAAGACAAGAAAGAAGATAATAGAGAAGCTACTCTAGATATTGTTCTACCTACACACCTATATGGAAAAGGATACTTAATCATGTAGCAAATGGGATATGACGGTAAAGGACCTATTGGGAAATGCAAGGAAGGAGTCACTGAACCTATAAATCTTCCTTCACAACCCAATAGAAACAAAGCAGGATTGGATTGTGAGCTCACTTTCCTACTAAAAAGGCCACCCCACCTAGCTATAAAACCTCAATGGAAAGTAAAGATGAAGTATAAAGGAGAATCCTTGTAGGAAGCACTCTTTGAATCAGCAGAAACAATCCGCAAGGCATGGGAACGTCAAGATTAGAAGTTACATCAGGAAAAGCTTCTGAAACACAAAAGGGCCATATCTACAGTATAGCTCATATTCAAACACCAATATCTCAAGAAACAATAAAATCATCTCCGTATACCATTATTCCTCCTTGAGGAAGCACAGTCTATGAACAAATATAGAAAATAGAAGACGAATCTAACACAGAATCAACAAAAACTATCAAAATGGCATCTATCATCGAAGATTTGTTTTCACCATACAACATACCAGTTTATAGCACTGATTGAATCTGGGATGATGCCTCAGAGACTGATTCCAATGAATATGAATGGGGTACCTGCTCCAATGCTACTACAGATATCCCTAATGATAGTGATTCTATATCTCTTTCCCAAGAAGAACATAACGCAAGAGATAGATCTCTTGAATTTGGACCGCAGAATATCTATGACACCGGGGAAAGCGAACAAAAACATTATGAACAAGTCTATGTGCAAGATAATACTATCAAAGACCTCAATGAAATCCTGGACTTCTTTAAAACCAAGAATAATCATGATGAAAACTGTATCCTAACACTCATAGTAGCCGAACTTGATCCACCTAACGATTCCTTACCGCTTGTCTTTCCTAACCTCATTGATTGGGATGAACCTGAAGTCCATGATATACCAATTTTCCCAGATGATGAATCTATTATCCATTACCTATGTACTGTAAATCCAGAAACAGGCTCTACCAGTGAACAAAGTAACGACATCTACAAACCAGGGAGTGCCAAGTCTCTCAGTCACAAAAATGAACAAAATAAAGAATCTGATGCTGAAAACCAGTCAATGGCAGCTCTAGATCACAAAAAAGTAAAAATAAAGGATGCATCTGAGGGTGAAAACCTTTTTAAGGCACCTAACGATGGGAGACTTGACACTCTTCCTGAGCACATTCATGAGCGATCACCCATATTGATTGAGCCCACTCAATCAATCAACATTGGCACCACGGAAGCAGTCAAAAACCTACACCTTGCAGAATCTCTGACAGAGGAAGAAAGATCAACATTCATCATCTTCTTTAAAGAGCGGAAAATTAACTTTGCTTGGTCATATGCTGATATGCCTGGAGTGGATCCACACTTAATCATGCATCACTTATCCATCTCTTCAAGAGTTAAACCAGTCAAGCAAAAGCTATGAAAGATGAATCCACAGGTGGCACTCATGGTCAAAACTGAACTAAAGAAATTATTAGACGTCGGATTCATTCGACCCATTGACTATGCAGAATGGATTTCCAACATCGTCCCATTATCAAAACTAGATGGTAGTATTAGGATATGCACTGACTTCAGAGACGTCAAAAAAGCTTGTCCAAAAGATGACTTTCCTCTGCCAAGTATCGACATAATTGTAGATCTCACAGCAGGCCATGTAATGCTTTCACTAATGGACGGTTTCTCAGGCTATAATCAAATTAAAATAGCCCCAAAAGATCAAGATAAAACTGCATTCACCTATCCTTGGGGAACGTACTATTGGAATGTTATGCCTTTTGGCTTAAAGAATGCAGGGGCCACTTATCAAAGAGCAATGACCACAATATTCCATGACATGATGCATACATTTATGGAAGACTATGTGGATGATTTACTAGCTAAATCCCTCACCAGAGTAGAACATCTTGGCATCCTAACAAAGATCTTTGATCAGTTGGAGAAATTCCAAGTCAGGCTCAACCCTAAGAAGTGTGTCTTTGGGGTTACATCAAGCAAGTTACTAGGCTACATAGTCTCAGCTAAAGGTATTGAAGTAGATCCAGCAAAGGTACAAGCCATTATTGACATGCCACCACCAAAGAATATCAGTCAACTCAGATCTTTACAAGGATGACTTCAATCAATCAGGCAATTCATCGCTCAGCTAGCAGATAAAAGTCTACCATTTAACCATTTACTACACAAAAATGTACCATTCAAATGGGAGACCAAGTGTGCAGAATCTTTTTACCAAATCAAATAGTACCTGATGAATCCACTAGTTCTAGTACAACCAGTCGTAGGAAAGCCACTTATCCTATATATCTCAACAACAGATATATCGCTGGGGGCACTATTGGCACAAGAAGATCAACAAGGGAAGGAACGCGCCATATATTACATCAGTAGGACATTGAATGGCTATAAACTCAACTATACATTCATTGAAAAAGATTTCCTAATAGTGGTCTTCGCATCTCAGAAGTTCCGACATTATATGCTAGCACACACCATTAAGCTAGTCGCAAAAATTTATCCTCTCAAATATCTACTCAGCAAGGCAGCTCTTACAGGCCGATTGGCTAAATGGGTCATGATTCTCAGTGAATTTGACATCCAATACATAGAAAGATGAGCAATCAAAGGGCAAGAAATTGCAGATCAGCTGGCTGAAGCACCGCTACCAGGAAAACGCACCATGGAGATTGAATTTCCAGACAGGGATGTTCTTGCTCTTTCTACTAAATAATGGACCCTATACTTTGATGGATCCTATACACAACATGGTTCGGGTGCTAGCATTCTGTTCATCACTCCTGAAGGACACACTATACCAAGATCATATAGGCTTATGTCTCCATGCACAAATAATGTGGCTGAATATGAGGCATTGGTTATAGGCATCAAAATGGCCGTAGAATGGAAAATCATAGAGTTAAAGGTCTATGGAGACTCACAACTAGTCGTCCACCAAATCAACAACAACTATCAGACAAAGGATGACAAGCTACTACCCTACAAGCAAATGGTGGACGACTTCAAATAGTATTTTGTGCACATCACCTTCGAGCAAATACCAAGGTTAAACAACAAAGCAGCCGATGCAATGGCTACTATCGCTTCATTGCTACAAATTCCAGAGCAACAGAGTCGCTACGAGTTCCCGGTAGAGCAACTGTTCTCCCCCGCCTATGACCACTCTAAGTCCCAGGTTATCTATGCCTTGACTGGTTCAGATTCTCTGTTATATGGACCAATATACGACTACCTCAAGCACAATATCTTACCAATTGACCAATCACGTAACCAAAAATGTAACTTTATCCGACAAGCTGCCCGTTACACCCTTACCGCTGATACTTTGTATCGTCGAGGTCTAGATGGTACTCTTCTTCGTTACCTTGATTGTAATGATTCTGATTCTACTTTACACGAGCTTCACGAAGGTATTTGTGGCACACATTCAAGTGGCACTACTCTTGCTAAAAAGCTTCTAAGGATGGGATACTACTGGCCTACAATGGAGAAAGACTCATACCACTTCGCCAAGAAATGTCCTAAATGCCAAATCCATGGTAATCTGATTCATGCACCAGCACAGGAACTGCAACCATTTACAACATCCTGGCTCTTTTGTCAGTGGGGACTAGACTTAGTTGGCAAAATTCATCCTTCATCTTCAAATGGACACAAGTTCATTATAATAGCAACAGAGTACTTTACCAAATGGATAGAAGTAGTTCCCATGACCACAGTGACTGTGAAACAAATTGCCTCTTTTATCCTCAATTATCTGATCTGCAGATATGGTATTCCAAGTTCAATCATCACAGATAATGGATGGCCTTTCAAAAATCATGATGTCCAAGAACTATGGGAAAAATTCAAAATCCAACATAGATTCTCTACACCATACTACCCATAGGGAAATGGTCAAGCAGAAGCGTCTAACAAGACAATACTGAAAATCCTCAAGAAAATAGTGAATGATGCAGGCAAAGATTGACACGTACAACTCAATCCAGCACTTTGGGCATACAGAACCAGCATCCACACACCTACAAGAGCAACACCATACTCATTGGTATATGAATCAGAATCCATTTTACCCCTGAAAGTAGAAATCCCATCTCTCAGAGTCTCTTTGAAAGGCTTAATCCCAGATGAAGAGTATCGAGTTAACCGACTGCAAGAGCTTGAACTATTAGATGAAAGACGTCAGCATGCTTATACTCATCTCAAAGCATATCAACAATGCATGTGCAGGAGCTACAATCACAAAGTCATCCCCCACAACTTCAAGGTTGGTGACCTAGTCCTCAAAGAAAATCCAAGAAATCAGCAAGATCGAGAAAGGAAAGGGAAATTTGAACCTAACTGGTTAGGTCCTTATGTTATCATATCAGTCTATGGATTAGGTGCCTATCAACTCACAAATTCAGAAGGAGATGTTCTCGACGAACCAACTAACAACATCCATCTAAAGAGGTACTACACTTAAGTAACCTAGTGCACGGAAAAAGCCAAAATAAGCAAAAAATAAAATAAATAAAAAATCCAAAAAAAGAAAAAACATAAAGTACAATAAAAACAAATGGTGAAAACCTGGTAAACAGGCACTCTTGTGAAAGAATGGATCCTCTATCTATATCCATACCATTTTATCCGTAAAAACACTATCAGCCATCGCCCGACACTTAGCACATATCCATTCAGGACATAATTTGCGTAGTCACTATCTTGGTTTATCCATATATATACTCTTACCACGAATACACCATGGCTTGGAAATCATTGTACATATTCACATCAAGAGGGACACTCGGCTAGGGGCATTTAAATCATCTTAATATTGCAAACATTGAAGACATCAAGGCTACTTGCAAAACTCAAAAACATGACATCCAACAACCAAAACTATGCTTCATCACAAAACCAAACAAAACAATTCACAAAAATACCAAGGATGGATGATTTTCTGAAGTGTTAAATGTTGCATTATCGCATAAAAATCTTAACTAGTTTTGCATTTTGAACTTTTTGAATTATTGGATTCTCTTCCTTTTCTCACTAAAAACCTTCAAAGCTAGAGATCGTGAGGAACTTCCAATATTTTCTTAGTCTTCTGTCTGGGAGGCGATCACTTGTACTGTGTGAATACTAGCCTCAAGACGTGATACATCGAATATCACTGAAGGCCTGATTCCACTTCATGCATACAAATGATTCAATCTTGTCTATTTACGCAATACGCACTCAGGTCACCCTGGTTCAATTATACCTTGATGCTTGTGCTATCTTGCAAAATCAAACATCATGTAAATTTTTCTCAGGTCATTATGGTTCAATTATACCATTATGCTTGTATAAATTTTCAACATATCCTAAACAAATCAATGCTTAATGATGATATCTACAAAGAAAGAAAACAAATGGCTATATCGGATGGCAAATATAGAATGAGGATGCTACCAAAAACATAGTTGCATATCATTTTACAATTAGTTGCATATCATTTTAACATAGTTGTATATCATTTTACATTTAGTTGCATATCAAATCATACATCTCATTTTTAAGATACATTTAGCAGCATATCAAATCATACATCTCATTTTTAAGATACATTTAGTTACATATCAAATCATACATCTCATTTTCAAAATACATCTCACAACATATAAAAGCATACATCCTGCATCATACATTATATCATCTATTTAAGCATCGCATCACATAAATGAAATAACCCAAATAAAATGCATCCATATAAACACCCCACATGATCAACAAAAATGGTGACGTATATATATATATCTCAAAAATGATCAAAATGTACAAAATGTGTCAAACACTCTGTCCAGTACAAAGAATAACAATGATCAAAAATACAATAGAGACCACGTCTCTCAAGTATGACTATCCCCTGACGGAGATGGTCTGGCTCTAGATGCACCCACCCCTGGATCCCCAGGAGGGTCCTATCCCGGTGGCCCTATCACACCTCGGCTCTCCAACCGCGACCCAGTATCTCGAGATCGACTAGATCTCGACTGTGTAAAGCTCTGTACTCACCGGTCCCTGGGTATCGCAGCCTCATAGTGTCGTCGATAGTACTCCGCCTCCTGAGCTCTCAATGCTATCTCTCTCAGGGTGTCTCTCATAGGACCACCTGTCATTGCTCTCTGCATACTGGACACCACCTCCTTCACTTGCCCCCTCTGCTCTATCTCGGTGTCCCGCTCGGTGGTCAACTGAGAAATCTGTCGCTGATATGTCAAAATCTGTGCCTGCAACTGCTATACAGTCACCTGTAGGGTCTGGATCTGCGCATCCTCAACATGTGTAGGGATCCAAACCCATAGTGGTACCTGTGCAGGGGCAACTCCTCCTACTCGGCCTGTCCTCGATGCTAGAGGTGGGAGTACATCTATCCTCCTCCTCTGTGCTGGTTGCCTCGCCTCATCAACACCTCCCACTGCAGCTAGCGCCTCCCCCACTCTCCCCTCTCCACCGACTCCAATTGCCAATCCACCTCTCCCCCTGTCTATCACCCCCTGTCTCACCGCTCTCTCCACACCCCTTTCTCCTCTCCTAGTTCTACCTCCCCACCTCCCTCTAGCTCCTCTCCCTCATCCATCTCCTCCATCCTCTCCATCATCATCATCATCATCTCCCTCTCCCTCCTCCTCATCAGAATCAAAAGCTGGCCTCATCTCATCAGGATCCGATATCCTGGCCACCGCCCGCGCAGCAAACAATCGAGCAAACTCATCAGTCATGCCCGCATCTTGAATCTCAGGGGCATAATCCCATATTTGCCTGGCCAACCTGACAAACTCCTCCATCACCACTGCACTATCAATGGTCAGCCCCCAATCCGCTACATCATGCCGCCACCGTTCATATAGGCACGCTCCCTGTGGAATACCCTGTTGGCACCCAAACTGCCTCAAAACTTGGGTCACCACAAACCTCTCGATCACAAATGGGGTCCTCCCGATCAGGTATCTGGTCATAAAAATAAAGGGCATCTCCAGCCCATCCTCTGCCCACACCTAGCATCTTGTATACGGTCGCCAGGTGACCATATCTATATCATCAAGCACTCTCCTCTAGTGCTCTAGTTTGCCCAGCTTATGCTGGATAACTAGACCCCTGTATCCATATGCATATGCGCACCCCATGGGGCTATCTCTATCTGCTAGTGGCCTCGCCGCTGAAATGTGCTTCCAGCACCATACCTGTAATAGTTTCACGCCAATTGACAAACTGCCATAACCAAGGTATACCACCTCATGTAGACCCCTGTATAGATGGGCCAGCATAGCTGATCCCCACAAAAATCGCCGGCCCTGTGCCCCCATCCCACAGAAAATCCATTTGACCTACAATCAAGACAAAGGAATCCACCAATGAACCCTACTAGTACAGATGGTAGTGGGGCGTAATCCAGGTCCAAAAAATCCTACCATGGGATCTTGTAGCCACAGACTATCTCATCATGGAAGATACGGTGCAGTGCCTCTGTCCCACCCTCCTCCGACTGCTCATATGGTAGTAGTGCACCTACTACATAAATCCGTAGGATCCTGTAACAGTGCTCTGGTGTGACTATCATCTCTCCGGTCGCAAAATGGAAGGTGTTCGTATCACTATGCCACCTCTCGGCCAATGATGTCAGTAGCCCCTGGTTCATAGTGAACCGAGGCATATCCAAAAGGGAGGTCAACCCACATCTCTCAATAATATCAAGATCGGCCTGAGACAATCGCGATATCAATGTCCAAGGTTTGAGAAATCTCTCTTGTGACTTAACCACACCCAATTGCTCCTGTCAATAAGCAAAACAAATCCAATATCAGTTTCCACATCAAAACAAAGATATCAAAATTAAACTCACATCAACAACATGAAATAATTTGCTCATCTACATCAAGTTCAAAATCCTATCATTTCATATCAACTTGTAACACAACTCAAGTTATCAAAAACCATATCAAAACTTATAACACAACTCAAGTCTCCACAATCATATAAACTTGTAAAACAACTCAAGTTTCCAACCCATATCAGCTTGTAACACAACTCAGGCTTCACACATTGAACTTGAAACAACGGTACGCAAACATATCATATTTTGATCACAACACCACATTAATATCTATACATAACTTGAAAAATCGCAAATCAAACCAAGTTATATCAACATTCATATTGGACAAATCCATAAAATCATGACAGACAGACATGACAAATTTAAAAATCGGCTCATCTCGCAAAATTTTTCCAAATGCGCTAAAACAGACTCCCGCTGCACTAAACTTTACCCACGCGCTAGGCTGTTTTTCCTACACGCTAATCTATTTACCCTATGCACTAGATTGACTCTACGCGCTAAATTTCCCCCCCATGCACCACCTAACCTACCCTATGCGCTAGACTGACTCTACGCGCTAATCTATACCTCCCAGGCGCTACCTGTTTGACCCTATGGGCTAGGTTAGCCCTACGCGCTAAACCCCCTTACCCATGTGAACCTCTGTGACCCCTATGCGCTAGGTCTACCCTACGCGCTGCCCTGCTGACCCTACGCGCTACCCTGCTATAGCCATGCGCTATTCTGCATCTACGCGCTAACCTATATTTCCTATGCGCTACCCTATTTTATTTCAAACGCACCCCTAAAATAAAATTGATGCGCTACTTTATTCTTCGTATGCGCTAATCTACAACTTAGATGCGCTAAAATGCTAAAACTAAGTTTTAAAAATAAAAAAATGACTAAAAATGACCAAATCAAAAATCAAAAGTGGGTCAAAAATGTTGACTTACTCGTGGTCCATACGCTGCAGGTCTCCGGTACCTCCGAACGTGCTTGAAATGGTGTCTAGAATATGGAATAGGCATTTTCTCTATAGACCAAATTCTCTTTCTCCAAAGTCAACAAGACACAAATGAATCAAATCAAAGCTCTTTTCCCTTTTTATAGGAGGAAAATGAAATTAGGGTTAGCCAAACGGACCTGTAATATGGTCGCGGTCTCCCTTATACCTTACACGCTGTACATTATCAGGAGATGAATCAATTTACACACATTTTACATCGACGAAATCCTACACATCCAAGCAACTCATCAAATCAAATAAAAAATTTTCAAAAAAATTGATTCATCTCCCAAGGGGGCATCACCATCAAAATATCGAATCTGGGGCATCACGCATCAAATCAAATCAGGGGCACAACTGGAAAATCAAAAGAGCGACACAAAAATTGCATTTGATCATAAATCATGATAAAGCATCATTTTCTTTGAAATAACATGTGCACACACGTCACTTCAAAGAGGGGCAAAATGTAGATGTATAAAAATGACCATATTCCTAAATGAATATTTTATGTTCATTTCTCTATTTAATTAAATCCAATTTAATTAAATTACCCACATTCCTCTATTTAATTAAGTAAATTACTCAATTAAATTCACTATACCCATTTAATGAATAAATCATTTTATTCAATTAAATCCCCCCTATCCACCTTTAATTAAATTCAAATTTAATTAAATAGTTATCCTAAAATTGAATAAATCTAATTTATTTAATTTCCCCAAATTACAACCAAATTGAATAAATCATTTAATTCAATTGAATCCTATTATCCCTTCATCCACTTGCAAAATCCTACATCTCCCACTTGCCTTCCTAAACCCCTTCCTAAATTCTTCTAGACTCTTCTAATCGCTTCTAATTAGCCTAACTCATCTTCTAAACTTTGTCACATCCCTAAGCAAAGGGAGGTCACTTCTCAAAAACCTCAAAGTCTTTGATAACCATTAAAGGCTTCAAACCTTCAACCACTTAAATCCTCAAAGTCTTTGATAACCATTAAAGGCTTCAAGTCTTCATCCACTTAATTCTCCAAAGTCTTCAATAACCATTAATGGTTAACTCAAACCCTCTTACATGGTTAAATTATTTCTTTTAACTCAACCTTCATCCAACCCAAGGGTCTCATCAGGCCTTTAATGCTTTGACCATGATTATCTCTTAATCATTTCCACAAGAGTTTATCCTTGGATTAATTCTTAATCCATTGGGTAATCTTAATTTAGGCTTGACCCTTACTCTCTAGATAACCATAAGGTCTTCTCAGGCATTTAATGCCTCCAACCCCTTCTCTCAACCCAACCCTATGTTGACACTTGTCACCATTTCATTGGTGCAAATTGCAAACATGGATCCCCAACTTTCAAACTCAACCCTTGATTGAATCTTTCAATCCTGGCCATCCATTGCCCTGTTTTTGCTATAAATAGAGCTCTCATTCCTCCATTTTAAACATCCTCCAAATTTGTAGTATCACACTTATGCTCAAATACATTCAAGCTTTCATACCATTTTTATGCTCATCATTTTAGCCTCTTTGAAATCAAGAATTAGTCTAAATATGCATGTTTAGAATATTTTCTTTATCATTTAGCTCAATCATAGACTAATATATCATGTTAGGATAGTATTCATACTAATCTTGTCATCTTATAATCTAGTTTATTGCATTTCTAGAATCATGCATAGCTTAGGATGCATCTCATACTAAAATCTATCAAAGCATCCCTCGTTCTTGCATGTGCCATCCCTAAACCATTTTGCTCAGTGATCTGAGAGCAAAAACATTGGTTTGAGGGACATTGTAAGATAGAGAACCATGGGACCCACCTTGGGAAGCTGAGTAATACTTAATTACTCCATAGCTTGGACCAAGAGGTCCTGTGTGTGTGTGTGGACAAGTCTTTTGAAGCATTTTTCACATATTGAGTTCTATCGACCCGCTTTTCCCGCATACAAGGACTATAGAAAAATATAAAGCATTTTAGTTTATCAAGGCCTGCCTAAACCTAAAAGTCAAATGGCTCCTTTTATCGATGTGGTGACCCTTCTAGTTAAGTGAAAAAAGGAAACGATTAAAAAGGCCTTTCTTTAGGACAAAAGAGATTAAGGTTTATTTACCAAATGATTTTAAAATTATTAAACCCTAAACCCTTTGAAACCATTGATTTGCAGACTTAGGACATCAAAAAGACTAGAAAATTCAAGATATCAGGAAAAGGGAAACACCATAAAAAATATTGATAACATAGTGCTTCAATTTATTTCCCCCTCGCAGACTATAGTTTGGTTGTTAATTTTTATTAATTCCTAAGTCGATAGCTAAAATTGGTTATAGATTGATCTACTAAAGGTACACAATTGTGCACATGGGTTAATCAGATGGCTATGTCTTAATTGCATAAAAAAGGCACTCAGTGGTTATGGTATTAAGGTTGATGGTAACCGCAGAAGGGAAGATAAAGTCTGAGAAGATCTGACATGTCTCAATATCCCGTGATGGAAGATGTGAGAAAGTTAACATTCGCGACATCGTGTGATGTTGGCACGTGTCCTTGTTGGGTGGCGGTCAAGGTTAGAAGGTGGGACCGCCATGTTGAGCTATAAAAGTGTGACCGATGCGAAATATTCCTATTGGCCAAGAGTTGAGTCACATACCAGCGTGGAGATCAATGTTTTATTGACCATTGCAAATTGTCTAATTTGCTAGCATGGAGGAAGATCTATGTTTGAGTTTTAAAGTTCTTTTAAAATTGTTTCACATGATGTCTTTGCAGCAACTCAAAAATAGAAATGGTTGATAGGCATGATAGTTGCAGAGATTTATGTGGCTATTGACCATCATTGACCAATTGATGTGGATGCAGAAAATGAAGACGTGTGGCTACCAAGTGGATGACGATGAGATTTGATATGTAGAAGTCAGTTCTAACAAAGATGAATGTCAATTTAATGAGGTTCTTGTCGACTTCTTTAGGGTAGGTCGAAAGAACATGAAGAACACATTAATGGCCGATTTGTTGTAGCTGGTTGATGGGATCGAGAAATTCAACAAAGGCAAGATAAAATCTGATTTATAGATTTAGTTTGATAAAAATAGCAAATGAAGTACATATTACAGTTGGAAACTAGAGAAGAGTCATTCAATGTAGGTGGTCAAAGCAAGAAGAAGATCAAATTTACTAAAGACCAAATCTTAGAGAGAGACAAATGAACTAATTCTAAATTGCAGAATTGAAGGAAAAGACATTCTTTGATTCAAAGATGATGATGCAGAGTAGTAAATGTGATGGACAGAGGTAGTTTAGTAGTGAATACTGAGATGGAGATGAAAAACAAAGAACAATTACTCAGTTCAATGTGTAAGTGTGTAGCTTACTGAAGTAAGGAGTAAGAGCTAAAGAAAGTAGTTGTGAGTGTTGAGTGGAAGTTGAGAGAGTGTAACCTACAAAAATAAAGGACATAAAGTAGTCTGAGACAAATTAAGCTTGAGACAAAGAGAAGAAGATAATCAGAGGTTGAAGAAAGAAACAAATGAACCTCATCAGTAGGTAGGCAAATTATTTTTGTATGTGTAAAAATCTGTAAGTGTTACAAAACACATTTGTAACAAGGCTTCATGACTGTATTGTAAACTTGATCATTCACTTGTAACCTTTGAGTGGATTCTTAGAGCACGGGTAGGTGCTCCTTTGAGTTGTAGCTCATAAATTTAGGGGTTGGTGCTCCTTGATTTGGTGCTTAGAATATTAGGGGTTGGTGCTCCTTGGGTTGGTGCCCTAAAACTCATTGTAACTATTATTCATTGTGAGGCTGGATTCAAGTAGTAGACTCTAGCAGCTATTCTCACCGAGGTTTTTCCCACATTGGGTTTCCCTCATGTATCTTGTGCTATGTGATGTTCTCTTATGTGTGTGTGTTCTCAATTATCTTGAAGTAATAGTATTAGCACACATATATTAAAGTTTTTTTCAAAAAAACTGATTCACCCCCCCTCTCAGTGTCCATTTGTGTTCCTTTACTCTCTTGGCCTTGAATTCCCTTTTATAGAAAACAAGGGAGAGAACAAGCTTTGGGCTAGAGGAGACACCTGTGATCAAAATGATCGAACATACATGATTCTTGTTACAAAATATCCCTTTGAGGAATGTCACAACCAGCACCAAATATCTTCAATTGCTTCATGATAACACTTTATGCACTTTGTCTTCCTTTTTTTTACCAAAAAAGATCCTAATATGGTCCCGCCTTGTTGTTGATCATGTTCAAAAAGGTAACCGCTACAAGAAGACAAAACATAGAAACACAATGAAAAATCAATGCATTTCCCAAATGGATGACAAGGCTGACTACAATTATACATAACTCCCTATTATAGTCACCATTTTGTTGGTTCCCCAAAGGGTTTACACTGCAAAAGGCAGAAACCAAGTTGATTCTTCAAATATCTATGGAGAAGACAACTCCAACTATCAATATCCTCTATAACTTGGACCAACTAACAAGGATTCAACAAATCCTTCTACACTTCGGGCTTTACAAGACTCAAGAGGGTGATTCCTTAGGGAATTTATAATCTCTATGCCATACTCACAAATTGCACTAAAACAAAGAAGATAATCTCAACTATGACCCAAACCCGAACTAATTATCAAAAAAACCTACATAAGCCCTACCACTCTGCAATTTTGTTGAAGCATTCAATTGATTCCTTAAGATCATGACAAAAACATAAATCACATACATCACAAGAATGCAATGAATGAAAGAAACCATTGATTATATTTCATTCAAAAGATAGTAGAATCATACAATGGAGAGAAATAGGTTTGGATTCAATTTCTTTAACTCAAATTCTATATCTATCATAAGATAATATATAATTCAGTCCTTCAAAACCTGCACAAAATATGACATAAGATGCATTCTATTTTTTCTCTGTAAAAAAGACTACACTTTGCTCATTCGCATCTAAAAGTTTCTAATGGAACCTATGACTCTGATTTATAAAAGTTGGTATAGATTTCAAAACAAGAACACTGTCTTTTGTCCTTGAATTCCCTTTTATACCAAACAAGGGAGCAAACAAGCTTTGGGCCAGAGGAGACACCTGTCATCAAAATGATTGAACATACATGATTCTTTTCCTAAAATATTCCTCTGAGGAATGTCACAACCAACACCAAAAATATTTTGTATACACCTAAAAATGGTCTGAAGATAATTAGTTAAATAAACAATTATTTAATTAATCCCCTTTCTCAATTTAATTGAATTCGTTAGCAATTTGATTAAATTCCCTCATTCATCTTCTTATTAATAAATGTAAGGATTTATTTAATAGGTTCATTTCAATAGTCCCATTTGATTAATTAATCTAAATTGATTAACCCCCCCATTAAATTTATTTCTTCTAATCCCCTAATTAATTAAAACAAATCAATTTATGAGTTTGTTGAAAGTTAATTAGCCTTTTCCTATTGTTTGAATTTTAAATTCAAATTACCCACATACCTCCTAACTTCTAACCATCCCCTAACCTAACCCATTCCACCTAACCTTGGGTTTAACTAACCCTATCATAACCTCCTCATCCTAATCTCCTTATGCTAAACTCCTATGGTTTGGATATTCTCTCCCTTGAGACACATGGCACTTATGCTACATGTCTCCTCCCTTGGACACTTGCCCTCTTATGAGCAAGGCTCCTTGACACTTGTCACCACAGAGATGACAAGTGTCCCTCCCTCCAACCTCCTCCAATTTCACCCTTGATATCTTTAGACTCAATCTTCACCATTGATTCCTACCACCTCACCCTTGGCCTTGGAAATCTTATAAATATCCCCTGTTTTGGAGTACAAAGGATCCCATCCCATATCATTTTAGGAATTGTTACTATAGGCATATCCATTCTAGCATATCATTTAAGTATTGTTATTATAGGCAATTGCATCTTAGATCTACCTTAATTTGGTCATTTTCTAGCATAATTATTAAATTATATAGCTTAATCAATCTATCTTCTAGCTTAATTGCATCATCATCATAGCTTAATCATTCATATAATTAACTGAATTATCCTCTTAGATAAATATAGCATAATCAATCTCATCTATCTTGCATATCATAATAATTTTAAATCCTCCATCTCGGTGTAGTCAAGTCACTGGGATTGCTTATCCAGATCTAAGAGCAAATCTATACTTGCATCTCTTAGGAGGTGATAGGTCACTTTGTCATGGTTTATCTTTCATTTAATTTCAATTTTATAACCATGCTTGTAATGATCTATTGAGTGTTTGTGTTGCAATTATAATTACCCTACTTCACACACATGACATTTTGGCACCCACTATGGGCCCGAAATTATATTTTCTTGGCCTCTCTCATCATCAAATTTTTAGTATCATGGGTTTCTGGTTGGGCCTATTTCAGAATCTTGTACAAGTAGCTTTACAATACCGTACGAGTTTCTTTGTGCACTCATACCGGTATGTGAGAATACTCGTACGAGTTTCTACTTGTGTGTTTTCAAAATAGATTGCATTTTTAGGGTTTTTATGCTTCAATTTAGCTATTACTAATTCTAACCCTAGTCTATTTGTGAGTTTTTCTAGCAACCTAACTGGTTTTTGCAGGATGATTGTCAAAGATTATGCTTTCCAAAGCTTCATTTCATCAAAACAACATGACTACTAATGTATCTATTTTGCAGGTTGCCTAAGAGAAGTCAACCAAACTTTGTGTCTTCTTAAAGTTTTCTAGGAACACTTATTTTCTAATGGTAAATGAACATCTTATTTTCTATGTCTAAGAAGTTATCTAAAAGGTAGGAGAGTATGCTCTTGTCAATTTGGACAATAAAAAATCCTAACCCTTGAAGTGCTTCTATTTTTGATATTTGAATACATTTAGCAGGCCCCTCACAGTGGGAAAAAGTAATCACCCTATGAGAACGACTCAAGTGAGTACAGCTAGACCTAAGCTTTCCGACTCACTCTAAGAAATAGGCCTCCCAGGATTAAAGTCTTGGAGGATGGGATTATTTGAGTTTTCTCTTTTGAGATCTCTCATATCATACATTAAGTAGGGCCTAGGGGTCTCAATCACGCTTGTGTGACTACTTCTTGTTTTGGTACCTTGTTTGGCTATAGGCCTCAATCGTGCTTGTGTGACTACAAGGGGTAATTCCAAACTGAAATCCTTACTACAAACCCTAAGATAGAAGCTACCCAATTCACCTCCAAAAGGGGGATAATCTTTGTGCAAGAGAGATAGTAACTCTCCCAGGACACTTGCCATATCGTGCTCCCATTAGCGTTTGGAGTCAGATAATACGATATTGAGAATCCATTATGTGAGACTCAATGGTCGTATTTTGATTAGCTATTGGGTGTGTACTTAAGTTTGCAAGAAAAGGTTTTCTCTCTCATCCAACTTCCTTAGGATTTAGCGTGTTGTGCTTGAGGTCACTTATCATATTAAGTGTTTGTTGTGTTTTCATCCCTAAAATAGAAAATCCGATATCGAAAACTGGAAAACAGAATCAAAACATCAAACAATTTTGGTCAAAAATCTGTCAAAGCAAAAATTTTGTCTTTGTTCTATCCTCAATCATACAAGCTTTGTAGTTCGTCATACAATAAAACTAGTTTATCATCTGGTTCTATGGTAATTGTCGTACGAGTCATATTAGCATAAGATTTTTTGTAATCTTTTGTTGCCTGGTTCTATGGGAAGTGTCATACGAGTTTAGGCCTTTGTTGTGCGAGATTTCTAGTTTATCGTATGGGTCTGTCTAAATTGTTGTCTGGGACTATGTAAACTATAGTACAATTTTTTTTGTCTCTATCAGCCTAGAGTTGTCTTCTTGCATGTCTTTTTTAGATCTGTCATGTTCACTTGGTCAGTTTACAGTGAGCATAAACACCTAATATTTGTCATTCCGTGTTTAGGTTGTCTTTTTGGTTCACTTGGTCAAGTTATCTTCTGTGAAATTGGATTCTAGAACTACACACCCCAAGATTTTCAAGTATTCACCCTCAACAAGTTCAAGATCTAACATCTCAAAGTGCATTATCACCCTCTTTGATAAACTGATCACTCAAAACATAGTTTCTCATCACAATCTATCATCCTCTATCATGAAACTAGAACATTTGGTCAGGACAACCTTGTCCCACAGCATAGGATATATCCTTCCTATTGGATTTGGTTTTATCAAAATCATCATCATTGCACTCCAAAACCGAAGATCAAAAGACTTACAAAATTTAAAACACTTGAATTATCTTTTCATGTCATATCACTCTATCATATCTACATTGATAGTTGGTCACTTATCAAAACAACTTTTAGACAATCAAATCCTTGTACAATATTAAACACACATGTATGACCATTTTAACTAGAGTACAGAGGTGAAAGATTGTAGAAATGGAAACATAAACTTTTGAAATAACTAAAGATGATACAAACATGGCATACCAAAGCAAAATACAAGAAGAAGACAAAACAGGTCAACATATCAGAGAAATCAAACAAGTCCAAAATCAAAAACCAACTATGTCAAAACATCACAAGGATTCAAATGCATCTCCAAAGAAAGGTGACTCTTTTATTGAGGAAGATCAAAATCGCACACCTATATCTAGCAATGGCTCATCCCCCCATAAGAAAATTGTCTCTCCAAAGGCATCTATTCCGATTGCAAGAACCTTCCATAGAATCCTCACCAAACAATACACCCAAAGATGAAGTTCCTCAAAGGATATCCATGATTGTCATCAAACCTATTTCAGAGGAGACTATTCAAAGCCCATTTCCTTCATATCCAAGAATTTATTCCTTGCAACATCCCCACAATGCTCCCTTGCAAGTTGAAGTCCTCATTCATAGAACACTCATTAAATGTGTCCTAATAGATGGGGGAGTTGGCTTAAACATTTGCTCATTAAGTTTGGTCTATGGTTTAGGTTATTTTGAAGAGGTAGTGGACCCCCGGAAAAAGATCACCATCAAAGCATATGATGAAAAAGAATGTTCCTCTAAGGGAAATGTAATATTACCCATCAAAGTGGAACCTTTATAGAAAGACACAACATGCCAAGTTCTAGACTTGGACTTATCATACAACATACTCTTGGGTAGATCCTGGATACATGACATACAAGTTGTTCCATCAACATATAATCAGTGCCTAAAATTTCCCTAGAATGGGCAAGAAATCACAATCTCAGCAAATTCAAATCCATTCCAGTACTGCAATAATCTAAAACCATCTCAAGAAGATATTGTTGCTCATAATAGGGAGGCATCATCTTCAAGCACACCATCCAAAGAAAAATCATTTTCCTTAATTTTGTCAAGTATGGAAAAAAAAATGTAGCTAAGAGATCGAGAGAATGGAGAATACTCAATATCACAACTACCACTTTCTCCTAATCCTATGGAAAACCATCAAAATCTAAACAAAAACCAACTGTGAAACATCTTCCAATATTTGATGGAGCATTTGTTAGTGATGGGACCTTATCGGAAGAAAAAAGAGACAAGGATGAAGAAGTCTAACAAAAAATCAACAATGTCAGAATACCCACTGAAAAATATGGAAAAGGATTTAACATTCTTCAAAAATTGGGATACACTGGAACAGGTCATACAGGAAAAATAAAATAAGGTATCTTAGAACCTATCCAACCTTATACTTAGTAGGCTAGAGACAAATCAGGCTTAGGGTATGGACAATTTACTCTACTAGAGGATACATCTTCTAGCCAACAACAAGAGGAATATGAAAAAAGACAAGAACAACTTGCGATTGAAAGGGAAGAAACATCTGTCAAGTAACAAGTACAAACAAACATGAAATTGAAAAAGAAGCAAGTTCCTAATCAACAAGAAAAAAAAACTAATGGCACCTCCCAAGCAGCATTAACACTCAATCAAAACAAATAAGAAGCTAGTACAAATCACAAAGAACTAATAGCAAGGTTGACATAACTCAATCTCAGCCCCGAAGAAGCTGAATAGGAGAGAAGAAAAGATATGGTAAGAAAAATAGAAGAAACAAATCAAACGCTATATGAGAAAATCTACAGATTGCAAGTGGCAAGTGAGATAGATTCTAATGAATGGGAATGAGATTCCTATAATTCTGAAGAATCGGATGAAGAAAATTGCTTTGAAGAAGATATAGAAGTTGATGTAGGTCATGCATATGTGGGGAAAACATCAGGAACTAGCCCACTTGAATTAGAATCACATTTGGCTGACTTGGACTTAATCGAGGATGATCAGGAGCTACTTGAAAGAGGTCATTCTGACAAGAGTACCGTTCTAGACATTGAAATACATATTGAAAGCTCTGACATCTCTATCATGAACCCTAATATCTTTGAAACTATTCAACATGAGGATCCTTTACCCTTAATCCATCTCAAACCTATGAACTGGGAAAATGAAAGACATATCACCATTGATACCTTTCCTATTAAACATGCCACATCCTTATATCCTAATGCAATCGAACCCACAACAACTTTCACTAGGAATTTCAACAATGCATCTCCTAGTCAAGTGGGTGCCAAATCTTCTAGTCACAAAAGTGAAAATAAAGAAAACAATATTAGGTCTAATTCTGAAAACCATTTATTGGCAACATTAGACTCTGAAAAAGTAAAAAGAAATGATGCATCTAACAATGAAAACCTCCTCGAGGCACCGAAAGATGGGAGATTTGATACCTTACCTAAATTTTATCAAGAGAAGTCATCTATCCTGATAGAACGTATAGAGGCAGTTACCATTGGCACTATTGATCTACATCCACTAATCTCTCTATTAGAACATGAAGTGCAACAATATTTGGAACCCTTCAAAAGATGAAAAATAAATTTTTCCTAGTCATATGTTGACATTCCAGGGTTAGATCCATATCTTATAATACATCACCCAATTATCAGTCCAAGAAAAGGAATCAATAATGGAACACAACATGGATCAGGAGCAGGCATGCTATTTATCACACCACAAGGTCATACAATCCCAAAGGCATATAAATTAACCTTTCCATGCACCAACAATACAGCAAAATATGAAGCTTTGGTCACAAGAATCAAGATGGCCATAGAATGGAATATTACATTATTTTAGGTCTTTGGAAACTCTCAGCTTGTCATCAACCAAATCAATGATTATTATCAAACAAAGGATGAAAAGCTAATGCCTTATAAGAAGATGGTCGATGATGTCAAGAAATACTTTGTTGAAATAGCTTTTCAATAGATTCCAAGGAATGACAACAAAGCAGTAGATGCTATGGCAACACTTGCTTCTCTATTGTAGACACAAGAAAATCAAGAGCGTTACAAATTCCTGGTGGAAGAGTTGTTTTACCCTGCTCATAATTAACCTGATTCCCAAACTATCTATCACCTTGTTGGGCATGATTCTTCCTACTATGACCAAATTTATATGTACCTAAAATATAACACCCTCCCTCCTGACTTATCAGAGAACCAAAATAGAAACTTCATTTGACAATCCTCTCATTATACTCTTATCGAGGATACCCTTTTTAAACTGGACGATACTCTTTTAAGATGTATCGAGTAAGAAGAATCTGAGAAGACCTTAAATGAATTACATAAAAAAAATTATGTCACTCATTCAACTATTCTTACCCTTTCAAAAAAACTCATACGCTTGGGCTATTATTGACCAACTATGGAATGAGATTCTTTTCAGATAGCTAAAACATGCAAACAATGTCAAATCTATAGAAATTTAATTCATGCACCAGCACAAGAGCTTCATGCTTTGGCAACATCTTGGCCTTTCTACCAATGGGGTCTTGATCTAGTAGGAAAGATAAATCCTCCTTCATCCAATGGTCATAAATTCATCCTTGTAGCTACATAATATTTCACAAAATGGATAAGGTAGTACCTCTCACAAATATCATAAGAAAACAAGTTGTTGCATTTATCTTGAACTACATCATATGTCACTATGGCATACCCATGACCATTATCACTAATAATGGGTGACCGTTCAAGAACCAGGATGTACAAGAGCTATGTGAGAAATTCAAGATCTAACATAGATTTTCCACACCCTACTATCCACAAGGAAATGTACAAGAAGAAGCATCAAACAAAACTATTCTAAAAATCCTCAAAAAGACAGTGAATGATGCTGGCAGAGATTGGTATATTCAATTGAACCCTGCTCTATGGGCCTACCCTACCAGTATCCACACACCAACAACTACCACACCTTTCTCTCTTGTCTATGGATTAGAAGCAATATTGCTAATAAAAGTAGAGATACCTTCTCTACGAGTATCATTATAAGGTCTTATCCCTAATGAAGAACGAAGAGTATCCAGACTACAAGAACTAGAATTGATTCATGAACGAAGACATAATGCATTTGATCATTTAAAGGTGTATCAGAAAATAATGTGTCATAGTTATAATCAAAAGGTCAAACTATGAGCATTTCAAGTTGGAGACCTAGTACTAAAGGAAAATCCACGCAATTAGGCAGATCGAGAAAAGAAAGGAAAGTTTGAACCAAACTAGTTAGGTATGTTTGTGGTCATAGGAGTATTTGGATCAGGAGCATATCATCTATCAATACAAGATGGGGATCAGCTGAAGGAACCCATCAATAGCATGCATCTGAAGAAATTTTATGTCTAAAAAAGTAGAAAAACCAAAAATAGTGGAAAAGCAAAAAAAAATATAAAACAGTGAAAAAGAAGAAAAAGAAAAAATAGTGAAAAAGCAGAAAAATCCAAAAACAATGAAAAAGAAGAAAAATTAAAAATAGTGAAAATTAAAAAAAAAAAAAAAGTGAAAAAGTAGAAAATACAAAAACAATGGAAAACAGAAAAAATAAAATAAAATAAAAAATTCAAATATGAGAAAAAGTGCAATAAAAGTAGATTGTGAAAACCTAGCAACATGCGTTATCTATCAGCTAGCTCTTCCATCTATTAGTTCATGCATCCTTCTGCTTGCATTCATCTTTCATTAGCATTGCTCATATCCATAATAAGCCTTTGTACATACACAGACATCACAATTGGTTTCTCGCCATGGTTTGGATAATTGGGTATATCAAAATAAGTTTGTTTCTAGGCTTGGGGCAAAATCCTGCACCTAGCTGGGGACAAAAAGTTTTGATTGTTTTGAACTTCATTAAATAGGTAGAGCAATAGTTAGACAACACTTGTTAAGAGAAAAATGAGACACATCCAACGTTGAACGCGAGATCAAATTATCAACCATCAAACTATCACATGTTAGTCTAAGCACATGACACACTTTTCGATGGATGATATCTTTCAGATAATGATTTTAACACTTTGGTTCAACTTTTATATCTTGATTTTCACTATCATGATTTCTAAGTGACTCTAGGATGTCTCTAACTAGAGGAACAAGGAAGGAACACGATATTTTTATTGTCTGCTATCTGTAAATTAATCATTAATATGTGCAAATTTGTCTTAGGACATGATCATCAGAGTATCATCAAAGACATTTCCAATTTCCATATAGAAATGGTTAATACTGCATGTTTTACGCAAGCAACACTCAGGTTATCTTGGTTTGATTATACCTCGATGCTTGTGCTAACATGCAATATCAAAATCTAGGTAAGTAGTGCTCAGGTCATCATGGTTCAATTATACCATCGATGTTTGCACTCACTTCCCACTATTTAAAAAGCTCAATGATGACAAAACACAATAACCCAGTGACTGGTCCTATCATAGCTTTGCATTTTGCATTTGTATTTAGCTTGCAATCCATTTCTTATCCAAAGCCAACATCTATCATAGGAATCATCACTGTATCATCATAGGTATATACACGATCAAAATGATGACTCATTGTTAGATAGTTCAAATAACTAGAAGACAACTGAGAGGGGGGCATGAATCAGTTGTCACAGATTACCGGAACCTTAAGCAATTAAAAATGTAATACCAGAACCTAAAATATTAATATCGGAATGCTTAAACAAAATACTAGAATTGTAGTTAAACCAATTAAGCATAAATAATAATCACAGAATAAATACCATCCACTAGACACCAAGATTTATATGTGGAAAACCTAGTAAAGGGAAAAACCACGGTGGGAAGCTTACCCATAGTCAGATAATACTTCTACAGTAAGTATGTGAATTACAATTGAGAGGTCTTCACTTGTAGGAAGGCCAACAACCTAGAGCGCATTGGTCATCACAAAAGGAGTCTCACTGACTACATAGAAATCTAGACTATAATCTGGAGAAGAGGTTGAACTGTAAGGATAGCATCTTCTATGCTTGAGTACAGTTCCAGTTAAGCTCAATACTAGAGGACTAAATCCTCTTACATAAACCCAATTCAATCTCCAATGATTGACTAAATCCTCTTCCTGAATGATATTACATTATTCTCACATTACATATCCATATCCCTATCCCATCATCTCTACCATATAATCTATAATGAGATCTTACATCTATATATACAAACCCTCAACCATAAACAATCAAGTTGGCTATGAGATAATAAAACAATTACATAATTACAAAATATGTTGGCCTTAGACCAAAAAAATAATATCCAACACATAAGACATCCTGGAAATGTATCGAGAAGTCCAATCCACATGTTTTATTAAGCTAGTCCATAACCTAGACCAAGAAGGACCCAATATAGATCCACATGCTACAACAATGATCTCCATCTACCAAGTCTCAAACATGATCACCAATAGAATCACCAACACCACTTATGCATATCATCAAAGAGCTTCATCAAAATATCTACCGGTGAAGCCCTTGCCAGAACCACAAGCCAAGCTTCCAAGCAAACATGATAGCATCTGATCACCAGACTAAAACCAACTGATTGAGTATGAACATGAGTATCATGAATAAGCCAATTCCATAACCAAATCATACTAGAGCCTACTGGATCATGTTGGATCCATTCAACTAGAAACCATTCAACCTACCAGGACTAGAAGGGTGTTGCTAAAGAATCCAAACAGCTAGTGTTGGCATCAATGACAAAACATCAATGCAATGCATAATCAATTCCACCAAATGTTTAACAATCTCACCCTTTTGAATTGATGGCATCACTAGATGTGAAAAAATCTAAGTACCAAGAAATGCCAAACAAGTCTCCCCCAATGGGAGACAACTAATAATCTCCCACAAACAGATGTAGTAATGAAGTTTTGAAACAAAGAACAAACTCCCCCTATGAATGATATCTCTGTAAAAATCTAAATTAGGATTATACATATATCTCTTCCCCTATCAATATCTCATTTATGTCTCTCCCTTTCTTTTTCTTTTTCACTTTTTTTTTATCTTTTTCAAATCAATATCTCCCCCCCTTTGACATCAATGCCATAAATCTAACAGAAATATCAAAGCAAAAATATAAATTACTGAATCACAAAGCTAACTACTCCCCTGAGTAGTAGCATCCCCACATCAGTGCCAAAATGAAAGGTATCTCTGATAATTCATACTGGAATGATTCTAAACTACATCAATCAAGTCTCTATTGAAGGGGCATAAACCCCCAATCTGTCTCTAAAGTACTCAAATCATTTTGAAGTACTCAAATGATTCTTTAGGCAAATGTTTAGTGAAATTATTTGCAATCTGTTCTTTAGTGTTCACATAAACCAGTCTAACTTCATTTGCTTCCACCTTTTCCATCAAAAAGTTGTACTTGATAGATATGTGCTTTGTCTTAGAATGAAATACTAAATTCTTTGGTATATCAATAGCAACAGAGTTATCATAGTGAATAACTACTAGTCCTTCACAATCCACCTTTATATCCTTAAACATTTGCTTCATCCATAAAACTTGTGTACAATTAGTAGCAGCAGAAACATACTCAGCTTCAGTAGTAGATAAAGAAGTACATGATTATTTCTTGTTGATCCATGAAACCAATTTCTTTCCAAGAAAGAAAGCTCCACCGAAAGTACTTTTCTGTTCATCAACATCTCCAACCCAATCAGCATCTATATATGCACATAAAGTAAAGTCATTATCCTTAGGGTACCACAAACCATATTTTGATGTACCTTTCAAGTATGTAAAAGTCCTTTTCACCGCACTCTCATGATTTTCTCTAGGATCACTCTGAAATCTTGATACAATACAAACAACATTCATTATGTCAGGCCTAGTTTGAGTCAAATAAAGGAAACCTCCAATCATAGATTTGTATCTTGTAGGATTTACCGATGCAGAAACATCTTTCCTTATCAATTTCTCACTTGTAACCATAGGGGTACTTATTGGTTTAGACTCTCCCATACCAAATTTCTTCAACAATTCCTTAGCATACTTTTTTTGACAGATGAAAAAACCTTTATCAGTCTAAGTAATCTGCAAACCTAAGAAATTTTTTATTTCCCCAATCATAGACATTTCAAATTCTTTCTCCATATTATTAGAAAATTCATTACACAACTTATCTTCACCTCCAAAAATAATGTCATCAACAAATACTTCAATAATCCATATAAAGCTTTCCTTAACCTACAAACCATGTTTGTATCATCTGATAGTGAAAAACCATCAAGTTTCTCAATATAAAATTCCTCATCAAGATCCCCATTCAAAAATGCACATTTAACATCCATTTGATAAACCTTGTAGTTCTTATGAGTAGCATAGGCAAGAAATAATCTTACACCTTCAATCCTAGCTACAGGTGCAAAATTTTCTACATAATCAATTTCTTCCTTCTGAGAATATCCTTTACAAACTAATCTAGCCTTATTTCTTGTAACTTGACCATCCTCATTTAGTTTATTCCTAAAAACCCATTTAGTTCCAATAACATTTTTATTTTTAGGCCAGGAAACCAAAGTCCATGTGTTATTTTTATCAATCTGATCTAGTTCTTCTTCCATAGCTTTCAACCATTATTCATCTTTACATGCCTCAATTACTGATAATGGTTCAATTTGCAAAATTAAACATACCTCATTAGTTGCTAGTCTTCTTCTTGTCATCACTCCATTGTTCTTATCCCCAATGATCTGATCTTCTGAATGATTCAATCTTACATACCTAGGAGTCCTCTGACTCTCTGTTCTTCTTCCCTGTTCTTTTGTTACTATAGAGTTATCTGATACTGCTAGAGTAAATGGTTCAACACTCTATTCTGGTAAAGGTGCTACCGGTTTAGATATAATCATTTCCACTGTCGGTTCCTTCTCATAAACTCTAATTTGACCTTTATTTAGCTCATCCACTTTGACATTATCACTCTCCACAATTCTCTGCAATCTCTTGTTATAACATCTATATGCTTTTCTTTCATTATAATAACCAAGAAATATGCCTTAATCATATATAGGATCAAATTTTCCAATGATATCATCTCTTCTGATATAACATTTACTACCAAATATTCTAAAATACTTAACTATAGGTGTATTCCCAAACCATAATTCATAAGGTGTCTTACCAATTTCTCCTTTGATGTGTACTCTGTTGAATTTATAAACCGGTATGCTCACTGCTTCTCTCCAGTAGATATGATGAAGACTGTTGGCAAATGCACACTCCAATGAGAAATTGTAGGTGATTGAAGGTATTGTCATTGATGGCAACCTTACAATCATATGATACCAGTAGGCACCGGCACTGACAGACTCAACACCGGCATACAGTTGATTGACACCGAAAATATTGATCACCGACACCATGGCCGACAAGAATTTTGTTTAATTATATTTTATATTTAATTGTAAAATCTTTTTTTAAGCCGACATGGCGGATTGTAATATGACTCATATAAGTATGAGATCATTGTAGATCATTTATGATGTGAGAGATGGAAGGATTAATGCAGACCTAATATGCGAATTGTAAGGTAGATATTGGATAAGGGTTTATGATTATTGTAGGGAATAAACGGGTACTGAATCTGGCATAGTAGATGCTGATCTAAAGAAGTACATGACATTGGATTTGTATAATCCAATTTTGTAAGTCAATGTGACTTCTTTTGTAATTGAGCAGTGAGCTCTAGGCACTTGGCCTTCCTACATGTGCAGGGCCCTATTATAGACAATAATATTCCCTTATTGACTAGTAAGCGAATATTATGGGTTACAAATCCAACCGATGTTTGTCCCACACCACGTTTCCTCATTAAAAATATTGTGTTATGGTGTGTCTTTTATGTTGTGGTTATTGCTCTTGTGTGCGAGAAAAGTGGGTCGATAAAACTAAATATGTGAAAAATGTTCTATACTACCTGTCCACACACACACATAGGACTTCTTGGTGCAAGCTATGGAGTGATAACATATTACTTAGCTTCCCAAGGTGGGTCCCATGGTTCTCTATCTCACAATGTCCCTCAAACCAATGTTTTTGCCCTCAGATCACTGAGAAAAATGGTTTAGGGATGACAAATGTAAGAACGAGGGATGCTTTGATATTTTTTAGTATGAGATGCATCCTAAGCTATGCATGATCTTAAAATGAAATAAACTAAATGATAAGATGACAAGATTAGTATAAATACTATCCTAACATGATATATATTAGTTTATGATTGAGCTAAATGATAAAGAAAGTATTCTAAACATGCATATTTAGGCTAATTCCTGATTTCAAAGAGGCTAAAATGATGAGCATAAAAATGATATGAAAGCTTGAATGTATTTGAGCATAAGTGTGATACTACAAATTTGAAGGATGATTAAAATGGAGGAATGAGAGCTCTATTTATAGCAAAAACAGGGCAATGGATGGTCAGGATTGAAAGATTCAATCAAGGGTTGAGTTTGAAAGTTGAGGATCCATGTGCACAATTTGCACCAATGAAATGGTGACAAGTGTCAACATAGGGTTGGGTTGAGAGAAGGGGTTGGAGGCATTAAATGCCTGAGAAGACCTCATGGCTATCTAGAAGGTAAGGGTCAAGTCTAAATTAAGCTTACCCATTGGATTAAGAGTTAATCCAAGGATAAACCTTTGTGCAAATGATTAAGAGATAATCATGGTCAAAGCATTAAAGTCCTGATGAGACCCTTGGGTTGGATGAAGGTTGAGTTAAAAGAGATATTTTAACCATGTAAGAGGGTTTGAGTTAACCATTAATGGTTATTGAAGACTTTGGGGAATTAAGTGGTTGAAGACTTGAAGCCTTTAATGGTTATCAAAGACTTTAAGGTTTTTGTGGTTGAAGGTTTGAAGCCTTTAAGGGTTATCAAAGACTTTAAGGTTTTTGTGGTTGAAGGTTTGAAGCCTTTAATGGTTATCAAAGACTTTAAGGTTTTTGTGGTTGAAGGTTTGAAGCCTTTAATGGTTATCAAAGACTTTGAGGGTTTGAGAAGTGACCTCCTCTTGCTTAGGGATGTGACAAAGTTTAGAAGATGGGTTAGGCTAATTAGAAGCGATTAGAAGAGTCTAGAAGGGATTAGAAAGGGTTTTAGGAAGGCAAGTGGGAGATGTAGGATTTTGCAAGTGGATGGAGGGATAATAGGATTTAATTGAAATAAAGTAATTTAATTCAATTTAGTTGCAATTTGGAGAAATTAAATAAATTAGATTTATTCAATTTTAGGATAACTATTTAATTAAATTTGAATTTAATTAAAAGTGGATAGGGGGGATTTAATTGAATAAAATGATTTATTCATTAAATGGGTATAGTGAATTTTATTTAAATAAATTGAGTAATTTACTTAATAAAATAGAAGAATGTGGATAATTTAATTAAATTGGATTTAATCAAATAGAGAAATGAACATAAAATATTCATTTAGGAATATGGTCATTTTTATACGTCTACATTTTGCCCCTCTTTGAAGTGACGTGTGTGCACATGTTATTTCAAAGAAAATGATGTGTTTTTGTGATTTATAATCAAATGCAATTTTTGTGTCACTCTTATGATTTGCAAGTCATGCCCCGGATTTGATTTGAAGTGTGATGCTCCAGATTCGATATTTGATGGTGATGCCCCCTCGAGAGATGAATCAATAGTTTGAAAATTTTTGTTTTAAGTTGATGAGTTGCGTAAGATGTGTATGATTTCGTGCATGTGGGGAAATTGATTCATCTCTTGATAAGTTACAAATGTTATGGTATAGGGGAGACCGCAACCATATTACAGGTCGATTCGGCTAACCCTAATTTCATTTTCCTCCTATAAAAGGGGAAAAGGGCTTGAATTAGATTTATTTGTGCTTTGTTGATTTTGGAGAAAGAGAATTTGGTCTGCAGAGAAAATGCCTATTCCTTATCATAGACACCATTTCGAGTGCGTTCGGAGGTACCGGAGACCTGCAGTGTATGGACCACTAGTAAGTCAACATTTTTGACCCTTTTTTGACTTTTCATTTGGTCATTTTTAGTCATTTTTTGATTTTCAAAGGTCACGTTTAACGGTTTAGCACGTCTAGGGCATAGATTAGTGCATACGAAGTTTTAAGTAGTGCATCAAGTCGAATATTAGGGGTCGCGTCCGAAATAGATAGGATAGCGCATAGGAAATTTAGTTTACCACGTAGACGCAAAATAGCGCATGGCGATAGGCGGGTAGCGCATAGGGTAGACCTAGCGCATAGGGGTCACAAGGATTCGCATGGGTAAGGGGGTTTAGCGCGTAGGGCTAACCTAGCGCATAGGGTCAAACAGGTAGCGCCTGGGAGGTATAGATTAGCACGTAGAGTTAGTCTAGCACATAGGGTGGGTTAGGTGATGCATGGGGGGAAAGAGTTAGCGCGTAGAGTTAGTCTAGCGCATAGGGTAAATAGATTAGCGCGTAGGAAAAACAGCCTAGCGCGTAGGGGAGTTTTAGCGCAGCAGGAGTCTGTTTTAGTGCATCTGAAAAAATTTTGGGAGATGAGCCGAAATGTAAATTTGTTTGCTTTGTCTATCATGATTTTATGGATTTTTCCAATATGAGTGTCGATATAACTTGTTTTTGATTTGCGATTTTTCAAGTTATGTATAGATATCAATGTGGTGTTTTGATCAAAATATGATTTGTTTGCATACCGTGTTTCAAATTCAATGTGTGAAGCCTGATTTGTGTTACAAGTTGATATGGGTTGGAAACTTGAGTTGTGTTACAAGCTGATATGGGTGGAAAACTTGAGTTGTTTTACAAGTTTATGTGATTATGGAGACTTGAGTTGTGTTACAAGTTTTGATATGGTTTTTGATAACTTGAGTTGTTTTACAAGTTGATATGAAATGATAGGATTTTGAGCTTGATGTAGATGAGCAAATTTGTTTCATGTTGTTGATGTGAGTTTGATTTTGATATCGTTGGTTTGATGTGGAAACTGACATTGGATTTGTTTTGCTTGTTTGACAGGAGCGATTGGGAGTGTTTCAGTCGCGGGAGAGATTTCTGAGACTATGGACATTGATACCATGGTTATCGCAGGCCGATCTTGATATCATCGAGAGATGTGGGTTGACTTTCCTCTTAGATATGCCTTGGTTCACTATGAACCGGGGGCTATTGACAGCACTTGCAGAGAGGTGGCACAGTGATATGAACACCTTCCATTTTGCCACTGGAGAGATGACAGTCACACCAGAGGACTGTTACAGGATCCTGCGCATCCGTGTAGTACGGGCACTATTACCATATGAGCAATCGGAGGAGGGTGGGACAGAGGCACTGCGCCGCATTTTTCAGGATGATACAGTCTATGGCTATGAGATCCCATGGCAGGAGTTTCTAGTCCTGGATTACGCACCACTACCATTCGTACTAGCAGGGTTCATTAGTGGATTCCTTTGTCCTGATTGCAGGTCAAAGGGATTTTCGGTGGGATGGGGGCTAGTTTTGGAGGAGATGGTCACACAGGGCCGGAGGTTTTCATGGGGGTCAGCTATGCTAGCCCATCTATACAGGGGTCTGCATGAGGTGGTATACCTCGGTTACGGTAGTTTGTCAGCTGGTGTGACATTATTATAGGTATGGTGCTGGGAGCACATTCTAGTAGCGAGGCCACTAGCAGACAGAGATAGGCCTGTAGGAGCGGCATATGCCTACGGATACAGGGGTCTAGTTGTCTAGCGTAAGCTAGGCAAACTAGAGCACTGGAGGAGAGTGCTTGATGATATTGATACGGTTACATGGCAACCATATACAGGATGTGAGGTATGGGCTGAGGATGGGCTGGAGATGCCTTTTGTATTTATGACTAGATACCTGATCAGGAGGACCCCGTTTGTTATAGAGAGGTTTGTGGTGACCTGAGTTTTGAGGCAGTTTGGGCACCAGTAGGGTATACCGCAGGGAGCTTGCCTTTATGCACGGCGGAGGTAGGATGTGGCTGATTGGGGGCCGACCATTGATAGTGGAGTGGCAGTGGAGGAGTTTGTGGGGCTAGTAGGGTAGATATGGGATTATGCCCTAGAGATTCAGGATGCAGGCATGACTGATGAGTTTGCCAGATTATTTGTTGCACGGGCGGTGGCTAGGATATCTGATCCTGAGGAGATGAGGCTAGCCTTTGATGATGATGAGGAGGAGGGAGATGGGGGAGACGACGGAGATGATGGGGATGATGGAGGAGGAGGACAAGGGAGAGGAGCCAGAGGGAGGTGGGGAGATAGAGGGAGGAGAGGGGATAGAGGTGTGGATAGAGCGGTGAGACAGGCGGTGATAGATAGGGGGAGAGGTGGATTGGATATTGGAGCCAGTGGAGAGGGGAGAGTGGGGGAGGTGTTAGCTATAGTGGGTGGTATGGAGGAGGCTAGGTGACCAACACAAAGGAGGAGGACGGATTTACTCCCACCTCCACAACGGAGGATAGGCCGAGTGGGAGGGGTTCCTCCAGCACAGGTACCGCTACGGGTTCGGGTCCCAGGTCATATGGAGTATGCTCAGATGTGGACCCTACAGATTACTGTATAGTAGCTACAGGCATAGGTATTGACATATCAATGGCAGATTGCACAGTTGACCACCAAGAGAGATACCGAGATAGAGTGGAGAGGGCAAGCGGAGGAGCTGGTCACGAGTATGTAGAGAGCAGCAGCGGGTGGGCCGATGAGAGACACCCTAAGAGAGCTGACATTGAGAGCTCAGGAGGTGGAGTACTATCGGCGGCACTATGAGGCTGCAATACCCAGGGATCGCCGAGTACAGAGTTTTGCACAGTCGAGATCTAGTTGATTTTGAGATAGTGGGTTGCGATCTGAGAGCTGAGGTGTTACGGGGCCACCGAGACAAGACCCTCCTGGAGATCTAGGAGCAGGGACATCTGGAGTGAGACCATCTCCGTCAGGGGATAGTCATACTTGAGAGACATGGTCTCCATTGTATTTTTGAGCATTGTATTCTTTGTACTGGACATGGTGTTTTGACACATTTTGTACACTTGGATCATTTTGAGATATATATATATATGTGGCGCCATTTTCTTTGATCATGTGATGTGTTTATATGGATGCATGTTATGTGGGCTATTTCATTAAATGTATAATGTATGATGCAAGATGTATGCTTTAGATTTATCTTGAAAATGAGTTGTATGATTTAGTATACTGTGAAATGTATCTTGTATGATATGCAACTATTTGTAAAATGATATGCAACTTAGTGTAAAATGATATGCAACTAATTTGTAAAATGATATGCAACTAATTGAAAAATGATATGCAACTAATTATTTATGGAGCATCCTCAGTTTGCATTTGCCATCTGATATATCCATTTGTTTGCTTTCTTTGTAGATATCATCATTGAGCATTGATTTTTTTAGGATATGTTGAAAATTTATACAAGCATAATGGTATAATTGAACCATAATGACCTGAGAAAAATTTACATGATATTTGATTTTGCAAGATAGCACAAGCATCAAGGTATAATTGAACTAGGACGACCTGAGTGCGTATTGCGTAAATAGACAAGATTGAATCATTTGTATGCATGAAGTGGAATTAGGCCTTTAGTGATATTTGATGTATCACGTCTCGAGGCCAATATTCACATAGTACAAGTGATCGCCTCACAGACAGAAGACTAAGAAGATATTGGAAGTTCCTCATGATCTCTAGCTTTGAAGCTTTTGAGTGAGAAAAGGAAGAGAATCCAATAATTCATAAAGTTCAAAATGCAAAACTAGTTAAGATTTTTATGCGATAATGCAACATTTAATACTTCAGAAGATCATCCATCCTTGGTAGTTTTGTGAATTGTTTTGTTTGGTTTTGTGATGAAGCACAGTTTTTGTTGTTGGATGTCAAGCTATTGAGTTTTGCAAATAGCCTTGATGTCTTGAGTGTTTACCATGTTTAGATGATTGGAATGCCCCTAGCTGAGTGTGCCTCTTGATGTGAATATGTACAGTGATTTCCAAGCCATGGTGGATTAGTGGTAAGAGGATATATATAGACAAACCAGGATAGTGACTATGCTAAGTATGTCTTGAATGGATATTTGCTAAGTGTCGGGCGATGGCCGATAGTGTTTGTATGGATAAAATGGTATGGATATAAATAGAGGAGCCATTCTTTCACAAGAGCACCTGTTGACCAGGTTTTTACCCTTTGTTTTTATTCTACTTTATGTTTTTTCTTTTTCTAGATTTTTTTTTTATTTTTTTGCTTTTTTTGGCTGTTTTCGTGCACTAGGTTACTTAAGTGTAGTACCTCTTTAGATGGATGATGTTAGTTGGTTCATCGAGCACATCTCCTTCTGAATTTGTGAGCTGATAGGCACCTGATCCATAGACTGATATGATAACATAGGGACCCAACCAATTAGGTGCTGATTTCTTGGATTTTGTTTGAGGACTAGGTCACCAATTTTGAAATTACGGGGGATCACTTTGTGATTGTAGCTCCTGCACATGCGTTGCTGATATGCTTTGAGATGAGTATATGCATGCTGACATCTTTCATCTAATAATTCAAGCTCTTGCAGTCGGTTAACTCGATACTCTTCATCTGGGATTAAGCCTTTCAAAGAGACTCTAAGAGATGGGATTTCTACTTCCAGAGGTAAAATGGCTTCTGATCCATATACCAATGACTATAGTGTTGCTCTTGTAGGTGTGCAGATGCTGGTTATGTATGCCCAAAGTGCTGGATTGAGTTGTACGTGCCAATCTTTGTTTGCATCATTCACTATTTTCTTGAGGATTTTCAGTATTGTTTTGTTAGATGCTTCCGCTTGACCATTTCCCTGTGGGTAGTATGGTGTAGAGAACCTATGTTGGATTTTGAATTTTTCACATAGTTCTTGGACATCTTGATTTTTGAAAGGCCATCCATTATCTATGATGATTGAACTTGGAATACCATATCTGCAGATCAGATAATTGAGGATAAAAGAGGCAATTTGTTTCACAGTTACTGTGGTCATGGGAACTGCTTCTATCCATTTGGTAAAGTACTCTGTTGCAGTTATAATGAACTTGTGTCCAATTGAAGATGAAGGATGAATTTTGCCAACTAAGTCCAGTCCCCACTGACAAAATGGCCAAGATGTTGTAAATGGCTGTAGTTCCTATGCTGGTGCATGTATCAGATTACCATGGATCTGGCATTTAGGACATTTCTTAGCAAAGTGATATGAGTCTTTCTCCATTGTAGGCCAGTAGTATCCCATCCTTAGAAGATTTTTAGCAAGAGTAGTGCCACTTGAATGTGTGCCACAAATACCTTCGTGAAGCTCGTGTGAAGCAGAATCAGAATCATTACGATCAAGGCAACGAAGAAGAGTACCATCTAGACCTCGACGATATAAAGTATCAGTAGTAAGGGTGTAACAAGTAGCTTGTCAGATAAAGTTACATTTTTGGTTATGGGATTGGTCAATTGGTAAGATATTGTGCTTGAGGTAGTCGTATATTGGTCCATATAACGGAGAATCTGAACCAATCAAGGCATAGATAACCTAGGATTCAGAGTGGTCATAGGCGGGGGAGAACAGTTGCTCTACCGGGAACTCATAACGACTCTGTTGCTCTAGAATTTGTAGCAATGAAGCGATGGTAGCCATTGCATCGGGTTCTTTGTTGTTTAACCTTGGTATTTACTCGAAGGTGATGTGCACAAAATACTGTTTGAAGTCATCCACCATTCGCTTGTAGGGTAGTAGCTTGTCATCCTTTGTCTGATAGTCATTGTTGATTTGATGGACGACTAGTTGTGAGTCTCCATAGACCTTTAACTCTGTGATTTTCCATTCTACGGCCATTTTGATGCCTATAACCAATGCCTCATATTCAGCCACATTATTTGTGCATGGAAACATAACCCTATATGATCTTGGTATAGTGTGTCCTCCAGGAGTGATAAACAGAATGCCAGCACTGGAACCATGTTGTGTATAGGATCCGTCAAAGCATAGGGTCCATTGTTTAGTAGAAAGAGCAAGAACGTCCCTGTTTGGAAATTCAATCTCCATGGTGTGTTTGCCTAGTAGCGGTGCTTCAGCTAACTGATCTACAATTGCTTGTCCTCTGATTGCTCATCTTTCTATGTATTGGATGTCAAATTCACTGAGAATCATGACCCATTTAGCCAATCGGCCTGTAAGAGCTGCCTTGCTGAGTAGATATTTGAGAGGATCAATTTTCGTGACCAGCTTGATGGTGTGTGCTAGCATATAATGTCAGAACTTCTGAGATGCGAAGACCACTGTTAGGCAAGCTTTTTCAATGAATGTATAGTTGAGTTCATAGCCATTCAATGTCCTACTGATGTAATATATGGCACGTTCCTTCCCTTGTTGATCTTCTTGTGCCAATAGTGCCCCCAGCGATATATCTGTTGTTGAGATATATAAGATAAGAGGCTTTCCTGGGACTGGTGGTACCAGAACTGGTGGATTCATCAGGTATTGTTTGATTTGGTAAAATGATTCTGCACACTTGGCCTCCCATTTGAAGGGTACATTTTTGTGTAGTAAATGGTTAAATGGTAGACTTTTATCTGGTAGCTGAGTGATGAATCGCCTAATTGATTGAAGTCGTCCTTGTAGAGATCTGAGTTGACTGATATTATTTGGTGGTGGCATGTCCATAATGGCTTGTACCTTTGCTGGATCTACTTCAATACCCTTAGCTGAGACAATGTAGCCTAGTAACTTGCCTGATGTAATCTCGAAGACACACTTCTTAGGGTTGAGTCTGACTTGAAATTTCTCCAATCGATCAAACATTTTTGTTAGGATGCCAAGATGTTCTGCTCTGGTGAAGGATTTAGCTAGTAAATCATCCACATAGTCTTCCATAAATGTATGCATCATGTCATGGAATATTGTGGTCATTGCTCTTTGATAAGTGGCCCCTGCATTCTTCAAGCCAAAAGGCATAACATTCCAACAGTACGTTCCCCAAGGATAGGTGAACGCAGTTTTATCTTGATCTTCAGGAGCTATTTTGATTTGATTATAGCCTGAGAAACCATCCATTAGTGAGAGCATTGTGTGGCCTGCTGTGAGATCTACAATGATGTCGATACTGGGTAGAGGAAAGTCATCTTTTGGACAAGCTTTGTTGACATCCCTGAAGTCAGTGCATATTCTGATACTACCATCTGGTTTTGATACTGGAATGATGTTGGAAATCCCTTCTGCATAGTCAATGGGTCGGATGAATCTGACATCTAATAATTTCTTTAGTTCAGTTTTGACCATGAGTGCCACCTATGGATTCATTTTTTGTAGCTTTTTCTTGACTGGTTTAACTCCTAAAGAGATGGACAAGTGATGCATGATTAAGTGTGGATCTACTCCAGGCATATCAGCATATGACCAAGCAAAATTAATTTTCTATTCTTTAAAAAAAATGATGAATATTGATCTTTCTTCCTCTGTCAGAGATTCTACAAGATGTAGGTTTCTAACTGCTTCTGCGGTATCAATGTTGATTGATTGAGTGGGCTCAATCAATATGGGTTATTGCTCATGAAAGTGCTCAGGAAGAGTGTCAAGTCTCCCATCGTTAGGTGCCTTAAAAAGGTTTTCACCCTCAGATGCATCCTTTATTTTTACTTTTTGGTGATCTAGAGCTGCCATTGACTGGTTTTCAGCATTAGATCCTTTATTTGGTTCATTTTTGCGACTGAGAGACTTGGCACTCCCTGGTTTGTAGACATCATTATTTTGTTCACTGGTAGAGCCTGTTTCCGGATTTACGGTACATAGGTAATGGATAATAGATTCATCATTTGGGAAAATTGGTATGTCATGGATTTCAGGTTCATCCCAGTCGATGAGGTCAGGAAAGACAAGCGGTAAGGAATCATTAGGTGGATCAAGTTCAGCTGCTGTGAGTGTTAGGACAGAGTTTTCATCGTGATTGTTCTTGGTTTTAAAGAAGTTCAGAATTTCGTCGAGGTCTTTGATGGTATTATCCTCTACATAGATTTGTTCATAATGTTCATGTTCGCTTTCCATGGCATCATGGATATTCTACGGTCCAAATTCAAGAGGTCTATCTTTTGCATTATGTTCTTCTTGGGAAAGAGATATAGAATCAGTATCATTAGGGATATCTGTAGTAACATTGGAGCAGGTACCCCATTCATATTCATTGGAATCAGTCTCCGAGGCATCATCCCAGATTCTATCAGTGCTGTAAACTGGTATGTTGTATGGTGAAAACAAATCTTTGATGATAGATACCATTTTGATAGTTTTTGTTGATTCTATGTCAGATCCCTCTTCTATTTTCTGTATTTGTTCATAGACTGTGCTTCCTCGGCGAGGAATAATGGTATCGGGAGATGATTTTATTTGTTCTTGGGATATTGGTGTCTGAATATGAGCTACTACTACAGATATGGCCCTTTTGTGTTTGAGAAGCTTTTCCTGATGTAATTTCTGATCCTGGCGTTACCATGCCTTGCGGATTGTTTCTGCTGATTCAAAGAGTGCTTCCTGTCAGGATTCTTCTTTGTACTTCGTCTTTACTTTCCATTGAGGTTTGGTAGTTAGGTGGGGTGGTCTTTTTAATAGGAAGGTGAGCTCACAACCCAATCCTGCTTTGTTTCTATTGGGTTGGGAAGGAAGATTTATAGGTTCAGTGACTCCTTCCTGGCGTTTCCCAATAGGTCCTTTACTGTCATATCCCATTTGCTGCATGATTAAGTATCTTTTTCCATATAGGTGTGTAGGTAGAACAATGTCAAGAGTGGCTACTCTATTATCTTCTTTCTCATCTTTGTATAACCAGCTAACAATATCCTTATCTTCTGATTCATGTGCCAGAGTGCCCAATTGGATGAAGGTACCATCAAATTTGGTGATGGACTGAGTGACCAGATGTGTTGATGTAGTAGGCAATCCATGAGATCTAGGTGATGTTGGCAATTTGGCCAAACATAAAGGCTCCAAAGAGTATTCCCCGATACCTTGGTCTTTGATTTGCATTTTCTGTTTGAAGTCTCCCCATAAGGAGTCGGATTTTGCTGTTTGTTGATCTAATGTTGAAGATCGTTGCTTTTCTCTATTATGAGGAACCAAACTATCCTGGACTGCCCCCATTGTGTTGCAATGTTGAAATGGATTGTGATCAGTAGATATGGAGACTTCTTGTCTGTCATAAGGAAATTTTACACACTGGTGATATGTGGAAGGTACTGCTTGCATTTCATGTATCCAGGGTTGCCCTAATAAAATATTGTAGGTAAGGTCTATGTCCAAGACCTGACATATAGTATCCTTTTGTATTGGTCCCACTTGAATAGGTAATATCATAGTTCCTTTAGATGACCTTTCCTCATCATCATATGCTTTTATGGTAATCTTCTTGCAAGGATCAATAGATTCTTCTGAGAAGCTTAATGCATGGATAAGCTTTAAAGTACATATATTAAGGCCAGCTCCTCCATCTATTAGGACTCTTTTTACTCGGTGTTTGCAAACAATGACTTCGATATGGAGAGGAGTATTATGCGGGTGGATTAAGGAAGCATCATCATGTTCTGAAAAGGTGAGGTTATGAGGTCCAGTCATATGGGCGACCATGGCTTGAAATCTATCCGTATCCAAATTTTGAGGTGCATTGGTTTCCAATAGCGCTTGTTCTAATATGTCCTTGTGCTTTGATGATAGTTTCAACAATTCTAGTATAGATATCTATGCTAGAGTTTTATGTAGTTGGCTGACCAAGTCATATTGGATTTTTGGTGTGGTAGTTGTAGGTGCAGTATGTCCTTTCAAGACATATTTATGAGTTTGGGTTGTTACATTGACAGATTCATGATCACGCTGATCTTGGATGGTGATGACATTTACTTGATGATCTTCAGCTGATATGTGACTGATGGTGTTGTTGTAGATATGGTTGATACGAGCTCCGCATGTATCATTCAAGGTTGAAGCTCCATCTTTGTTGTAATTTGGAAGAGGATTTTTAAAGGCTCCATGATCACCATTTGTTTTGAGACCATCTATTGTTAAGTCACCTCGATCAATCATATCTTGCACCACGTGTTTTAACCTCATGCAATCGTTCGTCTGATGACCCTTGTTACAATGATAATCACAATAGTGTGAATCATTCCACCAAGGTGGTTTGATTTGAGGTTCATAGTTGCTGATTGGAGGCAAGAAAAGAATCTTGTGTGCCAAAAGTTCTCTGAATGCTGATTCTAGTGATTGCCCCAGTGGTGTGAAGATACGCTTTTGGAAATTTTTTGTGTTGTTGTGTAAATTGTTGTTAGGTGCTGGATTCATTTTTTTGCTTTGAGTATCGTTGGTGTTGCTTGTGTTGAGTTTCCCTTGATCAGTGTTTGGTGCATATGTGTTAACATTTGGATTAGCATTTTTAGGATTTTTCATGCTTTGAGGATTTCCAGATAATGCAAGCACTGGTTGTTTAGATTTGGGATCATGTGTTTCATTGGTGCCTTCATTTTTGTTTCGAGTCCAAAATCTAGATTTGTCAAGGTTGGTGTTGTTCTGGTTATTGTAATTTGATGAGTTGGTTCCTTCCTTGTAGAATTTGAGTGTTCCCTTTTTGACACAGGCTTCTTCTACTTGAATGCCATTTTCAATCAATTTAGCTAAAGATGGTATGCACTGAAGTTTTAGTCTGTAACTCATTTCACTATTCAAGTTATCAATGAAGATTTCCATTTTCTCCTTTTCGGGAATATCTCTAGGATATCTAGAGACCATACGTCGCTAGGGTTGAAGGAATACCATGAATGTTTCATTGTTCTTTTGTTTGGTGTTGCAAACATCTAGCATGGTTATGGCATGTTGGATGTTATAGGAATATTGGGTTATGAATTTGTTAACCAATTCATCAAATGAGCTAACAGGTGGTGTAATTTTGGATAACCATTCCATGGTTTGCCCTCCCAAGCTTCTGGGAAATAACCTCATCAAATAGGTGTCATTATGAGCAAATTCAAGGCTCAGTGTGCAAAATTCTCGAACATGGTCTCGGGGATCACTTTTCCCATCATATTTATCAAATTTGGGAACGTCTGAGTTTGGAGGAAAAGGCACCATGTTCAATCTTCTGTCAAATGGATAAGGACAGATTTCATTCAAAGAGTACCGCACTATTGTCCCTTGTTGCATATCTTGTATTTGCCTTTGCAACATTTGCATTTGTTGAGTAAAGGTAGCCAAAGGTATACTTTCTTGTCGAGGGAAAAGTTCTTCCCTTGTATTTGTTCTAAGCTGAAAAGGTGTGTTAAATGGTATATTTTGCTCTGGTGTTTCTAGTTTGGGTATATGCATTTCTGGTATGCATTGTTCTGGAATGCGTTGCTCAGGTATGTGTTGTTTGAAGTTACGAGTTTCTTCTTCTCTTTGTTGTTCTTGATATGCATATTGTCGAGATCCATTTTTAAAGACATTTGAGTCGAAATCTTCGGGAAGTTTTACGCCTTTACTTGTAAGCATGAGCAGATATTTTTCTTTGTCATTTTCCATGAGCCTTTCTACAAGCTTTTGGAATGAAAGGTTTTCCTGGCATTCCTAAAGAAGTGCTTCAGTAATTTTAGGTTCTTCTAAGGGTGGAACTTCAAAAGGATTTGACAATCTTTGGTTCATGCTAGACTGAGCATGTGTCTCGCTTTATTTGTTGCTTTGAGAGTGAATAACAGGCATTTTAGTAGAAACTCTCAGTGATGAAAGGGACAAAAGTCTCGTTGATATGTTGTTCAGGGGTGAGTGGCTCTGGTTGAGATGTGTTATAAGTGATACAGTCGTCGGGCAAGAATGTTGGATTGATTTTTTCGCTGCAGTTTATGGTTTGATTAAAAGCAAACTTTTTATAGTATGCTCTTGTTTTCAAGGGTTCCTTGTCAAATTCGCTAGATTTGTTTTGGATATAACGTTTGATGTGATGTAGGAATACTCGATGAGATTTGAATAGTTGATGATTGATGTATAAGAGCTTGTTTCTCTTGATGAATTTGGAAAAACTAGCTTGTTGTTTCTTCAACGTGATGTTGCGATAAAGGTTCTTTCTTCTCAGAATATGAGGATTAGTCATGCATGAGTGATCAATGGTTTCCTTTGATTGGTTTGGATTCAGTTGATCCTGTTTGAAACATTTCAAATCTTACTCTATCAAAGTGAAGGTTTAGATGCCCCTTCACAACAAAGTGTGTCAAATGATATGGATAAAAGCCTCCCGATCTGGAAACTTGATTTGACAATTTGAAAGCTTTAAACAAGTGTTTTGAGATAAAAATCCGTAAGATGGTAAAGGATTCTGTTGATACTGATGATGAAATTTTTGGATTATGATAGGAGAGACATCCTTTATGGTGCAATTCATTTTGGATTCTGACAATGTTTGTTTTGACACAAATTTAACGTAAGAAATAGTTTTAATGGTTTATTTGTCACTCTGTTTTGATGAAAAATGATGTTGATGGAAAAAGGCCTTAAAATGTTTTTGAAAATTTCAAAATTTTTCCTAGTTTTGCTCTCTGTTTTTTTGTTTTGGGTCACGCGCTCGAACAGAGTCTACATGCACTATTGAAATTCCTCTATGCGCTAAAATAATAACCACACGTGCTAGGCTGCCCCCAGACACGCGCTAAGGTTTTGACTATTTTTAAAAATTGCTGTCTATCAGTTGAAAAACCTATGCGCTATCCTGGGTCTGTCACGCGCTAACTTTTGGACTTTATGCGCTAATTTTTGGTTTCCACATGCTAAGTTGTTGCTTCCACGCACTAGACTATTTTTTTGATGCGCTAAAACATTTCAACACTAATTTGTCTTGGAATAAAATGCTACTGTTTGGAACCGACGCGCTAACTTGAGGTTTGGATGCACTAACAAAAGTACTCCACGCGCTAATAAGTTGCTCTTATGCACTAAATTGACCTATTTTTTTCTTTGGTTTGGTTTTTGTGAATTTTGAATTTTTGTTGTGAATTTTTCAAGTTTGATGGATGATTTTCTGAAGTAATAAATGCAAACATAGCACAAAAAGTATAACCATTTTGCCTAATCTAACAAAGAGTGTATGTTCTGCGAGGATGTGTTCAAATCCCCAATGTTTTAACAGGTTTGGATACAAATAATACACTTCAGAAAGACTCTTTAGTCAAGGGTCATAAATAACATCATAGCCCACTAGTCTCGATACTCCGTCAGCTCAAATAGCTGTGTCACCCTCTAGAGAGCGCCCATTTTTTTGCCTTTTGCCAGAAAGTAACCCAAAGTGAATCGCTTCATAGTTAAGTAGTTATCTTGGGAGATATATGGTGAGTAATCTTGGGGGTGGATTCTTCCCCACCCTTGCACTATGATGTTATAAATGTCTAGTTACTGACTTGGTTCAAAGCTTCTATTTCTGTGGTTTGTAATCAGGCTTCTCATTTGGCCGTCAGTGATAAACTCCCTCGGGAGGCTTCCCAACCTTTAGAAAAAAGGCTTTACGTATCTCAAGGATACTGGGGGAAGGCTAATCACTGCGTGTAACCGTTGAAAAGGACTTTCGTCACTTTCCACATTTGATTATAGTGGGTTGGAATTCTTGGCCTTAAAACTGTTCCCCACTTAGGTCGTTCCCTTCACACCGACCATAAACGGCTTTAAGAGTTGATTCCAACTTCTCGAGAAGGCAGGCCTGCTAAAGGATGTAAATGCTTGAAATACAGAAAGCTGTAAAAGTGGTCTAGATTTTTGATCACCCAGTTAAGGGGAGAGCATATTCCTTCCACTTTCGAAACAAAGCAATCAAGTTGGTTCTTTTTATCCTTTCAATTCAGTGATTTACTAAAATCTATATGGAAATGTTGCTCCATGAAAACAGGGTGTTTATTTTATCCTTTCAAGGCAATGATTTTCTGATCTATGAAAAGGAATTTGGTCAACAAAGTAAATTCGATGTTTTGTTCAGCAAAATGAAAATCGATAGGGGAAAACTTTCCCTCTTTGTTTTTGCGCAAAATAAAAATGAGGTTCTTTTACTTTGCAAAAATAAAGTGAATCCTTTTAGACACCAAAGGATGGTGATATTCTTTTTACCCCTTTCTTGCAAAAATAAAGATTGTTTTGTTCTTTTTAGAACCCAAACTGAGAAATTTTCTCCTAGAAAAGTAAGAAAAAATTGTTGTTGTGGTTCGTTTTACAGCCCAAAGTAAGGTGAGTCCAATTTTATCTAACAAGAATTAAAATGACTCTAAATTTTAACTAACTTAACTAAGTTAGCCAGAATCTAAAACTATTTGTAATTCTACAAATAAAATCCAGCTCCACCTGCAAGAAATTGTCAGAGCCCTGCAAAATTCCAATAAAATAGTCAGAGAAATCTGAAGGTTGGTGGACTTCTACAAGTCTAAATTTTATTCTGGTTACAATTTTAATTTTAGTCTTTTGTCTGTAATGCGCTATAGAAATGATTGCATGCGCTACAATATAACCTGGATGCGCTAAAATAATGTCCCAATGTGCTACACTGTTTACTGGATGCGCTACTTTGTGCATCGAAAGCGCTGCTCTGTTTTTCTCCCGCGCTGAAACCTACAGAAAAATTAGTGATTTGATGCACTAAAAGATGGACTTCACGCGCTGGATGATGGACTCCATGCGCTGGATGATGGACTCCACGCGCTAAACAGTGAACTGGATGCGCTAAGCTGTTAATTGGATGCGCTAAACAGTGAACTAAACGCGCTAATTCATTTTTCCCGCATGCCTGCAAAAGTGGTTAGTTTCAAAAAATGATTTGATATATGGGGTCGGGCCCCACGGTGGGCACTAGAAATGTATGCTGGAAAAGTGGGTCGATAAAACTAAATATGTGAAAAATGTTCTATACTACCTGTCCACACACACACACAGGACTTCTTGGTGCAAGCTATGGAGTAATAACGTATTACTCAGCTTCCCAAGGTGGGTCCCATGGTTCTCTATCTCACAATGTCTCTCAAATCAATGTTTTTGCCCTCAGATCACTGAGCAAAATGGTTTAGGGATGGCAAATGTAAGAACGAAAGATGCTTTGATAGTTTTTAGTATGAGATGCATCCTAAGCTATGCCTGATCTTAAAATGCAATAATCTAAATGATAAGATGACAAGATTAGTATAAATACTATCCTAACATGATATATATTAGTCTATGATTGAGCTAAATGATAAAGAAAGTATTCTAAACATGCATATTTAGACTAATTCCTAATTTCAAAGAGGCTAAAATGATGAGCATAAAAATGATATGAAAGCTTGAATGTATTTGAGCATAAGTGTGATACTACAAATTTGAAGGATGATTAAAATGGAGGAATAAGAGCTCTATTTATAGCAAAAATAGGGCAATGGATTGTCAGGATTGAAAGATTCAATCAAGGGTTGAGTTTGAAAGTTGAGGATCCATGTGCACAATTTGCACCAATGAAATGGTGACAAGTGTCAACATAGGGTTGGGTTGAGAGAAGGGGTTGGAGGCATTAAATGCCTGAGAAGACCTCATGGTTATCTAGAAGGTACGGGTCAAGTCTAAATTAGGCTTACCCATTGGATTAAGAGTTAATCCAAGGATAAACCTTTGTGCAAATGATTAAGAGATAATCATGGTCAAAGCATTAAAGTCCTGATGAGACCCTTGGGTTGGATGAAGGTTGAGTTAAAAGAAATATTTTAACCATGTAAGAGGGTTTGAGTTAACCATTAATGGTTATTGAAGACTTTGGGGAATTAAGTGGTTGAAGACTTGAAGCCTTTAATGGTTATCAAAGACTTTAAGGTTTTTGTGGTTGAAGGTTTGAAGCCTTTAATGGTTATCAAAGACTTTAAGGTTTTTGTGGTTGAATGTTTGAAGCCTTTAATGGTTATCAAAGACTTTGAGGGTTTGAGAAGTGACCTCCTCTTGCTTAGGGATGTGACAAAGTTTAGAAGATGGGTTAGGCTAATTAGAAGCGATTAGAAGAGTCTAGAAGGGATTAGAAAGGGTTTTAGGAAGGCAAGTGGGAGATGTAGGATTTTGCAAGTGGATGGAGGGATAATAGGATTTAATTGAAATAAAGTAATTTAATTCAATTTAGTTGCAATTTGGGGAAATTAAATAAATTAGATTTATTCAATTTTAGGATAACTATTTAATTAAATTTGAATTTAATTAAAAGTGGATAGGGGGGATTTAATTGAATAAAATGATTTATTCATTAAGTGGGTATAGTGAATTTTATTTAAATAAATTGAGTAATTTACTTAATAAAATAGAAGAATGTGTATAATTTAATTAAATTGGATTTAATCAAATAGACTAGCTTCCATCATCATTGTTCTAGTAGCATCCAAGATAGTTTTGTTCTTCTTTTCCACAACTCCATTCTGCTGAGGTGTCCGGGGAGCAAAAAATTGTCTTCTTATACAATGCTTCTCACAAAAATTATTAAACTCACCGGATATAAATTCTCCACCATGATCTGACCTCAAACATTTAATCTTGAATCTTGTCTTAGTTTCCACTTTTTCCTTAAAGATTTTAAACTATAAAATGCCTCAGATTTTTCTTTCAGAAAAGTAACCCACATCATTCTAGAATAATCATCAATGATTAGCATGAAATATCTATCACCTTGAAAACTTTTAATTCTAGCAGGGCCACACAAATCAGTATGAATAAGATCAAGAACATTATTAGATTTATCTTGTGTACTCCTAAAATAGGTTCTGACTTGTTTCCCCATTTGACATTCTTTAATTACCGGATTATAGGGATTCATAATCTTAGGTATATATCTAATTGCCTTAGTTGAGCTAATATTTACAATGCAATCAAAATTCACATGACACAACCTTTAATGCCATAGCCAACTCTCATCAATATGTGTAATCAAACATGTAATTGAAATCCCTTATCCACTAATTGTCCTACACTCAAAATATTATGCCTTAAACCTTCAACATAATAAACATTGTTAGTATTGTTCTTACCATCCAATGATATAGCTCATTTTCCTTTGATCATACATGCTTTGTCATCTCCAAATCTAATCAGACCACCATCAAATTCTTGCAAAGATAGAAACTTTCCTTTATCTCCAGTCATATGATGTGAACAACCACTATCTATTACCCATTCATCATTGTCTTCAATTTTAGCAGCAAGTTCCTTCTCTTTAGGTACATTCTCTTCTAGTGTCTTAACATCTTCCTTGATAGCTACGAACACCCATTACTTCCCATTGTCAGAACCGCTAGCAGAGCCTTCTGCTAGTTCATCATCAGAATCAGTAATGCCTTCCTCATCCTCTATGTAGCATGACTTGTCCCTATTTATCTTGTACTTATACTTGTTCTGATATCCAAGGTTAGGCTTAAATAATCTTCTAGCTCTTTCTTCAAATCTTGAATTTCTTTCAGGACATCTAGATTCAAAATGACCAATCTTATAACATGCAAAACATTTAAAAGGGCTTTTCCTTCATACTTACTTCCTATCGGTCCTTTAGGTACTCTTCTAGCAAATAGTACTTCAAGTTGCTCAAATTTTTCATCTTCTCTCTTCATATCTTTCAATTCCTTTGCATATAAAGCTTTCCAATCTTTCTTAGTGGTTGATGATGCAGATGCATGAAAAGGCGATTCAGACTTTATAGCTACAGAAGGTCCAAATTCTTCAAGATCAAAAGAAGATAATTTCCCAGCCAAGGTATCTCTATTGATAGAGATATTAGCCATTTTACTTAACTCATTAATTATAATATCCTTCATCTTGTAAGAGGGTGGTAGGGCTCTCAGGAATTTAGAAACAATTTCATCTTTGCTTAGAGTTCCACCACAACATTGAATTCCCATAACAATCTCATTTACCCTTTCCATGAATGCAATAATCCTTTCATCTTCTTCCATCTTCAGGTTTTCATATTTCACCTAGTATTCATCAAGTTTAGCAATATTCATTGTAGGGTCACCTTCATTAAGAGTCTCCAACTTATCCCATATAGCCTTTCTAGATGATTTGTTGGTTAATCCCATTATTTCTAGATCAGAAAGTACACACAAGAGGGCTTCTCTTGCTTTACAATCATTCTCAAGCTCCTTATCTAGGTTTGTCAGAGGAGGATTTCTAGATACTCTATTATAGGGTGTGACACCATTCTATGTGATCTCCCAAATCTCCTTGCCAAAAAATCTCAGATGAGTCTCCATCTGAATCTTCCATACTGTGTAATTTGTTCCATCAAGCCTTGAAATATCTCTCTGAAAGATAGCTCTAGAAGAACTAGATGAACTTGAACTGTTAGATGCCATAGGATCTTCCTCAAGGGGTTAAGCTTTCTATAGAGAGGACTAGAGATCTGATACCAATTGTTAGATAGTTCAAATAACCAGAAGACAATTGAGAGGGGGGGGGGGAATCAGTTGTCACAGATTACCAAAACTCTAAGGAATTAAGACTTTAATACTGGAACCCAAAATATTAATACCAGAATTCTTAAACAAAATATCAAAAAAGAAGTTAAACCAATTAAGCATAGACAATAATCACACAATAAGTACCATCCACTAGACACCAAGATTTATACATGGAAAACCTGGTAAAGGGAAAAATCATAGTGGGAAGTCTACCCACAGTCAAATAATACTTCTGCAATAAGTATGTGAATTACAGTTGAGGGGCCTGGACTTGCAGGAAGGCCAGCAACCTAGAGTGCACTGCTCATCACAAAAGTAGTCTCACTGAGTACATAGAAATCTAGACTACAATTTGGAGAAGAGGTTGAACTGCAAGGATATTATCTTCTATGCTTGAGTATAGTTCTGGTTAAGCTCAATACCGAAGGACTAAATCCTCTTACATTAAATGAAATTGATCTCCAATGATTGACCAAATGCTCTGCCTAAATGATATTATATTATTCGCACATTACATATCTATATCCCTATTCCATTATCTCCACTATATAATCTATAATGAGATCTTACATCTATATATAAAAACCCTCAACCATAAACAAACAGGTTGGCTACCAGATAATAAACCAATTACATAATTACAAAACATGTCATCTTTAGACCAAAAAAATAATATCCAACACATAAGACATCCCAAAAATGTATCGAGAAGTCCAATCCATACACTTCATTAAACCGGTCCATAATCTAGACCAATCGAGACCCAATATAGGTCCACATGCTATAGGAATGATCTCTATCCATGAAGTCTTGAACATGACCACCAAAAACATCTTGAAACCATACTGGAAGTAGCACCAACAACACTTATGTATATCATCAAATATCTTCATCAAAAGCTCTATCGATGAAACCCTCGCCAGAACAACAAACCAAGATTCCAAGAAAAAAGGATAGCATCTGATCACCAAAGAAAAACTAATGCAGAGATCTTCAATAGTAGTGTGGCAAACCCACACACTGTCTCACCTTTCACTCTAACAATCTCAAGCCTATGAAGGCCTCAACTCACACCAAAACCAAAACTTGAACTTTATCCCTCACAATGGTTGGCAAACACCTTCACTATACCCTTAGGGTCTCACAAGACTTTCAAAACCTTCTTATCATTGATGGAAACAAGGTTCCATAGGTTCAACCGACAATAGACTTCACCTATCAGCATTGACATATACAATAAGGTGCATTCACACTGACATCCAGTTTACACTGGCAGAAGATTATACCGGTAAATTATAATTGTAGTTTCAAATACCCTTTTGGAACTTCTCAAAAACTCCAAAGAACTAGATCTCCAACTTGCTCCAACACACCTAGAGACCTATTTGGGTCACAGACCTAGTTGATTAGATTAGGCTTGGTTACAAAGGAAGTGTATGGAAATGGGACCACAAGGAAGATCCAATACTTTAGAGGGATTGTCTAATGTCTGAATGTACCTATTCAACCATCTAACTCCTTCTACTATTTGGTATCATGCAATCCATCAATTCTTGACTGAACTAGTCTAAACCCTTACAAAGTTTAGGCTAGGGCTTGGTGGTAAAAATACCAATCCAACTCTCCTGATCTCACCCCTTTGAAATATCATAATACACCCCCCTAAATTGTATCCTACCAAAGCCCGTTGAGAGCCAATTACTAGATTGCAAGTTAGGGCCTCATCTTTGCAACACCCTAGGGAAATTAAGGGTTTTCAGACCTATAGAAGAAAATTATTGATATCTCCTCTCAAACACCACTTCAAGGGGTCAGACCAGATTCATATGAAATATTATTCAGCATTCTACTATTTCAAACCAAATATTTACAAAATCATTGAACGTTCTGTATGGACAGTAAGGAAAAGTAACAGAATTCAAGCAAAATCAGATTTGTTTCATTTCATACTCTCCACCAAACTTCTCCAAATCATTTTGTGCCTTCAACCAAACTTTCTCATCAGTTGTACAAGCAAAGATAGGCTCCTCTCAATGACCACAACCAACTTTTAAATGGTTGTGATCATTGGAAAGAGGTTACATTCCAACCAACAACTTTTCAAAAGTTGCTTTGACAATAATGACAACTTTTATGCAACTTTGAATTCCTAAGCACCTAAACCTTACCAGACATATCTAAGGACATCATTAACCATTACAAACACCTATTTAAAACACCTAAGACATCATTCTAGGATCATAAACACAAAATTTCATGATTCAAGCCCACATGGCCTAATAGACCTCTAGGCTTATATGTGTACCTGAGAGGTTATTGACCACACAAAGGCATTTTATTACATCTAGGGTGATCCTTGAGATCCAACCCATTATGGAAACATAAGTAAACACAAAAAAAATACTAGACACCCCTAATGGCATGAAAATACCATGAAAAGAAGAGGTTCCTTGCACCATACTCCCCGGGTTAAAGAAACTCAAGTCCCTTGAGTGGGTATGTTTGCAATTTTGGTTCCTATCCTCTCAATGGCTTCAGAGGTAATCCATGTAGCATCTTCTAAAGGTTGATTCCTCCATTTGACTAAGTATTCCAAATAATTCTTCCTCCTTATTTTCTTGATGACCCTTTGATCCAAAATATACTCAATTTCAGGTTTGGGTTGTGTGGGAAGTCCTTCGAGCATGTCTGCATTAGAGGAATCAGATTCACCTATATCACAAACATCATCAAGAGCACCCTTATATGCATATATATCAGAAACATTAAATATAGGTGGCAATCCCACATCCGGGGGTAGATCTATTTTGTATGCATTGTTCCCACATCTTTTAAGGACCTTGAAAAGACCTATCTTCTTCATGAGTATCTTGGTGTATTTCTCCTTAGGGAGTCTTTCTTTATTGAGATGAATCATCACCACATCTCCCACCTTAAATTGAACATCTCTCCTTTTTAGATCTGTTCCTTGCTTGTATTTATCAGGGGTCCATTTATAGGCTGCCTTGTTAGGTAGGGTAGCACCCGGTATAAGGTATATGCAATGATTGATTTCTCTTTGAGGAGGTAGAGTATCTGTGGTACTGTCTGCAACTATTCCCTTGTACTTATCTAGTAGATCTTGAACCTCCTTAGGCCCTACTTTCCCTTTTTCCTCATGGCTCTTAGGCTACTTCTTAGGTTCATTCCTAGGCTTGACAACTATGGAAAAGAAAGGAGTATCCTTCTCCTTCAAATCCCTCATGAATTCTTTCTCATCTACGAGCATGACACTAGTCACAATGTGTTTGTCCTTACTGTCATCTGGGAGAGGGGTCATGGTAAAGTTCTCTCCATTTTTGGTGATGTTATATACATTCTTCCTACCCTCATGCCTAGCATCCACATCATATTTCTAGGGCATACAAAGTAACAAATGAAAAGAATCCATTTCTACCACATCACACAACACTCTATCCTTATATTCACCAATTGAAAAATCTACCCACACTTGTTCACTAATCAACACTTGTTATCCCTTCTTCAACCAAGATACTTTATAGGGATAGGGATGAGGTATTCTTTGCAAGTTAAGCTTAGTGACCATCTCAATAGAAGCTATGTTATCTATGGATCTGAAATCTACAATGACCTTACAAACTTTACCTTGTACCTTGCAAGAGGTTTTGAAAAGAGACTTCCTCTAAGGCATTTCTTTGCTGATTGGTTCCTTCATGAGAGTCCTTTTTATCATCAATAGATCTCCTTTCTTTGAGTCTATAGGTCTTGAAGTTGATGTGTGGTAGGAGGTTTTACTCTGACTATCTTTCTCTTGAACCAAATGTGCTCTTCTTTCACCCCCTTTACTACCATTCCCTTGCTTCTCTGAAGACCTAAATGATTGATGTCCCACTTGGTTACAAGAGAAAGACCTATCGGTGAAAACACTAGGTCCTCTTCCACCGAATATTCCTCTTCCATTTTATCTTCTCCCTCTAAAACTACCTTTGTTCCCTGACTCTCCCTCATGTTCCTTACTATTTGTTTCTCCTTGAGGTTTTGGGTATGATCCTCTACCATTGAATCTTCCCTTACCTCTAAAATTTGTACCCCTTCCTCTATTATGGTGTTCTCCTCGCCTCTTTTGCTTCTTTTCAATCCTAAGTTCCATTTGATAACACTTATTAACTGATTCAGGATTAAACAAACTGAGTTCGTCTTGAATGTTAAACTTAAGGCTATTCATGTACCTTGCTATCTTTTGCATCTCACTCTCCTGTATCTTTTCTTTGAGTGTCATTCTGTGGAACTCCTCGGTGGAGGCACTAATATCCAGATCCTTTTGCCTCAAATTTTGTAGTTTATTATGTAGGATTATCTCATAATCCTTGCTGACAAATTGCTTCTTAACTTTTGACACCATCCTCTTCCATGAAGTGATGGGGTTCTTACCTTCCACCAACGAAGGGAAAGACCCTTCAATTTTGACTTAGCCACCTTTACTATTTGGTTCAATACCACCTCCTCATACTCAAAATAGTTTTCCAAAGCCTCAATCTAGTCCATACACTCCTCTGGATTCATCTTCCCTTGAAACATAGGTAATTGTGCCCTAGTGTCTCTTCCACCTACTCTCTTAAGGGCTTCAATGAATTGCCTTTGATCTGTAGGTATAGTTGGGTTCTCTCCTTCTTCTTCTCCTTCTTCTTCTTCCTCAAAGTCTGAACCAACTTCCTTCCCAGCTTGATCCTTCTTCAACTTTGCTAGTTCTACTTCCATCCTTTTGTTCTTGGCTATTTTCTCCCTCACTATCCTAGCCAATTGTACATTGGTGACTCTAGAGGGTATCTCCTCTTCACTTTGTCCCTCTGCCTGATTTGTTATCAGTTTTTAAGAAATGGGTTTTCTTTTCCCATGATTGGCTAGGTTTTTGAAATTTTGAGTCAGGTATGCTTTTAATTGCTTCAAATCTGTGTTAGGTCTTTAAGGGTTAAGGGTTTTAGTTTTAAATCGCTCAAATGTCTGATCAAAACCCTCTAGTTTCTATTCCTGTGTTACTTTATTCACTTAAGTAATGGGTCTTGGGGTCGTGTGAAGTGTCCCCCCTTGTTATCTACCTAGGCGGTCGCTAAATAATCATAAAAAATATATGCCTTCTGATGTTGTGGGGTCCAGTAAGTGTTGCGCACCTTCCAGATGAATCTATGACTTTCTCCATTTCATTAGGCGAAGTTATAGGTGTGTTAAGCTATGTGAAATAGCGAAAGGAAAAAGCATGTTCAACTCTGTGCATTTGATCTAGTTTAATGAGACTCCATCTCACTCAAGATCTGATGGCTGGTGTTGATTCACAGCCAAAATGAGCGAGTAAATTACCTTTCACAAAATGGCGAAAATGTTTGGCAGGGCTCAATGGTGAAGAATTTTCCATGGCTAAAAGGCAATCAAGTTCAAAAGAAATCGACGGCTCATGTTGTTTCGTGGCTGATAGATGCTCACATGTTATGCCCTACGAAACAACGAAAGATTTTTGGCCCAGGCAAAAGAGGTTTATAAGAAGCATAACGGATGCAGAGGTTCTCAAAGATCTAATGGCTAGCACAGTTTCACGGGAGAAAGATGCTCGAAAGATAGCTTTCATGAAATAGTGAAATGACATGGCGTTCCAAGCAAGTAGTCCAGCTAGTTGAGATGGCAAGTAAGATAATGACACATGGCTGAAAATCAAAGTGGTCAGTGAATTGGATCTAAGGATTAAAGGGTGGGTCTAAGAAGATGAGTCATGTTGTGGGATAAGAAGTGACTTGGCAGATATAGGTGGCAAGGATGAGGTGGATCCTAATGTTTTCTCTTGGCGAATAAAAAGTCGACATGCTAGTTTAGGAATGACTAGACACCAAGTGGATAAAGCTGAGTCAGACAACCCACGTCTATTGGATTCAAGTAGGTTGTTAAGCATCAAGCAAGTTTGATATAATCTAATTGTTCATGTGAGTTCATGAAAGTAAGATGCTCATGTTTTAAGGTTTGCGAAATGGCGAAAGAGCTAGTGGGCTCGAAGAATAGATAAAGCATAAAGGTAAAAAAGGATCAACTCTATTTTGATCCAAGGGTTCTCATTGTTTCATGGCTACAAATCAACTGAGGATTAAGGCCTGTGAAATGGTGAAAGAGAAAGAGAGGTTCTTCCCAGCATGACGTGGAATGACAGTTGTTACTTCTTGTAAAGCTTGATGGTGATGTGCCGATTGACATGTATTTTCAAAAGGTGATTAAAGGCCCGCCAAGGTGTAACCGGCAGTTATGCAGGAAGACACCTGGTTGACTCTGAACTAAACCTGAAGAGGTTCCCAAAGCTAATGGCTAAGTGCCATGTGGCATTTTTTAACTAGTAGATAAGTGGGGTAAGTAATGAAGGTCTTGCTTAAAAGATGTTCATCTCAAGATTGATCCAATGGTTCTCGTTGTTTCATGGCCTGAAGGTGTAAGTGGATTAACCTCTGTGAAATAGAGAAAAATCATTAGCCATCAAGATGAGGCATGGTTAGTGAAAAAGTTGATGGTCCCGGTAGGGGTTAAAGGCCAGGTGGTTAGAGTTCCATCTAACGCTTAGCGTAGCTTCGCGGAAGGAAAATGCTCGGGGGATAAAGCTTGCGAAATGGCGAAAAGGAGGTAGGGCCCAGATGCAAAGGCAAAGAGGTTAAAATAGTGTAAAGACTGACCAAGTCTCATCTGATCGGATGGCTAGCACAATTTCGTTGACCAAAATTGTGAGGATGTTATGCTCTGTGAAATGGCAAAAGAGCAAAATGGAAAATACACAGGCATGTTATGACCCGTTGGAGCGAAATTTTCAAATTCTTCTATGAATTCAATTTTGAAGAGACGGTTGAAGCATGCGGTATCAATGTCGCAATTAAGAGCCTGACTACCGTATATGATTTCACATCAATTTAATGAAGGAATCATTTTGAAGAGTAGCTATAGAGAAGCGCTTGTAGAGAAAATTTCTTCACTTGCAGAGCAAATTTCTTCAGTTGCAGAGCAGATTTCTTCAAGCAAAAAATAGGTTCTCTTGTACTCCTATTTGGAAATTACTTGACAGTGTGTTTTAATTGGGGTCTTGATTTGTCACAGAATAGTTGGGGTTGGTAATTAAATTGCTTGCATATTTTTTAAGATGGCACCTAAAAGAGAATTCTCAGGAAAGGTTAATTACCAAGAGAGGGCTATCTGTGATGATATCCTTGAACAGTTGACATTGTCAACTAATGTGGCAGCAAATGTAAAAGAACTAGTGCCAAGAGCTCCTCGCCTAAAAATAGGAGAGGGATTATATGATAAGGGTAACTGGCTAAGAGACCCTCAAATTGGGTTGTCTGGGTTGGGATTATTTAAGGTTGGATTTGGCATGAGAAAATCCCCAGCCCCAATGAATAGTATTTAGGAGTTGGATGTAGGCAAATTAGTGGTCCTTGGAGTATTCATGGATGTGGATCTCCTAACTTAGATTGTACACAACTATGACCCAATCACAAGAAGTGTTAAGGATATAAGTGGGAAAACCCTCATTGAAATAAATAATGAGGAGTTCAGAAATGCTTTTGGGCTTAGTGAATTTACCAATTTTTTAGAACCTATTAATTTCAAATCACTAGCTCAGGTTTATAGTGTGCAGAGGAACCACCTTAGAAATGGGCCTCTTAAAGAATTCTTTGTGAAGATAGGCGGGTTAACAGTTGTAGGACCTAATACTGAAGAGACTTTTTCTTTAAATCTATTTACCCTTAGGGCCAAAGGATTATATTGGTCACTCTGCCAAATTCTAGGAGAAGATGCTGAGGCAAATATGCCAACTCATTACATGCTAATGATTGCTAAAATTTTGAAACCCTCTTTGGCAGTGACCTTTGAATATGCTTCCTATATCACTGATGCCATCCATGAAGGATTGATAGGAATAAAGAATGGGAAAGTGGATAGGCCTTTTGGATGGTACTCCCTCCTTATGCATTTATTTTTGTTCAAAGATGGTGACTATTGTGCAAGTGGAATGGATATTGTGAAAGAGAAAAATGGAGAGAAGATGCCAGTGCAGTTATGGAGTACAATGTTGTCATGGGATAGAGAAGATGCAAGCTTCTTGAAGTTTGATAAATGTTTTGCATCTAAGATTAGAACTCTTATATGTTCAGAGAATCCAAGAGTCCCTAAGGTTCTTTTGGAATTCATTAGGCCAAAAGAGTTTGCCGAGAATATCAAATTGTCCACAATTGGGGTGATATCTATTTATACCCTGTCTCCATAGTTTTTAGAGTATATGGCTTCAAAGGTACTCCATTTTTGTTGCCCTATCAAGTCCCTCTTAAAGTGGGAATTGCAGAGATCCTCAGACACATTGGTAGTGTGCAAGAGGCAGAGTTAACAGGTAGAGGTAAAGGGACCATTCTCCCTATAGTTACCATAGCACATCAATTTGTGATAATTAAAGGAGGTTGGAAGTGTTTTGAATATTTCCATCAATCATATCATTTGTCAACTACACTATCTTGGTGTGATGACCCTAAAGATTTCTTCAATGGTATGTTCAGAAAGAGGGCAATATGCAGAGGTAGACCCCACCAATTCTAGTTTCCTGAAGACCTTATTAGGAATGAGTTTGATTTAGATGAGCAAGAGCTAAGGAAGGAAAAGTGGGTGGCCTAAAAGAAGGCTTTAGAATTTGTGCACCAATTTGACACTAGCTATGACCCTTTGTCTAGCTTTCACCCCTTTGAAGAGAAGATAAAGTTCTTAATTCTTTGTTTTGAGGATGTGATGCAAACATTGAAAGAAAAGAGGGAGGTTGTAATTAAGAATAACCCTAAGAAAGCAAGACTAGTTATAAATAGGTCTGCATCTACCAGAGTAATACCTCCTGGTGATTACATGTTGCATAAGAAGTCCAACTACAGTGTGTTGATGCCTACAATAGGGGAGCCCTCTACCTCAAAAGGGAAGAGGAAGATACAGGATGTCATTAAAATTCAAGATAGCCCAAAGAAGCAAAGAGTGGGAAAGGAAGTACAATCTGATGAACCTTTATATTCCCCATCTCAATCCCCTATTCATATAGGAGATGAACACGTAGCAGCTGAGAAACTGTTACAGTTAGGTAGTCTTGGACAGATAGCATACACATATGATGTAGTAGAAGAGGGAATTATAGAAGAGCCCCTTACTGCTGACATGAACATTACTACTAATGAGTTCAAAGGCCAGGAGTGGGATCCTGAGATCAAGCAAGCCAGTGAGGATTTCTTGGCTGACAATAACTTTGTCACATCAGGAACTTTCATGCAATTCATGTGGAAGAAAAATATTGATAAATTTAATGCTAGGTGTGAAAAGAGGAAAGGTGAGCAGCCTCACAAAGATCCAACTGTGGTGGAGGAAGACATAAAGCAATAAATGGTTGATGAGTTTAAGACCATCACTCTTGAGCAGGGAAGAGACATGGTAGCATAGGTTGGGGTACTCATTCTCCCCGAATGGGACATAGCAGATGCCTTGGTTTTGGAGGCAGTAAGAAAGGAGACCAAACCAATGGAGGGAGTCACTTTCAGCAAAGATAATGTTGTGCTAGTCATGTGGTCTCTTAAAAGAGATGAAAATAAGAGGAATAAGGACACCCTAGGGTCAAGTTACCTTGGAGGAATGATAGTGAAAAGAGTGTAGAGCACTGGGGTAGTGGAAGCTGCTAGCACTGTGCTAGAGACTACAAAGTTTAGTGTTGCAGTAGCAGAAAGAGAGGCTAAGGAAAAGGCAGATCTCCAAGTTAAGTTGGAGATAGTTTTAAAAGCTTACAACAATGCCAAGGAAGAGGTAAGAGGTAAAGATAGCATCATCGCCAAGCTATAAAGCCAGTTGGTAGGACAATACCATCAAGGTGAGTCCTCAAAATTGATGATCTCCTCTTCTCCTACAAGACCTCCACCTACCAGCCCCATTATTGAGTTCCCACCATCTCTAGCACCTTCTAGTTCTCAGTTGATTGAGATCACTCCCCATGAGTTGGAGAATTTAAAACAGGCTCAAGCCTTATATGCAAAGAAATGTGAAGAGAGAGTAAAGGCTACAATTTTAATTTTTACTGACACTATAGGGTCTTCACTAATGTATAACAACATGAGTAAGATTTTGGAAATGTGGAATGAGTTAAAAGGGGACAAGGTTGTATTAATGCCTATTTTTGATAAATGGAGACCCAAAGAGCAGGATATAGAACTGATTTGTGCATCCTATGATGAGGCAGGGGTTGAACCCATTATTAAATCTACAAATGATATGACAAAGGATTTAGTAAAGTTGGCAGAAGGAGTAGACAATGTAGATAGAAAGATCAACTTGTACAAGAAAGAGTACACTGATCAAGTTTTTGAATTACTCCCAAGATGTTTTGTCAGCCCAACCCAATTAAAGGACAAACAAATATGGCTTAAATAATTTGAAGCCAAATTGTCACTGAGAATAAAAGGAATTGTTAAATTAGAGGATGCCTCCATATTTGTCAAAACAATTGAAGAGATTGAGAAAATCAAATCTCATTATGGTTTCCTAAATTCAGAGGTCAATAAAATGAGGAATTCTTGGAAAAGATTAGCCAAGACAAAAACAAGAGTGATTAACTTCTCATGGCCTGCTGATGAGGTGTATCAGGAATGGACAAGAAAGTATGTAGTGCTTGATGTGGAGCAGTTAGAAAATGTTGCAACAAAACAACAAGAGGAAGAGGTCGCGGATGTTGAAAGAGACTTGTAACTGCTTTTGTAAAATGTTTTGTAACTTCTTCTTAAGAATTAATGATTGTAACAAACTCTCCTAGGAAATTCTGAAGCTATATGTGCGTCCATATTGTTATAAATGGATACCAGGACTAATAAAAAGGAGATCACAAGGAATTGTAAGAAAATGCTACAGAAATTTATCTGAGCTTTTCCAAGTTTTAATGGAGAATATTCGAAGGTTTTTGTAATACTTTTTGAAGAAAATATCAATATACAGACCATTGGTTTTGAATTTAAACTTTGTGTTGTCTTCAAGTATGTTTGCAAGTGTTTACTGTTTCATTCTGAGTAATCTAGGGTTATTTCATTTGAATATGGGTTGTAAGGCAACTTTCAGTAGATATGTTTCTTAGCTTTTCTCTTCAGGAGGGGAATTAAATACACAGGAATCATTTCTACTAGTAAATTCTTTGTGGGACACTTTGAATTTTGATGAACACAGTTTAGTTTGATATGAATAAATTCTTATGTGTGTCAGGCATGTATAGGGATCGACAGAAGCCAAACTAATGGAATATGTAGAGATGTTTGATTGTGGAAGTATTGTTTGAACTTAGATGACTCTGTGACCTTGGCTAAGGCATTGGGGTAGATCAAGGTTGTCTATTACACATCTTGTAGATCAATACTGAACATGAGTACAATTTTCATTCCTTTCTTTTAGTTAGTTTTAAGGTGATTAGATCCACAATTTTTTTTTGGATTGGTTTGCTATGGATTTATCTTTTAAAAGTGTGAATTCAGTTCACAAAAGTATACCCACCTGAGCTTTGGATTAGTTTGAAGTGTAGAAGGTTAATCAAACCTTATCATATGTTGTCTTGAAAGTTTCCTTCTCTTTAATCTCTCTTTTGCATATAGAGTTATCATATCATTATAAGGATTTTAAAGTGAATCAGATTTTGAGAACAACACAATCTCCCATGGTTCAAACTCTTCGCAAGTTCTTCTAGAGATCTGATACCACCTGATGTAGATATCTTCAGTAGTAGTGTGGCAAACCCACACAATCTCTCACCTTTCATTCTCACAATCTCAAGCCTATGAAGGCCTCAACTCACACCAAAACCAAAATTTAAACTTTCTCCCTCATAAGGGTTGGAAAACACCTTCACTATGCCCTTAGGGTCTCACAAGAATTTCACAACCTTCTTATCATTGATGGAAACAAGGTTCCATAGGTTTAACCGGCAATAGACTTCACCTACCGAAACCGGCAAATACAACAAGGATCATTCACATAGGCATCCAGTTTACACTAGCAGAGGATTATACTGGAAAATTATAATTGTACTTTCAAATACCTTCTGGAACTTCTCACAGACTCAAAAGAATGAGATCTCCAACTTGCTCCAGCACACCTAGACACCTATTTGGGTCATAGACCTAGTTGATCAAATTAAGGGTTTTTGGTCTTGTAGAAGCAAATTGTTGATATCTCCTCCCAAACACCACTTCAAGGGGTTAGACTAGATTCGTATGAAATATTATTCAGCGTTCTACTATCCCAAACAAATTTTTTATAAAATCATTCAACGTTTTGTATGGACAGTATGGAAAAGTAACAGAATTCAAGCAAAAATAGATTTGTTTCATTTCATACTCTCCACCAAACTTATCCAAATAATTTTGTGCCTTCAATCAACCTTTCTCATCAGTTGTACAAGAACAAATAGGCTCCTCTCAATGACCAGAACCAACTTTGAAATGGTTGTGACCGTTGGAAAGAGGTTACATTCCAATCGGCAACTTTTTGAAAGTTGCTTTGACAATAATGACAATTTTTATGCAACTTTGAATTCCTAAGAACTTAAACCTTACCAAACATATCTAAGGACATCATTAAACTTTGCATACACCTATTTAAAACACCTAAGACAACATTCTAGGATCATAAACATAAAATTTCATGATTCAATCCCACAAGGGCTAATAGACCTCTAGGCTTATATGTGCACCTTAGAGGTTATAGACCACACAAAGGCATTTTATTACATCTAGGGTGATCCTTGAGATCCAACCCATTATGGCAACATAAGTAAAAATAAAACAAACACTAGACATCCCTAATGGCATGAAAACACCATGAAAAGAAGAGGTGCCCTACACCAAAAACCAACACACTGAATATGAACATGAGTATCATGAATAAGCCAATTCGATAGCCAAGTCATACCAGAGCCTACCAGATCATGTTGGATCCAGTCAACCAGAAACCACTTAACCTACTAGGACCAAAAGGGTGCCGATAAAGAATCCAAACTACTAGTGTTGGCATCAATGACAAAATATCAATACAACACATAATCAATTCCACCAAAAGGCCAACACTCATCTCTCTCTAGACATTGTCAACCTAGCACACATCTTATGCTACCCCCTCAAATGAACCCACATCAGCCTATCTGAATCTTCCTACAATAGGATATCAACAAAATGTGAGATCTTTATCCAATCAATCTTATCAATTCTATCAATCCATTTCATCTGATCCATTCTATCATGTCTTATACAAGATGTATCTTTCCTAAAACCAGACATTTTGATCAAGTCTTATATAGGATATATCATTCCTGAAACTAGACGCTTTTATCATCTTTGTCTTATATAGGAGGTGTCATTCCTGAAACTAGACTATATCTCAATCTTATCAATCTAATCAATCTTATCAATTCAATAAATCTTTATCAATAATTCCTTCTGAAACCACATCATCATGATCAAAGAACTCACACTTTCATCAATCAACATTGCAAAAATCGAATAATCTATCGAGAAATCAATTTTCCAAAGATCAAAACACTCCAAGGGTCAATTATCTCAATTGATCTCCTGAGTGGGCATCATCATACCACAATTTATCAATCAATGTCTGGGGCATCCTATGAAACCAATATCACATCAACATCATCAAAATGAAATTATTCTTTGAATCAATGTGTCATCACAGATCGCTTCAAAGAGGGGTAAAATGTATACACCTAAAAATGGTTTGGAGATAATTAGTTAAATAAGAAAATATTTAATTAATTCACCTTCCCAATTTAATTGAATTTATTAGCAATTTTATTAAATTCCCTCATTCATCTTCCTATTAATAAATCTAAGGATTTATTTAATAGGTTCATTTCAATAGTCCCATTTGATTAATTATTCTAAATTGATTAATCGTCCCCCATTAAATTCATTTCTTCTAATCCCCTAATTAATTAAAACAAATCAATTTATGATTTTGTTGAAAGTTAATTAGCCTTTTCCTATTATTTGAATTTTTAAATTCATATTACCCACATGCCTCCTAACTTCTAACCACCTAACCTAACATCCTAACCTCCTATCCTAACCTCCTATGGTGTGAATATTCTTCCCTTGAGACACATGGCACTTATGCCACACATATCCTCCTTTGGACACTTGCCCTCTTATGAGCAAGGCTCCTTGACACTTGTCACCATATAGATAACAAGTGTCCCTCCCTCCAACCTCTTCTCCAACCTCCTCCAATTTCACCCTTGATATCTTTAGACTCAATCTTGACCATTGATTCCTACCACCTCACCCCTAGCCTTGGAAATCCTATAAATATCCCCCATTTTGGAGTACAAAGGATGCCATCTCATATCATTTTAGGAATTGTTACTATAGGAATATCCATTATAGCATATCATTTAAGCATTATTATTATAAGCAATTTCATCTTAGATCTAGCTTAATTTGATCATTTTCTAGCATAATTGTTAAATCGTGTAACTTAATCAATCTATTTTGTATCTTAATTGCATCGTCCTCATAACTTAATCATGCATACCATTAGCTCAATTACCCTCTTGGATAATTCTAGCATAATAAATCTCATCTAGCTTGCATATCATAATGATTTTAAATCCTTCGTCTAGATGTAGTCAAGTCACTGGGATTGCTTATCTATATCTGAGAGAAAATCCATAATCGCATCTCTTAGGAGGTGATAGGTCATTTTTTCATGGTTTATCTTTCATTTAATTTCAATTTGCTAACCACGATTGTAATGATATATTGAGTGCTTGTGTTGTAGCTGTAGGTACTTTACTTCACACACACAACATCTTCAATTGCTTCATCATAATACTTTATGCACTATGTCTTCCTTGTTATTTCCAAAAAAGATCCTAATATGGGCCCACCTTGTTGTTTCTTGTGTTTAAAAAAGGTAACCGCTACAAGAAGTCAAAATCAATTACTAAACTATCACATCAATTAGTTGGCTATCTAACTGTTTGCAGTCTTTATTCCTCATTGAAAAATGTCTTGCTCCATTCATCGTATTCCTCATCGAATGGCCACCTAAAACTCATGACCTCATTAGCTTTTGCCCTATATGGAGAATACTTTACAACAACTGGATTTTCTTCTTTTTCAAAGGACTCAAATAATGTCCTTGTGCATACAATTTAATCCATACCGTTCTCTAGCAAATCAGTATCCAAATCCTCACAAATCAGTTCCACTTGAGTGTTTATGATTCTCTCTGCCTCTTCCTTCCATAACTACAAAGGGTTGACAACTCCATTCTCATTCAAAATACTTGGCAAAAGTGTATCACTTAAATCATTGAAACTCCTCATCAACTCTTATTTTTCTCTCTGTGCTCTCTGGTTGGATTTGAGCTTCTTGCATTGACTTCACCAACAAATAGGTTGGCTGAAGTGTAGGTGGCCTCTCAGCATGATATTTAGAAGCCACTGACATTAGTCTAAGATCATTTTCCCTTTGTAACCATTTTTTAGATAGAGGTATGTTGGTATAATTGATGGTGTTGGCACAACCAGTTCATCAGTTAGTATTGTAAAGTGGAAAATTGGATCCTAGTGACTCCCCACCTAGGAGACAGAAAGGAAGCCACTAGGATTATTTTCACTTCAGAGGAAATTTACATTCAAAAGAGGGGCTTCAATCCACTAGATCAAAATCTGAGGGAAACAAGGATGTGAATTCCAAATGGATTGGAAAGGTTGAAGTGTGATTTACCCTCTTTTGTAAATGAGAAAGTTGACTTGTTGACTATGAGGAAAAGAGAGAGAAAATGAGTGAAATGAGGAGCTACCAATTTGGGATCATGTTGTAACTTCATATTTGAGCTAATTAGAATAATATGGATCTTCCCTGCAAATTTGGAGATAATTCATTGGGACCATGGAGGGAATGTACATGGTCCTCCACAAAATCCATAAAATGAAAAGGGTTCTTCCGTCTCTGCAAATGAAACCCAAACCTGCAATTGCAACTGTGCACCTGCAACCTTGTAGATCTACAAATTTTTGATGGTGATTCATTTTCTTCTTGAATGTAACCACAATTTTTTTATGAAATGGCATAGAACATGACAAAACCCTAACACACACACATTCTTGCAAATGAATTTTGTAATGTTGCTCCAATGTATGAATGAAGAAAACTTGAATGCTTGAATGCTTGACGATGACCCTAAAATCTTGTATCTTCTCCTTATGCCTCTAATCTCTTATCATCCATCCTTGAATGAGCTTAATTCCTTTTTATACATGGCTCAAGGATTAATTTTCAACCACCAAAGGCTGACAAAGAGTAATTTCAAACCCTCAAGAGAAGAAATGCATAGGAGGTCGGGAAGACCGAACATAGGGCCACCATAAGGGGTGGAGACAAGGGCACCATGCCCCTATCTTTACCTATTTTGGGCCCCATATAGGATATAGAGCAGCCATAGGTCCTGAAGGAGAAAGGAGGAAGGGGTGCGAATTCAAAAATAGGACTCAGTTAGGAAGGAGATGCCATCGCCAAGGTGAGGACCCAAAATGTGGTTTAAATTGCAGGGGTTGCAATTTTATGACACTACATTTAGCCCCCACTTTAGTGGGAGTATGGTTTACACCACTACTACCAGTAAATTAGAAGAAAGAGAGAGATCAAGATGAGAGGCGTGAAGCAAAACCACCAGGAGTATAAGACATCACTAATATTGAGGAGCAAAAAGCCCCCAATCTTAGGGTCTCAACTCATGCCAACATATACAAGAGAGCACAAAACAAAAAGGCACAAGACACACAAAAACAAAGATGAAGCACAAAGTGACACATGACAAGAACAAGAAACAAGACAATAAACCAACTAGCCAAAGAGATCTTGAGCTTAGATGTCTCAACAACTAATCAAGACACAAAGACCAATACCATCACATAAACATGAGCGATCACCTAAAAGAGCAAAGATGAAATCATCCATGAACTATTAATAGTAAAACTATGATTTCATGAGAGGAAGAAGAGAGAGAACATGAATACACACTTTAGTGATCCATGAGTAGAATGAAACTATGGACGTCTCACCCCTGAAACAAGGTGATCCATGGAGAGAAGGACATGGAAAATATCACCACTAGAGCCTATCTAGGTGACCCATGTAAAGGGAGAGAGTGAGAACACTATTAGTTCCACTCAACCTCATGCATGTGTGTGCAAGTGAGGTTCGAAGCACCTCATAGGAGTCTATTCCTGAGTACACTACAACCTATATAGAATGTATAGTACAAGTGTCAAGAAAGGTGTGACATCTCGCTCTAAGATTCTATGCTCTGGCTCCAAGAATAATCACCCCACATAAAAGAAAAGTGGTGTCATCTTGCTCTAAGAGACCATGCTCTAGTTCTGAGAATTCTCTAGTTCTGAGAATGCTCTAGTTCTATCTAAGAAGTTTCCCTCTGGTTCCAAGAATGTCTCACTGTACAATGAATAAGATAATTATAATACAAAGGAACAGTGTGGGTGCGCCCATTAGGATGTCAACATAGACTAATGTTGATATCTTAAGGAAATAATAACAAGGATACCTACCTTCATCACAATGAAGATATCCACTATGCAAACAATGTCATAAATCCAAGCAAGAGAGGGAATACTCTTCAAGCAAGGATATGATAGTTGACAAGAGATATCTTGCTATAAGTATAAAGGTTATCCTTGGAGGAGAAGAGATCTTTGTTAAAAATACATCTACCCCTAAGAAGAGTTGTCTTAGATAAATATAAAATATTCTAGAACAAGAAAAGGAAAGAACAAAAATGCAATCCTTCCTCATATTTCTAGGTGAGAGGGATTCTTGATGAGGGATGACTCAATTTTAGCCCCTAGAGGGATGGTTGAATTTTATCATAGATGTACATGACCAAGTATAAAAGAGGTTGTAGTCAAGGACTAGCACTTCTTGTATAAGAGAGAATCCTTGAACGAACAACAACAATTCCACACAAGGAATGACATCAAGTAATAGAACTCACACCATCCACTTAATAGGGAAAAGTGGATCCCTAGAGAAAGAGAGAGAGAAGGATAATTTCCCCCCAATCTAAGGGACAATTAGAAGAGCTTACTCAATCTACTAGAGAGAGATTAAACATAAAAAAATGTGCAATGAACTTACATGAACACATGCAAAAAAAGACATTAGTAAATGTAGAATACACATCTCAAGAAGTGGTAATCTTCAAAAAAGAAGAGAGTAAAAGCATCATAGAAGCATACCATTATAAGAAATGATAATCACATATGAAAAATGCATCCACTAAAGTAAATAATGATAAAAAAAGAAAAGGGAAAGGAGTGAAAAGCCTTGCCCACCAAGTGAGGAGAACAAGGAGAAACATTACACATTTTCTTATGGTGATTAGTTTTGATTTATATGTCATCCTAGTGGAACAAATGCTTTCAAGGAAGGGATACATACTTCTCAAGAGATCATTCCCTGCTAAGGGACATATCATACTTGTGATTAATCAAAACCATAGAAGAGGTAAGATTTGTAAGAGAATGAAGAAAAGAGAAGAATTAAAGTACTCATAAAAGATGTCGCTCTCCAAGAAAAGAGGAAAAACAAATTATGAGAGTAACTCTATACAAGAAAAGAGATCTAATAATGAATATTGCACAAAGATAGAGATAAATGCATAGACATAAGAAGAAAAATCGACTTCATGTTTCTACCTCAAAGTATGTTAAAGTGAAACAATACCATCACTAATGACAAAGAGCTCCCATTAAATGGTCTAATTGTGCCATAGGGTGAAGAGAAACATGAAGGGAAATGAAGTGCTAAGGCACGATGTTTTTACCAAGAAATACACCTAGATCTATTGTGAGACACATGTGTGCAAGATCATATTATAGTTGAACAAATTTCTTAAATGCATAACATTTTCCAAGAGAATGTGAATGTCATGAAAAATGCAACATTCAATACCTTTCACTTGCTTAATAATTTTGTTTTTAATTTGAGGAGGAAAGGAAATGTTATTGTCATATTTCAATTGCCAATAGATTATTGCAGCTAATCTGTCGGGATGGTAAATATTATCTTGCCATGAAAGAGGGTTTGTTAGGAGAAGAAGTTTCCATATCCACAATTCTTATTTTGCCACTATCTATGCAATCTTTAATAGATTTTTGAAAATTAGGGCAATCATCAACATTATGGTTATGGGTTTGATGAAATGAACAAAAAGGACAGTTTGAAGAAAAAGAGTTCTTGTGAGCTCTCTTGATTTGTTGTTTTTGAAAGTAATCTTGAAAGTCTTGAAGCCTAAGGAATTTGTCCATAGAAAGAGGGGTACCACTTCCTAGGCCTCGTGTAGTAGTTTGTGTAGGAGGGTTTATAGGGACATAGATTCCATGCTCAAATTTCCCAATTCCTTTTCCTTTAAAACCTTGTTTTGTAATTATATGAAAACCACAACTATACGAATATTGCAATTGACTAGATGGAGGAACAGGATCATGAATTTCTTTGAAATCTAATGTGTAAGGAGGCAGAAAAGGATTTGTAGATGAATGAGGAGTATCATGTTAAATGACAATCTCTTTGCCTTTATCAAGCTTATCCTTTTTGGAAGATTGGGGAAGAACATATTCATCATCTAAAAGCTCATTTTTAGTGATTTCTATGAGAGGGGAAAGGTCATGAATAAAATGCATGACATCATCCTCCCTACATAGACTTTGATGTTGAAGATAGGTCTTAGGAGAATAAGGAGGATCTAAAGATGTAAGAATGTTGATTTTTCCATATTTCCTCCCTTGCTCAAGGGTATGTATATGGGAAGAAGATGGATCTATGTTACTTTCCAATGCATTCTCTCTTGTAGAGAGATCATTGGGTAAAGAATTAGGTCTCATCTCATTTACACAAGATTCCCTAGGAGAGGTAAAAAGATTAGGATCTTTAGGTTTATGATCTGCAAAAGATTTAAGGTGATTAACATAGGAAATGCATTTTGTTAACAACATCACCATAATGCAACATAAATGATACATGAAAGCTTTGAGATCTAATTGAAAAGAAAATAATTTGGAAATCCTGACAACACAATATGACCAAGTGCTATGAAGAAAGAGAAGCAATAGGAAATGAAAGAAACTCTTATCTGACACATGATTATGGTAAATATATGCAAAAAGAAATGTAATCATATGTGAAAGAGAAAGTAAATCCAATTTATTAATTACCATTAGAAGTCTCTTAAGTGAAATCTGAATTTACTGGAAAAGAAGATCTAAAATTAGCACCTTTTTATGAAAATTAATTTTAAGATTTGAATTTGAATAAATTTGAAATTGTGCTTGACCTTAGAGAGTGTTAAAATTGATAAAGTACGCTGATTTTCTTGATTTGAGCAGAAAAATATAGTCAATTCCATCTCCCAAAATTTTGAGAAAGAAACCGAGGACTGTGGCGGGAACGCATATGGTACGATCAATTTTTTTCAAAATTTTCAAGGATGATAGAGATTATGATTTTAATGCGGAATCCAAAAAAACAACTGATTTGGAGATGTCTAGATCGGTCAAAAGTGCAGTCAAAGGTTGAAAATAGAAGAATCTTAAAAATTACGGTTTTATGATTTAACCACTGAATTTTTCAGAATAAAGAGATAGATTTGAATTGGAATTTTGAAATATAAATTATATCTAAAACAAGCAATTAAAATTTTACACCTCAAAAGCTTAATTTTCTCAAAATGAAAAATTAGGGGTTTTATGCAATTAACCTCTAAAATTTGCAAATAGATCAAACTTGAAATTAAAATTGCGATTAATTATATCTAATAATGAGAAACTATAATTAATGTGTAAGACATCGGGTTCACCATAATGTAAAGTGGAAAATTGGATCCTAGTGCCTCTCCACCTAGGAGAGAGAAAGGAAGCCAGATGATTTTCACTTGGGAGGAACTTTACATTCAAAATAGGGGCTTGAATCCACTAGATCCAAATCCAAGGGAAACAAGGATGTGAATTCCAAATGGATTGCAAGGGTTGAAGTGTGATTTACCCTCTTTTGTAAATGAGAAAGTTGACTTATTGATTATGTGGAAAAGAGAGAGAAAATGAGTGAAATGAGGAGTTGCCAGTTCGAGATAGCATTGTAACTTCGAATCTGAGCTAATTAGACTAATATGGATCTACCTTGCAAATTTGGAGAAAATTCTCTTGGACCGTGGAGGGAATGTACATGGTCTTCCACAAAATCAATGAAATGAAAAGGGTTCTTCCATCTTGTGAGGCCCCACCCCGACCCAATCTGACATTTCAGTGGTTTTTATGATGAGACTATTATGGATGCTTTATTTTTTTATGCATTATGGATTTAAAACTTATATGATTCCATGATTTGGATAACATTGCTATATGTTGATGTTTTATTTATATGCTTTATGATATAGAACACTACATGATTTTTGAATAGGATGAATTTGCAGTGATAAATGTCGTTATTGAATTTGCAGGAATTTTCTATGATAATAGAAATATGATGTATGTTTAAGTGCGGATCAAAATTATGAGAATTAGAATGAATTGATTTTGTGAAATTGCTTAGATATAAGATGTATTAAATTGTTCAGATGTGAATTGTATGCAAGTGATGATGTGTATTATTATTCTTGTGATTTATATTATATGAGGTTATTTGAAGTTACTAATGTGTAAATTGAGATGCGCAGGATGTTATCCATGTGACCATGGAAATATTACGGAGAACCAAACCTAGACCTATGAATGTTCATAAAGCCAGGGTTTGTCTACTTGGAGAGACAACACCCCATTTGTGTTGTATTTTATTCATAATAGTAAATGATGCATGTGTGTTAAGTGTATTTAATTGGTTTATGTAAAATCCACAAGAGACGATTTCATGTATAAATTTGTAAAAGTATTTTCTTTGTGTCACTTGACACGTGTGGATTTATGTTCAAATTTTTAAATTTGTCTCTTGGTGGGAATTGTTTAACTATAGTTTTTTTCAATTCATGTAATGAGATTCCATAAATGCCTTGGGTAAAGAATCTTTGGAATGCTCAACATAGGTTTGACCCGAAAATAAACTTCAAAGGGGTTCAAAAAGGGTTAAATGGACACCTAGGGGTAGTTTAATAGGGTTTCCTAAAGCCCATAAGGTATACCTAAGGGTTAGGGGTAATTTAAGGCAAGTTTCTACTCCCATGTGACCTTTTAGACACCCTAAAAATTGACTTTTCTAAGTTGTGCGAAAATTGAAATTAGAAGACTTGAACCTAGTTGTAAACCTTCCTTTTGAAATGAGAGTTCCCTTTCCCATTTTACCTTACCTTCCTTTTTATTTTTTAGAAACTTGTGAGAAATCTCACAATGGGCTTCTTAAGCAAGAATTAGAAAATTTGTGGGTAATCACCCACTCTCCATTTTTGGAGACAAGAGAATTCTGAAAAGAATAGGCTAGATTGTTGAATAGAGAATTTTTGCTAAGGGTAGAAGGAGAAGAACCGTGGAATTAGGCTGCTCATCCTCAACAAAACTAACCTACCTTTGGGTAGATTAAAGTTGGTTTCATTCTTCTTATAATGAATTTCTTGTTGCATGTGTTTGAAAGTAATGTTGGTGTAAAAGATTTGTTTCCGTGCATGTTCTTTTGGAAATTTTAATTGGCATTTTGTGTTATATATTGTATGTGTTTTTGGGAGTCATCAAGACCTCTTACTCTTGGGAGAGAGGAGGATCTTGTGGGTGGTAGAAGTGACAACCCTCGAGTGAGAGACTCTCGTTATGAGAGCAATCACAAGGGATTTTGTGTGACCCTTGCTACATGGCTTGTTTATGTAATGGGGGTCATAAGGAGGGAAATAAGGCATGAATGCCTTGGGGGGCATAAGGAATAAGGGGTTGCTATACTTGATGTATTTGGTTTGCCATGAGGTGGGTACATGTTTTTCCATACTTGCAGTTCTCCTCAGTGTACTTGGTCCACTACCACCCTTAAAAAGGTCATCACCAAGGTGTGGTGCAGTGTAGCCAGGTTGGGAGTGTGTTTGAATTTGTGTGTATTATGTCTTTTGTGCTTGCATGTTTGTTTCCCGTCTAGGGCTTGGATCTCCGAGCTTAGGGGTGGCTACAGGTTAGCCTAGGCTGGGAGGTGAGCACTCCATGGTCATAGATTTGATTTATTTGTAGGATGTTAGAAGGAATATCAGATGCATGCAGTCATGGTGGAAGATGTTGATTTTAAAAAAAAAAGAGTTGTAAATGTATTTAATACCCTTTGAAAAGTCCTCACTTGTTTGAAATGAGAGGCTATTTGTAAAATAGAAATAAAGACTTAGGGATATGTTATTTGTTATGCAGAAAATATCATGTTATTTTGCAGAAAAGATAAATGGGTTATTCTAAGTTCTAGTTCTAGAGTTGAGGTTAAATCTTGTAGAGTATTTAAATATTCTTGAAAGGAAATGAGTTAAATTTATTCTCTTAGTTATTGGAAAAGAAATAGAATTGATTTTGCATGCATGCAAGGGCTGAAATATAAAAGCATTTAGTATTATACATGGAAATGTAAAAGTATTTTAATTAAATCTATGATTTTATTTTGTCTATGATTTTATTTTAAATGCAGAAAATAAAATCTAAAATTATCATAACCATATCTATAGTTTAAGTTAATAAATTCTTTATTTAATATACTTGTTGTTTTAGGATTATTTAATTCTGTTATTTATTTTATTATAGAAAATACATCTCTGTCATTTAAGTAGTCGCTGTAGATTTTTGCAAGTCTGCCAATTTAATAAATGCAGGAAATAAATATCTTAACCTATCATAGTTTTATTTAAATAAAGTTTATATTTATTAGGTTGCTGGAAAATTTATTAAACTTAATCCTTGATAAAGTTCAAGTTAGGTATTTTTCTTTAAATACTAGCATTATTTATTTACAGAAAATAATATCTACAGTAAACAGATTTATTAATTTATTTTTGCTGTAATTGAAATCAAAACATTTCATAATCCCTCAAATTTGTATTTTGTATCTAGGAAATTTTATGCAAAGAATTAAATCAAAAGGGAACAATATAATGCCCCAGTAATTTGTTCAAATACTCACCTAACTTCAAAATACTATGGACTCTTAAATGTATAAATTCTGTTTTATAAGAAAAATAATAATAATATAATTATATATAAATATATATAATCATATACATGCAGATTTCATGTATATACTTATATATACATACATATAAAATATATCATAAAATTACCTGTGAAATAAATGTATATATAAATATAAATATATATATATATACAAATATATATATATATATATGAATATATACATATGAATATATATATATATATAAATATACATATAAATATATTTATACCTTTTTGTACATAAAAATGTATATATAGATATGTAAATATATATATATACATATATATAAATATATATATATACATATATATATATATGTATATATATATATATATTTAAAAAATAAAAAATAAATTAAAAAAAAAAGAAACAAAGGAAAATGGGGAGGGGAAGGTCGGGGCCTCGGCTGCGGAGGGCACGCAGACCTGGTGTGGGCCACGTCCCTCATAGAGGCCACAGCCTCTGTGCGGGCCGCATCCCTCATAGGGGCCTACGGCTCCCTGTGTGGGCCGTACTCCGCACCAGTGGCCATAGCCACTATGTGGGTCGTGACTCACACCGCGGCCAAGGCCACTATGTGGGCTGCGACCCCCATAGTGGGGCAACCCACTGGTGAAGCCTCCTCTGCCTAACCACCATGGCCACTGCACGAAACCCCCCATTCGACCCTGCAACAACATAAACCCAAACAAAAAATAAAATAAAAGAAAATATTAAACCCTAGCCCGGGTAGGGTTAGGGTATTAATATAAAAATGAGGAAATTATAATGTAAAGAGTAATTTATAATGCAAAACCCCTAGCTAGGGTTTGCATGGATTTGTTCTTTTAGAAAATTTGGAAACAAAATCACTATATTATTTAAATATATACATATATTTATATATGAGTTTATATGTATAAATATAATTATTTATATACACATACATGAAAATATAATTAGAAAGTTATGAGAATTAAAGAATAAAGCAAATCTTTAGATTTAAATATTTTTATTATTAATTGGAGATGAACCTATATATATAGGTATTTACTTTGTAGATCATATTTTCTTTATGGATTTAATCACCAATGAAGTATTATTTATGTTAGATTAAATAGATTGAGATGCTTACAAATTTAAATATTAATGAAGTTAATATTTAATTTTTTAAATTCCAATAGATTGAGTTGTTTCGAATTAAAAATCAGTGAAGTGATATTTAATTTTTATTAAATAGACTTAGATGTTGTAAATTAAACAATTAGGAATTTAAGTTCTAAATGTAATTTATTGAACTAGAGGGTTTAAATTTTTATCTCCCCTAGACATAGGTGCATGTGATTAAACTTGAATAGGAAAATATTCAATTTGCGATTATAACCGACCCTTTAGTTATTTTAGTTAATCTACTACTTAATTATTGCTAAGTAAAATATTTTATATTTGTAAATTTAATGGTTTAAAGTTATGTTTTAAAAAAAAATTATCCCGTTCTTGCCCTAAATTCTGGGCATGACATTTTGGTATTAGAGCAAGGTTTCCACACTAGGAACCTTAGTCCACTTACGTTTCGCTTTAGATTATTTAATTTATTTTATTATATTGAGTTTTATAGGATATTTAGATTTAATTAATTAATTTTTTTTCTAAAAGAAATTAGTCATTTATTTTACTTTATTTTCCTCTTAGGATGCCTCCGATGATGCGACAAGTTCGCAAGCATGGAAGGGGTCCTAGGCGTGTGCGCATAGTACGTGAAGAGGTAGCTAGGGAGGAATTGGTTCTAGAAGAGAACCCATAAGCACCTCCTGAACAACCAGATGATCCTAACTGAAACCTCTTGGAAGCAATCCAGATCCTAATTGGCATAGTTCAGGAAAGGATTCTAGTAGAGAACCCTCAGGTTAGAAATCAAGACTCTGGGAGTCATAGATCAGTTGATAGAGAACTAAGCAGGAGCCCAACTCCTATTCCTATAGAGAGTCAGGGTGGAAATGAGCCAAAGTCTGTGCATGTACCAGGACCACCTCCAGTGGTGGAGCTAGTTTATTTTGAGAGAGCTCATTGGGATCCAGGGGATCTTATCAAGGAGGTCATGCACCTCTAGCCATCATCTTTTGGAGGTTCTACCGATGGGGTAGAGGTTGAGGCATGACTTTTGAGTCTTGAGAGGTGCTTTGCATTGCGCTCTTACGAGAGCAACCTAAAAGAACGTGTCGCAGTCCATCTACTAAGAGGAATGGCCTCCACTTGGTGGAGACAGGAGGAGTACAAATGCGGATTAGTTCCTGATACTCTCACTTGGGAGATATTCACAGAGAGGTTCCAAGAGAGGTACCTATCAGAACATTTTAGACAGCGTCGTATAGATGAGTTTCATGACCTCCAACAAAAGGGCTTATCAGTAGCCCAATATGAGAGCAAATTCATTTAGCTATTGCCTTACGTAGATTATCTAAAGGATGAGAAACTTCTCATTAACCACTTCATCAAAGGGTTAAATGTCGGTATAGCTGGGCCAGTGAGGATGTTCGCTCCAGAGAGCCTTCGGGTTGCCATGGAGAAGGCACTGATAGCCAAGGAAATTCAAGTCTAACCATAGGACACTAGGGATCAGTTTTAGAATCGAAACCCCACACCTCAGACTTATGGATTCCAGAAACCAAATTGGAAGGGAAACATCTGAAACTCACAGGGGTTCTCCAAACCTCCTCCTCTGCAACAAACACCACAAAACCAGAGGTAGAAGCCTCCACAATATCAGTAGGGCACCAAGCCCAAGCAGTGGCAATCTCAAGGATAGAGATGAGATCAGAGAGTGCAGGTACCTTACACACCTCCAACGAGGACTCAACAATCCTCTAGGGGTGGGTATAGCAAATCCAGTAGGATAGGAGGACAAGCTTTCTCTAGGCCTCAGGGCACCTAGTTTCAGGCATGGGGTGCTTGCTTTACATGTGGAGCCATGGGGCATATGGCGAGGGATTGCCCTCAGGGTCAGATGGCAGGGAATCAGTGGATGGCCACTTCAGAGATGACAGTTAGTGATATGGGCAGGTCCCATAGAGTATTCGCAGTGGTTGACAACTGCCAGGCTGAGCATCTGGCCACGGTCATCGAGTCTGCATGTATGATCTAAGGTAACAATGTATCTATTTTGTTTGATTCAGGAGCTACTAACTCCTTTATATCTCCATTGGTTGTGGAGCATTGCAGGCTAGTGGCAACTAGATAGGGTGTTAGTTGGGAAGTGGAATTAGCTTCAGGGGCTAGAGTGTTAGTGGAATCAAAGGTTAGGGCATGTCAGCTGCAGATTGGCAAGACCACCACTTTAGTAGACCTTAGAGTGACACCACTTGGATCTTATGGTATCGTACTTGGCATGGATTGGCTTTATGCTCGCAGAGCCAAGGTGGATTGCCGCCTGAAAATGATTGAGTGTGAGGATGATCATGGTTTGCCCATAGTTATCACAGGGATTTAGAGACCCGTGTCTCTTTGTATAATCTCCACAATGTAGCTTAAGCAGAGCATGCAAAAGGGATGTTAGCTTTTTGCTATCACTATCAGTGACAGAGGAGAAGAGGAAGAAAATGAAACATCACTTGACGACCATCCTATCCTTAAGGGATATTTAGATGTGTTCCCTTCAAAGCTACCTAGAATGTCGCCCCGTAGAGAGATTGACTTTCATATAAACCTTGTACCAGGAGCTGAGCCAGTTTCCAGAGCACCTTATAGGATGACCACAAATGAGCTTAATGAGCTCAAAATATAGCTTGAGGAACTCCTTGAGAAGGGTCATATTCATCCTAGCGTATCCCCTTGGGGTGCACCAGTCATCTTCGTTAAGAAGAAGGACGGATCTCTCCAATTCTGTATGGATTATCGACAGTTAAATAAAGTAACCATCAAGAACTGATATCCTTTGCCCAAAATTGATGATTTATTCGACCAACTTTAGGGTGCCAAAGTCTTTTCCAAAATTCATACGAAGTCAGGATACCATCAGCTGAGAATAGTGGAAAGTGATATTCACAAGACCGCATTTCACACTAGATATGGTCACTATGAGTTCATCGTGGTTCCATTCGGCCTTACGAATGCCCTAGCTATTTTTATGAGTCTCATGAATGGGGTATTCTGTACATTTCTAGACCATTTTGTAATTGTGTTCCTCGATGATATATTGATATATTCTTAGAATGAGAAGGAGCATGAGGAGCACCTGAAACAGGTGTTGCAGTATTTGCGGGATAACCAGTTGTTTGTCAGTTTGTTAAAGTGTGCTTTCTTTCGATTAGAGGTCAAGTACCTTGGGCACATTATTTTCAGTGATGGGATCTCAGTTGACCCATCAAAGATCAGGGCTATTATGGATTGGCCAGTGCCAACCAGTGTGACAGAGGTCAGGAGCTTCATGGGCTTAGCAGGTTATTACTGACATTTTGTCAAGGGATTCTCCAGAGTCGCACATCCTATTACTTCTCTTCAGCGTAAAGGGAAGAAATTTGAGTGGACAGAGAAGTGCGAGAAGGCCTTTCAGGAACTCAAGAAGGGACTTACTAGTGCTCCTATCCTTGTTGTACCAGATCCCTTAGTGGACTTCATGGTTTGTACAGATTCTTCAATAGAGGGTTTAGGAGCAATTCTTATGCAGGATAGTAGGGCTATAGCTTTCGAGTCTAGGAAACTTAAGACTCATGAACTTAATTATCCTACTCATGACCTTGAGCTCATAGCAGTAGTTCCTACACTTGTGAGGTGGAGACACTTCCTTTTAGGTCATCACTTCGAGCTGCATTCAGATCATCAGAGTCTTCAGTATATTTTCACTCAGTCGAACCTTAATGCATGTCAGAGGAGATGGATGGAGTTCTTGTGCAAATATGATTTTGACGTTCACTACATCAAAGGAAAATGTAGTTGTAGATGCTTTGAGTAGGAGACATCATGAGGCTTAGAAAATATCTATGGGAATGGATTTGAGGGACCGTATACTACAATAGTTACCAGAGGATGGGTGGTATGCAGAGGTTGGTCAGGTAATATGATCTCAGGTTACTCTAGAGGGGAAATATGTGGATTATTCTTTGGAGTCTGATGGACTATTATGCCATAGAGGGCTCATTTATGTACCTTCCTCTGGGGGATTGTGAGAGTTCATTGTCATGGAGGCTCATAGAGCTCTTTATGCAGTGCAACCCAGAGTTAAAAAGTTGCATGCTGACTTGAGTGTTGGCATATGGACACTCCAATGAGACATTGTATGTGATTGAAGGTTTTGTTATTGATGGCAACCTTGCAATCCTATGGCACCGGCAAGACATCATACCAGTAAAGCATTACACAGGCAAGATAGTGCACCGACATCAACAAGATCACTCTACACTGGCACCGGCACCGACATAGAAGAAAAGATGTATATCGGCATAGAGGCCGATAGGATTTTTGATATGTAATATTTTGTTTATTATTGTAAGCTGACTTGGCAAATTGTAAAATGACTCTTGTATATAAAGGAGATCATTGTAGACATTTAGAGTGGTAATGTAGCAAGCAAAAAGAAAATTATTAGGTAGACCTAATGTGCGAATTATAGGTCAAGGGTATATGTAAAGAACAGAGCAAGAACCGGTACTGAATCTAGCATTGGAGATGCTATTGTAAAGCAATACAAGTCATTGGATTAGTATAATCCTTATTGTAAGTTAGTGTGACTTCTCATTGAGCAGTGACCTCTAGGCAGTTGGCCTTCCTGCATGTGCAGGCCCCTATTGTAAGTAATATTCTCTTATTGGCTAGTGAGTGAATATTGTGGGTCACAAATCCCACCGAGGTTTTTCCCACACCGGGTTTCCTTGTTAAACATCTTGTGTTATGGTGTTCTTTTCATGTGGATGTTTCTGATTCTATTTATTGCACTAATTCTTGCATACCGATATACTGTTATTTTATGTTTTGCATGTTTTAACTTAGAAAATTCTTATCACTGGTTAGATACTGATTCACTCCCCCCTCTCAGTATCTATGGGAATCCTAACAATTGGTATCAGATCCTGGTCCTCTATTTTCAGAAGCCTAACAGCTTGAGGAAGATCTTGACACCGGTAAAGATGGAAAATTTGATGAAGCAACTTGAAGGAGCTCTTACAGACTATGATGTAGAGAAGTTGAAAAATATTAAATTAGAAGATGATTTAAGAGCAGCTCAGGGTATCATTCAGGCACTTCAAGAAAATATTAATATTGCAAGAAATAAGAGAAGAGAACTTTGTGAAAAATTGCAAAATGAGAATGATGAAAAGGAATCACTTAATGATATGATAAGCAAGCTGAAACAAGAGAACATGACAACAAAAAAATGAAATGCAAGATATGACTATGAGATTTTGCAAAGAGATTGAGGATAGGAAGAAGAATGAAGAAGAATTGACCAAAAGACTAAGTGATGCAACAAATGAGAACACAAGACTTAGCTATGAAAATGACATGTTGAAGACAAATTTGATGCATACTCAGAATGACTCAAATGAACTGATGAGACAAAAAGAAATCTTGAAAAGGGAATTGGAAACTGCAAATCAACATAAAGAAAAATTCAAGAAAAGCTTACAACAACTTGGTACCTTATTGAAGAATCAAAAACCTAAAGGTGACACTTCTGGAATTGGCTTTGAAGTTGGTGAAAGCTCTGGTACTGCAAATACTCAGGATCACAGCAAACCGGTAAGACCACCTAATGCTTATAAATTCAATGGAAAATGCTTTAACTATAATAAGTATGGTCATAGGGAAAATGAATGTAGATCTAGGAATTATCAGAATATCAATACATCCACCGGTCAATGTTCGAAATGCAACAAAATTGGTCATAACTCTGAAAACTACCAAATGAATGTGAGATGTTATGTTTGTGGAAGATTTGGACATTTATCTAATCAATGCAGAACACAAACTGGCATAGGTTATGGGAAAGCTATTCAGAAAAATAATGTAACTTGTTATGCATGTAACAAGGTTGGGCATATTGCTAAATTTTGTAGAAGTAAAGGTACACCGATAGACAACAAAAGTGATAGAATGAAAGGTAAAGAAAAGGTTGAAGAGGTTAAGCAAGAATTCTCAAAGCAATGGATTAGAAAAGCTGATCTAAATATTGGGAATACTCCTCCACCGGTAGAACCAACAAATGCTCCATTGGCTAGATAGAGTGATGCTTCACCGGTAGGACAGAGCAGTTCTCCACCGGTAGGAAGTCCTTCATGTAATTGAAGAAAATTTCCTTGAGGGTTTGGCAATCTAATGACACGTGCTATTATTCCCTCGGTTAGAGATAAGAAGTTGAAAATTACTTATTACTGGAAAACAATGTTAAGTGAATACTTAACCGGCATGCAATTAATGTGGTAGATGGCGAAAAGACATTATAAAAATAAGGTTTTGGTTCCATTTCATTTCATCGTGATTTCAAACTTTCAGAGAGCGCGAAGATTCCGAGCTAAGGCATTTTGAGCAAGAAGCAAGCACACTCCAAGCATTCATCCATCCAAGATAGAAAAAGGTATTTAATCATGGCATCCACCTCTGCAATTGAATACATAGCAAACCCTACTATTGTGGAAGTAATTAAAAGACCTAGGCCCATATTTCAATTAGTCCTCGAGATAGCAAAGAAGGATGATACCTTAGGTGCATTTTATCAAATTCCTAAAGGTGTTGTATATGCTGAAGACCCTAGAATGTACATCCACTACAACATTGAAGAGTTAGGAGATGAGGAAATCAAAACCATGTATAAAACTGAGATATGTGATGATATTGGCAATGTTAAAGCTGAACACAAGGTTATTGAAACCCTAGGATTCACAAAAATCCTTAGCATTCCTAAACTTCCTAAGGATGTGATTAGGATAGTGTTAAGCAGAGTTCATGGAGAATTTTTCTAGCTAGATGCAATTCATAAGATCACCAAGGAAGTGGTAAAAGCTGTCACAGGGTTACCGACCACTGGTAAGAGACCAGACAAAAACAAGAAGGTTTCCAATGATTTAGTCATAGACCTAATAGGTGTAACATTCGATAAGAGATCTCTAAGGGTTAATGATGTAAAAGATATCAATGTGAGATTCATAAGTATGATATTAGGTTACAAAGCCACTCATGGTAATAGATTTAACTCAATTTCAAGTTTATGCATTAAGAGTGCATATGATATGGTGACAGACAATGCAAAAATTGACATCTGTGAATGGTTAAAAGATGAACTAATAGACAACCTTGGAAAGATAAAGAAGGATAAGAAAGGAACTTTTAGATTTGAAAATCTGTTAGTATGCCTAATGCTTCATATAACAAAATAGGTTTCTGGTATAGGATATAAAGAACTAGGATATGACATATCGGTAGGAAAGCAATTGACAGAATTGTTTAATACCATGGGTGAGAACAAGGAAAACAACATTCATGACTATTTCCAAGCATTGAAGACAAAAATGAAGAAAAGAATAAGGTTATCTCAAAAAATAGTAGACAAATACAAAGATGACATATGCTTTGTTATTAAGAAAGATGAAATATGGATAGAAGCAGTCATCCCAAGGACAATCTGGGTAACCAAAATGGGCTATGAGACAGATGACCACATAGTTGAAACTTATGCTAAAGCACTTCTGGAAGCCCCCAAAGAACCTAAGGAAGAAGTATTTGGTAGTGCTGAGACCATAGAAAGCCAAATACAGTCTAAGAAAAGAGTAAAGAAGGTAGAGGCATTTGTGAGGAAAAGATCTAGACAAGCAAAGGCCATTAAGGAAGATGTATTAAAGAAAACCGACATAACAGAAGATGAGTTGGCAGCCCCACAACCTGAAGCTCATCTATCACCAGTAGGTACTTCTTCGGAAGGTGACATGCCAATAACTTTTAAAAGAGTTGTTAGGAAAAGAGATCCCTCACCAGTAACCACTCCTTCACCTAGAAGGACAAGGCAGAAGCAACAAGCTGTGAGATGTTCGGGTAGAAAGGTCACACCTAAGAAAAAGCTAACCCCTAAGAAAAAGAAAAAGACAAAAACTGACTTGCCACCTCTAGACATATTGCTAAATGAGATCACAGAGGAGGGAAAACTGAAAAACATAGAGAAAATTTATGACACTATATCTGCTGATGAGAAAGGGCAAGTTGAGGAAAGTGTAATACTGCATATGGACATGTACAAAAAGTTTTTGATGGAAGTAGTCAATGAAATTCCTGAAGATTTGTACAAAAGACTTGAAGCTAGAAGGAAAGCAGTGATTGAATTAGACAAGAAAATAAAAATAGAAAAACTACTTGTTGTATATCTGGTAAACTCTCCCAAGGAAATTGATGATTTGATTGCTTAGGCAAACCGAACAATATTCTCTACTGCACACCAGCATATTTCACTAATGGCAGGAAGAGTTACTAAAGTTACAGAAGAAACAGAGGATGGTTGGGACATATTCCTAGTTGAAAGGGAAAAACAAGAAGAATATAGGAACCCTAAGCCTATTAAAGTATATCAGAAGGATAAGGACAAAGGGAAAGACAAAGTTGGTGGACCTCCAAGCATAAAGGTTAAAGACAACCTACCCCCACCTGTGAAAATTACAACCACTAAAGACCAACCAGTAGCTGAAAGTATGGATGTAGAGGATAGCAATCCAAATCCTGAAGTCCTATACACTGTAAATGTTGATACCCAAAAGATCAACATAACAGTTGATAAAGATACAACTGACAAATCAGATATGGCTAAAGAGCCACTAATAACAGGAGATACAGACAAACCGACAGAGGATACAGGGAAAAAGATGGAATCTGAGGCACATACAGAGAAACCAATAGAGCTAAAGGTTTTGGAACAGGTTCACAAGGAAACAGTGCCACCGGTAAGTAGTGAAGCAGGGAAACCAGTGCTAAAAGAAATACAAACACAAACTGACCTGCCAGAGGTCAATACAAGCATGGTCACTTCCACCGGTACTTTGTTTGTTGGGTCATCATCAAAATTCAAGTCAACAAATGTGATTGAGGTATTACTTGAATCCATTAAGAAAATAACTAACTGTAATTCACAGGGCTATAAAGCAATAGATGATTCAATACTAATTTTGAAGTTAGTTGCTCCTAATTGTAATATAGATAATAAAGATTCTTTAGGACAATTGGATACATTATGTAAATACATTTCTGGAAATATTGAGAAAATAAAGGAAGAATCAGTAAAGGACATGGTAGGAAAGGAGAAAAAGAAATTCTTTGATGAAGAAATAAAGAAGTGTAACAGAGACTTTGACACACTTCTTTCGGAACTATGTAGTTTGTTGAAAGAGTATAAAAATCTGTATAAAGATACATGTAAAACAAACTTCTTGACTGTAGATATTGACAAGAAAATAAGCAAGACATAGGATGAGATAAATAAACTTGTAGACAATTTTGTCAACTCACCAGATTCATTATCTATTTTTGAAGAAAAGTTAGCAAATTTTAAGGAAGAATTGCTCAAACAGGAAAGAGAGAAAGAAAGAATAATAAACAATGCAAAACACTTGAGATCTAAACTAAGTCCAAGATTGGACTATTTAGCATCTCTAAGGAAGGAAATCTTAGAGGCATTAGCACAGGGAAGCAAAACACCGGCAAATCATTTACAACATCTCACCGGTACTGTGAAGAGGACTAAAACAACAATAAAAGATAGCAAAAAGTTTATGGATAGTATAAACTTAATTTTGGGTGATCTTTTTCAGATAATAACTACCCAACTACAGGGTTGAGGATATGGATAGATGTAACTACAAACTCTACTAACATCTTGACAACCTTTGTCATTGATGCCAAAGGGGGAGTAGTAGGATGAGAAAGTTCAAATACAGGAATCATATGCTCAGGGGGAGCCCTCATATTTTTGGTAAACATTTTTGGACTACACATTTTGGACACTTTTTGAAATTTCTCATCAATGCCAAAGGGGGAGATTGTTGGCATATGGATACTCCAATGAGACATTGTATGTGATTGAAGGTTTTGTCATTGAGCGCAACCTTGCAATCCTATGGCACCAGCAAGACATCATATTGGTAAAGTATTACACAGGCAAGACAGAGCACCGACATCAACAAGATCACTCTACACCGGCACTGACACCAGCATAGAAGAAAAGATGTATACCGGCATAGAGGCCGACAAGATTTTTGATATGTAATATTTTGTTTATTATTGTAAGCTGACTTGGAAAATTGTAAAATGACTCTTGTATATAAAGGAGATCAATGTAGACATTTAGAGTGGTAATGTAGCGAGCAAAAAGAAAATTATTAGGCAGACCTAATGTGCAAATTATAGGTCAAGGGTATATGTAAAGAAGAGAGAAAGAACTGGTATTGAATCTGGCATTAGAGATGCTATGGTAAAGTAGTACAAGTCATTGGATTAGTATAACCTTATTGTAAGTCAATGTGACTTCTCATTGAGCAATGAGCTCTAGGCACTTAGCCTTCCTACATGTGCAGGCTCCTATTGTAAGTAATATTCTCTTATTGGTCAGTGAGTGAATATTGTGGGTCACAAATCCCACCGAGGTTTTTCCCACACCGGGTTTCCTCATTAAACATCTTGTGTTATGGTGTTCTTTTCATGTGGATGTTTCTGATTCTATTTATTGCACTAATTCTTGCATACCGGTATACTGTTATTTTATGTTCTGCATGTTTTAACTTAGAAAATTCTTATCACCGGTTAGATACTGATTCACCCCCCCTTTCAGTATCTGTGGGAATCCTAACATTGAGGCAGTTATATCATTGGCCAGGAATGCAGCAGCTCATTGCTGAGATAGTAGCTCAATGCCTCGAGTGTCATAGAGTAAATGTGAAGCACCGCCATCCATGGGGGTTGCTCCAGTCTCATTCTATACCAGAGTGGAAGTGGGATACTATATCCATGGATTTCATCATTGGTCTTCCTATGTCTTCTCATCGCCATGATGCTATCTTGGTGATAGTTGACAAGTTGACCAAAGTGGCGCACTTTTCACCAGTCCGGACTACATTCACAACACCAGCAGTAGCACAAGTGTTCTTGCAAGACACTGTTAGATTTCATGGTGTCCCCCGCAAGATTATTTCTGACAGGGACTCCCTTTTCACTTCTACCTTTTGGAAGGCATTACAGGCAGCTATGGGCCCTAAGCTCAATTTTAGTACAGCCTATCACCCCGAAATGGATGGTCAGACAAAGAGGGTTAATAAGGTGTTAGAGGATATGCTTCATATGTACTGATGAATACTAAGAGGGGGGAGTCAATTAGTATGCCAAAAACTACTGCACTAAAACACTTACACAGTCTAAAGATAAACTGGTAAAGCAGTTTGATAGTCAAACCGATTACCACACATGCAAACCAAAATGTGAATAAAACATTCACCCACAAAAGAAATACAACCATAACAAAGGATATTTGATGTGGAAACCCAACTGAGAAAAACCACGGTGAGATGGAACTCACAAGTCCCTATCTATAGAATAGAAACCAGACCGGTTAAGGTCTTATAATGTTCTTCACTAGAACAGATCCTGTTAGGAATCTCAATCTCTGGTAGGAGGTAAGTCCGATTAAAGACTATCTTGTTAGAGGATATTAGATTCACATGTGTGAACCACCTTGTTAGAGGATTTTACAAAGGCTTTGAGGCCTACCCGGTTAAGGGCTACAGACTTGTCAAAGGTGTGAGTAATCAACAAGTGTTTGATCTATCTAATAGCACAAACTGCTTGGTTAGATCCAGTATTGCTCACAGCTAATGCATTCCAGCATTACTTCAGTCTTCTCTCTCTCTCTCATAGTTACAACTTGATCTTCTCCAAAAAAATCATTCTTAACTTCTACCTCAAACCCTAGCTCAACATTAACCCTTTTTAGCAACAACTTAAAAACCCTAGACATGATGTCCTTTTAAAGGAATCTGATTTCATGTCGGTCTAATAGGATTACACTACAATTTCCTAGGTTCAATGAATCTAGACATACTCAGTAACATGACATAAGAATCATCGTCAATGTTTCGGCACCGTCAAACAATCGATGGATTGGTAACTCATCACAAAATGTCGGTTGGTAACTCATCACAGAGTATTACCAATTCATACAAAATACTGGTTGCCGGTTTGTCACAAATGAAGACTGGTAAGAATGTGTTGTGCCACTTTTCTCCCTCGTACTGCTTGTGATCTATGAACTGCTTGGGGTCAACATGCCACTTCAGACCGGGAAACACATTCTGCAAAATCACTAGTCTAGAGACTAGTATGCAATATACCAGTTGCAACAAATACCGATTGAGCATGAGCTCATACATATAAAGGGGATCTCAATACCAGTGTGTGTCCATTAATGACAATCACAACATAAACATCAAAAATGCCAACAATCTCCCCCTTTGGCATTGATGGCAACACTTAGGAAAATAAAATTTTGACATCTAAGTGTTTTACAACAAAAAACTTGCCATTAACAAAATTGCTCCTCCTAAGCATATACACTATCCCTTAATCAACAGAGTGTATAACAATTTTGCATTCAGAGCATAATCATCAGAGCATATAACATATATCATAGCATATATCCAAATTTCAAAACAGATACTTCTCCCCCTGATATACTTCTCCCCTGATATATCAAAATTTCAAAATTGTAAAAACAAAAACCAGATATACTTCTCCCCCTTTGCCAACAATGACAAAGTACCGCTGAAAAACCTATTTCCTTATATAAAAGAGTTTATGGCAATAATGAATAATACTTATCAAAAACCACTTTATAGTCCTGCAAAAATTGTTTCATGGATAGGGACCAGGACTCAAGTAAGGAGGTTGCCACTTCCTTCTCTGTCTGCATCTATGATACCTATTCCTCCATGGCATCTATTGTGCTCAGTTCCTATGTGACTATCAGGGCCTCCAGGTTTAGATAACACTTTTGAATAATTTGTAGTCATGGGAGTAATACCAGTTGAAGCTCCTACAAATCCCTAGACCATGTGCTGATCTCTTGCTCCATTTTGACTGACTGGATCTGGAACCGGTGAACGGTTTGCCCATATGTTGCAAAGGAGCCATAAGGAGTCTTGAATGTGCCCAAGTAGGACTGTAAGTCCATTTGAAGCTGTTGCTTCTTAGCTAGCACATCATCACAGAACATATGAGGTTGATAGATTTTGCTGAGTAGAAAGTTTCCCTCATCCAAGGCATTCCTTATGTCCTTTTGATCATTTAGCAGTTTAGTCCTAAGCTCATTCAACTTCTTCACTAGAGAAACATTAAGAGCCTTTTGGTGCTATTTCTTTACATTGGCCTCTGCTGCTTCTTCTAAACTTTGCACCTGATCATCCACTATAGTACATAGAAGTTTGAGTTGTGCTAGTGATGAATCAGAGTCAGGAAGATTAGTACCAGGGATTGAACCAGCAAGTGTGTCTACAGCCGCCTGAATAATATCTTGTTCTCTTTTCCTTCGAATGCCTTCAAGGTGCTCTTGGGAAACCTTGATGCTCTACATAAACTCAAACTCACTTGCAGATTGGAGATCAATGGGGCTTGAGATAGCAGCCGGTTTCGCTTGGCTACCGGTTGCCTTAGGACTTTCCATCTATGTGGTCTTCATTGCTTCAATGGTCTTGTCTGCTTCTTCCTTCTTTTTCTTCTCCTTCTATTCCTTTTCTTTCTCTCTCTTTTTCTTCTTTTCATCTTCCATCTTCTTCTTGTTTTCTTCTTCTTTCTACTTCTGCTCTGCTTCTACTTTCTTCTTTGCTTCTTCTTCCTTCTTCTTTTGTGCTTCCTCTTCCTTCTTCTTCTTCTCTTCCGCTTCCTTCTTCTTCTTTTCTTCCTCTTCCTTCTTCTTCTTCTCCTCCGCTTCCTTCTTCTTCTTTTCTTCCTCTTCCTTCTTTTTCTTCTCTTCTTCTTCCTTCTTTCTCTTTTCTTCCTTATCCTCTTCTTCTTTCTTTTTCCTTTCATCCTCTTGCTTCTTCTTTTCTTCATATTTATGTTTCTCCTCTTCCTCTTTTCTCTTCTCTTCCTCTTTCTTCTGTTTCTCATCTTCATCCTTCTTCTTTTTCTCTTCCTGGTCTTTTGCTACTTACTGTGTGTACATAGCTTGTTCACCACCCTGATCGGCCTATTACCCCTATTCAGTACCCTCAGAAGGTATGTCTTGAGTGACATCATCTACATCCAGGGCATCGACTTCGATGGTGTTGATTGGTTCTTCCACTAGGTTTCCTTCTTCATCATGTGCTAATGCATATCTTTTTCTACATCATCAACTCTCCCCTCCAACAACGAGAGTCTTGTTCTCATTGTGAACAAGAGACCTTTATTTTGATCTAGGGCATCAAACAATTCTGAATTTGAAAGTTCGGGGAAGTACTGTGCAAAAAATTTCTCCCTAATCTCTTGTTCATTTTCAATGGCAATGCACCATTTGTTATCCAATGCCTTAAATAATGAATCTGGTGTCTGAGATTTAATCTCTGATGGTGACCAGTCATTTTTACATAAATAAAGAATGATTTCCTGTAGTACTTCATCTTTTTCCTCACTATTGAATTCATCATAATAATCTATTAAATCATGAAGTAACTTTCTCCTAATATTCTTTACTATTCTTTGACAATGTGCGAAAGGTTTGTAAGAGGAGATATCTATATTTACCGGTGCGGATGCTGCCGGTTCATTCTTCTTCATCTTCTTGGTCTGTCTAGCCTTCTTTGGCTATTCATCAGACTCAGTTTCTTTGGAGTCCGGTTCATTTACCTTAGTCTTCCTCTTTCTTTTGAAGACTTTTTCCGGTGTTACCTCTGGTTTCTTCTTTGCCAGTGACTGCTTGGTCACTCTTGGAGTTGCAGTGGTATCCGGTGCCGATGCTGCTAACACTACCTTAGCTTTCTTAGCTATCAGTTCTTTTCCCTTCTTCATCGATGGTTCTTCAACCGGTGTAATCCTCTCCATGTAGGTTCCAGTTATCTTAGCCTTTAGATCAAGAGGCGAGGCAATAAGGGTTGAAGCATACCCTTCCAGCATGTCAAACATGACCTCATAGCCCATAGGCTCCACTTCCTCCATTCTAGGCTGGTCATGCCCAAACTTTTGGGCAAAACACGGACAACAATTTTTTTTTGAAACACTTATTTACACGCAACCATTGCTTAAATAGTTGACAACTTAACATGTTGCTCTAAATGAATTTTTTTTTTTATTGATATTAAATACTAACATAACAATTTATGATAGTTCCTATTATCAAGTGGAACAAATAAAATTTATAAGGGAACATTAAATTTACTCAAAAGTCCTCTTTCATTATAGTTGCACTTATTAATACTTATTTAGATCCCTTTCTACTAAATGGACATTAATAAAAATTACTTGGTCCGATGTCAATTATTTAACAAATTTCAAGTTCTCTTCATCCTGATAATACAACCTTTCTTAATAATTGAAAATTAATTATGGCTTCTATTAATTTTGCAAAATAATTTGAATTAAATGCGGAATATTAATTCTCCAATGAAATGGTTATTGTCTCAACAATATCAATCACTGAATTAACTTAATTAAAAACTCTCTCTAATATATTTGGTGAGGATAGCGTCTTTCCCCTTTTATCATTATTTGTTTTTAGGAGCTAAATGAATTAGTACTAGCACCTAGTTTAAAATGTCTAGAATTTATTTTAATCAATAATTAAAATGTGCCTAAATTAAATCAACTAAAGGGTCAGTTAAATTCATAATGAATATTCACCTATAATTCTAAACATCTTCCCATAGCCAAAATAATCTTACCCAACTTATTATATAGTTTCTAATAAATTAAACTTCAAAAGATTTTATTTTTTTATAAATTTATGTATATATATATTTTTTTGAAATTAACCCATGTGTTTATAAAAATGTATATAAAAAGTGAACACCTATCTTAGTTTAAACTTTCAAAAATATCAATATAATTTTAAACATCATTTAAAAAAAACAAATATCCTTATAGTTATCAAAACATTTATTTGCCCATATATTTATTAAAACATATATACTAAAAAAAATACACTTAATAAATTATCTAATCTAGAATATGCCTTATTCTTTTGTATTTAAAACTCTATGTATAAAAACACACACACACACACACAGATATATATATATATATGTGTGTGTGTGTGTGTGTGTGTGTGTGTGTGTGTGTGTGTGTGTGTGTGTGTGTGTGTGTGTTTTTCTCATTATACATACTCACCATGAAAACCCTAATTTATTAATATAAAATAAAGCCCTTTCCATACTTTCATTTTATATTTATCTTTCTTTTGCTACCCTAACCCTACCTGGGTTAGTGTTTTATCTTTTTTTTTTTTTATGGTAGGAAGGAAGGCCGAAGGTATGGAGTGGCGAACAATGAAGATGGGTGGGCGAAGGTTGAGATGGCGGCCGGTGGGGAGCTAGGCACTGCCCACTGTGCGGCCACACAGTGGTGGCGCAGGCGCCACCCACTATGTGCCCACATAGTGGTGGCACCTGGCTCCCCACTGTGTGTCCACACAGTGGAGGCACTTCGGCATAGCCCACTGTGTGACCACACAGTGGTGGCACTTCGGCGTCGCCCACTGTGTGCATACACAGTGGGATTCGGCCCCCCGAAACCCTTGTTTGTACTTTTTTTTGTTATATTTATTTATTTTTTGTATGTTTTATATATATATATATAGATGTATGTATACAAATTTTTAATTAAGTATATATATATATATATTTGATATAATCAATTTGCAAAAAGAAAACTTTATAAAGAAATTTTATCCTCTAATACTGTTATAATCTGAGTTTAATTAATGAGTTTTTTTTTAATTTATTCTATTTAACATAATAGAGATAGACTATTTATTTTCTACCATTATTTAAATGATAGGTGTAAACAACTTTTCAGCAAATTTATAAATAGGCTATTCTTTCAACTTTAGAATTTTTTTCTATCTGCAAAATTAAAGTAATTATTCAAATTAAACAAACTTAACCCAACATCTTTTTAAATCTATAAATCTAAAATATATCTCTAGAGATGACTATGATGAATGTTAGATTTTTATTTCCTGCGAGTTAATATAATGACTGATTAAAATAATTTCGAATGACAACTTTATTTATCTAGAATCCCTCTACTTTAACCATGCAATACGATTTAAACTAGAACTTTCATATTCGAAACACAACATGCATGCAATCATTAAATCATCTCTTTATTTCCTTAATATATTTCATATGCATAAAGGGGTGAAATAAATTTCATTGTTTTTCCCAAAATATTATATAACCTACAATTATTAAAGTTCAGAAAAACTTTAGGAACTAAATCCAGATTTATTCATTTCTTTTTTGCAGTATAGCATAAAACAATATTTCATCTCTTTAAGGTACATTAAATTATGAAATAACCTTCAATACTAATGGATCTCTCATTTCTATTAAATGAGGCTCTTAAAAATATTTGATACATTTCTTTTCAAAAAATAGATACGACATAATTTCCTATTACAATGCTGCAACTTAAAACATAAATATTCCATTCCCACATCTTTTCTGTAACAAATGAAACTAGCAACCTCTACTTGTCCTCTTTCCTTTCTTCTAACAACCTGCAAATTAAACATAGGCTATGACCATGGAGTGCTCACCTCCCAGCCTAGGCTAACTGGTAGCCACCCCCGAGCTCAGAGAACCAAGCCCTAGATAGGTAACAAACATGCAAACACAGAGGATAGAATACACACAAACTCAAAACACACTCCCAACCCGAGCTACACTGCACCACACATTGGTGATGTCTTTTCAAGGGTGGTAGTGGACCAAGTACCATGAGGAGACTGCAAGTATGGTAAAACAAATAGCCACCTCATGGCAAACCAAATACATCAAGTACAACAAAATCAACCCCTTATTCCTTATGCCCCCCAAGGCATTCATGCCTTATCTCCCTCCTTATGACCCCCAAATGCATAAACAAGCCATGCAGCAAGGGTCACATAAATTCCCTTGTGATTGCTCTCATAACGAGAGTCTCTCACTCGAGGGCTGTCACTTCTACCACCCACAAGATCCTCCTCTCTCCCAAGAGTAGGAGGTCTTGATTACTCCCAAAACATATACAATGTACAAACACAAAATATCAAATGAGTTTCCAAGAGAACATGCACGGAAACTAGTCTTTTACACAAAAATTACTTTCAAAACAAATGTAGTAAGAAAATCATTATAAGAAGAATACCACCAACCTTAAACTACCCAGAGGTATACTAGTTTTGTTGAGGATGAGCAGCCCAATTCCACAGTTCTTCTCTTTCTACCCTTAGCTAAAATTCTCAAACCAAATTCTATCTTTTTCTTTACAAAATTTTTTTGTCTCCAAAAATGGAGAGTGGGTGATTACCCCCCAAAATCTCTCTTTCTTGCTTAAGAAGATACTAGTGTGAGTTCTCTCAAGTTTCTAAAACTGAAAAGGAAAGTAAGATAACATGGGAAAAGGGAACTTTTATTCAAAAAGGAAGGTTAACCACTTAGCTCAAGCCTTCTAATTTCAATTTTCGCACAACTTAGAAAACCTACTTTTTAGGGTGTCTAAAAGGTCACATGGGAGTAGAAACTTGCCTAAAATTACCCCTAACCCTTAGGTATACCTTATGGGCTTTAGGAAACCCTATTAAAATAACCCTAGGTGTCCATTTAACCCCTTTTAAACCCCTCTGAAGTTAATTTTCGGGTCAAACTTAAGTTGACCATCCCAAAGATTCTTTACCCAAGGCATTTATGGAAATCACATCACATTAATTGAAAAGCTATAGTTAAACAATTCCCACCAAGAGACAATTTTAAAAATTCAAACATAAATCCACACGTGTCAAGTGACACAAAGAAAATACTTTTACAAATTTATACATGAAATCGTGTCTCTTGTGGATTTTACATAAATCAATTAAATGACACTTAACACACATGCATCATTTACGGTTACGAATAAAATACAACACAAACGGGGTGTTGTCTCTCCAAATAGACAAACCCTGGTTTTACAAACATACATAGGTCTAGGTTTGGTTCTCCGTAATATTTCCATGGTCACATGAATATCTTTTCCTGTGCCACTCCAAGACACATTAGTAATTTCCAATAACCTCATATAATATTAAACACATGAATTCAAAATACACATCAAACACTTTGCATACAATTTACATTTGAACAATTGAATATCTCTCATATCCAATTAAATCCACATAAGCAATTATCACAATTCTCATAATTTGGTCCACACATAAAACATACATCTTAATTCTATCATTATAATAATGTCTTGCAAATCCATTAATGACATACATCCTCTCTAATTTATCCTATTCTAGAATCATATAGAGTTCTTTATCATAAAGCATATAAATGAAGCATCAACATTTATCAATGTTATCAAATCACAAAATCATATACGTTCTACATCTAGACACAATTGACATACATTAAATCACGATTATCCAATCAATGAATCTTTTAGGATTTCAAATTCATAACATATCAAAATGTACCCCACAAGGTGCAATAACTCTATAACTTGGTTCAATTACCTTTCTCACCAATCTATCTGTCTAACACAGTCCATTCTATTCGATTATAAAGCATTTATTAATAGGTCAAACATGGTCAACCAAGTAAATCAAAGCTTGGTTTGGGGAAGGCCTTACAAGGCTCAACAGCCTCCATTAGACATTTGTCCACCTGAATAGTGAAATAGATGTCATCTTTGTATTTCTTCACTATGTCACCTGAGATTCTTACCCTCTGACTCATCTTTCTTCTGAACTCATCAAAGTATTTGTTCAGTACCTTAGGGTAGCCAGTTCAAATGGCTTGCATGATTTCCTTTATCTACTTGGTTACCGATTGGTCAGGTGACCACTAGACATCTCCTACACCTGAAAAGTAGCCTTGGAAATAAAAGAACAACCCTACCAGTAGTTGTCCAAACTTAAACCTTAGTGAGTTATCTTACTTGATTGCCTTAAGATTTAGCAGGAGTTGCCTTTGCATGTCGGTGCATAAATCAAAATATGCATCCTCTTTTATCATTCGGTAAGCGGCATTTACCGCTGCAACAGATATAGAATTAATCTTGCTGGCTGAGAATGTTCTATATCCAATCACCATGCATGCATATTTCACTAGATCATCCTTTATCGGATTGACTGTCATGCCCTGTGAATCACTTGTTGAACCGATGAGCTTGGTCATTTCCGTTTTGCTCACTTTTCTCAGGGCTAGCACTTGCCCTGTGTTACAGAAACTGGTGACTACATGAATTGCCTAAGGCATGATATCATGCATCCTCTCCAAGTACATCTTGTCACCATGGACTCTACTCAAGATGATCCTAATGTGATCCTCTGTGAAGTCTTCCAGGAAATATACTGCATTGTGGAATTTCTTCTTCTCTATGACACTAAATTTTGGTTTGATCCTTTTGTCCTTTCCGCAAAATAGACCTAACTGAGTATGAATGGCTAAAGACCCTAGGTCTTCTATTTTGCAATCAATATAATCAAAAATTCCTTCTACGACTATGACTCCAGCTGGAACTTGTGACAAAGCATTATACTTGGACTTCCTCTGAATGAAACTTTCTGACTCAATGGATGTACTTGAACTGGTATGAGATGCGGAAGCCATGAAGAGTATTTCAAGATCACAAAAAATACCTTTCAAACACGAATTTAGGGCTTCCTGATTCTGCTTCACTTCACTCTCCATCAAATACCTTTGTGCTCTCCACTACCGCTTGCAAACTAGATTTGAATCTCTTTCAAGGTTATCCAATTTCTTGAAATCTAAGCTCAAATCGCCTTTTCTTCGCTCTGCACTTGAAAACTTTTCTTCGCTCAAAAATCGATAGTGAGAAATGATTTGAAAAATGCATTTATACATGTCTCTCACCTACCATCATTAATGCTCCTCTATTAGGGCGTAAACCCTAATTTGCATTTTTACCGTTTCTGATCTTCTGCCAAGCGACAGGTATAACATACTAGTTAAGGTCTTTTACCAGTGTCAACTGGCAGTTCGAAAGCATTTCGCTATTTGATCCCCCTAAGCCTTTGAGGCTTAGTTTGCTAGTTTTGATATTTTCACACTAGGTGCAAAAACTAGTTCCTCTTCCGACAATATTGGTTTCTTCCTCCATGTTTTCTTCATGTCTCCTTGAACTTTTTCAACATCTATTACTCCTTCCTGAGTGACTGGTATATCATCAGATATACTTTTTCTGCTTCTGCAGAATCTTGCAATGTGACCCAGTTTGTTGCAGTGATAGCAAACAAGTCTAGGTGCTCTCCAAGGTCCATTGTACATGTTTCCATTCTTCCTTCTGCATGTTGCAGTAGTGTGACCATGACCGTGACAGATCATACAACTTTCTCTCCATCCGGTTGCCGATTGATGACCACCGCTTCTTGACTGATGATTGAAGACATTAAACTGGTTGTGGTTCTGATTCACAAAAGGTTTGGGACCAATTCCTTGGGTCCTTTGAGGATATCTTCCAGTGTTATCCATTACAGACCTGCATACAAATGCTCTATGCCCAAACTTGTTCCATGCATAACAATGACCATTGAACTTATTGGATCTAGGTACATTGTTGATAAAATAAGGAAAATTATTATAGGCTTTGCTCCTACATACATTGGCAGTGTGTCCATCTTTAAGACAGTTAAAACAAACAGGTTTGAATTTTTTCTTACCATTTCCTTTGAGTGTCAGTTGCTTCTTTGATGCTTCAGCATTTGTTCCTGAGGATTCTCCTTCCTCATGTCTAGAAAAACAAAGACCATTGGTATTCTTTCCCTGTCTAGATGACTCAAGCTTTTGCTCTAGTTTGACTGTACTTCTACCAAACTTAGCAAGTATTTCCTTTGACTCAAAGAGTTCTTTGGAAATAGCAGTGTTTGTCTCCATAAGACTTGCATTTTCAGAGATGGTAATGTTCAGTTCTCCTTGCATGTCTTCTTTTTCCATTCTGCTATGATGAAGGCAAGTAGTTAGTGCACTCATCTCATGTTTCAACTTGGAGATCTCATGATCTCTGTCCTTTACCAGATCTTCTACTTTTCTTTGGTTCTCAAGCTCTTGACTAAACTGAATAGTCAGTCCTTCCAACTCCTTTCTTAGATTGGAGTTTGAATCATTTAGCTTATTCACTTCAGCAATCATGGCTTCCATGTTAGCTTCATCTTCAGAACTACTTTAAGATAGTTCCATTAGCCTCTCTGCATGTTCTCTTCTTTTTTCTTGAGATGCCTTTTATTTTACCATAAGATCATTATAGCCTTGCTCAGACTTAGTGAGCCATTGAGTAAGTTCCCTCGAGGTGTATTCCCCCATATCTCTTTCCAAGTGGTTAAACTTATAGAAAGGTAGGCTCTGATACCAATTGATGAATACTAAGAGGGCGGGGTGAATTAGTATGCCAAAAACTACTGCACTAAAACACTTACGCAGTCTAAAGATAAACCGGTAAAGCAGTCTGACAGTCAAACCGGTTACCACACATGCAAACCAAAATGCGAATAAAACATCCACCCACAAAAGCAATACAACCATAACATAGGATATTTGACGTGGAAACCCAACTGGGAAAAACCATGGTGAGATGGAACTCACAAGTCCCTATCTGTAGAATAGAAACCAGACCGGTTAAGGTCTTATAGTGTTCTTCACCAGAATATATCCTTTTAGAAATCTCAGTTTATGTTAGGAGATAAGTCCAATTAAAGACTACCTTGTTATAGGATTTTAGATTCACATGTGTGAACCACCTTGTTAGAGGATTTTACAAAGGCTTTGAGGCCTACTCGGTTAAGTGCTACAGACTTGTCAAATATGTGAGTAATCAACAAGTGTTTGATCTATCTAATAGCACAAACTGCTTGGTTAGATCTAGTATTGCTCACAGCTAATGCATTCCAGCATTACTTCAGTCTTCTCTCTCTCTCTCTCTCATAGTTACAACTTGATCTTCTTCGATAAGATCATTCTTAACTTCTACCTCAAACCCTAGCTCAACACTAACCCTTTGTAGCAACAACTTAAAAACCCTAGACATGATGTCCTTTTAAAGGAATCTGATTTCATGTTGGTCCAATAGGATTACATTACAATTTCCTAGGTTCAATGAATCTAGACATACTCAGTAACACGACACAAGAATCACCATCAATGTGTTGACACCGTCAAACAATCAATGGATTGGTAACTCGTCACAAAATGCCGGTTGGTAACTCATCACAGAGTATTACGTGTTCATACAAAATACCGGTTGCCGGTTTGTCACAAATGAAGATTGGTAAGAATGTGTTGTGTTGCTTTTCTCTCTCATACCACTTGTGATCTGCGAACTGCTTGGGGTTGATATGCTACTTCAGACCGGGAAACACATTCTGCAAAATCACTAGTCTAGAGACTATTATGCAATATATCGGTTGTAACAAATACTGGTTGAGCATGAGCTCATACATATAAAGGGGATCTCAATACAAGTGTGTGTCTATCAATGACAATCACAACATAAACATAAAAAATGCCAACAATATCCCCATTTGGCATTGATGGCAACACTTAGGAAAATAAAATTTTGACATCTAAGTGTTTTACAACAAAAAACTTGCCATTAACAAAATTGCTCCCCCTAAGCATATACACTATCGCTTAATCAATAGAGTGTATAGCAATTTTGTATTCAGAGCATAATCATTAGAGCATATAACATATATAACAACATATATCAAAATTTCAAAACAGATACTTCTCCCCCTGATATACTTCTCCACTGATATATCAAAATTTTAAAATTGTAAAAACAAAAACCAGATATACTTCTCCCCCTTTGCCAACAATGACAAAGTACCACTGAAAAACCTATTTCCTTATATAAAAGAGTTTATGACAATAATGAATAATACTTGTCAAAAACAACTTTATAGTCTTGCAAAAATTGTTTCATCGAGAGGGACCAGGACTCAAGTAAGGAGGTTGCCACTTCCTTGTCAGTCTACATCGGTGATACCTATTCCTCCATGGTATCTATTGTGCTCAGTTCCTATGTGACTGTCAGGGCCTCTAGGTTTAGATAACACTTCTGAAGAATTTGCAGTCATGGGAGTAATACCAATTGAAGCTCCTGCAAATCCCTAGACCATGTGTTGATCTCTTGCTCCATTTTGGCTGATTGGATCTGGAACTGGTGAATGGTTTGCCCATATGATGCAAAGGAGTCATAAGGAGTCTTGAATGTGCCCAAGTAGGACTGTAAGTCCATTTGAAGCTTTTGCTTCTTGGCTAGCACATCATCATAGAATAGAGGAGGTTGATAGATTTTGCTGAGTAGCAAGTTTCCCTCATCCAAGGCATTCCTTACGTCCTTTTGATCCTTTAGCAATTCTATCCTAAGCTCATTCAACTTCTTCACCAGAGAAACATTAAGAGCCTTTTGGTGCTCTTTCTTTACATTGGCCTCTGTTGCTTCTTCTAGACTTTGCACTTGATCATCCACTATAGTACATAGAAGTTTGATTTGTGCTAGTGATGAATCAGTGTCAGGAAGATTAGTATCGGGGATTAAATTGGTAAGTGTCTCTACAGCCACTTGAATAATATCTTGTTATCTTTTCCTTCAAATTCCTTCAAGGTGCTCTTGGGCAACCTTGACACTCTGCATAAGCTCAGACTCACTTGCAGATTGGAGATCAATGGGGCTCGAGATAGCAGCCGGTTTGGCTTGGCTACCGGTTGCCTTAGGACATTCCATCTGTGTGGTCTTCATTGCTTCAATGGTCTTGTTTGCTTCTTCCTTCTTTTTCTTCTCCTTCTCTTCCTTTTCTTTCTCTCTCTTTTTCTTCTCTTCCTCTTCCATCTTCTTCTTGTCTTCTTCTTCTTTTTGCTTCTGCTTTGCTTCTACTTTCTTCTTTTCTTTTTCTTCCTTCTTCTTCTGTGCTTCCTCTTCCTTCTTCTTCTTCTCTTCCGCTTCCTTCTTCTTCTATTCTTCCTCTTCCTTCTTCTTCTTCTCCTCTGCTTCCTTCTTCTTCTCTTCTTCCTCTTCCTTCTTTTTCTCCTCCTCTTCTTCCTTCTTTCTCTTTTCTTCCTTATCCTCTTCTTGTTTCTTTTTCCTTTCATCCTCTTGCTTCTTCTTTTCTTCATCTTTCCATTTCTCCTCTTCCTCTTTTCTCTTCTCTTCCTCTTTCTTCTGTTTCTCATCTTCATCATTCTTCTTTTTCTCTTCCTGGTCTTTTGCTACTTGCTTTGTGTCCATAGCTTGTTCACCACTCAGATCAGCCTATTGCCCCTATTCAATACCCTCAGAAGGTATGTCCTGAGTGACATCATCTACATCCAAGGTGTCGACATCAATGCTGCTGATTGGTTCTTCCACCAGGTTTCCTTCCTCATCAAAGACCTCATCTAGTTTGGAAGTAACTGGTTCCTTTTCCACTTGGAGGTTGGCCATTCATGCTTTGTGAGAGCTGATAGCATGGGTCATGTGCTGATGTGTATCTTTTTCTACATCATCAACTCTCCCCTCCAATAACCAGAGTGTTCTTCTCCTTATGAAGAAGAGACCTTTATTTTGATCCAGGGCATCAAACAATTCTGAATTTGAGAGTTTGGGGAAGTACTGTGCAAAAAATTTCTCCCTAATCTCTTGTTCCTTTTCAATGGCGATGCACCATTTGTTATCCAATGCCTTAAATAATGAATCCAGTGTCTGATATTTAATCTCTGATGGTGACCGGTCATTTTTACATAAATAAAGAATGATTTCCTATAGTACTTCATCTTTTTCCTCACTATTGAATTCATCATAATAATGTATTAAATCATGAAGTAACTTTCTCCTAATATTCTTTACTATTCTTTGACAATGTGTCAAAGGTTTGTAAGAGGAGATATCTGTATTTGCCGGTGCGGATGCTGCCGGTTCATTCTTCTTCATATTCTTGGTCTGTCTAGCCTTCTTTGGTTGTTCATCAAACTCGGTTTCTTTGGAGTTTGGTTCATTTTCCTTAGTCTTCCTCTTTCTTTCGAAGACTTTTCTAGTGTTACCTCCGGATTCTTCTTGGCCGGTGACCGCTTGGTCACTCTTGGAGTTAAAGTGGTAGCTAGTGCCGATGCTATAAGCACTGCCTTTATTTTCTTAGCTATTAGTTCTTTTCCCTTCTTAAATGATGGTTCTTCAACCGGTGCAATCCTCTCCAAGTAGGTTCTGGTTCTCTCAGCCTTTGGATCCAGAGGCGAGGCAATAAGGGTTGAAGCATACCCTTCTAGCATGTCAAACATGACCTCATAGCCCATAGGCTCCAATTCCTCCATTCTAGGCTCAACAACCTCCATTAGACATTTGTCCAGCTGAATAGTGAAACAGATGTCATCTTCGTATTTCTTCACTATGTCACCTGAGATTTTTACCCTCTGACTCATCTTTCTTCTGAACTCATCAAAGTATTTGTTCAATACCATAGGGTAGCCAGTTCCAATGGCTTGAACGGTTTCCTTCATCTGCTTGGTTACCGATTGGTCAAGTGACCACTGGACATCTCCTACACCCGAAACGTAGCCTTGGAAATAAAAGAACAACCCCACCAGTAGTTGTCCAAACTTAAACCTCAGTGAGTTGTCCTACTTGATTGCCTTAAGATTTAGGAGGAGTTGCCTCTACATGCCGGTGCATAAATCAAAAGATGCATCCTCTTTTATCATTCGGTAAGTGGCATTTACCACTATAGTAGATACAAAATTAATCTTGCTGGCTGAGAATGTTCTGTATCCAATCACCATGCATGCGTATTTCACCAGATCATCCTTGATAGGATTGACTGTCATGCCCCGTGAATCACTTGTTGAATCGGTGAGCTTGGTCATTTCTATTTTGCTCACTTTTCTCAGGGCTGGCACTTCCCCTGTGTTGTAGAAACTGGTGACTGCATGAATTGCCTGAGGTGTGATATCATGCATCATCTCCAGGTACATATTGTCACCATATACTCTGCTCAAGATGATCCTAATGTGATCCTCTGTGAAGTCTTCCAGGAAATATATTGCGTTGTGGAATTTCTTTTTCTCTATGACACTAAATTCCAATTTGATCCTTTTGTCCTTTTCGCAAAATAGACCTAACTGAGTATGAATGGCTAAAGACCCTAGGTCTTCTATTTTGCAATCAATATAATCAAAAATTCCTTCTTCGACTATAACTCCAGCTGGAACTTGTGACAAAGCATTATACTTGGACTTCCTCTAAATGAAACTTTTTGACTCAATGGATGTACTTGAACTGGTATGAGATGCGGAAGCCTTTGAAGAGTATTTCAAGAACATGAAAAATACCTTTCAAATGCAAATTTATGGCTTCCTGATTCTGCTTCATTTCACTCTTTGTCGAATTCCAAATCACCGCTTTGTGTTCTCCACTACCGCATGCAAACTAGATTTGAATCTCTTTCAAGGTTATCCAATTTCTTGAAATCTAAGCTCAAATCACCTTTTCTTCGCTCTGCACTTGAAAACTTTTCTTTGCTCGAAAACTGATAGTGAGAAATGATTTGAAAAATGCATTTATACATGTCTCTCACCTACCATCATTAATGCTCCTCTATTAGGGTGTAAACCCTAATTTGCCTTTTTACCATTTCTAGTCTTCTACCAAGCGATAGGTATAACATACCAGTTAAGGTCTTTTACCGGTGTCAACCGGGGGTTCGAAAGCATTTCGTTGTTTGCTCCCCCTAAGCCTTTGAGGCTTAGTTTGTTGGTTCTGATATTTCCACATTAGGTGCAGAAACCGGTTCCTCTTTCGACAATATTGGTTTCTTCTTCCCTGTTTTCTTCATGTCTCCTTGAACTTTTTTCAACATCTATTACTCCTTCCTAAGTGACCAGTATATCATCAGATATACTTTTTTTGCTTCTACAGAATATTGCAATGTGACCCAGTTTGTTGCAGTGATAGCAAACAAGTCTAGGTGCTCTCCAAGGTTCATTGTACATGTTTCCATTCTTCTTTCTGCATGTTGCAGTAGTGTGACCATGACCATGATAGATCATACAACTTTCTCTTCATCTGGTAGTCACTTGATGACCACAGCTTCTTGACTGATGATTGAAGACATTAAACTGGTTGTGGTTCCGGTTCATAAAAGGTTCAGGACCAGTTCCTTGGGTCCTCTAAGGATATCTTCTAGTGTTATCCATTACAGACCTGCATTCAAATGCTCTATGCCCAAACTTGTTGCATGCATAACAATGACCATTGAACTTATTGGATATAGGTACATTGTTGATAAAATAAGGAAAATTATTGTAGGCTTTTCTCCTGCATACATTGGCAGTGTGTCCTTCTTTAAGATAGTTAAAGCAAATAGGTTTGAATTTTTGCTTACCTTTTCCTTTGAGTGTCGATTGCTTCCTTGATGCTTCAGCATTTGTTCCTGAGGATTCTCCTTCCTCATGTCTAGAAAAACAAAGACCATTGGTATTCTTTGCCGGTCTAGTTGACTCAAGATTTTGCTCTAGTTTGACTGTACTTTTGCCAAACTTAGCAAGTATTTCCTTTGACTCAAAGAGTTCTTTGGAAATAGTAGTGTTTGTCTCCATAAGACTTGCATTTTCAGAGATGGCAATGTTTAGTTCTCCTTGCATGTCTTCTTTTTCCATTCTGCTCTCATGAAGGTGAGCAGTTAATGCACTAATCTCATGTTTCAACTTGGAGATCTCATGATCTCTGTCCTTTACCAGATCTTCCACTTTTCTCTAGTTCTCAAGCTCTTGACTAAACCGAATAGTCAGTCCTTCCAACTCCTTTCTCAGATTGGAGTTTGAATCATTCATCTTATTCACTTCAGCAATCATGACTTACATGTTAGCTGCATCTTCAAAACTACTTTCAGATAGTTCCATCAACCTCTCTGCATGTTCTCTTCTTTTTGCTTGAGATGCCTTTTATTTGACCATAAGATCATCATAGGCTTTCTCAGACTTAGTGAGCCATTTAGTAAGTTCCCTCAAGGTGTATTCCCCCATATCTCTTTCCAAGTGGTTAAACTTATAGAAAGGTAAGCTCTGATACCAATTGATGAATACTAAGAGGGGGGTGAATTAGTATGCCATAAACTACTGCACTAAAAAACTTACATAGTCTAAAGATAAACTGGTAAAGCAGTCTGACAGTCAAACCAGTTACCACACATGCAAACCAAAATGCGAATAAACATTCACCCAAAAAAGCAATACAACCATAACACAGGATATTTGACGTGGAAACCCAACTGGGAAAAACCATGGTGAGATGGAACTCACATGTCCCTATCTGCAGAATAGAAACCAGACCGGTTAAGGTCTTACAATGTTCTTCTCCAGAATAGATCCTGTTAGGAATCTCAATCTCTATTAGGAGATAAGTTAGATTAATGACTACCTTGTTACATGATTTTAGATTCACATGTGTGAACCACCATGTTAGGGGATTTTACAAAGGCTTTGAGGCCTAACCGGTTAAGGGCTACAAACTTGTAAAAGATGTGAGTAATCAACAAGTGTTTGATCTATCTAATAGCACAAACTGCTTGGTTAGATCTAGTATTGCTCACAGCTAATGCATTCGAGCATTACTTCAGTCTTCTCTCTCTCTCACATAGTTACAACTTGATATTCTCTGATAAGATCGTTCTTAACTTCTACCTCAAACCCTAGCTCAACATTAACCCTTTTTAGCAACAACTTAAAAACCCTAGACATGATGTCCTTTTAAAGGAATCTAATTTCATGTCGGTCCAATAGGATTACATTACAATTATCTAGGTTCAATGAATCTAGACATACTCAGTAACACGACACAAGAATCACCGTCAATGTGTCGACACCGTCAAACAATCGGTGGATTGATAACTCATCACAAAATGTTGGTTGGTAACTCATCATAGAGTATTACCGGTTCATACAAAATACTGGTTGCCGGTTTGTCACAAATGAAGACTGGTAAGAATGTGTTGTGTCGCTTTGCTCCCTCGTACCGCTTGTGATCTGTGAACTTCTTGGGGTCAACATGCCGCTTCAGACTGGGAAACACATTCTACAAAATCACTAGTCTAGAGACTAGTATGCAATATACCGGTTGCAACAAATACCGGTTGAGCATGAGCTCATACATATAAAGGGGATCTCAATACAAGTGTGTGTCCATCAATGACAATCACAACATAAACATCAAAAATGCCAACAATATCCCCCTTTGGCATTGATGGCAACACTTAGGAAAATAAAATTTTGACATCTAAGTGTTTTACAACAAACAACTTGCCATTAACAAAATTGCTCCCCCTAAGCATATACACTATCGCTTAATCAATAGAGTGTATAGCAATTTTGTATTCAGAGCATAATCATCAAAGCATATAACATATATCACAACATATATCAAAATTTCAAAATAGATACTTCTCCCCCTAATATACTTCTCCCCATTTGCCAACAATGACAAAGTACCGCTGAAAAACCTATTTCCTTATATAAAAGAGTTTATGACAATAATGAATAATACTTGTCAAAAACTGCTTTATAGTCCTGCAAAAATTGTTTCATGGAGAGGGACCAGGACTCAAGTAAGGAGGTTGCCACTTCCTTCTCTGTCTACATTTGTGATACCTATTCCTCCATGGCATCTATTGTGCTTAGTTCCTGTGTGACTATCAGGGCCTCTAGGTTTAGATAAAACTTCTGAAGAATTTGCAGTCGTGGGAGTCATATCAGTTGAAGCTCTTGCAAATCCCTAGACCGTGTGTTTATCTCTTGCTCCATTTTGGCTAACTAGATCTGGAACTGGTGAACAGTTTGCCCATATGCTGCAAAGGAGTCATAAGGATTCTTGAATGTGCCCAAGTAGGACTATAAGTCCATTTGAAGCTATTGCTTCTTTGCTAGCACATCATCACAGAACAAATGAGGTTGATAGATTTTGCTGAGTAGCAAGTTTCCCTCATCCAAGGCATTCCTTATTTCCTTTTGATCCTTTAGTAGTTCAGTCCTAAGTTCATTCAACTTCTTCACTGGAGAAACTTTAAGAGCCTTTTGGTGCTCTTTCTTTACATTGGCCTCTGCTGCTTCTTCTAGACTTTGCACTTAATCATCCACTACAATACATAAAAGTTTGAGTTGTGCTAGTGATGAATCAGTGTTAGGAAGATTAGTACCAGGGATTAAACTGGTAAGTGTGTCTATAGCCGCCTGAATAATATCTTGTTCTCTTTTCCTTCGAATGCCTTCAAGGCGCTCTTGGGAAACCTTGATGCTGTGCATAAGCTCAGACTCACTTGCAGATTGGAGATCAATGGGGCTTGAGATAGCAGCTGGTTTGGCTTGGCTACCAGTTGCCTTAGGACTTTCCATCTATGTGGTCTTCATTGCTTCAATGGTCTTGTCTGCTTCTTCCTTCTTTTTCTTCTCCTTCTCTTCCTTTTCTTTCTCTCTCTTTTTCTTCTCTTCCTCTTCCATCTTCTTCTTGTCTTCTTCTTGTTTTTACTTCTGCTCTGCTTCTACTTTCTTTTTTGCTTCTTCTTCCTTCTTCTTTTGTGCTTCCTCTTCCTTCTTCTTCTTCTCTTCCGCTTCCTTCTTCTTCTGTTCTAATTCTTCCTTCTTTTTCTTCTCCTCCGCTTCCTTCTTCTTCTTTTCTTCCTCTACCTTCTTTTTCTTCTCCTCTTCTTCCTTCTTTCTCTTTTCTTCCTTATCCTATATGTGCTGATGTGTATCTTTATCTACATCATCAACTCTCCCCTCCAACAACCAGAGTCTTCTTCTCCTTGTGAAGAAGAGACCTTTATTTTGATCCAGGGCATCAAACAACTCTGAATTTGAGAGTTTGGGGAAGTACTGTGCAAAAACATTCTTCCTAATCTCCTGTTCCTTTTCAATGGAAATGCACCATTTGTTATCCAATGCCTTAAATAATGAATCTCGTGTCTGAGATTTAATCTGTGATGGTGACTGGTCATTTTTACATAAATAAAGAGTGATTTCCTGTAGTACTTCATCTTTTTCCTCACTATTGAATTCATCATAATAATCTATTAAATCATGAAGTAACTTCCTCCTAATATTCTTTACTATTCTTTGACAATGTTTCAAAGGTTTGTAAGAGGAGATATCTATATTTACTGGTGTGGATGCTACTGGTTCATTCTTCTTCATCTTCTTGGTCTATCTAGCCTTCTTTGGCTGTTCATCAGAGTCGATTTCTTCGGAGTCCGATTCATTTTCCTTAGTCTTCCTCTTTCTTTCGAAAACTTTTGCCGGTGTTACCTCCGGTTTCTTCTTTGCCAGTGACCGCTTGGTCACTCTTGGAGTTGTAGTGCTAGCCGGTGCCGATGCTGCAGGCACTGCCTTAGCTTTCTTTGCTACCGATTCTTTTCCCTTCTTCACCGATGGTTCTTCAACTAGTGCAATCCTCTCCAAGTAGGTTCCAGTTCTCTTAGCCTTTGGATCAAGAGGCAAGGCAATAAGGGTTGAAGCATACCCTTCCAGCATGTCAAACATGACCTCATAGCCCATAGGCTCCACTTCCTCCATTCTAGGCTCAACAGCCTCCATTAGACATTTGTCCACTTGAATAGTGAAACAGATGTCATCTTCGTATTTCTTCACTATGCCACCTGAGATTCTTACCCTCTGACTCATCTTTCTTCTAAACTCATCAAAGTATTTGTTCAATACCTTAGGGTAGCCGGTTCCAATGGTTTGGATGCTTTCCTTTATCTGCTTGGTTATCGGTTGGTCAGGTGACCACTAGACATCTCCTACACCTGGAAAGTAGCCTTGGAAATAAAAGAACAACCGTAGTAGTATGTCATGGATCATCAAAACAGATGGGAAGAGTACCTTCCCTTAGTGGAGTTTGCCTATAACAATGGGCATCACACTTCTTTGGGGATGCCACCCTATCAGGCATTATACAATAGACCTTGCAGGACACCGTTGAGTTGGGATCGCATAGAGGACAGAGTTGCTATTGGTCCTGAGATATTTCAGGATATGGAATAGTAGGTGGATTTGATTAGGCAGCGTCTTAGAGAGGCTCAGGATAGACAAAAGAAATATGCTGATGCGAAGAGGATAGATCATAGCTACTTGGTTGGAGATAGAGTCTTCTTAAGAGTGCGGCCACATAAGAGTCCAATCCATTACAGAAAGGGTTCTAAGCTCGCACCTTGCTTTGTAGGACCTTTTGAGATCCTTGAGAGGATAGGCCCAGTTGCCTACCGTTTAGCATTGCCACCTAGCCTGTCACACATCCACAATGTGTTTCATGTATCAGTTTTAAGAAAATATATCTATGATGAGTCTCATATTTTAGATTGGGATGCCTTGCAGGTGGAGTTAGACGGGCACCTAGCTTTGGAGCCCATTCGCATTTTGGCACGCTGGACACTGGCCCTTCGAGGTCAAGAGCTAGACCAAGTTAGGGTCCAGTGGGATTGTTATGATGAGGTTACGGCTTCATGGGAGGACATAGCACGTATGAGTTCAGAGTACCCCCACCTCTTTGATGAACTCTAGGAGGAAGTTCATGCCTAGAGGGGGAGAGTGTGAGGCCCCACCTCGACCCAATCTGACATTTCAATGCTTTTTATGATGAGACTATTATGGATGCTTTATTTTTTTATGCATTATGGATTTAGAACTTATATGATTCCATGATTTGGATAACATTGCTACATGTTGATGTTTTATTTATATGCTTTATGATATAGAACACTACATGATTTTTGAATAGGATGAATTTCGGTGATAAATGTTGTTATTGAATTTGCAGGAATTTTCTATGATAATAGAAATATGATGTATGTTTAAGTGCGGATCAAAATTATGAGAATTAGGATGAATTGCTTTTGTGAAATTGCTTGGATATAAGATGTATTAAATTGTTTAGATGTGAATTGTATGCAAGTGATGATGTGTATTATTATTCTTGTGATTTATATTATATGAGGTTATTTGAAGTTACTAATGTGTAAATTGAGATGCGCAGGATGTTATCCATGTGACCATGGAAATATTATGGAGAACCAAACCTAGACCTATGTATGTTCGTAAAGCCAGGGTTTGTCTATTTGGAGAGACAACACCCCATTTGTGTTGTATTTTATTCATAATAGTAAATGACGCATGTGTGTTAAGTGTATTTAATTGGTTTATGTAAAATCCACAAAAGACGATTTCATGTATAAATTTGTAAAAGTATTCTCTTTGTGTCACTTGACACGTGTGGATTTATGTTTGAATTTTTAAATTTGTCTCCTGGTGGGAATTGTTTAACTATAGTTTTTTTCAATTCATGTAATGAGATTCCATAAATGCCTTGGGTAAAGAATCTTTGGAATGGTCAACATAGGTTTGACCCGAAAATAAACTTCAGAGGGGTTAAAAAAGGGTTAAATGGACACCTAGGGGTAGTTTAATAGGGTTTCCTAAAGCCCATAAGGTATACCTAAGGGTTATGGGTAATTTAAGGCAAGTTTCTACTCCCATGTGACCTTTTAGACACCCTAAAAATTGACTTTTCTAAGTTGTGCGAAAATTGAAATTAGAACACTTGAACCTAGTTGTAAACCTTCGTTTTCAAATGAGAGTTCCCTTTCCCATTTTACCTTACCTTCCTTTTTAGTTTTTAGAAACTTGTGAGAACTCTCACAATGGGCTTCTTAAGCAAGAATTAGAAAATTTGTGGGTAATCACCCACTCTCCATTTTTGGAGACAAGAGAATTTTGAAAAGAATAGGCTAGATTGTTGAATAGAGAATTTTTGCTAAGCGTAGAAGGAGAAGAACCATGGAATTGGGCTGCTCATCCTCAACAAAACTAACCTACCTTTGGGCAGATTAAGGTTGGTTGCATTCTTCTTATAATGGATTTCTTGTTGCATGTGTTTGAAAGTAATGTTGGTGTAAAATATTTGTTTCTGTGCATGTTCTTTTGGAAATTTTAATTGGTATTTTGTGTTATATATTGTATGTGTTTTTGGGAGTCATCAAGACCTCTTACTCCTGGGAGAGAGGAGGATCTTGTGGGTGGTAGAAGTGATAGCCCTTGAGTGAGAGACTCTCGTTATGAGAGCAATCACAAGGGATTTTGTGTGACCCTTGCTGCATGGCTTGTTTATGCAATGGGGGTCATAAGGAGGGAAATAATGCATGAATGCCTTGGGGGCATAAGGAATAAGGGGTTGCTATACTTGATGTATTTGGTTTTCCATGAGGTGGCTACATGTTTTTCCATACTTGTAGTTCTTCTCAGGGTACTTCGTCCACTACCACCCTTAAAAAGGTCATCACCAAGGTGTGGTGCAGTGTAGCTGGATTGGGAGTATGTTTGAATTTGTGTGTATTCTATCTTTTGTGCTTGCATGTTTGTTTCTCGTCTAGGGATTTGTTCTCTAAGCTCGGGGGTGGCTACCAGTTAGCTTAGGCTGGGAGGTGAGCACTCCATGGTCATAGATTTAATTTATTTGTAGGATGTTAGAAGGAATATGAGATGCATGCAATCATGGCAGAAGATGTTGATTTAAAAAAATAAAGAGTTGTAAATGTATTTAATACCCTTTGAAAAGTCCTCACTTGTTTGAAATGAGAGGCTATTTGTAAAATAGAAATAAAGACTTGGGGATATCTTATTTGTTATGCATAAAATATCATGTTATTCTGCAAAAAAGATAAATGGGTTATTCTAAGTTTTAGTTCTAGAGTTGAGGTTAAATCTTGTAGATTATTTAAATATTCTTGAAAGGAATGAGTTAAATTTATTCTCTTAGTTATTGGAAAAGAAATAGAATTGATTTTGCATGCATGTAAGGGCTGAAATATAAAAGCATTTAGGATTATACATGGAAATGTAAAAGTATTTTAATTAAATCTGTGATTTTATTTTAAATGCAGAAAATAAAATCTAAAATTATCATAACCATATCTATAGTTTAAGTTAATAAATTCTTTATTTAATATAGTTGCTGTTTTAGGATTATTTAATTCTGTTATTTATTTTGTTACAGAAAATACATCTCTATCATTTAAGTAGTTGCTGTAGATTTTTGCAAGTCTACCAATTTAATAAATGCAGGAAATAAAGATCTTAACCTATCATAGTTTTATATAAATAAAATCTATATTTATTAGGTTGGTGGAAAATTTATTAAACTTAGTCCTCGATAAAGTTGAAGTTAGGTATTTTTCTTTAAATACTGGCATTATTTATTTACAGAAAATAATATCTACAGTAAACAGATTTATTACTTTATTTTTGTTGTAATTGAAATCAGAACCTTTCATAATCCCTCAAATTTGTATTTTGTATCTAGGAAATTTTATGTGAAGAATTAAATCAAAAGAGAACAATATAATGCCCCAGTAATTTGTTCAAATACTCACCAAACTTCAAAATACTATGGACTCTTAAATATATAAATTCTGTTTTATAAGAAAAAAAATAATAATATAGTTATATATAAATATATATAATCATATACATGCAGATTTCATGTATATATTTATATATACATACATATAAAATATATCATAAAATTACCTACGAAATAAATGTATATATAAATATAGATATATATATACAAATATATATATATATATATATGAATATATACATATGAAAATGTGTATATATATATATATATATAAATATATTTATACCTTTTTCACATAAAAATGTATAAATAGATATGTAAATATATATATATATACATATATATATACATATATACATATATATATTTACATATATATATACATATATACATATATAAATATATGTATATATATGTAAATATATATATATATGTATATATGTATATATATGTATATATATGTATATATATGTATATATATGTATATATATATATTATATTTTAAGAATAAAATTAGAAAAAAAAAAAAGAAACAAAGGAAAATGGGGAGGGGAAGGTCGGGGCCTCGGTCATGCAGGGCATGCAGACCCTGTGCGGGCCGCATCCCTCATAGGGGCCTACGACTCCCTGTGTGGGCCGTGCTCCGCACCAGTGGCCGTAGCCACTGTGCGGGCCGCGACTCACACAACGGCCAAGGCCACTGTGTGGTTCGCGACCCCCACAACGGGACGACCCACTGGTGGAGCCTCCTCCCCCTAACCACCATGGCCACCGCACGAAACCCCCCATCCGGCCCTGCAACAACATAAACCCAAACAAAAAATAAAATAAAATAAAATATTAAACCCTAGCCCGGGTAGGGTTAGGGTATTAATATAAAAATGGGAAAATTATAATGTAAAGAGTAATTTATAATGCAAAACTCCTAGCTAGGGTTTGCATGGATTTGTGCTTTTATAAAATTTGGAAACAAAATCACTATATTATTTAAATATATACATATATTTATATATGAGTTTATATGTATAAATATAATTATTTATATACACATACATGAAAATATAATTAGAAAGTTATGGGAATTAAAGAATAAAGCAAATCTTTAGATTTAAATATTTTTATTATTAATTGGAGATGAACCTATATATATAGGTATTTACTTTGTAGATCATATTTTCTTTATGGATTTAATCACCAATGAAGTATTATTTATGTTAGATTAAATAGATTGAGATGCTTACAAATTTAAATATTAATGATGTTAATATTTAATCTTTTAAATTCCAATAGATTGAGTTGTTTAGAATTAAAAATCAGTGAAGTGATATTTAATTTTAATTAAATAGACTTAGATGTTGTAAATTAAACAATTAGGAATTTAAGTTCTTAATGTAATTTATTGAACTAGAGGGTTTAAATTTTTATCTCCCCTAGACGTAGGTGCACATGATTAAACTTGAATAGGAAAATATTCAATTTGCGATTATAACCGACCCTTTAGTTATTTTAGTTAATCTACTACTTAATTATTGCTAAGTAAAATATTTTATATTTGTAAATTTAATTGTTTAAAGTTATGTTTTAAAATAAAAATTATCCCATTCTTGCCCTAAATTCTGGGCATGACACATCTCTGCAAATGAAGCCCAAACTTGCAATTACAGCTGCACACCTGCAAGCTTGTAGATCTGCAACTTGTTGATGATGATTGCTTTTCTTCTTGAATGTAACCACAAATTTTGTATGAAATGGCATGTAACATGAAAAAACCCTAACACACACATGCTTGCAAATGAATGTTGTAATTTTCTCCAATGGATGAATGAAGAAAACTTGAATGCTTGAATCCTTGATGATGACCCCAAAATCTTGTATCTTCTCCTTATGCCTCTTATCTCTTATCATTCATCTTTGAGTGAGGGAATTTAATTCATTTTTATGCATGCTTCAAGGATTAATTTTCAACCACCAAAGGCCGACAAAGGGGAATTGCAAACCCCGAAGATAAGAAATGCATAGCAGGTCGAGAAGACTGAACATAGGGCAACCCTAAGGGGTGGGGACAAGGGAACCACACCCATGTCTTAGGGGGACAAGGGTGCCAAACCATTGTCCTAGGGGCAATAGGGGTGCCATGCCCCTGTCCCGCCCTATTTTGGGCCCGAGTCAAGATACAGAGCAGCCACAAGTCCTAAAGGAGAAAGGGGGAAGGGGTGAGAATGCTAAAATAGGCCTCGGTTAGGAAGGGATGCCATCACCAAGGTGAGGACCCAGAATATGGTTAAAATTGTAGGGGTCACAATTTTAGGGGTGGGGACAAGGGAACCACACCCATGTCTTAGGGGGACAAGGGTGCCAAACCATTGTCCTAGGGGCAATAGGGGTGCCATGCCCCTGTCCCGCCCTATTTTGGGCCCGAGTCAAGATACAGAGCAGCCACAAGTCCTAAAGGAGAAAGGGGGAAGGGGTGAGAATGCTAAAATAGGCCTCGGTTAGGAAGGGATGCCATCACCAAGGTGAGGACCCAGAATATGGTTAAAATTGTAGGGGTCACAATTTTATGACATTACAAGTATTGTCATTGATGACCTACACTTACCAATGAATAAGGCCAAGCTCATAGGCAAGAAGATGTGATAAATCTCAATGGTTTACTCATGTCTGCAAAAAATATGGAGGTTTCACTACTTCCCAAATATGCATCATTGACACACTTAAGTAGTGTGTTGTTAGAAGGATAATTGGTTGAAGGGAAAACAGAGTAGTCAACCACCCGATAGGTATTGAGATCAGTTTCTTCAAACGGATAGATGATATGATGATGCGGTCACAAGAGGTGACCCATATTGCAATTTAGTAGTCTTATGCACGACCAAAACACCCTAGAGAGATAGGTGATTAGTCTAATTGATGATTAGTGGCTGGTGGCAAAAGGTGAAGAGTTACACTAGTGAACTAGTGGTATAAGTTGAAAGATGATATCCTCCGGGAATCTCAGATCAATGCTCAGTTAGATGGATGCAGTGACCAAAGGTGAGTCAGTCATGGCAAGATATCATCAAACAAATGGATACTAAAGTCTACTGCAGTTAATAATCAATTAAGGTAAAATTTGTGTGGATTTTCTAGTTTGCATTAAAAAGGCAAAACACAACCCAGAGGTTGCTGAAATTATGAGTTGTAGAGATAGCTAAGGATGATTCAGTGGCGAGATTGATGGAGAGAGCGTAGAGAGAGTGTAGGAAGATTTGAAAATTTTTGAATTTCAAATCTACTAAGTTTTGTATAAAGGTTTCTGGAAAAAACCAAAAGGTTTGATCGTAAAAATTGCAGTGCAATTCTGAGGAGAGGCAATCCAGCAAGATGAGAAGAGGGCATAACTGCTAAGTGAATTAGCAGAATGGTGAAGAGAGTGTGCAGAGCTTGCATAGTGTAAAGAGAAAAGAAAGAATGCAGAGCACTAGAAGAGTGCAGAGCAAGTGTGATGTAGAGTATCGGTAGAGTGCAGAGCAAGTGTAACTAGTGGTCAAACTGAAGAGATTCATTTGGATCTGATTAAGCTAAGAGTAGCTATTATATCAGATCATTCTCTCTATTATTTTCTAATAACTACAATAGTAAAATCCCTTAATCAGGTGCAATTTAACAGATCCCTTTGTAAAATCCCTTAACCGGGTGTCATCTTAAATGATGATCCTAAGTCCTTTAACAAGGCTACATGTAACAGGGTAAAGGTTCTAATAGGACTTAAGGACAATCCCTAAACTGGGTGGCACCTAACAATGCCTTTGTAATCTCCTAATAGGGATGGCTCCTCACCAAGCATACTCCAGAAGAGTACAATTTTTGTGAGTTTCTACTCACACCATGGTTTTCTCGCATTTGGGTTTCCACGTGATTAGTCTTGGTAGTCTTTTGTGTGACATTCTTGTGTGCATGTTTCTTATCAATGTTGCCTATATTGATAAGTGTTAAGTGTGAATAAGAAGTTTTGATTAAGGTTAAATCTATAATAATTGGTATAGTGTCGATTCACCCATCCCCTCTCAGCACTGGTTGGGATTAACAATTGGTATCAAAGCCTTGGTCCTTAGATTCAGAAAGGATTAACAGCTTAAGGAAAGATCCAAGATGATGCGAAAGGAGGGCCCCAAGTTATCTAAGGAGAATTATGTATTATGGTGTGTTAGAATGAAGCTCTACCTAAGAACTCTTGAAGATCATTATTGGAATCATGTAATCATAGAGTATAATGAACCTATAGGGGTTCTCAGTGCAGATCAGATCAAAAAGAAACAAGATAACATTGAAACTATGGATATTATTTCTAGTACTCTATCTGATAATGAGTATGTTGAGGTTTGAGATCTGAAAATAACCTATGAGATGTGGAATAAGCTGAACACTATTTATGGAGGAGATCCTCATGTACAAAAGGCTAAGGTGGATAGTTTGAGAGGAAAATTTGATGATATGAGAATGCAAGAAAGAGAAAATATAGAACAATACAACAAAAGAATAAAGGATGTGGTAAATTCCATCAGAAGTGCTAGAGGAAAACTTGAAGAAGATGGTGTGGTCAGTAAAATATTGAGAACCTTCTTATCACAATATGCCATAAGACTTTCTGCAATTCAAGAACTCAAATATTTGGGAAAAATTAATGTTACACTTGACTTCTTGATCAGTAAGCTGACTACCTTTGAACTAAGCAACTATGATAACAGTTTGCCTAAGATTGGTGTTGCCTTCAAATCTTCCATGACACTTGCACCAACAGTGAGAAGAAAACAAACCGGAAGTAGTTCTACTACAAGAACCGGTCATTCTCATGAACATGACAACTTGTTATTTGAAGAACATGAACAAGATGAGCTTGAAGCCCTAATAGCAAGAAGAGTGCCAAGAGGAAAAGGGAAGTACAGAGGTAAAATACCCTTGAAATATTTCCCATGCAATAAAATAGGTCATATTGCATCCAGATGTCTTGACAATTATAGGAAGGCTAACTTCAAAAGATACAAAGAGAAGAGCAAGGAGTGATATCTTGCAGAAGAAGGAGTTACCAATGAAGAATCAGAAGGATCTGATGGAGAAGGGATTGCATTTGTAGTGGTAAAGGAAGATAGCATAGAGGAAAATGATATGGAACTGGTTTCCAGTTCAAACTAGTGTGGAGACTAGGTAATTGATAGTGGTTTGACTCACCACATGACTGGTGACATGAACAAATTCCTTAACATGGAGGACTGTGATGGAGGATTGGTGAGATTTGGCAATGATGCTCCCTGTGCAGTAAAAGGTAAGGGATCTATTGCCCTAAATGATAAAACCAATTGTGAAGATGTTTACTGGGTAGAAGGGCTAAAGTATAGTCTGTTAAGTGTTGCACAACTTAACAATAAGGGTTACCGGTTGGAGTTTAATGAAGGAATATACAAAATAAGTGATAAATCAGGAGGTCTGATCGCTACTAGTAAACAAACCAAAGTTAATTTGTTCTACCTAGACACCACTATAGGAAGTTAACTAATGGAAAAGGTAGAGGATAGTTGGCTATGGCACAAAAGATTGTGTCATGTATTTTTGATAACATAGCAAAGGTTAGTAGAATGAATCATGTTAGAGGTATGCCCAACATTATGAAACCTCAGAATGATATGTGTAAAGATTGTCAGCTAGGAAAGTTGACCGGATCTAGTTTTAGTAGAGAATCTTATTCATCTGAGAATGTGTTGGACCTAGTGCATACATATTTGTGTTGTCCTATGAGGACTAAGAGTTTCTATGGGGACCGATACTTCATGTTGTTTGTAGATGATTTCTCAAAAATGATGTGCGTTGTGTTCTTGAAATAAAAATTTGAAGCCTTTCACATGTTCAAGGTCTTCAAGGATTGAGTGGAGAGAGGAACTGGTAAGAGTCTGAAATGCTTGAGATCGAATAGAGGAGAGTTCACCTCTCAAGAGTTCATAAATTACTATGAAGAATAGGGGATTATGAGGCAAATGTCAACACCTAGAACACCTCAACAAAATGGAGTTGTTGAAAGAAGAAACAAAACTCTAATTGATTGTGAAAGGACTCTAATGATACAAAAGGATATTCCACATGTCTTCTAGAGACAAGAAGTGAGTACTATTGTGTATACCTTGAACTAGATTCAGGTGAAGAAGGGGACAAATAAGACTTCCTATGACTTATGGTGTGGATACTCACCTAGTGTGAGTTACTTCAAGGTATTTGGAAGTAGGTGTTACATCAAGAGGGATGAGTACTCTGGAAAGTTTGATCCTAAGAGTGATGAAGGAACCTTCTTAGGTTACTCCACAAAGAGTATAGCATACCAGTGTTTGAACAAAAGGATTGGTAAGATTGTGGAGAGTGGAAATGTCAGAGTCGATGAGTTCTTTGATAAAAATGAATAGGACAACAAGAATGAACCAGAGGACTATCAAGGATTCATTTACACTGTACTGGACGAACCTGCTGCAGAGAATCCTAGTGTAGCTCCAAATGAGGAAACATGTGAATTAGAACCTGCATAACTGATAGAAGAATCTCCAAGAGATGAACCAATATAACCAAGGCATGTTAGAAACAATCATCCTGCTGACAATATTATTGGTGATAAAAATGCAAGAGTATTGACTAGAAGAAAAGAAAGGGAGAGTACTTGTTTTCTCTCTAAATTTGAGCCCAAAACAATGAAGGAGGCTCTAAAAGATGAAGACTGGATAAAATCTATGGATGAAGAACTGGAGATGAGTGAGAAAAATAAAACTTGGATCCTTGTGCCCAGACTAGAGAACAAAAATGTAATAGGTACCAAGTGGGTGGTTAGAAACAAAATGGATGAAACCAGTCAAGCAATAAGAAACAAAGCAAGATTAGTTTGCAAAGGGTATGCATAGGAAGAAGGTTTGGACTATGGAGAGACCTTTTCATTGGTGGCCATACTAGAAGGAGTTAGAATCTTGCTTGCTTATGTTGCCTATAGGAAGTTCAAGGTCTACCAATGGATGTCAAATCGATATTCTTGAATGGTGTTCTAGAGGAAGAAGTGTACATTGAGCAACCAAAAGGGTTTGCTTTAGAAGATGGAAGAGACATGGTATGCAAGATGAAAAAGGCTTTGTCTTGGCTAAAACAAGCACAAAGAGCTTGGTATGAGAGGTTGCACTCATACCTGATAAGTATAGGGTTCATGAGAACCACTGACAACAATAACTTGTATTTGAAGACTGGACAAGAAGGAAACCATCTAATTGCAAAGATTTTTGTAGATGACATCATCTTTAGAGGAGATGATGAAATGAGCAAAGGTTTTGCAAAAGAAATGAAGAAAGAATTTGAAATGTCCATGATCAGTGAAATAAAATTATTTATCATCCTGCAAGTATCTTAGCTAAAGAATGGTATATTCATTAGCTAGACCAAATATATAAGGGAAATATTGAAGACCTTTGAAATGGAAGATTCCAAACCTATTGGAACTCCAATGGTTATAGGTTGGAAGCTCTCCAAAAATGATGAGGCTAATGAAGTGAATGAGACACTATACCAATCTATGATCGGTAAGTTACAATATGCAGTGCACAGTAGACTGGATATAGCACAAGAAGTTGGCTTGGTTGCTAGATTTGTTGCAAATCCAAAAGGGACTCATATGGTGGTGGTTAAGAGGATATTTAGATATCTTAAGGGGATTATGTTGACAATTAACACTCAATTGGTTGGTTACACTATGTTGTCATTGATGGCAACATGGTTAGTTTTTCCGGCTTCATATATTGGATCAGTTGTGTAGCAACACGCAATTCATTGATAAAGACTTCACTAGTACTGACACCAACATCGATAGGATGAAAGGATTTCTTTGGTTATCGTCAATGCAAGCTGACATGGTTATCGGTATTGGAGGCTGACATCTTTTGGATCCGACATTGGAAATTGTTTTTGATATTCATGTATTTATGTTATCCATCTGACATGTAATGTGATATTGTAAATATCTTTGTAAGCTAACATAAGGCATGATGAATTGTATAGGGTATATAGGTCAGTTGGATTAGATCATTTTGAGATAGATATAGATATAGAGAATATGGAATATGTGGATGTGATATAATGCAAAATATATTAGAGATATCATGTATGCAAGGATATTATTGTAAAGGGTTATTTTGGTAAAGGGTTTAGGGTTTCAGACTTGAACAGACAGAGCTTAACCAGAATTGTATTCTGGCATAGAAAGATGTTATCTTAGTAGTTCACTCATTTCTCTGGATTGTAGTCTGGATTTATAAGTAGTAAGTGAGGCTCCTTTTGTGATTGAGCAGTGCGTTCTAAGCTATAAGCCTTCTTGCAAGTGCAGGCCCCTTATATTTTGTAATATCTCTTCAAATGGCTAGTGAATTGATATTGTGGGTCACAAATCTCACCATGGTTTTTCCTCTTTAAGGTTTTCCACATATAATTCTATGTGTTATGGTATTCATTTATGTGATTGGCTTATTGGTTTCTTTACTTCTTTCAATTCTATATGTACTGGTATACCAGTTGGTGTATGCATGCTTTAATAAGGTTAAAATTGATCATACCAATAGAACACTAATTCACCCCCCCTTCTCAGTGTTCTTGGATTCCCACAATTGGTATTAGAGCCTTGTGCCTCAGAGGAAGTTTAACAGCTTGAGGAAGATCCTAAATCCAGAATCCATGGATATGGGTTTGGAAAAGCAACTTGAGATGGCACTTGAAGATTATGATGTTGAAAGGATGAAAAAATTAAAGCTACAAGATGAATTGAATTCTAATAAGGAATTTATTCTTGTTCTATAGGAGAGGTTGTCATCTATTCAAGCTAGGAGGAAGGAAATTTTAAAAAATCAGAATGATGAAGAGAAAGATGCACTTAAGGAACAATGTTAGAAGCTGAGTTAGGAGAACATGGTCATGAAAAATGAAATGCAAGCTATAACTATGAGAATGTGTAAAGAGATTGAGGACCAGAAGAAAAAGGAAGAATATATTTTTCTATGTATGAAGAACAAATTTGAAGAATGTGGTAGGTTGGTTCATGAGAATGATATGTTGAGAACTAATTTAGTACAATCCCAGAGTAATGAACAAGAGCCTGAGAGACAAATGATAATTTTGAGAGATGATCTAGCTATTGCAAGTGAGTATAAAGATAAATTCAAGATTAGTTCAGCACAACTAGATGAATTATTGAAGAGACAAAGGCAGAATGGAGATTCTAGTGGACCTAGATTTGAGAAAGGACAAAGTTTTGATAATGCTAATAAAGATCAAAACCATAAGGCACTGGTAAGGTAGTTTAATGCTTATAAATTTAATGGTAGATGTTTTGTTTGCAATAAATTTGGTCACGTGGCTAGGAAATGTAGAAATAGAGCAAATCAAAATCCTAATTCTACTCTTGGTCAATGTTCTAAGTGTAATAAGTATGGTCATAAGATATAAGATTGTAGAATGAATGTTAAATGCTATGCATGTGGAAAATTTGGACATATGGCTAATCATTGCAGGTCAAACAATTATACTAGTTTTAGAAAAGAAATTCAAAGGAACAATGTTACATGTTATGCATGTAATGAGGTTGGACATATTGCTAAATTTATAGAAGTAGAAATCCATCTGTTAGTAATAGAGGATCAAATGAGAAAGGAAAAGAGAAGGTTAATGAAATCCAACAAGATCATACCTAGAGATGGATTAGGAAGTATAGATTGGAATGCACCAGTTACTTATCCAACAGAAGAGGTTGCACCTACACTAACAGGAAGCTCAACCAATAACTGAGATAGATTCCTTAGGGGTAGGCAAAATTCATGAAGATGATGCATATGCCCCGGGAAGAGGTTCTGGATGATGTTCTAGATATTGCTGATGCTTATCCGGCATGGAGATGTTCAACAAAGATCTGGTATCTTTCACTGGAAGTCATTTATATTAATGATGAATTAGGGTTTCTAGAGGATAAAAGGTTGAATCCCCTTCATTTTTTATCACCTTGCATTTAGAGCGACTAAGAATAATTTAGAGCAATCAAAGACGATTTAGTGCAATCAGAAATTTTTTTGAGTGATTTCACCGACGAGTTAAAGAATTTGTTAGGGTTTCATTGACAACATTTAATAGGTACTTATCTTTAATCATGAAAGCGGGATCATCATCTATTCCTATCTTTGTTGCAAATCCTACTGTAGTTGAGGTCAAGGACTGTCCTAGACCAATTGTCAAGCAATATCCACATGTGGCTACCCTAGATGACTTGGTTGGAGCATTTTCCCATGTTCTGGAAAGAGTTGTGTATGTCGAAGATGTTAAGGCATACATACACTACCACATTGAGGATTTGGGGACATCTGATATAAAGGGCATGTACATGAGTGAGCTGATGGGAAATTATGGAAAGATCAAACCTGAATACCAACACATTGAATACTTAGGGTTTACCAAAATTTTGGACATTTCAGAATTCGAAGATGAAATAGCTAGGTATGTTTTGAGCAGAGTACATCACTAGTACATTTGGAGCTGATTTCCAATGGTTGTTTGTCGGATTTGCGATGAATTTTCATTGGAGTGCTGACAAAATCAACTATCAAAAACTTGGCATCGGATTGGTCGACGATGCCACACCCGTCAGAAATACGAAAATCCATTGGACTCTTCCGATGGTCAAAGAAGTTGTTGGAATTAGTAGATTTCATTGCAAAGCTGATGACAATTTGGAACTTCGCATTGACAGTGATGTTGTTTATTCGATGCTTGTGTCGTCGGCCCATTCGGAGACATCGACTACCATCCGACTACGAAGTGTCGTCGCACGTACAACATCCTCATTGGATGTTTGTGTCATTTGAGTCAAAAGTGCAATGACTCCAGAACATTTCACTGATGAGAACGTTGTATGTCCGTCGATTACATTGTTGGTTGAAAGCTTGGTATTCGTCGTAATTTTGAAGATGATAATTTTTATCAAAAAAAAAAAATTATTATCGATGAGACCCAGCGATGTCTCATCAATATAAAAGAGCCATCGAAGGAAGGAAACACTGATGAATTCCAGAAAGGACTCACCAAAGATAATAACTTCATCGACAAAAGATATCGAAGAAAGTAGAGAGGGTCTTCATCAATGAGAAAAGTTCTCAAGGAAATATTACTATCGGTGCAACATAAAAAGGACCCACCGAAAGGAGCGTTTTCATCGAAAGAATAACATTGATCCGAATTCAAAATGTATTGATGAGACCCATCAATGTCTCATCGATATAAAAGAGCCATCGAAGGAAGAAAATGGGGATGAATTCCAGAAAGGACTCATTGAAGATAATAACTTCATCGACAAAAGATATCAAAGAAAGCAGAGAGGGTCTTCATCGACGGGAAAATTTCTCGAGGAAATAATACTATTGGTGAAACATAAAAAGGACCCATCAAAAGGAGCGTTTTCATCGAAAGAATAATATCAATCTGAATTCAAAAGGTATTGATGAGACCCAGTGATGTCTCATCAATATAAAAGAGCCATCAAAGGAAGGAAATGCCAATGAATTCTAGAAAGGACTCACCGAAGATAATAACTTCATCGACAAAAGATATCGAAGAAAGCAGAGAGGGTCTTCATTGAGGGGAAAAGTTCTAGAGGAAATAATACTATCGGTGCAACATAAAAAGGACCCATCGAAAGGAGTGTTTTCATCAAAATAATAATATTGATCAGACAAAAGGAAGCTACATTGATAAAAGATATCGATGAGGATATAGGTTTCGAGGAGGTTAAAAGGCATGTTCTCGATATGTGTGGTTTTGCCGATGTAACTTTATCAGTAAAGAATGATAAGGGAAAATAAAGAAAAGCTTCGGTGAGATAATAGACTCATTCATCAACAAGGGCATAGTGATATCGATGAAAGAAGTATTTCGATGGAAAAATAAAGGAGGACACCAAAGCCCAAGGTTTCTTTGACATAAGAACCGATGGATATCAAATATGTTTTGATGAGGAGACAGCCATACTGACCGAATATAGTATTTTGATGAAGGGAAAAATACTTGATCAAAGTAATATTCAAAACAAAAGTATTGTCGATAGAAACAAAGAGATCGATGGACTAAAGAAACAAATGATCGAAAGACATATCCTCATCGAAATGATTATTGATTGCCACAAAAATCGGAAACAAATCCCAAGGAAGGTCACATCACCATTAAATTCAAACATGTTCCCGAGTGACCGTTGTCGAAACAGCCATTACTAACTGATCAAATATGCCATAAGTAGTGGATCAACATCAAAGGACACAACATTAAGGAATTCACAAGTGACAAACAGAAAGCAGGAATTGGGCGAATTCATAGATAAAGCTCAGTAATTCCAAGTAAGTTGTTTGGACATAGACCTTTTTTTTAAAATCCAAATGGAATCATCATCTAAAACTAATAAGATCAGAAAGGGAAAAGAACCTATCGCTGCAGAAGAAAAACCTAAAAGATAGAGAAGGGAAGGGCATTCTTTGGCCCAGGACCTGATTGACCAGTGACCATCATCTAGTTTGAGGTCCAAGAAGATTAGAGTTGATGAGGAAGGCTTGGAGGATTGATTTGAGGATCTTGGAGACATATGGACATAATTGAGAGGGTATGAATTATTCATATATGGGTATAATAGAAGAGTTGCCCCTCAACCTATCAAAAATTTATGGCGATTGAACTTAGGCAGGTTAGCTATGGCTAATGTATTCATGAATATGGATCTCATGAAGGCATTGGCAAACAATTATGACCCTAAAACTAGGACCATATATAACTACATGGGTGAGCCAATTCTTGCAATCACAAAGGAGGTTATTGACACCGTGTTCAAGTTGGATTGGGGATTTGAAGAATTGATTGACCTCAAGAAGTTAACAAGTGAATATTTTAACCTAGAGCACATTTAAAAAACATGGAGACTCCCTATACATAGACCTAGGAATGCAGGGTCCTTAGTGCCACTAGGTCAAGATGACAAAGCTCCTTATGATGTCAACTCTTTCCATCCATATTTCAAGTATACCTATTACTATGTTGCCCAAGTGCTAGGGATAAAAGCCCATCCTTTGATGGATATTGCAGCCATGGGCATTTGTGCCAATTTGAAGTCTAAGGACCCCTGCTTCTTTGATTTTTCTGCTTATTTGGTTGAGGTTTTGAATCATGGGTTAGAAAAGTTAAAGGGGGATGTCATCAATGTTCATTTCAAGAATTACTCCTTACATATGCATATGCTATTGTATGTGGGCCAAGATGAAGGGTTATGGCCAGAAGAGTTATGTGTCAGGACATATGACAATGCTGGGATGAGAAAACCAGTGCAACTATGGGTTTCTTTATGGGACTAGAGGTATGTGAATAATCAATATAGGAATTTTGAGGAGTTCTTTGCCAAGCCATTATATAGACTGTTGGGATGCCCGTGTGATCATTCCCTTGCACCAGAGGTTCAAAGATTCCTAAGACCAAAAGATTTCACTGAAGATCCCTCAATTAAACACAATTTGGGAGATTGGTATTGTTTTTTAGAATGCACACAAGTCAGGGTATACGGGTTCGAAGGGAGACCATACTTACTACCACTTACAGTCCCTAATAGAGTGGCTTTCTTGGAAGTTGTGAGGTAACTGTCAATAGTGAGTACAGAACATTTTACAAGCCATGGGAAACAATCAATTGTACCTGGGTTGTTAGTATTTTTAGATTTTATTGTGAGAAGCTCAAAGAGTTATGGCCTGTTGCAGACAAAATTGAATTATTATGGCGTGGCTATGAGGGATCCAAGGCCTGCCTCATGTTTTTAGGGATTACATTGATACTGTTAGGAATATAGAGCCTTAGGCTCATATGTCTCCTACTTCCACATCTGGCATTGTTCCATTCACTCCTCGAGAGGATTACCCCCTGGTTATGTAGAGGATACACCGATAGACTTGGCAATAGGAAAACTGAATGCTTGAGAAGTGGTTGGCATTAGATTCCTGAAGCATGAGGATTTCATTGCTGATAGTGACTTCATTGCTTCCAAGGAGCTCACTGCATTCCTCTATCAACATAAAGGATCTCAAATTAGGATAACATGAGAAATAGTGAATTCAAAAGTTACAAAAGGAGATGGATCTTGTGATGAGAGAAATGACAGCTGAGAAGGGAAGACAGTTGCTTAAGGAAGCTGGTGTGCTATTATACTCTGGATGGTACATGAACTCTACCTTGTTGTTTGATGGATTCCTCAAGAAACAGGACCCAAGTAAGAAAATGATGCCAAAAGAGATTGTGTGTGGGAGAAAAAGTGACACTAAGCAAACATGCCCTAATCTCACTTTCAATCACACATTTGTGGAATACGAAAGAGCCTAGAGGTATCACACAATTGGCTACTTCTTTTTGTGGAAGAGAGAGCCACGGTCTACCTATTAGGATTTCTATTCCTTTGTTGTAATTGAAAGATAAAATGATGCAAGTTCAATCCCTAACCCCAAAGTGCAAGTATGAACTAATAACAAGATTGCAGAATTGAACTTAAATAATGGAAAGCTGTAAACACAAGGACAAGAAAAGAATGTAAATGCGTACCCAGAGTTAAAATCTGACTGAAAATGTTCGGGACAGGGGCACGGGTGCCACTATCCTGATTCTACCCCTGAAACTGCTCCGGAAACTGCTATTTTGCACTCTGGAAAAGCTGTCAAAAATGCTAAAAATGCTGTCTATCAGGAGGACCAGGGCGCCCAGCGCCCCTGTCCCAGGGACCAGGGTGCCCAGCGCCCCTGTCCTGGTAGGACCAGGGCGCCCCACGCCCCTGTCCTGGTCTTTTGCTTTGAGATTTGGTGTGTTGTTTGGTCTCCGTCTGCTTCTTCCGGATCTGTAACTTGCGGCGTCGTCCGAGTCCTGAAACCTGCACTTATATCTGAAAAGGTGTTTGGGCGGCTATATAGGGTTTTGCCTTAGTCAAACCCCCACTTCGGTGATTTCCACCTCCACGAATAGCCAAGTTGTATTGTAAAATGTATTGTGTGTGCAAACCTAGTGTGTGTGCAAGGTCCTTAAATGCAAGAAAGCAAACTAGAGCAACCTAGAAAGTAAACCCTAATTGCTTGTAAATGATAATGTAAATGCTCTAAATCAAGATGCAAAGTAATCTAAAGCATGAATAAAGGATATATTGAATCTTATGCAAAGACATGAAAACAACATGAAATCATACCCAACCCTCAAGGGAGGAGTACAAGCCAATCTTCAGTCGGTAATCTCCTATTGTTCTTCAATGTCTTCCAAGCCCTAAATGGATGAATGAAATTGATAAATGCTTGATAGAAGGATGTTGAATGTTGTTGAAGTCTTCAAAGATCTACTCTTTCGCTGCATAGAAGGTCCTCGAAAGCCAAAATTTGGATCCTTTCAAATGAAGAAAGAGAGCTCTTATGTATGAAACCCTAGGTCTTAATTTCAACTTTAGGCCGACTTAGAGATTGAATCTCCCGCCAATTTCTTGGGGTTAAGCTTTATTTTATGATTGGATCACGCTCCTAAAATTTCGGGAAAAATGTCCGGGACCATGTTGCACTCCGGGTGCCACGGTCCCGACAACTTTTCACCAAATTTTCAGGGCCGTCGGATATGATGATTTTAGAGAGAATCCCGAAGTTATAGGTGATTTCGAGATGTTTTGACCCCCGAAACCAAGCCCCCAAGCTCAAAATAGGACCTAATTAGGGTTTTTGATTGAATGATGTATTGGAGGAATAAATTGAAAGGGGCACACTTTAATGAAAGGGCCCAACTTTATGATATGGAAGATGATGAAATAGAACCTTAGACCTAATTAATTTAATTAATTAAGTGCTAAAGGGGAAATGCAATGCAAAATACAAAATGCGCCAAGGCGGGTGCTAAACTAGGTGTGAAATTGTACCACCCTAGCAAGTGCGTACAATTTACGACGCTACATTTAGCCCCCACTTTAGCGGTCATATGAGCACTACGTGCATATGCAAGCTAAAGTATAGAAAAGTAAACATTATTTGAAAAAGGATATATCCATAAGTTTGTTGAACGAAGCCCCCAGCAGTATCTGTAGTACACAGTTAGGAACCGCACCCTACAAAACACACGTTAGATCACAAAATCACCTAATGCTTACTAAGGAAGGTGATGAAAATTCGAGGGTAGCTATATGCCCCCCCCTGTTTCGGCTTGCTAATTTTAGTGAGTTGAAATAGGGTATCATGTTTACCACTTCAAATTGTTAAAGAATATTGATGACAAATTCTCACAAGAAGATTTGATATGAGATCAAAAACTAATGGAGAATCATTTGGTAAGAAAGAGGACTAAATCTCAATTCCAACACAACAAAGAGTGTGAGGATTTGAGAGTTCTCTAACACAAGATGAAGGATGCAAATGGAAACAAAATGCAAAGAGAAGAAAAGAAAGGAAAAAAGCATGAATACACACATTGGTGATCCATGAGAAGAATAGTGAGAGAGAAAACATGGACTTCTCACCCCTAGATCTTGTCTAGGTGATCCATGGGAAAAAGGACATGGAAAACTAGCCCCTAGAGTCTGTCTAGGTGATCCATGTAAGGGAGGAGCGTGAGAAAGTCTAGCCTTATGCCGCTAGTTCCACTCAACCTCGTGCATGTGTGTGTAAGTGAGGTTAGAAGCATCTCATAGGAGTCTATGCCAGAGTATGCTACAACCTGTATATGTATAGTACAAAAGCGTGACATCTCGCTCTAAGAGTCTGTGCTCTGGTTCCGAGAATAATCACCTTGCATAAAAGAAAAATGGAGACATCTCACTCTAAGAGTCTGTGCTCTGGTTCCGAGAATGACCCATTGCTCAAAAAGTGTAATGTTTATGTCATAAGAAAAGTAGAACAAGGATACCTACCTTCATCACAAAAGAAGATACCCCAAAAATGCAACAATGTCATAGATCCAAGCAAGAGAGTTTTACACTCTTTAAGCAAGGATAAGATAGTTGAAAAGGGATATCTTGTAGTATGTGTAAAGGAGATCCTTAGAGGAGAAGAGATCTTTGTACAAAAGACACCTATCCTCGAGAGGAATTGTCTTAGACAAATATAACATCTTCTAGAATAAGACAAAGAAGAGAATAAGAATGCAATACTTCCTTCTTTTGCGAGGTGAAAGTGATTCTTAATGAAGGATGATGCTCTTTTTAACCCAATTGGGAGAGTGAATTTATTATGGATGTATTTTACCAAGTGCAAAAGAGGTTGTAGTCAAGGACTTACGCCTCTTGTAAGAGAGAATCCTTGAACAAACAACAACAAATGCATACAAGGAATAACATCAAGCAATAAAGTTCACACCATCCACGAAATAGGAAGAAGTGGATCCTTAGATAAAAATAAGGAAAGATCATTGTCTCCCAAGGATAAGGTCAATGAGAAGGACTTACACAATCTTCCAGGGAGAGATTTGGACATAAGCAAATTGCAAGACATTAGTGTATGTAAAATGCTCCTCACAAGAAGTGGGTAGGATAAGAAAGAGAATACACATCTTCTCCCATATCTAGGAAGAGAGGATTCTAAAGAAAAGATGATCAATATTTCCACACTATTACCCCAAAGGGAAATTTTAATCATAAAAAGAAGAGATGTATGAAATCACTCTTGTCCCCATAGGAACAAGAGATGACATAGAAAATTAGGCTATTATGTTGCTTCCAAAAATATGATTGCACTTGAAATTGTACCATGATGAATGACAATGAGCCCCCAGTAAATGAGCTACCAATGTCACATAATGATGAGCAACATAATAGCCATTAATGTTATTTAAAGATATGATATATTGAATGAGGTATTTGAATATGACATGCTGAATGCTCAACTATAAGTGAGATCAAAAACATGTATAAAGTGATAAAAATTGAAGAAGAAAAGTCACATGAAATCTTAGAAGAGGGATGAGTGTAATTTATTAGAGCCTTATCCCTAGAGGAAAGGACTTTATGATGAATAGGAGATAAAGATTCATAAGTGGATTTAGAAATTTGAGGGGAGTCATAAAGAGATTTGTTCATCGCCAATATTTCCTTATGAGGGGAATGAGAGTTGATAGAAGTAGAAGATGATTTAGTTGAAGTGAGATCATCATCACTACTAAATATAGCATTCACACTAAGAGATGGTCTTTTAGATGCTCTAGTGTGTTTGCAGGGATTGTAGCCAAGTCCAAAGGCATAATTGTGAAAATTAGTCTCTAGAGGAACCTTCATCCCTTGTTCATGAGCACCACAACCTTTTCCATGATACCCATGCTTAGCAAAAATGCGAAAACCACGACCATAACGATCAGCCATTTCAGGAAGAGAAGGTGGTTTTTCATAAGACAAAGAATCAAACTCTTCATAATTATAGATGTGAGGAGAAGAAGTTTGAGAAGCGGCCACAAAATTATTACTCATAGATTCAGGTAAGGTTGATTGATTTTTAACTTCTTCTTTCTTTTCAACTTTATGATTTTCAGCTTCTTCCTTCTTTTCAATTTTAATTTATCTAGAAGGAACCTTATATTCACCTAAAAAGGTAGGGTTAAAATCAAGATATCCCCAATCATCCTCTGCGAGAACCTTCTCAGGATCAAAATCCTGTTTATGTGTAGTTTCAAGTCGAGAAGGATCCTCTTCAAGAGCTCCAGACTCATCCAAAGAATTCCGATCATCGATAGGTTTCTTGTTTAAAGAGTCATCACTAGACAAGGATGGCTTAGAAGAACTCCCTTTGGAAGTAGATGTTTGTAGACAAGCTTGAAAATTAGTATCACCCATCAAAGTGTATGTCTTATCGTTATAAACAAATTTAACTTGTCTATGCAATGTAGAGGGGACAGCTTGCATACTGTGAATCCAAGGTCTCCCTAATAACAAGTTTTATGTTAGATTTCCCAACATAACATGGATAGGAGTAGGCAAAGTAACAGGTCCCACTGTGATGGGTAAGGTGATAATACCTAATGAAGACTTAGCCACATTATCAAAGCCTCGAATGGGATGAGAGTCAGGCTCAATAAGGGATGTATCCACATTCATCTTATGCAATAGATTAATGCTACACACATTGAGGCCAGAGCCATTATCTACTAATGTTCATCTTATAGCAGTGTCATTTATGATAACCACAATCATCAAGGGATCATATTGATGTTGAATTTCACTAGTAGGCAACTCATCTTGAGTAAACACAATTTGAGCTTGAGGATTCATCATAGAGTTAACCAAAGACACTATATTACTAGATGTATTAGGTGGAGGAACATTCAAATCTTTCAAGGCATCTTGTAACATTCCATGATGCGCAGAAGAAGCTTGGATCAAATCCCAAAGGGATATCTTGGCAGGAGTAGTTTTAAGTTGTTCTATGAGATCATATTCCTTACCAAGAACTTGTGAAATACGTGGAGCTTGGGGAAGAATAGGTTGGGAAGGAGGAAGTGAAGTTGGGATAACTGGAGGAGGATTAGGTTGCCTATTGTTTCTAGTATTATAAGTATGGGAAACCGCATGATAACTCTCTCTAGTCAATTGCTTAGCATACTCATAAGGGCTCTTAAAGGAATAACCTCCTTACACAGTAATAACAGGTTTCTTAGGAGTGCAAAAAGAATCATTAGCATAACCACCTTGAACCACTAAGATAGGCTTATTTAAAGGTTGAGAATTTTGAGAAGGACAAGCACCTTGGATAGTGAAGAGAGGTTTGTTAGGTGTTTCATTCACATGTATCAAATTGATTGAGGATGGTTTAGAGGAATGAACAAAAGTGTTGGAAGAATTATTGATAGTCTTCTCTTGCACTAAAACCTTATCACAGATCAAATCAATTTTAGGAGAGAGACAAGGGATAGGCATTGATGTTCTAGTAGGAAGAGTAATACTAGGAAAGGTCATATCATCCTTTATCATCAAAGGATCTACATGGGGAATAAACTCTCTAGGAGAAGGATCAACATTACTCTCTAAAGTCTCACTTTTGAGAGGGAGATCTTTGAAAGAAATGTTAACCATCTTGCTTTGAACTAGGGTTTCCTTATGAGTAGAACCAAGTTGAGGAGAGGGAGATGCTTTATTTTTAGAGGGAGAATAATTGAGATTCAAGGAAGGAGAGAAACTATCAAGGGAGTTTCCAATCTTGATTTCATCCCCTTTGGCTAGGGGTAGAGAATAATCTATACCTTCTTCTAATGGTTCATCCCAAATAGTGAGGTTGTTGAAAGGAATGTTTGAAGTATTGTCAATTTCGGGAGAGGAGATAACATTGTTTATTAATTCCTCATCCTTAGGAGGGAGAGCATCAATAGATGTGTTAAACTCATCCTCTTTCCTCAAAATATGTTCGCTATGATCTTTAGGGGAGAGAGAATTAAGGAAATTGCTTATTATTTCATCTTCTTTCTCTAAGGGATGCTTATGGGTAAGACCAACTTTAGGATAAGGGTAAGCATTTATCATTAATTCATCATCTTTAGTGGGAATTTTGTTGGAAAAGGAAAGGACATCACTAGGAAATGTAGGGATAATGTCATCTTCTTGCACAAAAGGATCCTCATGGAGGGAGTGTTTTTTAGGAGACACAAAGGCATCAAGGGCATCATCCAACAAAGCATGATCATATCTATTAAAAGGTTTATCTTTTGATTCAAAAGGAGATATCTCTTCATAGAGGGGATCATTGAAAACAACCATGTTACTAGATTTAGTGGAAGAGCTGATAGGAATGTACCCTTGAGAGGAATCATTCGACTTATCTTTCTCATCACAACGAAATGGCATAGTAACAATGTTTATGAGTTTTTGGTAAAATGAAGGTTTGGTATCTCTAGGTTTCAAAAATTCATCTAAAGCTTCATCTAACTCATAATCATCACAAATATGAACATCTTGCAAATAAAAATCTGACATTTTGAAATTGCATAAAATTTTAAACACACAATGCAAAGAAACACACTTTTTTTTTTTTTTTTTAATGAGAATGAAATGAAAACACACTAAATCTAGATCTAGATCTAACAAATGCAATGCAAGAGGAAGCAATGATAGATTCACGTCAGGTTCACCAAAATGTGTGGGAGAAAAAGTGACACTAAGCAAACATGCCCTAATCTCACTTTCAATCACACATTTGTGGAATACGAAAGAGCCTAGAGGTATCACACAATTGGCTACTTATTTTTGTGGAAGAGAGAGCCACGGGCTACCTATTAGGATTTCTATTCCTTTGTTGTAATTGAAAGATAAAATGATGCAAGTTCAATCCCTAACCCCAAAGTGCAAGTATGAACTAATAACAAGATTGCAGAATTGAACTTAAATAATGGAAAGCTGTAAACACAAGGACAAGACAAGAATGCAAATGCATACTCGGAGTTAAAATCTGACTGAAAATGTTCGAGACAGGGGCGCGGGCGCCACTGTCCTGATTCTGCCCCTGAAACTGCTTCGAAAACTGCTGTTTTGCACTCTGGAAAAGCTGTCAAAAATGTTGAAAATGCTATCTGTCAGGAGGACCAGGGCACCCAGGGCCCCTGTCCCAGGGACCAGGGCACCTAGTGCCCCTATCCTGGTAGGACCAGGGTGCCCCACGCCCCTGTCCTGGTCTTTTGCTTTGAGATTTGGTGTGTTGTTTGGTCTCCGTCTGCTTCTTCCGGATCTGTAACTTGCGGCGTCGTCCGAGTCCTAAAACCTGCACTTATATCTGAAAAGTTGTTTGGGCGGCTATATAGGGTTTTGCCTTAGTCAAACCCCCGCTTTGGTGATTTCCACCTCCACGAATAGCCAAGTTGTATTGTAAAATGTATTGTGTGTGCAGACCTAGTGTGTGTGCAAGGTCCTTAAATGCAAGAAAGCAAACTAGAGCAACCTAGAAAGTAAACCCTAATTGCTTGTAAATGATAATGTAAATGCTCTAAATCAAGATGCAAAGTAATCTAAAGCATGAATAAAAGATATATTGAAGCTTCTGCAAAGACATGAAAACAACATGAAATCATACCCAACCCTTAAGGGAGGAGTACAAGCCAATCTTCAGTCGGTAATCTCCTATTGTTCTTCAATGTCTTCCAAGCCCTAAATGGATGAATGAAATTGATAAATGCTTGATAGAAGGATGTTGAATGTTGTTGAAGTCTTCAAAGATCTACTCTTTCGCTGCATAGAAGGTCCTCGAAAGCCAAAATTCGGATCCTTTCAAATGAAGAAAGAGAGCTCTTATGTATGAAACCCTAGGTCTTAATTTCAACTTTAGGCCGACTTAGAGATTGAATCTCCCACCAATTTCTTGGGGTTAAGCTTTATTTTATGATTGGATCGCGCTCCTAAAATTTCAGGAAAAATGTCCGGGACCATGTTGCACTCCGGGCACCATGGTCCCGACAACTTTTCACCAAATTTTTAGGGCTGTCAGATATGATGATTTTAGAGAGAATCCTGAAGTTACAGGTGATTTCAAGATGTTTTGACCCCCGAAACCAAGCCCCCAAGCTCAAAATAGGACCTAATTAGGGTTTTTGATTGAATGATGTATTGGAGGAATAAATTGAAAGGGGCACACTTTAATGAAAGGGCCCAACTTTATGATATGGAAGATGATGAAATAGAACCTTAGACCTAATTAATTTAATTAATTAAGTGCTAAAGGGGAAATGCAATGCAAAATACAAAATGCGCCAAGGCGGGTGCTAAACTAGGTGTGAAATTGTACCACCCTAGCAAGTGCATACAATTTACGACGCTATAGATTGATAAACTCTTTAGAGGATCAGCATATGATCCAAATCAGAAGGCTCTTCTACATTAGGCTATCTATCCCAAAGATAAAAGACCTATATTGGTTGATACATAAGAAGCTTTTGGAAATTTGATGGTGCAGTAGGTTGGAAAGACTGACCCTAGAACAACTGCCAAACTAAATTTGGATGTTGCTAAACTGAACCAAGATCAGATAGGGTTTCTAGTCTGAGAAAATTCTACATACAAAAGCCTATATGAGAAAACTGATGAAGAAAAATAGAGGCTGCAATCAAGATTGCTTTAGATTGATATAGGTACCAGTCAAATAGGGATGACATATGATGTTGACAAAGATGCCATGAATGCCTTGACAGTCGCTATGTATTGGAGGAACATGGCCAAAAAGACATCTCGGCAAGTAAAAAAGGAACAACAAAAGATGGATAAGTTAGTTCTCGAGGTCATTGAGCATAGATTCAAAAGTATGGTGCAGGTTGCAAAAATCTATTGGAAGACATACAGTGGAACAATCAAAGCTTTGAAAGAGCGTGAAAGGATCAGGTCTCAGTTGGAAGGCATGATGAATGACAATAGTCTGATGAATCCAGGTGAGAAAATTGAAGTCGAGGCTTACTTGAAGTCCCATGATGAATTAGAAAATCAACTAAGGAAAGAGCTTCAAAGGCTGGACGATGGGAATACCCCTAGGGTGTTAGGATTCCCATAGATACTGAGAGGGGGGGTGAATCAGTATCTAACCGGTAATAAGATTTTCTTAACTTAAAACATGTAAAGCATATTAATACTGTGTACCGGTAAACAAAAAGTAATGCAATAAATAGATATAAAAACAACCACATGAAAAACACACCATAAAACAATATTTTAACAAGGAAACTTGGTGTGGGAAAAACCTTGGTGGGATTTGTGACCCACAATATTCACTTACTGGCCAATAAGAGAATATTACTGCTACAAGAGGGGCCTGCACATGCAGGAAGGCCAAGTGCCTAGAGCTCACTGCTCAAATACAAAAGAGGAAGTCTCACTTACTTACAAAATGGATTATATAAATCCAATGTCTTGTACTGCTTCAAAATAGCATCTATAATGCTAGATCCAGTACCGGTTTCTGCTCTGCTTCTTACATAAACCCTTAACCTATAATTTGCATAATAGGTCTGCCTTTTTTGCCTAATTACATTCCTTTCTTTCTTCACAAATGTTCTATAATGATCTCTTATATATATGAGTCATTTTACAATGTTTCCAAGTCGACTTAAAATGATTTTACAATAATAAACAAAATATATTAACAACAAAATTCTTGTCGGCCTGTGTGTCGGTATGCTTCCTTTCTTTGCTGGTGCTGGTGGTCTGAGTGCTAGTGTAGAATCTATCTTTTCTAGTGTTGGTGTATTGCCTTGCCAGTGACATAGGATTGTAAGGTTGCCATCAATGACAAAACCTTCAATCATCTACAATGTCTCATTGGAGTGTGCATTTGCCAACATAGGGTGCCCTCTTTTTATAGTAATGGTGAGTTAGTATCATTGGAATAGTGGAAACAAGAGTTCAGTGATGAGAAGAATCAAGCAGTAGCAGAGTTGGATCGGGACAAAGAATTGTCACTTTGTGTTAAGCATATTCTATCCAATCATTTCTAGATAGAAAGTGACACGAGGACACTAAACAATGACACTCTAATGTATAAAGATGATAAGTACATTGAACACATAGGAATGCTGAAATTGTTTATCTTCCAATTTGTTAACAAAAGTGCTAATTAATAGTTATGTGCTGAAAAGCCACGATGCTTGGTGACAATGTATACCCTCATATAAATGAGGGAACTTTTGTAACAATGAGGATCATTAGAGAAGAAGTAGAATATAGCCTCAGGCATACTATTGTACCATTTTGTGAACATACATAATATAATCAGTCATCTTTCCTTTGTGCATATGTTGTGGATTACTCCATCTTTCTGTAGGCAGTTGGTTGTGATGTTATCTAAAGGAGATAAGGTTACTTGTGTTCTTCCAATAAAACTTTGTGTTTCATATTGTGGATTTGAATAAAAGATTTACTTGCAAATATAGTTTTGTATATAGTGTGCCTGCATATTATCTGAACCATGGTGCGCCTGCATATGTATATAGTTTTGTTTATAGGTGGAAAGCTTGAGGTTCAATGTCAAACTTGGTTTCTCTTATACCATATGTAATATTCCATTAATTCTATACTTAAAGAAAATAAATTGTGATCTATATTAAGATAAAAAATTGAGCATTTCAAAATAAAACATGAGAATTATTATAGCAATCATGAGTCAAGGATTAATGAAGAGATTATTTGCATCCATGATACAATCCTTAAAAACATCCATGATACAATCTCAAATACACTTGTTACCATTCTCTTGGTGATTGTGCCCAATTGTGTATGTCTTGCTTATGTATGAAAATAGCATTTTGTAGCTTTCCACCGATGATGTATTTGAGATGTCTTTGATTTAGATATGGCATGAGCTTAGTCGTAGAGTGAGACTAGGGAGTTGGACCATCTCAACCATGGTACGCCTGCATATGTATATAGTTTTGTGTATTCATTAAAGATTTTCATTTAATTTTAATCAACTAAAGAGCAATATTCATGACTTACAAGTAATAAAAAACCTTACAAGGATGAGGCATATTCATTACTTACAAGTAATAAAAAAACTTACAAGGATGAGGCATATTCATAACTTTTGCAGTCCTACCTTGGACATCAACACTAGAAGCAACTCATATTGTTCATGTACAGACAAGATAATATGGGAGTTCATTATACCTAGCAACTTGTGGTGTTTTTGTTTGTGTTGGCTCTGTTGGACCCTACAATTAAGATTCAATATTCATTATTCAATAAGATTAACTGTGCAACATAATGAAATATTTAAAAGTGTGTTATCTTGTTGAGCTTCGCTTGGTTTCAAGAATAGTTTAATATTCTCTACTTAACAGGGCCAACCACATGAAGGTGGAAGCTCATTTAGCCCCTCCCCCCCGCCTAACATCACTCTAAATTCCTCGTTAACATCTTATAACATTCATTCATTCATTCTTTCTACCATTAATAAAATATAGTATTCATTCATTAATATCACATAACGTTCATTAACACATAAAATTGATTAACATTAATTAACACACAACATTCATCAATATTAATTAACACATATCATCCATAACCATTAATTAGCACATACTTACATTCACTAACACATAAAAATAAGTCATTATCAAATAAGTTAGATTACAATCATTTCTTTCTTTGTTTTTTCTTTGAAGCTATGAAAAGAGTAAGTGGAACATCGGTTTCTTCATCATTTCCCCCCTTTGCAGATGTTCCACCAACTGCTCATGATCTCGATGTATGCCTAGTCCTATATTGAGGATGAGGACGCTGAAGCAAAGGGGGGTCCTCTGCAATAACAAATAAATGGGTTAAATTCAAAAAAAAAAAATATTATTGTTGCAAGTATTTCATTAATTTAGAGAACATAATTGTTGTGCCCTTTACCTGATGGGGCCACATCATTTTGTTTAGCCTCAACCTCAACATGCTGAACACCCTCTAGATCATCTAGAGTTGAAATACTAAAGGTTACATTAATGTTGAACACCAATTGCAATTATATTTGTTTAATGCAATAACAGTGGTCCTCTTTACCTGAGTGGGGAACATCACGTTCCTGATGTTGTGTACCCAGATCATGCTCCACTTGCTCACCACGGACTACATGCTCTAAAATATTAACAAAAAAGGTTACATTAATTACTACTCTAATTACAAATTAAGATGTTTAATTGTATTAATAGCTAAATAAATAAATTTGAATAGCAAATGAATACCTCCACTACTAGGATATACATCCGGACCTTCATGTTCAGGTGGTGTTTCACAATTGGTAGGCTGCATTCCAATGACATGCACATTGTTATCATTGCTTTCTTATTTAAAATAAATATAGTCACTTTATGTTGGAACTCAACATCAATTAGATTATTGGTAAAGTATTCAATTTGAAAAAATGTCCATTTAGCATATTTACCTGTGTGACGGATGCACTCGAATGTTTTGTATGCCCACCCAATTCTCGTAGCCGATCAGCCATGTCTAAATAGCCTTGCTGGTAGGCAATTCTCTTGTCATCTTTTGTGGGTGCTCTATTGAATTCAGAGCCCTGCATTTTTGCTTGGTACCATGAATTTTGCTTCCATTGTTAGATAAAAAAAAAATGTTTGTAATTTATTAATATTTTGATGCAATATTTCGTTTACATGAGATACTTATAATTTGTGCAACAAGTTTCATGTAACCACCAGAGCCAATTTTGTGTTGCCTGTGCTTTTCTTGCCTTGCCTTGGTTGCCTTTGACATGTCACTTAGTCTATAAAAAGTTTGAAATATGTTAGATTATATAAATATAAAGAGTAATTAATTAGTACATAATTACATTCTTAATAGTTTCCCATACCTTCTTTTGGCATCTAGTGGTGTATTTCCTTTTTTCCTTTCAATTTTCTCCTTGGCATCCAAAATCAGGTCCTTCCACTCCCTCTCTAGAATCATGGGGGGATGCTCGTACTTTAGGTTCCTCTCCAAATGGGTCCTATATTGGTCCCTCACATACTTTAGATATGTGCTAGCTTTTTCAAGGAGCTTGGTTTTGTCAAAGGTGTCATTTCCAAACCACTCAACCATTTGGTTTGTCAATTCATCTTTTAACCTTTTTTCTTGGTCATTCCACCTTTTAAAGAAAAAACACACCTATTAGATTCAGAAATGAACTGAAGCTATATTTATTACACTTCAAAAAATGGATCAAAGAAAAACTATTCGAGCAATGGTATGGAATCAAAAGTGGATTAGGGTTAGTTCACATATGATGTACCACCTTTTACGTATGGTGGGCCCAAATATCTGCAATGCAATGTCACTAAGATGTTAATAGAAAATATCATTGCCTGCAAAAAATCATGGGATCATTAGTCCAAAATGAGTGATCATAAAGTAAATTACAATTAGAGTATATATAATAATAATTTTAAAGTACCTGGAACCTTTTGTATCTTTAAGGGAATCATTTCTTCATCGCTCACCACCAATGTGGCCTACAACATTCCTGTACTAGCAATACGAGAAGATCCAGGAAATGATGGTATGTTATCAATAGTAGTCACCTCTAGCACATCCTCATGTGCATCTCCTCCTGCAAAAAATGAATCCACTATGAAATGGCATTAGAATTCAAGAAAGAACGCTTGAAGGGAAATAAACACATGACAGAAGATAGAGAAAAAGAGGGATCTACCAATAGTGGGTAGGCCAATATGATGTGCACTAAAGGATGTCTGCATGCTACGTGTTGCCAACATTGCAGTCAGCAATATAGGTGAGGGTAACCTCTAATGAGACAGCAGTGGCATTTGCATAGTAACATTGACAACACCTACAGAATAATACATTAAATATATCAAACATTAAATATATGAAAAGTGCAAGAATTGTAAACAAGGATGAACCTTTATTTTAAAATTTGACAGTATCAAGTATGATGTGTTTTGGGTACTTAGAGTGATAAGCCAAGCAAGTGATAATACAAGAAGATCATCATCACTTGAAGATCCTGCAATACCCTGATCATGGGAACAACTTTAACGAGGGCACATAAATTGCTGTAAAAACAATACATACATATTTTAGTTAATGACATAAAAGAGAATAAAATATAAACTATTATTGAACTTTTGTTATAATTAAAGCTTTCATTACTACTTACTTGCAAGTTTTCTGCTGTTCGAATCAATAATGCCACCCTCGTATCTCATCGATGATAGGATGCATGGCTACCAAAGCAACAATCTCTTTTCTAATTTTTATAAGAGGCATTTTAAAGAATTTCATAAGGTTTGTGGGATCTTCAGGGTCATCATCGCTTAACCCTAATGATTCCACATCCCTAGAAAGGTGCTCAAGTACTGCAACTCCCTTTCTCTTTCCCTGAACATCCGTCTATGTCAAGAATATCATTAACAATTACAAAATTAGTATAAATCACTAAAAAAAGAACATAATAATGTAACAGTTTGCTTCTATCTAATTTGTACAATTACAATGAGGTTTACCTGCTTGATAGAAGTGTCGCAAGCTACATCTCTGTCTGCGATATGTGATGGATCCATGTCGGCCTGACAAAGACAAAATATAAAAAACGTTAGCGAAATTAAACCTATAGACTTAACCAAAAAACTTCATAATAAAATGGTATATTGGATTCATTAATTGGAGGTTGGTTAATTTAAATGGTATATAGTACGTACCACCCCTATGATATTAACTTTATTTCTATCTATACGATTCAAACTGTAATCGATTAGAAGCTCTTCGCCTGCACTTATTGATTTTATCACACATACAAATACATGATTTCCCTTGCGTGCCTCAAATATGCAATTGGGTTGTTTATTAGTTGAACCCAAGTCACGTACTATTTATAAAACTTGCAATATTCCCTGTTTCTTTTGGCCGACCATCAATGTATACAACCACTTGTTTACTTTGATCATTATATTTCTATTGTATATAATTTGCTGACAGTGCATACCTATGCATACTTTTTTTATATTTAACAATCTGCATCCAATGTTTGTAATTGTAACAAGGTCCAACAAACTCCATCAATTCTACAACTCTATTGTAACAGACCTTTATGTCATCCATGGAAAATAAGCCTGAACCATGTAACGACGAAGTTGCTATGCGATATATCCTATCGTTAACACAAAAATTGGTGTTTATTGGAGGAAGTTCCTTGGGAACCCATTGTTTCTATAGATGTCTATACCTCAGTGGCACCTCAATGTCACCTTTGGTCTCATCATCATAAGAACATGACCCCCCTTGCGCAAGGAAAAATTTCATGCATTTATTGAGTTTTCTTCTAATCTTTTGACCTCTTGTTGATCTCCCTATTGTAGACCTACTCCATGTGTCACTTTCATTTTCTATTACTGCATTTTCCTCACTCGACGAAGACAGATCTAACAAATACCTATTTGGGGGTACCTGCACTCCATGAAATGAGAGAGTTAATTGGTAATGATAGAGAAATTTTGCAAATGAGAGTAATGTTGATGAAGAAGTCAGCCCTAAAGTTGATTTTGGGATGAAAATTGGAATAAGTCCAATTGGGGCCTCAAGTGTTGATAACTGTATTAGATTTTCTGCTAATGTCGAGGTTTGAAAAACTGAGGAAGTTTGTTTTCTAAGTAATTTTTAAAAAATAAACTGTTTCTATAGGGTGTATTGACTAGTTATACCTGTCCATCCATGAGACTATGTAGGATCCTCGTCAAAGGGGTTTAGGGTCTTGTATAATGTAGACTATGTAGGATCCTCAACTAAATGGTTGACGATGTCTGTAGTCAACGGCCTATTCCCACCAAGGGTGACAACATCACAGAGGGACTATACCTGAAATCAACACCATCAATTGAGCATCATAAGCATTATTACATTTGTAAGTTGATAAATAATAAATACATATGTATCATAAGCATCAGAAGCATCACATGATGTGTCATCATATATGTAATTGAGCATCACAATTAGCATCACATATCATGTGTCATCATAAACATGTAATCCATCACATATGTATCATAAATCACCATCCATGACATAGGTTATAAACAATCCACATTCTATAAATAAACACAAAGTTCAAAAAATGTCACATGCATCATCATAAACATGTGATCTGTTGGCTCTTTTTTATGTTGAACAACAAAATCAACAACCAGTATAATCTACAACCAAATTTTGAAAGGTAGCCAACCTCAACTATGATTTCAAAGGACTAACTAGACCAACTTAACAAGGATATTTAATCCTTCTTCTCTTCAGGCTCTACAAGCCCTAGGTGGGTTTACCTATGATGCACTTCAAAATATAGTCTAACTCACACACAACATCACCATTAAAGAAGAAATCTCAAACATAGCTCAACAATAAGGAAAGTACTGCAAACTAGCTACATTTACATTGACTCTCAACTACATTGGAGCTTGAGATAGGTGGGACATTACCACAAAACAGAAAGAAAACAGATTAAATTCTAATTTGATTTTTTGAAATTATGCAAATGACCTCTAATGTGATAGATCAGTGCCTCTTCCTAGGCATAGAGTCAATACAAACAAGTACAGATGGAAATCCAAGCTGCATATCAAATTTATTGAAAAAATTACCCTGTATTAATGCCTGACATTAACACATTCTAAATTCATGAAAGGATCATACATAATCCAAACATTAACCCAAATCCCCACTTTCTGCTCATAGAATTTAAACCCCTTCTATAAAGGATGCCTAAGAACAGGAATTACACTCTCACTTTGAGAAGATAAACCCAAACTTCCTTGAAGACTGAATTTATTGAATTTGAAGAAATGTATGAAGACAATCCACTACATTGTATATATGCCTTACATATATGTGACCTGAAACTAAGATACAATCTGCAAAATATATCTACTCCATGACAACAGAATAGGAACATCAACCATTACAACAAAGAAAATCAAAATGCATCAAATTAGAACCTACAATTTGGGATTTCTCCCTTGGAGAAAATCTCTCAAAAACTGGAACCCTTACAATTGAGAATAATTGGGAATAAGAAGGAAAGGGAAAAAGATTAGAATCCATCAGAACATGCCATGTGTCTTCTTTTTCCTTAACTGCAAAAAAAATCTCCTTCCTTCCCATGAAAAATGCTCTTGAAATATCTCATATTTGTTGAAACAAACTTCATAACTTCATTCCTCATTCCTAGGGCTTTCCAACGATATATAATACCAGCCATTTTGGGCAAAAAACAATCCCTGGGTGAATTAATCCTTTCTAGCAAGCCATCATTTAAATTTTTCGAATTTCTTATATAGTTGACTATATATTTAATTTTAATTTTTCGCCTGATTTTTGCCCTGACGTCCTTCCATGTGGTTGTCTTTGATTCGTCGATAGGATCCATTGGGTGCCACCTCAGATGACACCTCATCACTCCACCATGTGTCTGCCTCGTCACTGCCACTGGGTTACTTGCTCATCGCCACGTGCCTACCACCTGTGCACCACCTCAGCACCATGTCACTAGGATCTGGACTGCCTTCTGTCTTTCACCATTTCATAGAGGGTAACTGGTGTGCATCTTTGGCTTGCAAAATCACGTCGACCGTCGATCTCCTTGGAACTTGCTCACTGGTTAATCTACCCTTTGTCTACAAAATTCACTTGCCTCGAGATCTGTGCCTACATGGGGTCCACCTTGTCGCCACTTGTCAGCCTCCTTGGTCTCCTCGATAAGCACACCCATGCACATGGGGTCCATCTTGGGCACCCATCAGCACCATCTGTCAAAAGCCTCTTGAGGCTTTGACACTATGGATGGGTGGAGTATTTCTTATATATACCAAAAAATTACACTGCCCAGCCAATGTGGGACTAAAGTTTTTTGCCTGGGACTGCATTTTGTGAAGCTTTTTGAGACTTTTAATGGCATTTTGCCAAAAACTTCATTAATCTCTTATCTGCCCGTCCAACACATTTTGCAAAGAACTTAATGGCTTTACACCAACCAGTGCATATTTTCTTTACTTGGCCTTTTCAAAGCCAAATTGGGGGGGTTTAGTTGCTGGTATTACACATGCCAATTTGTAATTTATTTGAAGTTTATTTGCATGCTCCAGCATTTGTATTTGGTTGGGGTTTATATCGCTCACGTGACCTGCTTAAATACCATGTAGAGGAGGAAGTTGTCTTTACCACCGCTAATCTACATTCTGAAACTTAATGCCTCCCAACATCCACGCATAGCAGGGAGGAAACAAGATTGGTTTGCATTTGTTTTAAAATTTGAAATGTCTATTCAACCACCATGCACCAAAACAAGGAGGAAGTTTGGCTTGGCTGCCAAATTTCATTTGTATTGAAAATATTTCTATGCTTTTCATTTGCCTCTCCTCCAGCCAATTGCTATTTGCTGCTAATTGTTTCTGAATTGCCCCTTTCTCAGTTGTGCAGGGAGACTTTGCATTGTTTTTGGAATTGGATTTATGCCTGGCAAACATGCCTTTGCCATTTGCATCATCAAAGGGGAAATGTTGGAGATACACATGTTGATTGCATTGGCTAAAGTTTTAAATTGCACTCCCAGACATCACACACAGCAAGGAGAATGCTGGGAAGGTTGTGGGATTTGGCTTTCAACCTCCCAAATTACATTTGGTTGAAAGGTTTAATGACTTTTCACATGCCAATGCATTTGGTTTAAAACTTTTAAATGGTCTTCTCAACACCACGACTGCCAAGTACATTTGCATTTTTAATGTCTCTTCTTTGTTGCTGAAGGAGGATTTGGCTCTAAACTCGCCAATTTGAAATTGCCTGAAGTTCATAATAGCATCTTTAACTCTTATGAAATGCCTCATGATTACAACCCATATTTAGATATTCTGAAAAATCTCTCAATGAACAAAGTCGCCAATAAAATAATATGGCACAGGGCTGAGCCAGGTCGGGCCCCAAAGTGGGTCCGACTAAAAAAAAAATTGTTTTCATGCAACTGACCTCTGAAATGCCTTAGAAACCTTGAACGTACCTCAGGAATTGATCGGCATCATTTTTAGATCATCAAACTGAGTTTCACAACTTTCAAGCACTTGCCCCACATTTTCGCATTTAATCACAAAGACGTAATTTTCAAACTGGTCAAAACACCTTTCTGGATCTCGCCATCTGACAGGCGTGTACTCTGATATACAAGAATGAATTCTACCAAATGGTTTCTCAAGATTAATCCCAAGTGAAGAGATATTAATTATCAAAAATGACCAACTGGCTTTGTCGGCACTACAGACCTGATGAAGTCAATGTTCTGGCAACACATGATGCCTTTCTCAAAAATATCAAATGACCTCCGTAGACCCTCAAATTTGAAATACAGGTACCTTGAAGTACATATTAAATCTTTGTGTGGCATAGAAATTAGGAATCATCACAAACAAGTAGATCAATCAAAATATTAAACATGATAGCTCAATCAAAGAAATACTCATTGCAATGAACCTAATTCTAAAGCACATTCAATGAAGGTATGAAAATGAAGCATTCAAAAGAAAACATTATGCAAACCAGATTCAAGATTGAATACTCCTTCCATGTGGCTCCATTGTTGTTCTTTCCTCTTCAATAATTTTGTGGATCTCACCTACAAGTGCTCACACAATTGAAAGCAAAAAGGCTCAAGAGTACTAGAAACGAAAGTTCGGTAAAAATTCGAGATTCATGAAGTGATTGAAGGGCTTGAAGGATTCGAAGGGTTTCGAAGGGATTTGATTGAAAAAAACATCCAATTTATAGAGAAATTGGATAAATGACAAGATTGGCATGATGCAATTCAAATGGAAATTGCCAATCAACATGACAAAATATGACAAATTATGCACTTTCCATGCACAATTTGATTGATTGAGAATTGATGACAAATTATGACACATTTCATGTCAAATTGATTGATTATCAATTATGACAATTTCATGACAAATTGAAATGCCACTCCCATAGAATTAGGAGATGAATTAGGAGGGAAAAGGAATTAGAAATTTGAAAATTAGGAAAAAGAAATTGATGACAAATTAGGAATTTAGAAATTGAAGGAAAATTAGAATTTAGTGAATTAATCAATAATTTTTCATTTATTAATTAATTCACTCACAAAGAGGAATAATTAGCCAATTAAATGAAGATTTAATTGTAATAAGAAGACCTAGGATAAATAAATAATTTAGTAATCCTAGAGGAAGAAATGGCAAATTAGGTTAAATGAATAAATCATAAAACCCTAGAAGACGAATTAGAAATGCGAAAATGACAATTAGGTCTTGATTGAAGATAATTAATGTCATGATTTTGAATTGATAAATGATCAATGCAACAAAATGATTTGATAAATGCGCTAATTGACGAGGAACAATGACAAATTGATCCAAATTGACATAATTGAGATAGACGATGATCGATAGCGAAATGATCGCAAAATGACAAGATTGAAGGATTGATGATAAATCGACAAGAAGACAAGAATCGATGATAAAATAGATTGCAAGACGACAAGATTGAAAAGAGGACAAAACCCTAATTAGGATTGACGATGTCCAAAATGATGACAAATTAGCACGCACATTGATGCAACAAGATAAGTTCGATCAAAATCATGATTGGATAATGTTGTCGACAAGACCAAATTTGAGGACGAGATGATTGAAGAATGTAGAAGAATGACTCGATGTTCGCAAATGATAAAGACCAAGTGCGTGACATAGGAGAAATGTTAATGCGATGCAAAAACCTAAAATGAGGCAATGCGCAATTGTTAAAGTATGACTTCGCAAGCGTTGACCATTTTTGGGTGTCTACATTTTGCCCCTCTTTGAGACAATGCGATTCTGAGCGTTGTTTCAAAGAACAATAACGAAAATGCCCCAGACAATAACAATGACATATGCATGCCCCCTCGAGGAATTGGCCGGAAACATGCGAAAAAGAGGCCAATTGATCGATAAAAATGATAGGATCGAACAGACTGACAATCGGAGATCGGATGCATGACAAACAATCAATTTAATGTGCATAAGACCGCGACCAACATAAGATGGAGAGGATGCACGTCCATCTATGCAATGACAAAGAGCTATAAATGAGACCAAGAGGGTGAAAATGACTCATTTGTACTAGCTAAAGAGGAGGATTTGGTGCTCTAGACAAGGACACTTGCAGACAGATGGTGAACATTCCAACGACGGATCACCTTGGAGAATGTGTACGCACATTCAGACGACCGGAGGATGCAGGAGCAGCGGTATGTATCTCGAAAACCCATGTTTGCAATTTGATGAATTTAACTTGTTTGCGGGACATTGCGGGGATGAGGAAGATAGAGGGAGCACCCAGTGACAGAGGCACGTACTCCTTATGACAGACAGTGGACATTATGTAGTTTGACATTTTGTAGTCAGCCTACGGGCCATACTTAGGACAGACAGTCCGATTTTGTACTCCGATATTATTATGATATGTGATATGATATGCATCGACATGATGGATGCAATATGTTATGACTTATGTTTTTTTTTCATGTATGAATGACTTATGCACTTTGTATGAACATGTATGGATGCATTTTTATGTATTTTTTTGATGTATTTATGAAATGAAAAATGCTTGATGTAATATGTGATGGAATGCAAATGTACTAACCAAATGGATGCAGTATGCAGCATATGTGTTTGGATATCAGAGCACTAGACCGAACTGACTAGCCGATCGGACAGAAGAAATGTTAGTAAGAAATGAGATAGAAGACAGTTAGAGATGATGAAAATTTGCTTTCAGTAATGCACTTTGTAGGTGAGAACCTTTATTTTTATTTAGCAAAATGGATGCGTAGCATCATGGCATTAAAGGCCAGAGCTGAAATGCAACCCCTTTTTTTGCATAAGACAGACACATCATAAACAAACGACAATCACAATCAAAGAAAAAGAGACCATGAGCCATCCCGGTCACTCTAAATCACTCAGTGACATCATCGAGCAACATAGGGACATGATCAAAGCCAAAGATAAATCAATAAAAAGATAAGACTCACAGATTCAAGAAAATCAAACAAACATCTTGATCTTTATTGTCAAAAATTGAACGTGTTGTTAGGACGATCATGCTGTCTGGTTTCAGGAAATGCGGTACCCCGTCTAAGACAGGACACAGTCTGGTTTCGAGTATACCACACCCTGTATAAGACCCATGATAATGTGACAAGGACAAATGATTTTTAATGCGGATATTCAATTGATAAGACAATTTAGATCAGTTTGAATGCTTGGTTTGATTGAAAAGGTTCATCTGGTTAAAGCATGATTTCATTAAAGCACAACGTTTGATTGTGAGCCGTTAGAGGAATGCTCAGTGAGTTGTCGATGCATAAAGGGAATACCTTATTGCAAAATGCGTGTTTTTATTTTTGAAGTTTTACAATTTTTTTGTGTTCATTCTTCAGGACTTTATATGATTTTTAGAGATTTTTTGAGGACTTTATATGATTTTTAGAGATTTTTTGAGGACTTTATTCAATTTTTTTTGGATTATTTCAGGACATTATTCGATTTTTTTAAGACTTTTTTCAGGACATTATTTGATGTTTTTGGATTTTTTTTTATTTTTATTTATTTATTTTTTTCAGGACATTTTTCAATTTTTAAGACTTTTTTCAGGACTTTTTTTCAATTTTTATGATTTTTTCAAATTTTGCCCCCAGTGTCTAGCAAGGTAAGGAATAGGACAGGTGAATAAATAGGCTTGCTGAAATGTTGGTGGATAGAAGGAAGACAAAGGCCTTTTATTATGGAGACAACACAGATGCAATTTTCAAGGGCTATGGTGTGATGGGACAAGAGATTGGATATGACATTGTAAAGCAGTGACATGGCATGAGGGACATGTCAAGAGGTTTTTGAAACCATGTTTAAATTTTGCGTCCTTATGTCAGATCAAGATCAAGGAATGAAAAAGAGTGTATGGATAGTGATAAGATATGGATAGGATAAGCAAGACCAAGAATGGATAAGGGACATGGACTGAAGGTCGGGATAGTATACGTGATAGTGGTAGAAAGTTGCAATAAGCTAGGGAATATGGATGAAAAGTTGTAATAAGCAAATGGATACATGACCAAAAGCTATGATAGACTAAAAGTTGCAAACAAGATGCATGATGCTCATAATGATCCTCAGCCTTGTCAAGATCAAAGGTGGAAAGAGGAAATTGGACATGAGGGACAATAGGATATGAAGGGTAATGACAGGGGTTTGATAGGATAATGGAACAATGAAGGACAAAAGGATATGAAGGAGGAAACCTGCCCCCAAGTGTGGTGTGCAAGAAGTTCATAAATTATGCATGACGCCTGTTTGCCAGGTTTTCATCATGGTACTTGCCCAAGGCGCCTGTTTGCCAGGTTTTCACCAGTGGACGAATTATTTTTCTTTATTTTTTTTTTCTTTTGTCTTTTTTTTTTCACTTTTTGTTTCTATTTTTGATTTTTTTTTTTTGTATTTTGACTTTTTTCAATAGAAGACAGACACATGATAGGGGATGGAAGAAGGACTCAAGCGTCTTTTTGTTTGGATAGTAGCCTTGAAATAAATGGACCATGACCTTTAAAAGTATGCTCAAAGACATTGGTAGGATAAGGACATGGACAATGAGATGAAACCAAGACAAAGTTTTATGCAAAGGATTGGACCAAAGGGATGGAAGGATGGAAAATATGCATTGGATAATGGGTAGGGTATTGGAAGAAGTGGGCTTCAGTGGATGGAAATGAAGGCAAGATCGACATTGGCACACACCTTGAGAGGTGATGGACTGATGGAGGAAAGACATATTTTGGATATTGAGATTTTGACGAAGGAAATGCTATGGATTTTGGGACATAAGGGCCCAAAACGGATGAAGAAGGTGGTGGAGAAATAGACTTGGAAGGTTTGGATGGAGGAATAGCAATTTTGGATGCCAAGTTTGATGTTTTTCTTTGTGCTTCAAGGAGCTTCTTAGGGATCCACATGGTTTTTGATTTTTCATGCTTTTGTGGTTCCTTGGAGTGCATTGCTTGCACAAGGGATTTAGGAACCCACATAGATCTTGACTTTGCTTTATTTTGCTCAGTGGGCCTTTGTGGCCTTTTGGATATTTCCTTTTCTTTATAGATCATATTGCTCTTTGTTTTGACATGTCGATTAGACTGGACATGTTGATCTTTGAATACATGTGGATTGCTAGACTTATGACTTTTATACTTGGCATCCAAATTGCTTGGAGGAGGGAATGAATGTCGGTGTGGACGGGAATGATATGGAGGCATCTGGGATGGATGGAAGGTTCTCCAAGATGTGTGCCTTTGCTGATGTTGCATAGGAGATGGAGGGATATAGGGACCTAGAATGGATGGAAGCGATGATGGGGAAGGTGGACATTTGGATTTTGACTTTGAAGGGATACCAACGCCTTGAGTGTGAGTTCTGTGGACATGACCATTAGTATATTCTTTGATATGGAGAGATTCTTGCTCATGAAGGTCTACCCCTTTGCCTTTATCAATATTTTGACTAATAGGATACTCTTTTCCTTGGGAAGAAGATGCGAGTCCATTATGAGGTGGATCAGATTGCACCAAAGTGGAAGAACCCATTATGCATGTCGAGGGTTCATGAACATCTTGCACTGACACGTTAGAATCATGAGGGGTATCAGGATCATGAGGGGGACTAGGATTGTGTAGGGTATCAGGATCATGAGGGGGACTAGGATTATGTAGGGTATCAGGATCATGAGGGGGACTAGGATTATGTAGTGGACATGGTTCAATGACAGGCTCTTCAAGAGACGGAATGGGAGAAACAATGGGATCATCAAAAGAAATGCACTCTTGGAGTGGATATGCTAGATTAGGATGTGGAGATGGAGGAAAAAAAGGATCTTGTGGAGGATCTGAAGGAATAATTTGATCTTGTGTTGGAAATGAATTTGGAAAGACACTTTGATCTTGACAAGGAGGAAGATCATTGGATTCCTCTTTAAAGGTGCTTTTCTCTTGACTTTTAATGGGATCATCAGAAAGAATGGAAGGGATATCTGGAATGTCAATGGGATTTGAAAGGACATTTTGTTCTTGGAATGAAAGGGGATCATTTGGGATTGGATGGACTAGGATATCTTGATCTTGCTCGGGGAGTGGAATGTCAATAGGACTTGAAAAGGTGTTGTTCTCTTGGATAGAATGGATAGTGATAGGAGGATCATTATGAATGTGTGGGAAGATGGGGTCCTGGTCAACAATTGGATGGGATGATAAGGTTTTGGGATCTTGATCTTGATCTTCTTTAGGACTCATTTCTTCATGCTCTAAATTATTCTCTTGACATGGAGTTGGACTTTGAATATGCATGGGGGATTTTGGCAAGGGATTAATGCTTTGGCATGAAGGAAAGGCAATTTGAACATTTGTAAGATCAGACATTCCAATCGTAAAGCTTTCTTGCATCTTAGATTTGGATCCCCTTTTTGGTATTCGAGGAATCACTTCTTGTTGAGGGACACCTGTCATCAACATTTGTGTGGCCTTCATTTGATCTGGTGTTAAAGGTGTTGCATTAAACAATGGATTGTTTATTATTTCGAATGTGGACTTTTGAGGAATAGTCACTGTCAATGCCTTTGAAGCACATTTACTCATCAAGGTAGGTTGGGTTTCTTGTTGCACATGTTCTTCATTTGGATGCGGAGAGAAGCTTAACAACTCACCGCCTTGTCGTTTTTGCACATTAATTTGCTTACTTGAGGAGGTCACATTACTCATCATGTCAAGATATTTTTGTGGGAACCTCTTAAAGACCTTATTCAAGAATTTATCCATCTTTTTTGTCAACTTTGGATCCTTAAGGAACATAACAACATCATCATCAGAGACATCGAAATCTGATGAAGAATCTGGTTGGACATTTGGATTTGTTTCTTGGTTTGATGTCATATTTTGATTTCGAACTAAATGTTGATCAAATTGGTTTGACATGTTTGAAACTTGGCTTGGTGTGTGTTGCAACCTTTGTTTTTGAATGTTTGGTCGTGGTTGTTGACATTGATATGTTGATTGAACTTGAACTTGTTGATATTCCACCATCGGTTGGACTATTTGTGGACATTGTATAGTTGGTTGGACATATTGTTGATATTGGACCTTTGATTGCGTTGGTTGCATATGTTGGACCATTGGTTGTGATGGTTGAAAATCTGATTGATAGTAAACACCTTGTTCTTGTTGTGGAGGCACATAATGTTGAAATTGATGTTGTCTCCTTTCTTGTAATTTTTTCATCATCTCTATTTGGGAGAGGAGAGCTGGTATGTCTGAGCGTTCAAGAAGAGATCTTACATCAATTGGCTCAAAATTTTGACCTGGAAATTTTTGAAACATTTTGGACATTTGAGATCTTATCTTCTCACTGTTTGTCACTTTTTGCTCCAATATCTCCTTTTCTTGAGCTAGTTTCTCCTCTAGTTTTTGTATTTGGACATTTAAATCATCATGATAAGTTTGACCGATATTGCCTTGTTGTTGGGTTGGATATAATTGTGATTGCCTTGGATTAAAATTTGATTGCATTGTCGGTTGATATGTCAAACTTTGTTGCATCATTGGTGCTTGGAACCTTGTTTCAATAGACATGTCACTTATGCAAATGCAATATTTTTGGAATTTTTCAAGGATAATATATGATATGCAACTAAATGCAAACTAAATAGATGAAAATGCAAATCTATGTTTTTGGTTGTTTTTGAAGATTTTGACAAATTTTTGAAATGCAAATCTAAGAGATGGACGCTTAGGAAATTGAAATGATGTCTAGACCTCAAAGGACAAAAGGACTTAATTGACAAAGGACAAGATGACAATGTCTCCCCTATATGCTTGGATACTAAGCTAGGTTTGACAAAATGATATTGATGACAAAAAGGACAAAAGACTTTGATAAGGTCTAGACCTCTTACAATGACTTAGGGTTTATCAAAGATTTGGATTGCTTAAGTATGACAAGACCTAGGTTTTGGGACTATATGCGAAAGGATAATTAATATGCAAATGATCTTAATATGATATGATAAAGACTTAGGCTTAATGAAGAGACTTGGGCTATGCAAATGCAAATGTATGACAATGTCCACCTAAGATGAAACCTAAGGTTTAATTATGAAATGATATTGCTCTTATACAAGAGGACATATGCAAATGGATGACTTTTATTGATATGCAAAAGAAGTATGACTTAGGTGAATCCTAACTTTGATACTTGATAATGACTTTGCTAAATGCAACCTAGGATGAACCTAAATGTAAGTGACATAAGAGTTGAGACAAGTTTTTGAACAACGTTGGATAACCATGCTTGAAGGTGTGTTTCAAACCTTGTTGAATGTTTGTTGGGTGAATGTCTCTTGTGTTTGATCTTATGTTATATCAATGTGTTGGCTCTTGAAATGGTATTCAACTTTTGACAATCAAAGAATACAAGATGTTATAACTTAGACTCAAGACAATCATGCTCATTTCCACATTCCCTAGGGTAGGAAAAGACATTAGGTACTTGAGAGGTAGACTCATTATGGGATTCAAGGAGAATACATAGATGCTTGACCCCACGGGCTCCCCTCCACGACACTCACTTCTCAGGGCAGCCAAGCATCAGTCCCCATGGAATCTCCCCATGGTGAACTTAGTATCTCTTCCAAGTATCTGAATTTGTCCTTCTCAAGCAACTAGAAGGGTTTTTGGCCTCTAAAAACAAGGTATGTAGTAAGGATTTCTGTTAAGCATTACTCCTTGATGTCATGCAAGCATGATTGAGACATGAAGCCCATCAAGATACCTACAAATGTAGTCACACAAGCACGATTTAGACCAAGAGGCCCTACTTAGATGTTGATATGAGAAAGAGTTCAAGGGGCATCACTTCCCAAGTAACTGCAATTCCCACGTAACACTTCCTTCAAAGCTTTCGCCCATCAGGTATTTTTTTATAGTGAGTTAGAATGCCAAGGAATTCTAGCCGTACTCACTTTGGGTCGTTCCCTTCTCACGATTATCACTTGCTTGCTAAAGCAAAGTGGTCGGGAAGGCAGGCCCTCTAATGGAGACAAACAATCAACAAGACAAGCATGGTATCGAAGATCTGGATTTCTGATCACCCTATGAAGGATGAGAGCATACTCTCCTACTCCAATGTCATACTTAGCAAACAAAGCAAACAAAAGTTCATTTCCACCTATTTAAAAATCACTAAATGCCTAATTAGAAAACTCAAACACACAATTTGGTTGTTTCTCCAAGGCAACCTGCAAAACACATGTTAGATGTTTGATTTGTAGTCTTTGTCATGCATATGCCAAGATCCTGCATAAATAATCAGTACCAAAATCCAAAGCATAGATGATCTAATTTATGAAAACTATCAAAATTTCAGTCCACTTCGAGAAGGCATAACTTTCTCATCTTAGCTCCAAATTACAAACCGTTTAATGCGTTAGAAAGGTATTCAAATAATCTAGAACCAAATTTCGGAAACACCGTGTTTCCAGACACAACATTTGTCCAAAAATGCACCGAAGACCCTCAAAATTGCAATTTACTAAAACATAGAAAATTTTTCAAGTAAAAACTACATTTTTCACCTCTGTTCTGGACTTTACACAGGCGCAGAAGTCATGACACAGGCGCAAGATGTCTGACACAAGCGCAGAATGTCTTGACATAGGCGCAAGACTCTTCAACACAGGCGCAAGATGCTTCACACAGGCGCAGGATGTGTCCAGAATGCACTGCATGGCCCTATTTTTGAGTTTTGACCTGCAAATCAGCTTAGGAGCACTCCAAAACACAGTAAGATGGTTAGAAGGTTAGTATTCACGTCGGGTTCACCAGTTAATGTGGAGTAGAAATTAGGAATCATCACAAACAAGTAGATCAATCAAAATATTAAACATGATAGCTCAATCAAAGAAATACTCATTGCAATGAACCTAATTCTAAAGCACATTCAATGAAGGTATGAAAATGAAGCATTCAAAAGAAAACATTATGCAAACCAGATTCAAGATTGAATACTCCTTCCATGCGGCTCCATTGTTGTTCTTTCCTCTTCAATAATTTTGTGGATCTCACCTACAAGTGCTCACACAATTGAAAGCAAAAAGGCTCAAGAGTACTAGAAACGAAAGTTCGGTAAAAATTCGAGATTCATGAAGTGATTGAAGGGCTCGAAGGATTCGAAGGGTTTCGAAGGGATTTGATTGAAAAAAAAATCCAATTTATAGAGAAATTGGATAAATGACAAGATTGGCATGATGCAATTCAAATGGAAATTGCCAATCAACATGACAAAATATGACAAATTATGCACTTTCCATGCACAATTTGATTGATTGAGAATTGATGACAAATTATGACACATTTCATGTCAAATTGATTGATTATCAATTATGACAATTTCATGACAAATTGAAATGCCACTCCCATAGAATTAGGAGATGAATTAGGAGGGAAAAGGAATTAGAAATTTGAAAATTAGGAAAAAGAAATTGATGACAAATTAGGAATTTAGAAATTGAAGGAAAATTAGAATTTAGTGAATTAATCAATAATTTTTCATTTATTAATTAATTCACTCACAAAGAGGAATAATTAGCCAATTAAATGAAGATTTAATTGTAATAAGAAGACCTAGGATAAATAAATAATTTAGTAATCCTAGAGGAAGAAATGGCAAATTAGGTTAAATGAATAAATCATAAAACCCTAGAAGACGAATTAGAAATGCGAAAATGACAATTAGGTCTTGATTGAAGATAATTAATGTCATGATTTTGAATTGATAAATGATCAATGCAACAAAATGATTTGATAAATGCGCTAATTGACGAGGAACAATGACAAATTGATCCAAATTGACATAATTGAGATAGACGATGATCGATAGCGAAATGATCGCAAAATGACAAGATTGAAGGATTGATGATAAATCGACAAGAAGACAAGAATCGATGATAAAATAGATTGCAAGACGACAAGATTGAAAAGAGGACAAAACCCTAATTAGGATTGACGATGTCCAAAATGATGACAAATTAGCACGCACATTGATGCAACAAGATAAGTTCGATCAAAATCATGATTGGATAATGTTGTCGACAAGACCAAATTTGAGGATGAGATGATTGAAGAATGTAGAAGAATGACTCGATGTTCGCAAATGATAAAGACCAAGTGCGTGACATAGGAGAAATGTTAATGCGATGCAAAAACCTAAAATGAGGCAATGCGCAATTGTTAAAGTATGACTTCGCAAGCGTTGACCATTTTTGGGTGTCTACACTTTGGATTCTCAGTTTGACCAAAAGTCTGACTGGGCGCAAATGGAGTGCTCATGAAAAAGGCTACTTTAACTGATGCAGCAACAAAAGTACGGATAACTGAAAAAGATGGCCTAAGAAACCCTTTTGAAAACCGATCAAATAGATTGGTAGGAGCTTGAAATTTGAAACATAGCTTGTCATTTGTATCAACAATAGCCCAGAATAAACATTTTGGCATGACATTCACTGGGGAAACTTTTACACTTATGCAAAACAGGGCCTCGACTAGGTGCTGATATAGGGACTTGTCAAACCACACAAACTGCGAACAGATTGAGCTTTGAAAACTGAGAAAATAGATTCACAAAGACTTGAAACTTTGCATGTTGACTCAAATTTATGCATATAATTGAATCTATTTTTAAATCCTTTATGATGATCAACAGGGCAAAAGATATAAACACTCAAAGTAGGCTACTCAATAAAATCTGCAATTGCACCCAAAATGCACTTTCAACTCACCCCTCGAAATGGGTAGCTTGTAAACTTATCCAAACTGAATTCTAAAAGTTTCTCATCACTTCATTAGCCAAATGAAATGTGTAGGACACATCTCCCAAGTATTACCCTCTGAAAAACAATTTGCTCCATTTTGCCCTCTCTCTAACTAGGTCATTCAGACTGACACATTTGGAAAAGCAGAGCAAAATTTTGAAATAGGCCTCTAAACTTGACTCAATTTTAATGAGTCCCAACATGATCCATCACATATATATTTTAAAAATTGTCACATAAATAGTCACTCTCCCTATCTCCATCTCCATATTAAAAGGTGCATCATGAATTAATTATGTAATGGCATTAGAATTCAAAACATAATGAATTAATTATGTAAAAAAAATTCTATCAAGAAGTCAATACTAAATAGATAATATACTAATTGCATACCTCATACATTTCATTCTTCATCATCATGAACATCAAGGTCATCATCGCCAACATCATCATCATCATCATCATCATCATCATCATCATCATCATCATCATCATCATCATCATCATCCTCATCATCATCATCATCATCGTCGTCATCGTCATCATAATCATCATCAACATTTTCGCCATCATCATCACCATCATCGCCATCATCATCACCATCATCACTGTCACCATCACCATCACCATCACCATCACCATCACCATCATCATCATCATCATCATCATCATCATCATCATCATCATCATCATCATCTTCTTCTTCTTCTTCTTCTTCTTCTTCATTGAGAAATTGTCGATCGTGATCATCATCCACTTCATCTTCTACTTCTTCGGTATCCTCTTCTTCGGTATCTTCTTCTTCGATCACATTATACTTTATCCGCCTTCCTCTTGGATCATGTCTAATAGCAAATGACCAACCCGGTTTATGTGGAACCTCTAAGTAAAATACTTGCTCACATTGGCTTGGAAGAACATAGGGCTCATCCCCAACTGGTTCAAATGACCTTGTATTTAGCATTATAAAATCATTATCATGTTCAATAATAGTTCTATCAGGATCATTTTTATTCAATCATAGCTTGTACCATTAGACGACGAACAAAACTAATTTGAAGGAATTAAAGTCACACTCAAGTATATCATCCAAAATGCCATAGTATCGATTTTGAGACTATTGAGGATGAATGTCATTTCTCGATGAAATATTGGTCACCTCAAAGACTGCAGTGATGCCAGAATCACAAGTTTTCTTCATGTCATCCAACTTTTTTATGCAAATTTTATGACCATTGCAGCACATAGCATTGCGGTGTTTGACCTTCGATATGTAAAACATGTAAAATTTATTGCAGTGTGAGTTGATAAACATATGGCTGATTAATAAATTTATACGTACCTGTTTATCTCTTAAACCATATGCTAAATCAATTTCCCTTTGCATAACATTGGAACCTTCATTACGATCTGCTCCTTTAACCAATGAAGCCACACCTTCCCATGTTAAAGTGTGTCCAGAATGTTGACAACATTCAATTCATACCGTCATCCAATCAAGATTGTTTGCAATATACAAATATAGTGCATCCCACTCTCGACCAACTATACAAAAAATAAATAGACGTCTTACAATCGATTTATTTTAAAGATTAAGAATTAATTAACTACAATAACATCTTATAATTACCTCTCACTTTCCTTAATCTACCTTTCCCCGTCAAGTACTCCCCTTAGAATTTGTTAATGGTGTTGGGATCCCAAATGTGATCCACGTGGATCTTTGCTGCAAACTTAGGAAGATATTCAGAAATGTACACCATAGTCTGGTATACCATATATCCCTCCACCATAGCACCCTCAGGATGTGCTCTTTATTGAACCAAAGCCTCTCAACCATCCACATTGACCTAGTGTGTAGAGGTCCACACAATTCAATCTCCTCAACTTGGTGTATGAGGTAGTGTTCTTTTGCATTGAAAAAAGCTAGAGGTAGACACTTTTGCATTTCACATATTAAATGTGGAATTTTTCTCTTCCAATATTTTATATCATCCTTATGGATTTCTTTACATGACAACCACCTACAAGGTATTCAAGATGCAAAAAAATATATTACATAACAAGTAAAACAAATCACAAATATAATATCTATACAACGAACTAAACAAATATCACTACTTACCTCATGTATTTTCCAAGATCATATATGACTTGCTTGACATTATTGTCGAATTCGTCTAGGAGAGATAGAGGTAGAACATACTGCAACAATTATAAAATTAATCTTTTCATTTTTTCTTAACATAATGAAAAGTACACATACGTGCAGTACTTAAATACATACTAAAAGCACAAGAACATGAATTACCTTAATGAACATATGCCAATCATGTGTTTTCATCCCTAGCCCAAATTCACTTTCCTTTGATATGAGATTGTTTATGTTCGCAGCAAATCCTGTGGGAAATCAAATTTTTCATATGACTTCTTTTATAGCATTGCTTTGCTGGTCCGTTAATAACCAAGCAAGCTCACTTATATTAATCCAGTCTCCATGGTTATTTGATTGAATGACATTTATCATTGCATGATTGGAATGCTAAATGTCACTACATATTTTGACAATTTTTTCTTTGTCATGCCTTCCATCCAATATTTTCCATACTGTCTCTGTTATATTCTTTCCAATATGCATACTATCAAATAAATGAACAATTTGTAACTGCTCGTAGTAGGGCAACCTACTAAATTATTGGGGATAACTTTTTATTCCCTTAGGAAGGTGGTCATTTATGCCTTCACGACCTTCATGATCATCAATCACATCATCAATAAACAAAACAAAATAGAAAAGATGTTTTGTGACAAACCAATAGATGGAATGGCATTACCTTGATGATTAATTCTATTATATTCCAACTTCCACAGGTGAGGTGTCATTCTTCATGGCTTTGATGTATTCTCTTCTTTCCCATTGAAAAGATGTTTTTCAGTATTTTGATACTTATGATTTTTGTGGAGAAAGTGCCTATACTCATCAAACACCTGCTTTCCTAAACTTTTTGAATGATGAGATTTCATCTTTGGACCACAAACAAGACATGCAAATTTTCCCTTTGTTTGAAGACCTACAAGATAATGTATAATTGGATTAATTATGATAATTTTTTGAATTATAATGTTCATGCACAACTTAAACACTATAACATACCACAAAAATGTGTTAGCCCCGGGGCATTATGTATTGTCCATAGAAGCATCGCATGGAATTGAAATTGTCTTTGTCCTATTGGTCTAGAGACATCATACATAGTGACACCATTTCATAACTCCAGTAACTCACTGATAAGAGGCTCGATATATACATTCATATCTTTAACTTGGTATTTACCTAATCAAATGAACAAAAACATTACATAATTATTATGACCATTTTACTACAATATTTATAATTAAATTTAGATGACTATATTTAAATGATAAAATACCTGGAACAATCATTGACAACATTATGTGCTCCCTCTTTATTGACATCCATGGAGAAATGTTATTGTTGATAACAAAAATAGGCCACACTGAGTAAATAGATCTCATCTCTCCAAATGGATTGACATCGTCCATTGCCAATGAAAGCCTGAGATTGTGAGGTTCTTCTTTAAAGTGTGGCCACTTTTCCTCTATGTCCATAAATGTTGAACCATCCACAAGCTTTCAAATAATGTCATCTCGACTTCTATTGCATGCATGGTAATCCATAAATTGTGCCAAGCTAGTGCACTTGAATAATCGTTGCATACATGGAATAATGGGAATATAGTGAAGAACCTTGTGAGGAACCCTTTTTGTTATTTGATCTGTTCGATATCTACTGATATGACATTCAGGGAATTCAGTTTGAAATTCATGTTGTTTGTGATATATAATATGATCATTGGGACAAGTATCTATTTCTTAATACTCCATTCCAATATATTTCATAATGGCAGATAATTCTCAGTATGAACGAGGTAGAATATTTGATGGTGGTAACAAAAACTCACCTATCAATCTACAGCAAAAAAATAAAATTTGTTATAATAAAGAATATTAATGGTACATCATGATTCATAGTTTATTATGACATATATGACATACCTTAACATATGTGACATTGTTATGTTGGATAAACCATTCATAACCTTCAAGTTCACAAACAACAATACAACAGAGAGAAGAGTTGCCTGCGAGCCTTCATAAAGGGCCTTAGATGCCTTCTCAAGTAGAGGGACATCATGAACAACATCAAGGTCATTTTCATCATCATGATTATCTTCGTGAGTACTAAATGAGTCATGGATCAATGTATGTGTACCAACATCTTCAATTGTGTTTTCTGGCTCATGATCGTCATCTTCCATGGGATCATTATCTTCAGCTTCAATATTCACACCTCCATGTTCATCCACTTCAAAAACCATATTCTCAGGGTTGTGTTGATCCATACCATGTGCTCTGGGGTGCTCAAACTATATAAAATTGATAAACATAAATAAATTGTGATCATGATCTCATCATCATGTGATTTATTATGTATATAAATTGTCAAAATGATATAATGAAAAAATTACCAATGGATGATGATCATGTCCACCTTCAATGTGACCATGCAGCCTACAATGTTTCTTCACTTTTTTTATTAGAAGTCTTCTAGTCTTTAACCCCTTACAAATTTTGCACGGACAATAGCATTTTCCATCACCTTTACTTTTCAAGTTAGACCACAATCTAGCAATTGTCTCCTTATTTTGTTGTTCGTTGATATTGTCTGACATGGTCTTTCTTCACAGGCAAGAAAATAGAAATTATCATCATTGAACAAAGCATCTTATTGAATTTAGATTTCTAGTTTGCTTATGGTACATCACACAACATGGAAAACAAGAAATACTCAATAAATAACAAGATTCATTGATCTAGTATTATCACAATCTGCACTTGGCCTTCAATATTTTCTCCTCCTAACACTATTTATCCATTACCTATCAAGTACAAAACTCTAAAAACTGTGGCTATTAAAATACATAAGACAACATTGTAGCATCTTATAATCATCTATTATAAAACCAAAGCAATTGGGAGTGATTATTTTGTTTGTCACAGTCCAGGAAAACGATGTCTACTAGAGCCTTGAATAACTGACTAGAAAGATTTTTAATTCCTTTTCTTTTTCCTTCTGATTTTTTCACTGTCACTTCCATCCTCCGAGTCAGATGCCCTCACCCTTTTCTTTCTTCTTGTTTTTTCATACTCATTGTCATGCTTTGAATTATTTTTCTTTCTTGGTGACTCCTTACTACTCTCACTGTCAGTTTCACTCTCAGAATCTGAGTCTGATATATCAAAATTTGATGAACCTGATGAACTAGAAGAAACATCATTAGAGGTAGATTCATCTGGCCCAGGAATAGACTTTTTCTACTATATTACAAGCCTTGGCATATTCTTCAAATACTCACATAAACTCTTAGTGATACCACCAAGACCAATAGAAGTAAAGAAATTGATAGCAAGCTGTGAATTTTTGGGAGTGTCCTTTGGAGAAATTGAATCAAAAGACTCCTGCATTGTTGGATCATTCAACCTTTCATTAATCAACAATATACCAAGCTACTCTGCCAGCTCCTGCAAGAGAATCTTTATAAAAATACGGGAAGAGGAAGTATTATCTTCCTCTGTCAGTCGTATATAAGCAAGACAATGCCATGGAAGAGCATCTGTGCCAAGTAAGTGGGCCAAAAAATTTACAACATTACACAGTTTATTTGTTTCCAGTCGATGTATCATAGAATACTGTTGTACAAAACACTTATCAAAAAATTCCTCATAAATTTTATTGATCATACAAAATATTTGCCCAAGAAGACCATAATAATGAAGGTATGTTCTCTCTTGACCAGGTTCAAGCTTGATCTTCAATAGCTTATGACCAGCTTCCTCAAAATCAACACTTGACATGATTGTCAAATAAATGGTACGTCTTAAATTGACCAAGTTTGTCTCTGTCTCATCCTATATTCTCAGTGCTTCCTCACCTTCCTCTTCATCATCATCTAAATCATCACCTGAATCATTCCCCCCTTCTGCTTCATCTAAAGAAGCATCTCCAAGGATATCTTTCTTTAATTTTTCATAGGTTGCCTCATGCTCTAAGAAATCAAGATCTGGCTTGAAAACATCCAAACCAGCTTCTTGATCAAGTTCATCTTCTAGGAAAACTTCATGTGTTAACTGATCTAGACGCACAAATGGATGACCCTCGAACTTAGCTTTGAGAATTGCAAAAAGGCCTTCAATTAAAAATTGTACTCGTTTGTCAATTTCCCCCTCATGGAGAATACCTCTAAATCTTTCAAAAATCCCATAGGGACCTTTGGGTGAAAGGTCTTGCAACAAAGAACCACATTCTTTCACGAACCCAACAACAACCTCTACACTATCATTTGTGGGGTTCTCTAGTAAAAGGGTGAGAAGTTCCAAGGCAATGATCTCATGTGCAACTTGTTGATTCACTAAATGCACTATGAATTTGGTTGTTGCTATCAACATGTGCTTGTCATTGCATTTATATGCCCTCTTAAGCTGCAAAATAATTCTTCGCAAAAGCAGATTGCCAACTTTAGGAAATTTTGTATTTACCACAACAGCCAATGCAGAAAAAACATTTGTAAATCCAAGGGACGCCATTTGGGATTTCATACAAGACCTACAAAATAGACCCCTCCTGCAGATGAGATTCTCTGCAAAAAACTTTGGAAGGATTTTCTTGATGTTAGATGCATTTACCTTGTTTACTAACCCATTGATACTCTTCTAAAGGGCATCCCATGTCATGTGCTGGTATTCCACACTGCTCTTGTCTTCCACATCTTTCATCATTTGAGCCAGCTTAAATGGGGGAATGTAAACACCCCCACTTCTTCCAACACCCTTCTCAGCTCCTCTTACAACACCTTCGCCATTCCCATTCTGATATGGAGCAGACACAACACTAGAATTTTTCACTTCCACTACCTCTGTGTCCCTCTTGTTTCCAGAATCTCCTTTACCACTTAATTCATGCTTATTTATATACATAAACCCATCAAGAAGCATGATTTTTTGCATATAAGATCACCTAAATATTTTACAGTTATTTTTCATCAAGATTCCCTCAGGAGCTAGCAGATCTTGCTTCCATACTTTAATTATGTTTTCTCAAAGGACAATTCTAAAAACCCATGCATTGCAAACAACTTTTTACACCTTTGTTGGTTGTGGTGGTGTCACAGAGAGTTTACAACAATAAATGAAGAACATTCCAATGCTTTTAATGCAGCAGTAGAAGTCTGTCTCTTATTCAATATCTCTAGTGAAACCCCCATGATCTTTTGTTGGAGTAGAATTTGTTATATTCTAGAAAGGGTCTTGTCCTTTGTTGATGGGATATTCATCTACCTCAAGAAATAACTGTTCTTTTCTCCAACAAGAAGTGGAACTAAATGAAGATCTAGCACCATGAAATGAATCCTCAAAAGGATTACTATAGTTAGTTTTTGTAGATAATGATCTAGGTAAAATACTAATGTGGCTTTAGGAAACATTATGTACTAGCTTAGCATACTCTAACAACTTTGGTACAACATGCTACATCCAATTAAGTCTCCATCAGTATCTCTATTGTGTTTATGGATTGGGATTCAATGTACTCTATTTATACACAATATTTAACTTTCAACTGAGGAGGTTTGTATGTACTTACTTGTCTTTCGATTGTATCCCTATTTCAAGAATGTCTTCTATCAACAAATCATTTGTTGTAAGTTGTACAAGTGGAATCTTGAACATGCCTTCCATGCTAGCCTTGTTGATACGTTCAACACCATCTTGTGAAACAAATCTTTAGAACTCCACTATTTCATTGAAGAGTGAGTAGTAGGGACAATCTAGGACACTTATAGAGGTTTTGCAAGAGAGATAAATAGACCTAAATATTATGGCTTAATAATGATCAATAGGTAAACAGATAAGAAACTCTCAATATCAAAATGACTTTCTCAATTGTCTTTACTAGAAATGGATAGATCTACTAATAATGGCTTTATGACTATATGTCAACATTAGACTCAATCCAAGAAGAGCTAGAACTAATATGTGATATCTAGATTTATGATCTCTATAATATAACAATCCCATAATTATGTTTCCATGCATCTATACCACAACACAAACATCATGCTAGTGTTCAGCCATAGCAATTGATATCCTAATTATAGAATGTGAAATATGTACATAAGTGTGAATAAAGACTAAGAAAAACAAAGAAAGATGCTTATTGCAAACATAAATGACTAATGGACAAGAATTGAATTCATTGTAGATAGTTTTGAATGTCAAATTCACTTATTTATGTGCATTTAGTAACTCATGTACTTGTGGACAACCATTTATCTCTTTCATAAATTAAACACTTATTAATAACATTAAATGGCTGAGTAATTATGTTTTAGTTGAAATTGAAAAATAAAATATTTTATTTCAGGACAGCTCACACTATTCCCTATCATATTTTAGACTCTCGGTTTTGTTAGTAGTGGTTTGATGTCTTTGGAGCTGATCATTGAATTTCTTTAGTTACGTTTGGCAGTGTACTCCTAGCCTGTGCCAAAATGGGAGCTTTGGAATAGGGTATGGACATCCATCAAAGCATAAAAGATAGAGGAATTTTGTCAAATGTAATTGCAACTGCTTTGTTAGCATGTATGCAAAATGTGGAAGCATAGACAAGGCACGAGAACTATTTGATGGATTGCCTCAAAGAAATGTGGTTTCTTGGACTGCAATGATTGTCGGATATGCACAAAATGGATTTGTTGAGAAGGCTTTAGAAAATTTCAAGCAAATGCAATCAGCAGGTGTAAAGCCAAATTCCATGACCATTGCTACTATCCTCCCTGCCTGTGCCAAAATGGGAGATTTGTAACATGGTATGGACATTCATCGAAGCATAAAGGATAGAGGAATTTTGTCAGATGTTGTAGTTGCAATTGCCCTGGTAGACATGTATGCAAAATGTGGAAGCATATACAAGGCACGTGAACTATTTGATAGAATGCCTAAAAGAAATGTTGTCTCATGGACTACAATGATTGTTGGATATGCACAAAATAGATTTGTCGAAAAGGCTTTAGATACTTTCAAGCAAATGAAATTGGAAGGCATAAAGCCAAATTCCACAACCTTTTCCAGCATCCTCCCTTCCTATACAAAAATGATAGCTTTGGAATAGGGTATGGACATCCATCAAAGCATAATGGATAGAGGAAATTTGTTAGGTGTTGTACTTGCAAATGCCCTACTTGACATGAATGCAAAACATGGAAACATGGACAAGGCTCGTGAATTGTCAGATACAATGCCACAAAGAGATGTGATCTCATGTGAACAATCAAGACGCACATATACAGGAGGAAGGGATTGCTGCTACAAAATTGAATGCTCACTCCTCAATCACAGTTCTATGGTTTTACGAGATTAAACTATGGCAATTAACCACCACATGTATATTTTTTGCAACATGAAATTAAAAACTAGGGCAATTTGAATCTACCTCCTACGATTGCAAGCAATACCACAAATGCCTTCGATGTGGGTTTGATGTTCTTGGGGGTTGAAGTCGCCATAGATGCCTACGCAGGATTGCAATGCACAAATGAATTCCCCTCTTCTTTTTTTTTAAGTAATGGTCGTTGTTGTTGGAATTACGATGAACTCGAGCACTTTTTTGAAAAAAAGAAAATTCTCATCGCTAATTCCTTCTTCGTCGAAATCAAATGGGAAATTGTTGTCGGAATTACGATGAATGCAAGCATTTTTTCAAAAAAAAATCAAATTTGGCCACAATATACCTTCTTCATCGAAAACCTCAGTCAGAAATCTAGTCCAAATGTATTAGTGCATGGAGAGCTTATCTAGTTGGATAGACCATATAAGATCACCAAGGAAGCCATTAGGGAACTCACCGGTTTGCCATAGGTTGGGCAACGTCCAGACAAGAAGGTTTCTAATGATTATGTCAATAAAATAACCAACACAACATCAGACGGGCGATCCATGAGAATAATAACTATTATCGATACAAACATCAAATTTGGTAGCATGGTCATCGGTTATAAGGTAACTCAGTCAAACTGACTAAATTCTATTTCTAACTCCTGTATTTTCGTAGCTTATAAGATGATGAGAGAAAATGAGAAATTGGATCTATGTGGTTGGATGTTAGATGAATTATTAATAAACCTAGGAAAGATTAAAGGAGAAAAGAAAGAAACTTTCTGGTATGAAAACTTAATTGTTTGTTTAATACTATTTTTCATCAATGAGACTCTCAGTTTTTGGAAGAGATAGTGGGTATTTGACATCTCGATAGGGAGGTAACTAAAATAGTCAATTGCTTCATTGGGCAGTCAAAGAGATGATAAAGTATGGGGATATTTTAAGGCATTCTTGAAATCTATGAAATCTAGAGAAATAATCAACTGACATATGCTTCATGGTAAAGAAGGATGAAACAATAATGGAAGCGATTAAGCCCTGAAATATTTGGATTGAGGAAATAAGATATGAAGTTGATGGACAGATTTTAGATGCCTATGCAAAAATGTTGATTGATACGCCTATTCATGAGGTTGAGAAGCCCTGTGGTACTGCTAAGAAAAAGACACAAGAGGTTGAAACAGAGTTCAACTCGAAGAAAAGAGAGAAGCAGGAAGTAAAGGAAAGTAAGTTTGTTGAGAAGGTTTCATAGGACATTAAAGCATTGATTGATGTTGTCCTGGAGAAAGGTAGGGAAAGGAAAGAACTAGAAGTGTTCATTGAGCCTATTGTTGTAGAGTCTGACTCTAAGGATGACACACCCCTGGCATTCAAGAGGGTTATAAGGAAGAAAACAAAGGAAACCAAGGTAGAGGCTAAAAATAAACTGGTCAGGAAAGTTACATTCAAGTTACTGACACATAATCAAGCACCAAAAGTAACAACGTCAACTCCGTTCGGTACTAGAAGAAGGATGAAGAAGGCTAACATTGATCAGGCAATTCAATCTAGTAATGTAACTATCATTCCACCAAAAACTTGTGCAAAATTAGTTGATGAGATTACTAAGCATGGCATGTTAAATAATGTACAATTTTATTATGAAAAGTTACAGAATGATGAACAAAGGGAAGTAGACAAAGCAGTTTTGCTATATTTGGATATTTATAAGAAAGCCTTAATAGAGATTGAAAACCAAATATCAAAGAATTATATGATATGTTAGATGCTAGGAGGCTATCAGAAATGCAAGAAGACAAGCACATAAAAATTCAAGAGTTGTTATCTATTTGTGTTTCTATTGCTCCAAAGGAGATGGAAATGACACTTGAGGTTGCAAATAGAAAAGCCTTTAACAACAAACATAGAATAACCTGTCTTATTCTAGGAAGGGTAAATCAGATAGTATAGGAGACCCACAAGGAAAGGGTATTATGGGTACTTCACCCTCAATTTTGAAAAACATTAATATAGTGGAAACTAAGCCCCTGATAGATACAATTGTATAGGAAAATGTTTAGATACCAGAAAATGTAGATAATGTAAAGGTTGATAATGTATAGGATACTAATGTTGAGGACAACAATCCTCCAGATACAGTTGTATAGGATGAGGTTATAGTTCCTAGGGAGGAATCAACAGTTACTGAGACTACACCAAGTGGCGAAGCCACCGGTGCAAGTGAGAAAATTATGAAGGATAAATTATTAGAGGAGAAGAAAGGTGAATCTGGCAGGGAACCAGTAGTGAATCCATCATTATCATCAATTGACACCTCGCATGTTGTAAAGAAAAACTTAACTGAGATGAGTCCTACTGAACTCATGATGATGGTTGCACATAAATTAATGGAGGGATCTTGTTTTGCATAGATTAGTCCCAGATTGTAAATTTGATAGAGAAGCGAGGCCATTCGACAAGCTTAAGATAATTACAGAGCACATTTCAAAGGATTTTCAATCCTTGTAGCAGATTTCAAACTAGAAAGCACTGGAGAGGTTCACTCAGGCTAAAAGAGCTACATTTGATCAGATGATTGAGTCTGAGAGAAAGGAAATTGATGAGAAATTGAAATTAACATATAATTCTTTGAAGCAGTGTACAAATATTTACAGAGTATGTTGTAGCATAGATGCTCTTACATTTAATCTGGATAAGAAGATTAAGGAATTAGAGAAGAAAATTGCAATTATAGCTAATTCGTTTGATGGATTAAATTCATTGACTACATCCATTTATGATCAAATTTTGATTTTGGAAGCTCAAATTTCTTCTCTTGAGAAAGAAAAAAAAAATCATAAGGAGTGCTAGAAGTCTAAGAGGTTCTGTGAGTCCCTAATTGGATTCACTCAGTGTACATAAGAAGGAATGTATAGATATGATTGGAAAGCCCACACCAACAGAGATAAATGAGAAATAGTCCTTTGCCCATATGCTAAATGGACTTGTATCTATTTCTGACACTTTCAAATCTTGTTTGGATACTTATCTTGAGCTTTTGCAGAAGGCATACCAAGATATTTTCAAGTATATTAAGCTCTGGTAAGATATTTTTGTTGGCATATGATGAACTCGTATGATGATAATGTATGTTGTCATTGATGTCAATAAGTGTAGGTGAGCCAGTATGAATATTGGAAGAAGTTGTTATTCATATTCAAGTAGGAGAACTAGTATAAAGGGATGAAGTGGACCGGTGCCAGGGTTTCACTAAGTGTGACTACCGATTGGTAGTCTCAGCTCTAGGGTTTCCTATTTGCCAATCTATCTTATACGATGCAAACGGTGATATTATGTGATGCGTTAGCTAAGAGATAAGGATGAGATCAAGATGCCATGTCAGTTTTGTGCACATGAAGGATTTTCTTGAGGATCTTGCATGTGAAGATCGATTGCATTAAATGTCTACCTCAGGAATGTACATTCCTTCTTAGCGGTATCTAAACAAAGCATGATGGGTTACTGATTTCCATATGTGGTGAAGAATGGATGATGCAAAATGACTTGTGATCTAATTGAGATTGTTTTATTCTATGCAAAGTGTTTGAACACTCAGGGTTGGACTGCTTGTAATTGTAAACCTAAAATGTTTAGGGTTTAGGGTTTATGCTACCGACCTAATTATTGTCTGTAAGGTCGATGATGTTTTTTATTGTTTGTGTTGGCAAATGTTTTGTTTGTATCCGAGTGATGAGATACTTGCCAAACCAATGACTGGAAAACTGCAGAGTGTGATTGTAGAGTAGAGGAGCTGAAAAGGATTTGCCTTAGCATGTAGTGTTGTTATCAGATTAGAGCTTTACTTGTTGTCTTCTAACCATTTCAACAGTAGGAAAATCCCTTTACTGGGTAGCTTTAATAGGGTTATTGCAAATCCTCTAACCAGGTGACTTAAGATCATTGAGTTCTTCAAATCCTCTAGCGAAGTAACCTTTCATAGGGTTTCAACCTTTAACAAGGTATACATCCATCCCTTAACCAGGTGATCTTTAATAGAATCGGTTCCTAATAGAACCTTATTGTAAATTCTTTAACTAGACTAGGCTCCTAACAGAGTGAGCTTCAAAAGAGTTCAAAAACAAGCTTGTGGGTATTCATCCCCACCGTGGTTTTTCCCATTTGGGTTTCCATGTCATGAGTTGTGCATTTTTCATGTGATGATTAAGCAGTCTTTGTTTAGGTGAATATGCATGCAAAGCTAATGGTTATGGTATTACTGATACAACACATGCATGAGTATATTGCCATGGTTAACTTTAGTGATGAAGACAACCGGTTATCATTGTCTTAACTTGATAAGTTGTTGAGAAGTTTGTTTTATGTACTGATTCACTCACCCCCTCTCAGTACCGATTAGGGTATTTGTTTTTTCATCATTATTCATCAATTGGTATCAAAGTGACTCCAGGTCCTCAGTGATATAAGCTTAACTGCTTGAGGTAAAAGATCCTACTTTAACAATCAAGAGGGAAGGTCCTAAGTTCAATAGAGATAACTTCAAAATATGGAAGGACAAAATGAATATTTATATCAATAGTTTGGGTGCTCAACACTGGAGCTATGTTGAGAATATCTATGTTATCCCCACTAGCACTCTAACCGGTGATCAGAAAAGAGAGATTCAAGAAAATGGGCAAGTCATGGAAGCCCTTATTAGCAACCTATATGATATTGAGTTCATTGATGTACAAGTAAGGACAATCCTAAGGATGTATGGGACACTCTAGAAACCATTTATGGTGGTGATGAGCATGTCAAGCAAGCTAAGGAAGAGAGCCTTAGAGAAAAAATTGAAGACATGAGGATGGTTGAAGGAGAGACCATTCAAAATATGGCATAAGGATCAAGGCTGTGGTTGGAGATATCAAGAGTATTGGTGGAACAATTGATGATGCCACCGTCATTAGTAATTTTTTGAGATCATTCTTACCAGTCTATGGAATCAGAGTTTCTACTATTCAGGAGCTAAGGTCTATCAACAAAACCAAGGTATCCTTAGACTCTATCACTGCAAAGTTGACTGCATATGAGTTGATTAGATATGATGGAAGTGTTTAGAAGATTGAGTCAGCCTTTAGAGCATTTGTTGTACCAACCATAAAAGGATAAGAAGTAAGTACCAGTTATGAATCCAAGCAATGTAGAGATTCTGATGGAGTGTGAAACTCTTCTTGCCAAGAGACTTCCAAAAGGCACCAGAAAATACAGAGGTAAGCTTCCTTTAAAATGTTTTTCCTGCAATAAGATAGGACATATAGTTATTAACTATCCTAACAATGACAATAAGGATAAACTAGAGAGGTTTAGAAAGTATAAAGGAGGAGGTAGGAGAAATTGTCTTGTTGCAATGGATAAATGTGTTATTGATGAAGAGAATGAGGACATAGTGTTTGTAGCTGTAAAGGAAGAAGTGTCTGAAAAGAAAGCCCTTGTCTCTCTGGTTGACAACTCTAATGAGTGGATTATTGATAGTGGGTGTTCTCACCACATGACTGGTGACCAGAGAAAGTTTATGTCTCTAGAAGAATATAATGGAGGTATTGTCTGGTTTGGCAATGATGCACCATGCTTGGTGAAAGGTAAAGGATCCATCTCACTGAATGAAAAGAGCAGTGTGGATGATGTCTACTGGGTAGAAGGTCTTAAGCCTAACCTTTTGAGTGTTTCTTAGGTAAATGACAAAAGACTCATTCTGGAGTTCAAAGGTGGAGTTTGTAGTATAATTGGAAAGAGTCGTGAACTTATTACTACTAGTAATGAGACCAGAGGTAACTTGTTTCAATTGAATGCCAAGATTAGTCAGTGTTTGATGGCGAAGTTTGATCACAGTTAGATATGGCATAGGAGACTTTGTCATATAAAATTTGACAATATTGTAAAAGCCAGTAAGATGAAGGCTGTAAGAGGATTGCCTTTGCTAAACAAACCAAAGAATTATTTATGTAGAGAATGCCAACTTGGGAAGAAGTCTTCCTCAACTTACAAAGGTAAGTCTTTTTCAACTGAGAACTTATTTGATCTTGTGCACACTGATCTATGTGGTCCAATGAAAACTGTAAGTATCTAGGGAGATAGGTATTTCATGATTCTTACTGATGAATTCTCAAGAATTATGTGGGCCACATTCTTGAAAGACAAGTTTGAGGAATTTGGAAAGTTCAAAGCCTTAAGAGCATTGGTAGAGAAGGATAGTGGTCAAAGGATAAAATTCCTAAGAACTGGTCAAGGAGGTGAATTCACTTCTGATGAATTCAACAATTACTGTGAAGAGAATGGTATCAAGAGGCAATTGTCTACCCCAAAAACACCACAACAGAATGGCATAGTAAAAAGTAATAACAGGACTATAGTTGAAGTGACCAGAACAATGCTCATCCAAGAAAAGGTTGCTCACACTTTTTGGATAGAAGTGGTGAGCACTGTAGTCTATAATATGAACTGGGTACACATCAAGAAAAGTAAAGATAAACCCCTCATGAGTACTAGATTGGGAAGACTCCCACTATGAGTTATTTTAAAGTATTTGGTAGTAAGTGTTATATCAAGAGAGGTGAGCATCTGAGGAAGCTTGATGCTAAATGTGATGAAGGAATATTTCTATGATATTCCACTAAAAGGAAAGCTCTCAAGTGCTACAACAATTGGAATCAAAAAATTGTTGAGAGTATCAATGTCAGGGTCGATGAATCCCCTGAGAAACTTGAGGAAACCAGCAGAGAGCAAGTGGAAGATAAACTAGGTGTAATATTCTAGGAACCAGTTAAGAAAGAAACAAGCAAAGACCTCAGCATTCCTGTACCAGTAGAAGCTGCAGTAGGTGAAGAAGAAGATGGAGAAGAAGATGGAGAAGAAGAAGAACAGGAAAAGCAAGCAGAGCCAACTAGAGTCATTCCTAGATATGTGAAACTACATCATGATTTGAAGCAGATCATAGGAGATAAAGATGCAGGGATACTCACAAGAAGAAAGGTGAAAGAAAACTCTTGCATGATTTCTAAATTATAACCTAAGACCACTAGAGAGGTACTTATAGATGAAGACTGGATTAAGACAATGGAAGAGGAGCTGGACCAGATAGAAAAGAATGCAACATGGTATTTGGTACCTAGACTAGAACACAAGAACATCATAGGTGCCAAATGGGTCTTCACGAATAAGCTGCATGAAGAAGGCACAATTGTAAGGAACAAGGCAAGACTTGTATGCAAGAGATATGCTCAGGAAGATGGAGAAGACTATGGAGAAACCTTTTCCCAATTTGATAGGCTCGAAGGTGTTTGAATGCTACTTGCATTTGCAACATTTAAGGGATTCAAGGTATACTAGATGGATCTGAAGTCTGCATTCTTGAATGGGATCCTAGAAGAGGAAGTTTATATTGAGAAACCAGATAGGTTTTCCTTATCAGAAGATGGTAACATGGTGTGTAGATTACACAAGGCCCTGTATGGATTGAAACAAGCACCAAGGGCATGGTATGAACGGTTACACTCTCATCTTGTGAAGATAGGATTTCAGAGAACAGGTGAGGACAACAACATCTACCTGAAATCTAAAGGTGATCAGATTCTGATCTGTGGTGTGTTTGTAGATGACATAATCTTTGGAGGAGATGATGAAATGAAGAAAGAGTTTAAGATGTCTCTGATTGGAGAGATATAGTTCTTCATTGGTCTACAGATTCAATAGATGAAAGAGGGTATCTTTATTACCCCATCCGAGTGTGTCAAAGAGGTATTGAAGACCTTTGGCATGGAGGCGAGCAAACTGGTTGGTACACAGATGGTGACCGGCTACAAATTGACTAAGGAAGATGATTTAGCATTGGTGAATGAGAAGGTGTACTGGTCAATTATCGGTAAGCTGCACTATGTGGTACATAGCAGACCAGATATTGCTCATGCAGTGGACATTGTGGCCCATTTTCAAAAAATCCAAGAGAATCCCAGTTGGTAGCAGTCAAGAGGATTCTTAGATACTTGAAAGGGAGTGTTAATTATGAATTGTGGTATCCATACAATGGTGATTTTAATTTCAAAGTATTTACCAATGCAAATTTGGCAGGTAATGTGGATGACCGTAAGAGCATAAACGGTGGAGCATTCTTTCTTGGTAGAAAACTTGTCTCATGGACGAGTAAGGAGCAAAGCTGTATTTCCTAGTCTACAACTAATGAGGAGTATGTGGTAGCATTTAGGAACTGCACTCAAGCAATCTGGATGTAACATGTACTGGATGGTTTCAAAGTACCTATATCTGAACCGATGAATATATTTTGTGACAACACAAGTGCAATAAATATTTCCAAGAATCTGGTATTGCATGCTAGAACTAAGCACATTGAGCTCAAGTATCACTTCTTGAGAGAGAAGGTTCAAAACAAAGAGGTTGTATTAGAACATGTTTCCAGTAAGGAGCAGCTAGCAGACATATTCACTAAGCCCTTACTGAAAACTACATTTACCTATTTGAGAGGCGAATTAGGGGTTCTGCCCCTTCATGAAGTAAACTAAAGTTTTGAGCTCCACATCAGTCATGTACTATAGTGTCAAATATTTTAGGATTGATGTGTTGAAGGATGCTACTCCATAGGGGGAGCAGCATAGTGGAGAATGGAAGCTTGTGCCTCCACTTTGGCATTGTTGTCAAAGGGAGAGATGATATCTGAAGTGATGAAGATATATGATATGGGAGAAGATATATGTTATAGTTGCACTAGTCTATGTTGTTTATAGTTGCAATGCTACACTGAGTATTGCCATCAATGCCAAAGGGGGAGATTGTTGGCATATGGTGAACTGGTATGATGATAATGTATGTTGTCATTGATGTCAATAAGTGTAGGTGAACTGGTATGAAAATTGGAAGAAGTTGTTATTGATTTTCAAGTAGGAGAACTGGTATGAAGGGATGAAGTGGACCGGTGTCCAGGTTTCACTAAGTGTGACTACCAGTTGGTAGTCTTAGCTCTAGGGTTTTTGGTTTGGCAATATAGCTTGTGTGATGTAATCGGTGACATTTTGTGATGAGTTAGATAAGAGATAAGGATGAGATCGAGATGTCGTGTCATTTTTGTGCATGTGAAGATCGGTTGTATTAAATGTCTACCTTAGGAATGTACATTCTTCTTAGTGGTATGTGAAGAGAGCGTGATGGGTTACTGATTTCCATATGCAATGAAGAATGGATGATGCAGAATGACTTGTGATCTGTTTGAGATTGTTTTATTCTATGCAAAGTGTTTGAATGGTCAGGAATGGACCTCTTGTAATTGTAAACCTAAAATGTTTAGGGTTTAGGGTTTATGCTATCGACCTAATTGTTGTCTATAAGGTTGATGATATTTGTTATTGTTTATGTTGGAAAATGTTGTGTTTGTATCCAAGTGATGAGATACTTCCCAGACCAATGAGTGGAAAACTACAGAGTGTGATTGCAGAGTAGAGGAGTTGAAAAGGATCTGCCTTAACATGCAGTGTTGTTTTTAGATCATAGCTTTACTTGTTGTCTTCTAACCATTATAATAGTAGGAAAATCCCTTTATCGAGTATCTTTACCAGGCTTATTGAAAATCCTCTAACCAAGTGACTCAAAATCATTGAGTTCTTCAAATCCTCTAGCGAGGTAACCTTTAACATGTTTTCAACCTTTAATAGGGTATATAGCCATCCCTTAAGCGAGTGATCTTTAATAGGATCGGTTCCTAACAGAACCTTATTTTAAAATCTTTAACCAAAGTAGGTTCCTAACAGAGCGAGCTTCAAAAGAGTTCTAAAACAAGCTTGTGGGTATTCATCCCCACCATGGTTTTTCCCATTTGGGTTTCCACGTGAAAAATTTGTGTGTCATGAGTTGTGCATTTTTCATGTGATGATTAAGCAATCTTTGTTTAGGTGAATATGCATGCAAAACTAATGGTTATGGTATTACTGATACAACACATGCATGAGCATATTGGTCAAGTAGTTATCAAGTGTTGAATGTTATTTGAAGTATTCAGTTTTACTGGTTTAGCTGTTTGAAGTCTTAGTGTGTTTAACCAGTATTGCCATGGATAAGTTCAGTGATGAAGACAACCGGTTATCATTGTTTTAACTTGATAAGTTGTTGAGAAGTTTTTGTCTGTACTGATTCATCCCCCCCTCTTAGAACCGATTAGGGTATTTGTTGTTCATCATCATTCATCAATTGGTATCAGAGAAACTCCAAGTCCTTGGTGATATAAGCTTAACTGCTTGAGGTAAAATATCTTTCTTTAATGATGAAGAGGGAAGGTCCTAAGTTCAATAGAGATAACTTCAAAATATGGAAGGACAAAATGAAGATTTATATCAAGAGTTTGGGTCCTCAACACTGGATCTATGTTGAGAATGTCTATGTTATCCCCACTGGCACTCTAACCAATGATCAGAAAAGGGAGATTCAAGAAAATGGGCAAGTCATGGAAGCCCTCATTAGCAGCCTATTCGATATTGAGTTCATTGATGTACAAGATAAGGACAATTATAAGGATGTATGGGACACTCTGGAAACCATTTATGGTGGTGATGAGCATGTCAAGCAAGCTAAGGAAGAGAACCTTAGAGGAAAATTTGAAGACATGAGGATTGTTGAAGGAGAGACTATTCAACAATATGGCATAAGGATCAAGAGTAATGTTGGAGATATCAAGAGAACTAGTGGAACAATTGATGATGCCACCATTGTCAGTAAAGTTTTGAGATCATTTTTACCGCTCTATGCAATTAGAGTTGCTGCTATTCAGGAACTAAGGTGTATTGACAAAACCAAGGTATCCTTAGCCTCTATCATTGCAAAGTTGATTGCATATGAGTTGAATAGCTATGATGGCAGTGTTCAAAAGACTAAATCAGCCTTTAGAGCATCTGTTGCACCAACCAAAAAAGGAAAAGAAGAAGTACCAGTTATGAATCCAGGATATGCAGAGATATGGATGATGAAGATATTATGATGGAGTTTGAAGCTCTTCTTTCCAAGAGACTTCCAAAAGGCCACTGGGGAAAAGGTTTCTCCATAGTCTTCATAGGCATATAATGAACCGGTATGATGATAATGTATGTTGTCATTGATATCAATAAGTGTAGGTGAACTGGTATGAAGATTGAAAGAAGTTGTTATTGATGTTCAAGTAGGAGAACCAATATGAAGGGATGGAGTGGACCGATGCCGAGGTTTCACTAAGTGTGACTACTTGTTGGTAGTCTCAGCTGTAGGGTTTCCGGTTTGGCAATCTAGCTTGTGTGATGCAACCAGTAAAATTTTGTGATGAGTTAGCTAAGAGATAAGGATGAGATCGAGATGCCATGTTAGTTTTGTGCACATGAAGGATTTTCTTGAGGATCTTGCATGTGAATATTGATTGCATTAAATGTCTACCTTGGGAATGTACATTCTTCTTAGTGGTATGTAAAGAGAGCATGATGGGTTACTGATTTCCATATGCAGTTAAGAATAGACAATGCAAAATGACTTGTGATTTGTTTGAGATTGTTTTATTCTATGCAAAGTGTTTGAATGGTCAGGATTGGACCACCTATAATTGTAAACCTAAAATGTTTAGGGTTTAGGGTTTGTGCTACTGACCTAATTTTTGTCTATAAGGTCGATGATGTTTGTTATTGTTTGTGTTGGAAAATGTTGTGTTTGTATCCATGTGATGAGATACTTGCCAAACCAGTAGTGGAAAACTGCAGAGTGTGATTGCACAGTAGAGGAGCTTTAAAGGATCTTCCTTAGCATGTAGTGTTGTTATCAGATCCAAGCTTTGCCCATTGTCTTCTAACCATTTCAATAGTAAGAAAATCCCTTTACTGGTTAGCTTTAATAGGCATATTGTAAATCCTCTAACCAGGTGACTCAAGATCATTGAGTTCTTCAAATCCTCTAGCGAGGTAACCTTTAATAGGGTTTCAACCTTTAACAGGGTATATAGCCATCCCTTAATCAGGTGATCTTTAATAGGAACGGTTCCTAACAAAACCTTATTGTAAAATCTTTAACTGGACTAGGCTCCTAATAGAGCTTGCTTCAAAAGAGCTCAAAAACAAGCTTGTGGGTATTCATCCCCACCGTGGTTTTTCCCATTTGGGTTTCCACGTGAAAAATATATGTATCATGAGTTGTGCATTTTTCATGTGATTGTTAAGCAATCTCTATTTAGGTGAATATGCATGCAAAGCTAATGGTTATGGTATTACTAGTACAACACATGCATGAATATATTGGTGAAGTAGTTATCAAGTGTTGAATGTTATTTGAAGTATTCAGTTTTAGCTGTCTGAAGTCTTACTGTGTTTAACCGGTATTGCCATGGTTAAGTTCAGTGATGAAGACAACCTGTTATCATTGTTTTAACTTGATAAGTTGTTGAGAATTTTTGTATGTACTAATTCACCCCCCCCTCTTAGTACTGATTAGGGTATTTTTTGTTCATCATTATTCATCAATTTTTGAGATATTCATTTTATAGTATCTTTCATTCTTTATCCTCATTTTGGATCTTTGGCATCCTTTTTGGATTTTGGTGGCATTGATGTCAAAGGGGGAGTGATATAGATGTGAAAAAGAGGAGAAGGAGTTGTATACATTAGGGGGAGTATGGAGTATTTTGTATTGATGGATATTCAGCTCAAGGGGAACAAGCATGATGAAACCGACAGATAAAACCATGAACATTTTTCACATGAGTGTTGCCATAAATGCCAAAGGGGGAGAATATTGGCAATTGACACTCAATTGGTTAGTTTCACTATGTTTTCATTGATGGAAACATGGTAAGATTTTTCGGCTTCATATTTTGGGTCAGTTGTGTACCAGCAAGCACTTCATCAGTAGACACTTCACCAGCACTGACACCGACACGGACATGATGAAAGGATTTCTTTGGTTACTGATAATGTAGGCTGACATGGTTATTGGTATTGGAGGTCAACATCTATTATATCTGGCATTAGAAATTGTTTTTGATATTCATGTATTTATGTTATCTAGCTGACATGTAATTTGATATTGTAAATATCTTTGTAAGTCGACATAAGGCATGATGAACTATATAGAGTATATAGGTCAGTTGGATTAGATTATTTAGAGACAGATATAGATATGGAGAATATGGAATATGTGGATGTGATATAATGCAAAATATATCAGAGAGATCATGTATATAAGGATATTATTTTAACGGGTTATTTCGGTAAAGGGTAAAGGGTATCTTTGTAGTTCACTCATTTCTCCATATTGTAGTCTAGATTAATATGTAGTCAGTGGGGCTCCTTTTGTGATTGAGCAGTTTTCTCTAGGTTGTAAGCCTTCCTACAAGTGCAGGACCCTTATATTTTGTAATATCTCTTCATATGCCCAGTTAATTGATATTGTGGGTCACAAATCCCATTGTGGTTTTTCCTCTTTGAGGTTTTCCATGTATGATTCTGTGAGTTATGGTATTCATTTATGTGATTGGCTTATTGTTTTCTTTACTTCTTTCAGTTCTATATGTACTGGTATACCGATTGGTGTATGCATGCTTTAATAAGGTTAAAATTGATCATACCTGTAGAACACTGATTCAATCCCCCCTCTCTCAATGTTCTTGGATTCCAATAGACTGGTGAGTATGGTCTCTAGTATCAACTTAAGGGAAATTTCAACTTAAGTGTGTTCACTGATGTAGATTGGGCAGGGAACATTGATGACAGAGAGAGCACTAGTGGAGGTGAATTCTTTCTTGGAGATAGGATTATGTCATGGACAAGTAAGAAATAAAATTGTATCTCTCAATCCACAGCTCAGGTGGAGTGTGTGGTTGATGTAATCAACTGTACACGAGTAGTATGGATTAAGAAGATCTTCAAAGGTATTCAAGAAAAGGTGACTAGACCAATTGTGATTCACTGTGATAATACAAGTGCCATTAACATATCAAAAAGTGGGTAATGCACTCTAAGACCAAGCATATTGCATTAAATATCATTTTCTTAGAGAACAGGTGCAGGAAAAAGAAGTTATACTAGAATATGTGTCAACCAAGGAACGGGTTGTAGACATATTCACCAAGTCTCTACCCAAGGATACTTTTGAGTATCTTAGAGGTAAGCTAGGGGTAATTCCCATGCATACTCTAAGTTGATTGAAGATAAGAACAACATCAATCCAGTACGCTTTTCTTAAAAATTCTATGTATTTGGATTGATGATTATGGACTACTCCTATTAGGGGGAGCAGTCATTGTAGTATGTGCATTAGGTTGTCTAGACTACACCTTTGGCATTGTTGTCAAAGGAGGAGTTAAGTCAGATGGAACATGAAGAGAGATGAAGTCAAATGTGACATGAATTGAAGCTAGGGAAAGGGGGAGTAAGATTCTTACTCAAATACAACATAAGCAAAAATGACTAGTTTCTAAAAGAAAAGTTTGAAGTGTTGCCATCAATGCCAAAGGGGGAGATTGTTGGCATACTTGATGGTGTTGGCATAACTGATGGTGTTGGCACAACTACTTCATCAATTATTATTTTCATTGATGACCAACACTTACTGATGAATAAGGCCAAGCTCATAGGCAAGAAGATGTGGTAAATCTCAATGGTTTACTCATGGTAGTAAATAGTATGGAGTTTTTAGTGCTTCCTAAATATGCATCATTGACACACTTAAGAAGTGTGTTGTTAGAAGTCTAATCGGTTGAAGGGAAAATAGAGTAGTCGATCGGCCAGTCAAGCACCCGATATGTATTGAGATCAGTTTCTTCAAACAGATAGATGAAATGATGATGCGGTCACAAGAGGTGAATCAAATTACAATTTAGTAGTCTTATGCACTACCAGAACACTCTGGATAGATAGGTGATCAGTCTAATTGATGATCAGTGACTAGTGGAAAAAGGTGAAGAGGTACACTAGTGAACCGGTGATACAGGTTAAAGGATGATATCCTTCGAGAATCTTAGAGCAGTGACTGGTAAGCTCGATGCGATGACCAAAGGTGAGTTAGTCATGGTGAGATATCATCAAACAAATGGATAGTGAAGTCTACTATAGTTAACAATTAGTTAAGGTGAAATTTGTGGGGATTTTCTGGTTCGCATTAAAAAGACAGAACACGACCTAGAGGTTGGTGAAATTATGAGTTGTAGAGATAGTTAAGGATGAGTCAATGGTGAGACTGATTGAGAGCATGTAGATAGAGTGTGGGTATATTTGGAAAGTTTTGAATTTCAAATCTACTGAGTTTTGTATAAAGGTTTATGGAAAAAACCAAAAGGTTTGATCGTAAAAATTTCAAAGTGCAATTTTGAGGAGAGGCGATCCAGCAAGATGAGAAGAGAGAAGAACTGCTAAGTGAATTAGCAGAGTGGTAAAGAGAGTGTGTAGAGCTTAGATAGTGTAAAGAGAAGAGAAAGAATTCAAAGCACCAGAAGAGTGCAGAACAAGTGTGATGCAGAGCACTGGTAGAGTGCAGAGCAAGTCTAACTGGGGGTCAAACCGAAGAGCTTAATTTGGATCTAATGAAGCTAAGAGTAGCTATTACAATAGATCATTCTCTCTATTGTTTTCTAATAAATACAATAGTAAAATCCCTTAACCGGGTGACATCTTAAATGATTATCCTAAGTCCTTTAACAAGGCTACCTCTAACAGGGTAAAGGTTCTAGCAGGCCTTAAATAAAATCCCTTAATCGAGTGGCACCTAATAGTGCCTTTATAATCTCCTAATAGGGATGGCTCCTCACTAGGCATACGCCAGAAGAGTGTAGATTTTGTGAGTTTCTACTCACATGTGGTTTTCTCCCATTAAGGTTTCTACGTGATAAATCTTGGTATTCTTGTGTGTTGCATTCTTGTGTGCATGTTAGTTAACAACATTGCATATATTGATAAGTGTTAAGTTTGAATAAGAAGTTTTGATTAAGGTTAAATCTGTAATAAATTGTATAGTATTGATTCACCCCTCCCCTCTCAGCACTAGTTGGAATTAACAAGATAGTGCCACGTCTGTATCCTAATCAAAAGCTTGAATATTAAGCAAATATATATATAAAGAATGAATACTATTCAACCTATTGTCAACTTATTCCTTTAAATGAGGTAACATAGAGTTAACTAATTCTCTTTTCTCGAAGGAAAACTGATCCTTTGATTCCTTTAGTTTATACTCCAATTTTGTGATCTTCTCCAATAGTTGAGCCTTTGTTGGATCATTTGACCTGTTTGGTTCTTCAACAAATGGCTTCGATGAAGAACCGTGAGTTGTTGCATCAACAAGGGTAATAAGAAGAGACTTTGATATTGAAGGTGCTGAAGTAGTTATTGTTAGGATTCCCATAGATACTGAGCGGGGGGGGGGGGGGGGGGGGTGAGTTAGTATCTAACCGATATATTAAATTTCTTAACTTAAAACATGTAGAGCATATTAATAATGTGTATCGGTAAGCAGAAAGTAATGCAATAAATAGAGATAAAAACAACCACATGAAAAACACACCATAACACAAGGATTTAATGAGGAAACCCGGTGTGGGAAAAACCTCGGTGGGATTTGTGACCCACAATATTCACTTACTGGCCAATAAGAGAATATTACTGCTACAAGAGGGGCCTGCACATGCAGGAAGGCCAACTACCTAGAGTTCACTTCTCAAATACAAAATAGGAAGTCTCACTGACTTACAAAATGGATTATATAAATCCAATGTCTTTTACTGCTTCAAAATAGCATCTATAATGCCAGATCCAGTACTGATTTCTGCTCTGCTTTTTACATAAACCCTTAACCTATAATTCGCATAATAGGTCTGCCTTATTTCACCTATTTACATTCCTCTTCCTTACTTACAAATTTTCTACAATGATCTCTCTTATATAAGAGTCATTTTATAACTTGCCAAGTCGGCTTACAATGATTTTACAAATAATAAACAAAATATATTACAAAAAAATCTTGTTGGTCTCTATGCCGGTATGCTACCTTTCACTATTGGTGCTAGTGACCTGAGTGCCAATGTAGAGTCTGATCTTGCTAGTGTCGGTGGAATGCCTTTCTGGTGTCATAGGATTGTAAGGTTGTCATCAATGACAAAACCTTCAATCACCTACAATGTCTCATTGGAGTGTGCATATGCTAACAATCTCCTCCTTTGGCATTGATGGCAACACTCATGAGAAAATTTTCAAAAGTGTATTCAAAACTTGTAATCCAAAATTGTGTACCAAAAATATATGAGCTCCCCCTGAGTAGATAAGTCTTTTGCAGATTATTTTCTCATACTACTACTCCCCCTTTGGCATCAATGACAAAGGTTGTCAAGGTGTCAATAGAGTTGTAGTTTTTTTGTCTCAACCTTGTAACTGGGTGGTTACAATTTGAAGAAGATCCGCCAAAACCAAATTTATGCTTTCCATAATCTTCTTACTATCTTTTATTGCTGCCTCTATTCTTTGAACTGTACCGGTGAGGTGCTGCATATGCTCTGTCGGTATTTTCTGTCCTTGTACTAATGCCTCAGATATTTCCTTTCTCAAGGATGCTAGATACTCCAGTCTTGGACTTAGTCTTAGTCTCAAATTTTTAGCCTTGTTTATTATTCTCTCCTTTTCTTTCTCTAGCTTTAGTAATTCTACCTCAAAACTAGTTATCTTTTGCTCAAAAACTGATAATCTATCAGATGAATTAACAAAATTGTCAGCAAGTTTATTTATTTCTTCTTGTATCTTGCTCATTTTCTTATCTATGTCCACTGTTAAAAAGTTTCTTTTGCAAGTATCTCTATACAAAGTTTAAAATTCCTTCAATATGTTACATAGTTCCAGTAGAAGTGTGTCAAATTCCCTAGGACACTTCTTTATTTGATTCTCAAAGAATTTTTGTTTATCAATTTCCAACCTATCTTTGAATGCCTATTCTTTTATTTGTTCAACTGTCACTGTGTTGTCAGTAATATACTTCAACAAAGTGTCAAGTTGACTCAAAGAATCCTTATTATCTATGTTGCATTTTGGAGCTATCATCTTCAAAATTGGGATTGTGTCTTCTATAGCTTTATAAGCTTATGAACTACAATCAGTTATTTTCTTCAAAGAATGTAAAAGAACTTCAGTTACATTGGTTGATTTATAGCCTACAAAGGAGGAACCAACATTCTGAATTCGATCGGTGGAGGAAGTAACTATGCTTGTAGTGACCTCTGGTAGGTCAGTTTATGTTTCTATTTCTTTAAGCACGGGTTTTTGTTTCTCTCTTGTTTTCGGTGGCACTGTTTCCACATGAACCTATTGCTATTCGGGAGCTTATTGCTCTTCTTGTTTCTCTATCTGTGTCTCTATCTTCCCATCTGCTAGTTTACCTTCAGTGTTATCAGTGTTGTCAGCTACCAGTGGCTCACTAGCCATGTCAATTTTACTAGTTGTGTCCTTGTCTATCACAATGTTGACCTTTTGAGTATCAACATCCACTGTGTATAGTACCTCAGGATTGGGATTAGTATCCTCTTGTGATACATCCATACTTTCATCTACTAGTTGGTCTTCTGTTGTTGTTACCGGTTGAGTAATCAGAGGTGGTGGGGATAAGTTATCTTTTATTTTGATACTAGGATATCCACCAACCTTTCCTTTACCCTTATCTTTGTCCTTTTGATAGACTTTGATAGGCTTGGGGTTCCTGTATTCTTCCTGCTTTTCCTTCTCCACACGGTTTGCCTTTACAATTAGATCATCTATTTCTTTTGGAGAGTTGACTGGGTAGACAACAAGTAATTTTTCAATTTTGATTTTCTTGTCAAGTTCTACAACAGATTGTCTTCTTGCTTCTAGTCTCTTGAATAATTCATCTAGTAGTTCATCTACAACTTGCATCAAAAACTTCTTATAGATATCCAGGTGTAAAATGACACTGTTTTCAACTTGCTCTTTCTCATTTGCTGATAGTGTATCATATAATTTTTCTATGTTATTGAGATTTCCTTTTTCTGTGATTTCATCCAACAGTTTGTCAATTGGAGAAATATCCTGTTGAGTCCTTTTCTTCTTAGGTGTTAGCTATTTCTTTGGGGTTGTCTTCTTTACCAGAGACCTCACTGCCTGTTGTTTTTGTCTAGTTCTTCTAGGCAAGGGTGTGGATACCGATGAAGGTTGTCTTTTCCTTACAACTCTTTTAAATTTAGCTGGCTTGTCACTCTCTGAAAAAGTTGCTACAGGTGACAGGTGAGTTTCTAGTTATTGTTCCTATAACTCATCTTCAATGATACCGGTTTGTTTCAATACATCTTCTTTTATAGCCTTAGCCTGCCTTGAACCTCTTCTCATAGTTGCTTCTACTTTCTTTACTCTCTTCTTAGATTGAATTTGGCTTTCAATGGTCTCAGCACTACCAAATACTTCTTCCTTAGGTTCATTTGGTGCTTCCAGAAGAGCTTTTGTATATGTTTCAATGATGTGGTCATCAGTCTCATAGCCCATTTCAGTAACCCAAATTGTTCTTGGGATAACTGCTTCCATCCAGATCTCATCATTTTTAATCACAAAACATATATCATCCTTGTATTTGTTAACAATTTCCTTTGATAGTCTAATTCTTTTGTTCATTGTAGCCTTTAGTTCTTGAAAATACTCATTGATATTCTTTTCCTTGTTTTCACCCATGTTATTAAATAAGTCTGATAATTGTTTTCCTACCAGTATGTCAAATCCAAGATTCTTGTTGCCTATACCGGGCACCTGTTTGGTTATATAGCATTAAGCATACAAGTAAATTACCAAATCTAAAAGTTCCTTTCTTATCATTCTTATCATTCTTGAACTTTCCTAAAAGTTCCTTTCTTATCATTCTTGATCTTTCCTAAGTTCCTTTCTAGACATTCACATACATCAATTTTCACATTTTCTTTTACCATGTCATGTGCACTTTTTATGCATAAGATGGAAACTGAGTTAAGTCTGTTCGCATGTGTTGCTTTGTATCCTAAAATCATGCTAACAAATCTCACATTTATGTCAGTCACATCATTAACCCTTAGAGACCTTCTGTCAGATGTTGCACCAGTTAAGTTCATTACCAGGTCATTTGAGACCTTCTTTGTTTTGTCTGGTCTACTACTAGTGGAGGGTAACCTTGTTACAACTTTCACCGCTTTGTTGGTAATTTTATGGATTGAATCTAACCAAAAGAATGCACCATGTACTCTGCTCAATACTATCCTAATAACCTCCTTGGGGAAATCCGGAATGCTGAGAATTTCTGTGAATCCTAGGGTTTCAATAATTTGGTGTTCAGGTTTTACTTTACTAGAATCATCACATATAATAGATTTGTACATGTTCTTGATTTCTTCATCTCCTAACTCTTCTATATGGAAATTGATATAGATTCTAGGGTCTTCTGCATAAACAAATCCTTTGGGAATTTGGGAAAAAGCACCTACTTTGTCATCCTTTTTTGCTATCTCTGGAACTAGCTGAAATATAGGCCTAGGGTATTTGATTACCTCGACTATAGTAGGGTTTTCTATGAATTTAGGTACAGAGGAGGATGCCATGATTATAAATACCTTTTTCTGCCTTAGGAAGGATTGATTGTTGAAGTGCTTTGCCTCTTTGCTCGAAATGCCTTAGCTCTAGAGATTTCACGCTCTTCGAATGTTTGAATGATCGGTGAAGTGAAATGGAGCCAAAAAAATTAATTTATAATGTCAATTTGCCAACTACCATATTTAATACTTGCCAGTTAAGTAATCATTTAACATATCTGCTGGTATAGAAGTAGATTCAACTTCTTACCATCAACCAAGGGAATAATAGCATATGTCTCATTGATTGCCAAACCCTCAAGGAAATTTTCTTCAATTTGATGAAGAGACTCTTGTCGGTGGAGTGTTGCTTGGTTCTACCAGTGGAGTAGTATTCCTATCCACATTCAGTTCTGATTTCCTGATCCATTATTTTGAAAATTTTTGCTTAACTTCTTCAACCTTTTCTTTTCCTTTCAAACTAGGACCTTTGTTGTCTGTCGGTGATCCTTTACTTCTATAAAATTTAGCAATATGCCCAATTTTGTTACATGCATAGCAAGTCACATTATTCTTTTGAATAGCTTTCCCATAACCTATCCCAGTTTGTGTTCTGCATTGATTAGATAAGTATCCAAATCTTCCACAAACATAACATCTCACATTGATTCTACAATTCTCAGAGTTATGACCAACTTTGTTACATTTTGAACATTGACCAGTGGGGGTGTTGATATTCTGATAATTTCTAGATCTACATTGATTTTCTCTATGACCATACTTGTTGGGATTAAAGCATTTTCCACTAAATTTATAAGCAGTAGGTTGTTTTACCGGTTTTCTATGATCTTGTGTGTTTGCAGTACCGGAGCATTCACCAACTTCAAAGCCAATTCCACAAGTGTCACCTTTAGGTTTTTGATTCTTCAGCAAGTTACCAAGTTCTTCTGAGCTATTCTTGAATTTCTCTTTATGTTGATTTGAAGTATCTAGTTCTCTTTCTAAGACTTCTTTCTATCTCATCAGTTCATTGGAGTCATTCTGAGTGTGCATCAGATCTATCTTCAACAAATCATTTTCATAACTGAGTCTTGTGTTTTCATTTGCAACATCACTTAGTCTTCTAGTCAAATCTTCTTCATTCTTCTTTCTATCTTCAATGACTTTGCAAGACTGACAGTAAACCGATAAAACAATTTAGCAGATAAACTGGTTAACAAATATGCAAACCAAATAGCTAATAATGCATTCACCCACAGAAGCACAAACACCATAATGCAAGAGATTTTGATGTGGAAACCCAAATGGAAAAAACCATGGTGAGATGGAACTCACAAGTAACTATCTGCAGAATAGGAACCAGACTGGTTAAGGTCTTACAATGTTCTTTACCAGAACAGATCTTGTTAGGAATCTCAATCTTTTTTAGGAGATAAGTCCGATTAAAGACTACCTTGCTAGAGGATTTTAGATCCACAGATGTGAACCACCTTGTTAGAGGATTTACAAAAGTCTTTTGGGCCTACCCAGTTAAGGGCTACAGACTTGTCAAAGATGTGAGTAATCAACAAGTGTTTGATCTAGCTAGTTGCATAGACTGCTTGGTTAGATCCTTGGTAGCTCGTTCCTAATGCACTCCAGCATTACTTCAGTCTTCTACACATTCATATTCTCTCCAACACCTCAACCATCTAAAACCCTAGAAACAACATAAACTTTTGCTATATCCACATCAACAACCTAAAACTCTAGACATGATGTCCTTATAAAGGAATCTGATTTCATGTAGGTCCAATAGGATTACATTACAATTTCCTAGGTTCAATGAACATAGACATACTTGGTACCACGACACAAAAAGCACTGTTAATATGTCGGAACCGTTAAACAATCGGTGGATGGTAACTCATCACAGAGTATTATCGGCTCATACAAAATGCCAGTTGCCAGTTGACAAAAATGAAGACTGGTAAAAATGTGTTATGTCGCTTTAATCCCTTGTACCGCTTGGGATCCACAAACCACTTGGGGTCAACATGCCACTTTAGACCGGGAAACACATTCTGCAAAACATCAATAGTCTAAAGACTATAATACAACATACCGGTTGGAACAAATGTTGGTTGTGCTCTAACTTATACATATAAAGTGGATCTCAATGCAAGTGTGTGTCCATCAATGACAATCACAACATAAACATAAAAAATGCCAACAATCTCCCCCTTTGGCATTGATGGCAACACTTAGGAAAATAAAATTTTGACATCTAAGTGTTTTACAACAAAATCATGTCATTAGCAAAATTGCTCCCCCTAAGCATATACACTATCCCTTTAACAATACAATGTATAGCACTTTTGCATATAGAGCATAAACATTGAGATATTCAAAGCATATAATCAAAATTTTGATTACCAGATACTTCTCCAAATAGAATTCTTCTCCCCCTTTGCCAACAATGACAAAATACAGCTGAACAACACTATTTTCATTTGATATTAAAAATAATAAAAGTTTATGACAACAAGGAATGATACTTGTCAAAATAGATTTAAAGTCCTGCAAGAATTGTTTCATCGACAAAGACCAAGACTCAAGTAGGGAGGTGGCTACTTCTTGCTCTGTCTGCATCTGGGAGACCTTTTCTTCCATGGCATCAATTATGCTCATCTCCTATGTAACTATTAAGGCATCCAGGTTTAGATAGTACTTCTGAAGAATTTGCAATAGTGGGAGTAGAACCAGTTGTAGCTCCTACAAATCTCTAGACCGAGTGCTAATCTCTTGCTCCATTTTTGCTGACTGGATGCGAAACCGGTAAACAGTTTTCCCATAAGTTGTAAAGGAATCATAAGGTAGCTTGAATGTGCTCAAGTAGGACTACAAGTCCATTTCAAGTTTTTGCTTTTGAGCTATCACATCATCATAGAACAGATGGGGTTGGTAGATCTTGCTCAGTAGCAGATTCCCCTCATCTAGAGAGTCCCTTATATCCTTTTGTTCTTTCTTCGGTTTAGTCTAGAGCTCATTCAACTTCTTCACCAGAGCTATATTAAGATCTTTTTGATGCTACTTCTTGACATTAGCCTTTGCTTCCTCTTCAAGGCTCTACACCTGATCATCCACTACTGTGCATAGGAGCTTGAGTTTAGCTAGTGATGAATTAGTGTTGGAAAGATTTGTACCAGGTATCAAATAGGTAAGCGTATCCACAGCCACTTGAATTACATCCTACTCCTTCTTTCATTGAATGATTTCAAGGCACTCTTGAGCTGCCTTGATGCTCTGCATTAGCTCTGTTTCACTTCCAGACTGGAGATTGATAGGACTGGAGAGATCAACTGGTTTGGCTTGACACTTGGTTGCCTTCGGGGTCTCCATCTGGGTGCTCTTCTCCACTTCTCCTACCTTGTCCTCTTCTGCTTTCTTCTTCTCTACTTCATCTTTCTTCTTCTCTTCTTCATCCATCTTATTTCTCTCTTCTTCATCTTTCTTCTTCTTCTCTTCTTCATCTTTCTTCTTCTTCTCTTCTTCATCCTTTTTCCTTTGCTCTACCTCTTCCTTTGCCCCTTCCTGTCTATCCTTAGCTTGCTTATCAACCTGTTTAGCCTATTGCTTCTATCCTATTGCCTCAAATGGTGTTTCCTAAGTAACATCCTCAACGTCCAGAGCATCGACATCAATGGTGTCGATCGATTTAACAACCGGATTTCCTTGATCATCAAATACTTCGTCCAGTTTGGATATAATTGGTTCTTTTTCAGCTTGTCGATTGGCTAGATGCGCTTTGTGAGTCTGGACAGCGGTTCTCATATACAGATGAGTGTCTTTTTCGACATCATCAACTCTACCTTCTAATAGCTAGAGTCTTCTTCTTCTAGTGAAGAAGAGTCCTTTATTTTGGTCAATAACATCAAACAATTTAGAATTTGATAGGTCGGGAAAGTACTATGCAAAAAATTTCTCCCTAATTTCCTGTTCCCTTTCTATGGCAATGTGCCATCTATTTTCTAATGACATATATAAAGAATCCGGTGTCTGATACTTAATCTCTGAGGGAGATTGGTCATTAACACATAAATACTAAATTATTTCCTTTTCAGCCGCTTCCTTTTCATCATCATTAAAGTCATCAAAACACTCAATTAAGTCATTTAGCACTTTTCTCCTAACATTATTTATTGTTCTTTGACAATGTGTCAAAGGTTTATAGGAAGAGATATCTATATTCACCGGTGCAGATGATGTTGGTTCATTCTTTGTCTTCCTCTTTGCTTGACGTGTTTTCTTTGGCTTTTCCTCAAACATAGTTTCTTTTGAGTCTGGAGAGGTATTCCTTGTCTTCCTCTTTCTCTCAAACACTTTAGCCGGTGTTGCTTCAAGTTTCTTCTTGGCTGGTGAACACTTGGTCACTTTTGGAGTTGTAGTGGTAACCGGTGTTGATGTTGCAGGCACTGTCTTTGCCTTCTTTATTGCCAGTTCTTTTTCTTTCATTGTAGGTGGTTCCTCAACCAGTGTAATCCTTTCCAGATAGGTTTTGGTCCTCTTTGCCTTAGGATCAAGAGGTGAGGCAATAAGGGTAGAGGCGTACCCTTCCAGCATATTGTACATCACCTCATAGCCCATTGGCTCCACTTCTTCCTGCTTGGGCTCAACAGCCTCCATTATACATTTATCTACTTAGATGGTGAAGCAGATATCGTCTTCATATTTCTTGATGATGTCACCTGATATCCTCATTCTTTGACTCATTTTTCTTCTGAACTCATCAAAATACTTGTTTAGAACATCAGGGTAGCCGGTTCAAATTGCTTCAATGCTTTCCTTGATTTGCTTGGTCACCAATTGGTCACCAGATCATTGGACATCTCCTACTCCTCGAAAGTAGCCTTCGAAATAGAAGAACAACCCAACCAATAGTTGTCCAAACTTGAACCTAAGTGCATTATCCTATTTGATCGACTTTAGATTCAATAGGAGTTGTCTCTACATATCGGTGCATAGATCAAATGATGCATCCTCCTTTATCATCCGGTAAGTGACATTTACCACTGCAATAGATACAGAGTTAATTCTATTGGCTGAGAATGTCCAGTATCCAATCACCATGCATGCATACTTCACCAAATCATCCTTGATAGAATTTACTGTCATAACTCGTGAGTCGCTCACTGAACTAGTGAGCTTGGACATTTCAGTTTTGCTTATCGTCCTTAGGGTTGGCACTTCCCTTGTGTTGTAGAATCTAGTGACTGCATGAATTTCCTATGGCATGATATCATGTGTTCTCTCTAGGTACATCTTATCACCATGGACTCTACTCAAAATGATCCTTATATGATCTTCTGTGAAATCCTCCAGGAAGTAAACAACATTGTGGAGCTTTTTCTTCTCCAAAATATTAAACTTCAGTTTGATATTCTTATCTTTTCCACAAGAGAAACCTAACTGGGTGTGGATAGCTAGAGACCTTAGGTTTTCAATCTTGCAATCTATGTAGTCAGAAATTCCCTCTTCTACTATCACACTAGCCAGAACTTGTGATAGAGCATTGTACCTGGACTTCCGTTGAATAAAACTTGTAGACTCGACAGATGCACTAGAATTGGTATGAGATGCGAAAGCCATGATAGAAATCTTAAGAACCTGAGAAATACCTTTTGAAACATGTGAAATTAGGGCTTGCCGATTCTCCTTCACTTCACACTCCATCGGTTGCTGAATCCTCACTTTGTGTTCTCCACTTGACCGTTTCTAGTTTGAATTTGAATGTCCTTCACGGTTTCTCAATTTCTCAAAATCTCTTCTCAAATCACCTTTTCATCGCTCTTCTCTTTGAAAAACTTTTCTTTGCTCAAAGACTGATAGTGAGAAATGACTTGAAAAATGCTTTTAAACATATTCCTCACCTACCATCATTAATGCTCCTCCATTAGGGCATAAACCCTAATTTGCCTTTTTACCATTTCTGGTCTTCTGCCAAACGATAGGTATCACATACCGGTTAAGGTCTTTTACTGGTGTAAACTGGGGGTTTGAAACATTTCGCCGTTTGTTCCCCCTAAGCTTTTTGAAGTTTAGTTTGTCAGTTTCGTGATTTCCACACTAGGTGCGGAAACCGGTTCCTCATGTAACACCGCTGGTTTCTCCTTCTAGATTTTTTTCATGTCTTTTTGAATAGTGTCAACATCAATGTTTCCTTCCAGAGTGACCGGTATATCATCAGATATGTTCTTTCTTGATCTACAGAATCTGGCAATGTGACCTAGTTTGTTGCAGTGATAGCAAACCAATCCAAGTGCTCTCCAAGGTCCATTGTTCATGTTTCCATTCTTCCTTCTGCATATTGTAGTAGTGTGACCATCACCATGACAGATCATACAATTTTCTCTCCATCTGGATGTTGCTTGATAACCACCGCTTCTTGGCTGATGATTGAAGGTATTAAACTAGTTGTGATTCCAGTTCACAAAAGGTTCAGGACCAACTCCTTGGGTCCTTTGAGGATATCTTCTAGTGTTATTCATAACAGACCTGCATTTAGATGCTCTATGCCCATACTTGTTGCATGCATAATAGTTACCATCAAATGTATAGGATCTAGGCTTATCATTTAGGAAATAAGGAAAATTATTGTAAGCCTTACTCCTACACACATTTGCAGTATGTCCTTCTTTAAGACAGTTAAAGTGAACAAGTTTAAACTTTTACTTACCTTTATCCTTTGATGCTGGTTGTTTATTTGATGTTCCGGCATTTGTACCAGAGGTCTCACCTTTCTCATGACTGGAATAACCAAGTCCATTGGTATTCTTGACTAGTTTGGTAGATTCAAGCTTTTGCTCTAGCTTGATAGTACACTTGTTGAACTTAGCAAGTATTTCCATTGACTTAGAGAGTTCTTTGGAAATAGCAGCATTTGTTTCCAATAGGTTTTCATTCTCAGAGATGGCAGTGTTCAGTTCTCCTTGCATGTCTTCCTTTTCTACTTTGCTTGCATGGAGTTGAGCATTTAGGGCACTCATCTCTTGTTTCAGCTTGGAGATCTCATGATCTCTTTCTTTCACTAGATCTTCATCTTTCCTCTGGTTCTCAAGCTCTTGACACATCCGGATAGTCAGTCCTTCCAACTCCTTTCTCAAGTTGGAGTTTGATTCATTCAACTTATTTACTTCAGCAATTAGGGCTTCCATGTCTGCTTCATCTAAAGAACTATTTTCAGATAGCTCCATCAGCTTTTCTGCATGTTCTCTTCTTTTTGCTTAAGATGCCTTGTATTTGACCATAAGATCATCATAGGCTTGCTCAGAATAAGTGAGCCAGTGGGTAAGTTCCCTCAAAGTGTATTCCCCCATATCTCTTTCCAAGTGGTTAAACTTATAGAAACATTGGCTCTGATACCAATTGATGAATACTAAGAGGCGGGGGGGTGAATTAGTATGCCAAGAATCTTTGCACTTAAACACTTTGCAAGACTGACAGTAAACTGGTAAAATAATTTAGCAGACAAACCGGTTAACAAATATGCAAACTAAATAGCTAATAATGCATTCACCCACAGAAGCACAAACACCATAACACAAGAGATTTTGATGTGGAAACCCAAATGGGAAAAACCATGGTGAGATAGAACTCACAAGTAACTATCTGCAGAATAGGAACCAGATCGGTTAAGGTCAGACCAGTTAAGGTCTTACAATGTTCTTTACTAGAACAGATCCTATTAGGAATCTCAATCTCTATTAGGAGATAAGTCCGATTAAAGACTACCTTGCTAGAGGATTTTAGATCCATAGATGTGAACCACTTTGTTAGAGGATTTACAAAAGGCTTTTGGGTCTACCTGGTTAAGGGCTACAGACTTGTCAAAGATGTGAGTAATCAACAAGTGTTTGATCTAGCTAGTTGCACAGACTGCTTGGTTAGACCCTTGGTAGCTCGTTCCTAATGCACTCCAGCATTACTTCAGTCTTCTAAACATTCATATTCTCTCCAACACCTCAATCACCTTAAACCCTAGCAACAACATAAAATTTTGCTATATCCACATCAACAACCTAAAACCCTAGACATGATGTCCTTATAAAGGAATCTGATTTCATGTCGGTCCAATAGGATTACATTACAATTTCCTAGGTTCAATGAACCTGGACATACTTGGTACCACGACACAAAAAGCACTGTTAATGTGTTGGCACTATCAAACAATCGATGGATGGTAACTCATCACAAAATGTCGATTGGTAACTCATCACAGAGTATTACATGTTCATACAAAATTCTGGTTGCCGATTTGACAAAAATGAAGACTGGTAAAAATGTGTTATGCCACTTTAATCCCTCATACCACTTGGGATCCATGAACCGCTTGGGGTCAACATGTCGCTTCAGACCAGGAAACACATTCTACAAAACATCAATAGTCTAAAGACTATAATACAACATACCGATTCGAACAAATACCGGTTGTGCTCTAACTTATACATATAAAGAGGATCTCAATGCAAGTGTGTGTCCATCAATGACAATCACAACATAAACATAAAAAATGCCAACACCTACATCTCATTCTTTGTTGTCATGTTCTCTTGTTTCAGCTTTTTTATCATATCATTAAGAGTTTCTTTTTCATCATTCTCATTTTGCATCTTTTCACAAAGTTCTCTTCTCTTGTTTCTTGAAATAATAAGATTTTCTTGAAGTGCTTGAATAATATCCTAAGCAGCCTTTAGATCATCTTCAAGTTTGATATTTTTCAATTATTCTACGTCATAGTCTGAGAGAGCTCCTTCAAGTTGCTTCATCAAGTTTTCCATCTCTACCGATGTTAAGATGTTCCTCAAGCTATTAGGCTTCTGAAAATAGAGGACCAAGCTCTGATACCAATTGTTAGGATTCCCACAAATACTGAGAGGGGGGGTGAATCAGTATCTAACTGGTATATTAAATTTCTTAGCTTAAAACATGTAGAGCATATTAATACTGTGTACTAGTAAGCAGAAAGTAATCCAATAAATAGAGATAAAAACAACCACATGAAAAACACACCATAACACAAGGATTTAATGAGGAAATCCGGTGTGGGAAAAATCTCGGTGGGATTTGTAACCCACAATATTGACTTACTGGCCAATAAGAGAATATTACTGCTACAAGAGGGGCCTACACATGCAGGAAGGCCAACTGGCTAGAGCTCACTGCTCAAATACAAAATAGGAAGTCTCACTAACTTACAAAATGGATTATATAAATCGAATGTCTTTTACTACTTCAAAATAGCATCTATAATGCCAGATCCAGTACCGGTTTCTACTCTGCTTCTTACATAAACCCTTAACCTATAATTTGTATAATACGTCTACCTTATTTCACCTAATTACAATCCTTTTCCTTAATTACAAATGTTCTACAATGCTCTCTCTTATATAAGAGCCATTTTACAACTTTCCAAGTCAGCTTACAATGATTTTACAAATAATAAACAAAATATATTACAACAAAAATCCTGTCGGCCTCTGTGTCGGTATGCTACCTTTCACTGCCGATGCCGGTGACCTGAGTGCGAGTGTAGAGTCTGATCTTGCTAGTGCTAATGGAATGCCTTGTTGGTGTCATAGTATTGTAAGGTTTCCATCAATGACAAAACCTTCAATCACCTACAATGTCTCATTGGAGTGTGCACATGCCAACAGTTATAGGGGTAGAAGGGGATGCTTCCAATTGTTTTTGTTCCAAAAGTTGAACCTTAGACTACAACTCAATACTTCTCTCTTGCACCTTGTTATATTTTACAAATACTTGTTCATATTTTATTTGGTATTCTTCTCTATCTTCCTTTTCCCTCTTAGTTGTCTCATGGGCCAATTTGGCCACATCCATAGTTAACTGTGAAGCTTCCACATTTTGATGTATCTATAGATCTTTTAATTATTAGGCTTCCCCTCAAATTAGGGTTGATATGACCAATATCAGGTCTTCTAGGCTTTTGTTCCAACGACCAAATGGATAGTGTCGCATAATATTGCACAAATTCAAATCCTCTTAATGCCAACCTAGCTTTTGCTTCGGAATTGAAAGTTTGCTAATTTGATTTTCTGATGGTATCAAAGGCCACTGTATCGGCAATATCCCACTCAAGAAGAATTAGGACCCCTTCTTGGCTGTTGATTCTTCTACCTTCTTCAACAATGTTTCTTATAAAATCTTCCATCATTTCACCCTTTACTTCATCCCGATTTACCTGATCAATTTTATTTGGCTTTTGAGATTTCCTTTCTTCACATCTCCTTTTATTCATCAATCTTCATCTTCCATACTAGCCACAAGAAACCTTGGCTTTGTATAAAAACCTCATATTCAATAAATTTATCAAATGCCTCTTTTCTTGCATCTTTGAAAGCTCTTCCCTATATATCCAGTGGTGCAAGGTCCCAATCTAATGACCTTGGTGGAGATGGAATTCCAACCTACAACTCTTCATCACTAAGAATGATCACATTCTCCTCCTTTGTTTCTTGTGCAGACTGTTCTTAAGGCTTGTCAATTTTCTTCCTTTTAGATGGAGGAGGGGAAGGAGGAGGTGAAAGGCTCCTTTTAGATGGAGATTCAACATCTATAATCACTACCCCCTTAAGGGGCTCATGTTGAGATTCAAGGGGTTTTTCTTATTCCATTATCCCCTTCCCCTTCCTCTTTATCTCTTCTTCCTTTTAAATACTACCTTCATCTCTTAATCTTCTATAAATAATCCTCACTCTTGAAGGCATGTTGATAGGTCTCTCCTCCTTTAGCTCCCCTTCTAGTGCTGATGTTGATCTTTGTATTTGGGGCCTTTTTTGTGGAGGCATTGATAGTGGCCTTTGCTAGGCTACTAATTTTGGACGTTCTTTTATGATTTATTGGTCGCTTTCTATTTCCAATTGCTCGACCTCATCCATCAGGTCATACATGACCTCATCAAAAATTTCTATCAAATGATTCACTTTCTTATAAAATGGGCTAAATTCTCTCAATGGATCATACTTTGGATCCAACCTATGGACTTTATCAAGAAAATTCTTATAAGACAACCATCTTTCTTTTCTGACCTCTTGTTTATTCAAATCATACTCATTCCTGATCAAATATTCTAGTAAATCAAAATAATAAGTCATCTAGGTTCCTTTGATTCTTTTTCTAAACATTTGATAAAAACCCTCTGGGTCACTATGCCTCTTTATGTTGACTCTCAAACAATAAGGAGAAAGAAACTTTTCAAAATGGACCCATCCTTCTTTAAGAATTACAAAATATGGGACTATAGTGTAATCAGGGAAAAAGGTTCCTTTACCATTCTTTGTTAGCTCATCTTCATGTATGCAACCCAACTGCCATATAACTTCTGCAAATCCTAATCTAAGTGGAACATTGAAAGGAAATATATGTGGATTTCCATGAAAACCATACACTCTTACAACTGTGCTCACAAAATAGGGAGCAATATACCCCCAATTATGCTCAAGTTTCAATTCTAGCTTTCTTTCCATTGGCCTCAAAGAATCATGCAATTCTACTAGAATCCTTGGTGGATTTACTACCAATCGAGCCCTAAGCCTAGATACAAAGCAATTGTGAAATCTTACATAGCTTGCATCCTTTCTGTCCCATGACATATCCATGCTCCAAACTTGCATTGACATGTTTTTTGCATCCATCACCCTTCTCAAATCCATTTCTTCTGCAAAGAAATCTGCATTTTTGTACAAGGTCATGTACATAAGCATGGAATACCAGTAAAATGGGGTACTAATTTCACCCTTTTTAGTCTGTAGAAACCCTTCATTTATCTTGTCTGCAAGGTATGGAGAAAAGTCAAAAATTACTACAAAATGGGGATGTTGAATTTGAATCCACATGTACATATATGCTTTTGGGATTATTGTGCCTGGGTGGAAACCTAAAATCTGACACAATGTGAAAAATGTAGCCCTGAAATAATGTGCAAAGGCATCAATTGGAAAAGGCTCTTCAACATTAGGGCCAATATAATACTAAGGATCTGTTGCCTTAGCCAAGTGGGATGGGAGAAATCTTGCTCTAATCAAATACCTTATCTTTTCATATTCTTTCTTCAATTCCTCCAAATCAATAGGTTCCAAGGATGTAGAAGGTTCATACAAGTCAAAAAATTCCTCAAAACTCCTCCCTCTAGATGCTCAATAAAACTTCTCATTTTCTTCCTTTCACAACCCTTGAGATTGGATCATACTTATTTGGCACTGCTCTCAACAAATCAACATCCATAAATATAGTAGGTACAACTAATCTCCCCAAATCATATTGCCATACTTATGAAAATGGGACTAGTAAATTCCTTTGACCAAACCATAGCTTGAACATGCTTAGCCTTGACATAGGAACCCTTTCATTCGATATCTTGCAAGCTTTGCCGAATAAACCCTCACCTAGGGTCTATCCATGTGCAAACCTCTGCCCTTGGTACTTATCATTTGTTGATGACTTCAATTGGTCCAAGAAATAATCATAAAGATTTATTTTCAAGTATTTTAGTTGTCCTGAATGATTTCTCTGAGGCGTCATCTCTTAGACTAGGGTTTCTACTATAATTCTTTGAATCTCAAAGGAAAAGACTAGGGCTAGCAAAAAAACTTAATTGCAACAACAATTCAGGAAAATTCTCACCTCTTTCTATCTAATCTATAGCCCTAGAACAATTTATAACTCTTTCCCTACGATTTGCATGCAATTCACAACTTTAATTTCTTTAAAACAAATGAGAAAAGATCAAACGAACTTACTTCTTTAAACGCACTAGAAAACCCTAATTTTGCACTACAAGAAATCGTTCAAATTTCTTTTGGCTCTAGAATCACTTTTCGGTCTCCTCTGAATGCTTTGGTGACTCAAAATAACTCAAGAAATGCCCTTAATTGCTTTATGGAATGAAGAGTCACTGTCCTCTCCACCATTGCTACTCATGCGAGTATAGAAAATGACTCCATTTGCATTTAAATCAAAATTGAATCTGAACCATTGATCATTTCCACACTGGAAAATTGCACGAAACCATACTGTTCAATCTGACATTAACTATCATATGTGGCAAGTGGGCCCATCAAAAGTATGACGTAGCACATCCATCTCACCATGGTCAATCAATCCCACCATCAACTTACCTTGACCCAGCTTGGACACGTGGCATCATATTGTGATGTCACAGTGATTATCCTCCTCGCATCTTCGATCATGGGGTCATGAGAACCATTTGATCTTCTTGATCATTATCTTCTTGCCATGGTGATTGCAAACTTTAGCCGCTTAACCATCGAGCACTTTTTTTATTGTGATTAAAGCATCATCATCCATTTAATGCATGTGCAAATAGAAGAATATTTAGTAGCTCATTCTTTAGCATAAAGACACCAACATAAATAATATAAGGCTTAGACTTAGGGAAAATAATAAGGGGTCGACCAAACAAATTAATACCTAGGAAAAAGACATGGCCGCTTTAATGACAAAATGAACCTCAGACTTAAGTTAATATAGTAACACAAAATTATAATAGGTTTAAGGGGTTTAACAATAGGATTTAATCAAAAAGGCATTAACCCTAAACCCTAAGCTTGAGCACAATAACAAAGAGCGTAATTAATTCAAAATGACCAAAGTTTTCACAAGAACATCAAATATTTGCTAGGTCATTTTCAAGACTACCAGTGGCTCTAGCTGGGGACGTTCATTTCACTGGAATGAAGTGAGAATTCAAAATGTCAGGTGGAGCAGACCATTTGTAGAGAAGACAAAAATAGGAAGTTACTCGAATGAAACAAATCAAAAAGAAAGGAAATCTACTCTACTATTTACATTACCTAATCTAATGCTCATGGAAGAGAACTACTTTAAGAAAAGTAGGGCTACAATAATTGTCCATGAACAGGCAATTCAAGAGTATCAGTAGTTATTTCTTGGAGAAAATATGAATCTTCTCTCCATTTTATCTGAATGAGATATAGAAAAAGCCAAATGGCATCAAATTTGCCATGATCTCCTTTATCTTCTAATTTTGGCATTCCACTTGAATGTTTCTTGCAGTTTCTCTTTTGTCATATAATTTTTTCACTTGCATTTGTAACTTTGCATTTTTAGCATGGGCTTATCTGCTAATCTCATCTAGTTCTTGTTAGCAGTAATTAAGAAGGAATAATGAGAGCGGGGTGAATCAATCTTCACCATATCACAACAAATTAAACTCCAAAACATAAACTGATAAACCACAACAACATATAGGTAAGTAAATTAATAGCACAACACATAACACCAAGATTTTGATGTGGAAAACCTAGTTAAGGGAAAAACCATGGCAGGAACCTACCCACAGTAAGATGATACTCTACAGTAGTATGTAAAAGTATTATAATGGGGAATGCACATGCATTTAGGCACACTTCCTAAAGCTCACTACTCAAAAGATATATGCCTGGAAGGCTAAAACCCTCAGGAAAGTCTCGTTGACTTACAATATGATTCAGACTACAATTCAGAAGGAATGAATTGCAATGATAGCATCTACAAATGCCTAATTACAATTCTGGTTAAGCATAGTTGTCTACTCTACAATACCAAGCACACCTCAACACTTCATTGAGTGATATATCCTTTTTCACATATTTACCTCTCTTTGAAAAATGCAGAGACAATACTGACACCTAAATTACATAAGCATCTCACCTATATATAAATCATCAACCTTGATAGTAAGGTCGGCTAAACCATCACCCTCAACTCATAATTATAAAAATTATATTACATGATACAAAGATCAACCAGCAGTACAATATTATGATTTATATTACATATCATGGACCTAATTCATATTCCCAAACAATTGCATCCATTGGAAATCTCACCAAGATCAACCGCAACATGCTACACCACCAGAAATACTGCATAACATGTAAATTGTCACCGGTTCATAGAAATCACCAAAAAATTGCAAAACAATCAACAAAGATCACCAAAATAAATAGGAAATGACTAGGAATCACCTACAAGCACATTAGAATCATCTGAAATAGTTGCACCAACACCTCTTTTCAAATCTTTATTGGTCGATGTCTCAAAGTTGAAGAACACAACCAATCAACAACTATGATGAGGAAAGATAACTTGCTGAGCACCAAATCACAAACCATCTTAAATGAAGATACACAAGATAATCCCAAACAATAATCCAAAGTCTCAGCATAGGATCTGATCACACCCAAATATACTGGGGAAATACCAGATTCTACAAAATAGTGATCATTGCAACCAAACTACAAAACAGGACCAAAAATGCTTCCCAAACTCACCAGAATAACTCACAAGAATATGTTGACATCAATGAAAACAACATATCCTATCAACAAAAATGGACAACCATATCCAACAATCTCCACAATAATCCAACAATCTTCCCCTTTGGCATTGATGGAAACATATGAATGTGAAAAACAGTCAATGCAAAGAAAGAAGATATCACCAACAAACTCCCCCTAAGATTGATATAGATAAAGAAGTTTTTCACATGATCTCTCTCCCCCTTTGACAAAAATGCCAAAGATCAACAAAATAGAAAAACAAACAGAAACATGAATCTCTTTCCCCCTGGGATATACAATCAAATCAACAGACTACTCCAGCAGAGGAGCAACATCAAGTCATCAATCTAGATAAAATAATAAGGCTCTGAATTCCACCAAATTGATGTAACTCAATGCATCTGTTTCTCATCAGGATGGGTGGATACCCCTAACTTGTCTCTCAAATAGACAAATGTATTTGTAGGCAAAGGCTTAGTGAAAATATCAGCAATTTGTTCCTTTATAGATACATATTTGAGCTTCACTTTCTATTCACTGACTTTCTCTCTTAAGTAATTATATTTGATTGATATATGCTTAGTTTTTGAATGTTTCCCTACATTCGTAGACATGTTTATAGAATTGGAATTATCATAGTATATAACAGTATGCTCATCATAAATAACTAATATCTTTCAACAGTTGCTTCATCCAAACTATCTGAGTGCAATTACTAGCAGTAGCAATGTACTCAGTTTCAGTAAAGGATAAAGATACTGAATCTTGTTTCTTGCTATCCCATGAAACTAACTTCTTACCTAAAAGGAATTCTCCACTGGTAGTACGCTCCTAGTCATCAACATCACCAACCCAATTTGCATCAATGTAAGCACACAACATGAAATCATCACTCTTTGGATACCGTAAACCATAATCTTCAGTTCCCTTTATATATCTGAATATTCTTTTAACAATAGTGACATGACTCTCCTTCAGATCAACTTGATATCTAGCAGCCATATACACAACATGCATAATGTTAGGCCTACTTTGAGTAAGATATAGGGATGAACTCACAAAGCTGGTTCCCACTTTCTCCAATGAAGGAATTTGGTGAAAGTGGGGAGTTTATTTTTTGAGGGGTTCGAGCGAAATAGGCCTATTCGATCGAACTACCCCTCTGAATTCAAGCGAACCGGCTTGCAATCATGGGTTCGCTTGAACCATGTTTGGTTCGAGTGAACCCACCAAAATATTAATACGGGCCAAAATTAAGCTCATTGGTTCAATCGAATGGGGGTTCGAGCGAACCCAATTCGATCAAAGCACTGTTCATTCGAACCGTGCTATTAGAGGTTTCTCCCAAAAATTTTCAAAGTTCTGAAGAATTTATGACTTTGGAGCTCTGGTTCAAAGCACGAATGAAATAATCTTGATAACCCAAAAATATTAGATGGTAGTACTCAGAGAAAGCTTTCCAATGAGTATAATTCTGTTATATTATGAATTTATTATGTTCTTGTTTTTTTTAATTTTATGGAGAATTGGTTTTTCACCGAACATGAACTTCTCTATTCAACACATTGGAAAAAATAAGAAACTAATTCAAAACAATTCTGAAAAATATCTAAGCCCCAGGTATTGATGTCTTCTTTCTAACAAAAAAAATTAAATAAAATTTTGATATATATAGAACAAGTTATGTGTTCAAACTTAAACCTATGTCTGAATTATGATTGGTCGGACTTCAAAACTTTATAAAATGAAAAATATTGAACATATCACTATCAAACCAAATGCAAGCCCTGTATATTGATGTTACAAACCAAAATTTGAAAGAATCGAGTTTTTATCATTTATAGAAAAAGTTATGCATTTCGGGAGGCACGTCACTCTTAAAAAATGTAGTTTGTTGTAAAAAACTACTTTTCGATGGAGATGAATTTTTTTTTAAAAATTCCTTCAAAAAAATTTGAAAAAAATGTATATAGAATCTACAAACAAAATGCTACAAATCACTAATTTACATCATCTTCAAATTTTTAATAGTTTAAAAGTTATAGTTCTTGGAAGTTGAAGATTATTTTAAAAATGTTCATCTCAGTGTCAAAAGTGGCAAAAAAGTGGGAACCATTATTGTGAGTTCACCCATAGCAGTCCACCAGCCATAGATTTGTACAAACTCTGATTAGCTTTAGGAGATTCATTATTTTTAGATAATTTACAACCAGTCACCATAGGAATTCCAGCCGGTTTGGAATCATCTAGTCCAAACTTTTTCAGCAATTCCTTCACATACTTAGTTTGAGATATAACTTCTAGCATCAAACTTTCCTATATCTTGATCTCTTTTTATATAACATTTGCTACCAAAAAATTTGAAATAGTTCATAGTAGGAACATGACCAAACCAAAGCTCATAAGGGGTCTTACTAGTATCAGCTTTGATATGAACTCTATTGAATATATAGACTATATCTTCTCTCCAATAGACCTTCAAAACATTTCCTTCAATCAACATAGTTCTTGCATCATCTAAAACAATACGGTCCTTCCTTTCAACAATCCTATTCTGATGTGGGGTCCTAGGAGCATATAGTTGTCTTCTGATTCCATGCATCTCACAGAAAGAATTGAACTCACCGGAATAGAATTCTCCACGTCTATCTGAGCTCAAACACTTATGTTGGCATTATTGGCATTAAGTTACTATTGATGTCAACTGGTTTGGCATGGTCACCCGTGAGTAAGAAGTGGTGACCAGTATAGGAGAAGTAATACATGATGATGTCAATCCATATGTATGTAAGAAGATTAAAGGTAAGTTACGGGTATACATGAAATGCATCATCTATCAGTAAAGCAGGCCCACCGGCAAGACAAAGAAAGCAAGCAAAAAAAGAAATGAAGAATGTAAACCAATATACTTAGAGAAGGTTAATGTTGTCGGTAAATGGACTGAGTAGTAGGACCAACATGTTTGATGGAAGGCCAAGTTGATCGACCAATAGAGAAGAGGTTTACATGTATGAATGCCCACTAGTGGAGTTAGATTATACCAGTAGTCAATCTTGGTCAACAAAGAATGTCAAACTGACATAGCAAACCAAGCAGAGGTGGATGTTGACAAAGATGACAGTTGGAAACTAGGTGGTGATAGTACACAGGTCAATGAAGTGTACATTGACATAATAGTCAGCAAGCAGGTTGAATTTTATGAAGTACCCACAAGTCATGGAGGATGCCGGAAGATTGCAGCTCGAGGAAGACAAGCTGGCAAGCAATTGAAATTATCCTGCAAGAAGATCTTATCTCTATACTCGTTAGCTGAAGGAAACAACTGAGCCATTAATGGCATGTGACAAAGAAAAGAAGAAAAGCATGATGTAGACCTCCAAATTTAGAAAATGCACATTGGAATGCGAGGCATTGGTGGTGCTAATTGATGGCATGCATATCATCTCTCTGAAAAAGTAGATTGGATCAAATCCTATACAGATTGAGTTGGTGAAGGCAAAACCTAACACGACACTGTTTGAATGTTGTTTTGTGTGGGAACCCTAGAAGATAAATATGTGAACTTGAGACTGAAATGAGTTGATGCTTGATACAAAGAGTGATAGAGAATAGAGCTTGAGTAAGGAGAAAGATCATCTTAGAGTTTATTCTAAGAAAGTTGCAGAGTGAGTTAGCAAGCGAACTAGTGAGAGGGTCTAACTGGCATAGATAGAGTAACCGGTAAACTATTGCAAGTCTAAGAGTTAAGCTAATCGGTGAGGTGTGATTGATCAAGAAGGCATTCGAGTGTGACATAGTGTGGTGTGAGGTTGAGAGAGAAAGAAGAGAGACTAAGAGTAATTGGTGAGTGATCAGAGAGAGTAATCTGATAACCGATAGTGTGAGAATGAGTGAAGAAGAGAAGTTTGTTAATCAGTTGTAATCTATTGATTAAGTGTTGCAGAACTTATTTGCAACCAAGTGCTATAACTATATCAAAATTCTATTTCATTATACATTACCAAGTTGGAGCTTGGTGCAGGGGTTGGTGCTCCTTGGGTTGGTGCCCTAAATCATTGTAATCCATTGTTTCATTGTGAAGTTGGATTGGAATAGTAGACTCCAACAACATTTCTCATCGAGGTTTTTTCCATATTAGGTTTTCCTTGTACATCTAGTGTTGTGGGTTGCATTTGTGTGTTTGCCTCTTTTGATATCCATATTTGTCTAACCGATTTGATTGTTTAGTGATTAGGGTGACAACCGATATACCAATGTTGTTTAAAAGGAAAATAATTTAGATACCACTGATTCACCCCCCTCTCAGTGGTACATTGTGTTCAACAAATTCATCTTCAATCCGGACTTCGTTTCAAATTTTTCTTTGAATATCTTGAATTTCTCAAATGCTTCTGATTTTTCCTTCAAAAAGACAACCCACATTATTTTAGAGTAATCATCAATTAGAAGCATAAAGTATCTTTCACCCTATACACTTCTAACATTTGTAGGTCCACACAGATTAGTATGCACAAGATCTAATATTCCATCTGATGTATATTGTTTACTCTTGAAAGAAATCCTTGTTTTCTTACCCAACTGACATTCCTTACATACCAGATTAATAGGTTTAACAATCTTAGGAAGATCCCTAATAGCTTGTGAAGAACTAATCTTGATCATTGAATCAAAGTTTACATGACACATCCTTCTATGCCACAACCGACTCTCATATATCTTAGCAATCAAACAAATTTTCTCACTAGCATTCAAATGAAAAATGTTACTTTTAGTCTTAATCCTAGATTCAATCTCTATACCAGAGGTATTCAAGATCTTTCAGTTACCATATTTGAATTGTAGATCATAACCCTTGTCAACCATCTATCCAACACTCAAAATATTATGCTTCAATCCTTCAACATACAAAACACCATCAATGTTATACTTACCATAAAAAGAAATAGAACCTCTATAGGCTTTGTCATCTCCAAATCTAACTATTCCACCATCATACTTTTCCATTCTCACAAATTTTCTTTCATCACCGATCATATGATGTCAACAATCATGTCAATCACCCATTCACCTTTTTCTGCTACGTTTGCAGCCAAAGCTTTCTCCTCAACAAAATAGCTAGTGCAATCAATAGTCACAGGTCTATCTTCTTTAATGACAATAAACACAACTTTATCTCCTTCTGATTCTTCATCTATAACACCCTCATCTATAGCATAATAACAGTTCTTCTGGTTCCTAATTTTCCAGTTAGACTTATAAGGCTTATCATACTTTTCATGCTTCTCATATCTATCATTCCTATCAAACTTATCATGTCTCTCATACTTAGCTATTCTCTCTAGACATCTAGAAGCAAAATGTCCTATCTTGTTACAAGAAAAACATTTCAAGGGAAAATTTCCATCATACTTATCAACACCTTTAAGCAATCTTTGGGAAATCAATGTTTCAAGATCATCAAGCTTTCTTTCTTGCTCTGCTATCTCTCTCATTTCGCTTTCATATCTGGATATCATGCATACATCAGGATCATATTTCTTCTTACCAGACATAGATGTTGATGCCTTGAATGTTGTCTCTAACTTTCCATGTGATTCTCCAATTTTTCTCAGCTCAAATGCAGCAATTTTTCCAACCAACACATCTCTTGTCACAATAGTTACACTCTGGATCTCATCAATAGTGGAAACCTTATGTTTATAAGCAGGAGGCAAAGATCTCAACACCTGAGCAACACTCTCATCTTCTTCAATCTTTCCACTAGCAGATCTGATACCAAGGACAAGCTCATTCACCTTAGCCATGTATGAATGTATGTTCTCATCATCACACATCTTCAATGTCCCATACTTTCCTTTTAAACTCTACAACTTAGCAACTTTCACTTGACTATCACCTTCATACAGGATCTCAAGCTTTACCCAGATCTCATGTGTGGTCTAAAGTTCCATAACATTTGTCATTTTAGAATTAGCTAGGGCACTGAGTAATACTTCCTTCTCTCTGATGTTATGTTCAACTTTGTTAACCTCATCAGGAGTGGATGGTCCATTATGAGGAAAAACATAGGCATTCTTAGTTTTCTTACAATAATCTTCTCTAAGACATTTCAAATGCACCTCCATTCAGCCCTTCCATACAGTATAGTTGCTTCCATCAAACCTCAGATTGTCCTTCTTGAAAATAATACCTTGAGCTTCCATCTCAGATCTCCTCAAGCGATTAAGCTTCTATCAAAGGATTTAGCTCTGATACCAATTGTTAGTAGCAATCAAGAAGGAAGACTGAGAGGGGGGCTAAGTCATTCTTTACCGGATCATAGAAAATTGAACTCCAAAACATAAACTGATAAACCACAATAACATATAGGTAAGAAAATTAATAGCACAACACATAACACCAATATTTTTAGATGGAAAAATCGGTTAAGGGAAAAGCCACGGTGAGAACCTACCCATAGTAAGATGATACTCTATAGTAGTATGTGAAAATTTATTACAATGGCGAATGTACATGCATTTAGGAACACTACCTAGAGCTCATTGCTCAAAAGATATATGCCTGAAAGGCTACAACCCTTAGGGAAGTATCACTGACTTACAATATGATTCAGACTACAATCCAAAAGGAATGAACTGCAATGATAGAATCTACAAATGCCTAATGACAGTTCTAGTTAAACATAGTTGTTTGCTCTGAAACACCAAACACACCTGAACACTTTGCTGAATTATATATCCTTGTTCACACATTTACCTCTCTCTGAAAATACAGACACAATACCGACACCTAAATTACATAAGCATCTAACCTATATATAAATGATCAACCTTGATAACAAGGTCAAGTAAACCATCAACCCTCAACTCATGATTATAAAAATTATATTACATGATACAAAGATCAACCACTAGACCAATATTATGATTTACATTAAATAGAATGGACCTAATTCAAATCACCAAATGATTACATCCATCGACAATCCCGCCAAGATCAACCACAACACGCTACACCACCAAAAATACTTCATAACATGTAATTATAACCTGTTCAAATAAATCACCAAAAACATGCACAATGATCAATGAGGATCACCAAAACAAATAGGACACAAATAGGAAACACTATCAAGTACATTAGAATCATCCGAAATAGTTGCACCAACACCTCTTTTCAAATCTTCATCAGTCAATGTCTCAAAGCTCAAGAACACAACTAATCAATAACTGTCAGGAGGAAATATAACTTCTGGAACACCAAATCATGAACCATCTGAAATGATGATACACAAGATCATCCCAAACAATAATCCAAAGTCTCAGCACTAGATCTAATCACACTGGAATATACCAGGGTAAATACCAAATTCTGCAAAATAGTTATCAACACAACCAAACTACAAAACTGGCTGAAAAACTCTTCCCAATCTCATCAAAATAACTCACTAGAATATGTTGACATCAATGACAACAACATATCCTAGCAATAGAAATGACAAACCAAATCCAACAATCTCCCTAATAATCCAATAGTTCTATCAATGCTTCAACCCTCAACTGCATGTCATTGTCTATGTCATTATCATAAGTTTGGACAATCTTATACATTTCCATCAGATTGTTTTTGGGAAACCTTGCATGTATTCCATAAACCATGTCAAAAGGAGCACACCCTATTGTTTTTTTCACTATTACCCTATCTGCCCAAATTGCAAGTTTCAACCTTGATTCCCAAGCCTTATTGTTCTTTTCTAGGACTCTTTGGATAATCTTCATCAAGCCCTTATTACTTGATTCTACTTGTCCATTTCCTTGTGGGTTATAAGGCGATGAGTAAGATATATGAATGCCATATTTATTGTAGAAATCAGTAAATTCTTGTAATGTGAAACTCATTGCATTATTAGACACCGTGGTGCAGGTGCACCTCATCAACAAGCTATTGATAACCTTGACGATGAAGACTAGGACCATTAGGATGTGTTAGAGTGTCTTGTATTTTATTCATGCAAATAAACCCCACCATGTAAGCCCATGTCACCAATTAGGCAATTTGAGAAGCCAATTGGGACAATGTGGTAAAAATGGGTAATAGATGGTTTAGATTTGTGTTTGATAGGTTTTAGATAGTTTTTGTGTGTGTTTGGTTGGTCCATGGGTGTGGATCCCAACCTTAGGAAGTATGACAACTTTGTGAGCAAAATTGCAAAAATGCAACTTTTGAAAAATGCAACTTTTGAGTGTAAAAGTGCAACTTTTTGTAATTCGGTTGGGGGAAGCCTTTCAATGTCTCCAACATACTCCAAATTTGGTGGGAAACCGTTGGAGAGTTGTATAAGCCTTGTGGGATCGATTCCCAAGGTGGTTGGTGATTGAAGTTGGAGTTTGAGAATAAGTAATAAATAAAATACTATAGTTTTCCTAGAAATTTTGAGTTTGAAGGTGTTGCACATGACTATATGGAGTGTGTCATGCCCAAACTTTGGGCAAACACAAACAACAAATTTTTTCTTTTTTAAAACACTTATTCACATACAACCATTGTTTAAATAGTTGTGACAACTTAACATGTTGACCCAAATGAATTCTTAATTGACAGAAAATACTTAAATACTAAATATGTAACTCCTATTATCAAGCAGAATGAATAAATTTTATAAGGGTACTATTAAATACAATCCATTTCTTCTAATTAGACATTAATAAACTTACTTGGTTCAATATCAATTATATATTAAATATCGAGTTTTCCATCATCCTATTAGGACATCTGTCCTTAATAACATGATTTATTATGGCTTCTATTAATTTTGCATTTATGAAATGCACTTAGCAAGTTTTCCTCTTAACTACATTTTAGAGTTAACTCTAATTGCTAACTTAAGTAAGCGAAAATAAAATTTAATTAAATGCAAAAAATTAATTCTCCAATGAAATTATTAGTCTCAACAATTTTAACTTCTAAATTACTCTAAAACATCTGGCGAAGATATTATTTATCTCCAAAAATCAAAATTTGTTTTAATGAACAAATAAAATTAGACCTAACACTTTATTTATATTGTCTAAAATTTATATTTCAATCCTATAAAGTTTCATCTCATAACCTATATCTAGGTGGCTAAAGTTAATCCCTATAATTAAGTAAATTTCAACAGAAATTAAATTTCCTAAAGATTAACTTCATGAGTAATTTAATTTAAAACATCCTTTTTTTTTTATACTCATAAGTTTATTAAAACATTATAATCACCTTGTTAAATATCTTTACCCCGTTTTGACCTAAGCTTCAATAATTTAATCTCTCTCTCTCTCTCTCTCTCTCTCTCTCTCTCTCTCTCTCTCTCTCTCTCTATATATATATATATATATATATATATATCTAGATCACCTTAAAAACCCTAATTAAAATACATTATAAAGTACCCTACATCTTTAATCTCTTTTTTCTTATATTATTCCCTAACCCTACCTAGGCTAGGGTTCTTACTCTTTTCTTGTTTCTTTGTGTTATGCAGGAGGGGGGCCGAACAAAAATTTGGTGGGGCGGTCGACATATTTTACAGAGGGAGGCGGCGTTGCTAATCCCTGGGCTCCCTGCAGCCGACGGCCGCAGCCGTGACTGTGGGTCTCGACCCACACTAGCAGCCTTGGCCACCGCTGTGGGTCGTGACCTGCAACCCGGCTACGCCGCCGCTGTGGGGTGCTGCCCACAGAGGGGGGCCGGAGCCTCCCCATCTGTGGGTTGTGGCCCACAGTGGCGGCTGCGGCCGCCACTAAGGGAACGTCGCCCACAGTGCGGGGGGGAAAACTACCCAACGGGTAGAGCTCCTCGAACTTAGGGTAAACTCATTTTTATTTTTATTTATTTATTTATTTTTATTTTTCTTTCTTTTAAATAAATTTTCATTCCTTTTCTTGTTTTATTTTTTATTTTTTAAAAACTATAAAATATATATATATATGTGTGTGTGTGTGTGTAAAAATACCTCATAAATATAAATGTATTTTAATTTAAATATAAGTATATATAAATATATATACATATATATATTTATACATCTTGATAAGCATGAGACCAGAGCTTATTTTACTATGCAGTAAGCCCTGTATTTTTTTTTGTGTTTTTTTTTTTAAATTTCCATGTGCTAGAAATTTGAGATAAATTATTTATTCTTAGATTTATTTTAAACAAATGACAAAATTCTTTATTTAAATAGTTATCTAAATAACAAGGATATTAATTAGGTTAGATAGGTTATTTAATTTTAGATTTCATATTCTACAAATTAAGTACATGATTGATAGAGTTCAGTAAATCTATTCCGCAATTATTTAAATGACAGAGTTAATTAATCTAAACAACAACTTTACAAATGACAGAGTTTAATAAATCTAAACAACAACTTTATAAATGACCGAGTTTAATAAGATACATTCAGCAAAGTACATTATCCTAGGTTATTTTAATTAAACTTAGAGATGATCATACTAATTTTTAGAGCTATTTTCTTCAAATAAATTTTCTGGCAGAAATAAATAAATTTGTACAACAACTATATAAATATGTGATTATTTAAACTAGATAGACCATTTAATTTCTAGACATAAATTTCTACAAATAAATATGTGATTTTAATTTCTGCAACTTTATTTATCTAGAATCCTTTAAATTTAACCATGCACTTAGGAATTAAACTCAAACATTTGTATTCAAAGTAACTTGCATGCAATCATTAAATTAATTCTTTATTTTCCTAATCTGTTTCATAAGCATAAAGGGATGAAATAAATTTCTTGCTTTTCAAAATAATATATACTCAACAAATATCAATTTTCAAAACTTTAGGAACTAAATCCAGAATTATTCACTTCATTGCTACAGTATCTAAAACATTACATTTCTTTAAATTACATTTAAAAGATACTATCATCATTTTACAAATAGGTCTCTCATTATTAATAAATGAGGACTTTAAACAAAATAATAAATATATTTCCAAATAGTTTTTTGCAACAAATAACTCCATCAAAATTCCATTTGTCCTAAATCGTTCCTTCCAACAACCTACAAATAATCAAAGGATATGACCATGGAGTGCTCACCTCCCAGCCTAGGCTAACTGGTAGCCACCCTCGAGCTTGGAGAACCAAGCCCTAGAGAGGATTACACACATGCAAACACAAAAGACAAGGGAAAACACAAGCTCAAACACAATCCCAACCCAGGCTACACTGCACCACACATTGTGATGTCTTTTCAAGGATGGTAGTGGACCAAGTACCCTGAGGAGAATGCAAATATGGTAAAACATATAGCCACCTCATGGCAAACCAAATACATCAAGTGTAACAACCCCACATTCCTTATGCCCCCCAAGGCATTCATGCCTTATTTCCCTCCTTATGACCCCCAATGCATAAACAAGCCATGCAACAAGGGTCACATAGAATCCCTTGTGATCACTCTCATAACAAGAGCCTCTCACTCGAGGGGTGTCACTTCTACCACCCACAAGACCCTCCTCTCTCCCAAGAGTAGGAGGTCTTGATTACTCCCAAAACACATACATGGCATAAGCATAAAACACCAAATAAATTTCAAAGAAATACATGCACGAAAAGAAGTCTTTTACACAAGCATTTCTTTCAAAACAACATGCAACAAGAAAATATTATAAGAAAAATAAAAAAACCAACCTTAAACTACCCAAAGGTATGCTAGTTTTGTTGAGGATGAGCATCCCAACTCCATAGTTCTTCTCTTTCTACCCTTAGCCAAAATTCTCAATCCAAAATCTATCTTTTTTTTTTACAAAATTCTTTTGTCTCCAAAAATGGAGAGTGGGTGATTACCCCCAAAATCTCTCTTCCTTGCTTAAGAAGACACTAGTGTGAGTTCTCTCAAGTTTCTAAAACTGAAAAGAAAAGTAAGGTAAAATGGGAAAGGTAACTCTCATTCGAAAAGGAAGGTTCACAACTTAGTTCAAGTCTTCAAACTTCAATTTTCGCACAACTTAGAAAAGTCACTTTCTAGGGTGTCTTAAAGGTCACATGGGAGTAGAAAATTGCCTAAAATTACCCCTAACCCTTAGGTATACCTTATGGGCTTTAGGAAACCCTATTGAACTACCCCTAGGTGTCCATTTAACCCTTTTTAAACCCCTCTGAAGTTTATTTTCGGGTCAAACCTATGTTGACCATCCCAAAGATTCTTTACCCAAGGCATTTATGGAATCACATTACATTAATTGAAAAATCTATAGTTAAACAATTCCCTCCAAGAGACGAATTTAAAAACTCAAACATAAATCAACACGTGTCCAGTGACACAAAGAAAATACTTTTACAAAATTGCACATGAAATCTTGTCTCTTGTTGGATTTAAATAAATCAAATAAATAACATTTAACACATATGCATCATCTACTATTACAAATAAAATATGACACAATGGGGGTGTTGTCTCTCCAAATAGACAAACCCTGGTTTTACGAACATACATAGGTCTAGGTTTGGTTCTCCGTAATATTTCCATGGTCACATGGATAATCTTTTCCTGCGCCACTCAAATACACATTAGTAATTTCCAATAACCTCATATAATATTAAACACGTGAATTGGAATACACATCAAACACATCGTATACAATTTACATTTGAACAATTCACTATATCTCATACCCAAATAAATCCACATAAGCAATTATCATAATTCTCATAATTTTGGTCCACACATAAAACATACATCCTAATTCTATCATCATAATAAAGTCCTACAAATCCAATAATGACATACATCATCTCCAATTTATCCTATTCTAGAATCATATAGAGTTCTATATCATAAAGCATATAAATGAAGCATAAACATCCATCAATGTTATCCAATCATGGAATCATATAAGTTCTACATCCAGACATAGCTGACATATGTTAAATCAAGATTATCCAGTCAATGGATCTTTTAGGATTTCAAATTCATAACACATCAATATGTACACCACAAGGTGAAATAACTCTATAACTTGGTTCAATTGCTTTTCTCACCAATCTATTTGTCTAACACAGTCCATCCTATTGAATTATAAAGCATTATTAATAGGGTCAAACATGGTCGACTAAGTTAATCAAAGTTGGGTTTGGGGAAGGCCTTACAGATTGATTGGAACCCCACCATCCATGGAGTAGATAGGGTAATGAATTATTTTTCTTTTGATGGTGGTCTGAGTTCTTAATTATTCGGGAGTAGCGAGAACCCTCCATTTTACTGACTGTGACCCAAAAAGTGAGGGTTTGGAGAGATTTTTGAACCAAAATAGATTTATCTTGCTCTCCATTCCATTAGAATACTCTTTCTTTGGAGGGATGCATGATAAGCCTATTTATTTTAGTTTTTTTATGTTTTTTGCAGGGGAGACCTTGTTGTGTGGAGAAATGAACAGGTTTAGGTAGGCATCTCTATGTGAGTACCTAGGGCAAGTTTTAGGACAATCCTCATAATTTGTCTTAGAGATGGATTCCAGGTGTGCAAAACTGGAATTAGAAGTTTCTCACTACCCCTCACATTCCCATTAAGTTTATTTTTCATTTGGTCTACCAGTAAAGGTAAATGCTTTGGAAAATAGGGCTAATTGCCCCTATTAGATCTCTTAGCCTCTAGAGGGAATAGACCTTATATTTGCAGATTAGACCAAACAAAGCTGGGGATCAGTATATCTTCCAAAAGGGTGTCTGAAACACTAAGTTTTTTGTAGGGGTGTGTATAATATTTTTGCGTTAAAGCCAAAACACCCGTATAAAAGGGCTACTAGCCGAACGGGTAGGTTTACAAAGGAGGTATTAGGGTTTGATGCCCAAGATCAAAACCAGTGCTTGAAAGAGGTCTTAGATGTTATGTGTGGATTAAATACAAAATCCTAAGGAGTATGGATCACCGGTAAGGTAATTTTGAAGAGTTAAACCCTTTTACTCATCTTGAGTAGGCCCATGACTAGTCAGTGTGTGAGTAGTTTCATCTAAGGTGTAGAGTCCTTCCTTGCAGGACCCTGGTGAGTAGTTGAAGGGTAACTATCCTAAACTTATTTGGGCTTATTATTAGGAGTTTAGGTAGGCCTCTGCATCAAGTGGTATCAGAGAAAAGGAGTGTCCTTTGGAAGAGAAGAAGAAGACAAGATCTCAGAAGAAGAAGGGTCCCATGAGGCACCTTCCAGAATGACCAATGCAGAGTTGAATGTCCTGGTGAAGAAGTAGATGGTAGAGAGTAGAGTAGTCAGGGCTTAGAATCAGGCCTTGAGAAATGAGATGGATCCATTGAAGGATAGAGTGGAGAGGGGAGAGAGAGACTCTGAAGATCCCAATACAGGAAGAGTTAGAGGTACCTGCAGACTAGAGACCCCTAATGAGTTTCCTCAAGTCCATGGAGAGAAGAACAATGGATGTGAAGATGGTTCTGCTAGTATTTGTAGGAAAGATGGAGCCTTACACCATGATGGAATGGATAGACTCCTTGGACAATTTTTTCGAAAGTGAAGACATATCAGACCACTAGAGGGTGAAGATGGCCCAATCAAAAATGAAAGGGGCTGCACTAACTTTGTGGACGTTCATCCAAGATGAGAAGGTGAAAGAGGGAAAGAGAAGAATAACTACATGGAAGAAGATGATAGCTTTGGTGAAAGAAGCCTATGTCCTAATGGATTACAATATCCAATTGCATAAGAGGAGATAGAATTTGAAACAAAAGGAGATGGACATGAGTTACTATATCGAGGAGTTCATGAAGTTGTGTGTGAGGTCTAAGGTGAAAGAGAGTGAAGATGAGAAGGTGGAAAGGTATCTCAATGGGTTGAGGTTTACAATCCAAGAATACTTGAATCTCCACAGCTCGGAGATAGTCCAAAAATGTTTTCAATTGGCACTCAAAGTGGAGGAGTAGTTGAAGAGAAGGTGGGATCTAAATGGAAGAGGTAAAGGGAGACAACAAAGAGGAGGAAGAGGCCCTTTTAGAGGTAGAGGAAATGGTTTTGGTTACCAGGGAGACTCCAATCAAGAAGGCAATAGAGGAGAGAGAAGTTACAATCAAGGAGGAGGCTACAATCCAAGAGGGAGCTTTAGAGGTAGAAGACCACACTCGAGAGGGAGATCCCAAGAAAGAGGACCTCCTAGGTGCTACAACTATAATCAAGAAGGGCATATGGCCAATAGGTGTTCAGAGAAGGCTTATAGCTCCATGGAAGAAAGGAGAAGCAATTTGGTGTAGGAATCTGATTGTCAAAGTGTGGCAAGTGCAGGTACTTATCAAAGTGTGAATGCTCCTGATAGTTATGGATATCTTGAAAGAGGAGAGGCCTTGATGATGAGGAGAGAAGTAACCACAATGAAAGTACGTGGCAAGGAGCCTACAAAAAGGAAATGTCTTTTCAAAACCACTTGCAAGGCAAGAGGAAAGGTATGCAAGGTTCTGATAGACTTCAGTTCCACTAAATTTTTTGTATCACTTGAAATGGTAGAAAGATTAAACTTAGGAGGATACCTCACCCATATCCCTATAAGGTTTCATGGCTCACCCAAGGTCAGCAAGTAGTGGTGGAAGAGAAGGCTTGGGTTGATTTTCGGATTGGATCTTACAAGGATAGATTGCTTTTTGACAGAGCCAAAATGGATGCATACCATCTTTTATTAGGGAGACCATGGTAGTATGACTTGAAAGTTCACCATGATGGGTTGAGAAACACCTACTCAATCACCAAAGATGGGAAGGTGGTAGAACTCTTACCTTTGATAGAGGAAGAGATGGAATCAAAATAGAAGGATACAAGAGTGTTGATAGTAGAAGGTAAATAGTTCATGAAGGATATTGTAGAGAAAGGTGCAATTTTCTATGCCCTCATGCCCAGTCCCAAGGTGATAAAGAAAGAGCAGTTTGTAGAAGAGAAAGAAGGAGGACCAAAGCACATAGACCCGACAGTCAGATAGTTGCTTAATAAACTTCAAGGCATCATCTTAGATGTAATTCCAAGGTCCCTACCACTGATAAGAGACATTAGACATTGCATAGATCTGATCCCTAGATCTACATTTCGAAACAAAGCAGCCTATAAGCTCACCCTAGACCAGAATGCAGAAATGAAAAGGCAGATTGAAGAGTTGCTTGAATCAGGACTAACTGCTAAAATTATAAGCCCATGTGCAGTACCAACAGTCCTTGCACCCAAGAAAGAAGGCACTTGGAGGCTTTGTACAGACTCAATAGCCATCAACAAGATAACCATAAGGTATACATTCCCAATCCCTAGAATAGAGGATTTGCTTGATTGCTTAGGGAGTACTAAATATTTTACAAAAATGGATCTAAAAAGTGGATACCATCAGATTACAATAAGGCCAGGGGATGAGTGGAAAATATCTTTTAAAACTAATGAGGGGTTATATGAATGGAAATTGATGCCATTTGGGTTATCCAATGCACCTAGTACCTTTATGAGGTTAATGAGTGAAGTCCTAGTGGAATTCATAGGAAAATTTGTCATAGTATACTTAGATGATATCTTGATCTTTAGTCACACAAGGGAACAACACCTAAACCACATAGATATGGTTCTAAAGAGGTTACATGAAGAGAAACTAATGATCAATTTGGAGAAGTGTTTGTTCATACAGGAAGAGATCATCTACTTGGGTTTTGTAATCTCACAAGGTGAGTTGAAAATGGATCAAGAGAAGTTGAGTGCTATACTATCTTGGCCTACACCTAGAATTATAAATGATGTCCGAAGTTTCCATGGTTTAGAAACTTTTTATAGGAAATTCATAAGAGGATTTAGTCATATTTGTGCACCCATTCTTGATACCATAAAGGGAGGACAGAAGTGCAGGTTCAGTTGGACCAAAGAGGCAGATGATTCATTTGAGACATTGAAGAAGAAGGTTGCAAAATAGCCAATCCTTTCCTTACCAGACTTCAACAAGATATTTCAAGTGGAATGTGATGCAATTCACATGGAAATTGGAGCAGTACTCAGTCAGGAAGGAAGGCATATTACTTTTTTCAGTGAAAAGATAAATGATGCTAAGAAAAGATACTCATCTTATGACTTAGAGATGTATGCTCTAGTATAGTCCTTGAAGAAATGGAGGCACTATTTATTGCCTAAGGAGTTTATAGTTTTTACTGATAATTAGGCACTCAGTTTCATAAATAGTCAATAGAAGCATAATCACCAGCATATGAAGTGGGTAGAGACCCTACAAGCCTTCACATTTACCCTCAAACACAAGAAGGGAGTCAAGAGCAAAGTTGTTGATGCTTTGAGTAGAAGAGTCTTGAGTGTAAACCAAATCAAGATGGAGAGTGTTGGTATTGATCCCCTGAAGAGTATGTATTTTGCTGATGAATATTTTGGAGAAATATACAAGGTGCGTGAAACTTTGAGTGACCGGTATCATATTGAGTTTTCTGAGTTTTTTATACAAGATGGATTGTTGTTCAAGGGAGTGTAGTCATGTATTCCTAAATGTTCCATGAGGTTGAATATTATTAGGGAGAAACATTGTGGAGCTATGGCAGGTCATTTCAGTCTTGACAAGACCATAGACCTTGTGAAGAGATTATTTTTGGCCTAAATTGCAGGCAGATGTGAGAAAGTTTGTGGAAACATGTGTCATATGTCAGAAAGCCAAGGGGAAGTCTACAAATGCAGGTTTATATCAGCCTTTACCCATTCCTTCTAGACCATGGGAGACCATAAGTATGGATTTTGTGTTCGGTTTGCCTAAAACAAGGAGAGGATTTGACAATATCTTTGTAGTAGTGGACAGGTTTAGTAAAATGGCTCATTTATTGCCATGTAAGACTTGTTGTGATGCATCATATGTTGCAAACCTATTATTCAAAGAGATAGTCTGGATACATGGATTGCCCCTGAACATTATTTATATGTGAAGTTCATAGGTCACATTTGGAGGACTATTTGGAAGAAGTTGGGAACTAACCTAGCTTTCTCATCAGCCTACCATCCTCAAACTGATGGGAAAACTGAATAAGTCAATAGGCCATTGGGGAACCTATTAAGGTGTTTAACAAGGCAACATGGAAACAAGTGAGATAACATTTTGTCATAAGGAAAATTCTCATACAATGACACCATCAATAGGAGTACTGGTAAATCTCCTTTTCAAATTATTTATGGCATACACCCAAGGGAAGTGTTGGAGTTAAGAGATCTACCGAAAGAAGAAGCCATTAGTGTAGATGGTGAAGCTTTTGCATCAACCATTAAAGAGGTGCATGAACAAGTCAAGTATCATCTCCAACAATCTGCAGTGAAGTATAAACCTCATGCTGATAAGAAGAAGATAGATGTATAGTTTAATGTTGGGGATTTGATATGGGTACATTTGAAGAAGGAGAGACTGTTGAAAGGAAAATACACCAAACTGATACAATGGAAGATTAGACCATGTTAGATATTGAAGAAGTGTGGATAGAATTCCTATGAGATCCAACTTCCTCCTGATCTTGGATTGTCACCCATCTTTAATGTGTGTGACCTTACACTTTTCAAAGGTACTGACAATGAAGAAGAGGAACCAATATAGGTTGCAGTAGACAATGACATCCCAAAATAGGAATCACCTAAGTTGAGAAAATTTATCAACACTAGAGTAACAAAGAAGACAAGGAACAAGGAGTACATTGATTACTTGGTGGCTTGGCAAGATAAACCAGACTCTGAGGCAGTTTGGATGACAAGTGAGCAAATATCCAATCATGATGCAGATTTACAAACCCTGATCTCAAGTGGGCTTGAGATCTCTTCTCCTGGGGAGTATGGTGTAGTTTCACCTCATCAACAAGCTATTCATGACCCTAAGGATGAATATTAGGACCATTAGGATTTGTTAGAGTGTCTTGTGTTTCATGCATGCACATAAACCCCACCATGTAAAGCCCATGTCACCAATTAGGTAATTTGCGAAGCCAATTGGGACAATGTGGTAAAAAGTGGTAATAGATGGTTTAGATTTGTGTTTGATAGGTTTTAGACATGTTTTGTGTGTGTTTTGTTGGTCCATGTGTGTGGATCCCAACCTTAGGAAGTATGACAACTTTGTGAGCAAAAATGCAAAAAATACAACTTTTGAAAAATGCCACTTTTTGTAATTCGGTTTTGGGAAGCCTTTCAATGTCTCCAACCTACTCCAAATTTAGTGGGAAACTATTGGAAAGTTGTATAATACTTTTAGGCTTGATTTTGAATGTGGCTGGTGATTGGAGTTGGAGTTTGAGAATCAGTAATACACAAAATACAACAGTTTTCCCAAAAATTTTGAGTTTGAAGGTGTCGGATTGATTCAAACCCCACCATCCATGATGTAGATAGGGTGATGAATTATTTTTATTTTGGTGGTGGTATGAGTTCTTAATTATTCAGGAGTAGAGAGAACCCTCCATTTTACAGACTGTGACCCGAAAAGTGAGGGTTTGGAGAGGGTTTTGAACCAAAATGCCTTTATCTTGCACTCCAGTCCATTCAAAGACTCTTTCTTTGGAGGGATGTAGGATAAGCCTTTGTATTCTTATTTTTTTATGTTTTGTTGCAGGGGAGACCTTGTTGTGTGGAGAAATGAATAGGTTTAGTTAGGCATCTCTATGTGACTACCTAGGGCAAGTTTTAGGACAATCCTCATAATTTATCTTAGCGATGGATTCCGGGCATGCAACCTTGGAATTAGAAGTTTCTCACTACCCCCCACATGCCCATTAAGTTGATTTTTCATTTGGTCTACCGGTAAAGGTAGTTTCTCTGGAAAATAGGGCTAATAGCTCCTATTAGGTCTCTTAGCCTCTAGAGGGAATAGACCTTATATTTGCAGATCTGACCAAACAAAGTTGGGGATCAGTATATCTTCCAAAAGGCTGTCCAAAATGCTAAGTTGTTTGTAGGGGTGTGTGGAATATTTTTGAGTTAAAGCCAAAACACCAGTATAAAAGGGGCACTAGTCGAAGGGGTAGGTTTACAAAGGAGGTATTAGGGTTTGATGCCCAAGATCAAAACCAATTCTTGAAAGAGGTCTTAGATGTTATGTATGGACCAAATACAAAATTGAAATGAATAGGGATCACTAGTAAGGTACTTTTGAAGAGTTGAAGCCTTTTACTCATCTTGAGTAGGGCCATGACTAGTGAGTGTGTGAGTAATTTTATCCAAGGTGTAGAGTCCTTACTTGCAGGACCCTTGTGAGTAGTTGAAGGATCACTATCCTTACCTTATTTGGGCTTGTTATTAGGAGTTTGGATAGGCCTCTACATCACACTATCCTTTCAAGACATCCAAATCTTGTCAATATGTTGTTTGTAAGAAAATCAATGACAACCCTACTAGTTTCTCTCCTAGTTGGAATAACCTAAAGTAATCAGTGGCCACAAAAATCCAACATTGTTTCTCCACCAAATATTTTCATTAAAAATAACATATTTTATAGCATGTAACTTCAATGTCCTCTTTATTTTATTGTTAACATAAAAGTTTGCACCCTTAGTGATCATGACTGACCACCAACCTTGTGAAACATTGAGTCAACCTCTCAAGAGTGGGACCTTGTGTTGTTGTGAGGTTGAATCTCCAAAGAAGGTTGGATTCCTCTTCAATCTAAATGTAGTGTGTTCAACCAACCCAACACTGATAAAACTAATCTATGGTTTGATAGGGAAAAGGGAGAAAGAGAAGGGTTGCAGGAAAGAAGGGAAAAATTTTTGCACCCAGACTGAAATAATGATCCATCCTTATCTATATCTACACAAAAAATTAATGAAAACTACCCAAGGATGCACAAAATTCTATTCTACTTAGCCATCTAAGTGTGAGTGAAGGCTGGAAATCAACACAGTCACTTACACTGCAGAAAACCAAAGGACAAAGCATTCAAACAAAGAGGTAAGCACTTAAACATATTGCAAGAGTCAAATAAAGGCAAGAAAGATAATTTTATTGATGAAAGGGAAAGGGAAATTTACACATGTAGAGAGACATAAGAATTATTCATGACAAAAGAAGGGAGAAGATCCAAACCAAATGTTACAAAATTGTCTTTATAGATCAGGCATAACTCAAATGGATACATATGAGAAAACCCTAGCTCCACCCAAGTTAGGTTATGCAAATATCAAAGGAGAGGGAGAGATCAGATCCAATATCTTATGGCATGCTACAACTAGCTCTAGGAGAATCATTTGCCTCTAGAAGAGAAAATATCTCTACAAATAAGGGAAAACCCTACATCTGGATGCGCCTTTGTGTACTAGATGGTGTTTGTAGGCACAAAAAGTCTTCAAACCATGTTGAAGAGGCATGGGTTGCATTTGGAATCTTTGACAGGCATCATGTCTAGCATTATAGCATCAAAATATGGTGGTTGTAGTGAGATCGGGTCCAAAATCGGGCACTGATTGAGCAAAAAAAATGACCTCGACCACCAGGTCAACAAGCATCACCTACAAAAGAGTTTAAATGCCAATGACAACTGCAAGTTTCAAAATCGGTCATTGATTTGAGATCTCACTCGTAGATGGACATGCGAGATCTCGTCATGTAAGAACGTTCCAAAGCCCAATTGAAGATTAAAACATTGTCGTTGGATCAGTCTTTATGAAGATCCAACGACTGTGGATGAGTGACATGGCACCCCAGGTCCATACTTCCTTAGTTGTGTTCACCACTAACTACACTATATTCTTACCCCGTAGCATCTCTATGGGTTGCTTTTAACCTTGTGGGATAATAATTTTGCTTGGATTCTGCTTTGCTTTTGTTATCCCGCAGGACAACTTGTGTCTTTGTTTCCTCCTGCAAGATAAGAGTTTCTTTGATTTACTCTTGTTTCTTTATCCCGTGGAACCTTTGATGCCTTTTCTCAACCTCGTGGGATAAGCTTTCTCTTCTCTTGCTTTGTTTTCTTTTCCCACACAACCTTATCCTGTGAGACCACTTGTGTCTTTGTTTTGTCCCATGGGATAAGGCGAAAGCCTCATTCACTTTTGACTTTCATTATCCCGCGGTATCACTTTGTGCCCATCTTTGCCCCATAGGATAAGAGAAAGCATTTCGCTTTACTTTGTCTTCTTTTTTTCCTTATCCTGTAGGACCTTATCCCATGGGATAAGGTTTTCTCTTTGTTTCACCTTGTGGGATAAGACAAAAGTCTACTCACCTTTGACTTCTCTTATCCCGCAACCTCTTTGATGCATTTGTTCCAATTCACGGGATAAGGAGGAGATACTCCTTCGCCTTTGAAAAATCTTATCCCCTAGCCTCTTCTTGTTGCGTTTGAAAATCCTACAACCAGTAAGAGGAATGGGGAAATTGTCTCACTGACAACCGAGAGCCCCTCCAACTAGTGAACCTAAGTGAGTTGGCCGATTGACCCGATCAACTCAAAAAAGAATTGGGGCCCACTTACAACCGAGAGCTGCTCTAGATAGTGGTAAATAACATGACCCTTTCAATAACAACTGTATTATTGACACATCATATAACCCTCGTGTTATATGAATTTGCAAAACTATGAAGAATCAGCTAACTCTACTAAGACTGCTAACATGACATGTTATCGATATTGACTAATATGAAATGTTAGCCACACCGAAATCCTAGATTTGAGCTCTACTAAGGTTGACACAAAAATTACCAACATTTCTGGTGACTCAGAGGGGGTGGCAATCCTACTTGGCACATTGTGTTAGATAGTTCAAATAACTGGAAGACAATTGAGAGGGGGGGGGGGCGAATCAGTTGTCTCAGATTACTAGAACATTAAGAAATTAACACTTTAATACTGGAACCCAAAACATTAATACCAGAATGCTCAAACCAAATACCTAAATAGCAGTTAAACCAATTGAGCATAAACAATAATAAGAGAATAAATACCATCCACATGACACCAAGATTTATACCTGGAAAACTTGGTAAAGGGAAAAACCATGATGGGAAGCCTACCCATAGTTAGCTACTACTTCTACAGTAAGTATGTGAATTACAATTGAGGGGCATTCACTTGCAAGAAGGCCAACAACCTAGAGTGCACTACTCATCACAAAAGGAGTCTCACTGACAACATAGAAATCCAAACTACAATCTGGAAGAATGAATGAACTGCAAAGATAACATCTCCTATGCCTGAATATAGTTCTTGTTAAGCTCAATACTAGAGGACTAAAACCTCCTATATAAACCCAACTTGATATTGAATGATCAACCAAATCCTCTACCTGAATGATATTACATTATTCGCTCCTTACATATCCATATCCCATGCCATGATGATATACAATGAGATCTCACATCATATATATACAAACCCTTGACCATAAACAATCAGGTCGGCCACCAGACAATAAAATAATTACATAATTACAAAACATGTCAGCCTTATACCAAACAAACAATATCCAACCCATAAAACATCCTTGAAACACATCGAGAGGTCCAATCCACACGTTAGATTAAGCTAGTCCATAACCTAGATACATTGGGACCCAATAAAGGTCCACACGTGTTAAAGAAATGATCGCAATCAAATAAATCTTGTACATGATCACCATCAACATCCTAAAACCATACCAGAAGCTGCACCAACACCACTTATGCATATCATCAAAGATCTTCATCAAATCTCTGTCAGTGAAACCCTCGCCAAAACCATAATCCAAGCTTTCTAGTAAACAGGATAGCATCCGATCACCAAAACAAAACGAACTGAATAAACATGAATGAGATTAGCATGAATAAGCCAATTCCATAAACCAAACATACCAAATCAAATCCAACCAGAAACCAAACAAACTATCGAGACCAGAAGTGATGCATAGTACACAACAAGAAATGTACTAATGGGCCCACTTGGTTTATACACCCAAAGATTGATTTCTCACTCTTATGTAGTCCAATGGCTCCCTAGATGGAAGGAGTGATCTCCTAAGTTTATTTCACACCCCACACTTCTTCCATAGGTTCTAGGGACCTTACTCAACTCCAACCAAGATTGGGTTTTAGGGACACTTTCCCCAAATTTGACCAAAATATGGAAATCTGGCCTTCAGTCTACAAATCCTTAATCTGATGATTGGGATAGTTTATTTATGTCTAATATAAGGGCAATCAACCATAAATTGGGTTCTAGGACTTCCACAAGGCTAAGAACCCTTATAGGGCTAGAGGATCCTAGAAGGTCTCTTTGGTCGGTTTATGGGCAACAACTTACAAAACTTCCAAAGGACTAGACAAAAAAATCACTATTTTGGATACCCTTTTTGGACTTAAAAAAGATCCCAAAGTTGCAGGAATTGAGCCTACTCCAACATACCCTAACCCTTACTATGTTTATAGACCTAATAGGCCTAATTAGGCTTGGTTAACAAAGTAAGTATCAAGGAATGGGTGCATATAACCAATACAAAAATTTGGTTAGGTTCTCCAACCTCCAAATGAACAAAATTCACTATCAAACCAGTCAGTTTGCTTGTTTGGCTGACTGTCCACACAATGGTCTCATTGCTTAGGCCAAATAAATATAGATATTTATCCTAGGACATGGTGGTTGAGGAAACAAACAAACTCCTCTAGTCCTGAGCCTTCAGGGTATTACTAAACACTCCCCTAAATTGCATTTCTAAGTGGCCATGAGATTCCACCACAGAAAAGACAAGTTAGGGCTCCATCTCTGTACTAACCTTGAAATTAAAGGTTTCTAGACCAGCCTGAACAGAATGAAGACAAAATCTCTACTCCAATCACCAAGTGAAATCGAAACATAGGAAGATAAGAGGTGATTCAATTTACTAACATTTTATGCCCATATTTTTGGTCTGGCAATCCGTACTGGACCATACTATCTCAGAAAAAAAAAAAAAAAAAATTGCTCAGGAAATTCAGTGCTTCTCACTCAATTTTCCACCAAAAGTATCATCCAATTACTCTAAACCTCACATGGGAGGATTCACATGATTACATAGATGCTTTCCAATTAACCTAACCACCTTTTTGAATGGTTATGACCGTTGGAACTAAAATGCAACTTCTCGAAGCAATATTGCAAAAAGTTGTTGATAACATTTTGACAATTTTGCAACTTTTGGCAATTTGCATCCTCCAACATTCAAACATGTTTAAGATCTAATCTATGGTTATTTATTTACTATAACAACATCAAAAAACCTATGACATCCTATTCTAATGTCCTATTGGTCTAATGAGACACAAGGTTGTCTTAAGGTACCTTTGGGACTCTTAGCCTTACAAGTTGGACCAAAAAACCATTATTAGGTCAACCCAAGTGATATTCAAGGGTCTTTTTGTTCACCAAAACTTGTCAACCCAAGTACACCCACAAATTGATCTATGAAATAGCCAATTTCAATCTATGAAAACTTCAGGGCTTGGACAACATAACAAGGATATGAATCTTTCTACTCTTCAGGCTCTGCAAAACCTATGCGGGTATACCTTTGATGCTTAAAATTAAAACCAATACACACCTATGACATCATCAACAGAACCAAATAGATCTCACTAGGGCTCAACAATAAGTAGGTTACTATAGATGGGCTAGATCTACATATACAACTCAATTATGTTTGAGCATGAGATAGATGAAACATTTCAAACATAACATAAAATAAAGATATTCTAATTGGATTTTAAATTGTTTGAGAATCCCCTTAATTGCAAGTTTAGTGCCTTACCCAAGGGCAACATAGTCACACATGAAACTATAGATGAAAACTTATACTTCAAAACCATCTTCATCCTTAAGTATTCTTGCATTTAATGCCTTACATAAATGCATTACTCGGCTCATTCATAGAAAATATCAAATCCAGAACATGAGCCCTATTTTATTAATATTTGCTTATAGAGTTTAAAAGCCTCCTTGAAGGATTACCTACAAGCAAACATTACACTCATAGACACAACTACTCATGACAAACTTGATCCTCCTTAAGGATCTGATTTGAATAAAATGAAAGTACACTTCAAAGACAAATTCTGTGTGAATTTATGCATGTCTTACATACATAAAATCCTACAATTATAAATACCTATAGCATGAACCATACTCTATTCTCTGGAAAATGATATTACCATGTACAATCTTGAAGAAAACTCAGAATTGGAATCCATGAAATCAGGAGCATTTCTCTCAGAATTCTGGAACCCTTACAAAAGAGAAGAAATGGGAATATGAAGGAGGGGGGAAAAGACCATAATGCATCTAAACTCGCCAAGTTTGCCTTCTTCCCCAACTGAAAAATATTTCCTCCATCTTTCTCATCAAAACAACTCTCCAAATATTTGAGTTCTGTTGAAACTAATTGCAAAACTAAATTCCTAATTCCGCGGTCTTTCCAAAAATATACAATACTGTCCATTTCGGGTAAAAAATACCCTCTGAGCGAATTAATCTTGAATATACATGCCATCATTTAAATTTTTCATTTTTCTCTATAGTCTGAACTATGCATTTAAATTTGATTTTTCACCTGATTTTTCACCTGACGCCCTGCAACGTGGCAACTTGTGATTTGCTCGCGGGGTCCACTTTTCACCACCTGGGATGACACCTCACCTATCCACCACTTGTCGGCCATGTCATTGCCACCTTAGCGGGACCCACCAGCTCACATCACCACTGGACCTGCGACATAATCAGTTGCTACTCTGTGATGGTTAACTGGTGAGCACCATAGAATGGTGACCACTGTTGATCTCCTTTGAACTTTCTCGCTCGTTAACGTGTCCATTTCCGCACATGCTTGGTTGCTGATCCGCGATGGTAATCGGCGAGCATCTTCACTTTGCAGAGTAGCGACCAACTAGTGACAATCATCGATCATCTCAAACCTGCTCACCAGTTAACTCATCCTTCATCTGCAAAACTCGCTCACCTCGGGAACCATGCACACCTGGTTGCCAGCTAACCTCCTCGCCTCAAGATTCGCGCACATGCATGTGGGGTCCATTGGTTGCCCAACCAACACCTTGCATCAAAATCCTTCAAGGCTTTGACACTATGAATGCATGGAGCTTTAATTTTAAATATCAAAATGTTCCCCTCCATAACCAATGTGGGATAATGCTCTTTTACCTGGGAATGCATTTTTTGAAGTTTTCCTGAGTGTTTTCATGGCGCCTTTGCTTTGAATTTTGATAACCCTTCACCACTGTGCAGGAAGAACCTTGAATGGAGATTGCATTTGTTTGGAAGCTTATGAGATGCTCAGCATTGCCCTTTGCATTTTCTTTAAAGTTTTTTTAAAAAACCTTATTAGAACACCACACTGTTCTGCCTGTAGGAGGATGTTGTTTTGCCTGGCAAAACTGCTTTCACTAATTGCATTTGCTTTAGTTTTCAAAGTCTATTCACCATGCCATGTAGGAGAAGACATTGGCCTTTAACGTCATGTTCTGACTATTGGGTTGTATTTTCACCTGCCAATTTTCATTTGCTGCAACTTCAATGCCTCCCAAACATAACGTAGAAGGAGGATGCTAGGAAGGTTGTGGAATTTGGCTTTATGCTAGCTGTTGCATTTGCTGGGAAGTTAATGGACTTACAACGCCACACTCCACCACATGCAGAGAGGGCATTGACTTTAAACCTACCAAAATGCATTTACTGAAAGTGTTAAACAACTCAAACACCATACCATGTTTTCAGCTTTGCCTGCCATGTAGGGGAAAAGTGAAAAGAGTTTAAGGAATTTGGTTTTACACATGCCAATGCATTTAGTTTAAAATTTCTAAATCTTGCAGTGCCCTTCAACCATGTAGGGGACTATACTGGTAGAGGGTGTGGAATTTTCTTTATACCGGCCATCATTGCATTTGCTTAGAATTTAATGTGGCCTCCCAATATGCCACGCTGCCTGCAAGAGAGGGGCTGATTTCACCTACCATTGCAATTGTTTGGAAGTTAAAATTCCTAATCTTTTGCTTGAAAGTTTAGATGCCTAGACCATTTCATGCAAAGGTTGGGGAGTGAGTTTGCCAATGGCATTTGCTAAAAGTTTATAAAGAGTGCCATTCCATTCATCACACCACACTCCAATTGGTTTGGCTTAATGCCTGCCAATTTCATTGCTTGAAAGTTATTGAAGAATTCATCTAACGTAGGCCATACACCTATGAATTGTATTTGTTAAGAACTCATTGGCCTCCAAACACCACACCATTTGCCAGGGAGAATGCTACCAAAATTAGAAAACTTTGGTTTTACGCCTTTTCAGCTATCAAATAGCCAGGCATCTACTTCAAAGTAAATTAATGTCCATATTTCTCTTATAATATTCCCTAGCTTCTTTGGTATCTCTTAAATCATAAAACACATGATTTAAAATAACATTTAAAACTTTGCCTGAAAAGACACATGAAGCGACAAGTCAGGTTGGGCCCCAAAGTGGGTCCCACTAAATTTTTTTTTGTTTTCATGCAATTGACTGTTGAAAACACCTCAAGAACCTCGAACATACCTCTGGAATTGATCGACACCATTTTCTGATTATTAAACTGAGTTTCGCGACTTTCAGGCGCCTGTGCCACATTTTCGCATATAATCCCAAAGACGTATTTTTCAAACTAGTCAAAACACCTTTCTGGACTTCGCAAACTGACATGCATGTACTCTGATATACAAACATGAACTCTGCCAAATGGTTTCTTAAGATGAATCCTGAGTGAAGAAATATTAATGGTCAAAGATGACCAAATGGCTCTATCAACACTGTGAACCTGATAAAACCAATGCACAGGGAACTCAAAGTGCCTTTCTTAAAAATATGAAACAATCTCCATAGACCCCCAAATCTGAGGCATAGATACCTTGAAGTACAAATCAAAACTTAGAATGCTCAGTTTGACCAGGAAGCTAATAGGGTACAAATAGTGTGCTCATGAAAATAGCCACTTTAATTGATGCAACAATGAAAGTGCAGAAAACTGAATGAAGTGGCTCAAGAAACCCTTTTGAAAACTGATCAAACGTATTGGCAGGAGCTTCAAATTTGAAACATATTTTTTCTTTTATATCAAAAATATCTCAGAATAAAAATCCTGATATGACATTCACTGGGGCATCTTTTATAGATGTGCAACATGAGGCTCTGACTAGCTGTCGAAACAGGGACTTGTGTAAACCATAAACTGCAAACGGATTGAGCTTGCTAAACTGAGAAAATGGATTGCTAGAGACTTGAAATTTGACATGGAGGCACAATTATATGCATACAACTCAGTGCACTTTGAAATTTAACATGATGATCAACTAATCAAAAGATATAGGAGCTCAAAGTAGGCTATTTAATAAATTCTGCATTTGCACCTATGATGCACTTTTAGCTCACCCCTTGAAATGGGTACCTGATAAACTGATCCAAACTGAAATCTGAAAGATGCAAAACACTTCATAGGCCAAATGAAATGTATAGGACACATTTCCCAAGCCTTACCCTTTGATAATTAACTGGCTCCATTTTACATGCCCTCAAACTAAACCATTCAAGTTGATTCACTAGGTATTCATTTTGAAATGCAGAGCAAAATTTTGAAATGGGCCTCTCAAATTCACAAAATTTAATGAGTCCCAACAGGTCTGAGATATGTCTTGGGTTCCCTACACCATACTCCCCATGTCAAAAAAAACTCAAGTCCCTTGAGTTTGTATGTCAGAAAGTGTAGCTCCAGTCAACTTAATGGCCTCCTCGGTCATCCATGTGGCATCTTCCAAAGGTTTGCCCTTCCATTTGAAAAGGAACTCATAATATGTTTATCTCCTTGTTTGCTTGCTAACTCTTTTATCTGCAATATATTCAATCTCAAGTGTAGGCTGAGAAAGGACATCTGCCATCATATTAGGAGGGGGTGGATCAACAGGACCTGCGTCACCAACATCATTCACAACATTCTTGTAGGTATATATGTCAACAACATTAAAGATAGGAGTTAAACCTATATCAGAGGGCAAGTCATTTTGTTAAGCATTGTTGCCACATTTCTTGAGGATCTTGAAAGGACCAATTTTTTTCATCATTAGTTTAGTATACTTATCTTTAGGCAATCTCTCTTTTTTAAGATTAATCATGACCATATCTCCCACTTGATATTGCAACTCTCCTTTCCCTGTCTACATTTATTTTGTACTTCTCAGAGGTATGTTTTAGTTTGGCTCTCACCTGCTCATGGATATCTTTCATGACCTCTGCAAAGTCCTCTTCTTGGGCACTCCTCTTGTCCAAATCTCTATCATCTCTTAATTCCAAGACACCCCTCGGGTGTGTTCCATAAACAATCTAAAAAGGAGTTAGACCAGTACTCTTGTTGACAGAGCCATTATATGAAAACTCTTCTTGAGGTAAGATGACATCCCAAGTGGGTCCATGCTCTTTTGTCAAGCATCTCAAAAGATTACCAAGGGACCTATTAACTTCCTCTATTTGACCATCTGACTGAGGATGGTAGGCGGATGAGAATGATAGGTTTGTACCTAGCCTTTTCCACAGAGTTCTCTAGAAATTCCCTATGAATTTAGAATCCCTTTCTAAGATAATGGACAATGGCAGCCCATGAAGTCTAACAATCTCCTTAAAGAATATACCTGCAATGTGAGAGGCATCATTTATTGTTTTACAAGGCAAAAAATGTGCATTTTGGAAAATCTGTCTACAACAACATATATGTTACGACCCAAAAGGAAAATGAGAAGGGGGAGGGGGTGAATCAGTTGTCTATTAATTTCATCCCACATACAACTTAATCAAACTTTATACTTAATACCGGTAAACCAAACTTAATGTCGGTTAACAGATTAACAGTTATTATCAATACCGGTGAAACTTAATGCATGAAACAGAAAGAGAAACAACATCCACAACACATAACACAAACATTTTAATGTGGAAAACATGTAAGGGGAAAAACCAAGATGGGAAACCTTACCCACAATCAGATGATACTACTATAGATAGTATGTGTATACAAATGGGGTCTGCACATGCAGAAAGGCCAACTGCCTAGAGCACATAGCTCAAATGGGAGTCGCAATGACTATAGTAGGATGGTTGAATCCTCGAATAATTTACTTCTCAAAATAGCATCTCCAATGTTGGATTCACTACCAGTTAAGCTTTGATAATCACTTTCAAACCTTCCTTGAACCTTCTCTATGGTCTTCTTATATGATCTTCAATATCCACACATACCATGTTACAATACCATAACCTTACATACCATATCCCATATCCTATATCTCATCAATTGAGATCTTACATATATACAAAACCTAAGACCAAATGTGTAGGTCGGCTTACTAAGAATATTACAATAAAATCAATTACAAATAAGTCAAGATGCGATGTATCATGTCGACTCAATACATTAACAACAATATCCAATCAATAAATCATCTCCATAATGTGTCGTGCTGATTTGGAATAGATAACAAATACCTGTCCATAACCTTGACCAATCTGCTAAATATCCAAACCATGTATTTGACATATTCAAGTGATCTCTAGAAGGATAACAAGTCATCCTCAATGTTGGTGAACAATAAACCCGTGACTGTGCCGGTGAACACAATGTACCGGTTCAACATAACCAAAGATCTCCAGAAGGATAAGTGTTGACATCAATGACAAAACTAATGCAACACATCCATAATACCAACAATCTCCCCCTTGGACATCTTTTGCTTCAACATTCTCTTTCAAAAAGTTATATTTGATAGAAACATGTTTAGTCTTAGAGTGAAATACCAGATTCTTTGATCTATCAATTGCTATTGAATTATCACAATAAATGATTGTATACACATAAAAATTGGCTATGAGCAATTAAATAAATATTTATATTTATTTAATAATTACTCTTCTATTAAATAGTTAATTTGAAAAGATTAATTATTTAATTCATTTTCGTGTCTTTCTATAAATTAATATTTTATTAATTAATTCATTTATCCTATTCTTCTAATTAATTAAATATCTAATGTTTAATTATTCTTTTAACCAAGTTAATTAAATATCTAATATATAATTATCTCCTCCAATCAATTAAATATCCAATATTTAATGGTTATTCTTCTATCCTATAGTCTCAACTATTAAATAATTCTCAAAATTATTTAATCCCTTTTCCAACTCACCTTCCATCTCCACTTCATCTTCCCTTTGCCAACTCATCAGACATGTGGCTAAGGAAATTAATATTTATTAAATATTAATTCATCATTTATCTTCAACTTCCAAACTTAATGAATATTGTGTACGTACACATATTTCATAATCATTTCCTATATTCTCTCCAACACCCTCTACATCTTAGGAAGGACTTGAGTCCACTTGTCCTATCATGCCTAAATCTTCTCCAACCATCCCTAGATTCCCTCAGTCAGCAACCTAGTCAAGGTGAGATGAGTGACACTTGTCTTCTCCTTCCCCCTTTCTCTCAATGTTCACCTTTTATCATAGCCATCCAGATCTATTGATATGATCATGACCGTTGATCTAAGCCACATCATCTCATCCTCTCAAAGTCTATAAAATCAAGAGCTTCAATTGAGAGAGAGTTAGTCTTCAAATCAACCATATGCATCTGTGAGTTTTTGAAGCAAATAGCAAATAACAAATAGCAATTATCATAGAATATCATTTAGCATAATCATTTTAGCATAATCATGTAGTATTTGCATATTATAGTATTAGTTAACTATAAGTTATCAATCCATTCTTCATATGCCATCTTGGAAGCCATCAGTGCATTGTCTGAGAGCACACCATCTACAACCAGGAACAGTGGAGTTAGGACACAATGAGACATAAGCCATGAAGGTAATATTAGTATTTTTATTTCATATGTACTTCATGTAGTTTCATTGATTGCGTTTGGATTTCCTGTAGTATTTCCATTTGTATTTTGTGAATCTAATTTATTGCAGGTAACATTCTAAAGATGAAATTCAAGTCGACACATTTTGGCACCCACCATGGGGCTCATAGACCTCACATATACCTTTAAAAATCTCTGAAAAAGTTAAATTAATGCATTTGTAGTGCAAATGCATGCATGTGTGAATTCTGACAATGCTTTTGTTCCACAGGTTAGCGCATTTACATTCTAGGTTGGTGCTTTACCTTCTAGGTTAGCGCATGCGCATTTTTGGTTAACGCTTTTGTCTTAAAGTTTGCGCATTTGGATTACAGGTTCACGCATTTGTGTCCTAGGTTAGCACATTTGGCAAAGAAATCACACTTTTGTATCCACAGAGTAGCACTTTTGCAGTCTAGGTTAGCGCTTTTCACTTGCAGATTAGCGCTTTTGAGCAAAAAGATAGCACGTGTGTTAAATTAGTGCTTCTGTTTACCAATTGACAAAAATTTCTTGCAAGTCCGAATTTCCAAGAAATCAGATTTTTCAGACTATGAACATGCATGTGCAGAATGGTGTTTAAGGCAAATTTTATGCATTTCCTCATCTAGTTAATTAAAAGTCTTTATTTGGGAAGTAATACATCATATCTTGTTCATCTAGTTTAACTAAGAGGATGAATTAACAGCATGCAACTTGCATTTTTAGTATTTTCTCTAAAATAGTTGCACATAGACTTTTAAAAGGGCTAAAATGAACACCATGCTTGTTGGAGCAACATCTCCAAATAAGACTTAGCCAATAACTGCTTTGAAAATATTAAAAAGAACACATGTATTCTATGTCTCGAAAGTGGTAGGTATATTCTCTCCCCTTAATTGGGTGACCAAAAAGCCAAACCCACTCTTTTAAGCTTTCTTTACTTTCAAGCAATTAAATCCTTTAGAGGGCCTACCTTCCCGAGCTACCTTGAGGGGGCCAGTGAGATGGGAATGACCTAAAGTGGAAACAGGCTAATACCGAGTCCTTCCAATCCACTATAAAAAAATCATGTTTGTGACGAAAGTCCCAAACAACATGTGTTGATAAGTTCATACCGACACTATGTTTCCCCATAAACCCTATGGAGCGTAACCTCTATAGGTTGGGAACCTTCTATATTTATAGAGCTGAAAGTGTCGCATGTATGGCCACATGACCGAAAGCCTTTACTAAAAACCACTTGTACTAGTTGCCAAAATCCTTCTAGTTGTTGGCGCAAGAGGTCAGACCTCTGAAGTGGCTCACATACATACGGTTCCTAGTATAGATATAAAGTTTTTCATGGGGAGTTTTCATGGAAATTGGTGCTTGGCTGCCTCAAAGAAGTGAGTGCCGAGGGTGGAGCAAGTGGGGTCAAGCATCTAAATATTCGCTTTGAATAGCGTAGTCTCAGGGGAAACCCCACATGAGATTCAACAACTATTGTCTCAACCTGCCATAGGGATTTCACTTGCTTGTGCATTTTGTTTATTAAACATTGTGTCTTCTATGTCTGTAACATGTTCCGAATGGTCAAAAATTGAAGAAAATTATCATCTACAAGAAAACAAAATCCCAACAAATTACTGAAAAAGTGTGATCAAAAGGGTAATACAAAATTTTCCCAACACTTGAAATGTGAGATCAAAATCAAAATAATTCTTGAAGTAGATTTGTCTCTAAACCATCACATATTTTCAAACTAGCTCAAACAACTAGGTCACTAATCCAACAGGTTATACTTAAAAGGTTCTATAAACATCAACATTCAACAAGTTATTGATTCAAACATCTTAAGTGCAAAAATCAACATCCTTGTCAAGTTTCTCATCAGGATAATCAAATCCTCTATCATGAAGCTTGATCAATCTATACTAGGTTCCTAATCTTGGATATATCTTTCCTATTTTGAACCTAGGTTATATCAAAACCAGAATCGTACCAATATTGGAATCAAACAAACTTGTGAATTGCCAAATGCTTATATGACTCTTAAGTATCACCTTAAGAAAAGAAAACCCAGTTATAAAGCTACTTAGAAAAGGATAAGATTCTTGTATATCAATCGCAAGATCTTATTGAAACATAGGACATTCGTACACCATTTTCGTCACTACCTACGTGGTTGCAGTATAGAATTTGACGGTGAAATTTTGCAAAGATGTGCTTTTCAACAAAGAGATGCTTTATCCCAATGAACAAACAATAGTGGTCAAATCAACAAGGCATATCTTCCTAAACCAATAATCACCTATTGATTTTGTCCTTTGGAACTTTCAACAACTTTGAAATAATCACATGTCAATTTGGACTAGAGCCCAACACGAACAACTTAGAAAACAACAACAAATGGAGGAAGAAGATACTCTTGTATTCCACACTTTTGGATTTACCGTTGTTGATGAAGAAGCAGTCAATAGCACCATTAGAGACCATGAGTAAGATTTCAAATTTGATAGGCTAACGGAAAAAATTGTTAGTAAAACAAAAAGAAAAATATCTCTTGATGTTGGCAAAATCTGGAGCTAAACTACCACAAGACTTTAACATAGAAAGCTTGAAACAAGATGTGGAGGCAAGTAACACCCAAAATACAGATGATCCAAATAATGAGGATGTGAACAAAGAAAGTCATGAAGAAACAAGGAAAGAAAAGGATGACACAAGAAAAGAGCGTAGTGATAAGAGAACTCACGAAGAAACAAGGAGAAACTATGTGGATAATCCATTGTCAAATCTTACTCAACAAATACAAACTCTACAACAATAGATACAAAACATGCAAAATGGGACAAGCTCCAAGAAGTATTCACTAGAAGATATATGCCCATATCTGTTCAATAAAAATCTGAATATGATACCATTTCCGCAACATTGCGAGATTCCTAAATATGACAAATACGATGGAAAATCTGATCCTCAAGATCACATTAGGGAGTTTTGTACTATGAGCATGGAATTTTCTCATGATGAAACTTACCTTATGCATTTTTTTTCCTAGGAGTTTAAATGGACAATCAACAAAGTGGTTTTCAAGATTACCCTTTAGAATCAAATCCTTTGAAGAACTTGTGAATCGGTTTATTTCACAATACTCCTACAATATAAGGAATGACATACCAATACTAGATCTCTACAATGTTAAACAAAAGAATGGTGAATCCTTTATGATTTTCTTACAAAAATGGAAATGCATGTTTAATAGGTATCCCCGAGATGTACCTAATCAAGAAAAAATGGACATATTCATTGATAATCTTATCAGTGAAATGAGTTATCGACTCAAGATGCAGTGTCCTCCCTCTTTTGCCAAAATGATTGAGAATGGTCCAAAAATAGAGAACACAATGGTAAAGAAAGGAGAACTAAAACTTTACAATAATTCATACAACAACAAAAATGACAAACCCTAGCTCTGGTCAAAGAATAGGAATGTCAGAAATGAAGGGAATGACGATAATAGTATTACAAAACAACAACAACCAATTTTTAATCTATCAAGTCATATCCCAAGCAATAACAATCGAGAAAACAATAAAGCTAAGTCCTTTTTCTCCAATCCTTGGAGGAAATTCACAAACATTGGAGAATCCTTGGAATCAGCCCTAAAAACTTTGCTTGCCAACAAATTGATTGTTTTACTAGAAGCAAGAAGTTATGAACCACCAGTAAAGCCCAATTGGTGGAATGACAATCATTTTTGCAATTATCATCGGAATAAAGGACACCTAACAAATGATTGTCAGAGATTGAAACACCTTATCCAAGATCTAATTGATAATGGAACCATCACAATGGATAGCCATAAGACAAACGAATCACACTTGGCTTTCAAAACACCACTTCTGAATTATGACAAAGGTGAATCATCCCAATTAAAAGATGACAAAGGAAAAGCCAGAGTGAATTACACTTATACATATGATGATGTAGTAAATGTGATCATTGTTAATGAAAATCCATCTTCAGAACCAATCAATGTTATCATGAGAAGCAAAGCAAAGGTTACCTTTCCAGGTATAGCAAAAGATTCAACATCCACATCACAACAATACAATTTAGTAGAGAAATTATAAAGAATACCCACACAAATATCAATTCTAGAACTTCTCAAGGTTTCACCTATGCATAAGGAAATTTTGGAGAAAGCCTTAGTGGAAAGAACAGTTTCAAAAGATTTAGATGTAGATTAGTTCCAAAACATGGTAGGCCACCTTATAGCTCCTCATTGCTTATCATTTTTTGAAAATGATGACACATCCTTACAACATCCTCACAATGCTCCCTTACATGTTGAAGTTGTTACTACTTATCAAATTTCCATTAGTTTCATATCCAAAGTCATACTATATTCTAGTCGGTTAGTATTACTAAATCATGTAGTCAGTATACATAGAGAAATCGGTATGAACAGTCTAGTCAGTTATTGAAGAAAGCAGTCACAAAACACAGTATTCACCGAGCTGTTTACCTAGTAAAGCTTCATGGCTACCGAGTGGTAAAGTTAACTCACCGATTTGATATTCACTGAGTGAAATGTTTTACTAGATACATTGAACCTGGACATGCACATGAAAATGTGTTACAAGATCGAGGGACATCTAACCGTTTCTACATTGGAAATTGCACTATGAGATTATGTATGATTACAAGGCCAATCTAACCTATGAGATATTTTGTTTAGTTATTCATTCGAAGAATATTTTTGTAAGATCGAAGCAATGAATCAGATCACCACTGTAAGAGATCTATATATACAGCATGATTCTAGGGTTAGAAATATGACATGATATGATGCAATAAGAGATGCAATGAGATAGCAGTGTGTATACATGAAGGAAGACTATTACAGAGACATAGAGAGGTCACTAAGAAGGTTATCAGTGAACAGTCGAAGAACAGAGTAAACAGAAGGGTTTACAGAGTTTCATTATGGGTTACCAAGGTATGTTACAAGCTAGGTAATCTTATTCAGAGCACATAGAATTTGCTTTAGCATTTCAGATGTAAAGTTGCAAATATTTGTAATAATTATATTGTAATATTTTGAAGTTGTAAGAGAAACCTTTAACAGGGTAAAAGACTCTAACCAAGTCTATAAATTGTAAATCCTTTAACCAGGTGCTACACTTATATAGTTTTGTAAAAATCCTTTAGTAAGGTAGATCTAACTGATCTTAATACTCCTAACAAGGTAAGCTATCAGAAATAGCTAAATGTAGCTCTAACTGAGCATTCCTTATTATTGCAGTAGTGAAGTTGTGGGTGCCATCCCCACCATAGTTTTTCTCTCTAACCAAGAGTTTCTGCATGACCAAAATATATGTGTTATGGAGTGAATCATGTATGATTGTTATCTGTTGATTATAGTTTTATTTTATGTTACTGCACTATTCTATTTATGCATAACAGTAAGGTTATTACAAAAGAAAAGTTTTGGAGTACTGATTCACCCCTCCCCTCTCAGTACATTATCTTTATATATTGGGCCTAACAATTGGTATCAGAGCTTGAATCTTGGAAAAGGGTTTAACCACCTAAAGAGAAAGATCTTATCAATGGAAGGCTACAAACAATCTCAGAGGATTGTGCATCTTCAAGAAGAGCTAGATAATGCAAATCAAGTGATTGCAGACATGCAAAGGCAAATGCAAAAATCACTTAAAGTAAGGAGAAGATTATCTGATGCCTTGAAGGATTCTCAAGAGCTAGTGGAACAAATCGAGACATCATCTGAGAATAGTATATCTGAAGAAACTGAAGAAATGATTGGAATGTTGAAAGAAAAGAACAAAGCATTGGCTGATCAACTAAAAGCAACGAAAAGAGAACATGAACATTTTAGTACACAAATGACTGAAAATCTAGATGCATTAAGGAGAGTTGAGGATAAAGCAAGAGATCTACAAAGAGAGAAACAACAACTTGAAGCTCTAGTATCTGATAAGAATGATGAAATCATAAGGTTAACTGGTATTCAACAAAATATGACAGATCAACTAGGTTATGCTCATCATGAAGCAATTCTGAAGAATGATGAAAATCAATCATTGAAACTTGAAGTATCAAGGTTGACTGGTGAACTTGAAACAGAAAAGAAATCCAAAGAATCATTGGAGAAAAGTTATGAAGCATCAAAGATGTTGGATGAGCAACTGAATAAAAGAAGACTCTACAAAGATGGAGGACTTGGTTACAAAGGAAAAGACTCTACCAAGAAAGGAATTAATACTACCAAGAGAGGAGAATCATCAAAACAAGCTGGAAAAAGAAATAACATCAAAAGGAAAAATCCTATTTGCTACTACTGTGGAAATCAAGGTCATACTGCCAACATATGCTAGATCAAAAAAGGTAAGCAACCGAATATCTCTAAGTCCAATGGATATTGTTATAATTGCAAAAAATATGGTCACATACCTAATCAATGTAGGACAAAGTTTGTTAACAACCATCAAAAGGCAAAATTCAAAGGGTTTTGTAAAAACTACAATAGATATGGACATAGTACCAAGAAGTGCTAGTTTAAGCAAAAGAACTACATGAATTATCCACACCGAGCAAACACTAGAGGTTACCGAACTCACACAGATTCTTACTAACAATATGCAGTTGTACCATAGGATTACAATACAAGGATATGGTGTGAATGTTGTGCAAGATATGGACATATAAGTGCCAACTATTTTATAAGGTTTGGAATGAACAACTGGAGATCATGGGGAAATCCCGTTATGGCATGTTTTCATTGTCACAAAGTTGGACATTTAGCTAGAGATTGCAGAGATCAACCAAGAAGAGACACTGAGGAGATAAAGGAAAAATTCAAGATGATTTGGAAAAAGAAAGAAATTATGTCTGATGAAGAAAGCACCTTACCTACCGAGTTAAGTGCACCTATTTCAAATTAGTCAAGAAAAGGTATGAAGGGACTGTATTCTTTAAAAGTTAAATCATAATAGTTCCTATTTTATTATGAACATAATTCAAAATCTGCATAGTTAAGATGCAATTAGTCAGTTTGCATACTATACAGGAAACCTATCAAGTCGGTGTATACAGGAAACCTGTCAAGTTGGTTAACAAAGCAAAGTTGGGTACTCGGTGAAAATAGAAAATGAAGTAAATCGGTAAAAGGTGAACTGAGTGCATTTAATATCTTGACCTAACTTGCACAAAGCCCGATAAGGTATTTTTGAGTACTTAAAAGTGTTTTTGTGGTCATTATCATTCACCCAAGTTTTTGAGAAGTAGAGCAGAGCAAATCAAAGCGACCAAACTTCATTCAAAGTGAATTTCAAGGTATTTATATCAATCTATTCACACTATTTAGCTAGTTTCTAATCTAGTCAAATTGCTAGTGTCTACTGAGTGTGAAGAGTAAGTCACTTGTAAACCCTAAGGATAACCTGTCAAATTTTACTCAAGATCTACCATGGCGCCCAATATCCAAGACCCTGTAGTTGTCCAAAATGTAGAGAAGCCATCTCTGAAGTATTACCTAACTCCTAAAGTTGCCTCAGAACTGGATGATAAAACTGCATTTTCACTCATCCCAGATCGAGTCTTATTGATAGAAGATGTTAGATTCTTTACCAAGTGCCATGTTTTGGAACTCGGTCATGTAGAGATTAGTGACACATATGATGAACTATGCACTGATGGCAAACTGGATAGTAAATTTGAACATATCAGAATCAAGGGATTAATTGAAGCCCTAGTCTATCCTCATGTGTTCAAACCCCAATGGGTTAAGTTTGTATTGAGTAGAGTACATGATGATTTCATGTGGCTACAAGAGAAACCGTTCAAGATCACGAAGGAATTCATTCACTTGATCACTGGATATCCCATCTACGATCATGCTCGTGCACATAAAATGATATCACAAAAGGAGCTAATCAGTCTAACCATAGTAGAATCTGATTACCGAGGACTAAAATTGAATAATGTCACTGATGCTGAACTAAAATTTGCAATCAGAGTCATTGGTTACTGTTTCTTCCAATCTGCAAGGGAAAATAGTGTACCATGTGCTGCAGTGGACCTGGCCTACAAAATAGTAAAGAAGGGAATGAAAGTAGACTTATGTGAAGTACTACTAAAGAACTTATTTGAGAACCTGAACACAATAAGGAAGCCGAAGAAGAACAACTCGGCAAACACACTCAAGTTCAGTTCACTACTTGTCTATATGTTTTTCTATTTTGAAAAGTTCTTTCCCTCAGTCGGTAAAGTAGTATGGGATCTACACCGACCTATCACCCATCAAATCAATGATTACATCAAGAAGTTAGGAGATAGCTTTAATGATGTCATGGATGATTACTTTAGCAAATTCCAAGAGAAAATGCACAATAGGTACAAGATCCCACCACAACTGGCCAAAAAATACAAGGACAAAATATGTTTTGAAGTCAACACTGATTATTGCTATGTAAATGTTGTTGAACTGAGGATTCAGTCGTTGAAACCAATGGGTTATGAAATTAATTATGATATCACACAACAACAAATTGATGCCTACCTATCATTGCCATTGCATGCAACTGAACTAAGGTATGGAACCTATGAAGAGGTGAAGGAGAAAGTAAAAATGAGCATTGTAGTTCCTAAGGCTACAAGGAAAGCTACAAAGATGATAAAAGCTTTATCTGAGAAATTCAGAGAAGAATCCTCATCTACACCTGTCAAAGGCAATCTTGCCATTATCAAGGAAGAATCAGAAGCACAGGAGGCTGCAATAACATTGAGCACGGAGTTGCCAAAGGGAAAAGTTCTAAAAAGAAAGAAACGGGACATCACAAAGGCCCTGCCGACTCCACCAACAAAGAGACCCAACACCAGAGCATCAGTTGCATCACCGAGCAAGAAACAAAAAACTGTTGTCATTCCTAAGGTAACAAAAACTTACAAGAAATCTACTCAGAGACTCATTTTGGCAAAAGAGTCAAATGATACAGAGTCTGATGATGCTAAGAAATTCCAGATTGTGAAGAGCAAAAAGGCAAACATTCACAATGTTGAAAACTTTTGTGCCAATCTTAAGGAATACGGTGGATTTGCAGGATTTAGATATGTTAAGTATGAGTCTAGGAACAATGATGAGAAATGACAGATTGAAGAAGCTATCATATGTACACTTCTGAAGTTTCGGTTAGCACCATTAGAACTAGCAAAGTCACTTCCGACTGAACTCTACTCACATATTGATAACAGATGGAAATATGCAATGGATTCAGAGAGACAAATAAGAGAAAGAAGTCTTGTCCATTTATTTCCTGACATGTCCATAGCTGAAATCAAGGATCATTTGTCCACATACAATTCAAAATTTCTTGTGAAACAGAGAGCCTTAAAATTGATGAATGGGCTATATATTGATGTGGAGAATGAGACTAAGGCCAAGTGGTAGGAGATCTTCAAACAAGAGGATGTCGGTGAACAATCTCAAATTGAAATTGTTGATGTCATCGAGCAAGATCGAGATGTCACCAAGCAAGGTCCAGACCCGATTGACACAATACAAATTGATGAAGATGTAATGGATGAAGCCGCACTGGAGCAAGAAATGATTGAAGGCACCACTTATGCAAAACTTGTGTCTAGTGAATCAGTCTTAGAACAAGTTCAGCCTTATCTGCCAGTGAAGCCAACAGTCCCAACCAAAGCTCCCAAGGACACCAAACAAGTTACCAAAGGTAACAAATCTGAAGCTGCAGTAGACACAACAAAAGATCAATCGTCTCAAGCACAGACAAGCACAACAAATATTACAATAGAGACCCCTAGCACCGAGCCATCCAAAGACATTGCAACTGCTATAGGAACAGTGTAAAGTGTTGCATCTACCGAGAAACCTACCGAGGGAAAGCAAGCCTCACAAGCACTTGTCTTGGTGCCCCAGACAAAAGGAAAAGAGAAGAAGGTGAGAAAGCATGGTTTTAAATTTGACTTATCTAAACCGATCGTGTTGCCCAATGTCGACATCTCCAAATTAAAAGGGCAAGCACTCATTGAATTCGGTGAACTATGCAAAGCAAAGGCTGAATAGGAGAAACAACTAGCAATATAGAAAAAGAACAAGGTACTTCAAAGGGTTAGGACACTGCTCATAGAAATGCTACCATCAGCAATAGTGTCAACTGATGTAGCCATCCATATTCAGTTGGATGAACTCCTTAATTAGATTGAAACATCTGGAGTTGATGCATCCGAATACCTAAGCAAGATCAAGGATAAAGAGCTCATAGCAAAAATGATAGAGGAAGTCCAAAAATCAATTGTTGTTGGCAAGGTAAAACTTGTCAAATTCATTGCTGAGTTGTCCCCTCAACTCAAGCACATTCTTTATTTATTCCAAAAATTGTGTACATTTTCTTTATTTATTAAAAACATCAAAAATAAAACTGATGCAATTGAGAAAGAGATCACTGATCTCTCATCCAAGTTGACCACTGAGCCTAATTCAGTTCAGAATTTTTACAAAAAGCTACAATAGCTCATGGCTCAACAGTTAGAACTGAGGAATGAAGAGCATAAAATTAGGATTGATATAATGACCCTTCAAACAATATTCCTTCCTCATCTCTCATCCGTCCAAGAGCAGCTCAACCGAGCTACAACCTTATCAACTACCCAAGAGGGAAGCACTCTTGATGGCTTGATATCACTCTTATCTGATATTCAAGCACAAAACTCATTAATGGAAAGTCTCAAGGACTCACTCTCAGTCGCCCTCATTGATGCCCGAACCAAGTATAAGACTATTTTTGATCAGTTACCGCCTCCGGATGCAAATTAATTTTATAATGTTTGTCAAAAAGGGGGAGTAATTTTATGTTACTACACAGAGGAAAGCCTAGCAAAGGGGGAGTAATTCTACAGTTGGAGAGTAGTACAGTTTTGATAATACAATTTTGAGTATTGTATACAAGGGGAGTATACCGAGCAGAATATACAGAGCATTCAGAGCACACAAGTACAGAATAGAACCGAACATGCAAAATTCAGAGTTATGTACAGGATAATGATAAGGGGAGTATATTTGCATATACTATTGACTATTGTACATATTGTCAAGTATAGTCATTTTGTCAAGTATATAGTTTTTTTTTGAGTTATGACTTTGAAAGTAGTTTTTGTCAAACATCTCAACTAATGTCAAAAGGGGAGATTGTTACTACTTATCAAATTGCCATTAGTTTCATATCCAAAGTCATACTATATTCTACTCAGTTAGTATTACCAAATCATGCAGTCGGTACACACAGAGAAGTCAGTATGAACAGTCTAGTCGGTTACTGAAGAAAGCAATCACAGAACATAGTATTCACCGAGTTGTTTATTGAGTAAAGGTTCATGGCTACCGAGTGGTAAAGTTAACTCACCAAGTTGATAGTCACTGAGTGAAATGTTTTACTAGATACATTGAACCTGGACATGCACATGAAAACGTGTTACAAGATCGAGGCACATCTAACCGTTTCTGCATTGGAAATTGCACTATGAGATTATGTATGATTACAAGGCCAATCTAACCTATGAGATATTTTGTTTAGTTATTCATTCGAAGAATATTTTTGTAAGATTGAAGCAATGAATCAGATCACTGTTGTAAGACATCTATATATAGCATGATTCTAGGGTTAGAAATATGACATGATATGATGCAATAAGAGATGCAATGAGATAGCAGTGTGTATACATGAAGGAAGACTGTTACAGAGACACAGAGAGGTCATCGAGAAGGTTATCAGTGAACAATCAAAGAACAAAGTAAACAAAAGGGTTTATCAAGTTTCATTATGGGTTACCAAGGTATGCTACAAGCTAGGTAATCTTATTCAGAGCACATAGAATCTGCTTTAGCATTTCAGATGTAAAGTTGCACATATTTGTAATAATTATATTGTAATATTTTGAAGTTGTAAGAGAAACCTTTAACAGGGTAAAAGACTCTAACCAAGTCTATAAATTGGAAATCCTCTAACCAGGTGCTACACTTATAAAGTGTTGTAAAAATCCTTTAGTAAGGTAGATCTAACTGATCTTAATACTCCTAATAGGGTAAGCTATTAGAAATAGCTAAATGTAGCTCTAACCGAGCATTCCTTATTATTGCGGTAGTGAAGTTGTGGGTGCCATCCCCACTACAATTTTTCTCTCTAACCAAGAGTTTTTGCATGACCAAAATATATGTGTTATGGAGTGAATCATGTATGATTGTTATATGTTGATTATATTTTTATTTTATGTTACTCCACTATTCTGTTTATGCATAACAGTAAGGTTATTACAAAAGAAAAGTTTTGGAGTACTGATTCACCCCTCCCCTCTCAGTACATTAGCTTTCTATATTAGGCCTAATAGAAGTCTCCATTAATAAAACTCATGTCAAATGTGTGCTCATAGATGGAGGAGATGGCTTAAACATTTGTGAGTTAAGTTTGATAAAAGCTTTGGGATATTCAGAGAATGTAGTAGAACCGGAAAAGAAAATAACCATCAAGGCTTATGATGAAGTAGAACGTTCTTCTAAAGGAACTGTTGTGCTACCAATAAGGATAGGACCTATGGAAAGGGATACATTGTGTCAAGTTTTAGATTTGAACCTCTTTTACAACATTCTTCTCGGAATACCATGGATTCACAAGATACAAGAAGTTCCTTCTACATATCATCAATGTGTGAAATTTCCGCATGAAGGAAAAGAGATCACTATAATTGGAGATTCTAGTCAATATTGCAATAATTTGAAGCCAACATAAGATACAAGAGTTCCACATAACAAAGAATCAATATATCCTACCAAATAAATTCAAGCAAAGTTATGGGAAACTTTTGAAGAAAAACTCAAGTTAAATGATGAAGGAATGGGAAAATACTCTTTGCATAATTTTCCACTTTCCCCTAAGTCATATGGTAAGCCTTCAGATATTCAATAAAAGCCATCAAAAAGATCAAAACATATGTTTAAAGGAACATTTGTTAGTGCTAGAACTCTTGAAGAAGAAATGAAGACAAAGACATTCTTTGTTGGTTGTACAAGGATGACGACAAAACTATAGCAATAGCAATAGAAGTCAATATTACCATAAACAATAGGCAAAGGATACAAAATCATGCAAAAGATGGGATATGAAGGAAAAGGACCAATTGGTAAGCAACATCAAGGTATTTTAGAACCTATTTGTCCGCACTCACAATCCATAGAAGATAAATCCAGGCTAGGATATCTAAAGTCTAATCAAAAGAAACATAATCATCAACAACAAAAGTGGAGAAAGAAATCAATTTCTAGTGAAGAAAAGCTACATCAAGCAACCGAAACAGTAACCGAAAAACAAAAAGAGCAAGAAGAACATGAAAAGAAAGAAGAGGAGATTATCATCAAAGGTAAAGAAAAATCTTGTCAACAAGTTCAGAAAATACAAACAAAGGCAAAATATGAACAAGATATTCCAGAAGCAGTAAAAATAGAGATGGTAGAAATCAGAGAACTTTTTGCACCATACGACATTCCAGTATGGTATAGTGGAGTAATCTTAGATCAAGATTTAGAGACAAATTCCAATGAATATGAATGGGGTCCAGATGTCTTATCTACTACATCAAGTAAGGAAAACAATGAAGATCAAGCAACTATCACGAAAGAAGACTATTCTATTGCAGAACAAAAGATGAAGTTAGAAAGAAGACAAGAGAAACTCAAAATTCAGAGAAAAGAGGCATATGGAAAAAGAAAAGGGAATGACAAAGACAGAGAAGCAATGCCACAAGAAGCACAAGCAAAGATCAGATATGGAAGAACCATAGAAGAATTAAGAGATAGTCAAGTTGGATTGACTATTAGTCTAGAAGAAGTTGAATTTTAAAGAAGACAAAATCTAGCAAAAGAATTCTCTTTATCATGTGCACAAATATGTCAAATTCTAAATGCAAATGAGGTCAACCAAGAAGGAATTTAGAGTTTTAAAGATGTGCGTGTGGACATAATCCATTCATTTAAGGGACAAACGTCAGTTGAAGAACCACTTGAGTGTGAACTACACAATGCTAATATTAATTTTGTTAAGACTAATTCAAAGACTCTTGGGAAAGACAATTCTCAAAACATTTAATCTATGACAGTACCTATTCTATGCCAAGCTTTGATCATTATGTCATGAATGTTGAAACACCTAATGACAACAATGATTATGATTTACCCCTTCTTCATCCTGAATTAATTGATTGGGATAATTTAGACAACCCTGAACTAAGTATCTTTTCCAATGATCATGACTTAGCTGTGTACCTTAATGCTATTGAACCCATCCCAACTAAGATATCTTCCATTGCAGAATCAAGTGATGTTTCTCATAGTCAGGAGAATGCCAAATTTTCCAGTCATAAAAGCGAAATAAAACAAGGAAAGAGACCTATTGTTGAAAACCATTTTATGGCAACATTAGATCAATCAAAAGAGAAAACAAAGGACATATCTAATGGTGAAAACCTCCTTGAGGTGCCAGAAGATGGAAAGTTTGACATTCTTCCTACATATTTTCAAGAGAGATCTGCTATCCTGATAGAACCAACATAAGTAGTAAACATTGATACATCAAAGGATCCTAAAATACTTCATTTTTCTACCTCATTATTAGAAAAAGAGAGGAATAAATACATGGAATTCTTTAAGGAAAGGGAAATAAATTTTTCTTGGTCCTATGCCAATATGCCAGGACTTAATCTTGACCTTATCATGCATCATCTTAATGTGGATTTAAAAGCAAAACCTGTTAAGAAGAAGCTAAGAAAGATGCATCCGCACATTTCTCTTCTTGTAAAGACCAAGTTGAAGAAACTATTAGAAGCGGGTCTCATAAGACCAGTTGGTTATCCAGAATGGGTTTCAAGTATTGTACCAGTATCAAAACTAGATAAGAGCATAAGAGTTTATATAGATTTCAGAGATCTAAATAAAGCATGTCCAAAAGATGATTTCCTGCTACCAAACATTGATATCATAGTGGACTTATTAGCAGGACACGAGATGTTTTCATTAATGGATGGCTTCTCAAGATATAATCAAATAAGAATAGCACCTGAAGATCAAGAGAAAACAACTTTCATCTGTGCATGGGGAACATATTGCTGGAATGTTATGCCATTTGGGCTCAAGAATCCAGGAGCAACTTATCAAAGGGCTATGATGACAATTTTCCATGATATGATGCACACATTTATGGAAGATTATGTTGATGACATACTTGCAAAATCTCACACAAGAAAAGAACATTTGAAAATTTTAAGCAAGATTTTTGATAGGCTGGAAAGGTATCAATTGAGATTAAATCCAAAGAAATGTGCATTTGGGGTAACCTCTGGAAAGCTCCTTGCATACATTATATCAGCTCATGTCACTGAAGTAGATCCTAAGAAAGTCAAAGCTATCATGGAGATGGAGTCACCCAAGAACATAAGTCAATTGTGATCTTTACAAGGAAGGTTGCAATCAATTAGGAGATTTGTTTCTCAGTTGGTAGATAGATGTCTTCCATTTACCCATCTTCTACATAAAAATGTTCCATTCAAATGGGATCTAAAATGTGAAGAAGCTTTCTTGCAAATAAAAGAATATCTTATGAGTCCTCTAGTATTGATATCACCAACCAAAGGGAAACCATTGTTACTCTATATCTCCACAACAAGTGTATCATTAGGCACTCTCCTAGCTCAACATGATGATGAAGGAAAATAAAGAGTAGTTTACTATATTAGTAGAACGCTTGTTGGCTATGAATTAAATTATTCCTCAATTGAAAAGATATGTCTAGTAGCTGTATTTGCAGCTCAGAAGCTACGACATTATATATTGATTCATTCTGCAAAAGTAATAGCAAAGATAGATCCTCTCAAATATTTGTTGAGCAAGTCAACATTGACAGGGAGACTAGCCAAATGGGTTATGATACTGAGTGAATTTGACATAGAATATGTTGACAAGAAAGCTATCAAGGGACAAGTCATTGCTAATCAATTGGCTGATGTACCTTTACAAAATGACATGCCTTTGCACATCGAATTTCTTGATGCAGATATCCTAACAATAAGTACAAAATTTTGGGAATTGTACTTTGATGGTTTTTATACTCAATATGGATCAAGCGCAGGAATATTTTTCATCACACCTCAAGGACACACAATTCCAAAATCGTATAGACTATGATTTCCATGCACCAATAACACTACAGAGTATGAAGCATTAGCTATAGGGATTAAAATGGCTATTGAATGGAATGTCAAAGAACTACATGTCTATGGTGATTCACAACTTATCATCAATCAAGTAAATGATGAATATCAAACAAAGGCTGATAAGCTTATGCCATACAAATAGTTGGTGGAGGAATTAAAGAACACTTTAAAGAAATCACATTTACCCCGATTCCCAAAAATGAGAATAAAGCAGCAGATGCAATTGCTACAATAGCATCTCTCTTGCAAAATAAGGAGAATCAACTGCATTATAAATTTATCATGGAAGATATCTTAACCCCTACCATCCAATCCCAGCATACCTATCAAATTTGCCATATATCAGGAACCAATCAATCCTTATACAGTCAAACCTACCAATATTTGAAAGATCATATCCTTCCTCTTGAATTATCTCGTAATCAAAAAAGAAAATTTATCCATCAGTCCTCTCGCTATACTCTAATTTCTAATATCCTATATAGGCATGGTCTAGATGGTACTTTGTTGAGATGTCTTGAAAAAGATGAATCTAAGAGAGTTCTTAATGACATTCATGCGGGTATTTGTGGTACAAAATCAAGTGGTTTAACATTGGCTAAGAAAATTATTTGTATGGGTTACTTTTGGCCTACTATGGAAAGAGATTCATTCACCTATGCTAGAAAATGTAAACAATGTCGGATCCATGGAAATCTCATTCATGCGCCAGCACAAGAGCTATATCCTATGACAGGATCATGGCCATTTTTATAGTGGGGCCTTGATTTGGTAGGAAAGATCAATCCCTTATCTTCTAGTGGACATAAGTTCATTTTGATTGCTACTGAATATTTTACTAAGTGGATTGAAGCAGTGCCTTTAACAATAGTGACCGGAAAACAAATATCATCATTCATTTTGACTTAAATAATGGAGTTCTTATGACCATTATCACTGATAATGGAAGACCATTCAAAAATCAAGATGTGAAAGATCTATGTGAACAATTTCATACCCAACATAGGTTCTCTACTCCATATTGTCCACAAGGTAATGGTCAAGCTGAGGCATCAAACAAAACTATCTTGAAAATCTTGAAGAAAATAGTCAATGAAGTTGGAAAAGATTGGCACATTCAGCTAAATCCTGCTCTTTGGGCATACTGAACTAGCATCCACACTCCAATAGGGGCAACTCCATATTGTTTTGTCTATGGATCAGAAGCTATATTACCTATAGAAGTGGAGAGACCTTCTTTATGAGTATCCTTGCACGGTCTTATACCAGAACAAGAACAACGAGTCTCTTGACTCAAGGAACTAGAACTGATTCAGGAACGTCATCAAAATGCAATAGAACATTTGAAAGTATACCAACAAAGAATGGAAAGAAGCTATAACCATAGATTCAAGCCACGTATTTTCCAGATTGGAGATATAGTTCTAAGGGAGAATCCAAAAAATCAGCAAGATAGGGAAAAGAAGGGAAAATTTGAACCGAATTGGCTAGGACCTTTTGTCATAGTAGCAACATATGGATGAGGAGCATACAACTTATCTACCCCTGAAGGTGATTGGTTTGATGAACCAATCAATTCTATCCATCTCAAGAAATTCTATGCTTGAGATATACAGTCCTGAAAAAATCAATAAAAAGCATATATAATCCTTAAAAAAATCAATAAAAAGCATATAAAATTGAAAAAAAAATGCAATAAATTTAGATGGTGAAAACCTGGTAAACAGGCGCTATCTAAGAAGTAGGTTCCTCCATCTATGAGATCGCTTTGCACACCTATCCACTCCATCCTATCACATCTATCACTTAGATATATTTTAGCTTATCCATTCCATCTTCCGCATCCATTGCTATGAACCATTTAGCAAGAAATATTCAACTTACCAACAATTATCAATATTTGACATACTTGTCATAGTCACTGTCTTAGACCTTATCAGAATCAATCAATCTGCATTTGTATCTCACCATGGTTTGGATCTTGATCAATTCATACATTCATAATAATTTTGTTTCCACTAGGGGCAAAATCCTAATTCCTTTTGCTAAGGTGATCTTTAAAATCTTTGAAAAATCCAAAACATTCAGAAAATTTAGAACAACCAAAAACACCTAGGATTTTGAAACAGATAACAAGAAAACAAAGCAATGACAATCAAGGCATTTTCATCAACAATTGAATCATGCAACTCAAAAACCAAAGAATCAATTAACAAGTTATAAAGGATTATAAAAGATCATTCATCAAGATGATTATATCAGTTAATGACCATAAGAACATGTGAATGACATACAAGATTTAATGTTTATATCTTGATTTTATTGCTAATCATGTACTCTATGCAACTCAAGGATGTCCATGACTAGAGAAGCTATGATGGGGCATCATTATTTTCTTTGATTGTTGTCTATGGTTTATCTCTTACTATGGTATGAACTTGTCTCAGGATATGATTGACAAAAGATCAAGGAGGATGTTCCAAGTCATGCATGAAAGGAGATAATCCTTGTCTATTTTGCAAGCAATACTCAGGTCAACTTGATGCATTATATCAAGTTGCTTGTATTAACTTGCTATATCAAAATCCATGTAAGGAATACTCAGGTCATCTTGAATCATTATGTCAAGTTGCTTGTATTTTCTTACAACATTTTAAAGCTCAATGATGAAATCAAAGCACTGTTACAAGATAGCATATGAATAATGGCAATGCAATGTTTAGTTAGATCATTTTAGATTAGCTCATTTTTTTCATCTGCATTATAAGCATATCATTTCATTAATAGATCAATGGTCATAAATAAAGATTGTTTATACTTGGACAAACAAAATCAATTTGCATTTAATCATTATAGGTGCATTCATTTCAGAATTATTTTAAATCATTATCCATTTCATTTAGTTGCATTTCAAAAATTGTATTAGTTTGCATTCAATTAAGTGCATTTTATTCATCATATAGTGTATCATCATTATAGTTTACATTATCATTTCATTTAAGATCATTTAGTTGCATCTTTGCACTTAGATTCATAATCATTATAAACATTACATATATAAAACTGCAAAAACATACCATATAGATCATTGCATTTGCATCATTTAAGATAGTGATCATAATCATTGCATCCATAAAATCAAAGCATATAAAGCATCATCATCAAATATAATAACATGCATATAAATCATCATCATCATATAGAGTCCATGTCTGCATATAGATTATCATAAAACAATAAAAGTCCAAGTATACAATGATATCAGATAAACAATACAAATGCCTCATCAAATACAAATCAAGTCACGGTTGTCCTATACTACCACCCGACTCTGTTCGTCTCTATGGCTATGGGTGAGAAGATCCTCCAGATGCCTATCTACCATGATCACCACTCCTTTGAGAAGGTCCCATGACCCCACCACTGCTAGTATCCATTAACATGGTGGTATGATAACTACCTGCTATCTGTCTCTCTATAGCTGCCTCCTCATATCATCATCACCAATGGGAAATCTCCTTCCCAACCTGAAATAATTCTCTCATAGTGTCAGTCGAGAGAGTACCTGATCCAACCTATTGAATGTGATCAAGAAGGCCCTGAGTATCCTCTTGTCTCCTAATAGCTCTATCCCTCTCAGTCATAAGAGTCAGCACCTATACTTGAAGCTACTCAATCTATCCTCTCAGAATATCAATGTTATCCTGCCCTGGCACATCATTCTCTAGTGCATCCTGCTCTGGCATATCAGGCACTGGTGCATCCTGCTCTGCTAAATTATGTTGTGTTGCATGAACCCCAATCCCCTCCTCACCACTATCTTGTCCAACGGCTGGAATATTAGTCTGAGTAACTCTCCAAACCTGTCGTCTAATCAAGGGAACATGATCCTCAGGATCATCATCATCTCCACCATGCACTGCAATAACCCTAGGGTCTTGCTAAATCTAACCAAAATCAATACCTCTCTCGCAATCCCCTTCTAGTCCAGTCATCATGCCTCCTATCAATGGCAAACCTCTCAGTGATCTCATGCCTACCCTTCCATGCTCCCTCCCAATTCGTTCAACATCTCTCCCACCCATAGGACTTTCTCTCTCAATCCTTCCAACCACTCCAAATGGTCCTCCATGGACTCTTAGTCGACCTCCCCTCTGTCCAGGTCTCCTACCACAACCACCTCCATCCCCACCCTCATCTCCACCTCCCCTAGCCTCATGAGTAGATTTGAGCTCTCATCTCCATCTCCTAACAACTGGAACATGTGAATCATCATCCTCATCTCTTGAGCTAGGAGGAGGATCTATTGGATTAGTAATGCGAGGAAATGGATGAGCTAATATGTACTAAGCATAATATACAATAACCCCAGGATCAAGAATGTCCAATCTCATATCATAAGCTACTCACAAAGTAGCAAAAAACTCTGCATGAGCAATCTCAAATCACAAAGAAGGTCCTCAATCTCTCCCATCTCTGTACCACTGAGCATATATCATCACACCACTAGGCATAGGCTGAATGATATGAAACTGTCTCAAAATGCGATTAATCAACTATCGCTCAATAATGTAAGGAGTCCGACCAATGAGATATCTACTCTGCATGATAAATGGTAATGTGTGTGCATCATCCATCCATGTTTCACAATAAACATATAGTCTCCAAGTAATGCTATCTAATGAATCAAGCACCCAACACCAATACTCCATCTTACCCAGCTTATGCTGAGTAAGAATACCTGCATAAAAATACACATATGGCTGCCTCTTTCCACAAACTTTGTGATGGATAGGTCATGTAATAGCAATGTGCTCCCAACACCAGATCTGCAATAAAGTGCATCCTGTAGACAAACTCAAACTCTCATCATACACTACCTGATACAGATCATGATATAAATGTGCCAACATACAAACACCCCAAGCATATTGAGTACGATGTTGCATCATACTCAGGAGAACCTCCCCCCATCTAATGGAAAAACCTCATGATCTCCTATCAGGACATATAAATCCTCCAATCAGACCAACAAGAATAACAGGATGAGCCTCATAATACATCACCATATCAACCCATCAGATCTCTCCTCTACCAATGCTCTCATTAGCAAACAGGACTTTGCAAGCCTCTATCCCAACCCGATCCTAAAAAATCATACTGCACTAGTTAACCAGTCACTAGGATGTGCAGAATCCTATAGACATCCTCAAGAGTCACACTAATCTCACCCATAGGTAGGTGGAAAGTGTTATGCTCACTATGCCATCTCTTGGCTAACATTGTCAACAATCCTCAATTATGCGTAATCTCAGGCAAATACAAAAAATGGCATAAACAACAGGCATCTATATGTCTAATCTCAGCCTATGTCAACTCTGGCACTAAATGACGCACTACCGGTAATTTCTCCCAACACTGGAGAACATCGAGTTTCTCCTATTTATCAAGAGAAATCAATCAATCATCATATTAATCTATCTATCAAATCAAACTAAAGCAATCTATGCTATCTATCTATCAAATCAAACTAAAGCAATCTATGTTGTCTATCTATCAAATTAAATTGAAGCAACTTACACTATTAAATCATTTTAAAACCTATCAATCATGGTTTTCTATTAATCACTGAGTTCAAACAAAACTCTGCTAAGTTCTTGCATCAGAAACTAAATCGGTTTCTTAGAGCTACTCTATCAATCTATCAAATCTATTGATGAATAATCAATCAAATCTATTGATCAATCAAATCAATCAATCATGCAATCACAACAATCCCATCAATCAATCCAACAATCAAAGCTATCAATCAATCTATCAAGCACAAATCACTCAATGAGGTCCCTATTCATCATCAATATGTATTAAACATGTTAAAACCAATCATCAAAGTGCCTTTTAGCGTTTGCATTTATCAAAAACATCATGTTTGAGCAAAAGCACTATCCTATTCAGCATTTGCGCTAAACTACAGAAAATGCACTAAATCTAAAGGCATTTGCGCTAAACTAGTGCATAAGCGCTATCCTTTTGAACAAATGCAATAAATCTACAAGCATATGCGCAAACCCATGAAAAAGTGCTACCTTATTAAGAAAAAGCGCTAACAAACGAAGCATTTGCTCTATCCTACACATAAGCGCTAACATTCTTAACATATGCACTAACAGGAAGAGCATATGCACTAATATATGCATTTGTGCTAATCCAAATTGCATTTGCACTAAAAAAAATTTGCAAAAGCGCTAACCTAACGCCAAAAAAATCACAAAAATATTTGAAAATTCATAAAATGCGCAAAAAACGTGAAAATTTTTATGAAAATTTGAAAACAAAACCCGAGATAAGATACCTACCAGATACCCATGCCCGACAAGTCGTTGATAATGCCGAAAACGCTCAAATCGATGGTTCTCCACAGGAATCACCATTTTGCCACCTTAGCAAGAATATTTTCTCCACAAGCTGACAAGGATAACAATGAAATTAAAATTAGCCTTGGTTAATTTTATATTTACTATTTGAAGAGTAATTAATTTCAATGGGGCAATTTAATTTTTTTTTTCCAAATGAATCTAATTGACTAAATTTTTATCAATTATCATGAGATCAATCGTTCAAACAAGAATTTTCGACAATTTCACGATCAATCTCCTAAGGGGGCACACAATCAGGATTTTTATCTCTATCAGGTGCATTATTGAGACTTGATTTAATATTTGAAACAATGTTGTTTTCACATCATTTCAAAGAGGGGTAAAATGTATACACATAAAAATTGGCTATGAGCAATTAGATAAATATTTTATATTTATTTAATAATTATTCTTCTACTTTGCATAAATTGGTAGAAACAGATCACATTAATCTTGAAAATAATCCATTGTGTCATAGTTTTGGGAAATCAAATGATCACACTTCAAGTTCGGTCTCATTTTCATCTTTACTAAAGACATTTTCTAATAACGGGGGTACAGTGGATGGTAATCCCTCGATGAATGGAGTAGATAGCCCATTGATGATAGATTACCCTAAGATGCCAAATAATCACACAAAGGGTAAGGATGACAATTTGTCTTCATGCACTCAAAAGGAGGTTTTGGATTCTTGAAAGAATGTGAATTTAGATAAAAATGCAATGGTTGATATGGAAACTATTAAATAGGCACCTGCCATAGGTTTTCCTAATGATGCTTCTTTAGTTCAGGAAATTAAGAATTTGGTGTCTAATAATTCCCCTCTGAATGTTTAAATTAATATTGCTAATGAATCTTCCTTAGGGAATAGTAATCCATCGGAGGTTGTCCCTATTATTATGCTAGATGAGAATCGAGTTCAGCAAGTACATGATATTTTTAACAATCATGCACATCAAATGGATGAGGGTATTACTGATAGAGTTGTTTGTTCAATTGAGAATGATTTGGGGGGTATAAACTCGACCCTTCCAATTTCTGCATCTACTAATCCTTTTGCAGTTTTGGCTACAATAGAGTTGGGGTTTGAAGATAATCCATTTATCCTGGCTTCTCCAAAGTCATGCAAGAGTTTACCAATAGTCCAAACAACTCCAGTTTTTTCACCATCGGTGGTTTCTCCTAGGAGAGGTAGGCCTCCAAATAATCTTAAGACTCAAATGGAATTTGATGCTGGAATTCAAAAGATTTTGTCCCTTTCTCATGCTGGTGGGCAAGGGAGGTATTCGGTCTCTCTTGGTAGGCCTAAGAAAACATGCCTAACTCCTGTAAGTGTAAAAAGAAAGAGGAGTAAAAGATTCATGACTACTCCACCTATGACAAGAGTAGGGGCTATGAAATGTAATTTGCAAGGCTGCTTTGGGGAAAGCAAAAATTCTCTGATTAATGAGAAGAGGGGAGCTTTGGCCTCCCCTCGAGGACACTGAGAATTATTTCTTGGAATTTTGGGGCTTAAATGCCCCTAACAAGAGATGCTTAATTAAGTCCCAAATGGACTTAATTAAGTGTGATATTTTTATGTTGCAAGAAACAAAGTTGTCAAAGGAGTCTGCTGATTTGGTTTTTTCATCTTGGGGAAGGTGGAATTTTCTTTCTTCTCCAGCTTGTGGTGCTTCAAGAGGTTTGGCATTGCTTTGGAATAATTATAATATTGAGGTATAGTTAGTGGCATCTGCTGCAAATTGGATGTTGGCTTTAGTTATAAGCAAGATTTCGAAGGTTAAATTCAGGATTTTTAACATTTATGCTCTGTCAAGAATTCAAGGGAAGAGTAAGTTATGGGGTGAATTAAAGAGGATTTCTTATCCCTTAAAACATGGATCCTTTATTATCTTTGGGGGTGATTTTAATGCTATCATTGATTTAGATGAGAAAAGAGGAGGTGTTTTCCCTAATAAAAGGATTATGGGTGACTTTAGGGATTTCATTTCTGATATGAGCCTTTTTTATTGTAAGTCTCAGAATGGGGTTTTCGCATGGACAAACATGAGAAGGGATTTTTCTCAGATTGCTGAGAGATTAGATCAGTTTTTGTTATCTGAGAATTGGATTGATTCAGATTTTGAATTCTTTTCCTCTATTCTACCAGTCTCAGGTTCTGATCATTTTCCAATTTCCCTTTCAGTTATTGAGGATAGGGCTTCTTTTAAGTCTCCATTTAAATTTGAGCCCATGTGGTTTAGGAAATCTTCCTTTTTGCCTCTACTTATGAAATGGTGAAATTCTGGTCCTTTTTGTTCTGGGTCCCATATGTTTCAGATTGCTAAGAAGTTAAGTTATTTGAAATTGAATATTAGGGAATGGAATATCTCACATTTTAAGAACATTTTTCAGGAGAAACAAAGGATTCAAGATACGATTGAGTGTTTTAATACTCATGTGTTTCAACATGGTATGGTGCCACAAGTTTTTGATGAATTGAAGTCACTAAAATTACAGCTTGAGGAGGTGTTAGCTAGAGAGGAAATCTATTGGAGACAAAAATCTAGAGAGTTATGGCTTTCAGATGGTGACAGGAACACAAAAAATTTTCATTCTTCAACTAAGATTAAAATATGTAAGAATAGGATATCTTGTATTCAGTGTCAAAATCGGAATTTATTGACAGAGCTAGAGGACATTGCTTTAGAGGCAGTTAGGTTTTTTAAGTCATTATTATCTTCAGAAAATGGAAATCTCAGTAATGATATTATATCTAATATTCCTCCTTTAGTATCTTTGGAAGACAATAAGATGTTGATGTCTCCCTTTTCCTTAGAATAAGTTAAGAGTGTTGTCTTTGCCATGAATCTGGATAAAGCCCCAGGACCAGATGATTTTACTCCTTTATTTTTCAGAAATGTTGGGATTTTGTGGGAAATGATGTTTTATTGGCTCTCGAGGAATCTAGGAGAAATAGGTCCATTTTAAAAGAACTTAATACTACAATGATTGCAATTATTCCTAAAAAAGAGGATACTAAGACTTTTTCTAACTTCTGCCCCGTTGCTTTATGTAACACTTTGTATAAGATATTTACGAAGGCAATTTCCCTTAGGTTGGGAAAAATTCTACCTAGGATCATTTCATTGGAGCAAGGTGGTTTTGTTCTTGGAAGGGAGATGACAGAGGGTGCAATTGTAGCACATGAGGTGCTGCATTATATTTTCACCCAAAGAACCCCGACCATGATACTTAAACTAGACATGATGAAGGCTTACAATAGAGTAGAGTGGGGGGCTTTATGTGTTGTTCTTAAGAAGTTAGGTTTTTCCAAGGCCTGGATAAAATGGATTCGTTCATGTATTTCTTCTCCAAGATTCTCAGTTTTAATTAATGGTTCTCCTTGTGGCTTTTTCACTTCCTCTAGGGGTTTGAGATAGGGAGATCCCCTTTCTCCCTTTTTGTTTATTCTCCTAGCTAAAACCTTTAGTTGGGCTATTAGGGCTGCTAAAGTGGGGGGGCTTTGGAAAGGTATAAGGATTCAGAATATTCCCCAGAGAATTTCTCATTGTCTCTTTGCAGATGATACTCTATTATTTGGACTTGCTTCATTAGTTGAGGCAAAAGTGATTAAAGAAATAATACAAAATTATGCATCATTTTCTGGTCAGAAAGTGAATGGTGATAAATCAAAGATTTTTTTCCTTAGTACATCACAACTAGTTCAACATAGGTTGCAATCCTTTTGGGGATTTGAGACAGGAAATCTTACTTACCTTGGGATTCCTTTCTTTGTTAAACAAGATAAGATTGGTTTTTGGGATAAGATTATTTTGGTCATTTCTAAAAGAATTCTCTCATGGAATCATAGATGGTTAACTTTGGTGAGTAAAATTGTTCTCATTAAGTCTATTTTGAATGTTGTTCCCATATATCTCATGTCTGTTTTGAAGTCTCCAAAAGCAACCATTGTTAGTTTACAAGATACTCTTAGAGATTTTCTTTGGAACAATAATAAATATGGTAAGAGGAAACTCCCTTTAGTTGCATGGGATAAGGTATGTTTGCCTAAGGAACTTGGGGGAACAGGAATTCAGAGTTTAGAGAATCAGAATTTAGCCTTATTTGCTAAGTTGGTTTGGAAATTATGGCACAGATTATGTTTGCCAAATATTTAAATAATGGACCGAGAGAGTACATTTTTAAAGTCTCAAATTTGCCTTTGGGTTCTACTATTTGGAATTTCCTTTGTAAATGTAGATCAATTATTTTGCCTCATCTCTCATGGATTGTTCATAATGGTAGAAAGGTTAGATTTTGGGATGAAGTATGGAATTGACACACCTTTGGTGAATATTAGGGATTGGTCTCCTTTGATCACTATTCTTTCCTCCCTTTGGGGTGTTTTTGTAGCAGATTATTTTGAAATTGTGACTAGTGGACCCCTTAAGCTAGCTAGATGGAAGTCGATTGATTTCTTAGATGTTGATCAAAGCATGAAATTAGATTTTGAAAAGATTTTGCGAGATAGAATTGTATTTCTTTCTGATTCTAAGGCTGAACTTATTTGGACAAATAATATTTCTGGTAAGTACACTGTTAAAGATGGTTACAACTCTCTTATGGTTACAACTCTCTTATGGTTACAACTCTCTTCTTGGCCTTATAAGTTGTTTTGGCATTCGGCCTATCTTCCCAAAGCTGGAGCCTTTGCTTGGTTGGCAATTCAGGATAGAGTCCTTACAGGATGAGACTAGATAGGCTTGGTATTACTGTTGTTTTCCCTTGTGTCCTTTGTAACAAAAATTTGGAATCTTCTTCACACCTATTCCTACATTGTGATTATGCTTATGAATGTTGGTAGTGGTTGTTTGAGAAGTTAAATATATCCTTTGTTATTGTTAAGGATCTCATTTCCCATTTTAGATCTTGGCCCTTTATGATTGCCTCATCTTTTTATGCATGCCTTTGGATCATATCTCCATCTATTGTGATTTGGAATGTTTGGCTAGAGAGAAACAACATGATATTTAAAAAAACAAGGTCTCCTGTGTCTAAGGTTCTATTAGAAATTGAGTCTTCAATCTCTGAGGTTGCTTTGTCATTTATTTATAAGAATTTGAAAAATCTTACTTCTTTTTCACACTGGGATAGTAGAGTTACTAGAGTTTGGAAGCTGCTGTCAGTTTTACCCTTTCATGGTTCAATTTTAAAAAAGAATGATGCAATAGGTAAGAGATGCTCTGCTAGATGGAAACCTCCTCCGCAAGGGCACTTTAAACTAAATTTTGATGGGGCCTCTCGTGGTAACCCTGAGCCAGTTGGGGTAGGCATGGTAATTTATGATCACAATACAAATTTTACTCAAGCTAAGTGTCATGCTATTTGTTTTAAAACTAACAATTATGCGGAATTTCATGCTTTGTCTTTTGGATTGGATATGGCAATCTCTTTGGGAATTAAGGACTTAATAATTGAAGGTGATTCTATGGTGATTATTCAATGTGTTATGAAAAAGAAATCGAACTGTTGGAATTTGCAGTATATACTTGATCCCATTTTACAAAAATTAGAATTGTTTGAATCTTTCTTGGTATCCCATTGTTACAAAGAAGTTAATAAGATTGCAGATTATTTGGCAAATTTAGCTATTGATAGCAATGCTAATCAACGAGAGGTGGGTTTTGAGGAAATTCCTTCTACGGTATGGGAAGGTTTGCAGCAATAGTCATATGATTTTCTTGAGTAACGTCGATGTAAAATTTTATGATGATAATTATTCACGCTTTCCCCTTTCATTTCAAGTATTCATGCTCGTTGTCTGGAGAAGAGTTCGAGGTCATGGTATTTGATATAATAGTGTTTTTCCAAAGATTTTTTGATACTTTCTTTTTTGGCAGGAAGGTTTTTCACTCATGAGATTTGGCACAAGGCTTTGGAAAATTTTGTCTTCTTCCATTGATAGTAGCTATGGAGTCTACATTTGAAAATTATCCGATGGGTTTTTTTGGTAAATTGTCATATGGGCTCTATGCAAAACTGATATTATATGTGTTATGACCACATTTTGTATGTGGTTTTGGGCAGGGTGTATAAATTGATCCATTAGATATTATAGGTTTATTTTATGAGCCGTGACTGGAGGTTTTCTTACCAGTGTTCTTTCCTCTGGTATTCTCTTTGAATCCTGTGTAAAAAATAAAAAATATTAATAAAAAAGTTTAGTGGAATAATCCACTTTTATTGAAAAATAAATAAATATTTAATTCATTTTTGTGTCTTTCTATTAATTAATATTTGTAATACCCCACCAGGAAACCCCTAAGGGTTTAAGTTTTAAACACTCAAATAGAGTGTAAATTTTTTTTTTTTATAATAATACTAATTACGAGCGTTAATAATACGTTACAACATTAAGAGAATTTGGAGTTATCTAAAACTTAGATAACACAGCGGAAGGCTAAATGAACCTAAGGAGTTTCCCAACGCGATTACGTAACCTTACACCTAGCTCAACTCGTGTCAATTGATCCAATAAGCTAGATATCTTAATTACGAGATAATGCATAAGACATGGATATATATAAGTTCGATAAATTGACATCTTAGAATTTTAGGAAGCATTCATTCATTTTGGGTGGATAGGAGGCTAACACGAGGTTATTTACTCAATGCACTTTAAAACATAATTAACTTAAGATGTCCACCCATTAAGGTACAATACGACTAATATAACGAAGTTCGTTCATTTGGGTTAAAGGTAACCACCCATGATTGATATCATCCTTTATAATTAAAAGTATGCCTAATGAGATTCATTCATTTAGGATTAAACTACAATTAATAAAACGAGGTTCCTTCATTTAATTTTAAGCAAAATCGACTAATAAACCGTAGTTCTTTTATGGAGGATAAAATGTAAGTAGCCATAGAGTTCCTTCATTGAAGTTTAAATAATGCTAATAGATGGAGCTCAATTCATTAAGGTGAAAATGTATTAGGGCCACATGAGTTCATCCCTTTAATTAAAATATAGTTACCAAGATGATATTCATTCTTTCAGGATTAAAACATAAGTACATAGTGATGTTCTTCCATTAGGATTAGAATTTAACTAACTTAATGTGTGTCTCTCTTTTTAGTTAAAATAAAGTTAATATGAAGAGATACATTTTCTAAGATTAAGATATAAACAACTAAATGAATCCTTCCCTTTCAAATCAATTTTAGCAATCATAAAGAAATTCATTTATTAGGGTTATAATATGGATAGCTAGTGGAATTCACCCATTTATAAAATTGATCTGGTAAAGATTATTTGTTAAGATTAAAACATAAATAACTAAATAAATTCATCCAATATAGTGCAATATAACTAACATGATGATGCTCATTAACTACGATAAAAAGGTAAATACCTATATGAGGTTCATCCTTTAGATTTCAATCTAGAAATTACGACATTAATTCTAACTTTGTTTCCCATTCACATTCATTCAATTTACCAACTTATATCAAGCTAAAACAATAATGGTAACCTAGCAAGATTCTTTCCACTATTACTTCTTTTAATTAACATTAACAAAATATTTTTCCTTAATCATAATTACAATATTTTATGAACCTGATTACTACATTTATCAAGATGACTAATTTTATGCACTTTGATTTAGCTTCATTAAATTCCCATTATACACCTATGAAAAGCAACCATACATGATAACTTAAAGTATGAAATAAAAGAGACAGGGCATCCCATAACATAGATATGATCTCGGAGTTCACCTCTAGAGGGCTACATCTCCGGGTCTGCTCAACTGCAAGACCCCTCTGGCAATTAATATCGTTAGGAATACATAATTTACATGTCTTTTACATCTTTGCCACTTAGGCAAACACAACCAATATACAACAACCACCTCGGTAGATAATTACATAATGATCCCTTTTGAAGTGGATCCTACTAAATACACCAAAGCAAAAACAAGGATTTCTTAACTATCGGTACCCTAAATGGAGACTTGACTGACTATGACCAGACAAAAGCAACCAGACGACATGGACCCAACATACCTATCAAGGACGTGCTATTATTATAGACATAATGATTACCAAAATATTAAGCCGTGCTCAAGCGTTAACGGGTAAATACAACATTTTCTCAAGTTGGCTTAAGCATCTAAACAGATTATTTAATCCTTAGATAAACACCAATGACAAGTTGGTTTTACAAAAATAATCTAGCCCCTTCTCTATCTACACAAAAATTACCCCTTTACTATATAAGAACAAAATACATTAAGAGTGAATAAAGAAATTGGAAAATCATTTCCGAGCTAAATTAAGCTTCTATTGCATACATTTAAAAATTAAAGACTAATACCACCATTCGATTTACTCATTAGCACCTAAACGTGAGTCCCAATATTTTCTCACTTAAATGAAATAAAAACTAAATACACATTTCAACATTTGTAATTATAATGAAAGGCATTGCTATATTGAATTCCAAAAATCAATATTAATAATATATACTAAATAGATATTATCTATATTAGCATATATTTTTATATATATATTTATCCTCTTTTTTTTTTTTTATTAAAACATTACTTACTAAAATAAAAGTTTCAACTCACATATATAATATAAAATATTTCTAACAATAAACTTATATTACTAGGCATTTTCCCTTTTTTTTTTTCCTATACTATGCAAACTCCAAATCAAGTTTTAACTTTTAAATAAAATACTAAATATAAAAAAAATGAACAATAAAAAAATTAGAGGGCGGCCAACCCTAGGGCGGTCGTGCCCTAGCCAAAGAGGCTACAGCCTCCACGGAGGATGCAGGCCCTTCGGCCTCCACTTACAGTGGAGTCGGGGGTATTGTGCCCACTGTGGGGGTTGTAGGCCCTTCGGCTCCCCACACAGTGGCACCGGGAGGAGCTGTGGCCTCCATGGGAGACGCAGTCCCCTTCGGCCCCCACTGTGTGTGGGAACCGGGAGGAGCTACGGCGGTGCCGCGGGGAGGGGCGGGTTGAGCTTCGGCTCCCCCCCCGAAAACCCCAATTTATTTTTCTTTTTTTTTCTTGTTTATATATATTTTTTTGTATATATTTTATTTTTTCATATGAACTAGTTCGACTTAACAAAAAAATTCTGTTTTTTTAAGATACCCATAAACGAAATACCCAAAAACGTAAAAACCCCCATTTTTTCATTTGTTACAGTCACAATCATTTTTTTTTTCTCTTTTTCTAGAATGTTATGGGTTTCAAAAGAAATAGAAGAGATTGATGAATAACCTCCAAATCCAAACAATATTTGCAGTCCATTTTCCACACAAAGCTCCAACAAAAGCTAAGCTTTACCAATTTTCTACAATGAAACTTACTCAGACAACAATGGAAAATCTGAAAACCAATATTGCAAGAAAGAAAAATACAAAAACATTTTAATCAAACTGATGAACAGATTCCTACCTCCAAATGCATTCCGGGAAGAATTTTGATGATAAGCCCAAATCTAGTGCTGTAAAAATCCATCTTTTTTTTTTCAAAAAAAACAATGATCCCCCAAAATTTTTTCCCAACCTAGGTTAGAAGAATCCCCTATTTTTTTTGACCTAATTTCTAATTTTGAATTTAAGCATTTTTTTTTTAAATAAAAGAAAATGAAAATGGAAATCATTCTTTTCCACTACTCAATAAATCTAACTCACTTTTTTTTCTAATTAAAATTAAAATGCTTCTATCTGTTATTTAGTTTTAAATTTTAATTTCTCAATATTACTTTAGGCCTACATTATATTTCAAAACTATTGACTAGGGTCAAGCATTTAGATTAATTTAAATTTCCAAAATCAATCTTTTATACTATATCAACTTGACAAATTAAAATAATTTTCTTTAAATAATAAACTTTACCCTTTCATTTTCCAAAATGCAAAATGATTAATTTATTTCTATTTCCAAATGACTTTAAATCTTCCTTTTTTCTTTTAAAAACACATAACCTAATTAAATTCGTTATTTAAAATTAACTATTAAATTATACTCGCTACACATAATAAAGCGATCTTTTTAATAAATGACTAATCTCATGAAGGAAACCTATTTATTGTAATTTCTCAGCTACTAATGCGTAAATGAACACATTAATTCAATTTAAATACTTAAGATTGCTACAAATATAAATAAAGCGATCTCTTAAATTAACGATTAATCATATAAAAGAAAACTACCTATTTTAAATTTCTAAATTACTAATGCATACATCCACACATTAAATTGAATTAAATACTTAGGACAAAATACTCCATTTACCACACGCAAGGCATGCAAATCGAGAAAGTCCACTAATCACATGACACGCAACCCAACGAAAAGAAAACCCTACAGACCACACATGATGCTCACCTGACCATGGCTAAGGCAAGATGAGAGTTTTATGACCCCCAAATCCGAATTCTAAGGATGGAGGACATATACTCAACCCTGCAAATCCTGAAGGAGATGAACCTCGCCCTAGGCGGTGTTGTACCTGCAATCTCCTACACCCATGAATCACACAAGCATACATATACATATACATATTCAATGAAGGCGTTAGCTCAAGATTTATAACAAGAATTAGGAAACAACTACATTTACACAAGAATCAATGAAAAAGCACAATAATAGGTATGCACAATTATTTATATTATCTAATCTACAACCTTGCATCACGGTTAACCAACCATTCAAAAATGCCACATAGGAAGTCAACCAAGGTCAAACGAGTTTTACAAGGCCGACTAGGGTGGGGGCATTACAATATTTTATTAATTAATTCATCTATCCTATTCTTCTAATTAATTAAATATCTAATATTTAATTATCTCCAATCAATTAAATATCCAATATTTAATGGTTATTCTCCTATCCTATAGTCTCAGATATTAAATAATTCTCAAAATTGTTTAATCCCTTTTCCAACTCACCTTCCATCTCCACTTCATCTTCCCTTTGCCAACTCATCAAATATGTGGCTAAGGAAATTAATATTTCTTAAATATTAATTAATCATTTATTTTCAACTTCCAAACTTAATGAATATTGTGTAAGTACACATATTTCATAACCATTTCCTATATTCTCTCCAACACCCTCTACATGTTAGGAAGGACTTGAGTCCACTTGTCCTATCATGCCTAAATCTTCTCCAACCATCCCTAGATTCCCTTAGTTAGCAACCTAGTCAAGGTGAGATGAGTAACACTTATCTTCTCCTTCCCCCTTTCTCTCAACCTTCACCTTTTCTCACAGCCATCTAAATCTACAGAACTGATCATGACCATTGATCAGCCACATCATCTCATCCTCTCAAAGTCTATAAAATCAAGAGCTTTAGTTGAGAGAGAGTTAGTCTTCAAACCAATCATATGCATCCGTGAGTTTTTGAAGCTAATAGAAAATAGCAATTATCATATAATATCATTTAGCATAATCATTTTAGCATAATCATGTAGTATTTGCATATCATAGTATCAGTTATCTAAATGAAATGGATAATGATTTAAAATAATTCTGAAATGAATGCACCTATAATGATTAAATGCAAATTGATTTTGTTTGTCCAAGTATACTCAATCTTAATTAATGACCGTTGATCTATTAATGAAATGATATGCTTATAATCCAACTACCAAATGAATGCTTATAATGTAGATGAAAAAAATGAGCTAATCTAAAATGGTCTAACTAAAAATTATACTGCCATTCTTCATATGCTATCTTGTAATAGTGCTTTGATTTCATCATTGAGCTTTAAAATGTTGTAGGAAAATACAAGCAACTTGAAATGATTCAAGATGACCTGAGTATTCCTTACATGGATTTTGATATAGCAAGTTAATACAAGCAACTTGATATAATGGATCAAGTTTTCCCGAGTATCGTTATGGAGTTCCTATGACCATTATCACTGATAATGGAAGATCATTCAAAAATCCAGATGTGAAAGAGCTATGTGAATAGTTTCATATCCAACATAGGTTCTCTACTCCATATTATCCACAAGGTAATGGTCAAGTTGAGGCATCAAACAAAACTATCTTGAAAATCTTGAAGAAAACAGTCAACGAAGCTGGAAAAGATTGGCACATTCAACTAAATCCTGCTCTTTGGGCATACCGAACTAGCATCCGCGCTCCAACAATGGCAGCTCCATATTGTTTGGTCTATGGATCAAAATCTATATTACCTATAGAAGTAGAGATACCTTCTCTACGAGTATCCTTGCATGGTCTTATACCAGAAGAAGAAGAATGAGTCTCTTCACTCCACGAACTAGAACTGATTTAGGAACGTCGCCAAAATGGAACAAAACATTTGAAAGTATACCAACAAAGAATTGCAAGAAGCTATAACCATAGAGTCAAGCCACATATTTTCTAGATTGGAGATATAGTTCTAAGGGAGAATCCAAGAAATCAACAAGACAGGGAAAAGAAGGGAAAATTTGAACTGAATTGCTAGGACCTTTTGTCATAGTAGCAACATATGGATTAGGAGCATACAAGTTATATACCCCTGAAGGTGATTGGTTTGATGAACCAATCAATTCTATCCATCTCAAGAAATTCTATGCTTGAGATATACAGTCTTGAAAAAATCAATAAAAAGCATATAGGGTCTTGAAAAAAATCAATAAAAAGCATATAAAATCCAAAAAAAAAATGCAATAAATTTCGATGGTGAAAACCTGGTAAATAGGTGCAATCTAAGAAGTAGGTTCCTCCATCTATGAGATCGCTTTGCATACCTATCCACTCCATCTTATTGCATCTATCACTTCCATATATTTTAGCTTATCCATTCCATCTTTTGCATCCATTGCTTTGAACCATTTAGCAAGAAATATGCAGCTTAGCAACAATTATCAATCTTTGACATACTTATCATAGTCATTGTCTTGGACCTTATCAGAATAAATCAATCTATATTTGTATCCCTCCATGGTTTGGATCTTGATCAATTCATACATTCATAATAATTTTGTTTCCACTAGGGGCAAAATCCTAATTCCTTTTGCTAAGGTGATCTTTTAAATCTTTGAAAAATCCAAAACATTCAGAAAACTTAGAAAAACCAAAAAACACCTAGGGTTTTGAAATAGATAACGAGCAACAAAGCAATGACAATCAAGGCATTTTATCAATAACTGAATCATGAAACTCAAGAAAATGAAGAATCAATCAATAAGTAATACAAGATTATTAAAAAATCATTCATCAAGATGAGTATATCAGTTAATGACCATAAGAATATGTGAATGACATACAAGATTTAGTGTTTATATCTTGATTTTATTGCTAATCATGTACTCTATGCAACTCAAGGATGTCCATGAGTAGAGAAGCTATGATGGGGCATCATTATTTTATTTAATTTATGTCTGTGGTTTATCTCTTACTACAGTATGAACTTGTCTCAGGATATGATCAGAAAAACATCAAGGAGGACATTCCAAGTCATGCATGAAAGGAGATAATCCTTGTTTGTTCTGCAAGCAATACTCAGGACAACTTGATCCTTTATATCAAGTTGCTTGTATTAACTTGCTATATCAAAATCCATGTAAAATATACTCAGGTCATCTTGAATCATTATGTCAAGTTGCTTGTATTTTCTTACAACATTTTAAATCTCAATGATGAAATCAAAGCACTATTACAAGATACCATATGAAGAATGGCAGTACAATTTTTAGTTAGATCATTTTAGATTAGCTCATTTTTTCGTCTGCATTATAAGCATTCATTTGTCAGTTGCATTATAAGCATATCATTTCATTAATAGATCAACAGTCATAAATAAATATTGAGTATACTTGGACAAACAAAATCAATTTGCATTTAATTATTATAGGTGCATTCATTTCAGAATTATTTTAAATCATTATCCATTTTATTTAGTTGCATTTCAAAAATTGCATTAGTTTGCATTCAATTAAGTGCATTTTATTCATCATATAGTGTATCATCGTTATAGTTTGCATTATCATTCCATTAACAATCATTTAGTTGCATCTTTGCACTTAGATTTATAATCATTATAAACATTACATATAAAAATACAAAAACATTTCATATAGATCATTTGTATCATCATCAAAAGCAAATCAATCATAAATTTGCATACCATATAGATCATTACATTTGCACCATTTAAGATAGTAATCATTTTCATTTGCATCCATATCATCAACAAATAGAATAACATGCATAAAGAAACATCATCCATATAGTCACTGCATCCATATAATCAAGGCATATAGATCATCAAATAGAATAACATGCATATAAATCATCATCATCATATAGAGTCCATGTCTGGATATAGATCATCATAAAAGAATAAAAGTCCAAGTATACAATGATAGCTGATAAACAATACAAATTCCTCATCAAATACAAATCAAGTCATGGCTGTCCTATACCACTACCACCTTACTCTGTCCATCTCTATGGCTATGGGTGAGAAGATCCTCCAGATGCCTGTCTCCCATGATCACCACTCCTCTGAGGAGGTCCCATGACCCCACCAATGCTAGTATCCATCAACACAGTGGTATGATAACTACCTGCTCTCTAGCTCTCTGTAATTGCCTCCTCATATCATCGTCGCCAGTAGGAAGTCTCTTTCCTAGCCCAAAATAATGCACTAATAGTGTCAGTCGAGAGAGTACATGATCTATTCTGCTCAATGTGATCAAGAAGTCCCTGAGTATCCTGATGTCTCCTAATAGTTCTATCCCTCTCAGTCATAACAGTCTGCACCTGTACTCGAAGTTGCTCAATCTGTGCTCTCAGACTATCAATGGTATCCTACCCTGGCACATCATGCTCTGGTGCATACTGCTCTGGAATATCATGCACTAGTACATCCTACTCTGTTAAATCCTATTGTGGTGCATGAACCCCAATCCCCTCCTCACCACCAACCTATCCAACTGCTAGAATCTCAGCCCAAGTAACTCTCTAAACCCGTTGTCTAATCATGGGAACATGATCCTCAAGATCCTCATCATCTCCACCATGCATTGCACTAACCCTAGGATCTAGCTAAATCAAACCAAAATCAATACCTCTCCCACAACCCCTATCCAGTCCAGTCACTATGCCTCCTATCAATGGCAACCCTCTCGGTGATCTCATGCCTATCCTGCCATGCTCTCTCCCAATCCATCCAACATCTCTCCCACCCATAGGACGTGCTCTCTCAATCCTGCCAGCCAGTCCAAACGGTCCTCCATGGACTCTTAGCCAACCTCCCCTCCATCCAGGTCTCCTACCACCACCACCTCCATCCCCACCCTCATCTCCACCTCCCCTAGCCTCATGAGCAGCTCTGAACTCTCATCTCCATCTTCATCTCCTAACAACTAGATCATCTGAATCATCATCCTCATCTCCTGAGTTGGGAGGAGGATCTGTTGGATCAATAATGTGAGAAAATGGATGAGCTAATATGTATTGAGCATAATCTATAGTAACCCCAAGGTAAAGAATGTGCAATCTCTATCCTAGGCCACTCTCAGAGTAGCAACAAACTCTGCATGAGCAATCTCAAATGACAAAGAAGGTCCCCAATCTCGCCTATCTCTGTACCGTCGAGAATATATCGTCACACTAGTAGGCATAGGTTGAATGATACCAAACTTTCTCAAAATGCAACCGATCAATTGTTGCTCAACAATATAGGGAGTCTAAACAATGAGATATCTACTCTGCATGATAAATGGTAAATTTTGTGGATCATCCATCCATGGATCACAATCAACATATGGTCTCCAAGTAATATTATCCAATGAATCAAGCACCCAATGCCAATACTCCATCTTACCCAGCTTATGCTGAGTAAGAATACCTGCATAAAAATACACATATGGTTGCCTCTCCCCACGAACTTTGTGATGGATAGGCTGCATAATAGCAATGTGCTCCCAGCACCAGATTTGCAATAAAGTGCATCCTATAGACAAACTTGCACTCTCATCATACACTACCTAATGAAGATCATGATATAAATGAGCCAACATACAAACACCCCAAGCATATCGAGTATGATGCTACATCATACTAAGGAGAACCTCCCCCCGTCGAACAGAAAAACCTCGTGATCTCCTATCAGGACATATAAATCCTGCAATTAGACCAACAAGAATGATGAGAAGAGCCTTGTAATATATCACCATATCAACCCATCGGATCTCTCCTCTACCAATTCTCTCAACAACAAACATGACTCTGCAAGCCTCTGTCCCAACCAGATCCTAAAAAATCATACTACACTAGCTCGCCAGTCACTGGGATGTGCAGTTGCCTATAGATATCCTCAAAAGTCACACTAATCTCACCCGTAGGCAAGTGGAAAGTGTTATGCTCACTATGCCATCTCTTGGATAACATCATGAGCAATCCTCTATTATGCGTAATCTCAAGCATATAAAACAAATGGCATAAACCACAAGCATCTATATGTCTAATCTCAGCCTGTGTCAACTCTGGCACTAAATGATGTGTTGTCAGTAATTTCTCCTGACATTGTAGAACATCGAGTTTCTCCTATTTATCAAGAGAAATCAATCAATCATCAAATCACTCTATCTATCAAATCAAACTGAAGCAATCTATGCTATCTATATATCAAATCAAACTAAAGCAATCTATGTTATCTATCTATCAAATCAAACTAAAGCAATCTATGCTATCTATCTATCAAATCAAATTCAAGCAACTTATGCTATCAAATCATTTTAAAACCTATCAATCATGGTTTTCTATCAATCACTGATTTTAAGAAAAACTCTGCTAAGTTCTTGCATGAGAAACTAAATTGATTTCTTAGAGCTACTCTATCAATCTATCAAATCTATTGATCAACAATCTATCAAATCTATTGATCAACAATCAATCAAATCTATTGATCAATCAAATCATTCAATCACACAATCACAACATTCCTATCAATCAATCTAGCAATCAATGCTATCAATCAATCTATCAAGCACAAATCACTCAATGAGGTCCCTATTCATCATCAATACATATTAAACATGTTAAATCTAATCATCAAAGTGATTTTTAGCCTTTGCACTTATCAAAAATATCAAATTTGAGAAAAAGCACTATCCTATTGAGCATTTGCGCTAAACTACAGAAAATGTACTAAATCTAAAGGTATTTGTGCTATCCTTTTGAACAAATGCAATAAATCTACAAGCATATGCACAAACCAATGTAAAAGTGCTACCTTATTAAGCAAAATCACTAACTAACAAAACATTTGTGCTATCCTATGCATAAGGGCTAACATCCTTAACATATGTGCTAAGAGAAAGAGAATATGTGCTAATCTACGCATTTGCGCTAATCCAAATTCCATTTGTGCTAAAACAAATTGCAAAAGTGCTAACTTAATCCTGAAAAAATCACAAAAAAATTTGAAAATTCAAAAAATGCACCGAAAAACATGAAAAGTTGCACATAAACTTGAAAACAAAACTCGGGATAAGATACCTACTAGATACCCATGCTTGAAAGGTTGCTGATAATGCCAAACACACTCAAATTGATGGTTCTCCACAGGAATCACCATTTCACCACCTCAGCAAGAATATTTTCTCCACAAGCTGACAAGGATAACAATGAAATTAAAATTAGCCTTGGTTAATTTTATATTTACTATTTGAAGAGTAATTAATTTCAATGGGGCAATTTAATTTGTTTTTTCCAAATGAATTTAACTGACTAAATTTTTATCAATTATCATGAGATCAATCGTTCAAACAAGAATTTTTGACAATTTCACGATCAATCTCCTAAGGGGGCACACAATCAGGATTTTTATCTCTATCAGGTGCATTATCAAGACTTGATTTAATCTTTGAAACAATGTTGTTTTCACATCATTTCAAAGAGAGGCAAAATGTATACACATAAAAATTGGCTATGAGCAATTAAATAAATATTTTATATTTATTTAATAATTATTCTTCTATTAAATAGTTAATTTGAAAAGATTAATTATTTAATTCATTTTCGTGTCTTTCTATTAATTAATATTTTATTAATTAATTCATCTATCCTATTCTTCTAATTAATTAAATATCTAATATTTAATTTTTCCTTCTAACCAAGTTAATTAAATATCTAATATTTAGTAGTTATTCTCCTATCCTATAGCCTTAAATAGTAAATAATTCTTAAATTATGTAACCCCTTTTCCAACTCACCCTCCATCTCCACTTCATCTTCCCTTTGCCAACTCATCAAACATGTGGCTAAGGAAATTAATATTTCTTAAATATTAATTCATCATTTATCTTCAACTTCCAACCTTAATGAATATTGTGTACATATACATATTTCATAACCATTTCCTGTATTCTCTCCAACACCCTCTACATCTTAGGAAGGACTTGAGTCCACTTTTCCTATCATGTCTAAATCTTCTCCAGCCATCCCTAGATTCCCGCAGTCAGCAACCCAGTCAAGGTGAGATGAGTGACACTTGTCTTCTCCTTCCCCCTTTCTCTCAACCTTCACCTTTGCTCACAACCATTCAAATCTGTAGATCTGATCAGGACTATTGATCTGAGCCACATCATCTAATCCTCTCAAGGTTTATAAAATCAAGAGCTTCAGTTGAGAGAGAGTTAGTCTTCAAATCAATCATATGCATCAGTGAGTTTTTGAAGCAAATAACAAATAAAAAATAGCAAATAGCAATTATCATATGATATCATTTAGCATAATCATGTAGTATTTGCATATCATAGTATCAGTTAACTACAAGTTATCAGTCCATTCTTCATATGCCATCTTGGAAGCCATCAGTGCATTGTCTGAGAGCACACCATCTACAACCAGGAACAGTGGAGTTAGGACACAATGAGACATAAGCCATGAAGCTAATATTAGTATTTTTATTTCATATGCACTTCATGTAGTTTTATTGGTTGAGTTTGGATTTCCTGTAGTATTTTCATTTGTATTTTGTGAAACTAATTTATTGCAGGTAACATTTTGAGGATGACTTGATTTAATCTTTGAAACAATGTTGTTTTCACATCATTTCAAAGAGGGGCAAAATGTATACACATAAAAATTGGCTATGAGCAATTAAATAAATATTTAATATTTATTTAATAATTATTCTTCTATTAAATAGTTAATTTGAAAACATTAAATATTTAATTCATTTTCATCTTTCTATTAATTAATTCATCTATCCTATTCTTCTAATTAATTAAATATCTAATATTTAATTATTCTTTTAACCAAGTTAATATCTAATATTTAATTATCTCCTCCAATCAATTAAATATCCAATATTTAATGGTTATTCTCCTATCCTATAGTCTCAAATATTAAATAATTGTCAAAATTATTTAATCCCTTTTCCAACTCACCTTCCATCTCCACTTCATCTTCCCTTTGCCAACTCATCAAACATGTGGCTAAGGAAATTAATATTTCTTAAATATTAATTCATCATTTATCTTTAACTTCCAAACATAATGAATATTGTGTATGTACAAATATTTCATAACCATTTCCTATAGTCTTTCCAACAACCTCTACATCTTAGGAAGGACTTGAGTCCACTTGTCCTATCATGCCTAAATCTTCTCCAACCATTGCTAGATTCCCTCAGTCAGCAACCTAGTCAAGGTGAGATGAGTGACACTTGTCTTCTCCTTCCCCCTTTCTCTCAACCTTCACCTTTGCTCACAACCATCCAAATCTATAGATCTGAACATGACCATTGATCTAAGCCATATCATCTCATTCTCTCAAAGTCTATAAAATCAAGAGCTTCAATTGAGAGAGAGTTAGTATTCAAATCAATCATATGCATCTATGAGTTTTTGAAGCAAATAGAAAATAGAAAATAACAATTATCATATAATATCATTTAGCATAATCATTTTAGCATAATCATGTAGTATTTGCATATCATAGTATCAGTTAACTACAAGTTATCAGTCAATTCTTCATATGTCATCTTGGAAGGCATCAGTGCATTATTTGAGAGCACACCATGTACAACTAGGAATAGTGGAGTTAGGACACAATGAGACATAAGCCATGAAGGTAATATTAGTATTTTTATTTCATATGTACTTCATGTAGTTTCATTGGTTGAGTTTGGATTTCCTGTAGTATTTTCATTTGTATTTTGTGAAACTAATTTATTACAGGTAACATTCTGAGGATGAAATTCAAGTCGACACAATGATTATAGGTTCTTTGCATTTTACCTTTATGTCCTTCAATATTTTCTTAATCCATAATACTTGAGTACAATTAATTGTTGCTGCTATTGGTATTTTGGTTATGTTGATATGGTTTTGTCATTTCTATCAACACTTGTAAAAACATGTCAAACACTTGAGAACACTTGGAAATCTTTGGTTATGTTCACCGACATGATTAGTAACTTATGAACAGTCACCGATATCTGGATAACCAACACAATTATATTGTTCACCAGCATTGAGGATGATCTGTTATCATCTAGAGATTACTTGGTTATGTCCAAGACATCATTTGGACACTTGGTCTTGGTGATTAATTCATTGGTCTAATCAGGTTTGCATATTTGTTGTTACCGACAAATAGGTCTAGGATATGCACCGGCAAGCTTATCTATTCCAGATAAACACAACATGTTATGAAGATGATTTATTATTATTGTAAATGCATTGAGCCGACATCATGCATCGCATATTGATTCATTTAAAATTGATTTTATTGTAATATCTTGCTGAGCTAACCTACACATTTGGTCTTAGGTTTTGGTATATATGTAAGATCTCATTTATGAGATTAGGAAAGAGTGTGGAAAATGATTGTAATAAGGTATATGCAAATATAAGTAGAGCTATACATGTAGACATCATTCAATATTGAAGGAAGGTTTGAAGAAGGCAAATCAGAGCTTAACCGGTACTGAATCTAGCATATGAAGAAGCTATTTTGAGCAGTACATTATCATTGGATTTAACTATCCAATTGTAGTCAGTGTGACTCCCATTTTGTGATTGAGTAGTGAGCTCTAGGCAGTTGGCCTTTCTGCATGTGCAAACTCCATATTGTACACACATACTATCTATAGTAGTATCATCTGATTGTGGGTAAGGTTTCCCACTGTGGTTTTTCCCCTTATACAGTTTCCACGTACATATAACTGTGTTATGTGTTGTGTATGTTATTTGTCTTTTTGTTTCATGCATTAAACTTTACTAGTACTGCAATTAACTGTTAAACTGTCTACCAACATTAAAGTTTGGTTTATCGACATTAAGCATTAAGTTTGGTTAAGTTAGTTTTGATTTGTATTTATTGGACAACTGATTCACCCCCCCTCTTAGTTGCCTTCGGGACCAAACAATTGGTTACAAAGTCTAGTCCTCTTTTTGTGGAAGTTTAACAGCTTGAGGAGATCCAATGTCTACTAACTATTTCAGAAAGGATAATCTGAAGCTTGATGGAACCAACTATGGTATATGAAAGATTAGGGAGGAGACACATCCAAATTGTATTGGAAAGGACATATGGGATGTTACAAAGAATGGCTATACTGTTCCTACTCAAGGTCAACCTTGTTGGCATATGCACACTCCAATGAGACATTGTAGGTGATTGAAGGTTTTGTCATTGATGGCAACCTTACAATCCTATGACACCGGCAAGATAGTTCACCAGCACTAGCAAGATCAGACTCTACATTGGCACTCACATCACCGGCACCAGCAGTGAAAGGAAGCATACCGACACAAAGGCTGACATGATTTTTGTTGTAATATATTTTGTTTATTATTTGTAAAATCATTGTAAGCTGACTTGGAAAGTTATAAAATGACTCTTATATAAGAGAGATCATTATAGAACATTTGTAAGTAAGAGAGAGGAATATATTTAGGCGAAATAAGGTAGACCTATTATGTGAATTATAGGTGAAGGGTTTATGTAAGAAGCAGAGAAGAAACCGGTACTGGATCTGGCATTATAGATGCTATTTTGAAGTAGTACAAGACACTGGATTTGTATAATCCATTTTGTAAGTCAGTGAGACTTTCCATTTTGTATTTGAGTAGTGAGCTCTAGGTAGTTGGCCTTCCTACATGTGCAGGCCCCTCTTGTAGTAGTAATATTCTCTTATTGGCCTGTAAGTGAATATTGTGGGTCACAAATCCCACCGAGGTTTTTCCTACACTAGGTTTCCTCATTAAATCCTTGTGTTATGGTGTGTTTTTCATGTGGTTGTTTTTATCTCTATTTATTGCATTATTTTCTACTTATCGGTACACAGTATTAATATGCTCTACATTTTTTAAGTCAAGAAAATTTATTAACCAATTAGATATTGATTCACCCCTCTCTTAGTATCTATGGGAATCCTAACAATTGGTATCAGAGCTTGGACCTCTATTTATAGAAGCCTAACAACTTGAGGAATATCTTGACACTAGTAGAGATGGAAAACTTCATGAAGCAACTTGAAGGAGCTCTCTCAGACTATGATGCAAAAAAAATGAAAAATATCAAACTTGAAGATGATCTAAAGGCTGCTCAGGATATTATTCAAGCACTTCAAGATAATCTTACTATTTCAAGAAACAAGAGAAGAGAACTTTGTGAAAAGATGCAAAATGAGAATGATGAAAAAGAAACTCTTAATGATATGATAAACAAGCTGAAACAAGAGAACATGACAACAAAGAATGAGATGCAGGATATGACTATGAGATTTTGTAAAAAAATTGAAGATAGAAAGAAGAAAGAAGAAGATTTGACCAAAAGACTAAGTGATGCTGCAAATGAAAACACAAGACTTAGCTATGAAAATGATTTGTTGAAGATAGATTTGATATACACTTAGAATGACTCAAATGAACTGATGAGGCAGAAAGAAGTCTTAGAAAGAGAACTAGATACTACAAATCAACATAAAGAGAAATTCAAGAAAAGCTCAAAGGAACTTGGTAACTTGCTGAAGAATCAAAAACCTAAAGGTGACACTTCTGGAATCAGCTTTCAAGTTGGTGAAAGCTTTGGTACTGCAAACACATAGGACCATAGCAAACCAATAAGACAACCTACTACTTATAAATTTAATGGAAAATGCTTTAACTATAACAAGTATGGTCATAGAGCAAATGAATTTAGATCTAGAAATTATCAGAATATCAACACCCCCACCAATCAATGTTCAAAATGCAACAAAATTGGTCATAACTCTGAGAATTGTAGAATGAATGTGAGATGTTATGTTTGTGGAAGATTTGGACACCTATCTAATCAATGCAGCACACAAACTAGCATAGGTTATGGGAAAGCTATTCAAAAGAATAATGTGACTTGTTATGCATGTAACAAAATTGGGCATATTACTAAATTTTGTAGAAGCAAGTCCTCACTGGTAGACAACAAAGGTCCTAGTTTGAAAGGTAAAGAAAAATTTGAAGAAGTTAAGCAAGAATTTTCAAAACAATGGATCAGGAAATCAGAAATGAATGTGGATAGGAATACTCCTCCACTAGTAGAACCAAGCAACATTCCACTGGCAAAACGGAGCAGCACTCCACTGACAGAATAGAGTAGCACTCCACCGGTAGGTTTCTCTTCATCAAATTGAAGAAATTTCCTTGAGGGTTTGGCAATCAATGAGACATATGCTATTATTCCCTCAGTTCATGGTAAGAAGTTGAATTTACTTCTATATTAGCATATATGTTAAGTGGCTACTTAATTGGTAAGCATTAAATGTGGTAGTTGGAAAAATTGACATTATAAATTAATGTTTTTGGCTCCATTTCACTTCACTGAGCTCTCAAACATTCAAAGAGCACGAAATCTCCAAAGCTAAGGCATTTCGAGCAAAGAGGCGAAGCACTTCAGCAATCAATCATTCCTAAGGCAGAAAAAAGTATTTATAATCATGGCATCCTCCTTTGCACCTGAATTCATAGCAAACCCTACTGTGGTCGAGGTAATCAAATGCCCTAGGCCTATATTTCAGCTAGTTCCCAAGATAGCTAAAAGGGATGACAATGTAGCTGCTTTTTCCCAGATTCGCAAAGGAGTTATTTATGCAAAAGACCCTAGAATCTATATCCATTGTGATATAGAAGAATTTGGAGATGAACAAATCAAGGACATGTACAAATCTATTATCTATGATGATTCCGGTAAAGTAAAACCTAAACACCAAATTATTGAAACCCTAGGATTCATAGAAATCCTCAGCATTCCGGATTTCCCCAAGGAAGTTATTAGGATAGTATTGAGTAGAGTACATGGTGCATTCTTTTGGTTAGATTCAATCCATAAAATTACCAAGGAAGCTGTGAAAGCTGTAACAAGGTTACCCTCCACTGGTAGTAGACACGATAAAACAAAGGTCTCAAATGACCTAGTAATTAACTTAACTGGTGCAACATCCGATAGAAGGTCTCTAAGGGTTAATGATGTGACCGATATAAATGTTAGATTTGTTAGCATGATCTTAGGATACAAAGAAACACATGCAAACAGACTTAACTCAGTTTCCAATTTATGCATAAAAGTGCACATATGGTAAAAGAAAATGTGAAAATTGATGTATGTGAATGGCTAAAGGATGAATTGATTGACAATTTAGGGAAGATCAAGATGGATAAGAAAGGAACATTCAAATTTGGTAATTTACTTGTATGCTTAATGCTACATATAACCAAACAAGTGCTCGGTATAGGTAACAAGAACCTTGGATTTGACATACCGGTAGGAAAACAATTATCAGACTTATTCAACAACATGGGTGAAAACAAGCAAAATAATATCAATGAGTATTTTCAAACACTAAAGGCCATAATGAACAAAAGAATCAGACTATCACAGTAAATTGTTAACAAATACAAGGATGATATATGTTTTGTAATTAAAAAGGATGAGATCTAGATGGAAGCAGTTATCCCAAGAACAATTTGGGTTACTAAGATGGGCTATGAGACTAATGACCACATCATTGAAGCATATGCTAAAGCACTTCTGGAAGCACCAAATGAACCTAAGGAAGAAGTATTTGGTAGTGCTAAGACCATTGAAAGACAAATTCAATCTAAGAAGAGAGTAAAGAAAGTGGAAGCAACTGTGAGAAGAGGTTCAAGGTAGGCTAAGGCTATAAAAGAAGATGTACTGAAACAAACCAGTATCACTGAAGATGAGTTACAGGCACAACAACTAGAAACTCACCTGTCACCGGTAGCAACTTCTTCAGAGAGTGACAAGCCAACTGAATTTAAAAGAGTTGTAAGGAAAAGACAACCTTCACCGGTATCCACACCCTCACCTAGAAGAACTAGACAAAAACAACAGGCAGTGAGGTCTCTCATAAAGAAGACAACCCCAAAGAAAAAGCTAACACCAAAGAAGAAAAGGACTAAACAAAACATTGCTCCGATTGACAGACTATTGGATGAAATCACAAAAGAAGGAAAACTCAAGAACATAGAAAAATTGTATGATACACTATGAGTAGATGACAAAGAGCAAGTTGAAAATAGTGTTATTTTACACCTAGATATCTATAAGAAGTTTTTGGTGGAAGTTGTAGATGAACTACCAGATGAATTATTCAAGAGACTAGAAGCAAGATGACAATCTGTTGTAGAACTTGACAAGAAGATCAAAATTGAAAAATTACTTGTTGTCTACCCAGTCAACTCTCCAAAAGAAATAGATGATGTGATTGTAAAGGCCAACCAGTCAGTATTCTCTATTGCACACCGACATATTTCACTAATGGCAAGAAGAGTAAAAGAGGTAACAAAAGAAACAGAAAATGGATGGGATATATTCCTTGTAGAGAAGGAAAAGCAGGAAGATTACAGGAACCCCAAGCCTATCAAATTCTATCAAAAGGACAAAGATAAGGGTAAAGGAAAGGTTGGTGGACCTCCTAGTATCAAAATAAAATATAACTTATCCCCATCGCCTCTGATTACCCCACCGGTAACAACAAAAAAAGACCAACCGGCAGATGAAAGTATGGATGTATCACAAGAGGATACTAATCCTAATCCTAAAGTACTATACACACTAGATGTTGATACTCAAAAGGTCAACATTGTGATAGACAAGGACACAACTAGTAAAACTGACATGGCTAGTGAGCCACCGATAGCTGACAACACTGATAACACTGAAGGTAAACCGGCAGATGGAAAGATAGAGACACAAACAGAGAAACAAGCAGAGCAACAGGCTCTGGAACAACAGCAGGTTCATGTGGAAATAGTGCCACCGACAATAGGAGAAAAACAAAAACCCTTGCTTAAGGAAATGGAAACATAGAATGACCTACTAGAGGTCACTACAAGCATGGTTACTTCCTCCACTGGCAAAATTCAGAATGTTGGTTCCTCCTCAACAGGTTACAAATCAACCAATGTAACTGAAGTTCTTTTAGATTCTTTGAAGAAAATAACTGATTCTAGTTCACAAGCTTATAAAGCTATAGATGACACAATCCCAATTTTGAGGATGATAGCTCCAAAATGTAACATAGATAATAAGGATTTTTTGAGTCAAATTGACACTTTTTTGAAGTACATTACTGACAACACAGTGACAATTGAACAAATAAAGGAATGAGAATTCAAAGACAGGTTGGAATTGAAAAACAAAAATTCTTTGAAGATCAAATAAAGAAGTGTACTAGGGAGTTTGACACACTTCTACCAGAACTATGTAACATATTAAAGGAATTTAAAACTCTATACAAAGATACTTGCAAGACAAACTTTTTGACAGTGGACATAGATAAGAAAATGAGCAAGATACAAGAAGAAATAAATAAACTTGCAGACAATTTTGTTAATTCACCTGGTACATTATTATTTTTTGAGCAAAGGATAACATGTTTTGAGGAGGAGTCACTGAACCTAGAGAGAGAAAAGGAGAGAATAATAAACAAGGCTAAGAATCTAAGACTAAGACTGAGTCCAAGACTGGACTATCTAGCATCCTTGAGAAAGAAATATCTGAGGTATTAGTAGAAGGACAGAAAACACCAGTAGAACATATGCAGCAACTCACCGGTACAGTTCAAAGAATAGAGATAGCAATAAAAGACAATAAGAAGTTTATGGAAAGCATAAATTTGGTTTTGGCGGATCTCTTTCAAATTGTAACCACCTAGCTACAAGGTTGAGACAAAAAACTACAACTCTATTGACACTTTGACAACATTTGTCATTGATGCCAAAGGGGGAGTAGTAGTATGAGAAAATAATCAGCAAAAGGCTTATCTGCTCAGGGGGAGCTCACATATATTTGGTAATATTTTTTGGTACACATTTTTGGATTACAAGTTTTGGATTTTTTCATGAGTGTTGCCATTAATGCCAAAGGGGGAGATTGTTGGCATATGCACACTCCAATGAGACATTGTAGGTGATTGAAGGTTTTGTCATTGATGGCAACCTTACAATCCTATGACACTGACAAGATAGTTCACCGGCACTAGCAAGATCAGACTCTACACCGACACTCACATTGCCTGCACTGGTAGTGAAAGGAAGCATACCGGCACAAAGGCTAACAAGATTTTTGTTGTAATATATTTTGTTTATTATTTATAAAATCATTGTAAGCCGACTTGGCAAGTTGTAAAATGACTCTTATATAAGAGAGATCATTATAGAACTTTTGTAAGTAAGAGCGAGGAATATATTTAGGTGAAATGAGGCAGACCTATTATGTGAATTATAGGTTAAGGGTTTATGTAAGAAGCAAAGCAGAAACCGGTACTGGATCTAGCATTATAGATGTTATTTTGAAGTAGTAAAAGACACTGGATTTGTATAATCCATTTTGTAAGCCAGTGAGACTTCCCATTTTGTATTTGAGTAGTGAGCTCTAGGTAGTTGGCCTTCCTACATGTGTAGGCCCCTCTTGTAGCACTAATATTCTCTTATTGGCCAGTAAGTGAATATTGTGGGTCACAAATCCCACCGAGGTTTTTCCCACACCGGGTTTCCTCATTAAATCCTTGTGTTATGGTGTGTTTTTCATGTGGTTGTTTTTATCTATGTTTATTGCATTACTTTCTGCTTGCTGGTACACAGTATTAATATGCTCTACATGTTTTAACTCAAGAAAATATATTAACCGGTTAGATACTGATTCACCCCCCCCTCTCAGTATCTGTGGGAATCCTAACAAACCTAATCCACCAACCTTGGCTAAAGATGAGGAAAATGATTGTAAAGCAATAGAAGCACTTTTGAGCGCATTGTCTGATCAACAAATCATGGGATTATCAGATAGATCTACTGCTAAAGCTATTTGGGACAAATTGGATACATTGAATGAAGGTGATACCACTGTCAAAATTGCAAAACTGGAATGCTTTTGGGTTAGGTATGAAAATCTGAAAATGGATGAAGATGAAAGGATTTCTGCTTTTATGGAAAGGGTAAATGAAATTGTTTTGGGCATACAATCTTGTGGAGGAACCTTAAGTGAAGATGAAATTGTTTCTAAAGTTTTAAGAGCTTTGCCACCGACATATAAAATGAAAGTTACTGCTATAAATGAATTAAGAACAATGCCTAATACTTTAGTATCTAGAGACACTTTGGTTGGAAAACTTTCAGCTTTTGAACTTGAGGAATTTGGTCTTGTTCCCACTATTAAGATAGATTTAGCTTTCAAAGCATCATCATCTGCATCATCATCATCATCATTTGAAAAAATCTGATTGGAAAGCCTTTTATGCAAGAGAACTTGAAGAAATTAGAAAGGAGAATGAAGAACTGGAAGAGCTTGAAGTCTATTTGCAAGGAAAATGCCTAAAGGTCGAGTTGGAAGTAAGTATGAAGGTAAGGCACCATTTAAATGTTTTAATTGCAATAAGATTGGTCATATGGCTTCTAGGTGTCCTGATAGACATGCAAGATTGAAAGAAGAAGCTAAAAGAACATACAAGCCTAACCCTAAATATCAAAGTTACAGATTTAAGAAGAATAGAGACAAATCATGTTACTATTTCGATGAAGGAGTTACTAATGATTTTGATGAGGAACCGATAGACAATGGATGGGCTTTTGTTTCTATAATAGAAGATCAACTGACACCTACTATTCAACCAGTAGAGGAAGCCCTGATAGCTAAGACTGAAGATAAGGATGAATAAATTATTGATTTCAGATGTTCACATCATATGATAGGTGATAAGAGTAAATTATTAACCTTTTAGGAATACAATGGAGGTCTAGTAAGATTTGGAGATGAAAAAAGCTTGTTTGATTAGAGGAAAAGGTACTATATCTTTTGATGGTAAGCATAATATTGATAATGCTTACTTTGTTGAAGGTTTGAAGCATAATCTTGAGTGTTGGTCAATTAGTTGAAAAAGGATTTTAGTTACAATTCAAGAATGGTAAATGTAAAATCATGAATAGAACTGGTTTAGAAATTGCAACTGGTAATCAGCCTAGAGGTAATATCTTTCATTTGTATAACAATGTGAAGACATGCTTGATTGCACATATTGATGAGAGTTGGCTATGGCATAAGAGACTCTGTCATGTAAATTTTCATTGCATTGTGAAAATCAGTACAACTAAGGTAGTAAGAGATTTAACTAAGATTGTTAAGCCTCACAATTTGGTATGTAAGGAATACCAATTTGGAAAGCAAGTTAGAGAAACTTTTAAGAGTATACTAGAAAAATCCAATAATGTTCTTGAATTAATTCATACTGATTTATGTGGTCCAACAAGAACTATAAGTTTACAAGGAGATAGATATTTTATGCTAATCATTGATGATTATTCTAGAATGTGTTGGGTTTCTTTTCTTAGGGAGAAATCAAAAGCTTTTGGGAAGTTTAAACTATTAAAGGTCATGGTAGAGAATGAAACTGGTAAGAAAATCAAATGCTTGAGATCAGATCAAGGAGGTGAATTCACATCTAAGGAATTTAATACATTCTATGAAGTGAATGGAATTAAAAGACAGTTATCAGCACCTCAGACACCCTAGCAGAATGGAGTTGTGGAAAGAAAGAACTGAACTATTTTGGATGCAACTAGAAGCATGATATTAAAAGAAAACCTACCTCATGTGTATTGGAGAGAAGCAGTCAATACAACTATTTATACTTTCAACAAAGTTCACATCAAAGGTGAATCCGGTAAGACCCCTCATGAACTATGGTTTGGTAATACTCCTACCCTTAAATACTTCAGAATATTTGGAGGCAAATGTTATATTAGGAGAGATGAGTATATTGGCAAATTTGATCCTAGAAGTGATGAAGGAATATTTCTTGGTTATTCATCTAAGAGAAAAGCATATAGATGTTTTAATAAGAGATTGCAGAAAATCATTGAAAGTGCAAATGTGAATATTGATGAACAGTTTAGAAGGTCTATAGACTTTGAACTGACAGTTGAGATAATCACAAATGAACCTACAATGAGAACACCAGTATAGAATGTTGATCTAGTCACATCGACATCATCTAAGAATTCCACAATGACTGAAGAACAACAACAAGTAAAAACACCCTGGTATGTAAGATTGAATCACTCTAAAAATCAGATAATTGGGAACAAGTATCAAGGAGTTATGACTAGAGGAAGACTAGAAAATGAAGAGGTATGTCTTATTTCTCAAATTGAACCAACAAATATTAATGAGGCATGTGAAGATAAACACTGGATTAAAGCTATGGAAGATGAATTGGAACAGATTCAAAAGAATAACAAACGAACATTAGTTCCCCAACCTAAAGACAAAAATGTAATTGGAACTAAATGGGTATTCAGAAATAAACTTAATGAAGATGGTAAAGTAATTAGAAACAAAGCAAGATTAGTGTGTAAGAGATATTCACATAAAGAAGGAATTGATTACAATGAAACCTTTGCACTGGTAGCTAGAATTGAGGTAGTTAGATTATTCTTGGCTTTTGTAGCACACAAGAACTATAAAGTATATCAAATGGATGTTAAATGTGCATTTCTAAATGGAGATCTAGAAGAAGAAGTTTACATTGAACAACCTAATGGATTTTCTTTGACATATGACAAATATATGGTTTGTAGGTTAAGGAAAGCTTTATATGGATTGAAGCAAGCTCCTAGAGCTTGGTATGCTAGATTGGACAAATATCTTTTGAAGATTGGTTTTACTAAAGGTAATGCTGACAACAATCTATATTACAAAGTAACTAATGATGACATCTTTGTTATTGAATTTTTTGTTGATGATATAATCTTTGGAGGAGAAGATGGTCTTGTTCATAAAAAATGATTAACCCAAGTACACTTGCAATCCTTCTATGAAATAGCCAATTTCAGTGTATGAAACACAACGGGGCTTGGACAACATAACATAGGACCCTAATTCATCATCCTGCACTTCAGGTTCTGCTAGACCTAGGGGGGTCACCCTTTTGATGCATTAAATACAACAATTATAGACACATGACTACATCAACAATAAGCAAATAGATCATTCCACAAACTCGCCAAATTGAGAAACACATTATAGATTGGCTAAATCTGTATAAACCACAAATGAAAAGGAGCTTGGAATGAAAGAACACAGCCCCTAAACACAAAGGGAAAAATATTTGTCTTTAAAATTGTAAATCTAAAACTATCCCCAAATCTGCAAGACCAATGCCTTGTTCATTGGGCAATAAAGTCACACACAGAACTGCAAAAGTGTATCCTAGTCACAAATTGGTTCTCCTTAAACAATATTCCTGCACTAATACCTTATACTAATGCATTACTCAATTTATTCACAAAATTATCAGATCTGGGACACATTCCATTATTCATGACTGATTACAGAGTTTAAAACCTTCATTGAAGGATACCTATGAACAATCACACAATCTCCTTGAAAATGACAAATTTCATCCTCCTTAAGGATTCAATTCATAATAATTAAATACATACAAAGAGACAATAATGTGGGAAATTACTCATGCCTGACACAAGTAAGACCTGCAACTAGAAAACATCTCCAAGACTGCAATGTTATCTCTGTACCCTGAAACAAACCAAAGAATTTTACACATTTGGGTCAAGAAGTTCAGAAATGGAAGCCATGAAAATTGGAGCACTTCCTCCAAAATTCTGGAACCCTTACAAATGAGAAGAAAATGAGAATAAGAAGGAGAGGGAAAAAGATTAGGTCTACAACCAAAATTGCCAAGTGTCTCTTTTCCAACTGAATTTCAATTCCTTCCTCCTTCCCATGGAAACTTCTCTAGAAATATCCCATATTTGTTAAAACAAACTTCATAACTACATTTCTCATTTTGAGGGATTTCCAATGGTATATAATACTTGGTATTTTGGGCAAAAATGGACCTCTGGGCAAATTAATCCTTCATATGTGCACATCATTTAAATTTTTGGATTTTCTTATATAGTCGAAACTATACATTTAAATTTTATTTTTCATCCATTTTTTGCCCTGACGCCCTACCACGTGGCAGCCTCTGATTCACTAATAGGGTCCATTGGGCACCACCTCGAATGGCACCTCATCGCTCCACCATGTGTCTGCCTGGTCACTGCCACATCGTCGCCACCTCAGCGGGATCGTGAGCTGGACCTCCACTTGGACCTACCACCTATCTTTCGCCATTTCGCAATGGCTAATGGACGTGCATCTTTGAGCTCCAAAATCATGTGTGCCATTGGATCTCGCCGAACATACTCGATCTTTAGCCTTGATTTTTTGCACATGCTTTTCGCTATTTCGCGAAGGGTATTTCTCAAGCATCTTCCCTTCGCAAATCAAGGTGCACCGTCGATCTTCTCTAAACCTGCATGATCTTTAGGCCATCCATTGTCTGTAAAACTTGCCTCAGGATTTGTGCCTACGTGGGGTCCATGTGGTCGCCACTCAGCCTCCTTGGTCACCTTAGGAAGCACGCTCGCGCATGTGGGTTCTGCTTGGGGGCCAACTGACTCCTTGTGTCAAAAGCCTTCAAGGCTTTCACACTATGAATGGGTGTGCATTTGTATATAAATACCAAAACTTTCCATTCCCCAGCCAATGTGGGATAGTGCTCTATGCTTGGGAATGCATTTTTTTCTGAGTTTTAATGGTGCCTTGCCTGGGGGTTTCAATGCTACAACCACGTAGAGGGAAAACACCAAGGTTGTGTCATTAAGCAATACACCTATTGATTGCAGTTACTAAAATTCTTTTAAAACTTTACCCACACCCATACCATGCAAGGAGGAGTCTAGCAAGTGTCATGTTTGAGCATTAGCAATACACCTCAGAGACCCATGTAAGGAAAGGGATTTGCATTTGAATGAAAATTTGTTTTAGCCCTCCCCACTCTCCATGCATGGGCAAAGGAAGAAGCATGTGAAGGAGGCTGCTGATCACCATTTTGCATTTGGTTGAAAGTTTAAAATGCCTCCAACAACACCTTTGACCACACAGACTAACACCACTCCATACACCACGCAGGAGGCAAGGCCCATACAAAGAGGAATATTAACTACTATTTGGTTAATGTTGAAGGGTTTCAACACCTTTTTCCTTTTGTTATGCACAACAGGGAGGGTTTAGCAAAGGCATGGAAATTCTTGCTACAAGAGGGAAACTAAGCTTACCACCATGCCACGTAGGAGAGGGAAGATGCTATGGAAGGGAGCTCCACCATTACATCAGCTCACCCACCACTCACGCTTTATGCCTACCAATACACTTGATGCAGGCTAAAAACCCCCACATACCACAAGGGAGGAAGCACGAGTTTGCATTCTTTAAGACATGTGTGGGATGATGAAGGATTGGTAGAATCATGGAATTCATTTAACATCTGCTCATATATATTTGCCTTGTTGTTACCCTCCTTTGTAATCCTGACAATATGGACTCTCAGCTTGATAATGTTATTGCCCTTGTCTATCTGCTCAAAGATGCATATGTCCCCTCTCTGGAGATTGTTTTGAGCTGAAAATTGCATCCATCCATCCATAATCAACAAGTACACTGAAGTCACCTCTCACCATCCTACTGGTGAATTACAGTCGAGCTGACATTGATATACATTACCATGAATTCAAAACCATCGGGCATGAGATAGGTGGGGCCCCAAAGTGGGTCCGACTAGAAAAAAAATTCATTTTCATGCAACTAACCTTTGAAGTGCCTCACGAACCTTAAACATACCTCTGGAAACAATCAACATCATTTTCGGATCATCAAACTGAATTTCGCAACTTTCAGGCGCCTGCGCCACATTTTTGCATTTAATCGCCAAGACGTAATTTTCAAACCAGTCAAAACACCTTTCTGGACCTCGCTATCTAATAGGCGTGAACTTTGATATACAAGCATGAACTCTACCAAACATTTTTTCAAGAGGAATCCTGAGTGAAGAGATATTAATTGTCAAAAATGACCAACTGGCTTTGTCGGCACTACGGACCTGATGAAGTCAATGTGCAGGCAACTCATGATGCCTTTCTTAAAATTATCAAACTATCTCTGTAGACCCTCAAATCTGAGACATAGGTACCTTGAAGTACATATCAAAACTTAGAATTATTAGCTCAACCAAAAGTCTGACTGGGTACAAATAGTGCTCTCGTGAAAATAGCTACATTAACTGATATAGCAATGAAAGTATGGATCACTGAAATAGATGGCTCAAGGAACCCTTTTCAAAATCGATCAAACAGATTGGCAGGAGCTTGAAACTGAAAAAATAGCTTTTCATTCATACCAACAATAACCTGGAACAAACATTCTGATATGACACTCACTGAGGCAACTTTAACACTTATGCAAAACAAGGCTCCAACTAGCAGTTGAAACAAGGAATTGTCAAACCATACAAGTTGTAAATAGATTGAGGTTGGAAAACTGAGGAAATGGATTCATAAGGACTTGAAAATTTGCATGTTATCACAAATTTATGCATAAAATTGAATCCATTTTGAAATTCATCGTGACGATTAACAGGGAAAACGATATAAGCACTCAAAGTAGGCTACTTGGTAAAATCTACATTTGCACCTAAAATGCACTTTCAACTCACCCCTTGAAATGGCTACCTGATAAATTGATCCAAACTAAAATTTGAAAGTTGCACATCACTACATAGGTCAAATGAAAGGTGTACAACAAGTTTCCAAAGCCTTACCCTTTGAAAAACAACTAGCTCTATTCTACCCCCTTTCTAACTAGGCCACCTGAATGAGATTAGGTGCCTTTCTGAAAATGCAATATCAAAATTTTGAAATTGGGCTCAAAAATTGAGTCAAATTTAATGAGTCCCAACAGTTGTTCTGATTGGGGATGGTTGATTGCAAGATCAACACAAGAATTCAGAATCTATGGTTAAGAAGACCACCCAAAAATGGAAAACTTCTCTTCTCTTCTCAAAAATAGGGCATCCTTATTCAACCCAAACAGTAGGGCACTTTATTGAAAACCACACAACTGAAGCAAAAAAACTATACAATATATACAAACATACTTATTACTGATTATAAACTTCTCCGAACAATCTTAGCATTTACCTCTGTCAAAAATTTCATTCTCATCACCCGATGTTATGATCCAAACAAAGGCACCTTCCAATAACAACTGAGCATAATCCTTATAATCAACCTCTTTCATCTCATTACTACAACAACATGCATACACACCTCTTGTTTGATTTTGAACTTTGTAATCACACACAATTTCAACAAAGGTAAAATCATGAGACACATTAGCATAGAGGCCTTCCCACAAGTTGCTATACATTTTGTAAGGCCTTCCCCAAACCAAGCTTTGATTAACTTAGTTGACCATGTTTGACCCTATTAATAAATATTTAATAATTCAATAGAATGGACTATGTTAGATAGATAGATTGGTGAGAAAAGTAATTGAACCAATTTATAGAGTTATTGCACCTTGTGGTGTACATTTTGATGTGTTATAAATTTGAAATCCTAAAAGATCCATTGATTGGATAATCTCGATTTAACGTATGCCAACTATGTCTGGATGTAGAACTTATATGATTCCATGATTGGATAATATTGATGAATGTTGATGCTTTATTTATATGATTTATGATATAGAACCCTACATGATTTTTGAATAGGAAGAATTTGCGATGATATATGTCATTATTGGATTTGCAGGACTTTACTAATGATGATAGAAATAGGATGTATGTTTTATGTGTGGACCAAAACTATGAGAATTAGGATAATTGCTTATGTGAAATTACTTGGATATAAGATGTATTAAATTGTTCAAATGTAAATTGTATGCAAGTGTTTGATGTGTATTGATATTCTTGTGCTTTATATTATATGAGGTTATTTGAAGTTACTAATGTGTAATTGAGATGCACAAGAAGTTATCCATGTGACCATGGAAATATTATGGAGAACCAAACCTAGACCTATGTATGTTCGTAAAACCAAGGTTTGTCTAATTGAAGAGTCAACACCCCATTTGTCATATTTTATTCATAATAGTAAATGATGCATGTGTGTTAAATGCTATTTAATTGATTATTTAAATCCAACAAGAGACACGATTTCATGTATAATCTTGTAAAAGTATTTTCTTTGTGTCACTTGACACATGTGTGGATTTATGTTTGAGTTTTTAAATTTCTCTCTTGGAGGGAATTGTTTAACTATAGATTTTTCAATTAATGTAATGAGATTCCATAAATGCCTTGGGTAAAGAATCTTTGGGATGGTCAACATAAGTTTGACCCAAAAATAAACTTTAGAGGGGTTATAAAAGGGTTAAATGGACACCTAGGGGTAGCTTAATAAGGTTTCCTAAAGCCCATAAGGTATACCTAAGGGTTAGGAGTAATTTTAGGCAAGTTTCTACTCCCATGTGACCTTTTAGGCACCCTAAAAAGTGACTTTTCTAAGTTGTGCTAAAATGGAAATTAGAAGACTTGAACTAAGTTGTTAACCTTCCCTTTCGAATGAGAGTTTCCTTTCCCATTTTACCTTTCCTTCCTTTTTAGTTTTTAGAAACTTGTGAGAATGCTCACAAAGGGCTTCTTAAGAAAGAATTAGAAAATTAGTGGGTAATTAACCACTCTCCATTTTTGGGGAGAAGAGAATTTTGAAAAGAAAAAAAGATAGATTTGGAATTTGAGAATTTGGTTGAGGGTAGAAAGAAAAGGCTTGTGGAATTGGGCTACTCATCCTCAACAAAACTAGCATACCTTTCGGCAGTTTAAGGTTGGTTTTACTTTCTTGAAATGCTTTCTTATTGAATGTTGTATTGAAAGAATTGATTGTTAAAGGGTAGTTGTCCTTGCATGTATTCCTTGGAAATTTATTAGGTGTTTTGTGTTTATGCAATTTATGTGTTTTGGGAGTAATCAAGACCTCCTACTCTTGGGAGAGAGGATGGTCTCGTGGGTAGTAGAAGTGACAGCCCTCAAGTGAGAGGCTCTCGTTATGAGAGTGATCACAAGGGATTTTATGTGACCCTTGTTGCATGGCTTGTTTTTGCATTGGGGGTCATAAGGAGGGAAATAAGGCATGAATGCATTTGGGGGCATAAGAAATGTTGGATTGTTATACTTGATGTATTTGGTTTGCCATGAAGTGGCTATATGTTTTGGTTTGCCATGAGCTGGCTATATGTTTTACCATACTTGCAGTCTCCTTAGGGTACTTGGTCCACTACCACCCTTGAAAAGACATCACAAATGTGTGGTGCAGTGTAGCCTGGGTTGGGATTGTGTTTGAGCTTGTTTTTTCCCTTGTCTTTTATGTTTGCATGTGTGTAATCCTATCTAGGGCTTGGTTCTTCGAGCTTGGGGGAGGCTACTAGTTAGCCTAGGCTGGGAGGTGAGCACTCCATGGTCATCTCTTTGTTTTATTTGTAGGTTGTTAGAAGAAAATATCAGGACATGTAGATATGGTTGGAGTTAATTGTTGCAGAAAAATGTTGTAAATGTTGTTTGAAAGTCCTCATCTATTTGAAATGCGAGACCTATTTGTAAAATGTCAATAAAGACTTGGGAATATGTTTTAAAGATATGTGATATTTATTTATGTTATACTATAGAAAAGAAATGATTATTTATGGTTTTTAGTTTTGAAATGAATATTTGTTGTGTATAGGATGCTTTGGAAAGAAAGAAATGTGTTCATTCCTTTATGCATTTAAAGCAAAATATTAAAAAAGAAATGAAATTGAATTGCATGCATGTAGTAGGCTGATAATACAACATCCTAGAACTATTCATGGGAATGCAAAACTTAGTTATCTAAATCTGTTATTTAAATATTAGCAGAGAATAAAATCAAAAGAAATATTATTGTTATCTCTAAGTTTTATTTAATAGAAATATAGGTTTAAATTAGTTACTGTTAGATTTGTCAAATTTTGTCATTGGTTTCTGGCAGAAATAGAATCTTTTGTTAATCAAACTGATTGAAATAAATATTTTCTAAGGAAGCTATGTTAAATATATTTAATTCTGAAAATCAATTTATTCTTGCAAAAAGTAGATCCATAATTAAATAATCCATCTACTTTATTTTTGCAACTAGGAGTTTGCTAAAAAGTAAATAAATACAAAGATCCAATAACTAAAGTGTTTATTTGATTTGTTAAAATATTTCAATATAAATATATATCAGCATTTATTTTCTACGAAAATGCCCTATATCTATTATTAAATTAATAAAAAAAAAGAGGATTTATAAATATATAAATGAACATATACATATACATATAGATATATATATATATATATATATATATATATATATATATATATATTTAAAAATAATAATAATATCAAAAAAAACAATGCCCAAAAAAAAACGGGGGGTTTCGGCACTCAAGGGCTGAACCCACTGTGTGTACGCACAATGGGCCGGTGGCGGCTTGGCTGCCACTGTGACTCCACATAGCGGTGGCACGGAGGCCGCCACTGTGGGAAGCCATAGTGGAGGTTGGGGCCTCCCACTGCGGGTAACCGCGGTGGAAAGGGCCCGACCCACCATTGTGTATTCCCACAGTGGATGGCGCTCGAACGCCACTGTGGGGGTACACAGTGGTGCCCGGGCATGAGCCCCTTGAAACCTTTGCCTCCGCCACTCGCTGCTCACCACTGCCCCCTCAAAGCAATGCCTCCCTCCACCATTTGCCATGGTTGCCACCCATTCGACCCTGCACAGTCCCAAAAACAACAAAAGAGAAAAGAAGAAACCCTAGCCCGGTTAGGGCTAGGGTAAAATGTGACTATAAATGAAAATAGATAAAAAAATAAAATAAAATAAGGTGAGCTTTATTTTAAAATTAAAAAAAAGGGGTTAGGGTTTGCATGGGCAATACCCTAGGGAATATAATATATATTGATATATATATATATATATATATGTATATATATTATATTACTATATATATATGTATATATCATATCATTATATTATCATATTATTATTTATAATATCTATGTATATTTATTAAATTATATATATATATATGGTTGTATATATATATATATATAATTATGTATATAATTATATAGGTGGAGATGTTTAGGAATTAAATATTAATGAGGTTAATATTTATTTTTAAACTTAATAATATTTAGATGATATGAAATAAATCTTAATGTAGTTAATATTTAATTGTGAATCTAAATGGGATGAGATATTTATGAATTGAAATCTGTGGATTATTATTAAATTTTAATTAAATAAAAGGAAAATATTCATTTCAAATATAATCGACCCTTTAGTTGCTTTAGCTCAGTCTAATATTTAATTATCGTTAAGAAAAATAAAGACACTTATAAATCTAGGTGTCGACTCTAATTTAAATGCTTCTTAGAAACAAATAAAGACTATTGGGAGTTAATGGTATCCTTGTCTATCAAATTTAGATTTTTGGATTCAGAATTATCTATTGGGCTAATTTTGATGAGTTAAAATAGCATTTAATTATTTTAGTATTCCGCATTTTTATTTAACTAATAATTTGCTTACTTGAGCTAGGAGTTAAGATTAAATCTAAACATAGTAAGACAAAACATGTTATAATATTTTATATTTGTCAATTTAATGTTTTAAGTTGTGATATAAATTTTTTTTTTACCCCGTTCTTGCCCTAAATTTTGGGCATGACATTTTGGTATCAGAGCCCTAGGTTCAAACACTGGTGAACATGGGCTACATTCATAACTTAGTTGAAAACAAACTATGGCTTGAAGTATAACACCTAGGTGGAAAAACTTGCGAAAATAACAAGGTGAAAACATATGTGAAAACAAATTCTTACAAATTAATAGATCAACATATAACAATTCAAGGGGTTCCAAGGGGCACTAAAAGCCCTGAAAATTGAAATTATTAGTCATAAGGTTTATGGCATAATAAAACCCCAAAGGCTGTGAAATATTCAACTATTTATTCATATGAAGTAATTTCGATGCTATTAACGAAATTTAGATCTTTAGTACGTATGAGGTTACCATTCAATTTGAACCTAAACACAATGATTTCCCTAATCAAATCAATATGAGGAGTTAATTCTTCAATAAAATACCTCAAATGGTAAACTAACAAGATGCCATCAATCGAGATATGTACTTGACATGGCAAGTCAAGCAAGATAGTTAGACCTAAGATGAAGGCACCATAAACAAGATAAATAAGAATCAAGACAGATCAAAATAAAATTTTAAGCTATGTGAAATTATGGTGGTTAAAAAGATCAAGGCCGCCATGGGAGACAAAAATGAAGGAGAACTCTTGCGAATATTAGAAAGCAGCATTAACCTATCCTAATAATTAGATACCTTAAGAATATGGTCATGTTAGATTTCTTATTTAGAGCATTTCTTGGACAATGTTGGTAGCAATACAGTGGAGCTAGAATTGGATAACCTTGAATATAATAACTAAAGTGAAAAATGGAAATTCCCTTCATCAGAAAACCCTAGTAATACTATAGGAGAGTTAAATAAGGAGAAAGGAGGTGTTGTCTTCAAAATCTGATTCACTTCAACATCCTTATAATAAAATGATTAAACTCTATGTAGAATATATATTAAAGGGAAAGAAACTCTTAGGACAACATATGACAAGGTTTGATTTAACCTTCTACACTTCGGACATACTCAGAGTCTAGGGGGGTATACCTTTGTGAACTAAATTCACACTTTCAAAAGCTAAATCCACAGCAAACCAGTCCAGAAAACCAGTGGATCTAATCACCTTGAAACTAACTGAAACAAAGGAATGAAAATTATACTCATATTCAGTATTTTAACCCACAAAACATGTAATAGACAACCTTGATCTATACCAGTGCCTTATCCAAGGTCACAGAGTCATCTAAATTCAAACAATACTCCCCAAACAAGATATCTTTACACATCCAATTGGTTCGGCTTCTGTTGATCCCTATATATGCCTGACACACACAAGAATTTATGCATACCAAATTAAACTATGCTCATCAAGATTCAAAGTATCCTACAGAGAATTTACTGGTAGAAATAATCCTTGCATATTTAATTCCCCTCCTGAAGAGAAAAGATAAGAAGAATATCTACTGAAAGTTGCCTTACAACTCTATTCAAACAAAATAACCCTGGATTACTCAGAATGAAATAGTAAACAATTGCAAACACATTTGAAGATGACACAAAGTTTTCACTCAAAGCCAATTGTCTGTATATTGATATTATCTTTAAGGAAGTATTATAAAAACTTCTGAATATTCTCCATTAAACTTAGAAAATCTCAGATAAATTTCTGCAGCATTTTCTTACAATTCTTTTGCAATCATCCTTTAATTAGTCCTGGTATCCATTTATAACAATATGGATGCACAAGGCTTTGGACTTTCCTAGGAGAATTTGTTACAATCATTTCTTTTCTAGAAGAAGTTACAAATCCTTTTACAAAAAATAGTTAGAAGTCCTTTTCGACTTCTGCAGCTTCTTCTACTTGCTATCTGGTTGCAACCTCTTCTAATTGTTCAGGAGCACCCTCTAACTGCTCTACATCTTGGATGGCATATTTTCTATTCCACTCATTGTACACATCATCCATTAGCCATGCGAAATTAATCACTTTTGCCTTAGCCTTGGTCAACCTTTTCCAGGAATTTCTCATCTTGTTAACTTCTGAATTAAGAAAACCATAATGAGATTTTATTTTCTCTATCTCTTGAACTGTTACAACAAAGAAGGAAGCATCATCTAAATCAACAATTCCTTTTATTCTGGCTGACAATTTGGCCTCTAATTCCTTAAGCCATACTTGTTTGTCCTTCAGCTGATCTGGGCTAACAAAAACTCTTGGGAGCAATTCAAAAACCTACTCAGCATACTCCTTTTTGTACAAATTGATTTTTCTGTCAGCATTATCCACCCCTTTTGCCAATTTTACTAAGTCCTTGGTGGTGTCACAAGTGGATTTGATGATAGGATCAACCCCTGCTTCATCATAAGATACACAAATAAGTTCCAAGTCCTTCTCTCTAGGCTTCCACTTGTCAAAAATAGGCGTCAGAATGGCCTTATCTCCATTGAGCTCATTCACATATCCAAAATCTTGCTTATGTTGTTATGTAATAGTGAGGCACTCATGGTATGTGCAAAACTTTAGATGGTAGCCCTTACTCTTTCCTCATACTTCTTTGCATACAAGGCCTGAGCCTATTTTAAATTATCTAACTCTTGAGGAGTAATCTCAACCATTTGGGGGCTAGAAGGTGCTAGAGATGGTGGGAACTCAATGATGGGGCTGGTAGGTGGAGGTCTTGCAAGAGAAGAGGAGATCATCAGTGTTGAAGACTCACCTTGATGGTACTGTCCTATCAACTGGCTCTGCAGCTTAGCAATGATGTTATCTTTACCTCTTACCTCTTCCTTAGAACTGTTATAAGCCTTCAAAATTGTCTCCAATTTGACTTGAAGGTCTTCTTTTTCTTTAGCCTCTCTTTCTGCTACTGCAACACTAAATTTTGTAGTCTCTAGCACAGTGCTAGCAGCTTCCACCACCCCTGTATTCTGCACTCTCTTCACTATCATTCCACCAAGGTAGCTTGACCCTGGGGTGTCCTTACTTCTCTTATTCTCATCTCTCTTGAGAGACCACATGACAAGTGTAGCATTATCTTTGTTGAAAGTGATTCCCTCCATGGGCTTGGTTTCTTTTCTCATTGCCTCCAGTACCAGGGCATTTGCTATGTCCCACTTAGGGAGAATGAGCACTCCAGCTTGTGCCACCATATCTCTTCCTTGCTCAGGAGTGATGGTCTTAAACTCATCCATCATTTCTTGCTTTATTTCCTCCTCCACTAGAGCTGGATCTTTGTGAGGCTGCTCACCTTTTCTCTTCTCACATCTTGCATTGTATTTGTCTATATTTTGCTTCCATACAAACTGCATAAATGCTCCTAATGTAACAAAATTGTTATCAACCAAGAAGTCATCACTGGCCTGTTTGATCTCAGGATCCCACTCTTGGCCCTTAAATTCATTGGTAGTGATGTTCATTTCAGCAGCAAGGGGCTCTTCTAGCATTCCCTCTTCTACTTCATCATATGTGTAGGCTATTTCTCCTAGACTGCCTAACTGTATCAGTTGTTTAGCTACTGCCTGTTCATCTCCTATGTGAATAGGGGATTGGGATGGAGAGTGCAAGGGTGTATCAGATTTTATTTATTTTCCTACTCTCTACTTCTTTGGGCTCTCTTGGATGTCAATGACATCTTGTATCTTCCCCTTTCCTTTGGAGGTAGAGGGCTCCCCTGTTGTAGGCATCAACACACTATAATTAGATTTCTTGTGCAATGTATAGTCACTAGGAGGGATTGCTCTGGTGGAGGCAGACTTACTTAGAACCATTCTGGCCTTTTCAGGGTTGCTTTTAATCACAACCTCCCTCTTTTCTTTTAGAGTTTCCATTACATCCTCAAAGCAAACAATTAAGAACTTTATTTTCTCCTCAAAAGGGAAAAAGCTAGACAATGGGTCATAGCTGGCATCAAACTGATGTACAAAGTCTAAGGCTTTCTTATAATCCACCCATTTTTCCTTCCTCAACTCCTTCTCATCTAGATCAAACTCATTTCTAATGAGGTCTTTAGGAAACTGAAATTGATGGGGTCTACCTCTACACACTGCACTTTTTCTAAACATGCCATTGAAGAAGTCTTCTGGATCGGCACACCTGGATATTGTAGTTGACAAATGATAAGGTTTGAGGAAATCCTCAAAACAATTCCAACCTCCCTTGGTTATTATAAATTGGTGGGCTATGGTAACCGTAGGGAAAATAGTCCCTTTACCCCTGCCTGTTAGCTCTGCCTCTTGTACACTACCAATTTCTCTGAGGACTTCTGCAATTCCCACTTTGAGAGGGACCTGATAAGGCAATAAGAATGGAGTGCCTCTGAAAACTATGTATACAGGGTATAAGTAAATATCACCCCAATTATGAACAATCTTTATACCTTCGGCAAATTCTTTTGGTCTGACAAATTCCAAAAGAACCTTGGGGATTCTTGGGTTTTCTAAGCAGAGGAGAGTTCTAATCTTTGATGCAAAATGTTTATCAAATTTTAAGTAACTGGCATCATCTCTATCCCATGATAGCATAGTACTCCATAGTTGCACTAGCATCTTTTCTCCCTCTTTCTCTTTTATGAGGTCCAGTCCACTTGCAAAGTAATCACCACCTTTGAACAAAAATAGATGCATGAGGAGTGAATACCATCTAAAAAGCCTATCCACCTTCCCATTTTTTATTCCTATTAACCCTCCATGGATAGCATCAGTAATGAAAGAAGCATAATCAAATGTTACTAGGAGAGAAGGATTCAAAATCTGAGCAATCATTAACAAGTAGTGTTTGGACATATTTGCCTTAGCATCCTCTCCTAAAATCTGGCAAAGTGACCAATACATTCCCTTATCCCTAAGGGTGAATAGATTCAATGAGAAGGGCTCTTCAGTGTTGGATCCTACAACTATCAACCCACCTATCTTCACAAAAAACTCCTTAAGAGGCCCATTTCTAAGGTGGTTCCTCTGTGCACTGTATATTTGAGCTAATGATTTCAAATTAATGGGTTCCAAAAAATTGGTAAACTCATTGAGCCCAAAAGCACTTCTGAATTCCTCATTATTGATTTCAATGAGGGCTTTCCCATTTATGTCCCTAATGCTCCTTGTGACTAGATCATAGTTATGTGCAATTTGAGTCAATACATCCATATCCATGAATACTCCTGGAACTACCAGCTTCCCTACATCTAACTCCCAGATGCTATTCTATGGGGCTGGAGAATTTCTCATTTCGAATCCAACTTTGAATAACCCCAACCTAGACAACCCAACTTGTGGATCTCTCAACCAATTACCCTTATCATACAACCCTTCTCCTATCTTCAAGCGAGGAGCTCTAGGCACTAATTCTTTTACTTTTGATGCCTGATTAGTTGACAATGTCAACTGCTCAAGAAAATCATCACAAATGGCCCTCTCCTGATAATTAACTTTCCCAGAAAATTCTCTCTTAAGTGCCATTTTAAGATATGCAAGCAATTAAAATACTACCCCCAACTAGTTCTGTGACAAATCAAGACCTTAATTAAAACACCACAAAGAAATTGCCACACAAGAGTACAAGAAAACCTGCTTTTAGCTCGAAAGAATCCACTTTGCAACTGAATTGACTTGCTCTGTGTTTGAAGAAAATAGCTTTGTATCTGCTACTCTACAACAATTCTTTTGAATGATACCTTTACTCAATCGACAGGAGATCATATATGGTACCCAGGGTCTTAACTATGACATTGATACCGCATGCTTTGGCCATCCCTTCAGAATTGAATTCTTGAGAGAATTTGAATTTTTCACTCCAACAGGTCACAACATTCCTGCACATTCTTTCCTTTCGCTCTTTCACTGTTTCGCGAAGCATAACCTTCAGGCAATTTCATTAAACGAAATCATGCCAACCATCCAATCAAAAGAAACTTGATTGTCCTTTACACTGACTTAACAGTCTCACCTTCGTGCTGGGCCCCACCTCCTTTTTGCCATTTCGTGGGCTTTATCCTTTGAGCACTTCTCCTTCGTGAAGCCGCGCCAGACGTTAGATGGAATTCTAACTACTCGACGTTTAACTCTTACCGAAACCGTTGACATCTTCATTAACCATGCCTCTACCTTGACTGCTAGTGGTCTTTCGCTATTTCGCGAGGCTTAAACAGCTTTCAACTTCAGGCCATGAAACAATGCGGAGCGTTGGATCAGATCGGAGATGACCATCATTTAAGGGAGACCTTTATGCTTTCTTTACTTATGCTACCTTTTCATTGGTTACTGATTAGCACGTGGCACCCAACCATTAGCTTTAAAAAACCATTCAAGCATAGTTCAACGTCAGCCACGTGTCTCTCCCTTATATCGCCGGTTACACTTTAGTGGGCCCTCAACTTCTTCTAAAACCACATGTCCATGGGCACGTCACCATCTAGGATGACACCTGGGTACCCTCTCTTCTTTTCACCATTTTGCGAAGCATATCCTTCGGTTGGTTCGCAACCACAAAATAACACTAGCTATTGGATCAAAACAGAGTTGATCCTCCTTTAACCTCATGCTTTATCTATCTTTGGGGATGAAAAACCTTTTCGCCATTTCACAGGGCATAAAACATGAGCACTTTACCTTTGCAAATTCACGCGGGCCGTTAGATTATTCTTGACTTGCTCAATGCTTAACAATCTAAACTGAATCCGGTAGACGTGGGCCCTCTAACTCAACTTCAAACACCTGGCATCTAATCACTTTCAAAGCTGACATGTCAACTTTTCATTCGCTGAGAGAAAACACTAGATTCCACCTCATCCTTGCTGCCTATATCTGCCAGGTCACTTTTTATCCCGCGGCATGACTCACCTCTGGGACCACCTTTTAACCCTTAGACCCGCCTTGCTGACTATTGAGGCCTCTGCCACATGCCATCATCTTACTCGCCTTCTCGACCAGCTCGACCATCTACTTGGAGTGCCATGTCATTTTGCCACTTCACGAAAGCTAACTGTCGAGCATCTTCATCCTATGAAACAGTGCGAACTGTCGGATCAGATTGGACTTGATCACCTTTTAGTCACTTAAAAAATCTTCACTGCAGGGTCCCGCCAAACACTTTTGCCATTTCACGAAAGGTATTTCACTTGCAAGTTCAGGCTATGAAATAATTGCAGCCATTGGATCTTGGACAAGATGAAGCATCTTTAAACTGGACCAAAAGCACCATTTCGAATACTTCTCCCTTTCACCATTTCGCGAGTCTTAAACCAAGCGTAACTTCGCCTAACGAAATAACGAAAACCATAGATCTACTTGAGAACTACGCACAACTTATTGGGCCTGACAACATTAGGAAGAGAATACATAAGGCGTAAAATTTTATGATTAATTCAAATAACCACCTAGGCAAATGACAAAGGGGGACACTTCCTACGATCCCAAGACCCATTACTTAAGTGGATAAAGTAATGAAGAAATAGAAACCAGAGGGTTTTGTGATAAAATATTGAATGATTTAAAAAATAAAACCCTAAACCCCTAGGACCTAACACAGAGCTGAATCAATTGATAGTGTGTCTGATTCAAAATTTCAAAAACTTAGCCGATTATGGGAAAGGAAAACCCATTTTTTAAATAGTTATAACAGGAGGCATGAACTTCTTGGGTAAAAACACGTAATTACAATAAACCCTAAGTTCATCCGTGGTTATGTAATTAGGGAAACAAGCAAGTAAAACCTCAACTAGTTCCTTTATGGAAAGATAACCTTGGGGAAAGTAAATAATGGAAGAAAGAGTAGAGTCGATTTGGGAATCGAACAAAAATCTCCATTGAAGTACAAGGAGTATAAAGGTATTAGGATCTTATAATCTAGATATGTGTAACTAGTTTCATTCAGAAACTAAGAAGAAAAGTGCAACCCAATCATGGTTAGTTGCTAGGTATGATACAATATGTAGCACAATTTATCTACTAGGCACAACCAAGGTAGGTTTGTAAATTTATGGCACTCAAGTGTGGAGGTATGTGAAAACATTAAGGATGGATGAAACAATGTGTAGATGGAAATGGCTTAGGGAAAGATAGTATAACAGTCATGTAATACCAAAGTTTCAATGAGAATTAGTTGACAGTATAAAATATTTTATGAGAACATAGATAAGGAGCCGAATTATGTGGTTAGCCAAGGGAGAACGTGGAAAAGAACGGGTCTTAAGACATTGGTAGTTATTGGACACCCTTAATTTATACTGTAATTAGGTAACAAAATATTATGACGATAAGGTGTTTATTTTTGTGGATTGAAGGAAATCGTAAGTTGCGATATGTCGGAAATGGCTAGTTAGTAAATATAAATAAGTAATAGGGAACGAGACAACTTCCCTCTTTACTAAATTTTAATTAAAAGGATGGGTGTTGGTCACTTTTCAAGTGCACACCCCCTTTATTTCATAGTTGCATAAGTGAAGTAGGAGAGAATAAGTCCACTCTCCGAGTTGCTTGAAATATGTCTTGAAATGTGTGGGTAGAAATGGTTATCAACCATTATCAATCTTACTTGACAATAATTCCACCCCAAATGGCTCTTAACCTTAAGTGTGAGTAATTTGACAACAAGCTCCTACCTAATGGAGGCAAGTGAATGTTAGAGGTAAAAGTATAAGGAGCTAGCTTTAGGTGCTAAGAAAACAAATGATGTTCCTAGTAAAATTATATGATTACATTATTCAAATCCTAAAAGGTTCTAAGTAAACAAGTGTCAATGTTGTACCGAACTATTAACCGTGTGTGTAAGACATGAAAGTGTCGATACTTGAGCTACCACGTAACATTGAATCAAGGTTTAGCATATTAAGATAAGTAATAGAAGCCATAATAAATTAAGTTATTAAGGAAGGATGTATTAACATGATGGAGGAAACTGGATATTTATTAAATAATGGATATTGAACCAAGTAACTATATAAATGTCTATTTAGTAGAAGATGACCTAATTAAGTACTATTAAATGAAACTGTAATTGAGTGAAATTATTATTGCCCTTATTAAATTTATTTGATCCACTTGAGAATAGGAGTTATCGTATTTGTTATGTTAGTAATTTTTTTAATCCTATCACCTAGGAGTTTTATCGAGACCTAAGGTTTCGTTGGATCAGCTTGTTAAGCTTTAACTTCTAATTAAGCATAGATTGCGTATAATTAAGTGATCAAAAAGATTAGTGCAAGAGGAATGGACGGAGAATGGTAGGGTTAGTGCAAGCACCTATTAGAATATAATTACGGATGTTAATAACCTAGAATATATAGTGGATTATATCGGAAAGTGTTGCTTGAAATAGTAAGTACTTGGAGGTTAAAATGGAACATGATTTATAAAAAATGAATGCGATCTCTTGTGTATAAGAATTTATTTCAGAAATGAATAAAGGATTGTAAAGAATCTAAAATCTCAAGAGTCTAATAATCACCTCCTAACACACTTAGGACGTGTGATCTTGGGTGATGTGCTGTGGTTACTCCCTATAGCATGGCTAGAATGGTCATCTTGTTTCGAGTTTGATTCAACATTAATTTTGATTTTCTTTGAAAAGTATATTGTGACACTGGGGCTAGAACTTTCCTTTTATTTATTTTTAATGAAGAGAGGACCACTAAATTTATGTTTCTTTTTATACAAACTATGGCACTTGCCATGTTTCTAGTTTTAATATTTTTCAATTGCCGGCATTTATCTTCTTTTTATTGGACTTGGTAGAAGTAACTTGTATTTTGATCTTGTAAAGTGTCAAGTGGTCATTTTGATGGTCGATATAACTAGCCCTAGTGATGTGATTTGTGTAATATCTATCATGTTCATTGAACCACTAATATTGTGTCAAGGGAGGATACCACAAGGAGTGAAATTAGGCACAAAAATTAACAAAGAATGTGTTTTATCAAATCAAGGTAAAGGAAGGAAGAACCTCCTACATAAAAATTAATTGAGAGTAACCTGAAAGAGGAAAAATTTATAACAATAGAGTGATCTAGACCTAACGTACTATGAAAGTAATGATTGTCGACTGATAAATTTAGCAAAGGTATGGAGATGATTGCGTGGATGATATCTAAAATAAGTATTAATACTATCCATCACTCCCTTAGAATGGGATTGTTATGTACCTTAATGTTTGAAAAATTGCGAATAATGTACCCTATGAAACTTAAACCTTGGAGACTAGAAATATAAAAACATTTTAATCCCTAGTGGTAGAATACTACCCTACATAAGGATGGATTTGAAGAACCCAAATTTGATTATGCCTTGTCACCTAAGAAAGCTGGAAGAAAAATTATGCACCTAGGATGGTCTAGCAAATAGTGTATTAAACACCCTAAGGAGGTGCCTTGAATGTAGAATAAGTAGATTCGTTGTGGTTAAGTGTGATGTCAATTTTCTTAAGTAACATGCCTGGACGAGAATACAATAGGATAAACATGCTTTTAAACAAATCCTAAACAAAGTAGAACTCCTAGAAAATTCAATATGTAAACACCTACCTGAGATTTAAGGGAAATGTAATAAAGATACTAAGAATTTAACCTGGTGCGGATAGTAAGTTAATTACAAAAAAAAATAAGTTGGTTTTAGTATTTCAATCTTCTAGTAGGCCAGTTAAGATTCTGAGTAACTCATTCAAGTTGTGGGGAATGTTATGTCCCTACTTCGTAATTCTACTCATGCGACTTCTAGGAGTAAGTCAAACTCTAGGGCAGGAGGATGTAAGGCCTTCCCCAAACCAAGCTTTGATTAACTTAGTTGACCATGTTTGACCATATTAATAAATGTTTTATAATTCAATAGAATGGACTGTGTTAGACAAATAGATTGGTGAGAAAAGTAATTGAACCAAGTTATAGAATTATTGCACCTTGTGGTGTACATTTTGATGTGTTATAAATTTGAAATCCTAAAAGATCCATTGATTGGATAATCTTGATTTAATGTATGTTAGCTATGTCTGGATGTAGAATCTATATGATTCCATGATTGGATAACATTGATGAATGTTGATGCTTTATTTATATGCTTTATGATATAGAACCCTACATGATTTTTGAATAGGAAGAATTTGTGATGATATATGTCGTTATTGGATTTGTAGGACTTTACTAATGATGATAGAAATAGGATGTATGTTTTATGTGTGGATCAAAACTATGAGAATTAGGATAATTGCTTATGTTAAATTACTTGGATATAAGATGTATTAAATTGTTTAAATGTAAATTGTATGCAAGTGTTGAATGTGTATTATTATTTTTGTGCTTTATATTATATGAGGTTATTTGAAGTTACTAATGTGTAATTGAGATGCACAGGAAGTTATCCATGTGACCATGGAAATATTACGGAGATTCAAACCTAGACCTATGTATGTTCGTAAAACTAGGGTTTGTCTAATTGGAGAGACAACACCCCGTTTGTGTCGTATTTTATTCGTAATAGTAAATGATGCATGTGTGTTAAATGTTATTTAATTGATTATTTAAATCCAACAAGAGACACGATTTCATGTATAATCTTGTAAAAGTATTTTCTTTGTGTCACTTGACACATGTGTGGATATATGTTTGATTTTTTAAATTTGTCTCTTGGAGGGAATTGTTTAACTATAGATTTTTCAATTAATGTAATGAGATTCCATAAATGCCTTGGGTAAAGAATATTTGGGATGGTCAACATAAGTTTGACCCGAAAATAAACTTCAGAGGGGTTATAAAAGGGTTAAATGGACACCTAGGGGTAGGTTAATAAGGTTTCCTAAAGCCCATAAGGTATACCTAAGGGTTAGGGGTAATTTTAGGCAAGTTTCTACTCCCATGTGACCTTTTAGGCACCCTAAAAAGTGACTTTTCTAAGTTGTGCGAAAATGGAAATTAGAAGACTTGAACTAAGTTGTGAACCTTCCCTTTCGAATGAGAGTTTCCTTTCCCATTTTACCTTTCCTTCCTTTTCAGTTTTTAGAAACTTGTGAGAGCTCTCACAAAAGGCTTCTTAAGCAAGAATTAGAAAATTAGTGGGTAATCACCCACTCTCCATTTTTGGAGACGAGAATTTTGAAAAGAAAAAAAGATAGATTTGGAATTGGAGAATTTGGTTGAGGGTAGAAAGAAAAGGCTTGTGGAATTGGGCTGCTCATCCTCAACAAAACTAGCATACCTTTGGGCAGTTTAAGGTTGGTTTTACTTTCTTGAAATGCTTTCTTATTGAATGTTGTATTGAAAGAATTGCTTTTTAAAGGCTAGTTGTCCTTGCATGTATTCCTTGGAAATTTATTTGATGTTTTGTGCTTATGCAATTTATGCACATGTTTTGGGAGTAATCAAGACCTCCAACTCTTAGGAGAGAGGATGGTCTTGTGGGTAGTAGAAGTGACAACCCTCGAGTGAGAGGCTCTTGTTATGAGAGTGATCACAAGGGATTTTATGTGACCCTTGCTGCATGGCTTGTTTATGCATTGGCGGTCATAAGGAGGGAAATAAGGCATGAATGCCTTGGAGGGCATAAGGAAAGTGGGATTGTTATACTTGATGTATTTGGTTTGCCATGAGGTGGCTATATGTTTTACCATACTTGCAGTCTCCTCAGGGCACTTGGTCCACTACCACCCTTGAAAAGACATCACAAATGTGTGGTGCAGTGTAGCCTGGGTTGGGATTGTGTTTGAGCTTTTGTTTTCCCTTATCTTTTGTGTTTGCATGTGTGTAATCCTATCTAGGGCTTGGTTCTCCAAGCTCGGGGGAGGCTACTAGTTAGCCTAGGATGGGAGGTGAGCACTCCATGGTCATCTCTTTGTTTTATTTGTAGGTTGTTAGAAGAAAATATCAAGACATGTAGATATGGCTGGAGTTAATTGTTGCAGAAAAATGTTGTAAATGTTGTTTGAAAGTCCTCATCTATTTGAAATGAGAGACCTATTTGTAAAATGTCAATAAAGACTTGGGAATATGTTTAAAGATATGTGATATTTATTTATGTTATATTGCAGAAAAGAAATAATTATTTCTGGCTTTTAGTTTTGAAATGAATATTTGTTGTGTATAGGATGCTTTGGAAAGAAAGAAATGTGTTCATTCCTTTATGCATTTAAAGAAAAATATTAAAAAAGAAATGAAATTGAATTGCATGCATGTAGTAGGTTGATAATACAACATCCTAGAACTATTCATGGGAATGCAAAACTTAGTTATCTAAACCTGTTATTTAAATATTAGTAGAGAATAAAATCAAAAGAAATATTATTGTTATCTCTAAGTTTTATTTAATAGAAATATAGGTTTAAATTAGTTATTGTTAGATTTGTCAAATTTTGTCATTGGTTTCTGGCAGAAATAGAATCTTTTGTTAATCAGACTGATTGAAATAAATATTTTCTAAGGAAGCTATGTTAAGTATATTCAATTCTGAAAATCAATTTATTCTTGTAGAAAGTAGATCCATAATTAAATAATCCATCTACTTTATTTTTGCAACTAGGAGTTTGATAAAAAGGAAATAAATACAAAGATCCAATAACTGAAGTGTTTATCTAATTTGTTAAAATATTTCAATATAAATATATATCAGCATTTATTTTCTAAGAAAATGCCCTATATTTGTTATTAAATTAAAAAAAAGCAAGGATTTATAAATATATAAATGAACATAAACATATATATATATTAAAAAAAAAACAACCCCCCCCCCCAAAAAAAAGGGGTTTCGACATGCAAGGGCTGAACCCATTGTGTGTATACACAGTGGGCCAGTGGTGGCTTGGCCACCACTGTGACTCCACATAGTGGTGGCACGGAGGCCGCCAGAGTGGAGGTCGGGGCCTCCCACTGTGGGTAATCATGGTGGAAAGGGCCCGACCCACCACTGTGTATTCCCACAGTGGACAGCGCTCAGCCGCCATTGTGGGGGTACACAGTGGCGCTCGAGCATGAGCCCCCCGAAACCTCCACCTCTGCCACTCGCCGCTCACCGCCGCCCCCTCAAAGCACTGCCTCCCTCCGCCATTTGCCATGGCCGCCACCAATTCGGCCCTGCACAGTCCCGAAAACAACAAAAGATAAAAGAAGAAACCCTAGCCCAGTTAGGGCTAGGGTAAAATGTGACTATAAATGAAAATAGATTAAAAAAAAATAAAATAAGGTGAGCTTTATTTTAAAAAAAGAAAGGGTTAGGGTTTGTATGGGCAATAGCCTAGGGAATATAATATATATTATTATTTTATATATATATATATTTATATATATTATATTACTATATATACATATGTATATATCATATCATTATATTATCATATTATTATTTATAATATCTATGTATATTTATTAAATTATTATATATATATGGTTGTATATATATATAATTATGTATATAATTATATAGGTGGAGATGTTTAGGAATTAAATATTAATGAGGTTAATATTTATTCTTTTGTTTTAAATTTAAAAATATTAAGATGTCATAAATTAAATATTAACAAGGTTAATATTTATTTTTAAACTTAATAATATATAGATGATATGAAATAAATATTAATGTAGTTAATATTTAATTATGAATCTAAATGGGATGAGATGTTTATGAATTGAAATCTGTGGATTACTATTAAATTTTAATTAAATAAAAGGAAAATATTCATTTCAAATATAATCGACCCTTTAGTTGCTTTAGCTCAGTCTAATATTTAATTATCATTAAGAAAAATAAAGACACTTATAAATCTAGGTGTTGACTCTAATTTAAATGCTTCTTAAAAACAAATAAAAACTATTGGGAGTTAATGGTATCCTTGTCTATCAAATTTAGATTTTTGGATTCAGAATTATCTATTGGGCTAATTTTGATGAGTTAAAATAGTATTTAATTATTTTAGTATTTTGCATTTTTATTTAACTAATAATTTGCTTACTTGAGCTAGGAGTTAAGATTAACTCTAAACATAGTAAGACAAAACATGTTATAATATTTTATATTTGTCAATTTAATGTTTTAAGTTGTGATTAAAAAAAAAAAATTTACCCCGTTCTTGCCCTAAATTTTGGGCATGACACATTTCACTATCCTAATCAATTCTATCATTTGTAAAGGCATCATCATGCTGAATTTCAAAAATAAAGCATTCATTCTCAACATTGTAATTCTCATCAGTACATGCCTTATTATCATTTAAATTCATATAACAAGGGGCATTACTATCCGAATGATACAAATGTGATACTTCACTATGCTGATCACACTCTATATTATCCTTTTTTATCAAACTCAATACATCTGCATCCTCAATATCCCATTCATGGAAAAGAATGCATACCTCTAGCTGAAGCAAATCCTCAGCTAAATCTTTCTCCTTCAAACTTACATCCACCTAAAAAACTTTCATTTGTGGTCTAAAGTAGTCATCACACAACCCATGCCTCTTATCTTCATCATGAAGTAAAATTTTGCAATACATGTTACTACTGTTTGGAACTTCATCAGCATTACAAACTTGTTCAACACAAGGGGAAACTTCAACATTTTCCATAATGAAATCAGCACCATGAACATTAATATCAAAGGCAAAGAACTCCATATTCAGTTCAAGCATACTATCAACATTTGCATCCTCTTCATGGTACTTCAAATTCTGAAAGCATTCAAATATAGGTTCATTTAAATCTGAAAATAAAACATTATCCACATTGTCACATATATTTTTATCTTCAAAAATACTTTCATTTTCAGATTCATGACTGAAGTATATAACTTGGTCTCCTCTTATATCATCTTCACAAGATGAATAATAAGAATTTTCATAACCATCATCAACTGCATGACTGACATTCATTTGCTGATCATAAGAAAGTTAATAACTCGCCCCAAGATCACTCACATTCTGAAAATGATCTTCATTGTTCATTTGTATACCTTCAAGGTGCTAAGAATCAAACTCAGTATCCTCATAATCAGTAGCACCACTCCATTCAGAAACACATTCATCACTAGGTATACTTGCATTGAAAACACTATCAACATCATCCACAATTTCATTTTCAGTTTTATTAGACAAACAAAATCTGATTTACATCATATTGCACATTTTCACTTGCATAATCAACAATAATTGGTGATCCCTCGGTATTTGGTATTTCAACATCAAATATATCAGCAACCAGTAAAGATCGATGGTCATCATCCTCATTAATTGGTCTATGAAATCTGCAATCAATTCCCTGATTTGTATGTACGTGAACTCTTTCAGCAAATCACAATCACTCACTTTTTCATCAAATTGGTCTATGAAATCTGAAATCAATTCCTCCCATGAGGAAATAAAATCTACTGGCAAAAAGGAAAACCAATCCCTTGCATCCTCTTTCAAAGATTGGACAAATAACTTCATGCACACATCTTCTTGACAAATTTCAAACTCTCCCATCAAATCTGAAAATGTCTTCAAATGTTGACATGTTGATTTTGATTTCTTCCCACTGAATATTGGCAAATACTTTCTAATTTCTGTGGGTATGGGATTTGGGTAACCTGGAACATCTTTGAAATTTAGAGAAACGTAATACTTCTTACTAAAATTTTTCCTATTATATGGTTGTGACACTTCACTAGGCATGGTCATATGTGAATAAGATTGGGGCTGAACTAATTGATTGCACACTGTGGCTTCTCACACTTCATGCACAACCCCACCAAAATTTCAACAACTTCTAAATATGTCAAGCTATAGATTTATCTTCTTCAGTTTTTGACATAAAACTCATGGATACTTGCATATCATAGGAAAACATATATGATTTTGAAACTTAACAACACTTTGAATATGCAAGTATTTTGATCTTCTTCCCTTTCAACAAAGTGAAAAACACTAGGTAGGGAAACTATTTTTCTCTTTCAAATTTTTAGAAGAGATGTCTAGCATTGAAACTTCTGAAAATACCTAGGTGTTTGCAGTTGTAGGACTTGTAGATCTGAAGCTTAACTTCCACTTTCAGCACGGTCTTTTACCTTAGAGTCACCACCTCTTGCATAGAGGACATTTTGAACAACAGGATACCATTCAACACAAATTCAATTTCTTTACTCACTCCTTTAATCTCACTGCAACCAATTCACTCCAAGCTATTTAACACAAATCTGGAAAATACATCAGACTTATGTATGAACTGAAATCTTTTACTGCACTTCTCTACAAAACTTTCATCATGAAGAATTTATCTGTAAATCTGCATTAGCAGTGATAACCCATATCTCTGCACTATACATCGAACCATAAAAACCTTATGCAATACTTATTGCATAGAAACTCAACACTGGTATGAACCATAGAGTCGCCACCCAAATAAGGAATTGGGGAAAAATTTGCATACAGCTGCAAGGACTTGCTCACAACTTAGCAACCTGAATTTACTGTTAGTCCTTCATAATATATGACATGACATAACATATCATTCTAAAGATCCAGAATAAGGAACACTCTCTTCACCATAAAATCACTTTCAACTCTGTGCATACACAATGGACTAGCTAACTAGATGAAATTAGGCAATTTCTATTCAGCTTCCCTAGCAGAGTCGCCATTTTTGTTGTTCATCAAAAATGATTAAGCCAAGTACACCTGCAATCCTTTTATGAGATGGCCAATTTCAGTCTACGAAACACATCAAGGCTTGAACAACATAACATAGGACCCTAATTGATCCTCCTGCACTTTAGGTTCTGCTAGACCTAGGGGGGACACCCTTTTGATGCATTAAATACAACGATTATAGACACATGACTACATCAACAATAAGCAGATAGATCATTTCACAAACTCACCAAATTTAGAAACACATTACAGATTGGCTAAATCTGTATAAACCATAGATGAAAAAGAGCTTGAAATGAAAGAACAAAACCCCTAAACACAAAGGGAAAAAGATTTGTCTTTAAAATTGTAAATTTGAAACTATCCCCAAATCTGCAAGACCAGTGCCTTGTTCATTGGGCAACAGAGTCACACATAGAACTACAAAAGTATATCCTAGTCACAAATTGGTTCTCCTTAAACAATATTCCTGCACTAAAACCTTATACTAATGCATTACTCAATTTATTCACAAAATTATCATATCTGGGACACATTCCATTATTCATGACTGATTACATAATTTAAAACCTTCATTGAAGGATACCTATGAACAATCACACAATCTCCTTGAAATTGACAAATTTCATCCTACTTAAGGATTCAATTCATAATAATCAAATACATACAAAGAGACAATAATGTGGGAAATTACTCATGCCTGACACAAGTAAGACCTGCAACTAGAAAACATCTCCAAGACTGCAATGTTATCTCTATACCCTGAAACAAACCAAAGAATTTTACACATTTGGGTCAAGAAGTTCAGAAATGGAAGCCATGAAAATTGGAGCACTTCCTCCAAAATTCTGGAACCCTTACAAATGTGAAGAAAATGAGAATAAGAAGAAGAGGGAAAAAGATTAGGTCTACAACCGAAATTGCCAAGTGTCTCTTTTCCAACTGAAATTCAATTCCTTTCTCCTTCCCATGGAAACTTATCTCTCAATATCCCATATTTGTTAAAAAGAAACTTCATAACTACATTCATCATTCCGAGGTCTTTCCAATGGTATATGATACTTGGTATTTTGGGCAAAAATGGACCTCTGGGCGAATTAATCCTTCATATGTGCACATCATTTAAATTTTTGGATTTTCTTATATAGTCAAAACTATACATTTAAATTTGATTTTTCATCCATTTTTTTCCCTAACGTCCTACCATGTGGTAGCCTCTGATTTTCTAATAGGGTCCACTGGGCTCCACCTCGGATGACATCTCATCGATTTGCCAAGTGTCAGCCTCGTCACTGCCACATAGTCGCCACCTCAGCGAGACCCACGAGCTAGACCTCCACCTAGACCTGCCACCTGTCTTTCACCATTTTGCAATGGCTAATGGACGTGCATCTTTGAGCTCTAAAATCATGTGTTCCATTGGATCTTGCTGAACATACTCGATCTTTAGCCTTCATTTTTTGCACATGCTTTTCGCTATTTCGCAAAGGGTATTCTTCGACCATCTTCCCTTCGCGAATTAACTCACACCATTGATCTTCTCTGAACCTGCATGATCTTTAACCCATTTGTTCTTTGCAAAACTCATCTCAGGATCCATGCCTGCGTGGGGTCCACCTGGTCGACACTCAGCCTCCTTGGTCACCTCGGGAAGCACACCCATGTGCGTGGGGTCCGCTTGGGGGCCCAACCGGCTCCTTGTGTCAAAAGCCTTCAAGGCTTTGACACTATGAATGGGTGTGCATTTGTATATAAATACCAAAACTTTCCATTCCCCAGCCAATGTACGATAATGCTCTATGTCTAGGAATGCATTTTTTTCTGAGTTTTAATGGTGCCTTGCCTAGGGGTTTCAATGCTACAACCACTCAGGGGGAAAACACCAAGGTTGTGGCATTAAGCAATACACCTACTGATTGCAGTTGCTGAAATTATTTTAAAACTTTACCCACACCCATACCATGCAAGGAGGAGGCCAGCAAGTGTCATGTTTGAGCATTGGTAATACACCTTAGAGACCCACGTAAGGAAAGGGATTTGCATTTGAATGAAAAATTGTTTTAACCCTCCCCACTCTCCATGCATGGGCAGAGGAAGAAGCATGTGAAGGAGGTTGTTTATGACCATTTTGCATTTGGTTGAAATTTTAAAATTCCTCCAACAACACCTTTGACCACATAGGCTAACACCACTCCATACACCACGCAAGAGACAAGGACCATATAGAGAGGAATATTAACTACTATTTGCTTAATGTTGAAGGGTTTCAATGCCTTTTTCCTTTTGTTATGCACAACAAGGAGGGTTTAGCAAAGGTGTGGAAATTCTTGCTGGAAGAGGGAAACTAAGCTTACCACCATGCCACATAGGAGAGGGAAGATGCTATGGAAGGGAGCTCCACCATTACTTTAGCTCACCCACCACTCATGCTTTATGCCTGCCAATACACTTGCTGTAGTCTGAAAACCCCCACATACCACAAGGGAGGAAGCACGAGTTTACATTTGTTGAAAGTTTTTGCATTCTTTAAGATATGCGTGGGTAGATGAAGGATTGGTAGAATCATGGAATTCATTTTACATCTGCTCATATATATTTGGCTTGTTATTACCCTCCTCTAAAATCCTGACAATATGGACTCTTAGCTTGATAATGTTATTGCCCTTGTCTATCCGCTGAAAGATGCATATTTCTCCTCTCTGGATATTGTTTTGAACTAAAAAATTACATCCATCCATCCATAAATGACAAGTACACTAAAGTCACCTCTCACCATCCTACTGGTGAATTACAGTCGAGCTGACATTGATATACATTTCCATGAATTCAAAACCATCGAGCATGAGCCAGGTCAGGCCCCAAAGTAGGTTCGACTAAAAAAAAAATTGTTTTCTTACAACTGACCTTTGAAATGCCTCACGAACCTTAAACATACCTCTAGAAATGATCGACATCATTTTTGGATCATCAAACTGAATTTTGCAACTTTCAGGTGCCTGCGCCATATTTTCGCATTTAATCGCCAAGACGTAATTTTCAAACCAGTCAAAACACTTTTTTGGACCTCGCCATCTGACAGGTGTGTACTCTGATATACAATCATGAACTCTACCAAATGGTTTTTCAAGACAAATCATAAGTTAAGAGATAATAATTGTCAAAAATGACCAACTGGCTTTGTCGACACTGCGGACCTGATGAAGTCAATGCGCAGGCAACTCATGATGCCTTTCTTAAAATTATCAAACGATCTCCATAGACCCTCAAATCTAAGACATAGGTACCTTGAAGTACATATCAAAACTTAGAATTCTCATTTTGACCAAAATTATGACTATGTACAAATAGCGCACTCATGAAAATAGCTACATTAACTGATATAGCAATGAAAGTACGAATCACTTAAACAAATGGCTCAAGGAACCCTTTTAAAAATGGATCAAACGGACTGGCAGGAGCTTGAAACTGGAAACATATCTTGTAATTGATACCAACAATATCTTGGAACAAACATTTTGACATGACACTCACTGAGGAAACTTTAACACTTATGCAAAATAGGGCTTCAACTAGCAACTGAAACAGGGTCTTGTCAAACCATACAAACTGCAAACAGATTGAGGTTGAAAAACTGAGCAAATGGATTCATAAGGACTTGAAAATTTGCATACTAACTGAAATTTATGCATAGAATTGAATCCATTTTTAAATTCTTCATGATGATCAATAGGGAAAATGATATAAGCACTCAAAGTAGGCTACGTGGTAAAATATGCATATGCACCTAAAATGCACTTTCAGCTCACCTTTTGAAATGGGTACCTGATAAATTGATCCAAACTGAAATTTGAAAGTTGTACATCACTTGATAGGTCAAATGAAAGGTGTAAAACAAGTTTCCAAAGCCTTACCCTTTGAAAAACAACTGGCTCTAATCTAGCCCCTTTCTAACTAGGCCACCTGAAAGAGATTAGGTGCCTTTCTGAAAATGCAATATCAAAATGTTGAAATGGGGCTCAAAACATGACTCAAATTTAATGTCCCAACAAATGGATTGTGTAAAGACTTTTCTAATAAGATGCAACAAGAATTTGAAATGTCTATGATTGGAGAGATAAAATTCTTTTTAGGATTGCAGATTTCAGAGACTGATAAAGGTATATTTATAAATCAATCAAAGTACTAGAAGGAATTACTTAAGAAATTTGGCATGGAAAAATCTAAACCGGTAAGCACACCTATGACTACAACTGATAAGCTATCTTTGAAGGATGAATCAATACCTGTTAATCTGACTAGGTACAAGTCTATGATAGGATGTTTACTGTATTTGACACAAACAAGACCTGATATTATGAATGCAGTATGTATTGTTTCAAGATTTCAGAGTAATCCTAAGGAAAATCATGAATCGGTAGTGAAAAGGATTTTTCGGTATCTACAAGGAACTACAAATATTTTTTTATGGTATCCTAGAGATGAAAACTTTGATTTATGTGCATACACATATGCAAATTGGGCATGAGATGTAGATGACAGAAAAAGAACCACTGACGGAACATTCTTTCTTGGTAACCAATTAATCTCTTGGTTGAGAAAGAAACAAAGTTGCACATCTTTATCAATAGCAAAATCAGAATATGTTGCAGCAACAACTAATTGCACACAGTTATTATGGATTAAGAAAATGTTGAAGGACATAAAGGTAAAATGCAAGGAACCTATAATCATTTACTATGATAATATGGCAGCAATTGATATTTCCAAGAATCTAGTATTTCACTCAAAAACTAAACATGTTTCTATCAAATTCAATTTTCTAAAAGAGAATGTTGAAGCTAAAGAAGTGAAATTGGTTTATGTGAATAGTAAAGAGCAGATTGCAAATATCTTTACTAAACCTTTTCCTAAGGAAACTTTTGAATATCTAAGAGAGCAACTTGGAGTTATACCCTCACTAGTAGAAACTTAGACAGTTGAAGCATGGCATCAGACCGACAGAATGAACAAAGAAATCTTTTTTCAGGCTTTGATGAGGAGAGCTACTTCTCAGGGGGAGTAGTTGGATAAATTGATAAGTTGGTATTTTGTGATAAGTTCTTTTGAATTGATTTTATTTGTTTTTGTATTGCTTTGGCATTTGATGTCAAAGGGGGAGAGATATCTATGGAAAAACACTTTATCTTTTTGGGAGAGATTATTCCTATGGGGAGAGATATTATGTACTTTGATTTCTGGTTAATGATCTCTTTGGGAGATTGTTGGTTTTTTGTTTCAGGCATTTTTGCTTTGGCACTTAGATGGTTTTTCCTTCTTGTGTTGCTATCAATGCCAAAGGGGGAGATTGTTGGTATTTTAGATATATTGATATGGTTTTGTCATTGGTGTCAACACTTGTCAACACTTGTCAAACACTTGAGAACACTTGGAAATCTTTGGTTATGTTCACCGACATGATCAGTGACTTATGCACAGTCATCAGTATTTGGTTAACCGGTAGGATTATATTGTTCACCAGCACTGAGGATGATCTATTATCATCTAAAGATTACTTGGTTATGTCGAAGACATCGTTTGGACACTTGGTCATGGTGATTTGTTCATTGGTCTAATTGAGTTTGCATATTTGTTGTTACCGGCAAATAGGTCCAAGATATGCACCGACAAGCTTATATATTCCAGATCAACACGACATGTTATGAAGATGATTTATTATTATTGTAAATGCATTGAGCCGACATCATGCATCGCATATTGATTCATTTGTAATTGATTTTATTGTAATATCTTAGTGAGCCGACCTACACATTTGGTCTTAGGTTCTGGTATATATGTAAGATCTCATTTATGAGATCATGAAAGAGTGTGAAAAAGGATTGTAATAAGGTATATGCAAATATAAGCAGAGCTATACACACAGACATCATTCAAGATTGAAGGAAGGTTTGAAGAAGGCAAATCAAAGCTTAACTGGTACTAAATCAAGCATATGAAGATGCTATTTTGAGCAGTACATTATCATTGGATTTAACCATCCAATTGTAGTCAGTGTGACTCTCATTTTGTGATTGAGTAGTGAGCTCTAGGCAGTTGGCCTTTCTGCATGTGCAGACTCCATATTGTACACACATACTATCTATAGTAGTATCATCTAATTGTGGGTAAGGTTTCCCACCATGGTTTTTCCCCTTATAGGGTTTCCATGTACAAATAACTATGTTATGTGTTGTGTATGTTATTTGTCTTTCTTTTTCATGCATTAAACTTTACTGGTACTATAATTAACTGTTAAACTGTGTACCGGCATTAAAGTTTGGTTTACCAACATTAAGCATTAAGTTTGGTTAAGTTAGTTTTGATTTGTATTTATTGGACAACTAATTCACCCCCCCTCTCAATTGCCTCCAGGACCTAACAACTACAACACATTCTGATTCTACTGTTGATAATGATATACAACGCTGCTTCTTGCTCAACCATGAAATCAATTTTCTTCCAAGAAAGAACTCTCCACCAATGGTTCTCTTTTTGTCATCTACATCTCCTACCCAATTTGCATCTGTGTATGCACATAAATCAAAATTTTCATCTTTAGGATACCATAAACCAAGATTTGTTGTGCCTTTTAGATACTGGAGAATCCTTTTTACTGTTGATTCATGATTTTCTTTAGGATTACTTTAAAATATTGAGACAATACATATTGCATTCATTATATCAGGTCTTGTTTGTGTCAAATATAGTAAACCTCCAATCATAGATTTGTATCTTGTCAAATTAATAGGATCTGAATCATCCTTCAATGTCAATTTATCAGTTGCAGTCATAGGAGTACTTACCGGTTTGGAGTTTTCCATACCAAATTTCTTCAATAGTTCCTTCAAGTATTTTGTTTGACATATGAATATACCTTTATCAGTTTGTGAAATCTACAATCCTAAAAAGAATTTTATCTCCCCAATCATAAACATTTCAAATTCTTCCTGCATCTTGTTGGCAAAGTCTTTACACAATCCATCGTCTCCTCTAAACATGATATCATCAACAAAAACTTCAATAACCAAGATATCATCATTAGTCACTTTGAAATATAATTTGTTGTCTACATTAACTTTAGTGTAACCAAGCTTCAAAAGATATTTGTCCAATCTAGCATACCAGGCTCTAGGAGCTTGCTTCAATCCATACAAAGTTTTCCTTAATCTACAAACCATATCTTTATCATTTGTTGAAGAAAATCCATCATGTTGTTCAATGTAAACCTCCTCTTCAAGATCACCATTCATAAATGCACAATTTACATCCATCTGATATACTTTATAGTTCTTATGAGCTGCAAATGCAAGAATTAATCTAATTACCTCAATTCTAGCTATTGGTGCAATAGTTTGATTATAATCAATTCCTTCTTTCTGTGAATATCCTTTACACAAAATCTAGATTTGTTCCTGATTACCTTACCATCTTCATTAAGTTTATTTCTGAATACCCATTTAGTTCCAATTACATTTTTGTCTTTAGGTCGGGGAACTAATGTCCATGTATTGTTTTTATTAATTTGTTCTAGTTCATCTTCCATTGCTTTAATCCAATGTGCATCTTGACAAGCCTCAATAATAGATACCGGTTCAATTTGATAAATTAGGCATACCTCTTCAATTGTCAGTCTTCCTCTTGTCATAACACCTTGATAATTATTCCCAATTATCTGATTTTTTGAGTGATTCAATCTTACATACGTGGGTTTGTTCACATGTTGTTGTTCTTCAGTCATTGTAGAATTCTCCAATGATGTCGATGTGACTGGATCCACGCTCTGTACCGGTGCACTTTGTATAGGTTCATTTATGATCATCTCAACTGTCATTTCAGAATATACAAACCTTAAATTTCCTCTAAATTGTTCATCTATCTTCACATTAGCACTCTCAATAATTTTCTGTAATTTTTTATTAAAACATCTATATGCCTTGCTCTTAGATGAATAAACAAGACATATTACTAATAAACTTCTAGGATCAAATTTACTAATAAACTCATCTCTCCTAATATAACATTTGCTTCCAAAAATTCTGAAGTATTTAAGAGTGGGAGTATTACCAAACCATAGTTCATAAGGGGTCTTATCGGTTTCACCTTTTATGTGAACTCTATTAAAATTGTAAACCGATGTATTCACTACTTCTCTCCAATACACATGAGGTATATTTTCTTCCAATATCATGCTTCTAGCTACCTCCAAAATAGTTTTGTTCTTTCTTTCCACAATTCCATTTTGCTGAGGTGTCCAAGGTGCTGATAGTTGTCTTTTGATTCCATTTACTTCACAGAATGTAGTAAATTCCTTAGATGTAAATTCACCTCATAGATCGGATCTCAAACATTAGATTTTATTATCGGTTTCATTCTCTACCATTGCCTTGAATAGTTTGAATTTACCAAAAGCTTCTGATTTCTCCTTGAGAAAAGTAACCCAACACATTCTACAATAATCATCAATAATTAGCATAAAGTATCTATCTCCCTGTAGACTTATTGTTCTTGCTAGACCACACAAGTAAGTATGAATTAAATCAAGAACATTATTGGATTTCTCAAAAATACTCTTAAAAGTTGTTCTAACTTGCTTTCCCATTTGACATTCCTTACATACCAGATTATGAGGTTTCACAATCTTAGCTAAATCCCTTACTGCCTTAGTTGAACTAGTCTTTACAATGCAATCAAAATTTACAAGACAAAGTCTCTTATGCCATAACCAAATTTCATCAATATATGCAATCAAATATGTCTTATCACTATTATTTAAATGAAAGATATTACTGTTAGTCTTATTACCGGTTGCAATCTCCAATCCAATTATGTTCATGATTTTGCATTTACCATTCTTTAATTGTAATTGAAATCCATTTTCAACTAATTGACCAACACTCAAAAGATTATGCTCCAAACCTTCAACATAATAAACGTTGTCAGTATTGTGCTTACCATCCAAAGATATAGTTCTTTTCCTTTGATTTAAAAAGCTCTATCATCGCCAAATCTTACTAGACCTCCACTATATTCCTAAAAAGATAAGAATTTACTTTTATCACTAGTCATATGATGTGAACATCCAAAATCTATGATCCATTCATCCTTTTCTTCAATTTTAGCTGTCAGGGACTTCTCTATTGGTGGAACAGTAGGTGTCAATTGATATTCTTTTATTGCAACAAAAGCCCATCCATGGTCTGTTGGTTCTTCATCAGAATCATCAATAACTCCTTCATCAACATAGTAACAAGATTTATCTCTATTCTTCTTAAATCTGTATCTCTGATATTTAGGGTTAGGCTTGTATGTTCTTTTAGCTTCCTCTCTAAATCTTGCATGTCTATCAGGACATCTAGATGCCATATGACCAACTTTATTGCAATTAAAACATTTAAATGCTGCTTTACCTTCATACCTACTTCCAACTGGACCTTTAGGCATTTTCTTTGCAAATAGCACTTCAAGTTCTTCCAGTTCTTCATTTTCCCTTCTGATATCTTCAAGTTCTCTTGTATAAAGTGCTTTCTAATCAGATTTGTTAGGTGATGATAATGATGTTGCAGATGCTGATGCTCTTAAGGCTAAATCTATCTTAATTGTAGCAACAAGACCAAATTCATCAAGCTCAAATGCTGAAAGTTTTCCAACCAAGGTATCTCTAGATACTTGTTGTTCTCAAAATTTGATTCCCTTTTAGTCCCTTGGTAATAAAATAATAACTCTATGTGGGAGAGAGAAAACAAGGAGAAAGAAATTCCAGAACAAAATATGACAAGGTTTAATTAACCTTCTACACTTCAAACTTGTCCAAAGTTCAGGTGGGTATACCTTTTGTGAACTGAATTCACACTTTTAAAAGACAAATCCATAGTAAACCAGTCCGAAAACTAGTGGATCTTATCACCTTAAAACCAACAGAAATAAAGAAATAAAACTTGTACTCATGTTTAGTATTGACCTACAAGATGATGTAAAAGATAACCACAATTAATACCAGTGCCTTATCCAGAACACAGAGTCATCTAAGTTTAAAAAATACTCCAACAATCAAATATCCCCACACATCCTATTCAGCTTGGCCTCTGCAGATCCCCACATATGCCTGGCATACATAAGAATTTATTCATACCAAAAGTAAACTGCATTTATCAAATTCAATGTATCCCTCAAATAATTTACTGGTAGAAGTGATTCCCGCGTATTTAATTTCCCTCCTGAAGAGAAAAGCTAAAAATCACATCTACTTGAAGTCGCCTTACAACCCATATTCAAAAGGAATAACCCTAGATTACTCAGAATGAAACAGTAAATACTTGCAAACATACTTGAAGACAACACAAAGTTTAAGCTCAAAACCCATGGTCTGTGTATTGATATTTTTTTAGAAAGTATTACAAAAACATTTGAATATTCTCCATTAAGACTTAGAAAAAAGCTCAGATAAATTTCTACAACGTTTTCTTACAATTCCTTGTGATCCCTCTTTTACTAGTCCTAGTATCCATTTATAATAACATGGATGCATACAAAGCTTCAGACTTTCCTATGAGAGTTTGTTACAATCATTACTTCTCTTAAGAAGTAGTTAAAAAACCTTTTCCAAATGCGGTTACAAGTCCTTTTCAACATCTGTAGCTTCTTCTACTTGTTATTTTACAACATCTTCCAACTGCTCCACATCCAATACTGCATATTTTCTTGTCCATTCTCGGTATACATCATCAGTAGGCCACGAGAAGTTAACCACTTTTCCTTTTGTCTTGGCTAATCTTTTCCAAGAGTTCCTCATTTTGTTGACCTTTGAGTTCAAAAAACCATAATGAGATTTGATTTTATCAATCTCCTCAATTGTTTTGATAAATATGGAGGCATCCTCTGAATTAATAATTCCTATTATTCTCAATGACAATTTGGCTTCTAATTCCTTAAGCCATATTTGTTTGTCCTTTAATTGTGTTGAACTAGTAAAACCCCCTAGGAGTAATTCAAATAATTGAACAGTATACTCTTTCTTGTACAAATTGATCTTTCTATCTGCATTATCAACTCCTTCTGCCAACTTTACTAAATCCTTTGTCATATCATTGGTAGATTTAATAATGGGGTTAGCCCCTGCCTCATCATAGGATACACAAATAAGCTCTATATCTTACTCTGTGGGCTTCCATTTGTCAAAAATAGGCATTAGAACAACCTTGTCTCCATTTAGCTCATTCCACATTTCCAAAATATTACTCAAGTTATTGTAGATTAGTGAGGACCCTATGGTGTCAACAAAACTCAAAATAGTAGCCTTTACTCTATCTTCATATTTCTTTGCATACAGGGCCTGAGCCTGTTTTAGCTTCTCCAATTCATGGAGAGTGATTTAAATCAACTAGGAACTAGAAGGTGTTGGAGATGGTGGGAATTCAATAATGGGGCCGGTAGGTGGAGGCCTTGCAGGAGAAGAGGAGATCATCAATGTTGAGGACTCACCTTGATGGTATTGTCCTGCCAACTAGCTTTGTAACATGGCAATGATGCTATCCTTACCCCTTACCTCTTCCTTGGCACTGTTATAAGCTTTTAGATCTGTCTCCAACTTAGCTTGGAGATCTGCCCTTTCCTTTGCCTCTCTTTCTGCTACTACAACACTGAATTTTGCAGTCTCTAGGACTGTGCTTTCAACTTCTACCACCCCAGTGCTTTGTACTCTTTTCACCACCATACCTCCAAGGTAGCTTGACCCTGGGGTGTCCTTATTCTTTCTATTTTCATCTCTTTTCAGAGACCACGTGACTAGGGTAGCATTATCCTTGTTGAAAGTGACTCCCTCCATAGGTTTAGTCTCCTTTCTTACTACCTCTAAAATAGAGGCATCTGCTATGTCGCACTTAGGGAGAATGAGTACAGCAGCCTTTGGTACCATGTCTCTTCCTTGCTTAGGAGTGATGGTCTTGAACTCAGTGACCATTTCTTGCTTTATTTCTTCCTCCACCATAGCTGGATCCTTGTGGGGCTGCTCACCTTTCCTCTTTTCACATCTAGCATTAAATTGTTCAATATTCTGCTTCCACATGAATTGCATGAAATCTCCTTATGTGACAAAGTTATTATCAGCCAAGAAAACCTCACTGGATTGCTTGATCTCAGGATCCAACTCCTAGTCTTTGAACTCATCAATAGTTATATTCATTTCAGCATTAAGGGGCTCTTCTGGCCTTCCCTCTTCTACTTCATCATAGGTGTAGGCTATCTCTCCAAGACTTCCTAATTGTAATAGTTGCTCAGCTGCTGCCTGTTCATCTCCTATATGAATAGGGGATTGAGATGGGGAATACAAAGGTTCATCAGATTGTACTTCCTTTCCCACTCTTTGCCTCTTTGGGCTTTCCTGAATGTCAATGACATCCTGTATCTTCCTCTTCCCTTTTGAGGTAGAAGGCTCTCCTATTGTTGGCATCAACACACTATTATTGGACTTCTTATGTAGCATGTAATCACCTGGAGGGATTGCTTTGGTAGATGTACACCTCGTTAAAACTAGTCTTGCTTTCTCAAGATTGTTCTTAATCACAACCTCCCTCTTCTCTTTTAATGTCTCCATCACATCTTCGAAACAAAGAATTAAGAATTTTACCTTTTCTTCAAAGGGGTGAAAGATGGACAAAGGGTCATAGCTGGTGTCAAATTGGTGCATGAAATCTAGGGCCTTTTTGTAGGCCACCCATTTTTCTTTCCTGAGCTCTTGCTCATCTAAATCAAACTCATTCCTGATGAGGTCTTCGGGGAACTGGAATTGGTGAGGTCTACCTTTGCATACTGCCCTCTTTCTAAACATGTTGTTGAAGAAATCTTCAGGGTCAACACACCTTGATACTGCAGTTGATAAATGGTATGGTTTACGGAAATCTTCAAAGCACTTCTAGCCCCCTTTAGTTATCACAAATTGATGTGCTATAGTTATTGTAGGGAAAATGGTCCCTTTACCTCTACCCAATAGCTCTGCCTCTTGCATGCCACCAATCTTCTTGAGAACTTCTGCGATTCCTACTTTGAGAGGGACCTAATATGGAAAAAAAAATGGAGTGCCTTTGAAACCATACACTCTGAAAACTGTGGAGACAGGGTATAAGTACATATCACCCCAATTGTGGACAATTTCAACATTTTCAGCAAACTCTTTTGGCCTAATGAATTTCAAAAGAACCTTAGGAACTCTTGGATTCTCTGAACATATAAGAGTCTTGATCTTAGATGCAAAGCACTTATCAAATCTCAAGTAGCTAGCATATTCTCTATCCCATGAAAGTACTATACTCCATAACTAAACTAGCATCTTCTCTCCATTCTTTTCTTTCACAAGATCCATTCCTCTTGCAAAATAGTCACCGCCCTTGAATAAAAGTAAGTGCATGAGGTGGGAGTACAATCCAAAAGGCCTATCCACTTTCCTATTCTTTATCCCCATTAAGCCTTCATGGATGGCATCAGTTACATAGGAGGCATAATCAAAGGTCACTGCTAGAGAAGGATTCAAAATTTGAGCAATCATTAATATGTAATGAGTTGGCATGCTTGCTTTAGCATCCTCTCCTAAAATTTAGCAGAGTGACCAGTATAATCCCTTGGCTCCAGTGGTGAACAGATTTAAGGAGAAAGGCTCCATAGTGTTGGGTCCTACAATTGTTAATCCACCTATCTTCACAAATAATTCTTTAAGAGGCCCATCCCTAAGGTGATTCCTCTGTACATTGTAAACCTGAGCTAGTGATTTAAAATTGATGGGTTCTAAAAAATTGAAAAATTCACTAAGCCCAAAAGCATTTATGAACTCCTCATTATTTATTTCAATGAGAGTTTTTCCATTTATATCCCTAACACTCCTTGTAATTGGGTCATAGTTGTGTGCAATCTGAGTTAGGAGATCCACATCCATGAATACTCCGGGGACAACCAATTTGCCTTCATCCAACTCCCAAATACTATTCATTGGGGCTGGGGAGTGTCTGATACTAAATCCCATCTTGAATATCCCCAACCCAGACAACCCAATCTATGGGTCTCTCAGCCAATTACCTTTGTCGTACAATCCTTCTCCTATTTTCAGGCAAGGAGCTCTTGGCACTAACTCTTTCACCCTAGCTGCCACATTAGTTGACATGGTCAACTATTCAAGGAAATCATCACAGATTGCCCTCTCTTGATAATTAACCTTTCCTGAGAACTCCCTTTTAGATGCCATCTTAAAACTACTAGGCAAGCACTTAATTACTAACCACACAGTCCTGTAACAGATTAAAACCCCAATTGAAACAAACTGTTAAGTAATTTCTAAGCAAGAGTACAAGAGAACCTGTTCTTGGCTTGAAGAAATCTATTCTGCACTTGACATCCTTGCACGTTCATCTACTGAAACTATGCTAGCCGTTAGATAAAATCAAACTTGCACTTCTTTTACCATTTTATTTTCCTCATCTGACAACGAGCTAAAAATCCTTTCGCTACTTCGCAGAGAGTAGCCAGCGTGCACTTTAACCCAGTGAAGCCACGCCAGCTGTCCGATCGGATGGAACTTGATCAGTCTTTATCTATGTTTAACATCTTTACCTTATAGTCGGGCCCTATTTCCTTTTAGCCACTTTGCAAGCTTTAACCCTTGAGCATTTTTCTTTTGCGAAGCTACACCAAGCATTAGATGGAACTCTAACCACCTGGCCTTTAACTCCAACCACGACTGTCAACCCTTTTCACTAACCATGCCTTATCATGACAGCTAACAGTTTTTGCTATTTCACAGGGGTTAATCCACTTCCATCTTTGGGCCATGAAACAATGAGAAGCGTTGGATCGATCTTGAGATGAACACCTTTTAAATGGGACCTTCATCCGAGTACTACATACCCCACTTGTTCACCGGTTAACAAATGCCATGTGGCATCTGGCCATTAGCCCTGGAGGCCCCTTCAGATTTAGTTCTAAGTCAGCCACGTCTCTTACTTTGTTGTTCCCACATAACCTCTAGTTATACCTTGGTGGGCCCTCAATTACCTTTTAAAACCATGTGTCAATCGACACATCACCATCGGGCTCTTCAAAAAGCAGCAGCTGCCATGCCACCTCATGCCTTCATGTGACTTCCACCTGCCTTTCACAACTTCAAAAACATTAATGTCTGATTGGTTTGCAACCACAAAGTCATGGGAATTGTTAGATCAAAACAAAGTTGATCGGCCTTTACCCTTATTCCTTGCCTGTCCTTTGGGCCCACTAGCTCTTTCAGCATTTTTTAGGCTTTAAAATACTAGCATCTTACTTTTGTGAATTCACGCGAGTCATCAGATCCCAAGAACTTGCATGATTCTCTAACAACTTGCTTAAAAACTGGCAAATGTGGGCCTCTGACTCAGCTTTATCCATCTGGCATCTTATCTCTCTTGAATTGACATGTCAATTTCTTATTTGCTGAGAGAATTCTACAGGATCCACTTCATCCTTGCCACCTGTATCTATTAGGTCATTTCTCATCTCGTAGATTGACTAATCTCCTTGGGCCCACCTCTTAATCCTTAAATGTATACTTGCTAAAAACTTTAATTTTTCGGCCACATGTCACTTTCTTACTTGCCATCCCAACCAGCTAGACTGCTTGCTTGGAGTGCTATGTCATTTTGCCATTTCATGAAGACTATCTTTCGAGCACCTTCACCTCACGAAACTACGCCAACCGTTAGATTTTGAGGACCTAGGCATCTATTATGTCTTTTAGGAACCTCCTTCACCCGGGCCCAAAAAACCTTTCTCTATTTTGTGAAGCATAAACTATGAACATCTCCTGGCTGCGAAACAATGAGAGCCATCTATTTCTTTTAAACTTGATCACCTTTTAGCTGTGGAAAATTCTTCACCGCTAGATCACGCCAAACCTTTTCACCATTTCACAAAAGGTAACTTACTTGCTTATTTTGGTTGCGAATCAACGCGAGCCATTGGATCAATCTTGAGATGGGGTCTCATTAAGCTGGCCGCCAATACACACAATCAAGCCTACTTTTGCTTTTCATTATTTTCCATAGCTTAATGCACCTGCAACCTTGCCTAATGAAACAATGAAAGGAATAGATTAATCTGAAAGTTGTGCGACACTTATAGGACCCGACAATATTTAGGAAAAGGCATAAGCGATAGGCATAAATTTTTTAATTAATCAGAGACCGCCTAGGCAAGTAACAAGGGGTGACACTTTACATGACTCAGAGACCCATTACTTAAGTAAATAAAGTAATGCAAAATTGAAGCTAGAGGGTTTTTTATCAGACACTTGAGCGATTAAAAAAAAAAACCCTGAACCCTTAAAAACCTAGAACAGATTTTGAAGCAACTAATAGCATACCGGACCCAAAATTTCAAAAACTTGGCCAATCATGGGAAAAGAAAACCCATTTCTTAAACAGTGATAACAGTGGCTCTGACTGGGGATGGTTGATCGCAAGATGAACACAAGAAACTTAGGAAACTCTGAAGAAATAGACCAAAACACAAACCCAAACAACAACAACACAAAGCAAACAAAATATTTACAAACAAAGGACCTACTATGCATGGACATCAAGAGAAATAATGTTTCAAGAATTGTCCATGCACTGGAATTTCCTGTACTTCATCATTCATATTTTTTATGAAATATGAATCCTTTCCATTTAAATCACAGACCACAAAAGGGCCAATCCATAATGATTCAAATTTCTTATGCTTTCCTTAGTCCTGTCCTCTTGCATTCCACTGAACAACAACATCACCGATTTGAAACTTCCTCAATGATGTCCTTTTATCAAAGAGGTACTTAGACTACAATTGGATCTTCAAATTCCACTTATGGGCTAATGACCTGATTTCTTCCACTTCGACCATCTGGATCATTCAGTCCTCCATAGGCTCTGACATTTCCATGTCTTTAGCTTGCAAGAACTTATACACTGGAAGAAGATTGTTTACAGGCACTCTAGCCTATGTACCATATACTAATTCAAATGGTGACATTCCAATAGCTTTCTTGACAGTGATTATGTCCGCCCATAAAGCTAGTCTCAACTTTTGATCCCATGACCTCTTGTTTTCTTCTAAGATTTTCTTGATAATGTTCAAGAGGCTTTTATTACTGGATTCTGCTTGTCCATTCCCCTGAGCATGATAGGGTGAAGAATAAGACATGAGTATCCCATGACTAGTACAAAAATTGACAAACTCTTCTAACCTAAAACTCATAGCATTATCCATTACCAATTTCATAGGAAGCCCAAATCTAGTTATGATACAATCCATCAAGAAATCAATAACAATTTTACTTGTAGCTCTTCTGGTGGGAATAGCTTCAATCCACTTTGTAAAATAATCTATAGCTACTATAATCAACCTATGACCTCTTCTTGATTTTTCAACAATCTCTCCAATAAAGTCTATTCCCCATTGGACAAAAGGTGCTTCTACTGTAATTAAATTCAAGGGTAGAGCTCCTTCATATTTTAGCTTGGATGAAAACCTTTGGCATGGGTCACACCTCCTGACATATTCATGAGTATCCTTGAATAGGGTAGGCCAATAATACCCGGCCTAAACTATTCTTCTAGCAGTTGTCTTAGCAGAGTAATGACCTTCGCATACTCCATCATGCATTTCAATCAGCATTTTCTTTCCTTGGAATTCATCTAGACACATTAGTAATCCTCCATCTCTATTTCTCCAAAACAAGTCACCTTGAATGAGAACATATTTCTGAGACTTCAATTTTAAGGTTCTTCTTTGGTTGTGTGTCATCCCTTCTGCAAATGTTGTATCCCTTAAAAAATGAAGTATCTCTAAGTACCAAGGTTGCTCTCCAATACTAGTGACTGAAATATTTTTGATTTCAACATTATTTATCTCAATATTTAGAAGATTAGATTCAGTCATGAACTTGGCTAGACCTAAGCCTCTCACCAATTTAGTGATCTTTATTTCCAAGTCAAATTATTGGATTCTATTGATCCATCTACACCTTTTTCCCATAACCTCATATTGGGACAAAATATCCTTAACTATAGCATGTGGGACATAAGCAATGACTTTTGCATTCACAAGGTATGGCCTGAAAGCCTTAACAACTTTAACTAAAGCATAAGCCTATTTTTCCATGGTTTCATACCTTAATTTTGCTGCTTGCAAAGACTTGCTATAGAAAGCTATGGGATGTTCATATCCCTTATTATCCTTTTGTAACAACACTGCAGCTACTGTATGGTATGAAGCAAAAGATAAGAGAGAAAAGGGCTTACTGTAATCAGGAGATTTCAACACTAGTGCTTCTTGAATGGCTCTTTTAATCTCATCAAAATCCCTTGAGGCTTCTTGGTCCCAGTAAAAGGTTGTATCCTTCTTGAGAAATTTTACAATGGGCTTCACTATCTCTGCAAAATTTGCAATGAATCTTCTAACAAAATTAACCTTACCCAAAAAAGATTGGATACATTTAACATTTTTTGGTGCAAGCACATTACTTATTGCCTCAATTCTTTCAGGGTCTATTCTTACCCTTCCTTGGACACAATGTGTCCCAATAATTTTCCTTCATTGACACCAAAATGACATTTCTTGGGATTTAATGACACACCAAATTCCAAAACCTTATTGAATACCTTTTCTAAATGTCCACAATGGTCATTGGCTTGTTTGGAGAAACAAGTTAAATCATCTTGATAAACCACCATGATGATATTGATGAATTCTTTAAAGGCTACATCCATTGCCCTCTGAAATGTGGCTCCAACATTTTTTAATCCAAATGGCATTCTTACATAAACATATGTTCCCCATGGAGTAGTGAAGGCAATTTTGACTTGTTTAGATTCCTGTACCAACACTTGATTGTATCTTGAAAAACCATCCATCATGGACAAAAGATCACAACCAGTTACTCTCTGGAGCATGGATTCCATATTGGGTGAAGAGTAATTATCTTTTAGAGAAGCAACATTTAAGTTTCTAAAATCCACACACAATCTAATGTCCCCATTTTTCTTTCTTACTGGGACCAAACTGGATACCCATGAAGAATGTCTTATAGGTTTGATAATCCCCCTCTCTTAACTTAGTTAATTCTTGCTGCATCTTGGTTTCTAACAGGGGATTAATAGGTGTCTACTTTTGTCTAAAAGGCTTAGCATCTGGAAGTAAAGGAACTTCATGTTGAAACAAGTCTTGTCTATATGCCTTTAGGTCTTCATATGACCAAACAAAAACATGTTTGTATCTCTTCAATAAATTAATAAGATTAGTTCTGACATGAGGGGGTAATTTCTTTCCAATGTATACTAACTTAGGGGATGATTTAGTCCCCAGGTTTACCTCCTCCAATTCTTCTAACTTGGTGGTAGACTGTTGATGTAAATGACTGTCATTGTAACTGAACATACTCTCTAGCTCTACCAACCCTTTAGGTATCTCATTTGTTTCCAATTGGACCAAGTCATTTTCAAACACTATTTCCTTGTTGTCAACCACTTCCACCAATGCATTGCAATCAATCTTCTATCCATCATAATCATCAACACATTGAATGAACCTAAGAATATCTTCATCATTGGCAAAAACTTGCCAATTATACACATTATCAGGGATGGCAGGCCTAGATTTTATTTCCATAGTGGATATGCCGGTTAGTGTTGCATCATCATTTTTCAATACAACATTAGCTAGAAAGTCTGCCATGATATTCTTTGATCTCTCTATCCAATTAATAGAAAATGCACTAAAATGCTCAATGACATCCCAAACTGCATGTTTATATCTCTTTAACCTATCATTTTTGGATGCATATTTGGATCTTACTTGAGAGACCACCAATTCTAAATCCCCTAAAACTTTCAATAGTTGTATCCCATGCCTCTTTGCAACTTCAAGCCCAAATAATAGAGCTTCATATTCTGCAGTATTGTTTGTGCACTAAAAGGCTAATAGAAAAGAATATTTAAAAGTTATACCTGATGGGGATACAAAAAGGACTCCTACTCCAGTACCTTCCTTGGAGCAAGCTCCATCAAAATACATCTGACATAAACCATGTTGTTGTGATTCTAACTCAGTCACAATGGAGTCAGTATTCTTTAACTGGGGTAAAATTGGCTGCATTCTAAAATTATCAAGATCAACATCTATCATACAATTGAGCATGTTAGGATCTACCTTTTCAATTACTCTAGAGCATGTGGTTCTTTGTATAACTTGACATGATTCCCATTGATTGGGATGGTGGCGTAAGATAAATCTAATTGGACATTTCCTCCTACTACTGTTGCCCACTGCCTAGATAACAACATGCCATAATGGAGTTTAGTGTCAGTAACAATAACATCTATTTTGTAAGTGGCCTCAGGAAATGCTGCTATCTTTACTTCAACATATTTCATTGTACCTATCACAGGCACTTTTCTATTATCCATAGCATAGTATTTTCCATATACAGTAGTTACTGACAGTCCTAGTTCTTTCATAACACCATAGGGCATTACATTAGCAGCTACTCCTGAGTCTATCATACAGTTTTTTATCAGTCGGTTATTCACTAACAAAGTAACATAAAAAGGATCTACTTGTGAAGGCTTTTGAGTGATAGTAGTTCCAACATAAACCTCTAGGGTTTGGAACTCCTGATCCTTTCCATTTTTAACTGAACCAGTGGGTAGGACTATGTCACTGTCAGATATATTAGAAAACAAAGACAAGGCTACATCCCTATGTTCTTTTATTTTCACTAATTCTATTAATGGGACAGTGACTTTCATCTGTGTAAGATCTTGAGCCATGTCAAATGTGGAATTATTGCTTAATTTAGTATTGGTTCTAACTCTTTCTACCTTAGGCTGACTTGCCTTCTTTGTTGTGGTAGCTCCTTGTGTATCATTGGTACTTTTATCCTCTGTACTCTTGGATACATCTTTAATCTAATCTTTAGTTTCCTAAATCACTAGAGGAGTAGTAGCACTACTTGTTGTCCTCTTTTGAAAAAACTCTTTTATAAACATGGAACTAGGCTCACCTTGATCATTGTCCTTCTTGTTGCTCCTTAAGTTGTAATTGTGCTTTGCTTTAGCTATAGCAGCTTTAGTGAGATTTTTTACTTCTTCCTCACTAGGCCTTCTGAGATGAATTTCTTCATCTTCAATAGTTACCACATTCAAAGTAGGATGCCAATCCAGTGTTAGTTTTCCTTGAAAAGACCTTTTACTATCCAACACATCACTAAGTTCACTTAGTATAGATTCTTCATCACTTTCTACAATGGTCTCAAACATGTTAATGTTAGGCTTAGCTTCTTGTCTCATGGATTCTTCAAGGGCCTGAGCTACTACACATTGATGAGGAGAATGTGGCCCATCACAAGCAATACACCAAGGAGTGTTTTCTATATTATGAACATTTTTTCCTTTGAAGGGATCTGGGGTATCCTGACTCTGAGCAGTTTTAGGCTTCTCATTTTGTGGCTTGCCATCTTTCTAGATGGTATTATAGGGCATGTCATGCAATTTGGGAGGTCTATCTTGCCAGTTATAGTGAGGCTTATCATTTTTATTTACTTTAGCAGTTAGGTCCTTCATAGCAGTGACTAATTTCTCTATTTTATCTTCCTCCCTAGCAACTTTGTTTGGTTGCTGTTTTGCTTCTTGCCATAACCTACCGTCATTTCTTCTTCCCAATTTCCCAGATGCTTTCCTATTGCTCTCCACATTGATAGCAATTCTGAATGCATCTCTCAGGTTATGTGGATTTTTATCCCTCAAGATATAAGCCATTTTGGAATCAAATGCATTGTAATAAGTGTTCAAGCACATATTATCATCTAACCTCATTACCTGATACAACCTATGCATGGCTTTCTAAAACCTAGCATTGAAATCGGTGACCATTTCATTATCAAATTTTTTAATGTTATTAAATTCATTGAGCATGAAGCTCACATTTTTTTGTCACCATATTGTTCTTGAAAACAATTCTTGAAGTCCTCCCAAGACCTAATGCTACTAACTGGGAGACCTTTGTACCAATCTCTTGCATCATCTAGCAGGGATTGAACAAATAATTTCATTATAACATCTTCATCCACTATCTCATAATCATTTATTAAGTCACCAAAAGATTTTAAATGCTCCTCAGCACTAATTGCATTATTTCCAGCAAATTTATGGAGTCTGTCCCTTAGCTTAGTGGGAACATTGTTAGGATATCCTGGGATCCCATCAAAAAACAATTGTCTATACTGCTCTAAATTGATGGGTCTCCTTTGGAAAGGGTTGACAATATTATTATTTCCCATGTTCATTCTGACATTGGGAATCAAGGTCTGAGAGATTTGGTTATGCTGATTGTTTACAGGGGCTTGACTAACTATTGTTGTATTAATAGACACAGTAGGTTGAACTCTAACTGGGGGGAGGGAAATTTGCTGAGGATCAGGCTTACTAAGATCTTCTGATGAAAAAATAATAGGGGGAGCTTTTAGATAACTAATTTTTCTTTTAACTTCCTGATTAGCCACTTCCAACTTAGCTTTCTCTAACTCCATTTGTAGATCCTCCTTTTCCTTCCTCATTCTTTCCATTTCTCTCTCATGTGTTGATAGTCTATGAGAGATTTCCTCTACATTTCTAGATCCAATTCCCTCATCTACCCATTTCTGCTACCCTTTATCAACATTATTCTTAGGAGGCTGTGGATCAATAATCTCTTCCCTATTTTGTTTGATCACTGACCTATGTGTTGGCTTGGCCTTAGGGATTAGAATTTCTCTAATCACAGGACCTTCATCATCACTCTTTTCCTTTTCCTGGGCCAATAATTCAAGATCAGCTATCTATCTAAGAAGCCTATCTCTCTGCATTAGTTTTGCTTTGACTTCTTTTTCCCTATTTGCTTCTTTTAGGGCTCTTAAGGAGATTAAGTGGTGAACCTTTCTGTTTAAATCTTCTATTTCTTGTGACACTTTATCTTCATCAGGGAAATTTTCCTCAGAGTCAAATAAATTAACTTGGTCTATATCAATCAAGATGATGTTTCCATCAATTGTTCTAGCCACAGAATGCCTGATTGCATTTGAACTAGTCCTATCTCTCCCAGAAAGGCTAACATATCATGTTCAGATTCTCTGGAAGAAGAATTAGATTTTGCATAAACAGGTTGATCAGGTATCTTACCGATATTGTTGTTTTTCTGCACCCAAGTAGTATTTGATGGTTCATGGAGTACTGATCTCTTCTAACCTCTTCATGACTGTTCAGGTAAACCTTCTTGCAAAGTTTCATGAGGATGCTTCTTCATGAATGATCTGGTGTTTTTTCCTCCTTGCATTGTGCTTGTGTTTCTTTTAGAATTATATTTATTTCACAAGGACTGGTTACAGAATAATAGAGTCGCCACCCACAAGACTATGGGAAGTATGAAAACAAGCTTTGAATAAAAGTTGCAAATCTTCAGAACAAAATCATACATCAAAAGAAATAGAGGGAATCTTCAAATAGAGACTTCTAGACACCACAACTATATTCACTAAAACACCAATCTATTCCACAATCACACAATGAATTCCTCTATAATTTTAAGCACAAATCTGCATTTGGATTTTCACTATGACTCTCCCCAGAAGAGTCACCACATTTGTTGTTCTCAAAATTTGATTCCCTTTTAGTCCCTTGGAAATAAAATAATAACTTTGTGTGGGAGAGAGAAAACAAGGAGAAAGAAATTCCAGAACAACATATGACAAGGTTTAATTAACCTTCTACACTTTGAACTTGTCCAAAGTTCAGGTGGGTATACCTTTTGTGAACTAAATTGACACTTTTAAAAGACAAATCCATAGTAAACCAGTTCGAAAACCATTGAATCTTATCACCTTAAAACCAACTAAAATAAAGAAATAAAACTTGTACTCATGTTCAGTATTGACCTACAAGATGATGTAAAAGATAACCACAATTAATACTAGTGCCTTATCCAGGCCACAGAGTCATCTAAGTTTAAACAATACTCCCACAATCAAATATCCCCACACATCCTATTAAGCTTGGCCTCTGCAGATCCCCACATATGCTTGACATACATAAGAATTTATTCATACCAAAACTAAACTGCATTTATCAAATTCAAAGTATCCCTCAAAGAATTTACTGGTAGAAGTGATTCTTACATATTTAATTCCCCTCTTTAAGAGAAAAGCTAAAAAGCACATCCACTTGAAGTTGCCTTACAACCCATATTCAAAAGGAATAACCCTAGATTACTCCGAATGAAACAATAAATACTTGCAAACATACTTGAAGACAACACAAAGTTTAAGCTCATAACCCATGGTCTATGTATTGATATTATTTCAGAAAGTATTCCAAAAACATTTGAATATTCTCCATTAAGACTTAGAAAAAAGCTTAGATAAATTTCTGCAGCGTTTTCTTACAATTCCTTGCGATTCCTCTTTTACTAGTCTTCGTGTCCATTTATAATAAAATGGATGCATACAAAGCTTCGGACTTTCCTAGGAGAGTTTGTTACAATCATTACTTCTCTTAAGAAGTAGTTACAAAACCTTTTCCAAATGCGGTTACAAGTCCTTTTCAACATTCGTAGCTTCTTCTACTTGTTGTTCTTTTGCAACATCTTCTAACTGCTCCACATCCAATACTGCATATTTTCTTGTCCATTCTTGGTATACATCATCAGTAGGCCATGAGAAGTTAACCACTTTTCCTTTTGTCTTGGCTAATCTTTTCCAAGAGTTCCTCATTTTGTTGATCTCTGAGTTCAAAAAACCATAATGAGATTTGATTTTCTCAATCTCCTCAATTGTTTTGATAAATATGGAGGCATCCTTTGAATTAATAATTCCTTTTATTCTCAATGAAAATTTGTCTTCTAATTCCTTAAGACATATTTGTTTGTCCTTTAATTGTGTTGGACTGGGAAAACCCCTGGGAGTAATTCAAAAAATTCATCAGTATACTCTTTCTTGTACAAATTGATCTTTCTATCTGCATTATCAACTCCTTCTACCAACTTTACTAAATACTTTGTCATATCATTGGTAGATTTAATAATGGGGTCAACCCCTGCCTCATCCTAGGATACACAAATAAGCTCTATATCCTGCTCTCTAGGCTTCCATTTGTCAAAAATAGGCATTAGAACAGCCTTGTCTCCATTTAGCTCATTCCACATTTCCAAACTCTTGCTCATGTTATTGTACATTAGTGAGAACCCTATGGTGTCAGCAAAACTCAAAATTGTAGCCTTCACTCTATCTTCATATTTCTTTGCATACAAGGATTGAGCCTGTTTTAGCTTCTCCAGTTCATGGGGAGTGATTTCAATCAATTGGGAACTAGAAGGTGCTCGAGATGGTGGGAATTCAATAATGGGGCTGGTAGGTGGAGGCCTTGTAAGAGAAGAGGAGATCATCAATGTTGAGGACTCACCATGATGGTATTGTCCTTCCAACTAGATTTGTAACTTGGCAATGATGCTATCTTTACCCCTTACCTCTTCCTTGGCACTTTATAAGCTTTTAGAACTGTATCTAACTTAGCTTGGAGATCTGCCCTTTCCTTTGCCTCTCTTTCTGCTACTGCAACACTGAATTTTGTAGTCTCTAGGACTGTGCTTGTAGCTTCTACCACCTGAGTGCTTTGTACTCTTTTCACCACCATACCTCCAAGGTAGCTTGACCCTGGGGTGTCCTTATTCTTTCTATTTTGATCTCTTTTCAGAGACCACATGACTAGGGCAGCATTATCCTTGCTAAAAGTGACTCCCTCCATAGGTTTAGTCTCCTTCCTTACTACCTCTAAAACCAAGGCATCTGCTATGTCCCATTCAGGGAGAATGAGAACACCAGCCTTTACTACCATGTCTCTTCCTTGCTCGAGAGTGATAGTCAATATTCCAGCCTTTACCACCTTTCCTCTTTTCACATCTAGCATTAAATTGATCAATATTCTACTTCCACATGAATTGCATGAAAGCTCCTGATGTGACAAATTTATTATTAGCCAAGAAAACCTCACTGGCTTGCTTGATCTCAGCATCCAACTCTTGGCCTTTGAACTCATCAATAGTTATATTCATTTCACCATTAAGGGGATCTTCTGGCATTCCCTCTTCTACTTCATCATAGGTGTAGGATATCTCTCCAAGACTACCTAATTGTAATAGTTGCTCAGCTGCTACCTATTCATCTCCTATATGAATAGGGGATTGAGATGTGGAATACAAGGGTTCATCATATTGTACTTCCTTTCCCACTCTTTGCCTCTTTGGGCTTTCCTGAATGTCAATGACATCCTGTATCTTCCTCTTTCCTTTTGAGGTAGAAGGCTCCCCATTTGTTGGCATCAACACACTATAATTGGACTTCTTATGTAACATGTAATCACCTGGAGGGATTGCTTTGGTAGATGTAGACATCATCAAAGGGGTGAAAGATGGACAAAGGGTCATAGCTGGTGTCAAATTGGTGCACGAAATCTAGGGCCTTTTTTATAGGCCACCCATTTTTCTTTCCTGAGCTCTTGCTCATCCAAATCAAACTCATTCCTGATGAGGTCTTCGGGGAATTGGAATTGGTGAGGTCTACCTTTGCATACTACCCTCTTTCTAAACATGACATTGAAGAAATCTTCAGGGTCAGCACACCTTGATACTGCAGTTGATAAATGGTATGGTCTAAGGAAATCTTCAAAGCACTTCCAGATCCCATTGGTTATCACAAATTGATGTGCTATAGTTATTGTAGGGAAAATGGTCCCTTTACCTCTACCTGATAGCTCTACCTCTTGCACGCCACCAATCTGCCTAAGAACTTCTACAATTCCTACTTTGAGAGGGACCTGATATGGCAACAAAAATGGAGTGCCTTTGAAACCATACACTCTAAAAACTGTGGAGATAGGGTATAAGTACATATCACCCCAATTGTGGACAATTTTAACATTTTCAGCAAACTCTTTTGGCCTAATGAATTCCAAAAGAACCTTAGGAACTCTTGGATTCTTTGAACATATAAGAGTCCTGATCTTGGATGCAAAGCACTTATCAAATCTCAAGTAGCTAGCATATTCTCTATCCCATGAAAGAATTGTACTCCATAACTGAACTGGCATCTTCTCTCCATTCTTTTCTTTCACAAGATCCATTCCACTTGCAAAATAGTCACCACCCTTGAATAAAAATAAGTGCATGAGGCGGGAGTACCATCCAAAAGGCATATCCACTTTCCCATTCTTTATCCCTATTAAGCCTTCATGGATGGCATCAGTTACATAGGAGGCATAATCAAAGGTCCCTGCCAGAGAAGGATTCAAAATTTGAGCAATCATTAACATGTAATGAGTTGGCATGCTTGCTTTAGCATCCTCTCCTAAAATTTCGTAGAGTGACCAGTATAATCCCTTGGCTCTAAGGGTGAACAGATTTAAGGAGAAAGGCTCCATAGTGTTGGGTCCTACAACTATTAATCCACCTATCTTCACAAAGAATTCTTTAAGAGGCCCATCCCTAAGGTGATTCCTCTATACACTATAAACCTGAGCTAGTGATTTAAAATTGATGGGTTCTAAAAAATTGGAAAATTCACTAAGCCCAAAAGCATTTCTGAACTCCTCATTATTTATTTACATGAGGGTTTTTCCATTTATATCCCTAACACTCCTTGTAATTGGGTCATATTTGTGTGCAATCTGAGTTAGCAGATCCACATCCATGAATACTCCGGGGACAACCAATTTGCCTACATCCAATTCCCAAATACTATTCATTGGGGCTAGGGAGTGTCTCATACTAAATCCCACCTTGAATATCCCCAACCTAGACAACCCAATCTATGGGTCTCTCAGCCAATTACCTTTGTCATACAATCCTTCTCCTATTTTCAGGCAAGGAGCTCTTGGCATTAACTCTTTCACCCTAGCTGCCACATTAGTTGACATGGTCAACTGTTCAAGGAAATCATCACATATTACCCTCTCTTGATAATTAACCTTTCCTAAGAACTCCCTTTTAGCTGCCATCTTAAAACTACTAGGCAAGCACTTAATTACTAACCACACAGTACTATAATAGATCAAAACCCCTATTAAAATAAACTATTAAGTAATTCCTAAGAAAGAGTACAAGAGAACTTGTTCTTGGCTCGAAGAAATTTGTTCTACACCTAAACAAATCTGCTCTGCACCCACTCTTCTACAATAGCTCTTCAAAATGATGCTTTCATTCAATTGATACGAGATCATATATGGTAGTTGGGCTCTTAACTACGACATTGATATCGCATGCTTCGGCTGTCCCTTCATAATTGAATTCATAGAAGAATTCAAAATTTTTGCTCCAATGGGTAATAACACACTTGTGTATTTTCCTTTTCGCTCTTTCACCATTTCATAGAGCATAACATCCTTGCACTATCATCTAGCCAAACTGCGCTAGCCGTTAGATCACATCAAACTTGTGCTGCTTTTACCCTTTTATTTTCCTCATCCAACAACGAGCTAAAAATCCTTTCGCTACTTTGTAGAGTGTAGCCAGCGTGCACTTTAACCCAGCGAAGCCATGCCAGCCATCCAATTGGATGGAACTTGATCAGTCTTTATCTCTATTTAACCTCTTTACCTTACGGTCAGGCCCTATTTCCTTTTCGCCACTTCGCAAGCTTTAACCCTCAAGAATTTTTCTTTCGTGAAGCTACGCCAAGCGTTAGATGGAAGTCTAACCACCCGTCCTTTAACTCCAACTGGGACCATCAACCCTTTTCACTAACCGTGCCTTATCATGACAACTAATGGTTTTCACTATTTCGCAGTGGTTAATCCGCTTCCATCTTTGGGCCACAAAACAACAAGAAGCATTGGATCAATCTTGAGATGAACACCTTTTAAATGGGACCTTCATCCGATTACTACATACCCCACTTGTTCACCGATTAATAAATGCCACGTGGCATTTGGCCATTAGCCCTAGAAGCCCCTTCGGGTTCAGCTCTGAGTCAGCCACGTGTCTTACTTTGCTGTTCCCATATAACCGCCAGTTATACCTTGGTGGGCCCTCAATTGACTTTTAAAACCACATGTCAATTGACACATGACCATCGAGCTCTTCAAAAAATAGCAGCTGCCATGCCACCTCACGCCTTCATGTGACTTCCACCTACCTTTCACAACTTCGTGAACATTAATGTCTGATTGGTTTGCAGCCACGAAGTCACGGGAACCATTAGATCAAAACAAAGTTGATCAGCCTTTACCCTTATGCCTTGCCTGTCCTTTGGGCCCACTGGCTCTTTCGCCATTTCACAGCCTTTAAAATACTAGCATCTTACCTTCGCGAATTCACGCGAGCTGTCAGATCCCAAGAGCTTGCATGATGCTTTAACAACTTGCTTAAAAACTAGCAAACATGGGCCTCTGACACAACTTTATCCACCTGGCATCTTATCTCTCTTTAATTGACGTGTCAATTTCTTATTTGCTGAGAGAATTCAGTGGGATCCACTTCATCCTTGCCACCTATATTTGTTAGGTCATTTCTCATCTCACAGTATGACTCATCTCCTTGGGCCCACCTCTTAATTCTCAAATGTATACTCACTGAACACTTTAATTTTTTAGCCACATGTCACTTTCTTACTTGCCATCCCAACCAGTTGGACTGCTTGCTTGGAGTGCTATGTCATTTTGCCATTTCGTGAAAACTATCTTTCGAGCACCTTCACCTCATGAAACCACACCAACCGTTACATCTCGAGGACCTGCGCATCTGTTATACCTTTTAGGAACCTCCTTCGCTCAGGCCCAAAAACCTTTCACTATTTCACGAAGCATAAACTGTGAACATCTCTTGGTTACGAAACAACGAGAGCCATCAATTTCTTTTAAACTTGATCACCTTTTAGCCATGGAAAATTCTTCACCGTTGGGTCACGCCAAACCTTTTTGCAATTTCGCAAAAGGTAACTTGCTTATTTTGGCTGTGAATCAACGCGAGCTGTTGGATGAATCTTGAGATGGGGTCTCATTAAGCTGGCCGCCAATACACACAGTCAAGCCTGCTTTTTCTTTTTGCTATTTCACATAGCGTAACGCACCTACAACCTTGCCTAACAAAACAACAAAAGGCGTAGATTAATCTGAAAGTTGCACGACACTTACAGGACCCGACAACATTTAGAAAAAGGCATAAGCGATAGGCATAAATTTTTTAATTAATTAGAGACTGCCTAGGCAAGTAACAAGGGGGGACACTTTATATGACTTAGAGACCCATTACTTAAGTGAATAAAGTAATGTAGAAATAGAAGCCAGAGGGTTTTTTATGAGACACTTGAGCAATCAAAAAACAAAACCCTCAACCCTTAAAAACCTAGAATAGATTTTGAAGAAACTAATAGCATACCTGACCCAAAATTTCAAAAACTTGGCCAATCATGGGAAAAGAAAACCCATTTCTTAAACAGTGATAACAATACTGATGTATTAGGCATTGTTCTCAACTCATTAATAGCAGTTACTTTCATTTTGTATGCTGGTGTCAATGCTCTTAAAACTTTAGAAATAATTTCATCTTCACTTAAGGCTCCTCCACAACATTGTATTCTTTAAACAATTTCATTCACTCTTTCCATAAAAGATGAAATTCTTTCATCTTCTTCCATTTTCAGGTTTTCATACCTGACCTGGAAACATTCCAGTTTTGCAATTTTGACAGTGGTATCTCCTTCATTCAATGTCTCCAATTTATCCAAAATAGCTTTAGTAGTAGATCGGTATGATAATCCCATGATTTGTGATCAGATAATGCACTCAAAAGTGCTTCTCTTTCTTTGCAATCATTTCCTTGATCTTTACCCAATGTTGGTGGATTAGGTTGATTCAGTGTAGGACCAACATAGCCATTCTTTGTAACTTCCCATATGTCTCTTCCAATGCAATTTATATGTGTCTCCATTCTGATCTTCCATATACCATAGTTAGTTCCATCAAGTTTTGGACTGTCCTTCCTAAAAATATTTGTTGCCATAGGATCTCCTCAAGCTGTTAGGCTTATGTAAAAAGAGGACTTAGCTCTAATACCAATTGTTAGGACCTAGAAGGCAACTAAGACAGAGGGGTGAATCAGTTGTCTATGAATTTCATCCCAAATACAACTTAATCAAACTTGATACTTAATACCAGTAAACAAAACTTCATTTTGGTTAATAGATTAACAATTAATATCAATATCGGTGAAACTTAATGCATGAAACAAAAAGAGAAACAACATCCACAACACATAACATAGAGATTTTAGCGTGGAACCCCTGTAAGGGGAGAAACCACGGTGGGAAACCTTACCCACAATCAGATGATACTATTATAGATAGTATCTGTATACAAATGGGGTTTGTACATGCAGAAAGGCCAACCGCCTAGAGAAAACTACTCAAATGGGAGTTGCAATGACTACAATAGGATAGTTAAATCCTAGAATAATGTATTGCTCAAAATAGCATCTCCAATGCTAGATTCAGTACTGGTTAAGCTCTAATAATCACCTTCCAACCTTCCTTGAACCTTCTTTATGGTCTACTCATATGATCTTCAATATTGGAACATACCATGTTACAATACCATAACCTTACATAACATATCCCATATCCTATATCTCATCAATTAAGATCTTACATATATACAAAACCTAAGACCAAATGTGTCAATTGACTTACTAAGAATATTACAATAAAATCAATTACAAATAAGTCAAGATGCGATGCATCATGTCAGCTCAATAGATTAACAACAATATCCAATCAATAAATCATCTCCATAACGTGCCATGCTGATTCGGAATAGATAACGCATACCGGTCCATAACCTTGAGCAATCTGTCGGTAACAACAAATATGTCAACCCGATTAGACCATTAACCAAAACACCAAAACCAAATATTCAAACCATATCTTTGACATAATCAAGTGATCTCGAGAAGGATAATAAGTCATCCTTAGTGTCAGTGAACAATATACCAGTGACTGTGCATAAGTCACTGAACTTGCCGATGAACACAATGTGTCAGTTCAACATAACCAAATATCTCCAGAAGGATAGTGTTGACATAAATGACAAAACTAATACAACACATCCATAATACCAACAATATATACTATCATATCCTACTTTAGTCTTTGGGAGTCCCATTACAAAATCCATACTCACTAAATCTCATGGTTTAGTAGGTATTGGGAGAGGTGTATACAATCTCGTATTAGATGTTTTGCCTTTAGCCTTTTGACAAATCAAACAACCCTCTACATACCTCTTGACATATGTTGTATCCTTGACCAAAAGTAGAATCTTCTAGCTAGTTCAAGGGTCTTATCAACCCCAAAGTGCCCAGTCAAACTTCCACAATGATTTTCCTTTATGATGTTTTCCCTTAGAGATCCCTTTGGAACACAAAGTTGACTTCCCTTAAATAACAATCCTTCTTGCAAAATAAATTTAGAAAACTCAGTGTGATACCTGTTTCCCATTTCCTTGCAAACTTGATATGCCTCTTGGAAATCTTCATCACCATCATACATGTCCTTCATGGAGTGAATCCCCATGCTATCCAATTGAACTTCTTGGATGATCAAGTTTCTCCTACTAAGAGCATTTGCAACTTTATTTGTCACTCCTTTCTTATGCTTGATAGTGAATGTGAAATCTTGAAGGTACTCCATCCACTTCATGTGCCTGTGATTTAGTTTCTCCTACATGTTCAAAAACCTTAGAGCATGGTTGTCAGTACATACAAAAAATTCCATAGGTAATAAATAATGTCTCCACTTCCTAAGAGATTGTACCAAACCATAAATCTCCAGATCATAGGTTGAATATTTTTGTTTTTCCTCAATTAACATTTCACTAAAAAAGGCCATAGGTCTACCCTCCCAACTCAAGACTCCTCCTATAGCCTTCTTAGATGCATTACACTCAATAGTGAAGACTTTATGAAAATCAGGGAGGATTAAGATGGGCTTCTCTACAATTTTTGTTTTCAAAAACTCAAAAGACTCATTAGCTTCATCATTACAAGAAAATTGACACTTCCTTCCTCCTTTGATGGTATCTATCATAGGTGCACTAACCCCACTGAAATTATTAATTAAATTTCTATAAAAGCTTGCTAATCCATGGAAACTTTTTACCTCACTTGCAGACCTAGGTGTTGGCCAATTGAGGATGGCCTCCACCTTAGATGGATCCATTCTCAGATTACCTTTGGAAATATCAAATCCAAGAAACACTAGTTCTTCCTACAAGAAAACACATTTTTCCAAGTTGGTCTTTAGCTGCTCCTCATGCAACCTCTTCAACACCAAATCCAAGTGCATTAGATGTTCATTTCTATCTTTACTGAAAATTAGTATATCATCTAAGTATACTACCACAAAATGATTGATAAAAGGCTTAAGAACCTCATTCATTAACCTCATAAATGTACTAGGGGCATTGGAAAGCCCAAATGACATTACCATCCACTCAAAGAATCCTTCATTGGTTTTAAATGATATCTTCCATTGATCTCCATCTCTGATCCTAATTTGGTGATAACCAATTTTCAATTCTATCTTGGAATAGTAATTGGCCACTCCTAGACAATCCATAAAATCCTCTATTCTTGGCATTGGGAATCTATATCTTATTGTTATCCTATTAATAGATCTAGAATTTGTACACAACCTCCATGTTCCTTCTTTCTTAGGAGCTAGCATTGTCGGGACTGCACATGGACTTATACTCTTCCTAATGAACCCTTTCTCTAGCAATTCTTGGATCTGTCTTGCAACTTCTACATTTTTCTCAGGGGTCAATTTGTATGTTGCCTTATTAGGAAATATAGCACCTGGTATAAGATCAACACAATGACTGATTTCCCCTTGAGGAGGTAAAGTATTTGTGGTACTGTCTGCAACTGTTCCCTTATATTTATCTAGTAGATCTTGAACCTCCTTAGGGCCTACTTTCCTCTTTGCCTCTTGACTCTTAGGTTCCTTCTTAGGTACATCCTTAGGATTGACAACTATTGCAAAGAAAGGGGTATCTTCCTCCTTCAAGACCTTCATGAACTCCTTCTCATCTACTAGCATGACACTAGTCACAATATACTTATCCTTACTATCATCCAGGAGAGGGGTCATGGTGAAGTTCTCTTCATTTTTGGTGATGGTATAAACATTCTTCCTACCTTCATCCATTTCTACCACTCACACAACACTCTATCCTTGTATTCACCTATTGAAAACTCTATCCAAACTTGTTCACTAATCAAGGCTTGTTTACCTTTGTTCAACCAAGACACCTTATAGGGATGGGGATGAGGTAATATTTGCAAGTTAAGTTTAGTAACCATTTCAATAGAAGCTATGTTATTTGTGGACCCTGAATCCACAATTACTTTACATACCTTTCCTTGTACCTTGCAAAAGGTTCTAAAAAGAGATTTCCTCTGAGGGGATTCTTTGGTGGTTGGTATCTTCAAGAGGGTCCTCTTAATCATCAAGAGTTCTCCTTTCTCTAGGTTTGCAAACTTTGAGGTAGATGTGTGGTAGGAGGTCATACTTTGACTATCTTCTTCTTGTATTAGATGTGCTCTTGTATCACCTCCTTGGTGGCTATTTATTAGCTTCTCTGGACACCTAAATGACTGATTCCCAACTTGGTTGCATGAAAAACACATATTGGTGAAGACACTAGGTCCTCTTCCACAAAATTTTCCTCTACCATTCCCCCTTCTTCCTCTAAAGTTACCTTTGTTCCCTGATTCTCTTTCATGTTCCTGATGATTGGAATCTCCTTGGGGTTTAGGAGATGGTCCCCTACCATTGAATCTTCCCTTACCTCTAAAATTCACACCCCTTCCTCTATTATTGTGTTCCCCTCTCCTCTTTTGCTTCTCCTCAATTTGAAGTGCCATTTGATAACACTTGTGCACTAATTTAGGATTAAACAGACTTAGTTCATCTTGAATGTTGAATTGAAGGCCATTCATGTACCTTGCTAACTTTTGGTATCTTTGTCTTGAGTGACATCTGGTGAAACTCCTCAGTGTAGGTAATAACATCCAAATCCCTTTGGCTTAGGTTTTGTAATCTCTTGTGTAAGATGATCTCATAGTCCTCAGGCACAAATTGTATTTTGATCTCTACCACAATATTTTTCCATGAAGTTATAGACTTCTTTCCTTCTTCATCTCTTTCATTTTGCAGGAAGCTCCACCAACTAAGAGTTGGACTCTTCATTTTGGTTTTAGCTACCTTCACCCTTTGGTTATCAGGTACCTCCTCACATTCAAAATAATTTACCATTTCTTCTATCCAATCCATACATTCTTTTGGATTCATTTTCCCAGAGAATGTAGGTAGTTCTACTCTATTGTCTCTTCTTCCCACCCTATTAACAGTTTCAACAAATTATCTTTGGTCTATCAACATCTTTTGTCTCTCTACTTCCTCTTCTCCTTCTCCATCAGAGGTTGATGCAACTTCTTTGCCTTCTTGTTCTTTCTTCAACTTCTCTATCTCTTCCTCCATCTTTCTATTCTTGGCCACCTACTCTCTCACTATCTTGGCCAACTCCATGTTTGTCATGGGTCTAGTGGGAATCTCCTCACTATTCTCTATTGTGTCTTCCATTTCTTTATCTTTCCCAAGGTTCTTCTGATACCACCTGATGCAGAGTACACAACAAGAAATGTACTAATGGGCCTACTTCTTGGTTTATACACCCAAAGATTGATTTCTCACTCCTAGGTAGTCCAATGGCTTCCTGGATGGAAGGATTGATCTCCTAAGTGTGTTTCACACCCCACACTTCTTCCATAGGTTCTAGGGACCTTACTCAACTCCAACCAAGAGTGGGTTTTAGGGACACTTCCCCCAAATTTGACCAAAATATGGAAATCTGGCCTCCGGTCTACAAATCCTCAATCTAATCATTGGAATAGTTTATTTATATCTAATATATGGGCAATAAACCATAAATTGTGTTCTGGGACTTCCACAAGTCTAAGAACCCTTATGGGGTTAGAGGATCCTAATAGGTCTCTTCGGCCAGTTTATGGGCAACAACTTACAAAACTTCAAAAGGACTAGAAAAAAAATTATTGTTTTGGATACCCTTTTTGGACTTACAAAAGATCCCAAAGCTGCAAGAATTGAGCCTACTCCATCATACACTAACCCTTACTATGTTCACAGACCTTATAAGCAAAATTAAGCTTGGTTAACAAAGTAAGTATCAAGGAATGGGTGCATAGAACCAATGAAACACTTTGGTTAGGTTATGTAACCTCCAAATGAATAGAATCCACTATCAAACTAGTCACCTTACTTGTTTGGCTGACTGTCGACATAATGGTCTCATCGCTTAGGCCAAATACATAGAGATATTTAGCCTAGGACTTGGTGGTTGAGGCAACATACAAACTCCTCTAGTCCTGAGCCTTTGGGGTCTTACTATACACTCCCCTAACTTTCATTTTCCAAGTGGCCATGAGATTCCACTATAGAAAAGACAAGTTAGGGCTCCGTCTCTGCAATAACCCTAAAATTAAGGGTTTCTAGAGCAGTCTGAACAGAATGAAGACCAAATATCTACCTCGGTCACCAAGTGAAATAAAAACATAGGAAGATAAGAGGTGATTCAATTTACTAACATTCCATGCCCAGAGTTTTGGTCAGGCAATCCGTATTGGACTGTACTATCTGAGAAAGAGAGAAAATTGCTCAGGAAATTCAATGCTTCTCATTAAATTTTCCACCAAAAGTATCATCCAATCACTCTAACCCTCACATGGAAGGATTCACATGCTTACATATACCCTTTCCAATGAACCTAATCACCTTTTTTAATGGTTATGACCATTGGAACTAAAATGCAACTTCTCAGAGCAATATTGCAAAAAGTTGTTGATAAAATTTTGACAATTTCGCAACTTTTGGCAATTTGCATCCTCCAACATTCAAACATGTTTAGGATATATTATAAGGTCATTTATTTACTAAAACAAAATAAAAACACCTATGATATCCTATTCTAAGGTCGTATTGGTCTAATGAGACCCAAGGTTGTCTTAAGGTACCTTTGCGACTCTTGGCCTTACAAGTTGGATGAAAAAAACATTATTAAGTGGATCTGAAGGATCAACACCATGATTATTGTTAGGTCCCAGGGGAAACTAAGAGGGGGGGGGGGGGGGGTGAATCAGTTGTCTATTAATTTCAACCAAATATACTTTAACCAAACTTAGTGCATAATACCAGTAAACCAAACTTTAATGCTGGTAGACAGTTTAACAGTTAATTGCAATACCGGTAAAGTTTAATGCATGAAATAGAAAGACAAATAACATACACAACACTTAACACAATTATTTGTATGTGGAAACCCTATAAGAGGAAAAACCATGGTGGGAAAACTTACCCAATATCAGATGATACTACTACAGATAGTATGTGTGTACAAATGGGGTCTGCACATGCAGAAAGGCCAACTACCTAGAGCTCACTGCTCAATCACAAAATGGGAGTCACAGTGACTACAATTGGATGGTTAAATCCAATGATAATGTACTGCTCAAAATAGCATCTTCATATGCTATATTCATTACCAGTTAAGCTTTGATTTCCTTCCTCAAACCTTCCTTGAATCTTCAAATGATGTCTACATGTATATCTCTACTTATATTCGCATGTACCTTATTACAATCCTTTTCACAATCCTCTACATAATCTCTCAAATGAGATCTTACATATATATAAAAACCTAAGACCAATTGTGTAGGTCGACTAACTAAGATATTACAATAAAATCAATTACAAATGAACCAATATGTGATGCATGATGTCAGCTCAATACATTTACAACAATAACAAATAATTTCCATAACATGCCATGTTGATCTAGAATAGATAACGCTTGCCGGTCCATAAGCTAGACCTATTTGCCGATAACAACAAATATGCAAACTCGATTGTACCAATAATCAAATCACCAAAACCAAGTGTCCAAACAATTTCTTCAACATAACCAAGTAATCTCCAGATGATAACAGATCATCCTCAGTGTCAGTGAACAATATAACCTGTCGGTGAACCAGATACTAGTGACTATGCATAAGTCACTGAACATGCCGGTGAACATAACCAAAGATCTCCAAGTGTTCTCAAGTGTTCTCAAGTGTTGACATCAATGAAAAAACGAATGCAACACATCCATAATACCAAAAATCTCCCCCTTTGGCATTGATGGCAACACAAGATGGAAAAACCATCTAAGTGCCAAAGCAAAAATGCCAAAAACCAAAAATCAACAATCTCCCAAAGAGATCATTAAAATAAAGAGAGTAACAATCTCTCCCCAAATGAATAATCTCTCCCCAAAATATAAAGTGTTTTTCCATAGATATCTCTCCCCTTTGACATCAAATGCTAAAGCAATACATAACCAAATACAATCAGTTCATAGAACTTATTCAAAATACTAATTGTTATAACCACATTTATTCAGTCTACTCCCATTGAGGAATAGCTCTCCTTCATCAAAGCTAGAAAAAGGTTTCTCTATTAATTCTACCAGTCTGATGCCATGTTCCAACTGTCTAAGTTTCTACTGGTGAGGGTAGAACTCCAAGCTTCTCTCTTAAATATTCAAAAGTTTCCTTAGGCAAAGGCTTAGTAAAGATATTTGCAATCTGCTCTTTAGTATTCACATAAACCAATTTCACTTCTTTTGCTTCAACATTCTCTTTCAGAAAATTGAATTTTATAGAAACATGTTTGGTTTTAGAGTGAAATACTAGATTCTTTGATATATCGATTGCTGCCATATTATCACAGTAAATGATTATAGGTTCTTTGCATTTTACCTTTATGTCCTTCAACATTTGCTTAATCCATAATGCATGTATACAATTAGTTGTTACTGCAACATATTCTGATTCTATTGTTGATAGTGATGTAAAAATTTGTTTTTTTCTCAACCATGAAATTTGTCTGCTGCCAAGAAAAAATGCTCCACCGGTGGTACTTTTCCTGTCATCTACATCTCCTACCCAATTTGCATCTATGTATGCACATAAATCAAAATTTTCATCTTTAGGATACCATAAGCCAAGATTTTTTGTGCCTTGTAGGTACCAGAAAATCCTTTTTACTATTGATTCATGATTTTCCTTAGGATTACTCTGAAATCTTGAAATAATACATACCTCCTATAATAGACTTGTATTAATAGGCATGGATTAACAGGTGTTGATTCATCCTTCAAAGATAGTTTATCAGTTGTAGTCATAGGTGTACTTATCGGTTTAGAGTTTTCCATGCCAAATTTCTTAAGTAATTCCTTTAAGTACTTTGACTGATTTATGAATATACCTTTATCAGTCTGTGAAATCTGCAATACTAAAAATAATTTTATCTCTCCAATCATAGACATTTCAAATTCTTCCTACATCTTATTAGAAAAGTCTTTACACAATCCATCTTCTCCTCCAAAAATTATATCATCAACAAAAGCTTCAATAACCAAGATGTCATCATTAGTCACTTTGTAGTATAGATTGTTGTCAGCATTACCTTTAGTGTAACCAAGCTTGAAAATATATTTTCCAATCTAGCATACCAAGCTCTAGGAGCTTGCTTCAATCCATATAAAGCTTTCCTTAACCTGCAAACCATATCTTTGTCATTTGTCAAAGAAAATCCATCAGGTTGTTCAATGTAAACTTCCTCTTCTAGATCACCATTCAAAAATGCACATGTAACATCCATTTGATATACTTTATAGTTCTTGTATGCTGCAAAAGCTAAGAATAATTTGACTGCCTCAATTCTAGCTACCTCTGCAAAGGTTTCATTGTAATCAATTCCTTCTTTATGTGAATATCCCTTACACACTAATCTTGCTTTGTTTCTGATTACCTTACCATCTTCATTAAGTTTATTTCTGAATATCCATTTAGTTCCAATTAAATTTTTGTTTTTAGGCTGGGAACCAATGTCCATGTGTTATTCTTTTCAATTTGTTCTAATTCATCTTCCATAGATTTAATCCAATGTTTATCTTCAATGCCTCATTAATAGTTGTTGGTTCAAATTGAGAAATTAGACATACCTCTTCATTTGCCAGTCTTCCTCTAGTCATAACTCCTTGATACTTATTCCCAATTATTTGACTTTTAGAGTGATTCAATCTTACATACCTGGGTGTGTTCACTTGTTGATGTTCTTCAGTCACTATGGAATTCTCAGATGATGTTGGTGTGATTGGATCAACATTTTGTACCGGTGTGCTTATAGTAGGTTCATTTGTGATTATCTCAACTACTGGTTTAGAGTCTATAGAACTTCTAAACTGTTCATCAATCTTCACATTTTCACTTTCAATGATTTTCTGCAATCTCTTATTAAAACATCTATATGCCTTGCTCTTAGATGAATAACTAAGAAATATTCCTTCATCATTTCTAGGATCAAATTTTCCAATATAATCATCTCTCCTAATATAACATTTGCTTCCAAATATTCTGAAGTATTTAAGAGTAGGAGTATTACCAAACCATAGTTCATGAGGGGTCTTACTGGTTTCACCTTTGATGTGAACTCTGTTGAATGTATGAACAACTATATTGACTACTTCTCTCCAGTACATATGAGGTAGATTTTCTTCTAATATCATGCTTCTAGCTGCATCTAGAATAGTTCTATTCTTCCTTTCCACAACTCCATTTTGCTGAGGTGTCTAGGGTGCTAATAATTGTCTTCTGATTCCATTTACTTCACAAAATGTATTAAACTCCTTAGATGTAAATTCACCTCCTTGATCTGATCTTAAACATTTTATTTTCTTACCAGTTTCATTCTCTACCATTGTCTTGAATAATTTCAATTTCCCAAAAGCTTTTGATTTCTCCCTGAGAAAAGTAACCCAACACATTCTAGAATAATCATCAATGATTAGCATAAAGTATTTATCTCCCTGTAGACTTCTTGTTCTTGCCAGACCACACAATTCAGTATGAATTAAATCAAGAACATTATTGGATTTCTTAGAAATACTCTTAAACATTGTTCTGACTTTCTTTCCCATTTCACATTCCTTACATACCAGATTATGAGGTTTTACAATCTTAGGTAAATCCCTTACTACCTTAGATGAACTAATCTTTATAATGCAATCAAAATTCACATGACAGAGTCTTTTATGCCATAACCAACTTTCATCAATATGTGCAATCAAGCATGTCATTTCATTGTTATTCAAATGAAAGATATTAACTCTAGTCTGATTACCGGTTGCAATCTCCAAACCAATTCTATTCAAGGTTTTGCATTTACCATTCTTGAACTATAACTGAAATCCCTTTTCAACTAATTGATCAACACTCAAAAGATTATGTTTCAAACCTTCAACATAGTAAACGTTGTCCGTATTGTGCTTACCATCAAAAGATATAGTTCCTTTTCCTCTAATCAAACAAGCTTTGTCATCCCCAAATCTTACTAGACCTCCATTGTATTCCTGAAAAGATAAGAATTTACTTTTATCACTAGTCATGTGATGTGAACATCAGGAATCAATGATCCATTCATCCTTTTCTTTAGTTTTATCTACCAGGGCTTGCTCTACTGGTTGAACAATAGGTTTCGGTTGATCTTCTGTTGTTGCAACAAAAGCCCATCCATTCTCTATCGGTTCCTCATCAAAATCAATAGTAACTCCTTCATCAGTATAATAACATGATTTGTCTCTATTCTTCTTAAATTTGTACCTTTGATATTCAGGGTTAGGCTTACATGTTCTTTTAGCTTCTTCTTTCAATCTTGCATGTCTATCAAGACACCTAGATGCCATATGACCAATTTTATTGCAGTTAAAACATTTAAATGGTGCTTTACCTTCATACTTACTTCCAACTAAACCTTTAGGCATTTTCCTTGCAAATAGTGCTTCAAGCTCTTCAAGTTCTTCATTCTCTCTTTTGATTTCTTCAAGTTCTCTAGCATAGAGTGCTTTCCAATCAGATTTTTCAGATGATGATGATGATGTTGTAGATGATGAAGCTTTGAAATCCAATCTGTCTTAATTGTAGTAATAGGACCAAATTCCTCAACTTCAAAACCTGAAAGTTTTCCAACCAAAGTATCTCTAGATATTGATGCATTAGGCATTGTTCTCAATCCATTAATAGTAGTTACTTTCATTTTGTATGCCAGTGGCAAATCTCTTAAAACTTTAGAAACAATTTCATCTTCACTTAAGGATCCTTCACAATATTGTATACCCAAAACAATTTCATTAACTCTTTCCGTAAAAGCAAAAATCCTTTCATCTTCTTTCATTTTCAGATTTTCATACCTAACCCGAAAGCATTCCAGTTTTGCAATTTTGACAGCGGTATCACCTTCATTCAATGTCTCCAATTTATCCCAAATAGCTTTAGCAGTAGATCAGTTTGATAATCCCATGATTTGCTGATCTGACAATGCACTCAAAAGTGCTTCTCTTGCTTTGTAATCATTTTCTTCATCTTTAGCTAAGGTTGGTGGATTAGGTTGACCTTGAGTAGGAACAAGATAGCCATTCTTTGTAACATCCCATATGTCCTTTCTAATGCAATTCAAATGTGTCTCCATTTTGGTCTTCCATATACCATAGTTGGTTCCATCAAGCTTCAAACTATCCTTCCTGAAATAGTTAGTAGACATAGGATCTCCTCAAGTTGCTAAACTTCTACAAAAAGAGGACTTAGCTTTGATACCGATTGTTAGGTCTTGGAGGCAACTAAGAGGGGGGGTGAATCAATTGTCTAGTAATTTAAACCAAATATACATGAACCAATATTTAATGCTGATAGATAGTTTAAGAGTTAATTGCAATACCGGTAAAGTTTAATGCATGAAATAGAAAGAAAAATAACATACACAACACATAACACAGTTATTTGTACATGGAAACCTTGTAAGGGGAAAAAAACGATGGGAAACCTTACCCACAATTAGATGATACTACTGTAGATAGTATGTGTGTACAAATGGGGTCTGCACATGCAGAAAGGCCAACTTCCTAGAACTCACTACTCAATAACAAAATGGGAGTCACACTGGCTACAATTGGATGGTTAAATAAATGATAATGTACTACTCAAAATAGCATCTTCATATGCTAGATCCAGTACCAGTTAAGCTTTGATTTCCTTCCTCAAACCTTCCTTGAATCTTCAAATGGTGTCTACGTGTATAGCTCTACTTATATTCACATCTACCTTATTACAATCCTTGTCACACTCCTCTACATAATCTCTCAAATGAGATCTTACATATATACCAAAACCTAAGACCAATTGTGTAGATCAACTCACTAAGATATTACAATAAAATCAATTACAAATGAATCAATATGCGATGTGTAATGTTGGCTCAATGCATTTACAATAATAAAAAATTATCTCCATAATGTGTCGTGCTAATCTGGAATAGATAACACTTGTCGATACATAACCTAGACCTATTTGTTGGTAACAACAAATATGCAAACTCGATTGTACCAATAATAAAACCACAAAAATGAAGTGTCCAGAAAATGTCTTCGACATAACCAGGTAATCTCCATATGATAACAGATCATCCTTAGTGTCGGTGAACCAGATATCAATGACTGTGCATAAGTCATTGAACATGTCGGTGAACATAACCAAAGATCTCCAAGTGTTCTCAAGTTTTCTCAAGTGTTGACATCAATGAAAAAGCCAATGCAACACATCCATAATACCAACATTTACACCCTATTTACTTCTTACTACAAACTAGTGATCTTCAAGGGGCTGAGATATGTCTTGGGTTCTCTGCACCAAAAAGGGTGCAGGTAAAGCATCCAAAACAACTAGTATTGACATCAATGACAAAACATCAACACATAATCAATTCCTCCAAATGGCCAACAATCTCCCCCTTTGCCATTGTGTACACTAGATGTGAAAAACATCCAAGTGCCAAGGAATGCAAAACAAGTCTCCCCTAATGAAAGACAACCCAATCTCTCACATAAAGATATAGCAATGAAGTTCTAAAACAAAGACCAAACTCCTTGTGTGAATGATATCTTTGTAAAGCTCTATATTTTACATATATCTCTCCCCCTAATGTATACAACTCCTTAAGTTTTTCACATCAATATCTCTCCCCCTTTGACATCAATGCTAGAAATCTGAAAAAAAATATCAAAGCAAAAACAAAAACCACTAAATCACAAAGCTACCTACTCCCCTTGAGCAGTAGCATCCCCACATCAATGTTTGAATGAATGATATATCTGATAATGCATACTGAACTGATTCCAAATCGCATCAATCAGTTCTTTGCCAGAGGGGCAAAAACCCCCAGTCTGCCTCTTAGGTACTCAAATGATTCTATAGGGAAAGGTTTAGTGAAAATATCTACAATTTGTTCTTTAGTGTTCACATAAATCAATCTGACTTCATTTCCTTCCACCTTCTCCTTCAAAAAGTTATACGTGATAGATATATGCTTTGTGTTAGAGTGAAATACCAGATTCTTTGATATGCCCATAGCAGTAGAGTTATCAAAATGAATAATTACCAGTCTAGTGCAATGCAGTTTTATATCTTTCAATACTTGCTTCATCCATATAACCTGTGTACAGTTAGTAGTAGTAGTAACACACTCAGCTTCAATAGTAGACAAAGAAGTACATGATTATTTTTTGCTGATCCATGAAACCAACTTCTTTCTAAGAAATAAATCTCCACCGGAAGTACTTTTTTGGTCATCAACATCACCTGCCCAATCTACATCGGTATATGCACATAAAGTAAAGTCATCATCCTTAGGGTACCACAAACCATATTCATATGTCCCTTGCAAGTATCTACAAATTATTTTCACTGCACTCATATGATTTTCTCTAGGATCACTCTGAAATCTAGAAGCAATACAAACAACATTCATATGTCAGGCCTAGTCCAAGTCAAATAAAATAGACCTCTAATCATAGATTTGTATCTCATAGGATTTATCAGTGCAGAAACATCTTTCCTTGTCAATTTCTCACTTGTAACCATAGGAATACTTACTATTTTAGAGTCTCTGATACCTAATTTCTTCAACAATTCCCTAACATACTTAATTTGACAGATCAAAATACCTTTATCAGTCCGAGTAATCTTAAAACCTAAGAAAAATTTCATTTCCCCAATCATAGATATTTCAAATTCTTTCTCCATATCCTTTGAAAATTTGACGCATAACTTATCTTCACCTCCAAAAATAATGTCATCAATAAATACTTCAATAATCAGTATATCATCACTAGTGACCTTATAATATAAATTATTGTCAGCATTACCCTTAGTAAAACCAAGCTTTAAAAGATATTTATCTAATCTTGCATACTAAGCTCTAGGTGCTTGTTTGAATCCATATAAAGCTTTCCTTAACCCGCAAACCATGTTTTTATCATCTAAAAGTGAAAAACCATCAGGTTGCTCAATATAAACTTCCTCATCAAGATCCCCATTCAAGAATGCACACTTAACATCCATCTGATAAGCCTTGTAGTTCTTATGGGTAGCATAGGCAATAAATAATCTTACAGCTTCAATCCTAGCTACACGTGTAAAAGTTTCTCCATAATCAATTCCTTCCTTCTGAAAATATCCTTTGCAAACCAATCTAGCTTTTTTCCTTACAACTTAACCATCTTCTTTCAATTTATTCCTATAAACCCATTTAGTTCTAATAACATTCTTATTTTTAGGTCGGGGAACTAAAGTCCATGTATTATTCCTCTCAATCTGATCTAATTCTTCTTCCATAGCTTTAATCCAACATTCCTTTTTACATGCTTCAATTATTGATACCAGTTCAACTTGAGAAATTAAACATACCTCATTACTTGCTAGTCTTCATCTTGTCATCACTCCATAGTTCTTATCCCCAATGATCTGATCTTCCAAATGATTCAATATCACATACCTAGGAGTCTTCTAACTCTCTGTTCCTCTTCCTAGTTCTTCAGTTACTGTACAATTTTCTGATACTGCCGGAGTAATTGGTTCAACATTTTGTTCTGGTAAAGGTGCTACCAGTTCAAATATAATCATTTCCACTTCTAGTTCTTGATCATAAACTCTGATTTGACTTCTATTCAGCTCACCCACTTTGCCATTAGCACTCTCCACAATTCTCTGCAATCTCTTGTTATAACATCTATATGCTTTGATTTCATTAGAATAACCAAAAATTATGCCTTCATCACATCTAGGATCAAATTTTCCAAAGATATTTGTTGGCAATTGACACTCAATTGCTTGGTTTCACTATGTTGTCATTGATGGCAACATGGTAAGCTTTTTCGACTTCATATTTTGGATTTGTTGTGCACCCGTAGCCACTTCACCAGTAGACACTTCACCAACACCGACACTGGGAGGATGAAAGGATTTCTTTGGTTACTAACAATGCAGGCCGACATGGTTATTAGCATTGGAGGCCGACATCTTTTGGATCTGACATCGGAAATTGTTTTTGATATTCATGTATTAAAGTTATCTAGCTGACATGTATATTGATATTATAAATATCTTTGTAAGGTGACATAAGGCATGATGAATTGTATAGGGTATATAGGTTAGTTGGATTAGATCATTTTGAGATAGATATAGATATGTAGAATATGGAATATGTGGATGTGATATAATGCAAAATATATCTGAGAGATCATGTATGTAAGGATATTATTGTAAAGGTTTATTCAGGTAAAGGGTTTAGGGTTTCAGACCAGAACTGATAGAGCTTAACTAAAACTGTATTCTGGCATAGAAAGATGCTATCTTAGTAGTTCACTCATTTCTCTGGATTGTAGTTTGGATTTATATGTAGTCAGTGAGGCTCCTTTTGTGATTAAGCAATGTGCTCTAGGCTGTAAGCCTTCTTGCAAGTGTAGGCCCCTTATATTTTGTAATATCTCTTCATATGGCCAGTGAATTGATATTGTGGGTCATAAATCCCACCGTGGTTTTTCCTCTTTGAGGTTTTTCATGTATTAATTTGTGTGTTATGGCATTCATTTATGTGATTGGCTTATTGATTTCTTTACTTCTTTCAATTCTGTATGTACCAGTATACCGGTTGGTGTATGCATGTTTTAATAAGGTTAAAATGAACCATACCGATAAACACTGATTCATCCCCCCCAGCTCTATTTGTTCTTGGATTCCAACAATTGGTATCAGATCTTTGTGCCTCAGAGGAATTTTAACAGCTTGAGGAAGATCCTGAATCTGGAATCCATGGATATGGGTTTTGAAAAGCAACTTGAGATGGCACTTGAAGATTATGATGTTGAAAGGATGAAAAACTTAAAGCTGCAAGATGAATTGAATTCTGCTAAGGAATTTATTCTTGCTCTATAGGAGAGGCTATCATCTGTTCAAGCTAGGAGGAAGCAACTTTTACAAAATTAGAATGATGAAGAGAAAGATGCACTTAAGGAATAGTGTCAAAAGCTAAGTCAGGAGAACATGGTCATGAAAAATGAAATGCAAGCTATAACCAAGAGAATGTCTAAAGAGATTGAGGACTGGAAGAAAAAGGAAGAAAATCTTGTTGTATGTTTGAAGAACAAATTTGAAGAATGTTGTAGGTTCATTCATGAGAATGATATGTTGAGAACTAATTTAGTACAATCCCAGAGTAATGAACAAGAGCTTGAGAGACAAATGATAATTTTGAGAGATGATCTAACAATTGCAAGTGAGTATAAAGATAAATTCAAGATTAGTTTATCATGGATAGATGAATTATTGAAGAGACAAAGGCAAAATGGAGATTCCAGTGGAATTGGATTTGAGCAAGGACAGAGTTCTGGTACTGCTAATGAAGATCAAAACCATAAGACACTGGTAAGACATTTTAATCCTTATAAATTTAATGGTAGATGTTTTGGTTGCAATAAATTTGGTCACATGGCTAGGCAATGTAGAAACAGAGCAAATCAGAACCCTGATTCTTCTCCCAGTCAATGTTCTAAATGTAATAAGTATGGTCATAAGACAAAAGATTGCAGAATGAATGTTAAATGTTATGCATGTGGAAAATTTTGACATATGGATAATGAGTGTAGGTCAAACAATTATACCAGTTTTAGAAAAGAAATTCAAAGGAACAATGTTACATGTTATGCATGTAATGAGGTTGGACACATTGCTAAATTCTATAGAAGCATAAATCCACTGATTGGTAATAGAGGATCAAATGAGAAAGGAAAAGATAAGGTTAATGAAATCTGAAAAGATCATAATGTTACTACTTATCAGATTGCCATTAGTTTTATGCCAAAGTTATACTATATACTCTAGTTGGTTATCTATTACCGAAATATTCAGTCGATATGCACAGTCTAGTCAGTTACAGAAGAAAGCAGTCACAGAACGTAGTATACACCGAGTTGTCTACCGAGTATCTTTACGTGTCTACCGAGCAGCAAAAATGACACACCAAGTTGATTTACACCGAGTGAAACATGTTACGAGATTCATTGAACCTGGAAATGCATATGAAAACATGTTGCAAGATCAAGGCACATCTATCCGTTATCACATTGGAAATTGCACTTAAAGATTGTGTATGATTTTGAGGTTATCTAACCAATGAAATATTTTTCATGGTTATTCATTCAATAAATCATGTTTGTAAGATCGAAGCAATGAATTGGATCACTGTCATAAGAGATCTATTTATACAACATGAGTTAAAGAGTTAAAAGGTGTGTGCATGAGTGTAAGAAGATTATTACAAAGACACAGAGGTCACCGAGAAGGTTTTCAAAGAATAGTCAAAGAATAGAGTAAACAGAAGGGTTTACCGAGTTACTATATGGGTTACCGAGGTATGCTATAAGCAAGGCAATCTATTCTAAGCACATAGAATATTCTATAACATTCTAGATGTAAAGTTGTAGATATTTGTAATGATTTTATTGTAATATTGTGAAGTTGTAAGAGAAACCTTTAACAGGGTAAAAAACTCTAATGAAGTCTATAAATTGTAAAGCCTCTAACTAGGTGCAGCATTTAGATGAAGTGTTGTAAAATCCTTTAGCAAGGTAGATCTAACAAATCTTGTTACTCCTAATAGGGTATGCTATCAAAAATAGCTAAACATGTAGCTCTAACCGAGCACTCTTTATTATTGCAGTAGTGAAGTTGTGGGTGCCATCCCCACTGTAGTTTTTCTCTCTAACCAAGAGTTTCCATGTAATCAAAATATATGTGTTATGGAGTGAATCATGTATGATTGTTATCTATTTGTTTTAGTTTTATATTATGTTACTACACTATTTGGTTTATGCATAACAGTAAAGACATTGTTGAAGAAATGTTTTAAAGTACTAATTCACCCCTCCCCTCTCAGTACATTAGCTTTCCATATTGGGCCTAACAATTGGTATTAGAGCTTGAATCTTGGAAAAGGGTTTAACTACCTAAAGAGAAAGATCCTATCAATGGAAGGCTATAAAAAATCTCGGAGGATTGTGTATCTGCAAGAAAAGATGGATCATGCTAATCAAGTGATTGCAGACATGCAAAGGAAAATGGAAAAATCTCCGAAAGTGAGAAGAAGATTATCTGATGATTTGCAGTACTCTCAAGAGTTAGTGGAACAAATTGAAACATCATTTGAGAATAGTATATCTGAAGCGACTGAAGAAATGATTGGAGTATTGAAAGAAAAGAACAAAGCACTGGCTGATCAACTAAAAGCAATGAAAAGAGAACATGAACATTTCAGCACACAGATGACTAAAAATCTTGGTGCATTGAGAACAGTTGAGGATAAAGTAAGAGATCTAGAAAGAGAGAAACAATAACTTGAAGTCTTAGTATCTGATAAGAATGATGAAATTACATGGTTAACTGGAATTCAATAAAGCCTATCAGATCAACTAGGTTATGCACATCATGAAGCAATTTTGAAGAATGATGAGAATCAAGCATTGAAACTTGAAGTATCAAGGTTGACCAATGAACTTGAAATAGAGAAGAAATCCAAAGAAACACTGAAGAAGAGTTATGAAGCATCAAAGATGTTGGATGAGCAACTGAACACAAGATGACCCAACAAAGATGTAGGACTCGGTTACAAAGGAAAAGACTCTACCAAGAAAGGAATTCATACTACCGAGAGAGGAGAATCATCAAAGCAAGCTGGAAACAAGAATAACATCAAAAGAAAGAAGCCTATTTGCAACTATTGTGGAAATCAAGGTCACACTGCTAACATATGCCAAATCAAAAAAGGTAAGAAACCGAATGCCACTAAGTCCAATGGTTATTGTTACAATTGCAATAAATATGGTCACACATCTAATCAATGTAGGACAAAGTCTGTTAACAATTATCAGAAGGCAAAATTCAAAGGGTTTTGTAAAAACTGAAATAGATATGGACATAGTACCGAGAAGTGCTGGTTTAAGCAAAAGAACTATATGTGGTATGCACACCGAGCAAATGCTAGAGGTTACTGAACTCACACAAATCCTTACCAATAGTATTCTGCAGTACCATGGGATTACAATACAAGGATATGGTTTGAATGTTGTGGAAGATATGGACATATAAGTGCCAACTGTTTTATAAGGTTTAGGATGTACAACCGAAGATCATGGAGAAATCCTGGTATGGCATGTTTTCATTGTCACAAAGCTGGACACTTAGCTGGAGATTGCAGAGATCAACCTAGAAAAGACACTGAAGAAATAAAGAAAAATTAAAGATGATTTGGAAAAAGAAGGAAATTGTGTCAAATGAAGAAAGCACCTTACCTACCAAGTTAGGTGCACCTATTCCAAATTAATCTGTAAAAGTATGAAGGGAATACATTCTCTGAAGGTTAAAATCTTAGTAGTTCCTATTCTATTATGTACTTAATTCAAAATCTACATAGTTAAGATGTAATAGTAAGTTTGAAATTCTATCAAAGTCTTTTGAAGCATGTTACAGGAAACCTGTCAAGTCGGTGAATACAGGAAGCTTGTCAAGTCGGTAAATGAAGGAAGTTTGGTTACTCGGTTAAAATGAAAAAAGGAGAGTAAATCGGTTAAAGAGGAACCAAGTGCATTTAATGTTTTTGACCTAACCCACACGAAGCCTGATAAGGTATTTTGTGTACTTAAAAGCATTTTTGCTGTCATTTACACTTACCAAGTTTTCGAGAAAGTAGAGAAAGAAATTCAAAGGCGATCAAACCTCCTACAAAGCAAATTCAAGGTATTTACATCAAATCTCAACACATTGTTAAGCTGGTTTACTGATCTTATCTAGTTGCCATTATCTGCTAAGTATAAAGCATCTATCGTTTGAAATCCTGAAACCCTAAGGACTATTTGTTAGTTTTTTATCTGAAATCTTCAATGGTGCCCAAGATCCAAGATCCCATAGTTGTCAAGAATGTAGAGAAGCCCTCACTGAAATACTCTTTGACTCCCAAAGTCGCTTCTGAACCAGATGACAAAACCTCCTTTTCACTCATCCTGGATAGAGTGTGACTAGTCAAAGATGTGAGATTCTTCACCAAATGTCATGTTGAAGAACTCAGTCATGTTGAAATTAGAGACACCTATGATGAGCTATGTACCGATGGTATATTGAACAGCAAGTATGAGCACATCACGATCAAGGGATTAACTGAAGCCCTAACCTATCCTCGTGTGTTCAAACCCCAGTGGGTCAAGTTTGTTCTGAGCAGAGTTCATGATGATTTCATGTGGCTAGACAAGAAACCATTTAAGATTACCAAGGAAATCATTCATCTGATTACTGGTTACCCTATCTATAATCATGCCCGAGCCCAGAAGATGATATCATAGAAAGAAATGATCAATTTAACCAAAGTGGAATCTGATTGCAGAGGATTGAAACTAAATAATGTCACAAATGAAGAACTAAAATTTGCCATTAGAGTAATGGGCTACTGTTTCTTCCAATCAGCAAGGGAAAATAGTGTTCTCCATGTAGCAGTAGACTTGGCTTACAAAATTGTGAAAAAGGGAATGAAAATTGACCTATGCGAGGTATTGCTGAAGAACCTATTTGAAAATCTGAACACCATCAGGAAGCCGAAAAAGAACAACTCAGCTAATACTCTAAAGTTTGGATCACTACTGGTATGCATGTTTTTCTACTTTGAAAAATTCTTTCCATCAATCGGTAAAGTTGTTTGGGAGCTACACTAATCTATCACCCATTAGATTAATGACTTCATTAAGAAGTTAGGTGATAATTTCAATGATATCATCAATTATTACTTCAGTAAATTTTAAGAGAAAATGCATAACAGATATAGGATTCCACCCCAGCTAGTAGAAAAATACAAAAATGATATATGTTTTGAAGTTGACACCGATTACTGTTATGTGAATGTTGTGGAACCGAGGACTCAATCTTTGTCACCAATGGGTTACGAGATTGATTTTGACATCACAAAACAACAAATTGATGCATTTATTACATTGCCTAGACATGCTACTAAGCTGAGGTATGGTACCTATGAGGAAGTAAAGGAAAAGGTAAAGATGAATATTGTAGTACCCAAAGCTACAAGAAAGGCAACAAAAATGATAAAAGCATTGTCTGAGAAATTCAGAGAAGACTCTTCCTCTACACCTGTCAAAGGCACCATTGCCATTACCAAAGAGGAATCTAAAGCCCAAGAGGTAGCTATAACACTGAGCATTGAATTTCCTAAGGGTAAAGTGTTAAAGAGAAAGAAACAGGACACATCAAAAGTCTCACCGACTCCACCTCTAGTAAAATGACCTAACACTAGAGCATCTATAGCTTCACTGAGTAAGAAAACAAAGAGTGTTACTATTCCCAAGGTAACAAAGACATACAAGAAATCTACTCGGAGACTCATTTTGGCAAAAGAGTCTAGTGATACCGAATCAGAAGATGCAATCAAGTTTCAGATTGTCAAGAGCAAGAAGGTAAATATACATAGTGTTGAAAACTTTTGTGCTAATCTGAAAGAATATGGTGGATTTGGAGGATTTAGATATGTCAAGTATAAAACTAGGAACAATGATGAAAAGAGACAAATTCAAGAAGCTATCATCTGTACACTTCTAGAGTTCCGGTTAGCTCCATTGAAACTAGCTAAGTCACTTCCAAATGAAGTGTATCTGCACATTGATAATAGGTGGAAGTATGCAATGGACTCAGAGAAAAAAATCAGAGAAAGAAGTCTAGTCCATCTTTTTCCTGATATGTCAGTAGCTGAAATAAAGGAACATCTGACAACCTACAATTCAAAGTTTCTTATCTAACAGAGAGCCTTAAAACTGATGAATGGGCTATATATTGAAGTAGAAAATGAGACAAAAGAAAAGTGGCAGGAAATATTTAAAATCAAGGATGTCGGTGAGCAAGCTACATTTGAAATCATTGATGTCACCGAGCAAGGTCCTGATGCTACCGAACAAGACCCTGCTGACACTATTCAAATAGATGAAGATGTCATGGATATAGAGGCACCAGAACAAGAAATGATAGAAGGCACTGCATATGCAAAACTTGTATCTAGTGAATCCGTTTTGGAACAAGTTCAGCCTTATCCACTAGTCAAGCAACTTGTCTCAATTGAAACTCCTTAGGATACAGATCAAGGCACTGAAGGTCTCTAGTCTACAACAGGAGAAGGTACTACTCAAGAACAGACATCTCAAGCACCTTCTGGCACTAAAAATGTTGCAACTGAGACACCAAGTACCAAGACACCGAAGGAATCTACAGAGGCTAAAGGAACCGATCAAAGTGTTGCCTCTACCGAGCAACCTACCGAGGGTAATAAAGCCTCACAAGCTATTGTCTTAGTTCCATTGGTGAAAAGTAAAGAAAAGAAAGTGGAGAAGCATAGTTTTAAAGTTGATTTGTCAAAACCCATAGAGTTGCCCAATGTAGACATAGCAAAATTAAAGGGGCAAGCACTCATTGATTTCGGTGAACTGTGCAAAGCAAAGGCCGAACAAGAGAAGCAAATGGCCATTCAAAAGAAAAATAAAGTACTTCAGAAGGTAAAAGCACTCCTAATCGATATGCTACCTGAAGCTACAATATCAATAGATGCAACCATCCACATTCAATTGGATGAACTCCTAACAAAGATAGAGACATCTGGAGTAGATGCATTGGAGTATTTGAGCAAGCTAAAAGACAAAGAGCTCACTACCAAAATGATAGAAGAGGTACAAAAAGCTATAGCTATTGGTAAAGTTAAACTTGTCAAATTTATTGCTGAGTTGACTCCTCAACTCAAGCACATTCATTATTTATTTTAGAAACTCTGCACATTTTCTTTATTCATTAAAGACATTAAGAATAAAATAGAGGCAATTGAGAAAGAGATCACCAATCTGTAATGCCCTGCCAGGAAACCCCGAAGGGTTTAAGTTAAGAACACTCAAATGGAGTGTAAATATTTTTTTTTTATAATATAATAATTAAGAGTGTTAATAATAAGTCACAACATTAAGATAATTTGGAGTTATCTAAAGCTTAGATAACACAGCGGAAGACTAAACGAACCTAAGGAGTTTCCCAACACGATTACGTAACCTCACACCTAACTCAACTCGCGACAATTGATCCAATTAAGCTAGATATCTTAATTACGAGTTAATGCTTAAGACATGGATATGTTATGTTTGATGAATAGACATTTTAGAGTTTAGGAAGCATTCATCTATTTTTATTTGAGAGGAGGCTAACATGAGGATATTTACTCAATGCAATTTAAAACATAACTAGCTTAAGAATTCACCCATTAAGGTTTAAGTAGGGTTAACTTGACGAGTTCATCTACTTTAGATACAATGCAACTAATATAACGAAGTTCATTAGTAATCAACCACAAATGAGATCATCCTTTATAGTTAAAAGTAAGGCTAATGAGATGAAATTCATTCATTAAGAATTAAGTTGTAAATAATAAAATGAGGTTCCTTCGTTTGGTCTTAAACATAACCAACTAATTAGTCGTAGTTCATTTATAGAGGATAAAATGTAAATGGCCAAAGAGTTCTTTCATTGAAGTTAAAATAATACTAAGAGATGGAGCTCAATTCATTAAGGTGAAAATGTACTATAGCCACATGAGTTTATCCCTTTAATTAAAATATAGTTAGCAAGATGATATTCATTCGTTTAGGAATAAAATTATAAGTACATAGTGACGATCGTCCATTAGGATTAAAATATAACTAACTTAATGAGTTCACTCTTTTTTGTTTAAAATAAAGTAATATAGAGAAATACATTTGCTATGGTTAAGATATAAAGAACTAAATGAGTTCTCCCATTTTAGTTCAATTATAGCTATCATGAACAAGTTCATTTATTAAGGTTATAATATGGATAGCCAGTTTGAGTTCATCCGATTATAAAACTAATCTGGTGAGGATTATTTGTGTTAGAATAAAACGAAACCAATTAAATAAATTCTTCCAATTTAGGGAATTATAGCTAACATGACGATGTTTGTTTATTAAGATAATACGTTAAGTAACCAAATGGGGTTCATCCATTAGATTTCCAATTTAGATATTATGACAGTTAATCCAATATTTGTTATCCATTCATTACGATCAAAATTACAAGCTTTATGACAAGTTAAACCAATAATTGTACCTAGTGAGTTTATTTCCATGCTTACTTCTTTTTATTAATATTAACAAGATACTTTTCCATAATCATATTTACAATCTTTTATGACCCTAATTACTACATTTAACAAGATGACTAAAATCATGCACTTGAGATTTAGCTTCATTAAAATTCCCATTATACACTTACATAATGCAACCATACATGATAACTTAAACTAAGAAATAAGAGTGACAAAAGCATCGCATAACACAGATATGATCTCGGAGTTCCCCCCTAGAGGGCCACATCTCTGGGTCTGCTCAACTGCAAGACCCCTCTGGTATTTAATATAGTTAGGATTACATAAGTTTCAAGTCTATTACATCTCTACTGTTAGGCGAACACAATCACTAAACAACAACCACCTCGATCGATAATTACATAATGATCCCTTTTTGAAGCGGATCCAACTGTACACATCAAAAGCAAATACAAGGGTTTCATAACTGATGGTTCCCTAACTAGGGACTTGACCGACTAAGACCAAACACAAGAAACCAGACGATAGGGTCCTACCACTCCTATCAAGGTTGTGCCATTACTTGACAAGGCGAATACATAAAATTTAAAACATCACCGATTAATAAATATGATTTAATTCAAAATCTCAAACAAAAGAAGTTGTTCTATCTAGATTTATTTTAGAAATCTCCAATAAAAGAAAGTTATTCTATCTATTCCCAAAGGGTATTCCCTCATCTATACAGCTTCCCAAACTTAAATATTAATCATTATATAATTATTAGCCCCTAGATAATAAAAATATAAACAGTTAATAACTTATTAATGCACGATCTTTCAATTAATTGTTATATATATATATATAAATCCCATTAATAATATATATATTTTAATAATAGATTGAATAATCCAAATATTTCAAATTTAATATTAATTAATATATATTTATTAACACTTGTTAATAAAATATATATTAATAATATTTAACATTAAAAATAAAATGATCTTTGCTTCTTTTAAAAAAACAATACATTATGCAATATTGAAAGTTTTATTTTCCATGAGAAAAATAATATTTTTTTTTTTAAATAATAAAAAATACAATAAAAGTAAAATAAAATAAAAAAAAGAAGGAAATGGGGGACCCACTATGGGGCCCACCTCCCATCACGAGAGAGGCTCGCAGCTCCCCCTTGTGGCTACCCTGCGGCCACCGCGGGTGGCCTCCGTGGCACAGCTCCCTGTGGCCGCCGCAGGTGCAGGCCCCTGTGGCCCCTTGCGGGTGCAAGTCACTGCGTGCCTACGGAGAGGAAGGGGAAAGGGGTGGCGGTGCGAGCCGGGCTTCAGCTCCTCCGCCGTCAAACCCTAACCCCATAAACATTTTTTTCTTTTTCTTTTAAATTTCATTTTTCCTTTTTTTTTTTTAATAAAATAAAAACCTTAGATCTTATTAAAAATCAAAACCCAAAATATAAACTAAAAGAAATTCCAACTAAAAGAAAAACCCAAATCTCATTCACAGCCATAGTCACATTTTTTTTTTTTTTTCCAGAATGTTAAAACAATAAAATGGGGAAGATATTCTCAACTAGATCATAAATTTTCAAATACCCAAATGGATCTAATCTCATTTATCTACTCCTTTTAACAATCTTGCTCCAAAACAACAATGTTCTCAAAACTGAACTTGAATCTAAGAGTATTCATGGACATTTTAAAACCAGCATTTCATGAAGAACAACCATATATCCTTTTTTTTTAATTTAGTCAAGAACAAAAGGGAAGAACAGAATCCTACCTCTATAAGCATTCCTAGAAGAACTTGAAGATGAGCCCCCAAATCTGCAGCTATAGAAATCCCTCTTTTCTCCAAATCTCTAGCCCCATATTTTTCTTTTTCCGAAAATTCAACAACCCCAAAAATATTTTTCAACCTAGGTTAAATGGGAACCAATTTTGACCTAATTTCTAATTTCGAAATTTAAGCCCTTTTAAAATAAAAAGAAATAATAATTCTTTTCAACTATTAAATTATTTTAACTTGATTTTCTAATCAATATACTTATCTCTTATTTAATCTTAATTTTAATTTCTCAATATTAATTAAGCCAACATTTATATTTCAAACTATTGACAAGGGTAAAGTATTTAAATTAAATTAATTTCCAAAATCAATCTTTTACACTATATCAAACTTTACAAATTGAAAATGATTTTCTTTAAATAATAAAATTCACCCTTTCATTTCCAAAATGCAAAAGTGGTTAAATTATTTCTATTTCCAAATGACTTTAAATCTTCCTTTTTTTTAAAAAATGCATAAACTAATTAAATTCGTTATTTAAAATTAACTATTAAACTAAACTCGCTACAAACATAAATAAAGCGCTCTTTTTGATAAGTGACTAATCTCATGAAAGCAACCTATTTATTTTAATTTCTCAACTAATAATGCATAAATGAACACATTAATTCAAATTAAATGCTTAAGCTTTCTACAAATATAATTAAGGCGATCTCTTAAATTAACGATTAATCATATAAAAGAAAACTATCTATTTTAAATTTCTTAATTATTAATGCGTACATCGACACATTAAATTGAATTAAATACTTAGGATAAAATACTCCATTTTTCACACGCAAGGCACACAAACCAAGAAAGTCCACCAATCACATGACATGCAACCCAAATGACAAAGGAACCCTACGGACCACACATGACACTCACCCGATCATGGCTAAGGCAAGACGAGAGTTTTATGACCACCTAGTCTGAATCCTAAGGATGAAGGCGGTATACTCAACCCTACGAATCCCAATGGAGATGAACCTTGCACCTGGACGGTATAGTACCTGCAATCTCCTGCAACCATGAGTCATGCAAGCATACATATATATATACATATTCAATGAAAGCGTTAGCTCGAGATTTATAACAAGAATTAAGAAGCAATTACATTTACACAAGAGTCAATGCAATTCGCACAATAATAGGTACGCACAATATTCATATAGTTTAATCTACAACATTACATAATGGTAAATCCACCATTCAAGAATGCTACATAGGATGTCAACCAAGGTCAAATGAGTTTTACAAGGCCGACTAGGGTAGGGGAATTACATGATCTCTCAAATAAGTTGACCACTGAGCCAAATTCAGTTTAGAATTTTTATACAAAGCTTCAATAGCTCATGGCTCAACAATTGGACTTAAGAAATGAAGAACACAAGATCAGGATGGACATAATGACACTTCAAACATTTTTCCTTCCTCATCTTTCATCAATCCAAGAACAGATCAATTGAGCCACATACTTATCTACTAGTCAAGAGGGAAACACTCTAGATGGCTTAATATCACTATTGGCTGATATTCAAGCACAAAATTCTTTAATGGACAGTGTAAAGGATGCACTCTCTGTCACTCGCACTGACGCCCAGACCAAGTACAAATCCATTTTTGACCAGTTACCGCCCCCGAATGGAAATTAAGTTTTTGATGTTTGTCAAAAAGGGGGAGTGATACTATATTTGTGGAGTGATACAGTATTAATGTAGTACTAGGAGAATGATATAGTTTTCAGAGTATAGTATACAGGAGGAGTATACCAAGCCGAATAATCAGAGTATCCAAGAGCAGTGAACCGAGCAGTATACAGAACAGTAAGCAAAGCACAAGAACAGATCACCAAGCATGCAAAATCAGATTTATGTATAGTTTATTGATAAGGGGAGTAGTTTTTGTCAAACATCTCAACTAATGTCAAAAGGGGAGATTGTTACTACTTATTAGATTGCCATTAGTTTTATGTCAAAGTTATACTATATACTCTAGTTGGTTATCTATTACCAAAATATTCAGTCGGTATGCACAGTCTAGTCGGTTACAGAAGAAAGCAGTCACAAAATGTAGTATACACCGAGCTGTCTATCGAGTAGCAAAGATGACACACCGAGTTGATTTACACCAAGTGAAACATGTTACCAGATTCATTGAACCTGGACATGCATATGAAAACGTGTTACAAGATCAAGGCACATCTAACTGTTATCATGACATTGGAAATTGCACTTAAAGATTGTGTATGATTTTGAGGTTATCTAACCAATGAAATATTTTGCATGGTTATTCATTCAATAAATTGTGTTTGTAAGATCAAAGCAATGAATTGGATCACCATCATAAGAGATCTATTTATACAACATGAGTTAAAGAGTTAAAGGTGTGTGCATGAGTGTAAGAAGACTGTCACAAAGACACAGAGGTCACCGAGAAGGTTTTCAGAGAACAGTCGAAGAACAGAGTAAACAGAAGGGTTTACCGAGTTACTATATGGGTTACCGAGGTATGCTATAAGCAAGGTAATCTATTCTAAGCACATAGAATCTGCTATAACATTCCAGATGTAAAGTTGCAGATATTTGTAATGATTTTATTGTAATATTGTGAACTTGTAAGAGAAACCTTTAACATGGTAAAAGACTCTAATGAAGCCTATAAATTGTAAAGCCTCTAACCATTTGTAGCATTTAGATGAAGTGTTGTAAAATCCTTTAGCAAGGTAGATCTAGCAGATCTTGTTACTCCTAATAGGGTATTCTATCAGAAATAGCTAAACATGTAGCTCTAACCGAGCACTCTTTATTATTGCAGTAGTGAAGTTGTGGGTGCCATCCCCACCGCAGCTTTTCTCTCTAACCAAGAGTTTTTGCGTAATCAAAATATATGTGTTATGGAGTGAATCATGTATGATTGTTATCTATTTGTTTTAGTTTTATATTATGTTACTGCACTATTCGGTTTATGCATAATAGTAAAGACATTGTTAAAGAAATGTTTTAATGTACTGATTCACCCCTCCCCTCTCAGTACATTAGCTTTCCATATTGGGCCTAACACATACCCTGAGATGGATTAGGAAGTTAGAAGATCAATCTGCCGATGGGAATCCACCAGTTACTTATCTAGCAGAAGAGATTGCTCCAGCACTGATCGAAAGCTCAACTGGTAACTGAGGCAAATGCCTTAGGGCTAGGAAAAATTTATGGAGATGCTACATATGCCTCAGGAAGAGGTTATGGATGATGTTCCAGATATTGGAGATTCTTATTCGGCATGGAGATGTTCAACAGAGATCCGGTATCTTTCATTGGAAGTCATTTATATCAATGATGGATTAGGGTTCCTAGAGGATAAAAGGTCGAATCCACTTCATTTTTTTTATCACCTTGCATTCAAAGCGTTTAAGAGCGATCAAAGGTGATTCAGTGCAATCAGATATTTTCTTGAGTGATTTCACTAGTGACTAAAAGAGTTTTTTAGGGTTTCACTGAAAGCGATTATTAGGTACTTATATTTTATCATGGAAGTGGGATCATCATTTGTTCCTATCTTTGTTGTAAATCTGACTATAGTTGAGGTCAAGGACCATCCTAGGCCAACTTTCAAGTGATATCTGCATTTGGCTACCCTGGATGACTCATTCGGAGCATTTTCCCATGTTTCGAAAGGAGTTGTGTATGTCAAAGATGTTGGGAAATACATACACTATCACATTGAGGATTTGGGGACATCTGATATAAAGGCCATATACATGAGCGATCTGATGTGAAATTCTGGAAAGATCAAACCTGAATACCAATACATTGAAGACTTAGGGTTTACCAAAATTCTAGAAATTGACACTCAATTGGTTGGTTTCACTATGTTATCATTGAAGGCAACATGGTAAGCTTTTCCGGCTTCATATTTTGGGTCAGTTGTATACTAGCGGGCACTTGAACAGTAGACACTTCATCGACACCAGCACCAATAGTATGAAAGGATTTCTTTTCTTATCGAAAATGCAAGCTAACATGGTTATCAGTATTGGAGGCCGACATCTTTTGGATCTGGCATTGGAAATTGCTTTTTATATTCATGTAATTTTGTTATCTGGCCAACATGTATATTGATATTGTGAATATCTTTGTAAGATAACATAAGCTATGATGAATTGTGTAAGATAAATAGGTCAGTTGGATTAGATCATTTTGAAATAGATATAGGTATGGAGAATATGTAATATGTGGATGTGATATAATGCAAAATATATCTAAGAGATCATGTATGTAAGGATATTATTGTAAAGAGTTATTCTGGTAAAGGGTTTAGGGTTTTATATTGGAACTAACAGAGCTTAACTGAAACTGTATTTTGACATAGAAAGATGCTATCTTAGTAGTTCACTCATTTCTCTGGATTGTAGTCTTGATTTATATGTAGTCAATGAGGCTCCTTTTGTGATTGAGCAGTGTGCTCTAGGCTATAAGCCTTCCTGCAAGTGCAACCTCCTTATATTTTGTAATATCTCTTCATATGGCCAGTGAATTTATATTGTGGGTCACAAATCCCACCATGGTTTTTCCTCTTTGAGGTTTTCCACATATAATTTTGTGTGTTATGGTATTCATTTATGTGATTGGCTTATTGGTTTCTTTACTTCTTTCAATTCTATATGTACCTGTATACCGATTGGTGTATATATGTTTTAATAAGGTTAAAATTGATCATACCGGTAGAAAACTAATTCATCCCCCCTCTCAGTGTTCTTGGATTCCAACAATATCATCTATCCTGATATAAAATTTACTACCAAATATTCTGAAATACTTAACTGTAGGTGTATTGCCAAACCGTAATTCATAAGGTATTTTACCAGTTTCTCCTTTGATATGTACTCTATTGAAAGTATAAACCGTTGTGCTCACTGCTTCTCTCTGGTAGATATGAAGCAAACTAGCTTCCAACATCATTGTTCTAGCAGCATCCAAGATAGTTATGTTCTTCCTTTCCACAACTCCATTTTGCTAAGGTGTCCAGAGAGTATAATATTATCTCCTAATACCATGCTTCTCACAAAAGTTATGAAACTCTTCGGATGTGAATTCTCCACCATGATCTAACCTTTAACATTTAATCTTCTATCATGTCTTTGTCTCAACTTTAGCCTTAAAGATTTTAAAATTTTCAAAAGCTTCAGATTTCTTCCTTAGAAAGGTAACCCACATCATTCTATAATAATCATCAATGATTAGCATAAAATATCTACCACCTTGAAAACTTTTAAGTCTAGCAGGCTCACACAAATCAGTATGAATAAGATCAAGAACATCATTAGATTTATCTTGTATACTCTTAAAAGAGGTTCTGATCTATTTTCTCATTTGGCATTCTTTACATACCAGATTATAGGGCTTCACAATCTTAGGTATATCTCTAACTACCTTAGTTGAGCTGATCTTAATGTGAGGCCCTACCCCGACTCATCCTAGCATTTCAGTGATTTTCATGTTGAGACTCTTATGGATGCTTTATTTTATGCATTATGGATTTAGAACTTATATGATTCCATGTTCTGGATAACATTGATATATATTGATGCTTCATTTCTATGCATTATAGATATAAAACTCTATATGATTCTAGAATAGGATAAATTTGGGATGATGTATGTCATTATTGGATTTGCAGGACTTTACTATGATGATAGAAATAGGATGCATGTTTTATGTATGGAGAAAAATTATGAGGATTATGATAATTGCTTATGTGGATTTATTTTGATACAAGATATATTGATTTTGTTTAAATGTCAATTGTATGCAGAGTGTTCGACGTGTATTCTTATTCATGTGTTTAAATATTATATGAGGTTATTTGGAAGTACTAATTTGTAATTGAGATGTGAAGGAAAATTATCCATGTGACCATGGAAATATTATGGAGAACCAAACTTAGACCTATGTACATTCGTAAAACCAAGGTTTGTCTATTTGGAGAGACAACACCCCGTATGTATCATATTTTATTTGTGAAAGGAAATGATGCATGTGTGTTAAATTGAATTTATTAATTTGTGTAAATCCAACAAGAGACAAATTTCATGTGTAATTTTGTAATGTATTTTATTGTGTCACTTGACACATGTGTTGATTTATGTCTTGATTTTTGACTTGTCTCTTGGAGGGAGTTGTTTCAACCATAGCTTTTTCAAACATTTGAATGTGGTTCTAAATTTTCCTTGGGCAGAGTCTTTGAAGTGGTCAACTTGGGTTTGACCCAAAAGTTAACTTCAGATGGGTTTATAAGGGGTCAAATGGACTCCCAGGGGTAGTTTAAGGTGTTTCCTAAAGTCCATAAGGTATACCTATGGGTTAGGAGTATTTTTAGGCATGTGTCTACTCCCATGTGACTGTTTAGTCACCTCAAAAAGTGGGTTTCCTAAGGTGAGCGAAAATTGAAATTAGAGGGTGCCATCTAGGTTAGATAACTTTCCTTTTTGATGTGAGATCCTTTTCCCCACTCTCTCTTACTTTTTCCTTTTTCAATTTTAGAAACCTATGAGAACTCTCACTGAGGTCTTTTTAGGCAAGGATTAGAGATTTTGTGGGTAATCACCCACTCTCCATTTTTGGACATCATGCAATTTTGAAAAGAATAGTTTTGGGATAGAATTTTGACTAAGTGTACAAGGAAGAATTGTGGAATTGGGCTGCTCATCCTCAATCTAGTTCTAGCAAACCTTTGGGCAAATTGAAGGTTGGTTCATAATCTCCTTTTGTTTCTTTTTACGTTGCATGTTTATGTTGGAAAGTTTGTTTGTATGTAAAAGTTGTTTTCTTGTATTTTCTTTTGTGAAAATTATTATACGACCTATATTTTATTCTTTTATGCATTTCCTATGATTTGGGAATAACCAAGACCTTCTACTCTTGGGAGAGTAGGATGGTCTTGCAAGTGGTAGGAGTTTGATAGCCCTCAAGTGAGAGGCTCTCATTATGAGAGCAAACTCAAGGGGTGTATATGTGACCCTTGTTGCATGGCCTCATTTATGCATTTGGGGGTCATAAGGGGAGAAAGTACGACATGAATGCCTTGGGGGGCATAAGGATGTGGAGTTAATGAACTTATGATGTATCTTTGTTTTTCATGAGGTGGCTTTGTGATCTATCATTCTTGCAGTCTCCTCAGGGTATTTGGTCCACTACCACCCATGTGAAAACATCACATTTTGTGATGAAGTGTAGCCTTGGTTGGGAAAGTGTTTGTTGTATGTTTTTCCCTTGCTTGTTGTGTTTACATGTGTTTAACCTGTCTAGGGCTTGGTTCTCCAAGCTCAGGGGTGGCTTCTAGTAAGCCTAGGCTGGGAGGTGAGCACTCCATAGTCAAAGCCTTATGATTATTTGTAGGATTGCTTGGAAAGAAAAGAGAAAGACAAGCTAGGAGTTGTTGGATTTACTTGATTTGTACAAAAAGATTAGGGGATGGGATATTTTATATTTTAGTTGCAGCAATGAAAAAAAAGAAAGCTATATGCTGTATTTACTTTGAAAAAAAAGAAAATGTATCTATTTTATTTAAAGTCCTCATTTAATAAAGAGACTAGTTGGGTATCTCACCCATTTGAAATGTTGACTATATTGTATTCTTAATATGTCTTAAAGAAATGCATTATTCTATTAAGTAATTATTGCAAAAAAATGAAATGTGTATTTTTGGATTATGTCCCTATAGTTCTGAAAATAATATTTGTTGTGTATATGTTATTTTGAAGATCAAGAAATTCATTTTATCCCCTTATGCATTTGAAATATTGGAAAAGAATGAAATAGAAAAGCATGTATGTTAGTAAGCTGGAAATAAAACATTTATTCCTATTTATGGAAGTTCTAAATGCAAATATAGTTAATTAGTCATTTAGTATGAGCAATAATGTTGCATGCGGTAGTTTAATTAGTTCTGTTATTTTTCCTTGATTTATTGCAAAAAGTAAATCTAAAATTAATAATCTATCTCTGAAATTAGCAACTAGATTGTCCCAAAGAAAAAGAAAGCATTATTTAAACCTGTAAAATATTGTTAAACTGCTTTATGTGATATTTTTTTGGAAAAAGAAATATAAACAACTTGTTTAAAGAAAATAAAAGAAATTTTACCCCTTTTTTCATGCAGTCAATATTTTATTAATTTCTGCATGATTTAAAAAGATTAAGAAAAAAAAATATAGATTTCTTAAATGTGTGTGTGTATATATATATATATATATAAGACTACATATTTTATCTAAAAATATCCTTAGCCTGTGAAACTGTTTGTTTTGAAAATATTATAACCACAGAAAAATACATTTTATATATATATATGTATATGTATATGTATATGTATATATGTATATGTATATGTATATGTATATGTATATATATATATATATGTGTGTATATATATATACATATACATATACATATATATAAAAAATAAAGAGATTTAATTTATTTTTTTTTAAAATAATAATAAGCAAAATGGGGGAGCCTCGCCCCCCCCGCGCTATGGGCGGTGACCCCCAGCGATGGCCACAGTCGCCATTGTGGGCCGCAACCCACAGTTGGGGAGAGTTCGGCCCCCCTGTGGGTAGTGCCCCATAGCGAAGATGCAACCAGGCTATGGGCCGCATCTCACAGCTACAGCCAAGGCCGCCTCTGTGGGCCACAACCCGTAGGCACAGCTGCAGTCATCCCTATGGGGAGCCTCTCCCCTCGTGAGCTCCTCTCACCTCCACCACCGCCGCTGCCTACAACAAAACCCCCCCCATGCGGCCCTCTCTTGGATTCGCCATGCTTTTGACCCTCCACCTCCCTGCATTAAACATAAAACCCTAACCCGACTTGGGTTAGGGTATTCTGGGAGATATTAAAGAAATAAAAGAAAATGTTAGTATAGTTTCTTTTATTTATAACATTAAAATTTTAGGGTTCGTAGTTATTTTAAAAATTTAAGAACTTAAAAGAAAAAAAAATATGTATTGGATATATATATATATACATATATATATATATACATATATATATATATATATATATATATATATATATATATATATATATATATAGTTGAATATATGAATGTATAAATCTAATTATAGTTTAATTATTTTATTTATATATTCATATTTTATATACGTTTATATAAACATTTAAATATGATGTTTTAAATTTTAATTCTTTTGAAGCTTTATATTTTAGGAAATTATAACGATTTCTTTTGAATGATTTTTGGCCATAGGAGATTAACTTTAGTTCACCTAAATTTAGGCTTGTCAAGAATAAACTTTATAGGGCAAATTTTATTATGGATTTATTTAGCCCTTTAGTCAAATTTTAGACACATTATAATTATTGTTAAATTAATCCATGGGATTTAAAAATCCAATTGCTAGAGTTAATTTAATTAATTCCTACAATAATTAAAAAAGAATAATTGAGATTAATAATATCCCTTGCCAATTAATTTAGGGGTTTTTGCTTAAATGATTTTATTATTTATTAATTGATGAGATAATAATAAATTCTTTTGGAGAGTTAATATTCCACATTTAATTTAAATTATTTTTTCTTACTTGAGTTAGTGGTTAGAGTTAACTCAAAACATAGTTAAGACAAAACTTGTTAGTACATTTCATATTAGCAAATTTAATGTCATTAGGTTGTTTTCTAAAAAAAAAAAATTATGTTCGTTCCCAAAAGTTTGGGCATGACACTTAACAATGCAATCAAACTCACATGACATGGCCTTTTATGCCATAGCCAACTCTCATCAATTTGTACAATCAAACATGTCTTCTTACCAGAATTCAAATGAAATATATTACCTTTTGTTTGTGTACCGGTTGCAATCTCCAAACAAGATCTGTTAATGATTTTGTATTTTCCATCCTTGAACTGTAATTGAAATACCATATCCACCAATTGTCCTACACTCAAAATATTATGCCTCAAACCTTTAACAATGTAACATGTTATGCATGCAACAACATTGGGCATATTGCAAGATTTTGCAGACGTAAGAATGTATTGGAAAACAATAGAGGATCTAATGTCAAAGGTAAGGAAAAGGTGAATGAAATCAAGCAAGAATTCACTAAACAATGGGTCAAGAAGAGAGATCAGAGAAATGATGAATCTGGCTCTACACTAACAAAACAGAGAAATTCTGCACCGACGGGAGATTCTTCATCTAAGGAATAATCCTTAGGGGTGAGGCAACTAATTGAAGATCATGCATTTTACCCTCAGATGGTGGTATTAAGTCATAATTCTTCCTTACCAGAACATATGTTGAATTACATATCTGACGAAGCATTTAATGCGGTTGTTAAGTTAACTTTTTGGTTATAAAGCATTGAAATTTCTCATTTCAATTCACCAAGCATTCAAGTATTCAAAGAGCACATAAGTAGAGCACCGACATTCAAAAAGTGAAGCAACAAAGATTTTTCAGGGCATCCAAGGTTTTCACTTATAAGGTATTTATTTTATGACATGGCTTCTTCATCTTTTGTTCCTGAATTCATGGCAAATCCTACTATTGTCAAGAATATCAAATGTCCTAGACTAGTCTTTAAGATAATCCCTAAGATAGGTAAGATGGATGACTCTATTGGTGCATTTTCAAAAATTCTGAAGGGAGTTTCATTTGCAGAAGACCCTAAGGCATACATTCACTGTAATATTGAAGATTTAGGCTCAGAGGATATAAAGAACATATTCATGAATATCATCACAAACAAACAAGGTATAATCAAACCTGAACATAAGATTGTGGAAGATTTAGGGTTGGTAGAAATCCTTCATATGCCTGAATTTGAAGATGAAACTGTCTGATATGTTCTTAGTAGAGTTCACGGTGAATTATTATGGCTAGACTCAGTTTACAAAATCACTAAGAAAGCAATTAGGGCTATTATAGGTTTACCCTCTACTGGCACAAGGCCTGAGAAGAAGAAGAAAATTCCAAACAAAGAGGTTATCAACTTAACCGATGCTACATATGATAATAGATCACTCAAGGTTGGCGAAATAACATATAACAATGTTAAATATTCCAGTATGGTTATTGGATATAAGGTTGCACATATAGATAGGCTGAATTTTGTTTCCAGTCTATGCATTCACAGTGCTTATGAGATGATAAAGAACAATGCTAAAATTGACATTTGTGAGTGGCTGAAAGATGAACTGATAGAAAATTTGGACAAAATCAAAGGTGACAAAAAGGGAACCTTCAAATTTGGAAATTTAATTGTATGTTTAATGCTATACTTCTCAAAGGAGATTCCTGGTATAGGCCACAAAGACTTTTCCTACGATAATTTTGTTGGAAAGCAGATTAAGGAGGTAATTATTGGCATGGGTTCAGAAGGTAACAAGAAAGTAAAGGAATATTTTAGAAAATTTCAAGCTAAAATGAAGCAAAGGGAAAGAATCCCTTAAAATATTGTTGATTAATATGACAAACAGATATGCTTTGTTATTAAGAGAGATGAAATATGGATGGAGGAAGTGAAACCTAGAAATTTCTAGGTAACTGAGATACGATATGAAGTGGACTCAAACATTTTGGAATATTATGCCAAGATACTTCTAGATGCACCACTGGAACCTAGTGAAAAGATCTTTGGCACTGCTAAGACCATAGAAAAAGATGTTGATATTCAGAAGAAAAGGAAGAAAAGAGATAAAATATTGAAAGATGCTTCAAATTTTGTTGAATATGTTACAAAGGGATTGTTGAAACTTGATCCGATGAGTGGTGTTTCTGGAAAAGAAAGAAAATCTTAATAGCAACCGGTAACACATATTTTCCCTATTGTTACCTAATCTGACTCTGATAGTGACAAGGCTGCAGAATTTAAAAGAGTGGATAGAAAGAAGAGAAAATCCTCACTGGTGCCTGCTCCATCACCTAAGAAGACAAGGACACTTAGAAAGAAAGAACACGTTGTGAGAGAGCCTAGCAGTTCGAAGAAGAAGGTTACATAGAAGAAATAGAAACTAAAGGTATCTGATACTCTTTCCCTGAAATGAACTATCCAAGGCATCAGTTCAAGGAGAAAGATCACCAAAACAACAAATGCACTATCTTTTCGGGATGATCGGGCAGACTAAAGCAATAATTATTGACAATACAAATTTCCTACAGGGTCTTAACTTAGTTCTTGCATATATTTTTCAGAATGTACATAACAAACTTCAGGTATCTAGGTAATTTTTGAATTCTTGGTACTTTTGACATTCTTTGTCATTGATGTCAAAGGGGGAGTGGTATATTGAGAAAAATGTACAGAGTAAGACATGGTGAAAATTGAATAGAAGGAGATCATTTGCTCAGGGGAGCACTCTCAGTTTTTGGTTTTTTCCAGAAGGGGGAGATTGTTGGCATTATACACTCAGATGAGAAAGGTAGATGTTGTCATTGATGGAAACAAGGCTCAACAAGGTTCTATAGTTTCAATAGGCAAATAGACTTCACCTACCGGCACTGGCAGATACAACAAGGTTTATTCACACCGACATCTAGGTTACACCGACAATAGATCATACTAGCATTCCAGAATGACTTGATAGTAGTATTGTTTATGAGAAATATATGTAATGTAAATTATAATTATATGGCCAACATGTTGTATTGTAAATACTCATATATTTATGAGTTCTTGTAGGTCATTTGGTATGTAATGAAAAAGTAGTATGAAAGCAATGATATGAGATAGGATAGAGATATGACAATGAATAGTTGTATATACATTTTGATGTGTTTATTTTGGAGCGAATAAGAAGCAGAGCAGAGCAAAGACTATTGTGTGTAAACATAATCATTTGATAGCATACCGGTGAGGGTTTTTGGTAGAGGCAAAATCGGTATTAGACAAAGCATAACATAGAACTCATCCAACATTTTGATGTAAGTTGTAAGAGTTCAATTTTGTGTTTACATCAGTATTGTAGTCAGTGTGACTCCATTTTTTTTTAGTAGTGAGCTCTAGGAAGTTGGCCTTCCTGCATGTGTAGGCCCCTTTTGCATTGAGTAATATTTATTCATATTGGCCATTGAGTAAATATTGTGGATCACAAATCCCACTGAGGTTTTTCCCTTATCGGGTTTCCTCGCCAAAATATTTGTGTTATGGTGTGCATTGAAGTTGATTCTTTTGTTTCTCTTTACTGCAATATTGTTTGATTATCGGTATATTAATTTTAGTTACAAAATTGCAAATAAGTTTAAATATTTCATCTACTAGTTAGACACTAATTCACCCCCCCTCTCAGTGTCTTTGGGATTAACCAAATATCTAACTTCAGCTTGATGTCAAAACTTGAACAAAATACTTCTAGATCATCCCAAAAAGAATCATTGTCTGACTCCCCAACCCCTAGCTCAGTCTCATGCTACTGCTCAGATGTAGGAATATATTTCTCCTTAAGGGAAGAGTGGAGCTCTTCTTGAAATGAGGAAACAAACTCCTCCTCACTAGTATCCTTTGCCTCTTGCCAATTTGTAAAAACAAAATCTCTCTATGCCACTAAGGCCTAAGAGGCATCCCTATTTTTGCAAGCAACCAGATTAACATGATTAGACTGCACAAGAACAAATGGTCCTGAGGTGCTTGTACTTGTAGGATTTAGGCTATCCAAAGGCCTAGGGCTCATTGGGTCTGTCTTGCAAAACTAATTCTCTAAATCTTTGTGAATGATGGAGGAGGTGTAGGTGTAGGCAATAAACTTGTAGATGTCACTGGTATAGGGGCCAAAGTAGGTTGTTATGCAGGAACCTCTAGAAATAAGGGCATTAGGGGCCTAGGAGATAACTTTCTAGCCTGTATTAATCACCTTTCTACTTTGATGGCAATGTCATAATCTCTTGGAAGGTTATCCCCTCCCAATGACTCTATCATCACAACTATATCACTATTTATAGCCCTAAGGAAGTATAAAAAGGCACAATTGGTAGATGACCTAACCAAAGCAGGGATCCTATCCCAAATATTTTGGAACCCATAGTTGAAGTCTTCCATGAATTCATATGGGGCTCTCTTGATAGTTACTAGTTGTTCAATCAGTGACAAAGAGTCACTCATGTCCTCAAAACTCTTGCACAATCCTTCCCCTAATTCATCCCAGCTATGGATTGAACCAGAGGGTAGGCCCCTAAACCACTATAGGGATTTTCCCTTGAATAAAGAGGTAGGTAACCTCACTACTATGTTGTCTTTCGTGATGTTAAAAAAGAGTAGATACCTACTACATCTTGAATTTTCTCAGTTGGGGTAACAAAGGTTTCCCTAATGAGAAAAGGTATAGCCTTAAAGGTTGCAACTAGGATGTCATTCTTTTGGGTTAGAGCTAAGGAGATGCCACCATTAAAGGTGACAAAAGAATGCATTCTAGGGATAGCCATATTTTTATGCTACTCCCTCTACTTCTAAAATCTAGAAGTTCATATTATCAGAGAAAAATACCTCTAGAAGGAGCTCATGTTTGGTTGTTTGATGTGAAATGGTTGTTGGTCCTGAACAAGAGCCTAGATCTGATCCTTAGAATCACCAGGTGTTGGATGTGACTGCCTCCAAAGGCAAGATACTGAAGAGAACACCAAGCCTTCAAATGTTTTGAGCACTAAACTGATTCACCAATAAATTTGTTGTAGTCACTAGGTGTTGGGTGCTACCTCCAAAGGCTGAATTTGTTGATGGACACACCAACCATCAAGAAAATGATAAGAAACTTGAACCAAAGCTGGTTCAATCTATCCCTCCAGGCATGCCAAAAGTTATGGTATGGCTGATGGCTTTGAATGGAACTAGTTTTCTTCTTTAATGCTTTAAATATCTATCCCATCGGGTGTGCCAAAAATTGGTAACATAAAATTTTGCACCCTTGGTGATCAGGCTTGAACACCAACCTTGTGAAACATTGAAACAACCTCTCAAGTGTGGGACCTTGTGTTGTTGTGAGGTTGAATCTCCGAAGAAGGCTAACTTCCTCTTTAATCTGAATACAGAGTGGTGGACCAACCCAACACTGATAAAACTAATCTATGGTTTGATAGGGAAAAGGGAGAAAGATAAGAGTTGCACAAAATAAGGGAAAAGGGTTTGCACCCAGACTAAAATAATGATCCATCCCTACCTATAGCTACAAAAAAAATTAATGAAAACTACCCAAGGATGCAAAAAAATTGTATTCTACTTAGCCATCTAAGTGTGAGTGAAGTTTGGGAATCAACACTATCACTTACACTATATAAAACCAAAGGAGAAAGCATTCAAACAAAGAGGTAAACACTTACACAAATTGCAAGAATTGAATAAAGACAATAAATATAATTTTATTGATGAAAGGGCAAGGAAAATTTGTAGATGTAGAGAGACAAAAGAATTTTGCATGAGAAAAGAAGGGAGAAGATACAAACCAAATGTTACAAAATTGCCTTTATAGATAAGGCATAACTCAGATGGTTACATTTGAGAAAACCCTAACCCCACCCAGCTTAGGTTACAAAAATATTAGAGGAGAGCTAGAGATGAGATCTGAGATCTGATGGCATGCTACAACTAGCTCTGGGAGTGTCCTCTGCCTCTGGAAGAGCAAATATCTTTGCAAATCAAGCAAAACCCTGCATCTGGATGCGTCTCTATATACTGGATGGCATCTCTAAGAACAAAATGTCTTCAAACTACATTGAAGAGGCATGGGTTACATTTGGAATCACTGGCAGGCATCATGTCTAGCATTATGGCATCAAAATCTAGTGGTTGCAGTGAAATCAGGTCCAAAATTGGGCACCCACAACAAAAAGATGACCTCAACCATCGGGTCGACAACCACTGCCTGCATAAGAGTTTAAATGCCAATGATAGCTGCAAGTTTGAAAATTGATCGTTGAACTGAGATATTGCGTGCAAATGGATGCACAAGATCTCACCATGTAAGTGCGCTCAAAAGCCCAATCAAAGATTAAAACATCATCATTGGATTGGTCTTTATGAAGATCCAATGGTCATGGGTGGTTGATGTGGCACCCTAGGTCTATACTTCCTTGGCTATGTTGACCACTGATTGTACTATATTCTTACTCCACAACATCTCTACGGGTCCCTTTTAACCTTGCGGGATAATAATTTTTCTTTAATTCTTCTTTTCTTTTGTTATCCCACGAGACCACTTGTGTCTTTGTTTCCTCCTGCAAGATAAGAGTTTCTTTGATTTACTCTTATTTCCTTATCCTGCGAGACCTTTGATGCCTTTTCTCAACCTCATAGGATAAGATTTCTCTGCTTTGGCTTTGTTCACTTAGCTCGTACAGCCTGATCCCGCAAGACCACTTGTGTCTTTTTTTCCTCCTGCGGGATAAGGAGAAAGCCTCATTCTCTTTTGACTTTTCTTATCCTGTGGAATCACTTTGTGCCCATGTTTTCCTCATGGGATAATAGAAAGCCTTTCTCTTTACTTTGTCTTCTTTTTCTCCTTATCCCACGGGACCTTAGTGCACGGGATAAGGTTTTCTCTTTGTTTCACCTCGCGGGATAAGCCAAAAGTCTACCCACCTTTGAATTCTCTTATCCCACGACTATTGGCATTGTATTGTCATTGATGTCAATAGGTAAGTATAACATGTCACCAACATGGATTCTTATCGATAGGCAAGGTGCATGCAGGATGTAAGAAGGAGATATTATCAGCATGGATGTTCACCAGTAAGTAAACATGTCCAATGGTAAGCAAGAAAAAGACAACAAAGAAGAATGTGATCATCAGTATGCAAAGAGGTGACATGTACAGGCAAGGTGAGTGAACTGGTGAGCAAGCACCGGTAGTGTGCCTTGGTTGGTGAATAAACCTAAACCAACTCAATGGATTGAACATAGGTGGATGTCGACAAGGATGACATCTGGATACCAAGTGGCAAGCATCTAGAGCTTGGTGAAGTGTCCATCGACGTGGTAGGTGATGAGGAGGTTGAATTTAAATGAGGAAATCATAAATCATGGGTCAATGATAGAAGAAGTGTGGCTCAAGGTGGATCAATATGCAGAAGCTTTTTGGTAAAGAAAATCAAGCAAGACAATCCAATCTTTGTGCTCATTGGTCAAAGGAAACAACTGAGGCATTAATGGTGATTGACAAAGCAAGGCCGAAAAATAAGTTCTAGGTTTCTAAATATAGAAAGTGTGCACAGATATCATCAAAAATGGTGGTGATGTTTGATCTACTATAGATCATCAATTGAAAAGTTGAGATCTGATCAGAATTGATACAGATTGCATTGGTAGAGAAAATCCCTAGCATGCCACCATTTGAACTCTAGTCTTGGTGGGAAAGCCAATTATAAATATGTAAACCGAAGATGAAAGATGAGGATGCTACATGCCAAAAAAGATAGATTAAATGAGAGAGAAGAGAGTGATCAGAGATAAGATCAAAAGAATCTAAGTGTTGGAGCTGATTGACAAAAAATTTGAACTGGTGAGAAGTCTTATAAGAGGTTTTATCGGTAAGGTTAGAAAAACTAGCAAGCTGGCATACAAGATATGTTGGCATTGAGTTGCAATTAATGTCAACCGGTATTGTAGGCTACCGGTAGCGTATGTCAACCCGGTATGAAGAATATTGAACCGGCATAAGGAAGATTAACATGAAGGCATGTCAACCGATATGGTGGAAGACAAAACTAGTATAAAGACATGGAAGACAAGCAGGTATTGAGATTGTCAGTGACATCACCAGTAAGAGGTGATATGAAGTTGTGTGTTGGCATGACAAGTTGTAACTGGCATGAAGGCTAGTTGTTTTGTTTGAGATAATGGTTGTGAGGAAGAGGCAAAGTGTCAAAGAGATCACAAACCATCAGAGGAGAAGTTGAACTACTAGTGAAGCATATGTTGTCAGATAGTAGTAGGAGAGGGTTATACCAATAAGGGCTTGAATCGGTATGGAGTTTTGCCGAATGAATAAGCATGAACTGATTCAATGTCAGTGGGTTGATTGCCGATGTGTTTGATAGTTGACAAAAAGGCAGAGGTTGGTTTGTGTGCATCATTAAGGTGTGGTAGGTGTGACAGGTCGACATTAAATGTGATTGGAACAATCACAGATTGATTGCAAGTATTTGCGGCTTGATGAAGGATTGACAAAAGAGGAAGATCAGATGGTTGCTAGCATTGTGATCAAAGCATGAAATCAGATTGCATGATGACCTCAAACAAGAAACAGTTGGATCATAAATGTGTCAACTAGTTTCAAAGACAAAAATCAAGGTTAGGTTTGCTATTTTTTAGCAAACATGCATTGGACAGATGAAAAAATGCATGATGATTTATTCTTCCAAAGTAGGTGAGCGATCCAAGGCATATCGTATCAGATTTGATGAATATTTGATTGGTGGAGGGAAACCCTAGCCATCCTCTATATGATTTGGTTTTTGGTGGGAAATCCTTAGTTTAAATATGGAAACCTAAGACAGATAGTTGTCATTGCTAAAGTGTGAAGGATAGAGTGAAATTGTTGTCTAAGAGCTGAAGAGAAAAACATCTGAAGTGATTGTGAGTGAAGATTGTAGCGGTAAGGAGAAGTACGGTAAACCGGTGTAAGGAACAAATTGGTAGAGAGTGTAGAAAGTAGAGGTGACAAATTGGCTGAGATATCAGTTGCAATGTGTGTGGAGTGATCATAAACAAGTAAGATTGAAACCAATAGAGGAGATCATTGAAGAGTTGCAAAAATTCATTTGCAACAAGGATCTCTTTTGTGTATCTAAACTTTTCATAATGTATTCACTAAGTAGGTGTTTAGTGTAGGGGTTGTAGCTCCTTTAGGTTGTAGCCTATAAATTATGTAGGGGTTGGTGCTCCTTTGAGTTGGTGCTCATAAATCAGGGGTTGGTTCTCCTTGGGTTGGTGCCCTAAAATTTGTAATAAGATATTTTCATTGTGAGGTTGGATTGGAGCAGAAGATCTCTACCAGCTATTCTCACTGAGGTTTTTCCCACATTGGGTTTTCCCCCGTACATCTCATTTTATGCATTGCATCTTCATGGGTGTGTTGTATTAATCTTTTAGATACTTCTCCTACAAATATTGTTTGCATTGTTTTGGCAGCCAGTCTGCATTTTGTTTCTTTCATATTGTACTGGTATTGCTTTGATTAAGCAAAAATTGTTTAAATCATTGATTCACCCCCATCTCAGTGATCCATTGTGTCCAAAAATTGGTATCAGAGCCTAGGTACCCTATTGTGTCAAAGTGTTCTCTAGCTTGGGTAGATCCTATCAATTGTTCACAATGGAAAGAAATGAATCCACCTCCTCAAAAACACCTATGTTTGATGGTGTCAACTATGCCTTTTGGAGTAGAAGAATGGAAACCTATTTGTCCTCTCTATGTTTTGATGTATGGATGTTGGTTGTGAGTGGGTATACAGTCCCTAATAATCCTCCTACTGATCCAGATGCTAAGAAGGAATATGAGAACAATGCTAAGGCAAAAAAAGCTATTCTTAGTAGGCTATCTGATAATGAGTTTGTTAAGGTCATGCATTTTTCATCTGCCAAAGCAACTTGGTATAAGTTGCAAAAAATATTTGAAGGTGATGCTAAAGTCAAGGAAGCCAAGTTACAGACATTGAGAGAACATCTTGAGGGTCTGAAGATGAGAGAGAAAGAGAAGATTGATGACTATCTCCAAAAGATTGATGAAACAACAAACACCATTAGAGGGCTTGGAGAAGAAATAAAAGATGAGGTGGTAGTAAATAAGGTACTTAGATCTCTCACATCTAAGTATGATACAAAGGTTTTAGAAATAGAAGAAGAAAAAGATCTAAAAATATTTACATTGGATGAGTTGTATGGTTCTCTAAGTGCTTATGCGATGAGGACTATCGATATTGACGTTGTGAAGTAAGAAGATGCATTCAAAACATAAAGGAAAGGAAAAGAAGAGTTTTTTCAAGATGGAACCAGTGATGACTCTGATGATATCATGGCAAAATTTGTCAGAAGACTCCAGACAAGTTCAGGCAAATACAAAGGCAAGATGCCCCTGAAATGTTTCAACTATGGAAAGATTGGACATTTTACTACCAAATGTCCCTATGGTGATAAGAATGAAGATGAACATTCAAGTGGTAATAGATCATATGGTAAGGACAAGAAGAAGAATGTGTACTGGTATGGTAGAAGATGCAGCCAGAAGTAGAGAAGTCTTTACACACATGAAAATGATACCACCGATGAGGAGAGTGTCTCAGATGACTCTTGTATTGAAGATGAAGTCAATGCAACCCTTTTCATGGCCTAGGAGATTCCAGTACTTGAAGAAGGAGAAGTAGATCTTGAAGCAGAGCTCATCAATGCCTTGGAAGAGCTGAAGAAAACAAGAAGAGATATAAAGAAGGTGAAAAAGGCTACAGATAAAGAACAAGAGATCTTGGAAGAATCTCTTGAAGAATCCAAGAAAACAATTGCAGATCTAAAACTTTAGTTGGAAGAGGCCAAGAGGATTTGTGAAGTTACTAGCACCGGCTTGAGAAAAAAGGAGAAGTTGCATTAGAATATGGAAGGACAAATTGTCATGCTCTGAAAGGAATTAGAGAAAAGAAAGTAAGAAATGAAAGTGAGAAGCAAATATGAAGGCAGCACCAAAGCTTTAGACAAGATGTTGAGCAAATAGAAGAAATATAAAGCTACCAATGGCTTAGGATTTGAAGAGGGCCAAAGTTCAAATAGCAAAGACACATCTAGTAAAGAGATATAGTTTACTTCTTCAAATGAAGGTGAAGAGAAGAAGACATTCATGGTAAGAAAAGATATCAGTAAGATGACATATGCAGATGTTGTTAAGAACCATCATATAAACCAGTATACACAATCAATAAATCGGAGACCATACTCAATGCACCGACATGCAGATCTAAGGAGAAATGCAAGAGAAAATCATGAACGATTCACCAGAGTTAGCAGCATAAAAGGAAGACCCCCGATGAGGTAGTCATTTGCAGGACCAAGACAATCTAACTGATATGTTCCAAACTTTTATGGTTATTATCATCGGTGTAATAAGTTTGTTCATAGAATGGAAGATTGTAGGAAAATGAATGTAAAACCCAGTTTTGAGAGTAGAAACTTATTTGCTACATTACAAGGTACAAATTTCACATGTTATAATTACAATGAGTCTGGTCATAAGAGTTATGAGTGTAAGATAAATATGCAGATGTCCTACAATAATTGGATTAGAAGATAGAGACTAAACCATAACACAAGATGACAAAAGAGGAGAAGAAAGAAGAGAAACCGGTTTGGGTAGGGATGGAGAAGAACAAGACTAAGTCAAGCTTGATTATGTAGATTGCTCTACATGTTGAAAGGAAGAATTTATGGGTAGTTGATAGTGGCTGCTCAAATCACATGATCAGAGACAAGAAAAAGTTTATCAAGCTTGATGATTGGAATGGTGGTTCTGTCTGGTTTGGTGACAACTCCTCCATCAAGATTAAAGGTTGTGGTACATTAAATATTGATGGAAAGCTTAAGTCCCATGATGTGTACTATGTGGAAGGAATAAAGCATAATCTGCTGAGTGTGAGTCAGATGTGTGACAAAGGGTATAAGTTCACATTTGAATCTATTGGTTGTCAGATAAGAAAGCATAGTATTGGTCAGGTTATAGAAAAGGGAAAGGGAACATATGGTAATGTCTACAATCTAAAGGAATGCTATGAGTCCCAATCCATGATGGGACAGGTTGATGAAATCTGGTTGTGGCATCAAAGATTAGGTCATGTGAACTTTGATAATCTCGTAAATATTAGTAAAAACCAATATGTTAGAAATATTCCACCAATAACTAAACTACTGAGTACCTTTTGTGATGAATGCATCAGAGGCAAGAAAATCAAAGTGAGTTGGAAAACAAAAGAGTATAATACCTCAAGACCTCTGGAGTTAGTACATATAGATTTGTGTAGACCAACAAGGACAAGGGCTCTAACCAATGAGAGATACTTCATGTTATCATTGATAACTACTCAAGGATGACTTGGGTGATATTTTTGCATGAAAAATAAGAGGCATTTGAAAGATTCAATATTTTTAGAAGGATGGTTGAAAATGATAGTGGCTACCTATTAAAGTGTTTAAGATCAGACTGGGGTGGAGAATATTCTTCAAATGAGTTTATTGACTACTGTGAGAAACATGGAATCCAAAGACAATATTCAGCAGTGAGAACACCACAACAAAATGGTGTGGCAGAGAGGAAAAATAGGATAGTAAAGGAAATGGCTAGAACAATGTTGAATGAGGCTAATGTACCAAATACATTCTAGAAGGAAGCAGTTCATGTTGTAGTCTACACATTAAACTGGGTACATCTAAGAGTGAATAGTAGAATGACTCCTTATGAGTTATGGTATGACCAAAAACCATCACTCAAGCATTTTAGAGTGTTTGGAAGTAAGTGCTTCATCAAGATAGATGCTGATGGACTAGGAAGTTTTGATTCAAGGAGTGATGAAGGAATATTCTTGGGCTAGTCAACCAATAGCAAAGCCTACAAATTCTACAACAAAAAAATGAGAAAAATAGTTGATAGTATAAATGTGAGAATAGATGAAGACCTACATAAGAAAGAATCTACACTAACACCCTATACTATTCTTTCAAATGATAAGCATAAATATCAATCTAACAATGGTCCATTAGAAGAAGCACCAAGCAATAACTCCAACTGGTATGTGCAAAAGAACCATTCAAAAAAATAAATCATAGGAGATAAAAATGAAGGCGTGCAGACCAGAGGGAGACTAGCCCAGAATGATGAGTGGGTAAATTTCTCCCTCATGATAGAACTTGAGCCCAAAATTTTTTATTTAGCTAGAAAAAGTGGAAAGTGGATAGATGCCATGGATGAAGAGCTGAAACAAATTGAGAAAAATCAAACTTGGGAACTTGTTCCTAGACCGGCAGACAAGAATGTCATTGGTACCAAGTTGGTCTACCGAAACAAGATGAATGAAGAAGGCAAAATAATCCAACGTAAAGAAAGGCTAGTTTGTAAAGGGTATGCTCAAGTGGAAGGTATTGAATTTGAAGAAACCTTTGCACCAGTTGCTAGGTTAGAGGCAATAAGAATATTTTTAGCTTTCTCTACCTATAAAGGCTACAAAGTCTACCAAATGGATGTCAAATTTGAATTTCTGAATGGTAACCTTGAACATTAGGTGTATATGGAACAACCTAAGGGTTATATTTTACATGATGATGAGAGTTTTCTATGTCATTTGAAGAAAGCCTTATATGGCTTGAAGCAGGCTCCCAAAGCATGGTATTCCTAGTTGGATAAATACTTGAAGGAGCAAGGATTTTGGAAAGGAATGCAAATAGTAACTTGTATGTCAAGGTAAATGGAGATCACATGATTATAGTTATTGTATATGTGGATGATATTATCTTTTGTGGAGACAAGGACATCATGTGCAAATAATTTATAGATTAGATGAAGATAGAATTTGAGATGTCCATGCTGGGTGAGTTGTCCTATTTTATTGGTTTGCAGATCTCAAAGTAGGAGAAAGGAATTTTCATCTCACAAACCAAGTACATTAAAGACATGTTAAAGAAATTTCAAATGGAGGACAACAAACTGGTAAGTACTCCTATGGTTACCGGTTGTAAGTTGAGTAAACATTATATAGTTCTATGATTGGCATTCTGTTATATGTAACAACATCTAGACTCGATATTATATTAGTTGTTTGCATGGTAGCAAGATTCCAAGCTGCTTCTAAACAGTCTCACTTAAATGAAATCAATAGAATCTTTAGGTATCTGCAAGGAACTATCAATTATGGCCTGTGGTATCCAAAGAAAGGAGACTTCTCTATGTAGGCTTATACTGATGCATATTGGGAAGGAAGTATTGATCATAGGAGGAGTACAAGTGGAGGTACTTTCTACTTAGGAGACTAGTTAGTATCATGACATAACAAGTAGCAAGATTCAGTGTCACTATCTACTACTGAGGTAAAGTATATAGCAGCTGCTACATGTTGTTCACATGTATTGTGGATGAAGCAAACACTGACAGACATATAGGTGCGGATACCGGAACCTATCCCAATCCGATGTGATAACTCAAGTGCAATCAACATCTCCAAGAATCCAATAATGCACTCAAGAACAAAACACATTGCAATCAAGTATCACTTCTTGAGGGAGAAGGTAGCAGACAAAGAGGTCATAGTAGAATATGTTCCAATAGGTGACCAAATTGCTGACATATTTACCAAGCCACTTCCTTTGGGCCCATTTGAGTACTTCAAACAAAAAATGGGAGTTGTCTGACCATCCGGCAACACGTAAATGTGTAGGAGGATGTATGGTTCAGGGGGAGTCAATAATTGTTACTATCTTATGACTCTTGAATCATGAAGAATGGACATAGGGGAGAATGTGTCCTAACTAGATGTAGACAAGGGAGAGATTTTTAGAATAAGGTTCCCTTTGCCATTATTGTCAAAGGGGGAGAGAAACCAGAATAGAAAATATTGACATCAATGCCAAGGGGGAAGATTGTTGGCATTGAGAACTGATGTCAACTAGTATTGTAGGCTACCGGTAGGGTATGTCAACCCAGTATGAAGAATATTAAACCGACATAAGGACGATTAACATGAAGGCATGTCAACTAGTATAATAGAAGACAAAACTGGTATAAAGGTGTTGAAGACAAGGAGGTATTGAGATTGTCAGTGATATCACTGGTAAGAGGTGATATGAAGTAGTGTGTTGGCATGAAAAGTTGTAACCAGTATGAAGGCTGGTTGTGATGAAGAGGCAGAGTGTCAAAGAGATCACAAACCACCAGAGGAGAAGTTGAACTACCAGTGTAGTGTATGCTGTCGGATAGCAGCAGGAGAAGGTTATACCGGTAAGGGATTGAACCGGTATGCAATTTTATTGAATGAATAAGCATGAATTGATTCAATATCGATGGGTCAATTTCTGACATGTTTGACAGGTGGATACTAGTTGGTAAAAAGGTAGAGGTCAGTGTGTGTGCATCCTAAAGGTGTGGTAGGTGGGACAGTGACATTAAATGTGATTGGAACAATCATAGATTGATTGAAGGTATTAGCAGCTCGATGAAGGATGGACAACAAAGGAAGATTAGATAGTTACTGTCATTGTGATCAAAGCATAAAATCAGATTGTAGGATGACCTCGAACAAGAAATAGTTGGATCATAAATGTGTTGAAAAGTTTCAAAGCCAAAAATCAGGGATAGGTTTGCTATTTTTTTGCAAACATGCATTAGACAGATGAAAAAATGCATGATGATTTATTCTTCCAAATCAGGTGAGTGATCCAAGGTAGATTAGATCAGATTTGATGAATATTTGATTGGTGGAGGGAAACCCTAGCTGCCCTCTATTTGATTTGGTTTTTGGTGAGAAAACTTTATTTTAAATATGGCAACCTAAGATAGGTAGTTGTCTTTACTGAAGTGGGAAGGATAGAGTAAAATTGTTGTCTGAGAGACAAAGAGAAAAACATCTGAAGTGGTTGTGAGTGAATATTGTACCGCTAAGGAGAAGTAGGGTATACCTATGTAAGGAACAAACTACTAGAGAGTGCAAAAAGAAGAGGTGACAAACAGGCTGAGATATCACTTGCAGTGTGTGTGGAGTGATCATAAACCAGTAAGATTGAAATCGGTAGAGAAGAGCATTGAAGATTTTCAAAACTTCATTTGCAATAGGGATCTCTTTTGTGTATCTAATTTTTTCATATTGTTTTCACTAAGTAGGTGCTCAGTGTAGGGGTTGTAGCTCCTTTAGGTTGTAGCCTATAAATTGTGTAGGGGTTGGTGCTCCTTTGAGTTGGTGCTCATAAATCAGGGGTTGGTTTTCCTTTGGTTGGTGCCCTAAATTTTGTGATAAGATCTTTTCATTGTGAGGCTGGATTGGAGGAGAAGATCTCTAGCACCTATTCTCATTGAGGCTTTTCCCACATTGGGTTTTCCTTGTACATCTGGTGTTATGTGTTGCGTCTTCATGTGTGTGTTGTATTAATCTTTTAGATATTTTTCTTACACATCTTGTTTGCATTGTTCTGGTAACTGGTCTTCATTTTTTTTATTTCATATTTTACCGATATTGCTCTTGTTAAGTTAAAATTATTTAAATCACTAATTCACCCCCCTCTCCATGATCCATTGTGTCAAATAAGATAAAAAATGTTTGAACTGCCAAGAGAGATTCAGGAAGAAAGATGCTAAAGGTGAAGGAGAAAAGAGAGTGTACTGATGGAGGTTATGCAAGACAAAATTAGGGTGGATAGGATATAAACAAATGATAGTGAACCGGTAGAGAACTAAGCAGAGGAGAACCGGTATAGAAGAGTTAAACTGGTGAAGTATTTTGATTGCAAGTGTTGCAAAACTCATTTATAACAAGTTTATTACTATTATTTTGATATATGTTATTGTAATCATTGAGTTTGATCTCGGTGTAAGGGTTGGTGCTACTTGGGTTAGTGCCCTAAAATTAGGGGTTGGTGCTCCTTGGGTGGGTGGCCTAAATATTGTAACTGTGTTTATTGTGATGTTGGATTGGAGTAGTAGACTCTAGCAGCATTTCTCACCGAGGCTTTTCTCATATTGGTTTTTCCTCGTATATCTGGTGTTATTTGTGTTGTGTCTTTGTGTGTTTGAATTTGATCACTTTCCTTATCTCACTAGTATATCCTCCTTGTGTTTTATTTTCTAACCAGTACCAAGAGTTAGTTTTAAAATATTTAGAGTATTAGGAACCACTGATTCACCCCCCTCTCAGTGGTACATTGTGTTCAATAATTGGTATCAGAGCCTAGGTTACCGGTCAGATAAGCTTTCTCTAGCTTGGGTAGATTATGGTCTTAGAACACAATGACAAGAAATGAGTCCTCCTCCTCTTCTAAAGTTCCCATGCTTGATGGAACCAACTATGCATTTTGGTGTAGATTAATGGAAACATATATTTCCTCTCTAGGATTTGATGTTTAGATGTCTGTAAAGAATGGGTATATTGTCCCTAGTGTTCCTCCCACTGACCCGGATGCTAAGAAGGAGTATGAGAACAATGAAAAGGCTAAACATGCTATTCTCAGTGGGCTAGTAGATAATGAGTTCGGTAAGATTATGCACTGCTCATCCACCAAGGAGACTTGCGATAAATTTTAGATATTATTTGAAGGAGATGCCAGAGTCAAAGAGGCCAAGCTGCAATCACTAAGAGATCATCTTGAAGGCTTTAAGATGAATGATGTAGATAAGATTGCAGATTATCTTCGTAGGGTAGATGAAACTGTGAACACCATTAGGGGACTTGGAGAAGAAGTTGTTGATGAAGTTATTGTCAAAAAGGTACTTAGATCACCCAAATCTAAGTATGATACTAAAGTCTCTTCTATAGAGAAAGCCAAGGATTTGAAAAACCTTCATAATGGATGAGTTATTTGGCTCCTTAACTACTTATGAGATGAGGACAACCAGAGAAGCATCTTCAAGGAAAGAGGCTGCTTTAAATTCCATCAAAAAGGGCAATGAAGAGGTTTCTCAAAAAGGATCCAATGAAGACTCAGATGCAGAGGTAGCAAACTTTGTTAGAAATCTCAAGAGAGGAACTGGTAAGTATAAAGTAAAGTTGCCACTCAAATGCTTCAACTGTGGTAAAATAGGACACTTCTCTACAAAATGTCCTTACAGTGAAATTGATGGAGATGAAAAAAGGAGCTATGGTAGTTCTGGTAAAGACAAAGAGAAGAAAGTTTACTAGTAAGGAAGAAGAAGCTACCAGAAGTAGAACAACCTATATACCATTGAGGATGATGCCATAGATGAAGAAACTGCATCAGAAGATGGATGCCATGAGAATGAAAGAGAAGTTAATCTCTTTATGGCACTATATGAACCGGTTGTTGAAGATGAGGAGGATGATGACATTGAAGTTGAAGTGGATCTAGAAGGTGAGCTCATAAATTCTCTTAAGGAGCTAAGTAAGATAAGTAGATAACTTAAAAAGGTTAAGCATGCTGCTGCAGAGGAACAAGAATAGCTAGAGGAATCCAAGAAAACAATTTCCAATCTACAACTCCAGTTGGAAGAAGCTAAGAGGATATGTGAAGCTACATCCTCTGAATTGATAAAGAAAGAAAAGGAGCAACAAAATCTAGAAGATGAAATTGTAAGGCTTAAAAAGGAGATAGAAAAGAGAAAGGATGAATTGAAGATGAGGAGCAAGTATGAGGGCAATATTGAAGCTTTAGACAATTTGTTGAGAAAACAAAAGCATTCAAAAGACATCGGTGGTTTAGGATTTGAAGAAGGACAATGTTTAAATAGCCAAGACACATCCAGTAAGGAGATACAATTCTCTTCTTCAAGTAAAAGTAAAGAGAAGCAAATATTTATAGTCAAAAAAGATACTGGCAAGAAGACCTATATTGAGGCTACAAGAAATCAGCCTATGAACCGGTATGCTTAAAACTAGAAGGCTCACACATCATACCGGTATGAAAATCATAAAAGAAAGCCCAAGATGGATAGTGAAGGATTCATTAGAATCCAAGATGGATAGTGAAGGATTCATTAGAATCAACAACATGAGAGGAAGACATCCGGCTAGACAAAGGTTCACCGGTTCAAAGCAATAAGACTGGTATGTACCCAATTTCCATGGTTATTGCTACTCGTGTAATAAGTTTGGACATAGAGTTACCAATTGTAGACTAATGAATAAGCCCCCTATTAGTTTTAAAAGTATAAATTATTTTGTTGCACTCAAGGGTATGGATGATGTTTGTTATCAGTGTAATGGATTTGGTTATAGGAGTTTTAAATATAGGAAAAGTCAACCGGTGTCCTACAATAGTTTTAAAGATTCATCATTTAAATTTATTGTAAAATGTTATAATTATCAGAAATTTGGGCACATTGCAAAGGAGATTAGGCCACATAAATTTTGATAATCTGGTTGCAATGTGAAAAAAAGGCTCCGTGAGAAATATACCACCAATCATCAAACTGGTAAGAACGTTCTGTGATGAATGTGTAAGAGGAAAGCAGACTAAGGTGAGCTTCAAGACTAAGGAACATAATACTTCAAGGCCACTAGAATTGGTGCATACTGATCAATGTGGACCAACTAGAACAAGAGCTCTAGCCGGTGAAAGATACTTCATTCTCCTCATTGATGATTTTTCAAGAATGACATGGGCCACTTTCCTACAAGATAAATGTCAAGCCTTTGAAAGATTCAAGATTTTCTAGAAGATGGTTGAGAGAGAAAGTGGATGCAAGCTGAAATGTATAAGATTAGAGCGGGGTGGAGTGTTCACATCAAATGAGTTTTAAGATTACTATGAAAGACATGGAATCAAAAGACAGTATTCAGCTCCAAGAACACCACAACAAAATGGTGTTGTAGAAAGGAAAAATAGGACAATCAAGGAGATGGCAAGAACCATGCTAAATGAGGCAAACATACTAGATACATACTGGAAGGAAGCAGTTCACACTGTTGTATATACCTTGAACCCAATTCAACTGAGAACAAACAACATAATGACGTTGTTATCACTATTTAAGAAATGGGTTTTCTTTTCCCATGATTGGCTAAGTTTTTTAAATTTTGAGTCAAGAATGCTATTAATTGCTTCAAATTTGTGTTAGGTCTTTAAGGGTTAAGGGTTTTTAGTTTTAATCACTCAAATGTCTGATCAAAACCCTCTGGCTTCTATTCCTATGTTACTTTATTCACTTAAGTAATGGGTCTTGGGGTCGTGTGAAGTGTCCCCCCTTGTTATTTGCCTAGGCGGTCATTAAATAATTGTAAAAATTTATGCCTTAGGCCTTTTTCCTTCTAATGTTGTCAGGTCCAGTAAGTGTCGTGCAACTTTCAGATGAATCTATGACTTTTGCTATTTCATTAGGTGAAGTTGTGGGTGTGTTAAGCTATGCGAAATAGTGAAAGGAAAAATCATGTTCGACTATGTGTATTGGATCTAGTTTAATGAGACTCCATCTTGCTTTGAATCTAACAGTTGGCATTGATTCGTGGCCGAAATGAGCGAGTAAATTACCTTTCGCAAAATGGCAAAAAGGTTTGGCAGGACTAAGTGGTGAAGACTTTCCTACAGCTAAAAGGTGATCAAGTTTCAAAGAAATCAATGGCTCGCGTTGTTTTGCGGCTAATAGATGCTCACATGTTATCCTTTGCAAAATAGTGAAAGGTTTTTTGGCCCAGGCAAAAGAGGTTCTTCCCAGCATGACGTGGAATGACAACTGCTACTTCTTGTAAAGCTTGATGGTGATGTGTTGATTGACACGTAGTTTCAAAAGGTGATTAAGGGCCTGCCAAGGTGTAACCAACAGTTATGCAAGAAGTAAGACACGTGGTTGACTCTAAACTAAACCCAAAGAGTTTTCCAAGGCTAATGGCCGAGTGCCACCTGGCATTTTGTTAACCGGTGAATAAGTGGGGTAAGCAATGTCCGGATAAAGGTCTCACTTAAAAGATGTTCATCTCAAGTTTGATCCAATGCTTCTCATTGTTTTGTGGCCCGAAGATGGAAGCGGATTAACCCCTGCAAAATAGCGAAAAACCATTAGCCGTCAAGATGAGGTGCAGTTAGTGAAAAAGTTGACAGTCCTAGTAGGAGTTAAAGGCCTAGCAGTTAGAGTTTCATCTAACGCTTGGCATAGCTTCATGAAAGGAAAATGCTCGGGGGATAAAGCTTGTGAAATGGTGAAAAAGAGGTAGGGCCCGATGCAAAGGCAAAGAGGTTAAAATAGTGTAAAGATCGATCAAGTCTCATCTTATTGGATGGCTGGTGTGATTTCATTTGGCAAAATTGCTAGGATGTTATGCTCTGCGAAATGGCAAGAGAGCGAAAAGAAAATATGCAAGCATGTTATGACCCGTTGGAGCAAAAATTTTGAATTCTTCTATGAATTCAATTCTGAAAGGACAGTCGAAGCATGCAGTATCAATGTCGTAGTTAAGAGCCTGACTACCGTATATGATCTCGCAACAATTGAATGAAGGCATCATTTTGAAAAATTGTTATAGAGAAGTGGTTGCAGAGAAAATTTCTTCAATTGTAGAGCAGATTTATTCAAGCCAAAAATAGGTTCTCTTGTACTCTTGCTTGGAAATTACTTGATGGTGTGTTTTAATTGGGGTTTTGATTTGTTACAGAACAGTTGGGGCTAGTAATTAAATTGCTTGCATAGTTTTTTTTAAGATGGTACCTAAAAGAGAATTCTCAGGAAAGGTTAATTACCAGGAGAGGGCTATTTGTGATGATTTCCTAGAACAGTTGACAATGTCAACTAATGTGGCTACAAAGGTAAAGGAATTAGTGCCAAGAGCTCATCGCCTAAAAATAGGAGAAGGATTGTATGACAAGGGCAACTAGCTAAGAGACCCTCAAATTGGGTTGTCTGGGTTGGGATTATTTAAGGTTGGATTTGGTATGAGAAATTCCCTAGCCCCAATGAATAGTATCTGGAAGCTGGATGTAGGCAAATTGGTGGTCCCTGGAGTATTCATGGATGTGGATCTCCTAACTTAGATTGTACACAACTATGACCCAATCACAAGGTGTGTTAAAGATATAAGTGGGAAAACCCTCATTGAAATAAATAATGAGGAGTTCAAAAATGCTTTTGGGCTTAGTGAATTTACCAATTTTTTAGAGCCTATTAATTTTAAATCAATAGCTCAGGTTTACAGTGTGTAGAGGAATCACGTTAGAAATGGGCCTCTTAAATAATTCTTTGTGAAGATAGGCGGATTAACAGTTGTAGGACCTAACACTGAGGAGCCTTTCTCTTTAAATCTGTTCACCCTTAGGGCCAAAGGATTATATTGGTCACTCTGCCAAATTTTAGGAGAGGATGCTAAGGCAAGTATGCCAACTCATTACATGTTAATGATTGCTCAAATTTTGAATCCTTCTTTGGCAGTGACGTTTGATTATGCTTCCTATATCACCGATGCCATCCATGAAGGATTGATAGGAATAAAGAATGGGAAAGTGGATAGGCCTTTTGGATGGTACTCCCTCCTCATGCATTTATTTTTAATCAAGGGCGGTGACTATTTTGCAAGTGGAATGGATATTGTGAAAGAGAAAGATGGGGAGAAGATGCAAGTGCAGTTATGGAGTACAGTGTTGTCATTGGCCAAAGAAGATGCTAGTTACTTAAAGTTTGATAAGTATTTTGCATCTAAGATTAGGACTCTTATCTATTCAGAGAATCCAAGAGTCCCTAAGGTTCTTTTGGAATTCATTAGGCCAAAAGAGTTTGCTAAGAATATTAAAATTATCCACAATTGGGGTGATATCTACTTATACCCTGTCTCCACAATTTTCAAAGTATATGGTTTCAAAGGCACTTCATTTTTGCTACCCTATCAGGTCCCTCTTAAAGTGGGAATTCCAGAAATCCTCAAGCAGATTGGTAGTGTGCAAGAGGCAGAGCTAACAGGAAGAGGTAAAGGGACCATTTTCCCTACAGTTACCATCACACATTGATTTGTAATAACTAAGAGAGGTTGGAAGTATTTTGAATATTTCCTTCAACTGTACCATTTATCAACTGCAGTATCCAGGTGTGCTGACCCTGAAGATTTTTTCAACGGCATGTTCAGAAAGAGGTCAATATGCAGAGGTAGACCCTACCATTTCTATTTTCCTAAAGACCTCATTAGGAATGAGTTTGATTTAGATGAGCAAGAGCCAAGGAAGGAAAAGTGGGTGGCCTACAAGAAGGCTTTAGACTTTGTGCACCAATTTGACACTAGCTATGACCCTTTGTCTAGCTTTCACCCCTTTGAAGAGAAGATAAAATTCTTAATTCTTTGTTTTGAGGATGTGATGCAGACATTGAAAGAAAAGAGGGAGGTTGTAATTAAGAACAACCCTGAGAAAGAAAGAATAGATCTAAATAGGTCTACATCTACCAGAGCAATCCCTCCTAGTGATTACATGTTACATAAGAAGTCCAACTACAGTGTGTTAATGCCAACAATAGGGGAGCCTTCTACCTCAAAAGGTAAGAGGAAGATACAGGATGTCATTAACATTTAGGATAGCCCAAAGAAACAAAGAGTGGGAATGGAAGTACAATCTGATGAACCCTTGTATTCCCCATCTCAATCCCCTATTCATATAGGAGATGAACAGGTACCAGCTGAGCAACTGTTACAGTTAGGCAGTCTTGGAGAGATAGCATACACATATGATGAAGTGGAAGAGGGAATGCCAGAAGAGCTCCTTACTTCTGAGATGAACATTACTACTAATGAGTTCAAAGGCTAGGAGTGGGATCCTAAGATCAAGCAAGCCAAAGGCTAGGAGTGGGATCCTGAGATCAAGCAAGCCAGTGAGGATTTCTTGGCTGATAATAACTTTGTCACATCATGAGCTTTCATGCAATTTGTGTGGAAACAAAATATTGATAAATTTAATGCTAGGTGTGAAAAGAGGAAAGGTGAGAAGCCCCACAAGGATCGAGTTGTGGTGGAGGAAGAGATAAAGCAAGAAATGGTTGACGAGTTTAAGACCATCACTCCTGAGCAGGGAAGAGACATGGTAGCATAGGCTAGAGTACTCATTCTCCCTGAATGGGACATAGCAGATGCCTTGGTTTTAGAGGCAGTAAGAAAGGAGACCAAACCTATGGAGGGGGTCACTTTCAGCAAGGATAATGCTGCACTGGTCATGTGGTCTCTTAAAAGAGATGAAAATAAAAGGAATAAGGACACCCCAGGGTCAAGTTACCTTGGAGGAATGATAGTGAAAAGAGTGTAGAGCACTGGGGTAGTGGAAGCTGCTAGCACTATGCTAGAGACTGAAAGTTTAGTGTTGCAGTAGTAGAAAGAGAGGCTAAGGAAAAGGCAGATCTCCAAGTTAAGTTGGAGACAATTCTAAAAGCTTACAACAGTGCCAAGGAAGAGTTAAGGGGTAAAGATAGCATCATCGCCAAGCTACAAAGCCAATTGGTAGGACTATACCATCAAGGTGAGTCCTCAACATTGATGATCTCCTCTTCTCCTGCAAGATCTCCACCTACCAGACCCGTTATTGAATTCCCACCATCTCCAGCACCTTCTATTTCTCAGTTGATTGAGATCACTCCCCATGAGTTGGAGAATTTAAAATAGGGTCAGGCCCTATATGCAAAGAAATATGAAGAGAGATTAAGGGCTACAATTTTAAGTTTTGCTGACACTATAGGGTCTTCACTAATGTATAACAACATGAGTAAGATTTGGGAAATGTGGAATGAGTTAAATGGGGACAAGGTTGTTTTAATGCCTATTTTTGATAAATGGAGACCCAAAGAACAAGATATAGAACTTATTTGTGTATCCTATGATGAGGCAGGGGATGACCCCATTATTAAATCTACTAATGATAAGACAAAGGATTTAGTAAAGTTGACAGAAGGAGTGGATAATGCAGATAGAAAGATCAAATTGTACAAGAAAGAGTGCACTAATCAAGTTTTTGAATTACTCCCAGGAGATTTTCTTAGCCCAACCCAATTAAAGGACAAAAAAATATGGCTTAAGGAATTAGAAGCCAAATTGTCACTAAGAATAAAAGGAATTGTTAAATCAGAGGATGCCTCCATATTTGTCAAAACAATTGAGGAGATTGAGAAAATCAAATCTCATTATGGTTTTCTGAATTCAAAGGTCAATAAAATGAGGCATTCTTGGAAAACATTAGCCAAGACAAAAGCAAAAGTGATTAACTTCTCATGGCCTGTTGATGGTGTGTATCAGGAATGGACAAGAAAATATGCAGTGCTTGATGTGGAGCAGTTAGAAAATGTTGCAACAAAACAACAAGTGAAGAAGCCGCAGATGTTGAAAGAGACTTGTAACCGTATTTGGAAAAGGTTTTGTAACTTCTTCTTCAGAAGTAATGATTGTAACAAACTCTCCTAGGAAAGTCCGAAGCTATGTGTGCATCCATATTGTTATAAATGGATACCAGAACTAGTAAAAAAAGGATCGAAAGGAATTGTAAGAAAACACTGTAGAAATTTATCTGAGCCTTTTTCGAGTTTTGATGGAGAATATTCAAATGTTTTTGTAATACTTTCAGAAGAAATATCGATACACAGACCATTGGTTTTCAGTTTAAACTTTGTGTTGTCTTCAAGTATGTTTGCAAATGTTTACTATTTCATTCTGAGTAATCTAGGGTTATTTCTTTTGAATATGGGTTGTAAGGCAACTTTTAGTAGATATGCTTCTTAGCTTTTCTCTTTAGGAGGGGAATTAAATACGCAAGAATTGTTTCTACTAGTAAATTCTTTGTGGGATTCTTTGGTATGAATAAATTCTTATGTGTGTCAGGCATGTATAGGGATGTGCAGAAGCCAAACTGATGGGATATGTAGAGATATTTGATTGTGGAAGTATTGTTTGAACTTAGATGACTCTGTGACCTTGGATAAGGCACTGGTGTAGATCAAGGTTGTCTATTACATATCTTGCAGATCAATACTGAACATGAGTACAAGTTTCATTTCTTTGTTTAAGTTGATTTTAAGGTGATAAGATCCACTGGTTTTCGAACTGGTTTGTTGTGGATTTATCTTTTAAAAGTGTGAATTCAATTCACAAAGGTATACCCGCCTGAACTTTGGATAAGTTTGAAGTGTAGAATGTTAATCAAACCTTGTCATATGTTGTCCTGAAAGTTTCCTTCTCTTTAATATCTCTTCTACATACAGAGTTTATCATATCATTATAAGGATTTTAAAGGGAATCAGATTTTGAGAACAACAAACACCTTATGAACTATGGTATGACTGAAAGCCATTAGTTAAGTACTTCAAAGTGTTTGGAAGTAAATTCTTTAACAAGAGAGATGTGGATGACTTAGGTAGCTTTTATTCTAGGAGTGATGGAGGTATCTTCTTGGGCTACTCAACTCATAGAAAAGCCTACAAATGCTACAACAAAAGACTAAGATGAATCATTAAGAGTGTGTATGTAAGAGTTGATGAAGATATGCTCAAAGGAAGACAAGCACAAGTAAACTGGTATGATGACACTGGTGATGAAGATGAATTTTAGATTAACGTTGAACTAGAAGAAGCATCAAATAATTCCCCAACTGGTATGTATAGAAAAATCACCTGAAAGATCATATCTTAGGTAATAAGAATGATGGTGTGCAGACTAGAAGAAGAATTGCTCAGAATGATGAACAAGTCAATTTTTGCCTCATGACTGAAATGGAACCTAAAACATTTAATGAGGCCAGAAAAAGTCAGAAATGGATGAATACAATGGAAGAAGAGATGCAGCAAATTGAGAAGAACAAAACTTGGGAGTTAGTTCCTAGACTGGCTGATAAGAATGTCATTGGCATAAAGTGGATCTATCGAAACAAGATGAATGAAGAAGGAAATATTGTGAAGCACAAAGAAAGGTTAGTGTGCAATGGATACTCTCAAGTAGAGGGAATAGATTTTGAAGAAACATTTGCACTAGTTGCTAGACTTGAGGCCATTAAAATGTTTCTAGCCTTTTCAACGTACAAAGGTTACAAAGTCTATCAAATGGATGTAAAATCTACTTTCCTGAATGGAAATTTAGAAGAGGAGGTATACACTGAACAACCAGAAGGTTTTCTGTTACATGATAATGAAACCTTTGTGTGCCATTTGAAGAAAGAATTGTATGGATTGAAGAAGGCTCTAAGAGAATGGTACTCAAGGTTAGATAAGTATCTAAAGGAGCAAGGCTTAAGGAAAGGAGTGCAGATAGTAATATGTACATTAAATCAGATGGAAACCACATGATTATTATGGTCATACATGTGGATGACATCATTTTTGGAGGCAACAAGGATACCTTGTGTAAAGAGTTTTCCGATCAGATGCAGTGAGAGTTTGAGATGTCAATGCTTGGAGAGTTGTCTTACTTTCTTGGTTTGCAGATTTCATAGCAAGGTAAAGGGATATTTATCTCTGAAACCAAGTATGCCAAAGATATGTTGAAGAAGTTCTAAATGGAAGACTGTGAGGCCTCACCTCGACTCAGTCTAACATTCAGTGGATTTTATATCTAGACTATTATGGATACTTTATTTTGATGCATTTTGAGACTTAGAGCTTATATGATTTTGGGATTTGGATAACATTGCTATGTTTTGATGATTTACTTATATGCTTTATGAGATAGAACACTACATGATTGTTAGATAGGATGATATTGCAATGATAGATGTCGTTATTAAATTTGCAGGACTTTACTATGATAACAGAACTATGATGTATGGTTAAGTTTATGTGAATTGGAATGAAATTGCTTATGTGAAATTGCTAGATAAAAGATGTATTTAATATGTGCAGATGAAAATTGTATGCATGTGATGATGTGTATTGTTATTCCTTTGAATTATATTATATGTGGATATTTGAAAGTACTAATGTGTAAATTGAGATGCGCAGGAAATTTACCATGTGACCATGGAAAATTATGGAGAACCAAACCTAGACTTATGTATGTTCGTAAGCCAGGGGTTGTCTATTTGGAGAGACAACACCCCGTTTGTGTTGTATTTTATTTGTAATAGTATATGCTGCATGAGTGTTAAGTGTTATTTAAATTTAATGTGTAAAACCCACAAGAGACGATTTCATGTTTTATTTTGTAAAAGTGTTTTATTTGTGTCATTTGACACATGTGTGGATTTAAATTTAAATGTTTTATTTTTGTCTCTTCGAGGGGAAGTGTTTAACTATAGTTTTTTCTTAAATAATATAACATGTTGTCATTAATACTTGGAAAAAAATCTTTGGAGTGGTCAACATATGTTTGACCCTAAAATAAAATTAAGAGGGGTTTAAAATGGGTTAAATGAACACCTAGGGGTAGTTTAATAGGGTTTCCTAAAGCCCATAAGGTATACCTAGGGGTTAGGGGTAATTTTAGGCAAGTTTCTACTTTTAAGTGACCTTTTTGACGCTTTAAAAATTGGCTTTTTTGAGTTGTGCGAAAATTGAAAATTAGAAGTTTAAATCTAATTGAGATTTTTCCTATTGGAATGGGAGTCTTTTTCCCATTCTGCTTTACTTTTCTTTTTGGTTTTTAGAAACTTGTGAGAACTCAGAGAATGAGCTTCTTAAGCAAGAATTTGTGAAATTGAGGGTAATCACCCACTCTCCATTTTTGGAGACAAGAGAATTTTTGAAAAGAAAAGAATAGTTTGGAATAGAAAATTTGACTAAGGGTAGAAGAAGAAGATCCATGGATTGGGCAGCTCTTCCTCAAATATTATACTACCATTGGGCAGATTAAGGTTGGTTTGATTATTCTTTAAAATGTCTATTTTCTTGTATGTGTTTGAGAGTATGATTGGTGTAAGAAATCTGTGTTTCGAATGTCTTGTTTAGAATTTCATTTGGAATTTTGCATTATGCTTTGTTGTGTTTTGGGAGTTTTCTCAAGACCTCTTACTCTTGGGAGAGAGGAGGATCTTGTGGGTGGTAGCAGTGACAACCCTCGAGTGAGAGACTCTCGTTTGAGAGAAATCACAAGGGATCTTTGTGTGACCCTTGCTGCATGGCCTGTTTGTGCAATGGGGGTCATAAGGAGGGATATAAGGCTAGAATGCCTTTGGGGGGCATAAGGAATAAGGGGTTGAGATTTTTGATGTATTTATTGTGCCATGAGGTGGCTACTTGTTTTTCCATACTTACAGTTCTCCTCAGGGTATTGGTCCACTACCACCCTTAAAAAGGTCATCACCAAAGTGTGGTGTTGTGAAGCCAAGTTGGGAGTGTGTCTGAAAATCTATGTGTGTATGTATGCCATCTATGTGTTTGCATGTTTGTTACCCATCTAGGGCTTGGTTCTCCGAGCTCGGGGGTGTCTAACAGTTAGCCTAGGCTGGGAGGTGAGCACTCCGTGGTCATATTTGTGTTTGTATTATACAGGAATGCCAGGAGAAAAGACTAGGAAAAGTGAAAGGTTGCAAAAGAATATTGTTGAAGAAATCTAAATTTATTTGCAGTTGTTAGTTTTAAATTTTGATAGGAGAAATACATCCTCATTTGTTGAAATGAGAGGCAAGTTGTAAATTTGAAATATAGACACGAGAGTTGGGATTGTAGTTGAAAAAAAAGAAACATCTTGTGAATGTTGTAGAATATCTTAGAGTTGTAAAAAGCTTGTTTTATTTCTATTCCTGTTTTTTTTTAAAAAAGATACTTTTGATTTGCATGCAATAATCATTTTAATATGAAAATCAGTTTTATAGATTCAGTATTTCCTCTTATCTGTGAAATTTCCTCCAGTCTACTTGCAGATAAAAATATGAGTAGTATGTATTGTTAACATTTTAATGAATGTATGCATGTTGTTTTAAAGGTGAATAATGCAGATTATTTTTCCTATTGTAAGATCTAAGTTTTATGAACCCTAGAAAATATTAGTGGCAAGAAGTGAAATTTCACAATTAATTTTAGGAATAAAATCTTAAGCATTCCTCTCTTCTAATCCCTTATCTTGAGTTTATTAAACTTTAGATTTTTACGTTGCTATTAAATTTATTGATATCTATGGTTATTTTATTGTAGGAAATAAATTTATAGTTATTTACTTTGTTGATATCTTTTTATATTTATTTACCTTAGACTCCAACAATATCATGTTTATGCCTTTGATAATACACGGTAAGAAAAAAATCAGAGTGTTAGGAATATATAAATTCCATCTAAATCCTATATTCATAAAGCAAATGGACAAAGAAAAAAAAACATTATTCATCTTTGTAATAAAAAAAATATAAATAAACTTCTTTCACTATTTTTTTTTAATATTCATTATAACAAATATATATGTATATATAAATATATATATATATATATAAATATATATATATATTTATATATATAATATATATATATATATTTTTTTAAAATTTAAACAAAAAAAAAATGTTTAAGCGGAGGGTTTCGGCCGGGGGCCAAGCGCACTGTGCATGGCACAGTGGCCGGCGGCCGAGTCCACTGTGCATTGCACAGTGGCCGGTGGGCCGAGCTCACTCTGCACTGCACAGTGGCCGGCGGCTGCGCTCACTGTGTGATACACAATGGCCGGCGGGCGAGCCCACTGTGCCTTGCACAGTGGAAAACTCAGTGGCACCGACTCCTGCCTCCCGCCTGATCCCCGCGTTCACTTATCTCCTCCTGCGTTCGCTCAAGCCATTCGCCGCCATGGCCGTCCTGCGTGGTAATGTAGGGTTTTAAAAAAAAAGATAAAACCCTAGCTCGGTTAGAGCTAGGGTCGAGAGGAAGATAAATATGTTTAAGGGATTTTAAGAAAAAGAGAGTCAAAGAAGTAATTTTATAATGTAATATAAATAAGGGTTTCCATGAGATTTATTTTTAAAGTTCTGAAAAAAATTTGTATTTAAAATTAGTTAGGGTCTTCAATTTAGATAGACGTGGGAATTTTAATTCCAATTAATTATATTTAGATTAACTATTTATGAAGCCTTGATTAAATAAAAAAGGAAATTAATTCCTTGAAAGTTAAATTTTGATTTTGGAAAGACAATTTTCCTCATCGGATAATGTCATTGAGAAATTAAGTTGACACTTTAATCCATTAAATTAATTAATGATTTAAAATGAAATTTAGACAATATGGCTTTATTGGAGATCAATTTTTATCTACGTCTACCAATTTAAATGAGTTTATTAAATCAAGCTAACGACTATATTTGATGAGAAAATAAATTAAAACATTTAGTTTTTTGCAAATGAATTATAATTAAGATCGATACTTAGTTAGTATCAGAGTTAGTTCGATTTTTGTTATGGCCAACATGTTAACACATGTTATGATAGCAAACCTTGTTAATTAACTAGTTGTTTTAAAAAAAAAATCATTTCGTTTTTGCCCTAAATTTTGGGCATGACAAAGACAACAAATTAGTAAGTACTCCCATGGTGACCAGATGCAAGGTGAGAAAGGATGATGAATTAACAGTAGTGGATCATACATCATATAGATCCATGATTGGCAGTTTGTTATATCTTACTGCTTCTAGACCAGATATAGTGTAGGTAGTATGCATGGTGGCTAGATTTCAAGCTACACCCAAATAGTCACATGTGAATGTAGTCAGAAGGATATTCTGGTATCTATAAGAGACACTTGATTATGGACAATGGTATCCCAAGAAAGGGGATTTTACCTTATATGCCTACACTGATGCTGATTGGGCAGGCTGCATTGATGATCAGAAAAGCACAAGTGGTGGTGAATTCTTCCTAGGTAATCGATTGGTCTCATGGCACAACAAGAAGCAGGATTTAGGTTCCCTATCTACTGCTAAGGAAAAATATATTACTTCTACCACATGTTGTTCTTAGGTGCTATGGATGAAGCAAACCCTAAAGGATATTCAGGTAGAAATGTCTGACCCCATTTCCATCCAGTGTGACAATTCAAGTGCAATTAACATATCAAAGAACTCAGTTATACACTCAAGGACAACACACATTGCCATCAAATATCAAAGTATTACTAGTGTATGCATATGGGTGAAGTGGAAATAAGATGTTAGATTGTGTGGAAAGATGAGTTACCGGTTTATGTCTTTCATTGTGCTTCAACGGTAGTAATCTGGTTTAGACCGATGTTATTGCTTGCCAGTCAAAGTGCAAGGTTCTCAATCAAACCGGTTCAAGGAAAAAAATTTATCAGTAGTGATTCACCCCCCCCCTCTCAGTACCGGTTTGGTAATAATTGTTCATCATTGATTCATCAATTGGTATCAGAGTATCCTCCAGGTCCTCTGTGTTGTAAGCTTAACCGCTTAAGGTAAAGATCCTACTCTAATGCTGAAGAGGGAAGGTCCAAAGTTCAATAGAGACAACTTTAAAATAGGGAAGGAAAGAGTGAAGATATACATCAGAAGCATGGGTGCTCAACATTGGAGCTATGTTGAGAATTCTTATGTTATCCCTACTAGTACTCTCACTGATGATCAAAAGAGAGAGATTCAGGAGAATGGGAAAGTCATGGAAGCCCTAATTACTAGTTTATCTGACATTGAGTTTATTGATGTTTAGGACAAAGAGAATCCCAAAGAAGTATGGGATGCTCTTGAGAATATCTATGGCGGTGATGAGCATGTGAAACAAGCTAAGGAAGAAAGCCTTAGGGGAAAGTTTGAAGACATGTAAAGGGTTGAAGGAGAGACCATTCAACAATATGGAATAAGAATCAAAACTGTTGTTGGAGATATCAAAAGTGCAGGTGGTAAAATGGAAGATTCCATTGTTGTTAGCAAAGTTTTGAGATCCTTACTATCGGTCTATGCAATAAGGGTTGCTGCTATTCAGGAGTTGAGGTCTGTAGACAAGACAAAGGTATCCCTAGACTCCATAATTGCAAAGTTAATAGCTTAAGAGATAAATAATTATGATGGCAATATTCAGAAGACTAAATCAGCCTTCAGAGAATCTGCTGCACCATCTAGAAAAGACAAATAAACTAGTAATAGTGGTGAACCAAGACAAAGTAGAGAAATGGATGATGAGGAGATCCTGATGGAATTTGAAGCTCTTCTTACTAAGAGACTTCCCAAGGTAACTGGTAAATACAAAGGTAAGTTTCCTTTGAAATGCTTTTCTTGTAACTGGATAGGACACATTGCTGTAAACTGCCCTAATCGTGACAACAAGGATAAACTAGAGAGGTTCAAGAAGTTCAAAGGAGGAAACCGGAGAAACTATTTTATAGCACTTGATGAAGGTGTCACTGATGAGGAATCAGAAGATGAAGAGAATGAAGATATTATGTTTGTTGCAGTCAAGGAAGATGTGTCATACAAGAAGGCTCTTGTCTCCCATTTTGATAATTCCAATGAGTGGATTATTGATAGTGGCTGTTCTCACCATATGACTAGTGACCAGAGAAATTTTCTATCTCTGGAAGAGTATGATGGTGGTGTGGTTCATTTTGGTAATGATGCACCATGCATGGTCAAAGGCAGAGGGTCTATCTCTTTGAATGGAAAGAGTAGTGCTAATAATGTGTATTGGGTGGAAGGTCTCAGACACAACCTTTTGAGTGTTTCCCAGCTAAATGATAGTGGACTCACTTTGGAATTCAAAAATGGAGTGTGAAAAATCAAAGGAAAGAATGGTGAACTGATGGCTATTAGTATGCAGACCAAAGGTAACCTGTTTTAGCTAAATGCTAATGTCAGTACATGTCTAATGGCTAAGTTTGAGGATAGTTGGATATGGCATAGGAGACTCTACCAAGTAAACTTTGAAAATATTGTGAAGGCCAGTAAGATCAAGGCGGTTAGAGGATTGCCTATGCTAAGAAAACTGAAAAATCCTTTGTGCAGAGAATGTCAACTAGGGAAAATGTCTTCCTCAACCTTCAAAGGTAAACCTTTCACTGCAGACAATTTACTTGATCTTGTGCATACTGATTTGTGTGGTCTTATGAAAACTAGGAGTGTGCAGGGAGCTAGGTATTTTATGATTCTTATAGATGATTGCTCAAGAATGATGTGGGTCACATTCCTAAAGGACAAGTCTAAAGCCTTTAGAAAATTCAAAGCTTTTAGAGCACTGGTAGAAAAGGAAAGTGGTAGAAGAATCAAATGCCTTAGAATTGATCAAGGAGGGGAATTCACTTCTGGTGAATTCAACAAATACTGTGAAGAGAATGGCATCAAGAGGCAACTGTCTACCCCCCGGACTCCACAGCAAAATGTCCTAGCAGAGAGAAACAACTAGAACTATGTTGATCCAAGGAAAGGTTGCTCACACCTTTTGGAGAAAAGCGGTGAGCACTGCAGTCTACACAATGAACTGGGTACTCATCAAAAAGGGAAAGGATAAAACACCTTATGAGTATTGGATCAGTAAGACAACAGTGGTAAGATACTTTACAGTGTTTGGTAGCAAATGTTATATCAAGAGGAGTGAACATCAGAGCAAGTTTGATGCAAAATGTGATGAGGGAATATTCCTAGGGTATTCCACAAAAAGCAAAGCTCTCAAATGTTTCAATAATAGCACTCAGAGAATTGCTAAAAGCATCAATGTTAGAGTTGATGAAACCTTTGAGAAACTTGAAGAAACTAGCAGTGAGAAAGTAGGAGATGAATCAGTTGTAACCTTCTGGGAACCACTTACAAAACTCCCAAGCACTAGTAATAGTACTCCTACACTGGTAGATGCTGATACTGATGGAGATGAGGATGAAGAAGAAAAGCAAGAGGAAACAACTAAGATCATTCCTAGGTATTTAAAGCTGAATCATGATCCAAAGCAGATCATAGGATACAAGGATGCAAGAATTCTTACAAGAAGAAAGATCAGAGAAAACTCTTGCATGATCTCAGAATTTGAGCCTAAAACATTCAGAGAGGCACATAATGATGAAGACTGGATCAAGGCAATGGAAGAGGAACTTGACAAGATAGAAAAGAATGGTACATGGTCTTTGGTACACAGACCAGAGCATAAAAATGTCATTGGCACCAAATAGGTTTTCGGAAATAAGTTGAATGAAGATGGCTCACTGGTTAGAAATGAAGCCAGATTGGTGTGTAAAGGATATGCCCAAGAAGAAGGAGAAGACTATGGAGATACCTTTGCTCCAGTAGCCAGATTGGAAGGAGTTTGCATGCTTCTTGCATATGCAGCATTCAAGGGATTCAAAGTATATCAAATGGATGTAAAGTCTGCATTCCTGAATGGAATACTAGAAGAGGAGGTGTTTATAGAGCAACCAGATGGGTTTTCCCTATCAGAAGACAGTGACATGGTGTGTAGGCTACATAAGGCCTTGTATGGACTAAAGCAAGCACCTATAGCATGGTATGAATGCTTGCACTCCTATCTTGTGAAGATTGGATCTGAGAGAACAAGTGAGGATAGTAATATCTACCTGAAGTCAGAAGGAGATCAGATTCTGATCTGTGAGGTATTTGTTGATGACATAATCTTTGGAGGAGATGACAACATAAAGTCATGATTTTGCAGATGAGATGAAAAAGGAGTTTGAGATGTCACTTATAGGTGAGATTAAGTTCTTCATTGGACTATAGACTCAACAAATGAAAGATGGAATCTTTATCACTTAGTCCAAATATGTCAAAGAGGTGTTGAAGACCTTTGGCATGGAAGACAATAAACCGGTTAGTACATCGATGGTGACCGGTTGTAAATTATCCAAAGAGGATGACTCAGGGTTGGTAATTTAGAAGGAATACCGATCAATGATTAGTAAATTGCACTATGTAGTACATAGCAAACCGGACATTGTTCATCTAGTGGGCATTGCTGCACGGTTCCAGAAAAGCCCAAGAGAATCCCACTTGGTTGCAGTCAAGAGGATTTTGAGATATCTGAAGGGAACTATTGACTATGGATTATGGTATCCATACAGTAATGATTTCAACTTGAAAGTGTTTACAGATGTTGACTAGGTTGGTAATGTGGATGGCCAGAAGAGCACAACCGGTGGTGCATTCTTTCTTGGTGGAAGACTAGTCTCATGGATGAGTAAAAAACAGAGTTGTATCTCTCAGTCTATAGTAGAAGCGGAGTATGTTGCAGCATTTATGAACTGCACCCAGACTATTTGGATGAATCATGTATTGAATGGCTTCAAAGTTCCTGTATCTAAATAGGTAAGCATATTTTGTGACAATATGAGTGCAGTTAACATCTCCAAGAATCCGGTTTTACATTCTACAACCAAGCACTTTGAGCTTAAGTATCATTTCTTAAGGGAAAAGGTTTAGAACAAAGAAGTTGTACTGGAACATGTTTCCAGTAAGGAGTAGTTAGCAGACATACTCACCAAGCCTCTATCGAAGGCTACCTTTACCTATTTGAGAGGTAAATTAGGGGTGTTGCCCCTTCAAGAGGTGAACTAAAGGTGTGTGCTCCACATCAGTCAGGACTTACATTGATATATTTTTCTCAGGATTGGTGTGTTGAAGGATGCTACTCCTTAGGGGGAGCAGCATAGTAGAACATAGATGTGCCTTCACTTTGGCATTGTTGTCAAAGGGGAAGAAGATGTGAAGTAGAGAAGATATCTACAGTATTGGGGGAGAAGATGTGAAGCTCAGAGATATCTTTGTAGATTGCCATCAATGACAAAGGGGGAGAATGTTGGCATATGTGCAGAGTATGTTGACTTGATGATATTGTATGTTTTCATTGATATCAATATGATGAAGAGTGAACTGGTATATTGAAGTAAGCACTTGCAAGAGAACTGGTATATTGAAGTAAGAACTTGAAAGAGAACCGGTATATGTGAACAAGTGAAGCAGCATGGCTGTCCAATTGAACCGGTATGTTGAAATATGAACCAGTATATGTGAAAAAGTGAAGTGGTATGTTTATTCAAGTGAAGCGGTATGTTGGAATGAGAACCAGTATATGGAATGTTTTGTATCAAGGTTTCATACGGTATGACTGCCGGTTGGTAGTCTTAGCTTCAGGGTTTCTGGTTGAAGTATTCTATGCTTATGTGATTCAACCAATGATATTGTGTGATGTGTTAGCATTTTTATGAAGAATAGATTGTGTTCCATGTTAGCTCTATGCACGTGAAGGATCTTGCATGAAGGAGATTGATCCTATCTACCTCGGGAATGTGCGAAGACTCTGTAAATGGTGGAGAACACGTGATGGGTTATCGCCTCCAAGAAGCGGTGAAGAATGAATGATGGAGAATGTCTTGAGATCTATTTAGGACCATTGTATTCAAAGTAAAGTATTCAATGGTTAGGATTGAACTAATTGAATTTCTCAGCCTAAATGTTTAGGGTTTAGGGTTTATGCTACTAACCTATCTATTTCCTATAAGGTTGATATTGTTCTTCATGATGAAGTTGTTGGTAAATGTTGTGTGTGTATCTAAGTGCAAAGATACATGATTCTTGCCAGACTAGATATGAGAATAGATACCTATAGAGTGTGAGTGTAGAAGGAAGGAGTTGAAGTAGATCTGCATTGTCATTGAGTACTATTACCAGATCATTGTAATACCTGTTGATCTCTAACCACTTCAATAGTTGGAAAATCCCTTAATAGGGTAGCTTTAACCGACTTGTTGTAAATCCTTTAATAGGGTGACTCAAAATCATTGAGTTCTAAAATCCTCTAACAAGGTAACCTTTAACAGGGTTTAATCCTTAACTAGGTATTCTAGCCATCCCTTAACCGGGTGATCCCTAGTAGGATCGGTTCCTAAAAAAACCTATTGTAAAGTCTTTAATCAGACTAGGCTCCTAATAGAGTGGAATTCAAAAGGGTATTCATCCCCGCCGTGGTTTTTCCTAGTTGGGTCTCCATGTGAAAAATATGTGTGTTATGTGTGATACCTTTCATATGATGCTTTGTTATTCTCTGTAAAGAAGTAAAGCATGTTGAACCAGTAAGTATTTACATTTCTATTGCAATATTACTATTGTATGCATATGGGTGAAGTGGAAATAAGATGTTAGATTGTGTGGAAAGCTGAGTTATTGATTTATGTCTTTCATTGTGCTTAACCGATAGTAATCTAGTTTAGACCGGTGTTATTGCTAGCTAGTCAAAGTGTAGGGTTCTCAGTCAAACCGGTTCAAGGAAAAGTTTTTATCAGTACTAATTCACCCCACCCCCCCCCTCTCAGTACTGGTTTGGTACTAACTATTCATCATTGATTCATCAATAAGATCACCGATGATGATATTTTGATTATTGAAGTATTTATTGATGATATCATATTTGGAGGTGAAGATAAATTGTGCATAGAATTTTCTAATAATATGAAGAATAAATTTGAAATGTCCATGATTGGTGAGATGAGATATTTCTTAGGTTTGCAGATTACACAAACTGGCAAAGGCATCTTTATCTATCAAACTAAGTATCTAAGGGAATTGTTGAAGAAGTTTGGTATGGATAATTCCAAACCAATAAGTACTCCTATGGTGACAAGAGAGAAATTATCTATCAAAGATACATCTGCACCAGTAAATTTGACAAGGTATAAGTCTATGATTGGTGGCTTGTTATATCTAACTCAAACTAGGCCATATATTATGAATGTGGTAAGTATTGTTTGAAGATAACAAAGTAATCCTAAATAAAAGCATGAATATGCAATAAAGAGGATATTCTGATATTTGCAAGGAACAACAAAATATGGCTTATGGCATTCTAGAGAGGCTAATTTCACTTTATGTGCATATACAAATTTAGATTGGGCAGGAGATACTGATGATAGGAAGAGCACTTTTGGTGGAGCTTTCTTTCTTGGAAAGAAATTGGTTTCATGGATCAACAAAAAATAGTCATGCATTTCTTTATCTACTACAAAAGCTGAATATGTTGCAGCAGCAACTAATTGCACTCAAGTCTTGTGGATGAAGCAAATGTTGAAGGATATCAAGCTAAAATATAGTGAACCAGTAGTTATCTATTGTGATAACTCTGCAACTATTGACATGTCTAAAAATCTAGTATTTCACTCTAAGAATAAGCACATATGAATAAAATATAACTTTCTGAAGGACAAGGTGGAAGTAAAGGAAGTAAAATTGGTTTATGTGAACACTAAAGAGAAGATTGTAGATATATTCACTAAACCACTGTCTAAGGAATCATTTGAGTATTTGAGAGACGGGCTAGGGGTTTTTTCCCCTCTGATAGAGACTTGATTGATGTGGTTTGGCATCAGTCCGACATGCATTATCAAAGATACTATTCATTCTAACACTGATGAGTCATGCTACTACTCAGGGGGAGTAGTTAGCTTTGAGATTTAGAGGCTTATATTCTTGCTTTGATATTTTTGTCAGATTTATGGCATTGATCTCAAAGGGGGACAGATAGTGATGTGAAAAATAAATTCAGAACTTTACAGAGATATTATTCACAGGGGGAGATTTATTGATATTCAGAGCTATATGCAGGAGATTGTTGGTTGTCTTCGATAGGGGGAGACCTATTTGGCATTTCTTGGTACTTAGATGTTTTTCACATCTAGTGTTGCCATCAATGTCAAAGGGGGAGATTGTTGGCAATGTGAATGAATTGATAATGTGTTGCATTGATGTTTTGTCATCGATGTCAATACTAGCTATTATGGCTGGTTACTGGAAGACAAATTTTGTTTACCGGTAGAAGATCTTGCATTACCCATAAGGGTTTAAGGTTTAACAGACAAATATTTCTCTAAGAATCTTTGACATAATGCTAAGTGGTGTTGGTGTGGCTTCTAGATAGAATCCAGGATATAGAAGGTGATTGTTACTAATTGGTGACATCGCTTTTGTATGGTAGACCTAGATAAGGTCTGATACCTATCTAGGTTATGGACTAGTATCATGTTAACATGTTCTCTACACATTATCGGGATGATTTATGGATTGGCTATTGTTGTTTTGGTATAAAGCCGACATGGCATATCATTGTAATATGGATATATGTAATGATCTTATTTTAATATCTTTTAGGTGGCCGACCTAATTGGTTTAGGCCTTAGGGTTTGTATAAATTGATGTATGTAGAGCCCCTCCCCGATCAAGCTCTGGTTAAATTAGTTGACCAAGGTTGACCATATTAATAAATGCAATAATTTAATAGGATGAGATATGTTAGATGGATAAATTAGTGAGAAAAGTAATTAAACTAGGTTATGGAAGAATTTTACCTTGCAGTGCACATTTTGATGTGTTATGGATTTAGATCCTATAGGATCCACCGATTTGATAATCTTGATATGACATATGTCAGCTATATCTAAATTTGTAGAACTTTATTATGATGTTAGAAATTATGATGCATGCCTCATGAATGGTTGGGATTTAAGTGGATTATGATAATTGCTTTATATGGATTGCAGTGTTTTATAATAAATTGATTTGTACGATCTCAATTGTATGCAAAGTGATTGATTTGCATTCTTATTTATGTGTTTAATATTGTATCAGGCTATTTGGGAAGTACTAATGTGTAATTGAGATGCACAGGAAAATTTTCCATGTGACCATGGAAACATTATGGAGAATCAAACCTAGACTTATGTACATTTGTAAAACTAGGGGTTGTCTATTTGGAGAGACAACACCCCATATGTATCATATTTTATTCATAAACGTAAATGTTTAAATGTGTGTAAATTATATTTATTAATTTGTTTAAATCATACATGAGACAATTGCCATGTGTGTATTTGTGATGGGGAATTCCTTTTGTAGTGTCACTTGACACATATGTTGTATGTTGAGTTGGCATTGTCATGTCACCTTTTGTGAAATTTATTTTTACCAATGATATATTTCCAAATTATCCTTGAAGGTCCCAAGTATATCTAGGATAGTGAGCCATTAGGAGGGTCCACTCAGATTTGACCCGTAGGTAAACTTTAGGTGGACTTTTAAAGGGTTAAAACAACCCCTAGAGTCAGTTTTGGAGCATTTTCAATGAGCCTCATGGGGTACCTATGGGTGAAGACCATATTTGGCCATGTGTCCACCCCCTAGGACTTGTTTAACCTCCCCAAAAAGTGGATTTCCCAAGATGGCCGAATTTCATCTTTAGGAGAACCATTCTTGGTTGGATAACCTTCTTGGTATGTGTCATTCCTCTTCCCCATTTCATTCCCCTTTTTGAGGTACCTTGGTTAGGGAGTGTGTAAGAACTAGGGAAGACCAACCAATGGGAGCCTCTCAGTCTATCCAAGATGATTGGAAAGAGTGAGAGAAGCCTTCTTAGGCAAGAGATCGACACTTAGGAAGGAAATCACCCACTCTCCATCATTGGAGATGAGATCTTGCAGTTTGGAAATAAGATTTTGATAGAATTTTTGGCTAAGTGTTGAAGAAAAGAAGTGTGAATTTGAGTTCCTCTTCTCCAAACTATCCCTAGTAAACCCTTGGCAGATTCAAGGTTGGTTCAATCTCTTACTTTGTATGCTGAAAATCTGTTTTGAAAGATTGCTTGAATGAAGTTGTTTGCTTCCCTTGTATTTCCTTTGTGAAGATATTTATGTGATCTTTCTCTTATTTTTGGTATGCATTTTTTTGTGTTTTGGGAGTATCCAAGGCCACCTTACCCTTGGGAGGACAAAGTGGTCTTGGGGGTGGAAGGTGTTTGACGAACTTAGAGTGAGAATCTCTCTTTAAGAGAGTGATCTCAAGGGTTTTTTTATGTGACCCTTACTACATAGTTTTGTTTATGCATTTGGGGGTCATAAGGGGAGAAATTATGGCATGTATGCCTTGGGGGTCATAAGGATGTTGGGTCAAGATGGACTTGTGATGTGTTCTTGGTTGCCATGAGATGGCTTGTGATCTACTATCTTGCAGGACTTGTGATGTGTTCTTGGTTGCCATGAGATAGCTTGTGATCTACTATCTTGCAGATCTCCTCAAGGTACTTTGTCCACTTCCACTCATATAAAAAAAAAAATCACATTATGTGATGGTGTTCAGCCTTGGGATGAGAATGTGTTTGTTTTGAGTTTTTCATGCTCTTTTGTGTATTGTTTGACTGTAACACATCTAAGTCTTGGTTCTCCAAGCTCGGGGGTGGCTTCTAGTAAGCCTAGGTTGGGAGGTGAGCCCTCCATGATCACAAACTTAAGATTTTATATTCTAGGTTGCTTTGTGAAGAGATTGAAAGAAAAGCCTTGGAATTATTCCTATTGTGGTATCTTAGTTGTAGAAATGAAAGAGGAGTTTTTTGTTGGATTATTTATAAAAAGAGAGAGAAATGTATTTATTTATTTAAGTCCTCATTTATTAGGAATGAGAGGCTAGTTGGGTATTTCACCCATTTGTTAAGTTGACATATTGTATTCAGATTTTCCTTATAAGAAATGTATTCTTTTGTTAAGTTGATATTGCAAAATGTGGTTAAATGGATATTAGAAAAATTAATAGTTCTGCATTTTTAATATTTCTAAGTGTTTTCTAGACTATATTAATGTTGTTGTCATTTGGTTATCTTTGTCATTTATTCAACAACAAAAAAAATGTAGAAAGTAAAATGGAGATATTATGAATTAGAAAAGTTGGGATGTTAGTAAGATAAAAATAAACATTTAGTCCTAGTTATTTAGATCCTAATACAGATTATGCTTAAATAGACATTAGAAGTAAAATAGTTTGGCATTGTACATAATGATAACATTTTTAAAGTGTTTTCTAGACTATTTTAATGATGCTGTAATTTTATTTACTTTTGTCATTTATTCAGGAAAAAATACAGAAGATAAAATTAGATAAAATAATATTTTCCTATAGTTAACTATTAGAAATTTAAAATAAACAGGAATGCAGTTATTTAACTTTGTTAGTTTTAGAAGTCTACCTTCTGCGTTTAGAAAGATAGCTATAAACATGAAAGAGAAAGCTATGTCTTATTTTATCATTCCTAACAGTCATTTAATATCACTGTTTTGTTTTAACATAGTTGCATGACTTATACTTTGAAGCTATTGAAAAGAAAATAGTTAGTTTAAATACCTTACATTAAGAATAAAATAAGGTTAATGTATACATATTAAAATAAATCATACTTAAGAAAGAAGATACATATCTATTTATATGCTATCTATATTTTATTAATTCTTGCATGTTTAAAAAAAAAAAAAAGGGAGTACATTTATAAAAGAAAATAATCTAAAAATCTAACCCTAGATATCTTTGTGAGGTTGATATATATATATATATAAATATATGTAATTATATATTTTAAAAAAAAAATAAAAAAAAAATATAAAAATAAAATAACCAAGGCAGACTCAGCCACACCGTGGTAAGCCATAGTGGGCAGCTACCACCACTGTGGATAGCCAAAGTGGGCGGCGCCGAGTCCGCCACTATGGGTATCCACAGTGGGTGGTGCGACGTCCACCACTGTGGGTATCCACAGTGGGTTGCGTCGAGGCCGCCACTGTGGATAACCACAGTGGAGCACGTCGGCCTCCACCGTGCTGCGGCAAGCCAGTTTCGCCCTGTCCCCCGCCATGGCTGCCTCCACTGGCCTCCTCTGCTGCCATATACCGTGCATACACACTCATCAAAGAAAAATAAACCCTAACCCAATTTTAGGTTAGGGTAAAGGAAAATGGATAGAACTGAGATTTTGTTGAGAGATTATAGTTTAAAAAATAAAAGAATAAAGAAAACCCTAGTTGGGGTTATTTAAGATGATATTAATAAAATAAGTAAAAATTGGGGTGAGGGGGGGGGGGGATTGCTTTTCAAAATTTGAATTGGGTTATCTTCACTTGATTAAATTTTAAAATATTTTATTTGAGGTTGACTTTTGTCTTAAAAATTAATTGTTTACAATCATCTCATTTTCATTTTATGGGTAGGTTGTGATTGAAAAGTTTATTAAAGAAAAATTTGAATAGTATGTTTATCTAAATTAAGTTCAAAAACTATTTATAATGTCAATATTTATTAAATTTGGGGAGTGATTAATTTATAGAGAAATAATATACTCTTTTGAGTAAATCTATTAAAAAAGTTTATTGCTGGGTTTTCGTAAAATTTAATAATTAAATTTAAAATCTAGAGGTAATTTAAAAGTTGAGTATTAAATATTTAATACCCAATGTTTGGAGGATTAATATATATTTTGCAATTTGATTTAAGTTATATAATTACTTTTTAGAGATTTTAGTGATATTTATAATTAAATGGAAGGGTTTAATATAGGAATTTTAAATGTTTATTTGAAAGAGGATATTGTAGTGGATTTATATATATTTCTAAAATAAGTCAATGAACTTGATCTTGCGAATTTATTTATCCCAAGCAAAACTTTCTATTTGATGATTTAATTATTATTATAACGTTTGGCATTTTAAATTTATTTTCTCTAATAATTAATATTAACACATTGAAATCGTGTTAATATTGAATTAATACATTTAAGAATTAATTAAGTTATAAAGGAAGAGGTTATAATACCAATGTATTAGGAAATGCTTAATATACCTCTACCTAGATGAATAATTATTAAATCGAGTAATTATATTAATATCTATGTAGTAGAAGTTGATCTAATTAATTATTATAATTCACATTTGAAATGGAAGGGACATTTGAGTGAATTTATTATTGTCATTTTTAAATTAATTTGTTTTGCTTGATAATAGGAGTTGTCATAATTTTTACGTAAGTAACATAAGATATTTACGAAGGCAATTTGCCTTAGGTTGGCAAAAATTCTACCTAGAATCATTTCATTGGAGCAAGGTGGTTTTGTTCCCAGAAGGGAGACGACAGAGGGTGCAATTGTAGCACATGAGGTGCTGTATTCTATTTCCACCCAAAGAACCCCGGCCATGATACTTAAACTAGACATGATGAAGGCTTATGATAGAGTAGAGTGGGGGGCTTTATGTGTTGTTCTTGAGAAGTTAGGTTTTTCCAAGGCCTGGGTCAAATGGACTCTGTTATTTGGACATGCTTCGTTAGTTGAGGCAAAAGTGATTAAAGGAATAATACAAAATTATGCATCATTTTCTGGTTAGAAAGTGAATGGTGATAAATCAAAGATTTTTTTCCTTAATACATCACAACTGGTTCAACATAGGTTGCAAACATTTTGGGGATTTGAGACTGGAAATCTTCCATGTACTTACCTTGGGATTTATTTCTTTGTTAAACAAGATAAGATTGGTTTTTGGGATAAGATTATTTCGGTCATTTCTAAAAGAATTCTCTCATGGAATCATAGATGGTTAACTTTGGCAGGTAAAATTGTTCTCATCAAGTCTATTTTGAATGTTGTTCCCATATATCTCATGTCTGTTTTGAAGTCTCCAAAAGCAGCTATTGTTAGTTTACAGGATACTCTTAGAGATTTTCTTTGAAACAATAATAAAGATGGCAAGAAGAAACTCCCTTTAGTTGCATGGGATAAGGTATGTTTGCCTAAGGAACTTGGGGGAACAGGAATTCAGAGTCTCGAGAACCAGAATTTAGCCTTAGGTGCTAAGTTGGTTTAGAAATTATATGACAAGCCTAGCTCCTTATGGGCACAAATTATGTTTTCCAAATATTTAAATAATGGACAAAGAGAGTACATTTTTTAAGTCTCAAATTTGCCTTTGGGTTCTACTATTTGGAATTTTCTTTGTAAATGTAGATCAGTTATTTTGCCTCATCTCTCATGGATTGTTCACAATGGTAGAAAGGTCAGATTCTGGGATGAAGTATGGAATGGACACATACCTTTGGTGAATATTAGGGATTGGTCTCCTTCGATCACTGTTCTTTCCTCCCTTTGGGGTGTTTTTGTAGTAGATTATTTTGAAATTGTGACTAGTGGTCCCCTTAAGCTAGCTAGATGGAAGTTGATTGATTTCTTAGATGTTGATCAAAGCATGAAATTATATTTTGAGAAGATTTTGGGGGATAGAATTGTATTTCTTTCTGATTCTAAGGATGAACTTATTTGGACAAAGAATATTTCTGGTAAGTACACTGTTAAAGAAGGTTACAACTCTCTTATGGTCTCTAAAGATTTATCATCTTGGCCTTATAATTTATTTTGGTATTCGACTTGTCTTCCTAAAGTTGGACCCTTTGCTTGGTTGGCAATTCAAGATAGAGTCCTTACAGGTATGAGACTAGACAGGCTTGGTATTACTATTGTTTTCCCTTGTGTCCTTTGTAACAAAAATTTGGAATCTTCTTCACACCTGTTCCTACATTGTGATTATTCTTATGAATGTTGGTAGTGGTTGTTTGAGAAGTTAAATATATTCTTTGTTATTGGTAAGGATCTCATTTCCCATTTTAGATCTTGGCCCTTTATGTTTGCCTCATCTTTTTATGCATGCCTTTGGATCATATCTCCATCTATTGTGATTTGGAATGTCTGGCTAGAGAGAAACAATAGGATATTTAAAAAAATAAGGTCTCCTGTGTTTGAGGTTCTATTAAAAATTGAGTCTTCAATCTCTGAGGTTTCTTTCTCATTTATTTATAAGAATTTGGAAAATCTTACTTCTTTTTCACACTGGGATAGTAGAGTTACTAGAGTTTGGAAGATGTTGTTAGTTTTACCCTCTTATGGTTCAATTTTAAAAAAGAATGATGCAATAGGTAAGAGATGCTCTGCTAGATGGAAACTTCCTCCGTAGGGGCACTTTAAACTAAATTTTGATGGGGCCTCTCGTGGTAACCTTGGGCCGGCTGGGATAGGCATGGTAATTTATGATCACAGTGCACATTTTATTCAAGCTAAGTGTCATGCTATTGGTTTTGAAACTAACAATTATGCGGAATTTCATTCTTTTTTTTTTGGTTTGGATATGGCATTCTCTTTGGGAATTCAGAACTTAATAATTGAAGGTGATTCTTTGGTGATTATTCAATGTGATAAAAAAGAAATCGAATTGTTGGAATTCGCAGTATATACTTGATCCCATTTTACAAAAATTAGAATTGTTTGAATCTTTCTTGGTATCCCATTGTTATAGAGAAGTTAATAAGATTGCGGATTATTTGGCAAATTTAGCCATTGATAGCAATGCCAATTAGTGAGAGGTGGGTTTTGAGGAAATCCCTTCTAGGGTATGGGAAGGTTTGCAACAATGGTTATGTGATTTTCTTGAGTAATGTTGATATAAAATTTTATGATGATAATTATTCCCACTTTCCCCTTTCATTTCAATTATTCATGTTCCTTGTTTGGAGGAGAGTTCGAGCTCATGGTATTTGATACAATAGTGTTTTTCCAAAGTTTTTTTGATACTTTCATTTTTGGCAGGAAGGTTTTTGGCTCATGGGATTCGGCACAAGGCTTTGGAAAATTTTGTCTTCTTCCATTGATAGCAGATGTGGAGTCTACATTTGAAAATTATCTGATGGGTTTTTTTGACAAATTGTCATATGGGCTCTATGCAAAATTGGTATTATATGTGTTGTGACCGCATTTTGTATGTAGTTTTGGGCGAGGTGTATAAACTGATCCGTTAGATACTATAGGTTTATTTTATGAGCTGTGACCAGAGGTTTTCTTCCCAGGGTTCTTTCCTCTGGTATGCTCTTTGAATCCTGTGTAAAAATTAAAAAATATTAATAAAAAAGTTTAGTGGAATAATCCACTTTTATTGGAAAAAAAAAAAACTCTACCGTCTAGGAGTTTTATCGAAACCTAAGGCTTCTAGTTAAATTTTAATTCATTGCTCACTTTAGAAAACCATTTTAATATCAATTAAGGTTTCGTTGGAACAACTTGTTAAGTTGTCACAACTAATTAAGCATAGGATGCATGTAATTAAGTGTTCAAAAAAAAAATTGTTTGTGTTTTTGCTCAAAAGTTTGGGCACGACATTTTGGTATCAGAGCCCTAGGTTCATACACTGGTGAACATGGGCTACATTCATAACTTAGTTGAACTGAACTATGGCTTCGAAGAATAACACCTAGATGGAAACTTGTGAAATAACAAAGTGAAACATAAGTGAAAATTCTTTAAAACTAACAAATCAACATATGTCAATTCAAGGGGTTCCAAGGGTCACTAAAGCCTTGAAATTTGAAACTTATTAGTCCTAATGTTTATGGCATAATAAGACCCCAAAGGTTATGAAAATTTCAAATTATTTATTTATATGAAAATATATTTGGGTGTTTAATAATGAAAACTAGATCCTTAGTGCTTATGAGGTTACCATTCAATTGGAACCTAAACGCACTAATTGCCCTAATCAAATCAAGTATGAGGAGATAATTATTCAATAAAATACCTCTGATGGTAACTAAGAGAATGCCATCCATCGAGGTATGTTATTGACATAACAAGTCAAGCAAGCTAGTTAGACATGAGATGAAGGCACAATAAATAAGATCGAGACAGTTCAAGTTAACGTGTTAAGCTATGTGAAATTATGGTGGTTCAAGAACTGAGGCCGTCATTTGAGGCACCAATGAAGAAGAGTTAATAGGTACTCTTGTGAATATCAGAAAGAAACATTAGCCTATCCTAATCAATAGGTACCTTAAGCATGGGGTCATGCTTAGACAATTCTCATATCAATGCAAGAAGCTAGTATGTATAACTTTGAAGATAAGGACTAAAATGATGGATGTCTATCTCCTTGACAAGTTAACCCTAGTGAAATTATAGAAGAATTAAGTAAGAAGAAAGGAGACATGAAACTCTTGGGATAAAACATGTAATTGCAATAAACCCTAAAGTCCTTCTGTAGATATATAATTGGGGAAACAAGCAAAGTAAAGCCACAACTAGTTCCCTTATGGGAGGATAGTCTTGAAGGGACTAAGTAAATGGTGAAAAGAGTAGAGAGAATTTGGGAATCATGAAAAATCCCTATTGAAGTACAAGGAGTGTAGAAGAATCACCGTCCTATAATCTAGGAATGATTAACTTATATCCATTTAGAACCTTAGGAGAAAAGTGCAACCCAATCATGGCTAGTTGCTAGGTACAAGACAGTTTGGAATATAATTTAACTGCTTGGTGCAACCGAAGTAGGTTTGTAGGTTATGGCACTCAAGTGTGAAAGTATGTGAAACATTAACTGTGGATGAAGCATCATGCAGTTGGAAAGAGCTTATGGAAAGATACTATAGCAGTATTATAATACCAAAGTTTTAATGAAAATTCATTGGCAGTATAAAATGTTTTGTGAGAACAATGTTAAGGAGCTGAATTATGTGGTTATCTAAGGGAGAAGTTGGGAATTATGGGAGCCTTAATACATTGGTAATTATTGGGAACCTTTATGTTATGTCGTAATTGGGTAACTTGATATTATGATGAGAGGGTGGTCTATTTGGATTGAAGAAAATCATAAGTGGTGATATATTGGAATTGGCTAGTAAGTAAATATAAATAAGTAGTATGGAAAGAGATAACTTCCTTTTTACCAAATTTTAATTAAAAGGGGTGGGTGTTGGTCACTTCTCGAGTGCACACCCCCTTGATTTCATTAGTTGCATAAGTGAATTAGGAGAGAATAAGTCAACTCTCCAAGTTGTTAGAAATATGTCATGAAATGTGTGGGTAGGAATTTGTTGTCAACCATTATTGATTCTACTTGACAATTATTCCACCCCAAATGGTTCTTAACCATAAGTTTTGGTAATTTGGCAACATGCTCCTGCTTAATAAGGACAAGTGAATGTTAGAGGTGAAAATACAAGGAGCTAGCATAAGGTGCTAAGAGAGAAAATGATGTACCTAGTAAAATTATATGATTACATTATTCAAACCCTAAGTGTTTCTAAGTATACAAGAGACAATTTTTTACCGAATTATCAACTGCATGTGTAAGTAAGACATGGAAGTGTCTATGCATGAGTTACCACGTAATATTGAACCAAGGTTTAGCATATTAAGATAATTAATGGAAGTCCAAGGAGAATGGATAGAGAATAGTAGAGTTAGAGAAATCGCCTGTTAGATATAATTATGGATGATTAATAACCCAAAAATAGATAGCGGATTGTATCAGAAGGTGTTGTTTGTAATAGTAATCACATAAAGGTTAAGATGGAACATGACCTATAGAACGATTGTGATCTCTTGTGTATAAGATCCTATTTCATAAATAATAAAGGAATATAGATAATCTAAGAACCTCATGAGTCTAATAATCACTTCCTAACACACTCAGGACGTGTGATCTTGGGTGATGTGTTGTAGTTACTCCCTATAGTATGACTAGTATGGACATCTTGTTCAAGTTTTGATTCGTTAGTGTTTTCGACTTTCTTTGAATAGTATATTGTGACCTAGGGGCTAGTACTTTCTTTTATATTTTTTTTTCTTATGATGAAAGGATCACTAAATTTATGTTTCTTTTATTGGAGCTATGACACTTGCCATGTTGCTAATCTTAATATCTTTCAATTGCCAGCATTTTTCTTCTTTTTATTGGACTTGGCAAAAGTAACTTTTATTTTGGATCTTTTAAAGTGTCAAGTGGTCATTTTGATGGTTGATATAGCTAGCCCTAGTGATGTGATTTGTGTGATGTCTATCATGTTCATTGAACCATTGATAGTGTGTCAAGAGAGAATACCACAAGGAGTGAAATTAGGCACAAAGAATTAACAAAGAAGGTTATATCAAATTAAGATAAAGGAAGGAATATCCTCCTAAATAAAATTATTTGCGAGTAATCTAAGAGAGAAAATTCATAACAAAAAAAAATGTGTGATCTAGACCTAATGAATTGCGAAAGTGATGATTGCGGACTGGTAAATTTGGTATGTGTATGGAGATGATTGCATGGATGATATCTAAAATAAGTATTATTAATTTTCATCACTCCCTTGAATAGGATTGTTATGTACCTTAATGTTTGGGATTTTCGAATAATGTACCCTATGAAACTTAAACCTTGGTGCCTAGAAATATAAACATTGTAAGCCCTAGTGGTAGAAAACTACCCTATATAGGGGCAGATTTGAAAGACTTAAACTTGATTATCCCTTGTTTCCTTTTGATGTTGGAAGAAATCATGCACCTAGGATGGTTTAACAAATATTTTATTAACCTAATGAGGCGCCTTGATGTAGAATAAGTAGATTCATTTTAGTTTAAGTGTGATGTCAATTTTCTTAAGTAACATGCATGGATGAGAATTGCAATGGGATAAACATATTTTAAAATGAATCCTAAGCAAAGTATGACTCCTAGAAGTTTAATAAGTAAACTATTATGTGTAACCTTGATTTTGGGAATTGATGTGCATTAATGATAGCTGAGATGGAAGTGAAATGCAATAAAAAATACTAGGTAAGTACCTTATGGAGGAAATAAGCTATTACGAAAGAAGGATGATTTTAGTATTACCTCTTTCTAAGTAGGCAAGATAAGAGTTAGAGTAACCTAGTGATATTGTGGGAAATGATACGTCCCTATTTTGTATCCTAGTTATGCAACTTCCAAGAGTAAGTCGAACCCTAGGGGGGGAGGATGTAGAGCCTATTGTTCTCAAATTCTAATTCCCTTCAAAAAACCCTTACAATGAAATAATAAACTCTATCTACAAAAGAGAAATCAAAGAGAAGGAAACTTCAGAGCAACATATGACAAGGTTTTAAAACCTTCTACACTTTGAACTTATCCAAAGTTCAGGTGGGTATACCTTATGTGAATTGACTTTACACTTTGAAAAGACAGATCCACAGTAAACCAGTCTGAAAACCAATGAATCTTATTGCCTCAAAACTAATTGAAACAAAGAAAGAAATAATATACTCATGTTCAGTATTGACCTACAAGATATGTAAAAGATAACCACAATTGATACCAGTGCCTTATCCAGGCTATAGAGTCATCTAAAGTTTAAACAATACTCCCACAATTAAATATCTCCACACATCCCATCACCTTAGCTTCTATAAAACCCCAAATATGCCTGACATACATAAGAATTTATCCTTATCAAACTAAACTGCATTCATCAAATTCAAAATCTCCCACAAGGAATCTACTAGTAGAAATGCTTCATGCATATTTAATTTCCCTCCTGGAGAGAAAAGCTAAGAAACACCTCTATTTAAGATTGCCTTACAATCTTAACTCAAATGAATAACCCTAGATTACTCATATTGAAAATAGTAAATATTTGCAAGTAGATCAGAAGACAACACAAAATTTAGGCTCAAAAGTTGATAGTCTGTATATTGATATTAATTTTGAGAAAATATTACAAAACTCTGAGTATTCTCCATAAGACTAGAAAATCCCAAATATATTTCTGCAGAGTTCTCTTACAAATTCTTACAATCCCTTTTTAAGAGGTCCTAGTATCCATTTATATTATCATGGATGCATATAAGCTTTGGACCTTTCAAAAGAAAGTTTGTTACAAACAACCTTTTCCAAGAAGTAGTTATAAGTCCTTTTCAGCATCTGCAGCTTCCTCTGCTTGTTGTTCTATTGCAACCTCTTCTAACTGCTCTACATCTAGCATCATGTACTTTCTTATCAACTCCTAGTATACATCATCAGCAGGCCACAAGAAGTTAATCACTTTTCCCTTCGTCTTGGCTAATATTTTCCAAGAGTTTCTCATTTTGTTGACCTCTGAATTTAGAAAACCATAGTGTGATCTGTATTAATGATTCCTTTTATTCTTTATGATAGGTTAGCTTCTAATTCATTAAGCCATATTTGTTTGTCTTTCAATTGAGTTGGACTGGCAAAACCCCTTGGGAGTAATTCAAATATTTGATCAGTGTACTCTTCCTTGTATAAGTTGATCTTTCAATCTGCATTATCTACTCCTATTGTCACAAGTGGATTTGATAATGGGATCAGTCCCTACTTCATCATAAGATACACAAATAAGTTCTAGATCCTGCTCTCTGGGTTTCCACTTGTCAAAAATAGGCATTAGAATAGCCTTGTTTCCATTGAGCTCATTCCACATGTCCAAAAATTTTCTCATGTTGTTGTACATTAATGAGGACCCTATGGTGTTAGAAAAATTCAAAATTGTAGCCCTCACTCTCTTCATATTTCTTTGCAAACAGGGCTTGAGCCTGTTTTAGCTTCTCCAATTCATGGGGAGTGATCTCAACCGATTGGGAACTAGAAGGTGCTAGAGATGTTGGGAATTCAATGATGGGGCTAGTAGGTGGAGGCCGTGCAGGAGAAGAAGTGATCATCAATGTTGAAGACTCACCTTGATGGTGTTGTCCTGCCAACTGGCTTTTCAACTTGGCAATGATGCTATCTTTTCTTATTACCTCCTCCTTAACATTGTTGTAAGCTTTTAAAACTATCTCCAACTCAGCTTGGAGCTCTGCCCTTTCCCTTGCTTCTTTCTCTACCACTACAACACTGAACTTTGCAGTCTCTAGGACTGTACTAGAAGCCTCCACCACCCCAGTGCTTTGTACTCTTTTCACTATCATTCCTCCAAGGTAGCTTGATCTTGGGGTGTCCTTTTTCTTTCTATTTTCATCTCTTTCCAGAGATCACATGACCAGGGCAATGTTATCCTTGTTGAAGGTGACTCCTTCCATAGGCTTGGTCTCCTTCCTTGCTACCTCTAATACCAAGGCATCTACTATATCCCATTCAGGGAGAATGAGTACACTAGCCTTTGCTACCATGTCTCTTCCTTGCTCAAGAGTGATGGTCTTGAACTCGGTGACCATCTCTTTCTTTATTTCTTCCTCCACCACAACTGGATCCTTGTGGGGCTGCTCACCTTTCCTCTTCTCACACCTAGCATTAAACTGATCAATATTCTGCTTCCACACGAATTGCATGAAAGCTCCTGATGTGAAAAAGTTTCTATTAGCTAAGAAATCCTCACTGGCTTGTTTGACATCAGGATCCAACTCCTAGCCTTTGAACTCATTAGTGGTTATGTTCATCTCAGCATTAAGGGGCTCTTCTGACATTCCCTCTTCTACTTCATCATAGGTGTAGGCTATCTCCCCAAGACTGCCTAATTGTAATAGTTGCTCAGCTGCTACTTGTTCATCTCCTATATGAATAGGGGATTGAGATGGGGAATACAAGGGCTCATCAGATTGCACTTCCTTTCCCACCCTTTGCTTCTTTGGGGAGTCCTGAATGTCAATGACATCTTGTATTTTCCTCTTCCCTCTTGAAGTAGAAGGCTCCCCTATTGTTGGCACTAGCACACTATATTTGGACCTTTTATGTAGCACATAATCACCTGGAGGGATTGCTTTGGTAGATATAGACCTAGTTAAAACTAGTCTTGCCTTCTCAGGGTTATTTTTAATCACCGCGTCCCTCTTCTCTTTCAATTTCTGCATTACATCTTCAAAACAAAGAATTAAGAATTTTGCCTTTTCTTCAAAGGGGTGGAAACTGGACAAAGGGTCATAGCTAGTGTCAATTAGGTGCACAAAATCTAGGGCCTTCTTGTAAGCCACCCACTTTTCTTTCCTTATCTCTTGCTCATCCAAATCAAACTCATTCCTGATGAGGTATTCAAGGAATTGGAATTGGTGAGGTCTACCTCTGCATACTGCCGTCTTTCTGAACATGTCGTTGAAGAAATCTTCAAGGTTGGCACACCTTGATACTGCAATTGATAAATGGTAGGGTTGAAGGAAATCTTCAAAGCATTTCCAACCCCCTTTAGTTACTACAAACTGATGTGTTATAGTTATTGTAGGGAAAATGGTCCCTTTACCTCTACTTATTAGCGCTGCCTCTTGCACACTTCCAATTTGCCTGAGGACTTCTGCAATTCCTATTTTTAGTGGGACCTGATATGGAAACAAAAAAGGAGTGCCTCTGAAACCAAACACTTTGAAAACTATGGAAATAGGGTATAAGTACATATCACCCCAATTGTGTACAATTTTGATATCTTCAACAAACTCCTTTGGCCTAAGGAACTCCAAAAGAGCTTTAGGGACTCTTGGATTCTCTGAGCATAAAAGAGTCCTAATCTTGGATGCAAAGCATTTATCAAACCTCAATTAGCTAGCATCTTCTTTGTCCCATGACAACACTATGCTCTGTAACTGAACTGGCATCTTCTCTCCATCCTTTTCTTTTACTAGGTCCATTCCATTTGCAAAGTAATCACCACCCTTGAATAAAACTAGGTGCATGAGGAGGGAGTACCATCCAAAAGGCCTATCCACTTTTCCATTCTTTATCCCTATCAAGCCTTCATGGATGGCATCAATAATATAGGGGGCATAATCAAATGTCACTACTAGAGAAGGATTTAAAATTTGAGCAATCATTAACATGTAATCAGTTGGCATGTTTGCTTCAGCATCCTCTCCAAAAATCTGGCAGAGTGACCAGTATAATCCCTTGGCTCTAAGAGTGAACATATTTAAGGAGAAAGGCTCCATGGTATTAGGTCCTACAATAGTTAATCCGCCTACTTTAACAAAGAACTCTTTAAGAGGCCCATTCCTAAGATGATTCCTCTGTGCATTGCAAACCTGAGCCAATGATTTAAAATTTATGGGTTCTAAGTAATTGGACACTTCACTAAGCCCAAATACATCTCTGAACACCTCATCATTTATTTCAATGAGGGTTTTTCCATTTATGTCCCTAACACTTTGTAATGGGGTCATAGCTATGTGCAATCTGAGTTAGGAGATCCACATCCATGAACACTCTAGGGACCACCAATTTGCCTACATCCAACTCCCAAATACTGTTTATTGGGGCTGGGGAGTGTCTCATACTGAATTCAACCTTGAATAAACCCAATCCAGACAATCCTATCTGCGGGTCTCTCAGCCAATTGCCTTTGTCATATAATCCTTCTCCTATTCTCAGGCGAGGAGCTTTTGGCACTAACTCTTTAACTTTAGCCACCATGTTAGTTGACATGGTTAACTACTCCAGGAAATCGTCACAAATTGCCCTCTCATGGTAATTAACTTTCCCCGAGAACTCTCTTTTAGGTGCCATCTCAATAATACTATGCAAGTAACTTAATTACTAACCACAACAATTCTATAATAGATCAAAACCCCAATTCAAACAAACTGTCAAGTAATTGATAAGCAAAAATACAAGAAAACCTGTTCTTGGCTTGAAAAAAATCTGCTCTGCACCCGCCTTTTCACAACAACTCTTCAAAATAATTCTTACATTCCATTAATGTGAGACCATATATGGTAATTGGGCTCTTACCTGCGATATTGATACCGCATGCTTCGCGCATCCCTTCAGAATTGAATTCATTGAAGAATTCAAAAATTTTGCTCCAACGGGTCATAACATGTCTATGTATTTTCTTTTCGCTCTTTCGCCATTTTGCAGAGCATAACACCCTTGTATGTTCATCTAGGGAAGTCACGCCAACTGCTAGATCAAATAAAACTTGCATTGCCTTTACCCTTTTACTTTTCCTCATCTGGCAATGGGCTAGAAATCCTTTTGCTATTTCGTAGATGGTAGCCAATGTGCATTTTAACCCAGTGAAGCCATGCTAGCTATCCGATTGGATGGAACTTGATTGGTCTTTATTCTCCGCTTAATCTCACTACGTTAGTGTCAGGCCCTACCTCCTTTTCGCCACTTCGCAGGCTTTAACCCTTGAACACTTTTCTTTCATGAAGCTGCGTGAGCCATCAGATCAAGCTTAAATCACTCGGTCTTTAACTCTAACCAGGACTGTCAACCTCACTAATTAACCGCGCTTCATCTTGACAGCTAGCAATTTTCGCCATTTCGTAGAGGTTAAGCTGCAGGCATCTTTGGGGCATGAAACAACGAAAACCATTGGATCGACCTCGAGATGGATACCTTTTAACAACCTTCGAACCTTCCAACTGGGCCCTTTAATCGGAAGTCACTTACCCTACTTGTTCTTCGATTAACAAATGCCACATGGCAGTTGACCATTAACTCTGGAGGCTTCTTCAGATTCGGTTCTGAGTCAGCCATGTGTATTATTTCACTATCCCACATAACTGCTGGTTATGCCTAAGCGGGCCCTCAGCTACCCTTCAGAACCATGTGGCACTTGAAACATCACTATCAAAACCTATGAAATGGACCAGCTGTCATGCCATGTCATGCCTTCATGTGATTTTCACCTGTCTTTCACCATTTCATGAACCTTAATCTTTGTTTATCTTGCGGCCATGAAACCATGAGAACCGTTGGATCAAAATAGAGTTGATCGGCTTTTACCTTCGTGCCTTGCCTATGCTTTGGGCCCACCAACCTTTTCGCCATTTCACAGGCTTTAATTTACTAGCATCTTACCTTCGCGAATCCACGAGAGCCGTCAGATCTCAAGAAACTACTTGTTGTTTATTCCTTTTATGACAACCTTGCCCGAGCCTACTGCAAACCACCAACTAGGCACCTCGTCACTGCTTTGTTATCACCAGCTAGACCAATCATCTTCACTGCCACTTTTAGAGGGACCCACCACCTTTTCGCTATTTCACTGAAGGTAGAACTCGTGCATCTCCTTACCACGAATCAATGCAAGCCATTGATCCTTTTCCAACCCAATCACTCTTTAACTAAGGAAGAGTGCTTGTCTCTAGGACCCGCCAAACCCTTTCACCATTTCGCGAAGGTTAGAACACGTTCAGCTTGATCTCATGAAACCACGTTGTCGGTCCAATCAGACAAAACTTGATCAGTGTTTAGCGGGTCCACTTTCACCTTTCGCTACTTCGCGGAAGCTAACTTTCAAGCACCTTTTGGTTGCGAATCAACAGGGGCCATCAGATCAACAAGAAGTTGCATGATGCTTACAAGGCCCGATGGACATTAGCAGAGGCATATTTAAAAGCGAATAAAAATTAAAACATTTAAAGGGACCACCTAGGTAAATGACAAGGGGTGAACACTTTTATGATAAATGGACCCATCACTTAAGTGAATAAAGTAACACCAAATTAGAAACCAGAAGGGTTTTTCTTAGATATTGAAGTGACTTAAAACCTAAACCTTGAACCCCTTAGGAATTAAAACATTTTTTAAAGAACATGGGCAATATCACACTCAAAAACTTAAAAAACCTAGCCAATTATGGACTGAGAACATCCATTTTTTAAAATAGTGATAACAAAGCCCCTCCCTGATCAAGCTATGGTTAACTTAGTTGACCAAGGTTGACCATATTAATAAATGCAATAATTCAATAGAATGAGCTATGTTAGATGGATAAATTAGTGAGAAAAGTAATTAAACTAGGTTATGGAAGCATTTTACCTTGCAGTGCATATTTTGATGTGTTATGGATTTAGATCCTATACGATCCACCAATTTGATAATCTTGATATGACGTATGTCAGCTATATCTAAATTTGCAGGACTTTATTATGATGTTAGAAATTATGATGCATGCCTCATGAATGGTTGGGATTTAAATGGATTATGATAATTGCTTTATATAGATTATAGTGTTTTATGGTAAATTGATTTGTATGATGTCAATTGTATGCAAAGTGATTGATTTGTATTTTTATTTATGTGTTTAATATTATATGAGGCTATTCAAAAAGTACTAATGTATAATTGAGATGCGTAGGAAAATTATCCATGTGACCATTGAAACATTATGGAGAATCAAACCTAGACCTATGTACGTTCATAAAACCAAGGGTTGTCTATTTGGAGAGACAACACTCCATATGTATCGTATTTTGTTCATAAACATAAATGTTTGCATGTGTGTAAATTGTATTTATTAATTTGTTTAAATCATACATGAGACAATTTCCATGTGTGTATTTGTGATGTGGAATTCCTTTTGTAGTGTCACTTGACACATATGTTGTATGTTGAGTTGGCATTGTCATGTCACCTTTTATGAAATTTATTATTACCAATGATATATTTCCAAATTATCCTTGAAGGTCCCAAGTATATCTAGGATAGTGAGCAATTAGGAGGGTCAACTTGGAGTTGAACCGTAGGTAAACTTTAGGTGGACTTTCAAAGGGTTAAACCAACCCCTAGAGTCATTTTTGGAGCATTTTTAATGGGCCTCATGGGGTACCTATGGGTGAAGGCCAAATTTGGCCATGTGTCCACCCCCTAGGACTTGTTTATCCTCCCCAAAAGGTGGATTTCTCAAGATGGCCTAGTTTCATCTTTAGGAGAGCCATTCTTGGTTGGATAACCTTCTTGGTATGTGTCATTCCTCCTCCCCATTTCATTCCCCTTTTTGAGGTACCTTGGTTAGGGAGTGTGTAAGACCTAGGGAAGACCAACCAATGGGAGCCTCTTACTCTATCCAAGAGGATTGGAAAGAGTGAGAGAATCCTTCTTAGGCAAGAGATTGAGAATTAGGAAGGGAATCACCCACTCTTCATCTTTGGAGATGAGATCTTGCAATTTGAAAACAAGTTTTTGATAGAATTTTTGGCTGTTGAAGAAAAGAAGTGTGGATTTGAGCTGCTCTTCTCCAAACTATCCCTAGTAAACCCTTGGCAGATTCAAGGTTGGTTCATTCTCTTACTTTGTATGTTGAAAATCTATTTTGAAAGATTGCTTGAATGAAGTTGTTTGCTTCCCTTGTATTTCCTTTGTGAAGATATTTATGTGATCTTTCTCTTATTTTTGGTATGCATTTTTTTGTGTTTTGGGAGTATCCAAGGCCACCTTACCCTTGGGAGGGAAAAGTGGTCTTGGGGGTGGAAGGTGTTTGACAACCTTAGAGTGGGAGGCTCTCTTTAAGAGATTGATCTCAAGGGTTTTTTTATGTGACCCTTGCTGCATACTTTTGTTTATGCATTTGGGGGTCATAATGGGAGAAATTATGGCATGTATGCCTTGGGGGTCATAAGGATGTTGGGTCAAGATGGACTTGTGATGTGTTCTTGGTTTCCATGAGATGTCTTGTGATCTACTATCTTACCGATCTCCTCAAGGTACTTGGTCCACTTCCACCCATATTAAAAAAAAAAAAAATCACATTATGTGATGATGTTTAGCCTTGGGATGAGAATGTGTTTGTTTTGAGTTTGCCATGCTTGTTTGTGTATTGTTTGAGTGTAACCCATCTAGGTCTTGGTTCTCCAAGCTAGGGGGTGGCTTCTAGTAAGCCTAGGCTGGCAGGTGAGCCCTCCATGGTCACAACCTTATGATTTTATATTGTAGGTTGCTTTGGGAAGAGATTGAAAGAAAAGCCTTGGAATTATTCCTATTGTGGTATCTTAGTTGCAGAAATGAAAGAGAAGAGTTTTCTATTGCAATATTTAAAAAAAAAGAGAAATGTATTTATTTATTTAAGTCCTCATTTATTAGGAATGAGAGGCTAGTTGGGTATTTCACCCATTTGTTTAGTTGACATATTATATTCAAATTTTCCTTATAAGATATGTATTCTTTTGTTAAGTTGATATTGCAAAATGTTGTTAAATGGATATTAGAAGAATTAATAGTTCTACATTTTTAATATTTCTAAGTGTTTTCTAGACTATATTAATGTTGTTGTGTAGTACCCCTGCCCTAATCAATTTCTATTCTTGGTTTAATCTTGGTTAGTTTATCTTAAAATAATGATATAGTCAGATGTTTGATTTAATGCATAGCTGTTGATGTGGATTTCGCACTAGTTGTATGCAAGTTGTTTAGTGTTCCTATTTCGTGGTATTAATATCAGGCTAATGCTTTCATTAAGTTTATATATGTATGCATGTATGACTCTTGATTGTAGGAGATTTCAGGTACAATGCCGCATGAGTGCGAGGTTTGTCTTCACTTGGATTTGCAGGTTTGAGTGTACCTCTTTAATCCATAGAGTTGGATTAGGTGGTCGTAGGACCCTAGTTGACCATAGTCATGCTCAAGTGAGCATCGTCAGTCGTCATCGGTATTCCCTTTTTGGTTGGGTTGTGAGTCGTCTATCTGGTTGACTTTCTTGGTTTGCGTGCTTGGTGTGTATGGTTAAATTGATTAATTAGTCCTTAGTATATAATTTGATTAAATATGTGTTTGTGCATTAAAGATTATGGACTCAATTAATCAGGATTTCGTTATGCGATTATCGTTGATATTGGATTGCTCGTCTTAAATTGGGAGTAAGTTCAATTAAATGGTTGATTTTGAATATTAAATGCATTTTGTATATGCTGTTGAAAAAGAAAGATTTATATTTAATTGCAATAGAATTAATTTAATCTTTTGGCATTTTGATATAGAAAGGTTAAATTTCAGTTGAGTGAGAAAATCAATGTTGAATTGAAAGGCAAGTTTAATTTGTTGTTATAGTTAGAAAAGAATTATTTTTGGGAAGATTATTTTAAATAAAAATTTTATTTCCAAAAATGAAATTTTGGTCAACTCTTCCTTATAACCTAGACTTTTGGAAAATTTTAGAGGATGGATTTCTTTGGAAAAATGATTGTTGGAAAAATATTTTTTTGGAGAAAAAGATTTGGGGGTTTTGGATGGGGAAGGATTCCTTGAGCTACAGATTGGGGATCTTCAACAGATCTTGCCAGGAATGCGAGATCAGGTAGGATCTGTTTATCAATTTAGTTATTGTTTAAAAATAAAATAAAATGGGGGTTTGAATGTTTTCATGCTATCTTGGTGCCATATTCTCCATTGAATGCCAAGAATAAGAACTATTGTAGTAATTAGTAAGTTTGGTTGATTGCTTGTAATTGTGTATGGAAAATGAGTTCCTTTTTGCCTCAAATTGGTTTTGGAGAGGTTTTTCAATAAATTCTCTTTTATATATTAATTAAGGCTGTTTGTTTTTAAAAAAATAAAAATGGGGGTTCTGCTATTTTGAAAGAAAGTTATAAAAACCCATTCCTATAATTTTAGGAAAATAGAGTTTTTGGGTAAATTAAAATTTTGGTTTAAAAAAAAATAAAAATGAGTTATTTTTTATTTCGAATTTTTATCTAAATCAAAATTTTTAAGCAAAAATATTATTTGGTTTGGGGTTCGGAGGGCGGGGAGCGGAGCTCAACCCGCCTCCTCCTCCCCTCGCTCGCGCAGGCCGCAACCATGGCAGCCACAACCCTTGCATCCCCGCAGCCTTGGAGACCGTAGGGAGCGGCGTCCCCCACGGTGGCCGCAGGGCGCTGCGTTCCCTGCGTGGGAGCCGCAGGTCCTGCGCCCATCGCAGCAGCGCCACTGCGACTATGGCACGGGCCCGGTCCCCCATTTTGGCCTTTTCAATTTAGTTTTTTAAAAAAATGTTTTTTTTATGTATTCTTTTTATTCAAAAATATATATATATAATATTTTAATATTATTTCATGTTAAGTTTTAATTAGATTTTTCAATTATGATTAATGGGGCATAATCATAGTTAATGATAATTTGATATTAATTAATTGTATAATGGAATTTATATGTTAATTAATATTCAATTTCATTTTATGAATTGTGCACATTTTCTAATTAAATTCTAGAATTTCTAATTTCGCCATTGAATATTGATTGGTTATATTTTGATTGATTTTGGATTAATAAATATATACCTTACCGTCTAGCTAATTAGAGTATTTGGCTAATTGAGGAAGTATTGTTTAAAAATAAAATAGAATATTATGTTATTGGAAAATTGTTGAAATATGATATATTTACTAATTGATGATGTTAAATATTATTCAAGACCATATCATTTGACTAATTGAGAAGTAAGTGAAATATTTTATCGTTGGATATTTTGATCATTTAAACGATTTGCTTTTGGAAATTTTATAAGTACCATTTGGGAAAATTGTTAGTTACTAATATTCTCATTTAGTAAAATGAATGGTTAATTTATATTTTTCCTCTGTTTGAGAAATAGACAATGGTACTATTGCTAATTGTGGTATTGTACTCACCTGGTAACGGTGATTTCCCGTCAATGCATTTTGAAAACTTAGATCAATCAGAGAATTGGATCAGCTTTTATGCTTAAATCAATATGAGAAAATTTTGTCTTTTCCGATTATTGCCTTTGCAAGTTTAATTTCTGTATTCGCTTTTTCTTTGTAATGGCAAGTCATGTTTTGTTTGATAGGTCCCTGTCGTATGGATTGACTTGGGGTACCTGTATCAGTCCTCGGTTCCGAGTTGACTGTTGTTTTGTGGTAATGTCGTATTTGGTCATATCCTTTGTGTGGGTGTCGAATGATGATTCATGTTTGACCAGATGGTTGTTCCCTCCTTCTTGAACTCCGTTTGTCTGACCATGTGTATTCCCTGGTCTTGAGTTCGTCTGAGTATAGTCTAGTGTTGTATGGGAAAGTGGCTTTCGATTGGGGGCCGTGCCCAAAGTGGCTGCTGGGTAACCCGTTGAAAGTGAGTCTAATAAGTGATAACCTATCAGTAGATTAGAATGTAATCTCTAAGTAAGATAAATGTGCCTCACACATGGGATGAGTGCTATCATAGACTCAACATGCTATGAGAAGGCCTAAAATGGCAATCCATCATCCTTGTCTTCACGAGAGGATGTGTGGGTCCACATGAGGCTTGGATGGGCCGGAAGCTCGGATTAGGTTGCCTGGGTAACCCAGTGTATGGGGCCGGGACCTATGAAGACTTGCCATGGTAACCATACCAGGTTGTGTGATGACACTTGTCCCTACGTTCGCTAGTGTGTTGTCATTTTGTCCTGTTAGGAGTACCTTTGTGGGTCGTCCTATTGCCCTTTCCCTTGTGAGTATCGGTTTCATGTTAGACCTTGGGTGGTGATGACTCAGTTTTTTGGATGTTCCAATGGACTTTTGTTTTAGCTTTGATTATGTTTAGCTGGATCCTTTCCTTTTCAAGGATCATTTATGTATTAAGTGACCGATGTGGTCGTTTGTATATTGTTTATATTTCACCTTGATGGCCGGATTGTAATGGTGTAACCTCTTGTATTCTTAACTTTATAAATTATCAGAGGGGTCTTGCAGTTGAGCAGACCCGGATATGTAGCCCTTTAGGGGTGAACTCTGAGATCATTATGGTGTTATGTGATGTTATTCTCTTATGTTTCCCTTATTCAACTTTATCATGTATGATTAGCTTATGTTATAATGGATAAGTGGATAAATGGAATTAACTTTAAATGCTTATATTCAGTCCTTTCTTGAATGCCATTTGATCGAATGCATAAGTGGTTTAGATGAGATTTATCATAGATGCATGTATGCAATCGTCTTTTAAATGCAATAAATTGGAATATGGAAGAATGTAACTTAGAGTAATGGAATATATTCAGTGTGTTAGAATATTAGAATATAAGTATGCTTGAAAAGATCTCATATGTTTATGATGAAATTCTAGTGTGTTAGAATATTAGATGTATGGCTTGTATTTTTATGAAAAGCTTGATTGAAGATTATGAATAAGATCTTAATGGATGAATCATTGCTTGTGATTTATATTTCCATCTTCTGAAAGAAATTATCCTGATTAAGAATTATCTCGTTATTAAGATAATCCGCTTATTGGATTAATTGGGTGAGTTAAGTGAATTGTGAAATTTAAGTAATCTCGTTGGGAAACTCTTTAGGTGTTAGTTGATGTCTTCCGCTATGTAATCTAAATCTTTGATAGCTTTTTGTATCTTAATGTGGTGTAACTTTAAAAAAAATAAAATTATTGCACTCTATTCTTGTGTTTTGGCTTATCCCTTCAGGGTTTCCTGGTGGGGCATTACATTTGGTATCAGAGCCCATGTTGCAAACACTGGGATCTCTGGTGTTGCATGTGCCCTCTATTGGTGTGAGGTGTATCGACCTTATGTGTATGCTTGTCCTCCTTTTTATATATGAGTGATTGAGCAAACCTTAACTTGTGTGTAACGTGTGTGTGTTCACACCTTGTTTTCACCTTCTTGATGTTGGTGTTTGAGTGTTTATATGTGCATTGTTGCTTATTGATGTCCGGGTCTACGATTACTCTTACTCTGAAAGAGAGTCGTATGTACCTTCCTTTTTGAGTGTTGTACTCTATAGACTAATCCATTTGGGTTGGTCAGTGCTTGTCTTGAATCTGAAAGTGCGTATTGTGTTTGTTTAAGATTATGATCTAGCTTAGTGTTGTTTTCTTGAAGGACTAGTATGGCAATTATTGAATGCTTATTTTGTAGAAAATTAAATGATTATCACCATTCCTCTCTCTCTCTCTCTCTAGAAATTAAAATGATTAGGATATGTGTAATTATCTGTTATTTGAGTTTTCTTGTTTGCGAGAGAGAAAAGGCTGTGACTTCTTGAACCCTTGTGTGAACCGTATGATGCTTATGTGTTTAGATAATAAAAGGGCTTTGGGTTTAAAAATTTATTTTGGTTATTGGGAGAAAACTGTATGTGTATGTTTAAAGATTTCTCCATGTGTATTTTGTAGGAGTAGCATAAATAAATTCTATCTTAGTAATGTGCATTAATATATGGATAGTTGTTATGTGAAACTGCTTTGTTTGTAAAAGATGTATAAAAGGGAACATGTTATAGTAGCTTCGAGAGTGTATTAATGTGTTCCACGAAAGATTATTTTATGTGTTTCATTAAACCAGTTTGATTGAAGATTTATTTTAGCAAATGCTCCATTGAACTCGCTTTTGGGTATATGTAATTACCTTAATGTGTTTAGAAAGTGCGAGTGAAAAGCTTGTTTGATGTGCATGCATTAAGATGTATTATTTAGTTGATAGCTTCTTGCTTATCTTTGATCGTAATTTGATTTTCTCTAATAGGTTGCAAATTATGACATGTGTCTGTATTGTATTATTATAAGAGAGTGTTCTCAAGAGGTCTGGTATTATCCAAAAGATTTCCTGTCTTGAACTCTGTTCTGTTTGGAAAACTAGAGCCTCCTGTTGCAACCATAATTATTGGAAGTCTTTTGTCAGCCTTCTAAACGGTAGCGAAATGAAAACCGTGTAATTAATATGATAGGCGTATAGTGAGGAATTTGATATCATAGTGTGATTTTGTTGATCTAGTATCTTTGTAGGAAACAGTTTGATTATCAAACTCTCTTTCCCCTTCTCTTTGCCTAATCATAAGATTTTTAGAAATGGTATTAAAGAATGCATTGATTTAAATAGAACGTTTATAAAACATGTGAAATTGTACTATTGCATTTTGGCTTCATATTGAAAGATGAAAGTCCTCTTTGGGAAAAGAATTTGCTTAGTTAGTAATTTAGGTATGAATGCTTAGTGAAATTTGGGAAAGATATGGGAATGATGTTATTTCCTTATGTAATTGTGAATTGTTAATAATTTCAATACCTAAATCTAGAGTAAACTTGATTCCGTCATTCATATAGAAAGCATAATTAAAATTTTCCTTGTATAGATGTTAGCGTACTGAAAAGTACTCCCCATAAATGTGACTAAACCAGTACTGGTGTATTTGTGTGTATTGTAAGAAACCAGTGCTTATTATTTGTACCCATGGATTGGTAAAGTAATCAACCATGGAGGATATGTTGCTTATGAGTATGGGAAACCATACTGTTTGTGTGATGGTGCTTATTTGTTTCCCTATTGCATACCAAACCTCGGCTTGTGGGTAACTCAGTATGTTAAGGGGTAGTATTCGAAGTAACCATTCCTTGAATAGTATGGATTGACATATGAGTAATGTCTGCGCGAAGCGACTTTAGCTTCTCTACTTTGAGGAATGATATAGTTGTACTATTAAGCTGTATCAAAGGTGTACTCAATACTTTCCCTTTTGATGAATCTATTTTATAGGTTTATATGTGGCAGCCTACTCCTTTCCTTTATTTGAGCATTTTGGATGGTGATTCTTGTGTATAGTGATGGTATAATTTGGAGGATCCTTTGCCTTGTCTTCATGAAAGGTAGGGTTATTCACATGTGCTGCCAGTTAGTATGTGTTGGTGGGCATGTGGGTGGACCCTAGTCATGTATACCTCTGACTTACGGTGAGTATCCTTCTAGATACATCGCTATGCAGGACATGACCTGCGCGTGCTTGTTTCTGCGAGGTACACTACCATGCGGGATATGCCCATTGCTTGTCTTCTCCGCTTGGGGTATTGCCATGCCGTGTGACGACGTGATGCGGGGTGATGTCGAGGTGCACACCGCCATGCCATGTGGGTAGTGTGACTATGTCGCACCACATGATGAGCTACTGCAATAGCTAGTCAGTTGTTCCTTCCTTCCTCGTTGGTGGCTAGATGCTAGTCACATAGTGATGTTATGTGCAGTTGTGATATTATTTATATTTCTTTGGGGATCAGAAATTTATTTTACTTTGACTTTGAAGGTTTAACCATGATCTTGTGATCTTTTGCACTTTTGGATTTGGTGTTGCAATTCTAGAATATTTTCTTGCCTTACTATTGGAATTGATGATTTATTATCTTTATTCATCTGTACTTTGGTGGCTAAACTAGTTTATCCTTATTGTTTTCAGATGCTGGTCTTGTGTTGAAATGTGAAATTCCTCTCCAAAGACATATGACACGGATTTGGTAGAGTGTCTGCGAGGAAGTAGATGTAGGGAACCTTGAGGATAGGGGTATGTGAGGCTGTGATGCAACTAGGATCCACTGCCTACCTATGTGTGGTGACTATCTCTTGGAGGCTAACCACCTTGCTCAACAAAGGATATTCACAAAGGTCTTGTATGGAAGGTAGCACCGCTATGGTGTACCCTAACACCATCAAGCCTTTGAGTGAGATATTGGATGTTTATGATCACATTGTTGTTCTGAGATCAGGCATAGAGATGCTCATCATGCATGTTATCTTTGACCGAGCATTAAACATGCTCACATGTGGCCTTTTGAGTTATGCATTCCAGTTTGGTGGATGGTTATTATTTGTATCATGGAGTAAATTGTGCTAACTTGTCACTATGTTATGGGACATAGTCTTTGGAACGGTTTTCTTATGCCTGACAAGTGTAATCAATTGAGTTATTTTGTTGCTCTTATTTATTGGAAGTTAATTTGGTTATAGAAATTGATATTTTGAGCTAGTTCTATGTTATAAAGTTTTACGAAAAAGATGGATTGGTAAAGGAAATTGATCTTGATGGCATGTTTTCTTGTCATTTTTGGTAGATGATTATGGTAATTGTTGTTTACCTCCTTGTAATGCTTTAATTTGGTGTAATGAAAGGAAGAAAGTTCTTGTATCTCTCCTATGATTATTGATAATTCGTAGAATATTTTAAGGAATGTATGGTTTTAGATGTATCTTGCCAATGGATAATGGCGTTTGTAAAGGATTTTGCAATAATATTTCATTTAATTATGGAAGGATTTCTATGTGCAATTTGATCTTTGTTGAATGAGTTTCAGGGCTGATGCGTACGTCATGTTCTGCATCTAGCCTTACGACTTCCAAGAGTAAGTCAGAACCTAGGGGGGAGAATGTAGTACCCCTGCCCTAATCAATTTCTAATCTTGGTTTAATCTTGGTTAGTTTATCTTGATATAATGTTATAGTCAGATGTTTGATTTAATGCATAGCTGTTGATGTGGTTTTCGCACTAGTTGTATGCAAGTTGTTTAGTGTTCCTATTTCATGGTATTAATATCGGGTTAACGCTTTCATTAAGTTTATATATGTATGCATGTATGACTCTTGGTTGCAGGAGATTTCAGGTACAATGTCGCATGAGTGCGAGGTTCGTCTTCACCTAGATTTGCAGGTTTGAGTGTACCTCTTTAATCCTTAGAGTTGGATTAGGTGGTCGTAGGACCCTAGTTGACCATAGTCGTGCTCAAGTGAGCATCGTCATTCGTCGTCGGTATTCCCTTTTTGGCTGGGTTGCGAGTCGTCTGTCTAGTTGACTTTCTTGGTTTGCGTGCTTGGTGTGTATGGTTAAATTGATTAATTAGTCCTTAGTATTTAATTTGATTAAATATGTGTTTGTGCATTAAAGATTATGGACTCAATTAATCAGGATTTCGTTATGCGATTATTGTTGATATTGGATTGCTCGTCTTAAATTGGGAGTAAGTTCAATTAAATGGTTGATTTTGAATATTAAATGCATTTTGTATATGCTGTTGAAAAAGAAAGATTTATATTTAATTGCAATAGAATTAATTTAATCTTTTGGCATTTTGATATAGAAAGGTTAAATTTCAGTTGAGTGAGAAAATCAATGTTGAATTGAAAGGCAAGTTTAATTTGTTGTTATAGTTAGAAAAGAATTATTTTTGGGAAGATTATTTTAAATAAAAATTTTATTTCCAAAAATGAAATTTTGGTCAACTCTTCCTTATAACCTAGACTTTTGGAAAATTTTAGAGGATGGATTTCTTTGGAAAAATGATTGTTGGAAAAATATTTTTTTGGAGAAAAAGATTTGGGGGTTTTGGATGGGGAAGGATTCCTTGAGCTACAGATTGGGGCTCTTCAACAGATCTTGCCAAGAATGCGAGATCAGGTAGGATCTGTTTATCAATTTAGTTATTGTTTAAAAATAAAATAAAATGGGTGTTTGAATGTTTTCATGCTATCTTGGTGCCAGATTCTCCATTGAATGCCAGGAATAAGAACTGTTGTGGTAATTAGTAAGTTTGGTTGATTGCTTGTAATTGTGTATGGAAAATGAGTTCCTTTTTGCCTCAAATTGGTTTTGGAGAGGTTTTTCAATAAAGTCTCTTTTATATTTTAATTAAGGCTGTTTGTTTTAAAAAGAATAAAAATGGGGGTTCTGCTGTTTTGAAAGAAAGTTATAAAAACACATTCCTATAATTTTAGGAAAATAGAGTTTTTGGGTAAATTAAAATTTTGGTTTTAAAAAAAAAAAAACTGAGTTATTTGTTATTTCGAATTTTTATCTAAATCGAAATTTTTAAGCAAAAATATTATTTGGTTTTGGTTTCGGAGGGCGGGGAGTAGAGGTCAACCCACCTCCTCCTCCCCCCACTCGCGCAAGCCGTAGCCATGGCAGCCGCAGCCCTTGCGTCCCCGCAGCCTTGGAGACCGCAGGGAGCGGCGTCCCCCATGGTGGCCGCAGGGCGCTGCATTCCCTACGTGGGAGCCGCAGGTCCTGTGCCCATCGCGGCGGTGCCGCTACGACTAGGGTATGGGCTCGGTCCCCCATTTTGCCCTTTTCAATTTAGTTTTTAAAAAAAATGTTTTTTTTATGTATTTTTTTTATTCAAAAAAAATATATATATAATATTTTAATATTATTTCATGTTAAGTTTTAATTAGATTTTTTAATTATGATTAATGGGGCATAATCATAGTTAATGATAATTTGATATTAATTAATTGTATAATGGAATTTATATGTTAATTAATATTCAATTTCATTTTATGAATTGTGCACATTTTCCAATTAAATTCTAGAATTGCTATTTTCCCCATTGAATATTGATTGGTTATATTTTGATTGATCTTGGATTAATAAATATATACCTTAGCATCTAGCTAATTAGAGTATTTGGCTAATTGAGGAAGTATTGTTTAAAAATAAAGTAGAATATTATGTTATTGGAAAATTGTTGAAATATGATATATTTACTAATTGATGATGTTAAATATTATTCAAGAACATATCATTTGACTAATTGAGAAGTAAGTGAAATATTTTATCGTTGGATATTTTGATCATTTAAACGATGTGCTTTTGGAAATTTAATTAAGTACCATTTGGGAAAATTGTTAGTTACTGATATTCTCATTTAGTAAAATGAATGGTTAATTTATATTTTTCATCTGTTTGAGAAATAGACAATGGTACTATTGCTAATTGTGGTATTGTACTCACCTGGTAATGGTGATTTCCCATCAATGCATTTTGAAAACTTAGATCAATCAGAGAATTGGATCAGCTTTTATGCTTAAATCAATATGAGAAAATTTTGTGTTTTTCGATTATTGCCTTTGCGAGTTTTATTTCTGTATTCACTTTTTCTTTGTAATGGCAAGTCGTGTTTTGTTTGATAGGTCCTTGTTGTATGGATTGACTTGGGGTACCTGTATCAGTCCTCGGTTCCGAGTTGACTGTTGTTTTGTTGTAGTGTCGTATTTGGTCATATCCTTTGTGTGGGTGTCGAATGATGATTCGTGTTTGACTAGATGGTTGTTCCCTCCTTCTTGAACTCCATTCATCTGACCATGTGTATTCCTTGGTTTTGAGTTCGTCTGAGTATAGTCTAGTGTTGTATGGGAAAGTGGCTGCTGGGTAACCCGTCGAAAGTGAGTCTAATAAGTGATAACCTATCAGTAGATTAAAATGTAATCTCTAAGTAAGATAAATGTGCCTCACACATGGGATGAGTGCTATCATAGACTCAACATGCTGTGAGAAGGCCTGAAATGGCAATCCATCATCCTTGTCTTCACGAGAGGATGTGTGGGTCCACATGAGGCTTGGATGGACCGGAAGCTCGGATTAGGTTGTCAGGGTAACCCAGTGTATGGGGTCGGGACCTATGAAGACTTGCCATGGTAACCATACCAGGTTGTGTGATGACACTTGTCCCTACGTTCGCTAGTGTGTTGTCATTTTGTCCTGTTAGGAGTACCTTTGTGGGTCATCCTATTGCCCTTTCCCTTGTGAGTATCGGTTTCATGTTAGACCTTCGGTGGTGATGACTCAATTTTGTGGATGTTCCAATGGACTTTTGTTTTAGCTTTGATTATGTTCAACTGGATCCTTTCCTTTTCAAGGATCGTTTATGTATTAATTGACCGATGTGGTCGTTTGTATATTGTTTATATTTTGCCTTGATGGCCAGATTTTAATGGTGTAACCTCTTGTATTCTTAACTTTATTAATTATCAGAGGGGTCTGGCAGTTGAACAGACCCGGAGATGTAGCCCTTTAGGGGTGAACTCCGAGATCATTATGGTGTTATGTGATGTTATTCTCTTATGTTTCCCTTATTCAACTTTATCTTGTATGATTAGCTTATGTTAGAATGGATAAGTGGATAAATGGAATTAACTTTAAATGCTTATATTCAGTCCTTTCTTGAATGCCATTTGATCAAATGCATAAGTGGTTTAGATGAGATTGATCGTAGATGCATGTATGCAATCGTCTTTTAAATGCAATAAATTGGAATATGGAAGAATGTAACTTAGAGTAATGGAATATATTCAGTTGTTGTTAAGGAAATTAAGTATGCTTGAAAAGATCTTATATGTTTATGATGAAATTCTAGTGTGTTAGAATATTAGATGTATGGCTTGTATTTTTATGAAAAGATTGATTGAAGATTATGAATAAGATCTTAATGGATGAATCTTTGCTTGTGATTTATATTTCCATCTTCTGAAAGAAATTATCCTGATTAAGAATTATCTCGTTATTAAGATAATCAGCTTATTGGATTAATTGTGTGAGTTAAGTGAATTGTGAAATTTAAGTAATCTCGTTGGGAAACTCTTTAGGTGTTAGTTGATGTCTTCCGCTATGTAATCTAAATCTTTGATATCTTGTTGTATCTCAATGTGGTGTAACTTTAAAAAAAAAAATTTATTGCACTCTATTCTTGTGTTTTGGCTTATCCCTTTGGGGTTTCCTGGTGGGGCATTACATGTTGTCATTTGGTTATCTCTATCAATTATTCAACAAAAAAAAATTGTAGAAAGTAAAACGGAGATATTATGAATTAGAAAAGCTGAAATGTTACTAAGATAAAAATAAACATTTAGTCCTAAATATTTAGATCCTAATGCAGATTATGCTTAAACGGACATTAGAAGTAAAATAGTTTTGCATTGTACATAATGATAACGTTTTTAAAGTGTTTTCTAGACTATTTTAATGCTGTTGTAATTTTATTTACTTTTGTCATTTATTCAAAAGAAAATACAGAAGATAAAAGTAGATAAAATAATATTTTCCTATAGTTAATTGTTAGAAATTTAAAATAAACAGGAATGCAGTTATTTAACGCTATTAGTTTTAGAAGTCTGCCTTCTGCGTTTAGAAAAGATAGCTATAAACATAAAAGAGAAAGTTGTGTCTTATTTTATCATTCCTAATAGTCATTTAATATCACTGTTTTTTTTAACATAGTTGCATGACTTATACTTTGAAGCTATTGAAAAGAAAATAGTTAGTATAAATACCTTACATTAAGAATAAAATAAGGTTAGTGTATACATATTAAAATAAATCATACTTAAGAAAGGAGATGCATATCTATTAATATGTTGTCTATATTTTATTAATTCCTGCATGTTTAAAAAAAAAAAGGGGAGTACATTTATAAAAGAAAATAATCTAAAAATCTAACCCTAGATGTCCCTATGAGGTTGATATATATATATATAATAAAATAAAATAACCAAGAAAGACTCGGCCCCACCGTGGTTAGCCACAGTGGGCGGTGTCGAGTTCGCCACTTTGGGTATCCACAGTGGGCGGCGTGACGTCTGCCATTGTGGGTATCCACAGTGGGTGAAGTCAAGGCCGCCACTGTGGATAACCACAGTGGAACACGTCGGCCTCCATCGTGTTGCGGCAAGCCAGTTTTGCCCTGTCCCCTACCATGGCTACCTCCACCGGCCTCCTCCACCGCCATATACTCTACATACACACTCATCAAAGAAAAATAAACCCTAACCCAATTTCGGGTTAGGGTAAAGGAAAATGGATAGAAAAGAGATTTTGATGAGAGTTTATAGTTTTAAAAATAAAAGAATAAAGCAAACCCTAGTTAGGGTTATTTAGGAGGATATTAATAAAATTAGTAAAAAGGTTGGGGGGGGGGAAATTGCTTTTCAAAATTTGAATTGGGTTATCTTCATTTGATTAAATTTTAAAATATTTTATTTGAGGTTGACTTTTGTCTTAAGAATTAATTGTTTACAATCATCTCATTTCCATTTTATGGGTAGGTTGTGATTGAAAAGTTTATTAAAGAAAAAATTGAATAGTATGTTTATCTAAATTAAGTTCAAAAAGTATTTATAATGTCAATATTTATTAAATTTGGGGAGTGATTAATTTATAGAGAAATAATACTCTTTTGAGTAAATTTATTAAAAAAGTTTATTGCTGGGTTTTTGTAAAATTTAATAATTAAATTTAAAAACTAGAGGTAATTTAAAAGTTGAGTATTAAATATTTAATACCTAATGTTTGGAGGATTAATATATATATATATATATATTGCAATTTGATTTAAGTTATATAAATACTTTCTAGAGATTTTAATGATATTTATAATTAAATGGAAGGGTTTAATATAGGATTTTTAAATGTTTATTAGAAAGAGGATATTGTAGTGGATTTATATATATTTCTAAAATAAGTCAATGAACTTGATCTTGTGAATTTATTTATCCCAAGTGAAACTTTCTATTTGATGATTTAATTATTATAATAACGTTTGGCACTTTAAATTTATTTGCTCTAATAATTAATATTAACACATTGAAATTGTGTTAATATTGAATTAATAGAATTAAGAATTAATTAATTTTTAAAGGAAGAGGTTATAATACCAATGTATTGGGGAATGCTTGATATACCTCTACCTAGATGAATAATTATTGAATCAAGTAATTATATTAATGTCTATGTAGTAGAAGTTGATCTAATTAAGTATTATAATTCACATTTGAAATGGAAGGGACATTTGAGTGAATTTATTATTCTCCTTTTTAAATTAATTTGTTCTTCTTGATAAAAGGAGTTGTCGTAATTGTTACGTAAGTAACATTCTAACTCTACCATCTAGGAGTTTTATCAAAACCTAAGGCTTCTAGTTAAATCTTAATTCATCGCTCACTTTAGAAACCCATTTTAATATCAATTAAGGTTTCATTGGAACAACTTGTTAAGTTGTCACAACTAATTAAGCATAGGATGCATGTAATTAAGCGTTAAAAAAAAAATTGTTTCTGTTTTTGCCTGAAAGTTTGGGCACGACAATGTAAGATCTCATTGTAGATCATGGTATGGGAATGGGAAATGTGTATCATGGTTGTGGAATGTAATATCATATGCAAAGGATATTTGGTCGATCATAGGTGATCGAATTGGGTTTAAGTAAGAGGTCAAAGACCTCTAGTATTGAGCTTAACCGGGAGTGTAATCAAACATGGTAGATGTTATCTCTAGCATTTCATTGTTCTGGATTGTTGTCCAATTATATTGAGGTGGTTATAACCTCTCTGTAGTCAGTGAGACTCTTTTGTAATGAGCAGTACACTCTAGGCAGTGTGCCTTCCTTCATGTGCAGGCCCCTTATTGTATCACATACTTTCTACAGAAGTATCATCTGACTGTGAGTAGGCTTCCCACCGTTGTTTTTCCCTTTACCAGGTTTTTCACATACAAATCATGGTGTTATGTGATATGGTTGCATTGTGTTAATTCTTTGTTTCATTCTTAAGTTTTATTGCTTACCAGTATCTATTTCTGCTATTCTGGTATTCAATGTTTATGTGCTCCGGTTAAAGGTTATAAAGTGGTTTGATTAATATAATCTATTAACAACTGATTCACCCACCCCCTCTCAGTTGTTCACTAGTTATCTTAACACTTAACACATCTTCCCAGAGTGGTATCAACATTTAAACTCATGGCTTGGATAATTCTCACTGGCATCACATTGTTTGAGGCTCCAAAATTAATCATGCAATTCTTCAATACACCCCCATTTATGATAACTCTTAAGAAAATGGGATCCATATTTTAAGAACACTCATCTACTATATCCTTAAGATATAGTATGTCATTCCCTCAAGTTACTTTTCATTTTTCTCATTTATGTTCCTTTGTTCCTTTACAATAAGAATATCACTCTTATGTTCAATTTTGACAGAAGAGGAAATACCCTTGACCCAAGCCATGGCTTTCTCCTTATGTTCATTTCTTAAAATTTCTTATAAAGGAACCTTAATTGTAATTTGAGAAAGCAACTGCAGCATATCAATAGGTGTGTAATCTGGCAATTCAAGAGACATACCTGTTTTTTCTTCATTTATCTTCAGGTTGTTGCTTTCAATACTTTTTTTATGCTAAGGTCATCTCCAATAGGTGTAGCAAACTTTTCAATTTCTTTTTTCTTCACCTTGGGTGAAGCAACTTCCTCATTAGGTTTTAAAATCTCAACTTTCTTAGCCCATTCATTTTTCTTGACCTCCTTGATTTTGATGGTATCCTTCTTTGATTTATCTTCTTTTACCTCCTTTCCTTCACCTTTTAGTTCTTTGATGAATAGACTAGAAGGATTTGTTAGGTCTTGGAGACAACTGAGAGGGGGACGGGGTGGGGGGTGAATCAGTTGTCTAATAAATTCAAACCAAAAACTAATTAACCAACTTAATGCTTAATACCGGTAAACCAGTTAAGTATGTCGGTAGAAATTGTTAACAGTAAGGATTAATTCATGAAACATAAACATCAAGTCATCCACAACACATAACACCAATATTTGTACGTGGAAACCCTCTAAGGGGAAAAACCATGGTGGGAAACCTTACCCACAATCAAATAATACTACTGCAGATAGTAAGTGTACATAAATGGAGTCTGCACATGCAAAAAGGCCAACAACCTAGAGCTCACTACTCAACCACAGAATGGGAGTCACACTGACTACAATTTGGATGGTTAAATCCAATAAGAATGTACTGCACAAAATAGCATCTTCATATGCTGGATTCAGTACCAGTGTAATGTTGATATGCTTCTACAAAAACCTAGCTTCACCTTCAAATGATGTCTTTGTGTATATCCCTGCTTGATCTTGCATATACCTTCACTCACTTCTTTTTCTCATTCCACACTTGATCTTAAAAATAAGATCTTACATTTATACCATACCCTAAGACCAATTTTAGTAGGTCGGCTCTACAAGATATTACAATAAAAACATTACAAACAATATAATATCCGATGCAATAACTGATTAATCAACTCCTTTTTGAGAATATCCATTACACACTAGTCTTGCTTTGTTTCTAATAACCTTACCATCTTCATTAAGTTTGTTTCTAAATACCCATTTGGATCCAATTACATTTTTATCTTTAGGCTGGGGTACTAATGTCCAAGTATTATTTTCTCAATTTGTCCTAATTCTTCTTCCATAGCTTTAATCCAAAATTTATCTTCACATGCCTCATTGATAGATGATGGTTCAATTTGAGAAATAAGACATACCTCTTCATTTTCCAATCTTCCTCTTGTCATAACTCCCTTAAATTTGTTTCCAATTATCTGATCTTCAAAATGATTCAATCTTACATACCAAGGTGTCTTAGTTTGTTGTTGTTCTTCAATTACTGTCGAATCTTCTAATGATACCGGGGTAACTGGATCTTCATTCTGTACTGGTGGATTCAATATAAGTTCATTTGTCACAATTTCTGTTGCTAGTTCAGAGTCTATGTACCTTGAAGTTCCTCTAAATTGTTCATCAATCTTTACATTTATACTCTCAACAATTTTCTGCAATCTCTTATTAAAACATCTATATGCCTTGCTCTTAGATGAATTACCAAGAAATATTCCTTCATCACTTCTAGGATCAAATTTTCCAATATACTCATCTCTTCTAATATAACATTTACTTCCAAAAATTTTGAAATACTTAAGAGTAGGAGTATTACCAAACCATAGTTCATGAGGGGTCTTAACGGTTTCACCTTTGATGTGAACTTTGTTGAACGTATAGACAGTAGTGCTAACTGCCTCTCTCTAATACACATGTGGTAGATTTTCTTCTGATAACATACTTCTAGTTGCATCCAAGATAGTTTTATTTTTCCTTTCAACAACTCCATTCTATTGTGGTGTCCGAGGTGTTGATAACTGTCTTCTGATTTCATTCACTTCATATAATGTATTAAAGTCCTTAGATGTGAATTCTCCTCCTTGATCTGATCTTAAACATTTGATTTTCTTACTGGTTTCATTTTCAACCCTTGCTTTGAATAGTTTGAATTTTCCAAGTGCTTCTGATTTTTCTCTAAGAAATGTAACCCAACACATTCTAGAATAATCATCAATAATTAGCATGAAATATCTATCACCTTGTAAGCTTCTAGTTCTAGCTAGACCACATAAATTAGTGTGAGTTAAATCAAGAGCATTATTGGATTTTTCTGGAATACTTTTGAAACTAACTCTAACTTGTTTTCCAAATTGACATTCCTTACAAATTGTATTCTGAGGTTTCACAATTTTAGGTAGATCTCTAACTACCTTAGAAGTACTGATTTTTACCATGCAATCAAAATTTACATGACATAGTCTCTTATGCCACAACCAACTTTCATCTATATGTGCAATTAAGCATGCCTTTTCACTGTTATTCGAATGAAAGATATTGCCTCTAGTCTGATTACCGATTGCAATTTCTAAACCAGTTCTATTCATGATTTTGCATTTTCCATTTTTAAATTGTAACTGAAATCCCTTCTCAACTAATTGACCAACACTTAAAAGATTATGCTTTAATCCTTCAACATAGTAGACATTGTTAGTGTTATGCTTACCATCAAGAGATATTGAACCCTTACCTTTGATTGAATAGGCTTTATCATCTCCAAATCTTACTAAACCTCCATTGTATTCTTGAAAGTTCAAGAATTTACCTTTGTCTCCAGTCATATGATGTGAGCATCTTGAGTCAATGATCCATTCATCCTTTGTTTCAACTTTATCTGCTAGGGCTTGTTCTACTGGTTGAGCAGTAGGTGCTAATTGATCTTCTGTTATAGCAACAAAAACCCATCCATTGTCTGCTATATCCTTATCATAATCATCAGTCACACCTTCATCAGCAATGTAACAAGATTTATCTTTGTTTTTCTTAAATCTGTATCTCTGATATTTAGGATTAGGCTTGTATGTTCTTCTAGCTTCTTCTCTTAGTCTAGCATGTCTATCAGGGCATCTTGAAGCCATATGACCAATCTTATTGCAGTTAAAACATTTAAAGGGTGCTTTACCTTCATACTTACTTGCAATTGGACCTTTTAGCATTTTCGTTGCAAATAGTGTTTCAAGTTCTTCAAGCTCTTCATTCTCCTTTCTAGATTCTTCAAGTTCTCTTGCATAAAAGGTGTTGGTATTTTGGTATGGTTTTTTCATTGATGTCAACACCTACTAATACACCTACTTTGGAGATCCAGCAACATTTACCAGCAAGCAAGTAAATTGTGCAACAGTTACTGGTATATGGTGCACCAATAGGATATATTGTTCACCGGTACCTGGAATGATATGGAAGACACTTGGCAATGTCGAAGACATCATGTGGACACTTTATTTTGAAGAAATAATCATTGGTATATTCATATTTGCATATTTGCTTTTACTGGCAAATAGGTCTAGGTTATCTAGGGTTACATTGACAGGTTTATCTTTTCTAGATCAGCATGGCATGCCATGGAGATGATTTATTATTGTTGTAAATGGATTAAGCCGACATGTTCAATCGGTTATTGCATCAAATATTATATTGTTTGTAAAATGTTTTTATTGTAATATCTTGTAGAGCTGGCCTACTAAAATTGGTCTTAGGGTATGGTATAAATGTAAGATCTTATTTGTAAGATCAAGTGTGGAATGCGAAAAGAATTAAGTTAAGGTATATGCGAGATCAAGTAGGGAAATACATGAAGACATCATTTGAAGGTGAAGTTAGGTTTTTGTAGAAGCATATCAACATTACACCGGTACTGAATCTAGCATATGAAGATGGTATTTTGAGTAGTACATTATTATTGGATTTAACCATCCAACTGTAGTGAGTGTGACTCCCATTTTGTGATTGAGCAGTGACCTCTAGGCTGTTGGCCTTTCTGCATGTGCAGACCCCATTTATGTACACATACTATCTACAGTAGTATCATCTGATTATGGGTAAGATTTCCCACCATGGTTTTTCCCCTTACAGGGTTTCCACGTACAATATTGGTGTCATGTGTTGTGGATGACTTTATGTTTATGTTTCATGCATTAATCCTTACCGGTATAGCAATTTACTGTTAACACTGTCTACCAGCATACTTTACTAGTTTACTGGTATTAAGCATTAAGTTGGTTAATAAGTTTTTGGTTCAAATTTATTTGACAACTGATTCACCCCCCCCCTCTCAGTTGTCTCCAGGACCTAACAAAAGGCTCTCCAATCTGATTTGTCAAATGATGGAGTAGATGATGTTGATGCTTTAAAGGCTAAATCAGTTTTTATAGTAGTAACAGGACCAAATTTCTCAATTTCAAAGGCTGAATGTTTTCCAATCAATGTATCCCTAGTTACTGATGTATTAGGCATTGTTCTCAACTCATTTATAGTAGTAACCTTCATTTTGTATGCTGGTGGTAAACCTCTTAAGATTTTTGAAACAATTTTATCCTCACTCAAGGTTCCTTGACAACATTTAATACCCAAAACAATTTCATTTACTCTTTCCATAAAAGCAAAAATCCTTTCATCTTCTTCCATTTTTAGATGTTCATACCTGACTCGGAAGCTTTCAAGTTTCACAATTTTGACTGTGGAATCTCCTTCATTCAATGTTTCCAAATGATCCCAAATAGCTTTAGCAGTAGACCTATCTGATAATCCCATGATTTGTTGATCTGATAATGCACTCAAAAGTGCTTCTCTTGCTTTGCAGTCATTTTCTTCATCTTTAGCTAAGGTAGTTGGAGCAGTCTGACTAGCTACAACAACAATATAACCATTCTTAGTAACTTCCTAGATGTCTTTACCAATGCAATTCAGATGTGTCTCCATTCTGATCTTCCATATCCCATAGTTGGTTCCATCAAGTTTAGGACTGTCCTTCCTGAAATAATTAGTAGACATTGGATCTCCTCAAGTTGTTAAACTTCTGCAAAAGAGGACTAGGCTCTGATACCAATTGTTAGGTCCCAGAGACAACTGAGGAGGGGGGGGGTGAATCAGTTGTCTAATAAATTCAAACCAAAAACTAATTAACCAACTTAATGCTTAATACCAGTAAACTAGTTAAGTATGCCGGTAGACAGTGTTAACAGTAAATTGTTATACCAGTAAAGATTAATACATGAAACATAAACATAAAGTCATCCACAACACATAACACCAATATTTGTACATGGAAACCCTATAAGGGGAAAAACCATGGTGGGAAACCTTACCCACAATCAGATAATACTACTACAAATAGTAAGTGTACATAAATGGGGTCTGCACATGCAGAAAGGCCAATAGCCTAGAGCTCATTGCTCAGTCACAGAATGGGAGTCACACTGACTACAGTTTAGATGGTTAAATCCAATAAGAATGTACTGCACAAAATAGCATCTTCATATGCTAGATTCAGTACTGGTGTAATGCTGATATGCTTCTACAAAAACCTAGCTTCACCTTCAAATGATGTCTTCATGTATATCCCTACTTGATCTCGCATATACCTTCACTCACTTCTTTTTCGCATTCCACACTTGATCTTACAAATAAGATCTTACGTTTATACCATACCCTAAGACCAATTTTAGTAGGTCGTCTCTACAAGATATTACAATAAAAACATTTTACAAACAATATAATATCTAATGCAATAACCGATTAAACATGTCATCTTAATGCATTTACATCAATAATAAATCATTTCCATAGCGTGCCATGCTGATCTGGAAAAGATAAACCTACCGGTATAACCCTAGATAACCTGGACGTATTTGCCGATGAAAGCAAATATGCAAATATGAATATACCAATGATTAATTCTTCAAAAGAAAGTGTCCACACAATGTCTTTGACATTACCAAGTGTCTTCCATATCATTCCAGGTACTGGTGAACATTATATCCTGCCGGTGAACCATATACCAATAACTGTTGCACAGTTTACTTGTTTGCCAGTGAATGTTGTTGGATCTCCAAAGTGCTTGTGTTTAGTAGGTGTTGACATCAATGACAAAACCATACCAAAATACCAACAGGATTGCCTTGATCCTCACCAATTGTTATATTTCTTAACTGGTAATTACTTTTAACCTGAGCCACCATAGCAGGTGTTATTTTGGAAATCTCCTCATCAGAAGCTCTTCTCAAGGATATTGTATCCTTTCCTTATTCAACATTACACACTTGATCATCTTCACCAAGATCTTCATCAGAAAAAATTGTTGATAATATGATTCACTTCTTAGCCTTCGATGATCCACATCTAGGCCTTGAGTTTCAATATCAGAAAAATATTCTACTCCTCCAAGATAAGAAGTGGTCATGAGACAATCAACATTGCTATCCTCAAATGTTTTTTCCTAGATTGTTCTTCTTTGGCAGAAATGAATTATGTAACTGCACAATACTTACGTGAATAGGGTGACTAGCAAGCATTACACCAAGGTGTATCTTCAACTATATTTACTGTGTGTTTCTGCAATGGATCAAGAGTCTGCTACTCCTATTTGTTCTTTTGTTGTTGTTGAACTGGCTTACCATTCTTCCAATTTGTGTTTTATGGATAGTCTTGTAATCTTAGGGGTCTATTAAATTTATTAAACTATTGCTTCTCTGGTGCAGTACCCTTGTCATTATTTGCAACAATTAACTTGAGATCCTTCAAGGCACTAAGTACCTTGTCCCATTTATCTTCTTCTTTATACTTTGATCCTAAACGTTTCTCCACTTTATCTTTTACATTTTTAGAGAATCTAGGATCATCTCTTCTTCTGAGCTTACCAAAATCTTTTCTATTTCTTTCAATGTTTATAGCCATCCTTAATGCATCTCTCAAATTTTGAGGATCTTTATCTCTAAGGAGATATGTCATTTTTTGATCAAATGGATTTACATAAGTTTTTAGACAAACATTGTCATCTAACCTTAGAACCTGAAATAATTTGTGCATAGCCTTTCCAAACCTGGTGTTAAAATTAGTTACAACCTCATATGGTAACTTCTTTATATTATTGAATTCATTCAACATAAAGCTAGAGTTTCACCATATTATTCTTTGAAGCATCTTTCAAATTCTTCCCAAGAGCTGATGCTTGCAGTATGTAACTCTCTATACCAATCCCTAGCATCCTTTGTTAGGGATTTTACAAACAATTTCATGACAAAATCATCATGCTCTACTTCATAATCATTCAATTTATCAGTAAAATCTCTTCTTCTCTTGTGATAGCATTATTCCCTACAAATTTGTTGATCTTTGTTAGGCCCAATATGGAAAGCTAATGTACTGAGAGGGGAGGGGTGAATCAGTACTCCAAAAATTTTCTTTAATAATAACCTTACTGTTATGCACAAACAGAATAGTGCAGTAACATAAAATAAAGTGAAAAAAAATAGATAACAATCATACATGATTCACTCCATAACACATATATTTTGGTTACGTAGAAACTCTTGGTTAGAGATAAAAACTATGGTGGGGATGGCACCCACAACTTCACTACTGCAATAATAAAGATGCTCGGTTAGAGTTACATGTTTAGCTTTTTCTGATAGCTTACCCTGTTAGGAGTAACAAGATCTATTAGATCTACCTTGTTAAAGGATTTCACAACATTATTCTAAATGTTGCACCTGGTTAGAGTCTTTTACCTTGTTAAAGGTTTCTTTTTGAACTTCACAATATTACAATAAAATCATTACAAATGTATGCAACTTTACATCTGAAATGTTATAGCAGATTCTATGTGCTTAGAATAAGATTACCTTTCTTATAGCATACCTCGGTAACCCATATAGTAACTCGGTAAACCCTTCTGTTTACTATGTTCTTCGACTGTTCTCTGAAAACCTTCTTGGTGACCTCTATGTCTCTGTAACAGTCTTCCTTCATACATATATGTACACACCTTGCTCTTAATTCATGCTATATAAATAGATCTCTTAAAATGGTGAACCAATTCATTGCTTCGATCTTACAAACAAGATTCCTCAAATGAATAACTAAACAAAATATTTCATTGGTTAGATTGTCCTTGTAATCACACACAATCTTCTAGTGCAATTTCTAATGTATAATAGTTAGATGTGCCTCGATTCTTGTAAGGTGTTTTCATATGCATGTCCAGGTTCAATGTATCTGGTAACACATTTCACTTGGTGAATATCAACTCGATGTGTTAACTTTACTGCTTGGTAGCCATAAAAAGATACTTGGTAGATGGCTTCGGTGTACACTGTGTTCTATGACTGCTTTCTTTTTTAACCGACTAGACTATGCATACCGACTTCTCTGTTTATACCGACTGCATGATTCGGTAGTGCTAACCGACTAGAATATATAATATGACTTTGAATATAAAAACTAATGGAAATTTGATAAGTAGTAACAATCTCCCCTTTTGACATTAGTTGAGATGTTTGACAAAAACTACTTTCAAAGTGATAACTCAAAATCTATATACTTTGCAAAATGACTACACTTGACAATATATACAATAGTCAATGAAATAGTATATGCAGATATACTCCCCTTATCATTATTCTATATATTACTTGGATTTTGCATGCTCGGTGATGTATTGTGCTTGTGTGCTCTGCTTGCTCTGCATACTCTGCTCGATATACTCCCCTGTATACAATACTCAAAACTGCATTATCAAAACTATATCACTCTCCAAATATAGTATATTACTCCCCTGTTTTGACAAACATCAAAAACTTAATTTCCATCTGGGGGTTGTAACTGATCAAAAATAGATTTATACTTGTTCCAAGCATCGGTGAGTGTGACTAAGAGTGCATCCTTTACACTTTCCATTAAAGCATTTTGTGCTTGAATATCAGCCAATAGTGATATTAGGCCATCAAGAGTGCTTCCCTCTTGTGTAGTAGATAGGCGTGTAGCTCGGTTAATCTACTCTTGAACTGATGAGAGATGAGGAAGGAATAATGTCTGAAGGGTCATTATATCCATCCTAATCTTATGCTCTTCATTTCTAAGTTCTAACTATTGAGCCATGAGCTATTGAAGCTTGGTATAAAAATTTTGAACTAAATTAGGCTCGGTGGTCAACTTATTGGAGAGATCAATGATCTCTTTCTCAATTGCATCAGTTTTATTCTTGATATCTTTAATGAATAAGGAAAATGTACAAAGTTTTTGAAATAAATAAAGAATATGCTTGAGTTGAGGGGACAACTCAGCAATGAATTTGACAAGCTTTACTTTTCCTATAGCAAGAGCTTTTGTACCTCTTCTATCATCTTTGCAGTAAGCTCTTTATCTTTTAGCTTGCTTAAGTACTCAGATGCATCAACTCGAGATGTTTCTATTTGAGTAAGGAGTTCATCCAATTGAATGTGGATGGCTGCATTGGTGGACACTGTTGCTGAAGGTAGCATATATGTTAGCAGTGTCTTCACCTTTTGTAGTACTTTATTCTTCTTTTGAATGGCCAATTGTTTTTCTTGTTCGGCCTTTTCTTTGAATAGTTCACCAAAATCAGTAAGTGCTTGCCCTTTTAATTTTGAGATATCCATATTGGGCAACACTATCGGTTTAGTTAAATCAATCTTGAAACTATGCTTTCTCACCTTCTTCTCTTTACCTTTGGTTGGGTGCACTAAGACAAGTGCTTGTGAGGCTTGTTGACCCTCAGTAGGTTTCTCGGTAGATGCAACACTTTTGTCTATTCCTATGGCCATTGTGGTGTCCTTGGGTGTCTCGGTACTAGGGGTCTTAGCTGTAACATTTTCAGTGCTTGATGGTGCTTGAGACTTCTGATCTTTAGTTGTATCTTCTACTACTTCAGACTTGTGACCTTTGGTGCCTTGATCTATGTCCTTAGGAGCTTCAGTAGAGACAGGTGGCTTGACCGGTGGATAAGGCTAAACTTGTACTATCACAGATTCACTAGATACAAGTTTTGCATAGGTAGTGCCTTCTATCATTTCCTGCTCCGGTGCTTCTGCATCCATGACATCTTCATCAATTTGAATAGTGCCAGCCAGGTCTTGCTCGATAGCATCAGGACCTTGCTCAGTGACATCAGGATCTTGCTTAGTGACATCAACAATTTCAATTTGAGATTGTTCACCGACATCCTTTTGTTTGAAGATATCCAGCCATTTGGCTTTTGTCTCATTTTCTACATCAATGTATAGCCCATTCATTAATTTTAAGGCTCTCTGTTTGACAAGAAATTTAGAATTGTATGTTGTCAAATGCTCCTTTATTTCTGCTACAGACATATCAGGAAATAGATGGACTAGACTTCTTTCTCTTATTTGTTTCTCTGAGTCCATTGCATATTTCCATCTGTTATCAATATGTAAGTATAATTCACTTGGAAGTGACTTTACTAGTTCTAATGGAGCTAGCTGAAACTTTAGAAGTGTGCAGATGATAGCTTCTTCAATTTGTCGCTTCTCATCATTATTCCTAGTCTCATACTTGACATATCTAAATCCTACAAATCCATCATATTCTTTAAGATTGGCAAAAAAAATTTCAACACTATGAATATTTACCTTCTTGCTTTTTACAATCTAAAATTTGTTTGCATCATCGGATTCTGTATCACTAGACTCTTTTGCCAAAATGAGTCTTCGAGTAGATTTCTTGTAGGTTTTGGTTACCTTGGGAATAGTAACACTCTTTTGTTTCTTACTCAGTGATGTAGCTGATGCTCTAGTGTTGGGTCTCTTTGTTGGTGGAGTCAGTAGGGCCTTTGTAATGTCTTGTTTCTTTCTTTTCAAAACTTTACCCTTAGGAAACTCGGTACTTAATGTTATTGCTACCTCTTGAGCTTCTGACTCCTCTTCGATAATGGCAAGAGTGCCTTTGATAGGTGTAGAGGAGGATTCTTCTCCGAATTTCTCAGATAAAACCTTTATCATCTTGGTAGCCTTTCTTGTAGCTTTAGGTACTACAATGCTCATTTTCACCTTTTCTTTAACCTCTTCATAAGTACCATATCTTAGTTCAGTAGCATGCCTTGGCAATGAAAGATAGGCATCAATTTGTTGTTGTGTAATATCATAGTCAATCTCATAACCCATTGCTGGCAAGGATTGAGTCCTTGGTTCAACAACATTCATATAACAGTAGTCGGTGTCTACCTCAAAACATATATCATCCTTATATTTCTCTACTAGTTGTGGTGGAATCCTGTACCTGTTGTGCATCTTCTCTTGAAATTTGCTGAAATAGTCATCCATGATATCATTAAAATTATCTCCCAATTTCTTGATAAAGTCACTGATTTGATGGGTGATAGGTCAGTGTAGCTCCCAAACTACTTTACTGACTGAGGGAAAGAACTTCTCAAAGTAGAAAAACATGCATACAAGAAGTGAACCAAACTTTAGTGTATTTTCTGAGTTGTTCTTCTTTGGCTTCCTTATTGTGTTCAGGTTCTCAAACAAGTTCTTCTGTAGCACTTCACATAAGTCTACTTTCATTCCCTTTTTCACTATTTTGTAGGCTAAGTTAACTATTGCACATGGTACACTGTTTTCCCTTGTTGATTGGAAGAAACAGTAACCAATTACTCTAATTGCAAACTTAAGTTCTGCATCAGTGACATTGTTCAATTTTAGTCCTCGGTAATCAGATTCTACTCCAGTTAGACTGATTAACTCCTTCTGTGATATCATTTTTTGTGCTCATGCATGATTATAGATAGGATACCTGGTGATCACATGAATGATTTCCTTATTCATTTTGAATGGTTGCTCTTCTAGCCACATAAAATCATCATGGACTCTGCTTTAAACAAACTTAACCCATTGGGGTTTGAACACATGGGGATAGGCTAGGGCTTTAATTAATCCCTTAATTTTGATATGCTTGTACTTGCTATCCATTTTACCATCGGTACAAAGTTCATCATATGTGTCACGAATCTCAACATGACCGAGTTCTTCAACATGGCATTTGGTGAAGAATCTAACATCTTCTACTAACAAGACTCGATCAGGGATGAGTGAGAATTTAGTTTTGTCATCTGGTTTAGAGGCGACTTTAGGAGTCAAAGAGTACTTTAGTGAGGACTTCTCCACATTCTTGACAACTACGGGATCTTGGATCTTGGGCGCCATTGTAGATTTCAGGTAAAAACTTAGCAAACTATCCTCAGGGTTTGACGGTTTACAAACAATTGATGCTTCACACTCGGTAGATAGTAGCAATTTGACAAGATCGAAAAACTGAGATTTGATGTAAATACCTTCAAATTCACTATGAATGAAGTTTGATCACCTTGATTCGCTCTACTCTGCTTTCTCAAAAACTTGGTGAATGAGAATGACCACGAAAATACCTTTAAGTACACAAAATACCTTATCAGGCTCCATGTGGGTTAGGTCAAAACATTAAATGCACTTGGTTTAACTTTAACCGATTTACTCCTTTTTTTTGTTTTAACTGAGTAACCAAATTTCCTTCATTTACCAACTTGACAAGTTTCCTATAAAGTACTTTTGATGGAATTTCAAACTTACTAATGCATCTTAACTATGTAGATTTTGAATTTTGTACATAATAGAATATGAACTGTTATGATGTAACCTTTAGAGAGTGCAGTCCCTTCATACCTTTGCTGATTAATTTGGAATAGGTGCAGCTAACTTGGTAGGTAAGGTGCTTTCTTCATCTAACATGATTTCCTTCTTTTTCCAAATCATCTTAAATTTTTCTTTTATCTCTTCAGTGTCTCTTGTAGGTTGATCTTTGCAATCTCCAGCTAAATGTCCAGGTTTGTGACAATGAAAACATGCCATACCAGGATTTCTCCATGATCTTTGATTGTTCTTTCCAAACCTTATAAAACAGTTGGCACTTATATGCCCATATCTTCCACAACATTTGCACCATATCCTTGTATTATAATCCCATGGTACTGCTGCATATTGTCGGTAAGGATCTTTGTGAGTTTGGTAACCTCTAGTGTTTGCTCAGTGTGAAAACCATATGTGATTATTTTGCTTAAACCAGCATTTCTCGATACTATGTCCATATCTATTGCAGTTTCTACAAAACCCTTTGAATTTTGCCTTCTGATAGTTGTTAACAAACTTTGTCCTACATTGATTAGATGTGTGACCATATTTATTGCAATTGTAACAATACTCATTTGACTTAGTGATAGTCGGTTGCTTACCTTTTCTAATCTGGCATATGTTGGCAGTATGACCTTGATTTCCACAGAAGTAGCAAATAGGCTTGTTCTTTTTTATTTTATTCCTATTTCCAGCTTGCTTTGATGATTCTCCTCTCTTGGTAGTATGAATTCCTTTCTCGGTAGAGTCTTTTCCTTTGTAACCGAGTCCTGCATCTTTGTTGGGTCTTCTTGAATTCAGTTGCTCATCCAACATCTTTGATGCATCATAACTCTTCTTCAATGTTTCTTTGGATTTCTTCTCTGTTTCAAGTTCATCAGTCAACCTTGATACTTCAAGTTTCAATGCTTGATTTTCATCATTCTTTAGAATTGCTTCATGATGTGCATAACCTAGTTGATCTGTCATATTTTGTTGAATCCTAGTCAACCTTATGATTTCATCATTCTTATTAGATACTAAGACTTGAAGTTGTTGTTTCTCTCTTTGTAGATCTCTTGCTTTATCCTCAGTTGTCCTCAATGCATCTAAATTTTCAGTCATATGTGTACTGAAATGTTCATGTTCTCTTTTCATTGCTTTTAGTTGATCAGCCAATGCTTTGTTCTTTTCTTTCAATACTCCAATCATTTCTTTAGTCTCTTCAGATATACTATTCTCAGATGATGTCTCAATTTGTTCCACTAACTCTTGAGAATCCGGCAAGTCATCAGATAATCTTCTTCTTACTTTTAGAGATTTTTGCATTTGCCTTTGCATGTCTGCAATCACTTGATTTGCATGATCCAGTTCTTCTTGAAGATACACAATCCTCCAAGATTGTTTATAGCCTTCCATTGATAAGATCTTTCTCTTTAGGTAGTTAAACCCTTTTCCAAGATTCAAGCTTTGATAGCAATTGTTAGGCCCAATATGGAAAGCTAATGTACTGAGAGGGGAGGGGTGAATCAATACTCCAAAACTTTTCTTTAGTAATAACCTTACTATTATGAATAAATAGAATAGTGCAGTAACATAAAATAAAGTTAAAACAAACAAATAACAATCATACATGATTCACTCCATAACACATATATTTTGGTTATGCAGAAACTCTTGGTTAGAGAGAAAAACTATGGTGGGGATGGCACCCACAACTTCACTACTGCAATAATAAAGATGCTCGGTTAGAGCTACATGTTTATCTATTTCTAATACCTTACCCTGTTAGGAGTAACAAGATCTGTTAGATCTACCTTGCTAAAGGACTTCACAACATTATTAAGAATGTTGCACCTGGTTAGAGGCTTTAAAATTTATAGACTTGGTTAGAGTCTTTTACCCTATTAAAGGTTTCTTTTTGAACTTCACAATATTACAATAAAATCATTACAAACATCTGCAACTTTACATTTGAAATGTTATAGCAGATTCTATGTGCTTAGAATAAGATTACCTTGCTTATAGCATACCTCGATAACCCATATAGTAACTCAGTAAACCCTTCTATTTACTCTATTCTTTGACTGTTCTCTGAAAACCTTCTCGGTGACCTCTATGTCTCTGTAACAGTCTTCCTTCATACATATATGCACACACCTTGCTCTTAATTCATGGTGTATAAATAGATCTCTTAAAATAGTGATCCAATTCATTGCTTCGATCTTACAAACAAGATTCCTCGAATAAATATATAAACAAAATATTTCATTGGTTAGATTGTCCTTGTAATCACACACAATCTTCTAGTGCAATTTCCAATGTATAACGGTTAGATGTGCCTTGATTCTTGTAACACATTTTCATATTAATGTCTAGGTTCAATGTATCTGGTAACATGTTTCACTCGGTGAATATCAACTCGGTGTGTTAAATTTACTACTCGATATCCATAAAAAGATACTTAGTAGATGGCTTCGGTGTACACTATGTTCTGTGACTGCTTTCTTCTTTAACCGACTAGACTGTGCATACCGACTTCTCTGTTTATACCGACTGCATGATTTGGTGCTGCTAACCGACTAGAATATATAATATGACTTTGAATATAAAAACTAATGGCAACTTGATAAGTAGTAACAGATCTTGTCCTTCAACTCATTCGGGACTATGTTAGGACAACCTAGAATCCCATCAAAACATACTTGTCTATACCTTTCCAAATGGATAGGTCTCCTTTGAAATTGTCCACTAGAATCTTGTCCACTAACATTACTTTGAGTATCAATCCTAGTATTAATTCCTCTTGTAACTCCAACAGGTACCTTAGAAGCTTGGGACTGACTTGTGCTTTGAGTGACTACTTGACCTCCCTACCCAGTGATTGCAACTTTCGTAGCTTGGGTATTTTGAACAAATTGGATGGGAGTATTTGTAGTAACATTTTGTTGTGTTTTAGGGACTAAAGTAGAGATAGTTGGAACATTAGATGGACTAACATTAAAAGAAGCATTGTTCAATGTTGATATCTTAAGGAAAATAGTTTTTGTTTTCTTTTCTTCTATAGAAGCTTCCATCTCTATCTTCTTTAACTCTTTTGAAAGAGTTTCATCTTCTATTCTTGCCTTTTCTAGTTCTATATCAGCTTGGGATAATCCTTGATTTTGATCTAGGATATTTGTAGATTTATGGTCATTTATCTAAATACTAGACACCTTTTGATTTCCTTTGTCTTGATCAGACTTAGGGAGTTGAACACTCTTCTTAGGATTAAGTTGATCTAATAATTTTTTACTATCAACAAGGCTTTTAGGCTTTTCTTTAACAATTTGTTAGGTTTTCTTGTCTAGGATTTCTCTTACAACAAGACCCTCAATATTAGTGATGCAGAAGCATCCCCAGTTCTTGGCAATCTTGCATCAACCATAAATATTTCCTTTATGTTTTGCTTTCTATTTTTTAGTTTCAACATTTCATTATGCATTTTCTGGCATTGGCTCACCGGATCTTGAGGAGTTGGATTTTTTCTTGAGGACTTGATCATCTACCTTATTCCTAAACTGCAGAGAATTTGGATCATTTTCCAACCAGTTATCGCTACCAGTTTCTGAGATAGTTTTTTGGTACTGGTTGTCTAGACCTATTTGAATTTTTAATCTATTTTAATCTACCAGATCCCTTTTGTAGCTTGCGGAGCCCTAAGCATTGATCCCAATGTTCCTTGGCATGTGGCTAACCTTCCCTTTGATCTACACTTCATCCTTTGGATTTTTCGGAGGAATTTTTTTGGCAGAGGCTGACCTTGTTGGTTTTACACATTAGGTCTTGTTCTTTAGCATTTGATCCCTTTTTGGGCTGACCGGATCCCCTTGGATCGTATAAATCATTGTAATTGAGCATCAGAATGAAGATCAATTAAGATATAGAACATAGAAGATAGATCTTAAGATTTGAGGTCCCGATTGTGACCTGTTCTATAATTACACATGTTTTAGCAGGCCTGTGAGTTAGTTTTTGTAACCCGGTTGTTACTGGTTGATTGTAACCAATTTTCATAATATAATTCATTTAGTTTTGCATTGCCTCCAAATCCTTGTGTTTCTATTGTGTTTACTCTTGCTGACTAGTTCGGATTGATCTTTTTGAGGTCCCTCCTAACCATTGACTACACCAAGTAGTATCAGACCGAGCTTTCATTCTAGAGATTGCATTGTCCTGATAAATTTTTTTGTAGGGTGGCGGACTATGGATCCCACTTGCAGCTATAGAGAACTAGAATGAAGATGGCGCAAAGAAGAAATAGGAATGATGGAGCACATGGTAATGGAGACCCTGCTATGATGGAAATGTTGCAAGGAATTGCAGCTTGGTTGGAAGCCGTAGAGATATCCCAAAGAAGAGAATTGAAGATGTGAGTGAAGATGAAGTTGAAGAAGCCCCAATAGAATAAGTAAACCCACTAGTGATTGATCCAGATGAAGAGAGGATTTTGAGGGTTTTGAGTAGGGTGAATAATAAAGCTCATTTTATCCCATCAGAATATGATGGAATGTTGGATTTAGATGAATTCATGGATTTTATCTTGGAGATGGAGAAATATTTTTATTTTGAGAACAATGGAGAGGAAAGGAAGGTGAAATATGCATGTAGCCAGTTGAAAGGTCATGCATCTCTTTGGTGGGAGCATTTGCAGGTTGATAAACAAAGAAGAGCTAAATAGAAGACCAAGACATGGGATCAAATAGTTCCTAAGTTGAAATCAAAATTTATGCCAGATGATTACCAAGTGAATCTATTTTGGAAGTTACAAAATTTGAAGTAGAAGGAATCTAGTGTGGATCACACCATAGCATTTTACAAGTTGAATATCAGATCTGGACATGTTGATGATGAGGTTGAACAAGTGGCAATATATTTGAATGGATTGCAAATGTCTATACAAGATGAAGTCAGCTTGATCAAATTGCAGAGTGTTGAAGAGGTTTATCAGTATTCTCTAAAAGCATAAAAGAAGCTGAACAAAAGACATGAGTAGAGACAGAGAGGTAAAGGTGGAAGGTTTTCCGAATGAAGATTTCAAGGAAGAGGAACCTATAAAGATCAGAACAAGGACAAGAAAGTAAGCAAAGAAGATAATTCATACCAAAAAGATGATAGAAATTTCTATCAGAGGAGAGAACCAGATGGCTACCAGAATGAGAATTTTGGAAAAGATGACATAAGACAAGACAAGAGATTTTTTAGAGGAACTTATTATAGATGTGGAGAAGGACATCATGCTTTCAAATGTGAGAAGACAAAGAACACTGGGAGAACAATAATGGTGGATGAAAACCCCATCGGATCAGCTAATAAACTGAAAAATGGAGAACTATTGATGATGAGGAGAGCTTTGTGTCATACCAAAAAGGATGAAGAGCCCTTTCAGATGAATAATTTGTTCAAGACTAGATGTAAGGTATCCAATAAGTGTTGTGAAGTTGTTATTGATAGTGGTAGTTCAGATAACCTTGTTTCAGAAGAGATGGTGAATAAGTTGAATTTGGAAAGATTGAAACACCCTAAACCTTATCAAATAGAATGGATTCAAGATGATCATAAGTTGTTGGTACATGAGAAATGTTTGTTGAAATTGAAAATTGGGAATTATAATGATGAATTCTTGTATGATATTATGTGTATGGATATTTGTCACCTTTTGTTGGGTAGACCTCGGTAGTTTGATAGACATGCAATACATGATGGGAGAAAGAATACATACACTATTGTGGCCAATGGGATGAATCAAACCTTGTTTCTCTTGGGTGAGCCTTTGAAGAGTGAAGTCTACATAAATTCTAGAATTTGTTTGGTGGATGGAAGGAAATTTCATGATGGGATGAGACATGAGAATGTGTGTTTTGCCTTAGTTTCTAAGAAGACTAGGAGTCCAGAGCATGAAGAAGAACAACTGAAAAAGATAAGAGAGTTACTGACAAAGTATGAAGACATCATTTCAAAAAATGTGCATGATGTATTATCACCTATGAGAAGTATCAGTCATTGCATTGACCTAATTCCCGAAGATAGTTTTCCTAACAAGGTTGCACATCGGATGACACCAACAAAGAATGAAGAGTTGAATAGACAAGTGTAGGAGTTGTTGAAGAAAATTTTGATCAAAGAAAGTATGAGTCCTTGTGCAATACCAACAATATTAGCAACTAAGAAGAATGGAAAATGGAGGATGTGTACCGATTCCAGAGCAATAAACAAGATCACAGTTAAATACCAGTTTCCTTTGCCTAGGATGGATGACATTGTTGGCCATTTGGAGGAATTGATTATGTGTTGCATTGATGTTTTGTCATTGATGTCAGCACTAGTTGTTTTGATTGCTTTATCGACATGCTTCTTGTCCCAGTAGGTTGTTTGGTTTCTGGTTGGATTAGATCATGATGATCCAATATTCTCTGATATATGGAATTGGCTTATTCATGCTACTCATATTCATGTTCAGTCAGTTGGTTTTGATCTGGTGATTGGATGCTATCATGTATGCTGGTAAGCCTGGTTTGTTGTTCCGATGAGGGTTTCACCGATAGAGCTTTGATGAAGATCTTTGATGTTATGCATAAGTGGTATTCGTGTAGCTTCTAGTAGAGATTCATGATGCTGATGGTGATTGTGTTAGAGACTTAGTTGATTGGGATCATTGCTTTAGCGTATGTGGACTTAAATTGGGTCCCGGTTTATCTAGGTTATGGACCGACTTAATAGAATTTGTGGATTGATCTTCTCGATATGTTTTTGGGATGTCTTATGGGTTGGATATTATTTTTTTGGTCTCAGGTTGACATGTATTGTAATTATGTAATTGCTTTATTATCTGGTGGCCGACCTTATTGTTTGTGGTTGAGGGTTTGTATATATATATTGTAAGATCTCATTGTAGATCATGTGAAAGGATGTATGTGAGCGAATAATGTAATAATCATTCATGTAGAGGATTTGGTCAATCATTAGTGATTGAGTTGGGTTTATGTAAGAGGATTTAGTCCTCTGGTATTGAGATTAAACTAGAATTGCACTCAGGCATAGGAGATGCTATCCTTGCAGTTCATTATCTCTTCCAGATTGTAGTCTAGATTTTTATGTAGTCATTGAGACTCCTTTTGTGATGAGCAGTGTGCTCTAGGCTATTGGCCTTCCTACAAATGTAGGCCCCTCTTATTGTAACAACATGCTTACTACAAAAGTATTATCTAATTGTGGGTAGGATTCCCACTGTGGTTTTTCCCTTTACAGGGTTTTCCACATACAAATCTGGGTGTGGATAGATTCTCAAAGATGGATCATTTCATACCTTGTAAGAAGACATCAAATGCAGTGCATCTAGATGACCTATTTTTCAAAGAAGTGGCGAGATTGCATGGACTACCTAAGAGCATAGTTTCAGATAGAGATACTAAGTTTGTTGGTTATTTTTAGAGTACACTTTGGAAGAAGATGAAGACATATTTCAAGTCCACCTCTAATTTTCACCCATAGACTGATGGACAGACATAAGTAGTTAACTAGAGCTTGGGAAATTTGTTAAGATTCTTTGTTGGAGATAAATTTGGAAGTTGGGATTTGATTCTTGCACAAGTAGAGTTTGCCTATAATAATTCAATAGACAAGAGTACTAGAAGGACACCTTTTGAGATTGTTACTAGAGCACACCCTAGAGGTATATTAGAATTAAGAGATATCAGTAGTGAAAACCAGAGAAGTTTAGAAGAAGAAGAATTTGCAAATCACATAAAGGAATTACATATTCAAGTTAAGCAACATTTGGAGGACATGAACAACAAGTATAAGGAGAAAGCGGATGAGAAGAGGAGACTTGAGGAATTTGAAGTTTATGATGAAGTGATAGTGTATCTAATAAAAGAAAGATTCCTGGTTGGAACTTATAACAAGTTGCAGATGAGAAAGTTTGGACCTTGCAATATTTTCAGAAAGTTCATTTCCTGAAATGCATATGAAGTGCAGTTACTAGATAGTCTGAGTATTTCACCTATATTCAACATTGAAGATCTACATCAGTATCATGAACTAGAATTCAGTGAGGATAGTATAGTAGACTTGGATAGACAGTTGCCCCAGAAGGAACTAGATCAGATTGAAGACATTTTGGACAGTAGGATTGGGCATAGTACCCAGAGTAGTCAGTATAAGGAGTATCTAGTAAAGTGGAAGGACACACCTGTTGAAGATTCATCTTGGATTTCTTGGGGGAGGTAGACTGCCTTGGTTTTCCTTTGATCCCCAAAAGTGAGAGACCCACTTTTATCAATAACCTTAGATGCCTGATGCAGGGGCATCCCCAGTTCTTGGCAATCTTGCATCAACCAAATATATTTCCTTTCTATTTTCCTTTTTGTTTTGTAGTTACCACATTTCATTTTGTATTTTCTGGCATTGGCTCACCAGATCTTGAGGAGTTGGATTTTTTCTTCAGGACTTGATCTTCTACCTTATTCCCAAACTACATAGAATTTGGATAATTTTTTAGCAAGTTATCGCTATCGGTTTCTGAGATAGTTTTCTAGTACTGGTTACCTAGACCTATTTGTATTTGTAATCTACCAGAATCTACTGGATCCCTTCTATAGCTTGCAGAGCGCTGATCATTGATTCTAATGTTCCTTGGTGTGTGGTTGACCTTCCCTTTGATCTACACTTTATCCTTTGGATTTTTCAGAGGAATTTCTTTGGCGGAGGCCGACCTTGTTGGGTTTACATGTTAGGTCTTGTTCTTCGGCATTTGATCCCTTTTTGGGCTGAATGGGTCCCCTTCGATCATATAAATCATTGTAATTGATCATTAGAATGAATATTAGTTAAGATATAGAACATAGAAGATAGATCTTAATATTTGAGGTCTCGGTTGCGACTTGTTCTATAAGTACACATGTTTTAGCAGGCTTGTGAGCCGGTTTCTATAACTCGGTTGTATCGATTGATTGTAATCAGTTTTCATGATATAATTCATTCAGTTCTACATTGACTCCATCTTATCCTTGTGTTTCTGTTGTTTTTAATCTTGTTGACCGGTCCAGATTGGTCTCTTTGAGGTTCCTCCTATCCTTTGACTGGACCAATTAGGTTTTACTTTCTCTTGATTTAAATCCTTAAGTGTAGATAATTGTCTCATTAGACTATCTCTTTTGATCACAACACTAATGACCTTAGATTCTTTTTCTTTTCCTCTTTTATTTCTGAGTTCCCTTTGTTCTTGGAGTTCCTTTCTTAATGTATCTATATCTCGAAAACCCTCATTAGGATCTGGCAACTTTATTTCAAATCTAGAAGTATCACCTAAACCTATTAGGTTAATGTCTCCTTGTTCCCGAATTGACTCATAATTATAAGGAAATTTGTTTGTGAGGCCAAGAGGAGGAGGTACATCAATGACACTATCTCTTTGATGACTTCTACTTCTACTCTGGCCTGTTTTCTTTTATGAATACTAGAACTGCATAACTTCCTTATTCTTTTGTTGCACTTCTTCTTAAAAAGGTGTATTAAATAAGGAATCAAAGAATCCTAAACTATCTAACTCAGAACTCTTAGAAGATGTATGAACTTCAGGATTAGATTTCAAATACGACTTACTTGCAATCTTATGCTTTGGCTTCCATGATGAGGGAGCAATGCTTGGTTTTTCATTTCTTCTTCTCCCACTTCTCTATAGAGCTCTAGCAAGCTCTCATTCCAATCTCTCTTCCAGATGTCACTTCATGTAACCCCTGTTATTTTTAGCTTTTCTCATGGTGACATAATCTTTCAAGGACTTGTTAGAAATCTTCAAAAATACACGCACTGGCGCAAATACTTCAGAGTTGCCACCCAAATAACATTGGGATACCAAATAAGACAATACATGGTAAACCTTGAAAGAAATTTGAAAACCTTGTTCACAAATAGGAAATTCTTTCTCAGACAAATGTAAAACCCCCTTTACAACAAAAAACATGAACCAGAAACACAAATCCATGGGCTCAACTTTCAAATCATAGAAACATAATTAAAACTCAATGTAAGTTTCCCAAATGGATGACAAGACTGACTACAATTATGCATTACTCTTGTTATCACTTTTAAGAAATGGGTTTTCTTTTCCCATGATTGGCTAAGTTATGAAAATTTTGAGTCAGGTATGCTATTAGTTGCTTCAAATCTGTTCTAGGTCTTTAAGGGTTAAGGGTTTAGTTTTTAATCGCTCAAATGTCTGATTAAAAAACCCTCTGGCTTCTATTTCTGCATTACTTTATTCACTTAAGTAATGGGTCTTTAAGTCATATAAAGTGTCCACCCCCTTGTTACTAGGCTAGGAGGTCGTTAAAAAATTGTAAAATTTACACCTATCTCTTATGCCTTTTCCTAAATGTTGTTGAGTTCCGTAAGTGTCACGCAACTCTCAGATAAATCTATGCCTTTCGATGTTTTGTTAGGAGAAGTTTCCGGTGATAAATACTAAGTGGGGGGGGTGAATTAGTATGCCAAAAATCTCTAATCTAAATCACTTAAACAGTCTGAAGATAAACTGGTAAAATAATTTAACAGACAGACCGGTTATCACACATGCAAACCAAAATGCAATTAAAGCATTCACCCACAAAAGAAATACAACCATAACACAAGATATTTGATGTGGAAACCCAAATGGGAAAAACCACAGTGAGATGGAACTCACAAGTCACTATATGTAGAATAGAAACCAGACCGGTTAAGGTCAGACTAGTTAAGGTCTTACAATGTTCTTCACCAAAACAGATCCTATTAGGAATCTCAATCTCTGTTAGGAGATAAGTCCGATTAAAGACTACCTTGCTAGAGGATTTTAGTATCACAGAGGTGAACCACCTTGTTGGAGTTTGATTCATTCAACTTATTTACTTCTGCTATCTTGGCTTCCATATCTGCTTCATCTCCAAAACTATTTTCAGATAGCTCCATCAGCTTTTCTGCATGTTCTCTCCTTTTTGCTTGAGATGCCTTGTATTTGACCATAAGATCATCATAGGCTTGCTCAGACTGAGTGAGCTGTTGAGTAAGTTCCCTCAAGGTGTATTCCCCCATATCTCTTTCCAAGTGGTTAAACTTATAGAAAGGTAGGCTCTAATACCAATTGATGAATACTAAGAGGGGGGGTGAATTAGTATGCCAAAAATCTCTGATCTAAAACACTTAAACAATCTAAAGATAAACTGATAAAATAGTTTAACAGACAGACTAGTTATCACACATGCAAACCAAAATGCAAATAAAGCATTCACCCACAAAATCAATACAACCATAACACAAATATTTGACATGGAAACCCAAATGGGAAAAACCACGATGAGATGGAACTCACAAGTCACTATCTGCAAAATAGAAACCAGACTGGTTAAGGTTAGACCGGTTAAGGTCTTACAATGTTCTTCACCAGAACAGATCTTGTTAGGAATCTCAATCTCTATTAGGAGATAAGTCTGACTAAAGACTACCTTGCTAGAGGATTTTAGATTCACAGAGGTGAACCACCTTGTTAGAGGATTTTACAAAAGGCTTTTGGGCCTACCCGGTTAAGGGCTACAAACTTGTCAAAGATGTGAGTAATCAACAAGTGTTTGATCTATCTAATAGCACAGAGTGCTTGGTTAGATCCAGTATAGCTCATAGCTAATGCATTCCAGCATTACTTCAGTCTTCTCTATCTCTCACTCAGTTACAACCTGATCTTCTCAGACAAGATCGCTCTTACAACAACTCATCAACCACCTTAAACCCTAGCACAACATAAGCCCTTTCAGCAAAAACCTAAAACCCTAGACATGATGTCCTTTTAAAGGAATTTGATTTCATGTCAGTCCAATAGGATTACATTACAATTTCCTAGGTTCAATTAATCTAGATATACTCAGTAACATGACACAAGAAGCACCGTCAAACAATCGGTGGATTGGTAACTCATCACAAAATGCCGGTTGGTAACTCATCACAGAGTATTACCGGTTCATACAAAATACCGATTGCCCGTTTCACAAAAATGAAGACTGGTAAGAATGTGTTATGCTTCTTTGCTCCCTTGTACTGCTTGAGATCTACAAAACGCTTGGGGTTGACATGCCACTTCAAACCGGGAAACACATTCTACAAAATCACCAATAGTCTAAAGACTAGAATACAACATACTGGTTGGAACAGATACCGGTTGAGCTCTAGCTCATACATATAAAGGGGATCTAAATGCAAGTGTGTGTCCATCAATGACAATCACAACATAAACATCAAAAATGCCAATAGATAGTATGTTAAGCTATGTGAAATAGCGAAAGGCAAAAGTAGGCTTGACCGCGTGCATTGGCGGCCGGTTTAACGAGACTCCATCTCATTTTGAATCCAACGGCTCATGTTGATTCGCAGCCGAAATAAGCAAGTAAGTTACCTTTCATGAAATGGTGAAAAGGTTTGGTGGGACCCAGTGGTGAAGACTTCTCCTTTGTCTAAAAGGTGGTTAGCTTTGAAAAGATCAATGGCCCGTGTTGATTTGTGGCCGAAAGATGCTTGTAGTTTACTCTTCGCAAAATGGAAAAAGGTTGGTGGGCCTAAGCGAGGAGGTTTCTAAGAGGTATAACAAATGCGCAAGTCCCCAAGATCTAATGGCCAGCGCAGTTTCACAAGATGAAGATGCTCGGAAAATAGCTTTCGCAAAGTGGCAAAAATGACATGGCATTCCAAGTGAGCAATCTAGTTGTTTTAAATGGCAAGTAAGAAAGTGACCTGTTGTCAAAAATCAAAGTGTTCAGCGAATTAAATTTGAGGATTAAAGGCCGGTGGGCCCAAAGAGTAGGCAAGGCACGAAGATAAAAGATGATCAACTCTGTTTTGATCCAATGGTTCTCGTTGTTTCATGGCTACAAACCAACCAAAAATTAAAGTTCGCGGAGTAGCGAAAGACAAATGGAAGTCACATGAGGGCATGACGTGGCATGACAATTGCTACTTTTTGCGGGGCTCGATGATGATGTGTCAAGTGACACATTGTTTTAAAAGGTGATTGAAGGCCTGCCTATGTGCAACTAGCGGTTATGTGGGAATAATGAAGTAAGACACGTGGCTGGCTCAGAACTAAACCCGAAGGAACTTCCAGGGCTAATGGCCCAGTGCCACATGGCATTTGCTAACTGGTGAACAAGTGGGGTAAGTAATACCTAGATAAAGGGCCCACTTAAAAGGCATTCATCTCAAGAATGATCCAATGCTTCTCGTTGTTTCGTGACCCAAAGATGGAAGTGGATTAACCTCTGTGAAATAGCGACAAACCATTAGCCATCAAGATGAGGCATGGTTAGTTTAAAAGGTTGACGGTCTCGGTCAGTGTTAAAGGCCGAGTGACTAGAGTTCCATCTAACGCCTGGCATGGCTTCATGAAAGGAAAATGCTCGAGGGTTAAGGCCTGTGAAGTGGCGAAAAGAAGGTAGGGCCTGACATTAAGGTAAAGAGGTAAAACAGAGATAAAGACCGATCAAGTTCCATTTGATTGGGTGGCTAGCACGGTTTCGCTAGATGAACATGCTAGGTTGTTATGCTCTGCGAAATGGAAAAAGACCGAAAAGAAAATACACAGGCATGTTATGACCCGTTGGAGCCAATTTTCAAATTCTTCCATGAATTCAATTTTCAAGGGACGGCGAAAGCATGCGGTATCAATGTTGCAGTTAAGAGCCTGATTGACGTATATGGTCTCACATCAATTGAATGTAGGCATCATTTCAAAGAGTTGTTGCAAAGAAGCAAGTGCAGAGCAGATTTATTCAAGCCAAGAATAGGTTCTTTTGTGTTTTTGCTTAGCAATTACTTGACATTTTGTTTGAATTGGGGTTTGTTCTATTTGAAATCACTGTGGTTAATAATTCAATTACTTGCATGGCATTATTGAGATGGCATCTAAAAGGGAGTTCTCAGGGAAAATTAATTACCAAGAGAGGGCAATTTGTGATGATTTCCTAGAGCAATTAACCATGTCAACTAATGTGGCAACTAAGGTTAAAGAGCTAGTGCCAAAAGCTCCTTGTTTAATAATAGGAGATAGATTGTATGACAAAGGTAGCTGGCTGAGAGACCCACAGATAGGGTTGTCTAGGTTGGGTTTGTTTAAAGTTGGATTTAGTATGAGACACTCCTCAGCCCCAATGAACAACATTTGGGAGTTGGATGTAGGCAAATTGGTAGTTCCTAAAGTGTTCATGGATGTGGACCTTCTAACTCAGGTTGCACACAATTATGACCCAATTACAAAGAGTATTAGGGACATAAATGGAAAAACCCTCATGGAGATTAATGAAAAGGAGTTCAGAAATGCATTCGGGCTTAGTGAAGTGTCCAACTATTTGGAACCCATCAATTTCAAATCATTGGCTTAGGTTTACAATGCATAGAGGAATTACCTTAGGAATGGGCCTCTTAAAGAATTCTTTGTTAAAATAGGTGGATTATCTATTGTAGGACCCAACACTATGGAGCCTTTCTCCTTAAATCTATTCACTCTGAGAGCCAAGGGATTATATTGGTCACTTTGTCAAATCTTTGGAGAGGATGCTGAAGCTAATATGCCAACTCATTACATGCTAATGATTGCTCAAATTTTAAATCTTTCTCTAGCAGTGACATTTGATTATGCACCCTATATCACTGATGCCATCCATGAAGGTTTGATAGGGATTAAAAATGGAAAAGTGGATAGGCCTTTTGGATGGTACTCCCTCCTCATGCACCTATTTTTATTTAAGGGTGGAGATTACTTTGCAAATGGAATGGATCTAATAAAAGAAAAGGATGGAGAGAAGATACCCATTCAGTTGTGGAGCACAATGTTGTCATGGGACAGAGAAGATGCTAGCTACTTAAGGTTTGATAAGTGCTTTGCATCCAAGATCAGGACTCTTTTATGCTCAGAAAATCCAAGAGTCCCAAAAGCTCTTTTAGAATTCCTTAGGCCAAAGGAATTTGCTGAGGATATAAAAGTTGTCCATAATTGGGGTGATATGTACTTATACCCTGTTTCCACAGTTTTTAGAGTGTATGGTTGTAGAGGCACTCCATTCTTATTGCCATATCAGGTCCCATTAAAATAGGAATTGCAGAAGTCCTCAGGCAGATTGGAAGTGTGCAAGAGGTAGAGCTAACAGGTAGAGGTAAAGGGACCATTTTCCCTACAATAACTATAGCACATCAATCTGTGATAACTAAAGGAGGTTGGAAGTGTTTTGAAGATTTCCTTCAACCCTATCATTTATCAACAGTAGTATCAAGGTGTGCTGACCCTGAAGATTTCTTCAACGGCATGTTTAGGAAAAGGGTAGTATGCAGAGACAAACCTCATCAATTTCAATTCCCTAACAACCTAATTAGGAATGAGTTCGATTTGGATGAGCAAGAGTTGAGGAAAGAGAAATGGGTGGCCTTCAAGAAGGCCTTAGATCTTGTCCACCAATTTGACACTAGCTATGATCCTTTGTCCAGTTTCCACCCCTTTGAAGAAAAGGAAAAATTCTTAATTCTTTGTTTTGAAGATGTGATGCAAACATTGAAAGAAAAAAGGGAGGTTGTGATTAAAAATAATCCTGAGAAGGCCAAACTAGTTTTAACTAGGTCTATATCTGCCAAAACAATCCCTCCAGGGGATTATATGTTACATAAAAGGTCCAAATATAGTGTGTTAGTACCAACAACAGGGGAGCCTTCAACTTCAAAAGGTAAGAGAAAAATACAAGAAATCATTAACATTCAGGAGAGCCCCAAGAGGCAAAGAATGGGAAAGGAAGTGCAATCTGATGAACCATTGTATTCCCCATCTCAATCCCCTATTCATATAGGAGATGAACAAGCAGCAACTAAACAACTGCTATAATTAGGCAGCCTTGGGGAGATAGCCTACAACTATGATGAAGTAGAAGATGGAATGCCAGAAGAGCCCCTTAATGCTGAAATGAATATACTATTGATGAGTTCAAAGGCCAGGAGCTACATCCTAATGTTAAACAAGCCAGTGAAGAGTTCTTGGCTGATAGCAACTTTGTCACATTAGGAGCTTTCATGCAATTCATGTGGAAGCAGAATACTGATCATTTCAATGTTAGATGTGAGAACAGGGAGAGTGAGCAGCCCCACAAGGATCCAACTGTGGTCGAGGAAGAAATAAAGCAAGAAATGGTCACTAAGTTCAACACCATCACTCCTGAATAGGGTAGAGACATGGTAGCAAAGGCTAGTGTACTCATTCTCCCTGAATGGGATATAGCAGATGCCTTGGTTTTAGAGGCAGTAAGGAAGGAGACCAAGCCTATGGAAGGAGTCACCTTCAGCAAGGACAATGCTACCCTGGTCATGTGGTCCCTGAAAAGAGATGAAAATAGAAACAAGAAAGACACCCCAGGATCAAGCTACCTAGGAGGAATGATAGTGAAAAGAGTACAAAGCACTAGGGTGGTAGAAGTTGCTAGCACTGTTCTAGAGACTGCAAAGTTTAGTGTTGTAGTAGCAAAAAGAGAGGCAAAGGAAAAAGTAGATCTCCAAGCTAAGTTGGAGACAATTTTGAAAGCTTATAACAATACTAAGGAGGAGGTAAGGGGTAAAGATAGCATCATTGCCAAGATACAAAGTTAGTTGGTAGGACAATACCATCAAGGTGAGTCCTCAACATTGATGATCTCCTCTCCTCCTGCAAGGCCTCCACCTACCAGCCACATAATTGAATTCCCACCATCTCTAGCACCTTCTAGTTCCCAGTTGATTGAGATCACTCCCCATGAATTGGAGAAGCTGAAACAGGCTCAGGCCTTGTATGCAAAGAAATATGAAGAGAGAGTAAGGGCTACAATTTTGAGTTTTACTGACACCATAGGGTCCTCACTAATGTACAACAACATGAGTAAGATTTTGGACATGTGGAATGAGCTAAATGGAGACAAGGCTATTCTAATGCCTATTTTGGACAAGTGGAAACCCATAGAGCAGGATGTAGAACTTATTTGTGTATCCTATGATGAGGCAGGGGCTGACCCCATTATTAAATCTACTAATGATATGACAAAGGATTTAGTAAAGTTAGCGGATGGAGTAGATAATGCAAATAGAAAGATCAACTTGTACAAGAAAGAGTACACTGATCAAGTTTTTGAATTACTCCTAGGGGGGTTTGCCAGTCCAACTCAATTAAAGGACAAACAAATATGGCTTAAGGAATTAGAAACCAAATTGTCATTAAGAATAAGAGGAATTATTAATGGATGCCTCCATATTTATCAAAACAATTGAGGAGATTCAGAAAATCAAATCTCATTATGGTTTTCTTAATTCAGAGGTTAACAAAATGAGGAATTCTTGGAAAAGAATAGCCAAGACAAAGCGAAAAGTGATTAACTTCTCATGGCCAGCTGATGATGTATACCAGGAGTGGACAAGAAAATATGCAATGCTAGATGTAGAGTAGTTAGAAGAAGTTGCAACAGAACAACAAGTAGAAGAATCCACAGATGTTGAAAAAGACTTGTAACCACATTTGGAAAAGGTTTTGTAACTACTTCTTTAGAGAAGTAAAGATTGTAACAATTTCCCTAGGGAAGTCTGAAGCTATGTATGCATCCATGTTATTATAAATGGATACCAGGACTAATAAAAAGGGATCGTAAGGAATTGTAAAGAAATGTTGAAGAAATTTATCTGAGCTTTTTTCTAAGTCTTAATGGAGAACATTCAAATGTTTTTGTAATACTTTCTGAAATAATATCAATACATAGACCATCGGTTTTGAGCTTAAACTTTGTATTGTCTTCAAGTATGTTTGCAAATATTTACTGTTTCATTCTGATTAATCTAGGGTTATTTCTTTGAATATGGGTTGTAAGGTGACTTCAAGTAGATGTGCTTCTTAGCTTTTCTCTTCAGGAGTGGAATTAAATACGTGGGAATCATTTCTATCAGTAAATTCTTTGTGGAATACTTTGAATTTGATAAATGCAGTTTGGTTTGGTATGAGTGAAATTCTTACTTATGTCAGGCATATGTGGAGATGTGTAGAAGATGAGCTGATAGGATGTGTGGGGATATTTGATTGTGGGAGTATTGTCTAAACTTAGATGACTCTGTGGCCTGGATAAGGCACTTGTGGTTGTCTTTTTACACAGCTTGTAGGTCAATACTGAACATGAGTATAAGTTTTATTTCTTCATTTCAGTTGATTTTAAGGTGATAAGATCCACTGGTTTTCAGACTAGTTTACTGTGGATTTGTCTTTTAAAAGTGTGAATTTAGTTCACAAAAGGTATACCCACCTAAACTTTGGACAAGTTCGAAGTGTAGAAGGTTAATCAAACCTTGTCATATGTTGTTCTGGAATTTCCTTCTCCTTGTCTTCTCTCTCACACACAGAGTTATTCTTTTATTATAAGAAGTTTAAAGGGGAATTAATTTTTGAGAACAACAACTCCCCAACAAAGTCACCCTATTTTTGGTTCCCCAAAGGGTTTACACTGCAAAAGGCAGAAACCAAGTTGATTCTTCAAATATCTGTGGAGAAGTCAACTCCAACTACCAATATCCTCTAGAACTTAGACCAATTGACAAGGATTCAATAGATCCTTCTACACTTTGGGCTCTGGAAGATCTAGGAGGGTGATCCCTTAATGAATTTATAATGTCTATGCCATACTCACAAATTTCACTAAAACAAAGCAAATAATCTCATATATAGGCTCAACAAAGAGGGATAATGCTCAAGAATGGAAAATTCATCAATGATCCTCAACCTATTGGAGCATGAGATGGAGAAAACATATATTAATAGACATGAAAGAAAATATATTCTAATAATCAACAATTTATAACAAATATAGATGAACAGAGCACAAAACTGACTATAAAAACTAAGACAAGCTATAACAAGTGCCTTATTCCATTGGGGAGTCAAATTCATAAAATATAAGATGAATTACAACAAAATTTATCTGATAGCATGTTGAACTAAGAATTTATTGCATTACAATATATCTCAACTATGACCCAAACCTGAACTACTTATCAAAATACCTAAATAATCCCTACCACTCTGCAATTTTGTTCAAGCATTTAACTGATCCCTTAGATCACATCATAAACATAGATCACATACATTAGAACAATGCAATGAATGAAAGAAACCCTTGATTATATTCCATTCAAAAGATAGTAGAATCATACAATGGAGAGAAATAGGTTTGGATTCTATTTTCTTAACTCAAATTCTATATATATCATAAGACAATATAGAATTAAATCCTTCAAAACATGCACAAAATATGACATAAGTCTCATTCTATTTTTGCTCTACAAAAGAGACTTTAACGTTTTCTCATTCACACCTAAAACTTGCTAATGGAACCTATGACTCTGATTTAGAAAAATTAGTACAGAGTTCAAAATAGGAACACTATCTCTTTTCCTTGAATTCCCTTTTATAGAAAACAAGGGAGAAAACAAGCTTCGGGCCAAAGGAGACACATGTCATCAAAACAATTGAACATACATGATTATTTTTACCAAATATTCCTTTGAGGAATGTCACAACCAACACCAAATATCTTCAACTACTTCATCATAATACTTTATGCACTATGTATTCCTTTTTATTGCCAAAAATGATCCTAATATGGGCCCACCTTGTTTTTGCTCATGTTAAAAAAGGTAACCGCTACTAGAAGACAAAACTGTTTACCAAATTGTCACATCAATTAGTTGGCTAGCTAACTGTTTGTAGTCTTTATTCCTCATTCAAAAATGTCTTGCTCCATTCATTGAATTATTCATCAAATGGCCACCTAAAACTCATGAGCCTTTCATCTTTTTCCCTATATGGAGCATACTTTACAACAACTTGACTTGCTTCTCTTTCAAATGACTCAAAGAATGTCACTATGGATACAATTTTATCCATACTGTTCTCCAGCAAATCAGTATCCAAATCCTCACAAATTAGTTCCACCTAAGTGTTGATGATTCTCTCTACCTCTTCCTTCCATAGCTGGAAAGGGTTGACAACTCTATTCTCATCCAAAATCCCTGGTAGAAGTGTATCAGTTAACAAATTGAAACTCCTCATCAACTCTCTTATTTTTCTCTCTACGCTTTCTAGTTGGATTTGAGCTTCTTGCATTAACTTCACCAAAAAATAGGTTGGCTAAAGTTTAGGTGGTCTCTCAGCATGATATTTAGAAGCCATTGACATTAGTCTGTAGGTCCCAGGGACAACTGAGAGGGGGGGGGCGTGAATCAGTTGTCTAATAAATTCAAACCAAAATCTTATTAACCAACTTAATGCTTAATACTGGTAAGACAGTTAAATGTGTCGGTAAATAGTGTTAACAGGAAATGCTGTACCGATAAGAATTAATGCATGAAACATAAGCACAAAGTCAACCACAATAGATGACACAAATATTTGTACGTGGAAACCCTAAAAGGGGAAAAACGATGGTGGGGAACCTTACCCACAATCAGATGATACTACTGCAGATAGTAAGTGTACAAAGAGGGGTCTGCACATGCAGAAAGGCCAATAGCCTAGAGCTCACTGTTCAAACACAAATGGGAGTCACACTCACTACAGTTGGATGGTTAAATCCAATGAGAATGTACTGCACAAAATAGCATCTTCATATGCTGGATTCAATACCAGTGTAATGCTGATATGCTTCTACAAAAACCTAACTTCACCTTCAAATGATGTCTTCATGTATATCTCTGCTTGATCTCACATATATCCTTCCTTAAATCTTTTTCGCATTCCACAATTGATCTTACAAATAAGATCTTACATTTATACCATACCCTAAGATGAATTTTAGTAGGTCGGCTCTACAAGATATTACAATAAAACATTTTACAAATAATACAATATCCAATTCAATAACCGATTGAACATGTCAGCTTAATGCTTTTATAACAATAATAAATCATCTCCATAGCGTGCCATGCTGATCTGGAAAAGATAAACCTACCTGTGTAACCCTAGATAACTTGGACCTATTTGTCGGTAAAAGCAAATATACAAATAAGAATATACCAATGATATTACTTCAAGGAAAAGTGTCCACATGATGTCTTCGACATTACCAAGTGTCTTCCATGTCATTGCAGGTACCGGTGAACATTATATCCTGCCGGTTAACCATATACCAGTGATTGTTTGAACAATTTACTGATTGCCAGTGAATGTTGCTGGATATCCACAGTAGGTGTATTTAGCAGGTGTTGACATCAATGACAAAACCATACCAAAATACCAACATAGTCTAAGCTCATTTTCCCTTTGTAACCATTTGGTAAATAGAGGTAGTGCCACCTTTTTATCCTGATCAAAACCTTGAATATTAAAAAAAAAAGAATATAAATAATGAATACTATTCAAACTGCTATGAACTTTTTTCATTTAAATGAGAACACAGAGTTAACTATTTATCTTTTCTCGAAGAAAAATTGGTCCTTTGATTCCTTTAGTTTATTCTCCAATTCTATGATCTTCTCCAATAGTTGAGCCTTTGTTGGATCAGTTGACCTCGTTGGTTCTTCAAGAAATGGCTCTGATGAAGAACACTGAGTTGTTGCATCAACAAGGGTAATAGGAAGAGACCTTGATGTTTAAGGAGTTGAAGTAGTTATAGGGGTAGCAGGGGATTCTTCCAATTGTTTTTGTTCTAGAAGTTGAAGCTTAGACTATAAATTAATACATCTCTATTGCACCTTGTTATATTCTGCAAATACTTGTTCATATTTTCTTTGGTATTCTTCTATATTTGCCTTTTCCCTCTTAGCTGTATCATGGGCCAATTTGGCCACATCCATAGTTAACTTTGAAGCTTCCACATTTGATGTATCTACAAATGTCTTAATTATTAGGATTTCCCTCAAATTAGGGTTGATAACACCAATATCAGGTGTTCTAGGCCCTTGTTCCAATGATCAAGTGACTAGTGTGGCATAATCTGACACAAATTTAGATCCTTTTAATGCCAATCTAGCTTCTTCTTTGGAATTGAAAAGTTTTTGATTTAATTTTTGGATGGCATCAAAGGCCACTGCATCCACAATATCCCACTCAGGCAGAATTAGGAACCCTACTTGGCTGATGATTCTTCTAAACTCTTCCATCATTTCACCCTTTACTTCATCCTGATTCTCCCGATCAGTTTTATCTAGCTTTTGAGATTTCCTTTATTCATGACTCCTTTTATATTCATCAATCTTCATCTTCCATACTAGAAGCAAGAAAGCTTGACTTTGTATAAAAGCCTCATCTTCAATACATTTATCACATGCCTCTTTTATTGAATCTCTTAAAGCTCTTCCTTGTATATCTAGTGGAACAAGGTCCCAATATATTGACCTTGGTGGAGATGGGATTCCTATTGGCATATGCACACTCCTATGAGACATTGTATGTGATTGAAGGTTTTGTCATTGATGTCAACCTTGCAATCCTATGGCACCGGCAAAGGCATTATACTGGCATCGGCAGATCATACTCTACACCGGCACTCAGGACACCGACACCGACACAGAAGAAATGAAGTATACCGATACAAAGGCTGACAGGATTTTGTTATATTGTATTTTGTTTATTATTGTAAAACTTTGTAAGCCAACTTGGCAAATTGTAAAATGACTTATATATAAAAGAGATCATTGTAGACATTTAAAATAGGAGATGTAAGCATAAAGGAAAAATATTAGGTAGACCTATTATGTGAAATATAGGTTAAGGGGTTTATGTAAGCAACAGAGTAGCAACAGGTACTAGATCAGGCATTGAAGATGCTATTGTAAAGTAGTACAAGATATTGGATTTGTATAATCCTCATTGTAAGTCAGTGAGACTTCCCATCGAGCAGTGAGCTCAAGGCAGTTGGCCTTCCTGCATGTGCAGGCCCCTATTGTAAGTAATATTCTCTTATTGGCCAGTGAGTGAATATTGTGGGTCACAAATCCCACTGAGGTTTTTCCCACACCGGGTTTCCTCATTAAAACCTTGTGTTATGGTGTGCTTTTCATGTGCATGTTCTTAATTCTATTCATTGCATTATTTATTAAATACCAGTACACTGTTATATTATGTTCTGTATATTTTAAGTTAAGAAATTCTATATACTGGTCAGATACCGATTCACCCCCCCCCCTCTTAGTATCTATGGGATTCCTAACAATTGGTATTAGAGCTTGGTCCTCTATTTCCAGAAGCCTAACAACTTGAGGGAGATCTTGACACCGGTAAAGATGGAAAATCTGATGAAGCAATTGGAAGGAGCTCTTTCAGACTATGATGCAAAGAAATTGAAAAATATCAAACTAGAAGATGATTTAAGGGCAACTCAGGATATCATTTAGGCACTTCAAGAAAATTTTACTATTGCAAGAAATAAGAGAAGAGAACTTTGTGAAAAATTGAAAAATGAGAATGATGAAAAGGAATCACTTAATGATATGATAAGCAAGTTGAAACAAGAGAACATGACAACAAAGAATGAGATGTAGGATATGACTATGAGATTTTGCAAAGAGATTGAAGATAGGAAGAAGAATAAAGAAGAATTGACCAGAAGACTAAGTGATGCAGCAAATGAGAACACAAGACTTAGCTATTAAAATGACATGTTGAAGACAGATCTGATGCATACTCAGAATGATTCAAATTAACTAATGAGACAAAAAGAAGTCTTAGAAAGAGAACTAGAAACTGAAAATCAACATAAATAAAAATTCAATAAAAGCTCAGAGGAACTTGGCACCTTGCTGAAGAATCAAAAACCTAAAGGTGACACTTCCGGAATTGGCTTTGAAGTTGGTGAAAGCTCTGGTACTGCAAATACTCAGGATCACAACAAATCGATAAGACAACCTAATGCTTATAAATTCAATGGAAAATGCTTTAACTCTAATAAGTATGGTCATAGAGCAAATGAATGTAGATCTAGAAATTATCAGAATATTAACACACCCACCAGTCAATGTTCTAAATGCAACAAAGTTGGTCACAACTCTGAAAACTACAGAATGAATGTGAGATGTTATGTTTGTGGAAGATTTGGACATTTATCTAATCAATGCAGAACACAAACCAGCATAGGTTATGGGAAAGCTATTCAGAAGAATAATGTAACTTGTTATGCATGTAATAAGATTGGGCATATTGCTAAATTCTGTAGAAGTAAAGAAACACCGGTAGACAACAAAAGTTCTAGCTTGAAAGGTAAAGAAAAAGTTGAAGAGGTTAAGCTAGAATTCTCAAAACAATGGATTAGAAAAGCTGATCTAAATATTGGGAATACTCCTTCACCGGTAGAACAAACCAATGCTTCACCGGCAGAATAGAGTAATACTTCACCGAAAGGACAGAGCAGTGCTCCACTGGCAGGAAGTTCTTCATCTAATTGAAGAAATTTTCTTTGAGGGTTTGGCAATCTATTGACACATGTGCTATTATTTCGTCGGTTAAAGATAAGAAATTGGAAATTACTTATTACCGGCAAACAATGTTAAGTGAATACTTAACTGGCATGCAATTAATATGGTAGATGGTGAAAAGACACTATAAAATCAAGGTTTTGGCTCCATTTCATTTCACCGAGATTTCAAACCTACAAAGAGCGCGAAGATTCCGAGCTAAGGCATTTCGAGCAAGAAGTAAAAACACTTCAAGCAATCATCCATCCTAAAGGAAATAAAAGGTATTTAATCATGGCATCCACCTCTACAATTGAATATATAGCAAACCCTACTGTTGTTGAAGTGATAAAAAGACCTAGGCTCATATTTTAGTTAGTTCCCGAGGTAGCAAAGAAAGATGATACCTTAGGTGCTTTTTCTCAAATTCCTAAGGGAGTTGTCTATGCTGAAGACCCCAGAATTTACATCCACTGCAACATTGAGGAACTAGGAGATGAAGAGATTAATACCATATTTAAAACTATGATATGTGATAAAACCGGCAATGTAAAAGATGAACACAAGATCATTGAGACCCTAGGATTTATAGAGATCCTTAGCATTCCTGAATTTCCCAAGGATGTGATTAGGATAGTCTTAAGCAGGGTACATGGTGAATTTTTCTGGTTAGATGCAGTCCACAAAATCACCAAGGAAGTTGTGAAAGTTTTCACAGGGTTACCGACCACCGGTAAAAGGCTAGATAAAACCAAGAAGGTATCCAATGACCTAGTTACAAACCTAACTAGTGCAACATTCGACAAGAGGTCCCTAAGAGTTAATGATGTAACAGACATTAATGTGAGATTTATCAGCATGATATTAGGGTATAAAGCTACTCATGCAAATAGACTCAATTCAGTTGCTAGATAAAACCAAGAAGGTATCCAATGACCTAGTTACAAACCTAACTAGTGCAACATTCGACAAGAGGTCCCTAAGAGTTAATGATGTAACAGACATTAATGTGAGATTTATCAGCATGATATTAGGGTATAAAGCTACTCATGCAAATAGACTCAATTCAGTTTCAAGTTTGTGCATTAAGAGTGCTTATGATATGGTCACAAATAATGCAAAGATTGATATATGTGAGTTGTTAAAAGATGAATTAATTGACAACCTTGGAAAGATTAAAAAGGACAAGAAAGGAACTTTCAAGTTTGGAAATCTGTTAGTATGTCTAATGCTACACATAACCAAATAGGTTCTCGGTATAGGCTACAAAGAACTTGGATATGATATACCGGTAGGCAAACAGTTAACAAAACTATTCAATAACATGGGAGAAAACAAGGAAAACAATATTCATGACTTTTTTCAAGCATTAAAGGCCAAAATGAAGAAAAGAATCAGGCTATCACAAAAGATTGTCGACAAATACAAAGATGAAATCTGGATGGAAGGAGTCATCCCTAGGATAGTTTGGGTAACCGAGATGGGATATGAAACAGATGATCATATAATTGAAACATATGCTAAAGCACTTCTGGAAGCCCCCAAAGAACCTAAGGAAGAGTATTTGGTAGTGCAAAAACCATTGAAAGACAAATATAATCAAAGAAAAGAGTGAAAAAGGTTGAGGCAATTGTAAGGAAAGGTTCTAGATAAGAAAAATCCATCAAAGAAGATGTGTTGAAGAAAACTGGTATAACAGAGGATGAGTTAGTAGCTCCACAACCTGAAACTCACCTATCACCAGTGGGTACTTCTTCAGGGAGTGACATGCCTACAACTTTCAAAAGAGTTGTAAGGAAAAGAGATCCCTCACCGGCAACCACACCCTCACCTAGGAGGACAAGGCAAAAACAACAAGCAGTGATATCTTCGGTAAGAAAATCTACACCAAAGAAGAAGAAACTAACACCCAAAAAGAAGAAGAGGATAAACAAAGACCTGGCCCCTCTTGATATACTGCTGAATGAAATTACAGAGGATGGTAAATTGAAGAATATAGAGAAAATATATGATACTCTAACAGCTGATGAAAAAGAACAAGCTGAAAATAGTGTTATATTGCATATGGATATGTATAAGAAGTTTTTGATGGAAGTAGTCAATGAAATTCTAGATGAGCTATTTAAAAGAATAGAAGCAAGAAGACAAGCAGTAATAGAACTAGATAAGAAAATTAAGATTGAAAAGCTATTTGTTGTTTATCCGGTAAACTCACCCAAAGAAATTGATGACCTAATTGCTCAAGCCAACCGGTTAGTATTTTCTACTGCACACCAGCACATTGCTTTAATGGTTGGAAGAATTAATGAGGTGACTGAGGAGATAGAAAATGGATGGGATATATTCCTAGTTGAGAAAGAAAAACAAGAAGAATACAGGAACCCCAAACCCATAAAACTTTATCAGAAAGATAGAGACAAGGGTAAAGGTAAAGTTGGTGGACCACCTAGTATCAAGGTTAGAGACAAATTACCCCCACCTCCTTTAATTACTCCACCGGTTAAAACAACAACTACAGAAGATCAATCGGTAGCTAAGAGTATGGATGTAGAGGATGATAATCCTAATCCTAAAGTCTTATATACTATGGATGTTGATACTCAAAAGATCAACATTGTGGTAGATAAAGATAGAACTGATAAGACTGATATGGCTAGTGAGCCTCCGGTAGCTGAGGAAACTGATAACACACAGGAGAAACTGACAGAAGACAAAGAGAAAAAGGTAGTGACTTAGACTCAGACTGAGGCAATAAAAAAAACAAAGAAACAAACAAAGCAAAAGGCTCCGAAATAGGAACAACGACAACAGGAACATGTACATAAAGAAACAGTGCCACCGGCAACTAGTGAAGTAGAAAAACCATTGCTTAAAGAAATGCAGACACTACTAGACCTACCAGAGATCAATACAAGCTTGGTTACTTCCACCGGTACTCAGATTGTTGATTCATCATCAGGCTACAAATCAACTAATGTGACTGAGGTACTATTAGATTCTATCAAGAAAATAACCGACTGCAGCTCACAAGCTTACAAGGCAATCGATGATACCATACCAATTTTGAAGGTAATTGCTCCTAACTGTAATATAGACAATAAAGATTCTTTAGGAGAACTTGATACACTGTGTAAATATATCATAGAAAACATTGAGAAAATAAAGGAAGAGTCATTGAAGGATAAAGTAGAAGTTGAAAAACAAAAATTCTTTGATGAGCAAATAAAGAAGTGTAACAAAGATTTTGACACACTTCTACCAGAATTATGTAATTTATAGAGAGTATACAAAAATCTGTACAAAGATACCTGTAAAACAAACTTTTTGACTGTAGATATAGACAAGAAGATGAGCAAGGTACAGGATGAGATCAATAAACTTGCAGATAGTTTTGTCAACTCACCTGATACACTATCAATTTTTGAGGAAAAGATAACAAATTTTGAAGAAGAATTACTTAAATTGGAAAGAGAGAAAGAAAGAATAGTGAATAAGGCAAAACATTTGAGATAAAAACTAAGTCCAAGATTGGACTATCTAGCATCACTACGGAAGGAAGTATTTGAGGCACTAATACAGGGAAAGAAAACACCGACAGAGCATTTGCAGCATCTCACTGGTACAGTGAAGAGAATAGAGACAACAATAAAGGATAGCAAGAAGTTTATGGATAGTATAAACTTGATTTTGGGAGATCTTTTTCAAATTGTAGCCACCCAGTTACAAGGTTGAAACTACAAACTCTATTGACATCTTGACAACCTTTGTCATTGATGCCAAAGGGGGAGTAGTGGGATGAGAAAATTCAATATCACAGGAATCATATGCTCAGGGGGAGCACACACATTTTTGGTAACATTTTTGGACTTCACATTTTTTGATCGTTTTTGAAATTTCTCATGAGTGTTGCCATCAATGCCAAAGGGGTAGATTGTTAGCATATGCACACTCCAATGAGACATTGTATGTAATTGAAGGTTTTGTCATTGATGGCAACGTTGCAATCCTATGGCACCGACAAAGGCATTATACCGGCATCAGAAGATCACACTCTACACCGGCACTTAGGACACTAGCACCGACATAGAAGAAATGAAGTATATCGGCACAGAGGCCGATAGGATTTTGTTATATTATATTTTGTTTATTATTGTAAAACTTTGTAAGCCGACTTGGAAAATTGTAAAATGACTCTTATATATAAAAGAGATCATTGTAGACATTTAAAATAGGAGATGTAAGCATAAAGGAAAAATATTAGGTAGACCTATTATGTGAAATATAGGTTAAGGGGTTTATGTAAGTAGTAGAGTAGCAACTGGTACTGGATCAGGCATTGAAGATGCTATTGTAAAGCAATACAAGATATTGGATTTGTATAGTCCTTATTGTAAGTCACTGAGACTTCCCATTGAGTAGTGAGCTCTAGGCTATTGGCCTTCCTGCATGTGCAGTCCCCTATTGTAAGTAATATTCTCTTATTGGCTAGTGAGTGAATAGTGTGGGTCACAAATCCCACTAAAGTTTTTCCCACATCGGGTTTCCTCATTAAAACCTTGTGTTATGGTGTGCTTTTCATGTGGATGTTCTTGATTCTGTTTATTGCATTATTTCTTGCATACTGGTACACTGTTATATTATGTTCTGCATATTTTAAGTTAAGAAATTCTATATACCGGTCAAATACTGATTCAGCCCCCCCTCTCAGTATATTATGTTCTTTTATTGAATCTCTTAAAGCTCTTCCTTGTATATCTAGTGGAACAAGGTCCCAATATATTGACCTTGGTGGAGATGGGATTCCAACCTACAACTCTTCATTAGTAAGAATGATCACATTCTCCTCCTCTGGTTCTTGTGTAGGCCATTCTTCAAGCTTGCCAATTTTATTCCTTTTAGATGGAGGAGGTGAAGGAGGAGGTGAAAGGCTCCTTTCAAGTGGAGATTCAACATCTATAATCACTACCCTCTTAATGGTCTCATGTTGAGGTTCAATGGTTTTTTCTTGTTCCATTATCCCCTTCCCCTTCCTCTTTATCTCTTATTCATTTTCACTATTACCTTCATCTCTTAATCTTCTATAAATAATCCTCCCTCTTGAAGGCATGTGGATAGGTCTCTCCTCCTCTAGCTCCCCTTCTAGTGGTGATGTTGATCTTTGTATTTGGGGCCTTTGTTGTGGAGGCTATGATAGTGGCCTTTGCTAGGCTGCTAATTTTGGAGGTTCTTTTCTCATTTCTTGGCTGCTTGATATTTCCAATTGCTACACCTCGTCCATCAGGTCATACATGTCTTCATCAAAATTTTCTATCAAATGGTCCATTTTCTTATAAAATGGTCTAAATTCTCTCAATGGATCATACTTTGGATCCAACCTATGGAGTTTATCAAACAACTTGTTATAAGACAACCATGTTTCTTTTCTGACCTCTTGTTTATTCAAATCAAACTCATTCTTGATCAGATCTTCTAGAAAATCAGAATAATGAGGCATCTAAGTTCCTTTGATTCTTTTTCTAAACATTTGATGAAAACCCTCTGGGTCACTATGCCTCTTTATTGTTACTCTCAAACAATAAGGAGAATAACCTTTTCAAAATGGACCCATCCTCCTTTAAGAATTACAAAAATGGGACTATAGTGTAATCAGGGAAAAAGGTGCCTTTACCTTTCTTTGTTAGCTCATCTTCATGTATGCAGCCCAATTGCCACATAAATTCTGTAAATCCTAATCTAAGTGGAACATTGAAAGGAAAAATATGTGTCTATCCATGAAAACCATACACTTATAACTATGCTCACATAATAGGGAATGATATCCCCCCAATTATGCTCAAGTTTCAATTATGGATTTATGTCCATTGGCCTAAAAAAATCATGCAATTCTATTGGAATCCTTGGTGGATTTACTACGAACTAAGTCCTAAGCCTGGATGCAAAGCAATTGTCAAATCTTACATAGCTTGCATCCTTTATGGCCCATAACATATTCATGCTCCAAACTTGCACTAGCATGTTTTCTCTATCCACCACCCTTCTCAACTCCATTTCTTTTGCAAATAAATATGCATTTTTCTACAAGATCATGCACATAAGCATGAAATACCAATAAAATGAGGTACTAATGTCACCCTTTTTAATCTGTAGCAACCCCTCATGTATCTTATCTACAAGGTATGGAGAAAAGTCATAAATTGCTACAAAATGGGGATGCTGAATTTGAATCCGCATGTGCGTATATGCTTTTGGGATTATTGTGCCTAGGTGGAAACCTAAAATTTGACACAGTGTGAGTGTAGCCTTGAAATAATGTGCAAAGGCATCAATTGCACAAAGCTCTTCAGCACTTGGGCCAATATAATACTAAATATTTGTTGCCTTAGCAAAGTGGGATGGGAGAAATCTTTCTTTGATCAAATACCTTGTCTTTTCATATTCTCTCTTTAGTTCCTCCAAATCAATAGGTTCTAGGGATGCAGAAGGTTCATACAAGCGAAAAAATTCCTAAAACTCCTCCCTCTGGTTGCTCAATAGAAATTCTCCTTTGCTTCTCCTCACAACCCTTAAGATTGGGTCATACTTATCTACCACTGCTCTCAACAAATTGACATCCATAAATACAGTAGGTACATCTAATTTCCCTAAATCATATTGCCATGCCTGTGAAAATGGGGCTGGTAAATTCCTCTAACCAAAAAATAGCTTGAACATGCTTAGCCTTGACATAGGAACCCTTGCATCTGATATCTTGCAAGCTTTTTCGACTAAACCCTCACCTAGAGTCTGTCCATGTGCAAATCTCTGCCCTTGGTACTTATTATTTGTTGACTTCAATTGGTTTAAGAAATCATTATAAATATTTATTTTCAGGTATTATGTTTGTCCCGAATGATTTCTCTAAGGTGTCATCTCTTAGACTAGAGTTTCTACTATAATTCTTTAAATCTGGAAGGAAAAGAATAGTGCTAGCATGAAAACTTATTTGCAACAACAATTCAGGAAAATTTTCACCTCTTTTTGTCTAATTTGTAGCCCTAAAACAATTTATAACTCTTTCCCTATGATTTGCATGCAATTCACAACTTTAATTTCTTTAAAATAGATGAGAAAAGATCAAACAAACTTATTGATTTAAACAAACAAGAAAACCCTAATTTCACACTACAAGAAATCATTCAAATCTCCTTTGGCTCTGGAATCTCTTTTCAGACTCCTCTGAATGCTTTGGTGACTCAAAATAACTCAGCAAATGCCTTTAAATACTTTTTGGAATGAAGAGACTGTCCTATCAGCTATTATTGCTCGCATGAGTTTAGAAAATGAATGCATTTGCATTTGAATCAAATTTGAATCTCAACCATTTATCATTTCCATGCTGGTAAATAACACAAACCATACTAGTCAATCTAACATTAACTATCATATGTGGCAAGAGGGCCCATCAAAAGTATGACATAGCACATCCATCTCACTACCATCTCACTGTGGTCAATTGGTCCCACCATCCGTTTACCTTAGACCACCTTGGACATGTGGCATCATCTCACAATGCCATGGTGATTTTCCTCCTCACATCTTTGATCACAGGTTCACGAGGACTGTCTGATCTGCTCGATAATTATCTTCTTACCATGGTGATTGCCAACTTTAGTCTCTTAACCATCAAGCACCTTTTTTATTGCGATTAAAACATCACCGTCCATTTAATGCTTATGCAAATAGAAGAATCTTTTGTAGCTTGATCTTTAGCATAAAGACACCAGTAGAAATAATATAAGGCCCAGACCTTCTCTCTAGTAGACCTTTATAACATTTCATTCAATCTACATAGTTCTTGCAACATCCAAAACAATACGGTTCTTCCTCTCAACAACTCCATTCTATTGTGGGGCTCTAGGAGAAGATAGTTGTCTTTTGATTCCATGCATCTCATAGAATTAATTGAACTCATTGGAATAGAATTCTCCGCCTCTATCAGATCTTAGATACTTCAACTTCAATCTGGACTTAGTTTCAACTTTAGTTTTCAATATCTTGAATTTATCAAATGCTTCTAATTTTTCCTTCAAAAAGAGAACCCACATCATCTTGGAATAATCATCAATTAGCAGCATAAAGTATATATCACCCTACACACTTCTAAAATTTGTAGGTTCACATAGGTCAGTATGCACAAGATCTATCAATCCATCAGATGCATACTATTTCCTCTTGAAAAAAATCCTTGTTTGCTTACCTAATTGACATTCCTTACATACCAGATTAACAGGTTTAACAATCTTAGGCAGATCTCTAACAACTTGTGTAGAACTGATCTTAATTAATGAATTAAAGTTTACATGGCACATTCTTCTATGCCACAACCAACTCTCATCTATCTTAGAAATCAAACAAATTTTCTCACCGGCATTCAAATGAAAAATGTTACCTTCAGTCTTAGTCCCGGATGCAATCTTTATACCGGAGCTATTTAAGATCTTACATTTTCCATCCTTGAATTATATATCATAACCCTTATCAATCATTTGTTCAACACTCAAAAGGTTATGCTTCAAACCTTGAACATACAAGACATCATCAGTGTTATTCTTACCATCAAAATAAATAGAGCCTAACCCACAGATGACACGGGCTTTGTCATCTCAAAATCTAACTATTCCACCATCATACCTTTCCATGCTTATAAATTTTCTTTTATCACTAGTCATATGATGTGAACAACCGTTGTCAATCACCCATTCACCTTTTTATTCTACCTTAGCAGCTAAAGCTTTCTCCTCAATAGAACAGCTAGAGGAATCAATAGGCATAGGTATATCTTATTTAATAGCAATAAACACAACTTCATCTCCTTCTAATTCATCATCTATAACACCTTCATCTGCAGGATAATAACAATTCTTCTGGTTCCTAAACTTTTAGTTAGACTTATAAGGCTTGTCATACTTTTCATGCTTCTCATATCTATCATGCTTATCAAACTTATCATGTCTGTCATACTTAGCCATTCTCTCTAGGCCTATAGAAGCAAAATGTCCTATCTTATTACAAGAAGAAAATTTAAAGGGCAACTTCCCATCATACTTACCGACACCTTTAGGAAATCTTCAGGCAATTGATTCTTCAAGATCATCAAGTTCTTTTTCCTTCTCAGCTATTTCTCTTCTTTCTCTTTCATATCTGGATATCCTGCATTCATCAGGATCATATTTTTGCTTACTAGATACAGATGTTGATGCTCTAAGTGTGGTCTCAGACTTTCCATGTGATTCTCCAAATTTGCTTAGCTGATCTCAGCATCTTAGCAACAATCTCATCTTCCTCAATTTTTCCACCGGCACACCTAATACCAAGAACAGGTTCATTCACCTTAGCCATGTACAAATGTATGTTCTAATCATCTCCCATTTTCAATGTCTCAAATGTTCCTTTCAAACTCTATAACTTAGCAACTTTCACTTGACTATCACCTTCAAACAGGATCTCAAGCTTCTCCCAGATCTCATGTGCGGTCTGAATTCCCATAACATTTGTCATCTCAGAATCAGTTAGGGCACTAAGAAATGATTCATTTGCTCTGATATTATATTATGCTTCCTTACATTCTTAGTAATCTTCTAGCAATCCTCTCCAAGACACTTCAAGTGCACCTCCATCCGACTCTTCCATATAGTATAATTACTTCCATCAAACCTCAGACTGTCCTTGAAAAGAATACCTTGAGCTTCCATCCCGGATCTCCTCAAACTATTAAGATTCTACCGGAGGATCTATCTCAGATACCAATTGTTAGCAGAAATCAAGAAGGAAGATTGAGAGGGCGAGGATCAATTATTCTTCACCGGATACAAAAAATTAAACTCCAAAACATAAACTAATAAACTAAAACAATAAATAGTACAACACACAACACCAATATTTTTGATGTGGAAAACCTAGTTAAGGAAAAAACCATGGTGGGAACCTACCCACAGTAAGATGATACTCTGCAGTAGTATGTGAAATTATTACAATGGGAAATGCACATGCATTTAGGCACACTACCTAAAGCTCATTGCTCAAAAGATTTTTCCCTAGAAGCTACAACCATCAGGGAAGTCTCACTGACTTACAATATGATTCAGACTATAATCCACAAGAAATGAACTACAATGATAGCATCTACAAATATCTAATGACAATTTCGGTTAAGCACAATTGTTTGCCCTACAACACCAATCTCACCTCAACACTTCACTAAATGATAAATTTCTTGTTTGCACATTCACTTTGTTGGTATTATGGATGTGTTGCATTAGTTTTGGCATTGATGTCAACACTTGTCAACACCTATCCTTTTGGAGATCTTTGGTTATGTTCATCGACATGTTTAGTGACTTATGCACAGTCATCGGTATTTGGTTCACCAACGGGTTATATTATTCACTGGCACAGAGGATGACTTGTTATCATCTGGAGATCACTTGGTTTTGGTGATTTTGTTATTGGTCTAATCGAGTTTGCATATTTATTTTTACTAGCAAATTGGTCTAAGTTATGGACCGACATGCATTATCTATTCCAAATCAGCACGACACGTTATGGAGATGATTTATTGATTGGTTATTATTGTAAATGTATTAAGCCAACACGATGCATCGCATATTGATTCATTTTTAATTGATTTAATTGTAATATTCTTAATGTGCCGACCTACACATTTGGTCTTAGGTTTTGGTATATATGTAAGATCTCATTTGTGAGATTAGTATAATAGAATAAGAGGAATGTAATAAGGTATATGAAAATATAATGAGAGCTACTAATGCAGACATCATTTGAAGATCAAAGGAAGGTTTTGAAGAAGACAATTGTAATGCCCCGCCAGGAAACCCCGAAGGGATTAAGCTAAAACACTCAATGGAGTGTAAGTATTTTTTTTTTAGTTTTAAAATAAGACACGACATTAAGATACTTTGGAGTTATCTAAAGCTTAGATAACATAGCGGAAGACTAAACAAACCTAAGGAGTTTCCCAACATGATTACATAGCTTAACACCTAACTCAACTCGCGACATCTTGATCCAATCTAACGGGATGTCTTAATTACATGTTATTAGTTGGAACATGGATAAAATTTGTTCAGTGAATTAACATTAAAGGGATTAGGAAGTTTTCATCTATTATGGTTGAAGATGAGGCTAGCATGAGGATATTTGCCCAATGAATTTAAAACATAGATAACTTAAGAATTCACCCATTAAGGTTTAAATATGGTTAACATGGCGAGCCATTCATTTTAGATACCATGAAACTAATATATCAAAGTTCATTTATATGGGTTAAAATGTAATTAGCCAATTGAGTTCATCCTTTGTAGTTAGAATATTGTTAAGAGATGAAGTTCATTCATTAAGGTGAAAATGTAATATAGCCACATGAGTTGATACTGTTAATTAAAATATAGCTAATAAGATGAAGATCATTTGATAAGGATAAATTGTAAATAACATAATGAAGTTCATCCATTAGGGTTAAAACATAGGTAACTTAATGAGTACACTCTTAATAGTTAAAAATAAAGTTAATATGTAGAAATACATTTGCTAAGATTATGATATAAATAACTAATTGAGTTCACCCATTTTAGTTAGAATAAGGTTAATATGAAGAGTCTCAATTGTTAAGATTAAAATATAAATAAATAAATGAGTCCACCCATTTGAGTTCAAATATAACTATCAAGATGAAGTTTATTTATTAAGATTAAAATGTAGATAGCAATATGAAGTTCATCCATTAGAAATGCAATTTAGGTGATGTGAAGAGTTCATCCAATAACTTTTAAGCCATTCATTATGTTCAATTTTGTATTAAACTCATTTCATGCACCTTGTCCCAAAACACTCTATTAACATCATCATAACTAGGAGGTCTTTTCATGCATACATATTTTCATTAACATTAACAGAGTTCATTCCTTCCTGATCCATTTATTGCATTTAACAAGATGACTATATTTATGCATTCGAAAATTAACTTCATTAAATCACCATTATACACTTACAAAATGCATCCATACATGCTAGCATTAAGTATGAAACATGAGAGACAAAAGAATCACATAACACAGATATGATCTCGGAGTTCACCCCTAGAGGGCTACATCTCCGGGTTTGCTCAGCTGCAAGACCCCTCTAGCAATTATTTAAGTTAAGATTACATAAGGTTCATGTCATTTACATCTCAGCCTTATAGGCGAACACAACCACTATACAACGACCACTTCGGCCAATAAATACAAAAATGGTCCCTTCATAGAAGTGGATCCATCTGAACACATCTAAATCAATTACAAGGGCTTTCTTATCAGATGGTACTCTAACTAGGGACTTGACCAACTATGGCAATTTCCCATATGTCCTATAACATCTAAATTCAAAAATAATATGTACTTGGATAATATGTAAATTTAAACATCTCTGAATAATAAATATGATTTATTTCATACATCTCCAATGAAAGAGAGTTATTCTATCTATTCTCAAAGGAGTATTTCCTCATTAAAACAGGTTCCTAACTTCAATATTAATCATTATATAATTATTAGCCCTTGGATAATAAAATATAATCAATTAATAATTTAATAATACAAGATTTTCACTTAATTATTATTATTATTAAAATATATATATATTTATCATTTAAAAAATATATATATTAATAAACGAATTGAATAAAGCATAGATTGCAAACTTAATATTAAATACTATATGTTTATTAACCCCTGTTAATAGCTATATAATAATAATATTTAACACTAAAAATAAAATGGACTTTTTTAAACAAAAAGTACTTTATCTTTTTATTTCCAAAATCTTCCAAATAAAATATTACTTTATCCTTTTATTTCAAAAATCTTCCAAATAAAATATTACCTAATCCTTTTATTTCCAAGATCTTCCAAATAAAATATTACTTTATCCTTTTATTTCCAAGATCTTCCAAATAAAATATTACTTGATCCTTTCCCCACAATATATATATATATATATATATATATATATATATATATATATATATATATATATATATATATATATATATATATATATATATATATATATATATATATATATATATATATATATATATATATATATATATATATATATATATATATATATATATTACATAAATTAAAAATACAAAACACCACATGGTGGAGGCATGTAAAAAAATGTAAAGGCAATTTAATATTGCCTGGTAGCTTTGTTAGCGTAGGGTAGCATGTTGCCCCCCATTTATTTTATATTATTATTTATTTATTTATTTTTATTTTTATTTTATTTTTTTAATTTTATTAACTGTGAGAGACTAAAAGAAGTATTCTTTTTCCTAGAAAACTATAAGTTTTCTTAAATTTACACCATTTTTTTTTAAAAATAAAATCAAAACAATAACTCATAAATAAATACTAGCAAAATAATATACTGATTGGAAAAAAAAAAAAAAAAAAACCAACTCAGACAAACTCTTTCACAAATCCATATTGGCTGAACATCTCAAATAAATTAGGCAACACAAGAATGGGAAAGAGGAAATATAATTATTTTATTTTAACAAATCTATCAAAGCAATGCAAAGGGTGTAAGCATAGGAGGAAAATCCTGGCAAAATTTTGCCAGCATAACCCCTGTGAATTCAAACTAGAAAACCAAAACATTTATTCCTACACAAAGAAAAGCACAACCAGAAATGGAAGATAAAACCAATTTTCATTTATTCCTTTTGAAAGACACAAAACTACAGAGAAGAATAAATTTATTAAGCTAATAAATAACAAAAAATAAAAATAGGCAGAAGCTATCCAACCTTGGAAGCTTTCCTGAAAGATCTTGAGGAAGAGCTCATGCAACCAGAAATCCACACCCAACCTTCCTTCCAGATTTTTATTCCTCCAACCTGCATCAAAAAAAATGAAGATTTTCCTCTTTTCCATAGGCTACCGCCTCTTTCCCGTGAACTCCCAAATAAAAATAATTTAGAAAAATATATATGCAAGCTAAACTTTTTTTAGGTTTTCCCCCAAAATATTTTCCAATAATAAAGTATTTAATAAAAGAGCATTTTGTTTTATTTTGTTTTAACTAAATCTAAAATGCTTTTCTCTCCCTCATGTAATTTCTAATTTCGAAATTTAAGCACTTTTAAATAAAAAAGAAAATAATAATTCTTTTTCAACTATTCAATTAATTTAACTTGATTTTCTAATTAAAAAGCTTCTCTCTTATTTAATTTTAATTTCTCGATATTAATTAAGCCAACATTTATATTTTGCAATATTGACAAGGGTAAAATATTTTAATCAAATTAATTCCCAAAATCAATCTTTCACATTATATCAAATTTACTTATAAATTAAACTTGCTTTCCTAATAAAAAATTGATTTTCTTAAATAAGTAAAATTAACCTTTCTTTTTCCAAAATGCAAAAGAGGCTAAATTAATTTTATTTCAAATAACTTTAAATATTTCTTTTTAAAAAAATGCATAAACTAATCAAATTCATTATTTAAAATTAACCATTAAATTAAATTCGCTACAACATAAATAAAGCGATCTTTTTAATTAATGATTAATCACCTAAAAGAAACCTATCTATTTTAATTTCTCAATTACTAATGTGTAAATCAACACATTACATTGAATTAAATACTTATGTTAAAATGCTCCATTCACCACACGCAAGGCATGCAAACCAAGAAAGACCACCAATCACATGACTCTCAACCCAAACAAAAAAGGAACCCGACGGACCACACATGATGCTCACCTGATCATGGCTAAGGCAAGACGAGAGTTTTATGACCACCTAATCCGAATTCTAAGGATGAAGGAGGTATACTCAACCCTGTGAATCCTTAAGGAGATGAACCCTGCACCTAGGCGATATAGTACCTGTAATCTCCTGCAACCATGAGTCATGCAAGCATACATATATATACATATTTAATGAAGGCGTTAGCTCGATATTTATAACAAGAATTAGGGAACAATTACATTTACACAAGCATCGATGCAAAAGCACAATAATAGGTATGCACAATTATCTATATTATCTAATCTACAACATTACATCATGGTTAATCAATCATTCAAGAATGCCACATAGGAAGTCAACCAAGGTCAAACGGGTTTTACAAGGCTGACTAGGGTAGGGGCATTACATTCTCCCCCCTAGGCTCCGACTTACTCCTGGAAGTTGCAAGGCTAAGTGGAAATCATACAACACGTATTAGCCCTGAAACTCAATTAACAATTATCAATTTGCACAAATAAATATTTTGTCAATAATTAAACATTATTTATAAATCCTCTACGAATGTCATTATCCATTAGCAGGCTACATCTAAAATCATACACTTCTTAAAATATTCTAGAAATTACACACAATCATAGTAGAGAAACGAGAATTTTTTTCCTTCCTTTCATTACACCAAATTAAAGCATTAAAATATATAGACAACAGTTACCATACTCATCTATCAAACATGACAAGAAAACACACCATCAAGATCAAATTCTTTCACCCATACCTCTTTTAGCAAAACTTTATCCCATAGTACTAGCTTCAAATATAAATTTCTACAACCAAGTTAACTTTCATTAAATAAGAGCCACATATATAACTCAATTGTTTACATTTCCAAGCATATAAGAACTATTCCAATGACTATGTCCCATAACATAGTGACAAGTTAACACCATTTAATCCATGATTACACATAATAACCATCCACATAACTGGAATTGCACAACACAAAAGGCCACATGTGAGCATGTCTAATGGTCGGTCAAATATAACATGCACTATCAACATCTCTATGCCTGCTCTCAGAACAAATAACATGATCATCAATGTCCAACATCTCACTCAAAGGCTTGATGGTGCTAGGGTACACCATAGCGGTGCTACCTTCCATACAAGGCCCTTGTGAACATCCCTTGTTGTGTAAGGTGTTTAGCCTCCAAGAGATAGTCACCACTCATAGGTAGGTAGTGGATCCTAGCTATCTCATAGCCTCACATACCTCCATCCTCAAGGTTCCCTACGTCTACTTCCTCGTATACACTCAACCAAGACTGTCTCCTACCTTCTTAGAGAGGATTTCACATTGCAACACAAGACCAGCTTACGAAAACAATAAGAATAAACCAGTTTAGCCACCAAAGTATAGAAGAATAAAGATAATAATCGTCGATTCCAACAGTATGCCAAGAAAATAATTCCAGAATTGCAACATCAAAACAAGTAAGAACAAGATTGCAAGATCGTGGCTAAACCTTCAAGGTCAAAATAAAATAAATTGTTGGCCCGCACAGAAATAAATAAATAAATAAATAATAAATGAAGATCATAAGTGCACATTACATCACTACGTGACTAGCAGTTAGCCACCAACGACGAAGGAAGGAACAATCATCTAGCTATCGCAGTAGCTCATCATGTGGTGTGGCCAAGTCACACATCCGCATGGCATGGCAGTGTGCACCTCGACATCACCCCACATCACATTGTCATGCAGCATGGCTCTACCCTATACCTATCGGTAGGCCACATGGAAATGTCTACTACATCTTGCATCGTGTGTCAGCATGGCATGGCAATACTCCAAGCGGAAAGGGCATGCAATGGATGTATCCCGCATGGCAGTGTACCTCGCAGATAAGGCATGCACAGGTCACACCCCGCATAGCAACGTACCTCTCAGGATACTCTTCATAAGCCAGAGGTATACATGGCTAAGGTCTACCTACAAGTCTACCAACACTAGTCAATTGGCAGCTCATGTGAACAATAACACACCTCTCATGAAGACAAGGAAAAAGATGCTCCAATAAAATCCATCATTATGCTCAAGAATTGTCATCTATATGCTCAATATAAGGGATAGGAATTAGGCTGGCACACATGAACCTCATAAATCAGTTCATCACAAGGGAAAGTATTGAGTACACCTATAATAAAATTTCATTATATAACTATATTTTTCCTCAAGATAGGGAAGCTAAAGTCGCTTCACGTCGATATTACTCATACACCATTCATACTATTCAAGGAATGGTGACTTCTAATACTACCCCTTCACATACTGACTTATCAACAACTCATGGGTTGGCACTCAGTAAGGGAACAAATATGCAAAATCACATAAATAGGTATGGTTTCCCATACTCATAAGAAAACATATCCCCCATGGTTGATTACTTCACCATCCCATGGGCACACATAGCAAGTACGGGTTTCTTACAACACACAAGGAATAGAACCATTACTAGTTTAGTCACATTTACGGGGGTAATCTTCAATACACTATCATCTACTTAAGGGAAGTTTTAATTATACTTTTCACATGAATCACTAAATAAAGTTTACTCTTGATACACGTGCTGAAATTCTCAACAAATCAAATTTACACAAGGAAATAATGTCATTCCGATATCTTTCTCAATTTCCACTAAGCATTTTCATTCACATTACTAACTATGCAATTTTCTTTTCCAAGGCGAAAAACTTTCCTCATTCAATTAGAATCCAAATCAAACATACAATTTCATATGTGTTATAAAAATTCGTCTTAAATCACTGCATTCTTAATAGCATTTCAAAAACAACAAACCCTATAATTTAGGCAAGAGGAGGAAGAGAGTTGGAAAATCAACTATTTCCTACGAATACACAAGATCAACAAGATCACACTAGAGGCTCAGATATAAGTCTATCATTTTAGTTGCACGGTTTTCATTTCACTATCTTTTAGGAGGGTGCCAAAGCAACCTAACATGACTTTTCTAATTATTATTGATGAAATATAATGTTCTAGTTTTCCGAACAAGAAATTAAGACAAACAATCTTTCGGTAGTATAAGACCTTGAGAACACTCACTATTCTTAATTCAATACAACAATACATCAAAATCTGCAACCTAACATTGAAAATCGAAATATGACAAGAAGGTAAATGAGGAGCTATCTACTAAATATTACACATTAATGCATACAAATTAACAAGTCTTTCATTTGCTCTTTCTAAACACAATAAGACAATTATCTATATCCAAAGGCAAATTAAATGGAGCGTTGCTAAAATAGGTCCTAAATCAAACTAGTTTGAAGACGCACATAAAACAATCTTTCATGGAACACATTAATTACACTCTTGAAGCTACTATAACATGTTCTCTTTTGGTAATTCTTTCACAACAAAGCAATTTTCACAAAATCAACTATGCGCATATTAATGCACCTTACCTAAGATAGCATTTAGTTATCTTATTCCTACAATGCACATGGAGAGTTCTCTAATGTAAACATACAATTTTTATCTCAATAACCAATATTAATTTCAAACCAAACCCCTTTCACAATCTAAAACACATAAGCGTTATAAGGCTCACACAAGGGCTCAAGAAATATCATCCTTTCTCTTGCAATAAGAAAAATAAGAGATAATTACCCATATCAAAACATTTTAATTTTCTAGAGAGATAGAAGGAAGGGTGATAATCATTCTTTTTACTACATAATAAGCATTAATATTTGCCATACTAGTCCTTCAAGTGAACAACACTAAGCTAGATCACAACCATAAAAAAGCACATTTTGTACTTTTAGATTCAAGACAACACCAACCAACCCAGATGGGCCAATCAAAGGATTAAAACCAATCAAGAATGAAGGTACATCCGATTCTCTTTCAGAATAAGAGAAATCATAGACCAAGACCTCAATAAGAAGACAAAGCACATAAAATCATTCCCAAACACCCACATCAAGAAGGTGAAAACAAGGTGTGAACACATGCGTTACACACAAGTAGGGTTTGTTCAATCACACTCACACATCAAGAGGACAAGCATACAACATAGGGTAGATACACCTCACACCAACTAAGGGCACAAGTGAAACCAGAGATCCCAGTGTTGCAACATGGGCTCTGATACCTAATGTAATGCCCCACCAGGAAACCCCAAAGGGATTAAGCTAAAACACTCAACGGAGTGTAAGTATTTTTTTTTTTAGTTTTAAAATAAGACATGACATTAAGATACTTTGGAGTTATCTAGAGCTTAGATAACATAGTAGACGACTAAATGAACCTAAGGAGTTTCCCAACGTGATTACGGAGCTTAACACCTAACTCAACTCATGACATCTTGATGCAATCTAATGGGATATCTTAATTACATGTTATTAATTGGAACATGGATAAATTTTTTTCAATAAATTAACATTAAAGGGCTTAGGAAGCGTTCATCTATTATGGTTGAAGATGAGGCTAACATGAGGATATTTGCCCAATGAATTTAAAACATAGATAACTTAAGAATTCACCCATTAAGGTTTAAATATGGTTAACATGGTGAGCCATTCATTTGAGATACCATGAAACTAATATATCGAAGTTCATTTATAGGGGTTAAAATGTAATTAGCCAATTGAGTTCATCCTTTGTAGTTAGAATATTGCTAAGAGATGAAGTTCATTCATTAAGGTGAAAATGTAATATAGCCACATGAGTTCATCTCATTAATTAAAATATAGCTAATAAGATGAAGATCATTTGATAAGGATAAATTGTAAATAACATAATGAAGTTCATCCATTAGGGTTAAAATATAGGCAACTTAATGAGTACACTCTTTATAGTTAAAAATAAAGTTAATATGAATAAATACATTTGCTATGATTATGATATAAATAACTAATTGAGTTCACCCATTTTAATTAGAATAAGGTTAATATGAAAAGTCTCATTTGTTAAGATTAAAATATAAATAACTAAATGAGTCCACCCATTTTAGTTCAAATATAACTATCAAGATGAAGTTTATTTATTAAGCTTAAAATGTAGATAACAATATGAAGTTCATCCATTATAAATACAATTTAGGTGATGTGAAGAGTTCATCCAATAACTTTTAAGCCATTCATTACGTTCAATTTTGTATTAAACTCATTTCATGCACCTTGTCCCAAAACACTCTATTAACATCATCATAACTAGGAGGTCTTTTCATGCATACATATTTTCATTAACATTAATAGAGTTCATTCCTTCCTGATCCATTTATTACATTTAACAAGATGACTATATTTATGCATTCAAAAATTAACTTCATTAAATCCCCATTACACACTTACAAAATGCATCCATACATGCTAGCATTAAGAATGAAATATGAGAGACAAAAGAATAACATAACACAGATATGATCTCGGAGTTCACCCCTAGAGGGCTACATCTTCGGGTCTGCTCAACTGCAAGATGTTACTACTTATTATATTGCCATTAGTTTTATGTTAAAGTTATACTACATACTCTAGTCAGTTACTATTACCGAAATATTCAGTTGGTATGCACAGTATAGTCGGTTATAGAAGAAAGCAGTCATAGAACGCAGTATACACTGAGCTATCTACTGAGCAGCAAAGATGACACACCAATTTGATATACACCGAGTGAAACGTGTTACCAGATTCATTGAACCTGGACATGCATATGAAAATGTGTTACAAGGTCGAGGCACATCTAACCATTATCACATTGGAAATTGCACTAGAAGATTGTGTATGATTTCAAGGTCATCTAACCAATGAAATATTTTACATGGTTATAAATCGTGTTTGTAAGATCGAAGCAATGAATTGGATCACCATCTTAAGAGATCTATTTATACAGCATGAGTTAAGGGTGTATGTATGAGTGTAAGAAGACTGTTACAGAGACACAGAGGTCATCAAGAAGGTTTTTAGAGAACAGGTAAAGAACAAAGTAAACAGAAGGGTTCACCAAGTTACTATATGGGTTACCGAGGTATGCTATAAGCAAGGTAATCTGTTCTAAGCATATAGAATCTACTATAACATTTTAGATATAAAGATGCAGATATTTGTAATGATTTCATTGTAATATTGTGAAGTTGAAAGAGAAACCTTTAACAGGGTAAAAGACTCTAATCAAGTCTATAAATTGTAAAGCCTCTAACTAGGTGCAACATTTAGATTAAGTGTTGTAAAATCCTTTAGCAAGGTAGATCTAATAGATCTTGTTACTCCTAACAGGGTAAGCTATCAGAAATAGCTAATATGTAGCTCTAATCGAGCACTCTTTATTATTGCAGTAGTGAAGTTGTGGGTGCCATCTCCACCGCAGTTTTTCTCTCTAACCAAGAGTTTCTGCATAACCAAAATATATGTGTTATGGAGTGAATCATGTATAATTGTTATCTATTTTTTTCAACTTTATTTTATGTTATTGCACTATTTGTTTTATGCATAACAGTAGATTTATTATTCAAGAAAAGTTCTGAAGTACTGATTCAGCCCTCCCCTCTCAGTACATTAGCTTTCCATATTGGGCCTAACAATTGGTATCAGAGCTCGAATCTTGGAAAAGGGTTTAACTACCTAAAGAGAAAGATCTTATCAATGGAAGGATACAAACAATCTCGGAGGATTATGTATCTGCAAGAAGAGCTGGATCATGCTAATCAAGTGATTGCAGACATGCAAAGGCAAATGCAAAAATCTCTGAAAGTAAGAAGAACATTATCTGATGATTTGCAGGACTCTCAAGAGTTAGTGGAACAAATTGAGACATCATCTGAGAATAGTATATCTGAACAAACTGAAGAAATGATTGGAGTATTGAAAGAAAAGAACAAAGCATTGGCTGATCAACTAAAAGCAATGAAAAGAGAACATGAACATTTTAGCACAAAGATGGCTGAAAATCTAGATGCATTAAGAACAGCTGAGGATAAAGCAAGAGATCTACAAAGAGAGAAACAACAACTTGAAGTCTTAGTATCTGATAAGAATGATGAAATCACAAGGTTGACTGGAATTCAACAAAACCTATCAGATCAACTAGGTTATGCACATCATGAAGCAATTCTGAAGAATGATGAGAACCAAGCTTTGAGACTTGAAGTATCAAGGTTGACCGATGAACTTGAAACAGAGAAGAAATCCAAAGAAACACTGAAGAAGAGCTATGAAGCATCAAAGATGTTGGATGAGCAACTGACTACAAGAAGACCCAACAAACATGCAAGACTTGGTTACAAAGGAAAAAACTTTACCGAGAGAGGAGAATCATCAAAGCAAGTTGGAAATAGGAATAACATCAAAAGAAAGAAGCCTATTTGCAACTACTGTGGAAATCAAGGTCACACTGCCAACACATGTCAAATCAAAAAAGGTAAGCAACTGAATGTCACTAAGTCCAATGGTTATTGTTACAATTGCAATAAATATGGTCACACATCTAATAAATGTAGGAGAAAGTCTGTTAAAAATTATCAGAAGGTAAAATTCAAAGGGTTTTGTAGAAAGTGCAATAGATATGGACATAGTACCGAGAAGTGCTGGTTGAAGAAAAAGAACTACATCTGGTCTACACACTAAGCAAACACTAGAGGTTACTGAACTTACACAGATCCTCACCGACAATATGCAGTAGTACCATGGGATTACAATACAAGGATATGGTGTGAATGTTGTGGAAGATATGGACATATTAGTGCTAACTGTTTTATAAGGTTTGGAATGAACAACTGAAGATCATGGAGAAATCTTGTTATGGCATGTTTTCACTATCACAAAGTTGGACACTTGGCTAGAAATTGCAGAGATCAACCTAGAGGAGACACTGAAGAAATAAAAGGCAAATTACAGATGATTTAGAAAAAAAAGGAAGTTGTGTCAAATGAAGAAAGCACCTTACCTACAGAGTTAGGTGCATCTACTCCAAATTAATTGGTAAAGCTATGAAGGGACTGCATTCTCTAAAGGTTAAAATCATAATAGTTCCTATTCTATTATGTACTAAATTCAAAATCTGCATAGTTAAGATGCATTAGTAAGTTTGAAATTCTATCAAAGTCTTTGAAGCACTTTACAAGAAACCTGTCAAGTTAGTGAATACAGGAAGCCTGTCAAGTCGGTAAATGAAGGAAGCTTGGTTACTCAGTTAAAATGGAAAAAAAAGAGTAAATTGGTTAAAGAGGAACTGAGTGCATTTAATGTTTTTGACCTAACCCGCATGGAGCCCGATAAGGTATTTTGAGTACTTAAAAGCATTTTCGCGATCATTTACACTTACCAAGTTTATGAGAGAGCAGAGCAAGTGATTCCAAGGTGATCAAAACCTCATTCAAAGAAAATCCAAGGTATTTACATCAATCTCATCGCACTATTAAGCTAGTTTACCGATCTTATCAAATTGTTATTATCTGCTAACTGTGAAGCATCTGTCATTTGAAATCTTGAAACCCTAAGGACTCTTTACTAGTTTTTACCTGAAATCTTCAATGGTGCCCAAGATCCAAGATCCCATAGTTGTCAAGAATGTAGAGAAGCCCTCACTGAAATACTCTTTGACTCCTAAAGTCACCTCCGAACTGGATGACAAAACCGCCTTTTCACTCATCCTGGATAGAGTATTGTTAGTCGAAGATGTGAGATTCTTCACCAAATGTCATGTTGAAGAACTCGGTCATGTTGAAATTAGAGACACCTATGATGAGCTATGTACTGATGGTGTATTAAATAGCAAGTATGAACACATCAAAATCAAAGGATTAACTGAAGCCCTAACCTATCCTCATGTTTTCAAACCCTAGTGGGTCAAGTTTGTTCTGAGCAGAGTTCATGATGATTTCATGTGGCTAGAAGAGAAACCATTTAAAATCACCAAGGAAATCATTCATGTGATCACTGGTTATCCTATTTATGATCATGCTTGAGCTCAAAAGATGATATCACAAAAGAAGTTGATCAGTTTAACCAGAGTGGAATCAGATTACAGAGGATTGAAATTGAACAATGTCACTGATGTAGAACTTAAGTTTGCTATTAGAGTAATTGGTTATTGTTTCTTCCAATCAGCAAGGGAAAATAGTGTACCCTATGCAGCAATTGACTTAGCTTATAAAATTGTGAAAAAGGGAATGAAAGTTGACTCATGTGAGGTGTTACTGAAGAACCTGTTTGAGAATCTGAAGACAATAAGGAAGCCAAAGAAGAACAACTCAGTAAATACACTAAAGTTTGGTTCACTTCTTGTATGCATGTTTTTTTACTTTGAAAAATTCTTTCCATCAATCGGTAAAGTTGTTTGGGAACTACACTGACCCATCACCCATCAGATCAATGACCTAATCAAGAAGATAGGTGATAATTTCAATGATATAATGGATGATTATTTCAGCAAGTTTCAGGATAAGATGCATAACAGGTACCGAATTCCACCCCAGCTAGTGGAGAAATACAAAAATGATATATGTTTTGAGGTAGACACTAATTACTGTTATGTGAATGTTGTGGAACCAAGAACTCAATCTTTTCCACCTATGGGTTACGAGATTGACTTTGACATCATAGAACAATAAATTGACACATTTCTTACATTACCAAGGCATGCTAACGAGCTGAGGTATGGAACCTATGAGGAAGTAAAGGAAAAGGTAAAATTGAATATTATAGTACCCAAAGCTACAAGAAAGGCAACAAAGATGATTAAGGCATTGTCTGAGAAATTTGGAGAAGACTCTTCCTCTACACCTGTCAAAGGCACTCTTGCCATCACCGAAGAGGAATCAGAAGCTCAAGAGGTAGCTATAACACTGAGCACTGAATTGCCTAAGGGTAAAGTATTAAAAAGAAAGAAACAAGACACTTCAAAGGCCCTACCAACGCCTCCAACAAAGAGACCTAACACAAGAGCATCTGCAGCATCACCGAGTAAGAAACAAAAGAATGTTACTATTCCAAATGTAACCAAGACCTACAAGAAATATACTCAGAGACTCATTTTGGCAAAAGAGTCTAGTGATACAGAATTCGAGGATGCAAACAAATTCCATATTGTCAAGAGCAAGAAGGTAAATATACATAGTGTTGAAAACTTCTGTACTAATCTAAAAGAATATGGTGGATTTGGTTCATTTAGATATGTCAAGTATGAAACTAGAAATAATGATGAGAAGAGACAAATTGAAGAAGCTGTCATCTGCACACTTCTAAAATTTTGGTTAGCTCCATTGGAACTAGCAAAGTCACTTCCAAATGAACTTTACTTGCATATTGATAATAGGTGGAAGTATGCAATGGACTTAGAGAAACAAATCAGAGAAAGAAGTCTAGTCCATCTCTTTCCTGATATGTCAGTAGCTAAAATAAAGGAACATCTGACAACCTACAATTCAAAGTTTCTTGTCAAACAGAGAGCCTTAAAACTGATGAATGGGCTATATATTGACGTAGAAAATGAGACAAAAGAAAAATGGCATGAAATTTTCAAAATCAAGGATGCCGGTGAACAACCTATAGTTGAAATCATTGATGTCACTAAGCACGACCCTGATGTCACCAAGCAAGGTCCTAATGCTACCGAACAAGACCCTGCTGACACCATTCAAATAGATGAAGATGTCATGGATACAGAGGAACCGAAGCAGAAAATGATAGAAGGCACTACATATGCAAAACTTGTATCTAGTGAATCCATTTTAGAACAAGTTCAACCTTATCCACTGATCAATCAACCTGTCTCTACCGAAGCTCCTCAGGATAAAGCTCAAGGCACTAAAGGTCACAAGTCTACAACAAGAGTAGATACTACTCTAGAACCGACATCACAAGCACCTTTGAGCACTGAAAATATTGCAGCTGAGACACCCAGTATCGAGACACCAAAAGACACCACAGAGGCTACAAGAACCGACCAAAGTGTTGCCTCTACCGAGCAACCAACCAAGGGTCAGCAAGCCTCCCAAACTATTGTCTTGGTCCAACCGGCCAAAGGTAAAGAGAAGAAGGTGAAAAAGCATAGTTTCAAAGTTGATTTATCTAAACTGATAGTGTTACCCAATGTGGATATATCAAAATTAAAGGGGCAAGTGCTCATTGATTTTAGTGAACTATGCAAAGCAAAGGCCGAACAAGAAAAATAGATGGCCATACAAAAAAAGAATAAAGTACTTCAGAAGGTGAAGACACTGCTATCAGATATGCTACCTACAGCTATAGTGTCAACCGATGCAGCCATCCATATTCAACTGGATGAACTCCTTAATCAAATAGAAAACATCTGGAGTTGATGCATCTGAGTATTTGAGTAAGCTAAAAGACAAGGAGCTCATTGTAAAAATGATAGAAGAGGTACATAAAGCTCTAGCTATTGGCAAAGTCAAACTTGTCAAATTCATTGCTAAGTTGTCCCCTCATCTCAAGCACATTCTTTATTTATTTCAGAAATTCTATACATTTTCTATATTCACTAAGGACAGTAAGAATAAAAATGATGCAAATGAGAAAGAGATCACCGATCTCTCAAATAAGTTGACCCCAGAGCCCAATTCAGTTCATAATTTTTATACCAAGCTTCAACAGTTCATGGCTCAACAATTGGAACTAAGAAATGATGAACACAAGATCAGGATGGATATAATGACACTCCAGACATTATTCCTTCCTCGTCTTTCATCCATCTAAGAACAAATTAACCAAGCCACACGCCTATCTACTACACAAGAGGGAAGCACTTTAGATGGCTTAATCTCCTTATTGGCTAATATTCAAGTACAAAATTCTTTAATGGATAGTGTCAAGGATGCACTCTCTATCGCACTCACCGAAGCCAAGACAAAGTATAAATCCATTTTTGATTAGTTGCCACCTCCAAATGGTAACTAAATTTTGTTGTTTGTCAAAAAGGGGGAGTGTATAGTATTTCAAAGTATCAAACAACAGGAGTATTGTATACAAGGGGAGTACAGCGAGCAGAGTATGCAGAGTATCCAAATTTAGTGAACAGAGCAATGAACAGAATCGAGCATTCAAAATTAGAGTTTTCAGAGTTTTGTACAGTATAATGATAAGGGGATTATATCTGAATATACTATTTCATTGACTATTGTATATACTGTCAAGTATAGTCATTTTGCAAAGTATATAGATTTTTGAGTTATAACTTTGAAAGTAGTTTTTATCAAACATCTCAACTAATGTCAAATGGGGAGATTGTTACTAGTTATCAAATTGTCATTAGTTTTATGTAAAAGTTATACTATATACTCTAGTCGGTTACTATTACCGAAATATTCAGTCAGTATGCACAGTCTAGTCGGTTATAGAAGAAAGCAGTCATAGAAAGCAGTATACACCAAGATGTCTACTGAGTATCTTTTTATGTCTACCAAGCAACAAAGATGACACACCGAGTTGATATACACAGAGTGAAACATGTTACCAGATTCATTGAACCTGAACATGCATATGAAAACGTGTTACAAGATCGAGGCACATCTAACCGTTATCACATTGGAAATTGCACTAGAAGATTGTGTATGATTTCAAGGTCATCTAATTAATGAAATATTTTACATGGTTATAAATCATGTTTGTAAGATCGAAGCAATGAATTGGATCACCATCTTAAGAGATCTATTTATACAGCATGAGTTAAGGGTGTATGTATGAGTGTAAGAAGACTGTTACAGAGACACAGAGGTCACCGAGAAGGTTTTCAGAGAACAGTCAAAGAATAGAGTAAACAGAAGGGTTTACTGAGTTACTATATGGGTTACCGAGGTATGCTATAAGCAAGGTAATCTGTTCTAAGCACATAGAATCTGCTATAACATTTCAGACGTAAAGTTGTAGATATTTGTAATGATTTTATTGTAATATTATGAAGTTGAAAGAGAAACATTTAACAGGGTAAAAGACTCTAATCAAGTCTATAAATTGTAAAGCCTCTAACTAGGTGCAACATTTAGACTAAGTGTTGGAAAATCCTTTAGCAAGGTAGATCTAACAAATCTTGTTACTCCTAACAGGGTAAGCTATCAAAAATAGCTAATATGTAGCTCTAACCAAGCACTCTTTATTATTGCAGTAGTGAAGTTGTGGGTGCCATCTCCACAATAGTTTTTCTCTCTAACCAAGAGTTTTTGTGTAACCAAAATATATGTGTTATGGAGTGAATCATGTATAATTGTTATCTATTTGTTTTACATTTATTTTATGTTATTGCACTATTTGGTTTATGCATAATATTAAAGTTATTATTCAAGAAAAGTTTTGAAGTATTGATTCACCCCTCCCCTCTCAGTACATTTGCTTTCCATATTGGGCCTAACGCAAGACCCCTCTGGCAATTATTTAAGTTAAGATTACATAAGGTTCATTTCATTTACATCTCAGCCTTATGGGCAAACACAACCACTATACAATGACCACTTCGGCCAATAAATACATAAATGGTGCCTTCATAGAAGCGGATCCATATGAACACATCTAAATCAATTACAAGGGGTTTCTTATCAGATGGTACTCTAACTAGGGACTTCACCAACTATGGCAATTTCCCATATGTCCTATAACATCTATATTCAAAAATAATATGTACTTGGATAATATGTAAATTTAAACATCTTCGAATAATAAATATGATTTATTTCATACATCTCCAATGAAAGAGAGTTATTCTATCTATTCCCAAATGAACATTTCCTCATTCAAATAGGTTCCTAACTTCAATATTAATCATTATATAATTATTTGCTCTTGGATAATAAAATATAATCAATTAATAATTTAATAATACAAGATTTTCACTTAATTATTATTATTATTAAAATATATATATATTTATCATTTAAAAAATATATATATTAATAAACGAATTGAATAAAGCATAGATTTCAAACTTAATATCAAATACTATATGTTTATTAACCCTTGTTAATAGCTATATAATAAAAATATTTAACACTAAAAATAAAATGGACTTTTTTAAACAAAAAGTACTTTATCCTTTTATTTCCAAAATCTTCCAAATAAAATATTACTTTATCCTTTTATTTCCAAAATCTTCCAAATAAAATATTACTTTATCCTTTTATTTCCAAGATCTTCCAAATAAAATATTACTTTATCCTTTTATTTCCAAGATCTTCCAAATAAAATATTACTTTATCCTTTCCCCACAAAATGAAATAAATAACAAACTATATATATATATATATATATTACATAAATTAAAAATACAGAACACCACATGGTGGATGCATGTAAAAAAAAGTAAAGGCAATTTAATATTGCGTGGTAACAGCATGTAAAAAAAAATATTAAGGCAATTTAATATTGCCTGGTAGCTTTGTTAGCATAGGGTAGCATGTTGCGCCCCCATTTATTTTATATTATTATTTATTTATTTATTTTTATTTATTTTTTTAATTTTATTTACTGTGAGAGACTAAACAAAATAATTCTTTTTCCAGAAAACTATAAGTTTTCTTAAATTTACACCATTTTTAAAAAAAAATAAAATCAAAACAATAACTCATAAAATAAATACTAGCAAAATAATATACCGATTGGAAAAAAAAAAAAACCAACCCGGACAAATTCTTTCACAAATCCATATTGGCTGAACATCTCAAAAAAATTAGGCAACACAAGAATGGGAAAGAGGAAATATAATTATTTTATTTTAACAAATCTATTAAAGGAATGCAAAGGTTGTAAGCACAGGAGGAAAATCCTGGCAAAATTTTGCCAGCATAACCCCTCTGAATTCAAACTAGAAAACCAAAACATTTATTCCTACACAAAGCAAAGCACAACCAGAAATGGAAGACACAACCAATTTCCATTTATTCCTTTTGAAAGACACAAAACTACAGAGAAGAATAAATTTATCAAGCTAATAAATAACAAAAAATAAAAATAGGCAGAAGCTTTCCTGAAAGATCTTGAGGAAGAGCTCATGCAACCAGAAATCCACACCCAACCTTCCTTCCAGATTTTTATTCCTCCAACTTGCTTAAAAAAAATGAAGATTTTCCTCTTTTCCACAAGCTGCCACCTCTTTCCAGTGAACTCCCAAATAAAAATAATTTATAAAAATATATATGCAACCTAAACTTTTTTTAGGTTTTCCCCCAAAATATTTTCCAATAATAAAGTATTTAATAAAAGAGCGTTTTGTTTTATTTTGTTTTAACTAAATCTAAAATGCTTTTCTCTCCCTCATGTAATTTCTAATTTCGAAATTTAAGCACTTTTAAATAAAAAAGGAAATAATAATTCTTTTTCAACTATTCAATTAATTTAACTTGATTTTCTAATTAAAAAGCTTCTCTCTTATTTAATGTTAATTTCTAGATATTAATTAAGTCAACATTTATATTTTGCAATATTGACAAGGTTAAAATATTTTAATCAAATTAATTCCCAAAATCAATCTTTCACACTATATCAAATTTACTTATAAATTAAACTTGCTTTTCTAATAAAAAATTGATTTTCTTAAATAAGTAAAATTAACCTTTCTTTTTCCAAAATGTCAAAAAGGTTAAACTAATTGTATTTCAAATAACTTTAAATATTTCTTTTTTTTTAAAACACATAAACTAATTAAATTCATTATTTAAAATTAACAATTAAATTAAATTCGCTACAACATAAATAAAGCGATCTTTTTAATTAATGATTAATCACCTAAAAGAAACCTATCTATTTTAATTTCTCAATTACTAATGCATAAATCAACACATTACATTGAATAAAATACTTATGTTAAAATGCTCCGTTCACCACACGCAAGGCACGCAAACCAAGAAAACCCACCAATCGCATGACTCTCAACCCAAATGAAAAAGGAACCCGATGGACCACACACGACGCTCACCTGATCATGGCTAAGGCAAGATGAGAGTTTTATGACCACCTAATTTGAATTCTAAGGATGAAGGAGGTATAATCAACCTTGCGAATCCTGAAGGAGATGAACCCCACACCTAGGTGATATAGTACCTGCAATCTCCTACAACCATGAGTCATGCAAGCATACATATATATACATATTCAATGAAGGCATTAGCTCAATATTTATAACAAGAATTAGGGAACAATTACATTTACACAAGCATCGATGCAAAAGAACAATAATAGCTATGCACAATTATTTATATTTTCTAATCTACAACATTACATCACGATTAATCAATCATTCAAGAATGCCACATAGGAAGTCAACCAAGTTCAAACGGATTTTACAAGGTTGACTAGGGTAGGGGCATTAGAACAATCATAGCTTAACCTATACTGAATCCAACATATGAAGATGCTACTTTGAGCAGTACATTATCATTGAATTTAACCATCCAATTGTAGTCAGTGTGACTCTCATTTTGTGATTGAACAATGAGCTCTAGGCTGTTGGCCTTTCTGCATGTGCAGACCCCATTTGTACACACATACTATCTGCAGTAGTATCAATCGATTATGGGTAAGGTTTACCACCATGGTTTTTCCCCTTACAAGGTTTCCATGTACAAATATATGTGGTATGTGTTGTGGATGTTATTTGTCTTTCTATTCCATGCATTAAACTTTATCGGTATTGGTATTAATTGTTAAACTGTCAACCGTCATTAAGTTTGGTTTACAGGTATTATGCATCGAGTTTGATTAAGTTATATTTGGGTTGAAACTAATAGACAATTGATTCACCCCCCCCCCCCTCTCATTTGCCTTGAGGTCCTAACAATTGGTATCAGAGCCAAGTCCTCTTTTTGTAGAAGTTTAACAACTTGAGGAGATTCTATGACAACTAACTATTTCAGGAAGGACAGTCTGAAGCTTGATGGAACTAACTATGGTATATGGAAGATTAGAGTGGAGACACATCTGAATTGCATTGGAAGAGACATATGGTATGTTACAAAGAATGTCTATGTTGGTCCTACACAGAGTCAACCTAATCCACCAAACTTGGCTAAAGATCAGGAGAATGATTGCAAAGCAAGAGAAGAACTTTTGAGTGCATTGTTATATCAACAAATCATGGGATTATCAGATCGATCTACTATTAAAGATATTTGGGATAAATTGGAGACATTGAATGAAGGTGATACCACTGTCAAAATTACAAAACTAGAATGCTTCTGGGTCAGGTATGAAAATCTGAAAATGGAAGAAGATGAAAGAATTTTTGCTTTTATGGAAAGAGTTAATGAAATTTTTTTGGGTATACAATGTTGTGGAGGATCCTCAAGTGAAGATGAAATTGTTTCAAAACTTTTAAGAGCATTGCCACTAGCATACAAAATGAAAGTAACTGCTCTTAATGAATTGAGAACAATGCCTAATGCATCAGTATCTAGAGATACCTTGGTTGGAAAACTTTCAACTTTTGAACTTGAGGAACTTGGTTCTGTTGCTATAATTAAAATAGATTTATCTCTCAAAGCATCATCATCATTTGCATCATCATCATCTGTATCTAAGAAATCTGATTGGAAAGAACTTTATGAAAGAGAACTTGAAGACATCTGATTGGAAAGAACTTTATGAAAGAGAACTTGAAGACATCATAAGAGAGAATGAAGAATTGGAAGAGCTTGAAGCACTAATTGCAAGGAAAATGCCTAAAGGTCCAGTTGGAAGTAAGTATGAAGGTAAAGCACCAAGTAAAGCACCATTTAAATGTTTTAACTAAAATAAATTGGTCACATGGCATCTAGGTGTCCTGATAGACATGCACGATTGAAAGAAGAAGCTAAAAGAACATATAAGCCTAACCCTGAATATCAGAGATATAGATTTAAGAAGAATAGAGACAAATCATGTTACTATGTTGATGAAGGAGTTACTGATGATTCTGATAAGGAACCGATAGACAATGGATGGGCTTTTGTTGCAATCACAGAAGATCAACCACCACCTACTATACAACTGATAGAGCAGGCCCTGGCAGCTAAAATTGAAGAAAAGAATGAATGGATCATTGATTCTGGATGTTCACATCATATGACTAGTGATAAAACTAAATTCTTTAACTTTTCAGGAATACAATGGAGGTCTATTAAGATTTGGGGATGATAAAGCTTGTTTGATCAGAGGAAAAGGCACTATATCTTTTAATGGTAAGCACAATACTGACAACGTTTATTATGTTGAAAGTTTGAAGCATAATCTTTTGAGTGTTGGTCAATTAGTGGAAAAGGGATTTCAGTTACACTTCAAGAATGGTAAATGCAAAATCATGAATAGAACTGATTTGAAAATTGAAACCAATAATCATACTAGAGGTAATATCTTTCACTTGAATAAAAATGATAAGACATGCTTAATTGCACATATTGATGAAAGTTGGTTATGGCATAAGAGACATTGTCATGTAAATTTTGACTGCATTATAAAGATCAGTACAACTAAGGTAGTAAGGGATTTACCTAAGATTGTAAAACCTCACAATCCGATATGTAAGGAATATTAATTTGGAAAGAAAGTTAGAACAACTTTCAAGAGCATTCTGGAGAAATCCAATAATGTTCTTGATTTAATTCATACTAATCTATGTGGTCCGGCAAGAACTAGAAGTTTACAAGGAGATAGATATTTTATGCTAATCATTGATGATTATTCTAGAATGTGTTTGGTTACTTTTCTCAAGGAGAAATCAGAAGCTTTTGGGAAATTCAAACTATTCAAAGAAATGGTAGAGAATGAAACCGGTAAGAAAATCAAATGTTTAAGATCAGATCAAGGAGGTGAATTCACATCTAAGGAATTTAATACATTCTGTGAAGTGAATGGAATCAGAAGATAGTTATCAGCACCTCAGACACCTCAACAAAATGGAGTTGTGGAAAGGAAGAACATAAGTATTCTAGATGCAACCAGAAGCATGATATCAAAAGCAAACCTACCTCATGTGTATTGGAGAGAAGCAGTGAATACAACGGTTTACACATTCAGCAGAGTTCACATCAAAGGTGAAACTGGTAAGACCCCTCATGAACTATGGTTTGGTAATACTCCTACTCTTAAATATTTCAAAATATTTGGAAGCAAATGTTATATTAGGAGAGATGATTATATTGGTAAATTTGTTCCTAGAAGTGATGAAGGAATATTTCTTGGTTATTCATCTAAGAGCAAGGCATATAGGTGTTTTAATAAGAGATTGCAGAAAATCATTGAGTGCAAATGTGAAGATTGATGAACAGTTTAGAGGTAATTCAGGGTCTATGGACTCTTAATTGATAGTTGAGATAATCACAAATGAACCTATACATAATGTTAATCCATTCACACTGGCATCATTTGAGAATTCCACAGTGACTGAAGAACAACAACAAGTGAATACACCTCGGTATGTAAGATTGAATCACTCTAAAAGTTAGATAATTGGGAATAAGTATCAAGGTGTAATGACAAGAGGAAGACTAACAAATGAAGATGTATGTTTAATTTCTCAAATTGAACTAGCATCAGTTAATGAGGCATGTGAAGATAAACATTGGATTAAAGCTACAAAAGATGAATTGGAACAAATTGAAAAGAATAACACATGGATATTGGTTCCGTGGCCTAAAAACAAAAATGTAATTGGAACTAAATGGGTATGTAGAAATAAACATAATGAAGATGGTAAGGTAATCAGAAACAAAGCAAGATTAGTGTGTAAGGGATACTCACAAAAAGAGGGAATTGATTACAATGAAACCTTTGCACCGGTAGCTAGAATTGAGGTAGTTAGACTATTCCTAGCATTTGCAGCACACAAGAACTATAAAGTATATCAAATGGATGTTAAATGTGCATTTATGAATGGTGATCTTGAAGAGAAAGTTTACATTGAACAGCTTGATGGATTTTATTTGACAAATGACAAAGATATAGTTTGCAGGTAAAGGAAAGCTTTATATGGATTAAAGCAAGCTCCTAGAGCTTGGTATGCTAGATTGGACAAATATACTTTGAAGCTTGGTTACACTAAAGGTAATGCTGACAACAACTTATATTTCAAAGTGACTAATGATGACATCTTGGTTATTGAAGTTTTTGTTGATGATATCATTTTTGGAGGAGAAGACAGATTGTGTAAAGACTTTTCTAATAAGATGCGGGAAGAATTTGATATGTCTATGATTGGGGAGATAGAATTATTTTTAGGATTGCAGATTTAACAGACTGATAAAGGTATATTCATATGTCAATCAAAGTACTTGAAGGAACTACTAAAAAAATCTGGTATGGAAAACTCTTAACTGGTAAGTACTCCTATGACTACAACAGACAAACTATCATTGAAGGATGATACAACACTTGCTAATCTGACAAGATATAAATCTATGATTGGAGGTTTACTGTATTTGACACAAACAAGACCTGATATTATGAATGCAATATGTATTGTTTCAATATTTTAGAGTAATCCTAAGGAAAATCATGAATCAGCAGCAAAAAGGATTTTCTCGTATCTACAAGGCACAACAAATCTTGGTTTATTGTATCCTAAAGATAAAAATTTTGATTTATGTGCATACACAAATGCTAATTGGGAAGGAGATGTAGATGACAGAAAGAGCACCACCGATGGAACATTCTTTCTTGGTAGAAGATTGATTTCATGGTTGAGCAAGAAACAGAGTTGTACATCATTATCAACAATAGAATCAGAATATGTTGCAGCAACAACTAATTGTACTCAGGTATTATGGATTAAGAAAATGTTGAAGGACATAAAGGTAAAATGCAAAGAACCTATAATCATTTACTATGATAATATGGCAGCAATTGATATATCCAAGAATCCGGTATTTCACTCTAAAAATAAACATGTTTCTATCAAATTCAATTTTCTGAAAGAGAATGTTGAAGCAAAAGAATTTAAATTGTTCTATGTGAATACTAAAGAGAAGATTGCAGATATCTTTACTAAGCCTTTACCTAAGGAAAATTTTGAATATCTTAGAGAGCAGCTTGGGGTTATACCCTCACTGGTAGAGACTTAGACAATTGGAGATTGACATCAAACTGACAAGAATTAACAAAAAACCATTTTTCGGCTTTGATGAAGGAAAGATACTTCTCAGGGGGAGTAATTGGTTATAACAATTGGTATTTGTAATTAGTTCTATGAATTGGTTGTATCTGGTTTTTGTATTGCTTTTCCATTTGATGTCAAAGGGGGAGAGATATCTATGGAAAAACACATTATCTTTTGGGTAGAGATATTATGTATTTTGATTTCTGGAAATTGATCTCTTTGGGAGATTATTGGTTTTTGGTTTATTGGCACTTAGATGGTTTTTCCATCTTGTGTTGTCATCAATGCCAAAGGGGGAGATTATTGGTATTATGGATGTGTTGCATTAGTTTTGTCATTGATGTCAACACTTGTCAACACCTATCCTTTTGGAGATCTTTGGTTATGTTCACCAACATGTTCAGTGACTTATGCACAATCATTGGTATTTAGTTCACTAGCAAGTTATATTGTTCATTGGCACAGAGGATGACTAGTTATCATCTGGAGATCACTTGGTTATGTCGAAGATGTTAGGGTTTCAAGCAGATCCGAAGCAAATATGAACTAACAATTATATGCAGATTTAAATACAAAAGATAAAGAAATAAAATAGGACACAGATAACACAGAGATTTAATGTGGTTCACCCAAAATGGGTTACATCCACCATACACAACCATCCAATCTTTCTTATTATCCAGCAAAAATAGTACATCAACCTCACAATGCCTTAAGCATACCAGCTACTTATAACATGCATTTTTAGGGCAAAAACAAAGTCGATTTTCATCAACAAAAAAAAAATATATGTGCTGAGTGTACAGTACTTTGTTGATCAGTTGCCACATTTCAACAGAAGACACGGTTTGGACACCTAGATTTGGTGATTTGTTTATTGGTCTAACCGAGTTTGCATATTTGTTGTTACGGGCAAATTGGTCTAGGTTATGGACCGCCATGTGTTATCTATTCCAAATTAGCACATAACGTTATGGAGATGATTTATTGATTGGTTATTATTGTAAATGCATTAAGACAACATGATGCATCGCATATTGATTCATTTGTAAATGATTTAATTGTAATATTCTTAGTGAGCCAACCTACACATTTGGTCTTAGGTTTTGGTATATATGTAAGATCTCATTTGTGAGATTAATATGATAGAAGAAGAGGAATGTAATAAGGTATATGTGAATATAAACAAAGCTACTCATGCAGACATCATTTGAAGATTAAAGGAAGGTTTTGAAGAAGACAATTAGAGCTTAACTGGTACTGAATCCAGCATATGAAGATGCTACTTTGAGCAGTACATTATCATTGGATTTAACCATCCAATTGTAGTCAGTGTGACTCTTATTTTTTGATTGAGCAGTGAGCTCTAGGCAGTTGGCCTTTTTGCATGTGCAGACCCCATTTGTACACACATACTATCTGCAGTACTATCATCTGATTGTGGGTAAGGTTTCCCACTGTGGTTTTTCCCCTTACAGGGTTTCCATGTACAAATATCTATGTTATGTGTTGTGTATATTATTTGTCTTTTTGTTCTATGCATTAAACTTTATCAGTATTGGTATTAACTGTTAAATTGTCAACTGACATTAAGTTTGGTTTACCGATATTATGCATCAAGTTTGATTAAGTTATATTTGGGTTGAAATTAATAGACAAATGATTCACCCCCCCCTCTTAGTTGCCTCGGGGTCCTAACACACTTTACTTTGATAATGTAGAAACAATACCAACACCAAAACTAAGTGAATAACTCACCTAAATATGCAATTCATCACCCTTGATAACAAGGTCGGCTAAACCCTCAACCCTCAACTCATAATTACAAAAAATACATTACACGATACAAATAACAACCACCAGATGAATATAATGATTTACATTACATAGTATGGACCTAATTCAAATTCCCAAACTATCACATCCACCAGAAATCATGCCAAGATCAACCAAAACACACTACACCACTGAAAATACCACATAACATGAAAATCATCACCGAAAAACCACCAAAAACTCGCACAACAATCAATGTGGATTGCTAAAATAAATAGGAAATGACTAGGAAACACTAGCCAACATGTAAGAACCATCTGGAATAGTTGCACCAAAACCTCTTTTCAAATCTTTGTCGGTCAATGAAGAACAAAACCAATCAACAACTGCCACGAAGAAAGATAACTTGCGGAGCACCAAATTACAAACCATCTAAAATGAAGATACAAAAGATCATCCCAAACAATATGCTAAAACCTCAGCACAAGATCTGATCACATCAGAATATACCAGAGAAAATATCGGATTTCACAAAACAGTGATCAACATAACCAAACTACAAAACTGGATCAGAAGATCTTCCCAAACTCACCGAAAATAAATCACATGAATATGTTGACATCAATGACAATAACATATCCTAGAAGTAGCAATAAACAACCATATCCAACACATATTTCGCACCTCCAAGCAAGCAATCTTGGCTGTTGTAAAAGAAATAGCTCACCAACTCCAGATCCTCACCACGTTGACAAAGGTAGAGACAACCACCATCTAGATAGTGGGACAAATCTCTATACTATAACAAACAAAGAAAAATCTAGAGAATACTGTGAAGAAGCCCAAAGTGAATTATTTGGGAATCCTAACATCAGCATCATGTCTTGAGCACAAGAAATCATTTTAAAAGGGGGGATGATGTTGGTATGAAACAAACTAGCAATAGAGCCAACTTAGGCTACCGTATATGGTCTATTGTATACAAACATATCACAAGCCAACTTTAAGAGATATATACCTTCTTGAAAATTATATATATGCATTTTAAATGCTAATTGGGAAACATATAATAGTAAAACTAAAATATACATATTGCACGATATATAAATTAGACACTAGAACTTGTAATTTGGATCAAGATATTGTTGGCCGTTTGGAGGAATTGATTATGTGTTACATTGATTTTTTTCCATTGATGTCAACACTAGCTATTTGGATGCTTTACCAACACCCTTCTAGTCCTTGCAGGTTCAGTAGTTTCTGGTTGGTTTGGATCCGGCATGATCTGTATGCTTTGTTATGATTTGGTTATGGAATTGGCTTATTCATGATACCCATGTTCATATTGAGTAAGTTGGTTTTGGTCTGGTGATCAGATGCTATCATGTTTGCTTGGAAGCTTGGCTTGCGGTTTCCGTGAGGGTTTCATTGGTAGATATTTTGATGAAGATCTTTGATGATATGCATAAGTGGTGTTGGTGCAGTTTCCAATATGGTTTCAAGATGTTGTTGATGATCATGTTAGAGACTTGGCAGATGGAGATCATTGCTTTAGTGTGTGGACCTATATTAGGTCCTAGTTGATTTAGGTTATGGACCAATTTAATGAAATGTGTTGATTGGACCTCTCGATGTATTTCCAAAATATCTTATGTGTTGGGTATTGTTTGTTTGTGTTAGACAGTTCAAATAACTAGAAGACAACTGAGACAGGGGGATGAATCGGTTGTCATAGATTACCAGAAATATTAGCAATTAAAACTTTAATACCGGAATCCAAAACATTAATACCCGAATAGTAGTTAAACCAATTAAGCATAAACAATAATCACATAATAGATACCATCCACATGACAGCAATATTTATACATGGAAAACTCGGTAAAGGGAAAACTCACAGTGGGAAGCCTACCCACAGTTAGATAATACTTCTATAGTAAGTAAGTATTACAATTGGGGGGCCTGCACTTGCAAGAAGGCCAACAACCTAGAGCGCACGACTCATCACAAAAGGAGTCTTACTGACTACATATAAATCCAGACTACAATCCGAAAGAGTGAATGGACTGCAATGATAGCATCTTCTATGCCTGAATACAGTTCTGATTAAGCTCAATACTAGAGGACTAAATCCTCTAACATAAACCCAATTTGATCTCCACTGATTGACCAAATCCTCCGCCTAAATGATATTACATTATTCACACATTACATCCCTTTTCCATTACCATATCTCCTATTCCATGATGATCTACAATGAGATCTTACATCTATATATACAAACCCTCGACCATAAACAATCAGGTCAGCCACCAAATAATAAACCAATTACATAATTATAAACCATGTCGGCCTTAGACCAAAAAAATAATATCCAACACATAAGACATCCTGAAAACGTATCAAGAAGTTGAATCCACATGCTTCATTAAATTGGTCCATAACCTAGACTTATCGGGACACTGTATAGGTCATACGCTACAATAATGATCTCTATCTGCCAATTCTTGAACATGATCACCAACAGCATCAAGAAACCATACTGGAAGTTGCACCAACATCACTTATGCAACTCATCAAATATCTTCATCAAAAGCTCTACCATTGAAAGCCTCACCGAAACCAGAAGCCAAGCTTCTAATAAAATAGGACAACATTTGATCACCAGACCAAAACCAACTTACTAAATATGAGCATGAGTATCATGAATAGGCCAATTACATAACTAAACTATACTGAAGCCTATCAGATCATGCCAAATCCAAACCAACCAAAAACTACTCATCTTATTGGTACTAGAAGGGTGCTGGTAAAGCGTCCAAACAACTAGTGTTGGAATCAATGACAAAATATCAATGCAACACATAATCAATTCCTCCAAATGGCCAACAATCTCCCTCTTTGGCATTGATGGCAACACTAGATGTGAAAAACATCTAAGTAGCAAGAAATGCCAAACAAGTCTCCCCCAATGAAAGACAACAAACAATCTCCCACATACAAATGTAGCAATGAGGTTCTAAAACAAAGACCAAACTCCCCCCTATGAATGATATCTCTATAAAGCTCTGAATCTCTCTCCTTATCAAGAATCCCTCTCCTTATCAAGAATCTCTCTCCTTTACTTTTTCTTATTAATATCTCTCCCTCATTTACTTTTTCTTTTTCACATCAATATCTCTCCCCCTTTGACATCAATGCCATAAATCTAACAAAAATATCAAAGAAAATGCATAGACCACTAAAATTCAAAGCTAACTACTCCCCCTGAGCAATAGCATTTCCACATCAGTAACAGGAAGAATAGTATCTTTGATAATGCATATCAGACTGATGCCAAACCGCATCAATCAAGTCTCTATCAGAGGGGTAGAAACTCCCAATCTATCTCTCAGGTACTCAAATGATTCCTTGGGCAAAGGTTTAGTGAAAATATCTGCAATCTTCTCTTTAGTGTTCACATAAACTAGTTTAACTTCATTTGCTTCCACCTTTTCCTTCAAAAAGTTGTACTTGATAGAAATTTGCTTTGTCTTAGAATGAAATACCAGATTCTTTGACATATCAATAGTAGAAAAGTTATCATAGTGAATAACTATCGATGCATCACAATCCACTTTTATATCCTTTAACATTTGCTTCATCCATAAAACTTGTGTATAGTTAGTAGCAACAACAACATACTTAGCTTCATTAGTAGATAAATAAGTACATGATTTTTTCTTGCTGATCCATGGAACCAACTTATTTCCAAGAAAGAAAGCTCCACCAGAAGTACTTTTCCATACATCAACATCTCTAGCACAATCAACATCTGTATATGCACATAAAGTAAATTTATCATCCTTAGGGTACCACAAACCATATTCTGATGTACCTTGCAAGTATCTAAAAATCCTTTTCATCACACTCTCATGATTCTCTCTAGGATCACTCTGGAATCTTGAAACAATATATATAACATTCATTATGTCAAGCCTAGTCTAAGTCAAATAAAGCAAACCTCCAATCATAGATTTGTATCTTGTAGGATTTACCGGTGCAAAAACATCTTTTCTTGTCAATTTCTCACTTGTAACCATATGAGTACTTACCAATTTAGAATCTGCCATACCAAATTTTTTCAAAAATTCCTTAGCATACTTAGTTTGACAAATAAAAATACCTTTGTCTGTCTGAGTAATCTGCAAACCTAAGAAAAATTTCATCTCACCAATCATAGACATCTCAAACTTTTTCTCCATATTCTTAGAAAATTCTATGCATAACATATCTTCACCTCCAAAACAAATGTCATTAACAAATACTTTAATAATCAGTATATCATTATCAGTGATTTAATAATATAAATTACTGTCAGCACTACCCTTAGTAAAACCAAGCTTCAAAAGATATTTATCCAACCTTGCATACCAAGCTCTAGGTGCCTGTTTAAATCCATATAAATCTTTCCTTAACCTGCAAACTATGTTTGTATCATCTGATAGTGAAAAACCATCAGGTTGCTCAATATAAACTTCCTCATCAAGATCCCCATTGAAAAATGCACACTTAACATCCATCTAATAAACCTTGTAGTTCTTATAATGAGCATAGGCAAGAAATGATCTTACATATTCAGTTCTAGCTACTGGCCCAAAAGTCTCTCCATAATTAATTCCTTCCTTCTAACAATATCCTTTACAAACCAATCTAGCCTTATTCCTTACAAATTGACCATCCTCATTCAATTTATTCCTAAAGACCCATTTAGTTCCAATAACATTCTTATTTTTAGGCCAAGGAACCAAAGTCCATGTGTTATTTTTCTCCATCATAGCTTTCAACCAATATTCATCTTTACATGCCTCAATTACTGATACAAGTTCAACCTGTGAAATTAAACATACCTCATTAGTTGCCAGTCTTCTTCTTTTCATTACTCCAATGTTCTTATCCCCAATGATCTGATCTTCTAATTGATTCAATCTCACATACCAAGGAGTCCTTTAACTCTCTTTTCCTCTTCCTGGTTCTTCAGTTACTGTTGAATTTTCTGATACTGCCAGAGTAATTGGTTCAACACTTTGTTCCAGTAAAGGTGATACCGGTTTAGATATAATCATTTCCACTATCGGTTCTTTCTCATAAATTTTGATTTGACTTCTATTCAGCTCATCTACTTTGACATTAGCACTCTCCATAATTCTTTGCAATCTCTTGTTATAACATCTATATGCTTTGCTTTCATTAGAATAACCAAGAAATATGCCTTCATCACATCTAGGATCAAATTTTCCAATGATATCATCTCTCCTGATATAGCATTTACTACCAAATATTCTGAAATACTTAACTGTAGGTGTATTGCCAAACCATAATTCATGATATGTACTATGTTGAGCATATAAACCATTGTGCTCATTGCTTCTCTCCAATAGATATGAGGTAGACTAGCTTCCATCATCATTGTTCTAGTAGCATCCAAAATAGTTATGTTCTTCCTTTCCACAACTCCATTCTGCTGAGTTGTTCGGGAAGCAAAAAATTGTCTTCTTATACTATGCTTCTCACAAAAGTTATTAAACTCACCGGATGTGAATTCTCCACCATGATCTGACCTCAAACATATAATCTTCAATCTTGTCTCAGTTTCCACTTTAGCCTTAAAGATTTTAAACTTTTCAAATGCGACAAATTTTTCTTTTAGAAAAGTAACCCACATCATTCTAGAATAATTATCAATGATTAGCATGAAATATATATCACCTTAAAAACTTTTAACTCTAGCAAGGCCACAAAAATCTGTATGAATAAGATCAAGAACATCATAAGATTTATCTTGTATACTCCTTAAAGAGGTTCTAACCTGTTTCCCTATTTGACATTCTTTACATACTGGATTATACGACTTCATAATCTTAGGTATATCTTTAACTGCCTTAGTTGAACTGATTTTTACAATGCAATCAAAATTAACATGAAACAACCTTTTATGCCAAGAAAAACTCTCATCAATCTGTGTAATCAAATAAGTCTTCTCACCGGAGTTCAAATGAAATATATTACCTTTTGTCCATGTACCAGGTGCAATCTCCAAACTAGATCTATTAATGATTTTGCATTTTCCATCCTTCAACTGTAATTGAAATCCCTTATCCACTAATTGTCCTACACTGAAAATATTATTCCTTAAACCTTCAACATAATAAAAATTGTCAGTATTGTTCTTACCATCCAATGATGTTATAACCCACCATAATTAACTCAACAAAATTGACCATTCTCTTTTTTTTGTGTTTAATTTAATCATTATGTTTGATTCAATTGCATACTCTAGGCATCCATCCATTTGGATTAGGCATTCATCCATTCGAGATGAGAATCTAACCATATGGGTTAGGCATTTGTCCATACGGGACATAAGATTTCATCTATCCAATACAGGATAGGCATCTGCCCATACGGGCTAAGCATCTATCCAATTGGGATAGGAGGTGCTCTGGCCAGAGACTTAGACTCATCGGGACCATGCGGGTCCTGAGCCACTCACTAAGTACTACACTCTTCTAACAGAAGTGCACCAAGGTCGTCATCCTTAGGAGTAATTAAACAACATAATACAAGCTTAAATTCTGCCTCAGAATTTGGCTTAAAGCCTCGGGAAGTCAAGTGAATTCATACGGGATTCCTTCGGAGTATGCATTGAATTACTTTTTCCAATTTAATTATCTCATATTTCAAAATAAGATTCTTACTCAATCTTTCTTTTACCAAGCCTAGACCCCACCCACGAACGCCTGAGTATGAGGGACAACTCTGTCCCAAGACTACCTACATACCCGCTTTGGCACGGGATCAAGGCATAAAGTATGTAGTTTTGTTTTCTACTCTATGGTTTGATGTAAGCTGATTAGTGGGTACACAACCTTTTCTAGGGCCAATGTCCTAGGCAGTTTCTCTATGGTTGCTACCCACGATGGTAGCACTTAAACAAAGGCTCAAGATGGCCTATTGTTTATGGCCTAACAACTACATCCTAACACCTATCATGAGTGTCACCCTTGACCAAATTGTCAATCACCAATATCTCTTCAAGATAAAAATCAATTTCATAAAAGCATTTTACTTAACCAGCCCTAAAGGGGGTTTACTATGGTTTATTTCAACGGATGTAAAATCATTTAAAAATTATCTTATTAGATTATCGGTCCAAGAGGGATTACCTACCCCTTGGATTTTAACTTCCAAGTGTCCCTTATTACTTCCCGACAATTTATAGGGATGATGCCACAAACATCGTTGATGTAGCTTTATTAGGTGTGAAGAGCAGTAGTTCAACACGACGACATTACCTGTAAGTGTGACCCAGACACACCGTATATACTAAATGCTACTATGTTTTGGTTTCCATCTTCCTTTATTTAGTTTTCTAACTACGTGTAATGCCCCGCCAGGAAACCCCAAAGGGTTTAAGTTAAAAACACTCAAATAGAGTGTAAATATTTTTTTTTTATAATAATACTAAGAGTAGTAATAATTAGACACAACATTAAGATACAATAGAGTTATCAAAAACTTAGATAACACAGCGGAAGGCTAAACAAACCTAAGGAGTTTCCCAACGCAATTACATAACCTTACACCTAGCTCAACTCGCGTCAATTGATCCAATAAGATGGATAACTTAATTACAGGATAATGCATCAGACATTCTAATATGTATGCTCAATGAATTGACGTCTTAGAATTTTAGGAAGCATTCATTTAGTTCGGGTGGATAGGAGACCATCGTGAGGTTATTTACTCAATGCACATTAACACCTAAATTATTTAACAGGCCATCCTTAAGGTTCAATGCGATTAATCTACGAAGTTCATTCATTTGGTTTTAAGATAACCACCCACATTTGATATCTTTCTTAAATATTAAAAGTATGGTTAATAATATGAGATTCATTCATTAAGGATTAAACTTCCATTAAAAGAGTGAGGTTCCTTCATTTGAATTCATGCATAACCAATTAATGAGTTGTAATTCTTTTATGGAGGATAAAATGTAATTAGCCATAGGGTTCATTCATTGAAGTTTTAATAATGCTAATAGAGGGACTAAAATCCATTAAGGCGAAAAGGTATTAGGAACACTTGAGTTCATCCTTTAATTTAAAATATAGTTAGCAAGATGTCATCCAATGTTGCAGGATTAAAATATAAGTTCATAGTGACGTTCTTCCATTAGGATTTGAATATAACTATCTTATTGCATATCACTCTTTGTTGGTTAAATGAAGTTAACATGAAGAGATGCATTTACTAAGATTAAGGCATAATCAACTATACAAGTTCTTTCCCTTTTACAGTTCAAGTTTAACAATCATAAAGAAATTCATTTATTTGGGTTATAATTATGGAAAGCTAGTTGAATTCATCCATTTATATAATTAATCTGATAAGATTATTTGTTAAGGTTAGGACTTAAATAACTAAGCAAGTTCCTCCAATATAGTGAAACATAATTAACATGGCATTACTCATTTACTAAGATAAAAGTAAATACCTATATGATGTTCCTCCTTTAGATTTCAAATTAGAAAATTACGACATTAGAACTAACTTTGTCACCCATACACATTCGATCAATTTACCAACTTATATCAAGATAAAACAATAATGATATCCTAATGAGATTCTTTCCACTATTACTTCTTTAATTAACATAATTCAAATACTTATCCATAATCTTACTTACAATGTTTTATGAACCTGCTTACTACATTTGCTAAGATGAATGACTTTATGCACTTTGATTTAAATTCGTTAAATACCCACCATACACTTATACAAGATTACAGCCATACATGATAACTTAAAGCATGAAACAAAGGAAGCTAAAACATCGCATAACACATATATGATCTCGGAGTTCACCCCTAAAGGGCTACATCTCCGGGTCTGCTCAACTGCAAGACCCCTCTGGCATTAAAATTTGTTTAGGGATTACATAAGTTACATGACATATACATTCCAGCCTGTTAGGCGAACACAACCATAATACAAACGACCACTTCGGTCAGTAAATACATCTCTACAAGTTTTCCAACCAAGTTCACATAAATGAGCATCACTCATCCAGATATGTTACTTAATCCTTAGATATACATCCTCGACATATTGGTCTAGAACTATACACTAGTACCCCTCTAGCAACTCAACTATACCCTATTCAAAAGAGAATATACTTTGAAAGGAGACTTTGAAATGAAAGAAAACGCTCCCCAATAATTCATAAATCTCTTGCGTATATATATGATGCAAGTATACGTGAATCTCAATTTATATCTAACCGATTAAAATTATCGTCTGAGCACTAAAGGTTAATTCACTGACAGTATTCGTTATGAAGGGACCAAGAAGCCACATATAATTAATATTATATATTGATATAAGAATTCCCTAAAATATCATTTATTAAACACCCACATTTAACCATAGTTTATAATTAATAATTATTAATGCCATTTATATAAATCAGAGTGTAGCAAAAAACATATGTTACTATATGGGTTATCGAATTTTCAATATTCTAAATTCCAAATATTATTTATTACTCAACTTAAATAATATTAAATAAATAAGGAAAAGTCTAAATTTAAATAATTAAAAACTCCATATAAAATCATTACAATTTTTTTTTTTTTTTATTTACTATCATACCCTTAATTTATTGTTTTTTTTTTTTCTTTCTTTTAAAACAATAAATAAATAAAAAAACTAATAAATAAAAATTTAAAAAAAAAACATATTGAAATTGGGGTTACCCACGTGGAACCCCACGTGGGCCCCCTTGGTAGCCCACGCTACCATTGGTAGCGCTGCTACCAAATGGTAACAGGCCGCTACCTCTGGTAGCGCTGCTACCATTTGGTAGCAGTTCACTACCAATGGTAGTGCTGCTACCAACTGGTAGCAGGGCTACCCGTGGTAACCCATTTCCTCCCAGCCGTATGGGGGGGAATATAATAAATTTTATTTTTCTTTTTTTTTTTTGTTTTAAAAAACAATAACAAAAAAAACAGACCACAAACAATCTGCTAGAATGTGCAGTCAAAAAATTTTACTTATTGAGTATATATTTTTAAAAAAAATAGTATATGTAAGTATAACAAAGAAATGAATAACTTACCAAAACACACAGCCTGAAAACATTTCCTAGCAAACCCCCATTTTTTAAAACAATCAACATTTCTCTTTCTCTTTTTTTTTTAGAATGTTTAAGCATTTAAATGGGAAGGTTTTCTTCTTTCAATATGTTCAAGAAATCCATGACAAATCTTGATTCCAAGAACAACCCAAAGATCAAAACTGAAACTAAATCTTAAAAACATTCATGGGTATTTCTATTTCTTTTTCTTTTCCAGCATTTCATGGAGAACATTCAAACACCATTTTTTTTTTTTATTCAAAAATAACTAAAAGGGTAGATTGGAATCCTACCTCCAATCGCATTCCGGGAAGAGTTTTGATGAAGAGCTCCACCTGCAACTCAAAGCAAATCTCCCATTTTTCCCAAAATTTCCCCATCTCCATTTTTTTTTCCAAAAAGCTCTCAAGAAAGAAAACCCCCCCCAAAAAAATATTCAAAAACTAGGTTAAAAATGAGAAACCTCTCTTTCTGCCCTGATTTTCAATTTCGAATTTAAGCATTTATTTTTTTTTGAAAATAAAAGAAACATGAAAATGGAAATCATTATTTTCCACTACTCAATAAATCTAACTTGTTTTATTCTAATTAAAATTACCATGCTTCTATTTCTTATTTAATTCTAATTTTAATCTCTCAATATCAATTTAGGCCTACATTTATATTTTGAACTGTTAACAAGGGTGAGGTATTTAAATTAATTTAAATTTCAAAAAAATCAATCCTTTATACTATATCAATTTTGCAAGTAAAAGAAGATAATTTCTTATAAATAATAAAATTTACCCCTTTATATTCCAAAATGCAAAAGTGATAAACTTATTTCTATTTCCTAATGACTTTAAATCTTTCCTTTCAAAAAAAATGCATGACTAATTGAATTTCGTTATTTCTTTAAAATTAACTATTAAATTAACTCACTACAACATAATAACGCAACATTTTTGATAAATGACTAATCTAATGAAAGAATTCTATTTATTCTAATTTCTCAACCTTTAATGCGTAACGAACACATTATTTCAATTTAAATGCTTTAAGCTTGTTAAAATTGTAATTAAAGTGATCTCTTTAAATTAACGATTATTCATATAAAAGAAACTAACAATTTTAAATTTTCTACATTACTAATGCGTACATCCACACATTAAATTGAATTGAATACTTAGGATAACAAACTCCACTTACCCTACACAAGGCATGCAAATCGAGGTAGTCCACCAAATCACACGACATGCAACCCAATGAAAAGAAAGCCCCACGAACCACACACACGATGCTCACCTGACCATGGCTAAGGCAAGACGAGAGTTTTATGACCCCCAAATCCGAATTCTGAGGATGAATGAGGTTTACTCAAACCTGTGAATCCCGAAGGAGATGAACCTCGCCTTAGGCGGTGTCGTATCTGCAATCTTCTGCACCCATGAATCACGCAAGCATACATATACATATACATATTCAATGAAGGCGTTAGCTCAAGATTTATCACAAGGGTTAGGAACAATTACATTTACACAAGAATCGATGCAAAAGCACAATAATAAGTATGCACAATTATTTATATTATCTAAACTACACATTGCATCACGGTTAACCTACCATTCAAGAATACCACATAGGAAGTCAACCGAGGTCAAATGGGTTTTACAAGTCTGACTAGGGTATGGGCATTACATTCTCCCCCCTAGGCTCCAACTTACTCCTGGAAGTCGCAAAGCTAAATGGAAGTCATCCAACACGCATTAGCCCTTAAACTCAATTAACAATTATCAATTTGCACAACCAACTATTTTGTCATCATTTTAGAACATTATTTAGAAATCCTCTATGAATGTCATTATCCATTAATAGAAGGCATCTAACATCATTCACATCTTAAAATATTCTAGAATTTACACACAATCATAGTAGAGAAACGAGAATTTTTCCCTTTTTTTATTACACCAAATTTAAAGCAATTAAAATATATAAGCACAGTTATCATACTCATTTATCAAACACGACAAGAAAATATGCTCTCAAGGTCAATTTCTTTCACCAATTCATCTCTTTCACAAAACTTTATCGCATAGAACTAGCTTCAAATATCAATTTCTACCACCAAGTTAACTTTCGTCAAATAAGAGCAATGTAAGAACTCAATTGATTACACTTTTCAGACATACAAAAACCTTTCCAATGACTATGCCCCATAACATAGCGACAAGTTAATTCCATTTAATCCATGATTACACATAATATCCATCCACAAGACTGGTTTGCACAACACAATAGGCCACATGTGAGCATGTCTAATGCTCGGTCAAAGGTAACATATATGATCCACATCTCTATGCCTGCTCTTAGAATAGATACATGATCAACAAATGTCCAACATCTCACTCGAGGGCTTGATGGTGCTAGGGTACACCATAGCGGTGCTACCTTCCATACAAGTCCCTCGTGAATATCCCTTGTTGTGTAAGGTGTTTAGCCTCCAAGAGATAGTCACCACTCATAGGTAGGTAGTGGATCCTAGCTGTTTCACAGCCTCACATACCTCCATCCTCAAGGTTCCCTACGTCTACTTCCTCGTATACACTCATCCAAGACTGTCTCCTACGTTCTTGGAGAGGAATTGACATTGTAACACAAGACCAGCATACGAAAACAACAAGGATAAAATGGTCTAGCCACCAAAGTTACAAAAGAATAAAGATAATAATTGTCAATTCCAATAATAAGACAAGAAAATAATTTCTAGATTTGCAACATCAAATCAAGTAAGATCAAGATTGCAAGATCATGGCTAAACTGTCAAGGTCAAAGTAAAATAAATTGTTGGCCCACAAGGAAAATAAATAAATAAAAGAAAATCATAAGTGCACATTACATCACTACGTGACTAGTAGCTAGCCACCAACGAGGAAGGAAGGAACAATCGTCTAGCTATCCTAGTAGCTCATCATGTGGTGTGGCCAAGTCACACATCCGCATGGCATGGCAGTGTGCACCTCGACATCACCCCACATCACGTCGTCACATGGCATGGCTCTACCCTATACCTATTGGTAGGCCGCATGGAATGTCTACTACATCCTGCATCGTGTCTCAGCATGGCATGGCAATACTCCAAGCGGACAGGGCACGCAATGGATGTATCCCGCATGGCAATGTACCCTGCGGATAAGGCACGTGCCGATCACACTCCGCATAGCGATGTTCCTCTCAGGATACTCGCCGTAAGCCAGAGGTATACATGGCTAAGGTCTACCCACAAGTCTGCCAACACTAGTCAGTTGGCAACTCATGTAAGAAAATAACACACCTCTCATGAAGACAAGGCAACAGATGCTCAAATAAAATCCATCCATATGCTCAAGAACTGTCATCTATATGCTCAAAATAAAGGATAGGAATTAGGCTGGCACACATGAACCTCGTAAATTGGTTCATCACAAGGGGAAGTATAGAGTACACCTATGTTACAGTTCATTACAAAACTATACGTTTCCTCAAAATAGGGAAGCTAAAGTCACTTTGCATCGATATTACTCGTACGCTATTCATACTATTCAAGGAATGGTGACTTCTACTACTACCCCTTCACATACTGACTTATCAACAACCCATGGGTTGGCACTCAGTAAGGAAACAAATAAGAAACATCACATAGATAGGTATGGTTTCCCATACTCATAAGCAAACATATTCCCCATGGTTGATTACTTCACCATCCCATGGGCACACAAAACAAGTATGGGTTTTCTCACAACACACACAGAATAGCACCATTACTGGTTTAGTCACATTACGGGAAGTACTTTACATTATGGTAACATATACTTAAGGAAAGTATTAATTATGCTTTACACATGAATCACTAAATAAAGTTTACTCTAGGTCCACGTACTGAAATTTTCAACAAATCAAATTTACACAAAGGATTAACATCATTTTGATCTCTTTCTCAAATCTCACTAAGCATTTTCATTCACATTACTAACTATGCAATTTTCCTTTCTAAGCGAAAAAATTTCCTCTTTCAATTAGGAGCCCAAAGCAACATACAATTTCATATGCGTTATAAGAATTCCTCTAAATCACTGCATCCTAAATAGTATTTCAAAAACAACAATTCCTATATTTTAGACAAGAGGAGGAAGAGAGTTGGAAAATCAACTATTTCCTACGAATACACAAGAATTTCAAGATCACACCATATTGCTCGGATATAGGTCTATCATTTTAGTTGCACGGTTTTCATTTTGCTATCTTTTAGGAAGGTGCCAAAACATCCTAACATGACATTTCTAATCATTATTGTTGCACTATAATGTTCTAGTTTTCCGAACAAGAATTCAAGACAACCAAATTTTCTTTTGTAATACAAGTCTTCTTGAGAACAATCACTATTCGTAATACAATACAATACAATACTACATCAAATCTAACATTGAAAATTCATAATATGACAAGGAGGTAAATGAAGAGCTATCTACTAGATTTTTACACATTTAAAGCATACAATTCAACAAGTTTTTCATTTCCTCTTTCTTAAACACCATTAAAACAATTATCTATATCCAAAGCAAGTTAAATGGTGCATCTCTTAATAGGTCCTAAATCACACTAGTTGAATAAGCACATAAAAAAATCTTTTGAGGAACACATTAATACTCTCCTGAAGCTACTATAACATGTCCTCTTTTGGTATTCCTTTCACAACAAGCAATTTTCACAAAATCAACTATGCGCATTTTATTGCACCTTACTTAAGATGGAATTTAATTATATTACTCCTACCAAGCACATGGAGAACCCTTCAATGCAAACATACCATTTTCTATCATTAACCAAAAATTAACTCCCAAACCAAATCCCTTTCACAATCTAAAACACAAAAACGTTATGAGGCTCACACAAGGGCTCAAGAAATATCATCCTTTCTCTTGCAATAAGAAAACTTAAATAAGAGATAATTACCCATATCAAATCCTTTTAATTTACTAGAGAGAGAGAAGAAGAAGAGTCATAATCACTCAATGTACTACATAATAAGCATTAACATTTGCCATACTAATCCTTCAAGTGGACAATCATTAAGATAGATCAAAACCATAAACAAGCACATACCGTACTTCTAGATTCCAGATATTAACAACCAACCCAGATGGATTAGTCAAAAGAGTAAAACAATTAAAGTTTGAAGGTACATACGACTCCCTTTCAAAGTAAGAGAAATCATAGACCAAGACCTCAATAAGAAGACAAAACACCCACATCAATAAGGTGAAAACAAGGTGTGAACACACACGTTACACACAAGTAGGGTTTGTTAAATCACACCCTCACATCAAGGTGGACAAGCATACAACATAACATAGACACACACACACACCAACTAAGGGCACAAGCGAAACCAGAGATCCTAGTGTTGCAACATGGGCTTTGATACCAAGTGTAATGCCCCGCCAGGAAACCCCAAAGGGTTTAAGTTAAAAACACTCAAATAGAGTGTAAATATTTTTTTTTTATAATAATACTAAGAGTAGTAATAATTAGACACAACATTAAGATACAATAGAGTTATCAAAAACTTAGATAACACAACAGAAGGCTAAACAAACCTAAGGAGTTTCCCAACGCGATTACATAACCTTACACCTAGCTCAACTTGCGTCAATTGATCCAATAAGATGGATAACTTAATTACAGGATAATGCATGAGACATGCTCATATGTATGCTCAGTGAATTGACGTCTTAGAATTTTAGGAAGCGTTCATTTAGTTCGGGTGGATAGGAGACCGTCATGAGGTTATTTACTCAATGCACATTAACACCTAAATTATTTAAGAGGCCATCCTTAAGGTTCAATGCGATTAATCTACGAAGTTCATTCATTTGGTTTTAAGATAACCACCCACATTTGATATCTTTCTTAAATATTAAAAGTATGGTTAATAAGATGAGATTCATTCATTAAGGATTAAACTTCCATTAAAAGAGTGAGGTTCCTTCATTTAAATTCATGCGTAACCAATTAATGAGTTGTAATTCTTTTATGGAGGATAAAATGTAATTAGCCATAGGGTTCACTCATTGAAGTTTTAATAATGCTAATAGAGGGACTAAAATCCATTAAGGTGAAAAGGTATTAGGAACACTTGAGTTCATCCTTTAATTTAAAATATAGTTAGCAAGATGTCATCCAATGTTACAGGACTAAAATATAAGTTCATATTGACGTTCTTCCATTAGGATTTGAATATAACTATCTTATTGCATATCACTCTTTTTTGGTTAAATGAAGTTACCATGAAGAGATGCATTTACTAAGATTAAGGCAAAATCAACTATAAAAGTTCTTTCCCTTTTACAGTTCAAGTTTAACAATCATAAAGAAATTCATTTATTTGGGTTATAATTATGGAAAGCTAGTTGAGTTCATCCATTTATATAATTATTATGATAAGATTATTTGTTAAGGTTAGGACTTAAATAACTAAGCAAGTTCCTCCAATATAGTGAAACATAATTAACATGGCGTTACTCATTTACTAAGATAAAAGTAAATACCTATATGATGTTCCTCCTTTAGATTTCAAATTAGAAAATTATGACATTAGAACTAACTTTGTCACCCATACACATTCGATCAATTTACCAACTTATATCAAGATAAAACAATAATGATATCCTAATGAGATTCTTTCCACTATTACTTCTTTAATTAACATAATTCAAATACTTATCCATAATCTTACTTACAATGTTTTATGAACCTACTTACTACATTTGCTAAGATGAATGACTTTATGCACTTTGATTTAAATTCGTTAAATACCCACCATACACTTATACAAGATTACAACCATACATGATAACTTAAAGCATGAAACAAAGGAAGCTAAAACATCGCATAACACAGATATGATCTTGGAGTTCACCCCTAAAGGGCTACATCTCCGGGTTTGCTCAACTGCAGGACCCCTCTGGCATTAAAATTTGTTTAGGGATTACATAAGTTACATGACATATACATTCCGGCCTGTTAGGCGAACACAACCATAATACAAACGACCACTTCAGTCAGTAAATACATCTCTACAAGTTTTCCAACCAAGTTCACATAAATGAGCATCACTCATCCAGATATGTTACTTAATCCTTAGATATACATCCTCGACATATTGGTCTAGAACTATACACTAGTACCCCTCTCTAGCAGCTCAACTATACCCTATTCAAAAGAGAATATACTTTGAAAGGAGACTTTGAAATGAAAGAAAATACTCCCCAATAATTCATAAATCTCTTGCGTATATATATGATGCAAGTATACGTGAATCTCAATTTATATCTAACCGATTAAAATTATCGTTTGAGCACTAAAGGTTAATTCACTAACAGTATTCGTTACGAAGGGACCAAGAAGCCACATATAATTAATATTATATATTGATATAAGAATTCCCTAAAATATCATTTATTAAACACCCACATTTAACCATAGTTTATAATTAATAATTATTAATGCCATTTATATAAATCAGAGTGTAGCAAAAAACATATATTACTATATGGGTTATCGAATTTTCAATATTCTAAATTCCAAATATTAGTTATTACTCAACTTAAATAATATTAAATAAATAAGGAAGGAAAAGTCTAAATTTAGATAATTAGAAACTCCATATAAAATCATTATAATTTTTTATTTTTTTTAATTTACAATCATACCCTTAATTTGTTGTTTTTTTTTTCTTTCTTTTAAAACAATAAATAAATAAAAAAACTAATAAATAAAAATTAAAAAAAAAACATATTGAAATTGGGGTTACCCACGTGGAACCCCACGTGGGCCCCCTTGGTAGCCCACGCTACCATTGGTAGCGTTGCTACCAAATGGTAGCAGGCCGCTACCTCTGGTAGCGCTGCTACCATTTGGTAGCAGTTCACTACCAATGGTAGTGCTGCTACCAACTGGTAGCAGGGCTACCCATGGTAACCTATTTCCTCCCAACCTTATGGGGGGGAATATAATAAATTTTTTTTTTCTTTTTTTTTGTTTTAAAAAACAATAACAAAAAAAACAGACCACAAACAATCTGCCAGAATGTGCAGTAAAAAAATTTTACTTGTTGAGTATATATTTTTTTTTAAAATAGTATATGTAAGTATAACAAAGAAATGAATAACTTACCAAAACACACAGTCTGAAAACATTTCCTAGCAAACACCCATTTTTGAAAACAATCAACATTTATCTTTCTCTTTTTTTTTCTTAGAATGTTTAAGCATTTAAATGGGAAGGTTTTCTTCTTTCAATATGTTAAAGAAATCCATGACAAATCTTGATTCCAAGAACAACCCAAAGATCAAAACTGAAACTAAATCTTAAAAACATTCATGGGTATTTCTATTTCTTTTTCTTTTCCAGCATTTCATGGAGAACATTCAAAGACCATTTTTTTTTTTTTTTTTTTAATTCAACAATAACTAAAAGGGTAGATTGGAATCCTACCTCCAAACGCATTCTAGGAAGAGTTTTGATGAAGAGCTCCACCTGCAACTCAAAGCAAATCTCCCATTTTTCCCAAAATTTCCCCATCTCCATTTTTTTTTCCAAAAAGCTCTCAAGAAAGAAAAACCCCCCCAAAAAAAAATTCAAAAACTAGGTTAAAAATGAGAAACCTCTCTTTTTGCCCTAATTTTCAATTTCGAATTTAAGCATTTATTTTTTTTGAAAATAAAAGAAACATGAAAATGGAAATCATTATTTTCCACTACTCAATAAATCTAACTTGTTTTATTCTAATTAAAATTACCATGCTTCTATTTCTTATTTAATTCTAATTTTAATCTCTCAATATCAATTTAGGCCTACATTTATATTTTGAACTGTTAACAAGGGTGAGGTATTTAAATTATTTTAAAGTTCAAATAAATCAATCCTTTATACTATATCAATTTTGCAAGTAAAAGAAGATAATTTCTTATAAATAATAAAATTTACCCCTATATATTCCAAAATGCGAAAGTGATAAACTTATTTCTATTTCCTAATGACTTTAAATCTTTCCTTTAAAAAAAAATGCATGACTAATTGAATTTCGTTATTTCTTTAAAATTAACTATTAAATTAACTCGCTACAACATAATAACGCAACATTTTTAATAAATGACTAATCTAATGAAAGAATTCTATTTATTCTAATTTCTCAACCTTTAATGCGTAACGAACACATTATTTCAATTTAAATGCTTTAAGCTTGTTACAATTGTAATTAAAGTGATCTCTTTAAATTAACGATTATTCATATAAAAGAAACTAACTATTTTAAATTTTCTACATTACTAATGCATACATCCACACATTAAATTGAATTAAATACTTACGATAACAAACTCCACTTACCCTACGCAAGGCATGCAAATTGAGGTAGTCCACCAAATCACATGACACACAACCCAATGAAAAGAAAGCCCCACGAACCGCACACACGATGCTCACCTGACCATGGCTAAGGCAAGATGAGATTTTTATGACCCCCAAATCTGAATTCTGAGGATGAAGGAGGTTTACTCAAACCTACGAATCCCGAAGGAGATGAACCTCACCTTAGGCGGTGTCGTACCTGCAATCTTTTGCACCCATGAATCACGCAAGCATACATATACATATACATATTCAATGAAGGCGTTAGCTCAAGATTTATCACAAGGGTTAGGAACAATTACATTTACACAAGAATCGATGCAAAAGCACAATAATAAGTATGCACAATTATTTATATTATCTAAACTACACATTGCATCACGGTTAACCTACCATTCAAGAATGCCACATAGGAAGTCAACCAAGGTCAAATGGGTTTTACAAGTCCGACTAGGGTATGGGCATTACACTACGAGCTATGAAAACATCATACTTGAAAACAACTACTAATTGAACACACAAAATTTAATTTATTAAAATAACTACTTGAAATACAACTTGCATAACAATGACCGTCATGAAACTTGCATATTAATAATTACATGTGTACTTGCATGAAAATGTCAATAAATGTAATTAATCTATAAGTAATTTGCATGTTATAAGAATAGTGCAACTTGCATGAAAACATCAATATATGTAATTAATCTATAAGTAATTTGCATGCTATGAGAACATCAATAAATGTAATTAATCTATAAGTAATTTGCATGTTATAAGAATAGTGCGACTTGCATGATTAAGCAATCCAAAAATAGCAATTAAATTTAGGCATTTGATTCAAATCATATTAATGTGAATTATTTGCTTAATGCCAACTAAGTGCCCCAATGGGTCTTAATAGATCGAATGGTTCTAATTATAACATAAATAATTTACAGGTATAAAATTACTATAGTTAAATAAATCATGAATTTACTACTCAATAATCCCCAATATTTATAAAATTTTCTAAGTTAAAGTTTAACAACTTGAAGTATATACAAAGGAAAAAAAAAGAAAAAAAAATTAACAATTTCTAATTTGCAATTTATTCATCAATATCTAAATAACTAACAATTTCTAAATAGCAATTTATATATTAATTTGCATTTTATACATTTATATATAAAAAAAACCCCAAATATAAAACAAAAAGACGAATTGCTTGGGTTTAATAATAAATAGAGGTGGGGGTGGGGACCATGGGTCCCATCATCCCTACAGTCCTGCATGCGCAGGCCCGCAGGGTTGAGGGGACACCGTGGGCCCCTCCACTCCCCTGCGGCCACTACCGTGACAGTGACCGTAGGGGTAGTGGGGGGTACCATTGCTCCCTCCGGTGGTTATAATAACCGCCGCCCCTGTACGCCTCCATCAACATTCGAAGACCATGCTATATGCAACATTAAATTATTTTAACATTTGAAATAAATTTTAAATAATTATAATGCAACATTAATATATTTTTACTTTGAAATAAATTTAATATAATTATAATGCAACATTAATATATATTAACATTTGTAATAAACTTAATATATATATATATATATATAGTATTTCATATTCCCTTACTTAATGATATATAAAAACAAAAGAGAATTTATTTATAAGAACATGGATAAAATAGATGATCAAATAATTCTTTTAGATTTATTTTACAGTAAACATGAGGGTAACATTTATAGAGAGAGGGAGAGAGAGCTTATTCCAGCATTCACAGGGAGGAAGTTTATTTCTAGATTTCATAGGGAAATTGTTTATTTCCATTATTCATTTCCAGTATTCACAGGAGGGTTTTATTCAACCAATATTCACAGAGAGGTCTTTGTTCAACGCACAGGGAGATTTATCTAATTAATAATCACAGAAAGATTTAGAATAATCACACAGAGATTTAAAATAATCATAGAGGAAATAATCATAGAGAGATTTAAAATAATCATAGAGAAAATAATCACAGAGAGATTTAAAATAAGCACAGAGAGATTTAAGAATGAGATGCAGAATTCCATTCGAAAAACCAGAGAGATGGATTAAAGGGAAGAAATAAAGATTCAAATCACACTAGAAGAATTTTAATCTCAGAAAGAGAGAGATTTTAAACAAATAAAAGAATATGATTTTCGTTTTGCTAAAATCTTTGGAAAAAGAAAAAAAACAAAAAGTAAGATCTTGTGCATATTTTCTTAAGGGAAATAAAATAAATAAATAACTATGAAAGCATTATCATTATTATTTATCCCCAAATGAAAGATTTAAAATCTAATAAAAGAATTTCTTTATATAAAGGAAGATCTATAACTATTGATAATATGAATTCCTCATAAGTAAATGTGAAATAACAAGGAGAGAACCTGGTTTATCGAGCTTGATGTTGAATCCACTGGTTATCCTTTTGATCCTTCCTTACAACTTCAAGGAAATCCTTCAACAACAACTTAAAAATTCTTGCAACAAAAAAAGAGACTACCAAAGAAGATCTACTTCTAAAACTTGGGAAATTTTCTTCAAAACATAATCAACCCCCTTCTTTGAAACTTGGATATAATTTTATAAGAAATTTCCCCTCCATTCCACTATCTAGAAAAATTAATTAAAAAGGAGATTCTTTCCCAATTTTGGACTTCATGCAAATTGATTAAACTTAGTGGGGGAGTTACATGCAAGGTGGTGGAGAATCCTCTAGAAGCTTCTTATTCTTCCTACAATATGTGCCATAATTGGAAGTGGAAAATAGATAAATAAAGATAATGTATACTTTCCATGTGTGTGTGTGTGTATTATTATTTTATTCTTTTATAATATTCATTCAATCATTTAAATAGTTTATCCAAAAATATAATAGAATTGTATTTTAAATCCAAAAGTGATAAGGGAGGGTTGTGACATCCTCCCCCCTTAATTTGTGCATCAACCCGATGCACTTATTGAACGCATCCGAAAGAGTCTATAGTTCATGATTAAAACAAAAAAGGAAACAACTGCTGCATTTCCTTAGTATCTTCCCACGTGGCATTCCTTTCATCATACTGGTTCCATTGTACTTTGCACTAATCAACCTCTCTGTTGCACAACTGGCACTGGTGCCTCTCCAAGATTTTAAATGGCTCTATCATTATTCCTCCCATTTCTTGGACCTGTAAAGCATCCCAATTCAAAATGTGTTTCTCATCAGGTACATACTTTTTAAGAAGAGATACATGGAAGACATCATGGATTTGGCTCAATTGGGGAGGTAAGGCCAACCGGTATGCAACTGGATTAATCCTTCCCAATATTTCAAAGTGTCCAACATAACAAGGTGCAAGCTTAGTCTTTTTCCCAAATCTTATGGAACTCTTGTGTGGCCTAACCCTTAGGAAGACTTTCTCTCCCACCTCAACCTCCTGTGGTGTCCTGTTTTTGTCTGCATAGCTTTTCTGTCTATCTGAGGCTTCCTTCAATCTTTGCCTAATTTCCTTAGTTTTCCTCTCCATCTCTTTCAACATATCTGATCCAACAATCACTCTATCTTCAAGACTATCCCAACTCAAAGGTGTTTGACATGGTCTACCATACAAAGCTTCGAAAGGTGCCATTCCCAAAGATGTTTGATATGTATTATTGTAAGCAAACTCTACCAGAGGTAGGTACTCTTCCCATTTCTTCTATTGGTCCATGCAATACATGCAAAGTAGGTCTTCCATAATCTGATTTGTCCTTTCTATCTGACCATCGGTTTCAGGATGGTATGCAGTGCTAAAATTTAGTTGAGTTCCTAGAGCTGATTGAAGAGTGGTCCAAAACCTTGAAGTGAATCTAGCATCTCTATCTGATATGATTTTCTCTGGTATTCCATGCAGCCTAAATATTTCCTTAACAAAACACCTAGCCAAGGTAGGTGCATCATCCATCAGATTCCCTGGTATAAAGTGTGCCACCTTAGTGAGTTTGTCAATTACCACCATTATTGCATCATGCCTAGAAGGTGACATGGGTAACCCCTGCACAAAATCCATGCTAATAACTTTCCACTTGTGTTGAGGTACATCATGCAATTGTAACAATCCAGTTGGATGTCTATGTTCTACCTTTACTCTTTGACACTCCAAACATTTAGCCACATACTCGACTATGTCATTCTTCATTCCTTGCCAAAAGTATAACTTCTTTAGATTTGCATAAAGTTTGTTAACTCCTAGGTGCCTTGAATAAAGGGCATTGTGAGCCTCTGACAAGACTACTTCCCTTGAGTTTCCTAAATTAGGAATATAGATTCTATTTTTGTATCTGAGCAACCCATCTTCATCTAATTTATACCCTTTAATCTTAGGATTGGTTCGATCATATTCTAAAGTCAATTTGACTTGCTCATACCATGGGTCATGTCCTTGTTCATCCATTACTTTCCTTTTCAAGGAAGTTTTGAATGTTACTATAGTCATCAAGTGTCTCCTCCTACTTAAGGCATCTGCCACCCTATTTTCCTTCCCCTTAATATATTCAATTTCAAAATCATATTCACTTAGAAACTCTAACCACCTTCTTTGTCTGGCATTTAAGTGGGGTTGGGTATAGATGTACTTTAGTCCTTGGTTATCTGACTTTAACTCAAAGGGCTTCCCTAGTAAGAAGCGTCTCCATTTCTGTAGGGCGTGCACAATCACTGCTAACTCTAAGTCGTGGGGTGCATAATTAACTTCATGAGTCTTTATCTTTCTGGATTCATAAGCTACTACTCCTTCATCTTGAACAAGTACTCCTCCTAAACCTTCAATAGAAGCATCAGTTACGACTATGAAGTGTCCATTCGGATCTGGTACCTTTAGAATGGGTGCTGAAGTTAGTTTCCCTTTCAAAATTTGGAATGCCTTATCACTTTGTTCTATCCACACAAACCTTTTACCCTTTCTTTGTAATGAGGTGATGGGGTTTGCTATCTTAGAGAATCCTTCCACAAACCTCCTATAGTAACTTGCTAGCCCCATAAAGTTTCTTACCTCTGAAACATTTTTAGGGATTGACCATTCCACTATTGCCTTTATCTTATCTGGATCAACTGCTATTCCCTCCTTTGATATAATATGCCCAAGGTAGTGAATCTTTTCCTCAAAGAAGGCACATTTTGACAATTTCCCATATAACTTATGTCCTGTCAACCTTTGCAAAACAATTTGTAGGTGTACTAAATGTTCCTCCTCATTCTTAGAGTAAATCAATATGTCATCCAAAAATACCAAAACAAATTTATCCGAGTAGTCATGGAGTACATTATTCATTAGGTTCATAAATGTAGCTGGGGCATTGGTTATACCAAAAGGAACTACTGTGAATTCATAATGCCCATATCTAGTCCTGAAAGTTGTCTTCAGAATGTCTTCCTCCTTAATTCTAAGTTGATGGTATCCTGACCGGAGGTCTATCTTTGAGAAAACTGTTGCTCCTTTCATTTGGTCAAAAAGATCCTCTATGCGAGGTAAGGGATGCCTATTCTTTATTGTGACCTTGTTCAACATCCTATAGTCGATGCATAGTCTTAAGGTTTCATCCTTCTTCTTAACAAATAAGACTGGCGCTCCCCATGATGATACACTTGGCCTTATTAATCCCTTATCTAAGAGTTCCTCTAATTGCATTTTGAGCTCTTGTAATTCAGTTGTGTTCCTTCGGTAAGGTGCCCTTGATATAGGTTCAGCTCCTAGTAGTACTTCGATAGAAAAGTCAAACTTCCTTTTAGGAGGTAAGCCGGGTAACTCTTCTGGAAATACATCCTTGAATTCCTTTAAGAAGGGGGTATTTTCAAAGGTTGGGGTATTTTCCTCTTTTCCTTCATCAATTTCAACCATATAGATTAGGCCTCCTCTTCTTCTTTCCTTCTTTAATTGCATGGCTGAGATGGTTTCTATATTAATGGGTTTAAACTTTCCTTGGATTTTGACCTTTTTCCCCCCATCATCCAAACATTCAACAATTTTGTTATAGAAATCTACGTTATCTTGATGGTCTATTAACCAACTCATTCCAATAATTACATAATCTAATCCTAGGGGTGCCACATAGAGATCTACCCTTGTTTCAACTTAGGAAATTGTACCCTTGCCCTCGGCAAACACTTAGTTACTTCCCTAGTTGCCTTATCCCCATATTGAACCATCCATGATGACTCCATTTGATTAACTTTTAAAGCATATTTGTTTACTAATTTAGGTGATATGAAACATTTAGATGATCCAGTGTCAATTAGAATTGAAATTGGTTGTTCAAATAGTGTACTTGTAGTTTCCATGGGAACATTCTGGTATCTTCCTCTTCGGATCCTAACTGTTGCATGACTCCTTTGTTGGGGCCCTTGTTGGGGTTGATTGGCCCTAATCTATCCTTGCATCCTGGGGCACTCTCTAGCAAAATGGTTTCCCCCACACATGAAGCATCCACCTACAGGACCCCTCCTACCTTGATTCCTAGGGGGATCATTCCTTGTTTCATTAGCCCTAGGTGGATAAGTTACCCTATTCTACTGGTCATTCCTGTTATAGTTGCCTCTATTATTATTATTATTTCCATTCCTCTGATATTGATTAGGAGGTGGCCTTCTTTCAGAAGAATTATTCCTTTGACCTTTGTTGAAATTAGTGTTCCCATTGAATTCCTGCTTCCTTTTAAATGAGTGGTTCCCATTATAGTTTTGCCCTGCTAGTGTTTGAATCTTTCTCTCTTGCCTTAGGGACTTTTCAAGTACTTCGTTCATGTTTTTGGGTCCATGCATGTCAACCTTTGCCCCTATGTTAGTATTTAGCCCCAAAGTGAACTTCCTTGCTTGGCCTTCTTCATCTTTCTGGTACATAGGTACACATTTAAGCAACTTGGTGAACTTATCCCAATATTGTTGAACGGATAGGGACCCTTGACGTAGATTATGGAATTCTGTCACCTTCTCATCAAAGAAAAAATTGAGGGAGCCACCTCTCTTGAAAGTGGTGAATAAATTGATCCCATGTGACCATATCCCTGCTATACCCATTTTGTTCCTTGGTGTTGGTCCACCAACTAGCTGCCTCCCCTGTGAGTTGATAGGAACCCCATAAAGCCTTGGTTATTTTGCTAAAATCTCTTAGTTCAAAATAATTTTCTATTTCATTTAACCAATTCTCAGCTCCTTCACCAATTTGCCTCCCATCAAACTTAGGAGGGGTGATTTTCTTTAAGTCCTTGGAGAGTTCCAATATGTTATTTTCTTTTCTATTACCCATCATATTCCATTGATTGCTACCAGGGTTTCCATTTTTGGTACCACTTCTATTTTCAAAGTCATTCTGCCTTTCCCTAAGGTCCTGCATTGATTGTTCCAAGAAGTTGATTTTATCTCTTTGTTTGGTTAGAAGGTCGATTATAGATTTGACCCCATCTTCATTATTTCTTGGGTTGTGTCGATCCTCTTCATGGTCTTCCTCATGGTTTCCTTCATGTTTTTCCTCATGGTTTTCCTCATGGTTTTCTTCCCTTTAACTCCTAGTACGTCTTCCATTACCCCTTCCTCTTCCTCTTCCTCTTCCTCTTCCTCTAGCCATTCTAGGTTTTTACCTGAAAGTTAAATTATGTAGTTAGTTCTTGATTTAGGATTTTAAAATTTTTTTTCTACCATTGCAAAACATTCCCTTAGTTGTATAAATTGAAGTGAGCACAAGGCCTAGATTTGAACCTTTTCTCTGATAGCACATGTAATAACCCACCATAATTAACTCAAAAAAATTGACCATTCTTTTTTTTTGTGTTTAATTTAATCATTGTATTTGATTCAATTGCATACTCTAGGCATCCATCCATTTGGATTAGGCATTCATCCATTTGAGATGAGCATCTAACCATACGGGTTAGGCATTTGTCCATATGGGACATAATATTTCATCTATCCAATATGGGATAGGCATCTACCCATACGGGGTAGGCATCTATCCAATCGGGATAGGAGGTGCTCTAGCCAGAGACTTAGACTCATCAGGACCATTTGGGTCCTAAGCCACTCACTAAGTACTGCACTCTTCTAACAGAAGTGCCCTGAGGTCGCCATCCTTAGGAGTAATTAAACAACATAATACAAGCTTGAATTCCACCTCAAAATTTGGCTTAAAGCCTCGGGAAGTCAAGCGAATCCATATGGGATTCCTTCCAAGTATGCATTGAATTACTTTTTCCAATTTAATTATCTTATCTTTCAAACTAAGATTCTTACTCAATCTTTCTTTTACCAAGCCTAGACCCCACCCACGAATGCCTAAGTACGAGGGACAACTCCATCCCAAGACTACCTACATACTCGCTTCAGCACGGGATCAAGGCGTAAAGTATGTAGTTCTATTTTCTACTCTATGGTTTGATCTAAATTGATTAGTTGGTACGCAACCCTTTCTAGGGTCAATGTCCCAGATAGTTTCTCTGCGATTGCTACCCATGATGGTAGCACTTAAACAAAGGCTCAAGATGGCCTATTGTTTGTGGCCTAATAACTACATCCTAACACCTATCATGAGCGTCACCCTTGACCAAATTGTCAATCACCAATATCTCTTCAAGATAAAAATCAATTTCATAAAAGCATTTTACTTAACCAACCCTAAAGGGGGTTTACTATGGTTTATCTCAACGGATGTAAAATCATTTAAAAATTATCTTATTAGATTATCGGTCCAAGAGGGATTACTCGCCCCTTGGATTTTAACTTCCAAGTGTCCCTTATTACTCCCTGATGATTTATAGGGACGATGCCACAAACATCGTTGATGTAGCTTTATTAGGCATTAAGTGCAGTAGTTCAACACGACGACATTACCCATAAGCGTGACCCAGAGGCATCGTATATACCGAACACTACTATGTTTTGGTTTCCATCTTCCTTTATTTAGGTTTCTAACTATGAGCTATGAAAACATCATACTTGAAAACAACAACTAATTGAACGCGCAAAATTTAATTAATTGAAATAACTATTTGAAATATAACTTGCATAATAATGACCATCATGAACTTGCATATTAATAATCACATGTGTACTCGCATGAAAATGTCAATAAATGTAATTAATCTATAAGTAATTTGCATGTTATAAGAATAGTGCAACTTGCATAAAAATGTCAATATATGTAATTAATCTATAAGTAATTTGTATGCTATGAGAACATCAATAAAGGTAATTAATCTATAAGTAATTTGCATGTTATAAGAATAGTGCGACTTGCATGATTAAGCAATCCAAAAATAGCAATTAAATTTAGGCATTAGATTCAAATCATATTAATGTGAATTATTTGCTTAATGCCAACTAAGTGCCCCAATGGGTCTTAATAGATCGAATGATTCTAATTATAACATAAATAATTTACAAGTATAAAATTACTATAGTTAAATAAATCGTGAATTTACTACTCAATAATCCCCAATATTTATAAAATTTTCTAAGTTAAATTTAATAACTTGAAGTATATACTAAGGAAAAAAAAAGAAAAAAAATTAACAATTTCTAATTTGCAATTTATTCATCAATATCTAAATAACTAACAATTTCTAAATAGCAATTTATATATTAATTTGCATTTTATACATCTATATATTAAAAAAAAACCCAAATATAAAACAAAAAGGCGAATTGCTTGGGTTTAATAATAAATAGAGGGGGGGTTGGGGACCATGGGTCCCATCGTAGGCCCGCAGGGTTGAGGGGACACCGTTGGCCCCTCCACTCCCCTACGGTCACTATCGTGATAGTGACCGCAGGGGTAGTGGGGGGTACCACTGCCCCCTCCGATGGTTATAATAATTGCCTCCCTTGTATGCCTCTGTCAACATTCGAAGACCGTGCTATATGTAACATTAAATTATTTTAACATTTGAAATAAATTTAAAATAATTATAATGCAACATTTTTTTATTTTTATTTTTTTTTATCAATAAAAGGCTAGAGCCCGAAATTTTTATTAATAAAAATAAATTTTACATTTTACAAACTCCGTTCAATGCGGGCGCCGGTAGGAAAGAATAGAGTCAAGAAAACCTCCGGTCTTGCCCGGGACTTTAAGTCCAGCAAACAACCAAAATCTGATACATTCTGAGTTACAGTAATATCCAGCCTTTAGCTTATGAGGCAAGCATTCAGCTTCCTCCTTACAAGATAAATGAGTTCAAGTAACACTATATTACATCATTTTGCCTGACCCTTCGCTGTAGATCTCAAATATACAAATTCCAACTTTAGCATATTAAATGGATCCTATCTACTGTTAAGCCACAACCCCTGGTGAAGACTATGCTAAGACTCTATATTTTTCGATCTTTTACATCTGCAAGGGGTTAGAAGAACTACCTACCAACACCTATTAGTATTAACCAAAACATTTGAAGTGCAATTCCAAAGTTAGTACCATTTCCACTAATTTAGTTTGTTGCAGCCTTGTAAGCTCTTGTTGTGGGATCTTTAAAATGCCTCTCCCAAACAAGAGATCACCCAGGCTACAACAGTCTAAAGAGTGGGATCCAAGCCGGATGAACAAAATTACTCATGCTCCTTGGTTGACCATAGAAGACAACTCTTTTTAGAGATACATAATTAAACAAGATTCATATCTTATCAATAATTTATGAGACTTGAGCAAATATAAAGCATTTTTCTGCATGTATATAAGAATATACCTATTTATATATATTTCCTCATATATATAAATTTTTATATCCTCATATGTAATATATGACAGTAGACTCAAGGGGATTCAAAATACCATCTGAAAAGGAATATTTTGCTTTCCATATGCCTGCTATCCTAAGGGCGAAATAGCCTGACCCCAAAATTCCTTTTCTTACCAAGGGTAGCATAGGAGGAAAATAACATTCTATCAAAAAGCCGAGAAAGTCTCTTAATTTGGGCATGTGAGAGTAAATAAACCCAATCTGATAACTACGACCACATAAACAGATAATAAATATTCAGCTTTTTGTGTATAAAAGATCAGCGGAAAGTCCATATTTAGTAAGCTATATTAACAAATATAGGTGTTCTATCTTTACAAGTTTTCGATATTTTATAGAAATTTCCTTCATCTAAAAGTCTACGATCAAAGTCTTGTTGAAAAACATGAAAATAAACCAAAAGCAGAGATATGAAACAAACAGGCCACAAAATCTCCTTCCCTTAACCCATGTTCACGAGAGTGATTGGTTCTGCATTCACTGTGATTTCTTCCATTGATAGATAGTTCTTGAACCAATCATCTCTCTTTGGCAGTTTAACCTGCATCAAGTAAAATAAAAACTCCAGACTCCTACCGATTTCTTCACGCCGGGCATCAAAGTTCAATATTTCTCCCATGGTTAGAATCAGAAATGTAGGAACAGGTCAAGAATTTATGATTAGGGTATTGTAATGCCTAGGAAGGGGAATGGTTAACTCTTCATCTATATTTACTAGGACCCTGTTGAGCTCTAATAAAATGGATGGGATGAAAACACTTCTACAGAGATTCTCCACATTCTCCTTATCTTTGTCAAGCTACAATGCTACTGCCAAGAACATTGCAGCAATGTCACTATTAGCTCTTGTCCTATCCTCACTAAGGATAAAATCTGTACCTAACACTTTCTCTATAGCATATATGACAACTTCGTGGGGGAATAGTATTATTTCTCTTCAACCATTTTTTAGAGATTTCACTAACAAAGGCCATCTATCTTTTTGAACTTTTAAGCCGAATGATGGTGTCCATTATTAACAGAATTTCCTTCTACGCTCAGTGCAGTTTAAAATGTTAAGCGAAACGAAATATAAAGAGCCCCTTAGTATTACTGTCATAAGGAGATAATTACTATCACACATTCTCATGTACTTTTCTCGAGATTTTTTCGAGATCATATACGGGCCAGCTCAGAAACTGTAGTTCCCGACTCAGCATGATATCTCTTTTTTGCAGTGCGGGATGATAATTACTCAATACATGTTAATAGGATTACATTGTAAGGTAGAGTACAAAGAAATCAGTTCGCACACTTAATATAGATCCAATTAATGCCAACCTCAACGAACTACCCAGAACCTTAATAGATAAATAAGAATAATCGTGTTAAGTGAGCGGAGGGTTTTCTCATTTTTTTGTTACTTCTGTCGTCAGTTTAAAAGTTGTATATAGAATATATATCTATATATTATATACTATATTTCTACTATATATATATATTAACCTCTTCATTCATACTATCTATGTGTATGGATTAGACTATATTTCCATAGATGAATGAATGTTGTATAATATATATATATATATAAATAAGTATATACATACATATATATATATATATATATATATCTATATACAAATAGAGAAACAATGTTAACCAGCTATATACTGGCATGACAATGTATGAGAGGCACATATAATAAGATAATCCATTCAGAGCAGAGCTAGAATAAAACAAGACACCAATAAGAATAACCAGATATATAAATCTATACATGTATATATATATACTATTCATGCATTTAAGTAAAAAGGCATGGATACTGTATTTATATACATATCCATATATATCTGTCTATATGCATAAAACAATAAGTTTAAAGGCTAACAAGCATAATCAAACTGAAAGTCTATAATAGTATAACAATATATTTATATATATATATATATACCTACAAATTTTGGATATGTATGTATATAAATATACACATATATTGTTATGCTAATATAAACGGATGACAGAGAGGAAAGCCTATGACCTAAGCGCGAGAAGGGAACATAGTCAGCTATCTAGAAAGATCAGATACTATAGCACTCTGAGTCTAAATCTTAGAATTTCATCATTACCCTGTCCCTAGTGTTCCAAGTAAACTGGTTGGAGTCCTCAGGAGGCTAGGTTCTAACCTAACAAGTACTAGTTAAAGAAGTAAAGGAAAGGCCATCAGCCCCTAGATTGGTGAGCTTATCGGCTATGTTATTACCTTCTCTAAAGATTTGACTAATAGTATATTCATCAAAATATTTCAGCAAATCCTCAATCCTACCTAATTCTACATTTAGTTTCCAATTAGAACACTTCCTAGATCTAACTGCATTTATAATTAAAGCTGAGTCTCCTTCTATTTCCAGTCTCTTCATGTTTAGTGATCTGGCTAGCGTTAAGCCTTCTCGAAGAGCTCTTACTTCTGCCAAGTTGTTCGTAGTATGACCTATAGGTTTATAAAGGCTTGCCACCAACTTGCCATCATTTTGGTGTATAGCATAGCCAATGCCAGTTGTCCCAGGATTGCCCCTTGAAGCACCATCAAAGTTAAATTTAAACCAGCCATCCCTCGGCGGGGACCATTTTGTCAGCTTTCTTAGGTTATCAGACTATGAACCTCCTGGTCCTATGAACGGTGGGATCCTAAGCCCAAGCCATCTCGATCTCATACCCTCATCCCATCTTTATAGGTTAATGTTAGTAGGTCACAAAGCTATGAGCCTAATGTTTGTTTTCTCTACTATTACCGATTCTATTTTGTTAATGAGTGATTCTACTGTCATATGCTTATCTTTGAAAATCCTCCTATTCCTTTCCTTCCAAATTTCCCAAATTAAGATTTCCGGAGCTATCTTCCAAATCATAGCATAAGTGTCGTAAGAGTGAGGAGGTCGCCAGCTTAATAACCATTCTATTAGGTCATATGGTCTGGGGGTCAGCCAATTCAAGCTACTACAAAGCCAATCCCAACACTTCTGGCTATATTGACAAGTCAGTAGTGGGTGATTAACATCTTCTTCCTCTGCTTCACATAAGGGGCATCTAGAGGGATCCGAGTAGCCTAGTCTTTTGAACCAGTCCGAAGTGAGGATTCTCTTTTGTGACACTGCCCACATAATTAGACCAGCTTTGGGCATACCTAGCTTGTTCCAACATAATTCGGTTGGGATATTGGTATTGTTACCCCGCTGTCTATTTTTCAAAATAGCATATCCTTCTTTAACTCTATAAGTTCCAGAAGAGCTACCTGCCCATATTAACCTATCTTCACCATTGTGGAAGGTCAGTTGCCTATTGCATAGGATCATATTTAAAGTTATTCTATCTCTCTCCGGCAGATTCAGTTCATCCCATGTCTTCCATTCCCAACCTAAGGCAGGGTCATTATGAGGAAAGGACACATAATCTTTCACTAAGCATCCTCTATGTTGTTTACAAATGTTTATAGCCTCCTCACTAATACCTAGTTTATCAAGGGTAGGGAAGCCTCCCCATGAATCCTCCCAAAAGAGTGCTTTGGCTCCATCCGCAATATCCCAAGGCAACCAATTATTGATTAGATCCCTACATTCTAATAGAAAGTTCCATATTTTAGATCCTTTCGGGGGAGACATAGTTCTGAAAAAACATTCCGAATTTGAGTTTTCCAAATATTTGGCTTTGAGAATTTGACCCATTTTAGGTCAGGTTCCATTAACAGCTTCCATACAAGTTTTGCTCCTAAAGCTAAGTTTTGTATTTCCATATCCTTAATCCCTATACCTCCTTCAGTAGTTGGTTGACTAATCTTATCCCATGCAACCAATGCAAAAATTTTCTTTTCCTCTATCTCTCCCCAGAAGAATCTCCTAATTATTTTGATCATTTCTTCTCGGGCACACTTTGGAAGTTGTAGGCAAGACATTTGGTAGATTGGAATGGCCAATAAGACTGCTTTAATTAACGTAACCGTGCCTGCTGTTGATAACCATTTGTTTTTCCATGTATTTAGTCTCTGACTTATCTTCTCAATAGTCTTCTTCCATATCAATTTCTTATTCTTACCCTTATCGATTTCGATCCCTAGATATTTGCAGGGTAGCTTCCCTTTTGGGATTCCTAACATCCTGCTAATCTCAGTTTCAATCCCATGGGAAGTGTTAAAGAAGAAAATCTCTTATTTTCCGTAGTTAATCTCTTGCCCTGACATCCTGGCGTATAGGTTTAGGATATTATTGAAGACCAGAGCTTCTGCCTCATCAGTTGTTCCTAATAACATCATATCATCACCAAATTGTTGATGTGTAAGGGCATCTAAATTTCCTATTATCTTGATGCCTTTGATAATCTGCTCAATTCTAGCCTTAGTTATGGATCTCCCGAGAGCCTCAGCCATTATTATAAACAAAAAGGGGGAAATGGGGTCACCTTGTCTAATACCTCTAGAAATCTCAAAGAAACCTACTGTGGAACCATTCATTAGAATTGAGAAGTGAGGTGAGGAAATACACTCATATACTAGATGTATTCATTGTTTTGAGAAACCAAAGGACTCAAGGCATTTGCACAGAAACCGCCAATCTACTTTGTCATACGCTTTTTTAATGTCCAATTTGATTAACATAGCTGACTTACCATTCTGTTGTAATGAGTGAATGGCTTCTTGGGCTATCATTATTCTGTCAAAAATGGATCTTCCTGGAACAAAGCCAGTTTGTTCTTCTGAGATTATGCTAGGAAGAGTCATCTTCAGTCTATTAGCTAAGGTTTTAGTAAATAGTTTATAAATAGTATTGTAGACACCTAAAAATGGTCAACGCTTGCGGAATCATACTTTAACATTTGCGCATTGCCTCATTTTAGGTTTTTGCATCGCATTAACATTTCTCCTATGTCACGCATTTGGTCTTTATCATTTGCGAGCATTGAGTCATTCTTCTACATTCTTCATCTGTCTCGCTTTCGAATTTGGTCTTGTCGACAACAATCTTCAGTTATGATTTTGGTCGATCTTTGTCCTTGTCAATATTGTCATATTGCAATCGATTCGTCATTGATCCTTGTCCTTTTCAATCATGTCAATTTGGTGAATTTGTCATTGATTTTTGTCAACCAATCTCAATCAAATCATTTATCAACACTGGTCATTTATCAATTCAAAATCATGATCGAATCGATATCAACTATCCTTTGTCAAGACCTAATTGTCATCCTTGCATTTCTAATTCATCTTCCAAGGTTTTATGATTTGTTCATTTAATCTTGTTTGGCATTTTCCCTCTAGGTTAAATAATTTATTTATTTATCCTAAGTCTTCTTGTCACAATTAAATGTTTATTTAATTGGCTAATTAATTTCCTCCTATTTTTGTAAATTAATTAATGAATGAGAAATTATTAATTAATTAACCTATTTTCATCAATTTCCTAATTTCCAAGTCATTATTTCCAACTTAATTTTCTAATTTCTCCTAAAGGTCTATTTCTATTTCAAAATCTTGTCAATAAATCCTTGCATAGCAATTTGTCATAATCTTGTCATAAATCATCAATCAATCAATTTTGCATAGAAAGTGCATAATTTGTCATAATTTGTCATAATTGACATTTTTGATTTACAATTTCCATTTGAATTGAATCATGCTAATTTGATCATTTCTCCAATTTGTCTATAAATTGGATGAATTTCTTCAATCTTGGCTAAGGAGAATAATAATTACTTTGCCAAATCAATCACACTTTGAGTACTCTCGCGCCAATATCTTATTTACTTGCTTTCATCTCATGTGTGTGCACTTGAAGGTGAGATCCACAAACAAAGGCTATTTGGATAAGAAAGAAGGACAATGGAGCCACATGAAGGAAGCATTTCAGATCTATATTTGGTTTGCATAGCCTTTTAGTTTTGAATGTTTCATTTTCATGTCTTTATTGAGTGTGTTTAGGATAGATCATTGCATTTTAGTTTTCGTGATTGAGCTATTGACTAATATTTTGAATTGCTTGTGATGATTTCTAATTTCCTAGCTACATTAATTGGTAAACCCGACGTGAACTAACCCCCTAATCATGCTTTTGAGTGCTTTTGAGTTGATTTGCAGGTCAAAAACTCAAGAAACAGGGTAGTGCAGTGTTTTCTGGGAACTTCTGTGCCTGTGTCAAGCATTCTGCGCCTGTGTCAGACATTCTGCGCTTGTGTCAAGGACATTCTGTGCCTGTGTCAGACATTCTGCACCCGTGTCATGCATTTTGCGCCTGTGTAAAGTCCAGAAACAGAGGTAAAAGACAGTGTTTTCACTTGAAAATTGTTTTCTTTTGCATTCTGTTTCTATTTTTTTTGGTTTTGTTGGTACTGATTCTCTGTACAGAACCTTGACATACGCATGACAAAGACAATAAATGAAACTACTAACATGTTTTGTGCAGGTTTTGATAGTCAAAGACCAAGCATATCAAACTTCTGACTTGGGTTTTGCAGGTTGCCTTGGACTACAACTAAACTTTGTGTTTGCAATTAATTTTTAGGCACCTAGTGATTTCTAAATAGGATGGAATAGATCTATGTTTGATTTGATTGTTGAGTCTGACATTGGAGTAGGAGAGTATGCTCTCATCCTTCTTAGGGTGATCAGATATCCAGATCTTCAATACCATGCTCATGTCTTTGATTGTGTGTCACCTTTAGAGGGCCTGCCTTCCCGACCATTTGCTTTTGCAAGCAAGTGATAATCGTGAGAAGGGAATGACCCAAAGTGAGTACGGCTAGAATACCTTGGCATTCTAACTCACTATAAACAAATACCTGATGGGCGAAAGCTTTGAAGGAAGGGTTACGTGGGAATTGTAGTTACTTGGGAAGTGATGACCCTTGAACTCTTTCTCATATCAACATCTAAGTAGGACCTCACGGTCTAAATCGTGCTTGCGCGACTACATTTGTTTGGTATCTTGATGGGCTTAATGTCTCAGTCACGCTTGTGTGACATCAAGGAGTAACACTTAACAGAAATCCTTACTAAACACCTTGTTTTTAGAGGCCAAAAACCCTTCTAGTTGCTTGAGAAGGACAAGTTCAGATACTTGGAAGAGATACTAAGTTCTCCATGGGGAGATTTCCATGGGGACTGATGCTTGGCTGCTCTGAGAAGTGAGTGTCGTGGAGGGGAGCCCATGGGGTCAAGCATCTATGTATTCTCCTTGAATCCCATAACAAGTCTACCTCTCAAGTACCTAATGTCCTTGCCTACCATAAGAAATGTGGGAATGAGCATGATTGTCTTGAGTCTAAGTTGAAATATCTTGTATTCTTTGCTTGTCAAAAGTTGAATTGCATCTCATTTCAAAAACAAGGCAAATTGATTCAAAACAAGGTTAAACATAAGAACATTTCATCCAACAAAGTTCAAAACACCTTCAAACATGGTTGTCAAACATTTTTCAAAATCTTGTCTCAACATTCATGTCACTTAGATTTAGGTTCATCCTAGTTTGCATTTTGCAAAGTCATTGTCAAGTACCAAGGTTAGGTTTTCACGTAAGTCATACTCCTTTGCATATCAATAAGGGTCATCCATTTGCATGTGTCCTCTTGCATTAAAGTCATACCATTGTCATACATTCATATTTGCATACCCTAGGTCTCTTCATTAAGCTTAAGTCATTATCATATCATATTAGGGTCACTTGCATATTAATTGTCCCTTTGCATATAGTGTCAAAACTAGGTTTTGTTATACTTGAGTAATCCAAATCTTTGATAAACCCTAAGTCATTGTTAGGAGGTCTAGACCTTATCAAACCTTTTCTCTTTTTGTCATCAATGTCATTTGGTCAAACCTAGCTTAGTATCCAAGCATATAGGGGAGACATTGTCAATTTGTCCTATTGTCACTCAGTCCTTTTGTCCTTTGAGGTCTAGACATCATTTCAATTTCCTAAGGGTCTCATTTTTAGATTTGCATTCCAAAATTTTGTCAAAATCTTGAAAAACAACAAAAACATTAAGTTGCATTGTCATCCTTTTAGGTTGCATTTGTCAATCCCATTAGTTCCATTTGCATAGTGACATGTCTATTGAAACAAGGTTCCAAGCACCAATGAGGCAACAAAGTTTGACATATCAACCGACAATGCAATCACAATTCTATCCAACTGAACAACAAGGCAATATCGATCAAACTTTTCATGATGATGTAAATGTCCAAATACAAAAACTAGAGGAGAAACTAGCTCAAGAAAAGGAGATATTGGAACAAAGAGTGAAAAACATTGAGAAGAATAGATCACAAATGTCCAAAGTGTTTCAAAAATTTCCAGGTCGAAATCCAAAGATTGAACCAATTGATGTAAGATCTCTTCTTGAACGATCAGACATACCAGCTCTCCTCTCCCAAATAGAGATGATGAAACAATTTCAAGAAAGGAGACAACATCAATTTCAACATTATGTGCCTCCACAAAAAGAACAAGAAGGTGTTTACTATCAATAAGATTTTCAACCAATACAACCAATGGTTCCACCAATTGTTCAACATATACAACCAATACAACCAATGGTCCAATTTCAACAATATGTCCAACCAACTATACAATGTCCACAAATGGTTCACCCAATGGTGGAATATCAATGTCAACAACCACAACCAAACATTCAAAAACAAAGGTTGCAGCACACACCAACCCAAGTTTCAAACATGTCAGAACAATTGAACCAAGTCCAATATCAAAACATGACATCAAACCAAAACCAACTCCTTGCCAAACAAGTTCAAATTCCAGATACAACTATGTCAAAACCTCGAAAAAAAGGTGGCTTTATTGCAATGATCTTAAGGAAATTACCAAGTGAGTTATTTGAAGAAGATCAAAATCATACACCTATGTCTAGCAATGCCTCATCCCCCCATAAACAAATTGACTCTCCAGTGGCATCTATCCCTACACCTTTAGAAGTTTCACAAGAACCTTCTATGTTGTCCTCATCAAACAATACACCCAAGGATGCAATTATCCAAGAGCTATCCATAATTGATTGCAAAGATAATCCAATTCATGATGCACATCCTTGTCATGTTTTAGAGATACAAGACCCAATGCCACCATGCACTTTATTGCCATTACCTATTTTAGAGGACCCCATTCGAAGTCCCTCTTCCTCATGTTCAAGCATTGATTCCTTGCTAGAATCCATCACAAATGTTCAAAGTACATTTCCTTCATGCCAAAACATTGATTCCTTGTTAGAATCCCCCATGCATATCCAAAGTCCAACCCCATGTCAAGAGGATAATTTAGAGCATGAAGAAAGTGTCTTAAAACAGATCAAGATCAAGATCCCAAAACCTTATCATCCCATCCAATTGTTGACCAGGACCCCATGTTCCCAGACACTCATGATGATTCCCCTATTCTTGTCTATCCTATCCAAAGTCCTATTGACACTCCATTCCCTGAGCAAGATCAAGATATCCCAGTCCCTCCAATCCCAAATGATCCCCTTCCATTTCATGAACACAATGTCCTTTCAAATCCCATTGACATTCTACTTCTTGAGAAAGATCAAGATATTCCTTCCATCCTTTTCGATGATCCCATTAAAAGTCAAGAGCAAAGCACCTTTAAAGAGGATTCCAATGATCTTCCTCCTTGTCAAGATCAAATTATTCATTTAAATCCTCCACAATATCCTTTTGTTCCTCCATCTCCTTGTCTTAATCCTCCATACACACTCCAAGATCGCATTTCTTTTGATGATCCCATTATTTCTCCCGTTCCATCTCTCGAAGAGCCTGTCATTGAACCATGTCCACTACACAATCCTAGTTCCCCTCATGATCCTAATCCCCCTCATGATTCTAACGTGTCAGTGCAAGATGTTCATGAACCCTCGACATGCATAATGAGTTCTTCCACTTTGGTGCAATGCGATCCACTTCAAGATCTCATTATTTCTCTCATATCATATCCACCTCATAATGGACTCATGTCTTCTTCCCAAAGAAAAGAGTATCCTACAAGTCAAGATATTCATAAAGGAAAAGGAGTAGACCTTCATGAGAAAGAACCCCTCCATATCAAAGAAGATCTTAAGGGTCATGTCTACACAACTCACTCTCAAGATGTTGGTATCCCTCCATCAAAATCAAAACATATCCCTTCCCCATCATACTTTCCATCCATCTTAGGTCCTTATATCCCTTCATCCTTTATGAAAGGTTAGCAAAGGCACACATCCTTGAGTAAATTTCATCAATCCAAAAAAATTCCATTTCATTCATATCCATCCATGCATTCCTTTCCCCCTCCAAGCAATTTGGATGCCAAGTATAAAAGTCATAAGTCTAGAAATCCACATGTATTCAAGGATCAACATGTCCAATCTAATCAACATGTCAAAGCAAAGAAAAATATGATCCAAAAAGGAAAAGAAATATCCAAAAGGTCACAAAGGCCCATTGCTCAAAAAAAAAAGTCAAAATATATATGGGTTCCTAAATCCCTTGTGCAAGCAATGCACTCCAAGGAATCACAAAAGCATGAAAAATCAAAAACCATGTGGATCCCTAAGCGGCTCCGTGAAGCACAAAATCCTAAAGAAACATCCAACTTAGCATCCAAAGTTGCTATTCCTCCATCCAACCCTCTCAAATTTGTTCCTCCATCACCTCCTTCTTCAATTTTGGGTCCTTATGTCCCAAAATCCATAGCCTTTCCTCCATCAAAATCTCAATATCCGAAATACATCTTTCCTCCATCAATCCATCACCCCTCAAGGTGTGTGCCTATGATGATCTTGCCTTCATTTTTGTTCACTCAAGCATAGTTCTTCCAATACCCTATCCATTATCCAATGCATATTTTCCATCCTTCCATCCCTTCAGTCCAATCCTTTGCATAAATCCTTGCCTTAGTTTCATCTCTTATTCCATATCCTTATCCTACCAACATCTTTGAGCATACTTTTAAAGGTCATGGTCCATTTTTTTCAAGGCTACTATCCAAAAAAAAGACACTTGAGTCCTTCTTCCATCCCCTATCACGTGTCCATCTTCTATTGAAAAAGTCAAAAAAAAAAAAAAAAAAGTGAAAAAAAAAAAGAAAAAGAAAGAAAAAAGTAAAGCAAAAATAATTCGTCCACTGGTAAAAACCTGGCAAATAGGCGCCTTGGGCAAGTACCGTGATGAAAACCTAGCAAACAAGCGTCATGTGTAATCTATGAACTTCTTGCATACCACACTTGGGGGCAGGTTTCCTCCTTCATATTATATTGCCCTTCATTATTCTATCAAACCCATGTCATACCTCTTCATATCCTATTGTCCCTCATGTCCAATTTCCTCTTTCCACCTTTGATCTTGACAAGGCTGACGATCTTCATGAGCATCATGCATCTTGTTTGCAGCTTTTAGTCTATCATAGATTTTGGTCTTTATCCATTTTCTTATTACAACCTTTCATCCATATTCCCTAGCTTATTGGAACTTTCTGCCACTATCCCGTATCCTATCCCGACCTTCAGTCCATGTCCCTTATCCATTCTTGGTCTTGCTTATCCTATCCATATCTTATCACTATCCATACACTCTTTTTCATTCCTTGATCTTGATCTGATATAAGGATGGAAAATTTAAAAATGGTTTCAAAAACCTCTTGACATGTCCCTCATGCCATGTCACTGCTTTACATTGTCATATCCAGTCTCTTGTCCCATCACGCCATAGCCCTTGAAAATTGCATTTGTATTGTCTCCATGATAAAAGGCCTTTGTCTTCCCTCTATCCACCATCATTTCAGAAAGCCTATTTATTCACTTGTCATATTCCTTTCCTTGCTAGACACTAGGGGCAAAATCATAAAAATTTGAAAATATCCTGAAAAAATCTCCAAAAAACATTTAAAAATGTCCTGAAAAAAAATCATAAAAAAACATTTTAAAATGTCCTGAAAAAATCTCATAAAAATTGAAAAATGTCCTGAAATAAATCTCATAAAAATTGGAAAATGTCCTGAAATAATTCAAAAAAAATTGCAAAATGTCCTGAAATAATTCAAAAAATTGCAAAATGTCCTGAAAAAATCTCTAAAAAATGAAAAATGTCCTGAAAAAGTCCCTAAACATCAAATAAAGTCCTGAAAAAATGAACACAAAAAATTTCAAAACATCAAAACCCAAAAACAATTCCTTTGGCATTTTGCATTTTGCAAAAATATCCCCTTTGTGCATAGACAGATCGCTGAGCATACATCCAATGACACGCAATCACACATTGTGCTTTAATGAAATCACACATTAATAGATGAACTTTCCAATCAAACCAAACATTCAAACTGATCACAATTGTCATATCAATCAAACGTTACCATCAATATCATTTGTCCTTGTTTCTACTATCATGGGTCTTATACAGGGTGTGGTATACTCGAAACCAGACTATGTCCTGTCTTAGACGGGGTACCTCATTCCCTGAAACCAGACAGCATGATCGTCCTATCAGCACTTTCAACTTTTGACAATGAAGATCAAGATGTTTGTTTGATTTGTTGGAATTTGTGCATCTTATCTTTTTACTGATTTATCTTTGGCTTCGATCATGTTCCTATGTTGCTCGATGATGTCACTGAGTGATTTAGAGTGACCGGGATGGATCATGGTCCTTTTCTTTTTGGTTGTGATTGTTGTTTATCTGCGATGTGTCTGTCTTTTGCAAAAAGGGTTGCATTTTAGCTTTTGCCTTCCATGCCATGATGCTACGCATCCGTTTTGCTACATTAAAATAAAGGTTCTCACCTACAAAGTGCAATACTAAAAGAAAGTTTTTCTTCGTCTCTAACTATCCTCTGTCTCATTTTCTTCTTACTAACATTTCTTCCGTCCGTTCGGATAGTCAGTTCGGTCTAGTGCTCCGATCTCCAAACATACATACTGCATCCTGCATCCATTTGGTTAGTACATTTGCATTACATCAAGCATAGCATCAAGCATTTTATCCATTTCATATTATAAATGCATCAAAAACACATAAAAAATACATCCATACATGTTCCACAATGGCACATAAAAAGTGCATATGCCATCCATACATGGAAAATAACATCAGTCATAACACATTACATCTCATCATATTGATGCATATCATATCATCTGTCACAATAATATCGGAGTACAAAATTGGACTGTCTATCCAAAGTATGGCTCGCAGGCTGACTACATAATATCAAACTATATAATGTCTACTGTCTATCCAAAGGAGCATGTGCCTCTATCACTAGGTGCTCCCTCTGTCCTCCTCATCCCTGCCATGTCTCGCAGATGATGTCCCTCCTCATCCTGGCTATGGTGGTCTCATAGGTCCACTCACCCCCATGCTGCTCAATGACTTCCGAGAGCGTGCCCTGCTCTCTGTCCTCAATCATGCCCGATATGACACTGCTCTCTGCTCTGGTGGAACTGCACTCTCGTATAGTGTCCTCCAATGGAATATCTCATCTTCGGTCTCTACTAGCATCTGTGCCATCTCCCACACACTGGCATCGCGAATCGACCCAATATACTCAATGACTCTCTATTCTTCTCGCTATGCCTGAGCTACTACTGTATCTCAAGCCATTGTAAGTCTGGCTATCTCTGCTCTGAATTGATCATGCTCTCTCTCTAATGTCGCAATATGATCATGCTGACTCGCTATGGTAGCCCTGCACATCTCCATCTCCTCTATCCTAGCTATCTCCAGCTCTATGGGTATATCCTGCAATGCCTCCTGCTTGCCTGAATCTGGCTCATCCTCATCATCCCTCTCCTCATCTCCATCCTCATCATCCTCCTCATCCTAATCATCATCCTCATCCTCCTCATCCTCATCATCTCCCTCCTCCTCTCCTGTGAGTGGGAAGTCCTCCTGTCTCCTCGGTACTAGAATGTCAGGATCTATCAATGGCACTGGCCGCCGTCGTGCAAACCATCTCTCATACTCCTCTGTCATCCTGGCGTCCGCCACATCTGATCTCCAATCCCACTATCTCTGCTGTAGCTGGGTGAAGTCAGTATATGCTATGTGTGGCTGAATCATACTCCCCCACTAACTCGTCTCTCTGTGAGATCGGGCAAAGTGTGTAGTCCTCCTAGGTACATCCTACCTCTCTCCAAACTGTCGTCTGACTCTCTCTGGCAAGTACATCTCAATCACTCTCTGGCAATTCACTAGTTTCCCAATCAAGTACCTCTCCTATCGGCAATACGGTAGCTCATCACTATCATCTAACCATCCAGGACAATCACGATATGGCCTCCATGTGAACTCTCTCAGTTTGTCTAGCTCATGTCGCCAATATAATATGTATCCAAAAGGACCCTGTCTCAGTGCTCCCCCATAGCAGTACACATACGATCAATGTGGTACTAATTGTCTCTCTGTAATCGGTCGACATATGGCTATGTGCTCAAATGCCCATACTTGTAGCAGTGTGACTCCACAGCTCAAAGTCTGAACTCCCTGATATGCTATCTGATGCAGCTGAAAATATAGCATAGCAAGCACAAATGGTCCCCATGCATACACTATCCCCTCTATTGCCATCCGCTCTAGCACTCTTCCCCATCCAATAGGGAATCCATGTCCTCTTCTATCTCTTGCTAGTAGGCATGCTATCACCACAGCTATCACCACATATCGTCGATCATACTCTGATGCCATGGTCTCCCAGCCAATCTCCCTCTCCACGATATCCAGATCATCTGTGTCGCACTCAAATAATCTGCACAATGCATCTCTCCCTATCACTGGGTCATACTCTACCATCTCTCCATGAATCAGAATGCAGAGGATACGCCATACATCCTCCAGTGTCACAGTCGCCTCTCCAGTCGCCAGATGGAAAGAGGAGGTCTCTAAATGCCATCGTTCTGCCAATGCGGTAAGCAGTCCTGTGTTTGCCCTAATCTCGGGCATGAATGTGACATAGTATATCCCAAGTCCTACTAATGTATCTCTATCTGTGCTCCTGAGTCTATGTCATAGCATGAAGTAGTCAGGTCGGTTCTCCCGCGTGATCAATGGATACTGTCGACTCTGCATCACAATTGGGGCACATTTTGTCAGTTTTAGGGTTTTCTCCTACGGGTTGCATTTCCTCATTTTCATGTCCAAATCAGGGTATTTTTCATCTAATCTGACCTATCCTACCCTTATCCCCCCTTTTTTTGGATCATTTGCATGTTGTTTTGACAAAAATTAGGGTTTACATTGCACAATTGTGCCTGTGTGATGAGTCTTGTGCCTGTGTCACATGTCCTGCACCTGTGTCTCCCTACACAAGCATAGAAGACCCTACACAAGTGCAGGATTCACCCTACACAAGCGCAGGAGTCCCTTTCTGCATCCCCTGTGGGCCTCGTAATGTCCCGCAAGCAAGTCAAATTCATGAAATTGAAAACATGGGTTTTTGAGATACGTACCACTGCTCCTGCATCATCCAGTCATTTGAATGTGTGTACACGTTCTCTGAGGTGATCTGCCCTTGGAATGTTCACCATCTCTCTACAAGTGTCCTTTTTCAGAGCAACAAATTCTCCTCTTTGGCTAGTGCAAATGAGCAATTTTCACTCTCTTTGCCTCATTTATAGACCTTTGTCAGTGCATAGATGGATGTGCACCCTCTCCATCTTATGTTGGTCACGTTCTTTTCCATCTTTAATTGCTTGTCCTTCATGCATCCAATCTCCGATTGTTAGTCTATTCAATCCTATCATTTTTATCGATCAATTGGCCTCTTTTCTGCATGTTTCCGGCCAATTCCTCGAGGGGGCATGCATATGTCATTGTTAGTGTCTGGGGAATTTTCGTTATTGTTCTTTGAAACAACGCTTAAAATCGCATTGTCTCAAAGAGGGGCAAAATGTAGACACCTAAAAATGGTCAACGCTTGCGGAATCATACTTTAACATTTGCGCATTGCCTCATTTTAGGTTTTTGCGTCGCATTAACATTTCTCCTATGTCACGCATTTGGTCTTTATCATTTTTGAGCATCGAGTCATTCTTCAACATTCTTCATCTGTCTCACTTTCGAATTTGGTCTTGTCGACAACAATCTTCAGTCATGATTTTGGTTGATCTTTGTCCTTGTCAATCTTGTCATATTGCGATCGATTCGTCATCGATCCTTGTCCTTTTCAATCATGTCAATTTGGTGAATTTGTCATTGATTTTTGTCAACCAATCTCAATCAAATCATTTATCAACACTGGTCATTTATCAATTCAAAATCATGATCGAATCGATATTAACTATCCTTTGTCAAGACCTAATTGTCATCCTTGCATTTCTTATTCATCTTCCAAGGTTTTATGATTTGTTCATTTAATCTTGTTTGGCATTTTCCCTCTAGGTTAAATAATTTATTTATTTATCCTAAGTCTTCTTGTCACAATTAAATGTTTATTTAATTGGCTAATTAATTTCCTCCTATTTTTTGTAAATTAATTAATGAATGAGAAATTATTAATTAATTTACCTATTTTCATCAATTTCCTAATTTCCAAGTCATTATTTCCAACTTAATTTTCTAATTTCTCCTAAAGGTCTATTTCTATTTCAAAATCTTGTCATAAATCATCAATCAATCAATTTTGCATAGAAAGTGCATAATTTGTCATAATTGACATTTTTGATTTACAATTTCCATTTGAATTGAATCATGCTAATTTGATCATTTCTCCAATTTGTCTATAGATTGGATGAATTTCTTCAATCTTGGCTAAGGAGAATAATAATTACTTTGCCGAATCAATCACGCTTTGAGTACTCTCGCGCCAATATCTTATTTACTTGCTTTCATCTCATGTGTGTGCACTTGAAGGTGAGATCCACAAACAAAGGCTATTTGGAGAAGAAAGAAGGACAATGGAGCCACATGAAGGAAGCATTTCAGATCTATATTTGGTTTGCATAGCCTTTTAGTTTTGAATGTTTCATTTTCATGTCTTTATTGAGTGTGTTTAGGATAGATCATTACATTTTAGTTTTCGTGATTGAGCTATTGACTAATATTTTGAATTGCTTGTGATGATTTCTGATATCCTAGCTACAAGTATTGCATAATGAAATTGGTCTGAAGTCATCAAAGCTCCTGGCATCCACCTTCTTGGGGATCAAAGTAATAAAATTATTATTGATTTCCCTAAGAAGACTACCAGAATTCCTCATAGTCTCTAAAGCTTCTACCACATCCTTACCAATAATATCCCAACACTTATGATAAAAGCAAGTAGGAAAACCATCTGGACCTGGGGCCTTGTTCAGATTGAGCTGAAATAGGGCAGTTTTGACCTCTGTTTCTATAAACTTGCAGTTTAAGTAATGATTATGTTATGCTGAAATTAATTTTGGAATATTTCTAAGCAAGGGGGAGAGGCTATTAACTCTTGAAAACTCCGAGGTAAAAGTTGTTTTGAAGTGATCGACAGCTTCTACTGCAATAGCTTTAGGATCCTCCAAGAGGCAACCATTGTTGTTCGTGAGCTTGGAAATTCTATTAAAGCCTCTTCTGATCTTAGTGCTATTGTGGAAGAATTTGGTGTTTCTATCCCCATTTCGGATCCAATTTTCTCTAGACTTTTGCTTCCAAAAGATTTCTTCTTTAGATAAGATATCCTCGTACCTACCTAGGAGTTCCTTTTCTTTAAGGAAGCTATCCTGATCCATACCTACCTTAAGTACCTTCTCATTCAGGACTGCTAAGTCCTATTCTAAGGCAGATTTAGAGTCAAAGATGTTACCAAATTCCTCTCTATTCCATTTAAGCAACATATTTTTAACATGTTTTAATCTACCTATTAAGCAAAACATCTTAGAACCTTGGAAGTCGCCCTCCCTCCACCAATTAGAAATTAATTCAAAGAACTTAGGGTCCTGCATCCACATCTTTTCAAATTTAAATGGACATCTGGATGGCGTGGCTATACCCATTATACTTAGAAGAACCAGGAAGTGGTCCGAACCTGAGGTTGGGAGTATGGAGGCTTCAAGGTTGAAAGGGAGATTATTCATATTTCCTCTAAAGAGAAACCTATCCAACCTTTCAACTATTTGAGTAAACCCATCCCTTCTATTAGTCCAGGTGAATAGGCCATTATTGGTTTCAATATCTATCAATTCATTCTACCTAATCCAATCTCGGAAATCCTTAAGTGACTGGGGTTCCCTGCGAATGCCGCCCCTCTTCTCTCTAAGATCCGAGATTGCGTTGAAGTCACCACCTAAGATAAAATTCTCTCTAGAGTAATTTTCCAACATACATGTTATCTTAGCCCAGACTGTTCATTTACCTATGTCCAAAATCGGACCATAGATGTTAATTAAATAGAAAGATAGATTATTGTGGAGGCTACTGACTTTCCCCAAGAACCAATGCCTATTTCCAGCAATAAGAGAAAATGAGATTTTCCTAGGATTCCAAATGAAGCCTAATCCTCTTGAAGAACCATCTGAGTCTATAAATTCTGCTCTATATAGACCTATCTTCCTTTTAAAAGCTTCTCCCTCGGCTGTAGCTAGCTTGGTTTCTTGGAGAAGAATTATATCTTTCTTCCAAGAATGTATACAATGCTTAATTAGGTGTTGTTTGCTAGGGGCATTCATGCCCCTAACATTCCAGGATATTATATTCATGGTGCTGAGGGAAGGACCTTCCCCTTCCCAGCATCAAAGAAAGCCGTCAACTTACCTTGGTCTTTGGCATTACCATCCTGCATTCTTAATTCACCTAGAGACTTTCTACCCTGACCCTTAGATTCTTTTGCACAATTCGGGAGGGTTTTCCTGCTGTAGGTAGGTAAAATCCCTAGAGGGATCTAAGAATCTATGTTAGTATTGCTTGCTTCACCTCTACTGGGATAATCTAAGTTTGTTGGGGCACTATTAATATTATTGGGATCTTCATTCTCTTTCCCTATTTTCCTGAGGTCATCATCCTCCATAGAAGAGATAAGCTTCTGGATTATGAAGCATCTCTCCTCTTCTTCCTCTGTCGAAATGTTAGTAGGAATGCAGTTATCTAATACTTCCATCGCTATCTTAACACTTGGGGTTATTTCTACCTCTTCTTCCCTGTTGGGTTTGTAAGTAGAGGAGGATAGGGGTTTAGGAGAGGAGTCCGTCATTAGATTAGTTAATTCCAGTTCAGCTTCAGCCTTCAGAGTTTCAGTTTCCTTAATAAGATCTCTTAGCTCTGATATTTCTTTTGTGGCCTTGGTTCCCTTAGTTGGTAGGACTGAATTCTGAGAAGACTTCACCAAGGGCGAAGCTGGATGACTGGGGAGAGCCCTAAATTTGTCATCGACATGTATGTTTTCTTGTGACTCACTAGGGCTGTCTATTTTCAACCTAGGGGATTTAACCTAAAGGTCTGATACATCTATCTTCCCGTCGTATAGGCTAGGCGCAATTACCCAATCCCCACACCCTGTTGACAGAGTCATCGAAGCCAACCTACTGGTTTCATATTTTAGATTAATTAAAATTTTAACATGTTTAGCTTGATCTTCCCTTTCTAAACCCTCGCAGCCTATAAAATTACCATAAGGGTCTCCTATTATTTCCATAATTCTAGGGTTGAAATTCAATGGGGACAAGGCCGATATCTACCCATTTCATGCAATTTACCGGTTTGAATGATAGTGGATTAAAATTTGGAATCCATTCGCATAAGATAAAACCATAACCATCAAATAATTTCAATTTTCCAAAGAGGATATCATCCCTTATATTGCTATTTTTGCATAAAATATAAAAAAGGTTATTATCTAACCTAGTAATACTTATCTGTTCTGGATACTGTTTATCCCACCATTCAATGATTTCTCTGTGATCCTTACCATGGCCAGTCCACTTGGCATAAACCCCATTTCGTTTGTGCTGGTTCCAAATTGGTTCCATCAATTCGCCTGGAATTTTACAAACATTCTAAATCGCCATTGTCTGTGAAGTGAATGTTGCTTTTGGTTTTGGTTGAAAAATCCTAATTTTCCCTAATGGAATTTGATTTGGCCCTATAACCGGAGGATCTGTACTATTTGTTTTCCGGGGGTTAGAAATAATCCTCTTTTTCTGCCAATTGGGAATAGTGGGTATCATTTTTTGAGATTTCCGCAGGTTCTTCCTAGCCTTCTTTGAATGATATATTTGCCAATTTTCATTAGACGGAGGCTTTGATAATATTGTATTTGGTGCCCTAGCTTCCCTTTCCGAGTGAAGATTATTGAATGCCAAATTCCATCTCTCATTTAACCTTGTTTTTATGTCTGAAGCTCACAACCTCCCTATCTATTGGTTTCCATTTCTTGGACTGAAGATTGTTATCCTCCTAGGGCATGCCGCGAATACCTGTCTGCCGCTACCTGGCTTAGGGTTATTAATAATATTTGTTTGCATTTTTCGCAAGAGCATAATTTAACTTTTACTTTTTTTAATTCTGCAATTCAAAGACTAATTATAATGCAACATTAATATATATTAACATTTGAAATAAACTTTATATATATATATGATTTCATATTCCGTTACTTAATAATATATAAAAATAAAAGAGAATTTATTTATAAGAACATGGATAAAATAAATGATCAAATAATTGTTTTAGATTGATTTTACAGTAAACAAGAGGGTAACATTTACAGAGAGAGGGAGAGAGAGCTTATTCCTGCATTCACATGGAGGAAGTTTATTTCCCGATTTCACAAGGGAATTGTTTATTTCCAGTATTCACAGGAGGATTTTATTCAACCAATATTCACAGAGAGGTCTTTGTTCAACTCACAGGGAGATTTATCTAATTACTAATCACAGAAAGATTTAGAATAATCAAAGAGAGATTTAAAATAATCACAGAGAGATTTAAAATAATCATAGAGAGAATTAAGAATGAGATTCAGAATTCCATTCAAAAAACCAGAGAGATGGATTAAAGGGAAGAAATAAAGATTCAAATCACACAGGAAGAATTTTAATCTCAGAAAGAGAGAGATTTTAAACAAATAAAAGAATATGATTTTCGTTTTGCTAAAATCTTTGGAAAAAGAAAAAAAACAAAAAGTAAGATCTTGTGCATATTTTCTTAAGGGAAATAAAATAAATAAATAACTATGAAAGCATTATCATTATTATTTATCCCCAAACGAAAGATTTAAAATCTAATAAAAGAATTTCTTTATATAAAGGAAGATCTATAACTATTGATAATATGAATTCCTCATAAGTAAATGTGAAATAACAAGGAGAGAACCTGGTTTATTGAGCTTGATGTTGAATCCACTGGTTATCCTTTTGATCCTTCCTTGCAACTTTAGGGAAATCCTTCAACAACAACTTAAAAATTCCTGCAACAAAAAAAGAGACTACCAAAGAAGATCTACTTCTAAAACTTGGGAAATTTTCTTCAAAACATAATCAACCCCCTTCTTTGAAACTTGCATATAATTTTATGATTAATTTCCCCTCCATTCCACTATCTAGGAAATTTAATTAAAACGGAGATTATTTCCCAATTTTGGACTTCATGCAAATTGATTAAACTTAGTGGGGGAGTTACATGCAAGGTGGTGGAGAATCCTCTAGAAGCTTCTTATTCTTCCTACAACATGTGCCATAATTGGAAGTGGAAAATAGATAAATAAAGATATTGTATATTTTCCATGTGTGTGTGTGTGTATTATTATTTTATTCTTTTATAATTTTCATTCAATCATTTAAATAGCTTATCCAAAAATATAATAGAATTGTATTTTAAATCCAAAAGTGATAATGGAGGGTTGTGACAAATGATTTAGTCCTTTTCCTTCCCATTTCTGGAACCACTAGCAGTCTTTTGCCGGTTCATCATCAGAATCAGTAATGCCTTCCTCATCCACTATGTAGGATGATTTGTCTCTATTTTTCTTGTACTTATACTTGTTCTGATATCCAAGGTTAGACTTAAAATATCTTTTAACTCTTTCTTCAAATCTTAAATTCCTTTTAGGACAACTAGATGCAAAATGACCAATCTTATTACATGCAAAACATTTAAAAGGTGCTTTTTCTTCATGCTTACTTCCTACCGGGCCTTTAGGTACTCTTCTAGAAAATAGCACTTCAAGTTGCTCAAAATCATCATCTTTTCTCTTCATATCTGTCAATTCATTTGCATATAAAGCTTTCCAATCTTGCTTACCGGTTGCAGATCTAGATGCATGAAAAGCAGGTTCAATCTTCACAGCTCCAAAAGGTCCAAATTCTTCAAGCTCAAAAGAATACAATTTCCCAACCAAAGTATCTCTGTTGACAGATGTATTAGCCATTGTTATCAACTCATTAATAGTAGTAGCCTTCATTTTGTAAGCTGGTGGTATGGTTCTCAGAACTTTAGAAATAATTTCATCTTCACTCAAAGTTCAACCACAACATTGAATTCCCATAACAATCTCATCTACCCTTTCCATGAATGCAGTAATCCTTTCATCTTCTTCAATCTTCAGGTTTTCATATCTCACCCAGTAACCATCAAGTTTAGAAATCTTCATTGTAGGGTCACCTTCATTAAGAGTCTTCAACTTATCCCATATAGTCTTTCCATATGATTTGTCGATTAATCCCATTATTTTCTTATCAGAAAGTGCACACAGGAGGGATTCTCTTGCTCTATAATCATTGTCAAGCTCCTTATCTAGGTCTTCTAGAGGAGGATTTCCAAATACCGAATTATGAGGTGTGAAACCATTATGTGTGATCTCCCAAATCTCCTTTACCAAGACATCTTAGATGAGTCTCCATCTGAATTTTTCATACTGTCTAATTTGTTCCATCAAGCCTAGGAATATCTCTCTGAAAGATAGCTCCAGATGAACTGGATGAACTTGAATTGTTAGATGCCATAGGATCTTCCTCAAGCAGTTAAGCTTTCTACAGAGAGGACCAATTCTCTAATACCAATTGTTAGACAACTCAAATAACCGGAAGACAACTGAGAGGGGGAGGGGGTCAATTAGTTGTCACAGATTATGGGAACCATTAGCAATTAAAACTTTAATATCGGAACCCAAAACATTAATACTGGAATAGCAGTTAAACCAATTAAGCATAAAAAATAATCAGAGAATAAATACCATCCACATGACACCAAGATTTATATGTGAAAAAACCAGTAAAGGGAAAAACCATGGTGGGAAGCCTACCGACAGTTAGATAATACTTCTGCAGTAAGTATGTGAATTACAATTGAGGGGCCTACACTTGCAGGAAGGGAAACAATCTAGAGCACACTGCTCATCACAAAAGGAATCTCACTGACTACATAGAAATCCAGACTACAATCCAGAGAAGTGTTGAACTACAAAAGATAGCATCTCCTATGCCTGAGTACAGTTCCAGTTAAGCTCAATACTGGAGGACTAAATCCTCTTACATAAAACCAATTTGATCACCAATGATCGACCAAATCCTCTACCTGAATGATATTACATTATTCGCACATTACATCCCTTTTTCATTACCATATCTCCTATTCTATGATTATCTACAATGAGATCTTACATCTATATATACAAACCCTCGACCATAAACAATTAGGTCGACCACCAGATACTAAACCAAGTACATTATTATAAACCATGTCGGCCTTAGACCAAACAAATAATATCCAACACATAAGACATCTCAGAAACATATCAAGAAGTTCAATCCACACGCTTCATTAAACTAGTCCATAACCTAGACCAACTAGGACCCAATATAGGTCCACATGCTACAACAATGATCTCTATCTACCAAGTCTCAAACATGATAACCAAAAGCATCTAGAAACCATACCATAAGCTACACCAATACTACTTATGCAATTCATCAAAGATATTCATCAAAAGCTCTGCTAGTGAAACCCTTGCCAGAACCAGAAGCCAAGCTTCTAAGAAAATAGGATAGCATCCGATCACCAGACCAAAACCAACTTAATGAATATGAGCACAAGTATCATGAATAAGCCAATTCCATAACCAAACTTTACCGAAGCCTAGTGGATCATGCCAGATCCAAACCAACCAGAAACTACTCATCCTTTCGAGACCACAAGGGTGTCGGTAAAGCATCCAAACAACTAGTGTTGGCATCAATGACAAAAAATCACTGCAATACATAATCAATTCCTCCAAATGGCCCATAGTTTGGTCTAAGGCGAACATGTTTTGTAATTATGTAATTGGTTTATTGTCTGGTGGCCAACCTAATTGTTTATGGTCAAGGGTTTGTATATATAGATGTAAGATCTCATTGTAGATCATGATGGGAATGTGATATGGATATTTAATGTGCGAATAATGTAATATCATCAGGCAGAGTATTTGGTCGATCATTGGAGATCAAATTGGTTTTATGTAAGAGGATTTAGTCCTCTGGTATTGAGCTTAACCAGAAGTGTATTCAGGCATAGGAGATGCTATCATTGCGGTTCATTCATTCTTTCAGATTGTAGTATGGATTTATATGTAGTCAGTGAGACTCCTTTTGTGATGAGAAGTGTGCTCCAGGTTGTTGGCCTTCCTGCAAGTGCAGGCCTCTCAATTATAATTCACATACTTATTGCAGAAGTATTATCTGACCGTGGGTAGGCTTCCCATCGTGGTTTTTTCTTTTACCGGGTTTTCCACGTATAAATCTTGGTGTCTTGTGGATGGTGTTTATTCTTTGATTATTATTTATTCTTAATTGGTTTAACTACTATTCTGGTATTTGGTTTAAGCATTCTAGTATTAATGTTTTGGGTTTCGGTATTAAAGTTTAATTGCTAAATGTTCTGGTAATCTGTGACAACTGATTCACCCCCCATCTCAGTTGTCTTCCAATTATTTGAACTGTCTAACAATTGGTATCAAATCTTTGATCCTCTCTACAAAAATCTTAACTCCTTGAGGAAGATCCTATGACAACTAACATTTCAAGTTCTTCCAGTTCATCTGGAGCTATCTTTCAGAGAGATATTCCTAGGTTTGATGGAATAAATTATACAGTATGGAAGATTCAAATGGAGACTCATCTGAGATGTCTTGGTAAGGAGATTTGGGAGATCACATAGATTGGTGTTACACCTCATAATCTGGCATCTGGCAATCCTCCTCTGGAAAACTTGGATAAGTAGCTTGAGAATGATTGTAGAGAAAGAGAAGCCCTCTTGTGTGCACTTTTTAATCAGCAAATAATGGGATTAACTGACAAATCATCTAGAAAGGCTATATGGGATAAGTTGGAGACTCTTAATGAAGGTGACCCTACTATTAAAATTACAAAACTTGATGGTTATCGGGTGAGATATGAGAACCTAAAGATGGAAGATGATGAAAGGTTTACTGCATTCATGGAAAGGGTAAATGAGATTGTTATGTGATTTCAATGTTGTGGTTTAACTCCGAGTGAAGATGAATTTGTTTCTAAAGTTCTGAGAGCCCTACCACCAGCTTATAAGATTAAGGCTAGTGCTATTAATGAGTGGGAGACAATGGCTAGTACATCTGTCAACAAAGATACCTTGGTTGGGAAATTATCTGCTTTTGAGCTTGAAGAATTTGGACCTTCTAGAGCTATGGATTTTGAACCTTCTTTTCATGCATCTACATCATCAACCGATAAGAAGGATTGGAAAACTTTGTATGCAATATAATTAAATGATATGAAGAGAGAAGATGAATAATTTGAACAAATTGAAGCCCTATTTGCTAGAAGAGTACCTGAAGGACTGGTAGGAAGTAAGTATGAAGGAAAAGAACCTTTTAAATATTTTGCATGTAATAAGATTGGTCATTTTGCATCTAGATGTCCTAAAAGGGATTCAAGATTTGAAGAAAGAGTTAGAAGATCATTTAAGCCTAACCCTGGATATCAAAACAAGTATAAGTACAAGAAAAATAGAGACAAATCATGCTACATAGTAGATGAGGAAGGCATTACTGATTCTGATGATGAACCGGGAGAAGATTCTGCTAATGGTTCCGAAAATGGGAAGGAATGGGTGTTCTTGGCTATCAAGGAAGATGTTATAACACTAGAAGAGATTGTACCAGAAGAGAAGGCACTTGCTGCTAAAATTGAAGACAAGGATGAATGGGTAATTGACAGTGGTTGTTCACATCATATGACTAGAGATAAGGGGAATTTTCTATCTTTGCAAGAATATGATGGTGGTTTGGTTAGATTTGGAGATGACAAAGCATGCATGATAAAAGGAAAATGAACTTTATCATTGGATGGTAAGAACAATACTAATAATGTTTACTATGTTGAAGGTTTAAGGCATAATCTTTTGAGTGTAGGACAATTGGTGGATAAGGGATTTTAATTATAGTTCAAGGATGGAAAATACAAAATCATTAACAGATCTTGTTTGGAGATTGCAACCGGTACACAAACAAAAGGTAATATATTTCTTTTGAATTCCAGTAAGAAGACATGTTTGATTGTACAAATTGATGAGAGTTGGCTATGGCATAAAAGGCCATGTCATGTGAATTTGATTGCATTGTGAAGATCAGTTAGAGATATACCTAAGATTGTGAAGCCCTATAATCCGGTATGTAAAGAACATCAAATGAGTAAATAGGCTAGAACCTCTTTTAGGAGTATACAAGATAAATCTATTGATGTTATTAATCTTATTCATACTAATTTGTGTGGCCCTGCTAGAGTTAAAAGTTTTCAAGGTGATAGATATTTCATGCTAATCATTGATGATTATTCTAGAATGATGTGGGTTACTTTTCTAAGGGAGAAATCTGAGGCATTTGAAAAGTTTAAAATCTTTAAGGCTAAAGTAAAAACTAGAACAAGATTGAAGACTAAATACTTGAGGTCAAATCATGGTGGAGAATTCACATCCGGTGAGTTTAATAACTTTTGCGAGAAGCATGGTATAAGGAAACAATTTTCTGCTCCCCGGACACCTCAGCAAAATGGAGTTGTGGAAAGGAAGAACAAAACTATCTTGGATACTGCTAGAACAATGATGATGGAAGCTAGTCTACTTCATATCTACTAGAGAGAAGCAGTGAGCACAACTGTTTATACATTCAACAAAGTACATATCAAAGGAGAAACCGGTAAGATACCTTATGAATTATGGTTTGGCAATACACCTATAGTTAAGTATTTCAGAATATTTGGTAGTAAATGTTATATCAGGAGAGATGATATCATTGGCAAGTTTGATCCTAGATGTGATGAAGGCATATTTCTTGCTTATCTAATGAAAGAAAAACATATAGATGTTATAACAAAAGATTTCAAATAACTGTGGAGAGCACTAATGTCAAGGTGGATGACCTGAGTAGAGGTCAAATCATAGTTTATGAGAAGGAACCAGCAATGAAAATGATTATATCTGAACTGGTAGCACCTTTATCAGAATAGAGTGTTGAACCAATTACTCCGATAGTATCAAAAAATTCTATAGTAACTAAAGAACTAACAAAAGGATCAAAGAGTCAGAGGACTCATAGGTATGTGACATTGAATCACTCGAAAGATTAGATCATTGGAGATAAGAACAATGGAGTAATGACAAGAAGAATACTGGCAACTAATGAGGTATGTTTAATTTCAAAAGTTGAACCAGTATCAGTAATTGAGGCATGTAATGATGAATATTGGTTAAAGCTATGGAAGAAGAATTACATCAGATTGAGAAGAATAACACATGGACTTTGGTTCCCCGACCTAAAATAAGAATGTTATTGGAACTAAATGGGTTTTTATGAAAAAATTGAATGAGGATGGTCAAGTTGTAAGAAATAAGGCTAGATTGGTTTGTAAAGGATATTCTCATAAGGAAGGAGTTGATTATGCTGAGACTTTTGCATCGGTAGCTAGGATTGAAGCTGTGAGATTATTTCTTGCTTATGTTGCACTTAAGAACTACAAGGTTCATCAAATGGATGTTAAGTGTGCATTTTTTAATGGGGATCTTGAAGAGGAATTTTATATTGAGCAACCTAATGGTTTTTCACTATCAGATGATAAAAACATGGTTTGCAAGTTAAGGAAAGATTTATATGGATTAAAACAAGCACCTAGAGCTTGGTATGCAAGGTTGGATAAATACCTTTTGAAGCTTGGTTTTACTAAGGGTAATGCTGACAATAATTTATATTATAAGATCACTGATGATGATATACTGATTATTGAAGTATTTGTTGATGATATTATTTTTGAATGAGAAGATAAGTTGTGTAAGGAATTTGCTAACAATATGAAGAGTGAATTTGAGATGTCTATGATTGGAGAAATAGATTTTTTCTTAGGTTTGCAGATTACTCAGATTGATAAAAGGATTTTCATCTGTCAAACTAAGTATGCTAGGGAATTGTTGAATAAATTTGGTATGGGAGATTCGAAACCGGTAAGTACTCCTATAGTTACAAGTGAGAAATTGACAAGGAAAGATGTTTCTGCACTAGTAAATCCTACAAGATACAAATCTATGATTGGAGGTCTTCTTTATTTGACTCAGACTAGACCTGACATAATGGATGTTGTTTGTATTGTATCTAGATTTTAGAGTGATCCTACAGAAAATCATAAGAGTGCGGTAAAAAGGATTTTTAGATACTTACAAGGTACATCAGAATATGGTTTGTGTTACCCTAAGGATGATAACGTTACTTTATGTGCATATACAGATGTTGATTGGGTTGGAGATGTTGATGACCAAAAAAGTACTTACGGTGGAGCTTTCTTTCTTGGAAAGAAGTTGGTTTCATGGATCAGCAAGAAACAATCATGTACTTCTCTATCTACTGTTGAAGCTGAGTATGTTGTTGCTGCTACTAATTATATAGAAGTTCTATGGATGAAGCAAATGTTGAAGGATATAAAGGTGGATTCTAATGAACTGATAGTTATTCACTTTGATAACTCTGCTGCCACTGATATATCAAAGAATCTGGTATTTCATTCTAAGACAAAGCACATATCTATCAAGTACAATTTTTTGAAGGAGAAGGTGGAAGAAAATGAAGTTAGACTGGTTTATGTGAACACTAAAGAATAGATTGCAAATATCTTCACTAAAACTTTGCCTAAGGAATCATTTGAGTACTTCAAAAACAAATTGGGAGTAAGCACATATCTATCAAGTACAACTTTTTGAAGGAGAAGGTGGAAGAAAATGAAGTTAGAATGGTTTATGTGAACACTGAAGAATAGATTGCAGATATCTTCACTAAAAATTTGCCTAAGGAACCATTTAATTGGGAGTTTTTGCCCCTCCGACAGAGAATTGATTGATGCGGCTTGGCATCAGTCTGGTATGCATTATCAGAAATATTTTTCATTCCAGCACTGGTGGGGATGCTACTACTCAGGGGAGAGTATTTAGCTTTGTGATGTAGTGTTCTATAGTTTTTCTTTGATATTTATTTAAGATTTTTTGGCATTGATGTCAAAGGGGGAGATATATTGATGTGAAAAAGAAAAACTTAAGGAGTTGTATACATTAGGGGGAGAGATATATGTGTAATTCAGAGCTTTACATAGATATCATTCACTGGGGGAGTTTGGTCTCTTCGTTGCTATATCTTTGAGTGGGAGATTGTTGGTTGTCTTCCATTGGGGGAGACTTGTTTGGTATTTCTTGGTACTTGGATGTTTTTCACATCTAGTGTTGCCATCAATGCCAAAGGGAGAGATTTTTGGCCATTTGGAGGAATTGATTATGTGCTGCATTGATGTTTTGTCATTGATGTCAACTCTAGTTGTTTGGATGCTTTACTGACACCCTTTTGGTCCTGGTAGGCTGAGTAGTTTCTGGTTGGTTTGGATCTGGAATAATCGAGTATGCTCTGGCATGATTTGGTTATAGAACTAGATTATTCATGATACTCATATTCATATTTAGTAAGTTGGTTTTTGTGTGGTGATGGGATGCTATCATGTTTGCTTGGAAGCTTGGCTTGCTTTCTGCTGAAGGTCTCACCAATAGAGCTTTTGATGAAGATCTTTGATGATATGCATAAGTGGTGTTTGTGTAGTTTCTAGTATGGTTTCAGGATGTTATTGATGATCATGTGCGAGACTTGGCAGATGGAGATCATTGCTTTAGCGTGTGGACTTATATTGGGTCCCGGTTGATCTAGGTTATGGACGGTTTAATGAAATGTGTGGATTGGACCCCTCGATGTATTTTTGGAATATTTTATGTGTTGGGTATTATTTGTATGGTCTAAGGCTGACATGTTTTGTATTATGTAATTGGTTTATTGTCTGGTGAATGACCTGATTGTTTATGGTCGAGGGTTTGTATATATAGATTTGAGATCTCATTGTAAATCATCAAGGGAATGGGATATGGATATGTAATGTGCGAATCATGTAATATCATTCAGGAAGAGGATTTTGACGATCATTAGAGATCAAATTGGATTTATGTAAGAGGATTTAGTCCTCTAGTATTGAGCTTACTCGAAACTGTATTCAGGCATAGGAGATGCTATCATCACAGTTCATTCATTCTTTTGAATTGTAGTCTGGATTTATATGTAGTCAGTGAGACTCCTTTTGTGATGAGAAATGCGCTCTAGGTTGTTGGCCTTCTTGCAAGTGTAGGCCCCTCAATTGTAATTCACATACTTACTATGGAAGTATTATCTGACCGTGGCTAGGCTTCCCACCATGGTTTTTCCCTTTATTGGGTTTTCCATGTATAAATCTTGGTGTCTTGTGGATGGTGTTTATTCTCTAATTATTGTTTATGCTTAATTGGTTTAACTGCTATTCTAGTATTTGGTTTAAGCATTCCGGTATAATGTTTTGGGTTTCAGTATTAAATTTTAATTGCTAAACATTCTGGTAATCTGTGACAACTGATTCATCCCCCCTCTCAGTTGTCTTTTGGATATTTGAACTGTCTAACAGATATAATACAATGAAGATGTTGCTGGTCCAAATCTATGTGCTATCATGGATTGTTTTTTGATGTTGATGTATGAATGGTTTATTGAGTTAAGTTACTTTTGTATTTGGTGATTTACCATACTATGTCCTTTATGGTATAAACTAAGTTCATAAGATATCTTCGAGGTATAGATCTTTTGACTATAGTTTCCCCATTTCTCTTGCTAACAATGATGATTCAGGTTATACAAATTCTTTCCCTTCTAGATCTTCTGCCACATCCTCCAAGTCAAAGATTACAATTGATTTTACCTTTTGTTTAGGATTAGTGATTTTTTCTTCTTAATTGCTTTCTCTTTAGTGAGAACAATACATTGATATTTCTCTCTTAGCTCCTCACTTTGAGCTCTAAGATAAGGCTTAATTGGAACACTAAGATCTCTTTGTAGGATAGACCTTTCCTCCTTAGTTTCCATCAACTAATCAGTATTTGCTAGAATCTTCTATACTTTGACTATTGGGTTCTCCTCATCAACAAAAGACTATAGCAAGTTAGGTTATTTTTCTTTTTATTAAATGTTTACCCCTAATGATCCTAAACCATTTAATTATTTTATCCATTACCTCCTCAATTCTGAGGTAATTCCCAATTACATCTTCATCAAACAAGACCTTATGGATAAATGGAGGCCTTTTGACACTATCCCTAACATGATTTATAAAACCTTTTTGATCTAAAGTAATCCTAGGGCACCCATAAGACATTTTGTATGTTTATAAAATTTTATAGATCTGATCTAGACCATCCTTAGTAGTAGCCAACAAATCAACATATTTTAGGTGTGTGAGAAACATAGAACCTTTATTTTGATTCCTTCAAATAAGTCTTGTCTAACTCATTCAACTACCAAATTATCTTCAAATATGAAATCCTCTTAGCCACATAGCTTTGAAGGACATAAGGGTTGACATGTCAATGATATATTCTAAATGAAGTAGTGTAAGTGTGCAAGTGCCAATTGACCAACAGTGTTTGACTCCAATTTGTAGATTCCTCTCAACAGGCCTAAAAAATTCCTTGATTTCCTTAGGAATCCTCTCCATATCTTTACCAAAGAATCCAAGCCATCTCCTTACAAAAAACTCCTCAAAAATGTAAAACTTGAATTGTCACAATCCATGTCCTAAATACAACTCCAACATTGCATGAGGATGAGATTATTCTTCTCATCTTCATCTCTATTGTGGAGTCTTGTTCTAAAACCTCTACTAGCGTATTAAAACAAATGTCACATTAGTGAGTACCACTTAAAGTCAAAATTTTGATTATTGGCCTTGATGGACACTATCTATTTATGCATTCCGTCTACAATGAGTCCTACAAAATCAAATTCAGTGTTAACTATATATAGTCCTAGATATCTAATGTCATATACATCAAGTAAATTAGAACCTTCAATTCTGCATCTTCTGCAACAATCTAACATATAGAGCATGGTAGGTCTTGATGAAATATTCTTCAAATGACTCCAAGCCAAAAGGCTCCTCCGAAAATGAAATTTTGATCATCTTAGTGTTTGAACTTTTAATTCTATGGTTTATATTATGAATAGACCTATACACACCTCTATGAATCTTGTTTTCTTTAGTGAAGGCATCAAAATTTATAAGTTTCTTGGTAGCCCTGTCTAGCCCAAACACACTAAAATGAACTATTTTGTAAACTAGATCATTTGGTTTCTATTTCCTACAAAAAAAATTCATGTTCTAGCATCATATAATCTTTCTATTTTTTTAAAAAAGGGTAGCATTGATCAATACATTAGGAACCACCAAATTTTTGATGTCCAACACCCAAGCATTTTGTCTAGACTGAAGTGTTCCAATCTCTTCTTATACTAGTGTTACAACAAAAACCACCTTGACACTAGTAATTTGGCATCTTTGCACCCTCCTAGGTATAAAATTAACTTTTCATTCCAACCACCTGGGCCATAAACATTAGCTAGTCTTCTAAAATATTTGAAATACTACTTGAACAAATTCTTGTCAAGTCCCCTTTTGGTTCTTGAAGATATTTCAGCCATTTCACATACTTAGGGTTTGTAAAAGTTGTTAGGGTTTTACAATTCACAATAATTATCAACTCATACTAATTTTTGACAACAATTTCAAGCTCAAGAATATTAAATCTAGCAAATTTGGGTGAGGGAAGCTCAAAATACCACTTATAGATTATCTTGCAAGAAACCCTAACTTTAGTGTGTTTGTCATAAAGAGCTCATTAATATTGGAAATCTTGGTTGCAATTGAAAGATCTTAACAATATGGACCTGAAGATGTATTTATTTCAATAAAACAGGCAAAAAATTGACTAAAACTAGTGAACTCACCATTACTATGTGTATGCTCGACTAATGGTACCCTAAACTATCTATTTCAAAGTTTAAATATGGGTCATTGATTTGATCATATCATGACAAAATTGATGCCTAAGATTGACTCAATCAGATTTGAAAAACCTTCACATGCATGAATTTGATATGGATCAATTAGAACATACCAACCAACACAACGCTTCCTAACATGTATAATAGTCAATGCCATGTGTCAGCATATCATGCTCTCATAGTTGAAAACAAGACCCACCATTTTGACATTGTGCTACCATGGTTAGGCTTCCTTCATTTTGTAGACCATAGTTCCAAACCACCTCGACATGGCATCATTTTGTAGCATTGCGCATCTAAATGGGCTCTAACAAATCTAACACTATGGGGGCGTGCTCCAATCAGGGGGGAAGCTGACTCAAACTTAGTGCTTATTCCTCCCAACAAAAAGATAGGGACCCATTGGACACTTGGCATGATTGCAAGACACAAATTTGAAGCCTACAAGCACACACTAACCATTGATCTAACTTCTTAAGAACTGTAGCTGAGACTTAGGAAAAATAAAAATGCAATGGGGCCCATCGGTGACTAGGAAGAGTCGTCAATAAAGCACGATGCTTAAACACACAATGTTATAACTTAATGCTCGACAATCGAGAATAGCAGGTCAGCATCAAAATAAAACATAAGACTCAAGGATTTAAGGAAATAAGAATGAGAGAAGGGCATTTCATACTTGACCAAATTCTACTAGTATTTTAATAAATAAAGAATAAAGAAAATTAACTGGAATTCTACCACCACCATCCAATAAAATTACATAAACTTCTTTAACTTATAAATTTTAAAAATATTTAATTTATTTTTGATATTTTGAATCATGTATGTCAAATACTCACTTCTTTTTATATTGTAAAGAAATACGTACTCAAATGATTAATATGAAGCCTTCCGAATAAAGAAATCGTACACTTCAAACATAGAAAAAGATCTGCCCCTAGGATAGAATTGATATTTACCCTTTTTACTGGACCGCTCGCACTCTCGAGTGCAGAATGAAATCAGCTTTGAATATCTAATATTAATAGACATTTGCAGTCTTCAATCTTTCACAAAGACCTTTCACTGACATCAACGTCCGCTTCCTGCTACCGACAATTTTTTATAGCCATTCATTTTTTACACAACGTGTCTCTTTAATCCGTGATCAATCTATCAATATCACCACCGACGCACAACAAATACATTAAACCTGGAGAAGCCTGGTAGTAAATACAGTAGAGCTTCCGTCACCATTTCCTTACTTATCCCTCTTTTCCCCGTCCAATCTCTTATGCGCTGTAATTGGAAGCTGCGATCGAACAAAACTCCAGGCAGAGATCTTCGTCCAAACTTGCCAGCACAAAAAGTGACTTCGCATTCTATCAATATCGTTAGGTAAACTTTACCTATTACGAGTTTTGGTATTTTGTGTTGAAATCCTGTCCCAAAATTCATAGGTAAGCGATAAAAAAGAATGCGTGCGCATGAATGCAGGAAATGGAAGAGAATGATAAAAAGTTGGAGAGCAGAGAAGCAGAAGAGCAAAGAGCTGAGTGCAGTAAGAATTACAGAGGGGTTCGTCGGAGGAGTTGGGGAAAATGGGTATCTGAAATTCGGCAACCAAAGAATAAGCGAAGAATATGGTTGGGGACTTTCGATACTCCACAGAAGGCGGCTCGAGCCCACGACGTGGCGGCTCTGAGCCTAAAGGGTCCAAATGCTTTACTTAATTTTCCCGAACTGGCCGACACTTTTCCTCGCCCTTCTTCGTTGGATCCACGGGATATACAGTTGGCGGCTGCAGAGGCTGCTCGTGGGTCGTGCTTCTCTAATTCTAATGAAACTTCTTCTTTAAAGGTGACTGCAGATGGAGAAAACATTGTTAATGGAGTTGCAGGAGATGAGGAGGGGATATGGAAGAGACCCACATGTTGGACAGGCTCTAAGGATTTGGAGCTGCGGTTGGCTTTGCAGTAGACTGCAAATCTGGGGAATTAGATACACTTTTTCTACATGATCTGAATATAGCTAAGTATTGCAGTGGATATGTTCATCTTAAAGACGATCGCAGTCTTTACCAACACAAGGTAAGCGTGCTGATCACTATTGTATATACCCAGTTGTTTTATTTATATGCGCGCAATAGTTTTTCATTCTGTCAGATTTCAAGCGTGCTCATGGCTATTGTGGATATCCAGTTGTATTTATATGCAGGCAATAGATCTTCATTCTGTCAGTTTTTAATGGAAATGTGTGACCTATTTTCTCAGTTTTAAGAAGTAGAAAGCTCCTGTATAAGAGATCCTAAACTTGTCTGAGTCGACTCCATGAATTTTGGTGACATATGAAGGACTGAAAAGTTAATATAAACTATTACTTAATGTTGTTTAGCTGATGTAGAAGAACCAACATTTGTCTGAGATGGCTCCATGGGTTTTGGTGATGGATTATAGATTGAAAATTTAATACAAGTTATTCTACTAATTTTTTTAGATCTCTCTCATGAGAATTATAATAGATAATAAAAATGCAACGTTTTATTTTAAATTAGATATAGTATTTAGAGGTCGTATCAATTTAATGTCTTAATTGTTGAATTTTTGTTTTTTATGTTGTCTTTTTAAACTTTTTGGATATAAGATATTCTTTCATCTTATTTTATCAAAAACCATAATATCTAGAGATGCTCAAAAAACCGTAATATCTAGAGATGCTATCAATGATTGATTAGCAATATTTTATAATTAGACTGATAAAGTATTGCATATTTAGGAATTTTTAATAAAGCTATTTTATTTAATACTTGATCCATGAAACTATAAATATTTGTTTTTTATTGCATCATTTGATGGCAATTTGAGATACTCTTGTTTTTTTTGAATCTCAGTCATGTGATAATATTAAGACATAATTAGTAATCACAAAAAAAATAAAAAATTTAAAAGTATTATAATTATAGTAGATTATAAAAATTCAATATTTTATTTGAAATTAAAGTGATATTTAGCAGTATTGATAGTTAATGTTTTAATTGTTGGATTTTGTTTTTATGTTGTTCATGTAAATTATTTGGCTATGGAATCATTTTTCTCACCTTATTTTATAAAAAACAACAACATATAGAGGTGTCATGATTAGTTGATTATAAATGTTTATAATTGTGATCGTTAATTATTGCATAGCTAAAAAATAAGTTATTTTATACAATACTTGATTTGTAAAACTATTGTGATATTTGATGACAATTTGAGATATTGTTATTAGTTTTTATGAATCTCACCCATGTGATTATTCTGAGAGATAAATTGGTGATCATATAGAAAAGAAGTAACTTTAAAAGTATTATAATTATAATTGGCTATTAAAACATATATATTTTAAATTAATAAAAATATTTAAAGGTGTTGTGAGTTTAATATTTTAAATGTATTTTTTACTTTTCATGTTGTTCTCATAAATTGTTGGGTTATGGCACTCATTTTCCTCCCTAGTCTTCCAAAAAACTATAATATATAGATGTCTTATCAATGGTTGACTATAAATATATATAATTGCATTGGTTAAGTATTGTACACCTAAGATTTTTAGTAAAGTTCTTTTATGCAATACATCACCTGTAAAACTATAAATATGTATTTTAAAGCATCCTTTGATTGCAATTTGAGATATCATTTCTAGTTTCCATGAATATTACCTATGTGTTAATTTGAAGAGATAATTGTTTTTTTATATTAGAAGCAACAAAACAAGGGTCTTAGCCCTTTACAAAATAACCCACATGTAACTTTAACAACTAACAATACACTTACAATATATAAAAAAATTCTTAAAAGTCTTAGCAAAATATAACATAAGACCTAAAAAACTAAAACTAGCCAACCAATGGCTACTTGAGTGCATTGCTCCAATATTTAGTGATGAACTTAAAGAGTCATATAGTCTCCCTTTTTTTCAACATCCTTACCCAATAGTTTATATTGCATCAGGAATAAGGAGGTGGTCAAGCTATGCATCACACATAGGCTGAACTTGGAGATACTAGCCATCTCCTACTTCATCTCCAACACATCCTTATTTAGGGTCTCCAAGTACTTTGTGGTAGTCCTACAATTAGAGAAAGTGTGCACACTCCCCCCTTGTTGAGTTTCCTCTTCCTCCGGCATGGCATCGTCTCAGGTTCGTAGGTTTAGTTTTACCACTATCACTATGCTTTGAATTGTTACTAGTGGACTTGATCGAACTCTCATCCTTCCTTGTGTCATCAACAACATCTTTCTCATCTTCAACAACATATCCATCATCAACAACATCCTCATTCTTGAATTCCTCATCATAGTCCCCCAAAATTTTCCATCCATTTTGTCAACAATACACCTAACTAGCTTATTAGAACATCTAAAATTGGCACTCCCACTTTTTGTATCATCTTCACACACCTCCACCTCAACATCACTAACAACCTCCTAGATGGTTATCTTGGGATATTTTGCCAAAAGGGAAGGTTTTTAAGGTTTCCTTTTCCTATCCACAATGGAGGTGGTAGCTGACTATTTGTTACAAATACTTGTCTTAGTTGTCACTGATGTCAAACCCGATGATCCAAAATGGTCCAGATGTGCTGCAAAATAGTGGAAGATAAGTATGTATGTTGTGTTGCAGAACAATGGAAGATAGGTATGTATGAAATTATGAGAACAATGGAAGATAGGCATGTATGATATTATGTAGAAGAGTGGAAGATAGGTATGTATGTTATAAATGGAAGTTTTTAGTTGTTGCTGGTATGTTGCAGACATGCTTATTTCTCCAGAAATATGTACTGGCAGTATGAGGATACATTTATCTTGATATGCAATTCTTCACATTGGTGTCCAAATGGAGATATGGTAGTAGAATATTTTATATGATTGTTGTCATTAGTTGAGTTCATTGTATTCATGATTCTAGTACTCTAGATGTTGTGGTCCTAAAGTGTATCCGGTTATGTAGTACTAAGAAGATACTTGTGCTTCGATTTCTTGATTTCTAATAATGATCTTTTGGTGGTTCATTATTTATGTCCTTAAGTTTGTAATTCTAAGTTGGATCATGATCATTGTGCTTCAATAATGTGTTACTATGAAAATTCATGGATATGCTTATTCCGAGTCAAGCCAACCTTAAGAGATTATGTTAATATTTAGGTCCAATGATTTTAGCATGCAAATTGACCATTGAGACATCATTCTAGAAAATATCATTGATGTTGACTTGATGTATATTTATTTGTGACTCATCTATATGCATAATCACATTATGCTTGATGTTCTTAAAAAGAGAGGAGTTGTATATGAATGTTTGGGATGAAGGTATTGCAATGAAGTAAGTGAAGAGTAAGGTGGTAAGTGATAGAGAAAAGAAGTTGATGTTGAATGAGAAAAAGAGGATAGATCTAGTGTGACAGTATCTTGGAGAAATTTGGTAGCAAAGTGTTTTATAGAGTTTTCTTAACCAGATCTATTGCAAACAATTGGTGTATTGTCTGAACTTAATTGAAATTGATCTTATGCATTTGTAGATGCAAATTTCTTTGTTCATTCCCTTTCTTTCTAGTAGTGAGACCTTCCAATAGTGAGCCCTCTAGAAGTGAGCCTCCTTTTGTAATTCTATATAACTAGTTATATTATCTGAGAGTTAACCCTCTCCATGTTTTTTTCCATTTGGATTTTCCACATATGAAAATTCGTTGTCTCTCATATGGTTGAGTATGTTGCACACTTTGTTTCTATTGTTCACTTCAAGTTTTAGATTATTAGAATAGTTTATTATTTTAATAGGAAATACTGACTCGCCGCCCCCCCCCCCCCCCCCACCTCCCCCTTCTCCCCCCTCCCCTCCACTCCCGCCCCCCCGCTTAGTATTTTGGTATGTTCAATAATTGGTATCAGAGGTTGGTCCCTAGTTGCTAGCTTAACCACTTGAGGGAGATATTGATTTGAATAGATTTCCCCTATGGATATGGATGGTGAATATTACTTGGATGAAGAATTGAAAACAACCCTTGAAGATTTGGATAATTTGGAATTTGAGAATGAAGATTTGAAAGAGAATGTTAAGGTAGTAAATGAATGTGTGAAGAAGCTAAGAGATCAAATCTAGAAGTTCAAAGTAAGGCATCAATAAGTTAACAAGGAACTGAAGCAAGCAAATGAGACAATTGTGAATATATAGTTGTAGATTGAAGAAAGAGAAAAGGTGGAAATTAATTGAAGGATATAATCAATTGGAAGATTGAAGAAAATAGGAAGTTCGAACAAGAGTTATTGTAGCTAAAGGATAAAGAAAAAGTCAGTGAAAGTAGTGCATTATTGGACAAACTATTATCTATGCAGAAATATCACAAGTATAAAGAAGGATTTGGATTTTTTGGTGAACTCTCAATTGACAAAAGTAAAGGAAAAGGAAAGATGGAAGATCTAAAGAAACCTGGAGATTCAAACAAATTTCAGAATACCAGACCTATTGTAAATAGACCTTGGGTTTGGCAACCTAATTCTCAAAGGTACTCATCATTTAATTGCTATTGCTTTTAATGAAATTATTGTGGACATAAAGCTATAGATTGTAGGTGCAATGTAAATTGGAATATTCAATGCTTTACATGTGGATGTTTTGAATAGAAGGCTAATAATTGCAATAATCAAGTTATAAGTAGAAGTTATAGACAATTTGTGAATAGAGTAAATGTATGACTTATGAATAAGCCCTTTCAAGTTTGTTGTCACATATGCTATAAATTTGGTCACAAAGCTAATCAGTGTAGATCTAGAGTAAATTTTGTGAATTCAGGACAGAGGCATGTAAAATGTTAGAATTGCAACAAGTTTGGACATTTTGCTAACAAATGCAAGAATTGGAATGCTCTAGTGAAATCTGATGAACTTAAGAAGAAGAATTCTATGGTTTTGAGAAAGAAAGAAACAACTGAGTCTACTACACCTAAGTCCAGTGTTGGTACTTCTTCCTCTGGAAATTAATTTGGTAGTTTTGGCTTAGGAGGAGCATTAGAGAGAAATTCATTTTTACCCCCTTGAGTAAAACAGATGCATGGGGTGGATTATGTTGTTGTTTTTGTATTCTTTGGTGGATTGTGTATCTTGGTTTGTGAAGATTATTTGACATCACTTTGATAAGATAGTTTTTGGTGGTGAAGCCCTAGCCACACCAAACAAGGTAAAAATCTAATTTTTGGGTCAGTTTGTGCATCGTGTGTTGAAGAATTTGAAAAGAATCTAGCGATTGGAGAGCGGAAGGAGATTCAGAGTGAAGTTTTCATGAAAGGTATTTATCACATCTTTTCTCTATGAATTCAAAGAAATCAGTTGTAGGTGAGTCTAAGCTTAAGTGAAGTATTATCTCTTTTTTAGTAGATTTTTTGTTTGTTTTGGCAACCTCCACTTTTGTTACCCTTTTTTCGTGTTGTGAAAGGGGGAGAAATATTGTGAAATATTGTGCATTGGGAGAAATATTGAGTTTTCTAAGGAAACATTATCTAAGAGGGAGATATGACAAGGTTTTGATATAAATGCTTTTCCACCAATGACAAAGGGGGAGATTACTAGAAATAATTGTCATAGATGTCATTGATGTCAAACGCGGTGATCCGAATTGGTCCGAATGTGTTGTAGAATAGTCGAGGATAGCTATGTATGATGTGTTGCAAAATAATGGAAGATAGGTATGTATTATATGATGCAAAACAGTGGAAGATAGGTATGAATGTTGTAGATGGTAGTTCTTAGTTGTTGTTGGTATGTTGCAGGCATGCTTATTGCTCTAGAAATAATTATTATCAGTTTGAAGATACATTTATCTTGACGTGTAGTTCTTCGCATTGGTATCTAGATGTAGATGTAGTAGTACAATATTTGATATGATTGTTGTCATTATTTGAGTTTGTTGTATTCATGATTATGTTACTCCAAAACTCTTGCTCTAGATGTTGTGCTCCTAAAGTCTATTTGGCTATGCAATATTGAGAAGATCCTCGTGTTCCAATTTCGTCTAGTTTCTTGATTTCTGATAATGATCTTTTGATGGTTCATTGTTTATGTCCTTAAGTTCGTAATACTGAGTTGGATCATGATCATTGTTCTTTGATAGCATGTTATTATTAAATATCAAGGATATGTTCATTCTAAGTTAGGATGAACTTAAGAGATTATATTAATATTTAGATCCATTAATTGTAGCATGTAAATTGACCTTTGAGACATCATTTGGGAAAATATGGTTGAGGCTGACTTGATGTATATTTCTTTGTGACTCATATATATATATGCATGATCACATTATTCTTGACGTAGTTAAAACCGGGGAGTTGTATATGATAGTTTGGGATGAAGGTATTGCGATGAAGTAAGTGAACAGTAAGGTGGTACGCGATAGAGTGAAGAAGTTTATGTTGAATGAGAAAAAGAGAAGGACAAATCTAGTGAGATAGTATCTTGGAGTAGTTTGGTAGCAAAGTGTTTTGTAGATTTTTCTTAACTGGATCTAGTGCAAACAATTTGTGTATTGTCTGAGCTTAATTAGAAATGATCTCATGCATGTGTAGATACAAATTTCTTAGTTCATTCCCTTTCTTTCTAGATGTGAGTCTTTACCATAGTGAGTCATTGTAATCTGGCAATTGAACCCTCCAATAGTGATCCTCCTTTTGTAATTCCATATTACGTTATATTATCTTGAGAGTTAACCCTATACATGGTTTTTTTCCATTTGGGTTTTTCATGTTTAAAAATTTGGTGTCTCTCTAATGTTTGTGTATGTTGTGCACATTATTTCTATTTCTCACTTCAAGTTTCAGATTATCAGAATAGTTTATTGTTTTAATATGGAATACTGATTCACCCCCCTTTCAGTATTCAGGTCTATTCAATATAATTTGAGAACACAGAGTCATTTAGCCACCATGTCATGGGTTGGATTAGAAAAGAAATAGGATGAGATAAGGTTTTGGTAGCAATTAGTATTTGTAAGCATTTGTTTTTATTAGAGTTAAGGGAATCGAGGATAGTTGTAGTTGGGGGAAAATCAGAACAAGGTGCTTCTATAACTACTAGTTATTTGGGAGGCCAAAGGGCCAAGTGGAAATTGTAGAGGCAAAAGATAAGGCCTTGGTGGAGAGGGATGCACTTTGGACCTTGTGTTTTGGCCATCTCAAAAACATCATTAACCAAATTTTCAAGAGAATCTTTTTAAAAAAATGAAAAGGAAAGACAATCATGATTTGAAAAATGATTAAGGAAAGATAGGTGATAATATTAATAAATTTTGAACCAATTATCTAAAGTGAAGAGATAATTATTGACCATATAGAAAATAAGTGACTTAAAAATATTATAATTAATCAATAGTGATGAATATTTATAAAAGTACTTACATTTATTTGATTATAAATTTTAAAAAAGTTCTATAAATTTCATTATAAATTATTTCTAATAACACCCAAATTATGTCAAAATAATATAATCATAAGATAAGTAACCATCTAAAATAAATTAATTTAAAAAATTGTGGTGGCAGGAAAAGCAAGATCGGGTGACTAGGACCTAATCCTACTTTTGCCAACACATTGGGAATACGAAAGAGTCTAGGGAGGTATATCACTTTGGCTACTTCTTGTGAGAAAGAGAGAGCCAAGGATTACCTCTTAGGGTTTCTATTCCTCTTGTTGCAAATGATGAGAAAAACTAGGGTTTGAATGATCAACTAGACTGGGAGATAAAGAATGGAGTATAAATGAGCTTGAAATTGAACAAACTTGCAGATCTAAAACTAAGATACTGAAAGCATGAAATGGGGAGGATTCTAGATGTGTACCTGATGCTACAAATTGAACAAAACTAACCCGGACCAAGGTTCCACGCCACATCATGTTTCTGCAGACAGGAGGTTGCAACTGAGACACTACAAACTGGAGGTCTTGAGTTTGCAACCTATCAAATTTGACTATAAAATGGAGGGACCAGGGTGCCACGCCCTTGTCCTTGACAAATTTTTGCACTTCTGAGTGGTTTTGATGCCTTTTCTAGATCTGAAACTGCCTCTGGATGTCTGGTTCTGCACCTGCAACTAAAAATGGAAGGTTTGGGTGGCTATATAGGGTTTTGCCTTAGTCAAACCCTTGTTTTGGTGATTTCCACCTCCACAAATAGCCGGTAATGTACTGAAAATGTGTGTGTTAGAACCCTGTGTGTATGCAAGATCCTAAATGATAAGAAACTAGAGATACCCTACGCATGAGAGTAAACCCTAAATATAAATGTGATTGTAAATGACAATGCTTCAAACCAAATATGCTAAATGATCTAAAGAATGAATGTAAATATGCAAATTGATGTAAAGAAGCTCATACCAAGACATGAAAATAACAACAATCATACCAATCCCCAAGGGAGAGATATTGCCACTAGATATCCTATTACTCTTCAATATCTTCAAGGCTCTCAATTGATGATGAATTCTTGATGAAATGATGTTGAATTTTGTTGAGTGTTGTTGAAGACTCCACATAGGCTCCTGATGCTTTCTTTGCTGAAAACTCCTTAGATTAGATGGATCTTAATTGCCTTCAAATGAAGAAAGAGAGTTCTTATGTATGAAACCCTAGATCTTAATTTCGACTTAATTATTCCTTTCGACTGACCTAGGAATTGAATTTCCCGCCAATATTTTAGGGTTAAGAATTATAATATAATAGAATTGTGCTCCTGAAATTTCAGGGAAAAAGCCGAGGACCATGTGTATTCCTGCTACGGTTCGACCATCTTTTCACCAAATTTTTCAAGGGCGTTAGATATGATGATATTAGAGCGAATCCCAAAGTTACAGCTGATTTTGAGGTGTTTTGATATGTGAAATTGGGCCTTAAAGGTTGAAATAGGACATAATTAGGGTTTATGATTAAATAATTTATTGGAGGAATAAAATAAAAAAGGGGCACACTTAGGGTAAAGGGCCCAATTTTATAATGTATGAAGTGATGAAATATGACTTTAGATTTAATTAAATTAATTAATTAAATGCTTAAAGGGAAATAATAATGCAAGATGCAAACACACTAAGGCGACTGCTAACCTAAGTGTGAAACTATACCACCCTAGCAAAGGTGTACAATTTACAACACTACAAAAATATATTTATTTTTGTAGATTAATATGAATTTATTTCAAACTATTCAACAAAATAATACCGAATTGTCTCATTTAATTAATATTTTATCATGCTAGTAGAATTATCTATTAAACATCATCTAATGGACACATCCTTCCATTTAATTAATGTTTGGATTGATAAAATAAATCATTTGTATCAATTAAAAATGATTCTATATAAAAGTTTCTATTAATTAACTACATATATTTCTTTTTTTTTAAATGTCTCTATCTATCTCTTTTTTTTTTGTGTCTCTATGTATATATAGATGTTCATCTAAAGGAATTCTCATCAAAAGTGGATGTGATTACTATGTAGATAAATCCTTTGTTTGAAATCCGTATTTTATGTATAAATAATTTATTGAAATTAAAAGATGGTTACATAAACATAAATTAGAGTTTAAATAACGAGATATTAATTGTATCATTAAGTATTATAATTTTATAAGGAAAATAAAAAATATTGTATTTATGATTTATGATAGTTGACAATATTTGTAATTCAGGTTTTCAACAAGCTAAAATTTGGAATAAGACTAAAAAATAGTTTGTAAAATACAATTTATTTTAGAAGAAAAATCTCTTATTTATTCTTGATGTCTAGATTTTGTAATTCATAATACATAACCAAGTTTGGGAGGATCCTATAAAAACATAATTCAAAATTCTAGTAGAGTTTCTATACAAAAACTCTATAATCAGATTTTCTATACATTAAATTTTACTCTATACATTAAATTTTACTCTATGAAAAATAGTGACCTCTTGTATTAAGTTGGGCCATAAGTAGCAATCTTAATTTTTCATATTTAAGGTTTTTTTTTTCAAATGACCCATTTTCAAGCTTCGATGTATTCATGGTCAAATAAGGCATACCAAATAAGTCTAAACATATTTAGAAGTTTGTCAAAGGAAATTAAAATAAAAGAGGAACCATTTTGTCGACTCTACACTTTAGTGTATAGAAAATCTTTTTCACATAACTATTCATATTTGTGAAAATCTTTTTCACAAATCTATCCAATAAGTTGTAATGTAATTATTCTTTTACAAAAACTTGATATCCGATTGAATATGATTTGTCACAAATGAGTATAAATTTAGTTATTGAAAATATTTCTTTCACTACTAAAGTAAAAATTTACTTGCACTAAACTATATGGTATAGAACTTTCATTTTTTTTTGTAACCATATAATAAGGGCATCATCTTTTGGATATCACCATTTTCAAGCAACCCCTTCTCCCTCATAAAATCATGCTTACATCTTGATAACATCATGCATTTTATATTACTAAATGAATCGATATGGTATAGTCCCTCAACTTGGGCAGGCTCTAGGGATTTGGAGCTTTGATTGGATTTGGTATAGTACACACTTTGGAAATTAGATGCAAAAAAATTACATGGTTTGAATATAACTATGTATATGCTAGATTTGTCCAACTTAAAGACAATCATTATTTGTATCGATGACAATCGTAAATGTGTTGATGAGTATTGTGGATAACTAGTTGATTTATTTATATGCATGTTATATTTCATTATTTTTAATAAAATTTCATATGTTTTTGTAGTAATGTGTTCTAATATCTTAGTTTTTTAAAACTAGAAAGCTCCTTTTTAAAAGATATAATTTTAAAAAAAAATTTCAACTCCATCTTAATCAATTTTTGGGAATGGATTACAAAATGAAAAGTTAATATAATTTATTATTTATATTTTAATATTTTTTAAAATAGAATTATAATGGATTATAAAAATGTACTTTTTTATGATAAATTAACAATAATATTTAGAAGTGTTATTATTTTCTTATAACTAACAAAAATGATAAATTTATTTTATTCATTTAACAAATTTTGGTGATGGATTATAGAGAAAAAATTAATTAGAATAAATTACTTAAGTTCAAATATTTTTCACAATATAATAACAATATTTTATAGGTGTTTTGAGTTCTATGTTTAATTTCTTGTTGTTTCCATTTTATGATATTATTATGAACTATTTGAGCATGAGACCCTTTTTCCACCCTATTTATCAAAAAGAATAGTATGTACAGGTGTTATCAATCATTGATTATAGGCATATATAATTTAAAAAGTTATAATATGCAACACCTGACCTATAAAATTATAATAATTTATTTTAATGATTCAATTTCATGACAATTTGACATAATTACTAATAAGATATTTCCACAATCTATAATAACAAGATATATTTGTTTCTAGATTCAATTATGTTGATTATTTTTTCATCTAGTTCCCTCCCATCAAGGGTATTAATCATTGATAAGATATTTACACAATCCATATAACAAGATATAGTTAAGATTTCCACAATCCATAATAACAAGATATAGTTGTTTCTGGATTCAATTATATTCAAGATTTTTGCGTTCAGTTCCCTCCCATGAAGGGTATCAATTAGTCGTAAGGGATTTCCACAATCCATAATAGCAAGATATAGCTATTTCTAGATCCAATTGTGGTTAATATTTTTGCATCTAGTTCCTCCCATGAAGGGTATCAATCAATGATAAGAGATTTCCACAATCTAGAATGATAAGATATAGCTATTGCTGGATTCAACTGTGTTCAAGATATTTGTATCCAATTCACTTCCATGAAGGGTACAAATCAGTGATAAGAGATTTCCACAATCCATAATAACAAGATATAGTTGTTTCTAGATTCAATTGTCTTTAGTATTTTTGCATCCAGTTCCCTCCCATGAAGGGTATCAATAAGTGATTAGATATTTTAAGAATCCATAATAACAAGATATAGTTCTTTTTGGATTCAATTTTGTTTAGAAGTTTTGCATCTAGTTTGCACCCATGAAGGGTATCAATCAATGATAAGAGATTTCTACAATCCATAAAAAGAAGATATAGTTGTTTCTAGATTCAATTTTGTTCAGGACTTTTGCATCCAGTTCACTCTCATGAAGGGTATCAATCAGTAATAAGAGATTTGCACAATCAATAATATCACTTGAGGCATAGCTATTTTTGGATTCAATTTTGTTCAATTTTTTTGCATCCAGTTCCCTCCCACGAAAGGTATCAATCACTAATAAGAGATTTCCACAATCCATAATAATGAGATATAATTGTTTCCGGATTCAATTGCATTCAAGTTTTTTGGTTCCAATTTCCTCTCATAAATAAAAACATTTATTTAATGCATAGAGTAAAGAGGGATGCGATTAAATTAAATAATAAATATTAATTTAAATTGGAAAGAAGAGGCTTAATAAATTAATTAAATATATAAAAATATATATTTAATTAATAGAAGAAAGGGCCATGCAGATTAAATAAATAAAATTTTTATTTAATTTGGGGAAAATGGATGAGATTAAATAAATAATAAATGTTTAATTAAACTAGAAAGAAGAGGCTCAATGAATTTATTAATCAAATAAAAATATTTATTTAATTAAGAGAGGACATTAGAAAAAAAAAAAGTATTTATTTAACTAAAGGATGATTTTAGGTGTCCACACTTAGCTTACATGGATAAACTTGTGAACCCTATTTCCAACCTATTAGAACCCCCAAATAATCCTTGCAAAAAATTATGATTTTACACCCATGTTTTAAGTTTTCACCTTGTTGGTTCCCCAAAGGGTTTACACTGCAACGACAAAAACCAAGTTGATTCTTCAAATATCTATGGAGAAGCCAACTCCAATTATCAACATTCTCTAGAACTTGGACCAACTATGACAAGGATTATGTAAATCCTTCTACACTTTGGGCTCTACAAGACTCGGGAGGGTGAACCCTTAATGAATCTATAATCTCTATGCCATACTCATAAATCACACCAAAACAAAGCAGATGATCTCATATATAGGCTCAACAAAGAGGGGGAATGCTCAAGAATGGCAAATTCTTCAATTATCCTAAACCTATTGGAGCATGAGATGGATAAAACATGTAATAACAGACATAAAATGAAATGTATTCTAATAATCAACAAATTTGTAACAAATATAGATGAACTGAGCATAAAACTGATTGTAAAGACTAGGACTAGGTAATAACCAATGTCTTATTCCATTGGGTGATTGAATTTGGAAGACATAAAATGATATAATAGAGTTCTATCTAATAGCATTCAGATATAAGATAATATTTCCTTACAATATTTCTTATCTACAATCCCAACCCCGATTACTTACCAAAACCCTGAACAAGCCCTACCATTCTGCAATCTTGTTTTAGCATTTAATTGATCCCTTAGATCAAATAATAAATGTGAATTACATACATCACAACAATGCACTGAATGAAAGAAATCCTTGATATATTTCATTCAAAAGATGATAGAATTGTACAATGGAGAGAAATAGATCAGAATTGTATTTCTATTGAATAAATTTTCTATTTTTGTCATGGCACATTTTACATATAACACTTTCAAGAACCTGCAAAAAAAACTTGACACAAAACTCTTATCTATTGCTCTGCAAAAATCTTTACAATTTGCTCATTCCACCTAAACCTACTAACTGGGACCTATGACTCTGATTTAGGAAAACTAAGTACATAGATCAAAATCAGAACCCTGTCTCTTGGCCTTGAATTCCCTTTTATACAAACAAGGAAGAAAACAAGCCATGGGCCAGAGGAGACACTTGTCATAAAAAATGGTTGGACACCTATGCTTTTGTTACCAAATATTCCTTTTGATAAATGTCACAACCAAGACCAAAATAATTGGTTCACCATAACATTTCTTGTATTCTGTTTTCTTTGTTGTTGTTAAAAGATTTTGTTGTGCGTCCATTTTGATATTGTTCACATTCAAAAAGGTAACCGTTGCTAGAAGACAAAACTGTCTACCAAACTATCACGTCAAACGGTTAGCTAACTAACTATTTTCAGTCCTTACTCCTCCTTCAAGTAAGTATTACTCCATTCGCCATATTTTTCATCAGTTGGCCATTTGAAATTCATGACCTCAACAGCCTTTTCTCTATATGGAATATATTTAACCGCTATCTGATTTGCCTCTCTTTCAAAAGACTCAAATAGTGTCCTTGTACATATTACTTTGTCCATGTTATCCTCCAGCATGCCAGTATCCATCTCCTCACAAATCAGCTCTACTTGAGTGTTAATGACCCTTTCTGCCTCTTCTTTCCAAAGTTGTAAAGGCTTAATTGCCCCATTTTCATTCACAATACCTGGCAGAAGTGTTTCATTCAAGTCACTGAAGTTACTCATCAACTCCCTTATCTTTCTTTCTATACTTTCTGGCATAATTTGGGCTTCTTGCATTCGTTTCACCAACAAATTGAGTGGGCTGAAGTACAAGTGGTCTCTCATCATGATATTTGGAAGCCATTGACATTATTCTAAGTTCATTTCCCCTTTCTAACCATTTTGTAAACAAAGGGATTACCACTTCCTTGTCTCTATCAAAACTTGTGAGCCCTATTTCCAACCTATTAGAACCCCCAAATAATCCTTGCAAAAAGTTATGATTTTACACCCATGTTTTAAGTTTTCACCTTGTTGGTTCCCCAAAGGGTTTACACTGCAATGACAGAAACCAAGTTGATTCTTCAAATATCTATGGAGAAGCCAACTCCAATTATCAATATTCACTATAACTTGGACCAACTATGACAAGGATTCTATAAATCCTTCTACACTTTGGGCTTTGCAAGACTCGGGAGGGTGATCCCTTGGTGAATCTATAATCTATGTGCCATACTCACAAATTACACCAAAACAAAGCAAATGATCTCATATACAAGCTCAACAAAGAGGGAGAATGCTCAAGAATGGAAAATTCTTCAGTGATCCTAAACCTATTGGAGCATGAGATGAATAAAATGTGCTAGACATAAAATGAAATATATTCTGATAATCAACAAATTTGTAACAAATACAGATGAACTGAGCATAAAAATGTCTGTAAAGACTAGGACTAGCTAATAACCAATGTCTTATTCCATTGGGTGCTTGAATTTGCAAGACATAAAATGATACAACAAAGTTCTATCTAATAGCATTCAGATCTAAGATAATATTGCCTTACAATATTTCTTATCTGCAATCCCAACCTAGACTACTTATCAAATCCCTGAACAAGCCCTACCATTTCGCAATCTTGTTTTAGCATTTAATTGATCCCTTAGATCAAAGAATAAACACGAATTACATACATCACAACAATGCACTGAATGAAAGAAATCCTTGATTATATTTCATTCAAAAGATGATAGAATTGTATAATGGAGAGAAATAGATCAAAATTGTATTTCTATTGACTAAATTTTCTATTTTTTTCATGAAACATTTTACATATAACACTTTCAAGAACCTGCAAAAAAAACTTGACACAAAACTCTTATCTAATGCTCTGCAAAAATCTTTACAATTTACTCATTCCACCTAAACCTTCTAACTAGGACCTATGATGCTGATTTAGGAAAACTAAGTACAGAGATCAAAATCGGAACCCTATCTCTTGGCCTTGAATTCCCTTTTATAGAAACAGGGGAGAAAACAAGCCATGGGGCAGAGGAGACACTTGTCATAAAAATGGTTGCACACCTATGATTCTGTTACCAGATATTCATTTTGATGAATGTCACAACCAAGACCAAAATAATAGGTTCACCATAACATTTCCTGCATTCTATTTTCTTTGTTGTTTCCAAAAGATTCTGATGTGAGCCCATTTTGATTTTGTTCACATTCAAAAAGGTAACCGTTGCTAGAAGACAAAACTTTCTACTAGACTGTCATGTTAAACAGTTAGCTAACTAACTATTTTTAGTCCTTACTCCTTCAAGTACATATTACCCCATTCACCATATTCCTCATCAGTTGGCCATTTAAAATTCATGACATCATCAGCCTTTTCTCTATATGGAAAATATTTAATGCTACTTGATTTTCCTCTCTTTCAAAAGACTTAAAGAATGTCCTTGTACATATTATTTTGTCCATGTTCTCCTGCAGCATGCCAGTATCCAGCTCCTCACAAATCAGTTCTACTTGAGTGTTAATGACCCTTTCTACATCTTCTTTCCAAACTTGTAAGGGCTTAATTGCCCCATTTTCATCCATAATACCTGGCAGACATATTTCATTTAGCTCACTAAAGTTACTCATCAACTCCCTTATCTTTCTTTCTATACTTTCAGGAAAAATTTGGGCTTCTTGCATTGATATCACCAACAAATTGAGTGAGATGAAGCATAGGTGGCCTCTCACCATGATATTTGGAAGCAATTGACATTATTCTAAGTTCATTTCCCCTTTGTAACCATTTTGTAAACAAAGGGATTGCCACTTCCTTGTCTCTGTCAAAACTTTGAATAGCATTAAATAACAAAGAATATAAAGAATGAATGCTATTTATCCTACTATCCACTTTCTCATTCAAATGGGTTAGCACTAAGCTAACTACCTCTCTCCTTTTGGAGGCAAACTGATCTTCTGACTCCTTTGGCTTATTTTCCAACTCACTAACCCTCTCCAAAAGTTGGGCTCTTGTTGGATTAGTTGATCTAGTAGGTTTTTCATCATCAACATATGGCACTAATGATGTGCTTGGGATATCAGTCTCACTGTCAAATTTAACTGTTGCATCTACATGGGTGACAAGTAGAGAGCTAGATGTTGATGGTACTGATGCAATTGTAGGAGTGGAGGAGGATGCTCCTATCTATCCCTACTTAAGAAGTTGAGCTCTAGTTTGTATCTTCACACATCTCTTTTGAACTACATTATAATCATTGAAAAGATTTTCAAACTTCTTCATAAGTTCCTATTTTTCCATGGCCTCCCTCGTAGAACTTTCATTGGCCAATTTGGCCACATCAACAACTAACTTTGAGGCCTCATGATTTGATGTATCATAGGCTCTTTTTATGATGAGTCTTCCCCTCAAGTTTGGATTTATATCATTGATATCAGGCCTTCTAGGCCCCTGCTCTAATGCCCATATTCCCAAGACTACATAATCATCTACAAATTCTAATCCTCTCAATACTAACCTTGCTTCTTCCTCTGAACTCAATTGTTGTTCTTTTGATTTCCTAATGGCATCAAAAGTCACTACATTTGTTATATCCCACTCTGGTAAAATTAAGACCCCGACCTGATTTATAATGATCGTGCCTTCATTTGTAGTGATTCTTTTGAATTCTTCCATGATCTCATTCTTAACTTCTTCTTGATTTTCTTGATCAGACCTGTTTGGCCTTTGGGCCTTTCTCTTAGTGCTTCTCCTTTTGTACTCCTCTATCTTCATTTTCCATACAAATTGTAGGAAGGTCGAGCTTCTCACAAAAGCCTCATCCTCAAGAAATTTATCACAATTCTAATGTGGGTGGCATAGGAGGGATTCCAATTTGCATATCTACATCTCTCACTACAATAGTATTCTCCTGTTATTGTTCTTCCATGTGTTGTTCTATTACTTTCTCTCCAACCTACCTTGGAGGTGAAAAGGGCACATGTGGTGGTGATGGACTTGTGTTTGATTCTTCAATATCAATGATTTTGACCTCCTTAAAAGGTTTTTCTTATGCTTTTGGGGGTGGCTCTATCTTCATTATTTTCTTTCCTTTTCTCCTCACCAACTCTTCACTATCACTACTACTTTCCTCTTCACTATATGTCCCTTCTCTTACCCTTTTTATAACAACACCACCCTTTGGAAGGGGTACATAGCTAGGTCTACCTTCTTCTATCCCATATGTTCTTTGAGGTGGAGGAGGAGGTGAACCTGGTTGTTTTGATTTTTTTTTTAGGACTTTATCTAAATGTTTTTGTTCGATTTTGAATTTTTTGATGTTTTTGTTTGATTTTGAATTTTTTGATGGTTTTGTTTGATTTTGAATTTTTTGATGTTTTTGTTTGATTTTGAATTTTTTGATGTTTTTGGTATTGATGAAGTATGAGCTGCCATTAATTGATAAAGATAAGACTAACTTGGACAAAATCCAACATCCATATTGATCTATGTCATTGTTTTGATCATTTGATGATTGATAGGAATTTCTGGTTTGAAATAGTGAATACCTCATGTAAGACTGATCTATCCGGTTTCGAGTGCACCCTTCCTTGTATAAGACACGTTGATGTTTGATAGAGTTTGATTGATAAATTGATTAACAAGATATGTGATCAATTTGATTTTAGACTTTGAGAGTTTGTCTATTGTTTATTTGATTTGATGGACGGTCTATGGTTTCTTACTTTGATTTTTCAGTTTTTGATTTTTCGATTTTTAAGGCTTTTTTCAGGACATTTTATGATTTTGTTTGGATTTTTTTTATTTTTAGGATTTTTTATGATGTTTAGGATTTTTTCAGCTATGCCCCTAGTGTGCAGGCCTATATGACATGATGATCTATAGAATGCATGTGGAGACAATGAATTTTTGACATGACTTATGTTAATGCAATATGCATGATGAAGATGCCTTTCCTATTTGAACAAGGATGACTGTGTTTGTTTAGCATTTCGTAATACACTAATTGAATTGGAGGTACAAAACATTTCATAGAGAAGTGGTCAATTGATCCTTAAGGTCTATTGGAACATCCAAACTAACACTCTTAGTGACTAGGATTTACAAATGGAGACACATAAGACTTCCCCATTGGTTCTTGAAACTTTGATCTTCTTTTGCCCATGTTTATGCAAATGAGTTAATTCCCGTTCTTGTGTTCACTAAAGATCTTTAGCACCCTATATGACTAGCTACATGGATTATTCTAACTTCAAAAGCATCTCGAATAGAGCCTCTCTACAAGCAAGCTTTCAGAGCTCTGACGAGGTTATAGACTGTAATTTCTCAAATATTGTTGCATTGCTAGTAGATATTTATAGCCCTGATGGAGTTACTCACACGTTCCCATAGTCTAGTTTTTTGTCACACTTTGTATGCATGATATTTTAGTTATATATAATTGCTTTGTTGCCTTGAGATAAATATTTGGCATAACACTTTTATTTTGTTTTTTAAGTAATGAAACCTACTTGGGTGTGACAATTACAACGACACTGAAGTAGAATTTTATATTTTTCACTAGTCATATGATCAACTAGGTGTCTTGAATGAATTAGAGATTTTGTTAACATGTTTGAGATATAGCAATTGATAGATTTTGGGTTAACAAGTCTCAAATAATGAAATCACTACCCAACCATAAGTAAAGCATCGTCACAGGGTAATGTTGAAAATGAATGACCTTAAGAACTTAAAGACTTCATGTCCAAATATCTAAGAAAGGAGATGACCCTTGTTTCTTATGAATGCAAACAAATGATAAACTTGGATAGTTGTCTTGTTTTATTAATGTTGATATATGCCAATGGAGAAATTATATGCCATGAAATTTGTGAATGTGATGTTCTTGGAAAGAAAATATATGTGATGTAGTGCTTCAAAGAAAATGAGATGCAATGTGGAAAGAAAAACCTAAACTAGCCCATCCCTTAGATATAATATCGTTTAAGGTGCATGTTGTTCATAGGGTCAAGGAGTTGTGTAGGTAGTTCATTGGTCTTTGTTTCAAGAGTTGGATAAAGATGCCTTTTCCAATAGGATATAAGGACTCAACTAAGTGTACATGTTGAGCATCTCCAATGTTGATTTCCTTAGTTTTTGGATTTTGTGGATCATCACCGAGAAATCCAGCTCTGGAACCCATGAATTCAGCTATAGCCTTATAATTTTCAAAGCAATCCAACTGAGGTAGATCCTCTTGACCCCAGTGTTTCAAGTGTGGTTGTATGAGGAAAATAGATTCTGGTTTCGAAGTGGTGACATGAGCAGGTGCTATGCTTGTTTCTATTGATGCACTTGAAGAGGATGATGAAGTCAACTAGGTGTTCATCTCATTAGCTGGTGTTATGTTTGTGCTTGAAGAAGATGATGGAATAAATTGGGTGTTGATTTCATTAGCTGGTGTCATGCGTGTTTATGTTACCACATTGGTATGTGAAAATGGCACATACACAATCATTGATAAATTGTTCTATGCAGTATGATCAGGATTGGTGATTTCATTGATAAAGGGTTCATGAAAAACTTGTGTAGACGGATTGGGATCATGAGGGGGACTAGGAGAAATGGTAAGTTCATTTGAGAGGGAATCTTGTAAGGAACATGGAGGATTATGACATGGAGATGAAGGGATGGAGGGATCTTGATCAGGATCTAAAGAAATAATGGGATCTTTCTTAGGACATGAATGTGAAGGAATACTTTGATCTTGACTTGGAAAGGGATTATTAGGAAGAATGGAAGGGATGTCCTGATCTTGCTTAGGAGGTGGATGTTGGATGGGACTTGAAAAGACACTTTGTTCTTGAGACAAAAGGGTATCATTATGAATGGAATAGAAAAGAGTGAAAGGATCATCATAATATTCTTGGTCGGTGGGATCTTTATAAAAAATTGGGTAGGATGGAAGGGTTTGTTCTTGATCTTTATTTGTTTTAGGACTCGTTTCTTCTAATTTTGGATCATCCTCTTGACATGGGGAAGAACTTTGAATATGCATGGGAGATTCTTGGAATGTTTCAACACATTGGCCTAATGAGAAAATATTTTGAATGAGACTCTTTGAAGTGGGTTTTCTTGGAAATAGAATATATATGGCATTGGATCTTGACTTTTTGAAGCATGGAAAGGACTAGCATCATGACTTGGATTAGATGGGATTTGCATTATGGATAGCCCTTGGGAGGTTTCATTATTGGATAAAGATGGTGTGGACTTCTCTTGTGTGACTTCAGGGTATAAGAAAATGGTGGAAGACATGGAGACTACCTGAGGTGCAAAGTCTTGATGGGAAGAGCCATTGCTAGACATGGGCATATGACCTTATTGCATGATAGGTGACACATTGACCATGTTAGATTGATGTCCAAAGGGTGAAATTTTGTAAATACACTTGCATTTGTTTGGGACACCCTTGGTAGTGTATTTCAAGACATAGGAGGATATTCACAAACATGTGATGTGAGTGAGGGAAAAATTGATTGTGTGATTGTGTGTGACCTTGGTAGTGGTTGACTTGTTTGCACAATTTGCGGTGTTGAGAGTTATGTTGTTTATTGTATTGGTTGTTGGACTTGCCTTGTTTGATGTGTTTGTTGTTGATATTGGTTTCTCATGTTTATTTGTCTGAGAATAGCTGGTATGTCTGATTTCATAATAAGAGCTCGCACATCAACTGGCTCTAGGTTTGTAATGGGATCTCAAAATTTTTGAAATAGTTTGAACATCTGGGATCTACTCTCTTCACTTTTTTAAATGTTTTGTTCCAAGATCTCTATTTCTCAAGCTAGTTTCTCTTCATGTGATGGAGAAATAGGTATGACACTTGTTTGTTCCTGATAAATTTGATGCATGTTTTGGGACATGTATATGATGGATTGAGATGATTGATTGTTTGGTTGCAATGACATGGTCCCACGAAAGTTGAACATTTGATAAGGGTAATGTTGTCTCCTAAAAGTTTGAGAGCTTGTTTCAATCATTGCACTATATGCCATTTTGTTTTTATTTTTCAAGTTTAGGGATGAAATGCAATGCAACTAAGGGATGAAAGTGAAACCCTATTTTTTTGGATTTTGAGAATTTTGAAAATGGACAAATGCAACTAAGGATGACAAATGCAACCTATGTTTTAGAATTTTTTTTGACAAATTGGATTAAGGAATGACAAGATGAATTCCTAAAGAATGACAATGCAACCTATGGACTTTGAATAAGGAACAATCTAATTTTGAAGATAATGCAAAATGGAGATAATGATTTGACCCTATGTCTTATGAGGATGAAGACTATGAAAGGACTAAAATTAGGATTATGATGAATATGCAAGGACTCATGCAAATATTATGACTACTATGCAAGGACTTATGTGAGGATTATGACGATTGTGAAAGGACTTATGCAAAGATTATGACAACTATGTAAGGACTTATGTGAAGATTGATGATGACTATACGAAGATTATGATGACTATGCAAGGAGTTATGTGAAGATTATGATGAGTATGCAAGGAGTTATGTGAATATTTATGCAAAGACTATGCAAGGACTGATATAAATGAGGACAGTAATAAGGACTATGTAAGGACTAATGCAAAGCCTAAGGATGTAAATGAGTACTATAATGAGGACGGTAATGAGGACTATGCAAAGTAAGGACATAAATAGGGACAATAATGAGGACGATAATGAAGAGTATGCAAGGACTTATGCAGATAGTCACAAATATGCAAAATTTTGGATTTTGTTGGACTGTTTGATGTTTCAAGATAGACTCTATTTAAAGTAACTCTATTTGTAGGACAAGTCTATTGTTTTCCAAATCTGAGAACAATTGTTTGATGATAGGTATAGCTGACTGAATTATGTTCTGACCAACTCTAAGAATTTAGAGATACACAAGGTAGGGCCTAAAATAGCCCAAATACTAACTCAATGCTCGTCTCGAACAATGATACACATAAAAGAACAGAAGACAATCTTAGGCTAGATATTGGAAACCATTCAAATGAGGCCCTTACAATAAAATATCAAAACAAAATGAACAGTGTTGTCCTCGATTTCAGTTTGGCCAAAATCGTAAGGCAACCCTACGAAACTGGTCCGTTTCGTACCTTATGGTCTCCGGGAGAGCTTAATCGACTCAGTCAGTTAGTTAGTTTAATTTTTGCCTTTCATTTTTCTTGTTTTTCTTGTTTCCTAGCTTTGCAATTTTTCCTATAGTTCGGACTTTAAAGTCTGAACTACAGAGTTCCTTGTTATCAATGCAGTTCAGACTTTAAAGTCCGAACTGTATTTGTAGCTTTTTTCTTGCAGTTCGGACTTTAAAGTCCGAACTGTAGGTTGTCTTTGCTTACAGTTCAGACTTTAAATCCTGAACTGTAGGTAGTTTGCTTCCCAAGTTGCATGTCAGACTTTAAAGTCCGACTTCCAAGTGTCCCTGGCTTTCATGTCAGACTTTAAAACTCGACATGCAACTGCGAGTTGTTTTAATTAGCATTTATTTCTAATTATGGTTTGTTTAGAAGCTTGTTAAAGTTAATTTTATGCATTTTAATTTTCATTGTGCTCCTTTTTCTTCTTCCGTGTGCCCTCCTCTACTCCTACTCATCGTGTTTCAGATTTCCCTTGCCTGATTGTCGAATCTTTTTCATCGGCGAATTGGAAGAGGTAAGTTCTTCTATTTTCGGGTTTTTATTTTGCCTTTGTTTGAATGTTTTCATGTTCTCTTTTCATTTTTGTTTGTTTTTCAGTTTTAGATCTAGAGGGAAATTGGATTTTGAAGTTTGATTGCCTCCTTATTTCCGGAGTGCAATCGGACTTCAAAACCCGATTGCCCTCCGGATACCCTTATCTTCCCTGTACCCTGGACTTTAAACTCTGGCATGTAGCCGAAGAGTTTTCCCTCCGCATATTAGATTTTAAAGTCCAATATGCAGCATGTTAACCTTCGCATATCAGACTTTAAAATCCGATATGCAGAGGGGTGGGGGTTGACATGTCGAGTTTTAAAACCCGACATGTCAACTAGATTATTTCCTTTTAAAAGCACATCAGGTTTTACACTCTGATGTGCTGATTGTATGTTTTTCCCTACACACCAGAGTTTAAAATCTGATGTGCTGTTGTTTTTCTCTACCTTGCACATCGGGTTTTAAACTCCGGTGTGCAGGTTGTTTTTCCATATTGCACATCGAAGTTTAAACTCTGATGTGTTGTTAACCTATCCCAAGTCTGCACATCGGGTTTTAAACTCCAATTTGCATGTTTTATTTGTGAAGAAACAGATCGAACTTTTTTCTCCGACCTGTTATTTTAGTAGTTTTTACTCCTTGGCCTGTTCTAAGTCTTGTTTTTTGATCCATTTGAGAAAAAATTGATTTTTGATAATAATGAATGGCTAATCATCAGTATTAAATGCAGTCATTATGCATGAATGTCAAAGAAGCCTGAGTCTTCCTCAGGATAGCCTTCTTCGAGTAAAGAATCATCAAAGAAGATGAAATACAAGTACGATGGGTACTTGAATATGTACACTGAGAGTTCAGTGGAACCAAACATTAAGGAGATCAGGGACACTGAAATTGGGCATGTTGACATGCAAGAGTTTCTTGACCAAGTTCAGAAGGCTCCTACATACCTGACCAGTTTAATCAAATCAGAGCTGCATAAGTATGCATCTTTCCCAGTTGCGGCTCACGATCCTGAATTTGTACTATTAGTGACTGATCACTTTGATGCAAGCACAAGGCAGGTAAAAGATGATGATCAGAAAGTCTTAATGACTCTAGATAGTGCATTCTTCAATAGTGTTTTCAAAGGCTCATCAGCTGAATAAGTGGCTAATATTTCCCAAGAGAGTGCTCAAGAGTACTACGAGAAACATGAGGATAAATGCAAAAAGGTGATTAATACTATTTATCTCTCTATTGCTAGATCTTCCCTCACCTCACGATGGCCTAAGTCTTTCCACAGGAGTGATTTTAATGAGGAATATAATGACATGGTCACCATGTTATCCAGAGTGAGAGGATTAAAAGACTCTCATTATTTCCAAAGTTGGATGATATACTATATGAATATAATCAAAAAGGGAGCTGCAAGGATTGAATGGGGAGAGCAAATCAGTGATGCACTTTGCGCCCAATTGAAAGAGGTCAAGGTAACATTGAAGTTTTATATGACCTCGTACTTGGTTTATGTAGTTGCTTCAATGAGGCAATATCCAGGTTTGTCTACCAAGGGTGACAAAAGAGTAGTGCCCGTTTGGGAGTACTATAGTAGGGTATGATAAAGCCTTGCAGAAGAGGAGAATATCAGAGGCTGCTTATAGTAGGGTATCTCATTTTGGGTGTGTGTTTCTACAATTTCCCACATTCACCTATATCCAAATTGGATGCTTCTCAGGTGAGCCCTTCATCCTTCCAAGGTTTCCTTAAGATAAAATTGTCCTTATGGATCTATGTAGACAACTGATTAGGTTACATGAGAAACAATAACAAGCACACAAGACTGGGCTTAAATTCCCAGAGTCAATTGGTAGGTATTCCGTGCTAACCAATCCCAAAGCCAAAAATATGGAGGACGAAATGCAGTGGAATACCATGAGAAGATTCAAGGCCCAAACCGATTTTGATTTTTGGGGTATAAAGAGCAAACTTAAAAGGACATACACTCATGTTTATAGGTTTGAGGATGTTTGGGCAGATTGTTAGAATGAGGAGGATATCAGAAGGATGGATTTCAGCCCCCTTACTCTAGAACAAATTGAAAATATGGATCTAGATAAGATCCCAATGACTATGGAAGACACATATGACATAGTGGATCCTGTTTACTATGAGAAGAAGATTGTTGATTCCCCACTTCCACTTGTGCAATGGTCAAAGAAGGAAATAAAGTCCATTACATAAAGGATCTCTCCCATCATAGCAAACACCAATGCTTGGTTGCTAAAGAAGAATCTCAGGATGAAACAGTTTCCCACTAGTTCAAGAGTTATATGCCCAACACCAGCCCAAAAATTTAATTTCTTGTTAATTAGAGGATAAATTTCATAAGGAACCTCCCCTTGATGAGAGGAAAGATTAATTTCTCAGCATAGCATTGTGTGAATTCTATGTTTTGTCATTAATACGCTAGTGGCAAAATATTCACCCAATAGTTTTTTGGCAACTCTGCTGGGGAACGACGTGCAACCGGTTTGTCTCTTGGGTTGCAGTGCATTTTCATTGTAATTTCTACATTGTTGTTTTTCTTCAAATCATAATCTAGCTGATCGATGTTACACTCGTGGGCAACAATTAGCAGGAATTTTTGATCCTACCTTTGAAGTATTGTAGCAATTCAATTTTCCCTTTGTGACACCTCCACGGACATTTTCTCCTTTGCAACAGACATGAATTTTTCCTCCATCTACACGATGATCTCCCGTACCAAGCGAGGCATCAAGTTTGCAAGTTGCAGTTGTTCCATTAGCAAATCTTTTTGTAATAACACCTTATTATCCATTAAGGATGGTTGCTGCTGGTCCTTGGGGTACTTCTTTTGGTCCTCTGAACTTGACCGCACCTTTGCATGAATTACCCAAAGGTACGCGAAAAAATCTACCCATTTTTTGGGGATGGTGCTCAACATCCAGATGAACACATTGCTGCCTTCTACATGGCTTGTGGAGTTCTTGGTGTTGAACACGAAGATGTTTTAGTAAGATTATTCATTGAAACTTTGCATGGAGTTGCTGCCGATTGGTTCTATCATCTACCTGATGCTTGTATCACAAATTGGGCATCTCTCAGAACGTTGTTTGAGGTGAGATTCAAGTCTGCTGAAGATGATCATGCTTTATTAGCATAATTAACTCAGTTGAAGAAAGAGCCTCAAGAACCCATGCGTGAGTTTGTAGCCAAGTTCGACAAGTTACATAATCGTATTCCAGTTGCTTCAAGACCTACTAAAACTTGAAATGTTTTTTCATCAACTCGCAATTGCCAGAGGTGAGTTTCCTTTTGTGGAGGAACAATCCTATAGATTTGGTTGCAGCTCAACAAATGGCCATATCGGTTGAAGCTGATCTTATCCTTGTTGGAAAGATAAGGAGAGATTTGAACAAGGTTAGGAGTAATCAAGCTGCCGATGCATCTCTTTCTTCAACTAGTTCCACTAATCCTATGATACAGAAGCTAGCAAATGAGTTGCTGGCGCTTAAGAAGCAGATTTCCTCACAAGGAAATACTTCTTATCAAGATGTTCCAAGAAGGACTTACCCAAACAATGCTTCCAATTACGCTATGCATAATCAGAATAAATTACCTCCTGCTCTAGAGAGGCTTACATTGGAAGCACCACCCCAAAGTTCAGGTACTAGATACTATGAAGCTGAACAAAATGATCTTCCTCCTTTTGCTAAAGAAGATGCTAATTTGCATCAAGAAGGTGATGTAGATTTAGCTAGCGACTCTAACATCAGGTTTATGTAGTACCAAGAAGATGATGTGTCAAATGCACGTAAAGGAGATGTCTTTGCAGTATTCACTCGTTCACAAACACAAGCAGCTCCGCCACCTGCCAATGTGAAAAATGATGATTCTACTTAGATCAAGGATTCTCAATGTTTTCTAGTTTCTATTGCTAAGCATGGGACTCCTATACCAAATCCCCAAAGGGACACTTATATCTCGAAGGATGTCACGAAAGATAAAGGCGTAAGTACTCCTTCATTTGTTGTTAATTTTTCTGCACCTGTCAGTTCTTCTGCACTTGCACCAAAGACTAGTGTTCCTCATGTTGTAAGTTCTCAAAATGAGAATGAAAATTCGTCTTTAATGAATTATTTTTAGTCATTTGATATTCTAGATCATGCTAGGAAAGCCAAGATACAAATGTCTGAGGTAGAATTTTTGAGATCTAACCCCAATCAATTTGACCGTTTGGCCAAATTTGTTAAAGAAAAAGATACTACCCCCAACATTCTTCCAAAATCAAACTTGCTTCAAAACAATCTAGTATCTCCCCCTTCTCCTGTTGAGAAGATAGAACCATTTTACATCTCTTTGTTAATAAATAGTTACAAGCTTAGTAACTGCATAATTGATTTTGGGGCATCTGATAATGTTATGCCATCAAAAGTTGCCAATTCCCTTGGTTTAACTTTGACCACAACATTTGGAAGGTGTTTCTCTATGGATAACAAACAAGTTCCTTTGATTGGTCAAATCAAAGATGCACAATTTGCCTTTGCTTCATTCCTAGAAAAGAAAATCAAGATGACAGTACTGGTAGCTAACGTACCAGCTTCCTATGGGCTATTGTTGGGAAGAAATTTCTATAGAGATGTTGGGGGTGAGTTAAACATGGATATGATTGAGGCTTGTATCCCAATTAAAGGAGTTGTCCAAAGGTTACTTCTAGAAAAAGAATCAAAATATACCATTGTCAAGTCTGACGATCAGCGGGCCTAGATTCTTTTCAAATCATCAGGCATGGGTAATTATTTCATGCATGTTGATGATGGTCTAAAGATGACTCCTGAGAGTGAAGTTGATACTTCACTCAATTATTTCCCAATTGATTGTGAAAGTAGTTGTGAAAGTAGTGTTATTGAATCAGAAGGAGATTCAACTTCACAACAAGAAATTCTCGATTTAGATACCGTCAGCATTGGTAGTCCAAATGATGTTTGGATGCTAGAGTTTGATGGTAGTTGTTCTTCCACCAGATCGGAAGCCGGTATCATTTTGATCTCTCCCAAGGGTAATCTTTTCCCTTTCTCCTTCAAATTGTAGTTCAATAACACAAACAACACTACTGAGTATGAGTCTCTCCTTCTGGGAATGAATGTTGCTCAGCAGAAGGGAATCAAGAACTTGCATGCTCAAGGAGATGCAGAGTTAATCGTCTGTTAGATCAGAAAGATATATCAAACAAGGAATGAAAGGCTACGGCATTACCGCAATCTTGTCTGGCATCTAATAGAAAAATTTGATGCTTTTGATATATCTATGGTTTCCCATAAATTCAATGATAGGGCTGACTCATTAGCAGTATCAACATCTTTGATTCCTCACAAAGATTTTTTAGGATCAACTTATGTTGTTGAGTTAGTTTTCCGGCCAAGTGTTCCTGACAACTCTAATCATTGGCAGGTGTTCAATGATGATCATCATGTAAAAAATTTCTTGTAGACTTCTGATAATTTTGATGATCTGTACTTTGAAGGTAGTCACTACCCTTCAAAGGATGCAATTGAAAGTGTTGACGCAGAAACAAGAGAAAATTTTCTGCAATTAAAAGGAAACAAGATCCCCAAGGGTCTAGTTTCGCTAGAAAATCTTTTTGACAAGCATGATCACTATGTTAAAAAGCAGCAAAGATCAACCACAGGGTCAATGGAATATGAACAAATAAACATTGGGACTGAGGACAATCCAAAAATGATCAACATTGGAAAATGTTGCTCACAAGGAGAAAGACAGAAATTTGTTGCATTATTGTAGCAGTATTTTGACGTCTTAGCATACTCCTATGAAGATCTAGAGTCTTTTCATCCCGAAGAGCTCTGCCATGAAATTCCATTGAAACCAAGAATTATGCCTTTCTGACAGAAGCAAAGGAAATATAACCCAAAAATCTCTGACACAATCTTTGCTAAAGTACAAAAGATTTTGAAAGCAAGGATAACCTTCCCCATCCACCATTCTTCTTGGCTAGCCAATATTGTACCTATACGTAAGAAGAATGGTGAAATTCGAATATGTGTAGATTTCTAAAACTTGAATCAAGCATCCTTGAAGGATAATTATCCTTTACCTATCATGGAACATGTCTTACAAGATGTTACTGGAGCAGAAATGATGTCCATGTTGGATGGGTTTTCAGGTTATAATCAGGTAGAAGTGCTGGAGCAAGATCAACATAAGACTGCATTTACTACACCTTGGGGTACCTTCGCATATTGCAAGATGCCTTTTGGATTAATAAATGCTGGAGCAACTTTCCAACATGCAATGGACTTGGCCTTCCGAATTTTTCTTGGTAAGTTCATTATTGTCTATTTAGATGATTTGATAGTTTATTCTAAGGAACATCAAGATCATTTTTCCCATCTACAACAAGTCTTGGAAAAATGTCGTCAGCATGGAATCTCTCTCAATCCCAAAAAGTTTGTTTTTGGGGTCACTGAAGGTAAATTGCTCAGGCATATTGTTTCAAAGGAAGGTATTAAAATTGATGCAGAAAGGGTAAAAGCAATTTGTGACCTTTCCTTGCCGACCAGTAAGATTGTCGTTCATTCTTTCTTCAGAAAAGTTAATTTCCTATGAAGATTCATTCCTGACTTCACCGAACAAACTCGTCATATAGTAAATATGATGAAGGGTAATTCTCTCTTCAAATGAACTTGTGAAGGGAAGCAAGCTTTCCATCAGATCAAAGAAGCCATGGCAAATGCTCCAGTCTTAGTGTGTCTAGATTATACTAAGGAGTTCATTATGTATAGCTATGCATCAAATCATACTTGTTCAGCTATACTAATGCAAAGAAACAGTGAAGGTGTGGAATCACCAATTGCGTTCATGAGTTATCTGTTGAAAGCTCATGAGTTGAAATACTCAGAAATGGAGAAGCATGCTTTTGTCGTGGTGAAAGTGGTTAAACATTTCAGGTTCTATATTGTGAATTCACATGTCATTTCTCTTGTTCCTGATGTTGTTGTCAAGTCTATTTTGACACAACAAGAGTTTGGGACTAAAAGGGGCAACTGGGTTGCCAAGATTCAAGAATATGATATGGAAATCAAGCCCACTAAGTTGGTTCGTGGAAAAGGTCTATGTCAATTGATAGATGACAATAAATCAATAGATGAAGTGGTACTTGAAAAAGAAGGTATTAATCAAGATCTTCTTCATGTTCTATTTGTCAGTACTACTGACGAGTGGTATTCCGACTTGGCGTATCTCTTGACATATGGAGATTGTCTTGCACAGCTGTCAAGGAAAGAAAAGTGAACCTTAAAGCTCAAAGTAGTGAATTTTGTCCTATGGGATAATGGTTTGTACAAGAAGGGTCTGGACGGCAATTTCCTGCACTACGTGGACAAACAACAACAAGTAAGATTACTTCAATCTTTTCATGATCTTGCTTGTGGAGGATATTTTTCTGCCCCTATTACTGCACACAAAATCTTGCATGCTAGGTATTACTAGCCAACATTGTTTAAAGATACATACAGTTGGGTTCGCAAGTGTGAGCAATGTCAGCAATTTGTTGGCAAGCCTAAACTAGCTGCACTTCCACTAAAGCTAGTAATAATTGAAGAGCCTTTCAAACAGTGGGGATTGGACTCCATTGGACCTGTCAATCCAACATCAAGCGTAGGTCACATATACATCCTCACAGCAATGGATTACTTCACCAAGTGGGTGGAAGCAATTCCAACTAAGCAATCTACCTCAGCGGTGGTTTGTCAGTTTCTAAAGGAGAACATCGTCTCAAGGTTTGGTGTTCCTCATAAGATTGTAGCTGATAATGCTTCATGTTTTTCATCTTATGAGATAATTGACTTTTGCTTTGATCATAGAATTACTCTTTCACACTCATCTAACTTTTATCCACAAGGAAATGGTCAGGCTGAGTCAAGCAACAAGAATCTGGTCACTATCATGAGGAAACTTGTTGATGAGAAACAATGGTTTTGGCATAAAGCTCTTTATGATGCGCTATAGGTAGATCGTATAACTCCAAAAAGAGCAATCAGCATGTCACCTTTTCAACTTTTGTATGGGTTGAATGTCAAGATTCCGATCACTATGGAACTTCTAGCACTAAAGCTTGCTAAGGCCATTGAAGGCAACACGTATCAAGATTCACTGGATAAGCGAATTATGTTTCTTTCTCAACTGGAAGAAACAAGGACTGAAGTGGTGGATAGGATCACTGCACACCAAAGCCAAGTGAAGGCATTGTTCGATAGGAAAACAACTTCCCGTGACTTCTCAGTTGGTGATCAAGTCTTATTATGGGACAAGAGGAGGGAACCAAAGGGTTTGCATGGAAAGTTTGATTCCTTATGGAGAGGTCCCTTCACTATTCATGAAGTATGTGGCGAGCATAGCTACTTACTTGCATATGCAGATGGCACCCCATTCTCGCTACCTCATAGCAGAGAACATTTGAAGCTCTTTACTCAATAGAGAGTGATGAAAAGGAAGTTTAACCTTTTTGTAAAATATGTATATTCTTTTCTTTTTAGTTTTTTCATCGCCTGACTCTATAGCCCAATGGATACAGGCACTCAGAGTTCTGGATTTTACAAGCTTCAAGTGGTGCAACTTCTTCCCCAGTTAGAGCCAGCTGTTGCCCTCAATTTCAGTTTGGCCAAAATCGTGAGGCAACCCAACGAAACTGGTCCGTTTCATACCTTATGGTCTTTGGGAGAGCTTAATCGACTCGGTCAGTTAGTTCGTTTCATTTTTACCTTTTGTTTTTCTTGTTTTCCTTGTTTCCTAGCTCTACAATTTTTCCTATAGTTTGGACTTTAAAGTCCAAACTGCAGGGTTCCTTGTTATCAATGCAGTTCAGACTTTAAAGTCCGAACTATATTTGTAGCTTTTTGCTTGCAGTTTGGACTTTAAAGTCCGAACTATAGGTTTTCTTTGCTTGTAGTTTGGACTTTAAATCTCGAACTGCAGGTGGTTGCATGTTGGATCTTTTTCATCGACGAATTGGAAGAGGTAAGTTCTTCTATTTTTGGGTTTTTATTTTGCCTTTGTTTGTTTGTTTTCATGTTCTCTTTTCATTTTTGTTTGTTTTTCAGTTTTAGATCTGGAGGGCAATCAGATTTTGAAGTCCGATTGCCTCCTTAGATCCGGAGTGCAATCGGACTTCAAAACCCGATTGCCCTCCGGATACCCTTATCTTCCCTGCACCCCAAACTTTAAACTCCGACGTGCAACCGAAGAGTTGTCCCTATGCATATCAGATTTTAAACTTTGATATGCAGCATATTAACCTTTGCATATCAGACTTTAAAATCTGATACGTGGAGGGGTGGGGGTTGACATGTTAGGTTTTAAAACTTGAAATGTCAACTAGATTCTTTCCTTTTAAAAGCACATTGGGTTTTAAATTCCAATGTGCTAATTGTAAGTTTTTCCCTGCACACCAGAGTTTAAACTCTGATGTGTTGTTGTTTTTCCCTACCTTGCACATCGGGTTTTAAACTCTAGTGTGCAGGTTGTTTTTCCATATTGCACATTGGAGTTCAAATCCCGATGTGCTGTTAACCTATCCCAAGTCTGCACATCGGGTTTTAAACTCCGATGTGCATTTTTTATTTGTGAAGAAGCAGATCGGACTTTTTTCTCCGACCTACTGTTTTAGTAGTTTTTACTCCTTGGCTTGATTTAAGTCCCATTTTTTGATCCATTTGAGAAAAAAATAATTTTTGATAATAATAATGAATGGCTAATCATCAGTATTGAATGCAATCATTGTGCATGAATGTCAAAGAAGCCCGAGTCTTCCCCAGGATAGCCTTCTTTGAGTAAAGCATCATCAAAGAAGATGAAATACAAGTACGATGGGTACTTGAATATGTACCCTAAGAGTTCAGTGGACTCAAAAATTAAGGAGATCAGGGACACTGAAATTGGGCATGTTGACATGCAAGAGTTTCTTGATCAGGTTCAGAAGGCTCCTGCATGCCTCACCAATTTAATCAAATCTAAGCTGCATAAGTATGCATCTTTCCCAGTTGCAGCTCACGATCCTGAATTTGTACTAGCAGTGGCTGATCACTTTGATCCAAGCACAAGGGAGGTAAAAGATGATGATCAGAAGGTCATAATGACTCTAGATAGTGTATTCTTCAATAGTGTGTTCAAAGGCTCATCAGCTGAAGAAGTGACTAATATTTCCCAAGAGAGTGCTCAAGAGTACTATGAGAAACATGAGGATAAATGCAAAAAGGTGATTAATACTATTTATCTCTCTACTGCTAGATCTTCCCTCACCTCACGATGGCCTAAGTCTTTCCAAATGAGTGATTTTAATGAGGAATATAATGACATGGTCACCATGTTATCCAAAGTGAGAGGATTAAAAGACTCTCATTATTTCCAAAGCTGGATGATTTACTATATGAATATAATCAAAAAGGGAGCTGCAAGGATTGATTGGGGAGAGCAAATCAGTGATGCACTTTGCACCTAATTGAAAGAGGTCAAGGTAACACTGAAGTTTTATATAACCTCATACCTAGTTTATGCAGTTGCTTCAATGAGGCAATATCCAGGTTTGTATACCAAGGGTGACAAAAGAGTGGTGCCCATTTGGGAGTACTATGACCAGCTAACTATCAAAAATCAAGGTAATCATTACAGGAGGGTTAATGATGCCTTCTTTGTTGTATGGAAGTGCATTTTTGATAAAGGCCTGCAGAAGAGGAGAATATCAGAGGCTGCTTACAGTAGGGTATCTCATTTTGGGTGTGTGTTTCTACAATTTCCCACATTCACCTATATCCAAATTGGATGCTTCTCAGGTGAGCCCTTCATCCTTCCAAGGTTTCACTTAGATAAAATTGTCCTTATGGAGTAGTGTAGACAACTGATTAGTGTACATGAGAAACAATCACAAGCACACAAGACTGGGCTAAAATTCCCATAGTCAATTGGCAGGTATTCAGTGCTAACCAATCCCAAAGCCAAAAATATGGAGGAGGAAATGCAGTGGAATACCATGAGAAGATTCAAGGCCCGAACCGATTTTGATTTTTGGGGTATAAAGAGAAAACTTAAGAGGACATACACTCATGTGTATAGGTTTGAGGATGTTTGGGCGGATTGTCAGAATGAGGAGGATATCAGAAGGATGGATTTCAGCTGCCTTACTCTAGAACAAATTGAAAATCTGGATCTAGCTAAGATCCTAATGACTATGGAAGGCACAGATGACATAGTGGATCTTGTTTACTATGAGAAGAAGATTGTTGATTCCCCACTTCCACTTGTGTAATGGTCAAAGAAGGAAAGCAAGTCCATTATGCAAAGGATCTCTCCCATCATAGCAAACACCAATGCTTGGTTGCTAAAGAAGAATCTCAGGATGAAACAGTTTCCCACTAGTTCAAGAGTTATATGCCCAACACCAACCCACAAATTTGATTTCTTTTTAATTAGAGGAGAAATTTGATAGGGAACCTCCCCTTGATGAGAGGAGAGATTAATTTCTTAGCATAGCATTGTGTGAATTCTATGTTTTGTCATTAGTATGCTGGTGACAAAATATTCACCCAACAAACAGATAGAGAATCTGGCAGCACTGGCTCCACTCCATGGCACACACTTCTCGAGCATGCCAATATCTCTTACCCCAAAGATCCAAAGATCTTTTCATCGAGGGATTTTTGGATCATAATGATAGGTACATGAAGGGTATCTATGGGGTATGATCCGCACTCCCAGAATCACTGAATCTAGGATTTGGGCTACTGAGTTGGTTCTTATTGAAAATTTTTGAGGGGTCCCGATCTAATGATGGATTCTCAAAGCAAGACACTTAAGACTTTAGTTGAGCTTATCGGTGTAGGGAAGGCCCCCACATACGTTGAATTCACTCAACACTCTAGCTGCCTGACCAATATATTTATATAGCAGCTCAAAAAACCCACTCAAGAGTATGCTGGGAGAGATGATATCCCCAACGCATCCCAATTTGAAGTACCTTTGTGGGGTGATGAAATCCCCAGTCAAAGATACCCCTCACTACTAAAATGAAAAAGTTGGGTATTGTTATTACCTTCTCCCTTTCTCCCAAGACCCCGAAGGCAGGTGGAAAGGTAGTTGATGCAACAGTAGGTCCACCCCAAACAAGATAAAAAAACAAATTCTCTTAAGAAAAAATGAAATATGAGTTATTCTATTGAGAAGCCTAGTTCACGTTCATTTTAAAACCCAAATTTAGGTGTGAGATACGCATGTGCATGTCAATTTTAAAACACCAAACTGAAAAGTTAAAGCATGCATGTCAATTTTAACCAAGTTTATTTTAAGCCCAAAACTGAAGTGTGATAACATGCATGTCCATTATACAGAGTAACCTATGTATTGTTGAAGAGATAACTTTTATGATTATAATTTTAACACTCCTACCTTGTGCTCTGCAACTCTCCCGCGTTCTTACCATTTGAATATGTTCCCCCTGAATGACAGCCCCCTCTGGGGAGGTCCCTCCCTCCCTACAACCAGACTCCATACCCGATACCATGGTCGGTTCACATGTTGTTGTTCTTGCTATAGGGACCCCATGGTCTGTGGGTCATACGAAAGAAAATGCCAAGTTTGACACTCCTTCTGCCACACCAGTTCTGACTGACTCTTGCTTGGGCATTGAAGGGAAGAATATACCACATCCCAGACTGGAAACTTCTATCAGACAGGAGAATGCAAAGAATGGGAAGAAGGATCCCAAGTCTAGCTGGAAGAGTGCCCTCCTTGGGTCCACTAATTCGACCTTAGAAGTGGCTTTGGCCAAATTTACCCAAATGGAGGAAGGAACAGAGATCAAGCTCCCGGATAATCTCATGGACAAAAATCATCTCTTCCCTTCACCTGGCGATTGTTGGTTGTTTCTTCTCCTTTTGACCATCATCGACATGATCAGGCGATGGGCGAAATCTCGATGGAAGCTCAAAGGTAGTGTTGACATCACTACAATGTTGGGGGGACTCTTCCTATTTAAGTTCAATGCTGAGGAAGACTTGAGCTATGTCCTATTGGGTTTTTGGGCTTATGGCAAGCATGTTCTACCTCTGGCTAAATGGAAGCCTAGATTTGACCCCTTTGTTGAACTCAACCACATGTCCCCTATTTGGGTTAAACTTCCTAGCCTTCTGTGGGGGTTCTGGGATGAACAAATCTTCCATTTGATAGGGAACTCATTTGGTAGCTATGTTGCAGCACTCTTAATAAATCCAGGTTGTTTTATGCTCGCTTTTGTGTCAATGTTACAATTAACAATGCTCTCCCAAATTTTGTTTCCCTAAAATTAAAGTGGGGAAAATGGTCCTAGGCTATTGTGTATGAAAATGCTACCCTCTTTTGCAAGAAGTGTAATAAAGAAGGCCATACCTACACTGTGTAAGGCCCCAGTGTCTACAAAACCCAAGCTCAAAGAAAAGGCTATCTGGGCCGAACCCATCAACCCAAGTGCTCCCTCATCATCTACTCCCCTGGAGCTGACCAATGTGAATGAAATCTTTGAGGACTACCCCCACACAGATAAGATCCTTGAAATCTTAAAATCCCCAATGGACCTTGATAAGATTGTTAATCCAGCTATTACCTTGGAAGAAGGTGAAATCCCACCGGTGATGAATCTCATCCTTTCCCCAAAACCCCAACCACCCCTTGGTTTTTTGTCAGAGAGCATCCTCCTCATGCCCTCTTCTACTCCTATCCCCATCCCATCAAGTTTCCACTTTGGGTGAAATTATGTCTCTTGTGGCTGAGGTTAAGCTGCTAACCTTAAGCCCCCCTTTCTCCCCTGGTATGGTGGAAAGGCTTGCTCTAACATGAAATTCCCTTACAACACACCCTCCTTTGAAGCTTTCACCTCTGGGATCTCCTTAGACAGATAATGAAGAATGGATAACCCATAAGAAGAAACCCGAGGCCAAAAAAGAAGATGTGGGAGGTACTGAAAATAAAGTTGGTAGACCCTCGAAAAGGGTCCTGAGACATAAAGTTATGGCTAGGGACATTGCAAGGGGAAGGAAATTGACCCTTGATGGAATCAACAGAAATAAGAAATGAAGTTCCTCTCCTAGAACATAAGGGGTATGAACAACCCCTAGAAGCAATTTGCTATAAAACAATTCATCTTGGAAATAAAAATTGATATTTGCCTTTCTTAGGAAGTCAAAATGTCCTACCAAACCTTTGCTACAATTGTTGGTAAACTCTGGTTGGGGGTGGCTTTCCTATATGTTGATGTTTTGGGGGTGTCTAGGGGTATTGCCGCCCTCTGGGACCACATTAATATTAAAGGCAAGTTTTTTGCTAGCTCCCAGAACTTCCTAGCGATTACTTTCCAACAAGGTGAGAATTGTTGGTAGATGTTCAACATATATGCCCCCAACTCCAATATGGGAAGACGGATAGTGTGGAAGGAAATTTTTTATCTCATCTTGGCTAACTAGAAAGTCCAGTACATGCTGGTGGGAGATTTTAATTATCCCCTCTACCCCTCTAAGAAGTGTGTAGGTCTTGCCGATTTTACTGATAGTATGGGAGATCTTGCCAGCTTCATCAATGTTTATAGCCTTGTGGATATTGACCTCCATGGTGCTCCCTTCACATGGTCGAATAATAGGAAAGGCAAACACCTAATCCAAGTCAGACTAGATAGATTCCTGGTCTCCACCAACTTGGACATTAGCCATAACTCCTCCTTGAAAATGCTCTCAAGGACTGCTTCTGATCATAACCCCCTTCTTTTTCATTAGAAGGATAGACCCTACCAGGGTCCCCTCCCTTTTCACTATGAGATTATGTGGGCCTCTCACCCAGATTTTAGAGACTTGGTTAGGAATTGGTGGGCTACCTTTTTTCATGGGACAACTATGTTCAAAATCACAGAGAAGCTAAAACTCATTAAGAGGGAAGTCAAAGGCTGGAATAAGACCACCTTTGGTGATATATTCAAAAAAAGAAGGCTCTGGGCTCCAGACTGGAACAACTTCAGAGTATTATGGCTACTGGTAACCCCCCTAACCCTATTTTGATGGAGGAAGAGGAGTGTCACAAGATTTGGAAGGATATCCTCTGTAAGGAGGAAGTTTACTAGAAGCAAAGATCTAGAATTAAGTGGCTGAAGGAAGGCGACAAAAATTTGGCCTTCTTCAACAGATCAGCCTACATTCACAGGAGAAGGAACTACATCAAAAGTCTCAAGGATGAAACTGACCAGGAGATCATGGGGACTCCTTAATTAGACAGAGTGCCACTGAATTTTTCATAGGGTTATACACAAAGTCTATAAAGAATGATGTTTCTCTTCAAGATAGCCTTTTGAGTAAGCTTTCGACTGTCATTAAGGAGGATGATAACTGTCAGCTAATTGCCCCTATCTCTATGGAAGAAGTTTGTTTGGCTATCTTTGTTATGGGTGCTTATAAGACCCCGAGCCCGGATGGTTTCCACTTGGTGTTCTTTTAGGATTACTAGGGCATCGTTAATTATGATGTTACCAAAGCTATGAAGGATTTCTTCAAGACAGGGAAATTACTGAAAAAAAAATCAACAACACTTACAATGTTCTTGTCCCTAAGACTGCAAACCCCAATTGCATGAAGGAGTTCTGACCCATAAGTCTATGCAATACCATATACAAGATAATCTCCAAGGTCCTTGTGAATAGAATTAAACCCCTCATGGTGAAATTTATCAGCCCATCCCATAAAGGTTTTGTCCTGGGTCAAGGAAGTCACACCCACTTTCTGGAACACTATCCTTGAGCAGATCCAAAAAAATCTTGCTGGTTGGAAAGGAAAGTTCCTTAGTAGCACGGGAAAGCTACAACTCCTCATGCCTTCCCTATAGGGAATTCCAATGTACTTCCTATCCATATTTAAAATATCTGGTTCCATGGGGGAAAAACTTTAGAAAATCCAAAGAACCTTCTTGTGGATGGACCTAGAGGAGAAAAAACACCTTGCTTTGGTCAATTGGGACAGTGTGTGCTTACCCAAGTCAATGGGAGGCCTGGGTATAAGAAAGATAAATGCCCTGAATAAGGCATTAATGGAAAAAATTGGATGGACCTTGGCTAAAGGTGAGGTGGACTGGTGTAACATTATCAGAGCAAAGTACCTGGACCGGGAGAAATTCTATTACAATTTGAGTATGGGAGACCTTCCCCAAGGCTCTAAGCTATGGAATAATATCCTGAAAAGAAGATTGATAATAAGAGAAGGATTGAAATGGCAACTTGGAAATGGCGGAAAGGCTAGATTATGGGAAAACTTTTGGGTGGAGGACAGGCCCTTGGCTAACACTTGCTTCCACCAAATTATGCACCATCTAAAGGAACTCTTGGGGGATTATATCGCTGATTATATGGAACCAGGAAGGAGAGGATGGAGGAACATTGTCTAGTTCTTTAGCAATAGGCCTAACCTAGTTACCATAGCTCAGGACCTTCAGAAAATTATGTTGGAAACTAGAATCCCTCTAGCCCGTCATGAAAACAGCTTCATCGAGAAAGAGACCCAATCGGGTACCTTCTCGATCAAATCTTCTTACAGGAAGTTCCTGAGACCCCCTGCTGATGTTGAGTGCTGGAAGAAGATATGGAACCCCCAGCTAATCCCTAAAATTAACTTCTTTTGATGGTCCCTGATGCATGGTAAAATCCTTACTTTGGACAACCTAAAAAATAGGGGTTTCCATCTCCCCAACAGATGCAGCCTATGTAAAGTTGACAAGGAAACTATTGACCACTTCTTTGTCCTCTGCCCCTTTGCTGAACATCTATGTATTAACACCCTCTAGAAATGTGGTCTCAATTGGGTCTTCCAGAATGACATTAAGCAGTTAGTTTTCAGATGGAATCCCCCCTCCCATCATCCAATTATGGAGACAAATACCACCGCACATCTACTGGGCTTTATGGAGATAGAGAAACAACAAAATCTTCAGAGATACTGAAACCCCTCCTGATAGTGTTTCTCACATTTTCTTTAAGATGATCTCAGAAAACATAGTGGTGACAAAGTGGAAACCCCCCCTCAATCCTCCTAATTGGATAGAGAAAAGAATTGCTTAAAGTTGGAAGCTCCCCCCAGAGTTTCAAATCTTCAACAACAGTGCCAAAAACAAAAGGAGATTGACCAAATGGTGAACCACAAAATTACACTAGTATAAACTAAACTTTGGGAATACTATGGCAACCTATGTAGGCAATCTAAAGAACAATACTATCACTCAAGAGGAGGGAATGGCCCTCCTATGGGGTCTGAAATTTACCAATTCCATAGGAATTAAACAATTGGAAATTGAAGGAGACTCACAAATTATTGTGGAAATGGTGAAAGGGGGGTCTACAGCTGGTTGGAGAGTGGAGTCCATTTTGAGTGATGTCAAGATCCTCCTGGCAAATCTAGATGGCATCACCATCTAACATATCTTTAGAGAAGGGAATGAAGTTGCTGACTCCATGGCACCATTGGGAAGGTTGCAAAATGACTTACGATGTTGGAGGGACCCCAGTCTGTTGCCGGTTACCACCAAGGTGATCTTGGAGAGGGAAAAAACCTATGTCCAAGATGGAATCTATTTATCTATCCTCAGATGAAGAAAACCAACTTTCAAATTTTAAGTTGGGATGAGAATCCTGCCCATTATGAATCCAAGTTGCCACATAGCCACGACAGGCCTAGTCACCACCCTCACAAGGGATGGATTTATGATGACAGTATAGATATTGGGAATGATTATTCCCTAATTATTACTCAGATGAGGCCAACTGGTGGTGATAAAGGCGATAGAAGGGAAAGGTCAAATCACACTGGCTCGATTGAAGGTCTGCACGTTCCTAGTAGATTTCCTAATTTGATATCTACTCAGACATAAGAGATAATAATCACCCTGATTATTACATCCTCTTATCTCAGGTTTGGCATAGATTTTATATCAAATTTTCCATAGTCCTTCCTCGGCTCTGCATTTTTGCGAGAAGGTCTCACATTTACTCTATTAAGCTGGAGGAATCAAGAATGGGGGGGCCAGGCTCAGACTGGAAGTCGATAGAGTTGATGAGTTTAGAGATAAATCAACGGTGTGGTTAATCCACTCGGAGGGTAGCATTGATAAATTCATGGAAATTATGAAGGGAAATGATGAAATACTTTCCAAGCAATTTGTGAATTCCTAGGAAGATAGAAGAGTTACCATGGGGGGTATGATAGGGTCTACCTAGCTTGCTCATACTTCACCTATTTGGTGTTGCTCAATTTCACCAACCTCTCCAGGTCTAAAATTGCTCCAAGACCTCCAAGTCCTTCTCAATCTCTTCTAGGGCTTTCTCTTTACCAATCCCAAGGTGTTTGCAACTAGTGTTTGACTAGGAACCCTATCATCATAAAGTGTCTTCAATATGCTCAATTGTGCCAACTTGACAACAACTTGTCAGTTTCACCCCCATATTATTGTGATTCACTGCAAAGATGTGGAGGTAGCATTTTCCATGGAATTAATTCCATTTGGGTCCTTTTGTGGTTTTCATTCACTATCTTTCTTATCGATTTCACCAGTTTGCCTAGAAATAGGGCTACAAGGAATGAGCCCCTATTAGGCCTCCAAAATCCGGTTTTCAAGGGTTTTGAGGGAATCGTTCCAAAAGACCCTGCAAAAAGTTTTGTTTTTCTTCAAACACTCACCCAACCCTAAGATATCTTGTTGTTTTTGGTCTTCCAACTCATCGTACAATGCCCTAAACCAAAAATGAGGGTTTGATAGGGTTTGCAGTCCTTTAACTTGCAGTGACTGGGCAAGTTTGAGAATTGGGCATCTAGATGATTTTTCAAGGTTTCTCCTTGCTAATAAAACTTAGTATGGACCTCATGAATCATCCCAAATGGATTTTCCAAGGTTTGGTAATCACTCATGCACTATACACTCAATTTTCACCCTGTCTTCTCTAGCCCAGTTGCTCTTGGACTCACCTAGAACAAGGTGGTAACCATGTTAATCTCCACTTTCAGAAATAATCCTTTCATATTTACACTTTTCAATGGGTTTCATTCCATTTCCCAATAGGTTGTGATGGTAGCATAGAGGGATTCTATGGGGCAACCATTTTTACATGAAATTGCTATTTACAAGCCAAAACTGGCTATTTCGAAACAAAACAATGAAAAACTAAAACTCACACTAACTAAAAAACATTAAATGAATCAAATGACACTATAACACACCAAATAACTAAAATCCAAAATTGGATCAATGGATTCAATCCATTTGTATTCACATTTTAAGCAAAATAAGCCAAAAATAGTGATAACAATCTGAAAATGAGTAGTTTCAGATTGTCAATCATACAAAAAAAAACTTCCAACCTTGGTAACCATACAAGAGGAGGTTTAAATATTCTTCCCCACATTTGGAGGCATTCTAGGGAATTGTACTATCCCTAACTCCATCGCTAAGCTCCTTTGGGACAAAAGTTGTCATGACAACTTTTACAACTTTCCACTTTTTGCTTTGCCAACCTAAACAACCTATTAAAAGTCATTACACATGACTTTTTAAGCATTCCTAAGACCATTCTAAACCTCTCTAATTCTCACACCAAGTTATGCCACTTTTTACCATCAATAAGGTCATTTCCACTACTCAAACTATCATCTACTCACAAAGTGCAAACCTAGGATGAAAACCAACTCAACTAGGCCTACATTTGACTCAAAACAAACATCACACACACACACACCATGGACCCTCCCAGAGTCCTTATTAGTAACCTGACTTGGCTAAGGTCATTACAAGCCAAAATTGTGGAAGGACTATAATCCTAATTCCTAGGTGCTCTTGCACCATTCTCCCAAACAAAAGAAAACTAAGTCACCTCTTTAGGGATCAGTTTATGATCAACGCCTAACTTCTTAAACTTTGTCTCAAGTACCCATGTAGCCTCAGCATCATCCATACCCTACCACTTGATTAGGTGCTCCCAATAGATTTGATGCCTTGTCTTCTTAGCGATCCTTGAACTCAATACCTTTTCAGCATTTGGATTATGTCTTGCTAGTATTTGAAGGTTATTTATATCATTTGATACCTCTGAGTGACTGCAATCTAAACATTGAATTGGTCCTTTCTAAGCAACTAGGTCTACTATGTTGAAAACCGGTGACAATCCTATTTCACTAGATAGATCCACCTTGTATGCATTTTCTCCATACTTGGCTAGAATGGCACATGGACCCAACCTTCTCATTTGCAACTTATTAGGTACTCCCTGCTATAGCCTTACTTTGTTTAGATGCACCATGACAAGATCTCCTACTTGGAATTGTAGGTTCTTCCTTCTCTCATCAAATTTTTGCATAAGCTTACTTGTGTTCTCCTTCAATGCTTGCTTGACTAATTCATGTACCTCTTTCATTGACTGAGAAAAATATTCAGCATATCCACTTCTTGTTGTTGCATTAACTAAGTCCCTTAGCTCTAATATACCCCTTGGGTGAAGAACATAGACCACCTCAAAAGGACTCTTTCCACTGGTTCTATTTGTTGTGTCATTGTAAGAATATTCAGCTTGTGGTAGCACTTGATCCCATGTCTGTCCATACTCCTTGGTAAGGCACCTCAATAAGTTTCCCAAGCTCCTATTTACCACTTCGGTCTGCCCATCTGTTTGTGGATGGTAGGCTGATCCAAAAGAGAGGTTGGTGCCAAGCTTTTGCCAAAGTGTCTTCCAAAAATGACTCATGAACTTTGAGTCCCTATCTAAAAAAATTCTCATGGGTAAACTATGTATCCTTATCACTTCCTTGAAGAACAACTGAGCTATATGACATGCATCATGAGTAGTCTTGCAAGGTTCAAAGTCGGCCATCTTACTAAATCTATCCACTATGACATAAATGTTGTCAAATCCATGCTTTGTCCTTGGTAATCCTACTATAAAGTCCATACTAATGAACTCCTAAGGTCTATTTGGTATGGGAAGAGGTTGGTATAAACTAACATTTGAAGAAGTGCCCTTGGCCTTTTGACAAACAATACAAGTCTCCACATACTTTTTCACATCTTGATTCATCCTAGGCCAATAGTAGTACCTCTGAACCAACTCTTGAGTCTTGTTGACTCCAAAATGAACACTAAGACTTCCCTTATGCTTCTCTTGTATGAGATTTTCTCTCATTGACCTTCTAGGCACACAAAGTTGTCCTCCTCTAAACAATTTAACCCATCTTGTAAGGTAAAATCTGAATGCTCACTATCAAAATTATTTTGATACTCTATACACACCTTGTAGGCATTTGAGAAGTCTTCTTCATCTGGGTATAGGTCTCTAAAACTGTCAACACCTATGCTCCTTAACTAAATTTCTTGGATTGTCAAAAGTCTTCTTCTAAATGCATCAACAACCCAGTTTAATTGACCCTTTTTTTGCTTGATTGTGAATATGTAGGTTTGCATATACTCCACCGACTTCATGTGTTTGTGACTTAGTTTTTCTTTTTAGTTTAGAAATATCAAAGCTTGGTTGTTCGTAAAGACTACAAATTCCTTAAGAAGGAGATAGTGTCTCCACTTCCTCAAAGCCTGCACTAAAGCATATAATTCCAAGTCATATGAGGAGTACTTCCTCTTTTGCATCACTTAGCGTCTCACTATGGAAAGCTATTGTTCTTTCTTCTTGGCTTAGGACAACACCTACTACAACATTGCTTGCATCACATTCTAGTGTGAAGAGATTCTTAAAACTAGGAAACACTAACACCGGTTGAGTAGCTATCTTCTGCTTCAAGGTTTCAAAGCCTCTATTTGCTTATTCATTCCATTGAAACTTTGCCTTCATTCCACCTCTAATAGTGTCCAACATTGGTACACATATAGAACTGAATTGCCTAATGAACCTCCTGTAGTACTGAGCTAGTCCATGAAAGCTTCTCACCTTTGTTGTTGACTTAGTAGTAGGAAAATTTACCATGACTTCAACCTTGCTAGGATCCATCTTGAGGTTTCCTTGAGAAAACACAAATGCGAGGTAAACCAACTCCTTCTTAACAAATTCACACTTGTCCAAGTTCATGGTTAGCTTCTCTTCATACAATCTTTGTACTACATTTTGCAAATGATTAATATGATCTACCCTATCCTTACTAAAAATGAGAATATCATCTAAATATACCACCACAAATTTACCTATGAAGTCCTTCATCACCTCATTCATGAGTCTCATGAAGGTTCTTGGAGCATTGGATAACCCAAATGGCATTACAAGCCATTCATAAAGACCCTCTACTATCTTGAATGTTGTTTTCCATTCATCACCCTCCTTAATCCTAATTTGGTGGTATCCACTTTTAAGGTCAATCTTGGTAAAGTATTTGGCTTCCCCTAAACAATCCATTAGGTCTTCTATTCTAGGAATTGGAAACCTATATCTAATGGTGATCCTATTTATAGCTCTAGAGTCAGTGCACAATCTCCATGTACCACCTTTCTTTGGGGCTAAAATGGTAGGTATAACACAAGGGCTAATGCTTTTCCTAATTAGGCCTTGGTCTAAGAGCTCTTGGATTTGTTTGGAAATTTCAACATTTTGTTGGGGAGTCATCTTGTAAGCTGCCTTAATAGGTAAGGATGCTCCGGGAATAAAGTCTATTTGATGGCTTATGGCTCTTTTAGGAGGTAACGTGGCTGGCTGTCCATCACTCACTATTCCTTTGAACTTTTTCGATAGTTCTTGAACCTCTATTGGAAAATATGGCCGCTCTTTCTTGTCTTCCTCTTTAGGCTTCATTACTAATGCAAACCCTATACCTTCATCTTCCTCAAGTATCTTCAAGAACTATTTTTCACTCACCAAAAGAACATTAGGACGTGCTACCCTTTTCTCACCTTCCTCAAGGATGGATTGGATCTTGAATATGACTCCATCTTTCATGAATGCGTATGCATTCTTGGCTCCATCATGAATAGCTTGTCTATCATATTGCCATGGTCTTCCCAATAGAAGATGGCATGCATCCATGGGTAGGACATCACATAACACTTTGTCCTTTTACCTCCTAATGGTGAAATCCACCCAAGCTTGCTCATTAACTAGGACATGTTGGCCTTTGTTCAACCAAGTGAATCTATATGGGTTGTTGTGAGGTATCCTTTGCAATTTAAGCTTACTCACTGTCTTTTCTGACACAATGTTGTTTGTTGACCCTGAATCAATGATCACTTTACAAAATTTGTCCATAATCTTGCATTTGATCCTAAATAATGACCTCCTTTGGCTAGGATCTTCTCTAACAGGTTATTTTATCAAAGTTCTTCTTATCATCAAGTTGTCACCTACCTCTGAAGTCTTGCTGCTTGAAGGTAGTTCACTCTCCTTTCACTATTCTATGATGATGATCCCTTCTCTGGACACCTATATGCTAGATGATCAAGGTGGTTGCAATGGTAACACTTCATTGAGGCAAAATATGAGGAACCTCTACCTTGTCCACTAGACCTTCCTCTAAAACCACTGTTTGACCCCCTTCCTCTATTGAATCCTCCTTTACCAGTGCCACTTTCTTGCTTCTTAGTGAGTTTAGACTCACCTTGTGTTCTTTTCTCTAAGTTTCTTCCTCCAAAGCCTCCCTTATGGCCTCTATTTTCTTTTCCTCTACCCCTGCCCCTATTACTACTTGAGTCATGTTTTCTTTTTAGTTTTTCTTCCACTTTATGGGCAAGTTGATAGCTTTGATGAATTGTCTTTGGGCTCATTAGACTGATTTCCTCTTGGATGTTCCACCATAGTCCATTTAGGTACCTAGCAACTTTGAGACTTTCTTCTTCCATCACATGAGATCTAAGGCTAAGTTTGTGAAACTCCTCTATATAACCACACACATCAAGGTCTTTTTGTCTTAGGTTTTGGCTCTTCCTATGATTCTTCACTTCATAGTCATCAGGGAGATAGACTTCTTTGATTTTGACTAACATTCCTTTCCAAGAAGAGATGGGTGTTTTACCCATTTTCTTTCTCTCATCTTGCACAAATTTCCACCATGTGAGAGCAACTCTTCTCATCCTAGACTTGGCCACTTTAACTCTTTGGGATTCAGTTATGCCTACACACTCAAAATGGTTCTCCATGCCCTCTATCCATTCTGGAACCACTTTTGCTTCCATCTTACCGGTAAACAATGGCAATCCTTCTAGTGATTTACCACTTAATGCCTTCAATGCCTTTAGGAAAGGTTCTTGTTCTAAGACAAAATCAGGTTTAGGTACTTTGTCTATCTCTGACACGTCTTTACCCTTCCCTTCTGCTTCTTCAACCTTTACCAACACTTCATCTATCTTGGTTTCAATCTCACCAAGCTTACTTTCCAATTCAATCAACTTCTCCTTTAGGAGTCTATTCTCTTCCTCTTGATCATCCACTTTCTTTTCCAACTTTGCATTGGTCACCATGCTGTTGTATCCTATAGATTCCACTAACGACATCTACTCACCTAGCCCAAATCTTATTGGCTCTGATACCAATTTGATAGGGTCTACCTAGCTTGCTCACACTTCACCTAGTTGGTGTTTCTGAATTCCACCAACCTCTTCAGGTCTAACTATACTCCAAGACCCCCAAGTCCTTCTCAATCTCTTCTAGGGCTTGCTCTTTACCAATCCCAAGGTGTTTGCAACTAGTGTTTGACTAGGAACCCTATCATCACAAAGTGTCTTCAATATGGTCAATTGTGCCAACTTGACAACAACTTGTCAATTTCATCCCCAAACTGTTGTGAGTCATTGCAGAGGTGTGGAGGTAGAATTTACCATGGAATGAATTTTGTATGCGGGAAAAGTGGGCTGATAAACTCAATATGTGAAAATATTGTAAAATACTAGTCCACACACACACACAGGACTTCTTGATGCAAGCTATGGAGTAATAACGTATTACTCAGCTTTCCAAGGAGGGTCCCATGATTCTCTATCTCACAATGTCCCTCAAACCAATATTTTTTCTCTCAGATCACTGAGCAAAATGGTTTAGGGATGGCAAATGCAAGAATGAGGGATGCTTTGATAATTTTTAGTATGAGATGTATTCTAAGCTATGTATGATCTTAGAAATGCAATAAACTAAATGATAAGATGACAAGATTAGTATAAATACTATCCTAACATGATATATTAGTCTATGATTGAGCTAAATGATAAAGAAATTATTCTAAACATGCATATTTAGACTAATTCCTGATTTCAAAGAGGCTAAAATGATGAGCTTAAAAATGACATGAAAGCTTGAATGTATTTGAGCATAAGTATGATACTACAAATTTGGATTATTAAAAATGGAGGAATGAGAGCTCTATTTATAGCACAAATAGGGCAATGGATGGTCAAGATTGAAAGGTTTAATCAATGGTTGAGTTTGAAAGTTGGGGATCCATGTGCACAATTGGCACTAATGAAATGGTGACAAGTGTCAACATAGGGTTGGGTTGAGAGAAGGGGTTGGAGGCATTAAAGGCCTGAGAAGACCTCATGGTTATCTAGAGGCTAAGGGTCAAGTCTAAGTTAGGCTTACCCACTGGATTAAGAGTTAATCCAAGGATAAATCTTTGTGCAAATGATTAAGAGATAATCATGGTCAAAGCATTAAAGGCCTGATGAGACCCTTGGGTTGGGTGAAGGTTGAGTTAAAACAAATGTTTTAACCATGTAGGAGGGTTTGAGTTAACCATTAATGGTTATTGGAGACTTTGGGGATTAAGTGGTTGAAGGTTGAAAGCCTTCAATGGTTATCAAAGACTTTGAGGATTTTAGTGGTTGAAGACTTGAAGCCTTTAATGGTTATCAAAGACTTTGAGGAATTTGAGAAGTGACTTCCCTTTGCTTAGGGATGTGACAAAGTTTAGAGGAGGGGTTAGGTTAATTAGAAGTGATTAGAAGATTCTAGAAGGGATTAGGAAGGGGTTTGGGATTTTGCAAGTGGATGGAGGGATAATAGGATTTAATTGAAATAAAGTAATTTAATTCAATTTGGTTGTAATTTGGAGAAATTAAATAAATTAGATTTATTCAATTTAGGATAACTATTTAATTAAATTTGAATTTAATTAAAAGTGGATAGGGGGGATTTAATTGAATAAAATGATTTATTCATTAAATGGGTATAGTGAATTTTATTTAAATAAATTGAATAATTTACTTAATAAAATAGAAGAATGCGGGTAATTTAATTAAATTGGATTTAATCAAATAGAGAAATTAACATAAAATATTCATTTAAGAATATGGTCATTTTTATACGTCTACATTTTGCCCCTCTTTGAAGTGACGTGTGTGCACATGTTATTTCAAAGAAAATGATCTGTTTTTGTGTTTTATGATCAAATGCAATTTTTGTGTCGCTCTTTTGATTTTCCAGTCGTGCCCTAGATTTAATTTGATGCATGATGCCCTAGATTCGATATTTGATGGTGATGCCCCCTTGGGAGATGAATCAATTTTTTTGAAAATTTTTTATTTAATTTGATGAGTTGCGAATGGTGTGTATGATTTCGTTGATGTACTTTGTGTGTAAATATATTCATCACCCAATAAGTTACAAATGTTATGGTATAGGGGAGACCGCGACCGTATTACAGGTCCAGTCGGCTAACCCTAATTTCATTTTCCTCGTATAAAAGGGGAAAAGGGCTTGATTTAGATTCATTTGTGCTTTATTGACTTTGGAGAAAGAGAATTTGGTCTGCAGAGAAAATGCCTATTCCATATCATAGACACCGTTTCAAGCGCGTTTGGAGGTATCGGAGACCTATAGCGCGGGGACCACCAGTAAGTCAACATTTTTGACCCTTTTTTGACTTTTTATTTTGTCATTTTTAGTCATTTTTTAATTTTTAAAGTTCGGGTTTAACGGTTTAGCGCGTCTAGGGTCTATAGTAGCACATACGAAGTTTTAAGTAGCGCATCGAGTTCAATTTTAGGGGTCGCGTCCGAAATAGATAGGATAGCGCATAGCAAAAATATGTTAGTGCATATAGGTAGAATAGCGCATGGCAGCCGTCAGGTAGCGCGTCGGGTCAACAGATTAGCGCGTAGGGTAGACCTAGCACATAGGGGTCGCAGAGGTTCGCATAGATAAGGGGGTTTAACGCGTAGGGTTAACCTAGTGCATAGGGCCAAACGGGTAGCGCGTAGACAGAGTCTAGCGCATAGGGTGGGTTAGGTAGCACATGTGGGGAGAAGATTAGCGCGTAGAGTCATTTTAGCGCATAGGGTAGATAGATTAGCATGTAGGAAAGATAGCCTAGCGCGTGGGTTGGTTTTAGCGCCTTGGGTATCTGTTTTAGTGCATCTGAAAATTTTTCTTGAGATGAGCCGAGTTGAAAATTTGTTTTGGTCTGTCTGTCATGATTTTATGTATTTGTCCAATATGAGTGTTGATATAACTTGTTTTGATTTGCGATATTTCAAGTTATGTGTAGATATCAATGTGTTGTGTTTATCATAATATGATTTGTGTTGCGTGTTCTATTTTAAGTTCAATGTGTGAAGCCTGAGTTGTGTTACAAGCCGATATGGGTTGGAAACTTGAGTTGTGTTACAAGCTGATATGGGTGACAAACTTGAGTTGTCTTACAAGTTTATGTGATTGTGGAGACTTGAGTTGTGTTACAAGTTTTGATATGGTTTTTGATAACTTGAGTTGTTTTACAAGTTGATATGAAATGATAGGATTTTGAACTTTGATGTAGATGAGAAAATTGTTTCATGTTGTTGATGTAAGTTTGATTTTGATATCTTTGACTTGATGTGGAAACTAATATTGGATTTGTTTTGTTTGTTGATAGGAGCGATTGGGCATGGTACAGTCGAGGGAGAGATTCCCCAGACCGTGGACATTGATACCGCGGTTGTCACAGGCTGACCTGGACATTATCGAGAGATGTGGATTGACCTCTCTCCTGGATATGCCTTGGTTCACTGTGAACCGAGGGTTACTGACAGCTTTGGCAGAGAGGTGACACAGTGATACAAACACCTTCCATTTTGCCACAGGAGAGATGACAGTCACACTTGAGGACTGTTACCGGATTCTGCGCATCCCTATAGTAGGGGCACTACTACCCTACGAGCAGTCAGAGGAGGGTGGCACAAAGGCACTGCGCCATATTTTTCATGATGATACCGTCTGCGGCTATGAGATCCCATGGCAGGAGTTTTTGGATTTAGATTATGCACCATTGCCATCCGTACTAGTAGGTTTTATTGGTGGATTCCTTTGTCCTAATCGCAGGTCAAAGGGTTTCTCGATGGGATGGGGGTTAGTTTTGGAGGAGATGGTCACTCAGGGCCGGAGGTTTGCATGGGGGTCAGCTATGCTGGCTCATTTATATAGGAGTCTGCATGAGGTAGTATACCTCGGTTACAGTAGTTTGTCAGCTAGCGTGACTTTGTTACAGGTATGGTGCTGGGAGCACATCCCAGCAGCAAGGCCACTAGCAGACAGGGACAGGCCCGTGGGTGCAGCATATGCCTACGGATACAGGGGTCTAGTTGTCCAGCGTAAGCTGGGCAAACTAGAGCATTGGAGGAGGGTTTTCGATGATATAGATACGGTCACATGGTGACCGTACACAAGATGTGAGGTGTGGGCAAAGGATGGGCTGGAGATGCCCTTTGTATTCATGACCAGGTACCTGATTGGGAGGACCTCGTTCATGATTGAGCGGTTTGTGGTGACCCAAGTTTTGAGGCAGTTCGGGCGCCAGCAGGGTATTCCTCAAGGAGCATGCCTTTATGCATGGCAGCAGCAGGATGTGGCTGATTGGGGGCCGACTATTGACAGTGTCGTGGCGGTGGAAGAGATTGTGGGGTTGGCTGGGCAGATATGGGACTATGCCCCGGAGATCTAGGATGTGGGTATGACAGATGAGTTCACCCGATTGTTTGTTGCGCGGGCGGTGGCCAGGATATCTGATCCTGAGGAGATGAGGCCAGCATTTGATTCAGATGAGGAGGAGGGAGACAGGGGAGATGATGGAGATGATGTTAAGGATGGAGGATGAGGACGAGGGAGAGGAGTTAGAGGGAGGCGGGGAGATAGAGGTGTAGATAGAGCAGTGGGGCAGGGGAAGATAGACAGGGGGAGAGGTGGATTGGCTATCAGAGCCGGTAGAGAGGGGAGAGTGGGGGAGGTACTAGCTGCAGTGGGGGGTGAGGATGAGCCTAGTCGACCAGCACAGAGGAGGAGGACAAATGTACTCCCACCTCCTCCAGCACAGGTACTGCTACAAGTTCGAGTTCCAGGTTATATGGAGGATGCGTAGATACGAACCTTGCAGATTACTGTGCAGCAGCTGTAGGCACAGATTTTGACCTATCAGTGGCAGATTTCTCAATTGACTACTGAGAGAGATACCGAGATAGAGCGGAGGGGGTGAGCAGAGGAGGTGGTGGCGAGCATGCAGAGAGTAGCAGCAAGTGGTGCGATGAGAGACACCCTGAGAGAGTTGGCGCTAAGAGCACAGGAGGCGAATTATTATAGGTGGCACTATGAGGCTGCAGTACCCAGGGACCGACGAGTTGAGAGTTTTGCTCAGTCGAGATCTAGTCGATCTCGAGTCACTGGGTCACGATCTGAGAGCCGAGGTGTTACGGGGCCACCGAGATAGGACCCTCCTGGAGATCCAGGGGTGGGTGCATCAGGAGCGAGACCATTTCCATCAGAGGATAGTCATACTTGAGAGACATGGTCTCTGTTGTATTTTTTAGCATTTGTTATTCTTTGTACTGGACCCAGTGTTTCGACACATTTTGTAGATTTTGATCATTTTTGATATATATATATATATATACGGCACTAGTTTTGATCATGTGATGTGTTTATATGGATGCATGTTATGTGGGTTATTGTATGTGATGATGCAATGCTTAAATATATGATGTAATGTATGATGCAGGATGTATGCTTTTATATGCTGTGAGATGTATCTTGAAAATGAGATATGTATGATGCAGGATGTATGCTTTTATATGCTATGAGATGTATCTTGAAAATGAGATGTATGTTTTAATATGTTGCTAAATGTATCTTGATGATGTTAAAATGATATGTAAACATGCTTAAATGATATGCAATGATGTTAAATGATATGTAACTACTTGTAAAATGATATGCAACTACTTGTAAAATTATATGCAACTACTTGTAAAATGATATGCAACTAATTGTTTTTGGAGCATCCCTCATTCTGTATTTGCCATCTGATATAACCATATGTTATTTGCTTTCTTTGTAGATATCATCATTGAGCATTGATTTGTTTAGGATATATTGAAAATTTATACAAGCATAATGGTATAATTGAACCATAATGACCTGAGAAAAATTTTGCATGATATTTGATTTTGCAAGATAGCACAAATGTCAAGGTATAATTAAACCAGGACGACCTGAGTGCATATTGCGTAAACAGACAAGATTAGATCATTTGTATGCGTGAAGTGGAATCAGGTCTTTAGTGATATTCGATGTATCACGTCCTGAGGCATGTATTCACATAGTACAAGTGATCGCCTCCCTGACAGAAGACTAAGAAAATATTGGAAGTTCCCCTTGACCTCTAGCTGTGAAGCATTTAGTGAGACAAGGAAGAGAATCCAAACATTCAAAAAGTTCAAAATGTAAAACTAGCTAAGATTTTATGCTATAGTGCAACATTCAGTACTTCAGAAAATCATCCATCCTTGGTATTTTTGTGATTTATTTTGTTTTTGTTTGGCTATGAAGCGTAGTTTTTTGGTTTGTTGGATGTTGTGTTTCTGAGTTTTACATCTAGTTTTGATTGTTTGAATGTTTGCAATATTGATACAATTTACATGCCCCTAGCCGAGTGTCCCTCTTGATGTGAATATATACAGTGATTCCAAGCCATGGTGGATTAGTGGTAAGAGGATATATATACACAAATCAGGATAGTGACTATGCTAAGTATGTCCTGAATGGATATTTGCTAAGTGTCGAGCGACGGCCGATAGTGTTTGTATGGATAAAATGGTATGGATATAGATGGAGGAGCCATTCTTTCACAAGAGCGCCTGTTTACTAGGTTTTCACCATTTGTTTTTATTGTACTTTGTTTTTGCTTTTTTTGGATTTATTTTTTATTTTTTTTATTTTTTTCGCTTATTTTGACTTTTTCCATGCACTAGGCCACTTAAGTGTAGTACCTTTTCAGATGAATGCTGTTAGTTGGTTCATCAAGCACATCGCCCTCTGAAGTTGTTAGCTGATAGGCACCTGATCCATAAACTGATATGATGACATAGGGACCCAACCAGTTAGGTTCAAATTTCCCTTTCTTTTCTCGATCTTGCTGATTTCTTCGATTTTCTTTAAGGACTAGGTCACCAACCTTGAAGTTGTGGAGAATGACCTTGTGATTGTAGCTCCTGCACATGCGTTGTTGATATGCTTTGAGATAAGTGTAATCATGTTGACTTCTTTCATCTAAGAGTTCAAGTTCTTGCAGTCGGTTAACTCGATACTCTTCATCTGGGATTAAGCCTTTTAAAGAGACTCTGAGAGATGGGATTTCTACCTTTAGGGGTAAAATGGCTTCTGATCCATATACCAATGAGTATGGTGTTGCTCCTGTAGGTGTGCGGATGCTAGTTTTGTATGCCCAAAGTGCTGGATTGAGTTGTACATGCCAATCTTTGCCTACGTCATTTACTATTTTCTTGAGGATTTTTAGTATTGTCTTGTTAGATGCTTCTGCTTGACCATTGCCCTGTGGGTAATATGGTGTAGAAAACCGATGTTGAATTTTGAACTTTTCACATAGTTCCTGTACATCTTGGTTTTTGAAAGGTCGTCCATTATCTGTGATGATTGAACTTGGAATACCATAACTGTAGATCAGATAATTTAGGATAAAAGAGGCAATTTGTTTCCCAGTTACTGTGGTCATGGGAACTGCTTCGATCCATTTGGTAAAGTACTCTATTGCAGTTATAATGAACTTGTATCCATTTGAAGATGAAGGATGAATTTTGCCTACTAAGTCCAATCCCCACTGACAAAAGGGCCAGGAAGTTGTAAATGGCTGCAATTCCTGTGTTGGTGCATGTATCAGGTTGCCATGGATCTGGCATTTAGGACATTTTTTAGCAAAGTGATATGAATCTTTCTCCATTGTAGGCCAATAGTATCCCATCCTTAAAAGCTTTTTAGCAAGAGTAGTGCCACTTGAATGTGTGCCACAAATACCTTCGTGAAGCTCGTGTAAAGCAGAATCGGAATCATTACGATCAAGACAACGAAGAAGAGTACCATCTAGACTTCGATGATATAAAGTATCAGCGGTAAGGGTGTAACGAGCATCTTGTCGGATAAAGTTACATTTTTGGTTACGGGATTAGTCAATGGGTAAGATATTGTGCTTGAGGTAGTCGTATATAGGTCCATATAACGGAGAATCTGAACCAGTCAAGGCATAGATAACCTGGGATTCAGAATGGTCATAGACGGGGGAGAACAGTTGCTCTACCAAGAACTCGTAACGACTCTTTTGCTCTGGAATTTGTAGTAATGAAGCGATCATAGCCATTGCATTGGCTGCTTTGTTGTTCAACCTTGGTATTTTCTCGAATGTGATGTGCACAAAATACTGTTTGAAATCTTCCACCATTCGCTTGTAGGGTAGTAGCTTGTCATCCTTTGTCTGATAGTCGTTGTTGATTTGATGGATGACCAGTTGTGAGTCTCCATATACTTTTATCTCTGTGATTTTCCATTCTACGACCATTTTGATGCCTATGACCAATGCCTCATATTCAGCCACATTATTGCTGCATGGAAACATAAGTCTATATGATCTTGGTATAGTGTGTCCTTCAGGAGTGATGAACAGAATGCCAGCACCCGAACCATGTTGTGTATAGGATCCATCAAAGTACAGGGTCCATTGTTTAGTAGAAAGAGTAAGAACGTCCCTGTCTGGAAATTCAATCTCCATGGTGTTTTTTCCTGGTAACGGTGCCTCGGCCAACTGATCTGCAATTGCTTGTCCTTTGATGGCTCGTCTTTCTGTGTATTGGATTTCAAATTCACTAAGAATCATGACCCATTTAGCCAATCGGCCTATAAGAGCTGCCTTGCTGAGTAGATATTTGAGAGGGTCAATTTTTGCAACCAGCTTGATGGTGTGTGCTAGCATATAATGTCAGAACTTCTGAGATGCGAAGACCACTATTAGGCAAGCCTCCTCAATGAATGTATAGTTGAGTTCATAGCCATTTAATGTTCTACTGATGTAATTTATGGCTCATTCCTTTCCTTGTTGATCTTCTTGTGCCAATAGTGCCCCCAGTGATATATCTATTGTTGAGATATATAAATAAGAGGCTTTCCTGCGATTGGTGGTGCCAAAACTGGTGGATTCATCCAGTACTGTTTGATTTGGTAAAAAGATTTGGCACACTTGGCCTCCCATTTGAATGGTACATTTTTGTGTAGTAAATGGTTAAATGGTAGACTTTTATCGGCTAGCTGAGCGATGAATCACCTAATTGATTGAAGTCGTCCTTGTAGAGATCTGAGTTGACTGATATTCTTAGGTGGTGGCATGTCCATAATGGGTTGTACCTTTGCTAGATCTATTTCAATACCTTTAGCTAAGACTATGTAGCCTAGTAACTTGCCTGATGTAACCCCGAAGACACACTTCTTAGGGTTGAGCCTGACTCGGAATTTCTCCAATCGATCAAAGATTTGTGTTAGGATACCAAGATGTTCTGCTCTGGTGAAAGATTTAGCTAGTAAGTCATCCACATAGTCTTCCATAAATGTGTGCATCATGTCATGGAATATTCTGGTCATTGCTCTTTGATAAGTGGCCCCTGCATTCTTTAAGCCAAAAGGCATAACATTCCAACAATACGTTCCCCAAGGACAGGTGAACGCAGTTTTATCTTGATCTTCTGGGGCTATTTTGATTTGGTTATAGCCTAAGAAACCATCCATTAGTGAGAGCATTGCATGGCCTGCTGTGAGATCTACGATTATGTCGATACTGGGCAGAGGAAAGTCATCTTTTGGACAAGCTTTATTGACGTCTCTAAAGTCAGTGCATATTCTGATACTACCATCTGGTTTTGATACTGGAACGATGTTGGAAATCCATTCTGTATAGTCAATGGGTTGGATGAATCTGACATCTACTAGTTTCTTTAGTTCAGTTTTGACCATGAGTGCCACCTGTGGATTCATCTTTCATAGCTTTTTCTTTACTAGTTTAACTCCTGTAGAAATGGATAGATGATGCATGATTAAGTGTGGATCCACTCCAAGCATGTCAGCATATGACCAAGCAAAGTTAATTTGTTGTTCTTTAAAGAAAATGATAAATGCTGATCTTTTTGCCTCTGTCAGAGATTCTGCAAGGTGTATGTTCCTAACTGCTTCTGTGGTGCCAATGTTGATTGATTGAGTGGGCTCAATCAGTATGGGTGATCGCTCATGAAAGTGCTCAGGAAGAGTGTCAAGTCTCCCATCGTTAGGTGCCTTAAAAAGGTTTTCACCCTTAGATGCATCCTTTATTTTTACTTTTATGTGATCTAGAGCTGCCATTGACTGGTTTTCAGCATTAGATCCCTTATTTGGTTCATTTTTGCGACTGAGAGACTTGGCACTCCTTGGTTTGTAGACATCATTATTTTGTTCACTGGTAGAGCGTGTTTCTAGATTTATGATACATAGGTAATGGATAATAGATTCATCATTGGGGAAAATTGGTATATCATGGATTTCAGGTTCATCCCAGTCGATGAGGTCAGGAGAGACAAGTGGTAAGGAATCATTAGGTGGATCAAGTTCGGCTATTGTGAGTGTTAGGACAGAGTTTTCATCGTGATTGTTCTTGGTTTTAAAGAAGTTGAAGATTTTGTCGAGGTCTTCGATGGTATTATCCTCTACATATACTTGCTCGTAATGTTCCTGTTCGCTTTCCTCGGTGTCATAGATATTCTACGGTCCAAATTCAAGAGGTCTATCTTTGGCGTTATCTTCTTCTTGGGAGATAGATATAGAATCAGTATCACTAGGGATATCTGTAGTAGCATTGGAGCAGGTACCCCATTCATATTCATTGGAATCAGTCTCATAGGCATCATCCCAAATTTGATCCGTGCTATAAACTGGTATGTTGTATGGTGAAAACAAGTCTTTGATGATGGATACCATTTTGATAGTTGTTGTTGATTCTGTGTCAAATCCGTCTTCTACTTGCTGGATTTGTTCATAGACTATACTTCCTCGGGGAGGGATAGTGGTATCTGGAGAGGACATGATTTATTCTTGAGATATTGGTGTTTGAATATGAGCTACTGCTGTAGATAGGGCCTTCTTATGACTTAGAAGCTTTTCCTGATGCAACTTCTGATCTTGACGTTCCCATTTCTTGCGGATTGTTTATGCTGATTCAAAGAGTGCTTCCTGCCAGGATTCTTCTTTGTACTTCATCTTTACTTTCCATTGAGGTTTGGTAGGTAGGTGTGGCGGCTGTTTCAATAGGAACGCGAGTTTAGAACCCAATCCTTCTTTGTTTCTGCTAGGTTGTGAAGGAAGATCTATAGGTTCAGTGACTCCTTCTTTGTGTTTTCCAATAGGTCCTTTTCCGCCATATCCCATTTTCTTAATGATTAAGTAGCCTTTTCCATACAGGTGTGTAGGTAGAACAATGTCCAGAGCGGCTGCTCTATGATCTTCTTCCTCATCTTTGTATAACCAGCTAAGAACATCTTTGTCTTCTGATTCATGTGCAAGAGTGCCCAGTTGGATGAAAGTACCATCAAATTTGGTGATGGGCTGAGTAACCAGATGTGTGGATGTAGTAGGCAATCCATGAGATCTAGGTGATGTTGGCAATTTAGCCAAACATAAAGGCTCCAAAGAGTATTCTCCCATACCTTGGTCTTTAATTTGCATTTTCTGTTTGAAGTCTCCCCACAAGGAGTTGGATTTTGCTATGTGTGGATCTGATGTTGAAGATTGCTGCTTTTCTCTATTATGAGGAACCAAACTGTCTTGGGCTGCCCCCATTGCATTGTAATGTTGAAATGGATTGTGATCAACAGATATGGATATTTCTTCTCTATCATAACAAAACTTGACACACTAATGATACGCAGAAGGTACTACTTGCATTTCATGTATCCAGGGTCATCCTAACAAAATATTGTAGGTTAGATCTATGTCTAAGACTTGACAGATAGTATCCTTTTGTACTGGGCCTACTTGAATAGGTAATATCACTGTTACTTTAGAGGACCTTTCCTCATCATCATATGCTTTTATGGTAATCTTCTTGCAGGGATCAATAGATTCTTCTGAGAAGCCTAATGCACAGATAAGCTTTAAAGTACATATATTAAGTTCGGCTCCTCCATCTATTAAGACTCTCTTTACTCAGTGTTTGCAAACAATGACTTCAATATGGAGAGGAGTATTATGTGGATGACTCAAGGAAGTATTATCATTCTCTGAGAAGGTGAGGTTATGAGGTCTAGTCATATGGGCAACCATGGCTTGAAATCTGTCTGTATCCAGATTTTGAGGTACATTTGTTTCCAATAGCGCTTGCTCTAATATGTCTTTGTGCCTTGGTGATAGTTTCAGCAATTCTAGGATGGATATCTGAGCTGGAGTCTTGCGTAGTTGGTTGACCAAGTCATATTGGATTTTTGGTGTGGTAGTTGTAGGTGCAGTATGTCCTTTCAAGACATATTTCTGAGTTCGGGTTGTCACATTGACAGATTCATGATCACGTTGATCTCGGATGGTGATGACATTTACTTGATGATCTTCAACTGATATGTGGTTGATGATGTTGTTGTAGATGTGATTAATACAAGCTCCGTGTGTATCATCTGAAGTTGATGCTCCATCTTTGTTGTAATTTGGGAGAGGATTTTTGAAGGCTCCGTGATCACCATTTGTTTTGGGACCATCAACCGATAAGTCACCTCGATCAATCATGTCCTGTACTATGTGTTTCAATCTCATGCACTCGTTTGTTTTATGACCCTTATTGCGATGGAAATCACAATAGTGTGAATCATTCCACCAAGGTGGTTTGATTGGGGGTTCATAGTTGTTGATTGGAGGCAAAGAAAGAATCTTGTTTGCCAAAAGTTCTCTGAATGCTGATTCTAATGATTGTCCCAGTGGTGTGAAGATATGCTTTTGGAAATTGTTCGTGTTGCGTGAATTGTTGTTAGGTCCTAGATTCATGTTTTTGCTTTGAGTATCGTTGGTGTTGTTTGTGTTGAATTGTCCTTGATCAGTGTTTTGTGCATATGTGTTAGCATTTGGTGCAGCATTTTTAAGATTTTTCGTGTTTTGAGGATTTCCAGATAATGCAAGCACTGGCTGTTTAGATTTGGGATCATGTGTTTCATTGTTGCCTTCATTTTTGTTTTGGGTCCAAAATCAAGATTTTTCAAGGTTGGTGTTGTTCTAGTTATTGTAGTTTGATGAGTTTGTTCCTTCCTTGTAGAATTTGAGTGTTCCCTTTTTGGCACATACTTCTTCTACTTGAATGCCATTTTCAATCAATTTAGTGAAAGATGGTATGCATTGAAGTTTTAGTCTGTAACTCATCTCGCCATTCAAGTTATCGATGAAGATTTCCATTTTCTCCTTTTCGGGAATATCTCGAGGATATTGTGATACCATGCGTCGCCAGCGTTGAAGGAACACCATGAATGTTTCGTTGTTCTTTTGTTTGGTGTTGCAAACATCTAGCATGGTTATGGCATGTTGGATGTTGTAGGAATAGTGGGTTATGAATTTATTGACCAACTCATCAAATGATCTGATAGGTGGTGAAATTTTGGATCACCATTCCATGGTTTGTCCTCCCAAGCTTCTAGGGAATAACCTCATCAAATAGGTGTCATCATGAGCAAATTCAAGGCTCAGTGTGCAAAATTCTCGAACATGATCTCGAGGATCACTTTTCCCATCATATTTATCAAATTTGGGAACGTCCAAGTTTGGAGGAAAAGGCACCATGTTCAAGCTTCTATCAAATGGGCAAGGACAGATTTCGTTTAAAGAGTACCGCACTGTTGTCCCTTGTTGCATATCCTATATTTGCCTTTGCAACATTTGCATTTGTTGAGTAAGGGCTGCCAAAGGTATATTGTCTTGTCGAGGAAAAAATTCTTGCCTTGTATTGGTTCTCAGCTAAAAAGGTGTGGTAAATGGTATATGTTGCTTTGGTGTTTCTAGCTCAGGTATACGCATTTCTGGTATGCGTTGTTCTGGAATGTGTTGCTCTGAAATATGTTGCTCAGGTATGTGAGTTTCTTCTTCTCTTTGTTGTTCTTGATATGCATATTTTTGAGATCCGGTTAGAAAAATGTTTGGGTCTAAATCTCTGGGAAGTTTAACGCCTTTGCTTGTAAGCATCAACAGATATTTTTCTTTGTCATTTTCCATGAGCTTTTCTACAAGTTTTTGGAAGGAAGGGTTTTCTTGACATTCCCGAAGAAGTGCTTCGGTAATTTCAGGTTCTTCTATGGGTGGAACTTCAAAAGGATTTGATAATCTTCGATTCATACTGGACTCAGCGTGTGCCTCGCTTTGTTTGTTACTTTGAGAGTGAGTAACAGGCATTTTAGTAGAAACTTTCGGTGACAAAGGGAACAAAATCCTCTTCGATGTGTTGCTCGGGGGTGGGTGGTTCTGGCCGAGATGTGTTGTATGTGATGCACTCATCGAGCAAGAATGCTGGATTGATCTTTCCTCCGCGGTTTATGGTTTGATTAAAAATAGACTTTTGACAGTATGCCCTTGTTTTCAAAGGTTCTTTGTCAAATTCGCTAGATTTGTTTTGGATGTAACGTTTGACATGATGAAGGAATACCCGATGAGATTTGAAGAGTTGACGATTGATGTATAAAAACTTATTTCTCTTGATGAATTTGGAAAAACTAGGTTGTTGTTTCTTCAACGTGATGTTACGATAGAAGTTCTTTCTTCTCAGAACAAGGGGATTAGTCATGCATGAGTGATCAATGGTTTCCTTTGATTGGTTTGAATTCAGTTGATTTTTATTTTTAAAATTTCAAATCTTGCTCTATCAAAGTGAAGGTTTAGATGCCCCTTCACGATATAGTGTGTCAAATGATATGGATAAAAGCTTCCCGATCTGGAAACTGGATTTGACAATTTGAAAATTCCAAACAAGTGTTTTGAGATAAAAATCCATAAGATGGTAAAGGATTCTGATGATACTGATGATGAAATTTTTTGGATTATGATAGGAGAGACATCCTCTATTGCGCGATTCATTTAGGATTCTGACAACTTTTGTTTTGACACAAATTTTGCTTAAGAAATAGTTTTAGTGGTTTGTTTTTGTCACTCTGGTGTGATGAAAAATGATGTTGATGAAAAATGCTTCTAAAAATGTTTTTGAAATTTTCAAAATTTTCTCGGTTTTGCTCTCTGTTTTTCTGTTTTGGATTATGCGCTAGAACAGAGTCTACATGCACTACTTAAATTACTCGATGCACTAAAAAAATAACCACACGCACTAAACTACCCCCAGACACGCGCTAAACTTTGGACTTTTAGAAAATTGTTGTCGAACTGTTGAAAAAGTTATGCACTATCCTGAAAATGTCATGCGCTAACTATTTGACTGTATGCGCTAATATTTGGTTCCTACGCGCTAAGATGTTGCTTCCACGCGCTAGACTATTTTTCGGATGCGCTAAAGGACTTTACACTGTTTTGCCTTAAGATGAAAACGCTATTGTTTTGAACCAACGCGCTAACTTGAGGTTTGGATGCACTAACAGAAGTATTCCACGCGCTAAGAGATTTCTCTGATGCGCTATACTGCCTTGATGATTTTTCTTTGGTTCGGTTTTTGTCGATTTTGAGATTTTTTGTGAATTTTTCAAGCTTGATGGATGATTTTCTGAGGTAATAAATGCAAGCACGGCACAAAAAGTACAACCATTTTTTCCTAATCTAACAAAAAGTGTATGTTCTATGAGGATGTGTTCAAATCCCCAATGTTTTAACAGGTTTGGATACAAGTAATACACTTTAGAAAGACTCTTTAGTTAAGGGTCATAAATAACATCATAGCCCACTAGTCTCGATACTCCGTCAACTCAAATAGTCGTGTCACCCCCTAGAGGGCACCCATTTTTTTGCCTTTTGCCAGAAATTAACTCAAAGTGAATCGCTTTATAGTTGAGTAGTTATCTTGGGAGATATATGGTGAGTAATCTTGGGGGCGGATTCTTCCCCACCCTTGCACTATGATGTTATAAATGTCTGGTTACTGACTTATTTCAAAGCTTCTATTTCTATGGTTCGTAATCAGGCTTTCCGTTCAGCTGTCAGTGATAAACTCCCTCAGGAGTCTTCCCCAACCTTTAGAACAAAGGCTTTACGTATCTCGAGGATACTGGGGGAAGGCTAATCACTGTGCACAACCGTTGAAAAGGACTTTCGTCACTTTCCACATTTGATTATAGTGGGTTGGAATTCTTGGCGTCAAAGTCATTCCCCACTTAGGTCGTTCCTTTCACACCGGCCATAAACGGCTTTAAGAGTTGATTGCAACTCCTCGGGAAGGTAGGCCTGCTAAAGGTTTTATTGCTTGAATTTAAAGAAAGCTATAAGAGTGGTCTGGATTTTTGATCACCCAGTTAAGGGGAGAGCATATTCCTTCCACTTTCGAGACAAAGCAATCAATTTAGTTTATTTTATCCTTTCAAATCAGTGATTTGCTAAAATCTATGTGGAGATGTTGCTCCACAAACACATGGTGTTTATTTTATCCTTTCAAAGCAATGATTGTCTAATCTATGAAAAAGAAATGGTTAACAAAGCAAATTCGATGTTTTGGTCAGCAAAAGAAATCGCTAAAAGGGGAAGATCTTCCCTCTTTAGTTGTAACTGACTCTGGACTTGTGTGATTCTTTTACTTGACAAAAATTTGAAGTGAATCCTTTTATGCACCAAAGGATGGTGAAGTTCATTTTAAATCCCTTTGTTGCAAAAATAAAAATTGTTGTGTTGTGGTTCGTTTTACAACCCAAAGTAAGGTGAGTTCAATTTTTATTTAACTAGAATTAAAAAACTTCAAATTTTAACTAACTTGAACAAGCTAGTAAAATTTAAACAATTTATAGTGCTAAAAAAAATCACTAAGCTCCTCCCCCTGCAATAAAATGTCAGAAATCCTGCAAAATACCACCACAGTAGTTAGGAAAAACGGAGGATTTTGTGGACTTCAACAAGTCTAAAATTTTACTTTTCAGTTAGAATTTTTGTTTCTGTCTTCGATTTGCTACATAACAGACTTTATGCGCTACGAGATACCCTTGATGCACTAAAACTAAGTATCAACGCGCTACTCTGTATGTTGGAAGCATTGTTCTATCTTTTTCTCTCTCCTGCGCTGAGACCTGCAGTAAAATTATAAATTTGATGTGCTAACATTTGAATTGCATGCGCTAGATGATGGTCTACAAGCACTGAACTATGGGATGGATGCGCTATTCTATTTATTGGATGCGCTACTCTATTTTTTTTTCGCGTCGAGACCTATAGGAAAGTATTAGTGGAAGTTATGCGCTAAAGAAAGGACTTCAAGCGCTAGAGTATAGACCCCACGCACTAAACAGTGAGCGGGATGCGCTAGACTGCTAATCAGATGCGCTAGGGAATGTTTCCCATGCGCTGATTCCTGTTTCTCGTGGACCTGCAAAAGTGATTAGTTTGAAAAACTGATTTTTTATTTGTGGTCGGGCTCCACGATGGGTGCCAGAAATGTATGCGGGAAAAGTGGGCTAATAAAACTCAATATGTGAAAATATTGTAAAATACTAGTCCACACACACACACATGACTTCTTGATGCAAGCTATGGAGTAATAACGTATTACTTAGCTTCCCAAGGAGGGCCCCATGGTTCTCTATCTCACAATGTCCCTCAAACCAATGTTTTTGCTCTCAGATCACTGAGCAAAATGGTTTAGGGATGGCAAATGCAAGAATGAGGGATGCTTTGATAATTTTTAGTATGAGATGTATTCTAAGCTATGTATGATCTTAGAAATGCAATAAAATAAATGATAAGATGACAAGATTAGTATAAATACTATCCTAACATGATATATTAGTCTATGATTGAGCTAAATGATAAAGAAATTATTCTAAACATGCATAATTAGAATAATTCCTGATTTCAAAGAGGCTAAAATGATGAGCTTAAAAATGATATGAAAGCTTGAATGTATTTGAGAATAAGTGTGATACTACAAATTTGGATTATTAAAAATGGAGGAATGAGAGCTCTATTTATAGCACAAATAGGGCAATGGATGGTCAAGATTGAAAGGTTTAATCAAGGGTTGAGTTTGAAAGTTGGGGATCCATGTGCACAATTGGCACTAATGAAATGGTGACAAGTGTCAACATAGGGTTGGGTTGAGAGAAGGGGTTGGAGGCATTAAAGGCCTGAGAAGACCTCATGGTTATCTAGAGGCTAAGGGTCAAGTCTAAGTTAGGCTTACCCACTAGATTAAGAGTTAATCCAAGGATAAATCTTTGGGCAAATGATTAAGAGATAATCATGGTCAAAGCATTAAAGGCCTGATGAGACCCTTGGGTTGGGTGAAGGTTGAGTTAAAACAAATATTTTAACCATGTAGGAGGGTTTGAGTTAACCATTAATGGTTATTGGAGACTTTGGGGATTAAGTGGTTGAAGGTTGAAAGCCTTCAATGGTTATCAAAGACTTTGAGGATTTTAGTGGTTGAAGACTTGAAGCCTTTAATGGTTATCAAAGACTTTGAGGAATTTGAGAAGTGACTTCCCTTTGCTTAGGGATGTGACAAAGTTTAGAGGAGGGGTTAGGTTAATTAGAAGTGATTAGAAGATTCTAGAAGGGATTAGGAAGGCGTTTGGGATTTTGCAAGTGGATGGAGGGATAATAGGATTTAATTGAAATAAAGTAATTTAATTCAATTTGGTTGTAATTTGGAGAAATTAAATAAATTAGATTTATTCAATTTAGGATAACTATTTAATTAAATTTGAATTTAATTAAAAGTGGATAGGGGGGATTTAATTGAATAAAATGATTTATTCATTAAATGGGTATAGTGAATTTTATTTAAATAAATTGAATAATTTACTTAATAAAATAGAAGAATGCGGGTAATTTAATTAAATTGGATTTAATCAAATAGAGAAATGAACATAAAATATTCATTTAAGAATATGGTCATTTTTATACGTCTATATTTTGCCCCTCTTTGAAGTGACGTGTGTGCACATGTTATTTCAAAGAAAATGATGTGTTTTTGTGTTTTATGATCAAATGCAATTTTTGTATCTCTCTTTTGATTTGCCAGTCGTGCCCCAGATTTAATTTGATGCATGATGCCCTAGATTCGATATTTGATGGTGATGCCCCCTCGGGAGATGAATCAATTTTTTTGAAAATTTTTTATTTAGTTTGATGAGTTGCGAATGGTGTGTATTGCAGATACCACTAGGGTATCTTGTTCGAAATCAATGAAGAGGTCATAGCTCAGGTGATCGGTCTTTCTATGGAGGGAAGGATATGGAAAAAGCAAAGTTGTATTGCAGATACCACTAGCCTGAACCAATTCTTTCGTGAGGGTGAAAAATCCTGTTAAGAGGGCTGGTTGATTCAATCGGGAGGGGCTCCCTTCCCCGTGGGATGAGGTCTGTTATATTGTGATGAAGTATTTCATGCTGGAGGGAAGGTATGGTATCTTCTATTACTACCATCTCCCTTTCCTTAGCCATTTGAGAAATAAGGACTACATCTCCATTACATTTATCTTGCTGCATTCTCTGGATGCTAATGTTAAGGATATTGCCAAAGCTAAGAAAAAGGGGAAACATTTTTCTATCCTGCACTAGGGCCTCTTTCTTCACTTGTACAACTTCCACCTTGCTCTCTGCCCGCCCCGTTCTATCTCCATCTAGAATGTGACTAATACCAGTCCTTTGACCTACCCTACTGCTAAAAATTATGCTAGCCTCCCTCGGCTCCCAAAAGTTAGCTCTTGCAACAAGAAAACTAAAAAGCACTCCCTTGAAGAGGTCAAAACTCCCAAGAAAGTCAGAATCCAGGAGATTGATTATAACATGGATATCACCGACGAGGCCAATACCCTTCATCACTCTAGTAGGCTTGCCTCTAAACCCTTAGAAAACTCTTTGAGAGACCCCTCCTCTTCCCATGACACTAGAAATTATATCCCAACTAATAATGTGGTTTTTCTCCACCGTAACCCAACCCCTCACTCTGTCAGTTCCACCCAGGCTTCTAAAACCCCCACTTCTTCAAAGAGTCTGGAGCCTGCAAATTCCCCCTCCCCGACTTTTAGACTGGAAAAAATGATGGTTGTGGAGGAGGTGAGTAGCATAAAAGAGGAGGATAAAAACTTGGTGGAGTTGGAGAAAAAAAAGGTGGTCCTTTCTGATAATGTACAGGATACCACCAGCAGACTGGAGGCGACATAATCCAAAATACATGATGTTTCTAAATTCGCATTAAATGTGATGCGTTGCTCAGCTACCACTCTATGCCTCATGTAGGAAAGTGTGTCCAAGGGTAAAAGAAAGGATGATGAGGACTATATGGCCCTGTTTAAATTCCTCACCAAGAAATGGGCAAGAAAGCTCCTCCCCAAGAGGAGCTATGGGAAAAAGAAGTAAATTCTCTGAATGCGGTGGAAAGCTAGTTTTTTGTTTACGTTTAGTAGCTTGCGGGCAGATAGCGTTAACCTATGTTTTTGTTTGAATTTCTGTGTCCATTGCCCTGCGTGGCATATGTCTAAAATTCTTCTTATTACTGCTTTATTCCTGCTAAACTCTCGTAGAATGATAATAGTTTTTGATAGAGGTAAAAGGCTATAACTCTGCTGATTATATGCGGACAGTGGTTCTACCACTGTTATCCTTGATTGTTCCTATGGGTCAGCCCCCTTGTTTTTTGGCTGCTTCTAATATCAAAAACATGCATGTCCATTTTAACCAGGTTTATTTTAAGGCCAAAATTGAAGTGTGATAACATTAGTGTTTATGATTCAGTAATAATCTGATCCTCTCTATAAATTTGCCACATGCTACAAATAGATAATCAGTAACCCAAGAAAATCCACAGAAAATAGAAGGTTAACAATAAAAAAATGAATGTGTAATGATACTTGAGCGATTGCATGATTTTGTATGACCGATTGCATAATTTTCACACAATGATTGCGTAATTCTGACAGATTGATTGTGTGATTCTGATAGAGAGATTGCATGATCCTATCTAGGCGAATGCATGATACACAAATATACCAAACAAAAAATAAAAAATAAAAAAGTTAATTCTGATCTGGAACCTGTAAAACAGATTGTGATGCCCTAGCAAGATCTCTCATCATCCACTCTATGTTAAGAAAAACGTATTTTACTCTATACAAGAGTACTAGGTTGTTGTCTATCAATGGTGGGTTGGTCCTCTAGATCTTGTATCTTCTTTTCTACCTTTAGGATTTGTTCATAGTGTCTAGCTTGTCTTCTTTGCTCCTTTGTCCTCCTCTTACCTAAAATCCTGAATTGTACCTTATGTGCCATAAGATGTCATAATTAAAGCATGTAATAAATGTAAACCATATTCAGATTTACCCAATTTCATACATAATTTAACATAACAAAAACAAGGAAACAAGAAATGGCACATAAATGTGATTGTGTGATTCTAAATTTGTTATGTAATCCATACAAACCTTCAAAAAAAATAAAAAATCCGTATGATCTACAAAATCACACAGAAAATAGAGAAGGTTAAATTGGTGTTAGTTCACACCGGGTTCACCAAAATGTCATATGTAAAATTCATAATTTAATCAATTAGAAATTAGGGAGATTATGAATCCCTATTCTAATAGAATTTAAACAAAACTCAATGAAATAATGCAAAATAAGAAACGAGAATGTAAAACCTATCAATCAATTCTCTATATTCCATGATTGCATATAGCTTCCATTTCTCTTCTCTTCTTTGTGGTATGGTGGCTCTCAGATATCACGTTGGCAACCTGCGATTGACACAAAGATTCAAAGTTCATGATTGATGAAAATGGAGATTGAATGCTCAATTTATAGATTATTGGAGAGGATTGATTGAGAGGTGGAACAAATTGATCAAGAGGTGTAACTCAGGTGAGCTCACATGTTGATTGATAGTTGAACTATTGATTTGGAGGTGGAACATAATAGATTGAATAGATTAATTGAGTCAACTGTTTGAGAAAAACCTAAATGAAGGATGAAAAAGGGCGATTGGAAGAAATAAAGAGGAGGAAATAGTTAACTGATTGAAAGGTGATTGAGAGCTTTATTTAGAAAAAGCTAACTAAAAGATAGAAATAGGAATTGAAGAGATAATTGAATTAATTGATTAATTGATTGAATTAATTAATTTAGCATGTGCTTGAACTTTAACTTAGATGTTCAATTTAATCTTTGCATGAGATTTAATTCAAATATTGAATTTATTTTAAATTCAATTTGTTATTTGAATATACTTAGAACTTGACTTTGATTTTCAATTTGATTTTTGAAATCATGCACATGTATTTGAAATTGGGAGAAATTAGAAACTGAATTAAATTAGAAGAATTAGAAATTGGAGAATTAAATGAAATTAGAATTTGGGGAATTGGAATTTGAATTAGAGGAATAATTAGTTAATTAAATAATTTAAAGAAACTATTGAATTATTTAGAAATTGAATTTAATTAAATAATAAAGATTTTTTAAATTAAAGGATTAAAATCACAATTATTTAAATAATAATATTTAATTAATATTTAGAAAAGGGTTAATGATTAAATGATTAGAGATAGAAATTGAAAATGAATTTATTTAAATAATAAAGATTATTTAAATTGAAGGATTAATAAATCAGAATTAATTAAATAATAAATATTTAATTAATATTAGAAAATGGTTTAAATTATTAAACAATGATAGAATTGGAAATGAAATAATTAGTAAGATGATGAGGAAATTTGAATTTAGAAGAATAAGATTAATTAACTTAATTAAATAATCAAAGAATTATTTACTCAATTAGAGGGATAATTAGTACATGATCAATGAGACATTTTTAGGTGTCTACAACTCCTTTTGTGATTGAGCAGTGTGCTCTAGGCTGTAAGCCTTTCTGGAAGTGTAGGCCCATATGTTTTGTAATATCTCTTCATATGCCCAAAGAAACTGATATTGTGGGTCACAAATCCCATCATGGTTTTTCCTCTTTGAGGTTTTCCACATATAATTTTTTTGTGTTATGGTTCTCATTTATGTGATTGGCTTAAAGGTTGCTTTACTTCTTTCAATTTTGTATGTATCAGTATATCAGTTGGTGTATGCATATTTTAATAAGGCTAGAATTGATCATTCCGGTATAACACTAATTCAACCCCCCCCCCCCCCCCCCGCTCTCAGTGTTATTGGATTCCAAAAATTGGTATAGAGCCTTGTGCCTCAGAGGAAGTTTAATAGCTTGAGGAGGATCCTGAATCCAGAATCCATGGATATGGGTCTAGAAAAGCAACTTGAGATGGTACTTGAAGATTATGATGTTGAAAGGTTGAAGAATTAAGAGGTACAAGATAAATTGAATTCTACTAAATAATTCATTGTTGTCCTACAGGAGAGGTTGTCATCTATTCAAGCTAGGCGGAAGGAACTTTTACAAAATCAGGATGATGAAGAGAAAGATGCACCTAAGAAACAATGTCAGAAATTGAGTCAGGAGAACATGGTCATGAAAAATAAAATGCAAGCTATAACTATGAGAATATCTAAAGAGATTGAAGACCAGAAGAAGAAGGAAGAAAATCTTGTTGTATCCCTGAAGAACAAATTTGAAGAATGTGGTAGGTTGGTTCATGAGAATGATATGTTAAGAACTGATTTAATACAATCCTAGAGTAATCAACAAGAGCTTGAGAGACAAATAATAATTCTGAGAGATTATATAACTAGTACAAGTGAGTATAAAGAAAAATTCAAGATTAATTCAGCACAGCTAGATGAGTTATTGAAGAGACAAAGGCAGAATGGAGATTCTAGTCGACTTGGATTTGAGCAAGGTCAAAGTTTCGATACTACTAATGAAGATCAAAACCATAAGGCACCAGTAAAGCAGTTTAATTCTGTTGGCATATTGGATGAATTGATTATGTGTTGCATTGATGTTTTTGTCATTGATGTCAACAATAGCTGTTATGGTTGGTTACCGGTAGACAAGTTCTGGTTTCTGGTAGAAGATCTAGTGTTACCAGTAGAAGAGACTATCTGTTGGACACTTCCAGCATGTTTGGATCACTGAATTATATTTGATTTCATGTGTTATATTCTCCATGAGCATGTTTTGGTTAATTGGTATTGGCTTGGTAATCAGATGCTATCATACACTCTGGTAAACCCTTACCGACACTAGTTTAAGGCTTTACTGGCATAGCTTTCATTGAGGAATCGTGACAGGATGCATAATTGGTATTGGTGCAACTTCTTCATGGTTTTCAGGTTGCTAAAGATGTTCTTTGATCATGATTTAACTTTTTGAAGACATTGCTTTGGCGTGGTGGACTCAGAATAGCTCTGGTACCTATCTAGGTTATGGACCGATATCATGCTAACAAGTACTCTACATGTTACCAGTTTGTCTTGAGATGATTTATGGATTTGTTATTATTGTTTTGGTCTTAAGCTAACATGGCATATCATTGTAATATGGAATCATGTAATGATCTTATTTTAATATCTTTAGGTGGTTGACCTAATTGGTTTAGGCCTTAGGGTTTGTATAAGTAAGAGATAGAAACTCTTTGTAAAGTATCATGGTTATTGGAAAGGGTATGGTCAAGGAATGTAATGTGTGAATATTGTAATATCATTTAGGCAGAGGAGTTGGTTGATCATTGGTGATTGAATTGGATTCATAAGAGGATTTAGTCCTCCGGCACTGAGCTTAACCAGGACTATAATTAGGCATGGTAGATGCTATCTATGGTAGTTCACTCTATTAGATTGTTTTACATTTATCTTGAGATGGTTGTAGACTCTTTGTAGTCAGTGAGACTATTTTGTAATGAGCAGTACACTCTAGGCAATGTGCCTTCTTGCAAGTGCAAGCCCCTCATTGTAACATACTTTCTATAAAAGTATCATCTGACTGTGGGTAGGCTTTCCACCATGGTTTTTCCCTTTCCAGGTTTTCCACATACAAATCATGGTGTTATGTGGTATGGTTTCTTTGCATTGATTATCTAGTTAATTGTTAAGTTGTCTTGTTTAGCAGTATTTGTTCCTATCGGCATTTGTATATGCTTTACCAGTACTTGATTTTTTTAAGGTTGTATTGTGGATTAAAAGTTATTTTGTTAACAACTAATTCACCCCCCCCCTCTCAGTTGTTCACCGGTTATCCTAACAATTGGTATCAGAGCTTTGGTCCTCTTTTGCATAAGGTTAACTACTTAAGTTAGATCCTATGACAACTAATCCACCGACAACTATTTTTAGAAGAGAAATCCCTAAGCTTGATGGAAAAAATTATGGGATATGGAAAATTTGAATGGAGACTCATCTTAGATGTCTTGGAAATGATATTTGGGAGATCACTGAGAAAGGATACACACCTTATGATCCAACATCTAGCAATCTTGCTCTTGGAGACCTGGATAAGAATATTGAAAATGATAGTAGAGCTAGAGAAGCCCTCTTGTGTGCACTTAATGATCAGCAAATCATGGGATTGACTGGCAAATCATCGACTAAGGTTATGTGGGACAAATTTCAAACTTTGAATCAAGGTGACCCTACTGTCAAAATTTCTAAACTTGATGGTTATTGGGTAAGATATGAAAACTTGAAAATGGAAGATAATGAAAGAATTATTGTGTTTATGGAAAGAGTAAATGAGATTATTATGGGAATTCAATGTTGTGGAGGATTTCTAAGTGAAGATGAAATAGTTTCCAAAGTCTTGAGATCCCTTCCACTGGCTTACAAGATGAAGGCAACTGCAATTAATGAGTTAAGAACAATGGCAAACACCTCAGTTAACAGAGACATTCTGTTTGGAAAATTATTTCCTTTTGAGCTTTAAGAACTTGGATCTTCTGGAGCTGTAAAGTATGAACCTTCTTTTCATGCATCATCATCAACATCTACCAGCAAAAGTGATTAGAAAGCTCTATATGCAAAAGAATTGGAAGACATGAGGAAAGAAGATGAAGAACTTGAGAAACTTGAAGCCTTATTTCCTAGAAGAATACCTAAAAGACCAACTAGAAGTAAGTATGAAGGAAAATCACCTTTTAAATATTTTGCATGTAATAAGATTGGTCATTTTGCATCTAGATGTCCTGAAAGGAATGCAAGGTTTGGGGAAAGAGTTAAGAAATCTTTTATGCCTAACTAGAACATATATAGATTCAAGAAGAGTAAACAATGCTACATAGCAGATGAGGAAGGTGTAACTGATGACTCTGGAGATGAACCAGTAGAAGACTCTACTAGTGGATCTAGAAATGGAAAGGAATGGGTGTTTTATTCTTTGAAGGAAGATGAACCAAAACTAGCTATCAAGAATGAAGAAAAATACCTGGTAGCAAAAGTTGAAGGTAAGGATGAATGGGTAATTGATAGTGGATGTTCATATCATATGATTGGAGATAAATGAAAATTTTTGTCCCTGCAAGAATACTGGCGGTCAAGTCAAATTTGGAGATGACAAGACATGTATGATAAAAGGTAGAGGTATTATTTCTTTGGATGGCAAGCATAACACTGATAATGTCTATTATGTAGAAGGTTTAAGGCATAATCTTTTGAGTGTTGGTCAATTGATTGATAAGGGTCTTCAACTTTGGTTTAAAGATAAAAAATGCAAAATCATTAACAAGACTGGTTTGGAGATTGCAACTGGTATTTAGATAGGAAGTAATATCTTTCACTTGAACACTGGTAATAAGACATGGTTGATTGCTCATATTGATGAGACTTGGCTATGGCATAAGAGGTTGTGTCATGTTAAGATCAATTCCACTAAGGTAGTTAGAGATATACCTAAGATTATGAAGCGTCATAATCTGGTATGTAAGGAATGTCAATTGGGTAAGCAAGTCAGAAGTTCATTTAAGAGCATACATGATAAATATAATGATGTACTTGATTTGATTCACAATGACTTATGTGGTCCAGCAAGGACTAGAAGCTTTCAAGGTGATAGGTATTTCATGATGATTATTGATGACTATTCTAGAATGATGTGGGTGACTTTTCTAAGGGAGAAGTTTGAAGCTTTTGAGAAATTCAAGATCTTTAAAGCGAAGGTTAAAACTATAAATGGATTGAAAATAAAATGTCTAAGATCAGATCATGGCGGTGAGTTCACTTCTCATGAATTTAATAGTTATTGTGAGACAAATAGAATTAGGAGACATCTATCTGCACCTAGTACTCCTTAGCAAAATGGAGTAGTTGAAAGAAAGAATAGATGCATTTTGGATGCAACTAGATCTATGATGATGGAAGCCAAATTTCCTCATATCTACTAGAGAGAAGAAATGAGTACAACAATCTACACATTCAACAGAGTTCACATCAAAGGTGAAACCGATAAGGCCGCTTATGAACTATGGTTTGGACATACACCTACTGTTAAGTATTTCAGAATTTTTGGAAGTAAATACCATATCAAAAGGGATGATTCAATTGGAAAGTTTGATCCTAGATGTGATGACGGGATATTTCTTAGTTATTCAATTCAGAGAAAACCATATAGATGTTAAAACAAAAGATTGCAAAAAATTGTGGAGAGTGCTAATGTGAAAGTAGATAAACAGTACAAAAATCATTCTATATCATATGATAGGGAACCGATAGTAGAAATTATCATAACTAAACCAACAATGCCTCTACCGGTATAGGAAGCTGAGATAGTTACACCGACACAATCAAAAAATTCAATTGTGATTGATGATCAGAGCAGTGAACCTGAAGTTCAAAAGACACCTAGGTATGTAAGATTAAATCATTCTGAAGATCAAATTATGGGAGATAGAAACAAGGGAGTTATTGTTGGTATTATGGATGTGTTGCATTAGTTTTTTCATTGATGTCAACACTTATCCTTCTGGAGATCTTTGGTTATGTTGAACCAGTACATTATGTTCACTGGCATTTTAGTGACTTATGCACTAAAATAGAACATGACTAGATAGAGAAGACTGTAATCTGTATGAGTGCCCTCAAATGACACTAGTTGAATTAGAAGGCAAACAAAGGCAAACAAATGAACTCAAAGATACAGATGGCATGAGAAACCAAAGCCTGAAGAGCTAATCAATCAAACCATGGAAGCATTAGAACTAACATGACAAACCTCCCCATAATGCTGAAGAGGGAGAGGGACAGGTACACTGAAAAGAATGGCCAACAAGAACTGCATGACAAAGAACCAAGAACATCGAAGGTGCAAAGACAGTACATAGTGTCATGGAAGGAACACTCAATTGACACACAACATGAGGTGAATGTCATGGAAGGAACACTCACTAGACAAAGGTAGATGGCAAACAAGGCAAACATCAACCCCCTTATGGCACTTTATAAGTAGTGAATGTACAATAAGGCACAAGATGTGCAAGATCCTAAGTAAACAATGTATGATGGCACTTTATATCAATATGTTTGCATAAATAAAATGCTACAATGATAATAAGACTAGAAACAAAAAGAAGAACCAAAACCGAGACATCCTACTCAGAGAAGAGATCTCGGGACCTGAAACAACCAAGATATCCACCAGAGTGCTGAAAAGCAAAAAACTAAATAAAATATTCCTGGAGTAGAATCTGGAAAGAAAACCCATATGGATGGAAAGTATACAAAACAAACTTTCCAACAATATAAATTTTTTGAAAAATGGAGTTTAGATGGATGCGCAAGTGATGTCTCCCGGAGTGCAAAAAGGAACCTCTGTCTTTGACATAAAAACACACTATCAAAAATTGAAAAATCAAAAGGTCAAACCTCCAAATTTAGATAGAGCTCAGAAAGAGATTTCCGACAATATAAGATTTGTCGAAAAATACCTTTGTATGACCAAGTTACGACCAAAATAAAAAAATCTCTTTTAGGGCATAAAAAGCGTTAAAAAAAAATTATTTTTTGACGAAAATTTTCTGACGCATTTGCAAGTATAGCCGTACGGATTTTTGTGCCTCAAAAAACATGCCAATAAAAAAATCATGCCCTAGATACCCCTATCACAAAAAATAGGCAAATTATATATCAAAATTCATGGAATCAGCCTTCCGAATCCAACTGTGAGATTCTTTTGGCACCAAAATGTACCAAAATATCAGCTACCTCTAGAAATGGAAAAAAACAACTGCACAAACCCCCGAATATACAGATCTGAAGAACAAGTCCCAAAATCACCCAGAGGCTCAAGAGTAAAAAAATGGTCAAGTTTTATATGACTATAGGGGTTTTGGGCCTTCTGAGCACGATGGTGAGGTTCGTTTAGGCCCAAAGTGCTTAGAAAAAAAAGGTCTATCCCTAAGTGCATAAAAAAAACTTCCTGAAACCCTAGATCTGCTTCCAATACAAAAATTATCAAAACAAGAACAGATAGCTGTAGATCTAAAGCTCTGATAACATGTGAGAGTTGATATACACAACACCACAGAAGCCCAAATGATCTCTGCAAGCTGAAAAACCTATTACAAGGAGAAGCAAGGAAGCAAAATAACAGATAAAACAAATACACAAAAAATATGCTCAAAAAGATGAGAGCTCAATATTCACAAAAATGTGTAATGTGATAATCCTTACAATACAATGAAAATAATAATCCTCTAATAGGTCAAGAAACCCTAAAAAGGAAAACCTAAATTTGCACATAATAATTAATAAAAGAATTAATTATTATGCACCTATAGTTAGATTAAGTGTAAAAGAGATGAAGGGAACTTAAATAATTAAACAAATATTGTTTAATTAATCAAGTAAAATACCCGAATACTCTAGCAGTTATGAAGATGATTTATTGATTAGATATTGTTGTAAACGCATTGAGCCGACATGATGCATCACATCTTGACTTATTTGTAATTGATTTTATTGTAATATTCTTAGTAATCCGACCTACACATTTGGTCTTAGGTTTCGGTATATATATAATATTTCATTTCAGAGACAGAATGAGAAAGTAGAGAAGTAATGGTATATGGTTATGGTATTGTAACATGGTATGTGTGAATATTGAAGATCATATGAGTATACCATAGAGAAGGTTCAAGGAGGGTTTGAAGGTGATTATTAGAGCTTAACCGGTACTGAATCCAACATTGGAGATGCTACTTTTAATAGTACATTATCATTGGATTTAACCATCCAATTGTAGTCAGTGTGAGTCCTATTTTGTGATTGAGCAGTGAGCTCTAGGCGGTTGGCCTTTCTGCATGTGCAGACCCCATTTGTATACACATACTATATGCAGTAGTATCATTTGATTGTAAGTAAGGTTTCCCACCATGGTTTTTCCCCTTATAGGGTTTCCACGTTCAAATCTTTGTGTTTTGTGTTGTGTATGTTTTTTCTCTTTCTATTTTATGCATTAAGCTTCACCGGTATTTATACTAACTGCTAATCTGTCAACCGACATTAAGTTTGGTTTACCGGTAGTATGCATCAAGTTTGATTAAGTTATATTTGGGTTGAAATTAATAGACAATTGATTTGCCCCCCCTCTCATTTGCCTTCCGGGTCCTAACAATTGGTATCAAAGCTAAGTCCTCTTTTTGCATAAGTTTAACAGCTTGAGGAGATTCTATGGCAACAAACTTTTTCAGGAAGGACAGTCCAAAACTTGATAAAACTAACTATGGTATATGGAAGATCATAATGAAGACTCATCTGGATTGCATTGGAAGAGACATATGGGATATTACAAAGAATGGCTATGTTGGTACTACACCGAATCAACCTAATCCACCAACATTGGGTAAAGATCAAAAAAATGATTGCAAAGCAAGAGAAGTACTTTTGAGCGCATTATCAGATCAACAAATCATGGGATTATCATACCGATCTACTGCTAAAGCTATTTCGGCTAAATTGGAGACAATGAATGAGGGTGATACCACTGTCAAAATTGCAAAACTGGAATGCTTCCAGGTTAGGTATGAAAATTTGAAAATGGAAGAAGATGAAAGAATTTCTGCTTTTATGGAAAGAGTAAATGAAATTGTTTTGGGAATACAATGTTGTGGAGGATCCTTAAGTGAAGATGAAATTGTTTCTAAAGTTTTAAGAGCTTTGCCACCAGCATACAAAATGAAAGTAACTACTATTAATGAGTTGAGAACAATGCCTAATACATCAGTATGTAGAGATACCTTGGTTGGAAAACTTTCAACATTTGAACTTGAGGAAATTAGTTCTGTTGCTACAATTAAAACAAATTTGGCCTTCAAAGCACTTTGGTGTGGTTGACCCATAATAGGTCTGGTACCTATCTAGGTTATGGACTGGTATCATGCTAACGTGTACTCTACACGTTACCAGGTTGTCTCGAGATGTCTTATGGATTTGTTATTATTATTTTGGTCTTAAGCCGACATGGCATATCGTTGTAATATGGAATCATGTAATAATCTTATTGTAATATGTGAGGCCTCACCTCGACTCAGTCTGACATTCAGTGGATTTTATATTTAGACTATTATGGATACTTTATTTTGATGCATTTTAAGACTTAGAACTTATATGATTTCAGGATTTGGATAACATTGCTATGTTTTGATGATTTACTTATATGCTTTATGAGATAGAACACTACATGATTGTTAGATAAGATGATATTGCAATGATAGATGTCATTATCGAATTTGCAGGACTTTACTATGATAATAGAACTATGATGTATGGTTGAGTTTATGTGAATTGGGATGAAATTGCTTATGTAAAATTGCTTGATAAAAGATGTATTTAATCTGTGCAAATGAAAATTGTATGCAAGTGATGATGTGTATTGTTATTCCTTTGAATTATATTATATGCGGATATTTGAGAGTACTAATGTGTAAATTGAGATGCACAGGAAATTTACCATGTGACCATGGAAAATTACGGAGAACCAAACCTAGACTTATGTATGTTCGTAAGCCAGGGGTTGTCTATTTGGAGAGACAACACCTCGTTTGTGTTGTATTTTTATTCGTAACAGTATATGTTGCATGAGTGTTAAGTGTTATTTAAATTTAATGTGTAAAACCCACAAGAGACAATTTCATGTTTTAATTTGTAAAAGTGTTTTATTTGTGTCACTTGACACATGTGTGGATTTAAATTTAAATGTTTTATTTTTGTCTCTTGGTGGGAAAGTGTTTAACTATAGTTTCTTTTTAAATAATATAACGTGTTGTCATTAATACCTTGGAAAAGAATCTTTGGAGTGGTCAACATATGTTTGACCCGAAAATAAACTTCAGAGGGGTTTAAAATGGGTTAAATGAACACCTAGGGGTAGTTTAATAGGGTTTCCTAAAGCCCATAAGGTATACCTAGGGGTTAGGGGTAATTTTAGGCAAGTTTCTGCTTTTAAGTGACCTTTTTGACGCTTTAAAAATTGGTTTTTTTGAGTTGTGCGAAAATTGAAAATTAGAAGTTTAAATCTAATTGAGATTTTTCCTATTCGAATGGGAGTCTTTTTCCCATTCTGCTTTACTTTCCTTTTTCATTTTTAGAAATTTGTGAGAACTCAGAGAATGAGCTTCTTAAGAAAGAATTGGAAAAAATTGAGGGTAATCACCCACTCTCCATTTTTGGAGACAAGAGAATTTTTGAAAAGAAAAGAATAGTTTGGAATAGAAAATTGACTAAGGGTAGAAGAAGAAGATCCGTGGATTGGGCAGCTCTTCCTCAAATATTATACTACCATTGGGCAGATTAAGGTTGGTTTCATTATTCTTTAAAATGTCTATTTTCTTGTATGTGTTTGAGAGTATGATTGGTGTAAGAAATCTGTGTTCTTGAATGTCTTGTTTTAGAATTTCATTTGGAATTTTTGCATTATGCTTTGTTGTGTTTTGGGAGTTTTCTCAAGACCTCTTACTCTTGGGAGAGAGGAAGATATTGTGGGTGATAGCAGTGACAACCCTCGAGTGAGAGACTCTCGTTTGAGAGCGATCACAAGGGATCTTTGTGTGACCCTTGCTGCATGGCCTCTTTGTGCAATGGGGGTCATAAGGAGGGATATAAGGCTAGAATGCCTTTGGGGGGCATAAGGAATAAGGGGTTGAGATCTTTGATGTATTTTTGTGCCATGAGGTGGCTACTTGTTTTTCCATACTTGCAGTTCTCCTTAGGGTATTGGTCCACTACCACCCTTAAAAAAGGTCATCACCAAAGTGTGGTGCTGTGTAGCCAAGTTGGGAGTGTGTCTGAATCTCTGTGTGTGTATTTTTGTCTTCTATGTGTTTGCATGTTTGTTACCCATCTAGGGCTTGGTTCTCCAAGCTCGGGGGTGGCTACCAGTTAGCCTAGGCTGGGAGGTGAGCACTCCGTGGTCATATTTGCTTTTCTATTATGCAGGAATGCTAGGAGAAAAGACTAGGAAAAGTGAAAGGTTGCAAAAGAATATTGTTGAAGAAATCTAAATTTATTTGCAGTTGTTAGTTTTGTTAGAAGAAATACGCCCTCATTTGTTGAAATGAGAGGCAAGTTGTAAATTTGAAATATAGACATGAGAGTTGGGATTGTAGTTGAAAAAAGAAACATCTTGTAAATGTTGCAGAAAATCGTAGAGTTGTAAAAAGCTTGTTTTATTTCTATTCCTATTTTTTTTTTTAAAAGCTACTTTTGATTTGCATGCAATAATCATTTTAATATGAAAATTAGTTTTATTTGATTCAGTATTTCCTCTTATCTGTGAAATTTCCTACATTCTACTTGCAAAATAATATGAGAAGGATTTATCGTTAGCACCTAAATGAGTGTATGCATATTGTTTTAAGGGTGTATGTTGCAGTTTAAACTTCCTATTGTAAGATTTAAGTTTTTGGATCCTAGAAAATAATAGTTGCAAGAATGAAATTTCTTAATTCATTGTAGGAATAAAATCTAAAGCATTTTCTCTCCTCTAATCTCTTAACTTTAGTTTAATAAACTTTAGATTGTTAAATTGCTATTACATTTATTGATATCTGAAGATTTACCAAGCTACAGAAATAGGAGTCAAAGCTCAAAATAGTTGTTTTATTTAAATCTGTCGATATTTTAATGCAGGAAATAAATCTGTAGCTATGTATTTTGTTGTGATCTTTTTATATTTATTTACCTCAGACTTTAGCAAAATCATTTTTATGCCTTTGAAAATATACAGTTAAAAAAAAAAATCAGAGTGTTAAAAATATATAAATTCCATCTAAATTCTATAATCATAAAGCAAATGGACAAAAAAAAAAAAACATTATTCATCTCTATAATAGAAAATATAAATAAACTTCTTTCACTGTTTTTTTTAATATTCATAATAACAAACATATATATATATATATATATATATATATATATTTATATATATAATATATATATATATATTTAAAAAAAAAAATTAAAACAAAAAAAAAATGTTTTAGCAGAGGGTTTCGGCCAGGGGCCAAGCGCACTGTGCAATGCACAGTGGCCGGCGGCCGAGCGCACTGTGCATGGCACAGTGGCCGGTGGGCCAAGCTCACTGTGCACTACACAGTGGCCAGCGACCCTGCTCACTGTGTGATACACAGTGGCCGGCGGCCGAGTCCACTATGCCTTGCACAGTGGAGACTTCGGCGGCGCCGACTCCTACCTCTCGCCTCCTCCCTGCATTCGCTTATCTCCTCTTGCGTTCACTCAACCCGTCTGCCGCCATGGCCGCCCTACGCGGTAATGGGGTCAAAAATGAAATAATAAAATTTAAAAAGAGAAAACCCTAGCTCAGTTAGAGTTAGGGTAGAGGGGAAAATTAAACAAGTTTATGGTTTCTTTTAAGAAAAAAAAAAGAGTGTCAAGAAGTAATTATATATTATGAATTAAATTAGGGTTACCATGAAAGTTAACTTTAAGGTTGTAGAAATTTATTTTTAAAAGAAGTTAGGGTTTCAATTTTAAATGGGCGTAGGAGTTGTTTTTTTTTAATTTCCAATTAATTATATTTAGATTAACTAATGGTGAAGCCTTGGTTAAATAGAGAGGGAAATTAATTCCTTGAAAACTATATTTGACTTTGGGAAGGTAATTTCCCTCATCGAATAATGTCATTTAGAAATTAATTTGACACTTTAATCCATTAAATTAATTAATGTTTTAGAATGAAATTTAGACAATATGGCTTTATTGGAGATCAATTTTTATCTACGTCTACCAATTTAAATGAGTTTAATAAATTAAACTAACGGCTATATTTGATGAGAAAATAAATTAAAACATTTAGTTTCCGCAAATGAATTTTAATTAAGTTCGATACTTAGTTAGTATCAGAGTTAGTTCGATTTTTATTATGGCCAACATGTTAACACATGTCGTGATAGCAAACTTTGTTAATTAACTAGTTGTTTTTTTGTTTTTTTTTAAATCAATCCATTTTTGCCCTAATTTTTGGGCATGACATTTTGGTATCAGAGCAAGGTTTCCACACTAGGAACCTTACTCCACTTACGTTTCGCCTTATATTATTTAAATTATTTTGTTAAATTGATTTTATCAGACTTTTGAATTTAATTGAATTAATATTATTCTAAAAGAAATTAATTAATTATATGGCCTTATTTTCCTCTTAGGATGCCTCCGACAATGCGACAAGCTCGCAAGCGCGGATGGGGTCCTAGACGTGTGCGCATAGCATGCGAAGAGGTAGTGAGGGAGGCATCGGTTCCAGAGGAGAACCCAGGGGCACCTCCTGAAACAGCCAAATGAACCTAACCAAGACCTCTTAGCAGCCATACAGAATCTTATTGGCATAGTTCAGGAAAGGATCCCAACAGAGAACCTTATGGTTAGGAGTCATGACTCTGGGAGTCATAGATCTGTTGATAGAGAACGAAGTAGGAGCCCAGCTCCTATTCTTGTAGAGAGTCAGGGTGGAAATGAGCCAGAGTATATGTATATGCCACGACCACCTCCAGTAGTGGAACCAATTTATTTTGAGAGAGCTCGTCGAGATCTAGGGGATCTCATCAGGGAGGTCATGCGCCTCTAACCACCATCCTTCGGAGGTGCGACCAATGGAGTAGAGGCTGAGGCATGGCTTCTGAGTCTTGAGAGGTGCTTTGCATTGCATTCTTACGAGAGCAACTTGAAAGCATGTGTCACAGTTCATCTACTGAGAGGGATAGCCTCCACTTGGTGGAGACAGGAAGAGTACAAATGCGGATTAGTTCCTGATACTCTCACTTGGGAGATATTCACAAAGAGGTTTCGTGAGAGGTACCTATCAGAACACTTTAGGTAGCGTCATATAGATGAATTTCATGATCTCCAACAAAAAGGCTTGTCAGTAACCCAGTATGAGAGTAAATTCTTTGAGTTGTTGCCTTATGTAGATTATCTAAAGGATGAAAAACTTCTTGTAAACCACTTCATCACGGGACTAAATGCCGGTATAGCTGGGCCTGTTAGAATGTCCGCTCCAGAGAGCCTTCAGGTTGCTATGGAGAAGGCACTGATTGCTAAGGAAATTCAGGTTAGAGCACAGGATAATAGGGATCGGTTTCAGAACCAAAATCCCGCACCTCAGACTTATGGATTCCAGAAACCACATTGGAAAGGAAACAATCAAAATTCTCAGGGGTTCTCCAAACCCCCTCCTCTACAACAGACACCACAGAACCAGAGGAAGAAGCCTCCACAGATCATCAGGGCTCCAAGCCCAAACAGTGGAAGACTCAAGGATAGAGACATGATCAGAGAGCACAGGGACAGTAAACACAACTGGCGAGGACTCAGCAGTCCTCCAGGGGTGGGTACAGTGGATCTAGTAGGATAGGAGGTCAGGCATTCTCTAGGCCTCAGGGTGCCCAGTTCTAGGCATGGGGTGCTTGCTTTACGTGTGGAGCCATGGGGCATATGGCGAGGGATTGCCCTCAGGGACAGGTGGCAGGGAGTCAGCGGATGGCTGCTTCAGAGCCGACAGTTGGTGATATGGGTAGGTCCCATAGAGTATTCGTAGTAGTTGACAACCGCCAGGCTGAGCATGAAGCCATGGTTATCGAATCTACAGGTATAATCAAAGGTAACAATGTATCCATTTTGTTTGATTCAGGAGCTACTGACTCCTTTATATCTCCATTGGTTGTGGAGCATTGCGGGCTAGTGGCAACTAGACAAGGTGTCAGTTGGGAAGTGGAATTAGCTTCAGGAGCTAGAGTGTCAGTGGAATCAGAGGTTAGGGCATGTCAGTTGCAGATTGGCAAGACCACCACTTTAGTAGACCTTATAGTGACTCCACTTGGATCTTACGGAATCGTACTTGGCATGGATTGGCTTTATGCCCACAGAGCCAAGATGGATTACCGCCTGAAAAAGATCAAGTGTGAGGATGATCATGGTTCACCCATAGTTATCACCAGGATTTAGAGGCCCGTGTCTCTTCGCATGATCTCCACAATGCAGCTTAAGCGGAGCATGCAGAAGGGATGTCATCTTTTTGCTATCACTATCAGTGACAGAGGAGAAGAGGAAGAAAAAGAAACATCACTCAATGACCATCCTATCCTTAAGGGATATTCAAATGTATTTCCTTCAGAGTTACTGGGAATGCCTCCCCGTAGAGAGATTGATTTTCATATAGACCTAGTACCAAGAGCCGAGCCAGTTTCTAGAGCACCTTATAGGATGACCATAAATGAGCTAAATGAACTTAAAATACAGCTTGAGGAACTTCTTGAGAAGGGTCATACTCGTCCTAGTGTATCCCCTTGGGGTGCACCAGTCATCTTCGTTAAAAAGGAGGATGGATCTCTCTGATTATGTATGGATTATCGACAGCTAAATAAAGTAACCATCAAGAACCGATATCCTTTGCCTAGAATTGATGATTTATTCGACCAACTTCAGGGTGCCAAAGTCTTTTCCAAAATAGATCTGAAGTCAGGATACCATCAGTTGAGAATAGTGGAAAGTGATATCCACAAGACCGCATTTCATACTAGATATGGACACTATGAGTTTACTGTAGTCCCCTTTGGACTTACTAATTCCCCAACAGTTTTTTTGAGCCTCATGAATGGGGTGTTCCATACCTTTCTGGACCGTTTTGTTATTGTGTTCCTCGATGATATACTGATATATTCTCGAAATGAGAAGGAGCATGAGGAGCACCTGAAGCAGGTTTTGCAGTGTTTGCGGGATAACCAGTTGTTTGGCAGCCTATCGAAGTGTGCTTTCTTTCAGTCTGAGGTCAAGTACCTTGGGCACGTTATTTCTGATGATGGGATCTCAATTGACCCATCAAATATTAGGGCTATTATGGATTAGCCAGCGCCTACCAATGTGACAGAAGTCAGGAGTTTCATGGGCTTAGCAGGGTATTACCGACGTTTTGTCGAGGGATTCTCCAGAGTCGCACACCCTATTACTTCTCTTCAGCGTAAAGAGAAGAAATTTGAGTAGACTGAGAAGTGCGAGAAGGCCTTTCAGGAACTCAAGAAGGCACTTACTAGCGCTCCTATCCTTGTTGTACCAGATCCTACAGCTGACTTCATGGTTTGTACAGATGCTTCTCTAGAGGGTTTAGGAGTAGTTCTTATGCAGGATGGAAGGGCCATAACATTTGAGTCTAGGAAGCTTAAGACTCATGAACTTAATTATCCCACTCATGACCTTGAGCTCACAGCAGTAGTGCATGCACTTGTGAGGTGGAGACACTTCCTTTTAGGTCATCACTTCGAGTTGCATTCAGATCACCAGAGTCTTTAGTACATCTTCACTCAGCCGAACCTTAATGCACATCAAAGGAGATGGATGGAGTTCTTGTGCGAATATGATTTTGACATTCACTACATCAAAGGAAAGGAAAATGTAGTTGCAGATGCCTTGAGTAGGAGATGTCACAAGGTTTACACCATATCCATGGGCATGGATTTGAGAGACCGTATACTATAGCGCTTGCTAGAGGATGGGTGGTATGCAAAGGTTGGTCATGTAATACGATCTCAGGTTACTCTAGAAGGGAAATATGTGGATTATTCTTTGGAGTCCGATGGACTGTTACGCCATAGAGGGTGCATTTATGTACCTTCCTCCGGAGGGTTGTGAGAGTTCATTGTCACGGAGGCTCATAGAGCTCCTTATGCAACGCATCCCGAGGTTAAAAAGTTGCATGCTGACTTGAGGCAGTTGTATCATTGGTTGGGAATGCGGCAGCTCATTGCTGAGATAGTAGCTCGATGCCTCGATGTCAGAGAGTAAAGGTGGAGCACCGCCATCCAGTTGGGTTGCTCCAGTCTCATGCTATACCAGAGTGGAAGTGGGATACTATAGCCATGGATTTCATCATTGGTCTTCCTATGTCTTCTCGTCGCCATGATGCTATCTTGGTGACAGTTGACAAGTTGACCAAAGTAGCTCACTTTTCACCAGTCTGTACTACTTTCACAGCCCCAGCAGTAGCACAGGTGTTCTTGCAAGACATTATTAGACTTCATGGCGTGCCCCAAAAGATTATTTCTGACAGGGATTCTCTTTTCACTTCTTCCTTTTGGAAGTCATTACAGGCAGCTATGGGCACTAAGCTCAATTTCAGTGCAGCCTATCACCCGAAGACAGATGGTCAGACAGAGAGGGTCAATCAGGTGTTAGAGGATATTCTCTGCATGTACGTCATGGATCATCAGACCCGGTGGGAGGAGTATCTTCCCTTAGTGGATTTTGCCTAAAACAATGGGCATCACACTTCTTTGGGGATGCCACCCTATCAGGCATTATACGGCAGGCCTTGCAGGATGCCCTTGAGTTGGGATCGCATAGAGGATAGAGTTGCTATTGGTCTTGAGATAGTTCGAGATATGGAACAGCAGGTGGATTTGATTAGGCAGCGTCTTAGAGAGGCTCAAGATAGATAGAAGTAATATGCTGATGCAAAGAGGATAGATCGTAGCTACTTGGTTGGAGACAGAGTTTTCTTGAGAGTGCGACCACATAAGAGTCCAATCCGTTATGGAAAGGGTTCTAAGCTCGCACCTCGCTTTGTAGGACCTTTTGAGATTCTTTAGAGGATAGGCCCAGTTGCCTACCGTTTAGCATTGCCACCTAGCCTGTCATGCATCCACGATGTGTTTCATGTATCAGTTTTGAGAAAATATATCTATGATGAGTCTCACATTTTATATTGGGATGCCTTGCAGGTGGAGTCGGACGGGCAGCTAGCTCTGGAGCCCATTCGCATTTTGGCACACCGGACATTGGCCCTTCGAGGTCGAGAGCTGGACCAAGTTAGGGTCCAGTGGGATTGTTATGATGAGGTTACGGCTTCATGGGAGGATGCAACACGTATGAGATCAGAGTACCCCCACCTCTTTGATGAACTCCAGGAGGAAGTTAATGCCTACAAGGGGAGGGTGTGAGGCCTCACCTCGACTCAGTCTGACATTCAGTGGATTTTATATTTAGACTATTATGGATACTTTATTTTGATGCATTTTAAGACTTAGAACTTATATGATTTCAGGATTTGGATAACATTGCTATGTTTTGATGATTTACTTATATGCTCTATGAGATAGAACACTACATGATTGTTAGATAAGATGATATTGCAATGATAGATGTCATTATCGAATTTGCAGGACTTTACTATGATAATAGAACTATGATGTATGGTTGAGTTTATGTGAATTGGGATGAAATTGCTTATGTAAAATTGCTTGATAAAAGATGTATTTAATCTGTGTAGATGAAAATTGTATGCAAGTGATGATGTGTATTGTTATTCCTTTGAATTATATTATATGCGGATATTTGAGAGTACTAATGTGTAAATTGAGATGCGCAGGAAATTTACCATGTGACCATGGAAAATTATGGAGAACCAAACCTAGACTTCTGTATGTTCATAAGCTAGGGGTTGTCTATTTGGAGAGACAACACCTCATTTGTGTTGTATTTTTATTCATAATAGTATATGTTGCATGAGTGTTAAGTGTTATTTAAATTTAATGTGTAAAACCCACAAGAGACGATTTCATGTTTTAATTTGTAAAAGTGTTTTATTTGTGTCACTTGACACATGTGTGGATTTAAATTTAAATGTTTTATTTTTGTCTCTTGGTGGGAAAGTGTTTAACTATAGTTTCTTTTTAAATAATATAATGTGTTGTCATTAATACCTTGGAAAAGAATCTTTGGAGTGGTCAACATATTTTTGACCCGAAAATAAACTTCAGAGGGGTTTAAAATGGGTTAAATGAACACCTAGGGGTAGTTTAATAGGGTTTCCTAAAGCCCATAAGGTATACCTAGGGGTTAGGGGTAATTTTAGGCAAGTTTCTACTTTTAAATGACCTTTTTGACGGTTTAAAAATTGGTTTTTTTGAGTTGTGCGAAAATTGAAAATTAGAAGTTTAAATCTAATTGAGATTTTTCCTATTCGAATGGGAGTCTTTTTCCCATTCTACTTTACTTTCCTTTTTGATTTTTAGAAACTTGTGAGAACTCAAGGAATGAGCTTCTTAAGCAAGAATTGGAAAAAATTGAGGTTAATCACCCACTGTCCATTTTTCGAGACAAGAGAATTTTTGAAAAGAAAAGAATAGTTTGGAATAGAAAATTTGACTAAAGGTAGAAGAAGAAGATCCGTGGATTGGGCAGCTCTTCCTCAAATATTATACTACCATTGGGAAGATTAAGGTTGGTTTCATTATTCTTTAAAATGTCTATTTTCTTGTATGTGTTTGAGAGTATGATTGGTGTAAGAAATCTATGTTCTTGAATGTCTTGTTTTAGAATTTCATTTGGAATTTTTGCATTATGCTTTGTTGTGTTTTGGGAGTTTTCTCAAGACCTCTTACTCTTGGGAGAGAGGAAGATCTTGTGGGTGGTAGCAGTGACAATCTGCGAGTGAGAGACTCTCGTTTGAGAGCGATCACAAGGGATCTTTGTGTGACCCTTGCTGCATGGCCTCTTTGTGCAATGGGGGTCATAAGGAGGGATATAAGGCTAGAATGCCTTTGGGGGGCATAAGGAATAAGGGGTTGAGATCTTTGATGTATTTTTTTGCCATGAGGTGGCTACTTGTTTTTCCATACTTGTAGTTCTCCTCAGGGTATTGGTCCACTACCACCCTTGAAAAAGGTCATCACCAAAGTGTGGTGCTGTGTAGCCAAGTTGGGAGTGTGTCTGAATTTGTGTGTGTGTATTTTTGTTTTCTATGTGTTTGCATGTTTGTTACTCATCTAGGGCTTGGTTCTCCGAGCTCGGGGGTGGCTACCAGTTAGCCTAGGCTAGGAGGTGAGCACTCCGTGGTCATATTTTCTTTTCTATTATGCAGGAATGCCAGGAGAAAAGACTAGCAAAAGTGAAAGGTTGTAGAAGAATATTGTTGAAGAAATCTAAATTTATTTGCAGTTGTTAGTTTTGTTAGAAGAAATACGCCCTCATTTGTTGAAATGAGAGGCAAGTTGTAAATTTGAAATATAGACATGAGAGTTGGGATTGTAGTTGAAAAAAGAAACATCCTGTAAATGTTGTAGAAAATCGTAGAGTTGTAAAAAGCTTGTTTTATTTCTATTCCTATTTTTTTTTTAAAAAGCTACTTTTGATTTGCATGCAATAATCATTTTAATATGAAAATTAGTTTTATTTGATTCAGTATGTCCTCTTATCTGTGAAATTTCCTACATTCTACTTGCAAAATAATATGAGAAGGATTTATTGTTAGCACCTAAATGAGTGTATGCATGTTGCTTTAAGGGTGTATGTTGTAGTTTAAACTTCCTATTGTAAGATTTAATTTTTTGGATCCTAGAAAATAATAGTTGCAAGAATGAAATTTCTTAATTCATTGTAGGAATAAAATCTAAACCATTTTCTCTCCTCTAATCTCTTAACTTTAGTTTAATAAACTTTAGATTGTTAAATTGCTATTACATTTATTGATATCTAAAGATTTACCAAGCTACAGAAATAGGAGTCAAAGCTCAAGATAGTTGTTTTATTTAAATCTGTCATTATTTTAATGCAGGAAATAAATCTATAGCTATGTATTTTGTTGTGATCTTTTTATATTTATTTACCTCAGACTTTAGCAAAATCATTTTTATGCCTTTGAAAATATACAGTTAAAAAAAAAAATCAGAGTGTTAAAAATATATAAATTCCATCTAAATTCTATAATCATAAAGCAAATGGACAAAAAAAAAAAACATTATTCATCTCTGTAATAGAAAATATAAATAAACTTCTTTCACTGTTTTTTTTAATATTCATAATAACAAACATATATATATATATATATATATATATATATATATATATATATATTTATATATATATAATATATATATATATTTTTTTTAAAAATTAAAACAAAAAAAAAATTGTTTTAGCGGAGGGTTTCGGCCGAGGGCCGAACGCACTATGCAATGCACAGTGGCCGGCGGCCGAGCACACTGTGCATGGCACAGTGGCCGGTGGCCGAGTCCACTGTGTGTTGCATAGTGGCCGGCGGGCCGAGCTCACTGTGCACTGCACAATGGCCGGAGGCCGTGCTCACTATGTGATACACAGTGGTCGGCGGACGAGCCCACTGTGCCTTGCACAGTGGACACTTCGGCGGTGCCGACTCCTGCATCCCGCCTCCTCCCTACATTCTCTTATCTCCTCCTGCGTTCACTCAACCCGTCTGCTGCCATGGCCGCCCTGCATGGTAATGGGGTCAAAAATGAAATAATAAAATTTAAAAAGAGAAAACCCTAGCTCAGTTAGAGTTAGGGTAGAGGGGAAAATTAAACAAGTTTATGGTTTCTTTAAAAAAAAAAAAAAAGAGTGTCAAGAAGCAATTATATATTATGAATTAAATTAGGGTTATCATGAAAGTTAACTTTAAGGTTGTAGAAATTTATTTTTAAAAGAAGTTAGGGTTTCAATTTTAAATAGGCGTAGGGGTTGTTTTTTTTTAATTTCCAATTAATTATATTTAGATTAACTAATGGTGAAGCCTTGGTTAAATAGAGAGGGAAATTAATTCCTTGAAAACTATATTTGACTTTGGGAAGGTAATTTCCCTCATCGAATAATGTCATTTAGAAATTAATTTGACACTTTAATCCATTAAATTAATTAATGTTTTAGAATGAAATTTAGACAATATGGCTTTATTGGAGATCAAATTTTATCTACGTCTACCAATTTAAATGAGTTTAATAAATTAAACTAATGACTATATTTGATGAGAAAATAAATTAAAACATTTAGTTTCCGCAAATGAATTTTAATTAAGTTCGATACTTAGTTAGTATCAGAGTTAGTTAGATTTTTATTATGGCCAACATGTTAACACATGTCGTGATAGCGAACTTTGTTAATTAACTAGTTGTTTTTTTAAAAAAAAAAAAATCAATTCATTTTTGCCCTAATTTTTGGGCATGACATAATATCTGTTGGTGGCCGACCTAATTGGTTTGGGCCTTAGGGTTTGTATAAGTAAGAGGTAGAAATTATTTGTAAAGTATCATGGTTATTGGAAAGGTCATGGTCAAGGAATGTAATGTGCAAACATTGTAATATCATTGAGGCAGAGGAGTTGGTTGATCATTGGTGATCAAACTAGATTCAGAAGAGGATTTAGTCCTCTGACACTGAGCTTAACCGAGACTATAATTAGGCATGGTAGATGCTATCTCTAACAATTCACTCTATTGGATTGATGTCCATTTATCTTGAGATGGTTGTAGCCTCTTTGTAGTCAGTGAGATTCTTTTGTAATGAGCAGTACGCTCTAGGCAGTGTACCTTCCTGCAAGTGCAGGCCCCTCATTGTAACACATACTTTATGCAGAAGTATCATTTGACTATGGGTAGGCTTCCCATCGTGGTTTTTCCCTTTCTGGGTTTTCCATGTACAAATCATGGTGTTATGTGGTATGGTTTCTTTGCATTAATTATCTGGTTAATTGTTAAGTTATATCGTTTACCGGTATCCGTTGCTACCGACATCTATATATGCTTTACCGATACTTGATTTGTTTAAGTTTTTATTGTGGATAAAAAGTTATAATTTGTTAACAACTGATTCACCCCCCCTTCTCAGTTGTTCACCAGTTATCCTAACAAATTCTATAAATTTAATATTAGTTGTTTTGTTTGCAATAAATATGGTCACATGGCTAGGCAATGTAGAAACAAAGCAAATCAGAACCCTAATTCTGCTCCTAGTCAATGTTCTAAATGCAATAAGTATGTTCGTAAGACAAAAGATTGTAGAATGAATGTTAAATGTTATGCATGTGGAAAATTTGGACATATGGCTAATCAGTGCAGGTCAAGCAATTATACCAGTTTTAGCAAAGCAATTCAAAAGAACAATGTTACATGTTATGCATGTAATGAGGTTGGACATATTGCTAAATTATGTAGAAGCAGACATCCACTAGTTTGTAATGGAGGATAAAATGAGAAAGGGAAAGAAAAGTTTAGTGAAATCCAACAAGATCATACATAGAGATGGGTCAGGAAGACTGAAGATAAATCACTAGATGGGAATGCACTGGTTACTTATCTGGTAGAAGAGGTTGCTCCTACATAGATAGGTAGCTCATCCGGTAACCGAGGTAGATGCCTTAGGGGTAGGAAAAATTCTTGAAGATGTTGCATATGCCCTGGGAAGAGGTTCTGGAAGATGTTCTCGACATTGGTGATGCTTATCCGTTATGGATATGTTTTGGTTCGAAATCCGGTATCTTTCACTAGAAGTCATTCATGTCAATGAAAGATTAGGGTTTTTCTTGAAGGATAAAAGGTTGAATTCACTTTATTTTTTATCACCTTGCATTCAGAAGTAACTTAGTGTGATTAAGAGAGATTAAGAGTGATCAAAGGTGATTTAGTGCGATCTGATATTTTCTCGAGTGATTTCATCGGTGACTGAAAGAGTTTGTTAGGGTTTCACCGAAAGTGATTAATAAGTATTTATCTTTAATCATGAAAGCATGATCATCATTTGTTCCTATATTTTTTGCAAACCTAACTGTTGTTGAGGTCAAGCATCATCCTAGGCCAATTTTCGAGTGGTATTTGCATGTGGCTACCCTGGAAGATTTAGTTGGAGCATTTTCCCATGTTCTAGATGAAGCTGTGTATGACAAAGATATTAGGATGTACATACACTATCACATTGAGGATTTGGGGACTTCTGATCTAAAGAGCATGTACATGAGTGAGCTTATGGGAGATTCTAGAAAGATCAAACCTACATACAAGCACATTGAAGACTTAGGGTTTATCGACATTCTAGATATTCCATAATTGAAAGATGAAATAGTTAGGTATGTTTTAAGCAAAGTACATGGAGGGTTTATGTGGTTGGATAGACCCTACAAGATCACCTAGGATGCCATCAAGGCAATCATTGGTTTGCCATAGGTTGGGCAACATCCAGATAAGAAGGTCTCTAATGATTATGTCAACAAAATCACCGACGCAACATCAGACAAGAGATCTATGAGAATCAACACTATTACCAACACAGACATCAGATTCAGTATCATGATTGTTGGTTATAAGGTAACTCAGTCAAATCGACAAAGTTCTATTTCTAGCTCTTGCATTTTCGCAGCTTATAAGATGATGAGAGAAAATGAGAAATTGGATCTATGTGGTTGGATGTTAGATAAATTATTAATAAACCTAGGAAAGATTAAAGGTGAAAAGAAAGGGACTTTCTAGTATGGCAACTTAATTGTTTGCTTAATGCTATTTTTCATGAATGACACTCGCATTTTTGGGAAAAGGCAATGGACATTTGACGTCCCGGTAGGGAGGCAATTGAAATAGTCAATTGCTACATTATGTAGTCAGAGGAATGACAAAGTATGGGGATATTTTAATGGATTCTAGAAGTCTATGAAATCTAGGGAAAGGGTTCCTAAGCATATTGTTGAGAAATACTCAACTAACACATGCTTCATGGTGAAGAAAGTGAAACACTCATGGAAGCGATCAAACCTCGAAAGATCTAGATTGAGGAAATGGGCTATGAAGTTGATGCATAGATCCTTGATGCTTATGAAAATATGTTGATTGATGCACCTGTTGATGAAGCTGAGAAACCTTGTGGTACTTCTAAACAGAAGACATAAGAGGTTGAAACAAAGTTCAACTAGAAGAAAAGAGAGAAGCAGGAAGGAAAGGCAAGTAAGTTTGTTGAGAAGGTCTCATAGGACATAAAACATTGATTGATGTTGTCCTGGAGAAAGGTAGGAAGAGGAAAGAACCAAAAGTGTTTAATGAGTCTATTACAGTTGAGTCTACATCTGAGGATGACACACCCCTATCTTTCAAAAGGGTTATAAGGAAGAAAACAGAGGAAACCTAGGTAGAGGCTAAGAAGAAATTGGTTAGGAAAGTTGCATTCAAGTTATTGGCACAGAAGCAAGCACCAAAAGTAACACCTTCAGCTCCATCTGATACTGCAAAAAGGAAGAAGAAGAATGACATTGATATGACAATTCAATTTGGTAATGTAACTATCATTCCACCAAAAACTTGTGCAGAGTTAGTAAATGAAATAACTAAGGATGGCATGTTAGAGAATGTACAATTTTACTATGATCGTTTAGATAATGATGAACAAAGAGAGGTAGAGGAAGCAATATTGTTATATTTGGATATTTATAAGAAATCCTTGATAGAAATTGAAGACCAAATACTGGTAGAATTGTATGATATGTTAGATGCTAGGAGACTATTAGCAATGCAAGAAGACAAGCACATAAAAATTCAAGAGTTATTATTTGTTTGTGTTTCTATTACTCTAGAAAAAATGGATAGGACAGTTGAGGTGACAGATAGAAAAATATCTAATAGTTCAAACATATAATAACTAGTTTGCTGATAGGAAGGGTAAATGAGATAATCAAGGAAACCCACAAGGCATGGGTTAAGTTCTTTGAAGAGAACCGAGGTTTCTTTACTTCACCAAAATAAAAAATAGACACTGCAGACAACCCGATTGAAGGAAAAGGAAAGGGTATTATAGATACTTCACCCTCAATTTTGAAAAACATTAAGATAATGGAAATGAAGCCCACAGTAGATACAAATGTACAGGAAAATGTTGAGATACTAGTCAATACAGAGAGTGAAAAGGTTGATATTGTACATGATACTAATGTTGAGGACAACAATCCTATGGATACAAATGTACAGGTTGAGGTTATAGTTCCTACAGAGGAATCGACAATTATAGAGACTGCACCAAGTGGCGAAGCCATCAGTGCAAGTGAGGAAGCTATAAAGGATAAATCATCAGAGGGAAAAGAAAGGGGAATCCAGCAGGGAACTAGTTGTAGGTCCATCTGTTATCACTATTTTGACTATTGGGTGATTTTGTTCTCTAATATGTTATAATCTGCAAAATTGTGCTTTGTACTTCATTTCTACCTCTGAGGGTTTTTGGTCTAAGGGTTTAGGGTTCTACAATTTACCCTTTTCTATCTTGAAATCTATGCATTCTATTTCCTTGTTACTTTTTCCACTTAAGTGGAAGGGTCGGTCCATCATGAGAAGAGGTCCCCCCTTTAAGTTTTTCCCTAGGTGGGTCTTTAATAATGTTTTATTTTTTGCCTTCTCCTTAGTTTTTATTTCTTTGTCGGGCCTCGTAAAGACCATGCAAGTTCTGATTGATCTGACAGTGCGCGCGATCTCGCAAAGGGAAGATGTGTGAAACTTACCCTTCATGAAGTGGCGAAAAGATGGTTGGCCCAAGTAAAGTGGTCGCAAGGAAGGCTAAAGAATGAGTATCTCCTGGTAGATCTAACGGTCCGTGTTGATTCGCAAAGGAAAGCTACTAGAAGTTTATCTTTCGTGAAGTAGCGGAAGGGCAGTGGACCTAGCGAAAGGGTGATTTGTAGGGTAAAGAAAGTGCATCATGAAATAGATCCAACGGCTTGCATTATTTCGCTTGGCAAAATAGCATGTTTTTAATCCTTTGCAAAGTCGGAAAAGGATGGTGGGCCCGACAGATAGACAGTTCTCAGTTTTAAAGACTAATAAACTTGGAGTTGATCAGACGACCCATGTTATTTCGCAACCAGAAGAAACACAAAGTTTATTATTTGCAAAGTGGTGAAGAGGAGCTGGCGACTATGTGGTGGATGATGTGGTAGTATAGCTAGATGTTTGGTTGAGGCAAAAGTTAATCTGTCAGACAAACACGTGGCTCAGAAGGGATCATGAGGGACCCGTTTGATTATGTGGCAATATTGATGAAATTCATGGCTGAACACGACATGTGGCGGTTTAGATGTGGAGTCCGATAAGAGTTCTTGAACCAATGAATGGCTATCACATAGGAGTTATTTGCCGGAAATCAATAGGGCAAGTGGATTCCATGCAGAGGGCCCATTTTGAAGGTTCCAAGATGTTAAAGGCTGCACATCTCAAAGTTGATCTGACGATGCGCATTGTTTCACAGCCCAAAGCTGTGAGGTGATTTATGCTTTGCGGAATAGGAAAACCCATTAGCGATGAAGGTTTCATGTGGTTAGTTAAATAGACTGGTAGTCATTGTGGATAATAAAGGTCAAGTGGATGGTAGAAGATCCAACGGTCAGCATTGTTTTGCATGGAAAAGATGCATGAGTTGTATGCTTCGCGAAACAGTGAAAGGAAGGTGGGGCCTGTTTTTAAGCAGGATGACCGAGGTAAGGTAAGAAATGTGCATGTTTTTCAGGATCCCATGGATGATGTTGTTTTGCATGGCAAATATGGGAGATTTTTATCTTTCGTGAAGTAGTGAAAAGCCAAAACACTTAGAATTTATTTATAGTCCGTTGGATCTTTTTTTTTGAATTCAATTGCAAATTGATTGCCGAAGAATTTGGATTAATGTTTCAATCCAATACTCAAATGTTGTATTAAGCTTCACATTAGCTGATTTTGGCATCATTTCAAAGAGTTTTGCAGAGGAACCATTGCACAAAGCAAATTTCTTCAGGCAACAAGTTCTGCATATTGCTCGACAGTTACTATTTGAATTGATATCACTGGGTGCTTGATTTTCTGAGAGGTTTGCTTGAGTCTTAATTGAAATAGCTGTAATTTCAAAATGGCACCACGAAGAGATTTCATAGGGAAAGTTAATTACCAAGAGAGAGCCATATGTGATGATTTTCTTGAACAATTAACCATGTCTACTAATGTCGCTACTAAAATGAAAGAATTAGTGCCCAAGGCTCTTTGTTTGAGAATTGGCGACGGTTTGTATGATAAAGGAAACTATTTAAGGGATTCACAGATAGGGATATTAGGTCTGGGACTCTTTAAAATGGGATTTGGCAAGAGACATTCCCCTGCTCCAATGAACAGTATATGGGAGTTAGATGTGGGGAAGCTCATAGTCCCTGGGGTTTTGATGGATGTGGACTTGTTAATCCAGATTGCAAATAATTATGACCCTGTTGCCTGGTGTGTTAGAAATGTAAATGGGGGAGCTTTAAATGAGATAAATGATGATAAAATTAGGAAAGTGTTCAGACTCAGTGAGGTGTCGAATTATCTAGAGCCCATCAATTTTGATATACTTGCACAGGTCTATAATGTGCAGAGAGAACACCTCAGGAGCGGCCCTTTGAAAGATTTTTTTGTGAAAGTAGGAGGACTGACTATTGTAGGCCCTATTACCATGGAGCCCTTCTCTATAAATATTTTTACTTTAAGAGCTAAAGGGATGTATTGGTCCCTATGTCAGATTTTTGGGGAAGATGCTAAAACAACCATGCCAACCCACTATATGCTTATGTTAGCACAAATCTTGAACCCATCTCTGGCAGTAACATTTGACTTTGCACCAATAAAAAATGCTAAGGTAGAAAAACCTTTTGGATAGTATTCTCTTCTTATGCACATGTTTTTATTCAAAGGTGCTGATTATTTTGCTAATGATATGGACCTGATTAAGGAAAAGGATAATGAGGAGATGCCTGTTCAATTGTGGAGCACAATTTTGTCTTGGAATATAGATGATGTGATTTATTTGAAGTTTGATAGATGTTTTGCATCTAGGCTTAGGATCCTCTTGTGCCACCAAAACCCTATAATTCCTAAATCTCTCCTTGAATTCCTTAGGCCTAAGGAATTTGCTCAAGATATTAAGATTGTTCAAAACTGGGGTGATATAAACTTGTACCATGTATTTACTATGTTCAGAGTTTATGGTTTCAGAGGAACTCCATATTTTCTCCCCTATCAAGTCCCATTGAAGATAGGAATTGCAGAGGTCCTGAGGCAAATCAGGGGTGTACAAGAAGCAAAATTAATGGACCATTTTCCCAGTTGTCAACATGGCACATCAATTTGTAATCACCAAGGGTGCTTGGAAACATTTTGACGATTTCTTGCAACCATACACGTTGTCTACTGCAGTGTCTAGGTTTGTTGACCCTGAAGATTTCTTTAATGGCATGTTCAAAAGGAGAGCTGTATGTAAAGGCAGATCACACCAGTTCCATTTTCCTAAGGATCTGATTAGAAATGAATTCAACCTTGATGAACAAGAATTAAGAAGGTAAAAGTGGATAGAATACAAAAGGGCTCTTGATTTTATTCACTAATTTGATAATTGTTATGACCCTTTGTCTAGTTTTACTCCTTTTGAGGAAAAAACTAAGTTCTTGATTCTTTATTTTGAAGACTTAATCCAAACCTTAAAGTAGAAGAGGAAAGCTATAATGAGAAATGATCCCGAAAAGGCTAAGTTGGTTTTAGCCAAGCCTACCAGTTCCAAGGCCATCCCTCCAGGTGAATATGTGGTGCACAAAAGGCCAAAGTATAGTGTGCTAGTGCCAATCAGAGGTGAGTCTTCCACTTCAAAAGGGAAAAGACTAATAGAAGATGTGGTTGAAATCCAAGCTTCCCCTAAAAGGCAAAGGGTGGGAAATGATGTGCAAAAAAATGAGCCTCTATACTCTCCATCCCAATTCCCAATCCATGTGGGAGATGAACATGCAATGGTTGAGAAATTGTTGCAGTTAGGAAGTCTCAGGGAGATTCCATATACTTATGAAGAAATACAAGGAGTGCCTGAAGAGCCACCAAGTGCTGAAATGAACTTGACTACAGATGATTTTAAAGAAAAAGAGCTAGACCCTATCATCAAATAGGCCAATGAAGAATTCCTAGCTGATAATAATTTTGTTACAACAGGGTCTTTCATGCAGTTTGTTTGGAGGCAACATATTGAACAATTCAAAGCAAGATGTGAGAAGAGGAAGAATGAATAGCCCCGCAAAGATGCAACTGCAGTGGAGGAGGAAGTAAAACAAGAAATGATGGCAGAGTTCAAAACCATTACTCCTGAGTAGGTGAGAGAAATGGTAGCAAAAGCTAGTGTGCTAATTCTTTCTGAGTGGGACATAGCAGATGCCTTAGTGCTTGAAGTAGTAAGGAAAGAAACCAAGCCCATGGAAGGAGTGAAACTCAGCAAGGACAATGCTACTTTGGTCATGTGGTCCCTAACAAGGGCTAAGAGCAGAAGAAGGAAGGACACTTTAGAGTCCAGTTACCTTGGAGGTATGATTGTGAAAAGAGTTTAGGACACAGGGGTGGTAGAAGCTACAAGCACAGTTCTAGAAACAACAAAATCTAGTGTGGCAGTAGCTGAGAAGAAAGCTAAGGAGAAGGTTGACCACCAGGTAAAATTAGAGATGGTTCTAAAGGCTTACAATGAGGCAAAGAGCGAGATAGCCCATAGGGATAGCATTATTGCCAAGTTGCAGAATCAGCTAGCAGGGCAATATCAGAAGGGTGAATCTTGTACATTAATGATTTCCTCTTCTCCAGCAAGACCTCCACCCACTAGTCCCATCATTGAATTTCCCCATTCTCCTATGATCTTTGGCTTTCAAGCAACTGGAACCATACAAGATGAAATGGAAAATTTAAAACAGGCTCAAGCCCTGTTTGTAAGTAAATATGAAGAAAAGGTTAGAGGCACAATCTTGAAGTTTGCTGACTCAATCAGGGCTTCCATTGTGTACATTTTTATGAAAAGAATTGTGATCATATTGACTGATTTGAAAGAAGATAAGGCTACTCAGGAGCTAATTTTGAATAAGTGGATGCCTAGGGAAGTGGAGTTGGAACTTATGTGTTCATTTCATGGAGAGGTAGAGGTTGATACCAATATCAAATCTACTTGTGAGTTAGTAAAATGCATGACTAAGTTAGCAGAAGGAAGAGCTGGTGTATAGAGAAAGGCCAACTTATACTGAAAGGAATATGCTGACCATAAGTTTGAACTGTTTCCTGGGGGTTTTGTTAGTCCAATTCAGTTGAAAGATAAATAGGTATGGCTTGATGAGCTAGCACATAACTTTTCCCAACGAATAAATGTAGTCATCAATTCAAATGACACATCTTTATTTATTCAAACCATTGAAGAAATTGAGAAAATGAAATCACATTATGGTTTTTTGGAGACACAGGTTAAGAAACTAAGAAACACATGGAAAAGGTTAAATAAATTGAAGAAGAAAATTGTTAATTTCTCTTGGTCTGGTGATGACGTGTTCCAAGAATGGAAAAACAAGTATGTAGTGCAAGAAGAGGAGGTTCAAGAACAGTTAGAAGATGTTGCAGCAGAATAACAAACTTCTAAACCGTTAGGAATGAAATGATTGTAATTTCTTTTCAGTGGGAATCATTGTTATAACAAACTTTTCCTAGGGAAGTCCGAAGCTTGTTTGCATCCATATGATTATAGATGGATACCAGGACTTGAGAATAGATGATCACAAGAATTTGTAAAAAAACACTGCTGAAATATATCTAGGGTTTTCTGGTTCTTTCAAAAATTACCTTGAGTTATGTAAGATTTTCAAAATGAATATGAATATACAGATCAAAACTTTCTGAGCCTAAATCTTCGTTGTCTTTTGGTGTGCATTCTTTAATTTTCTAGTTTCTTTTGAATAATTTTGGGTTATTCGATTGAATATGGATTGTAAGGCAATCTTATAGATACGTTTCTAGCTTTTCTCTTCATGAGAGGAATTAAATATGCATGAAATATCTCTGTTAGTAAATCAATTGTTTGCTGCTTTGAATTTGATAAACAATTTTAGTTTAAAGGGAAAGAACTTATATATATGTTAGGCATGTATAGGGTCAATGAAAGCCTAAGTGATGAAATATATGAGAATGTTCAGATTTGGAACTCTTGTTTAATTTGGGTGACTCTATAGCTTGGATAAGGCACTAGTAGCAGTTGTGGAGGTTTTTCTATCTTTCTTGGAGATCAAAACTGAAAAATTAATGCATATTTTCTTTTAATATTTCAAGTATTATTGAGGTTATGAAGTCCATAGGTTTTTAGCATTGGTTTACTGTGGATCTCAATTTAAAAAGTGTGAAAGTATTCACAAAAGGTATGCCCACCTGAGTCAAAGTGTAGAAGGTTTTGTTGAAACCTTGTTATATGTTATTCTGGAATTCTATTTTCTTGTTGTCCTCTTCATATGCAAACAAAGTTATCAAATTTTCTTATAGAGAGGATTGGGGGAAATCAAAATTTGAGAACAACAAAAGTGGTGACTCTGTTGGGGAGAGTCATAGTGTGAATCTGTATTATAGATCTAGTGCTTATATTGCCCTGAAGTTTGTTCAAATTTTGTGTGTGTGTGATCCTTGTAGTAGGTCGTTTCATCCTTGATCTTTGTTATTTCCCTCTTTGAAGATCTTCTTGTTGTATAGTCTTCTACAAGTGATTTGTCAAGCTTGTTTTCCTACTTTCCCATAGCTTTGGGTGGCGACTCTGATGTAAAATAACCAGTGTTCTTGAAATAGCATAATTCATTTTAAGGAAAACAAGTATAATGTAGAGAGGAAAGAACACCAGATCATTCATTAGCAAGAATCCTCAACAAATGTTGCAAGAAGGATTACCTGAGCAAGCACGAAGAGGCCAGAAAAGATCAGTTGCACATGAGCCATCTAGTGTTGTTTGGATACAAAAAAGAATTCATATGAGTAAGTCATCTGATAGACCCATATATGCAAATTCAAATTCTTCTTCCCATGAATCTGAGCAATACATTTTGGGTTTCCATTCTAGTTTGTTTGGTAATAATGAGGATGTCCAAGCTTTAAATCAGAGGATCTCTCATGCTAGTTTATCTGGGAAGGATAGGAATAGTTCTAATGTTAAGATGGATTCCATACCTAGAATTGTAGATGGAAATATTAGTTTGATTGATATCGATGAAGTCAATGTGCCAGATTCTAAAGAGATGTTCCCTGATGAAGATAAAGTATCCCAAGAAATTGAGGCTCTCAATAGAAAAGTTCATCACTTGATCTCCCTAAGAGCACAAAAGGAAGCAAACAAAGAAAAGGAAGTTAAAGATAAATTGATTGAGAGAGATAGGCTTTTAAGACAGATTGCTGATCTTGAATTGTTCACCCAAGAGAAAACTAAGAGTGAAGATGGAGGTCCAGTCATCAGGGAAAATCTGACTGTCAAGATCAACACTGCACACAAATTTGTTGTGCAACCTAGTAGGGAGGTCCTTAGTGACCCACAACCTACTAGAAATATTATTGACAAAGGAAAACAGAAGTGCATGGAAAATGGGTCCAAGTCTAAGAATACAGCAGAAATCTCTCATTAGTTGTCTGTACATGAGAGAGAGAGATAGACATGATGAGGAAAGAGAAGGAATATTTGCAAAGGGGATTGGAGAAAGCTGAATTAGAAGCAGCCAATCAAGAGGTTAAAAGAAAAATTAACTATTTAAAGGCTCCTCCCATAATATTTCCTTTAACAGACCCAAATAAGCTTTTACCTCAGCATACCTCATTCCCTCCAGTCAAAATTTAGTCAACCCTACCTGTGACTACTATTCCATCTAGTCAAGTCCCTATTACCAACCAAAGCAACCAAGTCTCTCCAACTCATGGTCCTAATGTGAGAATGAATATGGCTAATAACCATATTGGTAACCAGTTCCAGAGAAGACCCATTAATTTGGAGTTGTACAGACAACTCTTCTTTAAGGGAATCCCAAGATACCCCAACCATGTTCCTACTGAATTAAGGGATAGGCTTAACAAATTTGTTGGCAATAATGCTATAATTGCAAAAGAGCACCTAGAATCTTTTGGTGACCTGATAAATGAATATGAAATTGTAGATGAAGATGTCATCATGAAATTATTTGTACAGTCCTTGGTGGATGATGCAAGGGATTGGTATAGAGGTCTTTTTGTGAATAGCATTGGTTCTTGGGAGGAATTTAAGAATTGTTTACAAGAGAAATATGGTGATAAAAAAAATGTGAGCTTTATGCTCAATGAGTTCAATAACATTAGGAAGTCTGATAATGAAATTGTCTTAGATTTTAATGCAAGATTTTAGAAAGCAATGCATAGGCTTTACCAAGTAATGAGACTAGATGATAATATGTGTCTGAACACTTATTATAATGATTTTGATTCAAAAATGGCTTACATTCTGATGGATAAAAACCCACATAGTCTAAGAGATGATTTTAGAATTTCCATCAATGTGGAAAGTAATAGGAAAGCATCTGGAAAGGTGGGAAGGAGGACCGATGGAAGGCTACGGCAAGAATCGAAACGATAGCCGAATAAAGTTGCCAAAGAGGAAGACAAAATAGAAAAGTTAATGACTGCTATGAAAGATCTTACTACTAAGGTAAGTAAGAAAGATAAAATTGATTATAATTGGCAAGATAGGCCTCCCAGATTACATGATATGTCGTACAACACTACTTGGAAGGATGGCAAACCTCAAAATGATAAGTTAAAGAACAATCAGAACCAAGACACCCCAGATCCTTTGAAAGGAAGAAATGTACACAATATGGAAAATACTCCTTGGTTCATGGCCTGTGATGGACCACATTCTCCTCATCAGTGTGCTGTAGCTCAAGCTCTTGAAGAATCCATGAGAAAAGAGGGTGAGCCTGATATTAACATGTTTGAAACTATTATTGAAAGTGATAATGAGTCTTCACAAAGTGAATCTAGTGAGTGTGATGTGTTAAATTATAATAAATGTTACCAAGGCCAGCTGACACTTGATTGGCCTCCCACTTTAAATGTGGTAACCATTGAAGATGAATAAGTTTATCTCAGAAGACCTAGTGATGAAGAGGTAAAAAATCTTACCAAGGCTTCCATAGCCAAAGACAAGCACAACTACAATCTGAGAAGTAGTAAAAGGGATGGAGATTAGGGTGAACCTGGATCCTTGTTTATGAAAGAAGTATCTCAAAAAAATATAGCAAGTAGTAGCACCCTGCCTCAAGATGGTCAGGAAAAAGGTGACCAATCCAAAGATGTAGCCAAGAGTGCAGATAATAATACTATTGGTGATTTACAAGGGACTGCTACAACTAAAAAGGCAAGTCAGCCTAAAGCAGAAAAGGCCAAATTTAATACTGAGCCAATTAACAGTTCTACTTTTGATATGACTCAGGCTTTGACCCAAATGAAGGTTACAGTCTCGTTGGTAGAACTGTTGAAAATAAAGGAGCATAGAGAAGCTGCTCTCTCTTTATTTTCTAATATATCAGATAATAGTGCAGCTTTGCTTACAGGTACAATGAAGGATGAAAAGGATCATGAGCTACAAACCCCAGAAGTATATGTCAAAACTACCATTACACGACAACCTTCACAAGTTGATCCCTTATATGTGACTTTGTTAGTGAATAACAGATTAATTAAGAACTGCATGATAGACTCTGGTGCTGCTGCAAATGTGATGCCATATGGTGTCATGAAAGAGTTGGGATTATCAATAAATACTGTTTATGGGAAGTGATATGCTATGGATAATAAAGAAGTACCTATGATAGGTACAATGAAGGATGTGGAAGTAAAGATAGCAACATTTCCTAAAGCGACATATAAGATGGATGTCATAGTAACTGATACAAAGCTTCATTACGACATGCTATTATCCAGACAATGGGCTACAGTAGTAGGGTGAAATGTTCAGTTAGATCTTTCATATGCTACAATCCCAATAAATGGAAGCTAGGTTAAGTTGTATAGAGAACCATGTGCTCCTAGGGTGATTGAGAAGATAGACCCTAGTATGTTAAACTATATGATTGATGTAGATCTTGATAATTTCAGAATGCAACCAATTCTACCTAAGTTAAAAAATATTGATTCTATTGTGACTGAATTGGAATCTCAGCAACAAGGTTTGTGGCACATTTACTTTGATGGAGCTTGCTCTAAGGAAGGGTCCAGAGCAAGAGTTCTTTTTGTGTCCCCATCAGGTATAACTTTCAAATACTCTTTTATGTTAGCTTTCCAGTGTACAAATAACACTGCTGAATATGAAGCCTTGTTATTGGGGCTTGAAGTTGCTAAAAGGCATGGAATTTAGTTGTTAAGAGTATTGGGGGATTCAGAGTTGGTTGTTTCTCAGGTTAGATCTAAGTATGCATCCAAAAATGATCGCTTGAAAAGATATAAAGATGCAGTTTGGGATGTGATCAAACATTTTTGTGCATTTTCTATTAACTGGATAGAAAAGTCAAAGAACATCATGGTTGTTTTCTTAGCTAATGTTGCATTAAAAAATGATGATGTAACATTAACCGGTGTAGTTGAGATAAAAGTTAGGCCTGCTATTCCTGATAATATATATAATTGGCAAGTGTTTGCGGATGTTGAAGATTTCCTCATATTCATACAATGCATTAATGACTACGATGGACAAAAAATTGATTGCAATGTATTAGTAGAAGTGATGGAAGATAGAGAAACAATGTTTGGAAATGACATGGTCCAGTTGGAAACCAAAAAAATCCCCAAAGGATTAGTAGAATTGGAAGGTATGTTCAGTCACAGTGACAGTCATTTGCATCAACAGTCAACCACCAAGCTAGATGAATTGGAGGAAGTGAACTTAGGGATAGAATCATCCCCTAAGTTGGTATATTTTGGGAGGAAATTGTCTCCTCACATAAAATCTAACCTTATTAATTTATTAAGGAAGTATAAACATGTTTTTGCTTGGTATTATGAAGACCTGAAGGCATATAGACAAGACCTATTTTAGCATGAAGTCCCTTTACTTCCAAATGCTAAGCCTTTTCGACAAAAGCAAAGACCTATCAACCCCCTTTTGGAAACCAAAATGCAACAAGAGTTAACCAAGTTGAGAGAAGGGGGGATCATTAAGCCTATAAGACATTCATCATGGGTGTCTATTTTAGTCCTAGTTAGAAAGAAGAATGGGGACATAAGGCTCTGTGTTGATTTTAGGAATTTGAATGTTGCTTCTTTGAAAGACAACAATTCTTCCCCCAATATGGAGGCAATTTTGCAAAGAGTAACTAGCTGTGACCTGTTGTCCATGATCGATGGGTTCTCAGGATATAATCAGGTGTTAGTGAAAGAGTCCAAATAGTTCAAGACTGCTTTTACCACCCCTTGGGGGATGTATGTATATGTAAGGATGTCTTTTGGTTTAAAAAATGTTGGAGCTAATTTTCAGAGAGCAATGGATGTAGCTTTCAAGGAGTTTATCAACATTATCATGGTTGTATACCAGGACGATTTAACATGTTTCTCCAAAAGGGCAGATGACCATTGCGGGCACCTGGAAAAAGCTTTCAATAAAGGTCTAGAGTTTGGTGTTTCTTTAAATCCAAAAAAGTGTCATTTTGCAGTCACTGAAGGGAAATTGCTTGGACATATTGTCTCCAAGGAAGGGGTTAGAATAGACCTTGAAAGGGTTGAAGCCATAAACAATGTACCTAAGCCAAAGAATGTCAAGGGCATTCAATCTTTCTTGGGCAAGGTGAATTTGGTTAGAAGGTTCATTCCCAACTTTGCTGAAATAATCAAGCCTATTGTTAGGTTGCTTAAGTAAGATACTATTGGGATGAAGAAGCTATGAAGGCTTTTGGTGAGATTAAAAAGGCTATTTAGGAGGCGTCAGTGTTGAAGTCTCTTGATTATAGTAAGCCCTTTTCACTATTTTCTTTTGCTTCTTATCATATAGTAGTTGCAGTCCTTCTTCAAAAGGATGCTGAAGGATATGAACACCCTATTTCTTTTTATAGTAAATCTCTACAAGCTACAGAGCTAAAATATGAAATCATGGATAAGCAAGCATATGCTTTGGTTAAAGCTGTAAAAGCATTTAGGCTATATCTTGTAAATGCACAAGTAGTTGCTTATGTCCCACATGAAGCTATCAAGGACATCTTATCACAATCCGAGGTCATTGGCAAAAGGTGCAGATGGATAACCAGAATTCAAGAGTTTGACCTAGAGATTAATATCACTAAATTGGTAAGAGGGTTAGGTCTTGCTAAGTTAATAGCTGAATCATATCTCCTTGATGTAGAAGTTAACAATATTGAAACTGAGAATATCTTGGTCACAAGTATTGAGACACAGTCCTGGTATTCAAAGATAGTGCATTTTTAAAGGGATGCAACATACTCGGAGGGAATGACTCCCAACCAGAGAAGGACATTGAAACTAAAGTCTCAAAAGTATGTCCTTATTCAAGGTGATCTATATTGGCGAAATAGAGATGGGGCATTGTTGATGTGGTTAGACAAATCCCAAGCTAAAAGGCTGCTAACTGAAATGCATGATGGAGTATGTGGAGGCTACTACTCTGCTAAGACCACAACTGGCAAGATAGTCCAGGTTGGATACTATTGGCCTACTTTGTTCTAAGATGACCATGAGCATGTTCGGAGGTGTGACCCATGCCAAAAATTTTCTTCCAAGTTAAAGTATGAAGGAGCTTTGCATCTTAACCCAATTACACTGGAAGCCCCTTTTGTCCAGTGGGGGATTGATTTTATTGGGGAAATAATTGAGAAGTCAGGAAGAGGTCACAGATGGATCATAGTGGCTACTGACTACTTCACTAAGTGGATTGAGGCTATACCTACTAAAAGAGCCACTAGTAAAGTTTTCATTGAATATCTGATGAATAATATTATAATAAGATTTGGCGTTCCTGTGAAACTGATAATGGATAATGCTATGAGTTTTAGATCAGAGGAGTTCACTGAATTTTGCACCAGTCATGGAATAATCATGTCTTATTATTCACCATACAATCCATAAGGTAATGGACAAGCAGAATCCAGCAATAAAAGCCTTTTGAATATTATCAAGAAAATCCTTGAGGAGAACAAAAGGTCTTGGGATGAGATATTAAAATTGGCCCTATGGGTAGATAGGATTATTGTTAAGAAAGAAATCAATGCATCGCCATTTGAATTGGTCTATGGCACACAATCTAAGGTGTAGGTCAATAACCTTCTTCCTGTATACAAGTTCCTACAAGCTGAGGAGATGGAGTTGTCGGAACCCATAGAAGACAAAATGATTCAAATGGTGGAAGTGGAAGAAATCGGGACTTTGGCTCACAAAAGAAATTTTAAAAATTCAATTGCAGTCCAAGTATCTCTTTGACAAAACAACCACATTGAGAAAGTTTCAAATTGGTGACCTAGTTCTTCAATGGAATGCAAAAGGACAAGATAAAGGAAAGCATAGAAAATTTGAGTCATTATGGATGGGCCCTTCTATTGTTTGTGATCTTAATGGAAAAGATTCATATTTCTTGTAGACAATGGATGGTGAGGTACAGGAATTCCGAGTGCATGGACAATTCCTAAAGCATTACTTCTCTTAAGTCCATGCACAGTAGGTTTTAGTCTGTATATAATTAGGTTTATTTATGTTGGTTGCTTTTGGGCTTGTTTTTGGTTTGTTCTCTAGAGTTTTATGTGTTCTTGTGTTGATCTTGCAATCAACCATCCCCAATCAGAGCCGTTGTTATCACTATTTTGACTATTGGGTGATTTTGTTCTCTAAACCACTATAATCTGCAAAATTGTGCTTTGTACTTCATTTCTGCCTCTGAGGGTTTTTGGTCTAAGGGTTTAGGGTTCTACAATTTACCCTTTTTCTATCTTGAAATCCATGCGTTCTATTTCCTTGTTACTTTTTCCACTTAAGTGGAAGGGTCGGTCCATCATGAGAAGAGGTCCCCCCTTTATGTTTTTCCCTAGGTGGGTCTTTAATAATGTTTTATTTTTCGCCTTCTTCTAATTTTTTATTTCTTTGTCGGGCCTCGTAAAGACTGTGCAAGTTCTTATTGATCTGACAGTGCGCATGATCTTGCGAAGGGAAGATGTGCGAAACTTACCCTTTGCGAAGTGGCGAAAAGGTGGCGAGCCAGGGTAAAGTGGTCGTAAGGAAGGCTAAAGAATGAGTATCTCTTGGTAGATCTAACAATCAGCATTGATTCTCAAAGGAAACCTGCTAGAAGTTTATCTTTCGTGAAGTAGCGAAAGGGCAATGGACCCAACGAAAGGGTGAGTTCTAGTGTAAAGAAAGTGCATCTTGAAATAAATCTAATGGCTCACATCATTTTGCTTGGTGAAATAGCATGTTTTTCAGCCTTCGCGAAGTAGCGAAAGGATGGTTGGCCCAATAGACAAATAGTTCCCATTTTTAAAGACCGATCAACTTGGAGTTGATTGGATGGCTTGCGTTGTTTCGTAGCCAGAAGCAACATGAATTTTATTCTTCGCGAAGTGGCAAAAAGTTGCTCGCGATTACATGGTGGATGATGTGGTAGTACAACTAGATGTCTAGCTGAGGCAAAAGGTAATCTGTCAGACAGACACGTGGCTCCAAAGGGGTCATGAGGGGCCCGTTTGATTATGTGGCAATATTGATGAAATTCATGGCTGAACAATTCACATGGTAGTTCACATGTGGAGTCCGATAAGAGTTCTTGAACTAATGAATGACTGTCACATAGGAGTTATTTGCCAAAAATCAATAGGGCAAGTGGATTTCACGCAGAGGGCCCACTTTGAAGGTTAAAAGATGTTAAAGACTGCACATCTTGAAGTTGATTCGACGATACGTGTTGTTTCGCAGCCCAAAGATATGAGGTGATTTATGCTTTGCGAAATTAAAAAAACTGTTAGTGGTGAAGGTTTCATGCGGTTAGTTAAATAGATTGGTGGTCACCATGGAGAATAAAGGTCAAGTGGATCGTAGAGGATCCAACGGTCAGTGTTGTTTCACATGGAAAAGATGCAAGAGATTTATGCTTTGCAAAATAGCGAAAGGAAGGTGGGGCCCATTTTTAAGCAGGATGACCCAAGTAAGGTAAGAAACGTACATGTTTTTCAGGATTCGATGGACAACATTGTTTCACATGACAAAGATGTGGGATTTTTATCTTTCGCGAAGCAACGAAAAGCCAAAACACTGAGAATTTCTTTGTGGTCCGTTGGAGCTTTTTTTTCAAATTCAATTGCGAATTGATTGCCGAAGCATGTGGATTAATGTTTCAATTCAATGCTTAGTTGTTGTATTAAACTTCACATTAACTAATTTTGGCATCATTTCAAAGAGTTTTGCAAAGGAACCATTGCATAGAGCAAATTTCTTCAGGCAACAAGTTCTGCATATTGCTCGACAGTTACTGTTTGCATTGATATCACTGGGCGCTTTATTTTCTAAGAGGTTTGCCTAAGTCTTAATTGAAATAGCTGTAATTTCAAAATGGTACCATGAAGAGATTTCACAAGGAAACTTAATTACCAAGAGAGAACCATATGTGATGATTTTCTTGAACAATTAACCATGTCTACTAATGCCGCTTCTAAAATGAAAGAATTAGTGCCCAAGGCTCCCTGTCTAAGAATTGGTGATGGTTTGTATGATAAAGGAACTTAGTTAAGGGATTCACAGATAGGGATATTAGATTTGGGACTCTTTAAAGTGGGATTTGGCCAGAGACATTCCCCTGCTTCAATGAATAGTATATGGGAGTTAGATGTGGGAAAGCTCATAGTCCTTGGGGTTTTCATGGATGTGGACTTGTTAACCGAGATTGCAAATAATTATGACCTTGTTGCCTGGTGTGTTAGAAATGTAAATGGGGGAGCTTTAATTGAGATAAATGATGATGAATTTCGGAAAGTTTTCGGATTTAGTGAGGTGTCAAATTATCTAGAGCCCATCAATTTTGATATACTTGCACAGGTCTATAATGTGCAGAGAGATCACCTCAGGAGCAGCACTTTGAAAGAATTTTTTGTCAAAATAGGACGACTGACTATTGTAGGTCGTAGTACCATGGAGCCTTTCTCTTTATATCTTTTTGCTTTAAGAGCTAAAGGGATGTATTGGTCCCTATGTCATATTTTTGGGGAAGATGCTGAAACAACCATGCCAACCCACTATATGCTTATGTTAGCACAAATATTGAACTCATCTCTAGTAGTAACCTTTGACTTTGCACCTTATCTTACTGATGCCATTCATGAAGGGTTGATGGGGATAAAAGATGCTAAGGTAGATAGACCTTTTGGATGGTATTCTCTTCCTATGCACATGTTTTTATTCAAAGGTGTTGATTATTTTGCTAATGATATGGACCTGATTAAGGAAAAGGATAATGAGGAGATGCTTGTTCAATTGTGGAGCACAATTTTGTCTTGGGATAGAGAGGATGTGAGTTGTTTGAAGTTTGATAGATGTTTTGCATCTAGGCTTAGGATCCTCTTGTGCCCCCAAAACCCTAGAATTCCTAAAACTCTCCTTGAATTCCTTAGGCCTAAGGAATTTGCTCAAGATATTAAGATTGTTAACTACTGGGGTGATATATACTTGTACCATGTATCTACTATGTTCAGAGTTTATGGTTTCAAAGGAACTCCATATTTGCTCCCCTATCAAGTCCCATTAAAGATAGGAATTGCAGAGGTCCTGAGGGAAATCATGGGTGTGCAAGAAGAAAAATTAAAAAATAGGGGGAAAGGGACCATTTTCCCAACTGTCACAATGGCACATCAATTTGTAATCAACAAGGGTGGTTGGAAACATTTTGATGATTTCCTACAGCCATACAGGTTATCTACTGTAGTGTCTAGGTTTGTTGACCTTGAAGATTTCTTTAATGACATGTTCAAAAGGAGAGCTATATGTAAAGGAAAACCACACCAGTTCCATTTTCCTGAGGATCTGATCATAAATGAATTCAACCTTGATGAACAGGAATTAAGAAGGGAAAAGTGGATAGCATACAAAAGGGCTCTTGATTTTATTCACCAATTTGATAGTAGTTATGACTCTTTGTCTAGTTCTACTCCCTTTGACGAAGAAACTAAATTCTTGATTCTTTATTTTGAAGAGTTAATGCAAACCTTAAAGGAGAAGAGGGAAGCTATAATGAGAAATGATCCTGAAAAGGCTAAGTAGGTTTTAGCCAAGCCTGCCTGTGCCAAGGCCATCCCTCCATGTGAATATGTGATGCACAAAAGGCCAAAGTACATTGTGCTAGTGCCAGTCAGAGGTGAGTCTTCCACTTCAAAAGGGAATAGACTTATAGAAGATGTGGTTGAAATCCAAGATTCCCCTAAAAGGCAAAGGGTGGGAAAAGAGGTGCAAACAAACAAGCCTGTATACTCTCCATCCCAATCCCCAATCCATGTGGGAGATGAACATGCAGTGGCTGAGTAATTGTTGTAGTTAGGAAGTCTCGGGGAGATTGCCTATACTTATGAAGAAACACAAGAAGGAATGCCTGAAGAGCCACCAAGTGCTGAAATGAACTCGACTGCAGATGAGTTTAAAGGAGAATAGCTAGACCCTATCATCAAACAGGCTAGTGAAGAATTTATGGCTGATTTTAATTTTGTTACAACAGGGTCTTTCATGTAGTTTGTTTGGAGGCAACATATTGAACAATTCAAAGCAAGAGGCATGAAGAGGAAGAATGAACAACCCCACAAAGATGCAACTACAGTGGAGGAGGAAGTGAAACAAGAAATGATGGAAGAGTTCAAAACCATTACTCTTGAGCAGGGGAGAGAAATGGTAGCAAAAGTTGGTGTGTTAATTCTTCTTGAGTGGGACATAGAAGATGCCTTAGTTCTTTAGGTAGTAAGGAGAGAAACCAAGCCCATGGAAGGAGTGACATTCAGTAAGGACAATACTGCTTTGGTCATGTGGTCCCTAAGGAGGGATGAGAGTAGAAGAAGGAAGGACACTTCAGAGTCCAACTACCTTGGAGGTATGATTGTGAAGAGAGTGCAGGACATAGGGGTCGTAGAAGCTTCCAACACAATTCTAGAAACAACAAAATTCAATGTGGTAGTAGCTGAGAAGGAAGCTAAGGGGAAGGTTGATCTCCAAATAAAATTAGAGATGGTTCTAAAGGCTTACAATGAGGCAAAGGGGGAGATAGCCCACATGGATAACATCATTGCCAAGTTGAAGAATCAGCTAGTAGGGCAATATTAGAAGGGTGAATCTTCTACATTAATGATTGCCTCTTCTCCAACAAGACCTCCACCCACTAGTCCCATCATTGAATTTCCCCCTTCTCCTATGACCTCTAGTTTTCAAGCAATTGAAACCATACAAGATGAAATGGAAAAGTTAAAATAGGCTCAGGCCCTGTTTGCAAGTGAATATGAAGAAAAGGTCAGAGACACAATCTTGAAGTTTGCTGACACAATCGGGGCTTCCATTGTGTATATTTTTATGAAAATAATTGTGAGCATATTGACTAATTTGAAAGAAGATAAGGCTACTTTGGAGCCAATTTTGAATAAGTGGATGCCTAGGGAAGTGGAGTTGAAACTTATGTGTTCATCTCATAAAGATGCAGAAGCTGATGCCAATATCAAATCCACTTGTGAGTTAGTAAAAGGCATGAATAAGTTAGCATAAGGAAGAGCTGGTGTAGAGAGAAAGGCCAACTTATACCGAAAGGAATATGCTGATCATAAGTTTGAACTGTTTCCTGGGGGTTTTGTCAGTCCAAATTAGTTGAAAGATAAATAGGTATGGCTTGATGAGCTAGGACATAACTTGTCCCAATGAATAAATGAAGTCATCAATTCAAATGACACATCTTTATTTATTTAGAGCATTGAAGAAATTGAGAAAATGAAATCACATTGTGGATTTTTGGAGACACAGGTTAAGAAAATAAGAAACACATGGAAAAGGTTAAATAAACTGAAGAAGAAAATTGTTATTTTCTCCTGGCCCGGTGATGACATGTTCCAAGAATATAAAAACAAGTATGCAGTGCAAGAAGAGGAGGTTCAAGAACAGTTAGAAGATGTTGCAACGGAATAACAAACTTCTAAACCGTTAGGAATGAAATGATTGTTATTTATTTTCAGTGGGAATAATTGTTATAACAAACTTTTCCTAGGGAAGTCCGAAGATTGTTTGCATCCATATGATTATAAATGGATACCAGGACTTGAGAATAGATTATCACAAGAATTTGTGAAGAAACTCTACTAAAATATATCTAGCGTTTTCTGGTTATTTCAAAATTATCTTGAGTTATGTAAGATTTTTCAAAATGAATATTAATATACAGTTCAAAGCTTTTCAGCCCTAAATCTTCATTGTCTTTTGGTGTGCATTCATTAGTTTGTTGGTTTCATTTGAATAATTTTGGGTTATTCGATTGAATATGGATTGTAAGGAAATCTTATAGATATGTTTCTGGCTTTTCTCTTCAGGAGAGGAATTAAATATGTGTGAAATATCTATGTCAGTAAATCAATTGTTTGCTGCTTTGAATTTGATAAATGGTTTTAGTTTAAAGGGAAAGAACTTATATATATCTCAGGCATGTATAGGGTTAATGAATGCCGAAGTGATGAAATGTATGACAATGTTCAGATTTGGAACTCTTGTTTAATTTGGGTGACTTTGTAGCCTGGATAAGGCACTGATATTAGTTGTGGAATTCTTTCTATCTTTCTTGGGATCAAGACTGAAAATGAGCACAAGTTTTCTTTAATGTTTCAGTTTTATTGAGGTGATGAGGTTCATAGGTTTTTAAGCATTGGTTTTACTATGGATCTTATGTTGAATTCTAAAAGTATTCACAAGAGGTATACCCACCTAAGCTTAGGATAAGCTTAAAGTGTAGAAGATTTTGTAGAAACCTTGTTGTCCTCTCCATATGCGATAGAGGATTTAAATTTTCTTACAGAGGGGATTTGGGAAATAAGAATTTGAGAACAACACCATCATTGTTGTCAATTGACACCTCGTAGGTTGTAAAGAAAAACATAACTGAGATGAGTCCTACTAAACTCATGATGATGGCTACACAAAAACTGATGGAGGGATCTATGGACAAAGGGATTATTGATCAGTCAATCACTGTTTTACACAGACTAGTCCTGAAGTGCAATATTGAAAGAGAACTAAGCCCATTTGTCAAGCTGAAGACAATTACTGAGCACATTTCAAAGGATTTCCAATCCTTGCAGCAAATTTCAAACCGACAAGCACTGGAGAGGTTCACTCAGGCTAAAAGAGTTGCATTTGATCAGATGATTGAATCTGAGATGAAGAAAATTGATGAAAGGTTGAACTTAATAGAAAATTCTTTAAAGCAATGTAAAAATATTTATAGGGTATGTTGTAACACATATATACTTATAGTTAATGTGGATAAGAAGATTAAGGAATTTCAGGAGAAAATTGCAAGTATAGCTAATTCTTTTGATGGATTGACTTCATTGACTACATCCATTGTTGGTCAAATTTTGGTTTTGGAAGCTCAAATTTCTTCTCTTGAGAAAGAAAAAGATAAAATCATAAGAAGAGCCAGAAGTTTGAGAGGTTTGGTGGTTCCACAGTTGGATTCACTCGGTGTACATAAGAAGGAGTGTATTGATCTGGTTGGAAAGCCCACACTGATAGAGCTAAAAGAGAAAGAGTCCTTTGCCCATATGATAAATGGACTTGTATCTATTTCTAGAACTTTCAAATCTGGTTGGGATACTTATCTTGAGCTATTAGAGAAGGAATATCCAAAAAAGTTCAAATTTGTTAAGATCCGGTAAGATATTTTTGAGATATTCATTGTATAGTTTTGGGATTTTGGTATTCTTTTTTTTGAAATTTTGATGACATTGATGTCAAAGGGGGAGTGATATAGATGTGAAAAAGAAAAAGGGAGTTTTATACATTAGGGGGAGTATATATATGGAAAACTATGGAAGTATGGAGTATTCTGTATTGAAGAATATTCAGCTCAGGGGGAGCAGGCAGGATGAAACCGACAGATGAAACCTTGACCATTTTTCACATGAGTGTTGCCATCAATGCCAAAGGGGGATATTGTTGGCAATTGACACTCAATTGGTTGGTTTCACTATGTTGTCATTGATGGCAACATGGTATCTTGTTTCGGCTTCATGTTTTGGTTCACTTGTGTACCGACAAGAACTTCATAGACACTACACCAGCACTAACATCAGTAGGATAGAAGGGATTCTCAGGTTACCGATAATGCAGGCTGATAAGGTTTAGAATAAGGTTATCTATAATGGATTCTGACATCTCTTGGATCTGGCATCAACAATTGTTTTTGATATTCATGTACTTATGTTATCTAGCTGACATGTAATTTGATATTGTAAATATCTTTGTAAGACGACATAAGGCATGATAAGTTGTATAGGGTATATAGGTCAGCTGGATTAGATCATTTTGATATGGTATTGGGATATATGTGGATATGATATAATACGAATATCTATTAAGAAGGAGATGCAAAATATATTAGAGAGATCATGTATGTGAGGATATTTATGTAAGGGTTATTCCGATAAAGGGTTTAGGGTTTCATATTGGAACCGACAAAGCTTAACTAGAACTGTATTCAAGCATAAGAGATGTTATCTTTTGCAATTCAACACTTTTCTAGATTGTAGTCATGATTTATATGTAGTCACTGAGGCTCCTTTTGTGATTGAGCAGTGTGCTCTAGGCTGTAAGTGTCATGCCCAAACTTCTGGGCAAAAATGGAACAACAATTTTTTTTTTAAAACAACATAAATACATTAAATAATCTACATTAAAAATTGAATAGATAAGTTTTGTCTTAACTAAGGGTTAACTCAAGATTAAAGAATGGTTTACTAAATTTGATTTAATTAACTAAATCAATATGGTGACAATAATTAGAGAAGACTAATTATTCCCTAAAAGGGTCATCACCACTTAATTGATTAATTAAACTAAATTAATTAATTTTCTCTAATTAAAAATTCCACCAATAATAAATCAAGAGATATTAATTATCTCAACAGTATTTAAATTGCTCAAGGCTAAATAAAATAATGTTAACCCATATTAAAATAATTAATTGAACATACGTGAAATACACTTTTAAATATAACTATTAAAGTTAACCAAATCAATTATAATATTTGCCAAATAAATATATTTTATATTAAAGTCAAATTTAAATCCCCTAAGACATTTAAATTTCAACTATTAAATATTCGACCAATAATGACCTCATAGGCTAAAATTTTACATTAAACAATTAATAAATTTCATTAATAAAATCCCCTAAAGGAATTTTAACCCAAACATCCATATTTATTTAAATATGAAAACTAACTATATAAAATCTCTCATTAATAACCCTTATTAATAAAATTAAATCAATTATGTGAATAATATTACCATATAAACATTAATCCCTCAAAAACTAATGTAGGGACAACTTTCCTATTTAAATAATTAAAATGTAAATGGGTTTTAAAATAACTTTCCTATTTAATTAATTAAATTGTAAATGGGTTTTACCCATCACAAATTAAAAAAAGTCCCCCCCGCCTCTTTTCAATTTTAATCATTTTAAAATTTCAAACCCTAACTAGGGTTCGATTATTTCTTATAACTTAACCTATTTTTTTTCTTTCCAAATGCTAACCCTAGCCCGAAAATGGGTTAGGGTTCCTTGTCTTAAATCCCTATTTTTCTTTTCTTTCGGTGTGTGTGTGTGTGTTTTTCCAGGGTTTCATGGTGGCGAAGGAGGGAGGTCGAAGGCGTATGGTGGAGGAGGCTCTCGAGCACCACTGTGGATACCCACAGTGGCGGCCGGTGCAACTCATTGACCGTGAGTCACTCACTGTGGATACCCACAGTGGTGGTCGTGACCCATCCAATGTGGTTACCCATAGTGGCGGCCTTGTGTCGTCCACTGTTGTTAACCACAGTGGCAGCAACCACCCATTGTGGTTTACCACAGTGGCTCGGCTAGGCCGAAAACATGCATATTTTTTATTTTTATATTTTTTTGTTTAATTTTAAATGAATATATATATATATATATCTGTGTGTGTGTGTGTGTGTGTGTGTGTGTGTGTGTGTGTGTGTGTGTGTGTGTGTGTGTGTGTGTGTGTGTGTGTGTGTGTGTTGATATATATTTGATATACCTATACTCAAGCACAATATGTTTATTCTGTTCTGAATACTCTGATATATTTAACCTGAATGTATAATTGTTAAAAAACATTTGTACAGACTTGATAAACTATTTCTTTTTTTTTTCTTTTTTTAAACTAGAATATTAAATAGATGAAGAATAACAAAATATGATAAATAACATAATAGAGTAGATCTGTTTTCCCCTTTTTTTATATATATCAATAACATATAGTTAATTTTTTTTGTTTTGACTTAATAATCTTATAACTAGATTTATATACTTTTCACTAACATGCTATTACAAAATGTAAAATGCGTCAGAATATTTCTATTTACAGCTGCGACTATCATTTTCAAAAAGACATTTAATACAATAAACTGCAATATCTAATGTATTATCATTATCTAAGTTTGGTTATTTTTCTACTTAATATGCATCTACAGAATAGAAGGAGATTAGTAGAAACTAATCTATTTACAACTGCCATATAAATTTTTCTAAAACCCATTGGTTTAATAACAACAAGAAGCATTTGCCTATTAATTTTTTGGGTGTTTAACTATAGACAGAAATAAATATTTTTCCTCTTTTATTAAAAACTGCACTACTAACATTTAGATGATTTCATTTCTTTCTGCATTAAATAATTAAAACAGAATAAAATATCATTTTCCAATCTTTTTCCAGCAACTATATCAATACAAAAATAATCCAAAAATGCATTCATCTTATTTAAAGGATAAATACTTCAAGTTACAATAAAATGTCTTTTCTTTATAATTCATGGCAAAACTTAGTCAAATAAATACATTTTCTTTTTTGCAACTTAAATACAATAAGAAACTCTTTTTCTTTTTTGCAACTAAAATACAATAATAAACTCTTTTTTCTTTTCTGCAACTAAAATACAATAAACAATACGATCCTCCAATCTTTTTCCAAGCAAAACCTACAATAAAACTTGAAGGTTGTGACCATGGAGGCTCACCTCCCAACCTAGGCTTACTAGAAGCCACCCCCGAGCTAAGAGAATCAAGGCTACACTAGAAACACACATTCAAACACATATAATCAGAAAAATCATAACAATAAAAGACACTCCCAACCCAAGGATTAAACAATGTCACTTATGTGACTTTTCAAGTGGGGTGAAGGTGGACTAAGTACCTTGAGAAGAATTCTGCAAGTAGAGAACATAATGCCATATCAAGGCTGCAAATATAACACATCCACAAGTTCCAAACTTGTCCCTATAATCCCTTATGTCCCCCAAGGCATACAAGCCAACAAAACTCCACTTATGACCCCCATTGCATAAACAAATCACAATGCAACAAGGGTCACAAAATCCCTTGAGAATCACTCTCTTCAAAAGGGAGCCTCTCACTCATAGGCTTTCAAACAACCCTTCACCCCAAGGCCACTCTACCCTCCCAAGGGTGAGTTTGGCTTTGAAAACTCCCAAAACAATAACATAAAAAAAATCAACCAAAAACACATAAGGAAGAACTCAACATCTTCCTACACATATTAAAAATAACAATGCAAAGACAAATACAACAACATACATGAGATAGGAGTTCAACCAACCTTAAATCTGCCAAAAGGGTAAAAAGAAGTTGTAGGAGAGATACCCAAATCCACAACTCTTTCCTTCAAGACTTAGCCAAAATCCTCCCAAAAACTTACAAAAATTGCTCCAAAAATCTAAGTCTCTAAAATGGAGAGTGGGTGATCAAACTTCTCCCTCCCAAACTATTCCCTATAAAGACACTCCTCACTCTTTCCAACCCACTTGGGAAGGGTGAAGGATGCTCATTCATTGGTCTTCCCAATACCTTACAGACTCTCTAGCCAAGACACCTCAAAAAGGGTAAAAGGAATGGGGAAGAGCAATGCAACTCATGAGGAGGGTTATCTAACCTAGGAAGACTCTTCTAAAGATGAAATTCAGCCAACTTGGGAAACTCAATTTTTGGGGAGGCTAAATAGGCCCTAGGGAGTGGACACGTGGCTAAATTTGGCCTTCATTCATAGGTACATCATATGGCCCACTAAAAATGCCCCTAACTTGACCCTAGGAGTTAGTTTAACCCCCTAGAAGTCCACCCAAAGTTTACCTACGGGTCAACCCTAAGTTGACCTTTCTAATGGCTCCCTATCCAAGGTTTTCTTGGGACCATTTTAGGATAATTGAAAATATATGCATGGTAAAATAAATTTCCTCAAAAGAGACATGTCAATGCCAACTCATCCTACAACACATGTGTCAAGTGACACTACAAAAAGAATTACACATCACTAAATTACACATGGCAAATGTCCCTTTTTTTTTTGGAATTTATAAATTAAACAATTTCCAAATTAAACACACATCCAAGCATAACATTTACAAATGAGGTGTTGTCTCTCCAAATAGACAACCCCTGGCTTCACAATCACACATAGGCCTAGGCTTGATTCTCCAAATAGTTTCCATGGTCACATGGAATAATTTTCCTGCACATCTCACTTGCACATTAGTAATTCCAAAAATCACATCTATTATTATCAAAAAAGAATACAATTCAAACATCACATATAATTTCAATTATAAAAATCAAGTATCTAATTATCTGATAACATCCACATAAATAATCTACTAAATGACATCATCATCATAATCATGGAATTAAATCATTTATAGAGCAAGCATCCATAATTTCTAGCATCAAAATAAAGTACTGCAAATCAAAGTAAATGACAATCATATCAATGTTATCCAAACATTGGATCATATAAAATCTATGTCCATAATGCATCAAAATATAGTATCATTAATAGGTCCAACACGAAAATAACTGAAATGCTATGACAGCTCGTGAGAGGGCCTCACGCCAAGCCTTCCTACAAGTGCAGGCCCCTATATTTTGTAATATCTTCATATGACCAGTGAATTGATATTGTGGGTCACAAATCCCATGGTGGTTTTCCTCTTTGAGGTTTTCCACGTATAATTTTTTGTGTTATGGTTCTTATTTATGTGATTGGCTTATTGGTTGCTTTACTTCTTTCAATTATGTATGTACCAATATACCAGTTGGTGTATGCATGTTTTAATAAGGCTAAAATTGATCATTCTGGTATAACACTGATTCACCCCCCCTCTCAATGTTATTGAATTCCAACATGTATCATAGGCAACAACAGATGCAAAGTATGTTACAACATCAATGAATTGCATGCAGACAATCTGGATGAGACGTGTTAGAAGGTTTTAAACTTGATATGTCTGAAATGATAACTATTTATTGTGACAATACAAGTGCAATTAATATTTCAAAAAATCATTTATTACATGCAAGAACTAAACACATAGAATTTAAATGTCACTTTCTAAGGGAGAGAGTACAGTAAAAAATAGTTCAGAATGGAGTATGTGACAAGCAAAGAGTAGCTAGCAAACATTTTCACAAAACCATTGCCGAAGACTACCTTTGAGTACCTCAGAGGTAAATTAGGGATCAGACACCTACACAAGAAAAACTAGGATGTAGGAGATGCATCAATCTAGTATGCTTCTTGAAAAAAATTCACCATGGATTGATGAAATAGTGGCTACTCCATAGGGGGAGCAACTTAGATGAGATTTGCAAAGATGTTGAAAACAACAACAGTAGATTTGATGACCGGTGATGCATATGCACCTTTGGCATTGTTGTCAAAGGGAGAGAATAAGAAATATGATTAGGGAGAATAAATATAATATCCTATAGAGGAGAAGATGTGTAACAGAAAGGGGGAGAAGAAATGAAGATTTAGTTCTAGGTGGAGAAGAGAAGAACCGACAGAAGAGTGAAGTGTAGTAGAGAAGTGTGAAGAACTTAGCAGCATGATTTTAGTTGAATATGTTGATGTTTCCATCAATTCCAAAGGGGGATAATGTTGGCATGATTGGCATAACTGATGCAGATGAAAACTGACGACTGAACTAGTAAAGGACTCTTTGTGATGACATTGTGATGAAGAGATTGAGATTGCATGATTGGATGACTTTGATCATTTATTTGTGTTGTCATTGATAGAAAATGATGTTTACTACATTGTATTTTGTCTTCTTAGTCTTTTTGGTATACTGGAAAGAGATTATCGGTAAATAAATAGGAAACTGGGAATTAGGACCTTAACCGATAAATGAGGAAATGTTTTGATTATATCTAGCGGTTGGTGATGATTGAAGTGTTGAGGTTTGGCATATGATTTTTTATCATTTTAATATGTATCAGACCAAAACCGCATCATGTTTTTGTTACCAGAAGTCATGTTTATTATTTTTGTTGTATTTTTGCTAGGGTTTAAGAAGGGTTTAAGGATCGGAAAAGAATTCTCTTCACCGGTAATGATTTTTGGTTTGGCGGTGATCTACATCAGGTTTAAATGTTGGTGATGATGTGGCTGGAACCATGTGAAGTGTTTGAATGATGTTTTGGTGTGTTTGAAGATGGGAATGATTGGGAAACAATGAAGCGCTTAGAAGAGTGTTCCAAGGGTTTGACTTTGTATCAGATCGAGATGCGGTGATCATTCAATGGTTGTAATTGATTTATAATTCATTGTAATGATCCATAAGATGATCAATGATGATCTGTAATGAGTTGTAAAAATCTATGATGATCTATGTTGTAAGTCTTAGGGTTTTGTAACCAACTAAGTTGTAAAGCTTATTTAGGTTGGTATAGTTGAGGTTTGTTGTGTCGGTGGTTTTTGAGAAAAGTGTGAAGCCAAACCAGAGTGTGAGGGATTTTCCAGAGTGGAGTAGATTAGGAGTAGAATTGGATATGATGAAGCAAGTAGTTAAGTGGTATACCTAGATCATTCACTGTTGTTCCCTAATAGTTGCAGCAATCAAAATCCCTTAACCAGGTAGGTCCTAATAGACCTTACATTGTAAATCCCTTAACTAGGTAGCTCAACATCTGAGTGTTAAATCCTCTTGCGAGGTTGATCCTAACAGGTGAAAGCTCCTAACAAGACTCATCATCTAAATCCCTTAACCAAGCAACTCCTAACAGGGTTTGCCTCTAGTAGGGCATCTTTGTAAGCATCTAACCGAGCTAGGCTCCTAACAAGGTGCATTCTGAAAGAGTGCACAATTTTTGTGGGTACCAATTCTCACCGTGGTTTTTCCCTATTTGGGTTTCCACGTGAAAAACATGGTGTTCATATGATGAATTGTTTTATGTGTTGTTATGATTTACTTTTAGTTTATGCATGTTGATGAACACTTAATGAGCAGTTTTGTTAAATCAGCTTAACAATTAGTTATTAGTGATTACTAGTAATGGTAAAGAGTTTATTACAGGTTTATGATTGATTTGGTGAAGTTTTATAAGTTCAAGTTTTAAGTTTTAAATTTTTGTTAATACGGGTTCACCCCTGCCCCCTCTCAGTATTAACTAGATCCTCTAAGATTAACAGTAGCACCAACTCATAAATTTGGATAAAAGGAATAAGACTGTGAAGTCCACCGGATTGATGCAACTCAATGCATGTAGTTCTCATCAGGACGAGTGGATACCCCTAAATTGTCTCTCAAATAGACAAATGTATCTGCAGGTAAAGGCTTAGTGAAAATATTAGCAATATGTTCCTTTGTAAACACATTCCAACTTCACTTTTGTTTGTTCCCCCCCCAAAAAGGGTCTTACACTGCAACGAGGTAGAGACCAAGCTGATCATTCCACTACCTATGGAGAAGCCAACTCTAATTATCAATATTTTTCTAGGCTTCAACCAACTAATAAGGGTATATCAAACCCTTATGCACTTTGGGCTCTGCAAAACTTGAGAGGGAAATCCCCTTAATGCATTCACAATCTCTACAGAAAAGCTGCAAATGACATTAAAACAAAGAAGAAAATCTCATTCAAAAAGGGCTCAATGAAGTGGGAGAATGCTACAGAATGGAAAGTTCTCAATGATCCTCAACTGTCTTGGGAGCATGAGATGTCTTCAGTTAATAGTGATATGTGTATAAATAAAAAGATACTCTTATATTTAGCAAATTAATAGAAAGGTGTCAGTGAGTTTTGAGCAAAAAAACTGACATAAAAGACATTTATTGGCTATGACTAGTGTCTTAATCATTGGGTACCTAAATTTAAAAGACTAAAGTATAAATGTAATAAAATTTTATCTAAATAGCATGAGATATAAGAAAATAATGCCTTACAATTTTTCTCATTTGTATATCCAAACCCAAACTACTTATATGCATCCTTTCATAAGCCCTATCACTCTGTAATTCTACTTAATCATATAATTGACCCCTTCGATCAAAGAATGAACATAAAATACATACACCACAACAGTGCACTGAATAAGGAAGCCCTTGATTCTACTTACTCAAAACATGACTAAATTACACATTGGAGAAATGGGTTTGAAATATATTTTCATTTACTTAATCTTCTACTTTCTGTTACAAAAGATTTTACATATAACTCCTTCAAGAACCTCCAAGAAAATAGACACAAGACTCTTATCTATTACTCTGGAACTGACTTTTTATAGCTTGCTCATTTCACTTAGACTCACTATACATGACCAAGGATTTGGAACCAAATTTTGGACCAAATTTCTTGACCCCATCTCATGGCCTTTAATTCCCTTTTATAGAAGCAAGGGAGAAAACAAGCTTTGGGCCAGAGGAGACACCTGTCACAAGCCCAAAAGACCACTTGTGATTCTATTCTTATGATTTCCCAAAAAATGTCCACACTAGAATTCATGATGAGGTAGAACCAAAATTCCTAACTGCATTTTCGTAGAAACAAAACTTCTTGAGCCATGCCACTATCACCCTTGATGCCTCCAGATGGACTGTGAGATGTGTCATTTTGTTCTATAGAGAATTTCCCTTCCAAAAGGGAACTTAGATCTCGACAAGAAGTAAAGTTGCCCCTAAACTAGAGGAGGAGCTAGAACCTTCATGCCCAAGATCAGAGAAAATGGAAAGAGGATCTCACAGAGGGACATAATAAGAAGGGAGGGCGTCACAACTTCCATGCCATTGCAAAGATGACTGGCTGTTGCCTCCACTTCAACCTTGTTCTGCTTCAATCCCTTTGTGAGATCATTCCTAAAATCCCCTACCAACCAGTGGTAGAGGAGAAGCAGAGGATGTGTCATGCAGGGCTTTTTCAGATGAAAAACGAACTTCAAGCCTCCACTAACTATCCTCCCCAATTTCAGAGCTCCACTAACTATAAGCATACTCACTCAAAAAGGATTTCCATCTAGTATCATAGAGCTCACTGTAACTCCTTACACGATACTGCTCAAAAATCATCCTTATCATTTTGAAACCTTCTTAGAAAATAATGATGTTTATGTTCTTTCTACCAACTAAAAACACCATCTAGTTGTATTTATAATAAAAAATACTTCACTTGGCAGTCCTCATGCATGTGAACAATCGTTATTTCTGTTATCACTGAATAAAAAAATGGGCTTTTCTTTTCCCATAATTGGCTATGGTTTGTTGAAATTTTGAGTAAGGCACATTTTCAAATGCTTCAGCTCTGTTTTAGGCCTTGAGGGTTTAGGGTTTTTGATTTTAAATCACATAATGTCTATTTAAAACCCTCTGGTTTCTATTCTTTCATTACTTTATCCACTTAAGTAATGGGTCATGGGATCATAGGAAGTGTCCCCCCTTGTCATTTTCCTAGGCGGTCATGTTAATTAATCGCAAAAAATTTATGCCTTATGTGTATTCCTCCTAAAGTTGTCGGGCCCAGTAACTAGTGCACATCTCGTGGATGGATCTATGGCTTTTGCTATTTCGCTAGGCGAAGTTGCGAAAATGACATGGCATGCCACCTAGGTGGTCTAGCTGGTTGATGAGAGCAAGTAAAATGGTGGCACACAGCATAAGTCACAACAGTCAGCAGGTCGGGATTAAAGGTTAAAAGGCGGGCCCCAGAGGAGTTAGGTCGCAAGTTAGGAGATGACCTGGTGGATAAAAGTGTCAAGAATTAATTGGAACCCAGTGCTTTCTCTCAGCAAATGAAAAAACAACATGTCAGCTCTAGAGGTCATTGGACACCAGGTGTTCGAAGTTGAGTCAGAGGGCCCACCCCTCCCAGAGCCTATTCAGATGGTTAAAAGCCGATCAACTAAAAAATGATCTGATGGACGGTGCTATTTCACAAGGGTAAGATGCTTGTTCTTTATACCCTGTGAAATAGCAAGAGTGAATGAGAATCATCCATGTGTCGTGATGGATGGCAACATGTCCAGGGACATGTGGTCTTAGAAGAAAGTTGTGGGCCTGCCAAGGTGGAACCGGTGGTATAAGAGAAAGACACGTGGCTAGTGTTGAGTTGAATGTGAAAGATATTTCAAGGCCAGTGGTTGAGTGCCACATGGTAGCACGTAGCCAATAAAGAAGCGGGACCCAGCGCGGAGCCGAAGCTGTTAGTTAGTATAACGGTCGATCAAGTTTCTTTTGATCGGATGGTCGGTGCTATTTCGCAGGACCAAGCTGCCCGATATTTATGCTTCACGAAGTTGCAAAAGAGCGAAAAGAAAGGCTTGCAGGAACGTTGTGACCCGTTGGAGCAAAAAATATGAATTCTCCTATGAATTCAATTTTGAAGGGATAGTCGAAGCATGCAGAATCAATGTTGTAGTTAAGACCCTGAGTACAATATATGATTTCCCATCAACTGGGTGAAGATATCTTTTAAAGAATTTTTGTAGAGGAGCGGATGCAAAGCTATCTTCTTCAGGTATAGAGCAAGAGAGTTCAGTTGCAGAGCAAATTCCTTCAAGTTAAGAACAGGTTTTCTCGTACTCTTATGTAGCAATTCTTGTGTGGTGTGTTTCAGATAAGATATTGATTCGTCACATAAGTATTTAGGAGTGGTATTCATTTCTTACACTTTTTAAATGGCTCCTAAAAGAGAATTTTCTAGCAAAGTCAATTATTCAGAAAGAAGTGTTTGTAAATGTTGTATTTAGTGCATCAAAAGGGTGTCCCCCCCTAGGTCTAGCAGAACCTGAAGTGCAGGAGGATCAACTAGGGTCCTATATTATGTTGTCCAAGCTCTGATGTGTTTTGTAGACTGAAATTGGCCATTTCATAGAAAGATTTGCAGGTGTTCTTTGGTTATCACTTTTGGTAAACAACAATTTCATTGCTTTCTACTCATCCTACCAGCTATAGACTTGGGAAATCATGCCTATCAAACCCAGGATACTATCATCTTCAAGATATCAATTCACTTCTTTCTGACAAGGCTCACCTTACGTGAAGGATTTTGTTCTGATTTTTTTGTTCCTTGATTGCAAAATTTCAGCTTCAGAATCCCTTTCAGGACACTGAATCACTATCTTTTGAATTATTCTCAGAGATAGTTCCTTGATTTACCTTACTAAGAATCCCTGACAATATGCATCCTATGATCCTATTAACAGGCCCTTGATCACTCTATTGCCAACTCATTAATCATCCTTATCCTTTACGCCTCTTAAAATATCAACCTCTCGTAATCATGGCAATGAAACTTGCTGAGATGGCTCCCCAACAATTTCCAGCATTGCTTTCCAATTCATCTCGACTCATAAAAAAGCCTTTAGAATAGGTCTTCTGAAAATCAGTCAATGTCCTCGTGTCCCAACTTGTCTTCCTTTATCCCATGTCGACAAGCTCAGTTCTTTCTGCCTTTATTTTCCCGTGCGAGTGATAAGCAAGCAACTTTAATCACTTTTTTGAAATACGTTTTGAATTTGCAGCGTAGATCTTATCTAGGCTGGTGCATCATACGATCACCATTGGTCAATATGATATTGACCTTCCAATGTGGCAAGTGGGTCCGGTGAATCTTGAATAATCATCGCCAAATCATCTTCCAACTCAACTCTGTCAATGTCCCCATTGTCAGTCTTTCTTGATTTACCTAGGACACGTGGCATGATCCCACAATGCCATGATCCTTAACTTCTTTGCATCTTCCTTTGTGGGACTGCAAGGACCGTCAAATATGTTCAGTCTTTACAAGTCGGCTACAATGACCGCTTAACATTGACTGCTAACCCTTGTGTACCTTTCTTCTTGGGTTAAAACATCATCATCCACTTGATGCACATGCAAAATTATGGAACTTTAAGTAGCCCGATAATTAATCATAGAGATATTGGCTGAAATATTAAGGTTGGACTTAGGAAATTTTATCAATGCCACTAAAATATCAAAGGGGCTCGACCATAGGAAAGAGAATGCAGATTAAGGAAAAAAATAAGAGGTCGACACAAGGGATAATGCCTAGGAAAGGAAACAAGTGCCTTTTGATGATGAAAATGACCCTCACTTTTAAGTGATAAAGGTAATGAAGAAACATAATGAGCTTTGGGTTTTTAATAAGAGACCTACCTGGACATACATAAACCTCAAACCCTAAAGCCCTGGGGGCAAAAACAAAGAGCATCATTAACTCAAAATGAGTAAAATTTTGATAGGGACATTAAAAATTTTACATAGTCAACTTCAGGACTATCAGTGGCTCTGGTTGGGGACGATCATCACTCAGGGATGAGACGAGGATCCAGAATCTCAGGTGGAGTAGACTAGAAGGAAAGTTTCCTAGATCGAGCAAATGAGATAGAAAAGGAAACCTACTCTAATATGCACAAAGGCCAATCTACTACTCATGGAGAAGAAATACTTCAAAAGAAGTAAAGTTATGAGAACTGTCCATGAACAAGCAGTTCAGGGATTTCATCTATCATTCCTTGGAGAAAGTAGAAAATAAAATTTTCTCCCCACTTGTTTTGAATCAGATCTGGGTCTAACCAGATGGCATTAAACTTACCATGCTTTCCTTTGTCTTCCAATCTATCCTTCCACATCAAGACTAAAACCTTTTCTTCAAAACTCCTTACAGTTGCTTCTTATACAAGTTTATGACCTGCATTTGAGATTTAGTATTTTTGTATTAGCTTCTCTTCTAGTTCCATTCCATTTCATCAATGCTTCAACCCTCAACCGTATCTCAGTTTCCATACTATCAGCACAAGTTTGGACAAACTTGTACATCTCCATTGGGTGGCAGAGTCAACCTCCTTTTCTTTGCACCCTAAATTTTAGTTTGGAAAGTCAAACTATAATTGATGGCCCAAGGCCACCAAAAATGAAACACCAATATTTATTCTTATCAAAAGTCTGATTCTCATCTATATATGTGATCAATAACTTGAAAATATTACTATATACATACTAACCACATACATAGACATTTGTAAATTGTAAGATAACCATGTGCCTGACATAATTCATGCCTCTTTTAATCAAATACTCACTCAACTGGCATGAAACTAAAAATTATGTCTTGGTTTCTTGCACCTTACTATCAACAATGAAAAATATAATTCCTTGATTAGTTTGATGAATTCTTCCCTCATCATATAAACTATGCTTAGCCTAAAATGTTTTCATCATTACCATCAAAACCAGTGATAGGAGAAAATCCACCTTCATTAATCAGCTTCAAGTCAAAAATCACATCTTGGTCAACATTTAAGATGTGTGGATTCTCAATTGTCTCTTCATACAAAGGATTAGAAACCGGATTAAAACCCTCCTTAAAAATACTATAGTGAAGCACTAGTTGATCCATATGTGTATCTTCATCAAATAGTGCATTAAAAGTTTCATTGAAACCACTGCCCATCTCAAGTTCACATTCATTCTCATTAGGTAAAAAGGAATCACAATCTGAGTTAGAACAACTCTCAACATTATAGTCCTTACAACATAAATACTCAATGTTATGATCCTCATAGGCTTTAGCAAGATCATCATGACTATTCTAACCCCTATGAGCTTTATCTTCTCCAATCACACTCGCTTAAACAATCTGATCCATTTCATAAAGAGCTATTTGTAATGGGATGGCTGGTGTACCATTACTTGTAATATTTGTTTCCGGCATACATACTCGAACTAACTCTTCACACCCATTACTCTAGATAAGTTCATATGGCATAAACATAGGCCTAGGTGTACCTTCTTCATTGGAACATACCATGGATTTATCTAGTTCAATAGAATCATCAACCAAAAATGGGATGGCATCATTCAGGCTTTCATCATCATACATAACTGATTCCTAGGAGAATGAACTCATGTCATCAAAATTCTGCACACCAATATCAAATGTATAACCTTCCAATTCTCCTTTATATAGGTACTAGATTCAATTGAACCCTAAGGCTGCAGATGGACCTTTTGTATGGCATACTCACTGAAACAACTAATAATTCGGTCATATGGTATTACAACTAAAATTACCTCCATCTTTGTACTAGTTGTGTTATATAAATTTTCACTAACCTTTTCTTTACTAATAAGAGGAATAATCACTGTCTAGGACAAGTTGTCTTCACTCATATTATTGTTTGAATCATAAGTCATAACATGGTTATTGTGATTGGTTGGGATATAGATGCTTTGACACCAATCTTCACCTCTTGGCTCACACCTTTCTTTAACATCTGGTGTCTTAGGGTAGCAAACTCTTGTAGGTAGATAACCCGTAGGGATTCCATATTTCAAGTTGTTCTCAATGCTCATTGTTGTCTTATAAGCCTGATGCAAGGTTTTAGGATCCTTATCTCTCAGTAAATAGCTCATTTCCTCATGAAATGCAGCTAGGTAAACAACCATACATACTGCATCATTCGGCCTATAACTACTAAGAATCACATCCAATGTTCTTGCAAATCTAATATTGAAAATAGAGACCAACTCATCTTCTTCCCTTCTAATACCCATGAATCCTTTTATAGTTGAACTTGGATTAACTCTTTCACCAAATTGTTCCATGAAATCTGCACTAAGTTCATCCCATGAAGAAATAGAGCATGTTGGTAAGTATGAAAACCAATCTCTAGCATATTCCTTTAGAGATTGAACAAAAATCTTTATGAAAACATCTTTCTGACTTATCTCAAAATCTCCCATCAAATCAGAAAACTTCTATAGGAGTTGATGTACTGATTCTAAGATTTTCCCATTGAACTTTCGTAGATGTTCCCTAACCTTAGTAGGAACAGGGCTTGGGAAACCTTGAATACCACTAAAACTTGATGGTTTATATCTTTCAACAGAAAACATTTTGTTGTGACTTGACAATGGTGCATACATTGTATTTTATATTTAATATTTCTTAGGGATGTATAGGCAAATAATACTTCTTCTCTACTCATTTCCCTAAATTTTCCCTTTATCACAATCTTAAAGTATCACAATGCATAGCTCAAACATACTTCATACAACTCAATGCAAAAATCTGAAAATTATATCTCAGAAGTATGTAAAAATAATCACTATTATTCCGTTTCTTAGTGCCTAACTCACTTAATAGGGAAACATTTTCTACAAATGACTTTCATGGCAATATTTTTGACTTATGAAAACTAAAATACCTAGAGGTATTGTAGTGGTTGGAAATCATCTTTCTAGTTTACATTAGTGATAGATCTGAAACTACCTTCACATCATCATTAAGTTCTTCCGGTAGAGTAGTCACCTCTTTGTAGAGGAAAAATATTTGAACAACTAGAATATGTTCAAAGGCTAGCACAACAACTCCTCCTCTTTCATCACATGAATTCTTTCCTCAACTTATTAGGGTACTTTATCATAAGAGCTCAAATATTCTTCATCTCTACTACAAGTTATGTGATTCTTCTTTAGTTCTTCTACAAATAATGCACACAGGTAAAGAGATCTCAGAGTCGCCACTCACAATTTGTGAGTGTTAGGGAATAGTCATGAAAAATGGACAAATCTAGACAGAAACTACATTGAAAGATGAATTACAATTGATTCTCGGACAACATTTATGATAATTAACTCAACTGACAAGGATTTGGAACATTATAAGCTCATTACTCTTGTGCACTCCCCAGCACAGTTGCCATTTTGTTGGTTCCTCCCAAAAAAAGGGTTTTACACTGCAACGAGGCAGAGACCAAGCTAATCATTCCACTACCTATGGAGAAGCCAAATCAAATTATCAGTAATTTCTTGAGCTTGGACCAACTGACAAGGGTATATAAAACACTTTTGCACTTTGGGCTCTATAAAACTCGGGAGGGAAATCCCCTTAATGCATTCACAGTCTTTGCACTGTACCTACAAATGACATTAAAACAAAGTAGATAATCTCAATAAAAAAAGGGCTCAACAAAGAGGGAGAATTCTATAGAATGGCTAGTTCTTAGTGATCCTCAATCATCTTTGGAGCATGAGATGTCTTCAGTTAACAGTGATATGTGTATAAATGAAAAGATACTCTGATATTTAGCAAATTAATAGCAAGGTGTCGGTGAGTTTTGAGCACAAAACTAAAATAAAAGACATTTTCTAGTCGTGACCAGTGCCTTATCCATTGGCTACCTGAATTTACAAGGCATTAAGTGAAAATGTGAGAATTTTTTCTAAATAGCATGAGATCTAAGAAAATACTACCTTACAATATTTCTCATTTGTATATCCAAACCCAAACTGCTTATCTGAATCCCTACATAAGCGCTATCACTTTGTAATTCTACATAAGCATTTAATTGACCCCTTCGATTAAAGCATGAACAAAAAATACATACACCACAATAGTGTACTGAATGAGAAAACCCTTGATTCTACTCACTCAAAACATGATAGAATTACATATTGGAGAAATGGGTTTGAAATATATTTTCATTTACTTAATCTGCTACTTCCTATTACAAAACATTTTACATATAAATCCTTCAAGAACCTACAAGAAAATAGACACAAGACTCTTATCTATTTCTCTGTAACTGACTTTTTACATCTTGCTCATTTCACCTAGACTCACTATACATGACAAGAATTTGGAACCAAATTTTGGACCAAATTTCTCGACTCCGTCTCATGGCCTTGAAATCCCTTTTATAGAAATAAGGGAGAAAATAAGCTTCATGCCAAAGGAGATACCTTTCATAGACACTATCCACACTAGCATTCATGATGAGGTAGAACCAAAATTCCTAACTGCATTTTGGTAGAAACCAAACTCCTTGAGTTGTGCCACTACAACCCTTGACGCCTCCAGATGGACCGTGAGATGCATCATTTAATTCTATAGAGAATTTCCCTTCCAAAAGGGAACTTAGATCCCGACAAGAAGTAAAGTTTCCCCTAAACTAGAGGAGGAGCTAGAACCTTCATGCCCAGGATTAGAGAAAATGGAAAGAGGAACTTACATAGGGACATAATAAAAAGGGAGGTCATTGCATCTTCCATGCCATTGTAAAGATGACTGGCTTCTACCTCCACCCCAACCTTGTTCCACTCCAATGCATTTGTGAGATCCTTCCTAAAATCCCCTACCAACCAGTAGTAGAGGAGAAGCAGAGGATGTGTCATGCAGGGATTTTTTAGATGAAAAATGAATTTCAAGCCTCCACTGACTATCCTACCCATTTTGAAGGCTCCACTGACTATAAGAATATTCACTCAAAAAGGATTTCCATCCGGTATCATAGAGATCACTGTAACTCCTTGTACGATACTACTCAAAACTCATCCTTATCATTTTGAAACCTTCTTAGAAGATAATGAGGTTTATGTTCTTTCTACCAACTGAAAAACACCATATGTCTATTTTTATAATAAAAAATACTTCACTTGGCAGTGCTCATGCTTGCGAAAAATCATTATTTAATGCTTTCTACTCATGTTGTCAGCTATAGACTTAGGAAATAATGTCTATCAAACCCAGAATACCATCATCATAAAACTATCATTTTGCTACTTCTTGACAAGGCTCACCTTATGTGAACGATTTTGTTCTGATTTTGTTGTTCCTTGACTGCAAAATTTTAGCTTCAGAATCCCTTTCAGGATACTAAATCACTATCTTTTGAATTATTCTCAGAGATAGTTCCTTGATTTACCTTACTAAGAATCCTTGACAATATGCATCCTCTGATCCTATTGACAGGCCCTTGATCACTCTATTGCCAACTCATAAATCATCCTTATCCCTTTATGCCTCTTAAAATATCAATATCTCATTATCGTGGCAATGAAACTTGTTGAGACGGTTGCCCAGGAATTTCCATCATTTCTTGCCAATTCATCTCAACCTGTAAAACAACATTTAGAATGGGTCTTCAAAAAAGTAGTCGACGTCCACGTGTCTTGACTTGTCTTCCTTTATCCCATGTCAACAAGCTCAGTTCTTTCTTCCTTTATTTTCTTGCGCGAGTGATAAGAAAGCAAATTTAATCACTTTTTTGAAATACATTCTGAATTTACAACGTAGATCTTATCTAGCCTAGTGCATCATACGATCACCATCGGTCAATCTGATATTGACCTTCCAATGTGGCAAGTGGGTCTATCAAAATCATGACTAATCATTGCCAAATCATCTTCCAAATCAATTCTGTCAATGACCCCACTGTCGGTCTTTCTCAATATGCTTGGGACACGTGGCATCGTCCCACGATGCCATGATCCTTAACTTCCCTACATCTTCCTTTGCAGGACTATGAGGCTTGTGAGATCTATTCACTCTTTACAAGCCAGCTACAATTACCGCTTAACATTGACAGCCAACCCTCATGCATCTTTTTTCTTGGGTTAAAACATTGCCGTCCACTTGATGCACATGCAAAATTATGGAACTTTTAGTAGCCAGATAATTAATCATAGAGATCAATTGAAATATTAAGGCTGGACTTAGGATATTATATCAATGCCACTAAAATATCAAAGGGGCCCAACCATAGGAAAAATAATGTAGATTAAGGAAAAAATTAAGAGGCCAACAGAAGGGATAACGCCTAGGAAAGGAAACAAGGTCCTTTCAACGATGAAAATGACCCTCACATTTAAGTGATAAAGGTAATGAAGAAATATTATGAGCTTTGGGTTTTTTATAAGAGACCTTCCTAGATATACATAAACCTCAAACCCTAAACACTATGGAAAAATAGAGAGCATCATTAACTCGAAATGACTAAAATTTTGATATGGACAGTAAAATTTTTGCATAGTCGATTTCGGGACTATCAACTTCCTCTTCACTGACTTTTTCTCTCAAGTAATGATATTTGATTGACACATGTTTAGTATTTGAATGTTGCACCAGATTCTTTGACATATTAATAGTACTGGAATTATCACAATATATGACAGTAGGCTCCTGATAGATAACTTTGATATCCTTCAACATTTTCTTCATCCAAACTACCTGAGTGTAGCTACCATTAGCAGCAATGTTCTTAGCTTCATCAGTAGATAAGGACACTGAATCCTATTTCTTACTAGCCCATGAAACCAATTTATTACCTAAAAAGAAATCACCACCGGACGTACTCTTACGGTCATCAACATCACCAACCCAATCAATATCAGTGTAAGCACATAACATGAAATCATCATTCCTTGGAAACCACAAACCATAATCCACAGTTCCCTTCAAATATCTGAATATTCTCTTTACAACAATGACATGACTCTTTCATATCATCTTGATATGTACCAACCATGCACACAACATGCATAATGTATAGCCTAGTTTGAGTAAGATATAGCAGTCCACCAACCATAGATCTATATAAACTCTGATTATCTTTTAGAGATTCATCAATCTTAGACAATTTGCAGTCAGTCACCATAGGAGTTCCAACCGGTTTGGAGTCATCTAACCCAAACTTCTTCAACAATTCCTTTATATATTTAGTTTATGATATAAAAATACCTTTTCCAGTTTGTGAAATCTGCAAACCTAAGAAAAATTTCATCTCTCCTATCATAGACATCTCAGATTATTTTTGCATATCACCAGCAAACTCCATGCTCAAGTCATCATCTCCTCCAAAGATAATATCATCAACAAAGACTTCAACAATCAAGATGTTATCATTCTCAATCTTAAATTATAGATTAATGTTAGCAATCCCTTTATTAAATCCTAATTTCAGCAAATACTTATTCAATCTAGCATACTCAGCTCTAGGGGCTTGTTTCAATCCATAAAGATATTTCTTCAGTTTACATACCATATCTCCATCATCTGAAAATTAAAATCCACCAGGTCGCTCAATCTAGACTTCTTCCTCAAGATCACCATTCAGAGAAGATGACTTGACATCCATCTGATACACCTTGAAATATTTATAAGTAGCATATGCAAGCAACAATATAACAACTTCAAGTCTAGCTACCAGAGAAAAAGTCTCCTCATAATCAATCCCTTCTTTCTCTAAATATCCTTTACATACCAGTCTTGCTTTATTTTTGACAACTTCACCAGCTTCATTAAATTTATTCCTGAATACCCATTTAGTACCAATCACATTCTTATCTTTAGGTCTAGGCACAAACTACCATGTGTTATTCTTTTCAATTTGATTTAACTTTTCTTCCATATCTCTCATCCAATTTTCATCATGGCAAGCCTCAACAACATCTTTAGGTTCAATTTTAGAAATGAAACATACCTCTTAAGTAGCTAGCCTTCTTCTAGTCATCACACCTTTATTTTAATCTCCAATAATCTAATTTTCAGAATGATTCAGTCTTACATACCTCAGAGTCTTCTGATTATTCTGATTTTTAAGTTCCTGCACCTCTCCACCAGTAGGAGCAACATATCGATTAATAGTCTCTACTGGATCATTCTTCTTTAATTCTTTAGTTTGAATAGGATTTAGAACAATGTGTTGACCATCATCATATCTGCAAACTCTAATTCATTTTCTAAGGTTCTCATCCACCTTCACATTTGCACTTTCTACTATCTTTCTCTATCTCTTATTGTAGAACTGGTAGGCTTTTCTCTTTGTTGAATATCCTAAGAAAAAACCTTCATCACTTCTTGCATCAAAATTTACTATGTCATCATCTCTCTTGATATAATATTTCCTACCAAATATTTCAAACTATCTCACAGTAGGAACATGGCCAAACTATAGCTCATAAGGTTTCTTACCGGTATCATCTTTAATATGAACTCAGTTCAATGTGTAAATAGTAGCGCTAATAGCCTCTCTCCACTAGATCTTCGAAACATTCCCTTCAATCAGCATAGTCCTTGCAGTATCCAAGATAATCTTGTTCTTCCTTTCAACAACTCCATGTTGCTTAGGGGTTCTAGGAGTAGATAATTGTCTTCTAATCCCATGCTTCTCACAAAATGAATCAAACTCACCGAAACAAAATTCTCCTCCCCTATCAGATCTCAGACATTTCACCTTCATTCTTGACTAAGTCTCAACCTTTTCTTTGAATATCTTGAACTTGTCTAATGTGTCAGATTTCTCCTTCAAAAAGACAACCCACATCATCCTAGAATAATCTTCAATTAGCAACATGAAATATTTATCTCCTTGCACACTTCTAACATTTGTAGATCCACATAGGTCAGTATGCACATGATCTAGCAATCCATCAGATGTATACTATTTTCTCTTAAAAGAAATTCTTGTTTGCTTACCCTTACATACCGGATTAGCAAGCTTAAAATTCTTAGGTAGATCTCTAACAGCTTGTGTAGAACTGATCTTAATCATTGAATCAAAGTTAACATGACACATTCTCCTATGCTACAACCAACTTTCATCAATCTAATAAATCAAACAACTTTTCTCACCAGCATTCAAATGAAAAATATTACCTTCAGTCTTAGTTCCAGATGCAATTTCTATACTGGAGGCATTTAGGATCTTGCATTTACTATTCTTGAATTTTAAATCAAAGCCTTTGTTTTCCATCTGTCCAACACTTAAAATATTATGATTCAAACCTTCAACATATAGAACATCATCACTATTATTCTTACCATCAAAGGAAATAGAACCTATACCATGGATCACACAAGCTTTGTCATCTCCAAATCTCACTATTCCACCATCATGTCTTTCCATACTCACAAATTTTCTTTTATCACCAGTCATATGATGTGAACAACTGTTGTAAATTACCCATTCATCTTTTTCTTCAACTTTAGTAGCTAAATCTTTCTCCTCAATAGTGTAGCTTGTGTATTCAATAGGAACCGGTCCATCTTCTTTGATAGCAAGAAACACAAATTCATCTCCTTTTGATTCTTCATCGGTAACACCCTCATCAGCAACATAATAGCAGTTCTTCTAACACTTATACTTCTGGTTAGACTTGTAAGGCATATCATACTTCTCATGCTTCTCATATCTATCATGCTTATCAAATTTATCATGCCTGTCATACTAAGCCATTCTCATCGGGCACCTAGAAACAAAATGTCCCACCTTATTGCAAGAGAAAAATTTCAAGGGAAATTTTCCATCATACTTATCGGGTCCTTTAGGCAGTCTCCAGGAAATCAATGCTTCAATTTCATACAGTTCTCTTTCTTTCTCTTGCATCTCTCTTCTTTCTCTCTCATATTTGGATATTCTTCTTTCTAGATACAGATGCTCTAAATGTTGTCTCAAACTTTCCATGTGATTCACCAAATTCACATAGCTCAAATGCAACAATCTTCCCAACCAACATATGTCTTGTTATTGTAGTCACACTCCATATCTCATCAATAGAAGCTACCTTATGTTTATAGGTAGGAGGCAATGATCTTAGCACCTTAGCAACAATTTCATCTTCTTCAAGGGTTCCACCAGCACATCTAATACCTAGGACAAGGTCATTCACCTTAGCCATAAAGGTATTTATGTTTTCATCTTCTCCCATCTTCAGCATCTCATATTTCCCTTTCAAACTCTGCAAATTAGCAACTTTCACTTGCTTATCTCCTTCATATAGGGTTTCAAGCTTCTTCTAGATCTCATGTGTGGTCTGAAGTCCCATTACATTTGTCATCTCTGAATCAGTTAGGGCACTCAGCAATACTTCCTTTTCTCTAATGTTATGTTCAACTTCCTTGATATCATTCGCAGTAACCAGTCCATTCGAAGGACTAGAATAGGTATTATTTGTAATCTTCCAGTAATCTTCTCCAGGACATCTCAAGTGCACTTCCATCCAGTTCTTCCATACTGCATAGTTACTTCCCTTGAATCTCGGACTCTCCTTCTTAAAGATAACACCTCTAGTTTCAATTGCCATCCTGGATCTCCTCAAGTGGTTAAGCTTCTTCAGGAAGATCTAGCTCTGATACCAATTGTTGACAACAACAATGAAGGAAAATTGAGAGGGGGCTGAATCATTTTTCACTAGATTCTACAAACTTAATCATAAATATAGATATGATAAACCACAACAATAACAAAGACAAGAAAATTAATAAAACAACACCAAGATTTTTACGTGGAAAACCCTATTAAAGGAAAAACCATGGTGGGAACCTACCCACATTAAGATGATACTCTGCAGTAGTATGTGTAAATATTACAATGGGGAATGCAAATGAATACAAGCACACTGCCTAGAACTCACTGCTCAAAAGATAATGAACTAGAAGACTACAACCCTTGAGGAAGTCTTGCTGACTTAAAACAAGATTCAAACTATAATCTGGAAGGAATGAAATTCAATAATAGCATCTGCAAATACCTGATGACAATTCTGATTAAGCACAATTGTCTGCTCGACAACACCAATCTCTGCTCAATACACCACACCAAAAGATGAATCCTTGTTTGCACATACACCACTCTCTAATAATGTAGACACAACCTTGATACCTAAATTGCATGACAATATCACCTATTTATACAATTCATCAACCTTGGTAATAAGGTTGGCTAGACCCTTAACCCATAATTACAAAATTACATCACACGATACAAAGATCAACCAATAGACCAATATAATGATATACATGACATATCATGAAACTAATTCAAATCTCCAAACACACAACACCATCGGAAATCACACCAAGACCAACCACAACACACTACACCACCAGGAAAACCACATAACACGAAGAACATCATTGGTTTAGAAAAACCACCAAAAACTTGCACAACGATCAATGCAGGTTGAGAAAACAAATAGGACATTATTAGGAAACACCAGCAAGAACATTAGAATCATTAGTAACAACTGCACAAACACCACTTATTAATCTTCATCTGTCAACATCTGAAACTCAAGAACACTCAAAAAGCAACAACTGTTACGAAGAAAGATAACTTGTGGAGCGCCAAATCATGAACCATCTAAAATGAAGATACACAAGACCATCCCAAACAAGCTCCCAAAGAATCAGCTCAAGATCTGATCACATCAGAATATACCAGAGGAAATGCTAAACTCTACAAAGCACTGATCAAAAAAACAAACTACAAACTGGATCATATGATATGATCAATTAAGCTTACCAGATCACCAAAACCAATAGACAAGAATATAATGATACTATAAATACTCCATACACCAAACTAAAATCCGAATAAACCAATCTATAAGCACCGAAACATTAAATTACAAGAATATGTTGACATCAGTGACAACAACATATCCAAGTAGTAGGAATGTCCAATGTTGGGACTCATTAAAATTGAGTGAAGTTTAGAGGCCCAATTCAAAATTTTGCTCTGCATTTCCAAATGATCATAAAATGAGTCAGTTTGAATGACCTAGTTAGAGAGAGGGTAAAATGGAGCCAGTTGATTTTCAAAGGGTAAGGCTTGGGAAATGTGTCCTACACCTTTCATTTGCCCTATGTAGTGTTTTGCAACTTTCAGTTTTCAGTTTGGATCAGTTGATCAGGTACCCATTTCAAGGGGTGAGCTGAAAGTGCATTTTAGGTGCAAATGCAAATTTTATTAAGTAGCCTACTTTAAGATCCTATATCATTTTCCCTATCGATTGTCATGGTAAAATTCAAAGTGGAATGAATTCTATGTATAAAAGTGTGCCTCTATGAAAAATTTAATATCTTCATGAATTCATTTGCTCAGTGTAAGCTCAATCTGTTTGCAGTTTGTATGGTTTGACAAGTCCCTATTTCACCTGCTAGTCAGAGCCCTATTTTGCATAAGTGTAAAAGTTGCCTCAGTGAGTGTCATGTTAGAATGTTTATTCTGGGCTATTGTTAGTATAAATGACAAGCTATGTTTCCAATTTCAAGCTCCTGTCAATCCGTTTAATCGGTTTTCAAAAGGGTTTCTTGAGCCATCTGTTTCAGTGCTCCATACTTTCATTGCTATATCAGTTAAAGTTGCTATTTTCATGAGCGCACCATTTGCACCCAGTTAGCTTCCTAGTCAAACTAAGTATTCTAAGATTTGATATGTACTTCAAGGTACCTATGCCTCAAATTTGAGAGTCTAAGGAGATCATTTGATATTTTTAAGAAAGGCATCATGAGTTGCCCGCGCATTGACTTCATCAGGTCCGCAGTGCTGACAAAGCTAGTTGGTCATCTTTGACCATTAATATCTCTTCACTCGGGATTTGTCTTGAAAAAATGCTTGGTAGAGTTCATTTTTGTATATCAAAGTACATGCCTGTCAAATGGTGAGGTCCAGAAAGGTGTTTTGACCAGTTTGAAAATTACGTCTTCGCGATTAAATGTGAAAATGTGGCACAAGTGCCTAAAAGTTGCAAAACTCAGTTTGATGATCCGAAAAGGGTGTCGATCGATTCTAGGGGTGTGTTTAAGGTTCCTGAGGCATTTCAAAGGTCAATTGCATCAAAAAAAAAAAAAAATTAGTCAGACCCACTTTGGGTCCCGATCTGGCTCATGCCCGCGCATTAATTTTGTGGCGAAATGTTCTTATTTCACTACATCTCAACCCCTAGAGATAATCAAGAAAGTGATTGATGCTATGGCTTACACAAAGTTGAATGTTCTACATTGGAATATTGGAGATTCCAATTTTCTCCAAACTTATGGAATGGTGTTTATAGCTTTTTAGAGTGGTATACAATGAAGGATGAGAGGGATAGACGTATTATCAGAAAATTGATGTGCCTAAACATGTTGTTTCTTGGGGCATTGGATATCCACAATTGTGGTCTTTTTTTCATTGCCAGTAACCACTTGATGTGTATTGCTTAATTCCATGACCTTTTCCAGGTTAAAGCCAATGTTTCCTTCAAGCAAATGCAATCTGTAGATGTGAAGGCAATTCTTCCTAGGGTTGTGTGAAAGGGAGGTGTTAAAAGGTTTTAAGAACCTTCAGCAAGTAAAATTCCAAGCAAATTTCATTGCCCCTGCATGGTATACCAAGGTGTTCTAAAATCTTCAAAGAAAATTTCAATTGGCATAAAAGCCAATCTTCCGTCCCCTCTGTGTGGTTTTTAAACGCCTATAAACTTTAGCAAATGCCAAATCCTCACATGGTTGAAGAGGCTGCAGAAACTTTTATGCAAATGCTAATGATAGCCCCTATGTGGTATCTTCCTTCTTGTATGGATTGGTGCTTGGCAAAGGCTTCAAACCAAATGTAATCAATAACCAATGCCGAATTCCCCACATGTTAGTAGAAATCAGAAAACTCCAACACTCCCCCTCCTCTTCATGGAACATGGAATTGATAGCAATTGATAGGTTTGAAGCATTAAAGTCCTCCCTCTCTATGTGGCTATTTGGAAGGCTTCAAGAAACACTTTGGCAAATGTTATGCCAGTCCTCCCTACTACGTGGAGAGTGAAATTAGAAAAAGTTTGAAACAAGTTCAAACAAATGCAAAGTTGCAGATGTATAGTGGCGTGTGGTGTTGATAAAAAGCATTGGAAATTTTCAGCAAGTCCAATCTGGAAGGTCCATCCTCCCCTTTGCATGGTTTTTGAGCAGCATAAAACTTCAGTCAAATGCTTATGGTAGGTTAAACCACCTCCACAATCCCTCCTTCACATGGGGTTTGGCAAGAACTTTGTATTGAAATCTTGAAGAAAATGTCATTGGCAGTTGTTGGCAGCCATTAAAACCCAGGAAAAGCTTCAAAGAGTGCAATCCCAGGCAAAACCATATATCCGACACTAGTTGGGCAATGAGGTTTTTTGGTGTTTAAATCTAAGAACACACCCATCCATAGTGTCAAAGCCTCAAGGGCTTTTGACACAAGGTGTCAGTTGGGCGCCCAAGTGGACCCCAGGCATGCAGGTGCATTCCCTGAGGCGATCAAGGAGGCCAAGTGGCGACCAGGAGGACCCCACCCATGTAGGCATGGTTCTCGAGGTGAGTTTTGCAAAGAAAGGGCGACCTAACTAGTGAGCAAGTTGTAGAAGATCCGATGGTGCGCTCAATTTTGTGAAGGAAAGATGTGCGAGAGTTAAGCATCACAAAATAGCGAAAGATTAATGAGTGAGCAGATTCACAGCAGATCGACGGCCTACACGATTTCATGGAGTGAAGATGCATGCCGGATAAGCTTCACGAAATGGTGAAATGGTAAAGAATGCGCATCTTGGAGATGATCCAATAGTCGATGTTGTTTCGTGAGCCAAAGATGCACGCCCGTTACCCTTCACAAAATGGCAAAAGGTGATGTGGTAGGTCCAAGTGGAGGTCTAGCTCACAGGTCCCATAGACATGGCAATGATGTGACGATGACATGGCAGATAGGTGGCGACAAGCAAGCAGTCTAGTGGTAGTCCAGTGGCAGTGACAAGGCGGACAAGTGGTGAAAGGTGATGTGTCATCCCAAGTGGCGCCCAATGGACCCCATCAGCGAATCATAAGCCACCATGTGGCAGGGTGTCAGGAGCTGAAAAAGTAAAAAATCAAAGTTAATGATATAGTGCAGAATACAATGTGAAATTCAAAAATTTAAATGATGGTGCACATATTTAGAATTAATTCGCCTGAGAGGTTATTTTTGGCCAAATATGCAAGTATCATATATCACCGGAAAGCTCTCGAAATAAGGAATGAAGTTATGGAATTAGTTTCAACAAATATGAGATATTTAGAGAGTATTTTCCATGGGAAGGAGAGAGGAAAATATTTAGTTGGAGAAAGGGGACACTTGGCAGTGTGTTATGCAGATATAATCTTTTTTTCCCTCCTCTTCTTATTCCCATTTCTTCTCAATTGTAATGGCTCTAGTTTTTGAGAGATTTTCTCCAAGGGAGAAATCCGAAATTGTAGATTCCAGTGATGGCATCTTTTTATTTTTGCAAATGACAGTGTGTTCTTCGAGGTTTTTAGTGTTCTCTTTGTCGTAGGTCTTGTTTCAGTTTGCAAGTTCACACATATGCAAGGCATGTGTGATTTTTGATGAAATTGTCTCCAAAATGTATTTAGATTCATACAATTTCATATTGTCAAGGATAATTTGGATTTGTTGCTTTTAGCCTTCTCTAAGAGTGTAATGTTTGTCTTTTGGGTATTCTTCAAGGAAGAATTTAAATCCTAAAACCCAACATTAATGATGTTGAATATGTATATTGGATGTGTAAGCATGATTTTATGACAGAGCAGAAAATTGTATTAATGTAAGGCATTGATACATGAAAATTTAATGTTGAAAGGAACTTGCATCTGAGATTTCTCTTCCATTTTTATGCATGTCTCTATGGCCTAGATAAGGGACTGATCTTTTGTAACATTGAAGGGTTGTTAGAACATCATTTAAAAATCCAAAATCAAAATATCTTTGTTTTGTGTTCTATGGTAGTGTCCATCCATCTCATGATTCAAAATATTGTTGAGTTGTCAATGTAGATTTAGCCTATCTACAATACCCTCCTTGTTGTTGAACCTTTCATGAGATCTATCTGCTTTTATTGATGCTCTCATAGGTGTGTAATAGGTTTAATTTTAAGCATCAAAGGTATACCCGCCTAGGTTTTGTAGAGCTTGAAGAGTAGAAGGATTCATATCCTTGTCATGTTGTCCAAGCCCTGAAGTTCTTCATAGATTGAATTGGCTACTTCATAGATCAATTGCAAGTGTATTTGGGCTAATTAGTTTTGATGAACAACATCCAACACACCACAGGGCCTTTCTTAGCTTTAAGCACCATCTTGTTGAACTCAATTATCTAGGTTTCTTCCTGTTGCGAGATCTTCTTGCAAGAGTTGTTTGTGGTTTTCATCTTGTTATGCAATCTTTCCTAATATAATGATGACCTTCCTATATTCACTAAAATTAGTACATGCTTTTCATGTAAAAGACTGTAACTATGACTATATCTTCCTGCTCTTTCTCTAGCCAATTCAAATCCTAGGTTGTAAAATAGCAACTCACTATCACGAGGAAAAACCATTCTAATGTAGGCCAATCATGACAATATCCCTTTTTTAGGCCTCTCCAAGGGTGGTATATGTTGGCAAATGCACACTCCAATGAGAAATTGTAGGTGATTGAAGGTTTTGTCATTGATGGCAACCTTACAATCATATGGCACTGGCAAGACAAAGATATCGGCACTAACATATAGAACACCAACAGTGAAAGGAAGGATACCGACACCTTGATCGACTTCAATTTTGTTTAAAATGTATTTTGTAATTAATTGTAAAATCATTATAAGCTGATATGGCGAGTTGTAATATGACTCATATATGTATGAGATCATTGTAGATCATTTTGTAATAGGATATAGGCAAAATTATGCAGACCTAATATGCGAATTATTGGTTAAGGGTTTATGTATGTAGCAGAGCTTAAATCGGTACTAAACCTAGCATAGCAGATGCTAATCTGAAGTCGTACAAGACATTGGATTAGTATAATCCATTTTTGTAGGTCAGTGTGACTTTATTTTGAGCAGTGAGCTCTAGGAACTTGGCCTTCCCGCATATGCAAGCCCCTATTGTAAAAATTAATATTCCCTTATTGGCCAGTATGCAAATATTATGGGTCACAAATCCCACCGAGGTTTTTCCCACACCGTGTTTCCTCTTTAGAATACTATGTTATGGTGTTCTTCTCATGTTTTTGTTATTGCTCTTAGTTACTGCATTATTTTTGGTTTACCGGTACATAGTTCTAATATGCTTTTCATGTTTTAAGTCAAGAAAATTGATATACCGGTTAGGTACTGATTGACCCCCCCTCTCAGTATCTTTGGAAATCCAAAAAATTGGTATCAGAGCCTAGTCCTCTATTTTCAAAAGCCTAACAGCTTGAGGAAGATCTTGTCATCGGTAGAGATGGAAAACTTGAGAAAACAATTGGAAACTGCTCTTACAGACTATGATGCAGAAAACATGAAGAATATCAAACTAGAAGATGATTTGAAGGCTGCTCAGGATATTATTCAAGAACTTCAAGAAAACTTTACTATTGCAAGGAACAAGAGAAGAGAACTTTGTGAAAAGATGCAGAATGAAGAAAATGAAAAGGAAACTCTTAATGATTTGGTAAACAAGCTAAGACAAGAAATCAATACAACAAAGAATGAGATGCAAGATATGACTATGAGATTCTGCAAAGAAATTGAAGATAGAAAGAAGAATGAAGAAGACTTGGTTAGAAGACTAAATGATGCTGGAAATGAAAACACAAGACTCAGTCATGAAAATGATATGTTGAAGACAGATCTAATGCACACACAAAATGACAAAACTGAACTCATGAGACAAAAAGACTTCTTGGAGAATGAATTGGCTACTGCAAATCAACACAAGGAGAAATTCAAGAAAAGTTCAGAAGAACTTGGTGACATGCTGAAAAATCAGAAACCTAATGGTGATACAAATGGCCTTGGCTTTGAAACTGGTGAAACCTCTAGTACTGCAAACAATCATGATCATAGAAAACCGGTAAAACAACCTACTACTTACAAATTTAATGGAAAATTCTTTAACTATAACAAGTATGGTCATAGAGAAAATCAGTATAGATCTAGAAATCATCAGAATAATAATACACCCACTGGTCAATATTCTAAATGCAACAAAGTTGGTCATAATTCAAAGAATTACAGAATGAATGTAAGATGATATATTTGTGGAAGATTTGGACACTTATCTAATCAATGCAGAACACATACCGGCATAGGATATGGGAAAGCTATTTAGAAGAACAATGTGACTTGTTATGCATGTAACAAAATTGGACATATTGCAAAATTTTGTAGAAGTAAGACATCACCGGTAAACAATAAAGGTCCGAGTTTGAAAGGTAAAGAAAAATTTGAAGAGGTAAAGAAAGAATTATCAAAATAATGGATCATAAAGTTGGATCAAAATGTTGATGGGAATACTCCTCCACCGGCAGGAGAATCTTCATCTAACTGAAGCAAATCTTTTGGGGGTTTAGCAACAAAATGAAAAACATGCTATTATTCCCTCGGTTGATGGTAAGAAGTTGAAATTACTTCTATACTGGTAGATGAGTTAAGTTGTGACTTCACCAGAAAGCATTAAATGTGGTAGTTGGAGAGAATAACATTATAAAGAAAATGTTTTGGCTCCTTTTTTTCATTCACCGAGCGTTCAAATCTTCGAGAGTACAAAAAATCCCAAGCAAAGGCATTCTAAGTGAAGACATGAATAAATCCATCAAAGCATTCATCCCTAAGGCAGATTGAGGTATTTATAGCTATGGCATCTTCATCCACTCCTAAATTTATTGCAAACCCTACTATTGTTGAAGTTGTTAAGCACCCTAGACTCATATTCCAGCTAGTTCCCAAAATTGCAAAGAAAGATGATAGGATAGGTGCATTTTCTCAAATCCCTAAGGGAGTAGTATATGCTGAAGACCCTAGGATGTATATACATTGTCATATTGAGGAATTAGGTGATGATGAGATTAAAAATATGTATAAAACCATGATTTGTGATGAATCTGGAAATGTCAAGCCTGAACATAAGATAGTAGAAACCCTAGGTTTCACTGAAATTCTTAGTATCTCAGATTTTCCCAAGGATATCATAAGGATTGTGTTAAGCAGAGTACATGGTGAATTTTTCTGGTTGGATTCAATCCATAAAATCACAAAAGAACCAGTAAAAGTTGTTAAAGGGCTACCCTCCACCGATAACAGACCTGACAAAACAAAGAAGGTCCCAAATGACACAGTGGTAAACCTAACCGGTGCAACATTTGATAAAAGATCTTTAAGGGTAAATGATGTAAAAGATACAAATGTCAGATTTATCAGTATGATCTTAGGTTATAAGGCTACACATGCAAATAGGTTAAATTCAGTTTCTAGCCTGTGTATCAAGAGTGCCTATGATATGATCACTGATAATGCAAGAATAGATATATGCGAATGGCTTAAAGATGAGTTGATAGACAATTTGGGAAAGATTAAAAGAGATAAGAAAGGAACATTCAGATTTGGAAACTTACTTGTTTGTTTGATGTTGTACATAACTAAACAAGTACTCGGTATTGGTGTTAGAGATTTTTGCTTTGACATACCGGTAGGAAAACAACTGTTAGATTTACTAAACAATATGGGAGAGAACAGGGAGAAAACCCTAAATGAGTATTTTCAAGCATTGAAGGCTCGAATGAAAACCAGAGTAAGACTGTCACTAGCTATTATAGATAAGTATCAGAAAGAAATCTATTTTGTGATCAAGAAAGATGAAATTTGGATGGAAGAAGTTGTCCCTAGAACTATTTAAGTAACTGAAATGGGCTATAAAACAAATGACAACATCATAGAAACTTATGCAAAATCCCTCCTTGAAGCTCCAAAGGAACTAGAAGAGAAAGTGTTTGGTAGTGCTGAAACAATAGAAAGTACTATTCAATCTAGAAAAAGGGTTAAGAAGGTTGAAGCAACTATAAGAAAAGGAACCCGACAAGCAAAGGTAGTCAAGGAAGATGTTTTGAGACAAACTAGTATAAGTGAAAGTGAGTTGGAAGCACCTCAACCGGAAACTCATCTTTCACCAGTTGGAACTTCTTCTAAGAGTGATATACAAGCAGTATTTAAAAGGGTAGAAAGGAAAAGAAAACCCACACCGGTACCCTCTCCTACACCAAAAATAACAAGACAAAAACAACAAGCAGTAAGGCCTCCGACAAAGAAAATGCCTCCTAAGAAGAAGAAGGTAAAAGAAGATATTTCTCCAATAGACAAACTTCTTAGTGAAATTACAAAGGATGGTAAGCTAAAGAACATAAACAAAATATACAATACACTATCAGTTGATGATAAGGAAAGCATAGAAAACAGTGTAATTTTACACTTCGATATATACAAGAAATTTTTGATGCAAATTGTTGATGAAATTCCAAATGATCTGTATAGGAGACTTGAAACTAGAAGATTAGCCATTGTTGAGCTGGATAAGAAAATTAAGATTGAAAAATTACTTGCATTGCATCCAGTTAACTCACCTGATGAAATAGACAAATTAATCAGTGAAGCAAACTGGACAGTATTCTCCACTGCTCAGTGGTAATTGTTGGATACAATTGTTTAATTGTGTATTGTCTTTGATGTTACACAAATGTCATATCAGTCTACCGAGCTCAGAATGTTCGGCAAGGTAGTTAGACAGAGTCTACCGAGCTCAGAATGTTCGGCAAGGCAGTTAGACAGAGTCTACCAAGTTCAGACGGTAAGAGAAGCAAGTCACAGAGTCTACCTAGCACTCCAGTATGCTATACCGAGTTCGCAGTCTTTACCGAGTTCAGTCGGTCTTCGAAGAATATGTGAAGGAAAGTCAGTCTATACCGAGTTCGCAGTCTTTACCGAGTTCAGTCGGTCTTCGAAGAATATGTGAAGGAAAGTCAGTCTTTACCGAGTTCGCAATACTTACCGAGTTCAGTCGGTTACCGAAGAATCAGCAGTGTTCACCGAGCATCAGTGAAATGTTTATGCAGCCGACCGAAGCAATATTTATTTATTGAAACTTGTATATGTAGCCGACCTATGTAATATTTATTTTAACTTGTAATTGGGCCGACTTGGTAACCTGAATGATATATATAAGAGATCAAGTTGCGATTTCGAAGTGTGGTGAAGTATGAAAAGTATGGAAATGTGAAGGAGCAGAAATGTGCGAATTCTGATGAAGGATCAGTGATATCCTTGAGGCGCAGAAAAGATATATGTGATCAGTAAGGATCTATTGGCTTAGAACAGAGATCTGTATCAGCAAGATAAGTTGTATTTAATTCAGATCACTTCATTGTTGCTTTCTAACCATTGTAGCAGTGATACCAAAATCTCTTAACAAAGTTGGTCTAACAACCATTCTTGTAAATCCTCTGACAAGGTGACAATTCGGTTGAATTGTTCTTAAGACCTTTCACAAGGCCACTCCTAGCAGGGTGATTAAATCCTCTAACAGGGTCACACCTAACAGTGTGTTTTGTAACCTTTAACAGGGTTGGCTGCTAACAGGGCTCACTTCAGAAGAGTGAAAATCAGTAACTAGTTACATTGGTGGTTTTCCCAAAATTGGGTTTCCACGTTATATCTGGTGTTACTTGTGTTCATGTTATTTGTTTTATGCATGTTAATGTTTAATGAACACTGATAAGTTAATTTACCGAGTTTCAGCAGTTTATATTTAAGACATCTAAGGGACTTGTGGATTTATTTTTGTGGTAACTGATTCACCCTTCCCCTCTCAGTTACTCCATCCATATTTCCAACAATTGGTATCAGAGCTCTCGGTGCTTGTAGGAAGGATTTCAAGGATCTAAGCTAAAGATCAAGATGTCTTACAAGAGGGAAATTCCAAGGCTAAACAGAAATAACTTTTCAGCATGGCAAGGTCTCATGAGACTCCATTTGGCTTCCATTGGAGATACAGGATTGACACATCTTGACACAGAATATGTGACACCCACTGGTACACTAACTGTTGCTGATATTGTTGCAAAGAAGACTCATAACACCATGATGATAGACATTACATCTGCCCTAAGCTATGAAGAGTTTGATGATGTCAAAGATTGCAAAAGTGCATTTGAAATGTGGAACAAGCTGAAAGATATCTATGGTGGTGATGACAATGTGAGAAGAGCCAAAGCAGAAAGCTTGAGAGGACAGTTTGATCAATTAAAAATGAGTGAGGATGAAAATATTGCAAAATATGTTGAAAGAGTCAAAGCCAGTGTCAGTGCAATCAAAGCTTCTGGAGGTGATATCTCAGAGGAAACAATCATAAGCAAAGTTCTCAGAACATTACTACCCATTTATGCAATCAGAGTTTCTGCAATTCAGGAAAGAAGATGTGAAGCAAATCATAAGATAAATTTAGAGGCCATAGTTGGAAGATTAACTGCATTTGAGTTAGACAACTATGACAACTATGTTCCAGCTTCCAAAAACATGGAATTAGCATTTGAAGCTAAGGTTTCACTCAAGGAGAAAGGCAAAAAGAAAAAGGAATCTCGGTCAGAAAGTGAAGATGAATCAGAACCATGTTCAGACAGTGATCTTGAAATAATTGAAGCTCTTCTAGCAAAGAAATATTCTAAAGGCAGAGGAAAATACAGAGGTAAAGTTCCTCTAATCTGTTTTTCATGTGATGAAGTCGGTCATATTGCTGCTAGATGCCCAAACAAGCAGAGCAAAGATGAGAAGAAAGATCACAAATGGAATGGCAAAAAGGACTACAAATCATTCAAAGGTAAGAAAACATGCTTTATGGCTAAAGATTCTGATAATAGTGAAGATGAAATTGTTTATATTGCTATAAGAGATGATTCTGATAATGATGAGGAAGATAAGATGGCACTTATTTCTCATATAAGCAAAAATGATACGTGGATCATAGACAGTGGTTGCTCTCATCATATGACTGGTGATAAAACCAAGTTTGAACATTTTATAGACTATGATGGAGGTAGTGTAAGGTTTGGTAATAATAAACCTCGCTACATAAAAGGAAGAGGTAGAATCCCTATAACCAAAGAACTTGTATTTGATGATGCCTACTGGGTTGAAGGTCTCAATCACAACTTGATGAGTGTGGCACAGCTACTTAATAGTGGACTCAAGGTGGAATTCACGCATGGAAAGGCCAAACTGCTAAATAATCAAGGAAAGCTGATTGCATCAGGCACTCAAACAAAAGGTAATTTGTTCCGACTTGAAACAAGTGAAAATTCATGTTTTATTGCTCAAGTTGAAGAAAGTTGGTTATGGCACAAAAGGTTATGTCATGTAAATTTTGATAACCTAGTGAAAATAAGTAAATTCAGAAAAGTAAGAGGTATTCCAGATATAAAGAAACCTGAGGTCGGTCTATGTAAGAATTGTCAAATTGGAAAGATGGGAAAGACTAGTTTCAAAAGCAAAAACTATCAATCTGAAGATATATTAGAAATTGTGCATACTGATTTATGTGGACCCATAGGAACTAAAAGTTATACTGGAGAAAAGTTCTTCATTCTTTTTGTTGATGATTACTCAAGAATGATGACTGTCATGTATTTAAGGAACAAATCAAAAGCATTTGAAAAGTTCAAATGGTATTTGGCCAGAGTAGAAAAAGAAACAGGTAAAAGACTTAAATGTCTAAGGTCAGACAGAGGTGGTGAATTCATCTCTCATGAATTCAATAACTTTTGCATTGAAAGAGGAATCAAAAGACAAGTATCAGCCCCTAGAACTCCTGAGCAAAATGGAATAGCTGAAAGAAGGAACAGATCTATCATGGATTGTGCAAGAACCTTAATGATTGAAAAGAATATTGCTATCAAATACTGGAAGGAAGCTATCAGCACTTCTATTCATACCTTGAACCGAGTACAGCTGAAGAAGGACTCCTTCAAAACCCCCTATGAATTATGGTATGGCTACAAACCTAATGTAAGTTACCTAAAAGTATTTGGAAGTAAATGTTACATTTTGAAAGAATCTAGAAAAGGAAAATTTGATGTGAAAGGTGATGAAGGTATATTCCTTAGATATTCTTGCAAGAGTAAAGCATATAGATGTTTGAACTTGTCTACTCATAGAGTTATAGAAAGTGCACATGTGAAAGTTGATGAGTTTGCAGAAAGATCTGAAGAAGAAAGCAAAAGAGAACCAGAAGATTATAGAAGATTTGTGTCTATTGAACCTGATACAATACCAGATACATCTGCTAATCAGGAATCTTCTACTCCCGAGTCATCAGTAACCGAGTTACAGAAAGAGCAAACTGAGCCAGTATCTACTGAGTCTGATGAACCAGAACTAGTGTCTACCGAGTCTGAAGAAACCGAGCCAATATTTATCGAGCCGGACCAGCCAGTTGAAGAACAAGAGGACAATGATGAAATTCATTCTAAAGGCAAGAAACCTGTATTAGCCGAGTATGTCAGACGACATCATTCAGCAGATCAGATCATTGGAGACAAATCTGAAGGAACCATGACAAGAGGTAAGTTGAAAAGCACTTGTTTACTTGCTGATTTTGAACCTAGAAAGTCAAAGATGCATTGGGAAATGATAGTTGGACAGAGGCTATGAAAGAAGAGATAGAACAGATAGAGAAAAACAAGACATGGACTCTTGTACCCAGACCTAAGGATAAAAATGTGATTGGAACTAAGGGGGTATTCAGAAATAAACTGAATGAAGATGGCAAAGTTTCAAGAAATAAAGCAAGACTAGTATGCAAAGGATATGCTCAACAAGAAGGAATAGACTATGGAGAAACTTTTGCTCCTGTTGCAAGATTGGAAGGAGTCAGAACCTTACTTGCATATGCCGCCTACAAAGGATTCAAAGTTTATCAGATGGATGTTAAATTTGCATTTCTTAATGGTATATTGGATGAAGAGGTTTATATTGAACAACCTGAAGGTTTTGTTGATCCACAAAAGAAGGACATGGTCTGCAAATTACATAAAGCATTGTATGGTCTGAAACAAGCCCCTAGAGCATGGTATGAAAGATTGCATAACTATCTTATTCAGATTGGATTTCAAAGAACTAATGATAACAGTAGCTTGTATATCAAGGAAGGATCAGATAACAAAATTGTCTTAGCAGAAATATTTGTAGATGATACTATTTTCACAGGAAATGATGATCTTTGCAAAGAATTTTCAGTACAAATGAATAAGGAATTTTAAATGTCCATGTTTGGTGAGATCAAATTCTTTGTTGGTCTTCAAATTCAACAGAACAAAAATGGTATCTACATTACACAATCAAAATACATCAAAGAGATACTGAAAAAGTTTGGTATGGAAGATTGTAAGCCAGTTGGAACTCCTATGTGTACTGGATTGAAGCTTACCAAGGAAGATGAATCACAAGAAGTAGATCAAACACTGTATAGATCTATGATTGGAAAGCTGCAGTATGTTGTTCATACTAGGCCAGATATTGCTCTTGCAGTTGGTATTGTTGCAAGATTCTCAGCAAAACCAAGAGAAAGTCACATGATGGCAATCAAAAGAATAATGAGATATTTGAAAGGAACTGAAGAGTATGGATTATGGTACAAATTTGGAGGAAATTTTGATTTGAAAGTATTTACTGATGCTGATTGGGCAGGAAACATTGATGACAGAAAAAGTACAAGCGGAGGAGCATTCTTTCTAGGAAAGAGATTGGTTTCCTGGACAAGCAAAAAGAAGAACTGTATATCCCAATCTACAGCAGAGGCAGAATATGTTGCTGCAGCAGTAAATTGTTCAAATGTTGTTTGGTTTAAACAGCTATTGGCAGGCATGAAAATGGAAATCAAAGAACCAATTGTTATGTTCTGTGATAATACAAGTGCAATTGACATGTCCAAGAATCCAGTGATGCATCCCAAAACCAAGCACATTGCAATAAAATATCATTTTGTCCAAGAATTGGTGCAGGACAAGGAGACCAGATTGGAATATATTCACACAAAGGAACAAATTGCTGACATATTCACAAAACCATTGGCTAAGGATGCATTCTTGTATCTAAGAGGTAAGTTAGGGGTCACTCCCCTATCTAAAATTCACTAAAGAAAAGTTTTAGTGATGCATCAACTCATCCTAAGTAGTTGATGCAGTATAATCAGGAAAATATTGCATATGAATCAGTACAAAAGGTACATTATAACTCAGATGAAGTCTTATTGTCTTTGGCATGTGTTGTCAAAGAGGGAGAGTTTTACTGTCATATCCTACTAAAATTTGAAAGAAAGTTCATTAAGATAAAGAGGGAGAGTTGTTTGATAAAGAGGGAGAGTTTCACCGTCCAAAGATGAAGTTACTTCACAGAGGGAGATTATTGAAAGAAGGAGTGTTCTCTATCCAAAGGGAAAGTTATGTTGGCATGTTGCTATCATAAAAGAAAAGACCTATTTTCAAATTTCATTCTGCTATGACATGTTGTGTTGCCATCAATGCCAAAGAGGGAGATTGTTGGATACAATTGTTTAATTGTGTATTGTCTTTGATGTTACACAAATGTCATATGAGTCTACCGAGCTCAGAATGTTCGGCAAGGCAGTTAGACAGAGTCTACTGAGCTCAGAATGTTCGGCAAGGCAGTTAGACAGAGTCTACCGAGTTCAGACGGTAAGAGAAGCAAGTCACAGAGTCTACCTAGCACTCCAGTATGCTATACCGAGTTCGCAGTCTTTACCGAGTTCAGTCAGTTTTCGAAGAATATGTGAAGGAAAGTCAGTCTATACCGAGTTCGTAGTCTTTACCGAGTTCAGTCGGTCTTCAAAGAATATGTGAAGGAAAGTCAGTCTTTACCGAGTTCGCAGTACTTACCGAGTTCAGTCGGTTACCGAAGAATCAGCAGTGTTCACCGAGCATCAGTGAAATGTTTATGCAGCCGACCGAAGCAATATTTATTTATTGAAACTTGTATATGTAGCCGACCTATGTAATATTTATTTTAACTTGTAATTGGGCCGACTTGGTAACCTGAATGATATATATAAGAGATCAAGTTGCGATTTCGAAGTGTGGTGAAGTATGAAAAGTATGGAAATGTGAAGGAGCAGAAATGTGCGAATTCTGATGAAGGATCAGTGATATCCTTGAGGTGCAGAAAAGATATATGTGATCAGTAAGGATCTATTGGCTTAGAACAGAGATCTGTATCAGCAAGATAAGTTGTATTTAATTCAGATCACTTCATTGTTGCTTTCTAACCATTGTAGCAGTGATACCGAAATCTCTTAACAGAGTTGGTCTAACAACCATTCTTGTAAATCCTCTGACAAGGTGACAATTCGGTTGAATTGTTCTTAAGACCTTTCACAAGGCCACTCCTAGCAGGGTGATTAAATCCTCTAACAGGGTCACACCTAACAGTGTGTTTTGTAACCTTTAACAGGGTTGGCTGCTAACAGGGCTCACTTCAAAAGAGTGAAAATCAGTAACTAGTTACATTGGTGGTTTTCCCAAAATTGGGTTTCCACGTTATATCTGGTGTTACTTGTGTTCATGTTATTTGTTTTATGCATGTTAATGTTTAATGAACACTGATAAGTTAATTTACCGAGTTTCAGCAGTTTATATTTAAGACATCTAAGGGACTTGTGGATTTATTTTTGTGGTAACTGATTCACCCCTCCCCTCTCAGTTACTCCATCCATATTTCCAACAATGTAGCACTAATGGTAGGTAGAGTAAATGAAGTATCTAAGGAAACAACAGATGGATGGGATATATTCTTTGTGGAAAAAGAAAAAGAGGAAGAATTACTTAGGCCAAAAACTATTAAAGTATACCAAAAGGACAGAGATAAGGGGAAAGGTAAGGTAGGTGGACCACCAAGCATGAAAATAACTAACAATGTGCCCCCACCTCTTTCAGGTACTCCACCGGTAGACACTACTAATAGACAACTAGCCACAGAGAGTATGGAAACTCCAGTAGAGGATACAAATCCTGAATCTGAAATTTTGTATATGGTAAATGTAGACACACAAGAAGTAAATGTTGTGGTTGACAGAGAAACCAGTGAGGATAAGGAGAAAAATGTGACTACTGAGTGATCGGTTGCAGAAGTTGAGATGAACATAGAAAACCTACACAGGCAGAGCAACCGGCAAGAGATACCACTAAGAAACTAGTAGATAGAATAGAAAAACCATCTAAAGAACTAGCAAAAGAGAGTTCAGAGGTACAAATTGAGATTACATCTGAGAAACCGGCAGATGAAAGCTCAGAGAAACCCTCTGAGATATAGGTAGAGAAACCTTCTGAGACACAAATGGAGAAATAGGTACAGGTTGAAGCTCAAGTTTAGATAGAGATAGTGCCACCGGCCCAAATTGAAAATCCCAAACCCCTACTTATAGAAATGCAAACACAGACTGACCTACCAGAGGTCGAATAAAGAAAGGTAATTACCACAACCGATAGCATGGCTATTATAAAGACTATTGGACAAACATCTGGTACATCCATGGCCGAATTCAGACCTACAAATATAACAGAGGTCTTGTTAGATTCTATAAAGAAGATCACAGAATGCAATGCACAAGCCTATAAGGCTATTGATGATACAATTCCAATTCTTAAATTGATTGCACCAAAGTGCATAGTTGATAATAAGGATTCTTTAGGTCAACTAGACACATTGTCTAAGTTCATCACAGGTAACTTATTGACTACTGATCAAATAAATAAGGATACATTTAAGGAAAGAATGATAAAAGAAAAATAGAAATTCTTTGAGGAAATTGTAAATAAGAATAAAGAGAAAATGGATACTCTATTACCGGAACTTGGAGAAATAATTGTTGACTTCAAGAAACTGTATAGAGACACTTGTAAAACAAATATTTTGATAAAGGATCTCGACAAGGAGATCAGCAAAGCACAAGATATGATAAACAATATTGCTAACAATCTGATAGGTGCATTGGATTCTTTTTTGGAGTTAGAGAAGAAGATTGTAGAGCAAGAAGAGAAAATCAAGAAACTAGAAAATGGCAAACATGGAATAAAGGATAAAGAAAAGGACTTGAAATGCAGACTTAGTCCAAGACTAGAATACCTTATTTCTTTGAGAAAAGAAATATATGAGGCTCTGGTTCCTAGACTGAAGACAGTGGAAGAGAAAATGCACATACTCACCGATATAGTGCAGAGAACTCAAGAGGCAATAAATGATAGCAAAACATTAAGTAATGGTATAAATTTAATTTTGACAGATATTTTTCAGATTGTAACCCACCGGTTACAAGAATCTAGGTAGGACTCTAGTGACACAGAATGACAACCTTTGTCATTGATGTCAAAGGGGGAGTAGTGGGATGAGAAAAATGGTCAGAAGAAAGGACATCACCTGCTCAGGGGGAGCATACATTTTTGGCACACAATTTTGGTAAGACAATTTTGGCAGACTATTTTTGGATATCATTTTGGACACTTTTTTATTTTTCTCATGAGTGTTGCCATCAATGCCAAAGGGGGAGATTGTTGGCAAATGCACACTCCAATTAGAAATTATAGGTTATTGAAGGTTTTGTCATTGATGGCAACCTTGCAATCATATGACACTGGCAAAACAAAGATACCGACACTAGCACCGACAGACTCTACATTGGCATACAAAACACCGATAGTGAAAGGAAGGATACCGACACCTTGGCCGACTTCAATTTTATTTAAAATGTATTTTGTAATTAATTGTAAAATCATTGTAAGCCAACATGGCAAGTTGTAATATGACTCAAATATGTATGATATCATTGTAGATCATTTTGTAATAGAATATAGGTGAAATTATGCAGACCTAATATGCAAATTATTGGTTAAGGGTTTATGTATGGAGCAGAGCTTAAACGGGTACTGAACCTGGCATAGCAGATGCTGATCTAAAGTAGTACAAGACATTGGATTAGTATAATCCATTTTTGTAAGTCAGCATGACTTCATTTTGAGTAGTGAGCTCTAGGCATTTGGCCTTCCTGCATGTGCAGACCCCTATTATAAAAGTAATATTCCCTTATTGGCCAGTAAGTAAATATTGTCTGTCACAAATCCCACCGAGGTTTTTCCCACACCAGGTTTCGTCACTAAAATACTGTGTTATGGTGTGCTTCTCATGTTTTTGTTATTTCTCTTAGTTACTGCATTATTTTTGGTTTATCGGTACATAGTTCTAATATGCTTTTCATGTTTTAAGTCAAGAAAATTGATATACCAGTTAGATACTGATTCACCCCCCCCTCTCAGTATCTTTGGAAATCCTAACAGTATATTAATGTTTTCTACAGCAATGACAACATCAAATGTTGTAATGCATGTTGCCACCCTTTTCATGTCCTTAATTGTTCAATTGTCATTAATGACATTACTTTGTAAATATTCCCTTAATTTGTTTCCTGGAAGTTGTGAATGATGTTGCATCTAATGGGGTCAAAAAGCAATAGCGAGAGGCAATTATTCTTATCAACTTGATTGACTCATTTAATTTCAGTAGTGTTTGAGCTTGATCCATCTTTACTACCACTTGTATTGCCACTTTAGCAAGCTTACAACATGAGTTTGAAGTAATATCATCAAGAGTCTGGTCACCACGAAATGAGAGATGTCCTTAGATATTTCAATGAAGCTTGGCCCAAAAAGGTGTTGAGGAATCAAGAGGTTGGACAAATCCACAACCCTTGAACTTGTTCTAAAGACAACTGCAAACCCGATAGTATCATGACATCAAACTCCCATAGGCCTTCCTCAAGCATATCGGCTGGTCAGGAAGTTTTGAAAATATAGAACCCCGCGATAGAGGTTAAAAAACATAGAAAGGCTACAATAAGCATAACAAGGAAGAAAATCAATGAAGAGTTTGCAACTTACCAAAATTTTAGAAACCTAGGTAATGGGCTCTAAATGGGGACTAGGACTAACAGGACATAGAGAAATCCAAAACTCAGACTAGTGCATGAAGATTGGGCAACAGAGTGAGGAATAATAGAGGTGAGGGTGTTTCCTAGCAGTAGGGAGGAGGGGTGACTGGGCATAAACTAACAAAGAAAATAGACCAGGCCCAAAATGCAAGAAAACTAAACTAAACAAAGGCAAAACCTAAATATATACACTCCCACAAGGGCCCTATGCTATAGGAGTGCAAAAATACTCAAGTGAAACCATTAATGGGTGAGAAAAGTATATACCCATGCAAAATAGGGGCCTTTGGCCACATAACACAATGAAAGGCAATCAACATCCAATGATAGCTCCAAAGCCAAATTTTGTTATCAATGTTGTGCAAAAGTTTCTTGGAGATACATCCATCCTCAAATAGCCTTTCTCTATGATACACTTCTGGGACATGATCAGCTATCCCTTTACAACCTGCTCATAGGGACTGAAAACAATCCTTCTAGAAAAACTTAGCCAGTACATCTTGTTTTCGACAATATATCTCCCAATTTAAACCAAATATGTTGGCATAGTTGTCATGACCAAACATATTGTCTTCACTCAGAAATAGCTCAATACTTGGATTTTCAACGGCTGAGGATTTATTAATAGTTTCATCAGGAAATAAGTAGCTACCAGCAAGAACCCTATGGTTTTGACTCGGGCAGCGAACATAATCACTTAATATTTGTGTGCCATAGAATGAGAAGCCAAATTCATCATAGCATTTGACTTCAAAGAAGGATTCATCAATTACATTAAAGTCCTAAGAAAGTGACCTTTCCCTAATGGGTTGAGGGCCACGTAATTCAAAAAGAGGATCATCTCTAAAATTTGCATTCTCAGGAAGTTCTGTAGGGAAATAGAGAGGATTTAAAAGACCTTTTGGCTTCTATCTCTTGGTCCTCAGATGACTTTTTGGGGATGAACATGGTAATGGGATCTTCATTTGGTGCTACACTCCATGCAAAATTAGTTAAACAAATTAGAGGAGCATAAGAGGAGAAACTTTCATCTTGCATACCTAAGGTCGGGGCAAGGCTTGTGCATATTGTGCATTGAGACATCTGGTTGTCATGCTCGAGTGGCATAGGATCAAACCTTGGGAGAATCTCATCTTTCCTTGCATGCAGAAATTCATCTTGGGAGCTGACTTGAGGGAATATTACATCATTTCTAACATCACTAAGGTTGTTAATGAATTGTTCTATTTCAACTTCTTTGATGTGACCTTTATTATTGATGATACCAAATCAAAAATCTTCTTGAGAACCTTGCAAGAACCAACTTGGAAAAAAAAATCTTTTGTATTCGTCGGAAGTTTTTTCTTTTTTAGGAGCATGGAGCGATAGTTATTCTAGCTCAACTAATATGCATGTCAGAAAAGTTCCAACATTTTCACTTCCAATTGAGTGTACTTCTTTTTGTTGTTCATTTTGGTCCCATAGCATTGATGATTCAGAGAGTGCAAACTCAGAGTTTCTCTCTTTAAGAGAAAAGGAATCACATGAGGACAATTCTTGTGTTCCTTTAGCTAAAATCTGATAAGCTCTTTTTTCAAGATTAGTTAAATGATAATATCTTCTATACACATCCCTTAGCATTAATGTAAATATGTAATCATTAGAAAATTATCTTTCATTTTTGCAAATTTCTTTACCAAATGAACTTATAATTCTTTCAAATGACGACTAATTGTTAAATTAGGCCAAGTCTAGAACAATTCTCTGAGACTATATACAAACAAATTCGCCAATCTTCTTTCTCTAGAAGATGCTTCAAAATATTTTTGAAGACAAGCACACACCGGCTCGGTGACCAAATCCCCCAGTTATCTCATCTTTTTAATTTGATCCCTAGCAGAGTTACCAAAAATCTGTTGGTTAATAGATTTATAACCTAACTCTATATTCTCACACCCAAAAAGATGACAAAAGTAACCACAATTGAACCAGTCAAAACAAACTATCTACTAACTAATTCTCTACTTATTTTGCAAGGTGGAAGCTACCTTCATATAATATTCAAGGAATAAAGAATTAACCAAAATGCTTTTAACCTAAAAGAAAATGAGGAAAGATTTTTTAACTAGAAAGCTTTGCGAAGGCATGCATAAAATACAAAACACTATTTTTTTAAATTTTCTAGATTTTGAATCAACCAAATTATCACAAAATATAATTCGCAGATAATATTCTTACAGCAACATAGATTTAAATCATTCACCATCTCAAATATAAATTCATCCACTGATAACCATTCAAAAAAAAAGAAGGCATCTACACACCATAATTAAAAGATTATGTATATCTAAAAGCTACCAACAGTTTTTCTATATTCAAAATAGTAAAACAGAAATATGCTTAAAGAAGTTTGTGCTCTTAAGAGTAAAATAATTTTTTCCCCAAAAGATCCCCTTAAACCTACTAATCAACTTATTTATAACCATTCTCCCAAGCCTTTTTTCATTTCAAGAAACAGTTTCTTTAAAGATAACAATCTTGAAAGTGACCATTCTCGAAACAGAAAAAGATCCGCTAGACAACAAAATCTAAACCACATCACAAAACTGCAAGGCTATAAATTCACTAAACTCGGGCTCCAGCATCAGGTGTCAGGTGTTGTTCTACAATCCATTTGTCAATTCCGTCTGCTATTTCCTCTTCTTTAATCAATGTCAGAAGGATATCTATAAACTCTTCCTCGTTGAATATAGTAGCTTAAAAAAAGTTAGCCAAGTTCATGAGGACATCCTCCTGCAGTTCCTCATCATCTAGCTGCACCACATGGCCTTTCTTAGCTTTAAGCACCATCTTGTTGAACTCAATTATCCAGGTTTCTTCCTGTTGCGAAATCATCCTACAAGCATTGTTCGTGGTTTTCAGCTTGTTCTACAATCTTTCCTAATATAACGACGACCTTCCTATATTCACTAAAATTAGTACGTGTTTTCCATGCAAAAGACTGTAACTGTTGGACTATATCTTCCTACTCTTTCTCTAACCAATTTAAATCTAGGTTGTGAAATGGAAACTCACGATCATGAGACAAAACCATTATGATGCAGGCCAATCATGACAATCTCCCCTTTTTAGGCCTCTCCAAGGGTGGTATATTAATATTTTCTACCAAAATGACAACATCAAATATTGTAATTCATGATGTGATTCTTTACATGTCCTTAATTGTTCAGTTTTCATTAATGATGATACTTTGTAAATCTTCCCTTGGTTTATTTCCTGGAAGTTGTACATGACGTGGCAGTTGATGGGGTCAAAAAGCAATAGCGAGAGGCAATTATTCTTATCAAATTGACAAACACATTTAATTCCGGTGGCATTCGAGCTTGATCCATCTTTACCACAACATGTGTTGTCACTTCAACAATCTTATGACATGAGTTTGAAGTCATATAATCAAGAGTATGGTCACCTCAAAACAAGAGATGTCCTTAGAGATTTCAATGAAGCCTATCCCAAAAAGGTGTCAAGAAATTGGGAGGTCAAAGAAATCTGCAACCCTCAAACTTGTTCTAAAGAAAGCTGCAAACCCGACATTATCGTGGCATCGAACTCACATGGGCCTTCCTCAAGCATATCGGGTGGTCAGGAAGTTTTGAAAATATAGAACCTCACGGTAGAGGTTAAGAAACATAGAAAAGCCATGATAAGTGCAAGAAGGATGAAAATCAATAAAGATTTTGTGACTTACCAAAATTTCAAAAACTTAGGTAACAACATCTTACATCCAGTCACCATAGGAATTCTATAAGGCCTTCCCCAAACACATCTTTGATTAACTTAGTTGACCATGTTTGACCCTATTAATAAATGCTTTATAATTCAATAGAATGAACTGTGTTAGACAGATAGATTTGTGAGAAAGGTATTGAACCAAGTTATAGAGTTATTGTGCCTTGTGGTGTACATATTGATGTGTTAATAAATTGAAATCCTAAAAGATCCATTTATTGGATAATTTTGATTTAACGTATGTCAGCTATGTCAGGATGTAGGACTTATATGATTTTTTGATTGGGTAACAATGATGAATGTGGATGCTTCATTTATATTCTTTATAGATACAGAACCCTATATGATCCTAGAATAGGATAAATTTGAGAGGAGGTATGTCATTATTGGATTTGCAGGACTTTACTATGATGATAGAAATAGGAATGCATATTTTAATGAATGGATCAAAATTATGTGAATGATGACAATGGTCATGTGGAGTTATTTGGATGAAAGATGTATTGATTGATAAATGTATTTTGTATGCTGAGTGTTTGTAGTGCATTATTATTCATGTGTTATATATTATATGAGATTATTTGGAAGTACTAATGTGTAAATTGAGTTGCGCAGGAATTATCCATGTGACCATGGAAATATTACGGAGAACCAAACCTAGACCTTTGTATGTTCGTAAAACAAGGGTTTGTCTATTTGGATAGACAACACCCCATTGTGTTGTATTTTATTCGTAACCATAAGTGATGCATGTGTGTTAAGTGTCGTTTAATTGATTTATGTAAAATCCACAAGAGACACGATTTCATGTATGAATTTGTAAAAGTATTTTCTTTGTGTCACTTGACACATGTGGATTTATGTTTGAATTTTTAAAATTGTCCCTTGGTGGGAATTGTTTAACTATAGCTTTTCAATTAATGTGATGTGATTTCCATAAATGCCTTGGGTAAAGAATCTTTGGGATGGTCAACTTAAGTTAGACCCGAAAACTAACTTCAGAGGGGTTTAAAAGGGGTTAAATGGACACCTAGGGGTAGTTTAATAGGGTTTCCTAAAGCCCATAAGGTATACCTAAGGGTTAGGGGCAATTTTAGGCAAGTTTCTACTCCCATGTGACCTTTTAGACACCCTAAAAAGTAGGTTTTCTAAATTGTGCGAAAATTGAAATTAGAAGGCTTGAGCTAAGTGGTTAACCTTCCTTTTGAATGAAAGTTCTTTTTTCCCATTTCACTTCACTTTCCTTTTCAGTTTTAGAAACTTGAGAGAACTCACACTAGTGTCTCCTTAAGCAAGAAAGAGAGATTTTGGGGGTAATCACCCACTCTCCATTTTTGGAGACAAAGAGAATTGTGGAAAGAATAAGCTAGATTGTCGAATACGGAATTTTGCTAAGGGTATAAAGAGAAGAAACGTGGAATTGGGCTACTCATCCTCAACAAAACTAACCTACCTTTGGGCATATTAAGGTTGGTTGAAATCTCCTTATAATGGATTTATTATTGCATGTGTTTGAAAGTAAGGTTTGTGTAAAAGATTTGTTTCCGTGCATGTTCTCTTGGAAATTTATTTGGTGTTTTGTTTTTATGCAATGTATGTATGTTTGGGAGTAATCAAGACCTCCTACTCTTGGGAGAGAGGAGGATCTTGTGGGTGGTAGAAGTGACAGCCCTCGAGTGAGAGACTCTCGTTATGAGAGCGATCACAAGGGAATTTATGTGACCCTTGCTGCATGGCTTCTTTATGCATTGGGGGTCATAAGGAGGGAAATAAGGCATGAACGCCTTGGGGGGCATAAGGAATAAGGGGCTGATTATGTTATACTTGATGTATTTTTTTTGCCATGAGGTGGCTATTTGTTTTGCCATACTTGCAGTCTCCTCAGGGTACTTGGTCCACTACCACCCTTGTAAGGACATCACCAATGTGTGGTGCAGTGTAGTCCAGGTTGGGAGTGTGTTTTGAGTTTGTGAGTATTTTGTCTTCTATGTTGCATGTTTGTTACGTATCTAGGGCTTGGTTCTTCAAGCTCGGGGGTGGCTACTAGTTAGCCTAGGCTGGGAGGTGAGCACTCCATGGTCATAGCCTATGTTTTATTTGCAGGATTGTTGGAAGAAAGGAAAGAGGACAAGTAGAGGTTGCTAGATTTCATTTGTTACAGAAAAGATGTGGGAATGGAATATTTATGTTTTAAGTAGCAACATTGTAATAGGAAATTATGTCGTATCTATCTTTCGAAAAGAAATGTATCAAATGTTTGTAAGAGCCTCATTGAATAGAAATGAGAGATCCATTAGTATTGAAGGTTATTTCATAATTTGATGTACCTTAAAGAGATGATATATTGTTTTATGCTATACTAAAGAAATGAATCTGGATTTAGTTCCTAAAGTTTTTCTGAACTTTAATAATTGTAGGTTATATAATATTTTGGAAAGAGCAATGAAATTTATTTTACCCCTTTATGCATATGAAATATATTAAGGAAATAAAGAAATGATTTAATGATTGCATGCATGTTGTTTTCAAATATCAGAGTTCCAGTTTAAATCCTATTGCATGGCTAAATTTAAAGGATTCTAGATAAATTAAGTTGCAGAAATTAAATTCACATATTTATTTGCAGAAATTTAAGTCTAGAAATTAAATGGTCTATCTAGTTTTAATAATCACCTATGTATATAGTTGCTATCAAAATTATCATACTCTATTAGTTAACTTTTTGCAGAAATTAAAACCTATACTATTCTTACTGAATTTAATCCTGATGATTACCTTACTTTGGGCAGAAAGTAAAACTAAATTTAAATAAATCTAAATTATTTCGCCTATTTTTTATTAAAGCAACAAGGTTAGCAAAGAAAGAAAAGAAATATAATACATTGATCTAGTTAGGGATAATTTAATCAATCTGTTCAAAGGACTAGAATAATAGTATGTATTTACTTACAGAAAACTTTAGCCCTAAATCTAAGTGCATTCAAAATATGTTTATTTAAGTTTATATCTAAAATATATGTATATAAATAGAAAGTATATATATATATATATACATATATATTTATTTATATTCATATTTAAACCATATTTGTATATATAATGTAAAAGATATATATATATATATAAATATAAACTTATTTAAAAAATATATATATTAAAAAAAAAATATAATTTATATAAAAAAAAAAGGTTTCGGACGGAGGGCTGAAACCCACTGTGTGTGCACACAGTGGGCGGCCGACACTGTGTGGACACACAGTGAGCGGCCTGTGGACCGCCACTGTGTGGGCACATAGTGGGCGGCACTCATGCCGCCACTGTGTGAACACACAGTGGGCGGCCCGCAGATCACCACTGTGTGGGCACACAATGGGCGGCGCCCGCGCTACCACTGTGTGCGCACACAGTGGCGGCCGAGTAAAACCCCCGCGCCACCGCCTCTCCCTCTTAACAAAAAAAAAATCTTCAGCCACTCCACCATGATTTCGAATTCGATCAGCCCTGCAATGCAAGAAACTAAAAATAAAACCCTAGCCCGGGTAGGGCTAGGGTAACATATAAAAAAAAAGAGATTTTTAAGAAGGATATATAGGGTATTTTAAAATATACATTTTAAATTATGGTTTCTATTTTTTTTTATAGTTAGTTTAGTTATATGGAAATAAGTATATTTTAGACAAGAAATATTCTTTTTATGTGAAAACATGTAGTTAAATTAGGAAAGTATAAATGGTCCATGAGGTAAATGTTTATTCAAAAAAAAAGAAAAAACTTCATATTATATCAATGTTAAATAAACATTTTGATATAATGAATAGGGCAAATTTTAGACTAAATATTTTCATAAATTTATAAATGCTTTTGATAATCAATTGGGCATATTTTAAAAGTATGTATAGATTTTAATTATGTTTTGGAGTTCAGTCTTATGGAAAATTTTAATGAATTTGATAAATTTATTTTGGAGATATAAATGGATTTTTATAAATAAATGGAATTATTTAATAAAGTAATTAAATAATTAATTTAAGAGGGTAGTGTAGAGGTGTAAAATTATTCCCTCTAAGTGGACTAAGCCTTGTGAACCCAATTAACCCAAGTGGGAACTTTTATCAAGTAAATTAAAACATCTTAATGATGTTAGGCACTTTAATTGTAACTGCTCCATTTGATAATATTAACGCAATAAAATAAGCTTTGGTATTGAATTAATAGAAGCCATTTTCTTTGTAAAATTAAGTTTTTAAGAAGGAACGTATTTACGGGATGGAGGAAATTTGATATGTAATAAATAATTAATATAGAGCCAAGTAATTATGTTAATGTCTAGTTAAGAGGGACAGATTAATTTATGTACTAATAATCACAACCTAAATGATAAAGACTTTTGAGAGAATTTAATATGCCCTTATAAATTTTATTCACCCCACTTGATAATAGGAACTATCATAAATTGTTATGTTAGTATTTAATATCAGTTAATAATTCGTTAGAACCACATGTTAAGTTGTCACAACTATTTAAGAAATGGTTGCATGTAAATAAGTGTCTCAAAAAAAAGTTTTGTTGTCTGTGTTTTGGCCCAAAGTTTGGGCATGACATTTTGGTATCAGAGTCCTAGGTTCATACACTGGTGAACATGGGCTACATTCATAACTTAGTTGAAAACAAACTATGGCTTGAAGTATAACACCTAGGTGAAAACTTGCGAGATAACAAAGTGAAACATAAGTGAAAATGCTTGTGGATCAATAGATCAATATATATCAATTCAGGGGGTTCCAAGGGTCACTAAAAACCCTAAAATTTGAACTTATTAGTCATAATATTTATGGCTTAAACAAAACCCCAAAGGCTGCGAAATATTCAACTATTTATTCATATGAAGTAATTTCGGTGTCTATTAATGAAAAATTAGACCTTTTGTACCTATGAGGCTACCATTCAATTGGAACCTAAAATGCAATAACTAGCCTAATCAAATCAAGGATGAGGAGTTAATTTTTCAATAAAATACTCTTGATGATAACTAAAAGAATGCCATCCATCGAGATATGTTCTTGACATGGCAAATCAAACGAGATAATTAGACCTTAGATGAAGGCACCATAAACAAGATAAATAAGAATTGAAACAAATCAAATTTAAATTTTAAGTTATGTGAAAATTATGATGGTTAAAAAGGTCAAGGCCGCCATAGAAGATATAAATGAAGAAGAGTTAAAAGGAGTTCTTATCTCAGATAGAATCAGTGGCCTATCCTAATGATTAGGTACCTTAAGAATGTGGACATGTTAGATTTCTTATTAAGAACATTTGTTAGACAATGTTGTAGCATTATAGTGAAGCTAGAGTTGGATAACCTTGGAGATAAGAACTAAACTGATGTATGACAATCCCCTTGATCAGAGAACCCTAGTAATACTATAGATGAGCTAGATAAAGAGAAAGGAGGCATGAACTTCTTGGGTAAAAACACGTAATTACAATAAACCCTAAGTTCATCCATGGATTATATGATTGGGGAAACAAGCAAGTAAAGCCTCAAACTAATTCCTTTATGGAAAGACAACCTTGGCGAAAGTAAATAATGGAAGAGAGAGGAGAGTTGATTTGGGAATCTAACAAAAGATCCCCATTGAAGTGCAAGGAGTGTAAAAGTATTAGGATCCTATAATCTAGGAATGTGTAACTAGATGTCGATTCAGAAACTAAGAAGAAAAGTGCAACCCAATCATGGTTAGCCGCTAGGTACAAAACAGTATGTAACACAATTTAACTACTAGGCACAATCAAAGAAGCTTTGCAAATTTTGGCTCTCAAGTGTGAAAGTATGAGAAAACATTAAGTATGGATGAATCAATGTGTAGGTGGAAATGGCTTAGGGAAAAATAGTATAATAGTGGCATAATACCAAAGCTTTAATGAGAATTAGTTGGTAATATAAATTTTTTTTATGAGAACATAGATAAGGAGCTGAATTATGTGGTTATCCAAGGGAGAGCGTGGAAAAATATGTGTCTTAAGACATTGGTAGTTACTAGACACCCTTAAGTTATACCGTAATTAGGTAACAAAATTCTAGGATGATAAGGTGTTTATTTTTTTCTTTGTGGATTGAAAGAAATCATAAGTTGTGATTTGTCAGAAATAGCTAGTTAGTATATATAAATAAGTAATATGGAACGAGACAACTTCCCTCTTTGCTAAATTTTAATTAAAAGGAGGAGTGTTGGTCACTTTTCAAGTGCACACCCCCTTGATTTCATAGTTGCATAAGTAGAGTAGGAGAGGATAAGTCCACTCTCCTAGTTGTTGAAATATGTCATGAAAGGTGTGGGTAGAAATTGTAGTCAACCGTTATTGACCTTACTCGTCAATAAATCCACCCCAAATGGCTCTTAACCATAAGTATTAGAAATTTGGCAACAAGCTCCTACCTAATGAAGGCAAGTGAATGTTAGAGGGAAAAGTATAAGGAGCTAGCTTAAGGGCTAAGAAAACAAATGATGTCCCCAATAAAATTATATGATTATATTATTCAAATCCTAAGAGATTCCAAGAAAACAAGTGTCAGCTTTGTACCAAACTAATAACCATGCGTGTAAGACATGAGAGTGCCGATGCTTTAAGCTACCACGTAACATTGAGTCAGGGCTTAGCATATTAAGATAATTAATGGAAGTCCAAGAGGAATGGACGGAGGATGGTAGAGTTAGTGCAATCACCTGCTAGATATAATTAGGGATGTTAATAACCCTAAATAGATAGTGGATTATATCGGAAAGTGTTGCTTGAAATAGTTAGCATGTGAAGGTTAAAATAGAACATGATTAATAAAAAAATGAATGTGATCTCTTGCATATAAGAATGTATTTCATAAACCGATAAAGGATTTTTAAAGAATCTAAAATCTCAAGAGTCTAATAATCACTTCCTAACACACTCAAGATGCGTGATCTCGGGTGATGTGCTGTGGTTACTCCCTATAGCATGGCTAGAATGGTCATCTTGTTTCGAGTTTGATTCAACATTAATTTTGATTTTCTTTGAAGAGTATATTGTGACACTGGGGCTAGGACTTTCTTTTTTTTTATTTATTCTGTTTATGAAGAGAAGACCACTAAATTTATGTTTCTTTTATATGAACTATGGCACTTGCCATGTTTCTAGTTTTAATATTTTTATTTTTATTTTTAATTTTTTTTCAATTGCCGGCATTTTTCTTCTTTTTATTGGACTTGGCAGAAGTAACTTGTATTTTTGAAAAGTGTCAAGTGGTCATTTTGATGGTTGATATAACTATCCCTAGTGATGTGATTTGTGTAATATCTATCATGTTCGTAGAACCACTGATAGCGTGTCAAGGGACAATACCGCAAGGAGTGAAAATTAGGCACAAGAATTAACAAAGAATTGGTTTTATCAAATTAAGATAAAGGAAGGCATATCCTCCTAAATAAAATTAATTGTGAGTAATCTAAAAGAGAAAATTTATAACAATAGTGTGACCTAGACCTAATGAATTGCGAAAGTAATGATTGTCGACTAGTAAATTTGGCATGGGTATGGAGATGATTGCATGGATGATATCTAAAATAAGTTTAAATAACTTCCATCACTCCCTTGGAATGGGATTGTTGTGTACCTTAATGTTTAGAAATGGCGAATGATGCCCCCTATAAAACTTACACCTTGGAGCCTAGAAATATAAAAACATGTTAATCCCTAGTGGTAGAAAACTACCCTATATAAGGGCGGGATTGAAGAACCTAAATTTTCTTTTGTCTTGTCATCTAAGAAAGTTGGAAGAAATTATGCACCTAGGACGATTTTGCGAATATTATATTAACACCCTAATGGGGTGCCTCAAATGTAGCATAAGTAGATTCATTGTGGTTAAGTGTGATGTCAATTTCCTAAGTAACATGCATGGACAAGAATACAATAGGATAAACATGCTTTTAAACAAATCCTAAACAAAGTAGAACTCCTAGAAAATTCTATATGCGTAACCTTGAATTACGACTTGGATGGCGCATTAATGTAAATTGTTGAAAGATGAAACACTGTAAAACACCTACCTAAGAATCAAAGGGAAATGTAATAACAATACTAAGAATGTAACCTTGCGCAGACAATAAGTTAATTACAATAATAAGATTGATTTTGGTATTTCATCCTTTGAGTAGGCAAGATAAGAATTTAAGTAACATTTTGAAAGTAATGGGAAATGTTATATCCCTACTTAGTAAATTATACTTATGTGACTTCCAGGAGTAAGTCGAACTCTAGGGGAGGAGGATGTAAGGCCTTCCCCAAACACAGCTTTGATTAACTTAGTTGACCATGTTTGACCCTATTAATAAATGCTTTATAATTTAATAGAATGAACTGTGTTAGATAGATAGATTTGTGAGAAAGGTATTGAACCAAGTTATAGAGTTATTGTGCCTTGTGGTGTACATATTGATGTGCTAAGAAATTGAAATCCTAAAAGATCCATTTATTGGATAATTTTGATTTAACGTATGTCAGCTATGTCGGGATGTAGGACTTATATGATTCTGTGATTGGGTAACAATGATGAATGTGGATGCTTCATTTATATGCTTTATAGATACAGAACCCTATATGATCCTAGAATAGGATAAATTTGAGAGGAGGTATGTCATTATTGGATTTGCAAGACTTTACTATGATGATAGAAATAGGAATGCATATTTTAATGAATGGATCAAAATTATGTAAATGATGATAATGATCACGTGGGGTTATTTGGATGAAAGATGTATTGATTGATAAATGTATTTTGTATGCTGAGTGTTTGTAGTGCATTATTATTCATGTGTTATATATTATACGAGATTATTTGGAAGTACTAATATGTAAATTGAGTTGCGCAGGAATTATCCATGTGACCATGGAAATATTACGGAGAACCAAACCTAGACCTTTGTATGTTCGTAAAACAAGGGTTTGTCTATTTGGATAGACAACACCCCATTATGTTGTATTTTATTCGTAACCGTAAATGATGCATGTGTGTTAAGTGTCATTTAATTGATTTATGTAAAATCCACAAGAGACATGATTTCATGTATGAATTTGTAAAAGTATTTTCTTTGTGTCACTTGACACGTGTGGATTTATGTTTGAATTTTTAAAATTGTCTCTTGGTGGGAATTGTTTAACTATAGCTTTTCAATTAATGTGATGTGATTTCCATAAATGCCTTGGATAAAGAATCTTTGGAATGGTCAACTTAAGTTTGACCCGAAAATTAACTTCAGAGGGGTTTAAAAGGGGTTAAATGGACACCTAGGGGTAGTTTAATAGGGTTTCCTAAAGCCCATAAGGTATACCTAAGGGTTAGGGGTAATTTTAGGCAAGTTTCTACTCCCATGTGACCTTTTAGACACCCTAAAAAGTAGGTTTTCTAAGTTGTGCGAAAATTGAAATTAGAAGGCTTGAGCTAAGTGGTTAACCTTCCTTTTGAATGAAAGTTCTTTTTTCCCATTTCACTTCACTTTCCTTTTCAATTTTAGAAACTTGAGAGAACTCACACTAGTGTCTTCTTAAGCAAGAAAGAGAGATTTTGGGGGTAATCACCCACTCTCCATTTTTGGAGACAAAGAGAATTGTGAAAAGAATAAGCTAGATAGTCGAATAGGGAATTTTGCTAAGGGTAGAAAGAGAAGAAACATGGAATTGGGCTGGTCATCCTCAACAAAACTAACCTACCTTTAGGCAGATTAAGGTTGGTTGAAATCTCCTTATAATGGATTTATTATTGCATGTGTTTGAAAGTAAGGTTTGTGTAAAAGATTTGTTTCCGTGCATGTTCTCTTGGAAATTTATTTGGTGTTTTGTTTTTATGCAATGTATGTATGTTTGGGAGTAATCAAGACCTCCTATTCTTGGGAGAGAGGAGGATCTTGTGGGTGGTAGAAGTGACAGCCCGCGAGTGAGAGACTCTCATTATGAGAGCGATCACAAGGGAATTTATGTGACCCTTGCTGCATGGCTTGTTTATGCATTACGAGTCATAAGGAAGGAAATCAGGCATGAACGCCTTGGGGGGCATAAGGAATAAGGGGCTGATTATGTTATACTTAATGTATTTTGTTTGCCATAAGGTGGCTATATGCTTTAGTTTGCCATGAGGTGGCTATTTGTTTTGCCATACTTGCAGTCTCCTCAGGGTACTTGGTCCACTACCACCCTTGTAAGGACATCACCAATGTGTGGTGCAGTGTAGCCCGGGTTGGGAGTGTGTTTTGAGTTTGTGAGTATTTTGTCTTCTATGTTGCATGTTTGTTACCTGTCTAGGGCTTGGTTCTTCGAGCTCGGGGGTGGCTACTAGTTAGCCTAGGCTGGGAGGTGAGCACTCCATGGTCATAGCCTATGTTTTATTTGCAGGATTGTTGGAAGAAAGGAAAGAGGACAAGTAGAGGTTGCTGGATTTCATTTATTATAGAAAAGATGTGGCAATGGAATATTTATGTTTTAAGTAGCAACATTGTAATAGGAAATTATGTCGTATCTATCTTTCAAAAAGAAATGTATCAAATGTTTGTAAGAGCCTCATTGAATATAAATGAGAGATCCATTAGTATTGAAGGTTATTTCATAATTTGATGTACCTTAAAGAGATGAAATATTGTTTTATGCTATACTAAAGAAATGAATCTGGATTTAGTTCCTAAAGTTTTTCTGAACTTTAATAATTGTAGGTTATATAATATTTTGGAAAGAGCAATGAAATTTATTTTACCCCTTTATGGATATGAAATATATTAAGGAAATAAATAAATGATTTAATGATTGCATGCATGCTATTTTCAAATATGAAAGTTCCAGTTTAAATCCTATTGCATGGCTAAATTTAAATGATTCTAGATAAATTAAGTTGCAGAAATTAAATTCACATATTTATTTGCAGAAATTTACGTCTAGAAATGAAATGGTCTATCTAGTTTTTATAATCACATATGTATATAGTCGCTATCAAAATTATCATACTCCATTAGTTAACTTTTTGCAGAAAATAAAACCTATACTATTCTTAGTGAATTTAATCCTGATAATTACCTTACTTTTGGTAGAAAGTAAAACTAAATTTAAATAAATCTAAATGATTTCACCTATTTTTTATTAAAGCAACAAGGTTAGCAAAGAAAGAAAAGAAATATAATACATTGATCTAATTAGGGATAATTTAATCAATCTGTTCAAAGGATTGGAATAATAGTATGTATTTACTTACAGAAAACTTTAGCCCTAAATCTAAGTGCATTCAAAATATGTTTATTTAAGTTTATATCTAAAATATATGTATATAAATAGAAAGTATATATATATACATATAATTATTTATTTATATTCATATTTAAACCATATTTGTATATATAATGTAAAAGATATATATATATATATATAAATATAAACTTATTTAAAAAATATATATATTAAAAAAAAATAATAATTTTAAAAAAAAATAGGGTTTCGGCCCTCTTTGTGTGCACACAGTGGGCGGCGCCAAGGCCGACACTGTGTGGACACACAATGAGCGGCCCGTGGACCACCACTGTGTGGGCACACAGTGGGCGGCAACCACGCCTCCACTATGTGAACACACAGTGGGTGGCCTGCAAACCGCCACTATTTGGGCACATAGTGCGCGGCGCCCGCGCCACCACTATGTGCGCACATAGTGGTGGCTGGGTAAAACCCCCGCACCACCGCCTCTCCCTCTTAACAAAAAAAAAATCTTCGGCCACTCCACCATGATTTTGAATTCGATCGGCCCTGCAATGCAAGAAACTAAAAATAAAACCCTAGCCCGGGTAGGGCTAGGGTAACATATAAAAAAAGAGATTTTTAAGAAGGATATATAGGGTATTTTATAATATACATTTTAAACTAGGGTTTCTATATATTTTTTTATAGTTAGTTTAGTTATATGGAAATAAGTATATTTTAGACAAGAAATATTCTTTTTATGTGAAAACATGTAGTTAAATTAGGAAAGTATAAATGGTCCATGAGGTAAATGTTTATTCAAAAAAAAAAAAAAACTTCATATTATATCAATGTTAAATAAACATTTTGATATAATGAATAGGGCAAATTTTAGACCAAATATTTTCGTAAATTTATAAATGCTTTTGATAATCAATTGGGCATATTTTAAAAGGATATATAGATTTTAATTGTGTTTTGGAGTTCAATCTTATGGAAAATTTTAATGAATTTGGTAAATTAATTTTGGAGATCTAAATGGATTTTTATAAATAAATGGAATTATTTAATAAAGTAATTAAATAATTAATTTAAGAGGGTAGTGTAGGGGTGTAAAATTATTCCCTCTAAGTGGACTAAGCCTTGTGAACCCTATTAACCCAAGTGGGAACTTTTATCAGGTAAATTAAAACATCTTAATGATGTTAGGCACTTTAATTGTAACTGCTCCATTTGATAATATTAACGCAATAAAATAAGCTTTGGTATTGAATTAATAGAAGCCATTTTCTTTGTAAAATTAAGTTATTAAGAAGGAACGTATTTACAGGATGGAGGAAATTTGATATGTAATAAATAATTAATAGAGAGCCAAGTAATTATGGTAATGTCTAGTTAAGAGGGACGGATTAATTTATGTACTAATAATCACAACCTAAATGATAAAGACTTTTGAGAGAATTTAATATGCCCTTATAAATTTTATTCGCCCCACTTGATAATAGGAACTATCATAAATTGTTATGTTAGTATTTAATATCAATTAATAATTCATTAGAACCACATGTTAAGTTGTCACAACTATTTAAGCAATGGTTGCATGTAAATAAGTGTCTCAAAAAAAAAAATTGTTGTTTGTGTTTTGGCCCAAAGTTTGGGCATGACAAGTTCCAAGAGGTTTGGAATCAGCTAAGACAAAATTCTTCATCAATTCCTTCACATACTTAGATTGATATATGAAAATGCCTTTATTAGTTTGTGTAATTTGTAATCCTAGAAAGAACTTCATCTCACTTATCATCGACATCTCAAACTCCTTTTGCATATCATCATAAAAATTCTTACTTAAATAATCATCACCTCCAAAAGTAATATCAACAACAAAGACTTCAACAATCAAAATATTATCATTAATAATCTTGAAGTACAAATTGTTGGGAACAACAATCAAAGAAAACTAAGATAGGGGGTGAATCAATTTTCACCAGATCTACAAACTTAACCACAAATACAAATTTGATAAACTACAACAACAAACAAGATAATAAAATTGATAGCACAACACACAACACCAATATTTTAAAGTGCAATACACGATTAAGGGAAAAACCAAGGTGGGAACCTACCCACAATAAGATGATACTCTACAGTAGTATATGAAAATAATTACAATGGGGAATGCAGTAGCATTTAGGCACACTGCCTAGAGCTCACAACCAAGATACAATAACCCAGAAGGATACAACCCTCAAGGAAGTCTCACTGACTTGCAACAAGATTCAGACTATAATCCGGAAGGAATGAACTACAATAATAGCATCTGCTAATTCTTGATGACAGTTTCGGTTAAATACATTTGTCTTCTCTACACCAATCTCTCCTCAATACACCACACTAAAAGATTAATCCCTTTGTTTGCACATACGCCACTCTCTGATAATGTAGACACAACCTCGATACCTAAATTACATGACTATATCACCTATTTATACAATTCATCAACCTTGACAACAAGGTCGGCCAAAACCTTAACTCACCATTACAAAATTACATCACACAATACAAAGATCAAGCACCAGACCAATATAATGATATACATGATATAACATGGACCTAAACCAAATCTCCAAATATGCAACACCACCAGAAATCTTGCCAAGATCAACCGCAACACGCTACACCACCAGAATACCGCATAACACAAAGAACATCATCGGATCACCAAAAAATTGCACAAAAATCAATGCGGATCATCAAATCAAATAGGACACAATTAGGAAACACTGACAAGCATGTTAGAATCATCTATAATAGTTGCACCAACATCACATCAAATCTTCATCGACCAATATCTGAAATTCAAGAACACTCAAACACCAACAACTGTCACGAAGAAAGATAACTTGCAGAGCACCAAATCACAAACCATCTGAAATGAAGATACACAAGAGCATCCCAAACAATCTCCCAAAAAAATAGCTCAAGATCTAATCACACTGGAATACCGAAGTAAATACCAAACTCTGCAAAGAAGTGATAAAAAAACCAAACTACAAACCAGATCATATGATATGATCAATTAAGCTTCCTAGATCACTAAAAACAATATAGAAAGATGTAATGATACTATAAATACTCCATACACTGAACCATGATCCCAATAAACCAATTTGCATCCACCGGAAGAATAAATCACAAGAATATGTTAACATCAATGACAACAACATATCCTAGCAGCAGCAATGTCCAACAATCTCCTCCTTTGGCATTAATGGCAACATATGGATGTGAAAAATAATCAATGCAAAGAAAGAAAATATCTCCAACAGATTCCCCCTAAGATCAAGCAGACAAACCATTTTTTCATATGCTTCTCTCCCCCTTTGACAACAATTCCAAAGATCCTCTAAACAAGAAACCAAACTTACTCTCCCCCTTAGATAAACAAATCACGATTCTCTCCTCCTTAAACACACTGACTAATCTAGTAGAGTAGCAACACCAACTCATCAATTTGGACAAAAAGATAAGACTATGAAGACCACCAGATTGATGCAACTCAATGCATCAAGTTCTCATCAAGAGGGGTGGATACCCCTAACTTGTCTCTTGAATAGACAGGCAAATGCTTAGTTAAAATATCAGCAATGTGTTCCTTTGTAAACACATACTCTAGCTTCACTTCCTCTTCACTGACTTTTTCTCTCAAGAAATAATATTTGATTGATACATGTTTATTCTTTGAATGTTGCACCAGATTCTTTGACATATTAATAGCACTGGAATTATTACAATATATGACAGTAGGTTCATCATAGATAACATTGATGTCCTTCAACATTCGCTTCATCCAAACTAATTGAGTGTAGTTACTAGCAGCAACAATGTACTCAGCTTCAACAGTAGATAAGGAAACCTAATATTGTTTCTTACTAGCCCATGAAACCAATTTCTTGCCCAAAAAGAATGCACCACTAGAGGTACTCTTTCAGTCATCTACCCAATCAGCATCAATGTAAGCACATAACATGAAATCATCATTCCTCAGATACCACATACCATAATCCATAATTCCTTTCAAGTATCTGAATATCCTCTTTATACTAGTGTCATGACTCTCTTTTGGATCAACTTGATATCTTGCAGCCATGCACACAACATGCATAATGTTCGATCTAGTCTGAGTCAAGTATAGGAGTCCACCAACCATAGATCTGTATAAAGTTTGATTAGCTTTCAAAGATTCATCATTTTTAGATAATTTGCAGTCAGTCACCATAGGAGTTCCATCTAGTTTAGAGTCTTCTAACTCAAACTTCTTGAGAAATCCCTTCACATATTTAGTTTGAGATATAAAAATACCTTTCTAGTCTGTGAAATCTACAAACCTAAGAAAAATTTCATCTCTCCTATCATAGACATATCAAATTATTTCTACATAGCACCGACAAACTTCAAACTCAAGTTATCATCTCCTCCAAAGATAATGTCATCAACAAAGACTTCAATAGTCAAGATTTTATCATTCTCAATCTTGAAATATATAATACTATTAATAGTATCTTTATTAAATCCTAATTTCAACAAGTACTTATCCAATCTAGCATACCAGGCTCTAGGGGCTTGTTTCAATCCATAGAGAGCTTTCTTAAGTTTGCATACCATGTCTCCATCATCTATAATAAAAATCCATCAGGCTGCTCAATGTAGACTTCTTCCTCAAGATCACCATTCAAAAATGTTGACTTAACATCCATATGACATACCTTGAAATCCTTATATGCAACATATGCAAGCAACACTCTAACAACTTCAAGTCTAGCTACTAGAGTAAAAGTCTTCTCATAATCAATCCCTTCCTTTTGTGAATATCCTTTGCATACTAGTCTTACTTTATTTTTGTCAAATTCATTGGCTTCATTAAATTTGTTCTTGAAAACATATTTAGTACCCATCACTTTCTTATCTTTAGTTCTAGGCACAAGTTCCTATGTGTTATTCTTTTCAATCTGTTTCAATTCTTCTTCCATAGCCCTTATCCAATTTTCATCTTTGCAAGCCTCAACAACATCTTTGGGTTCATTTTATAAATCAAACATACCTCTTCAGAAACTAGCCTTCTTCTAGTCATCACACCTTTATTTTTATCTCCAATAATCTGACTTTTAGAGTGATTCAATCCTACATACCTTAGAGTCTTCTGATTATTCCAATTTCTGATTTTCAGGTTCCTACGCCTCTTCTAGCAACAACAATATCTGGATTAACTATCTCTACTAGATCATGTTGCTTTAATTATTCAGTCTGAATAGGTGCTAGAACATGTTGACCATCATCATATCCGCAAGCTCTTATGTCTTTTCCATAGTTTTCATCAACTTTCACATTTGCACTTTCCTCTATCTTTCTTAGTCTCTTATTGTAGCATCGGTAAGCTTTTTTCTGTTAGGATTCCCAAAGATACTGAGAGGGGGGGTTGAATCAATATCTGACCGGTATGTATATTTTATTAACTTATAACATGAAAAGCATATTAAAATTGTGTACCAGTAAACTAGAAATAATGCAGCAAATAAGAATAACAACCACAACATGAAAAGCACACCATAACACAATGTTTTAATGAGGAAACTATTAGGGTTCCCACAGATACTGAGAGGGGGGGGTGAATCAGCATTTGACCGATAATGTGATTTTTTTAAAACTAAATATGCAGAACATAAAGTAACAGTATACCGGTATGCAAGAATTAATGTAAATAATAGAATCAAAAACATCCACATGAAAAGAACACCATAACACAAGATGTTTAACGAGGAAACCCGGCGTGGGAAAAACCTCGGTGGGATTTGTGACCCACAATATTCACTTACTGGCTAATAAAAGAATATTACTTACAATAGGGGCCTGCACATGCAGGAAGGCCAACTGCCTAGAGCTCACTGCTCAATAAGAAGTCACACTGACTTACAATGAGGATTTACACAAATCCAATATTTTGTACTGCTTTACATTAGCATCTTCAATGCCAGATTCAGTACCGATTCTTGCTTTGTTCTTTACATATACCCTTGTCCTATAATTCGCACATTAGGTCTACCTTATAATTTATTTATACTTCATATCCATATCCTACAAATGTCTACAATGATCTCTTTTATATACAAGAGTCAATTTACAATTTGGCAAGTCGGCTTACAATAATAAACAAAATATTAAATATCAAAAATCCTATCGGCCTTTGTGCCGGTATAATGTCTTTTCTATGCCGGTGTACATCTTCTATGCCGGTGTCGGTGTAGATTGATTTTGTTGATGCCAGTGCACTGTCTTGTTTGGGTAATGCTTTGCCGATATAATGTCTTGCCGGTGCCATAGGATTGCAAGGTTGCCATCAATGACAAAACCTTCAATCACACACAATGTCTCATTGGAGTGTCCATATGCCAACAATCTCCCCCTTTGGCATTGATGGCAACACTCATGAGAAATTTCAAAAAGATATCCAAAAATGTTACCAAAAATGTGAGAGCTCCCCCTGAGCATGTGATCCCTGTGTTTTGAATTTTCTCATCTACTACTCCCCCTTTGGCGTCAATGACAAAGGTTAGTAGATTTTGTAGTTGTACCAATTCATAACCTCAACCTTGTAGTTGGGTAGTTATTATCTGAAGAATATCTCCCAAAATTAAGTTTATGCCATCCATAAACTTCTTGCTCTCCTTTATTGCTATCTCAGTTCTGTATACTGTACCGGTGAGATGCTGCAAGTGCTCTGCCTATGTTTTGCTACCCTGTGTTAGTGCCTCTGAGATTTCCTTCTGCAAAGATGCTAAATAGTCCAATCTAGGACTTAGTTTAGATCTCAAGAATTTTGCCTTGTTTATTATTTTCTCTTTCTCTCTTTCTAATTTGAGCAATTCTTCCTCAAAAACTGATAATGTATCGGGTGAGTTAACAAAATTATCAGCAAGTTTATTGATCTCTTCCTGTACCTTGCTCATCTTTTTGTCTACATCTATGGTCAAAAATTTTATCTTACAAGTGTCTTTGTACAGAGTTTTGTACTCTTTCAATAAATTGCACAGTTTCGATAGAAGTGTGTCAAATTCCCTGTTACACTTCTTTATTCCTTCCTCAAAGAATTTCTATTTCTCTTTTTCCACACTTTCCTTTATAGTTTCTACCTTTGTTTGCTCAAAATTTCTAGAAATATATTTACAAAGTGTATCCAACTGGACTAAAGAATCTTTATTGGCTATATTACAATTGGGAGCTATTGATTTCAAAATTGGAATTGAATCATCTATCGCTTTATAAGCTTGTGAGCTATAATCAATTATTTTCTTGATAGATTCGAGCAATACCTCTATTACATTTGATGGTGACCCAATAAACTGAGTGCCGGTGGAATTGACCATGCTGGTATTGACCTCTGGTAGGTCTATTTGTGTCTCCATCTCTTTAAGCACTGGTTTTCCTGCATCATTTCTTACCAGTGGCATCTGTTCTGGAGCCTTTAGCTCTATTGATTTCTATGTTTGTGTTCCAGATTCCATCTTTTTCTCTAAATCTGCTACCGGTTGCTCTTTGTTTCCTGTTACCAGTTGCTCTTTGTTTCCTGATTTATCTGCTGTATCCTTATCTACCACTATGTTGATTTTCTGAGTATCAACATTCACAGTATATAGGACTTCAGGATTAGGATTATTATCCTCTGTGTCCATACTCTCAGCTACCAGTTGATCTTCTGCAGTTGTTGTTTTTACCGGTGGAGTATTTAAAGGAGGTGGGGGTAAGTTGTCTCTAATCTTGATACTTGGTGGTCCACCAACTTTACCTTTCCCTTTGTCCTTTTGATATACCAGAATGGGCTTGGGAATCCTATATTCTTCTTGTTTTTCTTTTTCAATTTAGAATGTATCCCAACCATCTTCTGTTTCATTTGAAACTTCAATAACTCTACCTGCCATTAGTGATATTTGTCAGTGTGCAGTGGAAAAAACTATCCAGTTGGCCTGAGCTATCAGATCATCAATTTCCTTAGGTGAGTTGACGGGGTATACTGCAAGTAATTTTTCTATTTTAATTTTCTTATCCAACTCAACTATTCCTTGCCTTCTGGCCTCAAGTCTTTTATATAATTCATTAGGAATTTCATTTAGGACTTGCATCAAAAACTTTTTATACATGTCCATGTGTAATATAACACTCTCCTTGACTTGTCCTTTCTCATCATTTGATAGGGTGTCATATATTTTCCCTATGTTTTTCAATTTACCTTCTTCTGTGATCTCATTCAGTTTTATGTCAAAAGGGGCCAAGTCAGTGTTTGTCTTCTTCTTCTTTTTGGGGGTCAGCTTTTTCTTAGGTGTGGCTTTCTTGACCGGAGACCTCACAGCTTGTTGCTTCTGTCTTGTCCTTCTAGGTGAAGGAGTGGTTACCGGTGAGGGGTCTCTTTTCCTAACAACTCTTTTGAAAGTTGCTGGCATATCTCCTTCTGAGGAAGTATCTACTGGTGATAGATGAGTTTCAGGTTGTTGGGTTTCCAACTCTTCTTCTGTTATGTCGGTTTTCTTTAATACATCTTCTTTTATGGCTTTTGCTTGTCTGGTTCCTTTTCTCACAAATGCCTCAACTTTCTTTACTCTCTTTTTAGATTGAATTTGACTTTCAATGGTCTCAGCACTACCAAATAGTTCTTCCTTTGGTTCATTGGGGGCTTCCAGAAATGCTTTGGCATAAGTTTCCACTATGTGGTCATCTGTTTCATACCCCATCTCTGTAACCCAGATTGTTCTTGGGATGACTGCTTCCATTCAGATCTCATCCTTTTTTATTACAAAACATATATCATCCTTGTATTTGTTGACAATTTCCTATGATAGTCTGATTCTTTTATTCATTCTGACTTTTAGTGCTTGAAAATACTCATTGATATTCTTTTCTCTATTTTCACCCATGTTGTTGAATAAGTCAAACAATTGTTTTCCTACCGGTATGTCGAATCCAAAATCCTTGTAGCCTATACCGGAAGCCTGTTTGGTTATATGTAGCATTAAGAATACAAGTAAATTTCTAAATCTAAAGGTTCCTTTCTTATCCTTCTTTATTTTTGCTAAATTGTCAATTAACTCATCCTTTAACCATTCACAAATATCAATTTTTACATTGTCTTTAACCATGTCATAAGCACTCTTTATGCATAAATTGGAAACTGAGTTAAGCCTATTAGCATGAGTTGCTTTGTAACCTAGAATCATGCTAACAAATCTAACATTTGTATCGATCACATCATTAACCCTCAATGATCTCTTGTTGGATGTTGCACTAGTTAAGTTTGTTACCAAGTCATTGGAGACCTTCTTGGTTTTGTCAGGTCTATTACCGATGGATGGTAACCCTGTTACTACTTTCAACAGTTTTATGTTTAAGTTTCACATTCCCGGAGTTGTCACATATAACAGATTTATACATGTTTTTGATTTCTTCATCACCTAATTCCTCTATGTTGCAATGAATATACATTCTAGGGTCTTCTGCATAAACAAGACCTTTTGGAATTTTTGAAAAAGCACCTGTGTTGTCATCTTTCTTTGCTACCTCAGGAACTAGTTGAAACATGGGCCTAGGTCATTTTATAACCTCGACTACTGTAGGGTTTGCTATGAATTCAGGTGTAGAGGAGGATGCCATGATGATAAATACCTTTTTTTCTGCCTTTGGATGGATTGATTGCTGAAGTGCTTTGCCTCTTTGCTAGGAATGCCTTAGCTCGGAAATCTTCGCGCTCTCTGAAAATTTGAATTCACGGTGAAATGAAATGGAGCCAAAAACCTTATTTTATAAAGTCTTTTCTGCTACCTACCACATTAATTACTTGCCAGCAATGTATTAGCTTAACTTTATTTGTCGGTAATGAAAATTTTTCAACTTCTTTTCTCTAACCGAGGGAATAATAGCACATGTGTCATTTGATTGCCAAACCCTCAAGATAATTTTCTTCAGTTTGATGAAGAACATCCTGCTGGTGGAGCATTACTCTGTCCTGCTGGTGGAGCATCATATTGTCCTATCGGTGAAGCATTTGTTGGTTCTACTGATGGAGGAGTAACCCCAATATTTAGATCACCTTTTTTGATCCATTGCTTTGAAAATTATTGTTTAACCTCTTCAACCTTTTCTTTACCTTTCAAGCTAGTACTTCTGTTATCTACCGGTGTACCTTTACTTCTACAAAATTTAGCAATATGACCAATCTTGTTACATGCATAACAAGTTACATTATTTTTCTGAATAGCTTTCCCATAACCTATGTCAGTTTGTGTTTTGCATTTATTTGATAAATGACCAAATCTTCCACAAACATAACATCTTACATTCATTTTGCAATTTTCAGAGTTATGACCAATTTTGTTGCATTTGGTGCATTGACCGGTGGGAGGATTGATGTTTTGATAATTCCTAGATCTACATTCATTTGCCCTATGACCAAATTTATTGCAGTTAAAGCATTTTCCATTGAATTTGTAAGTATTAGAAGGTCTTACCAGTTTGTTGTGATCCTGGGTATTTGCAGTACCGGAGCTTTCTCCAACTTCAAATCCAATTCTAGAAGTGTCACCTTTGGGTTTTTGATTCTTCAATAAGGTACCAAGTTCTTCTGAGCTTTTCTTGAATTTTTCTTTGTGTTGATTTGTAGTTTCCAATTCCCTTTCCAAGATTTCTTTATGTCTCATTAGTTCATTCAAGTCATTCTGAGTATGCATCATATCTGTCTTCAACATGTCATTTTCATAGCTAAGTCTTGTGTTCTCATTTGCTGCATCACTTAGTCTTCTGGTCAATTCTTCTTCATTCTTCTTTCTATCCTCAATTTCTTTGGAAAATCTCATAGTCATATCCTACATTTCACTTTTTGTTGTCATGATCTCTTGTTTCAATTTGCTTATCATATCATTTAGTGATTCCTTTTCATCATTCTCATTTTGCAATTTTTCACAAAGTTCTCTTCTCTTGTTCCTGTAACAGTAATATTTTCTTGAAGTGCCTGAATAATGTCCTGAGCTACTTTTAAATCATCTTCTAATTTGATATTTTTCAACTTCTTTGCATCATAGTCAGTAAGAGCTCCTTCAAGTTGCTTCATCAGATTTTTCATCTTTACCAGTGTCAAGATCTTCCTCAAGCTATTAGGCTTCTGAAAAAAGAGGACCATGCTCTGATAACAATTGTTAGGGTTCCCACAGATACTGAGAGGGGGGGTGAATCAGTATCTGACCGGTAATGTGATTTTCTTAAAACTAAATATGCAGAACATAAAGTAACAGTATACCGGTATGCAAGAATTAATGTAAAAAACATAATCAAAAACATCCACATGAAAAGAACACCATAACACAAGATGTTTAATGAGGAAACCCGGTGTGGGAAAAACCTCGGTGGGATTTGTGACCCACAATATTCACTTACTGGCCAATAAGAGAATATTACTTACAATAGGGGCCTGCACATGCAGGAAGGCCAACTACCTAGAGCTCACTGCTCAATAAGAAGTCACACTGACTTACAATGAGGATTTACACAAATCCAATATTCTGTACTACTTTACAGTAGCATCTTCAATGCCAGATTCAGTATCGGTTCTTGCTGTATTCTTTTCATATACCCTTGTCCTACAATTTGCACATTAGGTCTGCCTTATAATTTATTTATGCTTCATATCCATATCCTACAAATGTCTACAATGATCTCTTTTATATACAAGAGTCATTTTACAATTTCCCAAGTCTGCTTACAATAATAAACAAAATATTACATATCAAAAATCCTATCGGCCTCTGTGCCAGTATAATGTCTTTTCTGTGCCGGTGTACATCTTCTGTGTCGGTGCCAGTGTAGATTGATTTTGTTGATGCCAGTGCACTGTCTTGTTTGGGTAATGCTTTGCCAGTATAATGTCTTGTCGGTGCCATAGGATTGCAAGGTTTCCTGAGTAATGCTTTGCCGGTATAATGTCTTGCCGGTGCCATAGGATTGCAGGGTTGCCATCAATGACAAAACCTTCAATCACACACAATGTCTCATTGGAGTGTCCATATGCCAACAGAAACCCGTTGTGGGAAAAACCTTGGTGGGATTTATGACCCACAATATTCACTTACTGGCCAATAAGAGAATATTACTACTACAAGAGGGGCCTGCACATGCAGGAAGGCCAAGTGCCTAGAGTTCACTGCTCAATTACAAAGGAAGTCACACTGACTTACAAAAATGAATTATACTAATCCAATGTCATGTACTTCTTCAGATTAGCATCTGCTATGCCAGATTCAGTACTGGTTTAAGCTCTACTACATACATAAACCCTTATCCAATAATTCACATAATAGGTCAGCTACCTTCTATTCATATTTCTCATCCTACTTCTTACAAAATGATCTATGATGATCTCATACACATATGAGTCATGTTACAATCTGCCATGTCATCTTAAAAAAGATTTTACAATTAATTACAAAATATATTAACACAAAAATGTTGTCGGCCAGGGTGCCGGTATTCTTCTTTTTCGGTGCTGGTGTTCTGTATGCCAGTGAAGAGTTTGTTGGTGTCGGTGTCGGTGTCTTCATGTTGGTATCACATGATTGCAGGGTTGCCATCAATGACAATATCTTCAATCACCTACAATATCTCATTGGAGTGTGCATTTGCCAACAATCTCCCCCTTTGGCATTGATGGCAACACTCATGAGAAAAATTCAAGAATGTATCCAAAAACTGAAGTCCAAAAAAACCTTTCCCAAAAAATTGTATGTCCAAAAAATGTGTGCTCCCCCTGAGTAGATAATGTTTACTTCCTTCTGACCATTTTTCTCATCACACTACTCCCCCTTTGACATCAATGACAAAGGTTGTCATTCACTGTCAGTGAAGTCCTGCCTCGATTCTTGTAACCGGTGGGTTACAATATGAAAGATATCTATCAAAATCAAATTTATACCATTACTGAATGTTTTGTTTTCTTTTATTGCCTCTTTTGTTCTTTGCATTGTACCAGTGAGTATGTGCATTTTATCTTCCGATGTCTTCAGTCCGGGAACTAGAGCCTCAGATATTTCTTTTCTCAACGAAATGAGGTATTCTAGTCTTGGACCAAGTCTACATTTTAAGTCCTTTGCTTTATCCTTTATTCTTTGTTTGTCATTCTCTAACTTCTTGATTTTCTCTTCTTGCTCTGCTATCTTCTTCTCTATCTCCAAAAATGAATCTGATGATCCTATCAGATTGTCAACAATATTGTTTATCTTATCTTGTGCTTTGCTGATTTCCTTGTCAATGTCTTCTGTTAAGACATTTTTTTACAAGTGTCCCTGTACAGTTTCTTGAAGTCAAAAATTGTTTCTCCAAGTTCTGGTAATAATGTTTCCATTTTCTCTTTGTTCTTCATCACAATTTCCTCAAAAAATTTCTCTTTTTCTTTAATCATTCTTTTCTTAAATGTATCCTCATTTATTTGATCAATAGTCAATATGTTGTCGATGATGAACTTAGACAATGTGTCTAGTTGACCTAAAGAATATTTGTTATCTATAATACACTTTGGTGCTATCAGTTTAAGAATGGGAATTGTTTCATCAATAGCCTTATAGGCTTGTGCATTGCACTCAGCGATCTTCTTTATTGAATCCAATAACACCTCAGTTACATTTGTAGGTCTGAATTTTGCCATAGATGTACCAGATGTTTGTCCAACTATCTTTACAATAGCCATGTTACCGATGGTGGTAATCACCTTGCTTGATTCAACCTCTGGTAAGTCAATCTGTGTTTGCATTTCTATAAACAAAGGTTTAGGCTTTTTCAGTTTGGGTTAGTGGCACTGTCTCTCTCTGAACCTATGCTTCAACCTATACCTATTTTGGTTTCTCTATCTATGTCTCAGAAGGTTTCTCTGAGCTTTCAAATGTCGGTTTCTCAGATGTAGTCTCATTTTGTACTTCCAGTTTCTCTATTTGTACCTCTGTACTTTCCTTTGCCGGTTCTTCTGATGGTTTTTCAGTTGTATCTATTGGTTTCTCAGTGGTATCCACTATCGGTTGCTCTGTAGGTGTGGGTTTTTCAATGCTTATCTCAACCTCTGCAACCGATGACTCAATAGTCACATCTGTCCTCTTGTCCTCAGTGGTTTCTCTATCCACCATAACATTTACTTCTTGAGTATCAATATTTATAGTATACAAAACTTTAGACTCAGGATTTGTATCCTCTAATGGAGTCTCTTTACTCTTTGTGGCCGGTTGACTATCAGTAGTATCTACCGGTGGAGTATCCGAAGGAGGTGGGGGTACATTGTCAGTTATATTAAGGCTTGGAGGACCACCTACCTTACCTTTCCCCTTATCCATGTCCTTTTGATATACTTTAATAGTCTTTGGTCTGAGTAATTCTTCCTATTTTTCTTTTTCCACAAAGAATATATCCCATGCATCTATTGTTTCCTCAAAGACTTCATTTACTCTTCATGCCATCAGTGCTACATGTCAGTGAGCAGTAGAGAATACTGTCCGGTTTGCTACACTAGTAAGTTTATCTATTTCATCAATTGAGTTGACTGGATGTACTGGAAGTAGTTTTTCAATCTTAATTTTCTTGTCCAGCTCAACGATTGCTATACTTCTAGCTTCTATCTTCTATATAGATCATTTGGTATTTCATCAACAACTTCCATCAAAAATTTCTTATAAATATACAAGTGTAAGATTGCACTATTCTCTATGCTTTCCTTATCATCAGCTAATAGTGTATTGTATATTTTGTTGATGTTCTTCAACTTACCATCCTCTGTGATTTCACTCAAGAGTTTATCCAATGGAGCAATATTCTATTTTACCTTCTTTTTCTTAAGAGTCATTTTCTTTACCAGAGGCCTAACTGCCTGTTGTTTTTGCCTTCTTTTGTTGGGTGTAGGTGAGGGTACCAGTGAGGGTTTTCTTTTCCTTTCTACCCTTTTAAATACCACTGGCATATCACTCTTAGAGGAGGTTCCAACCGATGAAAGATGAGATTCCGGTTGAAGTCCTTCCAACTCACTTTCACTTATACCATTTTATCTTAAAACATCTTCCTTGATTTCTTTAGCTTGTCGGGTTCCTTTCCTTACTTTTGCTTCAACTCTCTTAACCCTTTTCTTTTATTAAATTCCACTTTCTATTGTTTTAGCATTTCCAAAAACTTCCTCAATAGGTTCTTTGGGTGCTTCAAGAAGGGCTTTTGCATAAGTTTCAATAATATTGTCATCGGTTTCATAGCCCATTTCAGTTACCCAGATAATTCTAGGGACAACTACCTCCATCCAGATTTCATCTTTCTTGATTACAAAACAGATTTCTTTCTGATATTTGTCCACAATAGCTTGTGACAGTCTTACTCTGCTTTTCATTCGAGCCTTTAATTCTTGAAAATGTTCATTTAAGTTATTCTCCCATTTTTCTCCCATGTTGCTTAATAGATCCAACAGTTGTTTTCCTACGGGAGTGTCAAAACCAAAATATTTTGGACCCATATCGGGTACTTGGTTAGTTATGTATAGCATTAGACAAACAAGCAAATTTCCAAATCTGAATGTTCCTTTCTTATCTCCTTTAATCTTTCCCAGATTGTCTATTAATTCATCTTTGAGCCATTCACATACATCTATTCTTGCATTGTTGTTGACCATGTCATAAGCACTCTTAATACATAGGCTAGAAACTGAGTTCAACCTATTTGCATGTGTATCTTTATAGCCTAATATCATACTGATAAATCTAACATTTATGTCCTTTACATCATTTACCCTTAGAGACCTTTTGTCGAATGTTGCACTGGTTAAATCCATCACTATGTTATTTGAGACTCTCTTCATTTTGTCAGGTCTACTACAGGTGGAAGGTAACCCTGTTACAACTTTTACCACTTGTTTTGTGATTTTATGAATTAAATATAACCATTAAAATTCACCATTTACTCTCCTTAACACAATCCTTATGATATCCTTGGGAAAATCCGGGACACTAAGGATTTCAATAAAACCTAGGGTTTCCACTATTTTATGTTCTGACTTGATATTTCCAGATTCATCACAAATCATAGTGCTATACATGTTTTTGATTTCATCATCACCTAATTCCTCTATATGAAAATGTATATACATCCTAGGGTCTTCAACATATACTACTCCCTTAGGAATTTGAGAAAATGCACCTTTGCTATCATCTTTCTTTGCAATTTCAGGAACCAATTTGAAAACGGGTCTAGGGCACTTAATAACCTCAACAACAATAGGTTTTGCAATAAATTTAGGAGTGGATGAAGATGCCATGATTATAAATACCTCAATCTACCTTTAGGATGAATGCTTTGATGAACTGCTTCACTTTTTCGCTAAGGATGCCTTCGCTCAAGAATTTTCGCGCTCTCGAAGGTTTGAATGCTTGGTGAATGAAAAAGGAGCCAAAGCACTTGCTTTATAATGTTATTTTCTCCAACTACCACATTTAATGCTCGCTGGTTAAGTCACAACTTAACTCATCTGTCGGTATAGAAGTAATTTCAACTTCTCACCATCAACCGAGGGAATAATAGCATGTTTTTCATTTTGTTGCTAAACCCCCAAAGGATTTTTCTTTAGTTAGATGTTGAGTCTCCTACTGGTGGAGTGATACTATGTTCTACCGGTGGAGGGTTATTCACTTCAACATTCTGATATGACTTTCTGATCCATTGTTTTGAGAATTCTTGCTTTACTTCTTCAAATTTTTCTTTACCTTTCAAACTAGAACCTTTGTTATTTGCCGGTGGAGACTTGCTTCTACAAAATTTTGTAATATGTCCAATTTTGTTATAGGCATAACAAGTCACATTGTTCTTCTGAATAGCTTTCCCATATCCTATGTCGGTATGTGTTCTGCATTGATTAGATAAGTGTCCAAATCTTCAACAAACATAACATCTTACATTCATTCTACAATTTTCTGAGTTATGGCCAACTTTGTTGCATTTAGAACATTGACCGGTGGGTGTATTAGTGTTCTGATAATTTCTAGATCTACACTGATTTTCTCTATGACCATACTTGTTATAGTTAAAGCATTTCCCATTAAATTTGTAAGCATTAGGTTGTCTTACCGGTTTTCTATGATCATGATTGCTTGTAGTACCAGAGCTTTCACCAATTTCAAAGCCAAGTCCATTTATATCACCATTAGGTTTCTGATTCTTCGGGATGTCACCAAGTTCTTCTAAACCTTTTTTGAATTTCTCCTTGTGTTGATTTGCAGCAGTCAGTTCATTCTCCAAGATTCCTTTCTATCTTATGAGTTTAGTTCTGTCATTTTGTGTGTGCATCAAATCTATCTTCAACATATCATTTTCATGACTGAGTCTTGTGTTTTCATTTCCAGCATCATTTAGTCTTCTAACCAAATCTTCTTCATTCTTCTTTCTGTCTTCAATTTCTTTACAAAATCTCATAGTTATATCTTGCATCTCATTCTTTGTTGTACTGATTTCTTGTCTTAGCTTGTTAACCAGATCATCAAGAGTTTCCTTTTCATCTTCCTCATTCTACATCTTTTCACAAAGTTATCTTCTTTTAATCTTTGCTATAGTGTAATTTTCTTGAAGTGCTTGAATGATATCCTGAGCAGCCTTCAGATCATCTTCAAGTTTGATATTCTTCAACTTTTCTGCATCATAGTCTAAAAGAGTTGTTTCCAATTGCTTTCTCAAGTTTTCCATCTCTACCAGTGTCAAGATCTTCCTCAAGCTGTTAGGCTTCTAAAAATAGAGGACCAAGCTCTGATACCAATTTTTAGGATTCCCAAAGATACTGAGAGGGGGGGCAAAATCAGTATCTGACCGGTATGTATATTTTATTAACTTATAACATGAAAACCATATTAAAACTGTGTATTGGTAAACCAAAAGTAATGCAACAAATAAGAATAACAACCACAACATGAAAAGCACACCATAACACAATGTTCTAATGAGGAAACCCGGTGTGGGAAAAACCTCGGTGGGATTTGTGATCCACAATATTCACTTACTGGCCAATAAGAGAATATTACTGCTACAATAGGGGCCTGCACATGCAGGAAGGCCAAGTGCCTAGAGCTCACTACTCAATTACAAAGGAAGTCACACTGACTTACAAAAATGGATTATACTAATCCAATGTCTTGTACTGCTTCAGATTAGCATCTGCTATGCTAGATTCAGTACCGGTTTAAGCTCTGCTACATACATAAACCCTTATCCAATAATTCGCATAATAGGTCTACTACCTTATATTCATATTTTGCATCCTACTGCTTACAAAATTATCTACAATGATCTCATACATATATGAGTCATGTTACAATCCACCATGTCAGCTTACAAAAGATTTTACAATTAATTACAAAATATATTAACACAAAAATGTTGTCAGCCAGGGTGCCAGTATTTTTCTTTTCCAGTATCGGTGTTCTGTATGCCGGTGTAGAGTCTATAGGTGTAGGTGTTGGTGTCGGTGTCTTCTTGCTAGTATCACATGATTGCAAGGTTGCCATCAATGATAATATCTTCAATCACCTACAATATCTCATTGGAATGTGCATTTTCCAACATTTTCTTGGTTGAATATCACAATAAAATTCCTTCATCAATTCTTGCATCAAACTTTCCTTTATCCTCATGTCTCTTGATATAAGACTTGCTTCTAAAATTCTAAAATATCTCATAGTAGGAACATGACCAAATCATAGCACATGAGGAGTCTTATCAGTATCACCTTTTATATGCACTCGGTTGAATATGTTAAAAACCATGCTAAAAGATTCTCTACAATAGATCTTCGAAACATTCCCTTCAATCAGCATAGTCCTTGCAGCATCCAAGATAGTTATGTTCTACCTTTCAACAACTCCATTCTGATGTGGGGTCCTAGGAGCAGATAATTTTCTTCTAATCCCATGCTTCTCACATAATGAATCAACCTCACCAAAACAAAACACTCCTCCTCTGTCAGATCTTAGACATTTCACCTTTAGTCATGTCTCAGTCTCAACCTTTGCTTTGAATATCTTGAATTTTTCCAATGCTTCTGATTTTTCCTTCAAAAAGACAAGCCACATCATTATGGAATAATCATCTATCAGTAACATGAAATATTTGTCTCCCTGCATACTTCTAATGTTTGTAGGTCCACATAGGTCAATATGCACAAGATCTAGAAGTCCATTAGATGCATACTACTTACTCTTGAAATAAATTCTTATTTCCTTACCCATTTGACATACCTTGCATACCGGATTAATAGGCATAACAATTTTAGGCAAATCTCTAACAGCTTGTGTGGAATTGATCTTAATCATTGAATCAAAATTAACATGACACATCCTCCTATGCCACAACCAACTTTCATCAACCTGAGTAATCAAGAAACTTTTCTCACCAGCATTTAAATGAAATATATTACCTTCGGTATTAATTCTAGATGCAATCTCTATACCCGAGGCATTGAGGATCTTTCATTTTCCATTTTTGAATTGTAAATCATAACCTATGTTAATGAATATTTGTCCAGCACTTAAAAGATTATGCTTCAAACCTTGAACATACAAGACATCATCAGTATTATGCTTACCATCAAAGGAAATAGAACCTCTACCATGGATCACACAGGCTTTGTCATCTCCAAATCTTACTATTCCATCATCATACCTCTCCATACTCACAAATTGTATTTTATCACCAGCCATATGATGTGAACAACCATTGTCAATTACGCATTCATATTTCTCTTCAAATTTAGCAGCTAAAGCTTTCTCCTCAATCGTGAAGCTTGTGGAATCAATAGGTACCAGTCCAAAACACAACTTCATCTCCTTCTGATTATTCATCTGTAACACCTTCATCAACAACATAATAATAGTTCTTCTGATTCTTATACTTCTGGTTAGGCTTTTAAGGCTTATCATACTTCTCATGCTTCTCATATCTATCATTCCTATCATGCTTGTCATATTTGTCAGGCCTATCATATTAAGATATTCTCTTTGTTAGGCCCAATATGGAAAGCTAATGTACTGAGAGGGGAGGGGTGAATCAGTAGTCCAAAACTTTTCTTGAATAATAACTTTACAGTTATGCATAAACTAAATAGTGCAGTAACATAAAATAAAGCTAAAATAAATAAATAGCAATCATACATGATTCACTCCATAACACATATATTTTGATTATGCAGAAACTCTTGGTTAGAGAGAAAAACTGCAGTGGGGATGGCACCCACAACTTCACTACTGCAATAATAAAGAGTTCTCGATTAGAGCTACATATTTAGCTATTTCTGATAGCTTACGCTATTAGGAGTAACAAGATCTGTTAGATCTACCTTGCTAAAGGATTTTACAACACTTCATCTAAATGTTGTACTTGGTTAGAGGCTTTACAATTTATAGACTTGATTAGAGTCTTTTACCTTGTTAAAGGTTTCTCTTACAACTTCACAATATTACAATAAAATCATTACAAATATCTACAACTTTACATTTGAAATGTTATAGCAGATTCTATATGCTCAGAATAGATTACCTTGCTTCTAGCATACCTCGATAACCCATATAGTAACTCGGTAAACCCTTCTGTTTACTCTATTCTTTGATTGTTCTCTGAAAACCTTCTCGGTGACCTCTGTGTCTCTATAATAGTCTTCTTACACTCATGCACACACACTTTAACTCTTAACTCATGTTGTATAAATAGATCTCTTATGATGGTGATCCAATTCATTGCTTCGATCTTACAAACATGATTTATTGAATGAATAATCATGCAAAAGATTTCATTGATTAGATGACCTCGAAATCATACACAATCTTCTAGTGCAATTTCCAATGTGATAACGGTTAGATGTGCCTCGGTCTTGTAACACGTTTTCATATGCATGTCTAGGTTCAATAAATCTAGTAACACATTTCACTCAGTGTATATCAACTCACTATGTCATCTTTGCTGCTCGGTAGACATAAAAAGATACTCGGTAGACAGCTCAGTGTATACTGCATTCTATGACTACTTTCTTCTGTAACCAACTAGACTGTGCATATTGACTGAATATTTTGGTAATAGTAACCAACTAGAGTATATAGTAGAACTTTGACATAAAACTAATGGCAATCTGATAAGTAGTAACAATCTCCCCTTTTGGCATTAGTTGAGATGTTTGACAAAAACTAATTTCAAAGTTATAGACTCAAAAATCTATATACTTTGCAAAATGACTATACTTGACAATATATACAATAGTCAATAAAATAGTATATTCAGATATACTCCCCTTATCATTATACTGTACATAACTCTGATTTTCCATGCTCGGTTCTATTCTTGTGTGCTTTGCTTACTGTCCTGTATACTGCTCTTGGATAATCTACTTATTCTGCTCGGTATACTCCCCCTATATACATTACTCTTTTTGTTTGATACTTTGAAATACTATGCACTCCCCCTTTTTGACAAACAACAAAATTTAGTTACCATTTGGAGGTGGTAACTGATCAAAAATGGATTTATACTTTTTCTTGGCTTCGGTGAGTGTGACATAGAGTGCATCCTTGACACTGTCCATTAAAGAATTATGTGCTTGAATATCAGCCAATAGTGATATTAAGCCATCAAGAGTGCTTCCCTCTTGTGTAGTAGACAAGTGTGTGGCTTGGTTGATTTGTTCTTGGACTACTGAAAGATGAGGAAGGAATAATGTCTAGAGTGTCATTATATCCATCCTAATCTTGTGTTCTTCATTTCGTAAGTCCAATTGTTGAGCCATGAGCTATTGTAACCTTGTATAAAAATTTTGAATTGAATTTGGCTCTGTGGTCAATTTGCTTGAGAGATCGGTGATCTCTTTCTCAATTTTCTCTATTTTATTCTTAATGTCTTTAATGAATAAAGAAAATGTACAGAGTTTCTGAAATAAATAAAGAATGTGCTTGAGTTGAGGGGACAACTCAGCAATAAATTTGACAAGTTTGACTTTGCCAATGGCTAGAGCTTTTTGTACCTCTTCTATCATTTTTGCAGTAAGCTCCTTGTCTTTTAGCTTGCTCAAATACTCAGATGCATCAACTCCGGATGTTTCTATTTGATTAAGGAGTTCATCTAGTCGAATGTGGATGGTTGTATCGGTTGACACTGTAGCTATAGGTAGCATATCTGATAGCAGTGTCTTCACCTTCTGAAGTACTTTATTCTTCTCTTGTATGGCCATCTATTTTTCTTGTTCGGCCTTTGCTTTGCACAGTTCACCAAAATCAATGAGTGCTTGGCCCTTTAATTTTGATATATCCACATTGGGCAACACTATTGGTTTAGACAAATCAACTTTGAAATTATGTTTTTTCACTTTCTTTTCTTTACCTTTGGTTGGTTGGACCAAGACAATAGCTTGGGAGGCTTTCTGACCCTCGGTAGGTTGCTCAGTAGAGGCAACACTTTGGTCGGTTCCTGTAGCCTCTGTGGTGTCTTTAGGTCTCTCGGTACTGGGTGTCTCAGCTACAACATTTTTCAGTGCTCGAAGGTTCTTGAGAGGTCTGTTCTAGAGTAGTATCTTCTCCTGTTGTAGACTTGTGACCTTCGATGCCTTGTGTTGTATCCTGAGGAGCTTCGGTAGAGACAGGTTGCTTGACCAGGGGATAAGGCTGAACTTGTTCTAAAATAGATTCAGTAGATACAAGTTTTGCATATGTAGTGCCTTCTATCATTTCTTGCTCCGGTTCCTCTGTATCCATGGCATCTTCATCCATTTGAATGGTGTCAACAGGGTCTTGTTCGGTAGCATCAGGACCTTGCTTGATGACATCAGGATCGTGCTTAGTGACATCAAGGATTTCAACTCTAGGTTGTTCACCGACATCCTTGATTTTGAAGATTTCTTGCCACTTTGCTTTTGTCTCATTTTCTACGTCAATATATAGCCCATTCATCAGTTTTAAGGCTCTTTGTTTGACAAGAAATTTTGAATTGTAGGTTGTCAAATGTTCCTTTATTTCAGCTACTGACATATCAGGAAAGAGATGGACTAGACTTCTTTCTCTGATTTGTTTCTCTGAGTCCATTGCATACTTCCATCTATTATCAATATGTAAGTAAAGTTCATTTGGAAGTGACTTTACTAGTTCTAATGGAGCTAACCAAAACTTTAGAAGTGTGCAGATGACAGCTTCTTCAATTTGTCTCTTCTCATCATTATTTCTAGTTTCATACTTGACATATCTAAATGAACCAGATCCACCATATTCTTTCAGATTGGCACAGAAGTTTTCAACACTATGTATATTTACCTTCTTTCTCTTGACAATCTGGAATTTGTTTGCATCTTCAGATTCTGTATCACTAGACTCTTTTGGCAAAATGAGTCTCCAAGTAGATTTCTTGTATGTTTTTGTTACCTTGGGAGTAGTAACACTCTTTTGTTTCTCGCTCGGTGATGCTGCAGATGCTCGTGTTGGGTCTCTTTGTTGGAGGAGTCGCTAGGGCCTTTGAAGTGTCCTATTTCTTTCTTTTTAACACTTTACTAGGCAATTCGGTGCTCAGTGTTATAGCTCCCTCTTGAGCTTCTAATTCCTCTTTGGTGATGGTAAGAGTGCCTTTGACAGGTGTAGAGGAAGAGTCTTCTCCGAATTTCTCAAATAATGCCTTAATCATCTTTGTTGCCTTTCTTGTAGCTTTAGATACTACAATATTCATTTTTACCTTTTCCTTTACTTCTTCATAAGTACCATACCTTAGCTCGGTAGCATGTCTGGGTAATGTAAGAAATGCATCAATTTGTTGTTGTGTGATGTCAAAGTCAATCTCGTAACCCATAGGTGGCAAAGATTGAGTTCTTGGTTCCACAGCATTCACATAACAGTAGTCAGTGTCTACCTCAAAGCATATGTCATCTTTATATTTCTCCACTAGCTGGGGTGGAATTCGGTACCTGTTGTGCATCTTATCCTGAAATTTACTGAAGTAATCATCCATTATATCATTGAAATTATCACCTAGCTTCTTGATGAAGTCATTAATCTGATGGGTGATTGGTCGGTGTAGCTCCCAAACTACTTTACCGACTGATGGAAAGAATTTTTCAAAGTAGAAAAACATGCATACAAGAAGTGAACCAAGCTTTAGTGTATTTTTCGAGTTGTTCTTCTTCGGCTTCCTTATTGTATTCAGATTCTCAAACAGGTTCTTTAGTAACACCTCACATAAGTCAATTTTCATTCCCTTTTTCACAATTTTATAAGCTAAGTCAACTGCTGCACAGGGTACACTGTTTTCCCTTGCTGATTGGAAGAAACAGTAACCAATTACTCTAATAGAAAACTGAAGTTCTGTATCAGTGACATTGTTCAATTTCAGTCCTCTGTAATCAGATTCTACTCTGGTTAAACTGATCAATTCCTTTTGTGATATCATCTTCTGAGCCCAGGCATGATCATAAATAGGATAATCAGTGATCACATGAATGATTTCCTTGGTGATTTTAAATGGTTGCTCTTCTAGCCACATGAAATCATCATGAACTCTGCTCAAAATAAACTTGACCCACTGGGGTTTGAACACACAGGGATAGGTTAGGGCTTCAGTTAATCTTTTGATTTTGATGTGTTCATATTTGTTGTTCATTACACCATCGGTACATAGCTCATCATAGGTGTCTCTGATTTCAACATGACCGAGTTCTTCAACATGACATTTGTTGAAGAATCTCACATCTTCAACTAACAATACTCTGTCTAGGATGAGTGAAAAGGCAGTTTTGTCATCTGGTTCGGCAGCAACTTTGGGAGTCAAAGAGTATTTTAGTGAAGGCTTCTCTACATTCTTGACAACTATGGGATCTTGGATCTTGGGCACCATTTAAGATTTCAGGTAAAAACTAGTAAAGAGTCCTTAGGGTTTTAGGATTTCAAATGATAAACGCTTCACACTCAGCAGATAATAACAATTTGATAAGATCGGTGAACTAGCTTAATAGTGTGATGAGATTGATGTAAATACCTTGAAGTTTTCTTGGTAGGAGGTTTGATTGCCTTGATTTGCTCTGCTCTACTCTTTCGAAAACTTTGGTAAGTGTAAATGACCGCGAAAATGCTTTTAAGTACACAAATTACCTTATCGGGCTTCGTGCGAGTTAGGTCAAAAACATTAAATGCACTCGGTTCACCTTTAACCGATTTACTCTCCTTTTTCCGTTTTAACCAAGTAACCAAACTTCCTTCATTTACCGACTTGACAAGCTTCCTATATTCACCGACTTGACAAGTTTCCTGTAAAGTACTTCAAAGACTTTGATAGAATTTCAAACTTACTAATGCATCTTAACTATGCAAATTTTGAAATTAGTACATAATAGAATAGGAACTGTTATGATTTTAAGCTTCAGAGGATGCAATCCCTTCATACCTTTACCAATTAATTTGGAATAGGTGCACCTAACTCGGTAGGTAAGGTGGTTTCTTCATTTGACACAATTTCCTTCTTTTTCCAAATCATCTTTAATTTTTCTTTTATTTCTTCAGTGTCTTTTCTAGGTTGATCTCTGCAGTCTCCAGCTAAATGTCCTACTTTGTGACAATGAAAACATGCCATACCAGGATTTCTCCATGATCTTTGGTTGTTCATTCCAAACCTTATAAAACAGTTAGCACTAATATTTCCATATCTTCCACAACATTCACACCATATCCTTGTATTGTAATCCCATGGTACTGCTGCATATTGTCGGTAAGGATTTGTGTGAGTTCGGTAACCTCTAGCATTTGCTCGGTGTGCATATCACATGTAGTTCTTTTGCTTAAACCAGCACTTCTCGGTACTATGTCCATATCTATTGCAGTTTTTACAAAACCCTTTGAATTTTGCCTTCTGATAATTGTTAACAGACTTTGTCCTACATTGATTAGATGTGTGACCATATTTATTGCAATTGTAACAATAACCATTGGATTTGGTGACATTCGGTTGCTTACCTTTTCTAATTTGGCATATGTTGGTAGTGTGACCTTGATTTCCACAGTAGTTGCAAATAGGCTTCTTTCTTTTGATGTTATTCCCGTTTCCAGCTTGCTTTGATGATTCTCCTCTCTTGGTAGTATGAATTCCTTTCTCGGTAGAGTCTTTTCCTTTGTAACCGAGTCTTGCATCTTTGTTGGGTCTTCTTGTATTCAGTTGTTCATCCAACATCTTTGATGCTTCATAGCTCTTCTTCAGTGTTTCTTTGGATTTCTTCTCTATTTCAAGTTCATCGATCAACCTTGATACTTCAAGTCTCAATGCTTGATTCTCATCATTCTTCAGAATTGCTTCATGATGTGCATAACCTAGTTGATCTGATAGGTTTTTTTGAATTCCAGTCAACCTTGTGATTTCATCATTCTTATCAGATACTAAGAATTCAAGTTGTTGTTTCTCTCTTTCTAGATCTCTTACTTTATCCTCAGCTGTTCTTAATGCATCTAGATTTTTAGTCATCTGTGTGCTAAAATGTTCATGTTCTCTTTTCATTGTTTTTAGTTGATCAGCCAATGCTTTGTTCTTTTCTTTTAATACCCCAATCATTTCTTTAGTTTCTTCAGATATACTATTCTCAGATGATGTCTCAATTTGTTCTACTAACTCTTGAGAGTCCTGCAAATCATCAGATAATCTTCTTCTTACTTTCAAAGATTTTTGCATTTGCCTTTGCATGTCTGCAATCACTTGATTAGCATGATCCAGCTCTTCTTGCAGATACACAATCCTCCGAGATTGTTTATAGCCTTCCATTGATAAGATCTTTCTCTTTAGGCAGTTAAACTCTTTTCCAAGATTCAAGCTCTGATGCCAATTATTAGGCCCAATATGGAAAGCTAATGTATTGAGAGGGGAGGGGTGAATCAGTACTCCAAAAATTTTCTTGAATAATAACTTTATAGTTATGCATAAACCGAATAGTGCAGTAACATAAAATAAAGCTAAAACAAATAGATAACAATCATACATGATTCACTCCATAACACATATATTTTGATTACGCAAAAACTCTTGGTTAGAGAGAAAAATTGCGGTGGGGATGGCACCCACAACTTCACTACTGCAATAATAAAGAGTGCTCAATTAGAGCTACATATTTAGCTATTTCTGATAGCTTACCCTGTTAGGAGAAACAAGATCTGTTAGATCTACCTTGCTAAAGGATTTTACAATACTTCATCTAAATGTTGTACCTGGTTAGAGGCTTTACAATTTATAGACTTGATTAGAGTCTTTTACCCTGTTAAAGATTTCTCTTATAGCTTCACAATATTACAATAAAATCATTACAAATATCTGCAACTTTACATCTGAAATGTTATAGTAGATTCTATATGCTCAGAGTAGATTACCTTGCTTATAGCATACCTTGGTAACCCATATAGTAACTCAGTAAACCCTTCTGTTTACTTTGTTCTTCGACTGTTCTTTGAAAACCTTCTTGGTGACCTCTGTGTCTCTGTAACAGTCTTCTTACACTCATGCACACACACTTTAACTCTCAACTCATGCTATATAAATAGATCTCTTATGATGGTCATCCAATTCATTGCTTGGATCTTACAAACACAATTTATTGAATGAATAATCATGCAAAAGACTTCATTGGTTAGATGACCTCAAAATCATACACAATCTTCTAGTGCAATTTCCAATGTGATAATGGTTAGATGTGCCTCGGTCTTGTAACACATTTTCATGTGCATGTCTAGCTTCAATGAATCTGGTAACACATTTCACTCGGTGTATATCAACTTGGTGTGTCATCTTTGTTGCTCGGTAGACATAAAAAGATACTCGGTAGACAACTCGATGTATACTGCATTCTGTTACTGCTTTCTTCTGTAACCAACTAGACTGTGCATACCGACTGAATATTTCGGTAATAGTAACCGACTAGAGTATATAGTATAACTTTGACATAAAACTAATGGCAATCTGATAAGTAGTAACACTCTCTAGGCATCTAGAAGCAAAATTTCCTATCTTATTACAAGAGAAACATTTCAGAGGCAATTTTCCATCATATGTACCATCTCCCTTAGGCAATCTCCAAGAAATCAATGCTTCAAGGTCATCCAATTCTCTTACTTTCTCTTGCATCTCTCTTCTCTCTCTTTCATATCTGGATATTTTGCATTCATTGGGATCATACTTTTGCTTTCTAGATACAGATTCTCTAAATGATGTCTTAGAATTTCCATGTGATTCACCAAATTCACTCAGTTCAAATGCAGCAATCTCTCTAACCAACATATCTCTTGTCACAGTAGTCACACTCTAGATCTCATCAATAGCAGCTACCTTATATTTGTAAGGAGGCAATGATCTTAGTACCTTAGCAATAATTTAATCTTCTTTAAGAGTTTCACTGACACATCCGATACCAAGGACAAGTTCATTCACCTTAGCCATAAAGGAGTTTATGTTCCCATCTTCTCCCATCTTCAACATCTCATACTTTCCTTTTAAACTCTGCAACTTAGCAACTTTGACTTCTTTATCTCCTTCATACAGGGTTTCAAGCTTCTCCTAGATCCTATGTGCAGTATGAAGTCCCATTACATTATTTATTTCTGAATCAGTTAGGGCACTCAGTAATGCTTCCTTAGCTCAAATGTTATTTTCAGCATCCTTGATCTCAACAACACTAACCGGTCCATTCTGAGGAACCAAATAGGCATCGTTTGTAATCTGCTAGTAATCCTCTCCAAGACATCTCAAGTGCACCTCCATCTAGTTCTTCAATATAGCATAATTACTTCCATCAAATCTCAGACTTTCCTTCTTAAAGATAACACCTCCAGTTGCCATCCTGGATCTCCTCAAGCGGTGAATCTTCTTCTGGAGGATCTGGCTCTAATACCAATTATTAGAAATAACAATGAAAGAAAACTGAGAGGGGGATGAATCAGTTTTCACCGAATCTACATACTTAACCATAGATACAAATCTGAAAAACTGCCACAACAACAAAGATAAGAAAATTGATAGCACAACACACAACACCAATATTTTGATGTGGAAAACCCAGTTAAGGGAAAAACCACAGTGGGAGCCTAACCACAATAAGATGATACTTTACAGTAGTATGTTTAAGCAATTACAATGGGGAATGCACCAGCATTCAGGCACACTGCCTAGAGATCACAACTCAAGATACAATAACCCAAAAGGCTACAACCCTCAAGGAAGTCTCACTGACTTGTAACAAGATTCAGACTACAATATAGAAGGAATGAACTACAATAATAGTATCTCCTAATGCCTCATGACAGTTCTGATTAAGCACATTTGTCTTCTCTACACCAATATTTGCTCAATACGCTACACTGAAAGATGAATCCCTTTATTGACACATACACCACTCTCTGATAATGCAAACACAACCTCGATACCTAAATTACATGATTATATCACTTATTTATACAATTCATCAATCTTGACAACAAGTTCAGCTAAACCCTCAACTCACAATTACAAAATTACATCACACGATACAAAGATCGACCACCGAACTAATATAATGATATATATGATATAACATGGACCTAAATCAAATCTCCAAATAAGCAACACCACCAGAAATCTTGCCAAGATCAACCGCAACACGCTACACCACCAAAATACCACATAATATGAAGAACATCAACAGATCACAAAAAACTTGCACAACTATCAATGTGGATCATAAAAAAATAGGACACAATTAGGAAACATCATCAATCACGTTAGAATCATCTGTAATAGCTGCATCAACATCACTTATCAAATCTTCATTGATCAACATATGAAACTCAAGACCACTCAAACAACAACAACTATCACGAAGAAAGATAACTTGCACAACACCAAATCATAAACTATCTAAAATGAAGATACACAAGACCATTCCAAACAATCTCCCAAAAACTCATCTCAAGCTCTGATTACACCTGAATATACCAAAGGAAATACCAAACTCTGCAAAACAGTGATTAGAAAAACCAAACTGCAAACCGGATCATATGATATGATCAATTAAACTCCCTAGATCACTGAAACCAATACATAAAGATGTAATGATACTATAAATACTCCATACACCAAACCATGATCCCAATAAACCAATCTTCATCCACCAGAGCAATAAATCACGAGAATATGTTGACATCAATGAAAACAACATATCCTAGTAGCAACATTTTCCAACACAAATTACTATCAGCAGTACCTTTACAGAATCCCAACTTCATCAAATACCTGTCCAATCTAGTATACCAAGCTCTAGGGGCTTGTGTAAGACCATTCAATGCTTTCTTCAATCTACAAACCATGTCTTCTTCATCTGTTAATGAAAATCCATCTGGTTTATCAATGTAGACTTCCTTTTCCAAATCACCATTCAAAAAGGTTGACTTCACATCCATCTAATATACCTTGAATTTCTTCTGAGTAGCATATGCGAGAAATAATCTAACAACTTCATTTCTAGCTATTGGAGAAAAAGTCTCCTCAAAATCAATACCTTCCATTTGTGAATATCCCTTACATACCAGTCTTGCTTTGTTTCTGACAACTTCTCTAGCTTCATTCAACTTATTCCACAAAACCCATTTAGTACCAATTACATTCTTGTCCTTAGGTCTCGGAACAAGTTCCCATGTTTTTTTCTTCTCAATTTGATCTAATTCTTCTTCCATAGCTTTTACCCAATTCTCATCTTTACAATTATTAGCAACATCTTTAGGCTTGATTTTAGAAATCAAACATGTCTCTTCAGGAGAAATTCTTCTCCTAGTCATCACACCTTTATTTTTGTTACCAATATTCTAATCTTTTGAATGATTTAGTCTTACATACCTCAGGGTCTTCTAATTATTCTGATTTTCAGGTTCTTGAACTTCTTCACCTTCAGTAGCATCAACATTCATTATCTCTACCTCTATTGGATCACTCAGCTTCTTTCTCGGACTCTGTACTTGCTTTGCAGTAACATCCTCATCATCAGACTCATATCGACAAGCTCTGATTTGCTTCCCATGATTCTCATCTACCTTTACATTTGCACTTTCCACTATCTTTCTCAGTCTCTTGTTGTGACACCAGTAGGCTTTTCTCTTAGTAGAATATCCAAAAAAGATTCCTTCATCACATCTTGCATAAAATGTTTCTATATCCTCATCTCTTTTGATATAACATTTGCTTTGAAAGATTCTAAAATATCTAACTGTAGTAACATGACCAAACCATAGCTCATGAGGGGTCTTACCAGAATCACCTTTTATATGCACTAGGTTGAATGTGTATACAATAGTGCTAACAACTTCTCTCTAGTAGATATGCAGAACATTCCCTTCAATCATCATAGTTATAACAGCATCCAAAATTGTTTTGTTCTTCCTTTCAACAAATCCATGCTGTTGAGGGGTTCTAGGAGTAGATAAGTGTCTTTGGATTCTTTTCTCTTCACAAAAGGAAGTAAAATCATCGAAGGTGAATTCTCTACCTATGTCAAACCTTAGGCGCTCCAACTTCAATCCTATCTCTGTTTCCACTCTACCTTTGAATATTTTAAATTTCTCTAGTGCTTTAGATTTCTCCCTTAGAAAAGTAACCCACATCATCCTAGAATAGTCATCAATCAGGAACATAAAGTATATGTCTCCCTACAAGCTTCTCACTCTAGAAGGTCCACATAAAATAGTATGCACAAGATCTAACAATCAATTAGATGTATACAATTTTCTCTTGGATGAAATTCTTGTTTGCTTTCCCAATTGACATTCTTTACATATCGGATGAGTAGGCTTTACTATCTTAGGTAGATCTCCAGCAACTTGAGTAGAACTAATCTTAATCATGCAGTCAAAGTTAACATGACACATTCTCCTATTCCACAACTAACTCTCATCAATCTGAGCAATCAAACAAATTTTCTCACCAGCATTCAGATGAAATATATTACCTTTAGTCTCAATACCTGATGCAATCTCTATATCAAAGCTATTCATGATCTTACTTTTCCCATTCTTGAATTTCAAATCATATCCCTTATCAACCATCTACCCAACACTCAACATATTATGCTTCAAACCTTCAACATACAAAACATCATCAGTATTATGCTTACTATTAAGAGAAATAGAACCTCTGTCACATATTACACAAACTTTATTGTCTCTAAATCTCACCAAACCGTCATCATACTTCTCCATATTCACAAATTTACCTTTATCTTTGGTCATATGATGTGAAAAACCATTGTTAATAACCCATTCATATTTCTCATCAATCTTAGTAGCCAAGGCTTTCTCTTCAATAGTATAGTTTGTAGAATCAGTAGATACTAGATTATCTTCCTTGATAGCAATGAACACAAATTCATCTTCAAAATTCCCTTTCTCAGACTCCTCATCTGTTACACCTTCATCAATAGCATAATAAGATTTCTTCTTATATCTATACTTTTGGATAGGCTTGTAAGGCTTATCATACTTTGACACTTTTTATGCTCTTTCAGGACATCTAGAAGCAAAATGACCAATCTTAATGCAAGAAAAACATTTCAAAGGTAACTTTTGTTCATAATTATCAACTCCCTTAGGCAATCTTCTAGCAATAAGTGCTTCAATTTCTTCTAGCTCTCTTTCTTGTTCTTCCATCTATCTCATTTCTTTTTCATATCTAGACACCCTAGTTGAAATTTCTCTTAGATCATACTTCTGCTTCCTAGATATAGTAGCTTTAAATGAAATCTCAGTCTTTCCATGTGATTCACCAAGTTCACTCAATTCAAAAGCAACAAGCTTTCCAACCAACATATCTCTTGTCACAGTTGTCACGGTCCATATCTCATCAATAGAAGAAACTTTATGATTATAAGCAGGAGGCAAAGATCTCAATACTTTAGCCACAATCTCATCTTCTTCAAGGACTCCATCGGCACATCTGATGTTCATAACAAGATCATTCACTTTCGCCATAAAGGATCAAATATTATCATCTTATCCTATTCTCAACAACTCATACTTCTCTTTCAATCTCTATAATTTAGCAACTTTCACATGTTTATCTCCTTCATATAGGGTTTCAAGCTTCACTCAAATCTCATGTGCAGTCTACAATCCAATCACATTAGTCATCTATGCATCAGTCAAGGCATTCAGAAATACTTTATCTCTAATATTACTTTCAGCATCCTTGATCTCAACTATAGTAACAGGACCATTCAAAGGAACAATGTATACATTCTTTGTGATCTTCCAATAGTCTTCTCCAAGACAATTCAAGTAAACTTCCATCCCATGCTTCCATATATAGTAGTTATCTCCATCAAACCTCATACTCTCCTTCTTTAAAACAACAATTGACATCCCGGATCTCCTCAAGCAGTCAAGCTCCTTCCATGGATCTAGCTCTAATACCAATTTTTGGTAGCAAAGCAACAAGAAAACTGAGAAGGGGGGGTGAATCAGGTTTCACCAAACTCAACCAAGTTAACCTTAGTTACAAATTTGATAATGAATAGCAATAACATAAATAATCACCACATCAACAACACACATAACACATAGATTTTTGATGTGGAAAACCTTGTTAAGGGTAAAACCATGGTGGGAACCTACCCACAATAAGATGATCCTTTGTAGTAGTATGTGAAAATATTACAATGGGGAATACACATGCATTTAGGCACACTTCCTAGAGCTCACTAGTCAAAACAAAAAAGGGCTCACTAGGAATACACATGGGAAGGCTCACTACCTTACAAAGATCAAACAACAATCCAGATTAATTGAACTGAAAGAATAGAATCTCCAAATGCCTAATTACAGTTCCTAATAAGCTCACTCTCTGCATAATAATTCTTCTCTATTTTTCCACACTACCAAATGATAGATTCACTTGCTCACACATAAAATAACTTCTCAAATCATAAACACAACTGCAAACACACAATTAACATGATTACATCACCTATTTATATAATTCATCAACCTTAACCTTAAGGTTGTCTCAACATATAAGACCTAATTACAAAATTACACCACACAATACATAAATCCATAATCATACCAATATAATCTCCGAAAGGACATAGCCTATACCCAAATCAAATCCTCAAACACGCAACACCATCAAATAATTCACCAAAATTATATGCAACACACTACACGACCAAATATATCACATAACACGAAGAATAACACTGGACCAATAAGATCTTCATTAACATGAACCACCAAAATGCATATGACATAATCAAAGAACATCAACAAGCAACATGAATTCCACTGCAATCACGGCAACAACTCAGATAATAAGATTCATCATTAACAACATCACCGGAGCTTACGAACACCAACTGTTAAACTGAAAGATATGATTGCAAAGTTCTAAATCATGAACCATCTGATCCGAGGACACACATGAACATCCTGAAAACTCTCCAAAATCCACAACTCAAGATATAATCATTCTGAAGCAATATAAATTAAATATCACAATTCACAACCCAGAACAATGAAAAACCAGTCCAAATGCTAGATCTCATAACTCAAGCAAATCTCCTCATAGCATCATGAAACTCATAATGAATCTATTGGCCATTTGGAGGAATTGATTATGTGTTGCATTGATGTTTGTTCATTGATGTCAACACTAGCTATTCTGGATGCTTTATCGGTATCATTCTGGTCCCAATAAGATGTTTGGTTTCTGGTTGAATTATATCATGATGATCTGGTATACTCTGGTATGTCTTGGCTTATGGAATTGGCTTATTCATGCTACTTAGATTCATGTCCAGTCAGTTGGTTTTGATTTGGTGATTGGATGCTATCCTGTATGCTGCTAATCTTGGTTTGTTGTTCCGGTGAGGGTTTCACCGACAAAGCTTTGTTGAAGATCTTTGATGGTATGCATAAGTGGTGTTGGTGCAGCTTCTAGTAGAGATTTAGGATGCTGATGGTTATCATGTTCGAGACTTGGTTGATTGGGATCACTACTTTAGCGTGTGTGGACCTAAATTGGGTCCCAGTTTATCTAGGTTATGGACCAGCTTAATGTAACGTGTTGATTGGACTTCTCGGTGTGTTTTCATGATGTCTTATGGGTTGGATATTATTTGTTTGGTCTTAGGCCGACATGTTTTGTAATTATGTAATTAGTTTATTGTCTGGTGGCCAACCTTATTGTTTGTGGTCGAGGGTTTGTATATATATGATGTAAGATCTCATTGTACATCATATATGTGTAAGGGATATGGATATGTAAGGAGTGAATAATATAATAATCATTCATGCAGAGGATTTGGTCGATCATTGGTGATCAAGTTGGCTTTATGTAAGATGATTTAGTCCTTCGATATTGAGTTTAACCGGAATTGTATTCAGGCATAGGAGATTCTATCATTGCAGGTCATTCACTCTTCCGGATTGTAGTCCGGATTTGTATGTAGTCAGTGAGACTCCTTTTATCATGGGTAGTGTCCTCTAGGCTATTGGACTTCCTGCAAGTGTAGGCCCCTGATTTTTAATCACATACTTACTGCAAAAGTATTATCTAACTATGGGTAGGCTTCCCACTATGTTTTTTCACTTTACCGGGTTTTCCACGTACAAATATTGGTGTCATGTGGATGGTATTTATTCTCTAATTGTTGCTTGTACTTAATTGGTATATCTTCTATTTTGGTAATTGGTTTATGCATTCTGGTATTGATCTGTTAGGTTTTGGTATTAAATTTTTAATTACTTAAGGTTCCATTAATCTGGTGACAACTGATTCAGCCCCCCCTCTCATTGGTCTTCTGGTTATTTGAACTATCTAACAATTGGTATCAGAGCTCTGGTCCTCTCTATAGAAGCTTAACTACTTGAGGAAGATCCTATGGCGACTAATAGTTCTAGTTCATCTAGTTCATCTACTACTATCTTTGGGAGAGATATTCCTAGACTTGATGGAACAAATTACAGAGTATGAAAGATTTAGATGGAGACTCATCTGAGATGTCTTGGTAAGGAAATTTGGGAAATCACAAAGAATGGTGTTACTCTTTTTAATCCGGCATCTGTCAATCCTCCTCCAGCAAACTCAAATAAGGAACTTGAGAATGATTGTAGAGAAAGAGAAGCCCTCTTGTGTGCACTTTCTGATCAACAAATATTGGGATTAACTGACAAATCATCAGCAAAGGCTATATGGGACAAGTTAGAGACTATCAATGAAGGTGACCCTATTGTTAAGATTGCTAAACTTGATGTTTATCGGGTGAGATATCAAAACTTGAAGATGGAAGACGATGAAAGGATTACTACATTCATGGAAAGGGTAAATGAAATTGTTATGGGAATTCAATGTTGTGGTGGAACTCTAAGTGAAGATAAAATAGTTTCTAAAGTCTTGAGAGCTTTTCCACTGACATATAAAATGAAGGCTACTACAATTAATGAATTGAGAACAATGAAAAATACTTATGTCAATAGAGATACCTTGGTTGGTAAATTATCTGCTTTTGAGCTTGAAGAATTTGGACCTTCTAGAGCTGTGAAGTCTGAACCTGCTTTTCATACATTTACATCATCAACAGGAAAGAAATATTGGAAATCTTTGTATGCAAAGAAATTGGATGATATGAAGAGAGAAGATGAATAATTTGACCAACTTGAAGCCCTATTTTCTAGAAGAATACCTAAAGGACCGGTAGGAAGTACGTATGAAAGAAAAGCACCTTTTACATATTTTGCATGTAATAAGATAGGTCAGTTTGCATCTAGATGTCCTGAAAGGAATTCAAGGTTTGAAGAGAGAGCTAGAAGATCTTTTAAGCCTAACCCTAGATATCATAACAAGTATAAGTACATGAAAAATTAGATAAATCATGCTACATTGCAGATGAGGAAGGTGTGATTGATTCTGATGATGAACTGACACAAGATTGCTAGTAGTTCCAGCAATGGAAAGGAATGGGTGTTCCTGGATATCAAGGAAGATGATCTGGCACTGGAAGATAATGTACCTGAAGAGAAGGCACTTCCTGCTAAAATTGAAGATAAGGATGAATGGGTAATTGATAGTGGATGTTCACATCATATGACTGGAGATAAAAGGAAGTTTCTATCTTTGTCAGAATTTGATGGTGGTTTGGTTAGATTTGGAGATGACAAAGAATGTATGATAAAAGGAAAAGGAACTATATCATTAGATGGTAAGAACAATACTGATAATATTTATTATGTTGAATATTTTAAGGCATAATATTTTGAGTGTAGCACAATTGGTGGATAAGGGATTTCAATTACAGTTCAAGGATGGAAAATGCAAAATCATTAATAGATCTGGATTGGAGATTGCAATCGGTACTCAGACAAAAGGTAATATATTTCACTTGAATTTTGGTGAGAAGACATTTTTTATTGCACAAATTGATGAGAGTTGGTTGTGGGATAAAAGGCTATGTCATGTGAATTATGAGTTGAACAAAAGTTAAATCAGAGTTTATGAGCAAGAACTGATAGTGGAAATGATCATAACTGAACTAGTAACACCTTTACCAGAATAGAATGTTGAACCAGTTACTCTGACAGTATCAAAAAATTCAATAGTAACTGAAGAACCGGAAAGAGGAACAAAAAATTAAAAGATTCCTAGGTATGTAAGGATGAATCATTCAGAAGATCAGATCATTGGGGATAAGAACAATGGAGTAATGACAGGAAGGAGATTGGTAGCTAATGAGGTATGTTTAATTTCTCAAGTTGAACTAGTATCACTAATTGAAGCATGCAAATATGAATGATGGATGAAAGCTATGGAAGAAGAATTAGATCAAATACAAAAGAATAACACGTGGACTTTAGTTCCCCGACCTCAAAAATAGAATGTTATTGGAACTAAATGGGATTTTAGGAATAAATTGAATGAAGATGGACAATTTGTGAGGAATTAAGATAGATTGGCTTGTAAAGGATATTATCAGAAGGAATGAATTGATTATGGTGAAACTTTTGCACCTGTAGCTAGGATTGAAGCTGTAAGATTATTTCTTGCCTGTGTTGCACTTAAAAACTACAAGGTTTATCAGATGGATGTTAAGTGTGCCTTTCTAAATGGGGATCTTGATGAGGAATTTTATATTGAGAAACTTGATGGTTTTTCACTTTCAGATGATAAAAACATGGTTTGTAGGTTAAGGAAAGCCCTATATGGATTGAAACAAGCACCTAGAGCTTGGTATGCAAGGCTAGACAAATATTTTTCGAAGCTTGGTTTCACTAAAGGTAATGCTGATAGTAATCTATATTATAAAGTCACTGATGATGATATATTTATTAATGAGGTTTTTGTTGATGACATCATTTTTGGAGGTGAAGATAAGTTGTGCATGGAATTTTCTAAAAAATATGGAGGAAGAATTTGAAATGTCTATGATTGGGGAAATGTAATTTTTCTTAGGTTTGCAAATTACTCAAACTGATAAAGGTATTTTCATCTATCAAACTAAGTATGCTAGGGAGTTGTTAAATAAATTTGGTATGGTAGACTCTAAATCGGTAAGTACTCCTATGGTTACCAATGAGAAATTGACAAGGAAAGATGAATCTGCACTAGTAAATCCTACTAGATACAATTCTATACATTAGGGGGAGAAATTTGTAGAACTTAATTGTGATATCATCTACAGGGAGAATATGGATCAGAACTTCATTGCTATATCCTTGTGTGGGAGATTTGTTGGGCTTTTCTTGGCACTTGGATGTTTTTCACATCTAGTGTTGCCATCAATGCCAAAGATAGATATTGTTGGCCATTTGAAGTAATTGATTATGTGTTGCATTGATGTTTTGTCATTGATGTCAACACTAGTTGTTTTGGCTGCTTTATCGGTATCCTTCTAGTCCCGGTAGGATGTTTGGTTTCTTTTTGGATTAGATCATGATGATCTAGTATGCTCCAGTATATCTTGGCTTATGGAATTGGCTTATTCATGCTACTCAGATTCATGTCTAATCAATTGGTTTTGATTTGGTGATCGAATGTTATCCTGTATGTTGATAAGCTTGGTTTGTTGTTCTAGTGAGGGTTTCACCGGCAAAGCTTTGTTGAAGATCTTTGATGATATGCATAAGTGGTGTTGGTGTGGCTTCTATTATAGATTCTAGATGCTGATGGTGATCATACTTGAGACTTGGTTGATTGGGATCATTGCTTTAGCATGTGTGGACCTAAATTGGATCTCGGTTTATCTAAGTTATGGACCGGCATAATGTAACGTGTTGATTGGACTTCTCGATGTGTTTCTAGGAAGTCTTATTGGTTGGATATTATTTTTTTGGTCTAAGGCCGAAATGTTTTGTAATTATGTAATTAGTTTATGTTGGCATTGCAAGAATATTGCATTGATGAAGTATACTGCTATCATTAATGTCAATAGTAACTGGTAATGAAGATGTATTGCAACCGGTAATGATGCAGTAAAGAAACCGGTAGTAAATCAGTGAAGGCAACTAGAATTATTATTGAAGCAGAGAGATCAACTAGTAACCCTAACCAGTTGATAAGCAAAACCCTAACCGATGGAGCTTGGAGAATCGATTTTGATGATCTATGACCAAATGGTAATCGGAGATGAAGATGCCATGTATGCATGTTGCACGTGATGAGTTTCAAATTGGATTTCACGCGTAGAGATAACCGTTTATCTTGAAAATAATTAGATGCATAGCATGAAGTGAAAAAAGTGTGATGAGCTATAGGATCCAATGTGGAGTGATCTAGGAGTGGTTGCAGCTGCCTAGAACAGTGTATAGTTGATTGCTATGTAATCTAATGGTCAAGATTGAACCAATATGTTTGTAATCTCTATGAGATTTGTAGGTTTTGTGTTGTGTTACTGACCTATTGTATTTTCTTATAAGGTCGATGAGTGTTTTGTAATTGTGTTGGCAAATTTGGTTAAGTGTGATTATTACCGAACTAGAAGGTGTGTCTGTAGAATGTTGTGAAGGTAGATAGGAGCAGAAAAGGATATGATTAAGTAAGGAAGTGCTATTACAATATCAACAAAGAACCTGTTGTTCTCTAACAATTACAACAGTTAAATCCCTTAACAGGGTAAGCTTTAATAGGCTTGTTGTTGAAATCCTCTAACCAGTTGATCCATTAGCTTGGATTTGAAATCCTCCACCGAGGTTACCTCTAATAGGGTATTACCTTTAACAAGGTATTGTAGTCAATCCCTTAACCGAGTGGTCCTTAACTAGCTCTGTTCTAAACACGACATTATTGTATAAGCTTATAACAATTCTTGGCTCCTAACAACGTGAACTTTAGAAGAGTTCAAAATACATGTGGGTATTCCTCCCCATCGTGGTTTTTCCCATTTGGGTTTCCATATGAAAAATCATTGTGTCTAGTGGTGAATGATTTTGTGGATGTGTTTTTGATATGGTTGATTTGAATGACTGGTAAATCCACTTAGATATGTTTAGATGACCAAAAATAATCTGAAATGAGATATTAATGATATTAGTGTGAAGTGGTTTAATGTTTTGGTTAAATGGTATTTCAGTTTCAGATCTGTTGCATTGTATCATTGATGTTTTGGTCAACCGGTAAACTTTGATAGTGCAGTTGCATTTTTTGATACAGTGACTAAACCAATTAGTTTAGTGATTAGATTCTGAGTTGAAAGTTTAGTTTATTTTCTATCTACTGACTCACCCGCCTCTCTCAGTAGTTGACCGGATCCTTATAGTTTCATCATATTATCAGTTTAATGTCCGGTGGCCAATCTTATTGTTTATGGTTGAGGGTTTGTATATATATGATGTAAGATCTCATTGTAGATCATAAATGTGTAAGGGATATGGATATGTGAGGAGAAAATCATGTAATAATCATTCATGCAGAGGATTTGGTCGATCATTGGTGTTCGATTTGGGTTTATGTAAGAGGATTTAGTCCTCAGGTATTGAGCTTAATCGGAACTGTATTCAAGCATAAGAGATGTTATCATTGAAGTTCATTCACTCTTCCAAATTGTAGTCTGGATTTATATGTAGTCAGTGAGACTCCTTTTGTGATGAGCAGTGTGCTCTAGGTTGTTGGCCTTCCTGCAAGTGCAGGCCCCTTATTTGTAATCACATACTTACTACATAACTATTATCTGACTATGGGTAGGCTTCCCACTATGGTTTTTACCTTTATTGGGTTTTCCACGTACAAATCTTGGTGTCAAGTGGATGGTATTTATTCTCTAATTATTGCCTGTACTTAATTGGTATATCTGCTATTTCGATAACTGGTTTATGCATTCTGGTATTGATCTTTTGGGTTCCGGTATTAAGTTTTAATTGCTTAAGGTTCCAGTAATCTGGTGCTAGCTGATTCACCCCCCACCCTCTCAGTTGTCTTTTGGTTATTTGAACTATCTAATAGAATCAACTAGAGATAAGCATCTCAAAACCTAATAAACCGCATCAACACATCTACACTAGATCACCAAAAGCAACTCTTTGCAACACAGGAATATGTTGACATGAATGACAACAACATATCCCAACAACTCTTATATCCAACATGATCAATGTGGACCAAGAACATAGATATAACATAATCTAGAAACATTCACAAACAACATGAATTGCACCACAACAACTGTAACAACTCAGATTACTAGAATCATCATCATCTCTCTACTGGAGCTCAAGAGCATCAACATAATTGGCCATCAACTTGAAATATTCGCTTGTGGATTTCCAAATCATGAACCACTAGAATTGAGGATACACCTGAATGTCTCAAATACTCTTCCAAATCCTCAAACCAAGATATTGCAATTCTAGAGCAATGAGAAGCAAAAAATAGAATACCGAATAACACAAATGACTGAAAAATAAACCTCAATACTGGACCTCATAGCTTGATCAAATCATCATGTGGACCATAAAAACTTATGCTGAATGAACTACAGATAAATTTCTCAAAACCCATTAAACCACAACAACTCAACTACGACACACTAACCAAACCAACTCATTTAATCTAACTGCAACACTGGAACACATAGATGAATATGTTGACATCAATGACAAAACATCATTCTAGCAAACTACTCAACAATATCCAACACTCTTGTGCACACATAAAATCTGAGAGCAAATACATCAGGGAAGATCAATGGAGATCAAACCCATGAAGCATGTGAATGATATGTTGTGATTTATTTTTATTAGTTTTCATGCTTATGGTTCTTCGTTGGTTTTATGTTGGATTCTATTGTAGGAATAGGGTTTTAATCTAGTTGATTCCTTTAAGTTTTACAATAATTTTAATTTCCAAATCTAGCATAAATACTAATTTAAAATGCACCATGGAGGTTATTTTTAAGATTAAATTAACTATATTCTATGTGTGCATTAACTATACATCCAAAGGTAAGCAGAAAAGAAAATAAGTGAGACATTTGAAATGTGTGTTTTCACACATGTGTATAGGGAAGAAAACTCATGTGCCAATTGGGCTACCAACCTGGCCTGTCAAATGGATGAAATCATTACTATTAATGGTGAGAGCGAACTCCCATGTGAAGCAAAATCCTTGCTCGATCTGGACCATATCTAGATGAGGCAACGTGGCACCATCAACCATAATTTCTAAATGCCTCTTCCACTTATTTCGAAGCAAGTGTGTCTGTAGAATGTTATGAAGGTAGATAAGAGAAGAAAAGGATCTGATTAAGCAAGGAAGTGCTATTACTAGATCAGCAAAGAACCTATTGTTCTCTGACCATTACAACAATTAAATCCCTTAACTGGGTAAGCTTTAATAGGCTTTTTTTTAAAATTCTCTAACTAGGTGATCCATTAGCTTGGATTTGAAATCCTCCACTGAGGTTAACTCTAATGGGGTAGTACCTTTAATAGGGTATTGTAGTCAATCCCTTAATCAAGTGGTCCTTAACCATATATGTTCTTAACAAGACATTATTGTATAAGCTTCTAACAAGGCTTGGCTCCTAATAGGGAAAACTTCAAAAGAGTTCAAAATACTTATGGGTATTCATCCCCACTGTGGTTTTTCCCATTTGGGTTTCCATGTGAAAAATCATTGTGTCAAGTGGTGAATGATTTTGTGGATGTGATTTTGATATGGCTGATTTGAATGACTGGTAAATCCACTTAGATATGTTTAGATGACTGGAAATGATCTAAAATGAGCTCTTAATGATATTAGTGAAGTGGTTTAATGTTTTGGTAAAATGGTATTTGAGTTTTAGATCTGTTGCATTGTATCATTGATGTTTTTGTCAACCGATAAAGTTTGATAGTGCAGTTGCAATTTTTGATACAGTGACTAAACCAATTAGTTTAGTGATTGGATTCTGAGTTTAAAGTTTGTTTGGTAGAATTTTAGTTTATTTTCTATCTATTGATTCACCCCCCTCTCGGTAATTGATCAGATCATTATAGTTTCATCATATTATCAATTGGTATCAGAGCAGTCCAGGTCCTCTTGAGTTTAGGCCTAATAGCTTGAGGAAAAGATCTAGGAGAACATGATGAAGAAAGAAGGTTTGAAGTTCAATAGGGAAAACTATATAATTTGGAGTGATAAGATTAAGATCTATATCAAGAGCTTAGGAAGTCAATATTAGAAACATGTTGTTACTAAATACAACTTTCCTAGTGGGATTCTAAAAGATGATCAAAATAACGAGCAGCAGGAGAACAATCAAGCATTGGAGGCCATCATCATTTCCTTGTTCAATTCATAATATGTTGATGTTCATGGATTGGAGACTGCATATGAAGTTTGGAAGAAACTGGAAGAAATCTATAGCAGTGATGAGCATGTTAAGATTGCCAAACAAGAGATTCTAAAAGGAAAATTTGATGATATGTGGATGGTTGAAGGAGAAAACATTCAATAGTATGTTCAGAGGAACAAGGATATAGTTAGAGAAATAAAAAGTGTTGGAGATATAGTGGAGGATACCACAGTGGTTAGCAAGGTGTTAAGAACCCTTCTACCGATCTATGCTAACTAGTTGCAACCATTCAGGAACTCAAATCTATTGATAAGAAAAAGTTAACTCTTGACTCTATCATTGGTAAATTAACTGTATTTGAATTAAATGGTTTTGATGGAAGTGTTCAGATATCAGAATCTACATTTAGAGCCTAAGTCTCAACCCCACCGGTAAGGAACAGTAGATAAGTGAGCTACAATCATGAGTCTAGATCCAGCAGAGAGGTAGATGATGAAGATAGTTTGATTGAGCTTGAAGCATTATTGTTCAAGTGGTTACCCAGAGGTACCGATAAGTAGAGAGGTAAATTACCACTAAAGTGTTTTGCATGTAACTGGATTGGACATATTGTTGTTAACTATCCAAATGGAGATAATGAGGAAAAATGTGAGAAGTATAGGAAGTATAAAGGAAAAGGAAAAATAAATTGTCTCATTGTAGCGGATGGAGGAATTACAGATGAAGAATCTGAGGAAGATGCAAATGAGGACATTGTATTTGTTGTTATTAAAGAAGAGATATCAGATCAGAAGGCATTGGTATCTCACATGGATAGTTCAGATGACTGGATTATAGATAGTGGTTATTCACACCACATGACTAGTGACTGGAGTAAGTTTCTTACTTTGACGGAATTTGATGGAGGTTTTGTGAGATTTGGGAATGACTCACCCTGCATGGTGAAGGGAAAGGATCCATTTGTCTAAATGGTAAAAGCAGTGAAGATGATGTTTATTGGGTTGAAGATCTGAAACAAAATCTTTTGAGTGTTGCTTAACTCAATAACAAAGGTTACCGACTGGAATTCAAGAATGGAGTTTTCAAGATTTATGCAACCAAAGGTGAATTGATTGCAACTGGCAAACATATCAGAGGTAACTTGTTTCATTTAAACTCTAAAGTCAATAGTTGTTTAATTGCAAAAATAGAAGATAGTTGGCTTTGGCATCAAATATTTTGTCATGTAAATTTTGATAACATTGTAAGAGTCAGTAAGTCCAAATCAGTAAGAGGTTTGCCATAGTTGGACAAACCGGTGAATGCTTTGTGCAAGGAATGTCAGTTAGGGATAATGACATCCTCAACCTTAAAGAGAAAATCTTTCTCAGCTGAACATTTGCTAGATTTGGTTCATACCGACCTTTGTGGACCAATGAGGACTAGGACTAGTATTCAAGGTGATCGGTACTTCATTATATTTACCGATGATATCTCAAAGATGATGTGGGTCACATTCTTGAAAGACAAGATAGAAGCATTTAGAAATTTTAAGGCATTTAGAGCCTTGGTTGAAAATGAAAGTGGAAGAAAGCTTAAGTTCTTAAGAACTGATCAACGTGGTCAATTTATGTCAGAGAAATTCACTAGATACTGTGAAAACAATGGAATTAAGAGGCAACTTTCTACACCTAGAACACCATAGTAGAACGGTATTGAAAAAAGGAACAATCGGTCTATAGTTGAAGTTGCTAGGACTATGCTAATTCAAGGAGGTGTAGCTAAGACATTCTGGAGAGAACCTGTCAGCATAGTTATTTACATAATGAACTGGATACTGGTTAAAAAAGGTAAGGACACAACACCCTATGAGTATTGGTATGGTAGATCACCAAATGTCAGTTACTTCAAAATTTTTGGTAGCAAATGTTTTATCAAAAGAGGTGATTATATTGGTAAGTTTGATGTCAAGAGTGATGAAGGCATATTTCTTGGTTACTCCACCAAGAGAAAAGATTATAAGTGTTACAACAACCGGCCTAAGAAAATCAATGAAAGGGTAAATGTCCGAGTAGATGAGTTTCCTAAAAGTTCAGGTGAAACCAGCAAGGAGAAGAAAGAAGAAGAACCTTACACACTATTTTTGGAACCGAAATCGGTAAAGCCAAAAGTTGGAGAAAAGAACAGAGAAGCCCTAGTTCAACCGGAATAGGAAGGTCCAACAGAAGATGAAGAAAGTGAAGAAGAAGAAGAACCTGAAAACCAAGATCATATTATTCCAAGGTATGTTAGACTCAATCATAGCCCCAATTAGATTATTGGAGATAGGAATGCAGGCATGCTAACTAGAACAAGGCTTAGAGAAAACTCTTGTATGATTTCCACCATTGAGCTAAGAACAGATAAAGAAGCATTTTGAGATGAACACTAGATCAAGGCAATGGAAGAAGAACTTGACCAGATAGAGAAGAACAATACATGGTCACTGGTACCCAGACCAAAGAACAAGAATGTAATAGGTACAAAATGGGTATTCAAAAATAAACTAAATGAAGATGGAGTAGTGGTCAGGAATAAAGCTAGATTGGTATGCAAAGGATATGCACAAGAAGAAGGTGAAGACTATGGTGAGACATTTGCACCAGTTGCAAGATTGTAAGGAGTAAGGACTCTACTTGCATTTGCAACATACAAAGGATTCAAAGTATATAAAATGGATGTGAAATCAGAATTCCTAAATGGAATATTCGAAGAGGAAGTCTACATTGAACAACCAAATGGTTATGCTTTAACTGTAGAAAAGGATATAGTGTGCAAACTATATAAGGTATTATAGGGATTGAAGAAAGCACCAAGATCATGGTATGAAAGATTGCATTGCACTCTCACTTAGTGAAGATAGGTTTTCAGAGAACCAGTAAAGACAGTAACATTTATATCAAGACAGAAGGAGATAAGATACTAGTAAGTGAGGTATTTGTGGATGATATCATTTTTGGAGGAAATGGTGATAGGTGTCATGACTTTGCTAGTGAAATGAAGAGTGAATTTGAGATGTCACTGGTAGGTGAGATAAAAAATTTCTTCAATTCTTCATTCTCTCTTCTGATTTCTTCAAGTTCTCTTGCATAAAGTGCTTTCCAATCCAATTTTTTAGATGATGATGGTGATGCTGCAAATGATGATGATGCCTTGAAAGCTAAATTTGTCTTAATTGTAGCAACATGACCAAATTCCTCAAGTTCAAAAGTTGAAAGTTTTCCAACCAAAGTATCTCTAGATACTGATGCATTAGGCATTGTTCTTAATTCATTGATAGCAGTTACTTTCATTTTATATGCTGGTGGCAATGCTCTTAAAACTTTAGAAACAATTTCATCTTCACATAAGGATCCTCCACAACATTGTATACCCAAGACAATTTCATTAACTCTTTCCATAAAAGCAAAAATCCTTTCATCTTCTTTCCATAAAAGCAATTTTGATTGTGGTATCACCTTCATTCAATGTCTCCAATTTATCCCAAATAGATTTAGTTGTAGATTGGTCTGATAATCCCATGATTTGCTGATCTGACAATGTGGTCAAAAGTGCTTCTCTTACTTTTCAATCATTCTCCTGATCTTTAGCCAAGGTTGGTGGATTAGGTTGACTTTGTGTAGGACCAACATAGTCATTCTTGGTAACATCCCATATGTCTCTTCCAATGCAATATAGATGTGTTTCCATTTTGATCTTCCATATACCATAGTTAGTCCCATCAAGTTTCGGACTGTCCTTCCTGAAATAGTTAGTTGCCATAGAATATCCTCAAGCTGTTAAACTTTTGTAGAAAGAGGACTTACCTTTGATACCAATTGTTAGGACCTAGAGGCAATTGAGAGGGGGGGGGTGGGGGGGTTGAATCAATTGTCTATTAATTTCAACCCAAATATAACATAACCAAACTTAGTGCATAATACTGGTTAACCAAACTTAATGTCGGTAGATAGTTTAGCACTTAATAACAGTATCGGTAAAGTTTAATGCATGAAACAGAAAGACAAATAACATCCACAACACATAACACAAATATTTGTATGTGGAAATCCTATAAGGGGAAAAACCATGGTGAGAAACCTTACCCACAATCAGATGATACTAGTGCAGATTGTATGTGTGTACAAATGGGGTCTGACATGCAAAAAGGCCAACTGCCTAGAGCTCACTACTCAATCACAAAATGGGAGTCACACTGACTACAATTGGACGGTTAAATCTAATGATAATGTACTGCTCAAAATAGCATCTTCATATGCTAGATTCAGTACTGGTTAAGCTCTAATTATCTTCTTCATACCTTCCTTGTATCTTCAAATGATGTCTGCATGTATTGCTGTGCTTATATTCACATATACCTTATTACAATTCTTTTTCCACACGTATTTCCTTCTTAATCTCACAAATGAGATCTTACATATATACCAGAACCTAAGACCAAATGTGTAAGTCAGCTCACTAAGAATATTACAATTAAATCAATTACAAATGAATCAATATGCGATGCATGATGTTGTCTCAATGCATTTACAATAATAACCAAATAATAAAACATCTCCATAACGTGTCGTGTTGATCTGAAATAGATAACGCTTACCGATCCATAACCTAGATCTATTTGCTGGTAACAACAAATATGCAAACTCGATTAGACCAATAACCAAATCACCAAAACCAAGTGTCCAAACAATGTCTTTGACATAACCAAGTAATATCCAGATGATAATAGATCATCCTTTGTGCCGGTGAACCAGATACTGGTGATTGTGCATAAGTCACTGAACATGTCAGTGGACATAACCAAAGATCTCCACAAGGATACGTCTTGATAAGTGTTGACATCAATGACAAAACCAATGCAACACATCCATAATACCAACACTGAAGGCATGAAGATACAGTTGAAGGAGAGTATAGGGGAAAAATGTAAACCAAAATTCCTATACCTCTGTATATGATTTACTCTCAATCATCCCAATCAATGGGTATTGATATTTGTATTGCCATCAATGCCAAAGGGGCAGAATGTTGGCATTGCATGAAGATTGCATTGATGAAGTATATTGTTGTCATTGATGTCAATACTAACCGATAATGAAGATGTATTGCAACCAGTAATGATGCAGTAAAGCAACCGGTAGTAAAGAAGTGAAGGCAACCGATATTATTATTGAAGCAAAGAGATCAACTAGTAACCCTAACCCGTTGATAAGAAGAAACCCTAACCGATGGATCTTGGAGAATCAGTTGTGATGATCTATGACCAAATGGTGATCAAAGATGAAGATGCCATGTATGCATGTTGCACATGATGAGTTTCAAAATGGATTCGGTGTGTAGAGATAACCGTTTATCTTGGGAATGATCAAATGCATAGCATGAAGTGAAAAATGCATGATGAGCTACAGGATCCAATGTGCGGTGATCCAGGAGCGGTTGAAGTTGTCTATAACAAAGTGCAGTTGATTGTTATGTAATCTAATGGTCAAGATTGAACTGATATGTTTGTAATATCTATGAGATTTCAAGGTTTTGTATTGTGTTACTGACCTATTGTAATTGCTTATAAGGTCGATGAGTTATTTGTAATTGTGTTGGCAAATTTGGTTAAGTGTGATTGTTGCCAAACCAGAAGGTGTGTCTACATAATGTTGTGAAGGCAGATATGAGCAGAAAAGGATATGATTAAGCAAGGAAGTGCTATTACAAGATCAACAAAGAACCTGTTGTTCTCTAACCATTACAACAGTTGAATCCCTTAACCGAGTAAGCTTTAATAGGCTTGTTGTTGAAATCCTCTAGCTAGGTGATCCATTAGCTTGGATTTGAAATCCTCCACTGAGGTTACCTCTAACAGGGTATTACTTGTGGCTATTCATCCCCACCGTGGTTTTTCCCATTTGGGTTTCCATATGAAAAATCATTGTGTCCAGTGGTGAATGATTTTGTGGATGTGTTTTTGATATGGTTGATTTGAATGACTGGTAAATCCACTTAGATATGTTTAGATGACTGGAAATGATCTAAAATGAGACATTAATGATATTAGTGAAGTGGTTTAATGTTTTGGTTAAATGGTATTTGAGTTTCAGATCTGTTGTATTGTATTATTGATGTTTTGGTCAACCAGTAAAGTTTGACAATGCAGTTGCAGTTTTTGATACAGTGACTAAACCAGTTAGTTTAGCGATTGGATTATGAGTTGAAAGTTTGTTTGGTGAAAGTTTATTTTATTTTCTGTCTATTTATTCACCCGCCCCTCTTAGTAGTTGACCAGATCCTTATAGTTTAATAATATTATCAGTTTAATGTCTGGTGGCCGATCTTATTGTTTATGGTCGAGGGTTTGTACATATATGATGTAAGATCTCATTGTAGATGATATATGTGTAAGGGATATGGATATGTGAGGAGAAAATCATGTAATAATCATTCATGTAGAGGATTTGGTTGATCATTGGTGTTCGATTTGGGTTTATGTAAGAGGATTTAGTCCTCCGATATTGAGCTTAACCGAAACTGTATTTAGGCATAAGAGATGTTATCATTGTAGTTCATTCACTCTTCCAGATTGTAGTCTGGATTTGTATGTAGTTAGTGAGACTCCTTTTGTGATGAGCAATGTGCTCTAGGTTGTTGGCCTTCCTGCAAGTGCAGGCCCCTCATTTGTAATCACATACTTACTACATAAGTATTATTTGACCGTGGGTAGGCTTCCCACCGTGGTTTTTACCTTTACTGGGTTTTCCACGTACAAATCTTGGTGTCAAGTGGATGGTATTTATTCTCTAATTATTTCTTGTACTTAATTGGTATATCTGCTATTTCGATAATTGGTTTATGCATTCTGATATTGATCTTTTGGGTTCCGATATTAAGTTTTAATTGCTTAAGGTTCTGGTAATCTGTTGCTAGCTGATTCACTGCCCCCCCCCTCTCAGTTGTCTTCTGGTTATTTGAATTGTCTAATAGAATCAACTAAAGATAAGCATCTCAAAACCCAATAAACCGCATCAACACATCTACACTAGATCACCAAAAGCAACTCTTTGCAACACAGGAATATGTTGACATCAATGACAACAACATATCCCAATAACTCTAATATCCAACATGATCAATTTGGACCAAGAACATAGATACAACACAAACTAGAAACATTCACAAGCAACATGAATTGCTCCACAACAACTGTAACAACTCAGATTACTAGAATCCTCATCATCTCTCTATTGGAGCTCAAGAACATCAACATAATTGGCCATCAACTTGAAATATTCGCTTGTGGATTTCCAAATCATGAACCACCAGAATTGAGGATACACCTGAATGTCCCAAATACTCTTCCAAATCCTCAAACCAAGATATTGCAATTCTGGAGCAATGAGAAGCAAAAACCAGAATATCGAATAACATGAACAACTTAGAAATAAACCTCAATACCGGACCTCATAGCTCGATCAAATCATCATGTGGACCATAAAAACTTATTTTGAATGAACTACAGATAAATTTCTCAAAACCCATTAAACCGCAACAACTCAACTATGCCACACTGACCAAACCAACTCATTTAATCTGACTGCAACACTAGAACACACAGAAGAATATGTTGACATCAATAACAAAACATCATTCTAGCAAACTACTCAACAATATTCAACACTCTTGTGCACACATAAAATCTGAGAGCAAATACATCAGGCAAGATCAATGGCGATCAAACCCATGAAGCATGTGAATGGTATGTTGTGATTTATTTTTATTAGTTTTCATGTTTATGGTTCTTCATTGGTTTTATGTTGGATTCTATTGTCGGAATAGGGTTTTAATCTAATTGATTCCTTTAAATTTTACAATAATTTTAATTTCCAAATCTCGCAATAACACTAATTTAAAACGCAGCATGGAGGTTGTTTTTAAGATTAAATTAACTATATTCTATGTGTGCATTAACTATACATGCAAAAGTAAGCATCAAAGAAAATAAGTGAGACATTTGAAATGTTTGTTTTCACACATGTGTACAAGGAAGCATACTCGTGTGCCGATTGGGCTGCCAACCTAGCCTGTCAAATAGAGGAAATCATTATTATTAATGGTGAGAGCAAACTCACATGTGGAGCAAAATCCTTGCTTGATCTGGACCATATCTAGATGAGGCAACGTGGCACCATCAACCATAATTTATAAATGCCTCTTCCACTTATTTTGAAGCAGGTTTACAATAAAGGTGATGTGCATTTATTTGTGTCTTTTCACAATTTCTTGGCACAAATTCAGGGCTATTTTTCAGGGCAACTACAGAAACCAGAGAAGAAGAATCAGAGCCGAGAGAAGGAAATTGAGGGATTTTGAAGGAAAAATGGGAGGGAATAAAAAAAGGTTCGAACCTACCTCTTGCTCGGAATGGAGGAAGAATAGGGAAGTTTGGAAAATTCTTCAGGAGGGGGATCTAAGTGTGTTTATGGAGAGGCGTAGTAGGAAAGATCCAACGGTCACTAAACACTTTATCAAGAATTGGAAGAATGGTAAAATTTTGGTGGGGACCCAGATGATAACTGTGGATGAGGAGATTATTGCTGAAGCCATGAGGATGATGATAGAGGGTATGAAATTTTATAGAGATCGTAGCATCTCTGATAAGGAAGCAGACAAATTTCCTGTCACGGAAGGTGAGAAGAAGAAAATGGTGAAGGTCGACAACTTCTATCACTCCCGAAAATGTGTATGCAGGCCATGGAGGTTCATTTTATTTGCTACAATTACCTATATAACTTTGGATGGCAGGTTTACGAGAGCTTACGGATACCACTTTGTTTTGCTCAACCATTTTCGCCATGGGGAAAAGGTGAGCCTGCCATATTATCTTGCATGTTCCATGGACCATACTATCAAAGAGATATAGAAAGATCCCAAGGGTGACCATGCTCTTCACCAGGGTCTTATGGCTCTTGTATATAAAGTGCTGAAAGGGAAATGCATTAAAAAACCTATTAAAGGTAAAAATGCAAGAGATGAGGACACAGAAAGTGAGGTTAGTGGTTTTAACTTCGACTCAGAGACTGAAGGTGACCCAGAGGACCCAAGTAAAAAGTGGAGGAACAAGGCTAAGAGGAAAAGGATAGTGGTGGATTCAGATATTTCAAAGTTTGAGGCCGAGTCCTTCGAAGGTAAATTCATCAAAAATAAGAAAGGGAAAGGCACCAGAAAGCAAACCCAAAGGAAGAAGAAGATAACAAGGGAGGTAACAAAGATATTAATCAAAGTTTGATTGATTCTGGTGAGGAGGCAGAGGAGATTAAAAATGATGATGGGCAAGATAAGGAGGGGAATGAGATTCTAGTTGTGGGCAACAATGAGGATTTGAACACTCAAGGTTTATAGAAAGAGGATCAAGAGAACAAAAGGGGTAAATCTAGTGATTGTGTTGGAGAAAATGAGAGTATCAAGGGTTTCTGTGATACCGCCAGCACAATGGTGAAAGAATTAGGTAGCCTAAAGAAAGATATGAATGTTGTTAAAAGAGCCATGATAGGCGACAAACCCCTGTCTGAAAAATGTCAAAGAGTTGGCGGTGGCAATGAATAATGTTGAAGCCATTGAAAGCATGGTGAGTAAAATTATTGCAACTGAAAAAAAGGTTAAGGAGATGGAAGAAAATAAGGAGCTAAAAGGATGGAAATTGCTATGAACAATTTGGGCAGCAGAATTGACATGATGGAACTCATAGTAAAGAAGATAGCTGAATAGAACTTCTAGATTCTTAAAGCCTCGGGGGACAACATGAACATTTTGATTAACAAATTTGATAACATCAAAGAAAAAGAAGGCGACAAGGATCAGCTGGACAAAAAAGGTCATGAGAAGATGACTAGAGCCAATACCAGGAATAAGGGCGATATCAAAGGTCGTGAGTTGGATATTTAAAGACCTCTATGGACAATATGAAGCAGATGGTGGTCCACGTTGAAGATATCATGAAAAATATCTAGTTGTCTCGATCTCGATCTCGGTCTCTGTCTTTGTGTTGTCTTTTTGCTTTCCTTTCGCTGTCTTTTTCTGGTTCTTCATGTTATGTGTGTTGAGATCCCTTTTTGTTCGGATGGGATCAGTTTTTGTTTTTGAAGTGATCAGGCACGGTTCTTTCTAGCTCTTTTGCTCTCGTGTTTTGTAAAAGGTTCGGGTTCCTTTCAAAAACCCGTTTTTACTTAATCAAAACTATACATGCAAAGGTGGAATAATTTTGTATCATTTTAATTATTTCCAAAGATATATTATGTAGGTAGTTAATTATAGGCTATTCTTAAACATCATAGTATTTAATAGAAAAGGTATTTTCTTAGGAATAAAGTACTAGGATGATTATTTTCTACTTTTTGCAAATGGATTTGGTGTAAAATTATTGTTGAATATTTAATTTTTGAATCTTTTGATGTCTAAATAAGGCTAACAATTTTATACATAATATTTATTTTATTAAAATTCTCATGTACCACTCTTTGAATTCATTTAATGTGTTTTTAACTAATTGTGATCACTTTGTTATGCTTCTCTTTCTAATGTGTGTGTGTGTGCATATGTATAAATGTTGGTATATGTATATGTATGTATGTATGTATGTATGTATGTATGTATGTATGTATGTATGTATGTATGTACGTACGTATGTATGTATGTAAATATACATATGCACATGCACATGCACATGCACATGCGCATACACAACTCTCTCTCTCTCTCTCTCTCACACACACACACACACATGAAAGTGGTTGAAGGGAGCCACACCCAAGTACAATGAGACCATTACAATGGAGCTAATTCAATAGACCTAAAGACCAAGATACAAACACCAAATTCAAAGTACTACAAAATCTATCCGAAAAGGAGGAGATGGACTATCCAATAGATATTCTTAATAATATTGAGAATGTCATATTAAAATGCATAAGCTCCTATCTATAAAAAAAAAATTATTGCTTTCTTTATAACATTGGTAGTTCATTTTATTTGGAATATCAAAAAGATACGATAGTTTTGATGAGGAAGAAAAGAACGAGAGAAGCATTGTCAGAGTTTCTAAAAAAATGGTGACGATTATTGTAGCATATATCAACTTTTTTTCGTCATTCCAAACATTCAACTTTTGATAGCCATTATTTTAAGACTTCAAAAATTAGAATGATCAATACATTCTCAAAAGAGAATCTATATATTGACTTATTCCTTTATTGAATCAAAGGTTTGTACCACACATATAGAATCAATTTATAAAAAATATTTATCAATTTTTTTAATTAATAATCATTTTAATAAAAGAAAATACTAGTATTGAAGTTAATTGCTAAGTATATGATTTCAATAGTATATAACAAATGAAAATGTTGCTAAATTAACAAGATTCGTTATACTCTAAAGATGACTTAGTATACATAATATATAAATTAAATAAAAAGTAATATCTTTTCAATATACTTATAAATTGTTAGAATGAAAGTTTAAACAATATGTTATTTGAGATTAAAAAAATCATAAAATAAAAAGTATATAAATGTTTCATCTGATGAATAATACATTCATTCCTTTTATTTGAGATTAAAAAAGATCATAAAATAAAAAGTATACAAATGTTTCATCTCATGAATAATACATTCTATATCAATGTTAAGCATCATTACAAATAATCATCAATATGGATAAATTATAATAAATTCAACATCTTTTTTTAATAGAATCTTTAACAATCTATTAAAATGTTATATCAATAACCATTTTTAAAACTAATAACATTTATTTACAATTTTTAAGTAAAACACTCATTTATTTCTACCAAAAATATATTTTAAAATGATATTCATTAAATATGACATATATTTAATTTTTTTTATCATTTTTTTAATACTTTACCGACAAAAATATGTATATGCCTTGCTTTTAATAAATCGCCAAATACTTACCACGTGCGACTCAATTTTTTAAGTTAGTACTAATTGTCTTCATTTCGAGCCATGCGTGATTTTGAAAAAAAATGTTCTTGAGATATGTGATTTTTTAATGATCGAACAATAGTACGCTGCCACTAAAAAATTCCATATATGGAAAGTATCATATATAGCACTGTTTTGGTATGGATATGACGTGAGATTTTAAGGGTGATTGATAAGTGCTCATGTTGGGAGTGGAGGGTGACAATGGCTTTACATCCACTCACCCCCCACTTAAGAGAACATTACAAATATTTTGTCCCTGGTCAAAGATATGATTAAGAGGGAAAGTGGACATGATCCTTTTATAAGGATACGTAATTTAATCTCCATAGATTTTATGGTAAATTCTTTTTCTTTCTCATTAGCTATCCCAATTTTCTTTCCACTTAGTGCCCATATGTTGTCTACAAAGAGGAGGAACTAATGATTTGAATTTCCTTTAGTAAGAGGATTATTTATTTTATTATTATTATTTTATTTTATTTTTTAATTTTTTTTAATTCATGGCATGTTTATAAAAACTTTTGAAATAGTAAGAAATTTTTTAGACATGGGATTATATATTGATGGTAGGTGGGGTATTGAAAGGGGTGTTTAGGTACAAAGAGAATTTTCAAATTTGAGTATTTTTTACTATCATATAATTATTATTTTCCTATCAGTAAGATGTAACACAAGGTTGTAACATTTGTATTAATCTTAAAAAATCTACATAAAAGTTTCAAAGAGTTTCAGAAGATTTTTCTTTGATATTTTTAAAGAACCTTTTAGAGCATTACAATATGTTAGTAGGGCTCCCAACAAAACATTTTTTGATTGACATGATATAGCCTAGAATTGTGTTGAATTTAAAACTCTTGGGAACTATTACAAGTAAGCTTTCAACCTATACCCATGTTCCAAAACCATACAAAACTACAACCCACAATTTATCTTACCTATCCATTTGAACTTACAGGGAAATGCTCTATTCAACTCCATTTCCAAATTGTTGATTGCCTTTGAAATTTTGTATGGAAAGCCATTAGCTGCAATTCAAACATCTACCACTCCATTACATCATAGGCACTTAAAATTTGTGTCAAAGTTCAACAAAAAAATTACTGCCATTTCCATTATCTACTATTTAACCATCCACCAAACATCATAAGAACTTAAAATTTGCACTTAAGTTTCAACAAAAAAGTCTCTTCAATTTAGAACTTCTTATTAATATCAACTTCGTCTGTTGTAAGATTGGACAACTGATAAGTTTCACCATTTGCCTCTCGGTAAATTTAATTCATCATCACAACTTCAAATTGCCTGATTAATTATCTAGCTACTTCCAATAATGCCTATAACTTCTAGCTTGAAATGTTGCCCCTTTCTCAAACCATTGTTAATTAATGTTGAACTCCTTCTAATTCCAACTTATTCACTTTCATTTCCTTACATTTCCTTAGACCCATGATATAAGCCGAAAAATATGTTGCATTATAAGTCCCATTTAAAAGAGGTTTTGTAACTCATTCCAGAATGTTACCCATTTAATCCCTAATAACTCATCCCACACCTAAGACTTCTAGATTGCCTCAGAAAGCCCATCAAAATTAAGTGTTCACATATTTATGTCATCCTTAAGCCATAGGTTATAACCGATCTAAGACATCTTCAATAGCTTAAACCTCTGTTGATCTAAAACCCAAAGGGCTTGAAGCATAAGCCTTATACCTTCATGCCTTAATCGTTTGGCCTTGTTCTAATTTTATCTTGACTTGATTATTGGCAATATACTGGATTAGTGTTGTCATTGATGTCAACATTGTATCCCGGTTGGATATGGCTCTGCTATCTCGGTTTGTCTTGGTGTTTATCCTGGTTTTGGCTTCGATTCTGATCCGGTATGATCAGATCCTTGGATGCGGTTTTGGATGCTTATTATGGATGGTTATATGCTTTCCATATTCTGTTGGTTCATGTTTTGGTGCTCCAGTAACTATCACTTATGTTCCTAGTACTAGTTAGCTTTATCGGTAAGTGATATTTGATGTTTTTGATCAGATGATTTTGGTCCAGCTTATGGAATTGATTTCTATAATGTTGAAGGTGCTTATTAATCATATTCTGAGTGTTTGGTGACTTTGCATTGGTCGACGTGCTATTATGGTGGTCCTATTTGGATCCGGTTAGACTATCTATGTTACTTCACTAAGGGTTTCTATTGGTTGGTGAAATGTGTTGGATTTTGGTCTTAATAGAATTTCCAGCGGATATAATTGTTTGAATATTTGAATTAGGTCCATGCTATGTAATGTAAATCATAGTATTGGTCTAGTGATACTGTGTAATGTAGTTTTTGTTATTATGGGTTTTTGGGTTTAGTGTTTAGCCGACCTTATCATAAGGTTGATGATCTATATTTATAGGCGACTTATGGGTAAAAGCACAATGTTGTGTCACACTTATATAAAGGCACCAGCCAACAAAACTAAAACTATTTAACTTTGACCGCAGAAAAGTGACATTTCTAAATTGAATTTTGAAATGATGTAAATTGACCAAATCTAGAAATATTAATGAAATTTATGTTTGTTATTTTTTAAATTTTTAGAAAAAACATTGATATTTTTTTAATAATTTCAAAGACAGATTTTTCATTGCTAAAAAATTCTAAAAATCAGGGGTTCTAGTTGGCACCACACAAGAAAATGAAAATGGACCATTTTTTTCTGATTTTTTTTTCCAAGTAGAGAACATATATATGTAGTGTTAAATTAAAAAAAAATTAAATTTTGATTTATATTTTTCTCGTTATAATATTTTGAAGTCCAACATAGCTAAATTTGACAGTTTTTTGGTTGACGCCACCTTTTGACTAGTAAATTTATCATTAACCAAAAATAAAAAATACCCTTTTTGAGAAGATTCTCTCATCTAGTAACAAAAATTTATTTTATTTTATTCAATATTTATTTTTTAATTTCGAATCAGCCTCTTTTTTTACTTTAAAAATCTACTCACAATGTTTAATTAATAAAAAATATTCAAAATTGTCAATATAGTAAAAATATTATATGGCCGGATTTGTGGCTTCAAGATCTGCAAAAGGGTGTTTTTTGTTTTTTGAAAAAAAAAATCAAATTGATGAAAAATTAGCCAGAAGTTGAATCTAGCAAAAATGCACATTTTTGGTGCCACATGGTAGGCCACATAGGATAGTTCGGCCGAACTACCCTTAGTTTCAACATTTCAAAAAAAATGATTTTTTTAATGGTGGCTTTTCAACTAAGGGAGTTCGGCCAAACTCCTAGTGCCATTTTGAGGCCACGTGGTGCCATGCAGCCGAGGATTAGTCCGACCGAATTGAGTTTGGTCGAACTCAATTCAACCAAACTACCCTTCATTGGCCCAAAGTGTGACATAGCTCCATTCTTTTTCCCTTATTCATGTAATATGAAAAGAGGTGTGGGATCGATGGTTATGTCTGCATTATCAAAGGAAGATTTATGTGCAAACAAGTGATATATCATTTGGCAAAAGGTTTTGGGTATTGCAGAGCAGACATCTATGCTTAATCGAAACTGTATCAAGCATTAGGAGATGCTACTTTCACAGTTCATTCTTTTCGGATTGTAGTCCGATGTTTTGTAAGTTAGTGAGACTTCTTTTTTGTGATGAGCAGTGAGCTCTAGGCAGTTGGCCTGATTGAAAGTGCAATCCTCATTGTAATTATTTCACATACTGTTGCAGAAGTATTATCTGATTGTGGTTAGGGTTTCCCACCATGGTTTCTCCTTCACCAGGTTTTCCACGTCAAAATATTAGTGTTGTGTGTATTGTGCTTTCATGATTTATCCTTCACTGTGTTGGTTTCTTTGTGCTCTGGTTTAAAGGTTTTTGATATGCAATAGTTCTAATTTCTAAGAGTAAACTGATTCACCCCCCTCTCAATTTACTCCTGATATCATATCTGTTTAACAATTGGTATCAGAGAATGGGTCCTCTCTGCAAAAGCTTAACTGCTTAAGGAGATCTGATGGCAACTGCATCTAGTTCTACATTCAACCCCTACCAAAAGGAGAGTCCTATATTTGATGGTACAAACTACAAAATATGGAAGGAGAGAATGAAGATTCATCTGAGATGTCTTGGAGCTGAAGTGGGAGATAGTGGAGAAAGGGTATATACCTCATGATCCTAATTCTGGAACACCGACACCTGCTGATGAACATAAGAGAGCTTAAAATGTTGTTAGAGAAAAAGAAGCATTGTTAAGCTCCCAATCCAATGAAAAGCTATTGGATGTCATAGAGTTGGAGAATGCAAAGCAGATCTGTACAAAGCTTGAAACTCTTTATGAAGGTGACCAAGCAGTAAAGATTGCAAAACTTGAAGTCTTTTGGGTGAGATATGAAACTTTGAAGATGGAAGAAGATGATAAAACAAGTTCTTTCATGGATAGAGTAAATGAGATTGTTATGGGAATCAAATGTTGTGGTAGATCAATTAGCGAGGATGAGATTGTATCAAAGGTTTTGAGAGTTCTACCTCTGGCTTATAAGATGAAGTCTGTTGTTCTCAAATTTTGATTTCCCTATCCCCTTTGTAATAAAATTCAAAGCCTCTGTTGCATGTGGAGAGAATGACAAGAAAATCAAAACCTAGAATAACATATAACAAGGTTTATGCAAAACCTTCTACACTTCAATCTTGTCATAAGCTTAGGTGGGTATACCTCTCGTGAATACTTTCACAATTTTAATATAAGATCCACAGTAAACTAGTGTTAGAAACCTGTGAACCTCATCACCTCAATAATACTAAAAACTAAAGAGAAAACATGTATTCATTTTCATTCTTGACCCCAAGAAAGATAGAAAGAACTCCATAAATGATATCAGTGCCTATTCCAGGCTACAAAGTCTCCCAAACTAAACAAGAATTCCGAATCTAAGCATTTACATACATTTCATTGCTTCGGCTTTATCAACCTAATATATGCCTGACATACATATAATTCTTTCTTTATTCTAAACCCAGTCATCAAATTCAAGCAGAAAACAATTGATTTACTAACAGAAAGGTTTCACGTATATTTAATTCCCCTCCTTGAGAGAAAAACCTAAAACATGTTTGTAAGATTGCCTTGCAAATCCTATTCAATCAAATAACCCTAGATTATTCAAAAGAAACTAGTAAATCAATGAATGCACAAAAGAAGACAACGAAGATTTAGGCTCAGAATGCTTTGATCTGTATATTAATATTCATTTTGAAAATCTTACATAACTCAAGGTGATTTCTGAAAGAACCAAAAAACCTTAGATATATTTTAGCAGAGTTTATTTACAAATTCTTGTGATCACCTATTCTCAAGTCCTCGTATCCATTTATAATGATATGGATGCAAACAAGCTTTGGACTTTCCTAGGAATAGTTTGTTACAACCGTGATTCCCTCTTAAAAGAGGTTGCAAGCTATTTTCAATCCTAACTTCCTGAGGGTCGTTGTGATACTGTAGCATCAATCAATCACTCTTGATCCTCTGCTTCTTGCGCCGCATATTTATCTTTCCATCCTTGAAATGTGTCATCATCAGGCCATGGAAAGAATAATTTTATTTTTCAATTTATTTAATCTTTTCCAGGTGCTTCTTAACTGCTTGACTTCAGCCTCCAAAAAACCATAGTGGGACTTCATCTTTTCAATTTCTTCAATTGTTCGAATAAATAAAGATGTGTCATCTGAATTGATGAATTCATTTATCTGTTGAGACATTTATGTCCTAGCTCATCTAGCCATACCTTTTCATCTTTCTGTTATCACTGATTAAAAATGGTTTTTTCTTTTCCCATAATTGGCTATGATTTTTTGAAATCTTGAGTAAGGCGCATTTTCAATTACTTCAGCTTTGTGTTAGGTCTTAAGGGTTTAGGGTTTTTGATTTTAAATTGCCTAATGTCTGATTAAAAAAAAACCCTCCGGTTTCTTTTCTTTCGTTACTTTATCCACTTACGTAATGGGTCATGGGATTGTAGGAAGTGTACCCCCTTGTTTTCTTTGCCTAGGTGGTCATGTGAATTAATCGCAAAAATTTATGCCTTATGTGTATCCCTCCTAAAGTTGTCGAGCCCAGTAAGTAGTGTGCGTCTTGCAGATCGATCTACGGTTTTTGCTATTTCGCTAGGCGAAGTTGCGCGTGGTTTAAAACTAGCGAAGTTGAGAAAATGACATGGCATGCCACCTAGGCAGTCTAGCTGGTTAAGAAGGCGAGTAGAATGGTGGCACGCGGCACTACCTACAACAATCAACAAGTTGGGATCAAAGGTTAAAAGGTGGGTCCCAGAGGTGAGTCAGATCGTAGGAGGGGAGGTGACCTAGCAGATACAGGTGTCAAGAATTAATCCGAGCCCAGTGCTTTCTCTCAGCAAATGAAAAAATGACATGTCAGCTTTGGAGGTGACTAGACACCAGGTGTTCAAAGTTGAGTCAGAGGGCCCACCCCTCACGGAGTCTATTCAAATGGTTAAGCACCGAGCAACTAGAAAATGATCTGACGATTCACGCTATTTCACAAGTGTAAGATGCTCATGCTTTATACCCTGTGAAATAGCAAAAGTAAATGAGGACCATCCATGTGTCATGATAGATGGTAACGTGTCCATGGACACATGGTATTAGAAGAAGCCATGGGCCCGCCAAGGTGGAACCGGCGGTATAAAAGAAAGACACGTGGCCGACGTTGAGTTGAATGCAAAAAGTCTTTCAAAGCCAGTAGTCGAGTGCCACATGGTAGCACGCAGTCAACAAAGAAGCGGGACCTAGTGCGGAGCCAAGGTTGTTAGTGTAATGGCCGATCAACTCTCATTTGATCAGACGGTTCCCGTTATTTCGTGAAGGTGAAGTGCTCGCGTTTTAACCCCTGCGAAATGGCAAAAAGGTTTTTCATTCTTAAAGGCAAAGTGAACATGAAGTGTAAGAGATGATCAAGTGTGGTTTGATCTAACAGCTGGCACTATTTCGCATTTGTAAGATGCCTGAAGTATATGCTCAGCAAAATGGCAAAAGTAAAGGAGATTCATCTTGATGCCAGGGTAAATGGTGGCGTGTACATGAACACGTGGCTTCCACAGAGATTGAAGGTGCCAAGGTGGGACTAGCAGTTTTAAAAGGGGGTATAATATGTGGTTGACTAAGATTTAAACTTAATAAGTCTTCCGGGGCAAATGGTTAGGTGCCATGTGGTATCCGGTAACTAGAGGAGGAGCGGCGAAAGCAAGTCAGTATAAGAGTCTTCACTTAAAGGACAATCAAGTGTAGTTTGATCTGACGGTTGGTGCTATTTCGTGAAGTAAAGTTGAATACAAATTAAGCTATGCGAAATAGTGAAAACCGGTTAGTTGTCAGGTGAAGGCGTGGTTAGTGAAAAAGCTAACTGTCTAGGTAAAGGTTAAAGGCCATGCAGTTTGGGTCCCATCCAATGCCCGGTGTAGTTTCGTGAAGTTAAAGTGCTCACTGGATAATCCTTGTGAAATGGCAAAACGAAATAAGGCTCAGTGAAAAGGGTAGAAGTATTAAGCTAGTGTAAAGGCTGATCAACTCTCGTTTGATCGGACAGCGGGCGTTATTTCGCGAAGTAAAGTTGCCAAGAAATTAAGCCTTGCAAAATAGGGAAAAGAAAAATTGCATGGGCATTGTGACCCATTGGAGCGAAAACTTTGAATTCTTTCATGAATTCAATTCTGAAAGGACGGCCAAGCATGTGGAATCAATGTCGGAGTTAAGAGCCCAGCCGCCATATATGATCTTGTATCAATTGAATTGAGATATCATTTTGAAGAGCACTTGTAAAGAAGGAGTTGCAAAGCAGACTTCTTCAATTGCAGAGTTAATTCCTTTAAGTACAAATAGGTTTCTCTATACTCTTGTTCAGCCATCATTTTTTAAATTGTGTATGTTTGACTGAGGTTTTAATTTGTCATAGAACAATTGAAGGAAATTGTTGAATCACTTGCTTAATTTTCTAAAAGAGATGGCACCTAAAAGGGAGTTCTCAGGAAAAATCAATTATCACGAGAGGGCAATTTGTGATGATTTCCTTGAACAATTGACATTGTCAACTAACGTGGCTTCCAAAATGAAAGAATTGGTGCTAAGAGCTTCTCGCCTGAAAATAGGAGAGGGTTTATATGATAAAGGGAATTGGTTAAGAGACCCTCAAGTAGGGATGTCTGGGTTAAGATTATTCAAGGTTGGGTTTAGTATGAGAAATTCTCCAGCCCCTCAGAACAGTATATGGGAATTGGATGTTGGAAAGTTGGTGGTTCCAGGGGTTTTCTTCGATGCAGATCTTCTGACTCAGATTGCACATAGCTATGACCCAACTTCAAGAAGTGTAAAGGATATCAATGGGAAAATCCTCATTGAAATTAACAATGAGGAAGTCAAGAATGCCTTTGGGTTAAATGAATACACTAATTTTTTGGAGCCTATTGATTTTAAGTCATTAGCTCAGGTGTATAATGTGCAAAGAAATCACCTAAGAAATGGGCCTCTCAAAGAATTCTTTAGGAAGATAGGCAGGTTGACTATTGTGGGACCTAATACTGAAGAGCCCTTCTCTCTAAATTTGTTTACCCTTAGGGCTAAAGGATTATACTAGTCACTTTGCCAAATCCTAGGGGAAGATGCTGAAGCGAGTATGCCCACTCATTACATGTTGATGGTTGCTCAGATTTTGAATCCTTTTGTGGCAATAACTTTTTATTATGCTTCTTTTATAACTGATGCTATCCATAATGGATTGATAAGGATCAGGAATGGGAAAGTAGATAGGTCCTTCGGGTGGTACTCCCTTCTTATGCATTTGTTTTTATTCAAGGGTGGTGACTATTTTGCAAGTGGGATGGACCTTGTAAAAGAAAAGGATGGGGAAAAGATGCCAGTGCAATTATGGAACACTGTTCTGTCATGGGACAGAGAGGATGCAAGCTTCCTAAGGTTTGATAAATATTTTGCATCAAAAATAAGGACCCTTATCTGTTTGGAAAACCCAAGAGTCCCTAAGGTGCTTTTGGAATTCATTAGGCCACAAGAGTTTGCAGAGGACATAAAAATTGTCCACAATTGGGGTGATATCTACCTATACCTTGTTTCAACAGTTTTCAGAATATATGGTTTCACAGGTACCCCATTTTTGTTACCTTATTAGGTCCCCCTTAAAGTGGGAATTGCAGAGATACTCAGGCAGATTGGTGTTGTGCAAGAGGCAGAATTGACAGGTAGAGGAAAAGGGACAATTTTCCCTACAATTACCGTGGCACACCAATTTATAATAACCAAAGGAGGTTGGAAATGTTTTGGAGATTTTCTCTAGCTATATCAGTTATCAACTATAGTCTCTCAGTGTGCTGACCCTGAAGATTTCTTCAATGGTATGTTTAGGAAGAGGGCTATATGCAAGGCCAAACCTCATCAATTTCAGTTCCCTGAGGACCTCATCAGGAATGAATTTGATTTGGATGAACAAGAGCTGAGAAAGGAAAAGTGGATAGCCTATAAGAAGGCCTTAGACTTGGTGCATCAACTTGACATAAGCTATGACCCTTTGTATAGCTTTCACCCCTTTGCAGAGAAGATGAAGTTTTTAATTCTTAGTTTTGAGGAGGTGATGCAAACACTAAAAGAAAAGAGGGAGGTTGTAATCAAGAATAACCTTGAGAAAGCAAGATTGATTTTGAATAGGTCTGTATCTGCTAGGCCAATCCCTCCGAGTAATTATACGTTACATAAGAGGTCTAATTATAGTGCACTTATGCCTACTTCAGAGGAGCCCTCTGCCTCTAAAGGTAAAAGGAAGATACATGATGTCATTGATATCCCTAGTAGCCCAGAGAAACAAAGAGTGGGACAAGAGGTACAACCTGAAGAACTTGTGTACTCCCTATCTCAATCACCTATCCATACAGGAGATGAACAGGCAGCAGCTGAGCAATTATTGCAGTTAGACAGTCTAGGGGAAATTGCCTACACCTATGATGAAGTAGAGGAAGGAATGTCGGAAGAGCACTTAGCTGCTGAAATGAATATCACCACTAGTGAGTTCAAAGGCCGAGAATGGGACCCTGAGATCAAGCGAGCCAGTGAAGATTTCTTAGCTAATGACAAGTTCATCACATCAGAAGCATTCATGCAATTTGTGTGGAAGCAAAGCATTGATAAATACAATGCAAGGTGCGAGAAAAGGAAGGGTGAGCAGCCTCATAAAGACCCAGCTACAATTGAGGAAGAAATAAAGCAAGAAATGGTTGAAGAATTTAGGACCATCACTCCTCAGCAAGGAAGAGACATGGTGGGGAGGGCTGGGGTACTTATTCTCCCTGAATGGGATATAGCAGATGCTCTAGTCTTGGAAGCAATAAGAAAGGAAACTAAACCTATGGAGGGAGTCACTTTCAGTAAAGACAATGTTGCATTAGTTATGTGGTCTCTGAAAAGAGATGAAAATAAGAAGAAAAAGGACACCTCAATGTCAAGTTACCTTGGGGGGATGATGGTAAAGAGGGTGCAGACTACTGGGTAAGTGGAAGCTACTAGCACTGTACTAGAAACTACAAAATTTAGTGTTGCAGTGGTAGAAAGGGAAGCTAAGGAAAAGGCAGATCTCCAGGTTAAATTGGAGACAATTTTGAAAGATTACACTAATGCTCAAGAAGAGGTAAGGAACAGAGATAGCATCATTGCTAAATTGCAGAAGCAACTAGCAGGACAACATCATCATGGTGAATCCTCAACACTGATGATTTCCTCTTCTCTTGCCAGACCTCCACCTACCAGCCCTATTATTGAGTTCCCACTATCTCCAGCACATTCTAGCTCCCAGATGATTGAGATTACTCCTCAAGAGTTAGAGAATCTAAAACAGGCCCAAGCTATGTATGCAAAGAAGTATGAGGATAAAGTGAAGGCCACTATCACTAGTTTTGTAGATACTGTGAATGCCTCATTGCTATACAATAATGTAGGTAAAATTTTGGATATATGGAATGAGCTTAGGGGAGACAAGGCCATATTGACACCTATTTTTGACAAATGGAGGCCTAAGGAGCAAGATTTAGAGTTTATGTGTGTATCTTGTGATGAAGCAAGGGCCAATCCTATCATTCGATCTGTTTCTGACATCACTAAAGATTTAGTACAATTAGTAGCAGGGGTGGATAATGTTGATAGGAAAGTTAATTTGTGCAAAAAGGAATATGCTAATCAAGTTTTTGAGTTGCTCCCAAGAGTTTTTGCTAGCCCGAATCAGCTGAAGGACAAAGAAATGTGGCTTAAGGAGATAGAAGCCAAACTGTCAGCAAGAATTAAAGGAATTATTGATCTAGATGATGCTTCTTTCTTTGTTGTAACAATACAGGAGATAGAGAAAATTAAGGCATGTTATAGTTTTCTCAATTCAGAAGTCAACAAAATGAGAAACTCTTGGAAAAGGTTGACCAAGGCTAAGGCTAAAGTGATTAATTTCTCATGGCCGATAGATGATGTGTATGATGAGTGGACAACAAAATATTCCACCCATGATCCGGAACAGTTGGAGAGTGCCCTTGAAAAGGTAGAAGAGGTTACAACCAAACAACCTATTGAAGAAGCTGCAAAGGCCGAAAAGAACTTGTAACTGTTTTTGTGAAAGGCTTGTAATTTCTTTGTTTTGAAAGAAATGATTGTAACAAACTCTCCTTGAAAAGTCTGAAGCTTTGTGCATCCATGTTGTTATAAATGGATACTAGGACTAGAGGAAAAGGGATCACAAAAGAATTGTAAGAAAATGCTGCAGAAATTTATCTGAGCCTTTCTGAGTCTAATGGGGAATATTCAAAAACTTCTTGTAATATTTTTTTGAATATAATATCAATATACAGACCATCGGTTTTGAGTTAAGCTTTGTGTCATCTTCAAGTGCGTTTACAATTTGTTTACTATTTTCATTTTGAATAATCCAAGGTTATTTTGTTTGAATGGGGTAGCAAGGCTATTTTCAGTAGATGTGTTCACTGGCTTTTCTCTTTAGGAGGGAAATTAAAGATGTGGGGATCACTCATACCAGTAAATTCTTTGGAAGAAAATTTGAATCTTGATGATCATAGTTTAATTTGGAATGCATAAATTCTTATAAGTGTTAGGCATGTATAAGGATTAATAGAAACCGAGCCAATGGGATGCATAAAGATATTTTGTTTGAGGAGTATTATCTGAGTTTTAGATGACTCTGTGACCTTGGATAAGGCACTGGTATTGATTGAAGTTGTTTATTGCATGATTTGTTGATCAAAATACTGAATTTGAGTATACTTTTCATTCCTTTGTTTCAATTAGTTTCAAGGTGAATAGATCCACTGGTTTTCTGGACTGGTTTGCTGTGGATTTATCTTTTGAAAGTGTGAATCCAGTTCACAAAGGTATACCCGCCTGGACTCTGATTAAGTCCAAAGTGTAGAAGGTTAAATCAAACCTTGTCATATATTGTCCTAAGAGTTTCCTTCCCTTTTACATCTCTCTTGCATAGAGTTTGTTCATCTTATTATAAGGATGCTGAAGTGAGTCAGATTTTGAAGACAACACTTTCAACTGGCTTGAACTAACAAAATCTCTAGGAAATAGTTCAAACTTATGGTTAGCATATTCTTTTCTGTACAGGTTGGCCTTCTCTCTAAACCAGCTCTCCCTTCTACTAACCTAGACATACTTTAACCAACTCACATGTGGATTTAATATTGGCATCAACCTCTACCTCTTCATAAGATGAAAACATAAGTTCCAAATCTGCTTCCCTTTCCATCCACTTATTCAAAACTGGCTCCAGAGTAACCTTATCTTCCTTCAGATCAGTCAACATGCTCAAAATTATTTTCATATATATGTACACAATTGAAGCTCCTACTGTGTCAGTAAACTTCAAAATTGTCCCTCTAATCTTTTCCTCATATTTATTAGCAAATATGGCTTGAGCCTACTACAATTTCTCTATTTCATCTTGAATAGATTTAGTGGATTGGAAACTGAGGTTTACAGGGGACAAGAGAAATTCAATGATTGGGCTGATAGAGGGAGGTTTGGCTAGAGAAGAGGCAATCATCAAGGTAGAGGATTCGCCTTGATGATGTTGCCCTGCTATTTGATTTTTCAATCTGGCAATCATATTGTCCATTTGGACTATTTCATCTTTGGCTTTATTGTAGGCTTTTAGAATTACCTCCAACTTAACCTGGAGATTTTCCTTTTCTTTTGCCTCTTTCTCAGTCATAACCATGTTGAATTTTTCTTATTCCAATATTGTGCCAGTAGCCTCCACTACCCCTGTGTCTTTTGATGAATACTAAGAGGGGCGGGGGTGAATTAGTATGCCAAAAATCTTTGCACTAAAACACTTGCATAGTCTGAAGATAAACCAGTAAAGCAGTTTGATAGTCAAACCGGTTACCACACATGCAAACCAAAATGTGAATAAAACATTCACCCACAAAAGCAATACAACCATAACACAAGATATTTGATGTGGAAACCCAATTGGGAAAAAACCATGGTGAGATGGAACTCACAAGTCACTATCTGCAGAATAGAAACTAGACCTGTTAAGGTCAGACCGGTTAAGGTCTTACAATGTTCTTCACTAGAACAGATCCTATTAGGAATCTCAATCTATGTTAGGAGATAAGTCTGATTAAAGACTACCTTGTTAGAGGATTTTAGATTCACATGTGTGAACCACCTTGTTAGAGGATTTTACAAAGGCTTTGAGGCCTACCCAGTTAGGATCTATAGACTTGTTAAAGATGTGAGTAATCAACAAGTGTTTGATCTATCTAATAGCACAAACTACTTGGTTAGATCCAGTATTGCTCACAGCTAATGCATTCCAACATTACTTCAGACTTCTCTATCTCTCTCTCAGTTACAACTCGATCTTCTCAGATAAGATCGCTCTTCCAACAACTCAACATCCACCTTAAACCCTAGCTCAACATTAACCCTATTCGCAACAACCTAAAACCCTAGACATGATGTCCTTTTAAAGGAATCTGATTTCATGTCGGTCCAATAGGATTTCTTTCCAATTTCCTAGGTTCAATGAACCTAGACATACTTAGTAACATGACACAGGAATCATCGTTAATGTGTCGGCATCGTCAAACAATCGGTGGATTGGTAACTCATCACAAAATGCCGGTTGGTAACTCATCACAGAGTATTACCAGTTCATACAAAATACCAATTGCCGGTTTGACAAAAATGAAGACTGGTAATAATGTGTTGTGCCATTTTTCTCCCACGTACCACTTGTGATTTGTGAACCGCTTGGGGTCGACATGCCGCTTCAGATCGGGAAACACATTCTGCAAAATCACTACTAGTCAAAAGACTAGAATACAACATACCGGTTGGAACAAATACCGATTGAGCATGAGCTCATACATATAAAGGAGATCTCAATACAAGTGTGTGTCCATCAATGACAATCACAGCATAAACCACAAAAATGCCAACAATCTCCCCCTTTGGCATTGATGGCAACACTTAGGAAAATAAAATTTTGACATCTAAGTGTTTTACAATAGAAAAACTTGCCATTAACAAAATTGCTCCCCCTAAGCATATACACTATCCCTTAATCAACAGAGTGTATAGCAATTTTACATTCAGAGCATAATCATTAGAGCATATAGCATATATCACAACATATATCAAAATTTCAAAATAGATACTTCTCCCTCTGATATACTTCTCCCCTGATATATCAAAATTTCAAAATTTCAAAATTTAAAAACCATATACTTCTCCCCCTTTGCCAACAATGACAAAGTACCACTGAAAAACCTATTTCCATATATATATAAAAGAGTTTATGACAATAATGAATAATACTTGTCAAAAACCACTTTATAGTCCTACAAAAATTGTTTCATGGAAAGAGACCAGGACTCAAGTAGGGAGGTCGCCACTTCCTTCTCTATCTACATTTGTGATACCTGTTCCTCCATGGCATCTATTGTGCTTAGTTCTTGTGTGACTATCAAGGCATCCAAGTTTAGATAGCATTTCTAGAGAATTTCCAGTCGTGGAAGTAATACCAGTTGAAGCTCCTGGAAATCCCTAGACCTTGTGCTGATCTCTTGCTCCATCTTGGCTGACTGGATCTGGAACTGGTGAATAGTTTGCCCATATGCTGCAAAGGAGTCATAAGGAGTCTTGAATGTGCTCAAGTAGGACTATAAGTCCATTTGAAGCTGTTGCTTCTTGGCTAGCACATCATCATAGAATAGATGAGGTTGACAGATTTTGCTAAGTAGCAAGTTTCCCTCATCTAAGGCACTCCTTATGTCCTTTTGATCCTTTAGCAGTTCAGTCCTAAGCTCATTTAATTTCTTCACGAGAGCAACATTAAGAGCCTTTTGGTGCTCTTTCTTTACATTGGCCTCTATTGCTTCTTCTAGACCCTGCACCTGATCATCCACTATAGTACATAGAAGTTTGAGTTGTGCTACTGATGAATCAGTGTCAGGAAGATTAGTACTAGGGATTAAACTGGTAAGTGTGTCTACAGCTGCCTGAATAATGTCCTGTTCCTTTTTCCTACGAATGATCTCAAGGCGCTCTTGAGCAACCTTGATGCTCTGCATAAGCTCTGACTCACTTGCAGATTGGAGATCGATAGGACTAGAGAGATCAACCGGTGAGGGTTGACTTCCGGTTGCCTTCAGAGTCTCCACCTGAGAGCTTTTTGCCGCTTCTCGTTCCTTGGCTTCTTCAGCTTTCTTCTTTTTCGCTTCTCTTCTCTTCTCTTCTTCCTTGTCTTCCTCTACCTTTTTCTTCTCCTCTACTCTCATCTTTTGCTCTTCCTTTTCTTCTTCTTCCCTCTTCTTCTTCTCTTCCTCTGCCTTTTTCTTCTTCTCTTACTCTTCCTTCTTCTTCTTCTCCTCTTCTTTCTTCTTCTTTTCTTCCTCTTCCTTCTTCCTCTTTTCTTCTTCTTCCTTCTTCTTCTTTTCTTCCTTGTCCTCTTCTTCTTTCTTCTTCCTTTCTTCTTCTTGCTTCTTCTTCTCTTCATCTTTTTTTTTCTCCTCTTCCTCTTTTCTCTTTTCTTCCTCTTTTTCTTGTTTCTCATCTTCATCCTTCTTCTTTTTCTCTTCCTGTTCTTTTGCCGCTTGCTACATGTCCATAGCTTGTTCACCACCCTGATCGGCCTATTGCCCCTATTCAGTTCCCTCAGAAGGTATGTCCTGAGTGACATCTTCTATATCCAGGGCATCGACATCTATGGTGTCTATTGGTTCCTCCACCAGGTTTCCTTCCTCATCAAAAACCTCATCCGGTTAGGAAATAACTAGTTCCTTTTTCGCTTGGAGGTTGGCCATTCGAGCTTTGTGAGAGCTGATAGAATGGGCCATGTGTTGATGTGTATCCTTTTCTACATCATCAACTTTCCCCTCCAACAACCAAAGTCTTCTTCTCCTTGTGAAGAAGAGACCTTTATTTTGATTCAATACATCAAATAATTTTGAATTTGAGAGTTTGGGGAAGTACTGTGCAAAAAATTTCTCCCTAATCTCTTGTTCCTTTTCAATGGCAATGCACCATTTATTGTCTAATGCTTTAAATAATGAATCCGGTGTCTGAAATTTAATCTCTGATGGTGACCGGTCATTTTTTACATAAATAAAGAATAATTTCCTACAGTACTTCATCTTTTTCTTCACTGTTGAATTCATCATAATAATCTATTAAATCATGAAGTAACTTTCTCCTAATATTCTTTACTGTTCTTTGACAATGTGTCAAAGGTTTGTAAGAGGAGATATCTATCTTTACCGATGCGGATGTTGCCGGTTCATTCTTCTTCATCTTCTTGGTCTGTCTAGCCTTCTTTGGCTATTCATCAGACTTGGTTTCTTTGGAGTCCGGTTCATTTGCCTTAGTCTTCCTCTTCCTTTTGAAGACTTTTGCCGATGTTACCTCTGGTTTCTTCTTTGCTGGTGACCACTTGGTCACTCTTGGAGTTGCAGTGGTAGCTAGTGCTGATGCTGCAGGCACTACCTTAGCTTTCTTAGCTATCGGTTCTTTTCCCTTCTTCACCAATGGTTCTTCAATCGATGGGATCCTCTCCAAGTAGGTTCCAGTTCTCTTAGCCTTTGGATCAAGAGGCAAGGCAATAAGGGTTGAAGCATACCCTTCCAGCATGTCAAACATGACCTCATAGCCCATAGGCTCCACTTCCTCCATTCTAGGCTCCACAACCTCCATTAGACATTTGTCCACCTGAATAGTGAAACAGATGTCATCTTCATATTTCTTCACTATGTCACCTGAGATTCGTACCCTCTGACTCATCTTTCTTTTGAACTCATCAAAGTATTTGTTCAGTACCTCAGGGTAGCCAGTTCCAATGGCTTGCACACTTTCCTTTATCTGCTTGGTTACTGGTTGGTCAGGGGACCACTGGACATCTCCTACACCCATAAAGTAGCCTTGGAAATAGAAAAACAGCCCTACTAGTAGTTGTCCAAACTTAAATCTCAGTGAATTGTCCTTTTTGATTGCCTTAAGATTTAATAGGAGTTGCCTCTGCATACCGGTGCATATGTCAAATGATTTATCCTCTTTAATCATCCGGTAAGCAGCATTTACTGCTGCAGCAGATACAAAATTAATCCTGCTAGCTAAGAATGTTTTGTAGCCTATCACCATGCATGCGTATTTCACCATATCATCCTTGATAGGATTGACTATCATTCCTCGTGAATCACTTGTCAAACCGGTGAGCTTGGTCATTTCCATTTTGCTTACCGTTCTCAGGGCTGGCACTTCCCCTGTGTTGCAGAAACCAGTGACTACATGAATTTCCTTAGGTGTGATATCATGCGTTCTCTCCAGGTACATCTTGTCACCATGGACTCTACTCAAGATGATCCTGATGTGATCCTCTATGAAGTCTTCCAGAAAATATACCGCATTATGGAGTTTCTTCTTCTCTAAGATACTGAACTCTGGTTTGATCCTTTTGTCCTTTCCGCAAAATAGACCTAATTGAGTATGAATGGCTAAGGACCCTAGGTCTTCTATCTTGCAATCAATATAATCTGAAATTCCTTCTTTGACTATGACTCCAACTGGAACTTGTGACAAAGCATTATACTTGGACTTCCTCTGAATGAAATTTTTTGACTCAATGGATGTGCTTGAACTGGTATGAGATGTGGAAGCCATTGAAGAGTATTTCAAGAACATGAAAAATACCTTTCAAACATGAATTTAGGGCTTCCTGATTCTGCTTTACTTCGCTCTCCATCGGATGCCAAATCACCGCTTTGTGTTCTCCACTACTGCTTGCAAACTAGATTTGAATCTCTTTTAAGGTTATCCAATTTCTTGAAGTCAAAGCTCAAATCGCCTTTTCTTTGCTCTGCACTTGAAAACTTTTCTTCGCTCGAAAACAGATAGTGAGAAATGATTTGAAAAATGCATTTATACATGTCTCTCACCTACCATCATTAATGCTCCTCTATTAGGGCGTAAACCCTAATTTGCCTTTTTACCATTTCCGATCTTCTGCTAAGTGACATGTATAGCATATCGGTTAAGGTCTTTTACTGGTGTTAACTGGGGGTTCGAAAGAATTTTGGTGTTTTTTCCCCCTAAGCCTTTGAGGCTTAGTTTGCCAGTTCCGATATTTCCACACTAGGTGCAGAAACTAGTTCCTCCTCCGACAATATTGGTTTCTTCTTCCATGTTTTATTCATGTCTCCTTGAACTTTTTCAACATCTATTTTTCCTTCCTGAGTGACCGGTATATCATCAGATATACTTTTTCTACTTCTGCAAAATCTTGCAGTGTGACCCGGTTTGTTGCAGTGATAGCAAACAAGTCCAGGTGCTCTCCAAGGTCCATTGTACATGTTTCCAATCTTCCTTCTGCATGTTGCAGCAGTGTGACCATGACCATGACAGATCATACAACTTTCCCTCCATCTGGTTGCCGCTTGATGACCACCGCTTCTTGACTGATGATTGAAGTCATTAAACTGCTTGTGGTTCTGGTTCATAAAAGATTCAGGACCAGTTCCTTGGGTCCTCTGAGGATATCTTCCAGTGTTATCCACTACAGACCTGCATTCAAATGCTCTATGCCCAAACTTGTTGCATGCATAACAATGACCATTGAACTTATTGAATCTAGGTACATTGTTGATAAAATAAGGAAAATTATTGTAGGCTTTTCTCCTACATACATTGGCAGTGTGTCCTTCTTTAAGACAGTTAAAGCAAACAAGTTTGAATTTTTGCTTACCTTTTCCTTTGAGTGTCGGTTGCTTCTTTGATGCTTCAGCATTTGTTCCTGAGGATTCTCCTTCCTCATGTCCAGAAAAACCAAGACCATTGGTATTCTTTGCTGGTCTAGATGACTCAAGCTTTTGCTGTAGCTTGACAGTACTTCTGCCAAACTTAGCAAGTATTTCCTTTGACTCAAAGAGTTCTTTGGAAATAGCAATATTTGTCTCCATTAGACTTGCATTTTCAGTGATGGCTATGTTCAGTTCTCCTTGCATGTCTTCCTTTTCCATTCTGCTCTCATGAAGGCGAGCAGTTAGTGCACTAATCTCATGTTTTAGCTTGGAGATCTCATGATCTCTGTCTTTTACCAGATCTTCAGCCTTTCTCTGGTTCTCAAGCTCTTGACTAAACTGAATAGTTAGTCCTTCCAACTCCTTTCTCAGATTGGAGTTTCAATCATTCAGCTTATTCACTTCAGCAATCATAGCTTCCATGTTAGCTTCATCTTCAGAAATACTTTCAGATAGTTCCATCAGCCTCTTTGCATGTTCTCTTCTTTTTACTTGAGATGCATTGTATTTGACCATAAGATCATCATAGGCTTGCTCAAACTTAGTGAGCCATTGAGTAATTTCCCTCAAGGTGTATTCCCCCATATCTCTTTTCAAGTCGTTAAACTTATAGAAAGGTTGGCTCTGATACCAATTGATGAATACTAAGAGGGGGGGGTGAATTAGTATGCCAAAAATCTTTGCACTAAAACACTTACATAGTCTGAAGATAAACCGGTAAAGCAGTCTGACAGTCAAACCAGTTACCACACATGCAAACCAAAATGCGAATAAAACATTCACCCACAAAAGAAATACAACCATAACACAAGATACTTGACGTGGAAACCCAACTAGGAAAAAACCATGGTGAGATGGAACTCACAAGTCACTATCTGCAGAATAGAAACCAGACCGGTTAAGGTCAAACCGGTTAAGGTCTTACAATGTTCTTCACCAGAATAGATCCTATTAGGAATCTCAATCTTTGTTAGGAGATAAGTTTGATTAAAGACCACCTTGTTAGAGGATTTTAGATTCACATGTGTGAACCACCTTGTTAGAGGATTTTACAAAGGCTTTAAGGCCTACCCGGTTAGGGGCTACAGACTTGTTAAAGATGTGAGTAATCAACAAGTGTTTGATCTATCTAATAGCACAAACTACTTGGTTAGATCCAGTATTGCTCACAGCTAATGCATTCTAGCATTACTTCAGTCTTCTCTATCTCTCTCTCAATTACAACTTGATCTTCTCAGATAAGATCGCTCTTCCAACAACTCAACATCCACCTTAAACCCTAGCTCAACATTAACCCTTTTCACAACAACCTAAAACCCTAGACATGATGTCCTTTAAAGGAATCTGATTTCATGTTGTTCCAATAGGATTTCTTTACAATTTCCTAGGTTCAATGAACCTAGACATACTTAGTAACATGACATAGGAATCACCGTTAATGTGTCGGCACCGTCAAATAATCGGTGGATTGGTAACTTATCACAAAATGCCGGTTGGTAACTCATCACAGAGTATTACCGGTTCATACAAAATACTGGTTGCTAATTTGACAAAAATGAAGACTGGTAAGAATGTGTTGTGCCGCTTTGCTCCCTCGTACCGCTTGTGATCTTCGAACCGCTTGGGGTCGACATGTCGCTTTAGACCGGGAAACACATTCTACAAAATCACTACTAGTCAAAAGACTAGAATACAACATACCGGTTGGAACAAATACCGGTTGAGCATGAGATCATACATATAAAGGGGATCTCAATACAAGTGTATGTCCATCAATGACAATCATAGCACAAACCACAAAAATGCCAACATCTTTTACCCTCTTCACAATCATGGCTCTGAGATAAATTGATTCTGAGGTGTATTTCCTCTTTTTATTCTCGTCCCTCTTTAGTGACCACATAACTAAAGCAGCATGATCATTGATATAAGTTATTCCTTCCATAGGCTTTGTCTCCTTCTTCATGACCTCGAGCACTAATGCATCTACTATATCCCATTCAGGGAGAATCAAAACCCCTGCCTTTGCAATCATTTTTCTCCTTTGTTCTGGGGTGATGTTGCCGAATTCTGTCAATATTTCTTGCTCTATGTCTGCTTCAATTGGAGATGCATCTTTGTGAGAATTCTCATTTGTTCTCTTCTCACATCTTGCCTTGAATTGGCCTATATTTCTTCTCCAAACAAACTGCAAGAAGGACCATGTTTTGATGAAGCTACCATCTGCCAGAAATTCTTCACTGGTCTGCTTAATGACAGGGTCCAGTTCTTTTCCTATGAAGTATTCTACAGTTAGGTCCATTTGGGCACTTGTCGGCTCCTTAGGCATTCCTTCTTGCAACTCCTCATAAGTGAGGGCAATTTCCCCAAGGCTTCCCAATTGCAACAGTTGTTCTACTAGTACATGTTCATCCCCTACATGGATTGGGGATTGAGATGGAGAATACAAAGGCTCATTTGTTTGTATCTCTTTTCCTGCCCTTTGCCTTTTAGGAGAGTCTTAAATCTCAACTATATATTCCTATGCCCTTTTGTATTTTGAAGTAGAAGGCTCTTCCCTTATTGGCGTCAGTACATTGTACTTTGACCTTTTCTACACTATGTATTTACCTAGGGAGATCACCTTGGATAAGGAAGGGTTAGATACAGCCAATTTGGCCTTTTCAGGGTTGTCTTTCATCACATCCTCCTTCTTTTCCTTCAGGGTTTCCATTAGATCCTCAAAGTAATCTATCAAAAATTTAATCTTTTCTTGAAAATGATGAAAACTAACAAGGGGATCATAACTACTGTCAAAATAATGAATGAAATCCAAAATTTTCCTGAAAGATAACCATTTTTCTTTCCTAACTTCTTGCTCAGCAAGATTGAACTCATTCCTTATTAAATCCTCAGGGAAATGGAACTGGTGTGTCTTACCTCTGCTTACGGCTCTCTTCTTAAACATACCATTAAAGAAGTCTTTAGGGTTAGCAAATCTTGCCATTGTAGTAGACAACCTATATGGTCGAAAGAAATCATCAAAATATATCCAACCACCCTTGGTGATTACAAATTGATGTGCTACGGTGATATTTGGGAAAATTGTTCCCTTCGCCCTATTTGTCAATTTTGCTTCTTGCAAACCTCCAATTTGCCTTAGGACCTCTGCAATTCCTATCTTCAATGGGACTTGATAGGGGAGAAAATATGAAGTTCCTCTCAAACCGAACACTCTGAACACAGCGGAGACAGGGTACAGATATATGTCACCCCAATTATACATAGTCTTAATATCTTGAGAAAATTCCTTAGGCCTAAGGAATTCAAGGAGAGCTTTAGGAATCCTAGGGTTCTGTGGGCACATAAGTATTCTAAGCCTAGATGCAAAACATCTATCAAACTTTAATTAACTTGTATCTTCTCTGTCCCAACACAAAATTGTGCTCCACAACTGAACTGGCATCTCCTCACCATCCTTTTCCTTGATCAGGTCCATTTCATTAGCAAAATATTCAGCACCTTTAATAAAAATGTGTATGAGGAGGGAGTACCATCTAAAAGGTCTATCCACCTTAGCATTTTTTATCCCTATCAATCCTTCATGAATTGCATTAGTGAGGTAAGGTGCAAAACCAAAAGTCATTGCCAGAGATGGGTTCAAAATTTGTGCTATCATGAGCATGTAGTGGGTTGGCATAGTGGTTTTTGCATCCTCCCCAAAAATCTAACACAAGGACCACTACATCCCTTTAGCCTTCAAAGTGAAGAATTTTAATGAAAACGGTTCCATGGTGCTAGGGCCTACAATTGTTAATCCTCCTATTTTGGCGAACAATTCCTTCAAGGGGCCATTTCTGAGGTGATCTCTCTATGCACTATATACCTATGCAAGTGTTCCAAAATTGATGGGCTCTAAATAATTTGACACCTCACTAAGTCTGAACACTTTCCTTAACTCATCATCATTTATCTCAATCAGAGACCCATCATTTACATTATTTATTGTCTGGGTATTGGAGTCATAGTTATTTGCAATTTGGGTTAATAGGTCCATGTCCATGAAAACCCTAGGGACTATGAGGTCCCCAACATCTAGTTCCCATATACTATTCATAGGAGGAGGGGAATTTCTCTGACCAAAACCCACTTTGAAAAGTCCCAAACCTGATATTCCTATTTGGGGATCCCTCAACCAATTGCCTTTATCATATAGGCCATTGCCAATTCTCAGGCTGGGAGCTTTAGGTACCAATTCTTTCATTTTACCTGGGGCATTAGTGGACCTATTTAACTGCTCTAAAAATTCATCACAAATGGCTCTCTCCCGGTAATTAACTTTCCTCATTAAATCTCTTCTTGGTGCCATCTCAGAATTACAATTATTTCAGCTAAATCTTAGACAGAGTTCTTCAAAAAATCAGACACCCGGTGATACCAATTCAACTATAACTGTCAAGAAATTTGGAGAAACTTACTTGTCACTTGAAAAACTTTGTTTTGTGCACTGGTTCCTCTACAAGACTTCGAATTGATGCTAAAGTCTCAACTGATGTGAAGTATTAGGACAACTGAGCATTGATTAGAAACAATTAAACCACATGCTTCGGCAATCAATTCGTAATTGAATTCAAAAAATGGCTCCAACGGACCACAAAGAAATTTCTAAGTGTCTTGCCTTTTCGTTGCTTCGCGAAAGATAAAAACCTCGCATCTTTTCATTGCAAAACAGTGCCATTCGTTGGATCCTGAAAGATGTGCATGTTCTTTACCTTACCTGAGTCATCCTAAGAAATGGGCCTTGCCTTCCTTTCACTGTTTCGCAAAGGATAAAAATCATGCATCTTTTCCATGCGAAACAATGCTAACCGTTGGATCATCCACTATCAGCTTGATGGCAACCGCTTGTCTATTCAACTAACTGTGACCACCACTGCTAGTGGTTCTTCGCTGCTTCATGAACATGATAACCATCTGGCATCTTCACCATGCGAAACAACGCGAGGCATCCAATCAAGTTGAACTTGATCGGTCTTTAGTCTCTTTAGTCTTCAAAGTGGGCCCTCTTAGCAAACTCACTCATCTGCAAACCCCTTAAATTATCTTCCACGTGGCTAACACTGCCACCTTTTCGAATAGACCGATCCTGAAATCTAGTTGGAGCCACATGTCCCATTGACTAATCACCTTTTAAAATAGTAGTGCCTCCAACTATATCGCCACCTAACCCGCCATGTCAAAGCCAACTCCTTTTCGCTACTTCGTGAAGAGTAAATTTTGTGTTACTTTAGGCTATGAAACAACGCGCACGGTTGGATCTTCTCAGAGATGCACTTTCTTTAACTTGCAAGCCACCCTTTCGCTGGGCCCACTACCTTTTTGCTTCTTTGCGAAGGATAAATAGAACATATCTTTATCATGAGAAATAGCGCCGACCGTTAGATCTTTTCAAAGATGTTCAGTCTTTAACCAAGGGATCTGCTTACCTTTGGGGCCCGCCATCCTTTCGCTACTTCGTGAAGGATAAAATTTTCTCATATTTTCATTGCAAAACAACACAGACCATTGGATCAACCAGAAGATATTCGGCCTTTAGTCTTCCCCGTGATTGCTTTGCTCGAGCCCGCCGCCTTTTTGCTACTTCGCGAAAGGTAAACTTCACGCATCTTCTCATCACAAAATAGCACCTGTTGTTGGATCAGCTGAAACTTGCATGAACATTATGAAACCCGATACATTAATAGAATGAAATAAGACTTAGGAAAAAGGCACTAATTCAAAAATGTTATGACTCACCAAGGCAAAGGCTTTAAAAGGGACCCCTCTCTAATGATAACCAACCCTTCCACTTAAGTGGAGAAAGTAACAAGAAAATAGAATGCAGGTATTTCAAGTTGGAAAAGGTGAATTGCAAAAACCCTAAACCCTTAGACAAATAACCTTTAGAGGTAGAAAGAAGCCATGAAAGCCCAAAATTCAAAGGATTGAAAAGAGAAATCACCAAAAAAATTTAAACAGTGATAACAAAGTCTACTGCAATCAATGAACTCCAGATAATGTCAAGTAGTCCTGTTACAAGAGATACACTACTTGGGAAATTGACTCCTTTTGAACTTGAGGAACTTGGAGATCAAAGTGCTACTAAAACTGAAACCACATTTAAAGAATCTGCCACCCATAAGCAAAAGATAGATTGGAAGGAATTGTATGTTAAATATTTGGAGGAAATTGAAAGGAAAGACAGAGAACTTGAAGAGTTAGAAGCCTTGATTGCTAGAAGAATTCCTAAAGGACTGGCTGGAAGTAAGTATGAAAGAAAATTTCCTTTTAAATGTTTTTCATGCAATAAGATTGGTCATTTTTCTTCTGGATGCCTTGAAAGAGGTGCTAGGAATCAAGAAAGATTTGTGAAGAGTTATAAGCCTAATTTGGAATATCAGAACATACCTAGATTTAGAAGGAATAAGGATAAATAATGCTATTATGCTGGTGATGATTATTTTGGTATTACTGATGATGATGATGATGAACCTATAAGTGGAACAAACAATTGAAGCTCAGGTTAAGATTGGGTCCTTATTGCTATCAAGGATGATTCTTTGAAACCTATCATTGAAGCAATTCATATTGAGGATAAGGCTTTAGTTACTAAAATTGAAGAAAAGGATGAATGGGTTATAGATAGTGGATTCTCACATCACATGACCAGTGATAAGAGAAAATTTCTATCACTACAAGAATTTGATGGCGGATTAGTCAGATTTTGGAGACAACAAGAAATGTAGGATCAAAGCAAAGGAACAATATCATTGGATGGTAAGACTAATACTGATAATGTTTATTATGTTGAAGGATTGAAGCATAATCTTTTAAGTGTAGGTCAGATGGTGGATAGAGGATTTCATTTTCAATTCAAGGATGGAAAATGCAAGATCATCAATAGATCTGGATTGGAAATTGCTTCTGAAACCCAGACCAATAGAAACATTTTATATTTGAACTCTGATGAGAAAGCTTGTTTGATTGCTCAGATTGACGAAATCTGGTTATGGCATAAGAGGACATGTCATGTAAATTTTGATTGCATAGTGAAGTTTATTTCAACACAGGCTACCGGAGATTTGCCCAAGATTGTCAAACCTCATAATCCGGTATGTAGAGAATGTCAAATGGGTAAGCAAGTTAGAACTTCTTTTAGAAGCATATATGATAAATCTAGTGAAATTCTTGATCTTATCATAATGATCTTGTAGTGTCATAAATTTGTCACCCTAGCAATTTTTGACCACATTAGGGTCCTCACACATGCAAAATTGAATCCCCTAGGCTGATCGGAGACTAGAGACTGCTCAACACCTGAAAATTACATCTCCCTTGCCCTCTACACTGCCTAACCTGCATCCTATCTTGCAAAAAAGGCCAGGATAGGGGCGTGGCACCCCTGTCCCCTGCCCTATTTTGGGATAGGACCCTTCCTAAGTCTGCATTGAAGGTTGTGCAATGAGCGGGAAAACTTCCCCGATGTCAGCCTATGATGAAAATCAGTTTCATTAACCCTAATTGACAAGTATAAAAGTTTTATTTGCCCTCTCATTTGCATAAGTTAAATAAGGTGAAAATTTGCGATCAAGCATTCAAGAGCATTCAAGCCTTGAGCATCTCAAGTCTCCCTTCAAGGCTAGGTGTTGCATTCAAGTCAAGGATTCAACCATTGAAGAGAAGATCCATTTCAACATTCAAATTCATACAAGCATTTCTATCACAACCTCCCTTAAGACAAACCCCCAATCCAAACCCCTTTTTCTCTCTTTTATGTGTGTAGGTTGCAGGTGCGCAGTTCTACTTTCAAATTTGGACTCCATTTGCAGAGGTGAAAAAACCCTTTTCATTTCGCATAATTTTTGGAGGACTGTGTACAATTTTGTCATGGTTTGGGCAACTTTTCCTCAAATTCACAGGATGGCTTCGTCTCGACATATTACTACCAAATATAGGTGTACAACTTCATCTCACACTCCAATCTTGAGTTATTATCAGTTCTTTGTCTCTTTTCACTTAGTCTTAATACATAATTCAATCAATTCCTTTCCATTCTGAGTAGAAGAAGGGATTAACTTATCATTGTCATTTCATTTAGAATTCTATCTTCTTCTTTGGAGGTTGAATCTAGTGAATTCCCCCCCCTCCATTGCCCTCTCCCCTCTTCCAATGTAATGCATGAAAAGTGTTTTAAGGGAAATCCATAGTGAAGTTCTCATCTCTCCTTGGAGAGAAAGGGTAGCTTTCCTCTTGATCTCTCATTCACACATTTTTCACCCACCATTACATTTTGGTGACCATTACAAATCTATGTGGACCGGCAAGGACTAAAAGTTTTCAAGTAAATAGATATTTTATGTTACTTATTGATGACTACTCTAGAATGATGTGGGTTGCATTTTTAAAAGAAAAATCATAAGCTCTTTAGAAATTTAAAATATTTAAAGCTATGGTTGAGACTAAGATAGGATTGAAGATGAAATGGTTAAGATCAAATTAAGATGGTGAGTTTACATCCGGTGAATTGAACAACTTTTGTGAGAAGAATGGAATCAAAAGACAACTTTCTGCACCTAGAATTCCACAGTAGAATGGATTGGTGGAAAGGAAAAATAGAACCATATTGGATGTGACAAGGACTATGATGATTGAAGCTAAATTGTCTAATATATATTGGAGAGAAGATATCAATACCATTGTATACACTTTCAATAGAGTACACACAAAAGGTGATATTGATAAAAATCCTTATGAATTATGGTTTGGTCATACTCCTACTATTAGATATTTCAGAATTTTTGGAAGTAAATGCTACATTAGAAGAGATGATGCATTGGGAAAATTTGATCCTAGAAGTGACGGAGGAATATTTTTGGGTTATTCTACTAAGAGTGAAGCATATAGATGTTATAACAAAAGATTGAATAGGATAATGTAGAGAATAAATGTTAAGGTGGATGAACAAGGCAGTAATCTGTTCAGATCATATGACTATGGACCGGAAGATGAATTTATCATACCTAAATCGGTAATGCAAGAAGTTGCTCAGAGCATTGAATCAGTCACTCCAAGAACATTAGAAAGTTCAACTGTGACTGTTGAACAACAGAAAGAGCCAGTAAATCAAGAATATTCAAGGACTCCCAGGTATGTGAAACTAAAACATTCTGAAGATCAGATCATTGGAGATAAAAGCAAAGGTGTAATAACGAGAAGAAGGCTAGCTATTGAAGAGGTATGTTTGATTTCTCAAATTGAACCAGGATCATTTATTGAAGCAAGAAAAGATGAAAATTGGATGAGAGCAATGGAATAAGAATTAGATTAGATAGAAAAGAATGAGACATGGGAATCAGTTCCCAGACCTAAAAATAAGAATATTATTTGAACTAAATGGGGTTTCAGGAAAAAATTGAATGAGGAAGGTCAAGTTGTAAGAAACAAGGCTAGATTGGTTTGCAAAGGTTATTCATAGGAAGAAGGAATTGATTATGGTGAGACCTATGCTCTGGTTGCAATATTTGAAGTGGTAAGACTATTCCTTGCCTATGTTGCACACAAGAACTACAAAGTATATCATATGGATGTAAAATACGCATTTATGAATGGAGATCTTGAGGAGGAAGTCTACATTGAGCAACTTGATGGATTTTCTTTATCAGAAGACAAGGAAATGGTTTGCAGATTGAAGAAAGCTTTATATGGACTAAAACAAGCCCCTAGAGCATGATATGCTAGATTGGATAGATATCTTTCTAAGATCAATTTTAGCAAAGGTAATGCTGATAGCAACCTATATTATAAAATTGAGCATGATGAAATACTAATTATTGAAGTCTTTGTGGATGATATCATCTTTGGAGGAGAAGAAAGCCTATGCATGAAATTTGCTGATGATATGAAGAATGAATTTGAAATGTCTATGATTGGTGAGATGAAATTTTTCTTAGGTTTGCAGATTACTCAAACTGATAAAGGTATTTTCATTTGTCAAACTAAGTACGTTAAGGAATTGCTTAAGAAATTTGGACTTGATAATTCAAAACCTATCGGTACTCCTATGATAACCAATTGCAAATTGTCAAAGGATGATGAATCTCTTAAAGTGAATCCAAGTAGATACAAATCAATGATTGGTGGATTGATGTACTTAACTTAAAATAGACCTGATATAATGAATGTTGTTTGTATTGCTTCTAGATTTCAGTCAGATCCTAGAGGAACTCATGATATTTCTATCAAGAGGATATTCAAATATTTGGCAGGTACAACAGACCTTGGGTTATCGTATCCAAAGAATGATGATTTGAGATTACGTGCCTATATAGACTCTAATTGGGTAGGAGATGTGGATGATAGGAAGAGAACCACAAGCGGTGCATTCTTTCTTGGAAAGAAGTTGGTTTCATGGATTAGTAAGAAATAATCATGCACTTCATTATCTACTGTTGAAGCATAATATGTAACTGTTGCAACCAACTATACTCAAATTTTATGGATGAAACAGATGTTGAAAGATATAAGGATAAGTTATGATGAGCCTATTTTTATTCACTATGATAATATTTCTGCTATTGATATGTCAAAGAATTTGGTATTTCATTCCAAATCAAAACACATTTCTATAAGGTATAATTTATTTTTAAAAAAAAGTTGAAGCAAAGGAAGTCAGATTGGTTTATGTGACTACTAAGGAGCAGATTGTAGATATTCTAACAAAACCATTGCCTAAAGATACTTTTGAATATCTCAAAAATCAGTTAGGGGTTACCAACCCTCCAGAAGAGACTTAGAGATGTAGGAATGCATCAATCCGGTAATCTTATCAGATATTTTCTTTGATCCGGGTTGATGAGATGATGCTACTACTCAAGGGGATTAGTCAGCTATTTGGTTCAGTATTTTTTGTTTGGTATCCATCCTTTGTCATTGATGTCAAAGGGGGAGAGATGGTATTCATGTGAAAATCAATCATATCTTTGGGGGAGATTGTTGGAATTCCTTGGCACTTGGATGTTTTTCACATTCAGTGTTGCCATCAATGCCAAAGGGGGAGATTATTGCCAATATGTTGGTTTAGGTTTGTTGGCAATATGACAGATTTGGTTAAGTGTTGTCATTGATGTCAACATTGTATCCTAGTTGGATGGTTTAGTTATCCCAGTTGGACCTATCCCGGTTTATCTTGGTGTTTATCTTGGTTTTGGCTTTGATTTTGATCCAGTATGATCAGATCCTTAGATGTGGTTTTGGATGCTTATTTTGTATGGTTATATGCTTTCCATATTCTATCAGTTCATGTTTTGGTGCTCTGGTAACTATCACTTATGTTCCCAGTTGGTATTTCTTAGTACCGATTAGCTTTCGGGTAAGTGATATTTGATGTTTTGATCAGACGATTTTGGTCCAGCTTATGGAATCGGTTTCTATCATGTTGAAGGTGCTTCTTGATTGTATTATGAGTGTTTGGTGACTTTGCATTGGATGGCATGTTGTTATGGTGGTCCTATTTGGATCCAGTTAGACTTTCTGTTTTACTTCATTGAGGGTTTCTAGTGGTTGGTGAAACGTGCTAGATTTTGGTTTTAATGGAATTTGTAGAGGATATAATTGTTTGGATAATTGAATTAGGTCCATTATATGTAATGTAAATCATAATATTGGTTCAGTGATACTGTGTAATGTAATTTTTTGTTATGATGGGTTTTTGGGTTTAGGATTTAGCCGACCTTATCATAATATTGATGATCTATATTTATAGGTGAATTATTCATGTACTATAAAAAGAGGTGTGGGATTGATGGTTGACTATATTATCAGAGGAAGGTTTATGTGTGAGCAACTGATATATCATTCAGTAGAAGGTTTTTGGTATTGCAGGGTAGACATTTCTGCTTAACCGAAACTATATCAAGCATTACGAGATGCTACTTTCATAGTTCATTCTTTCCAGTTTGTAGTCTGATGTTTTGTAAGTCAATAACTTCTCTTTTGTGATGAGCAATGAGCTCTAGGCGGCTGGCCTGATCGCAAGTGCAATACCTATTGTAATTATTTCACATACTGCTGCAGAAGTATTATCTGATTGTGGGTAGGGTTTCCCACCATGGTTTTTTCCTTTACCAGGTTTTCCACGTCAAAATATTGGTGGTGTGTACTTTTCTTTCATGTTTTGTCCTTCATTTTTTTGGTTTCTTTGTGCTCCAATTTAAAGGATTTTGATATGCAATAGTTTTGATTTCTGAGAGTAAATTGATTCACCCCCCGTCTCAGTTTACTCTCGGTATCATATTTTTCTATCATTGATATTATTGGTTGTATCACTTAAGTCAGCTAGTCAAAGGCCACTTAGTCATTCTCATAACTGGTCCCTTATTACTTGCTATTGGCTACCATATCTATCTTCTCACCCCACATCCCTGCAGGCATGATGGTGTCATCAGGATTTTGGTGTGGTTAGTTTTTCCTTCCCTCTTCCCCACGTGCATCAATCAATCAACCAAGTATGACAATGAGATGAAGGGGTGGTCAGATTGTCTAAGTTTTGTTCCTTGCTATCTAGAAAGGAAAGAGAAAGTTGAATAAAAAGGCCCTATGGGTGAATAGAGCCTGGAGGCTGTCAGTGTATGTTTTTCTTATAGTTCCACACCATCAAATGGTCAAAGCTCATGCAACCTTGTGGGGCCACAATAAATTGTTGCTAGCTCACAAGTTTCACATTGTGGAGAAGAGGGCATCTGGGGCAGCAGCGATAAGCCAACGATTTGAGTTATCCCACAGTCCGACATCGTCAAATAGTCAATGCTCAAGAAGCCTTGTGAAGTGGCAGTAAATGTAGTTGAATCATGTCATTGACATCTAAGGGATAGAATCTTGGCATGGGGTGGCAGTGTCGATAAATTGGTGTCCCCACTATCCTACAAAGGAAAATAAAATTATTTGACGATAGCATGTGGGATGGTGGTAAGTTTGCAGTAACAATTTGTGTCCATCCTACCATCCTACAAAGTGCATGAGGACCATTTGAGGGAGGCTTGCAATATCGCAATAGGCTTATTGTTGGCCCACAATGAGGATGAAGATATTATACAAGACTATTATGGGTGGACAATGATCCAGTTGAGCTGAGGCAGTCAATGATTTATTCATAGGAAGATCTATAGTATGGTGGTTGGGATGTGTTGTTACCTTGGCTTCGTAGGAAAGGAAGGAAAGTTCAGCAAGATGCTTGTGGTAGAGCAGGAATGCATCTTGACCATCTGTATAATATACAAGCATAGATCAATAGTGATGTCTTAATCACCCACTATGGCCTTCCCTGTGCATCTGATCCATCTATCTGTGTGTGAAGGCCCAATCCAACAATCCACGTTCAAATCTAATTTAAATGCTTGAATTCAAATTTTTCTCAGAGGTGGTTGTCAACTAGGAGGTCAAAATTTAATTCTAACCTTGTTGACAACCCAGATCGAATGAGATCTCACTCCAACCACTTACAGGCAGTGTAGGGTGATTGCTATTACTCCATTCAGATTCTATAAATTCTTCTCCACATTGCCCATACCCATTTATTACATATAGAGGATATTTTTATCCTGATAAAGAATAATCAAACACCATCTCTTGATAGGGCCACCCAATTTTTTTGAAAATTTTGTGCCTTCATCAATTGTAGCAACATATTTTTGATCCTAAGGGTCTATTCCAACATAGAAACAATCTGATCTTTGATATGATTCATGTATCTAATTCACATTGTAATGTAACCCTAGTTGGTTAGGGTTTCTGAACTCAATATAAATCTCAGTTATATTTACACTATAAAGGAAAGTTTATAAAATATTCAAAAAGTTCTTTTCCCTTCTCTCTTATGTAAATCTCTTTCTGTAACTATAATTTTTGTTTTCCTTAAGTCAATAAAATTTATGTTTTAACTTATTTCTACTTTAAGTATGTCTGCAATTGACACTCATTTGGCTAGTTCACTATGTTGTAATTGATGACAACATGGTATTTTGTTTCGGTGTCATGTTTTTGTTCAGTTGTGCACCAACAGATACTTCACAAATAGTATACCAGTAGGACAAAAGGATTTCTCTCGTTACCAACAATGCAAGCCAACATGGTTTAGAATATGGTTGTCGGTATTGGAGGCTGACATCTCTTGGATCTGGCATCAGCAATTGTTTTTCATATCCATGAATTTATGTTATCTATCTGAAATATAATCTGATATTGTATTTATCTTTGTAAGTCGACATAAGGCATGATAAGTTGTATAGGGTATATAGGTCAGTTTGATTAGATCATTTTGTAATAATCATGGTAACATATATGGTGATGGATATGCAAATGTGATATAATGCAAAATATATCAGAGATATTATGTATGTGAGGATATTTATGTAAGGGTTATTCTAGTAAAGGGTTTAGAGTTTCAAACCGGAATAGACAGAGCTTAAACCAGAACTCTATTCTAGCATAGAAGATGCTATCTTAGCAGTTCGACACTTCTCTAGATTGTAGTATGGATTTATATGTAGTCAGTGAGGCTCCATTTGTGATTGAGTAGTGTGCTCTAGGCTGTAAGCCTTCCTACAAGTGTAAGCCCCTTATATTTTATAATATCTCTTCATATGGCCAGTGGATTGATATTGTGGGTCACAAAATCCCACCGTGGTTTTTCCTCTTTAAAGTTTTCCATGTATAATTCGGTGTGTTATGATTCTCATTTATGTGATTAACTTATTGGTTGCTTTACTTCTTTCAATTCTGTATGTACCGGTATACCGGTTGGTATATGCATATTTTAATAAGGCTAAAATTAATTCATTTGGTATAACACTGATTCAGCTCCCCTCAGTGTTATTGGATTCCAACAATTGGTATCAAAGCCTTGTGCCTTAGAGGAAGTTTAATAGCTTAAGGAAGATCCTGAATCCGGAATCCATGGACATGGCTTTGGAGAAACAACTTGATATGACACTTGAAGATTATGATGCTGAAAGGTTGAAAAACGTAAAGCTACAAGATGAATTGAATTTTGCTAAGGAATTCATTCTTGTCCTACAAGAGAGGTTATTATCTGTTCAAGCTAGGAGGAAGGAACTTATGCAAAGTTAGGATGATGAAGAGAAAGATGCACATAAGGAGCAATGTCAGAAATTGAGTCAGGAGAACATGGTTATGAAAAATGAAATGCAAGCTATAACTATGAGAATATCTAAAGAGATTGAGGACCAAAAGAAAAAGGAATTAAATCTTGATGTATCCCTAAAGAACAAATTTGAAGAATGTGGTAGGTTGTTTCATGAGAATGATATGTTGAGAACTGATTTAGTACAATCCTAGAGTAATGAACAAGAGCTTAAGAGACAAATAATAATTCTGAGAGAAGATATAACTACTGCAAGTGAGTATAAAGAAAAATTCAAGATTAGCTCAGCACAACTAGATGAGTTGTTGAAAAGACAAAGACAGATTGGAGATTCCATTGGATTTGGATTTGAGCAAGGACAAAGTTCTAGTACTACAAATGAAGATCAAAACCATAAGGCACTGGTAAGGAAATTTAATGCTTATAAATTTAATGGTAGATGTTTTGTTTGCAATAGATTTAGTCACATGGTTAGATAATGTAGAAACAAAGAAAATAAGAACCCTGATTCTACTCTCGGTAAATGTTCTAAATGTAATAAGTATGGTCATAAGATAGATGATTGCAGAATGAATGTTAAATGGTATGCATGTGGAAAGTTTGGACACATGGCTAATCAATGCAGGTCAAGCAATTTCATCGGTTTTAGCAAAGAAATTCAAAGGAAAAATGTTACATGTTATGCATGTAATGGGGTTGAACATATTGCTAAATTCTATAGAAGCATAAATCCACACCAGTTGGTAATGGATGATCAAATGAGAAAGGGAAAGAGAAGGCTAGTGAAATCCAGAAAGATCATACTCAAAGATGGGTTAGGAAGATTGAAGAACAATCATCATATGGAAATGCGCCGGTTATTTATCCGGTAGAGGAGGTTGCTCCTGCATTGATAGGTAGCTCATCTAGTAACTAAGGCAGATGCCTTAGGGGTAGGAAAAATTCATGAAGATGTTGTATATGCCCCGAGAAGAGGTTCTTGAAGATGTTCTAGACATTGGAGATCCTTATCCAACATGGATATGTTATGTTCGAGATCTAGTATCTCTCACCAGCAGTCATTTATGTCAATGGAAGATTAGGGTTTTTCATGAAGGATAAAAGGTCAAATTCACTTCATTATTAATCACCTTGCATTCAGAGCGATTCAGAGTGATTAAGAATGACTAAGTGCGATCAAAGGAATTTTAGAGCAATCAAATTTCTTCTTGAGCAATTTCACCGGTGACTGGAAGAATTTGTTAAGGGTTTTCACTGGAAGCGATCACCAGGTATTTATCTTTAAACATGGAAGCAAGATCATCATCTATTCCCATCTTTGTTCCAAATCCAATTGTAGTAGAGGTCAAGGACTGCCCCAGGCCAATTTTCAAGCGGTATCCGCATGTGGCTACCTTGGAAGATACGGTTGGAGCATTTTCCCATGTTCCAAAGAGAGTTGGCTATGTTGAAGATGTTAGGGCAGACATACATTGTCACATTGAGGACTTGGGAACATCTGAAATAAAGGGCATGTACATGAGCGAGTTGATGGGAGAATCTGGAAAGATCAAACCGACATACAAGCACATTGAAGACTTAGGGTTTATCGACATTCTAGACATCCTAGAATTTGAAGATGATATAATTAGGTACATTTTGAGTAGATTACATGGATAGTTTATCTAGCTAGATAGACCTTACAAGATCACTAAGGAAGTCATCAGGGAAATCACTGGTTTACCATCAGTTGGGCAACATCCAGACAAGAAGGTTTTGAATGATTATGCCAATAAAATAACCGATGCAATATCTAATAGGAGATATATGAGAATCAACACTATTACTGACACAAACATTAGATTCGATAGCATGATCATCAGGTATAACGTAACTCAATTAAACTGATTGAATTTTGTTTCCAGTTCTTACATTTTCGCTGCATACAAAATGCTGAGAGAGAATGTGAAATTGGATCTATGCAGTTGGATGTAAGATGTACTGTTAATAAACCTAGGAAAGATCAAGGGAGAAAAGAAAGGAAAATTTTTGGTATGCTAACTTAATTGTCTTCTTAATGTTATTTTTCATGAATTATACTCCTAGCTTTGGGAAGAGGCAATTGGCATTTGATATCCCGATAGGGGGACAATTGAAACAGTCAATTGCTACTTTAGGTAGTTAGAGAGATGATAAGGTATGGGGATATTTTAAAGCATTCCAGAAATCTATGATGTTTAGGGAAAGGGTTCCTAAGCATATTGTAGAAAAATATTCAACTAACATATGCTTCATGGTGAAGAATGATGAAAAACTTATGGAAGCAGTTAAGCCCCAGAATATTTGGATTGAGGAAATGGGATATGAAGTGGATGCACATATCCTTGAGGCTTATGCAAAAATGTTGGTTGATGCACCTATTGATGAGGTAGAGAAGCCCTATGGTACTGCAAAAAAAAAAACACAAGAGGTTGAAATAGGGTTCAACCGGAAGAAGAGAGAGAAGCAGGAAGGAAAGGCTAGCAAATTTGTTCAGAAGGTCTCAAAGGACATTAAAGCATTAATTGATGTTGTCCCAAAGAAAGGCAATAAGAGGAAGAATCCAAAAGTATATATTGAGCTTGCTACAACAGAGTCTGAATCTGAGGATGACACACCCTTGGCTTTCAAGAGGGTTATAAGGAAGAAAACAAAGGAAACAAAGGTAGAAGATAAAAAGAAACTGGTTAGGAAGGTTACATTCAAAATAATGGCATAGAAGCAAGCACCAAAAGTAACCACTTTAGCTACATCTGGTACTGCAAAGTGGAAGAGGAAGAATGACAATGATACAACTATTCAATCTAGTAATGCTCCACCTAAAACTTGTGTAGAATTAGTAGATGAAATAACTAAGGATGACATGTTAAAGAATGTACATTTTTACTATAATCGTTTAGAGGATGACAAACAAAGAGAGGTAGAGGAAGCTGTATTATTATATTTGGATATTTATAAGAAAGCTTTCATAGAAATTGAAAACCAAATACCAACTGAATTATATAATATGTTAGATGCTAGAAGACTGTTAGCTATGTAAGAACACAAGCATATTAAAATTCAAGAGTTGTTATCTGTTTGTGTTACTATTGCTCCAGAGGAAATGGAAAGGACACTTGAGGTAGCAGATAGAAAATTATTTAATAGCAAACATAGAATAACCATTTGATACTAGGAAGGGTAAAGGAGATAATAAAGGAGACTCAAAAGGCATGGACTAAGTTATTTTGAGAGAACAAAGGATTCTTTACTTCAATAGAATCAAAGATAGCATTATAGACACCCTGATTGAAAGAAAAGGAAAGGGGATTATGGGTACTTCACCCTCAATTTTGAAAAATATTGAGATAGTGGAAATCAAGCCCTTGGTAGATACAAATATACAGACAGATATTGAGACACTGGAAAACACATAAAGTATAAAGGTTGATATTGTACAAGATACTACTATTGAGGATAATAGTCCTCCAGATACTAATGTACAGGTTGAGTTTACAGTTCCTATAGAGGAATCGACAGTTACAGAGATTGGACCAAGTGGCAAAGCCACCAGTGCAAGTAAGGAAGCTATAAGGGATAAATCATCAGAGGAAAAGAAAGGTGAATTTGACAGGGAACCAGGATTTGGTCCATCATTTTTGTCAATTGACACCTCGCATGTTGAAAAGAAAAAAATAACCGAGATGAGTTCTACTGAACTCATGATGATGGAAGCACAAAAATTAATAAAGGAGGGATCTACAGATGAAGGGATTATTGATCAGTCAATCACTATTTTACACAGACTAGTCCCGGAGTGCAATATTGACAATGAAACGAGCCCATCCGACAAGATTAAGACAATCACTGAGCAGATTTCAAAGGCTTTTCAATCCTTACAGCAAATTTCAAACCAACAAGCATTGGAGAGGTTCACTCAGGCTAAAAGAGCTGTATTTGATCAAGTGATTAAATATGAGAAGAAGAAGATTGATGAAAAGCTGAAACTGATAGATAATTCTTTGAAGAAGTGTACAAATATTTATAGGGTATGTTGTAACATAGATATACTTATAGTTAATGTAGATAAGAAGATAAAAGAATTTTAGGAGAAAATTACAAATATAGCTAATTCTTTTGATGGATTGACTTCATTGACTACATCCATTGATGGTCAAATTTTGATTTTGGAAGCCCAAATTTCTGTTCTTGAGAAGGAAAGAGACAAAATCATAAGAAGAGCCAGAAGTCAGAGAGGCTTGGTGAGTCCCCAGTTTGATTCACTCATTGTATATAAGAAAGAATGTATGGATATGGTTGGGAAGCCCACATTGATAGAGGTAAATGTGAAAGAGTCATTTGCACATATATTAAGTGGACTTGTATCTATTTATGACACGTTCAAAACTAGTTGGGATACTTATCTTGAGCTATTGGAGAAGGCTTATCTGGAAATTTTGAAATTTGTTAAGCTCCAGTAAGATATTTTGGGGATATTCATTGTACAATCCTTTTTGGATCTTTGAAATTGTTTTTAGAATTTTTTATGGCATTGATGCCAAAGGGGGAGTGATATAGATGTGAAAAAGAATAGGAGTTGTATATATTAGGGGGAGATATGGAGATATGAATGTATGGAGTATTTTGCTCAGGGGGAGCAGGTAGGATGAAACCAACAGATGAAACCTTGACCATTTTTCACATGAGTGTTGCCATCAATGCCAAAGGGGGAGATTGTTGGCAATTGACACTAAATTGGTTGGTTTCACTATGTTGTCATTGATGAAAACATGGTATTTTGTTTAGCTTCATGTTTTTGCTCAGTTGTGTACCGAGAGGCACTTCACAGACACTACATTGACACCAGCACCGACATCGGTAGGATAGAAGGATTTATTTGGTTATCGACAATATAGGCTAACATGGTTTAGAATATGGTTGTCGGTATTGGAGGCCGACATCTCTTGGATCCGGCATCAGCAATTGTTTTTCATATTCATGTATTTATGTTATATAGCCAATATGTAATCTGATATTGTAATTATCTTTGTAAGCCGACATAAGGCGTGATAAGTTGTATAGTGTATATAGGTCAGTTGGATTAGATCATTCTGTAATAATCATGGTAACAGATATGGTGATGGATATGTGAATGTGATATAATACGAAATGTATCAAAGAGATTATGTATGTGAGGATATTTATGTAAGGGTTATTCCAGTAAAGGGTTTAGGGTTTCAGACTGTAATAGATAGAGGTTAAACCGAAACTATATTATAGCATAGAAGATGCTATCTTAGTAGTTCGACACTTCTCTGGATTGCATTCTAGATTTATATGTAGTCAGTGAGGCTCCATTTGTGATTGAGCAGTGTGCTCTAGGCAGTAAGCCTTCCTGCAAGTGCGGACCCCTTATATTTTGCAATATCTCTTGATGCACTACAAAAGGGACTCAAGAGACAAAATATTCAAACATTTAGTGTTGTTATCAATTAGAAACAAAAGAAGAATGAAACTACAATCCTAAGCATGCATATCAAGAGAGATATGAAACAGATTATAGAAAGCACACAAAACCAGAAGAAAGACACTAAACCCTCCAAAATGCTCCCCAACATGCTCATAGTTGCTCCTCCCTTGTTCCTCTCCTCTCCAAGTTCTACATGAGTGTAGCCCTTAGCTTTTTGCACTAATATGGATGTCTTATGGAGATTCAAGATTATGAAAATGATTAATTATGCAAATACAACAAGCTAGATATGAAAAAGCCTAATTAATCTATATTAATTTTTCCAAAATAACAAAGAAAAGTGCTCCTAGATGCTCCCTCAAATTTGGTATAAGTTTGATGCATACAAGATTATTTTGGATCTTGATTAAGAAGGAATGGGCTCTATTTATAGGAAAAAAAGGGCAATGGATGGTTGAGATTGAGTAATCTCAACAAGGGTCGGGATTGATGGGTTTATGATCCATGTGAGGGATTTCAACATGAGATGGCTTGAGAGGAGAGGGAAGAAGCATTAAATGTTTGAAATGACTTGAAGGTTACCTTAGGAGGTAAGGTTGGGCTTGAGTTGAATGAATAAAGCCTTTATCCAATGAATAATGCCTTTATCCAATGGACAAACTCTTGTGCAACAGTTAGTGGGGATAACCATGGTCAAAGTAATGAATGCTTGAAGGGACCCATGACTTAAATGGGAGTTGAGTTAGAGGGAAAGTCTCTAACCATGTGGGTGAGTTGAGTTTAACCATTAAAGGTTATGTAAGAGCCATAAATGGTTATGTAAGAACCATTAATGGTTTGGAAGACTTTAGGGGTTAGCTTGTTGGAGAATAAAAGATTTTAATGCTTTTCAAAGACTTTGAGGCTTTGAGAAGTGACTCCAAGTTGCTTAGGAATGTGACAATAATTAGCGAGGGTGGTTAGGCTAATTAAGAATGGTTTAGAAGAATCTAGAATGGGTTAAAAGAGTCTAGAATGGGTTAGAAGAGTCTAGTGGGTTTGGTGGGTGAGAGAAAATAGGATTTTAATTAAAATAAAATTACTTTATTTCAACTAAATAGGTGCAACTTGCATTTGTAGGAGAATGCAAGTGGGGGGGTAGTTTAGGGATTTAAATAAATATTTTATTATTTATTTAAGTGATGAAAGGGGGTTAAATTAAATAAATGTGTTTTATTCATTTAATTGATTTAGAGTGTGGCTTAATGAATTAATTTAAATAATTTGAATAATTTATTTAATTAATAGAAAAGAGGTTGAAGATGAAATTAATTAAATATTAATTTAATTAACTGATGACTCGTGGTTAAATAATCAAATAAATAGTAAATATTCATTTAATTAAGTGGACAGATTTATGTGGCTACATTTGCCCCTCTTTAAGATAGTGTGGTTTATCACATCATTTCAAAGAAAGAAAAATAGGTGTGAAGAAATATGCCCCATAAATGTTAATTTAGTGGGTGGTATGCCCCATCAAGAGATGGGTAGAAAAATTTCAAAAAATCAGGTGATCTCTCAAAAAAAGAGAAAGAAATTGGAGATTAGTAGAATAGAAGAAATTATAAATAATGGTGGAAGAACGAGAGAAAACAAAGTTAAGACAGAAAAATTAGAGGCATCCGAAGTTCACGGGGACCACGATGGTGAGTGGGGTGAATTACTGTTAGGGATGGGGGGTATATATGGAGGGGAAGGGGTAAAAACAAGCTCATTTGCACCTATCTCCCTGGCAGTTTGGAGCTCTGATAGTGACCTTTAGCGAAGGAGTGAGCAACAGTCATCATGGTCGTGCCAATAGCAGATCACCGGTTAGAGCGGATCCATCGATACCAACGGCCAGAGGACTATGGACTAGCGGAACACAAATCTTGAATGTTGCTTTTTATGCATTTTTGGCATATTATTTCAAGCGTCAAAGTCCAAGTAAGACAATAGCACGAAAATTGTGTTTTAGCACTTTTGTCGCCTAAAATAGCATTGTTGTGATGTAGTGGCGCTAGTGCATAGTAGTTGTAGTGCTATTGTTCGTTTAGCGCAATTGAGTCAAGTAATAGTGCTTTTGTAATTTTAGCGATGTTAGATAGAGGTTGTAGTGAAGTTGTCATTATGTAGTGCTATAGTATAGTTATATTAGTGCAGTTGATTGTTTTAGCACTTTTGTGCACAAGTTGTAGCATTATTGTCAATAGAATAGCATGATTGTCAGTAGAGTAGTACGATTGTCATAGTGTTGGCATTTTGGCACTTAGTTGTCATTGATGTCAACTGGTGGAGATTGACCATGGTAGATGGTTGCTTGGATAATGATGAAGAGGCAGAATGTTAATATGTACAACCGGTATAGGATGATATATCGGTCAATAGGTGAAGAACACTCTACTAGAAAAAGGTTTTACCGGCATGTATTTGTTAGACTGACTGAACATTGGAAAGTCATGTCTTGATTAGTATGAAGCTAAGGTGGCAAGTAGGGTGTGGTTGGTGAAGCTTCATCCGTAGGGTTGATGAAACAAATTTTTGCCATTAATGAAGGAACCACAAATCAAGGGATTGCATCAGAATGATTGTGGCTCAAGGAAGAAGAAATGACAAAGTAAGATCAGGGGAGTAGTTGGCGCCTAGATCGAAGCAATAAGATTGGATCGAAAGAATACCTCGAGAAGGAAACAATAGAGACATTAATAGAAATTTGACAGATGTAAATCTATATAAAGGATCGTGTTTCCCCTATTCGTAAAATGTGTCTTAAAAGGCACGGAAATGATGGAGTTGAACCAATGGACTTCAAGGAAATCAGATCTTGCAAGATCTGACTAGATTTGATTTTCCTTGAGGATGGTGAAGAAACCCTAACCGCCGGGATTTTGAATTATTTTGGTAGGAAATCATCTTATAAGAAAATGAAGCAAATGTGCAGAAGATTGATGATGCTATAGTGAAGAAAGAAGTGTGGAGAGGAGTTGGAAGAAGAAAACATGAGAAGGGATTTCGATCAAGTTATAGTGTGAGTAAGCAAGAAGACTGGTCAGAGGATCCCACTGGTAGTTTCATAGTCGAGTAGTTGAGCCTTATTGGTAAGGTGTGGCAGAGCAGGCAGCATCCCAGTGTGACACAGTGTACTAAGAGACTGTATGTGAGAAGGAGAGAAAGATAACATAAAGTTAATTGATTCAAGAGCTACAGAATTCATTTGTAGTAAGAAGCCTAAATTGTACTCAAATAGTATTTTAATATACATTGCCAAGTTGGAGCTTGGTGCTCCTTGGGTTGGTGCCCTAAACTTTGTAACTATGTTTTACTGTGAGGCTAGATTGGAGCAGTAGACTTCAGCAGCTTTATCACTGAGGTTTTTCATATATTTGGTTTTCCTCATAAATCTGGTGTTGTGAGTTGGTTGTGTGTGGATGGTCACTTTGTCTTTGGTTCTTATATTACCGGTTTGACTATCTATGTGATTAAGTAAATAATTGATATTATCAAGTTAGATCAGAAAAAGAATAGACCTAGGAACCACTGATTCATCCCCCCTCTTAGTGGTACTCTATGTTCAACAATTTCTATCACAGCCAAAGTTCCCGATTATCTTTAAACCTTGGTTAGATTCTAGACTTTGAGAACAATGGCAAGGAGTGAGTCTGCTTCCTCAAAAGCCCCTTTGTTTGATGGATCTAACTATGCTTTCTAGAGCATAAGAATGGAGACACATATTTCATCTCTTTGCTTTGATGTATGGATGTCAGTCAAGAATGGGTATGTTGTTCCTAATACTCCTCCCACTAATCTAGATGCAAAGAAGGAGTATGAAAATAATGCAAAGGCTAAACATGCCATATTGAGTGGACTATCCGATAATGAATTTGTCAAGGTTATGCACTGTGTTTTAGAAAAGGAAACATGGGGCAAGTTGCAGAGATTATTTGAGGGAGATGCAAAGGTCAAGGAGGCCAAACTGCAAACTCTAAGGAGCCAACTTGAAAGCATCAAAATGAAAGATGATGAAAAAATCGTAGAATACCTTCACAGATTTGATGAAACTGTGAATGCTAATAGAGGACTTGGTGAAGAGATTGTAGATGAAATTCTTGTAAAAAAGATACTTAGATCTCTCACTCCCAAATATGATACCAAAGTGTTAGCCATAGAAGAAGCCAAGGATCTAAAGACTTTTACTATGGATGAACTATTTGGTTCCTTGACAGTCTATGAGATGAGAACAACCAGTGAGACTTCCTCAAGAAAAGAAGCTGCTTTCAATACCACCAAAAAGGGGAAGGAAGTTGTTACCCTTAAAGAATCCAATGAAAGCTCTGATGCTGAAGTAGCAAACTTTGTCAGGAAGCTCAAAAGAGGATCAGGTAGGTACAAAGGAAAGCTGCCACTTAAGTGTTTCAACTATGGGAAGGTAGGACACTTCGCTGCAAGTTTTCCTCACAAAGAAACCAGTGGAGATGAGTCAAGAGAGTTCAGAAAAACTATCGGCAAAGACAAAGAAAGAAATGACCATCGACAGGGCATAAGAGACTACCAAAACCAAAATAGTTTATATACCATTGAGGATGACACAACAGATGATGAGGATGCATCAGAAGATGATGACCATGAGAAGAATAGAAGAGTAAATCTTTTTATGGCACTTGACAGACCTGCTACTGAAGATGAGGAAGAAGAGGATGTTGAGGCTGAAGTGGATTTGGAAAGTGAACTTATCAGTGTACTTGAAGAACTAAGTAAAACAAGAAGAGAACTCAAGAGAGTTAAGCTTATTGCAGTAGATGAACAAGATCTCTTGAAGCAATCACTGGAAGAATCTGGTCAAATCATATTTGACCTAAAGCTACAGCTGGAAGAAACTAAGAGGATCGGTGAAGCTACACCCCTTGACTTGACAAAGAAAGAATTGGAGCATCAAGAGCTGGAAGTAGAAATAATAAAGCTCAGAAAGGAGCTTGAGGAAAACAAGGAAGAAATAAAAATAAGAAGCAAGTATGAAGGCAGCACTGAAGCTTTGCATAAGATGTTGAGCAAACAAAAGCAATCCAAAGACACTAGTGGCTTAGGCTTTGAAGTTGGTCAAGGATCAACCCACAAAGGAAAATCTGACAGAGATAATGTTCACTTCTTCAATTGAAGGAGAAGAAAAGAAGATATTCACTGTAGGCAAAGAAACCGGTAAAAATACATATGCTAATATTGTTAGAAATCGGCATCCAAACCGGCATACAGAAATGAATCGAAGGTCACATTTCATGCACAAATTTGTAGATCTGAGAAGGAATGCCAGGATTGATTGAGAAGGATTCACCAGATTCAACAACATGAATGGAAGATCCCCAATGAGGTAGTTCCATTCTGGACCAAGACAACACAACCGATATGTATCAAATTTTCATGGTTACTATTACCGATGTAATAAATTTGGGCACAAAATAGCTGACTATAGGTTAAACAATACACCTTCTATGAATTTTGAAAATAGAAATTCATTTAATACACTCCGAGATATGAATGTTGTTTTCTATCAGTGCAATGGATATAAACATGAGAACTTTGATTGTAGGAAGAACCAACCAATATCCTACAATAGCATTAAAGATGCTTCTTTTATCGAAAACATAAAATGCTATAACTGTCAAGAATTTGGACACATAGCCAAATCATGCAAAAACAAGAAGATCAAGAAAGTGAAGGAAAATCCTGATCAAAGACCGGTATTTGAACCTGAGCAGAATTCAAGAGCTGACAATAAGAAGGAAATCAAACTGGTTTGGGTTGAGAAAGAAAAGGAAAAGACAAAATCAAGTCTCATAGTGTAGACTGCCTTGCATGTTGAGAGGAAAAATCTATGGGTAGTATATAGTGGTTGCTCAAACCATATGACTGGTGACAAAAGAAAATTCATTAATCTTAAAGATTGGAATGGTGGATCGGTAAGGTTTGGAGACAATTCCTCCATCAAAATAAAGGGAAAAGGAACACTAAGCATTGATGGAAAACTGAAGGCACATGATGTATATTATGTGGAAGGCCTCAAACATAATCTGCTAAGTGTGAGTCAGATGTGCGACAAAGGTTCCAAATTCACCTTTGACTCAACCGGTTGTCAGATAAAGAAAGACAGTACCGATAAAGTGGTAGGAGAAGGAAAGAGAACTGATGGAAATGTTTATAATCTGAAGGAATGCTATGAGTCCCAATGTATGTTAGGACAAGTAGATGAAAGTTGGTTGTGGCATAGAATATTAGGCCACATAAATTTTGAAAATTTGGTTGTAGTAAGCAAAATGGGGTGTGTGAGGAATATTCCACCCATCATCAAGCTAGTAAACACATTTTGAGATGAATGTGTAAAAGGCAAGAAAACAAGAGTAAATTTCAGAACAAAGGAGCACAAAACCTCCAAGCCACTTGAAATTGTGCATACAGATCTGTGTGGTCCAACTAGAACAAGAGAACTTGCTAATGAAAGATACTTCATGCTTTTCATTGATGACTACTCAAGGATGACATGGGTCACCTTTCTGCAAGATAAATAACAAGCATTTGAAAGATTGAAGATCTTTTGGAAGATGGTGGAAAAGGAAAGTGGGTACAAATTAAAATGTCTAAGATCAGACAAGGGTGGAGAGTTCACATCAAATGAATTTGAAGATTACTATGAAAAACATGGAATTAGAAGACAATACTCTGCTCCTAGAACACCACAAGAAAATGGTGTGGTAGAAAGAAAGAACAAGACAATCAAGGAGATGGCCAGAACTATGTTGAATGAGGCCAGTCTACCAGATACTTATTGGAAAGAAGTGGTGCATACTGTTGCATACACCTTGAACCGGGTTCAGTTAAGAACAAACAACAAGATGACACCTTATGAATTATGGTATGACCGGAAGCCATTAGTCAAATATTTCAAATTTTTTGGAAGCAAATGCTTCATTAAGAAAGATATGGATGGTCTGGGAAGCTTTGACTCTAGAAGTGATGAAGGGATCTTCCTTGGTTACTCATCAAACAACAAGACCTACAAATGCTACAATAAAAGACTAAGAAGAATTGTTAAAAGCGTGCATGTAAGAGTTGATGAGGATATGCACAAAGTATGTCAACCACACACTAACCGGTATGATGACTCTGATGATGAAAATATTGATGTTCAGTCTGACATTGAAGCAGAGGCAGCACCTTAGAAGGCTCCCAACCGGTATGTATAGTTGAATCATTTGAAAGAGAAAATTCTGGGAAATAAGAGTGATGGTGTGCAGACTAGAAGAAGACTTGCCCAAAATGACAAACAAGTCAACCTGTGTCTCATGAATGAAGTTGAAACCAAAAATATCATTGAGGCTAGCAAGAGACAAGAATGGATGGATGCCATGGAAGAAGAAATGCACCAGATTGAGAAGAACAAGACTTGGGAATTAGTCCCTAGACCGGAAGATAAGAACATCATTGGCACAAAGTGGGTCTACTGGAACAAAATGAATGAAGAAGGTAAGGTTGTGAGGCACAAAGCTAGACTAGTGTGAAAAGGATACTCTTAGGTAGAAGGGATTAACTTTGAAGAAACATTTGCACTAATGGCTACATTAGAAGCAATTAGGATGTTTCTAGCTTACTCTGCCTACAAGGGCTACAAAGTGTACTGAATGGATGTAAAATCTTCTTTTCTAAATGGAAATTTGGAAGAAGAAGTATACATGGAGCAATCAGAAGGATTTCTATTGCATAATGATGAGACATTTGTATGTCGGTTAAAGAAAGCTCTGTATGGTCTAAAGCAAGCCCCTAGAGCATGGTACTCAAGGTTAGATCTATATCTAAAGGAGTGGGGATTCAAAAAGGGAAGTATTGACAACAATTTGTACATAAGAAAAGATGAGACTTACATGACTATTGTGGTTGTGTATGTAGATGACATCATCTTTGGTGGCAACAAGGATACTCTCTGCAAAGAGTTTGCTGATCAGATGTAGTCAGAATTTGAGATGTCAATGCTTGGTGAATTGACTTACTTCCTTGGCTTGAAGATACTATAGAAAGATGAAGGAATCTTTATCTCACAGGTCAAGTATGCAAGGAGATGCTGAAGAAATTCCAACTGGAAGATTGCAAACTAGTAAGTACTCCCATGGTGACTGGCAACAAATTAAGTAAGAATGACGAATCACCTGTAGTGGATCAAACTTTGTATAGATCCATGATAGGCAGTCTACTACATCTAACTGCTTCAAGACTGGATATTGTTCAGGTAGTATGTATGGTGGCCAAATTTCAAACTGCACCAAAGCAGTCACACATGAATGCTGTTAGTAGAAATTTTAGGTATCTACAAGGAACGCTCAACTATGTTTTGTGGTATCCTAAATAGGGAAATTTTTATTTTGGAAGCATACACTGATGTCAATTGGGTAGGATGTATTGATGATAGAAAGAGCACAAGCGATGGTGCATTATTTCTGGGTGATCAGTTGGTCTCATGGCATAGCAAAAAGCAGGACTCAGTCTCCCTATCTACTGCTGAAGCTGAATACATTGTTGTTGCTACATGTTGTTCTCAGGTGCTTTGTATGAAGCAGACTCTCCAAGATATCCAAGTGGACATCATTGATCCCATTCTCATCTGGTGTGACAACTCAAGTGCAATCAACATAGCAAAGAATCTAGTCATGCATTCTAGAACAAAGCACATTGCAATCAAATACCACTGCCTCATAGAGAAGGTTGAAGGACAAGAGGTAACAATGGATTATGTTCCTACTGGTGAAAAAGTAGCAGACATTTCACCAAACCACTACCGGTAATCATGTTTAAGTACCTCTGACACAAGTTGGAAGTTGTATCATTTACCTAGGAATATTTGTGTGGTTCAGGGGGAGCATTGTGTGGCTCAAAAGGGGGAGTACGCAAGTACCCTTTGTCATTGTGTCAAAGGGGGAGAAATGTACCGGTATTGAGTGGACTATGAGAAGTTGACATCAATGACAAAGGGGGTGATTGTTGGCATTTTAGCACTTAGTTGTCATTGATGTCAACCGGTGGAGATTGATCATGGTAGATGGCTGCCTGGATAATGATGAAGAGGCAAAATGTTAAGATGTACAACCAATACAGGATGCTATATCGGTCAAAAGGTGAAGAACACTCTATTGGCAAAGGGTTTTACTGGTATGTGTTTGTCGGACCGACTGAACATTGGAAAGTCATGTCTTGATTAGTGTGAAGATGAGGTGGCAAGTAGGGTGTGGTTGGTGAAGATTCATCCGCAGGGTCGATAAAACAAATATTAGCCATTAATGAAGGAACCACAAATCAAGGGATTGCATCATAATGATTATGGATCGAGGAAGAAGGAATGACAAAGGAAGATCAGGGGAGTAGTTGGCACCTGGATTGAAGCAAGAAGATTGGATCAAGAGAATACCTTGAGAAGGAAATAGTAGAGGCATTAATAGAAATTTCACAGATGTAAATCTATATAAAGGATTGTGTTTCCCCTACTTGTAAAACATGTCTTAAAAGGAATAGAAATGACGGAGTTGAACCGATGGACTTCAAGGAGATCAGATCTTGCAAGATTTGACTGGATTTAATTTGCCTCGAGGATGGTGAAGAAACCCTAACCGCCTGGATTTTGAATTGTTTTGGTAGGAAGTCATCTTATAAGAAAATGGAGCAAATGTACAGAAGATTGATGATGTTGTAGTGAAGAAAGAAGTGTGGAGAGGAGTTGGAAGAAGAAAACTTGAGAAGGGATTTTAATCAAGTTATAGCGTGAGTAAGTAGGCAGACCGATCAAAGGATCCCACCGATAGTTTCATAGTCGAGCGGTTGAGCCTTATCGATAAGGCATGGCAGTGTTGGTATTTTGGTATGGTTTTGTCATTGATGTCAACACCTACTGAATACACCTACTTTGGAGATCCAACAACATTCATCGGCAAGCAGTAATCTGTGCAACAGTTACTGGTATATGGTTAACCGACAGGATATAATGTTCACCGGTACTTGGAATGACATGGAAGACACTTGGTAATATTGAAGACATCATGTGGACACTTTATTTTGAAGAAATAATCATAGGTATATTCATATTTGTATATTTTCTTTTACCGGCAAATAGGTCCTCGCTATCTAGGGTTACACCGATAGGTTTATCTTTTCCAGATCAGCATGGCACGCTATGGAGCTGATTTATTATTGTTGTAAATGCATTAAGCCGACATGTTTAATTGGTTATTGCATCGGATATTATATTATTTGTAAAATGTTTTTATTGTAATATCTTGTAGAGCTGACCTACTAAAATTGGTCTTAGGGTATGGTATAAATGTAAGATCTTATTTGTAAGATCAAGTGTGGAATGCGAAAAAGATTTGAGTAAAGGTATATGCAAGATCAAGCAGAGGCATACATGAAGACATCATTTGAAGGTGAAGTTAGGTTTTTGTAGAAGCATATCAGCATTACACTGGTACTGAATCTAGCATATGAAGATGCTATTTTGAGTAGTACATTCTTATTGGATTTAACCATCCAACTGTAGTCAGTGTGACTCCCATTTGTGATTGAGCAGTGAACTCTAGGTTGTTGGCCTTTCTGCATGTGCAGACCCCTCTTTGTACACTTACTATCTGCAGTAGTATCATCTGATTGTGGGTAAGGTTTCCCACCGTGGTTTTTCCCCTTACAGGGTTTCCATGTAGAAATATTGGTGTGATGAGTTGTGGATGAGTTTATGTTTATGTTTCATTCATTAAATATTACCAGTATAGAAATTTACTATTAACACTGTCTATCGGCATACTTAACTGGTTTACCGGTATTAAGCAATAAGTTGGTTAATAAGTTTTTGGTTTTAATTTATTATAAAACTGATTCACCCCCCCCCCCTCCTCTCAGTTGTATCTGGGACCTAATAGGCAGAGTAGGCAACATCCCAGTGTGACACAGTGTACTGAGAGACAGTGTGTGAGAAGAAGAGAAAGATAACAGAAAGTTAATTGATTCAAGAGCTGCAAAATTTATTTGCAGTAAGAAGCCTAAATTGTACTCAAATAGTATTTCAATATACATTGCCAAGTTGGAGCTTGGTGCAGAGGTTGGTGCTCCTTGGGTTGGTGCCCTAAACTTTGTAACTATGTTTTACTGTGAGGTTGGATTGGAGCAATAAACTTCAGTAGCTTTTCTCACCGAGGTTTTTCCCATATTGGGTTTTCCTCATAAATCTAGCGTTGTGAGTTGGTTGTGTGTGCATGGTCACTTTGCCTTTGGTTCTTATATTACCGGTTTGATTGTCTATGTGATTAAGTAAATAATTGATATTCTCAAGTTAGATCAGAAAATGAATAGACCTAGGAACCACTAATTCACCCCCCCTCTTAGTGGTACTTTGTGTTCAACACATAGGTGTCCCAGCGTTTAGATACAATATCCTATGATGCTTGTGTCAATGGATGGATGAGTTGTTTTGGTGAATCATAGTAGCCCTATTGAGACTAGGTCATTTGTAATAAATGTTTGTTGTAGTCTGGGTTTACCATGATCGATTGCCTATTGAGACCCGAAGATACTTGATCAAAGTATTTGTTGATAGTCTAGGTTGAAACTTAAGAAATTTTGTAGCCAAATAGCTGATGTTTGTGTTGAAATGTGTAGGAGGATATTCCCATCTTACACATGCAGGAGAGGCATCCCACCACACAACAGCCACGGGAGCAGTTGACGGAGGTAGAGATAGATTGCATCTATGCGACTGTCTTGTATGACATGATGTACCTACCTGTGATTGGGATGAATCACAGTCTACTAATAGCCTTGGTAGAACAATGGCATAGTGAGACATGCACATTTCACTTGGCGATGGGAGAGATGACGAGGACCCTAGAGGACATATGGAGGATTTTGCACATCTTGATCAGTGGGCAGCTGGTTACATATGATCACCATTTAGGGACAACATCCATAAAGATGATCTTTGTAGAGGATGTATACATCAAGGAAGGATCTGTGGCATGGGAGGAGATAGAAGCATTGTATGAGCCTCTACCCACAGTTCTAGTAGGTATGGCTGGGGATTTACTATGCCCTGATCGATGGTCACATGGATTGGCACTTACCTGGAGTCAGGTGATAGAGAAGATGGTGATAGAGGGGGCCCTCTATGCATGGGGGTCATGTGTACTAGCACACCTTTATAGGGATCTACACGAGTCAGTGTCCTGAGAGACGAGATCACTCAGGGTAGGGATCACGTTGCTGTACATCTGGGCTTGGGAGCACTTACCAGTCACACGGATGATATGCTTGATATTTAGGGTGATAGATCAGCCCTATGTTTATATGTATGGAGGTTTGATGAGCTTGCTCCATTTGGGGAAGTTGGAATTTTGGTGGCGGCCTTTGGATGATTTAGATATGCTCATATGGAGGCCATACCTTGAGTGTGAGCCCTGAGAGGATGATGTAGAGGTGCGACCATATGTATTTGTGACACATTTTTTGATTGGGTTCACATCATACTATGTGGAGAGACAGTTGCCATGGAGAGTGATGAGGCAGTTTGGATGGAGATAGGGTTTGCCGAGGGGTTCGGGGGAGTATGCATGGGTAGTGTGGGAGAGATTTCAGTGGGGACCAGTGTTACCTTATGATCAGACCTTGGTAGAGTTCTAGACATTACAAGTGAGACCATGGAAGATGAGGCCAGTGATTGTAGATGTAGGGCTGACAGAGGAGTACACAGTATCATACTGTGCATCCGATTCCATGCATTTTAGATCCAACCGAGCCTATACCACATTTTGAGGATGACAGGAGATGGCGATGAAGGAGGAGAGGAGGTGGGGGTGGAGGAGGAGGAGATGGTGATGGTGGAGGAGGAGGGGTTGGAGGAAGAGGAGATGGGGAGGTGGTGGAGGAGGTTTTGGAGGAGCAGGAGGAGGGGGTGGTGGAGAAGGAGGTGGGGGTGGATTCAGAGGTGGAGGTGGTGGAGGAGTATGATTATAGAGGAGAGGTAGAGGTGGGAAACCATTACAACTATAACAAGGTCCACTTATACAAGGAGCAACTAGAGCAGAAGGTAGGGGAGCGAAGCCTATGGAGATGGGTGGGTGAGCCACAGGTGGAGGAGAGGATGCCATGGAGATTGGAGAGGGAGATCTATGGGAGTTTATGATTATATGGTTGCAGACTCAGTTGGAGGACAGGGAGGCAGAGACTGTAGCCAGGGATGTCCAACTATTTGTATGGGAGGCTGAGTTGAGGGTAGTGATGCGAGAGAGAGATGATCTAGTGGAAATATTGAGGGAGGTGCAGGATAGAGTTTGCATGTTGGAGGGAGCATAGGCATAGGGTCTGACTGAGGCGGTGTTGAGAGAGATGCGATAGGCAGGTGGAGAGATTAACTATTGGCGAGGATTATATGAGTAGGCTATGCAAGTTAGTCAATGAGAACTGAGCTATTCCCAGATGTGGCAGGCGAGATTAGAGCAGTCTTAGAGGGTTCAAAGCAGTGGTGGTGTTATGGGTCCTCCTCGGTGAGATGGTGAGGGTGGTGGGGAGAGGAGGGTGGTGGTGCAACATCTGGAAAGAGTGCTATTTGAGAGTTTCTATGCACTTGTTACATTTTTATTTTTAGACTGTGACTTGGATGGCTCTTAGTAGCTGATATATTTTGACATCATTGTACTCTGGTACACGTATTCTTTTGTGATGTGATATATGAGATCTCATTTTTTTGTGATGGTATGAGATGTATGTATATGATGACATGTATGTTCTATGCAAGATGATGATTATGAGTTATGCTTAGATTCATGTTATGGATGATTTGCTTTCTATATGTACATGTTGATGATATGATTTCTATATGCATGCTATGGATGATTTGCTAACATGTGGATGCAGGTAGAGAATGAATGATGCTTTTTGTAATGATGTTATTAATGTGATGCAATGATGATGTATGCTAAATGATAATGAATAATGTTATTTGTGATAGATAATACTTGTTCATGTTGATGATATGAGTAAATGATGCATGTTGTTAAGATGCATATTTAAGTGAATTTAAGTGAATCAAATGTTTATGCAAATGTTTATGTATGGAACTAGATGAATGCACTCAAATGTATGAAAAAATGTTTATACAAATGTTATGTATGTGTCTCAAATGAATGGACTTAATGAATAAATGTACTTCAATGATCTACATGAATGCCACTAAGTGATAATGAATAACTGCACCTCAATGTAATTACTAGAATAATGAATGCATCTTAATGAATCTAGATGAAACTAAATGGGTTAAAATGCACCTACCAAATGAGTCTAAATGAAATGTCAATGACAATGATATGAATGCATATTGAATGATTAAAGGAATGCACTAAATGAGAATGAATGCTCCTTATTAAATGTAAGTAAATGAGGATAAATGAATTAAGCAACTAAATGATGATAAATGATTGTGTATGATTTAGATGAATGCAACTTAATGATTTAAGATGTAACTAAAATGAAGATAGATGAATGAAATTATTTGAAAGGTATTTAAATGAAGTTAAATGCACTTAAATGAAATGACAAAATGCAAGTAAATGAGAACAAATGCACTTAATGTTTTAAATGCACTAATTGTGATGAATAAATCAATACACTTAAATGAATATCTAAATGAATTTAAATGCAACTAAATGATAATGAACTAAATGCATTTTATGAAACTAAATGATAATGCCATGCCTTTCATGATATATGAATGCTAGTTGGTGAGAATTTACAGATGTAGAATGTAGATGTGAGATGATGTATCATAGAACTCTGTCATGATTGTACCTAAGACAAATTTATATTAGGTGCTTTCTCATTGAAACCTGAATCATTTGCATGTAAACAATAGATATGAATAATGACTGAGAAAATGGATGGGTGATATGCAATAGAATCCAATCTATACAGATGAGATGAAATGATGATCCATAGCATATTCATAGTGCTTTATTTTCCTCATTGAGCATGGTAGTATCATTCTTGGCCGAGGTAGCAAGAACCAAGTTTGAGCATTTTTTTCCTATAAGCAAGCATCCTAGAAAAGGAAAAGTTACCCTCCATTCTGGTTCATGCGAAAATGGTCGAGGTATATGTTGTAGTCAGTAAACCATAGTGATCCATGACTATATTTTTGCATATGATCATGTACCTTAGTAAACTTCCCATGTAGACACCATTAGTACACGCCCCACAACTTCATTGGAACAATCCTCAGACAACAAACAAAGAGATATTAGGAACCATCTTGGCTACTCTAATCACTTGTGGATATCCTATAGTAGTGTAGGAACTTGATATGAATAAATAAATAAATAAATAAATAACAAACCGACCAAGTACTTATCAGCTTAAACAAAAAATTTCTTGTCAAACAAAATGTTACCTTGTCTTGTCTATGAGGAAGGATGCATCCTTGTGAAGATAGTTGTGTGTAGATTTTTTGATTGGTTGGTTGATTTGATAAGTGATCATTGTTTGAGTAGATCAAAATGTTTGTTTGGTGTCTGTTGTGATGTATATGTACAAGGAATAATATGCATTGCCATGTTTTTGATTGATTTTTGATGTTTTATCATGTTTTTGGATTTTGTGAGTGATTTTGAATGTTTTGGTATTTTTTAAGTTTTTATGAATGTTTTTGGTATTATTTCCAGCCAATTTTGAATGAGGAACTCAATGAATCACAAGTAATGTAGAATCCACTTCCATCAATAGGTTGAAGAGTATTTCCCCCAGTTTGATGTTGCTATGAAAGCGGGATGTGAGATGCAAGACATATGAAGGACTAACCTTGATTGCATATCAATAACAAGCCATGGCTTGAATAATAAATGAATGGATGTAATGGATGTGATCGCAACAAGTCTGAAAGACAATGGAGCCATAGCCCTTATGAGTGGTTCTTGTTTGCCAGGTTTTCACCATCGTACTTATCCAAGTGGTTTTCACCATTTCGATGTATGATTTTTCTTTACTATTTTCTTGATTTGTTTGTATTTTCTTTAGGATATTTTTTTGAATGTTTTTTTGGTAGTTTCTGATATGTTGAAGGAGCCTGATGTTTTGCATAGCTTTATGTATGAAACTATTTGAGGTGCATGTTGTTGATTAGATATGCTAGTGGTTCCTCTTCTGAAGTTGCCAACTGATATGCCTCAGACCCGAATACAGTAGTGATAACATATGGACCCAACCAGTTGGATTCAAAATTTCCCTAATGTTCTTTGTTTGGTTGGTTATGAGGATTCTCCCTGAGAACAAGATCACCTACCTCAAATGTATGAGGTTTGACCCAATGATTGTAGCTTTTTCTCATGCACTGTTGATAGGCTTTTAGGTGGTTGTATGTAGTTTGTCATCTTTCATCAAGCAGTTCCAAGTCCTGAAGATGGGAGACTCGGTATCCTTTATCATCTATCAGATTGTGCAAGGAGACCCATAGAGATGGTATTTCAACCTCAATAGGAAAGATGGCTTCTACTCTATAAACAATTGAATAGGGAGTTGTACCTCTAGAGGTTCGAATGCTAATTCGATACGCCCATATTGCTGGATTTAATCGAATGTGCCAATCATGGCCAACATCATTGACTATCTTTTTAAGGATCCTCAATATGTTCTTGTTTGATGCGGTTACCAAAATTTTGCACAATTCCAAATTTGGTACCCTAATGAAGCCTTGCATTCATTTGGAAAAGGTCCAAATCATGAACCAGGAAGAAATGCACTATTTTTTCTAACTTGTTTGCTTCATGTGCAGATACAAGAAAGTAGGATAGCATGTGGGTTAAAATGTGGCTCCCATGAGGGTTGAGCTCAACATGCTATAGATCACAGAAACATTTATCCTTCATTGCAGATGAAATGGCATGGCTATTAAAACCTTAAGGCCAAAAGAAACTCAGAGAAAAATGCAAGTGACCTGTGTAAAGATTTGCTTGGGCACCAAAGAGGGTTTTAAAAAGTCTATAGAGTTTCCAAGCTGTTTTAGTCGCCAGGCATGAAGATCTTTTATTCCACATTGGCCGCGCGGAGGGAGTTTATCACATTTAAATATAAGGCCACATATAACTATAGTGTCAAATATTATAGGCTTTTGGCAAGAAGAGGTAGGTTGTGGCCTAGTGGTCCCTGTGCATGCGCATCTCAAGGCATCCTAATTTTGTGACTGGCTAGCGAGAAGAGACTAAATAGAGAGAAAGTTGAAGATAGATCAATGGTGATTGAAGAGATCTAACAACTATCGCTATGTCACAATGAAAAGATGCACACTGCATTATCACCACGACTTGGTGACTGATGACATGGTAGAATAAAGAGTAACGACACACCATCAGATCAAGAGAGATCAAACGGCGAAGTGACATTTTGGGGCCATCCATGACTGTTATTGTACTGTAGTTATGAAGAGCCCGAAATGAATACCACCATGATAGATGGCGACAAGGTGGTTCTGAGGCGGATCTCATGAGCCAATTAGAGGGTGACACACGTTGATGACACGCACAAGAACAAAGATCAGCTAGAGTAAAGATCGAGCAATTGATCACAACCAATGGTTGGGTGGATAGATCTAACAGTGGTCACTAAGCCACAATGAAAAGTTGCTCACAGAGGTTATCGCCGCAACTTGGTGATAAGGTGCGTATAGGTCCAGATGGAAGCCAAAGTGGACCCGCGAGCAAATTAGAGGGTGACACACACTGATGATGTGGACAAGAGCAAAGATTAGTTAGAGCAAAGATCGAGCAATTGATCACATCCAATGGTTGGGTGGAAAAATCTGATGGTGGTCACTAAGCCACAAAGAAAAGTTTCTCGCCTAGCTATCTCATGCGACTTGGCGACCAAGTAGTGGGGCCCGCTAAAGAAGAAATTCAGAGGAATAAATAAAGAACGGTGATCAATTGAGATCTGACGGCTGTCACTACATCATGATGGGAAGATAATCACCAAATACTCCCTGTGACTTGGTGACAAAGCACGTGCCGAAAAGAGAAAGTTAAAGCTTGAGTAGAGTAAAGATCGACCATCAAATCAAGAGAGATCGGATAGTGGAGTGACATTCTGGGGCTATCCAAGACTGTCACTGTATCACTGTTGTGAAGTGCCCAGAACAAATACCCTTATGACAGGTGGCAATATAGGTGGTCATCCAGGTGGGCTCAGAGCAAATGAGGATGCACCACATGGTAGAGAGAAGATGAAGAACCATTACTAGACCAAGAGTAAAGATTGAGTGATTGATCACATCCAACGGTCGGGTGGATAGATCTGACGGTGGTTTCTAAGCCGCAAGGAAAAGTTGCTCGCCCATGTTATCACTGCGACTTGGCGATAAGGTGGGTCCAGGTCCAGATGGAAGACAAAGTGGACCCACGAGCAAATCAGAGGGTGACACACATTGATGATGCGAACAAGAACAAAGATCAGCTAGAGTAAAGATCGAGCGATTGATCACATCCAACGGTTGGGTGGATAGATCTGATAGTGGTTGCTAAGCCGCAAGGAAAAGTTGCTCACCTAGCTATCTCATGTGACTTGGTGAGCAAGTAGTGGGGCTCGCTAAGGAAGCAATTCAGAGGACTAAATAAAGAAGGGTGATCAAGCAAGATCTGACGGTTGTCGCTACATCACGATGGGAAGATAATCACCAAATACTCCCTACGACTTGGTGACAAAGCATGTGCTAACAAGAGAAAGTTAAAGCTTGAGCAGAGTAAAGATCAACCATCAGATCAAGAGAGATCAGACAGTGGAGTGACATTATGGGGCTATCCATGACTTTCACTATGCTATAGTTGTGAAGTGCCCAGAATGAATACCCTCGCGATAGGTGGCAGTCCAGGTGGCCATCCAGGTGGGCTTAGAGCAAATGAGGATGCACCACATGGTAGAGAGAAGATGAAGAACCATGAGTAGAACAAGAGTAAAGATCCAACAATTTATCACATCCAATGGTCAGGTGGACAAATCTGATGGTGGTCGCTAAGCCACAAGGAAAAGTTGCTCGCCCAGGTTACCGTCACAACTTGGCAACAAGGTGGGTCTAGGTCAAGATGGAAGACAAAGTGGACCCATGAGTAAATCAGAGGCTAACACATGGCAAAATTCTACAGATGAGTAGATTCCTAAGTCAACCTTGAACTTGAACCATTTCAAAATGGCTCAAGGCTTTAAAATGGTTTAATGGTTAAAAGTTCAGTGGTTCACCATTTTAAAGTAGATCACCATTTCTAAATGGTTCAATAGTTCAAAGGTCATTAGCAATGCTCATTTTCATGAGCCGAGGAAGATAAAAGTAAAAAAGAAGACTAAAAGGCAATCAGGATCCTGATAGATCAACGGCCATCGCTATACCGCAAGATAAAAATGCTCGATGGATAATCATAGCGACATGGTGACAAATGGTGGGGCCCACTAAGAAGTAAATGAAAAAGTTAAATGCAAGCAGCCATGGTCAATGGAGGTGATCTAGTGGCTGGCAATAATATTAAATTGCACGGTGGACTTAGAACTGGTTGTTTGAATGGTGAAATGCCCGCCAAGCAAAGAGATGATTTCTGCATGAAAGATTAATGCAAATGCAATTGATTATCTTGATATGCAAGTGTTACATACCTTTGTAAAGCTCACAAAATAGGAAGATCATTTCCACAACCATTTTTAACAAAAGTTTTCAACACGGAGAGCAGTTGCCAAGGGATGCATAAGATTTTCTCAATGGGATTTCTTTTTAATATAGTCACAGTTCAGTTCATCATGCAACTTTCACATGGGGATAGCTATTTTTCGCATTTAGATATGAAGAATTTTTAACAGGAGGATCAGTGGCAGTCCTTTTGAGCAGAAAAAAATATTATTTTATAGATTATGCATGAGTTTTTATGCCATTTTTTGGTACAGTTTTGCCCAAGGCTTTTCTCATGTAGTGTTTTTAGGGTTTTTGAAGGGGATTCATCATGATTTCTATATATTCCTTCTCTCATTTTTTTCCCTCTAGTTCTTTCTCTTTTGCATACACATTTTTGTAAAAAAGCATTGTATCTCAACATTTTTTTTCTGTTTTTAGCATTGTAATAGAGATTATTTTCAGTTTGCAATAGAGAGTTTTAGTTTCCTTGTCAATTATTTCTTATTTTTCCATTGCCTGATAAATGATTTGACAAAGTTATTGTGAGTTAATTCTAAATCCTTTTCTTTGTCTCATTTATGCTTTGCTGTGATAGGAAGATTTCATAGTAAATTTAGGTTGTGGGTTGTGTTCATTTAGTTTATAGTTCTTTGCATGTTGTGAAAATTCACTTTTCCTATATACAAAAGTTAGATAATTTCGAGCCTTCACATGAAATGTTTATGAATTTCATGATCTTATTTGATTCGTGAGATAATTTTTGGGTCTTGTTGCAACTAGTTATAGCTTTAGGACAACAAGTAGAACTGCATCATTTTGGTGTATCGCATCCATTAGGATAGGTTTTTTATTACATGCAAGACTTTTTACCCTTTTCCCACAAAAAGTTAGTGTAGGAGATCCATTAGAACAAGAAGCTGACCTAATCTCCAGAGATTCACCTTCACTTTGAGCAACCCACAAGCTCAAAGGTGTTTCCATGTTTCATAGGATTGCTTGTTTTCAAACTTAGCATCATGGGTGCAATCCTCAATGACAATAGTTTTTGGAACACTTGATGGGACCTGTTTGAGCTATTACAGCTCAAAGCAAAATCCATTTTTGTTGTTGTTTTGGTATTGACAATAGTATTTCAGCCTATTGAGGTTATTATTTCTAAGTACCTGGCGACTCTATTTTCTAGTTTTATGTGTAGAACATGTCTTAACAGCATATGAAAAAGTATCAAACCAGACATAGCAAGGATCCAGTTGAGCATATTGAGCTACCACCCTTGCAGATAAGATCAAGGACAATGAAAAAGACATAAAAAGCAACAAATTCAATAGTTGAGTTTCCAGAAAGTTTGTAAGTTGAATTTTTTCTTGAAACTCTAGATTCTAATATTTTGTCTATTTCTTTTCCTCCACCTAATAATTGTTAGCCCAATTTTGCTACCCACAATAATCCTCTTTTTGTAACTACTCCAATTCAGACATCTATTACCCAAAATCCACCAGTAAATCCTCCAATATTTACAATGGTTGTACCAAGAGCACATGCTTTTGTACCCTTCAATGGAGGTAGCCCTTTGAATTTGACCCAGCATGATCCTATACCAGGAGCCGCTCTATAAAGTCATCCTATTTTCACTGGTGAAGACCATGTTACACCCATAGAGCACATAAGAGATATAGTATCTCTATGTGCAATTCACCATATAACCCAAGAGAATGTACAACTCAAGCTACTAGCAGCATCATTCAAAGGCAAAGCACTACAATAGTTCAGGGGTTTGCAAATTAATTCAGTTTTTAATTGGGATGATTTGGGTGATAAGCTAACAAAGCAGTTTGCAGATAAATCTAATCACCTATCATTGGTTGAGTAGATGACCACTATCAAGAGAACACCTAAGAGCAGATGATTGATTTTAATTACCATTTTGAGCGAACCTGGAATAGAATTCCTACAATGGTTAAACCCTCTCCTAAACATGCATTTTTATATTATTTGAGAGATTTAAATAGCGATATTATTGTTATGATTCAATCTATGGGTGGGGTTACATTACTAGCAGCTTATGATATATCTATTAGACCAAAAAACAACCTTATACAAGATGGTACAATTTCCCCTAGGCCTCCTATGCCTTATTTTTTTGATATACAACCATTGATTCCTTTACAACTACCCCCTATAGTTGCAATACCTGTTGTTCTAGCACTAGGTTTTAAAAATTATGTTCAAAATAGTGTTGTAGCAGACTCATCAAAGTAACTATAGATGTTACAAGAGATGTTTATAAAGAATGTTAAAGCAACTCAACTAATCCAGTAGACTATGCAAAATTTTGGCAATGAATTGGTGAACATTAAGAAAAATCAGAACCAAAATCAAAGGTATCAAGCCCCATATCAAGCTTCTTATCAACCCAATAGGCCTAAATACCAAGTTGATGCTCAGAATCAAAGGAGGAACTAAAACAATAGGCAAAACCAACTAAAAAATCAGAATACTACTAGCAATTCTAAAGAAATTGTTCCTACCTAGAACAATATGGCACAAGAGTGGTGTTTTCCTTGCCAACAACCTCATAATCAAGCATCATGCCAAAATCCAATGAATGCTCAATCGCAAGCTTTGATGGTTCAGAATAACATGTCTTATTAGGATGTAGGTATAAATGAGGAACCAAAAGGTCCTGAGGTGGCTATGATGAATTGGAAAGGTGAGGAATTTTGTGGAGTTAATCATCCGCAAGCACAAGATAGACCTTTTTCACCTATTGCGAAAAATACAAGGTCAAAGAAACGTGCTATTGACATTGGACAACAACCTACAAATAATCAACATCAAGCTATAAATAATGGACAACAACAAAATAAATTTGGGTAGTAGCTAGATAAAGGGAAACAACAAGCTTCTACAAGTCAACAAGCTGTTAGTACACCTCCACCTATCCAGAATGTGCAGATTTTACCAAGAGGACTGCTTGCAGCACCTAAAGAACAACAAAAAGTTCAATCTCAATCAAAACTAGCTCATCAAGAGCCTGTTGTTCCAAAAGTACAACAAAAGGTTAGTGGTGTTCCATTTAATATTGTTGAATCTATGGCAAAAACCATTGTTTCCATGACAATGATAGATGCATTGCAAATTCCTTGACAAAAGGAATTGTTGATAGACAAATTGGATAATCTTTCCTTGACTAGTGAGACTCAAAAAGATCAGCCTAGAGTTGCATTAGCTAATTATATCCTAGTTAAGAATAATCAGCCAATCCAAACACCAAAGCCTCCTCCATTTTTTGTAACATTGATAATTGGCAACCATCTAGTCCACAATTGATTGATAGACTTAGGAGCTAGTAGTTCAATAATGCCCAAAGACCATGCAGATAAACTTGGTTTAATTTATGAGTCTGTTTCTAGAGGAGTTGTACAATTAGATGGAACAATAGTTAAGTTAGTTGGATTGGTCAAAGATCTTGGTTTGACCTTGCATGATTGTCTTAATTTTGTAATACCTCGGGACATGTACATAGCTAACCTACCTCCACACTTTCCTATTTGCCTATCTAGAGATTTTATAGAAAAATTAGGGGATACCTTTTTGCTGATTGGTCACACTTGTTTTTTAGAACCCGATATGGTACTAAGGTTACCATTAAGTCAAAACCCCAAGCCACTTGCCACTTAGAACCATATACCCTAAGTCCTATAAATGCAAATCTTACCATCAAACCATGAGGAGTTACCACCTATCCAGGATCCAGATACACCTATTCAAGGCATACCTGATGTCAATTTGAATGAGTGGGCAGCCCAGAATACTACAGAAGATCCTTTCATTGGCATGGATGAAATATGTATTGGTGTTTATATGATTCATGAGGAGGATTATGTTATTCCTAAGCTTGAAAAAGAGAATATTTCTCTTGACGAGCAGTCAGAACAACAACAAAATCAGGTTTGACAACTTTATTTAGATGGTTCAAGAGGTAAGAATGGTTCTAGAGGTGGTGTTATGCTAGTTTCACCCAAAGGTATGAGATACTACACTACTTTCAGATTTTATTTTAGCTATACAAACAATACTGTTGAGTATGAATCATTAGCACATAGCCTAGAATAGGCTAGGAAGAAAAAAGTTAAATATTTACAAGTTTTTGGTGATAGTGAACTAGTTGTGAACCAAGTAAGGAATATTCATGTCACCAAGAATGATGTTTTAAAAATGTACAAGAATAGAATTTGGGAGAATCGAATATTTTCATGCATTTAATCTCTTGTCAATATCTAGAAGTCAAAATAAAGAAGCAGATAGATTTGTTGCCTTGGGTGCTCAATTTGATATACCAGATGAGGTAAGAAATATTGATAGACAACAATATGTTAAATCTATAGTAAGGCCCTCAATTCTAGATAGCACTGTTAATTGGCAAGTTTTTGACTCAGATGAGCAGATTACCAATTTCCTAATTGAAGAAGCTGAGTTTTCTGCTAGAAATCAGCATAAGTTCAATGATCAATATGAAAATCATTTTCTCCAATTGAAAACTAACATGCTACCCAAGGGTCTAGTAACCCTTGAATCTATTTTTAATATAGATGATCAGTTCAGGAAGGATAAAGGCAACATGTTTGTGAAGGAAGAATATTATGAACCTATTGAAATATTCAAGGACAAGCTACTAAAAATTGGCAAGGTATGTACCCTTGAAGAAAAACATGCTTTTGTAAAACTTTGTCAAGAATTTAATGACATATTTGCATGGAGGTATGAATATTTGAAAGGATTTGATCCTCATTTAGCCCAACATACAATAGAGCTGGTAGATAATGCAAAATCAGTGAGGCAGAAACAAAGGCCGCTTAATCCAAAATTAGAACATCTTATGAGGACTAAGTAAAATAAGCTGATTGAAGGAAATATTATATTTCCAATCAAGCACACATTCTAGGTGTCCAATCTAGTTCTCGTTAGAAAGAAGAATGGTGAATTGAGATTATGTGTTGATTTTAGAGACCTAAATAGAGAATCCCTGAAATACCATTACCCGCTTCCCTCAATGGAGCAAATTTTGCAGGTTGTATCAGGATCAAAGAGATTCTCGTTACTTGACGGTTATTTAGGATATAACCAAATTCTGGTCAAAAAAGAAGATTAGTACAAAACAACATTTACCAACAAGTGGGGTAGAATGGCTTATAATAAAATACCATTTGGACTGACCAATGCAAGGGCAACATTTCAGCATGCAATGGATATGACATTTCAAGGCCTGATTAACAAGTTTGTTTTGGTTTACCTAGATGATTTAAGTATTTTTTCTAAAAAGGCTAATGAACATCTTGACCATCTCAGACATGTATTTGAGAGATGCAAGGAATATAGAGTTTCATTAAATCCCAAGAAGAGCATATTTGTTGTTCATGAAGGCAAGTTGCTGGGATTTATTATTTCATAGCATGGGATTTCAATAGATCCTGAGAGGATCACAACCATACTTGCATTGCCATTACTAGCACATAAGAAGGGACTCCAGAGTTTCATAGGTAGAATTAACTTTATCAAAAGGTTTATTCCTAATATTGCAGCATTGATGTAGCCACTTACAACCATGCTTAAGAAAAACATTCATTTTCAATGGACTAAGGAAGGTAAGAATAGTTTTGAAGAAATTAAAGAAGCAATTGCAGCAGCCCCTACTCTCATTAATCCTGATTTTAAGAAAGATTTTATTCTATATGCTTTTGGGAGTGAAGATATTATTTCTACAATGTTGTGTCAGCAAAATGATGAAGGCTTAGAACAACCAATTGCTTTCTTTAGCCACATTTTGCATGATTATGAGACTAGATACTCATTTGTAGAAAAGTATGTGTTAGCAGTAATAAGAAGCCTTAAGAAATTTAGGCATATGCTCTCTAACAATAAGATTCAGCTTATGGTTTCTCATCATACAGTGAAAGAGTTTTTTTATCAGCAAAGACATAAATGAAAAAAGGGAAGGTTGGATTAGTAAGGCAATGGAATATGACATGTTTGTCAAGGTAACCAAGCTAGTTAGAGGCAAGGGTTTATGTGAACAACTTGCTGGAAGTACAAAAAATAGTAAAGAAGTGGAGAAACAAGTTGAAACAGTGCTTAATAATGAAGAACAACCTGCTGCCCTAGCTTTGCTAGTCACTTGGAATCAGCAGAGTGCCCATTATTTACAAATCGATGACTATCCAGAAGGCTTAGACAGATCAAAACAAGGAATTTTAGGCTACAAGCCATTCCTTATGCTTTAATAGATGGTATTTTGTTCAAAAATGATTATAATGAAGTTCTATTAAGATATATTGAGCTAGATCAGATAGAAAAAGTTCTAAAAAATTTTCATGAAGGACTTGCAAGATGTCACTTTCTAGCAAGAACAACTCTACAAATTATGAGAGCTGGTTACTATTGGCCTAAAATGTTTAAGGATGCTCACTCATGGGTGAAGAAATGTGAAAAATGTTCATTGTTTGTAGGCAAACTGAGGCTAGCAATCTTTCCTTTGCAACCAATTGAAGTAGAGCAGCCTTTTGCAGAGTGGGGGCTTGATTTTATAGGACCTATTAATCCACCTTCAAGTGTAGGTCACAAATGGATTCTTACAGCAACTTATTATTTCACAAAGTGGACATAAGAAGTTCCATTGAAAGAAGCTAATGAGACTTATGTTCTGAATTTCTATCAAGACTTAGTGTCCAGGTTTGGTACCCCACAATCAATCATTTTTTATAATGCTTTAGCTTTCATTGGTATTAGAGTTTCAGATTGGTCAGTTAAGCATAGCATATATTTGAATACTTCATCCAATTATTACCCTCAGGGTAATGGACAAGCAAAATCAACTAACAAGAACTTGATCAACATCATTAAGAAAACCATTGTTGAAAATCAAAGAACTTGGCATGAAAAGCTCAAGTTAGCCCTTTGGGCTGACAAAATTACACCAAAGAGATCAATAAGTAACTCTCCTGATGTTTTAACTTATGGCAAAGAAGCCAAGTTACCTATTTCAGTTGAATTGCCAACTTTGAATTATGTAAAAGAGTTTGAGTTACTTGAAGAATAGCCAATGCAGAATAGGCTTGCTCAGCTTATGGAGTTAGAAGAAACTCACAGGGAAGCATACAAAAAATTAGAAATTCACCATGCTCAGATGAAGAGAAACTTTGATAGAAAAGTTGTACCATGCATATTTAATCAAGGTTATCTTGTTTTCAAGTGGGATGAGTTAAAGAACAAACCTAGTAGGCATACCAAGTTTGATGCCATATGGGATGGTTTGTATGTTATCACATAATGCAAATAACATAATGCTTTCCAACTTGCTAAATTGGATAGAGAAGTGTTGCCAATCCCTACCAATGGGATTCACCTCAAATTATGCTATTGAGTACTAACAGTTTGCATATGTACATAGTAGAATAGTTGTAGTTCTTTCTTTTCAGCAGTTGTCAAGCTCAACTTTAAGTAGAGCTATAGTAATTTTAATTAAATAAGTGCTTTCAAGCACATTGTAGCTGATCTTTCAGTTTGTTTTTTGTTTCTTTTTCCTTAATTGTAGATTGCACAGTGTGCAGGATTAGTTGTATGCAGAGCCTTTGTAGTTTCCTTTTCAGTTTTGTTTAGAATGCTGAGGTGCAGTTCTAGATTTTGAGAAAGGAAAAATTGACTCAATGCCCAATGGATATTCTAGGCTACTAGATTTTACTGTTTAGAAGGCAAACACCCCTGAGAGGTTGCCAAAAATGTTACCAAAATTTTGCACAATGCCAAATTTGGTGCCCTAATGAAGCCTTGCATTCATTTTGAAAAGGTCCAAATCATGAACCAGGAAGAAATGCACTATTTTTTCTAACTTGTTTGCTTCATGTGCAGATATAGGAAAGTAAGACAACATGTGTGTTAAAATGTGGCTCCCACGAGGGTTGAGCTCAACATGTTGTAGATCACAAAAACATTTATCCTCCATTGTAGATGAAATGGTGTGGCTATTAAAAACTTAAGGCCAAAAGAAACTTAGAGCAAAATGCAAGCGGTCTGTGTAAAGTTTTACTTGGGCACCAAAGAGGGTTTTAAAAAGGCTTTAGAGTCTCCAAGCGGTTTCAGTTGCTAGGCAGGAAGACCTTTTATCCCATATTGGCCGTGTGGAGGGAGTTTATCACATTTAAATATAGGGCTACATATAACTATAGTGTCAAATCTTATAGGCTTTTTGCAAGAAGAGGAGGGTCATGGCCTAGTAGACCCCATGCACGTGCATCTCAAGGCATCCTAATTTTGTGACCGGCTAGCGAGAAGAGACTAAATAGAGAGAAAGTTAAAGAAAGATCAATAGTAATCGCAAAGATCTAACGGTTGTCGCTTTGTCACAATGAAAAGATGGACACTGGATTATCACCATGACTTGGTGATCGATGACATGAAAGAACAAAGAGTAACGACACACCATTAGATCAAGAGAGATCGAATGACGAGGTGACATTCCGGGGCCATCCATGATTGTCACTATACCATAGTTATGAACATCCCAAAATGAATACCCCCATGATAGGTGGCAACAAGGTGGTTCCCAGGAGGATCTCATGAGCCAATCAGAGGGTGACACATGTTGATGACGTGGATAAGAACAAAGATCAGCCAGAGTAAAGATTTAGCGATTAATCACATCCAACGGTTGGGTGGACAGATCTGACGGTGGTCTCTAAGGCGCAAGGAAAAGTTGCTTGCCCAAGTTATCATCGCGACTTGCCGACAAGGTGAGTCCAGGTCTAGATGGAAGACAAAGTGCACCCATGAGAAAATCAGAGGGTGACACATAGTGATGACACAGATAAGAACAAAGATCAGCCAGAGTAAAGATCAAGTGATTGATCACATCCAACGGTCAGGTGGATAGATTTGATGGTGGTCACTAAGCTGCAAGGAAAAGTTGCTCGCCCAGCTATCTCATGTGACTTGGTGACCAAGTAGTGGGGCCCGCTAAGGAAGCAATTCAGAGGAAGAAATAAAGAATGGTGATCAAGCAAGATCTGACGGCTGTTGCTATGTCATGATGGGAAGATAATTGCCAAATACTCCCCGCGACTTAGTGACAAAGCACGTGCTGAAAAGAGAAAGTTAAAGCTTGAGCAAAGTAAAGATTGACCATCAGATCAAGAGAGATCAGACAATGGAGTGACATTCCGGGGCTATCCATAACTGTCACTGTACCACAGTTGTGAAGTGCCTGAAACGAATACCCTCGCAATAGCTGGCAGTCTAGGTGGCCATCCAAGTGGGCTCAGAGCAAATGAGGATGTGCCACATGGTAGAGAGAAGAGGAAGAACCATGAGAAGACCAAGAGTAAAGATCAAGTGATTGATCACATCCAATGGTCGGGTGGATAGATCTGATGGTGGTTGCTAAGCCGCAAGGAAAAGTTGCTCACCCAGGTTATCACCACGACTTGGCTACAAGGTGGGTCCAGGTCCAGATGGAAAGACAAAGTGGACCCACAAGAAAATCAGAGGGTGACACACACTGATGACACAGACAAGAACAAAGATCAACCAGAGTAAAGATTGAGAGATTAATCACATCCAACGGTCGAGTGGACAGATCTGATGGTGGTCACTAAGCCGCAAGGAAAAGTTGCTCGCCCTGCTATCTCATGTGACTTGGCAACCAAGTAGTGGGGCCTGCTAAGGAAGCAATTTGGAGGAAGAAATAAAGAATGGTGATCAAGCAAGATCTGACGGCTATCGCTACGTCATGATGGGAAGATAATTAGAAAATACTCCCCGTGACTTGGTGACAAAGCACATGCCGAAAAGAGAAAGTTAAAGCTTGAGAAGAGTAAAGATCGACCATCAGATCAAGAGAGATCAGATGGTAAAGTGACATTTCAGGGCTATGCATGACTGTCATTGTACCATGGTTGTGAAGTGCCCAGAATGAATGCCCTCACGACAGATGGCAGTCCAGGTGGCCATCTAGGTGGGCTCAGAGAAAATGAGGATGTGCCATATGGTAGAGAGAAGATGAAGAACCATGAGCAGACCAAAAGGATCGAGCGATTGATCACATCCAATGGTCAGGTGGATAGATCTGATGGTGGTCGCTAAGCCGCAAGGAAAAGTTGCTCGCCCAAGTTATCATCGTGACTTGGCGATAAGGTGGGTCCAAGTCTAGATGGAAGACAAAGTGGACCTGTGAGAAAATCAGAGGGTGACATGTGGAAAAAGTCTACAGATGAGTAGAATTCTAAGTCAACCTTGAACTTGAACCAGTTCAAAGTGGTTCAAGGCTTCAAAATGGTTCAATGGTTAAAAGTTCAGTGGTTCACTGGTTCAAAGTGGGTCACCATTTCTAAATGGTTGAATAGTTCAAAGTTCATTAGCATCACTCATTCCCATGAGCCCAAGAAGATAAAAGAAAACAAGAAGACTAAAAGGAAACTAGGTTCCTGACAAATCAACGGTCGTTGCTATACCGCAAGATAAAAATGCTTGATGGATAATCATAGTGACTTGGCGACAAACGGTGGGGTCAACTAAGAAGTAAACAAAAATGTTAAATGAAAGCAACCATGGTCAATGTAGGCAATCCACTGGTTGGAAATAATATTAAGTTGCACGGGGGACTCAGAACTGGTTGTTTGAACTGTGAAAAGCCTGCCAAGCAAAGAGATGATTTCTGCATGAAAGATTAATGCAAATACAATTGATTATCTAAATATGGAAGTGTTACATATCGTTGGAAAGCTCATGAAATGGAGAGATCATTCCACAACTAGTTTTAATAGAAGTTTTCAACATGGAGAGTAGTTGCCAAGGGATGCATAGGATTTTCTTAGTGGGATTTCTTTTTAATGTAGTCACAGTTTAGTTCATCATGTAAATTTCACATGGGGATAGCTATATTTCACATTTAGATATGCAGATTTTTAAATAGGAGGATCAGTGACAGACCTTTTGAGCAGAAAAAATTATTATTTTATAGATTATGCATGAGATTTTATGCCATTTTTTGGGACAGTTTAGCCCAAGGGTTTTCTCATGTAGTTTTTTTAGGGTTTTTGAAGGGGTTTCATCATGATTTCTATATATTCCTTCTCTCCTTCTATTTTCCCTCTGGTTCTTTCTTTTTTGCATACACATTTTTTCAAAAAAGCATTGTATCTCAACACTTTTTTCAGTTTTCAACATTGTAATAGAGATTATTTTTAGTTTGCAATACAGAGTTTCAGTTTCCTTGTCAATTATTTCTAATTTTTCCATTGTCAGATGAATAATTTGACAAAGTTATTGTGATTTAATTCTGAATCCTTTTCTTTGTCTCATTTATGCTTTGCAAAGATAGGAAGATTTGATAGTAAATTTAGGTTGTGGGTTGTGTTTATTTGGTTTCTAGTTCTTTGCATGTTGTGAAAATTCACTTTTCCTATATGCATAAGTTAGATAACTTTGAGCCTTCACATGAAATGTTTATGAATTGCATGGTCTTATTTGATTCATGAGATAATTTTTGGGTCTTGTTGCAACTGGCTATAGTTTTAGGACAACAGGTAGAACTGCATCATTTTGGTGTATCACCTCCATTAGGATAGGTTATTTATTACATGCAAGACTTTTTACCCTTTTCCCACAAGAAGTTAGTGTAGGAGATCCATTAGGACATGAAGCCGACCTGATCTCCGGAGATTCACCTTCACTTTGAGCAACCCACAGGCTCGAAGGGGTTTCCATGTTTCATAGGATAACTTGTTTTTGAACTTAGCGTCATGGGTGCAATCCTGAGTGACAACAGATGCTTTGGCTTAACCATTTCCTTGTGGGTAATAGGGGGTGGAAAAATGGTGTTGGATGTGAAAATTCTTACAAAGCTCACTCACATCCTTAATTTTGAAAGGAAGGTTGTTATCTATGATGATGGACATGGGTACACCATACCGACAGATGATGTAATTAAGGATGAATGAGGCGATTTTCTTATCGGTGACTTGGGTAAGTGGAATGGCTTCGATCCACTTTGTGAAGTATTCGATGGCGGTAATGATAAATTTATGGTTGTTGGATGAAGATGGATGGATTTTACCCACAAGGTCAAGTCCCCATTGACAAAAGGGCCATAGTGTTGTGATTGGTTGCAATTCCTATGTTGCATGTATCACATCTCCGTGAACTTGGCACTTCTTTGCATTTTCTGACAAAATAGTAGAAGTATTTTTCCATAAAGGGCCAATATTATCCAACGTGCATGATTTTTGTTTGTGAGTGAAGGACCGCTTGAGTGAGTCTCACAAATTCCTTCATGTACCTCTTCTAGGGACTTTTTTAATCTCATCTTGTTCCAGACATCAAAGGAGAGTACCATCAAGACTTTGCCTGTATAGGGTGTCAGAAATGATGGTGTATCGAGCGGTTTGGTGGATAAAGGTTTTGTGTTGGTTATTTGATTGGTTGGGAGGAAGTGTGTGATCATGGAGGTAAGTGAAGAACTCACCGTACCATGGGGAGTCAGAACCGACAAGGCAACATATCATTTCCATTTCGGGGATATCATAAGCAGGCATCCAAAGCTGTTCTACCAAGAACTCGTAGCATGTTGAATTTGTGGAAGATCTAGGAGAGATACAATTGTAGCCATTGCATCAGAAACTTGATTCTGATCTCTTTGTACCTGCTTAAATGTGATAGTTGTAAATGATTCTTTGTAATTATCCACCATACTTTTATATGACATGATCTTATCATCCTTAGTTTGATATTCATCGATGACTTTTTGGATGACTAGTTGAGATTTTCCATATACTTTTAGCTCTTTTAGATACCATTGTATAGCCAATCTAAGTCCTATGATCAAGGCCTCATATTTTGCTATATTATTGGTGCATGGGAAAGTGAGCCTATATGATTTCAGGATGCTGTCAACTTCAAGCGTGATAAAAAGAATACCTACTCCAGAGCCATGTCTAGTATATGAGCCATCAAAATATAGTATCCAAGATTGTGTAGTTGTGATCATGAAGATCTCTTCATCTAAAAAGTTTGAAACAAGAGGATGGTCACCTGTGAGGGGTGCATCGACCAACTGATCTACAATTGCTTGCCCCTTGATAGCCTTGCAATCCACATACTCTATATCAAATTCACTCAAGATCATAACCCATTTGGCCAAGCGGCCTGTCAATGCTACCTTGCTAAGTAGGTACTTGAGTGGATCGATTTTAGCAATGAGTTTTACCTTGTGTGTTAACATGTAGTGCCTCAATTTGGTGGCTGCCAAGATAACTGCTAGGCAAGCTCGCTCAATAGGTGTGTAATTGAGTTCATAGCCTACCAATCTACGAGAGATATAGTATACAACACATTCTTTTCCTTCTGCATTGTGTTGTGCTAGTAGTACTCCTAATGTCATATTTGTAGCTGAAATATATAGCAATAGAGGCCTATTGGATCTAGTGGGATCAACAACGATGTATTCATTAGGTAGTCTTTAAGAATATGGAATGCTTGCTAGCACTTTGTATCCAATTGAAAATGGATATTCTTGTGTAACAGATGCGTGAAGGGATGATACTTATCGGCCAATTGTGCAATGAATCTTCGAATTGATTGTAGCTGCCCTTGTAGTGTCCTTAACTGACTCATGTTCTTTGGAGGTGGCATGCCCATGATTGCTTTGACTTTCTCCGGATCTACTTCAATGCCTTTTCTTGAGACAATGTATCCTAAGACCTTCCCGGAGGTTACTCCAAAGATACATTTCTTTGGATTAACACAGACATGATATTGCTCTAATCTATCAAATATTTGACCCAGTATTGCTAGATGACCCTCTCTTGTTAATGATTTAACTAGTAAATCATCAACATAATATTTTATTATGGTGTGCATCATATCATGAAAGATGGTAGTCATAGCTCTTTGATATGTTTTCCTTGCATTATTCAAACCAAATGGCATCACATTCCAATAGTATGTTCCCCATGGACATGTGAAAGCAATTTTATGTTGATCCTCTGGAGCAATCTTGATCTGGTTGTACCTTGAAAAGCCATCCATAAGAGAAAGCATTGCATGACACGCTGTGATATCGATAATCATGTTGATGTTTGGTAAGGGGAAGTCATCTTTAGGGCATGCCTTGTTCAAATATTTGAAGTCAGTACAAATACAGATGCCCCCATTAGGTTTACCAACAAGTACAATATTGGAGATCCAATCTACATAATCGATTGGTCTGATGAAACCAATATCCAAGAGATTTTTGAGTTCCGCTTTGACAAGAACAACAATCTGTGGGTGCATCTTTCAAAGCTTTTGTTTGACTGGTTTAGCTCCTTTTGGCATGGTTAGGTGATGCATGACCAAATCAGGATCTAAGCTAGGCATGTCTATATAAGACCATGCAAAGTTGATTTGACGCTACTAGAAGAATTCCACAAATTTTTGTTGTTCCTATGGAGTTAGTAGAGATGCCAAATGTATCTGGTGAGGAGTTTTGGGGGTCCCCACATTGAATTCTTTTATTTCTTCAATTAGGATCGTCGATCTCTCCTGATTTGTACTAGAGGGGAGGATGTCAAACCTTTCATCTATAGGTGCCTCAGAGAGGTTTTCACTTTTGGATACACTCTTTATTTCTACTTTTGTGGGATCAACAAGTGCCACTATGTGGTTTTCACTAGAAGATCCATGTTTTATTGTGATATTTTTGCACCTGAAAGGTTTGGCATCTGCCCCAAAGTATGTTTCACTGTTAAGTTCGATGGCAAACCCAAGTTTATGATCCCTGCTTGGTATGTGATCCCGTATTTCTAAAAAGTCTATGAGCGCCTCATCATTTTGGAAGTGATCAAGACATGGCAGATTTGGTTGGTTCCAGTCGATGACTTTGGGGTGGATGATAGGCATGACCTCATCAATTAAGTTGAGTTTAGAGGAGGCATTAGTGAGGGTTAATATAGATGAGTGAAGTTCATTGATGGTACTCTCCTTGTCAGATTCTGGTGTAGGATTTGATGTAGGACCTATGGAAGTTGCTTCTTTCTCAGGAACCCAAAAGGTTTTAATCCATGCCTCTCCATAAACTAGGATATCTTTACGAGGTGGTGGAGGTGATGTGTCTTCCTCATCTAAAGTATTTAGATTTATTGAATACCATTCCCACTCATGCGAGCTGGTCTCTGAATCACTCTCTAACATCTGATTAATGTACTAGGCTGATATTTATTTTGAATTGAAGAGTGTATTGGTCACAAGTTTATGCACTTTTGGAGGTGGGATTGCTGGTGATGTTGGTACGGTTATTGGTGTTGTTGATGATATTACTGGGAGTATCAATGTTGTTGGTATGGTTGGTGCTACTGCTACTGCTGATGGGATTATCTGTGTTGTTGATGTTGCTGATGGCTTTGATGCTACTGATGGGTTTATCAATTTTGTTGGTGCAGCTGATGGCTTTGATGCTACTGATGGGATTATCATTCTTGTGGGTGCGGTTGGTGCTACTGATGCTACTGATGGGATTATTAGTTTTATTGGTGTAGGTGGTGTAGTTGGTGTTGCAGATATAATCAAGGATGGCCTCTTTGGAGTAACTGGGCGATACATGGGTTTGTTGGGTTTTCCTTTGAATATAAGCTTAGGAAGAGATACCTTTTGAAAACCTACTCCAGTTTTATCTTTGGGTTTCAACTCAGGTTGTAAGGGCTTGTGTCGCGCTTGTTTGCAGTGTCCCAAAGCACTCTGGCCATTATAGCCCATTCTTTGCATGATAGTGAGGCCTTTTCCATATTTATCAGTGGGAAGCTTATCCTTTGGGATTTCTATTTTGATAGGGTCCTTATAGATCCATTCTGCTAGGTCCTCATCCATGGTTTCCTCTTCCAGACTTTTACCAGGGATAAATTGCGCCAAAGTGCATGCTTTCTTGGCCAGTGGTGGTTGAAGCAACTCTTGAGGTTTGCCATGAGTTCTAGGGGAGGTGAGTAATTTCCCAACACAAAAGAGTTGGCTAAGATTATATTCCTCGGGACCTTCCTCAGCCACTTTCATTTTTAACTTCTCTTGCATTGGTATAGGGGTCATTGAGCTGGAAAGAGAGGTTGGATTAATATATGATGTGGAAGGGACAACTTCTTTGTTGGTATGGTGATCTCTGACTAATGGTTAATATTGTTACAATACACAAATGGATTTTCATAGCCAAGGATTGTGATTTCTACATCATTATAGGGAAACTTGATACATTAGTGATAGGTGGATGGGACTGCTTGCATGGCATGTATCCAAGGTCTTCCTAACAAGAGATTATATGGCAAAGGTCTAGAACTTGGCAGACAATATGATTTGTAATGCCCCTACCCTAGTTGGCCTTGTAAAACCCATTTGACCTTGGTTGACTTCCTATGTGGCATTCTTGAATGGTTGGTTAACCTGATGCAATGTTGTAGATTAGATAATATAAATAATTGTGCATACCTATTATTGTGCTTTTGCATCGATTCTTGTGTAAATGTAGTTGTTTCCTAATTCTTGTATAAATCTCAAGCTAACGCCTTCATTGAATATGTATATATATATGTATGCTTGCATGACTCATGGTTGCAGGAGATTGCAGGTACTATATCGCCTTGGTGCGAGGTTCATCTCCTTCAGGATTCACAGGGTTAAGTATACCTCCTTCATCCTTAGAATTCGGATTAGGTGGTCATAAAACTCTCGTCTTGCCTTAGCCATGGTCAGGTGAGCGTCGTGTGTGGTCTGTAGGGTTCCCTTGTTGTTTGGGTTGCATGTCGAGTGATTGGTGGACTTTCTTGGTTTGCATACCATGCATGTGGGGAATGGAGTATTTTAGCTTAAGTATTTAAATTGAATTAATGTGTTCATTTATGCATTAGTAGTTGAGGAATTAAAATAAATAGGTTTCCTTCATAAGATCAGTCATTTATTTAAAAGATCGCTCTATTATGTGTAGCGAGTTTAATTTAATAGTTAATTTTAAATAACGAATTTAATTAGTTTATGCATTTTTTAAAAAGGAAACATTTAAAGTTATTTGAAATATAATTAATTTAACCACTTTTGCATTTTGGAAAAGAAAGGGTAAATTTTATTATTTAAAGAAAATTATGTTTAATCCGTAAAGTTGATATAGTGTAGAAGGTTGATTTTGGAAAATTAATTTAATTTAAATGCTTTACCCTGGTCAATAGTTTCAAAATATAATGTAGGCCTAAATTAATATTGAGAAATCAAAATTAAGATCAAAATAAGAGAGAAATATATTAATTAGAAAATCAAGTAAATCAATTTAACAGTTGAAAGAAATTATCATTTCTTTTCATTTTAATAAGGGCTTAAATTTGGAAATTAGAAATTAGGTCAAATGGGATTCTTTTAACCTAGGTTGGGAAAATTTTTTGGGGGATTATTATTTTCCTTTGAAAAAAAAAATGTTGGAAGGGAGATGGGGAGATTTTGGAAAAAGATGGATTTTTACAGCTGCAGATTTGGGGGGGCTCATCTTCAAATCCTTCCAGGAAAGCTTATTGAGGTAGGAATCTCTCTTATCGATTTGATTAAGTTGTTTTAAAATAAAAGAGAAAAGGGGCTTGTATGTTTTTCTTGCAATTTTGGTTTTCAGATTCTCCATTGTTGTCCATGAGTAAGTTTCATTGTAGAAAATTTGTTAAAGAGTAGCTTTTGTTGGATCTTTGTGTGAGAGGTTAGCTTCCTTGTGCCAAAGATTTGCTTAATGGGTGGGTTATTCAACAATTTCCTCTATTGTTTGAAAGCCTTAACATTCTGAAAAAAAAAATACAGTCCAGTATATGCTGAATCTTTTATTATTTCTTGTTCTGGAAATCATAGATTTGATAAAAAAAAAGGAATGGATGTTGGATTTTAGATGGATTAGATCTATTTTCTATTTTGCCTCAAAAAATTAATTGTTATTTTTTTTTGTGATTTCAATGAGAAATATTTCCCAGAAAAAGACTGGGAAATTTCTCTGTGACTGCACATTTGGGGGCAGATTTGTTTTATTCTGCTGTCAATGTTTTTTTTTTAAAAGAATATCAAATAAAAAAAAAAAAATACATAATAAAAAAAAAGGGGTAGGTGGGATGGGGGAGCCAAGGCTCTACCCCAAGTCCCACGCCCTTGGGTTGCCAAAGGAGGGCCAGGCTAGGAGCCATGGCACGGCCTCCACACAGTCGTGACTGTGTGGAGTCCACGACATGGACTCCACAGCCTTCCCTTTTGGGAGGGAGCCCATGTGGGGTCCTCCATGTGGGTGGCAAAGTTTGCTTTTTTTTAATTATTTCAAAAAAAATATAAATAAAATGTTAGTTTTAAAAAAAAAGCATTGTCTTTTAAAAAGATGCTTTTAACAAAGGTTTTTTCATTAACAATAGTTTTAATTAATAATTAATTATTAATAATATATATTTATTGATGAAAGTTAAGATATATATTAATTTAATAATTAATTTGAAATTCGTGCGTTATGAGATATTATAAATAATATATATAATATTAAGGAAATTAACATATATATATATATATATATATTGATTGAATGATATTAAATTTAATTGTTGAGTACTTTCAAATAATTATCTGTGTATATTTTATCAAGCATGGGTTAGTAAATATACTTGATAAATGTATAATTCTAGTATCAAAATTAATGGGAAAAGTTTCTGTTTATTTTCGAAAAGGAATGGAATATCATTTCAAATGGGAAGACTTTCAAAAATTATAACTATTTAATAATTGATGACTTTTAAATAATACGTTAATCAGGTACACCTTGTTTTTTGATTTGATCATACCGAGAACTTTACAATTAGAATACTAAATATATAAGTACTTTAACAAAAAAAAAAATGAAATGTTCGTTTTTGGGATGTTCTGAAAACTCAAAGGAAATGCTGGTTAGGACCCTGTCGTCTAGTTGGTCAAGTCCCTAGCTAGTGTACCGTCAAACATGGACATTTGTACTTTCTTTTAATATGTTCAGTTGGATCCATCTCTATGTAGGAATCATTTAGGATTTTTTTGACCGAAGTGGTCGTTGTATAGTGGTTGTGTTCGCCTAAACGGCAGAGATGTAATAGACTTGAAAAATTATGTAATCCTAACTATATTAAATGCCAAAGGGGTCTTGCAGTTGAGCAGACCCAGACATGTAGCCTTCTAGGGGTGAACTCTGAGATCATACCTGTGTTATGCGTTGCTTTTGGTCTCTCTTATTTCATACTTTAAGTTACCATGTATGGTTGCATTCTGTAAGTGTTAAATGGGAATTTAATGAAGCTAATTTTCAAATGCATGAATATAGTCACCTTGCTAAACGTAGTAATTAGGGTCATAAAAGATTGTAAAAATGATTATGGAAAAGTATTTTTCTAATATTAATAAAAAGGAGTAAACATGGAAATAAACTCACTAGGATGCAATTTTTGGATTAACTTGTCATAAAGCGTGCAATTGAACCAAATAAATGTAAAATCAAATATTGTATTTACTATCATAATATCTAAAATGAAAATCTAATTGGATGAACCTCTTTCAATTATTTACCGATTTATCTTAATAAATGAACATTGTCATATTAGCTTTATTTCACTAAATTGGATGGATGCATTTAGTTATTTACGTTATATTCTAAACAAATAATCCTCACCAGATTAATTTTATAATTGGGTGAACTCAACTAGCTATCCACATTATAACCCTAATAAATGAATTTCTTTATGATTAGCTAAAATTGAACTGAAGGGGAAGGATTCATTTAGTTGTTTATATCTTAATCTTAGCAAATGTATCTCTTCATGTTAAATTTATTTTAACTAAAAAGAGTGACACACATTAAGCTAGTTATATTTTAATCCTAATGGAAGAACGTCACTATGTACTTATATTTTTAATCCTTAAAGAATGAATATCATCTTGGTAACTATATTTTGATTAAAGGGATGAACTCATGCGGCCCTAGTACATTTTCACCTTAATGAATTGAGCACCATCTATTAGCATTATTTTAACTCCAATGAAAGAACTCTATGGCTACTTACATTTTATCCTCCATAAACGAACTACGACTCATTAGTTGGTTTTTCTTAAAATGAAATGAAGGAACCTCGTTTTATTATTTGCAGCTTAATCCTAAATGAATGAATCTCATCTTATTAGCCATACTTTTAATCATAAAGGATGATATCATTTGTGGTTGGTTACCTTTAACCCAAATGAATGAAATTTGTTATATTAGTCACATTGTACCTTAATGGGTGGCCTCTTAAGTTAATTATGTTTTAAAGTGCATTGAGTAAATATCCTCATGTTGGCCTCCTCTCCATTCAAAATAGATGAAGGCTTCCTAAAATTCTAAGATGTTAATTTATCGAACATAATATATATCCATGTCTTAAGTATTAACATGTAATTAAGATATCTAGCTTAATTGGATCAATTGTCACGAGTTGAGTTAGGTGTAAGGATACGTAATTGCATTGGGAAACTCCTTAGGTTCATTTAGTCTTCCACTATGTTATCTAAGCTTTAGATAACTCCAAATTATCTTAATGTTGTAACTTATTATGAACACTCATTATTATTATTATTATTTAAAAAAATATATATTTACACTCCATTTGAGTGTTTTTAACTTAAACCCTTTGGGGTTTCCTGGCGGAGCATTACACTTGGTATCAGAGCCCATGTTGCAACACTGGGATCTCTGGTTTCGCTTGTGCCCTTAGTGGTATGTGTGTGTCTACCTTATGTTGTATGCTTGTCCTCCTTGATGTGAGGATGTGATTGAACAAACCCTACTTGTGTGTAATGCATGTGTTCACACCTTGTTTCCACCTTCTTGATGTGGGTGTTTTGGAATGATTATAGGTACCTTGTCTGCTTATTGCGGTCTTGGTCTACGATTCCTCTTATTTTGAAAGAGAGTCATATGTACCTTCATTCTTGAATTTTTTTACTCTTTTGACTAATCTGTCTGAGATGGTTGGTATTGTCTTGAATCTAAAAGTACGAAATGTGCTTGTTTATGGTTTTGATCTATCTTAGTGAAGATCACTAGAAGAACTAGTATGGCAAATAATAATAATAATTAAATTCTTATTTTGTGGTAAATTAAATGACTATCACCCTTCCTCCTCTCCATCACTAGAGATTAAAATGTTTGTGATATTGGTAATTATCTCTTATTTAAGTTTTCTTATTGCAAGAGAAAGGATGATATTTTTTGAGCCCTTGTGTGAGCCTTATAACACTTATGTGTTTTAGATTGTGAAGGGGATTTGGTTTGGAAGTTAATTTTGGGTTATGATAGAAAATTTTATGTTTGCATTAAGGATTCTCCATGTGCTTGGTAGGAGTAATATAATTAAATTCCATCTTAAGTAAGGTGCATTAAAATGCGCATAGTTGATTTTGTGAAAATTGCTTGTTGTGAAAGGAATACCAAAAGAGAACATGTTATAGTAGCTTCAGGAGTGTATTAATGGGTTCCTCGAAGGATTGTTTTATGTGCTTATTCAACTAGTGTGATTTAGGACCTATTTTAGTGACGCACCATTTAACTTGCTTTGAATATAGATAATTGTCTTATTATGTTTAGAAAGAGTAAATGAAAGACTTGTTAATTTGTATGCATTAAATGTGTAATATCTAGTAGATATCTCTTCATTTACCTTCTTATCGTATTATAAATTTTCAATGTTAGATTTGATGTATTATTGTATTGTATTACGAATAGTGATTGTTCTCAAGAAGACTTGTATTACAAAAAAAAAATTTGGTTGTCTTGAATTCTTGTTCAGAAAACTAGAACATTATATTGCAACAATAATAATTAGAAATGTCATGTTAGGTTGCTTTGGCACCCTCCTAAAAGATAGCGAAGTGAAAACCGTGCAACTAAATGATAGACTTATATCTGAGCATATAGTGTGATCTGGTAGATCTTGTGTGTTCATAGGAAATAGTTGATTTTCCAACTCTTTTCCTCCTCTTGCCTAAAATATAGGGTTGTTGTTTTTGAAATGCTATTAAGAATGCAGTGAATTAAGAAGAATTTTTATAACGCATATGAAATTGTATGTTTGCTTTGGCTTCTAATTGAATGAGAAGATTTTTTCGCCTTGGAAAAGAAAATTGCATAGTTAGTAATATGAATGAAAATGCTTAGTGGAAATTGAGAATGATATTGGAATGATGTTATTTCCTTGTGTAAATTTGAATTGTTAAGAATTTCAAAATGTGTATCTAGAGTAAACTTTATTTAGTGATTCATGTGTAAAGCATAATTAAAACTTCCCTTAAGTAGATGTTAGCATGGTGTAAAGTCCTCCCCATAAATGTGACTAAACAAATACTGGTGTTGTTCCTTGTGTGTTGTAAGAAACCCGTACTTGCTATGTGTGCCCATGGGATGGTGAAGTAATCAACCATGGAGGATATGTTTGCTTATGAGTATGGGAAACCATACCTATTAATGTGATGATGCATATTTGTTCTCTTACTAAGTGCCAACCCACGGGTTGTTGATAAGTCAGTATGTGAAGGGGTAGTATTAGGAGTCACCATTCCTTGAATAGTATGAATGACGTACAAGTAATGTCGATGTGAAGTGACTTTAGCTTCCCTATCTTGAGGAAAAATATAGTTATATAATGAAACTGTATTATAGGTGTACTCAATACATTCCCTTATGATGAATCGATTTATGAGGTTCATGTGTGCCAGCCTAATTCCTATCCCTTATTTTGAGCATATGGACGATAGTTCTTGAGCATAATGATGGATTTTATTGGAGCATCTTTTGCCTTGTCTTCATGAGAGGCGTCTTATTTTTCTTACATGAGTTGCCAACTGACTAGTGTTGGTAGACTTGTGGGTAGACCTTATCTATGTATACCTCTAGCTTATGGCGAGTATCTTGAGAGGAACATCGCTATGCGGGGTGTGATCGGCATGTACCTTATCCATGAGGTACACTACCATGTGGGATACGTCCATTGTGTGCCCTGTCCGCTTGGAGTATTGCCATGCCGTGTTGAGACACGATGCGGGATGTAGTAGACATTACCATGCGGCCTACTGATAGGTTTAGGGTAGAGCCATGCCACGTGACGACATGATGTGGAGTGATGTCGAGGTGCACACTACCATGCCATGCGGATGTGTGACTTGGCCACACCACATGATGAGCTATTGTGATAGCTAGATGATTGTTCCTGTAGACACCCAAAATTGTCATGTCTAATTAAATAAATATTTAATTTATTTAATTATCTAAGCCTAATTCTTCTATTAATTAAATAAATTTTTATTTATTTAATTAATTCATTTATCCTCTTCTAGCCTTATTTCTCATTTAAATAAATACATTTATTTATTTAAATTATCCCTTTCCTAAATTAAATAAATATTTTATTTATTTAATTGTCCTATTTCTTCTATTAATTAAATAAATCTTTATTTATTTAATTAGTTCATTATCTTTTTCTACACATGACACATGTCATTCATCTCTTATTTCCTACACTACCTACCTCTTTCATTATTTTGGTATTTCTTATACCTACCCTCTAATCCTAGCCGACCTCTCTTTTTACACCTCTCAATCTTAACCCTCCATTTCTTATTGTGTCTTCTATTTAAGGAGATACTTTCTTCATTGACAAACCCTAATGACATATCCTAATGACTGATTCTGGAGGACTTGGCTACACTACAATTCTACTTGCAACCACATTCCGTTCTTTGTTGAGCTCTTGTGCATACAAAAATCTGAGAGCAAGCATATCAAACAAGATCAATGGAGATAGGAAGAATGGAGATCAAAACCCTAGTGGACATGTGATGGTATAATCTTTGTGATTTTGAGTTATTTGCATTGTCTTAGGTTATCTTCATATGTTATGGTGGATCTTTGTTCATTGTTAGGCTAGGGTTTGGTGGTTGAATCCATTTTAGTCTTTCAATATTGTTGTTTATTGCTATCCATTTTCACCATATACATTTTGGCACGCCCGGTGGGACTCTTGTCCCTTTGCATTTAACATTTTTGTTGCAGATTTTGCATTTTTGAAGTTGCAGATCGGACGATTTCGACGACATTTTAGGTTTTTTCCGCGTCTGTGAGTGTTTGGATCGCGTTTTTGTATTTCAGAGGCGTCTGTGATATCTTGGATCGCGTCTGTGTTTCTGTCATTTCTATTTTTGCAGGTTTCCAAAAGTCGCGTCTGTGCACCATCTGATCGCGTCTGTAGAAGAAAGAGGCGTCTGTGTTCTTAGATCGCGTCTGCGAATCACATAACCGCGTCTGTGTCAGACAGACGCGTCTGTGTCTGGTATAACAGCGTCTGTGTATTCTGTTTTGCAAATTTTTCAAGTTTTTCGATTCGGGTTTTCGGATTTTGTACTTAGGGTTTCAGATCTGGTTTATTTTCGGCTAACCTTTGCAGATCTAGCTAACCTGGTTTGTGCAGCTTGCTTTGGAGGCAAATACATTTTTGTTGAAGGCCCCTTTTTCACAAAGTCTTTTTGGGTTTTCTTAAAATTTACCTAACTTGTGTGCTTGCAGGAAGGGGTTATCACTTGAAACAACCCAAACTACTAACAATTTTGTTGCAGGGCCTTGGCTAGGGTTTTTGTAATTTTATTGTGTGCCTTGTTTTCATAGCTTAGCAAACACTTCAATTGGTGCACTAAAATTGAACCATTGTCTTTTGTGTCTTGAGCAATAGGCTCTTTTTGTTTACTCTTTAGAGGGCCTGTCTTCCCGTGTGGTCATTAGGACTACTAGTGAGAAGAGAACGACCCAAGTGGTAGCAAAAGAAAAGCCATCTTCTTCCAAGCCACTATAATCAAATGTATTCATGGTGAAAACTATGAATAACGTGTGCTGATTAGTTCATACCGACACTATGTCTCCCCATAAACCCGTTTGATCAAATTTATTTGATCATTTGTAGGGTGTAACCCCTACCGGCTGGGAGCCTTCTGTATTTACAGAGCTGAAAGTGCCGCATGTATGGCCACACGAGCGGATGCCCTTACTAGCACCTCATTGTTTTAGATGCCCAAATCCTTCTAGTTGTTGAGGCAGGAGGTCGGACCTCTGGTAGCGGCCCACACACATACGGTTCTTAGTAGAGATACAAAGTTCGCCATGGGGAGTTTTCATGGGGACTGATGCTTGGCTGACCCGAGAAGTGAGTGTCGAGGGTGGAGCCAGTGAGGTCAAGCATCTAAGTATCCGCTCTGAATAGCGTAGCCTCGGGGGTAAAACCCCATGTGGGATCAACAATTATTGTCCTGGCCAGCCATAAGAATTGTGCTTGACTTATGATAAACATTCAAACAATCAAGACAAAACAGCAAAATATTGTGTCTTTTGTGTCTTCAAGTGTATGCAAAAACTTTTTACATCAAACAACACACTTTTTGGAGTCTAAACAGTCTGCAAACATTGGGTCATCAACACTGTGTCCTCTTGTCACGAAAAAATAGTCGAAAAATCAGATTTGGTCACAGCAAAACAAATTCACAGATAGGAAAGATTGCACTAAGGTTGCAGAAACGCGTCTGTGTCGGTTAGAATCGCGTCTGTGTCTGATAAACGCGTCTGTGAAATACAGAATAGCGTCTGTGTTTTTATCAGCGTCTGGGTAGGACAGAGACACGTCTGTGTCTGGAAATCGCGTTTGTGAAGTATACAGGCGCGTCTGTGTCCAAAATTGCAAAAAACTGTTACAGTCCCAGCAAACATCAACAGGACATCTCAGAATCACGTCTGCGTCAAACATAATAGCGTCTGTGTCTTAAAACCGCGTCTGTGAAGTATACAGAGGCGTCTGTGTCAGGATTTGAAAAGTTTAACAGTCAAGCGAACAAAGAAATCAGTTTTGGCATACTTGAGCTTCCTAGGTTGTCTCTTCAGACTTCATCTAGCATTCAGCCTGTTCTAAGGTCTTACACAGTCCATCATTGCTTCATACCTCATTTTACATTCATACTTGTCTAAACTTGAGTCAAAAGGTCACTTGCTTGTCCTCATCATACTTTGTCAACACACTACAACACTTTGCTAAGTGGTCCCTCATCAAGGTTTCTTACCTTTGGGTCTCATTTGGTCTTACTTAGAGTCAAGGTCAGCTTACCTCATCAAGAGAAACTATCCTCTCTTTGGAAGTTACACCTACTCTACTACATACATACTTGGTCTCACACTTTGGACATTGCAAGTAAACTTCAGATTCATTTACACTCCATACAACTCTTGGTCTTCCATACTCTTTTCATATTTTTCATCTAGTCTCTCACATATTGGTCAAACACCTAGTTCATGGTTGAAACCCGCCTTCAAAAATCTAGGAGAATAGCTAAAGAAGCTCAAGAATCCGCAAACATGAGTTCTTATGAGTATGACAATGATGTCTTCTACAATCCTGAGCACACTACATTACCAGACATGAATGTTTATAGACACAATCCAAATGTGGAAAGCGCAAACGCTATACACAACGCTACACACAATGATAATGTGGACAATTCTTCAATACTATCAGCAGACATACAAGAATCTATAATGGACCCTCAATTCAATAGATTGGTTGAAGAGATAATGAGGAGAGATCGTCAATACTTTCTAAACATGATGGCACAAAGTGGAGCCAAAATACCACATGATTTTGACTTATCTCAACTTATGGAAAGTAGACCTTCACAACAAACTCGACCAAATAGTGGAGGACCAAATAATATGATGCCGGAGTCACCATCAGTTTTGCTTTAGAAACCAACAATCCCACGTATACAAGCTCAAATGCATGATACTTACGCTCAAAGACCATCATGGAGGCCTTATGTTCAAACACATGCTCAAGATATGGGTCAACCAAGACAAATGGATACTCAAGGACTTCCTCAAAATTTTGACACAAGGAGACCTCATGCCAAAATTGGGGGCAACACAATGGAAAATGAAAGGCCCATTGAATATGGTTTATATACACAAAACAGATATGGGGTCCCTCAACAAGAAATTATGCCAAGCGCTCCATACATGTCGCAACAATATAGACCTCCATATGGACATGTTTACGATCAGTATCATCCATACATGCAACAAGCTCCTCCTCAAATGGGTGTTTCAAACATGGGACATGCTATAAGAAATCCATCTCCTCCCAAAAATAATTTGGAGCAACAAATTAGAGATCTACAAAAGAAAGTGGAAGACATGGGCACATCAAAACCCACATATACTATGAGAGATATATGCCCTTATCCCTTTGATAAGAGCATTCCAATGCCTCCGTTTCCTCCACACTTTGTAACACCAAAATTCGACAAATATAGAGGGAGAGGAGACCCCAAGGCACATATAAGACAATTCTTCACAGCTTGCATTGAGGTAGCAGCAGAAGAAACATACTTAATGAGGTTGTTCCCACAGAGCTTAGGAGATCAAGCGATGGAATGGTTTTCTCAATTACCTCCTGGTATTAAGTCATGGGGCGACTTGGCAGAGGCATTCATCCAACATTTCTCTTACAACATTGAAACAGATGTCTCAGTTACTACCTTGTGCAATACGAAACAAAAAGAAGGAGAATCTTTTGCGTCATTTTTACAAAGATGGAGAAACTTAGCTAGCAGATGCTCTTGTGAAATCCCGCAAAAACAAATGGTGGAAATGTTCACACAAAATGTTAACAAGGCTATTGGCTATGATCTCAGAAAAGCTTGTTTGTCTACATTTAAGGATGTCATTGAAAAGGGCCTAGCAACAGAAAAGGTCTTGATTGAACAAGGAGTTATCAAACTATTCAAAGAAAACAAAGAGGGCTTTAAGGGAAAGGACAAACCAAAGTTTTGGAACAAGAACAAGAATACAGTTAATGATGGCGTTGTTGATGCCAACACAGTGAGACCAAAGTTCGTCTTTTCTGGATCAAGTTCTACCAACAATCAAGTGAACAATCAAACGGCTGCTAAACCACGAAGGAAGTACACTCCATTGGGAGAACCACTTGAATCAGTATTCAAAAAGCTTGTAGCAAACAAGGTGATCACGGTCCCAGATTTTCCTCCATATGAACCAAAGGTAAAACCGAATTGGTGGAATGATGATGAATATTGCGAGTTTCATAAGAGCAAGGGTCATAAGACAAGTAATTGCCATCGATTGAAAAACATTGTACAAGATCTCATTGACAGAGGAGATATTGAGATTGAGGGACATTCATCTAACCAAGAGCATGAGGTGTTTAAGGAACCATTCCCAAAACATGACAAGGGAAAAGGCAAAGTCACAGATGATCAAGCCAATTACACCAGAACATCTTACAATTATGATTCCACTATTAATCACATCTCAATGGACAATCATACTTCTACCATTACTATCAAAAATAAAAATCCTGAGAATCCTCCTCAGCGACCTAAAATTGTCCTAAAAGGTGTGGGATCTTCATCCACATCTACCTCCGAATGTCATGTTACAACCCGTCGAGGTAAGATCACATTGCCAGGTACCTCTACTAAGAATACCAATCTTCCGTCAACTAAGCCTGAGTACGATCTTGTAGAGCAATTAGGGAAAACACCCGCACTCATCTCTATTCTTGAGCTCTTACATATATCTCCTGCACATAAAGCTGTCCTTGACAAAACCTTGAGAGATACTGCTGTCCCTACTGATCTGAACGTGGATCAGTTTCAAGCCATGGTGGGATACCTATCTGTTCCACACTCCCTCACATTCACAGAAGCCGATGACACCTCCATAAGTCAGCCTCATAATGCACCTCTACATATTGAAGCCTTCATACATAAACACCGAATAAAACGAGTTCTGATAGATGGAGGAGCAGGTCTTAATATTTGTACATTAAGCACCATCAGACAATTGGGATATTCTGACAAAGCTGTGAATTCTACAAACCAAATCACTATTAAGGCTTATGATGATGAAGAGCGTTCATCCAAGGGCACAGTCATCTTACCACTAAGAATAGGGCCAGTCACAAAGGACGTGATTTGTCAAGTCCTGGATCTAGACCTCACGTATAACATATTGCTAGGATGTCCGTGGATTCATGAAATGAGAGCAGTCCCATCAACGTACCATCAGTGCATAAAATTTCCTCATAATGGAGTCGAGGTAACGGTCAATGGTGATCCAAATCCATTCATATATTGCAATAACTTGAGATCACATACTGAGACTATCATTCCTAGCAATCGTGAAGCTACTCCTTCTTCAGCATATATTGATCCTGAGTCATTAAAGCCCTCGACATCCAAACAAGGTGAACTTAGAGCCAAGTTTCAAGACAAAGGCATGGGAGAATACACTCTGAATCAAACAATGTTCTTACGACAAGTCATGAACTCCCCCAAGGAATATGGGAGGCCACATCCTAATAAGCAAATCTCCATCATGCTACTCAAATGGGATCCTACCGTCTTTCAAAAATGGGGCGAACTAGAGGACGAAAATTTATATAAAATGCTATATAAGGACGCTGAAGATGATACACATGATCAAATTATAATACCCTGTGAAAACTATGGTAAAGGTTTCAAAATTCTGCAGAGATTCGGGTATGATGGAAAAAGTCCTCTCGGACTACGCAAAGAAGGTGTCATGGAGCCTCTACAACCTAAGCTAACTACAAGAAGGGAATGCTCCAAGGGGCTTGGTTTTCTAAATCCCAAGATTCACAATAAGAGAACAAAACAGATATGGCGAGTCAAAGTGGCTGAAGTTCAACAAGAGGATAATTATTCCACAGACTCCAATGAGTGGGAATGGGGTTCAGACAAATCCTCCAGCGACTATGAACTCAATGAGACATTTAGAGAGCCAGATGAACTAACAGAGGAGGAGGAGTTTTACAAGAAATTCAGAGTTGGTCAAGAACCGACCCATAAGGATCCCGCACAAGCTTCGTTTCAAGGCCCTAGGTCAGGATCACATAGGATGAGGACACCTGTCCCTGAGGGTGCTACTAGTGATGATAATTTGGACTCACTCACGATCGACACTGATGAGGAGAGTGCCATTGACGACCTCGATGACTACCTTGACATACCTGAATATAACCACATCTTCACTATTAGCCTTGCGGACTCTAAAAACACTAAAGACCTTCCCCTCGTTCACCCCCAACTCATTGACTGGGATCAGGATGGACCACCACAGTTTGATACATTTCAAAATGACGAAGCTATTGTTGATTATCTAGGCATTCGCGAAGATCTTCCTCTTGGAGACCATAAGGCAGGATACGCCATAGAGCTAAATAACATGGCATACTTTGGTGAGGGTGTCGGGCCTTCTAGTCGCAAAAATGTGAAAATAAAAACAAAACAAGGGTCTTATGGCGAAAACCACACTGTGGCGCTCTCTGACTCTAAAAAAGTAAAAAGAAAGGACGTATCTGAAGGTGAAAACCTCTCTGAGGCGCCCGAAGATGGAAGGCTTGACATTCTCCCAGCATCATACGAGGAAAAATCATCCATGTTGGTAGAGGAGACTATAAAGACAAACATTGGTACAGCAGAGGTTCCACACAACATATTTTTGGCTCAATCATTGACAGAGGCCGAGAAAGCAAGGTTCATAAGCTTCTTTAAGGAACGACAAGTCAACTTCGCATGGTCTTATGCTGATATGCCTGGACTAGACCCCGACTTAGTAATGCATCATTTAACAGTCAAACCGGGGGCAAAACCAGTAAAGCAGAAATTGAGGAAAATGCATCCACAAGTGGCACTATTAGTCAAGGCAGAGCTCGAGAAATTACTAGATGTCGGATTCATACACCCAATTGATTATCTTGAATGGATTTCCAATTTAGTACCTGTCAGCAAACCAGATCGCAGCATCCGAATATGTACAGACTTCAGGGATATCAACAAGGCTTGTCTGAAGGACGATTTCCCACTACCAAACATTGATTTAATTGTTGATCTCACAGCAGGCCATGAGATGTTATCTTTAATGGACGGATTCTCTGGATATAATCAGATCAGGATTGCACCTAAATATCAACATAAAACATCATTCACTTGTCCATGGGGAACCTTCTGCTGGAATGTCATGCCCTTTGGGCTGAAAAATGCAGGTGCCACGTATCAACGAGCCATGACTACTATCTTCCATGATCTCATGCATGTAACGGTGGAAGATTATGTTGATGACCTTTTGGTTAAATCAATAGATAGAAATACACACTTGGATATACTTTCAATTACTTTTGATAGGCTGGAAAAATACAAGGTAAGATTAAATCCAAAGAAATGTGTCTTTGGAGTAACCTCCGGGAAGCTCCTAGGATTCATTGTTTCTAAAAGAGGAATAGAAGCGGATCCAGCAAAAGTCAAGGCTATCATGGACATGCCGCCACCCAAGAATATCAGTCAACTTCGGTCTTTACAAGGGAGACTCCAGTCCATACGAAGATTCATAGCACAACTTGCAGATAAGTGCAATCCTTTCCAGCACCTGCTACACAAAAACATTAAGTTCAAATGGGATGAGAACTGTCAACAGGCTTTTCAGGCACTCAAAGACTACCTTTTGAACCCGCCAGTTTTGATGCCACCAATTCCGGATCAACCATTGCTACTTTACATATCAGCTACTCCAACAGCACTGGGGGCACTCCTAGCACAGCAAGTACCTGACGGCAAGGAAAAAGCAGTCTACTATATCAGTCGCACATTGGTGGGATATGAGCTAAACTACACACCAATTGAGCGTGCATGTCTCGCTGTGGTCTTCGCTTCACAAAAATTACGACATTACATGCTTACTCACAAGACCAAGTTGATTGCCAGAATTGATCCACTAAAATATCTGCTCAACAAAGCTACACTTACTGGGCGACTGGCCAAGTGGGTAATGATTTTGAGTGAATTTGACATTGAATATGTGGACAGAAAAGCCATAAAAGGACAAGCCATCGCAGATCAACTGGCAGATGCTCCCATGATAGATGATGTTCCTTTACAGTCAGAATTTCCAGATGAGTCCATTCTAACAATATCACCTGCAAAGCCATGGCAACTATACTTTGATGGCTCATACACACAGCATGGGGCAGGAGCGGGTATACTCTTTATAACTCCCCAAGGTGATTCTATACCAAAGTCATACCGCTTATCATTTCCTTGCACCAACAATATAGCGGAATATGAGGCATTAACAACGGGGCTAAGAATTGCAGTTCAGTGGAAGATCTAGGAACTTCGTGTTTTTGGCGATTCTCAACTTGTCATCCGTCAAGCAACTGATGATTATCAAACAAAAGATGAAAAACTAATGCCTTACAAACAACTGGTAGATGATCTGAAACAGCACTTTGCAAAGATAGAGTTTGAGCAGATACCAAGAGAACAGAATCGTGCTGCTGATGCCATGGCTACAATTGCTTCGCTCATTGACCTATCGCAAAATGAGACCTGCTATGAGTTCCTGGTGGACAACCTGCTGATTCCGTCATATGAGAGCACTCCTACGGAAATGATATGTGTTGTTGGTCCTGAATCCCAGTTATATGGTTCCATATTCACATACCTTCGCGACAACATCTTACCTCCCGATTTATCGAACAACCAACGCCGCACTTTCATCCGCCAATCCTCCCGATACGTTATCCTAGCTGATATCCTATACCGACGAGGTCTAGATGGCACCCTCCTTAGATGTTTAGAGAGTGACGAAGCTCAGATTGCGTTACGAGAAGTGCACGAAGGGATATGTGGTCCGCATACTAGTGGTCCTACCTTGGCCAAGAAACTCATCAGGACTGGATACTATTGGCCTACTATGGAAAAAGATGCATATCAGTTTGTCAAGAAGTGTAAGCAGTGTCAAATACATGGAGACCTCATACATGCACCAGCGCAGGAACTATAGCCACTTGCATCTCCTTGGCCCTTTTGTCAGTGGGGACTCGATCTCATAGGCAAGATTCACCCTCCTTCTTCCAACGGACATAAATTCATTATCACAGCCACAGAGTATTTCACAAAGTGGATTGAAGCCGTGCCTCTCACACAAGTTACTGGGAAACAAATCGCTACTTTCATCCTGAACTACATCATTTGCCGATACGGGATCCCTACTTCCATTATCACTGACAACGGGCGTCCTTTCAAGAATCAGGATGTTCGTGAACTCTTTGAGCGCTTCCATATCTCTCATCGTTTCTCCACACCATATTACCCCCAAGGTAATGGCCAAGCTGAGGCGTCTAACAAAACAATTCTCAAAATACTTAAAAAGACAGTCGACGATGCTGGCCGTAACTGGCATGTCCAACTCAATCCCGCACTTTGGGCCTATTGTACCAGTGTCCGCACACCTACAGGAGCTACACCTTACTCACTTGTCTACGGTGCTGAAGCCATCTTGCCTATTGAGGTCGAGTTACCTTCTTTACGGGTCTCCTTGAGAAACATAATCAACGATGAAGACTACAGGGTCTCTCGCTTACAAGAACTAGAACTGCTGGAGGAACGACGACACACTGCTTTTAATCATCTCAAGGCTTACCAACAACGAATGAGTCGCAGCTACAATCACAAAGTCAAGCCTCGCGCATTTGAGGTAGGTGACTTAGTACTCAGAGAGAACCCCAAGAATCAACAAGATAGAGATAAGAAGGGCAAATTTGAACCAAACTGGCTTGGTCCTTACATCATCACAGCGGTATATGGATCTGGGGCATATCAGCTCTCAACTACAGAAGGTGAACCCTTAGAAGATCCTATCAACAGCATGCACCTTCGCAGGTTCTACACATAATTTTCAGAATATCCTAATTCAAAAATACAAAAAAATTATAAAAACAAAAAAAATCGTTACTTGGTGAAAACCTGGCAAACAGGCGCCTTGTGACAACAAAAAAATTGAAAAATCCAAAAAAAAAGTAAAGAGAAATAATTTCGTCCAACGGTGAAAACCACTTCGGTGGCGCCCTGGGCAAGTACCATGGTGAAAACTGGGTCAGCAGCGCCATGCGTAGGGACTTTGCTCCTCCCTCCTTCAGGATTCACTTTCATCCTTTCATTTTGCACACACTCACAACTTATTCGCCCACAACAAACTTGCCCATTCCCATCATGGCTTGTTATTGATCTACCCAAGATTGGTTAGCCATCCATAAACCTCCCCTTTCACTCCTTTTTCCATCCATAATAAATCAGATCCTATCTGTGACTACGGCCAATTCCTACGTCTAGTAATGGGTGTGGAACTGAGAACATCACATGTTTCGAGGAGTACAGTTTCTTTCAGCTTTCTTCAGTCTATCCGCGCACAATCCGCAATAAAGCAACATTTGCATCGCAAATCCACAATAAAAGTTCCATTTTCTCCGCAATAAGGTATCAGTTTCATGGATTCAGTCAGTTTCCAAGGAGACACAGCAGCAACAATGGGCTTCAACAAATTAAATCTTTTAATAGACTCAGACAACATATGGTTCAGTGCTATCTATCCTTTTTGTGAAAGTGAACATTGTGACCACAATCAAAATTTGACTTATACAAGTGACAAGAGACACTAAACTTGAGGACTACAGTGGATGTTGGTGTCGAGTCTTGGTTTTCTTTTGATTTTATCTTTTTGGTGACATGTCTTTTAGCTTTTCCAGGATGTCTTTGACTAGAGATTCTATCTCTAGGATGTCTTTGACTAGAAAGGCGAGGATGGGGTATCGTCACCTACTTGCATTTGCTGTCTGTGGATTGTCTTTTAGTAATGCTATGACTTGTCCAAGGATATGAGGACACTGTGAGTCTAGTATGAACTGGGGCATTCCTTGTTTGTGACTGTCTTATCTCCATGCAAACAAGTACAATGACTTTCTGGGCCGAACAAATGCCTTGATTGTCATAACCTATTTTGCCATAATAAAGCTCAATGATGATAACGCACAAGAAGCTCTTTCATGTTCATATCTTCTATCTTCCATCCCCCTTTCTTGATTGACTTCCATCATCCTTCCCGAGTCCGCATAGCCCGCTATCACATGACTGAGTATAATGACACACCAAAAACATTTGCATTTCATATAGTTGCACCTACATCACCACATATAAGCATTTCATACATACATATAGATATCACAATTGCATCACATCCTGCATACACATGTTAGCACATCTCACATTTTCATTATGTAAATAATCATTTGCATTATCATATTCATTTGCATTACATACATTCACATTTGCATCATGCATCACATATACAACATAAAAGAACAAAAATATATTGCATTGCATCATATAAGCATCCATATCATAAAACATGCATCACATGAGAACATTTCATCACATAAGGTACACGTGCATATAGCTGCCGCAAAAATGGATCATCTCTCATATATAATCAAATGTGTCATAATACAATGATGTCAAAAGAATCATATGGCTACAAAAGAATCACCCGCAGGTGTCTACAATACAATCATGGTACATATACTGATACAATGGGAGCCCACTATAGCTATGAGGAACTCCCTCCCTCGGAGCCGCCTCGCCTTGACGGAGTCTGAGCTGTAGATGGACCTGCCCCAGGATCCCCCTGTCTCTCTGGTGGTGGTGGAGGCCCCATAACCCCACCGCTGGATATAATTAAATTCCATCTTAAGTAAGGTGCATTAAAATGCGCATAGTTGATTTTGTGAAAATTGCTTGTTGTGAAAGGAATACCAAAAGAGAACATGTTATAGTAGCTTCAGGAGTGTATTAATGGGTTCCTCGAAGGATTGTTTTATGTGCTTATTCAACTAGTGTGATTTAGGACCTATTTTAGTGACGCACCATTTAACTTGCTTTGAATATAGATAATTGTCTTATTATGTTTAGAAAGAGTAAATGAAAGACTTGTTAATTTGTATGCATTAAATGTGTAATATCTAGTAGATATCTCTTCATTTACCTTCTTATCGTATTATAAATTTTCAATGTTAGATTTGATGTATTATTGTATTGTATTACGAATAGTGATTGTTCTCAAGAAGACTTGTATTACAAAAAAAAAATTTGGTTGTCTTGAATTCTTGTTCAGAAAACTAGAACATTATATTGCAACAATAATAATTAGAAATGTCATGTTAGGGTGCTTTGGCACCCTCCTAAAAGATAGCGAAGTGAAAACCGTGCAACTAAATGATAGACTTATATCTGAGCATATAGTGTGATCTGGTAGATCTTGTGTGTTCATAGGAAATAGTTGATTTTCCAACTCTTTTCCTCCTCTTGCCTAAAATATAGGGTTGTTGTTTTTGAAATGCTATTAAGAATGCAGTGAATTAAGAAGAATTTTTATAACGCATATGAAATTGTATGTTTTCTTTGGCTTCTAATTGAATGAGAAGATTTTTTCGCCTTGGAAAAGAAAATTGCATAGTTAGTAATATGAATGAAAATGCTTAGTGGAAATTGAGAATGATATTGGAATGATGTTATTTCCTTGTGTAAATTTGAATTGTTAAGAATTTCAAAATGTGTATCTAGAGTAAACTTTATTTAGTGATTCATGTGTAAAGCATAATTAAAACTTCCCTTAAGTAGATGTTAGTGTGGTGTAAAGTCCTCCCCATAAATGTGACTAAACAAATACTGGTGTTGTTCCTTGTGTGTTGTAAGAAACCCGTACTTGCTATGTGTGCCCATGGGATGGTGAAGTAATCAACCATGGAGGATATGTTTGCTTATGAGTATGGGAAACCATACCTATTAATGTGATGATGCATATTTGTTCTCTTACTAAGTGCCAACCCACGGGTTGTTGATAAGTCAGTATGTGAAGGGGTAGTATTAGGAGTCACCATTCCTTGAATAGTATGAATGACGTACGAGTAATGTCGATGTGAAGTGACTTTAGCTTCCCTATCTTGAGGAAAAATATAGTTATATAATGAAACTGTATTATAGGTGTACTCAATACATTCCCTTATGATGAATCGATTTATGAGGTTCATGTGTGCCAGCCTAATTCCTATCCCTTATTTTGAGCATATGGACGATAGTTCTTGAGCATAATGATGGATTTTATTGGAGCATCTTTTGCCTTGTCTTCATGAGAGGCGTCTTATTTTTCTTACATGAGTTGCCAACTGACTAGTGTTGGTAGACTTGTGGGTAGACCTTATCTATGTATAACTCTAGCTTATGGCGAGTATCTTGAGAGGAACATCGCTATGCGGGGTGTGATCGGCATGTACCTTATCCATGAGGTACACTACCATGTGGGATACATCCATTGTGTGCCCTGTCTGCTTGGAGTATTGCCATGTCGTGTTGAGACACGATGCGGGATGTAGTAGACATTACCATGCGGCCTACTGATAGGTTTAGGGTAGAGCCATGCCACGTGACGACATGATGCGGAGTGATGTCGAGGTGCACACTACCATGCCATGCAGATGTGTGACTTGGCCACACCACATGATGAGCTATTGTGATAGCTAGATGATTGTTCCTGTAGACACCCAAAATTGTCATGTCTAATTAAATAAATATTTAATTTATTTAATTATCTAAGCCTAATTCTTCTATTAATTAAATAAATTTTTATTTATTTAATTAATTCATTTATCCTCTTCTAGCCTTATTTCTCATTTAAATAAATACATTTATTTATTTAAATTATCCCTTTCCTAAATTAAATAAATATTTTATTTATTTAATTGTCCTATTTCTTCTATTAATTAAATAAATCTTTATTTATTTAATTAGTTCATTATCTTTTTCTACACATGACACATGTCATTCATCTCTTATTTCCTACACTACCTACCTCTTTCATTATTTTGGTATTTCTTATACCTACCCTCTAATCCTAGCCGACCTCTCTTTTTACACCTCTCAATCTTAACCCTCCATTTCTTATTGTGTCTTCTATTTAAGGAGATACTTTCTTCATTGACAAACCCTAATGACATATCCTAATGACTGATTATGGAGGACTTGGCTACACTACAATTCTACTTGCAACCACATTCCGTTCTTTGTTGAGCTCTTGTGCATACAAAAATCTGAGAGCAAGCATATCAAACAAGATCAATGGAGATAGGAAGAATGGAGATCAAAACCCTAGTGGACATGTGATGGTATAATCTTTGTGATTTTGAGTTATTTGCATTGTCTTAGGTTATCTTCATATGTTATGGTGGATCTTTGTTCATTGTTAGGCTAGGGTTTGGTGGTTGAATCCATTTTAGTCTTTCAATATTGTTGTTTATTGCTATCCATTTTCACCATATACAGTTCCTTCCTTCCTCGTTGGTGGCTAGCTGCTAGTCATGTAGTGATGTAATGTGCACTTATGATTTTCTTTTATTACTTATTTATTTATTTATTTCCATGTGGGCCAACAAATTTATTTTAATAGACCTTGAAGGTTTAGCCACGATCTTACAATCTTGTTCTTACTTTATTTGATGTTGCAATTCGAGAATTATTTTCTCACCTTACTGTTGGAATTGACGATTACTATCTTTATTCTTCTATACTTTGGTGGCTAAACTGGTTTATCATTATTGTTTTCGTAAGCTGGTCTTGTGTTGCAATGTGAATTCCTCTCCAAGAACATAGGAGACGGTCTTGGATGAGTGTATACGAGGAAGTAGACGTAGGGAACCTTGAGGATGGAGGTATGTGAGGTTGTGAGACAGCTAGGATCCACTACCTACCTATGAGTGGTGAATATCTCATGGAGGCTAAACACCTTACACAACAAGAGATATTCACGAGGGACTTGTATGGAAGGTAGCACCGCTATGGTGTACCCTAGCACCATCAAGCCCTTGAGTGAGATGTTGGATATTGAAGATCACGTATTTGTTCTGAGAGCAGGCATAGAGATGTTGATCATGTATGTTACCTTTGACCGAGCATTAGACATGCTCACATGTGGCCTTTTGTGTTGTGCAAACCAGTTTTGTGGATGGTTATTATGTGTAATCATGGATTAACTGGTATTAACTTGTCACTATGTTATGGGGCATAGTCATTGGAAAAGTTCTTATATGTCTGGAAAGTGTAAACAATTGAGTTATCTACATTGTTCCTAGTTATGGAAATGTTAACTTGGTTGTGGAAATTGATTTTTGAAGCTAGTCCTATGCAATAAATTATTGTTAAAAGAGGTATGGGTGAAAAAATTTGATCTTGATGGCATGTTTCTTGTCATGTTTGATAGGAGATTATGGTAACTGTTGTCTATATCTTGTAATGCATTAAATTGGTGTAATGAAAGGAAGGAAAAATTCTCGTTTCTCTACTATGATTGTGTGTAAATTATAGAATATTTTAAGAAGTGTATGATTTTAGATGCATTTTGTTAATGGATAATGACATCCGTAGAGGATTTATAAATAATGTTTTAAAATGTTGACAAAATAGTTGTTTGTGCAAATTGATAATTGCTAATTGAGTTTAAGGGCTAATATGTGTTGTATAACTTCCGCTTAGCCTTGTGACTTCCAGGAGTAAGTCAGAGCCTAGGGGGGGAGAATGTAATGCCCCTACCCTAGTCGGCCTTATAAAACCCATTTGACCTTGGTTAACTTCCTATGTGGCATTCTTGAATGGTTGGTTAACTGTGATGCAATGTTGTAGATTAGATAATATAAATAATTGTGCATACCTATTATTGTGCTTTTGCATCGATTCTTGTGTAAATGTAGTTGTTTCCTAATTCTTGTATAAATCTCGAGCTAACGCCTTCATTGAATATGTATATATATATATATGTATGCTTGTGTGACTCATGGTTGCAGGAGATTGCAGGTACTATATCGCCTTGGTGCGAGGTTCATCTCCTTCAGGATTCGTAGGGTTGAGTATACCTCCTTCATCCTTAGAATTCGGATTAGGTGGTCATAAAACTTTCGTCTTGCCTTAGCCATGGTCAGGTGAGCATCGTGTGTGGTCTGTAGGGTTCCTTTGTCGTTTGGGTTGCATGTAATGTGATTGGTGGAATTTGTAAGTTTGCGTGCCATGCATGTGGGGAATGGAGTATTTTACCTTAAGTATTTAAATTGAATTAATGTTTTCATTTATGCATTAGTAGTTGAGGAATTAAAATAAATAGGTTTCCTTCATAAGATCAGTCATTTATTTAAAAGATCGTTTTATTATGTGTAGCGAGTTTAATTAAATAGTTAATTTTAAATAACAAATTTAATTAGTTTATGCCTTTTTTTAAAAGGAAACATTTAAAGTTATTTGAAATATAATTAATTTAACCACTTTTGCATTTTGGAAAAGAAAGGGTAAATTTTATTATTTAAAGAAAATTATGTTTAATCTGTAAAGTTGATATAGTGTAAAAGGTTGATTTTGGAAAATTAATTTAATTTAAATGCTTTACCTTGGTCAATAGTTTCGAAATATAATGTAGGCCTAAATTAATATTGAGAAATTAAAATTAAGATCAAAATAAGAGAGAAATATATTAATTAGAAAATCAAGTAAATCAATTTAACAGTTGAAAGAAATTATCATTTCTTTTTATTTTAATAAGGGCTTAAATTTGGAAATTAGAAATTAGGTCAAATGGGATTCTTTTAACCTAGGTTGGGAAAATTTTTTGGGGGATTATTATTTTCCTTTGAAAAAAAAAATGTTGGAAGGGAGATGGGAAGATTTTGGAAAAAGATGGATTTTTACAGCTGCAGATTTGTGGGGGCTCATCTTCAAATCCTTCCAGGAAAGCTTATTAAGGTAGGAATCTCTCTTATCGATTTGATTAAGTTATTTTAAAAAAAAGGAGAAAAGGGGCTTGTATGTTTTTCTCGCAATTTTGGTTTTCAGATTCTCCATTGTTGTCCATGAGTAAGTTTCATTGTAGAAAATTTGTTAAAGAGTAGCTTTTGTTGGATCTTTGTGTGAGAGGTGAGCTTCCTTGTGCCAAAGATTTGCTTAATGGGTGGGTTATTCAACAATTTCCTCTATTGTTTGAAACCCTTAAAATTCAGAAAAAAAAATACAGTCCAGTATATACTGAATCTTTTATTATTTCATGTTCTGGAAATCATAGATTTGATTAAAAAAAAGAATAGATGTTGGATTTTAGATGGATTAGATCTATTTTTTGTTTTGCCTCAGAAAATTAATTGTTCTTTTTTTTGTGGTTTCAATGAGAAATATTTCCCAGAAAAAGATTGGGAAATTTCTCTATGACTGCACATTTGGGGGCAGATTTGTTTTATTCTGCTGTTAATGTTTTTTTAAAAAAAGAATATCAAATATAAAAAAAAAAAATACATAATAAAAAAAAGAGGTACGTGGGATGGGGGAGCCAAGGCTCTACCCCAAGTCCCATTCCCTTGGGCTGCCAAAGGAGGGCCAGGCTGGGAGCCATGGCGCGGCCTCCACATAGTCGTGATTGTGTTGAGTCCACAACATGGACTCCACAACCTTCCCTTTTGGGAGGGAGCCCACGTGGGGTCCTCCACGTGGGTGGCAAAGTTTGCTTTTTTTTAATTATTTCAAAAAAAATATAAATAAAATGTTAGTTTTTAAAAAAAAGCATTGTGTTTTAAAAAGTTGCTTTTAATAAAAGTTTTTTCATTAACAATAGTTTTAATTAATAATTAATTATTAATAATATTTTATATTGATGAAAGTTAAGATATATATTAATTTAATAATTAATTTGAAATTCATGCGTTATGAGTTATTATAAATAATATATATAATATTAAGGAAATTAATATATATATATATATATATATTGAATGATATTAAATTTAATTGTTGAGTACTTTCAAATAATTATTTGTGTATATTTTATCAAGCATGGGTTAGTAAATATACTTGATAAATGTATAATTCTAGTATCATAATTAATGGGAAAAGTTTCTGTTTATTTTTGAAAAGGAATGGAATATCATTTCAAATGGGAAAACTATCAAAAATTATAACTATTTAATAATTGATGACTTTTAAATAATATGCTAATCAGGTACACCTTGTTTTTCGATTTGATCATACTGAGAACTTTACAATTAGAATACTAAATATATAAGTACTTTAACAAAAAAAATATGAAATGTTCATTTTTGGGATGTTCTGAAAACTCAAAGGAAATGCTGGTTAGGACCCTGTCGTCTAGTTGGTCAGGTCCCTAGCTAGTGTACCGTCAGACATGGACATTTGTACTTTCTTTTAATATGTTCAGTTGGATCCATCTCTATGTAGGAATCATTTAGGATTTTTTTGACCGAAGTGGTCGTTGTATAGTGGTTGTGTTCGCCTAAATGGTAGAGATGTAATAGACTTGAAAACTTATGTAATCCTAACTATATTAAATGCCAGAGGGGTCTTGTAGTTGAGCAAACCCGGAGATGTGGCCCTCTAGGGGTGAACTCCGAGATCATACCTATGTTATGCGTTGCTTTTGGTCTCTCTTATTCATACTTTAAGTTACCATGTATGGTTGCACTTTGTAAGTGTTAAATGGGAATTTAATGAAGCTAATTTTCAAATGCATGAATATAGTCACCTTGCTAAATGTAGTAATTAGGGTCATAAAAGATTGTAAAAATGATTATGGAAAAGTATTTTGCTAATATTAATAAAAAGGAGTAAGCATGGAAATAAACTCATTAGGATGCAATTTTTGGATTAACTTGTCATAAATTGTGCAATTGAATGAAATAAATGTAAAATCAAATATTGTATTTACTATCATAATATCTAAAATGAAAATCTAATTGGATGAACCTCTTTCGATTATTTACCGATTTATCTTAATAAATGAACATCGCCATATTAGCTTTATTTCACTAAATTGGATGGATGCATTTAGTTATTTACGTTATATTCTAAACAAATAATCCTCACCAGATTAATTTTATAATTGGGTGAACTCAACTAGCTATCCACATTATAACCCTAATAAATGAATTTCTTTATGATTAGCTAAAATTGAACTGAAGGGGAAGGATTCATTTAGTTGTTTATATCTTAATCTTAGCAAATGTATCTCTTCATGTTAAATTTATTTTAACTAAAAGGAGTGACACACATTAAGGTAGTTATATTTTAATCCAAATGGAAGAACGTCACTATGTACTTATATTTTTAATTCTTAAAGAATGAATATCATCTTGCTAACTATATTTTAATTAAAGGGATGAACTCATGTGGCCCTAGTACATTTTCACCTTAATGAATTGAGCACCATCTATTAGCATTATTTTAACTCCAATGAAAGAACTCTATGGATACTTACATTTTATCCTCCATAAATGAACTACGACTCATTAGTTGGTTTTGCTTAAAATCAAATGAAGGAACCTCATTTTATTATTTGTAGCTTAATCCTAAATGAATGAATCTCATCTTATTAGCCATACTTTTAATCGTAAAGGATTATATTATTTGTGGTTGGTTACCTTTAACCCAAATGAATGACCTTTGTTATATTAGTCGCATTGTACCTTAATGGGTGGCCTCTTAAGTTAATTATGTTTTTAAGTGCATTGAGTAAATATCCTCATGTTAGCCTCCTCTCCATTCAAAATAGATGAATGCTTCCTAAAATTCTAAGATGTCAATTTATCGAACATAATATATATCCATGTCTTAAGTATTAACATGTAATTAAGATATTCTTCTTAATTGGATCAATTGTCGCGAGTTGAGTTAGGTGTAAGGATACGTAATCGTGCTGGGAAACTCCTTAGGTTCATTTAGTCTTCCACTGTGTTATCTAAGCTTTAGATAACTCCAAATTATCTTAATGTTGTAACTTATTATTAACACTCGTAATTATTATTATTATTTAAAAAAATTATATATTTACACTCCATTTGAGTGTTTTTAACTTAAACCCTTTGGGGTTTCTTGGCAGGGCATTACATGCTTCACCACTGGCCCCACTTTAATAGGTAATACAACAGCTCCTCTGGAAGAATGCTCTACATCATCATAGGCCTTAATGGTTATGTTTTTGCTGGGATCCACTAATTCTACCACGTACCCCAATGCTATGACCAACTGCAAGGTGCATAGATTCAAGCTGGCTCCTTTGTCAATCAAGACTCGCTTGATTTTGTGTTGATTTACAAATCCTTCAATGTGAAGAGATGCATTATGTGGTTGTTGGAAGGAAGCATTGTCACTTTCAGAAAAAAGTGAGACATGGTGATGACTTGAGAATACCGACCATGGCTTGAAATTGATCTATGTTGAGTTTGGCGGGGACTGACACTTCTTGGAGAGCCTGATCCAAGATTTTTTGTGTGAAGGGGATAAGCGCAAAAGCTCTAATATGAAAATGAGTGTGGGCATTTTATCCAATTATATTGCTTGGGGAGGGGTGTCGAGGGTGTCGTTCCTTGTGGTGTTGCTCGAATGGTAATCTTGCTATGACACGTAATAACGTTGCATGCAGGATTTGGATCTTTGATGGTGAGAGTTGCAACTTGTTCATTAGCATCATAGAGGTGATTCATAGTATAATTATATGTAGCTTGTGTATAATTAGTTGTAGTATCTGTGTTTTGCCTGGAGGTGGAAGGACCCCTTTGATCATGTGATGGAAGTGAATTCTTGAACATTAGATGATCATCATTGGATGTTTTAGGGTAATGTCTTTCTATTTCAATTTCTCCTATGTTAATAAGATCTTGACCAAGATCTTTTAGTCGATGGTAATTGCTCATTTTATGCCCTTTTGCTTGATGAAATTCACAATGCTCATTATCTCTCCACCATGGAGGCTTGATCTGAGGCTCATAGTTAGAGGTATTCGGTAAGGTCACAAGATTGGAAGAGACCAATTGACGAAATATTATTTTGATGGGTTCCCCTTAGGGTGTGTACGTGTGTTTTGGCTTGTAGTTCTGTTGTTGTTGTTTTGGCTCCTCTTGTGGCGCATTGCGACCTTGATTTTGTGGATGAGTGATGGTGTTGTTTTTAGGAGGAGGATTTTCTCCTACAAACCTGACCATACTTTGTGCAATTATTACTGTTCTTGCATCCACTATCCCGTCATTGACAATGTTCTTATTCTTATTCAAAAATTTAAGTTTATCACTATTATAATGTGGAGAAGGGCCATCTTTGAGTTCATTGTAGATTTTGATAAGTCCCTTTTTGATAAGGGCTCTTTCATATTTTATTCCTTGAGTGATCATCTCTTCAAAGGATTCTATACCCTTCATGTCTAAATGGAATTTTGTCTCATCATTCAAGTTGGAAATGAATATTTCCACTCATTCTTATTCAAGAAAATGCAGAGAACATCTGCTAGGTAGTTGCCTCCACTATTGTAGGAAAGTTGAGAAGAACTCCCCTGGTTTTTGTTTGGTGTTGGATAAATCTTCCATGGTAACATCTCATTCTATGTTATGTGCATAATGAGTGATGAATTTTTGAACTAGTTCCTCAAATTTTCTATGCCACCAGGTAATCGTGAAAACTATTGCGTGGTTGTGCCTCCCAAACTTTGAGGAAAAAGGGGCATTAGATAGGTGTCCTCATAGGCCACTTCTAAACAAGCTGAGTGAAATTCTTGTACATGATCTTTAGGGTCTCCTTTGCTCGTATACTTTTCAAACTTGGGTGTTTCAAACCCTCACGGAAAAGGTGGCATAAGCATGTTCCTATCAAAAGGATAGGGACAAATATCATTAAGGATAGGGACAAATATCGTTAAGTGAAAACTGAGTAGTTTTCTACTTGTTGTCTCAACATATTTACTTCTAAAGGAGGAGGAGGTGGAATATTCCCTTGATGATTAAGGTCATAGTGGAAGTAATCTCTACCTATTCCACCATTGTTATGGCTATGTTGCTCAGATGTTTTCCATATTTGTACGGTATGAAAGTCATAGGGTAGTTTGGAACCCTCTTGAGCAAGTCTCAGAAAATGAGCATTTGCGTTGTTTCTAAGGATTTCGTCAAAGAGTCTATTGAACTTGGGATTATGTTGTGCTCTTTCTATATGTTCGGGAGTTGGAGTGCTAGGATCTTCATCAATTGTGCCTCCTCCAATGGCCTCATGGAAATCGTTGAGGTTTTCTTCCTCATCTTCAATCTATGGTTGTCGGTTTCTCATTGATCTCATTTGAGCCATGTTGTTGAAAGTTTGAGGTTGGTGAAAGTGATTATGAGGTGATGAAATTTTTGATGGAAGATAAGTTTTTGTGAAATGTTTGTTTTGAAGATGGATCTCTAACACTGAAGGTTGGATGTTAACAAAGTTCTTTGTGAATTGATCTTGTGTTTTCAACAATTTTGATGTGATAAGGTATAGAAAGGTTTGAGATGTGTTACAAACCCAGCTACCTAGCAATGAGAGGATGCACTCATAAACTAGTTTTAACTTATGTAGAAATGTCTCTTAGGATGATTGATCCTAGATGTAGAGACACTCTAAAAGTGATTTGTTGGTTTGATTTAATTAATATTTAAAAGAACTTAGGACAAGACCTATTTGTGTTTTGAGAGTTGAATGGATTTGTGATGTATGAAGGTGAAATTAGATAGAATATGCACCTCAATAAAAACTTTCTATCACAAAGGGGGTTTCTACTTCTTCCTCTCTCTCAGGGGTTGGTGGTTCCCCTCGAGCTTTGTTGTAGGTGATAAAAATTTTTGGAAAGAAAGAATGATTGATCTTGCCCCCATTGTTTTTGTGATAATCCAAGGCTCTATACTGAGTAAAAGCTCTATTTTTCAAAGGCTCTTTGTCAAATTCATTGGATTTTCCTTGAAGATACAAGTGCATATGGCGCAAGAAGGCTCTGTGTGAGAGAAAAATTTGTCTATTGATATAGAAAAACCTCCTTCTTTTGATAAGAACTTTTTAACTCAATTGTCTCTTTTTCAATGTGGTCTTTTGATGAAGACTCATTTTTCTCAATATGTGAGTGATGGTCATACAAACTTGATACTTGTTTCACTTGTTGATGTTTGTTCTGTTTATCAATGTTTGAGGTAAATTTATTGGATGAATACTTGGTTTAATATTGTTTTGAATTTCTTTGACAAGAAAACACAATAAGCACATAAGCACAATAACCTTTACCTTTTTCAACAAAAGGTAAAAAAAATAGGTGTGGGTCTAAATCAACCCAATCATGAACTTTATTGACCCTTTTTATAATTGTATTTTGTGTTTCCCAAAGCCTGAAGTCAGCCCAAATTGTTACTGGTCTCACACAAAATGAAGACAACTCAAACACACTTTTTATCCCTAAGGTCAATGGCCAGTTGCGATATTTTCAACCCACATCTTGATATTTCTTTGAATTTGGTACTACATACCTTATGAATCCCACCATGGCAGGTAAGGATGTGATAGACTAAGTCTTGCATGAGAATAACAGATAGATGATCCATATGAAGGGGGAGTCACCACTTTTATCAAGCTACAAGTATCCCTTCAGAAAGCCCTATTTCTACTCAACGACATATGTATGGTGAGTATCTTGGGAGAAAAACCATCTATGCTCTTGCACTGAACTTTTCACAAATATCCTCAATCAATAGAATGGGTGGGTTTCTATAATAAAAGGTGTCTAGTAATGTTTGATATTTTTGGACATAAGTTCATTCTGCAGTGACTCACTTAAGAGCCTTGTAACTTGTTGTGGGGCCCATATATCCTTTCGGCAAGTTGCACTGTAGGAACATCTACACCCAAGGCTATAGCTTTTGCTCTCACCTGATTTCTATAGCGGCTCAAAGGATTTACCGTGCAAGGTCATTCCCAAGAGTGATGTGTCTCTTGGCAAGCCTCTCTTAAAAATAAAAATTTTGAGCATTACTAACACTTTTCTCTTGCACCTAGGACCACAAGAGCCAAGGGAGAGGATAGTGTGTGTTAGAAATGAGACCACTCTACAGATTTTTGCACAAGTGTGCCAAACACTGAAAACACTTGTTCTTTTTAACTTCACAAGGCAATTTATTTTCTAACTAGGAATTTTGAAATCCTGGTCAACAAAATTGAAAGCACGTTGCTCAAAGTAAAAGCAATTTTGTAACCAAAATGGACAAGTTGTTTGTTCTTTTCAACTTGCAAAATAAAAAGTTGATTGTGAATTTCTATCCTTTGCAAGAAATAAAAGTTGTTTGTTTATTTTAAACCCAAAATGAAAAGTTTTCCCCTAACTTGCAAGAAAACAAAGTTTGTTTATTTGTTTTTGTGGTTTTTTTAACTTTGCAAAATGAAATTCTTTTTAAGCCCCAAACTGAAAATTTTTGTTGATTTTTAGTCTAAAATAAAAGATGAAGTTGTTTTTAAACCAAAAAGGGAAGTGAATTATTTTTAATCCAACTTTAAAAGCAAATCTTAGAAAGAAAAAGAAATAAACTTTCTAATCCCCAACTCCTCGAATCCTGCAAAACAAGAAGTTAGCAAACCTGCACAAGAAAAGAAAAACTATTAGTTTTTGGTGGGTTTCTACAAGCCTAAAATTTTAATTTTTGGTTACACAATATTTTGTTTCAACTCTCTATAACAAAAGTGCTACTTTGTGTAAACACAGAAGTGCCACTTTAATACAAAAGCACTGAAAGAATGACAAAGGTGCTAAAAGAACAATAGACACGCTACCAGATGGACAAAAGAGATAATTAAAAACTATTAAACAGAATGAAATCTCTGTTAGACAAAGAGCGCAAACACGCTAAAACAATTACAGTAGTGCTATTTAACCAACAATAGCACTATAACTCTGACAAAGGTGCTAATCTTGAGCCAAACGTGCTATAATTCTAACCAAAGCGCTAAATCTTCTGCTATTGAAAGCGCTAAAACATGTTCAATAGCACTAAAGCACAACCTTTGTGTGGAAATTTGAGGAAATCACAAAAAAAGTTAGTTTATCAGAAGGTTGTGTGTTCAATTCACGTCAGGTTCACCAAATGATGCACTGCAAAAAGGACTCAAGAGACACGGGATTGAAACATTTAGTGATGTTAGTATCAATCAAAAATGAAAGAAGAATGAAACTACAATCCTAAGCATGCATATCAAGAGAGATATGAAACAGATTATAGAAAGCACACAAAAATGGAAGAAAGACACTAAACCCTCCCAAATGCTCCCCAACATGCTCATAGCTTCTCCTCCCTTGTTCCTCTCCTCTCCAAGTTCCACATGAGTGTATCCCTCAGCTTTTTTCACTACTATAGATGTCTTATGGAGATTCAAGATTACAAAAATGATTAATTATGAAAATACAACAAGCTAAATATGAAAAAACCTAATTAATCTATATTAATTTTATCCAAAATAACAAACAAAAGTGCTCCTAGATGCTCTCTCAAATTTGGTATAAGTTTGATGTATACAAGATTTATTTGGATATTGATTAAGAAGGAATGGGCTCTATTAATAGGAAAAACATGGCAATGGATGGTTGAGATTGAGTAATCTCAACAAGGGTTAGGATTAATGGATTTATGATCCATGTGAGGGCTTTCAACCCAATCCCAAGATGACCAATGTCAACATGAGATGGCTTGAGAGGAGAGGGAAGAAACATTAAATGTTTGAAATGACTTGAAGGTTACCTTAGGAGGTAAGGTTGGGCTTGAGTTGAATGAATTAAGCCTTTATCCAATGAGTAATGCCTTTATCCAATGGACAAACTCTTGTGCAAGAGTTAGTGGGGATAACCATGGTCAAAGCAATGAATTCTTGAAGAGACCCATGAGTCAAATGGGAGTTGAGTTAGAGGGAAAGTCTCTAACCATGTGGGTGAGTTGAGTTTAACCATTAATGGTTATGTAAGAGCCATTTTAGGTTATGTAAGAACCATTAATGGTTTGGAAGACTTTTGGCATTAGCTTGTTGGAGAATAAAAGCTTTTAATGCTTTTCAAAGACTTTGGGGCTTTGAGAAGTGACTCCAAGTTGCTTAGGAATGTGACAATAATTAGGGAGAGTGATTAGGCTAATTAAGAATGGTTAGAAGAATGTAGAATGGGTTAGAAGAGTCTAGAATGGGTTATAAGAGTCTAGTGGGTTTGGTGGGTGAGATTAAATAGGATTTTAATTAAAATAAAATTACTTTATTTCAACTAAATAGGTACAACTTGCATTTGTAGGAGAATGCAAGTGGGCGTATTTTAGGGATTTAAATAAATGTTTTATTATTTATTTAAGTGAGGAAAGGGGGTTAAATTAAATAAATGTGTTTTATGATTTTAATTGATTTAGAGTGTGGCTTAATTAATTAATTTAAATAAATTGAATAATTTATTTAATTAATAGAAGAAGAGGTTGAGGATGAAATTAATTAATTATTAATTTAATTAACTGATGACTGGTGGTTAGATAATCAAATAAATAGTAAATATTCATTTAATTAAGTGGAGAGATTTATGTGACTACATCTCTTCATATGGCTAGTGGATTGATATTGTGGGTCATAAATCCCACCATGGTTTTTCCTCTTTGAGGTTTTCCATGTATAATTTTGTGTGTTATGATTCTCATATATGTGATTGGCTTATTGTTTTCTTTACTTTTTTCAATTCTATATGTACCGGTATACTGGTTGGTATATGCATGTTTTAATAAGGCTAAAATTAATTCATCCAGTATAACACTGATTCACCCCCCCCCCCCGCCCCCCTCTCAGTGTTATTGGATTCCAACAAAGTATTGTTGGCAATTTTTGTGCCAACCCTTCCAAAGATTAGTTCTAAGATTCTAGTGTGGCTAACACATCGTGTTATTGTACTCGGGGGAGTTAGCGACTTCTTTATTTTTTAGGAGGTGCATAACATGAAGGTTATGTGATACGTCAATAACACAAGGTTATTGATTAGAGCCAATAGTTACGCCAACATTTGTGTAAGTAGAATTCGTGTTAGTCGCACCTCATATTATTTGTACTGCGATTTATTTAGATACAACGGGCTAAGGTTTTGGCCGCACAAGTTTTGACCAACAGGTTTTTCCTATGCAAGATTGTAGGGAAGGGAAGGAAGTCAGTTCCTTCTTCCCCTGTGCAAACATAGATCAAAGAAAATGATACTTGTGGGATAAGAGAAAGCTAAGAGTGGGTAATGTTATCACTATCCCACAAAGAAAAAAGTGCTAAAGAGGGTTTGTTGTGGAGCAACACATGTAAGGAGAGGTTTCTTCCCCTCTCTACAACACACCAAATAAAAAGAACACTAAGATGTCATGCGGGGTAAAAAATCAAGGTGAACAAAGGGCTTCCCCACCATCCTGCAAGGGATTTTGAGGAAGCAATTGGGCCCTACAGGGTAAGAAACATATAGTGTGGGTGATGTATTTGATTCATGCCAACAAATTGCCAATTTTTTACAATATGAGTAGAGTTCTCTACCAATAATTAGTCTATGATGCCAGACCAATATAGAGATCAGATCATGCAACTCAAATCTAATAAGTTGCCTAAAGGTTTATTCACCTTAGAGGGCATCTTCAATTGATATGATCAAGTAAGGAATAAGAACATAAACTTAGCTACCAAAAAGGGGGATTACAAGCTAGTCAACACTACTAATGGAAGGACAATCAACTTGGCAAGGGTATGATCCAAAAACTAATGAAGAGACCTTTGTCAATCTTTGTCAGGAGTATGCTAATAAAGTTGCTTGGACATATGAATATCTAAAGGGATTTGATCCTAGTTTAGTCCAACATACTATAGAGTTATATTCTAATGAAAACACAATTAGACAAAAGAAATGGCCCATTAATCCCAAGATAGATTCCTTAATGAAGAAAGCACTAACTAAGCTCATAGAGGATAACATTATTTTTCCTATCAACCATTCCTCATGGATAGGTAACCTTGTTCCTATAAGAAAGAAGAATGAGGAAAGCATATTATGTGTAAGTTTTAGTGATCTCAATAGAGCATATCTTAGAGACCATTATCCCCTACCATCTGATAGTCCTAAAAATCACTTTGCAAAAAATCTTCATGCCTTGGTCAAAATTCTGATCATTTTGGGTTAATGTTGCTCTTTGTTCCTCCCCTTAGGGTTTATGATTTTTTCACTTTAGTCTTGTTATAAATCCTTAGCATGTTTTATTTCTTCATTACCTTTTTTCCTAGTCATTCGCTAAGGGTTAGCTTACCATTAGCAGGACCATGTATTTTCCTATGTCAGTCCCCTTTTAATATTTCAGCCAACGCTTTGTTATTTTCTTAATTTTGAGACTTTATGATTATTGCCAGTGATTTTATGATAAGTATCAAGCTACTAAAAGTCCCTATTTTTTGCACATGGTGAAGTTGAACATAGATCTTTTATTCGGGTTAGGAAAGGTGCTCAATATTTAATTTACTAAGAATGGCAGGTGTCATAGCCAAGAGATAACATCCGAACACATCCAACGACTCTCGTAACCCCGCGAAGGAAGATGCGCGAAGGCTAAGGATTGCGGCATTGTGAGATGATGCCACGTGTCCTAGGTGGGCCAGGGTGAGCTGAGAGTGGGGCTGCTGCCTAAATTGAGGTGAAGGTGAGTTGACGTTGCTATGTCACATGATTTGTTGGGTCCACATGCCATGATGGAAGGTCAATGTCAGATTGACCATCGGTGATCATATGATTCACCAAGTTGGGCAAGATCTACGACAAAATTTCAAATTGAATTTAAAAAGGTAATTAGAGGCATTGTTTGTCACCCGACTGGGAATGTTAGAATAGACAAAATGCAAGCTTGTCGACATGGAATAAATAGTAACAAGTCGGGACACTTGGATGCTGACTCATTCCTAAGGGACTAGTTTGAAGGTTGCTATTGAGTCAAGGTTGATTCAACAAGAAAGGATGATAGTTTCAGAGGTATAAGGGGATTTGGATAACTTCTGAGTTGGAGGTAAAAGATCACAGATTTCCTGATAAAATCAGAGGTCGCTTGTTGTCAGGGATTCTGAGGTAGAAATTGTACAATCAAGGAAGATAAAGATCAGAATAGAATCATTCACATAAGATGATCCTTAGCATGAGGCAGTGGATTGATAGCTTAGATGTGAAGATATCTTGGATTTGATAGGCATGACTTCTAGAGTCCATAGCTGGCGGGATGAGTAGAAAACACCAGAATGATGATTTTTCACATGAATGAGCACCGCCATTTGAATTGAATTTCAATTATAAATATAGTGGGGTAGTAATTCAGTGGGTAGAAAATAACACAAACCTCTTCATTTTCAGAGATAGGTTTTTCATCAGCGAAGAAGATGGTGTTTGAGCAAGATCATGCAAGGAGTTACTGTGTGCTTTGTGATACTAGATGGATGTCCATTTTTATGAGTGAGCATGCCTATAGTTAATAGATCCTTGAAAGTTGGGAGGATAGTTAGTGGAGGCTTGAAATTAATTTCTCATTTGAAGAAGCCCTACATGACACATCCTCTACTTCTCCCCTACCACTAGTTGGCATGGGGATTTAGGAAGTATATCACAAGGGAATAGGAGCAGGACAAGGTTGGGTTGGGGGTTGTAGCTAGTTATCTGTGTAGCAACATAGAAGATGTTGTTGGCCATTTGGAGGGATTGATTAGATTTTGCATTGATGTTTTTTCATTAATGTCAACACTAGCTATTTTGGATGCTTTATAGGCACCCTTCTAGTCCTAGTAGGATGTGTGGTTTCTGGTTTGATTGGATTTGAGATGATCCGGTATGCTCTGGTATGATTTTTTTATGGAATTGGATTATTCATGATGCTCATGTTCATATTCAGTCAGTTGGTTTTGGTGTGGTGATCAGATGCTATCCTGTTTGCTTGGAAGCTTAGCTTGTGGCTCCGGCGAGGGTTTTACCGATAGAGCTTTGATGAAGATCTTTGATGATATGCATAAGTAGTGTTGGTGCAACTTCTGGTGGAGATTCAAGATGTTTATGGTGATCATGTTTGAGACCTGGTGAATGGAGATCATTTCTTTAGTGTGTGGACCTATATTGGGTCGCAGTTGATCTAGGTTATGGACTGACTTAATGTAATGTGTGGATTGGACCTTTTGATGTATTTCCAGGATGCCTTATGGGTTAAATATTATTTGTTTGGTCTAAGGCTGACATGTTTTGTAATTATGTAATTGGTTTATTGTCTGGTGGCTGACCTGATTGTTTATGGTTGAGGGTTTGTATATATATGATGTAAGATCTCATTGTAGATAATAAGGATATGGTCATAGCAATGGGATATAGATATGTAATATGTGAATAATGTAATATGATTCAAGTAGAGGATTTGGTAGATCATGAGAGCTCGAGTTGCATTTATGTAAGAGGATTTAGTCTTTTGGTATTGAGCTTAACTGGAACTATACTCAGGTATAGGAGATGCTATCTTTATAGTTCATTCATTCTCCTGGATTGTAGTCTCAATTTCTATGTAGTCTGTGAGACTCCTTTTGTGATGAGTAGTACGCTCTAGGTTGTTGGCCTTCCTACAAGTGCAGGCCCCTCAATTGTAATTCACATATTACAAAAGTATTATCTAACTATGGGTACACTTCCCACTGTGGTTTTTCCCTTTAGCGGGTTTTCCACATATAAATCTTGGTGTCATGTGTATCATATTTATTCTCTGATTATTGTTTATACTTAATTGGTTTAACTACTATTCTGGTATTTGGTATAAGAATTCTAGTATTAATGTTTTGGGTTCCGGTATTAAAGTTTTAATTGCTAATTGTTCTGATAATCTATGACAACTGATTCACCCCCCCTCTTAGTTGTCTTCTAGTTATTTGATCTATCTAAAATTTGGTATAAGATCTTTGGTCCTCTCTGTAGAAAGCTTAACCGCTTGAGGAAGATCCTGTGGGGTCTAACAATTCAAGTTCATCCAGTTCAACTGGAGCTATCTTTTGGAGAGATATTCCTAGTCTTGATGGAAAAAATTACATAGTATGAAAGATTCATATGGAGACTCATCTAAGATGTCTTGGTAAGAAGATTTGGGAGATCACACAAAATGGTGTTACACCTCATAATCTATAACCTAGCAACCCTCCTTTGGAAAAATTGGATAAGGATCTTGAGAATGATTGTAGAGAAAGAGAAGCCCTCTTGTGTGCATTTTTTGATCAACAAATAATGGGATTAACTAACAAATCATCTGCAAAGGTTATATGGGATAAGTTGGAGACTCTTAATGAAGGTGACCCTACTACAAAGATTGCTAAAATTGATGGTTACCAGGTGAGATATGAAAAATTGAAGATGGAAGAAGATGAAAGGATTAGTGCATTCATGGAAAGGGTAAATGAGATTGTTATAGGAATTCAATGTTGTGGTGGAACTCTGAGTGAAGATGAAATAGTTTCTAAAGTTATGAAATCCCTACCACCAGCTTACAAGATGAAGGCTACTACAATTAATGAGTTGAGAACAATGGTAAATACTTCTATCAATAGAGATACCTTGGTTAGGAAATTATCTACTTTTGAGCTTGAAGAATTTGGACCTTCTGGAGCTGTGAAAACTGAACCTGCTTTTCATGCATCTGCATCATCAACCGGTAAGAACGATTGGAAAGATTTATATGCAAAGGAATTTGATGATATGAAAAGAGAAAATGATGAGTTTGAGCAACTTGAGAAACTATTTTCTAGAAGAGTACCTAAAGGACCAGTAGGAAGTAAGTATGAAGGAAAAGAACATTTTAAATGTTTTGCATGTAATAAGACTGGTCATTTTGCATCTAGATGTCCTGAAAGGAATTCAATATTTGAAAAGAGAGTTAGAAGATATTTTAAGCCTAACCCTGGATATCAGAACACGTATAAGTATAGGGAAAATAGAGACAAATCATGCTACATAGCGGATGAGGAAGGTGTTATTGATTTTGATAATGAACCGGTAGAAGACTCTTCTAGTGGTTCCGACAATGGGAAGGAATGGGTGTTCTTAGCTATCAAGAAAGATGTTCCAACACTAGAAGAGAATGTACCTTAAGAGAAGGCACTTGCTACTAAAATTGAGTACAAGGATGAATGGGTAATTGAAAGTGGATGTTCACATCATATGAGTGGAGATAAAAGGAAGTTTCTATCTTTGCAAGAATTTGATGGCGGTCTGGTTAGATTTGGAGATGCCAAAGCATGTATGATCAAAGGAAAAGGAACTAAATCATTGGATAATAAGCACAATACTAATAATGTTTATTATTTTGAAGGTTTGAGGAATAATGTTTTGAGTGTAGGATAATTGGTGGATAAGGGATTTCAATTATAGTTCAAGGATGGAAAATGCAAAATCATTAACAGATCTGGTTTGGAGATTGCAACTGGTACACAGACAAACGGTAATAAATTTCATTTGAATTTTGGTGAGAAGACATGTTTGATTGCACAAATTGATGAGAGTTGGCTATGGCATAAGAGGCAATGTCATGTGAATTTTGATTGCATTAGGAAGATCAGTTCAACTAAGGCAGTTAGAGATATACCTAAAATTGTGAAGCCCTATAATCCGACATTTAAAGAATGTCAAATGGGTAAATAGGTCAAAACCTCTTTTAGGAGTATACAAGATAAATCTAATGATTTTCTTGATCTTATTCATACTGATTTTTGTGGCCCTACTAGAGTTAAAAGTTTTCAAACTGATAGATATTTTATGCTAATCATTGATGATTATTATAAAATGATGTGGGTTACTTTTCTAAGGGAGAAATATGAGGCTTTTGAAAAAGTTTAAAATCTTTAAGGCTAAAGTGGAAACTAAGACAAGATTGATGATTAAATGTTTGAGGTCAGATCATGGTGGAGAATTCACATCCAGTGAGTTTAATAACTTTTGTGAGAAACATGGTATAAGGAGATGATTTTTTGCTCCCCAAAAACCTCAGCAGAATGAAGTTGTGGAAAGGAAGAACATAACTATCTTGGATGCTACTAGAACAATAATGATGGAAGCTAGTCTACCTCATATCTACTTGAGAGAAGTGAGCATAGTGGTTTATACATTCAATGGGGTACATATCAAAGGAGAAACTAGTAAGACACCTTATGAATTATGGTTTGGCAATACACCTATAGTTAAGTATTTCAGAATATTTGGTAGTAAATGTTATATTAGGAGAGATGATATCATTGGCAAATTTGATCCTAGATGTGATGAAGGCATATTTCTCGGTTATTCTAATGAAAGCAAAGCATTTAGATGTTATAACAAGAGATTGCAGAGAATTGTGGAGATTACTAATGTCAAGGTGGATGAGCTGAATAGAGGTCAAATCAGATTTTATGAGAAAGAACCAGCAGTGGAAATTATTATATCTGAATTGGTAGCATCTTTACCGGAACAAAGTGTTGAACCAGTTACTCTAGCAGTATCATAAAATTCAACAGTAACTGAAGAACCAGGAAGAGGAATGGAGAGTCAGAAGACTCCTAGGTATGTGAGATTGAATCATTCAGAAGATCAAATCATTGGGGATAAGAACAATAGAGTGATGACAAGAAGAATATAGGAAACTAATGAGGTATGTTTCATTTATCAAGTTGAACCAATATCAGTAATTGAAGCATGTAAAGATTAATTTTGGTTGAAAGCTAAGGAAGAAGAATTAGATTAGATTGAGAAGAATAACACGTGGAATTTATTTCCCCGGCATAAAAATAGGAATGTTATTGGAACTCAATGGGTTTTTAGGAATAAATTGAATGCAGATGTTCAAGTTGTAAGGAAATAGGCTCGATTGGCATGTAAAGGATATTCTCAAAAGGAAGCAATTGATTATGGAGAGACTTTTGTACCTGTAGCTAGGATTATGATTATGGAGAGACTTTTGCACCTATAGCTAGGATTGAAGCTGTAAGATTATTTCTTTCCTATGCTTCCCATAAAAACTATGAGGTTTGTCAGATGGATGCTAAGTGAGCATTTTTTAATGGGGATATTGATGAGGAAGCTTATATTGAGCAAACTGATGGTTTTTCACTATCAAATGATAAAAATATGGTTTACAAGATAAAAAAAGCTTTATATGGATTGAAACATGCACCTAGAGGTTGGTATGCAAGGTTAGATAAATATCTTTTGAAGCTTGGTTTTACTAAGAGTAATGTTGACGATAATTTATATTATAAGATCACTGATGATGATATAATGATTATTGAAGTGTTCCCTTTCATCCAACCTCTTCTAGAAGCCTCTTTGACACTTGTCACCATAGAGATGACAAATGTTCCCTTTAATCCAACCCCTTTGCCATCCTCCTCCAATTTAAAAATTGATATCTTCATATCAATCTTGACCATTGATTCTTTCCACATCACCCCTAGCCTTGGAAAATCCTATAAATAGACCTCATTTTGGAGCACAAAGGGTCCCAATTTTTCATATCATTTGATCCCATCTCATCTTGCACTTATGTATTGTTACTATAGGCATCTAGCTTCTAGTATATCATTTCTTAGCAATGTTATCATGCTCATTTTAGCTTAAATCTTAGGTTATTTCTTATCATAATCATGAAATCATATAGCTTAATCATGCTAATCTTGCTAGATCATGCATTTTCATCATTTAAATTCTCCATCTAAGTGTAGTCAGGTCACTGGCATATGCATAATCAGATCTGAGAGCATTTTTTATACTCGCATTTACTAGGAGGCAATAAGTCGATTAGCTATGGTTTTGTCTTTCTTTGATTTAAATCTTCTAACCAAGCTTGTAATGATTTATTGAGTGCACTATGGTTGTAGGTATAGGTACCCTTCATAGAGTATGACATTTTGGCGCCCACCATGGGGCAAAAATCATCCTTTTAGGCCTCTCAATCTTCAATAAACATTCATCTCTGCCGGATCAAAATTAGAATGTCATATGAGTTGATATTCCAACTTGTATGAACTACCTTTTAGTCATGTGCGGAACCTCATCCTATGTCGTACGAGCCCATTTCTCCCATCGTATGAGGTATAAAGTAATGTCATATGAGCTCCTTTGTTAGTAAATCTTATATCGTACGAGTTCATTTTTATTGTTATATGATAGCTAAATTCATTTCGTATGAATTTCTGGCTATAAAATTATGTATCGTACGAGTTGGTTTTGGTTTTTGTGCGAAAACTAAAGTTTTGTCATACTAATTGGAAATTTGTGTCGTACAAGTCTGTGGTTCTATGATTTTTTTTTACAAACTGCATGTTAGGGTTTTCTGATTTTAATTTGAATTTCACTAATGCTAACCCTGGTTGGTTTGTGAGATTGTTGGTAGCCTAACTCTTTTCTGCAAGACGCTTGTCAAAGACAAATTTAAAACACAATCATGACCACTAATGAATTTTTGTAGGTTGCCTATAAATCTGACTAAACTTTGTGTATTCATTAAGATTTCTAGGCACATTTCAATTTGGGCTAAAAAAATTGAACTCTCATGTCTTATGTGTCTTTGATGATAGGCGAGTATGCTCTCACCTTTCTTAGGTGATCAAAAAGCTAGACTCATCTTTTTCTTTCATTAGTGCATCTCTTTAGCAGGCCTTCCCTCCCAAGGAGTTATTAACTCTCAGCCCTTAAGGTCAGTGAGAGGGGAACAACCTAAGAGGGAATGGCTAACGCCAAGTAATCCAACCCACTATAAAATAAATGTTTTTTTGATGAAAATCAAAGCAATGGCAGTGCTCGTGAATATCTATCCTCCGTACCTTTAGGTATATCAAACCTTGGTTTTCAAGGTTGGGAGACCTCTTAATTGAGTTTATACCCCGACGCACCAAATGGATCCCTTACTAGTTCCGGTTGAAATAGAAGATACTCGATTCACCTCTGAAAGGGTGATAATATTTGTGTAAGAGAGATAGTAACTCTCCCAAGACACTTTCCATATCATGCTCCCATTAGCATTTGGATTTGGATAATACGACATTGAGAATCCATTGCGTGAGACTCAATGGCCATATTCTGATTAGCTATTGGGTGTGTACCTAAGTCAACAAGCAAAGGTTTTCATTCTCAACCAATTTCCTTAGGGTTTATCTTGATTGGAGTCATTTATCACATCATGTGTTTCCTATGTATTCATCCCTAAATGAGAAAATCAGACACCTAAAAACTGGAAAAATATCAGTAAAACATCATAAGAATTCAAAGATCAAAATCAGCAAAACAAACACTTTTTATCATCCTCTGCAACCTATCATATGAGCTTTAATTCTTTGTAGAATGAGTGATAATCTCTGTCAGATGATTTAACTTGCATAAAACCATTTGTCATACTATCTGCTATCCTGTGTCGTATAAGATAGGTGTTTTGTCATATAGTCTATAATCCCAAGTCATACGAGTTGTTGTTGTTTATATGAAAAATTATGTTCTGTCATATGGCTCTATATCTTGTGTCATCCTTATTTGAATCTTATGTCGTATAAAACTCTGTATTTGTCAATCTAGAGCTGTGTCCTGCATGCCTATCTCAGATTTGTCATTTCTGCCTGATCAATTCGCAGTAAGTATAAACACCTATTATTTGTCAGTCTATTCTTAAATTGTCTTCTTGGTTCACTCGGTAAAGTTATCACCCATCAAAATCAGAATCTAGAAAATATACACCTTAATATTTTCAAGTGCTCACCCCCAACAAGTTCAAGATCTAAACATCTCAAAGTACATTATCACCCTCTTTGATAAACTAATCACTCAAACATAGTTTCTCATCAGGATCAATCATCCTTTATCACAAAACTGAAACGTTTGGTCAGGATAACCTTGTCCCACATTGTAGGATATATCATTCCTACTGGACTTGGTTCTTGTCAAATCATCACCATTGCACTCCTAAACTGAAGATCGAAAAACTTGCAAACCTTTAAACACTTGAATTCTCTTTTAGTGTCATATCACTTTATTGCCTTGAAATTGACTATTGATCACTTATCAAAACAACTTTTAGATAATCAAACACCTGAAATGGAAATAAAAACATTTGCAATAGCTAAAAATCATATCAGCATGACATACCAAAGCAAAACACAATAAGAAGACATAACAAGACAACATATTAGAGAAATCAAACAAGTCCAAAATCAAAATCCAACTATGTTAAAACCTAACAAGGATTTAAATACATCTCAAAAGAAAAGTGGCTCTTTTATGCACCTCTTAAAAAGATCCCTAAAGGATTTGGCTAAAAAAGATCAAGATCACACACCTATGTCTAACAATGGCTCATCCCCCCATAAGGAAATTGATTATCCAAAGGCATCTATTCCTATTACTCCTAAAAGCTTGCAAGAATCTTCCATAGCATCCTTGCCAAATAATACATCCAAAGCTAAAGCTCCCCAAGCGATATCCAGGATTGCCATCAAACCTATTTCAGAGGATTCTATTCAAAGCTCATCTCCATCATATCCAAGCATTAATTCATTGTAGCATCCCCATAATTCTCTCTTGCAAATTGAAGTCCTCATTCATAGAATGCTTGTTAAATGATTCCTAATAGATAGGGGAGCTGGCTTGAACATTTGCTCTATGAATCTTGTCTGTGATCTAGGCTATTCAAAAGATGCAATTGAACCCCGGAAAAAGATAAAAATCAAAGCACATAATGAAGAAGAGCATTCATCTAAAGTAATGGTGATATTACCCATCACAGTGGGACCTTTGCAGAAGGACATAGCATGCCAAGTTCTAGACGTGGACCTACCATACAATATACTCTTGGGGAGATCATGGATTTAGGACATGCAAGCTATACCATCAATAGGTCATTAGTGCTTAAAATTTCCCTACAACAGGCAGAAACCCACTATCTCAATAGTCTCAAATCCATTGTAGTGTTGTAGTAATATGAAAACAACTCAAGAGATCATTATTCCACATAACAGAGAGGCAGCATCTTCAAGCAAGGAACAATCATTTGCATCAATTTTGTTGAACATGGAAAAACAAATGCAGCTAAGAGATTAAGGGACAGAAGAATATTTGCTATCATGGAAAACCAAAATAGAGCAACTTGAAATTGAGAGGGATGAAGAAGCAGATATATTAGTCAATGTAGTTTACATGTATGCATGACAAATGTTAGGAACTAGCCCACTTGAATCATAATCGCATTCGACTAACATGGACTTAACCAAGGATGATCAGGATTTTCTTAGATGAGGTCATTCTGATGAGAGTACCATTCTAGACATGGAAATACATACTGAAAGCTTTGATATCTCTATCATGACCCCTAATATCTTTGAAACTATTCAACTTGAAGATCCTTTATCCTTAAGCTATCTTGAACCTATGGACTGGGAAAATGAAGGGCATACTGACATTGATACCTTACCTAATGACCATGCCATATCCTTATATCTTGATGAAATCAAACCCGCAACAACTTTCACCAGGGATTCCGCTAATGTATCTGTAGGTCAATTGGGTGTTAAATCTCCTAGTCACTAAATTGAAAATAAAGAAAACAATATCAGGTCTCATGTTGAAAACCATTTATTGGCAACATTAGATCAGAAAAAAGTAAAAACAAAGGATGCATCTAATAGTGAAAACCTCCTTAAGGCGTCAGAAGATGGGAGATTTGACACCTTACCTTAATGTTATCAAGAGAAGTCATCTATCCTAATAGAACTAGCAGAGACAATTATCATTGATACAATTGATCTACATCCAACAATCTCTCTATCAGAACTAGCAAGGCAAAAATATTGGGAACCCTTCAAAAGATGGCAAATCAATTTTACCTGGTCATATACAGACATTCCAAGGTTCGATCCATATCTTACATTACATCACCCGAATATCAGTCCAAGAGTAGACATCAATAAAGTAACACAACATGGATCAAGAGAAGGAATTCTATTCATCACACCACAAGGGCATACAATCCCAAAAGCATACAAATTAAGCTTTCTGTGCACAAACGATATAGCAGAATATGAAGCATTGGTAACAAGTATTAAAATGGCTGTAGAATGAAATATAAAACAACTTCAAGTCTTAAGAGACTCTCAACTTGTCATCAATCAAAACAATGATGAATATCAAACAAAAGATGATAAAATCGTGCCTTACAAAAAGATGGTGGATGATTTCAAGAAATACTTTGTAGAAATAACTTTTGAGCAGATTCTAAGAAATGACAACAAAGCAGTAGATGCCATGGCTACACTTGCTTCTCTATTGCAGACACAAGAAAATCAATAGCATTATGAATTCTTGGTTGAAGAGTTGTTTCATCCCGCCTTTAACTGTCCCGATTCCCAAACCATATGTCAACTTATTGGACATGATTCCTCCCGCTATGGCCAAACTTACACATACCTGAAAGATAATATCTTACTTCCCGACTTATCGAAAAACCAAAAGTGAAACTTTATTCGCCAATCCTCTCATTTTAATCTCGTTGCAGATACCCTGTTTAAACAAGGTCTAGACAGTACTCTCTTACGATGTCTCAAACAAGAAGAATTTGAAAAGGCCTTACATGAAGTCCATAACAGCATTTGTGGCACTCATTTAAGTGGTCTTACCCTTTCAAAAAAACTCATACGCTTTGGCTATTATTGGCTGACTATGGAACGATATCCTTTTAAGATAGCAAGAACATGCAAACAATGTCAGATCCATGGGAATTTGATTCATGCACCAGCACAAGAACTTCATGCTTTAGCAACATCTTGGCCTTTCTGCCAATGGGGTCTTGATCTAGTAGGAAATATAAATCCTTCATCTAATGGACACAAATTCATACTTGTAGCTACAAAATATTTTACAAAATAGATTGAGGAAGTACCTCTCATCAATATTAGAGGAAAACAAATTGATGCATTTATCTTGAATTACATCATCTATTGCTATGGAATACCAATGACCATTATCACTGATAATGGGCAACCATTCAAGAATCAAGATGTACAAGAGTTATGTGAGAAGTTCAAAATCCAGCACAGATTCTCCACAGGGAAATGGGTAGGAAGAAGCATCTAACAAAACTATTCTAAAAATCCTCAAAAAGACAGTGAATGATGTTGGGAAAGATTGGCATATTCAACTAAACCCTACTCTCTGGGCTTACCGCACTAGTATCCACACACCGACAAGTGCCACAACTTTCTCTCTTGTATATGGATCAGAAGCCATATTGCCAATCGAAGTAGAAATACCCTCTCTACGTGTGTCACTAAAAGGTCTCATCCCAGATGAAGAACAAAGAGTATCTACACTACAAGAGTTAGAATTGATCCATGAACGAAGACAAAATTCCTTTGATCATTTAAAGGTATATCAGAAAAGAATGTGTCAAAGCTATAATCATAATGTCAAACCACGAATCTTTCAAGTGGGAGAACTAGTGCTAAAGGAAAATCCACGCAACCAGGCAAATCGAGAGAAGAAAGGAAAATTTGAACCAAACTGGTTAGGTCCATTTGTGGTCACAACAGTATTTAGGTAGGGAGCATATTAGCTATCAACACAAGATGACAATCAACTTGAAGAACCTATCAATAGCATGCACTTGAAGAAATTCTATGTCTAAAAAATTAGAAAAAAATCGAAAAACAGTGAAAAATAAAAAAAATCAAAAACAATGAAAAAGCAGAAAAATAAAAAAATAGTGAAAAATAAGAAAAAATCAAAAACAGTGAAAAAGTAGAAAAATCCAAAAAAAAAATCAAATATAAAAAAAAGTGCAATAAAAACTATATGCAGGAAAAGCGGGTCGATAGAACTTGAAATGTGAAAAATGGAGTTCTAGGGAGCCTTGCTCACACACCCACAGGACTTCTTGGTTCAAGCTATGGAGTCATGAAGTATGGCTCAGCTTCCCAAGGTTGGTTCCATGGTTCTCTATCTCACAAGGTCCCCCAAACCAATGTCTTTGCTCTTAGATCACTGAGCAAAGTGGTTTAGGGATAACAAATGCAAGAACGAGGGATGTTTTGTTTGATTTTTAAGATGAAATGCATCCTAAGCTATGCATGATCCTATAAATGCAATAAACTAGTTATAAGATGACAAGATTAGTAACAAGACTATCCTAGCATGCTATATTAGTCTATGATTAAGCTAAATGATAAGGAAAATACTCTAAACACTCATATTTAGATTAATTCCTATTTAAAAGAGAGGCTAAATGATGAGCACAAATGATATATTTAAAGCTTGGATGGATTTTAGTATAAGTGTGATGCTAAAGACTTGGATCTGTGAAAATGGAGGAATGAGAGCTCTATTTATAGAAAAAATAGGGCAATGGATGGTCATGATTGAAAGAGTTAATCAAAGGCTAAGTTTGAAAGTTGTCAATCTATCTTTGCAATTGGTACCAATGAAGTGGTGACAAGTGTCAACATAAGGTTGGTTGAGAGGAGATGTAAGAAGCATTAAATGCTTGAGAAGACCTCATGGTTACCCTAGGGGTTAAGGGTTAAGGTTAAGTTAAGATTACCCATTGGATAAAGCTTTTATCCAAAGGATAAACTCTTGTGCAAAGGATTAAGGATAACCATGGTCAAAGAAATAAATTCTTGATGAGACCCTTGGGTTACATGGAGGTTGAGTTTAGGGAAATTCTTTCACCATGCTAGAGGGTTGAGTTAACCATTAATGGTTTGGGAGACTTTCAAAGTTAAGTGGTTGAAGCCTTTAAGGGTTTTCAAAGACTTTGAGGGTTTGAGAAGTGACTTCCCCTTCCTTAGGGATGTGACAAAGTTTAGGAGATGGGTTTAGGCTTAATTGGAAGCAATTAGAAGAATCTAGAAGGGGTTAGAAATAGGGCTTAGGAGGCAAGTGGGAGGTGTAGGATTTTGCAAGTGGATGAAGGGATAATAGGCTTTAATTGAAAAAATGGATTTAATTCAATTTGGTTGCAATTGGGGAAATTAAATAAATTAGATTTATTCAGTTTAGGATTACTATTTTAATTAAATTTGATTTTAATTAAAAAGTGGATAGGGGTTTCAATTGAATAAAATGAATTTATTCTATTAAATGGTAAAAGAGGTATAGTGAATTTAATTGAGTAATTTACTTAATTAAATAGAGGAATGCGGGTAATTTAATTAAATTGGATTTAATTAAATAGAGAAATGAACATAAAATATTCATTTAGGAATATGGTCATTTTTATACGTCTGCATTTTGCCCCTCTTTGAAGTGACGTGTGTGCACATGTTATTTCAAAGAAAATGATTTGTCGTTGCAATTTTATGATCAATGTTGTCTTTATGGATTTTCATGTCATGCCCCAAATTTGATGTGTGATGCCCCAGATTTGATAAACGATGGTGATAATGCCCCCTCGGAAGATGAATCAAAATTTTGGAAAATTTAATTTGATTTGATAATTGTGTTTGTTGTGCAAAATTTTGGCTAGGTGGAATGTGTAAATTGATTCATCTCCCGATAATTGACGTGTGCGAGGGTATGAGGGAGACCGCGAGAAAATTTCATGCTTATTTCCCTAACCCTAATTTTATTTTACCCTATAAAAGGAAAAAAATGCATTGTTTTGTCTCATTTGTGCTTGTTGACCTTGGAGAAAGAGACTTTTGGAGAGAAGACAAAATGCCCATTCCCTATTCTATGCATTGATTTGAGTGCGTTTAGAGGTATCGAAGGCCTGCCGTGCATGGACCATCAGTAAGTCAACCTTTTTGACCCCTTTTTTATTTTTAATTTGATCATTTTTTGTCAGTTTTTGAATTTTGAAATGCGGTTTTCACGTTTTGGTGCATAGGGGTCTTAGTTTAGCACATACGAAAAATTTTGTAGCACATAGGGTTTTAATTTAGGGTAGCATCTGAAAATATTTAGGGTGGCGCATGAAGTTTTTAGGTTAGCGCATGAGGGACATAGGGTAGCGCATCGGGTAAACCTAGCGCATAGGGTCCACAGGGGGTCGCATGGGTAGGGGGATGTAGTGCGTAGGTTAGACCTAGCACATAAGGTTAAATAGGTAGCACAGATGCGAGATAGGTTAGCACATAGATCGGGTTTAGTGCTTAGGGTAGATTAGTTGGTGCATGGATAAAAAAGGGTAGCACGTAGAGTTAGTCTAGTGCATAGGGTAGATAGGATAGCTCGTGGAGAAAATAGGGTAGCGCATAGATATGGTTTAGCACGTAGCCAAATTTAATTCATGCATGCAGTAGGTTTTACAAGATAGGATGATTTTTTAATGTAGAAAATTACATAGGATAAGGTCAGTTTGGCCTGGAGGTAGATTTTTGTCATTTTCTATGTCGGCTGTCATGGTTTTGATTGTTTTGTCCAATATGAGTACTAATATAACCTGGTTTGATTTGTGGATATTCAAGTTATTGATGTAGATATTAATGTGTTTTTGTGATCTAAACTTGATTTGATTTGCATTGCTTCAAGTTAATATATGTGGAGCCTGATCTATGTTATAAGCTGATATGATTGTGGAACTTGAGTTGTGTTACAAGTTGATATGAGTTGGAAACTTGAGTTGTTTTACAAGTTGATATGGGTGGGAAACTTGAATTGTTTTACAAGTTTATGTGATTTGGAGACTTGAGTTGTTTTACAAGTTTTGATATGGTTTTTGAAAACTTGAGTTGTGTTACAAGTTGATATGGAATGATATGATGTGAACTTGATTAGATTTGCAAATTGTTTCAAGTTTTTGATGTGACTTTGATTTTGATATCTTTGTTTTTATGTGGAAACTGATATTGGACTTGTTTTGTTTTTTGACAGGAGCGATTGGGAGTGGTTCAGTCGCGCGAGCGGTTCCAAGACCTTGGGCGTTGATACCATGGTTGGCACAGGCTGACTTAGATGTTATTGAGAGATGTGGCCTGTCATCTTTATTAGTTATGCCTCGGTTTACTGTAAATCGGGGTTTACTCACAGCGCTTGCAAAGAGATGGCATAGTGATACGAACACCTTCCACTTTGCTACAGGTGAGATGACGGTGACTCCTGAGGACTATTATAGGATATTGTGGATTCCCGTAGTAGGTGCATTATTATCATATGAGCAGATAGAGGAGGGCGGGATAGAGGCATTGCATCACATATTTCATGATGAGACAGTGTGTGGATATGAGATCCCTTGGCAGGAGTTCTTGGATTTGGACTATGCACCTCTTCCGCTAGTACTAGCAGGTTTTATAGGTGGATTCTTATGTCCCGACCGTAGGTCGAAGGGATTTTCCATGGGTTGGGGATTGGTACTAGAGGAGATGGTGACATAGGGCCATAGGTTCACATGGGGATCGACCATGTTAGCTCATTTATATAGGGATTTACATGAGGTGGTATACCTGGGTTACAACAGTTTATTAGCTGGCGTGACACTCCTACAGGTATGGTGTTGGGAGCACATTCCAGCAGCCAGGCCACTGGTGGATAGAGACAGGCCTATTGGGCGGGCATATGCATATGGATACAGGGGGCTAGTTGTCCAGCGTAAGCTGGGAAAACTTGAGCACTGGAGGAGGGTGTTGGATGACATTAATACGGTCGTCCAACGATCATATACAGATTGCAAGCTATGGGCTGAGGATGGGCTGGAGATGTTGTATGTTTTTATGAGTCAGATTTTTATAGGGCAGACGCCCTTTGTGATCGAGAGATTTCAGGTTGGTAGAGTTTTGCGGCAGTATGGTTGGTAGTAGGGGATACCATAGGGGACCTACTTATATACTCATCAGAGGTAGGATATACTAGATTGGGGTCTGACTATTGATAGTGGAGCAGTTGTAGAGGAGTTTTCTAGCTTAGCAGGCCAGATATGGGACTATGCTACTGAGATATTAGATGCTGGGATGATGCATGAGTTTACTAGTTTGTTTGCAGCTTGTGTCGTGGCCAGGATATCAGATCCTGAGGAGATGCAGCCTACCTTCGATGATGACAAGGATGAGGTAGGGGGAGATGGTGATGAGGGAGATGATGGAGGTGGAGGACGACGATGAGGGAGAGGATATCGAGGGAGGAGAGGAGACAAAGGGAGAGATGGGGGTGATAGGGAAGTGTGGGTGGAGAGAGCAGTTCAATGAGCTGTGATGGATAGAGGGAGAGGAGGGTTGGCGATTAGAGTAGGGGAGGAGTGGAGAGTGGGAGAGGTGATAGCAGTGGTGGGAGGGACTGATGAGTGGAGATAGCCAACACAGAGGAGGAGGACTGTTGAGTTACCTCCACACACACCAAGGACAGGTAGAGGGATAGGGGGTGCCCCTACGGGTTCAGATCCTGACACATGTGGAGGATGCCCAGATCGAGTACCTACAGTTGACAGTACAGCAGCTGCAGGCACAGGTGTTGATGTAGCAGTGTCAGATTACCCAGCTGACCCTAGAGCGCAATACTGAGATAAAGTAGTGATGTCAAGTGGAGGAGCTCGTAGGGAGCATGCAGAGAGTGGCAGCAGGTGGCCCTATGAGGGACATCATGAGAGAGCTTTCCTTGAGAGTGAGGGAGGTAGAGTACTATCGATGCCACTATGAGGATGCGGTGCCTAGGGAGCTCAGAGTGCAGAGCTTCACGTAGTCGAGATCAAGTCAATCTCGAGAGACTGGGTTGCGATTAGAGAGAAGAGGCGTGATGGTGCCTTCAAGACAGGATCCTCCTGGAGATCCAAGGGCTGGGACATCAGCGGTGAGACCATCCCCTTCAGGAGATAGTCATACTTGAGAGACAATGTCTCTATTGTATTTTGGATCATTGTTTTTATTGTACGGGGCACAGACATGACAGAAATTTGTACATTTTGATCATTTTTGATATATATATATAGATGATACCATTTTCTTTGATCATGTGATGTGTTACGGATGCATGTTCTAGATGCTTGTACTTTGTTTTATGATGATGCAATGCTTAGATAGATGATATGATGAAGTGAAACGCATGATGTAAATATATGATGTTTATGAGATGTATTTTGAAAATGAGATGTATGATTTGATATGCTGTGAGATGTATCTTGAAAATGAGATGTATGATTTGATATGCTATGAGATGTATGATTTTATATGCAACTAATTGTAAAATGATATGCAACTAATTATTTTTGGAGCATCCTCATTCTGCATTTGTCATCCGATATAACCACATGTTTATTTGCTTTTGATATATGTATCATCATTGAGCATTGAATTGTTTGGGATATGCTGAAAATTTATACAAGCATAATGGTATATTTGAACCATAATGACCTAAGAAAAATTTACATGATTTTTGGTTTTGCAAGATAGCACAAGCATCAAGGTATAATTGAACCAGGATGACCAGAGTGTGGATTGCGTATAAACAGATAAGAGTAAACCATTTGTATGCATAAAGTGGAATCATGTCTTCAGTGATATTCGTTGTATCACATCTCGAGACAAGTATTTACACAGTACAAATGATCACCTCCTAGATAGAAGACTAAGAAAATATTGGAGTTTCTCGATGATCTCTAGCTTGGAAGCATTGTTGAGAAAATGTAGAGAATCCAATAATTTAAAAGGTTCAAATGCAAAAATAGTCAAGACTTTATGCAATAATGCAACATTTAGTACTTCAAAAAATCATCCGTCGTAGTGTTTTTGTGATTCTTGTTTTAGAGATTCAATGTTTTGTTTTGTGATGGAGTAAGTTTTTGGCTACTGGATGTGGTGTTCTGAGTTTTGTAAATAGTCTTTATGGTTTGAACATGCTGCAAGTTTTGATGATTATTGCCCCTAGCTAAGTGTGTCTTTCAATGTGGATATGTACAGTGATTACCAAGCCATGGTAAAGTGTGGTGAAAGGATATATGGATAAATCAGGATAGTGACTATGCTAAGTATGTCCTGAATGGATATTTGCTAAGTGTTGGGCGATGGTCGATAGTGCTTTACTGCAGAGATATGGATATAAATAAGGAGTTGTCCTCTCACAATAGCGCCTGTTACCAAGTTTTCACCAGTTGCTTTTATTGTACCTTTTTATTTTCTTTTTCTTGATTTTTCAATTTTTTGTTTTTGACTTTTTCCGTGCATTAGACTACTCAAGTGTAGTATTTCTTCAGATGAATGTTGTTAGTTGGCTCGTTGAGCACATCTCCTTCTGAAGTTGTAAGCTGATAAGCACCTAATCCATAGAATGATATGATGACATAGGGACCAAACCAGTTAGGTTCAAATTTCCCTTTCTTTTCCTGATCTTGCTGATTTCTTGGATTTTCTTTGAGGTCTAGGTCACCAACTTTGAAGTTGCAAGGGATGACCTTGTGATTGTAGCTTCTACACATGCATTGCTGATACGCTTTGAGATGAGTGTAAGCATGCTGACATCTTTCATCTAATAGTTCCAGTTCTTGCAGTCGGTTGACTCTATACTCTTCATCTAGGATTAAGCCTTTTAGAGAGACTCTGAGAGATGGAATTTCTACCTCCAGTGGTAAAATAGCTTCTGATCCATAGACCAATGAGAAATTTGTTGCTCCTATAGGTGTACGGATGCTAGTTCTGTATGCCCAAAGTGCTGGATTGAGTTGTACATGCCAATCTTTGCCTACATCATTTACTATTTTCTTGAGGATTTTTCAGTATTGTTTTGTTGGATGCTTCTGCTTGACCATTCCCCTGGGGGTAGTATGGCATAGAGAACCAATGTTGGATTTTGAATTGTTCACATAGTTCTCGGACATCTTGGTTTTTAAATGGTCATCCATTATCAATGATGATGGAACTTGGAATATCATATCTGCCGATCAGATAGTTTAGGATAAAACAAGCAATTTGTTTTCCAGTTACTGTGGTCATGGGGACTGCTTCTATCCACTTGGTAAAGTATTCTGTTGCAGTTATAATGAACTTGTGTCCATTTGAAGATGAAGGATGAATTTTGCCAACCAAGTCTAGTCCCCACTGACAAAAGGGCTAGGATGTTGTAAATGGCTGCAGTTCCTGTGTTGGTGCATGTATCAGATTGCCATGGATCTGGCATTTAGGACACTTCTTGGTGAAGTGGTAAGAATCTTTTTCCATTGTAGGCCAGTAGTATCCCATCCTTAGAAGCTTTTTAGCAAGAGTAGTCCCACTTGAATGTGTGCCACAAATACCTTCGTGAAGCTCGTGTAAAGCAGAATCAAATTCATTACGATCAAGGCAACGAAGAAGAGTACCATCTAGACCTTGACGGTACAAAGTATCAGCGGTAAGGGTATAATGAGTGGCTTATCGGATAAAATTACATTTTTGGTTACAGGATTGGTCAATGGGTAGGATGTTGTTGTTTAGATAATCATATATGGGTCCATATAAAGGGGAATCCAAACCGGTTAAGGCATAGATAACATGGGATTCAGAGTGGTCATAGGCTAGGGAGAACAGTTGCTCTACTAGAAACTCGTAACGACTCTGTTGTTCTAGAATTTGTAGTAATGAAGCGATAGTAGCCATGGCATCAGCTTCTTTGTTGTTCAACCTTGTTATTTTCTCGAGGGTGATGTGTACAAAATACTGTTTGAAGTCATCCACCATTTTCTTGTAGGGTAGGATCTTGTCATCCTTTGTCTGATAGTCATTGTTGAATTGATTGACAAATAGTTGTGAATCTCCATAGACCATTAACTCTGTGATTTTCCATTCTATGGCCATTTTGATGCCTATAACCAATGCCTCATATTCAGCCACATTATTTGTGCATGGGAACATAAGCTGATATGATCTTGGTATAGTATGCCCTTCAGGAGTGATGAATAGAATGCCAGCACTTGAACCATGTTGTCTGTAGGATCTGTCAAAGTATAGGGTCCATTGTGTGGTAGAAATAGCAAGAACGTCCCTGTCCAAAAATTTAATCTCCATAGTTTGTTTTCCTGGTGGTGGTGCTTCAGCTAGTTGATCTGCAATTGCTTGTCCTTTGATAGCTCTTCGTTATGTGTAATGGATGTCAAATTCACTAAAAATCATGATTCATTTAGCCAATCAGCCTGTAAGAGCTACCTTGCTGAGTAGATATTTGAGAGGATCAATTTTTGCCACTAGCTTAATTGTGTGTGCTAGCATATAATGTCGGAACTTTTGAGATGCGAAGACTACTATTAGACAAGCCTTCTCAATGAATGTATAGTTGAGTTCATAGCCATTTAATGTCCTGCTGATGTAGTATATGGCTCATTCCTTTCCTTGTTGATCTTCTTGTGCCAATAGTGCCCCCAATGATATATATGTTGTTGAAATATATAAAATGAGTGACTTTCCTACTATTGGTGGTACTAAAACTGGTGGGTTCATCAGATACTGTTTGATTTGATAAAAAGATTCTACACACTCGGCTTCCCATCTGAAAGGTACATTCTTATGTAGCAAATGATTGAATGACAGACTGTTATAAGCTAGTTGAGTGATGAATTGCCAGATTGATTGGAGTCATCCTTGTAGAGATCTGAGCTGACTGATATTCTTTGGTGGTGGCATCTCCATAATGGCTTGTACCTTTGCTGGATCCACTTTAATACCTTTAGCTGAGACTATGCAACCTAGTGACTTGCCTGATGTAACCTCGAAGACACACTTCTTAGGGTTGAGCCTGACTTGGAATTTCTCCAATCGATCAAAGATCTTTGTTAGGATGCTGAGGTGTTCTGCTCTGGTGAAGGATTTAGCTAGTAAATCATCCACATAGTCTTCCATGAAGGTATGCATCATGTCATGGAAGATTGTTGTCATTGCTCGTTGATAAGTAGCTCCTCCATTCTATTATCACTATTTAAAAATGGGTTTTCCTTTCCCATAATCGGCTAAGTTTTTGAAATTTTGAATTAGACACGCTATCAATTGCTTTAGCTCTGTGTTAGGTCCTAGGGGTTTAGGGTTTTAATCTTAAATTGTTTAATGTTTTATCAAAAAAACCTCTAGTTTCTATCCCTTCATTACTTTATCCACTTAGGTAATGGGTCTTGGGGTCGTAGGAAGTGTCCCTCCTTGTCATTTGCCTAGGCGGTTGTCGAATTAATTGAAAAATTTATGCCTTATGTATCTTCTTCCTAATATTGTCAGGCCCAGTAAGTTGTGCGCAATTCTTAGGTAGATCTATGGTTCTCTCTATTTCATTAGGTGAAGTTGCGCATGGTTTAAGACACATGAAATGGCGAAAGGGAGAAGCGTTCTAAATGGTTCTTTTGGTCTGGTTTAAAGATGATTCATCTCATCCAAGATCCAATGGCTGGCATTATTTCATAGCTTGAACTTGCAAGTGAAATACCTTTCATGAAATGGCAAAAGCATCTAGTGGGACCTTGCATGCGAAGATTTTCTAAGTGACTAAAAGGTGATCAAGTCCAATCTAATCTAACGGTTTGCGTTGTTTCGCAGGATGAAGATGCTCGATAGTTAGCTTTCACGAAGTGACAAAATGACATGGCACTCCAAGTAGACGGTCCAGCTGGTTGAGAGGGCAAGTAAGATGATGGCACATGGCAAAGGCCAAAATAGTCAGCAAGGTGGGTCCAAGGGTTAAAAGGTGGTCCTAGAGGTGAGTCATGCCACGGGACAAGAAGTGACTTGGCAAATACAGGTGGCAAGGATGAGGTGGAACCCAGTGTTTTCTCTCAGCAAATGAAAGACTGACATGTTATCTTTGAAAGTGACTACATGCCAGGTGTTTGAGGTTGAGTTGGAGGGCCCACGTTTGCCAGAGTTAGTTCAGATTGTTAAGCATCGAGCAAGTTAAAAATAATCTAACGGCCCATGTGAATTCACAAGGGTAAGATGTTCATTCTTTATGCCCTGCGAAATGGCGAAAAGGTTTTTCGTCCCCAAAGACAGATAAAACATGAGGATAAAGGAGGATCATCTTCATTTTGATCCAATGGTCGGTGTTATTTCACGGTTGCGAGGTGCTTGAAGGATATGCTTCATGAAATAGTGAAAGTAAAAAGGGTTTGTCCAAGTGTCAAGCTAGATGGTGATGTGTCCATGGACACGTGGTTTCAGAAGAAGTTGAGGGCTCGCCAAGGTGTAACTAGCGGTAAAAGGGAGAGACACGTGGCTAACGTTGAACTAGGCTTGAATGGTTTTCTAAAACCAATGGTTGAGTGCCACGTGGTAGTCATTAACCAATGAAAAAGCAGCGTAAGTAAAGCAGGCATAAAGGTTTTCCCTTAAAGGATGGTCATCTCCAATATGATCCAATGCCTCACATTGTTTCGTGGCCCGAAGTTGAAAGTTGTTTAAGCTTTGCGAAAGAGCGAAAGACCACTAGTAGTCAAGGTAAAGGCACGGTTAATGAAGATGTCGATGGTTTCGGTAAGAGTTAAACATCAAGCAGTTAGAATTCCATCTAATGTCTGGCATGGCTTCGCGAAGGAGAAGTGCTCGAAAGATAAAGTCTACGAAATGGTGAAAAGGAGGTGGGGACCAGTTTGAAGGCAAGACTGTTAAGTCAGTGTAACGGCTGATCAAGTTTCTTTTGATCAGATGGTTGGCGTGATTTTGTTTAACAAAATTGCCTGAAGGTTATGCTTCACAAAACAATGAAAGAGCGAAAGGAAAGAATTGCAGGAATGTTGTGACCTATTGGAGCAAAAATTCAAATTCTCTCAGGAACTCAATTTTGAAGGGACGACTAAAGCATGCGGAATCAATGTCACAGTTAAGACCCTGGGTACCATATATGATCTCCTACCGATTGAGTAAAGGTATCATTCAAAAGAATTGTTGCAGAAGAGAAGATACAGAGCTATTGTCTTCAAATACAGAGCAAGTCAATTTAGTTGCAGAGCGGGTTCCATTGAGCTAAAACAGGTTTTCTTGTACTCTTGCATGGCAATTTCTTTGTGGTGTTTTAATTAAGGTCTTGATTTGTCGCTGAACCATTTGGGGGTAGTATTCTGATTGCTTGCATTTTCAAAATGGCACCTAAGAGAGAATTTTCCAGGAAAGTTAATTATCAGGAGAGGGTTATTTGTGATGATTTTCTTGAGCAGTTGACATTGTCAACTAATCAGGCATCAAAAGTAAAAGAATTAGTACCTAGAGCTCCTTGCTTGAAAATAGGAGAAGGGTTGTATGATAAGGGTAATTGGTTGAGAGATCCATAGGTTGGGTTATCTGGGTTGGGGTTATTCAAAGTTGGATTTAGAATGAGAAATTCTCCAGCCCCACATAATAGCATCTAGGAGTTAGATGTAGGGAAGTTGGTAGTTCCAGGAGTATTCATGGACATGGATCTATTGACTCAAATTGCACATAGTTACGACCCAGTTACAAGAAGCATTAGGGACATTTGATTATGCTTCTTTCATTACTTATGTTATCCATGGAGGGTTAGTAGGAATAAAGAATGGGAAGGTGGACAGGCCTTTCGGATGGTATTCACTCCTCATGCATCTATTTTTGTTCAAAGGTGGTGATTACTTTGCAAGTGGACTAGACCTCATTAAAGAGAAAGAGGGAGAAAAGATGTCAGTGCAACTATGGAGTACTATGTTGTCATGGGATAGAGAAGATGCCAGTTTCTTAAAATTTGATAAATATTTTGCATCAAAGATTAGGACTCTCCTCTGCTCAGAAAACCCAAGAATCCCTAAGGTTCTTTTGGAATTTGTTAGACCAAAAGAATTTGCAGAGAATATAAAGATTGTTCATAATTGGGGTGATATTTACCTATACCCAGTCTCAATAGTTTTTAGAGTTTTTGGTTTTAGAGGCACTCCATTCTTGTTACCCTATCAGGTCCCTCTCAAAGTGGGAATTGCAGAAGTCCTCAGACAGATTGGTAGTGTACAAGAGGCAGAGCTGACAGGCAGGGGTAAAGGGACTATTTTCCCTACGGTTACCATAGCCCATCAATTTATAATAACCAAGGGAGGATGGAATTGTTTTGAAGACTTTCTCAAACCTTATCATTTGTCAACTACAATATCCAGGTGTGTCGATCCAGAAGACTTCTTCAATGGCATGTTTAGAAAGAGAGCAGTGTGCAGAGGTAGACCCCATCAATTTCAGTTTCCTGAAGACCTCATTAGAAATGAGTTTGATCTAGATGAGTAGGAGCCGAGGAAGGAAAAATGGGTGGCTTATAAGAAAGCCTTAGACTTTGTGCATCAGTTTGATGCCAGCTATGACCCATTGTCTAGCTTTTTCCCTTTTGAGGAGAAAATAAGTTCTTAATTGTTGCTTTGAGGATTTGATGTAGACTCTAAAAGAAAAGAGGGAGGTTGTGATTAAAAGAAACCCTGAAAAGGAAAGAATGATTTTAGGTAGGTCTGCCTCCACCAGAGCAATCCCTCAAGGTGACTATACACTGCACAAGAAATCTAGTTATAGTGTGCTGATGCCTACAACAGGGGAGCCCTCAACCTCCAAAGGAAAGAGGAAGATACAAGATGTCATTGACATCCAAGAGAGCCCAAAGAAGCAGAGAGTAGGAAAAGAAGTACAATCTGATACACCCTTGTACTCTCCATCCCAATCCCCTATTCACATAGGAGATGAATAGGCAGTAGCTGAGTAGCTGATATAGTTAGGCAGTCTAGGAGAAATTGCCTATACATATGATGAAGTAGAGGAAGGAATGCTAGAAGAGCCCCTTGCTGTTGAAATGAACATCACTACCAATGAACTTAAGGGCTAGGAGTGGGATCCTGAGATCAAGCAGGGCAGTGATGACTTCTTGGCTGATAACAATTTTGTTACCTCAGGAGCATTTATGCAGTTTGTATGGAAACAAAATATAGACAAATACAATGCAAGATGTGAGAAGAGAAAAGGTGAGCAGTCTCAAAAAGATCCAGCTTTGGTGGAAGAGGAAATAAAAAAAGAAATGATGGAAGAGTTTAATATCATCACTCCTGAACAAGGAAGAGATATGGTGGCACAAGCTGGAGTGTTCATTCTCCCTAAGTGGGACATAGCAGATGCCCTGGTACTGGAGGCAGTGACGAAAGAAACCAAGCCCATGGAGGGAATCACTTTCAGCAAAGATAATGTTGCTCTTGTCATGTGGTCTCTCAAGAGAGATGAAAATAAGAGAAGCAAAGATACCCCAGGGTCAAGCTACCTTGGTGGAATGATAGTGAAGAGAGTGCAGAACACAGGGGTGGTAGAAGCTGCTAGCACTGTGCTAGAGACTGCAAAATTTAGTGTTGTAGTAGCAAAAAAGGAGGCCAAGGAAAAAGAAGACCTCCAAGTCAAGTTGGAGACAATTTTGAAGGCTTATAATAGTGCTAAGGAGGAGGTAAGAGGTAAGGATAGCATCATTTCTAAGTTGCAGAGTTAGTTGACAGGATAGTACCATCAAGGTGAGTCTTCAACATTTGTGATCTCCTCCTCTCCTGCAAGACCTCCACCTAGCAGCCCCATCATTGAGTTGCCTCCATCTCTAGCACCTTCTAGCTCCCAAATGATTGAGATTACTCCTCAAGAATTAGAGAATTTGAAACAGGCTCAAGCCTTGTATGCCAAGAAATGTGACAAAAGAGTAAGGGCTACTATTTCAAGTTTTACAGATACAATGAGTGCCTCACTACTATACAATAACATAAGAAAATTTTTGGATATGTGGAATGAGCTCAATGGAGATAAGACCATTTTGACACCTATTTTTGATAGATGGAAGCCTAGAGAGAAGGACTTGGAGCTTATTTGTGCATCTTATGATGAAGCAGGGGCCAATCCTATCATCAAATCCACTTGTGACACCACCAAAGACCTAGTAAAATTAGCAAAAGGGGTGGATAATGCTGACAGGAAAATTAACTTGTACAAAAAGGAGTATGTTGATCAGGTTTTTGAGTTGCTCCCAGGAGTTTTTGTTAGCCAGATCAACTGAAGGACAAACAAGTGTGGCTCAAGGAATTAGAGGCCAAACTGTTAGCCAGAATTAAAGGAATTTTTGATTTAGATGATGCTTCCTTCTTTGTTGTGACAATTCAGGAGATAGAGAAAATCAAATCTCATTATGGTTTTCTCAATTCAAAAGTCAACAAGATGAGAAATTCCTGGAAAAGGTTGACCAAGGCTAAGACAAAAGTGATTAATTTCACATGGCCAACTAATGATGTGTACAATGAATGGACAAGAAAATATGCCATCCAGGATGTAGAATAGTTAGAGGGCGCTCCTGAACAGTTAGAAGAGGTTGCAACCGGACAGCAAGTCGAAGAAGCTGCAGAGGTCGAAAAGGACTTGTAACTATTTTTGTAAAAAGCTTTGTAACTTCTTTTGGAAAAGAAATGACTGTAACAAATTCTCCTAGGAAAGTCTGAAGCTATGTGCATCCATATTGTTATAAATGGATACCAGGACTAATAGAAGAAGGATTGCAAAAAGAATTGTAAGAAAACGCTGCAGAAATTTATATCTAAGATTTTCTAAGTTTAATGGAGAATATTCCAAAGTTTTTGGAATACTTTCTTGAAGAATATATCAATATACAGACCATCGGTTTTGAGTAAAACTTTGTGTTGTCTTCAAATGTGTTTGCAATTGTTTACTATTTCATTCTGAATAATCCAGGGTTATTTTGTTTGAATAGGGTTGTAAGGCAACTTTCAGTAGATGTGTTTGCTAGCTTTTCTCTTTAGGAGGGAAATTAAATATGCGGGGATAACTTCTACCAGTAAATTCTTTGTAGAATATTTTGAATCTTGATGACCATAGTTTAATTTGGTATGCATAAATTCTTATGTGTGTCAGGCATACATAAGGATTAACAAAAACTGAGCCAATGGGATGTGTAAAGATATTTTGTTTGGGGAGTATTGTTTGAATTTAGATGACTCTGTGACCTTGGATAAGGCACTGGTATAAATCGAAGTTGTCTATTACATGTTTTGTAGGTCAAAATACTAAATATGAGTATAATTTTCATTCCTTTGTTTTCAGTTAGTTTCAAGGTGATTAGATCCACTGGTTTTCTGGACTGGTTTGCTATGGATTTATCTTTTGAAAGTGTGAATTTAGTTCACAAAGGTATACCTGCCTGGACTCTGAGTAAGTCTGAAGTGCAGAAGGTTAAATCAAACCTTGTCATATGTGGTCCTAAGAGTTTCTTTCCCTTTAACATCTCTCCCGCACAAAGTTTAATCATTTTATTATAAGGATGTTGAAGTGAATCAGATTTTGAAGACAACACATTCTTTAAGCCAAAAGGCATAACATTCCAACAGTACATTCCCCAAGGACAGGTAAATGTTGTTTTATCTTGATCCCTTGGGGCTATTTTTATTTGATTATAGCCTGAAAAACCATCCATTAGTGAGAGCATTGCATGGCCCACTGTGAGGTCTACAATTATGTCGATACTAGGCAGAGGAAAGTCATCCTTTGGATAGGCTTTGTTGACATCTCTAAAATTAGTGCAGATTTTGATACTGCCATCTAGTTTGGATACTAGTACTATGTTGGAAATCCATTCTGCATAGTCGATGGGTCGAATGAATCTAACATCTAATAGTTTCTTTAGTTCAGCCTTGACCATGAGTGCCACCTATGGATTCATTTTTCGTAGTTTTTGCTAGACTGGCTTAACTCCTGGAGAGATGGACAAGTGATGCATGATCAAGTGTGGATCAATTTCGAGCATATCTGCGTATGACCAAGCAAAGTTAATTTTCTTTTCTTGAAAAAAGATGAGAAATGCTGATCTTTCCTCCTCTATCAGAGATTCTGCCAGGTGTATGTTTTTTACTACTTCTGTAGTACCAATGTTGATTGATTGAGTGGGCTCAATCAATATGAGTGATCGCTCATGAAAATGTTTAGGAAGAGTGTCAAGTCTCCCATCCTTAGGTGCCTTAAAAAGTTTTTCACCCTCAGATGCGTCCTTTATTTTTAATTTTTTGTGATTGAGAGCTGCCATTGATTGGTTTTCAGCATCAGATCTATTATTTGGTTCATTTTTGTGACTGAGAGACTTGGCACTCCCTGGTTTGCAGACATCATTAATTTGTTCACTGGTAGAGCCCATTTCTGAGTTAACGGTGCATAGGTAGTGGATAATAGATTCATCATCTGGGAAAATTGGTATATAATACTTCGGGTTCATCCTAGTCAATGAGGTCAGGAAAGACAAGTGGTAAGGAATAGTTTGGCAGATCAAGTTCTACTACTGTAAGTGTTAAGATAGAGGTTTCATCATGATTGGTTTTGGTTTTAAAGAATTCAAGGATTTCATCAAGGTCTTTGATGGTATCATCCTCCGTATAGACTCGTTCATAATGTTTCTGTTCGCTTTCCTTGGCATCATAGATATTCTGTAGTCCAAATTCAGGTAGTCCATCTTCTGTGTTATGCTCTTCTTGAGAAAGGGATATGGAGCTAGTATTGTCAGTGGTATCTCCAGTAGCATTTGAGCAGCTACCCCATTCATATTCATTGAAATCAGTCTCCGAGTTATTATCCCAGATTTTATCAGTGTTGTAAACAGGTATGTTGTATGGTGAAAATAGATCTTTGATGATGGATACCAGTTTGATAGTCTTTGTTAATTCTTTGTCGGATCCTGCTTCTACCTTTTGTATTCGTTCATATACTGTGCCTCCTTGGGGAGGAATAACGGTATTAGGAGATGATTCTATTTTTCTTTGAGATATTGGTGTTTGAATATGAGCTATTGCTGCAGATATGGCCTTCTTATGAATGAGGAGCTTTTCCTGATGTTGCTTCTATTCTTGATGTTCACGTGCCTTGCGGATTGTTTTTGCTGACTCAAATAGTGCTTCTTGCTAGGATTCTTCTTTGTACTTCTTCTTTGCTTTCCATTGAGGTTTTGGAGTTATGCGTGGTGTCTTTCTTAATAGGAAAGTCAGTTTACAGCCCAATCTTATTTTGTCTCTACTGAGCTATGAAGGAAGGTCTATTGGTTCAGTGACTCCTTCTTTACATTTTCCAATAGGTCCTTTACCATCATATCCCATTTGTTGTATGATTAAGTAGCCCTTTCCATATAGGTGTGTTGGTAGAACTATGTCCAGAGCAACTGCTCTGTTATCTTCTTCCTCATCTTTGTATAACCAGCTAAGAATGCCCTTTTCTTCTGATTCATGTGCTAGAGTGCCTAGTTGGATGAAGGTACCATCAAATTTGGTGATGGGCTGAGTTACCTGATGTGTTGATGTTGTGGGTAATCCATGAGATCTGGGTGATGTTGGTAAGTTGGCCAAACACATGGGTTCCAAAGAGTATTCTCCCATACCTTATTCTCTGATTTGCATTTTTTGCTTGAAATCTCCAAGTAATGATTTGGTCTTTGCCTTCTGTAGATCTGATGTTGAGGATTTCTATTTTTCCCTATTATGGGGAACCAAACTGTCCTGGGTTGCCCACATTGCATTACAATGTTGAAATGGATTGTTATCAGTAGATATAGAGACTTTTTGTTTGTTATAGGGAAATTTGACACACTGGTGATACAAAGAAGGTACTGCTTGCATTTCATGTATCCAGGGTCGACCTAATAAAATATTGTATGTGAGGTCTATGTCTAAGACCTGACACATAGTATCCTTTTGCACTAGTCCAACTTGAATGGGTAACATCATGGTTCCTTTAGATGATCTTTCCTCATCATCATATGCCTTTATGGTAATCTTTTTACGTGGATCAATAGACTCCTCTGAGAAGCCTAATGCACGGATAAGTTTTAATGTACATCTATTCAGTCTAGCTCCTCCATCTATCAATACTCTTTTTACTCGGTGTTTATAAATGATGACTTCAATATGGAGGGGAGTGTTATGCGGATGAATTAAGGATGTATTATCTATTGGCAATATAACAAGGATATTGAGAAGGTTGTTGATGATTATGGACATAACTGATTAAAGATGTTTTACTGTCTTGATATTATTATTTTGTCATTGATGTCAAGAAATTGATTTTCTAATTCAGTATGATGTTGCCATATCTTAAGAAATATGATATGAAGATTATAAAGAAGTCGGTAAAGACACATGAAAAGAATATGATGAATAAAGGGATAAGTTATTCAATGGGAAACTCTACCGAGTCAGACAATGATGAGATCTTGATGTTTTAGATTGTTTTAACATCATACATATGTTGTCAAATGTAAAGGTTAATACTACACTATGTTATTAGGCAAAGAACCTAGTCGGTAAACCCTAAGGTTATCACAGTCAGTTAATGAAGACAGAATGTCTACCGAGTACAGTTTAGTATTCACCGAGTTGTAACCGAGCTATAACAAAATGCATTAAATGTTTACATGTGATATTTAATGAAAGAAACTGATGAGTTGGAGCAGATCAATGATTGGCAAGCCGTGGAAGAATTTTGTTAACAAATCTAAGGCAATGGAAAGTTGGCAAGAAGATCTACAGCTCAGATTGAACCGCATTACCCTAACACGAGTTCCAAGATGATTGTGCAAGTTCCGAGGCTAAGTAAAATGTTTTTCAGATTGTAAGATACAATGAACTTGGACAAGATTGAAGATCTGATGGCTATGATTGATCATGGGAAATGTGATCAAGGAGATTAAGTGGTTAGATGATTGTTTATAAATAAGGAACTGTTGATAAATAGTGGATGCGGGCAAGTGTATGCACAGGGATACTACATAGTGATCACTGAGCACAGAAGCTTGAAGACCCATTGGAATAACAAAGTATTGATGCCCAGTAGATAGACAAGAATAGTTCCATGTCTAGATTGTGTTGAACAAATAAGAATTTGCTTTAGCATTTTAGATGTAAAGTTGCAGATAGATTGTATTACTGTTAGCTTGTGAAAGTAATAGGAAATCTCTTAACTGAGTGGACTTAACAGTCTTATAAGTAAATCCCCTAACAAGATGACATTCTAAATGAGTGCTTGAAATCCTTTGACAAGGTCACTTCTAACAAGTGAAGATCCTAACAGATCTGAGGGAAATCCCTTAACTGGGTCACATCTAGAAATGTGTTTTGTAATCTTTAACAGGATTAGCTTTTAACTGAGCATACTCTAGAAGAGTATATTTCTTAGTGGGTCCAAAATCCCACAATGGTTTTTCCCTATTTGGGATTCCACGTTAAATTTGGTGTTATGAGGTTTATATTGTTCATATTCTTTTGAGTTTGCATATTTGACAGTTTTTATTCTATGACTGATATATGTTACCGAGGTTGAATCTGATGTTTTCATTAATGATTAAGTTTGTATGATTCACCCCCCCCCTCTCATCTTGTTGGCTATTGGATCTGTACTTATATTAAGTATCAGAACTATTAATTGGTATTAGAGCCTTGGACTCTAAAAGGAAAGTTTAAAGGCACTTGAGTTAAAGATCCAAAGATGTATAAGAGGGATGCACCTAAGCTAAATAAGTCAAGTTTGTCTACATGGCAGAAAAGGATGAAGCTACATCTATCAAGAGTTGGAGAATATGCTATATACTATCTGGAGAATGATTTTGTTGCATTGAGCACCTATCCATTGACTATGGAAGAGATAAAGGCAAAACAAGAACATATTCAAGCAATGATTGAAATAACATCTGCATTGACCGATTCAGAGTTTAATGATCTAGAAGGATGTACTGATGCAAAGGCAATGTGGACTAAGCTCATATCTGTATATGGAGGAGATGAACATGTTCAAAGAGAAAAAGTAGATAGTTTAAGAGGACAACTTGAATCTATGAGGATGAATGAAGGTGAGAACATAACCCAGTACATTACAAGACTAAAGGAGCGGGAGGAACTATTGAAGAAAACAATGTAACAAGTAAGCTGTTAAGAACCCTTCTACCTGCCTATGCAATCTAAGTCTCTACAATCAATGAATTGAGGTCTGTACCTAATATGCCAGTTTCCTTAGATGCTACTATTGGTAAGCTACATGCTTTTGAGTTAAGTAATTTTGATAACAGTGGGTCCTCGGTAAATAAAGTTGAATCTGCATTTAGTTCTTTTCATCTGAATGAATCTAATGATTACAATGAAAGAAAGTATAAGTACTCTGAAGGAGATCATAGTGGAGCAAGTGAAACATTTCGAAAGAACATGGAGGAGGTACACAAACTGTATGAAGAAATCAGAAAGCAAGAATAGTTTGAAGCACTGTTGGCCAAAAGGTTACTGAGAGGCAAAGGTAAGTATAAAGGAAAACTACCTTTGAAATGTTTCAATTGTGATAAGATTGGACATATGGCTTCTAACTATCCTGACAAAGATTTTACTGAAAAGAGAGATTACTGAGATGATAGATAGAAAGATAATCATTATAGAGGTCACCGAGATTTCAGAAGAAGAGATAGAAAGACTTGCTTAATTGCAGATGAGGAATCTGAAGATGATAAATCAGATGAGACTGATACAGAGGAAGTTGTTTATGTGGCTATCAAGGATGGATCAGATGAAGAAAGGTATGAAGAAAAAGCCCTAATATCTCACATAAACACTAATGATTCTTGGATTATAGATAGTGGATGCTCACATCATATGACAGGAGATAAACACAAGTTTGTTATGTTAGAAGATTATGATGGAGGCTATGTTAGATTTGGTAATGATGCACCATGTCCGGTAAGAGGTAAAGGATCCATAACACTTCTTGATAAAGAAAGATGCAATGATGTTTATTGGGTTGAAGGTTTGAAATATAATTTGTTGAGTGTAGCACAGCTAAACAACACAGGTTACCGAATAGAATTTCAAAAAGGAATTGTCAAAGTTCATGACAAAAATGGAAAGTTAGCTGCTACCGAGAAACAAACAAAAGGTAATACATTTCACCTTGACTCTACTCACAACAAGTGCTTGTATGCAAAGATTGATAACACTTGGTTATGGCATAAAAGGTTTTGTCATGTTAATTTTGATAATCTGATCAAGATAAGTAAGAAGCATAGAGTAAGAGGTCTATCGAGTCTTGAAAAACCTGAGAATGCTATGTGCCAAGGATGCCAAATGGGCAAGATGACAAGATCTAGCTTTACAAGTAAGTCCTACACTTCTAAAGGAATTTTAGATCTTGTACACACTAATCTTTGTGGTCCTATGAAAGTTCAAAGTTATTATGGTGATAAGTATTTCATATTATTTGTGGATGATTATTCAAGGATGATGTCAGCAATGTTTTTAAAAGAAAAATCAGAAGCTTTTCAAATGTTTAAGTGGTACAAGGCTAGAGTTGAAAATGAAACAAGAAGACAACTAAAATGTCTTAGATCAGATAGAGGAGGAGAATTCACATATGATGAGTTCAACCTATTTTGCAATGATCATGGTATTAAAAGACAAGTCTCTGCAAAGAGGACTCCACAGCAGAATGGAATAGCTGAAAGAAGAAATAGATCTATTGTGGATTGTGCTAGAACACTGATGATTGAGAAGAAGGTTCCACAAAAATTTTGGAGAGAAGCAATAAGCACAGCTGTTTACACCTTGAAACGATTTCAATTGAAGAAAGGTACTTTGAAGACACCTTATGAAATCTGGTATGGCAAGAAACCTAATGTAAGTTATTTTAAGATCTTTGGAAGCAAATGCTATGTTCATAAAGATGAGAGAAATGGCAAGTTTGATCAGAAAAGTGAAGAAGGAACATTTCTAGGATATTCTTCTACAAGAAAAGCATTTAAATGTCTGATCAAATCATCTAACGAAATAGTAGAAAGTGCAAATGTGAAAATTGATAAATTTGCATAAAGAACTGATGACAGGAATTCCAAAGAACTAGAAGACTATGATGAATTTGTCTATGTGCAACCGAAAAGTCCTACCGAGATAACTGTTGAAGGAAATGAGGAAGATGTCTAGTTATGGAGTGATGAAGAGGATCATACAGAGCCTGCCGAGCCTATATTAGCAAAATATGTCAGAAGACATCATGCACCAAGTCAGATTATAGGAAATAAGGATGATCCAGTGATGACAAGGAACAAAATGAGACATAACACATGTTTGATATCTGAATTTGAACCAAGAATAGTAAAAGAGGCATTCAACAGTGAAGATTGGACAAATGCTATGACTGAAAAGATTGATCAAATCAAGAAGAATGACACATGGACACTAGTCCCAAGACTTAAGGACAAAAATGTAATCGATACAAAGTGGATCTTCAGAAACAAGCTAAATGGGAAAGGAGAGGTCATTCAGAACAAAGCAAGATTGGTTTGCAAAGGTTATTCCCAAGAAGAAGGAATTGATTATGGTGAGACTTTTGCACCTGTTGCCAGACTTGAAGGAGTTAGAACATTGTTGGCATATGCTGCTTTCAAAAACTTCAAGGTATATCAAATGCATGTCAAATTTGCATTTCTGAATGGAATATTAGAAGAAGAAGTTTTCATTGAACAACCTGAAAGATTTGTTGAAGAAAATAATAAAGATCAGGTATGTAAATTGAACAAAGCTTTATATGGTCTGAAACAAGCACCTAGAGCATGGTATGAAAGACTGCACTCTTATTTGATTAAGATTGGTTTTATAAGGACAAGTCAGAACAACAACATGTACATGAAGAATGATGAAAATGGAATACTAATCTCAGCCATATTTGTTGATGATATTATATTTTGTGGAAATGACTCTTTATGCAAGAACTTTGGTAATGAAATGAGCAAAGAATTTGAGATGTCATTAATCGGTGAGATAAAGTATTTTATAGGCTTACAGATACTGCAAATGAAAAATGAAATTTTCATTACTCAATCCAAATACATAAAGGAAATCTTGAAGAAATTTGGAATGGAGGATTCAAAGCCAGTAAGTACTCCTATGACTACAAACTACAAACTATCAAAGAATGATGAATCTGCATCTATTGATGAGACACTCTACAGATCCATGATTGGAAAACTGCAATATGTTGTTCACAGCAGGCCTGATATAGCACATGCAATAGGTATTGTTGCAAGATTCTCTGCAGATCCTAAGGAAATACACATGACATCAATCGAAAGAATTTTCAGATACTTGAAAGGCACTGAAGAATATGGCTTAGTATATCAGAAAGGAAATGATTTTGATTTGAAAGTCTATACTGATGCTGATTGGGTAGGCCACATTGATGACAGGAAAAGCACAAGTGGAGGAGCTTTCTTCTTAGGAGAAAGACTAGTGAGTTGGCCTAGCAAGAAACAAGGATGTGTTTCTCAGTCAACAGTCGAAGCTGAATATGTTGCTATAGCACTAAATTGTACCAACATTGCATGGATCAAACAATTGTTGGAAGGTATAAATGAGAAATTTACCAAGCTAGTAACTATATTCTGTGACAATACTAGTGCCATTAATATTTCAAAGAACCCTATTATACACTCTAAGACAAAGCACATATCTATCAAATATCATTATCTTAGAGAAGAAGCTCATGAAGAAAAAGTGGTCTTGGAATATGTTAACACAAAGGAACAAATAGCTGATATCTTCACCAAGCCACTACCAAAGGACACTTTTGAATATCTCAAAAGTAAGTTAGGGGTCCTACCCCTATCCCTTACTCATTGACTGAGTTCGGTGAAAGCATCACTTCAATGAATCTATTGAATATCTTTTAGGGAGTTGATGCTAGAGTGATACACTTTAAGAATGCTTTCTGAAAGTGTACTCAAACAACATTGGGATAATTCAGACAATGATACAGAGAACAAGAATTGTAAACAAATGCTCTGACCGAGACTCAGTTGATACACATCAGTAGGAAATAACTTCTTATAGAAACAATTTATGTTTTAGTTCTTTTCTTTTTGGCATTGTTGTCAAAGGGGGAGAAGACCTACCCAAGGAGGAGAAGACCTGAGAAGATTGAGAGAAAACCAGAAGAGAAGTCTGATGTATGGGGGAGAGAATTTCAGCATTTCAGAATCATAGCAATCTGAATTCTTAACGGTCAAATCAATTGGTTTTGCCATCAATGCCAAAGGGGGAGATTGTTGGCAATATAACAAGGATATTGAGAAGATTGTTGATGATTATGGACATAACTGATTAAAGATGTTTTACTATCTTGATATTATTATTTGTCATTGATGTCAAGAAATTGATTTTCTAATTCAGTATGATGTTGCCATATCTTAAGAAATATGATATGAAGATTATAAAGAAGTCGATAAAGACACAGGAAAGAATATGATGAATAAAGGGATAAGTTATTCAATGGGCAACTCTACTGAGTCAGAAAATGATGAGATCTTGATGTTGTAGATTGTTTTAACATCATACATATGTTGTAAAATGTAAAGGTTAATACTACACTATGTTATCAGGCAAAGAACCTAGTCGGTAAACCCTAAGGTTATCGCAGTCGGTTAATGAAGACAGAATGTCTACCAAGTAAAGTTTAGTATTCACCGAGTTGTAACCGAGCTATAACAGAATGCATTAAATGTTTACATGTGATATTTATTGAAAGAAGCTGATGAGCTGGAGTGGATCAATGATTGGCAAGCCGTGGAAGAAGTTTGTTAACAAATCTAAGGCAATGGAAAGTCGGCAAGAAGATCTACAGCTCAGATTGAACCGCATTACCCTAGCACAAGTTCCAAGATGATTGTGCAAGTTCTGAGGTAGGGTAAAATGTTTTTCAAATCATAAGATACAATGAACCTGGACAAGATTGAAGATCTAATGGCTATGATTGATCATGGAAAATGTGATCAAGGAGATTAAGCAGTTAGATGATTGGTTATAAATGAGGAACTATTGATAAATAGTGTATGCACACGGATGCTACATAGTGATCTCTGAGCATAGAAGCTTGAAGACTTGTTGGAATAACATAGTATTGATGCCCAACGGATAGACAAGAATAGTTCTATGTCTAGATTGTGTTGAACAAATAAGAATCTGCTTTAGCATTTTAGATGTAAAGTTGTAGATAGATTGTATTACTGTTAGCTTGTGAAAGTAATAGGAAATATCTTAACCAAGTGGACTCAATAGCCTTATAAGTAAATCCTCTAACAAGGTGACATTCTAAATGAGTGTTTGAAATCCTTTGACAAGGTCACTTCTAACAAAGTGAAGATCATAACAGATCTGAGGGAAATCCCTTAACTGGGTCACATCTAGCAATGTGTTTTGTAATCTTTAACAAGATTGGCTTTTAACCGAGCATACTCTAGAAGAATATATTTCTTAGTGGGTCCGAAATCCCATAGTGGTTTTTCCCTATTTGGGTTTCCATGTTAAATCTGGTGTTATGAGGTTTATATTGTTCATATGCTTTTGAGTTTTCATGTTTGACAGTTTTTATTCTATGACTGATATATGTTACCAAGGTTGAATCTGATGTTTTCATTAATGATTAAGTTTGTATGATTCACCCCCCCCCTCATCTTGTTGGCTATCGGATCTGTACTTAGATTAAGTATCAGAACTATCATTATCATGCTCTGAGAAGGTGAGATTATGAGACCCTATCATATGAGCGACCCTGGCTTGGAATTTCTAAGCATCCAGATCTTGAGGTACATTGGTTTCCAATAGCGCTTGTTCCAATATGTCTTTGTGTTTTGGCGACAGTTTCAACAATTCTAGTATAGATATTTGAGCAGGAGTTTTACGTAGTTGGCTGACTAAATCATATTGGATTCTTGGTGTAGTGGTTATTTTTGTTGTGTGGCCCTTCAAGACATATTTCTGAGCTCTAGTTGTTATATTGACAGATTCATGATTATGCTGGTCTCGGATTGTGATGACATTTACATGATGGTCTTCAACTGATATGTGATTGATGGTGTTATAGTAGATGTGGTTGATATGAGATCCACGTGTATCATTTGAGGTTGAAGCTCCATCTTTGTTGTCGTTTGGAAGACGATTTTTAAAGGCTTTGTGGTCACCATTTGTTTTGAGACCATCCACCTTTAACTCACCTCGATCAATCATGTCCTAAACAATGTTTTTCAATCTCATGCAATCATTCGTTTGATGACCTTTCTTGCAATGAAAATCACAAAAGTGTGAGTCGTTCCACCAAGGTGGTTTGACTTGGGGTTCATAGTTGTTGATGGCGGGCAAAGAGATAATCTTGTTTGCTAGGAGTTCTTTGAATGCTGACTCCAGTGATTGTCCTAGTGGTGTGAAGACATGTTTTTTGAAATTGTTGGGTCGTCTCGCGAATTGTTATTAGGTCCTTGATTTGTGGTTTTGTTTTGAGTATTGTTGGTGTTGTTTGTGTTGAGTTGACCTTGATTGGTATTTGGTGCATATGTATTAGCGTATGGGTTAGCACCTTTAGGAATTTTCGTAGCTTGAGGATTTCTAGATAATGCAAGCACTAGTTGTTTAGATTTTGGATCATGTGATTCATTGCTGCCTTCATTTTTGTTTCGAGTCCAGAATCCAGATTTGTCTAAGTTGTTGTTGTTTTGGTTATTGTAGTTTGATGAACTTGTTCCTTCTTTGAAGAATTTGAGTGTTCCTTTTTTGACACATGCCTCTTCTACTTGAATGTCTTTTTCAATCAATTTAGCGAAAGATGGTATGCATTGGAGTTTGAGCCTGTAACTCATCTCACCATTCAAGTTGTCGATGAAAATTTCCATTTTCTCTTTTTCAAGAATGTCTCTAGGATATCGTGAAACCATACGTCGCCAACGTTGAAGGAATATCATGAATGTTTCATTTTTTTTCTGTTTGGTGTTGCAGACATCTAGCATGGTTATAGCATGTTGAATGTTATAGGAATATTGTGTTATGAATTTGTTGACCAATTCATCAAATGATCTGATAGGAGGTGTAATTTTGGATAACCATTCCATTGTTTGTCCTCCAAGCTTCTTGGGAATAACCTCATCAGATAGGTGTCATCATGAGCAACTTCAAGACTCATGGTACATAATTCTCTAACATGATCATGGGGATCGCTTTTTCCATCATACTTGTCAAATTTAGTTACGTCTAAGTTTGGAGGAAGAGGGATCATGTGCAATCTTTTGTCAAAGGGATAAGGACAAATTTTGTTTAATGAGTATCGCACTGTCATCCCTTGTTGCATGTCTTGCATTTGTCTTTATAACATTTGCATTTGTTGAGTAAGGGAAACCAAAGGTGCATTGTTTTGTCAAGGGAAGATTTCTTCCCTTGCATTGATTCTGGGTTGAAATGGTGTATGGAACGATAAGTTTTTCTCAGGGATGCCTTTCTTAGGGATGTTTTGCCCTATTGTATGTTGTTTCGGTATGTTTCACTCGGGGATATCTTGTTCAAGGTCGCATGCTTCCCCTTCTCATTGTCATTCTTGATATTCATAATGTTGAGGTCTCGTTCTAAACACATCTGTGTCAAAGTCTTCAAGGAGTTTGACCCCTTTGCTTGTGAGCATGAGCAAGTATTTTTCCTTGTCATTTTCCATGAGTCTTTCCACAAATTTTTGGAATGAAGCACTTTCTTGGCATTCCTGAAGAAGTTCTTCAGAGATTTCAGTATCCTCTAGATGTGGACCTTCAAAAGGATTTGATAACCTTCAATTCATACTAGATTTTGCTTGTGCCTCCCTTTGTTTGTTTTGTTGAGAGCGAGTAACGGGCATTTTAGTAGAAACTTTCTATGATGAAGGGGACAAAATCCTCTTCAATATGTTGTTCGGGAGTTGGTGGTTCAAGTCGGGGTGTGTTGTAAGTGATGCACTCATCGGGCAAGAATGCCAGATTGATCTTTCCTCCATGGTTTATGATTTGATTAAATGCAGATTTTTGACAATATGCCCTAGTCTTTAAAGGCTCTTTATCAAATTCGTTGGATTTGTTTTGGATATAAAGTTTGACGTGATGAAGGAATGTTCGATGAGATTTGAAGAGTTGACGATTGATGTATAAAAGTTTGTTTCTTTTGATAAATTTGGAAAAACTTGGTTGTTGTTTCTTCAACGTGGTGTTACAATAAATATTCTTTCTTCTCAGAATATGGGGATTAGTAATGCATAAATGATCAATGGTTTCCTTTGAATTATTTTGGACTCAGTTGATCTTGCTTTTGAAAATTCAAGTTTTACTTTATCATAGTGAAGGTTTAGATGCCCCCTCATGACAAAGCATGTCAAATGATATGGATAAAGTCTCCCGATATGGAAACTTGATTTGACGACCTGAGGTTTTAAACAAGTTTTTTTGAGATAAAATCTGCAAGATGATAAAGGACCTATTTGTCATTTGTGATGATATTTCCTGATTTTGATAGGATAGATATATTTTATCGCGCAACCAGTTTTGGATTTTTACAACTTTTGTTTGACACAAATTTTGCTCAAGAAATAGTTATTAAAGCTCTGTGTTCGATACTTTGTTTTGACGAAAAATGATGCTGATGAAAAGAGGTTTCCAAAAATGTCTTCTAAGTTTTCAAAATTCTTCACTTTTTGCCCCCTATTTTTTTGGATTCAGTCACGCGCTAAAACAGAGATGGGATGCGCTACATAAATTTCTTCACGCGCTAAGTAAAAGACCACACGCGCTAAGCTGCCCCCGACCACGTGCTAACTGTTTTTGACTGCTAAAATTTGTTTTCTATTTTGCTCGAAAATTTATGCACTAATATGGGTCTGCTATGCGCTAACTGCTAAACCCTACGCGCTATTGTTTGACTCCTATGTGCTAAGCTGATGTTTCAACGTGCTAGGCTATTTTCCGGATGCACTAACTATTTAATGTTGTTTTAAAATTTTGGTAGAACGCTATTGTTTCAACCATACGCGCTAACTTGATGTTCTGATGCGCTAACAAAAGTACCACACGTGCTAAGAAGTTTCTCTCACGTGCTAGACTATCCTAATATTTTCCTTCGGTTGGTTTTTGCAATTTTTGGATTTTTGTTATGAGTTTTTCAGTTTTGATGGATGATTTTTTGAAGTAATAAATGCAAACATAGCACCAAAGAGACAACCATTTTTCTTAATCTAACAAAAAGTGTATGTTCTGCGAGGATGTGTTCAAATCCCCAATGTTTTAATAGGTTTGGATACAAATAATACACTTCAAGAAGACTCTTTATTCAAAGGTCATAAGTAACATCATAGCCCACTAGTCTTGATACTCCATTGGCTCAAACAGTCGTGTCACCCCCTAGAGGGCGTCCGTTTTTTTTGCCTTTTGCCAGAAATTAACTCAAAGCGAATTGCTTCACAATTGAATAGTTATCTGAGAGATATATGGTGAGCGATCTTGGGGGCGGATTCTTCCCCACCCTTGCACTATGATATTACAAATGTCTGGTTACTGACTTGGCTCAAGGTTTCTATTTCTATGGTTCATAATCAGGCTTTCTATTCGGCCGTCAATGATAAACTCCCTCAGGAGGCTTCCCAACCTTTAGAACAAATGATTTACGTATCTCAAGGATACTAGGGGAAGGCTAATCACTGCACACAATCATTGAAAAGGACTTTCGTCACTTTCCACTTTTGATTATAGTGAGTTGGAACACTTGGCATCAAAGCCATTTCCCACTTAGGTCGTTCCCTTCACACCAGCCATAAAAGGCTTTAAGAGTTTATTTCAACTCCTCAGGAAGGCAGGCCTACTCAAGGATTATAAAATGCTTGAAATGATTGAAAGCATAAGAGTAGTCTGGATTTTTGATCACCCAGTTAAGGGGAGAGAATATACCTTCTACTTTCGAGACAAGGCAATCAAGTTGTTGTTTTTAATCTTTCAAAGAAATGATTTGTTAATCCTATATGGAGATGTTGCTCCATGAAAACATGGTGTTCTTTTTAACTTTTCAAGGCAATGATTTTTGGATTTATTGAAAATAAATGGTCAACAAAGTAAATCCGATGTTTCATCAACAAAGTAAATCACTTCGAAAGGGGAAGATCTTCCCTCTTTAAGTTTGTAAATGACCTTTGGACTTTGTGTGATTCTTTACTTTGCCAAAATTAAAGATGGATCCTTTTATGCACCAAAGGATGGTGAAATTCTTTTTAAGCCTTTTGATTTGCAAATTTGTTCTCCTAGAAAAGAAAAAATGATGGTATTTGTTGTTCCTTTTAAAGCCCAAAACAAAGTGAGTTCAATTTTATCTTTTAAACAAGAAATTAAAAGAATTCAAACTTTTAACTAACTTGGCTAAGTTAGTAAAAAAATTCAAACTATTTAAAATCCTAACCAAAAAAAATAAAATGATCTCCCAAACCTGGAAGAAAATGTCAGTAATCCTGCAAAAACAATAGTAAAGTAGTTAGCAAAACACTGGCTTTGTGGACTTCTACAAGTCTAAATCTAATTTTTGTTACAAAGTAAATTTTGATCTCTATCTGTGATGCGCTACAAGACAAATTGTACACACTACAAAATGGGTGAGATGCGCTATTGAACAGACTCGATGCACTAAGCTGTTTTCCAAAAGCGCTAAACTGGTTTCTGGATGCACCATGCTATTTCTCTCCCACACTTGACCTACAGGAAAATATTAGAAATATAATGCACCAAGGAAAGACTTTACGCACTACAAGATGGACCCAATGCATTGAACAGTAGGTGGGATGCACTAGACTATTAACCAGATGCGCTAGGGAATGTTTCCCATGCGCTGATTCTTATTTCCCGCGGAACTACAAAAGTGGTTACATTCAAAAACTGATTTGATATATGGGGTGATGCCCCATGGTGGGCACCAGAAATGTATGCAGAAAAAGCGGGTCGATAGAACTTGAAATATGAAAAATGGAGTTCTAGGGAGCCTTGCTCACACACCCACAGGACTTCTTGGTTCAAGCTATGGAGTCATGAAGTATGGCTTAGCTTCCCAAGGTTGGTTCCATGGTTCTCTATCTCACAAGGTCCCCCAAACCAATGTCTTTGCTCTTAGATCACTGAGCAAAGTGGTTTAGGGATAACAAATGCAAGAACGAGGGATGTTTTGTTTGATTTTAAGATGAAATGCATCCTAAGCTATGCATGATCCTATAAATGCAATAAACTAGTTATAAGATGACAAGATTAGTAACAAGACTATCCTAGCATGCTATATTAGTCTATGATTAAGCTAAATGATAAGGAAAATACTCTAAACATGCATATTTAGATTAATTCCTATTTAAAAGAGAGGCTAAATGATGAGCACAAATGATATATTTAAAGCTTGGATGGATTTTAGTATAAGTGTGATGCTAAAGACTTGGATCTGTGAAAATGGAGGAATGAGAGCTCTATTTATAGAAAAAATAGGGCAATGTATGGTCAGGATTGAAAGAGTTAATCAAAGGCTAAGTTTGAAAGTTATCAATCCATCTTTGCAATTGGTACCAATGAAATGGTGACAAGTGTTAACATAAGGTTGGTTGAGAGGAGATGTAAGAAGCATTAAATGCTTGAGAAGACCTCATGGTTACCCTAGGGGTTAAGGGTTAAGGTTAAGTTAAGATTACCCATTGGATAAAGCTTTTATCCAAAGGATAAACTCTTGTGCAAAGGATTAAGGATAACCATGGTCAAAGAAATAAATTCTTGATGAGACCCTTGGGTTACATGGAGGTTGAGTTTAGGGAAATTCTTTAACCATACTAGAGGGTTGAGTTAACCATTAATGGTTTGGGAGACTTTCAAATTTTAGTGGTTGAAGCCTTTAAAGGTTTTCAAAGACTTTCAGGGTTTGAGAAGTGACTTGCCCTTTCTTAGGGATATGACAAAGTTTAGGAGATGGTTTAGGAGATGGGTTTAGGCTTAATTGGAAGCAATTAGAAGAATCTAGAAGGGGTTAGAAATAGAGCTTAGGAGGCAAGTGGGAGGTGTAGGATTTTGCAAGTGGATGAAGGGATAATAGGCTTTAATTGAAAAAATGGATTTAATTCAATTTGGTTGCAATTGGGGAAATTAAATAAATTAGATTTATTCAATTTAGGATAACTATTTTAATTAAATTTGATTTTAATTAAAAAGTGGATAGGGGTTTCAATTGAATAAAATGAATTTATTCTATTAAATGGTAAAAGAGGTATAGTGAATTTAATTGAGTAATTTACTTAGTTAAATAGAGGAATATAGGTAATTTAATTAAATTGGATTTAATTAAATAGAGAAATGAATATAAAATATTCATTTAGGAATATGGTTATTTTTATATGTCTACAAAAATAGATGGTGAAAACTTGGCAAATAGGCGCTATCTATCAGCTAGCTCTTCCATCTATTAGTTCAGGCATTATTTTTCTGCTTGCATTCATTTTCCATCAGCGTGGATCATCATAAAGCCTTTGTACATATGCAGGCATCCCAGGTGGCTTCTTGCCATGGTTTGGATCATTGGATATATCATAACAAATTTGTTTCTAGGCTTGGGGCAAAATCCTACACTTAGCTAGGGGCAAAACTCTAGATCATTTTGAGCTTAATCAAACAGGTAGAACAAATAGATAGACAACTCTTATCAAGCGAAAAACTAAGACACATCCCAATTTGAACATAAGATCAAACTATCAACTATCAAGCTATCACAAAGTCCATCTAAGCACATCACACACTTTTCAGTGGATAATATCTTTTGAATAATGATTTTAACATGATTGTTCAACTTTTCTATAATTGCTTTTTGCTATCATGATTTCTGATTGACTCCAAGATGTCATTGACTAGAGGAACAAGGAAGAAATGTGATATTTTTCTTGTTTGTTGTTTGAAAATTAATCATTAATATGTGCAAATTTGTCTCGGGACATGATCATCAGAATATCATTGAAGACATTTCCGATTTGTGTATTGAAATGGTTAATACTGCTTGTTTTACGTAAGCAACACTCAGGTCATCTCGGTTCAATTATACCTCGATGCTTGTGCTAACTTGCTATATCAAAATCCAGGAAAATAGTGCTCAGGTCATCATGGTTTAATTATACCATCGATGTTTGCACTCACTTCCCACATCTCAAAAGCTCAATGATGACAAAAATGCAAAATAATCTAGTGACTGGTCCGGTCGTAGCTTTACATCACATTGCATTTTCATTTTCATTTTAGCTTGCATTTCATTCTTGCATGGGATCATACAAGCTCCTTCTATCCAGGGTTAAATCTATCACATGAATCATCAAAGCATCATCACAAGTGTATACACAATGAAACGAATGACTCTTATCTCTTCAAATATTGTTAACCCAACGAAAATATTATCCTACTCCCTCAATCGAATCATAAATCAACATATCTAAAAAAATTTACAACTTGATATCAACAAAATGCCAGTTCTTTATCTAATCAACCTTGTCAAATCAAATCAATTAATCAAATCTAATTGATCCTATCATGTCTTATACAAGATGTATCATTCCTAAAACCAGACGATCTGATTCTGATTCATGTCTTATACAAGATGTATCCTTCCTAAAGCCAGACTGAATCTTGATCTTATCAATCTAATCAATCAAGATTTATCAATCTTACCAATCTAATCAATCAAGATAGTCGAAGAAATCACATTTTCATCAACCACAGTTGCAAAAATCAAATCAAATCTATCAGGATATCAATCTCGCAAAACTCCAAAGATCAATTATCTCAATTGATCTCCCAAGGGGGCATCATCATATCGGAATTTAGCAATCAAGAGCTAGGGCATCCTATCAAATCAATACCATCATCAAAATGAGATTATTCTTTGAATCAATGCATCATCACACCTCACTTCAAAGAGGGGCAAAATGTATACACCTAAAAATGGTCTGAAGATAATTAATTAAATAAGCAATGATTTAATTAATCCTCCTTCCCAACTTAATTGAATTCATAAACAATTTGATTAAATTTCCCCTTTTCATCTACTTATTAATAAATCTAAGGATTTATTTTAATAAGGTTCATTTCATCCTCTTTAATTAACTAATTCAATTTAATTAATTCCCCCCATCAAAATCATTTCTTCTAAATCCCTAATTAATTAAAATAAATCAAATTCATGAGTTGTTGAGATTAGTTAGCATTTTCCCATTATTTGAATTTTTAAATTCAAATTCTCCTAAACCTAACCACTTTTAAACCTAACCCATTCTACCTACCCACATGTCCCCTTTCATCCAACATCTTCTAGAACCTTGTGACACTTGTCACTAAGTGTTCCCTTTCATCCAACCTCTTCTAGAAGCCTCTTGATACTTGTCACCATAGAGATGACATATGTTCCCTTTAATCCAACCCCTTTGCCATCCTCCTCCAATTTAACCATTGATATCTTCAAATCAATCTTGACTGTTGATTCTTGCCACATCACCCCTAACCTTGAAAAATCCTATAAATAGACCTCATTTTGGAGCACAAAGGGTCCCAATTTTTTATATCATTTGATCCCATCTCATCTTTCACTTATACATTGTTACTATAGGCATCTAGCTTCTAGTATATCATTTCTTAGAAATGTTATCATGCTCATTTTAGCTTAAATCTTATCTTATTTCTTATCATAATCATGAAATCATATAGCTTAATCATGTTATTCTTGCTAGATCATGTATTTTCATCATTCAAATTCTCCATCTAAGTGTAGTCAAGTCACTGGAATTTGCATAATCAGATCTAAGAGCATTTTTCATACTCGCATTTACTAGGAGGCACTAAGTCGATTAGCTATGGTTTTGTCTTTCTTTTATTTAAATCTTCTAACCAAGCTTGTAATGATTTATTGATTGCATTGTGGTTGCAGGTATAGGTACCCTTCACAGAGCACGATAGTTACTAGTGAGAAATTGACAAGGAAAGATGTTTCTGCACCGATAAATCCTACAAGATACAAATCTATGATTGGATGTCTACTTTATTTGACTCAAACTAGGTCTAGCATAATGAATGTTGTTTGTATTTCATCTAGATTTTAGAGTGATCCTAGAGAAAATCATGAGAGTGTGGTAAAAATAATTTTTAGATACTTGCAAGGTACATCAGAATATGGTTTGTGGTACCCTAAGGATGATGACTTTACTTTATGTGCATATACAAATGCTGGTTGGGCTGGAGATGTTGATGACTGGAAAAGTACTTCTGGTGGAGCTTTCTGTAGTGTCGTAAATTGTACACACTTGCTACGGTGGTACAATTTCACACCTAGTTTAGCACCCGCCTTGGCGCATTTTGCATTTTGCATCGCATTTCCCCTTTAGCACTTAATTAATTGAATTAATTAGGTCTAAGGTTCTATTTTATCATCTCCCATATCATAAAGTTGGGCCCTTTTCATTAAAGCATGCCCCTTTCATTTTATTCTTCCAATACATCATTTAATCAAAAACCCTAATTAGGTCCTATTTTGAACTTGGGGGCTTGATTTCAGGGTCAAAACATCTCGAAATCACCTGTAACTTCGGGATTCTCTCTAAAATCATCATATCCGACGGCCCTGAAAATTTGGTGAAAAGTTGTCGGGACCATGGCGCCCGGAGTGCAACATGGTCCTGGACATTTTTCCCAAAATTTTAGGAGTGCGATCCAATCATAAAATAAAGCTTAACCCCAAGAAATTGGTGGGAGATTCAATCTCTAGGTCGGCCAAAAGTTGAAATTAAGACCTAGGGTTTCATACATAAGAGCTCTCTTTCTTCATTTGAAGGGATCCAATTTTTGGCTTTGAGGGACCTTCTATGCAGCGAAAGAGAAGATCTTTGAAGACTTCAACAACATTCAACATCCTTCTATCAAGCATTTATCAATTTTATTCATCCATTTAGGGCTTGGAAGACATTGAAGAACAATAGGAGATTACCGACTGAAGATTGGCTTGTACTCCTCCCTTGAGGGTTGGGTATGATTTCATGTTGTTTTCATGTCTTTGCATAAGCTTCAATATATCCTTTATTCATGCTTTAGATCACTTTGCATCTTGATTTAGAGCATTTACATTATCATTTACAAGCAATTAGGGTTTACTTTCTAGGTTGCTCTAGTTTGCTTTCTTGCATTTAAGGACCTTGCACACACACTAGGTCTGCACACACAATACATTTTACAATACAACTTGGCTATTCGTGGAGGTGGAAATCACCGAAGCGGGGGTTTGACTAAGGCAAAACCCTATATAGCCGCCCAAACACCTTTTCAGATATAAGTGCAGGTTTCAGGACTCGGACGATGCCGCAAGTTACAGATTCGAAAGAAGCAGACGGAGACCAAACAACACACCAAATCTCAAAGAAAAAGACCAAGACAGGGGCGTGGGGCACCCTGGTCCTGCCAGGACAGGGGTGCTGGGCGCCCTGGTCCCTGGGACAGGGGCGCTGGGTGCCCTGGTCCTCCTGACAGACAGCATTTTCAGCATTTTTGATAGCTTTTCCAGAGTGCAAAACAGCAGTTTCCGGAGCAGTTTCAAGGGCAGAATCAGGACAGTGGCGCCCGCGCCCCCGTCCCGAACATTTTTAGTCAGATTTTAACTCCGAGTACACATTTGCATTCTTGTCTTATCCTTGTGTTTACAGCTTTCCATTGTTTAAGTTCAATTCTGCAATCTTGTTATTAGTTCATACTTGCACTTTGGGGTTAGGGATTGAACTTGCATCATTTCATCTTTCAATTGCAACAAAGGAATAGAAATCCTAATAGGTAGCCCGTGGCTCTCTCTTCCACAAGAAGAAGTAGCCAATTGTGTGATACCTCTAGGCTCTTTCGTATTCCACAAATGTGTGGTTGAAAGTGAGATTAGGGCATGTTTGCTTAGTGTCACTTTTTCTCTCACCACATTTTGGTGAACCCGATGTGAATCTATCATTGCTTCCTCTTGCATTGCATTTGTTAGATCTAGATCTAGATTTAGTGTGTTTTCATTTCATTTTCATTAGAAAAAAAAAAAAAAAAAAAGTATGTTTCTTTGCATTGTGTGTTTAAAATTTTATGCAATTTCAAAATGTCAGATTTTTATTTGCAAGATGTTCATATTTGTGATGATTATGAGTTAGATGAAGCTTTAGATGAATTTTTGAAACCTAAATATACCAAACCTTCATTTTACCAAAAACTCATAAACATTGTTACTATGCCATTTTGTTGTGATGAGAAAGATAAGTCGAATGATTCCTCTCAAGGGTACATTCCTATCAACTCTTCCACTAAATCTAGTAACATGGTTGTTTTCAATGATCCCCTCTATGAAGAGATATCTCTTTTTGAATCAAAAGATAAACCTTTTAATAAATATGATCATGCTTTTGATGACCTTGTGGCTCCTAAAAAATGCTCCCTTCATGAGGATCCTTTTGTGCAAGAAGATGACATTATCCCTACATTTCCTAGTGATGGCATTTCCTTTTCCAACAAAATTCCCACTAGAGATGATGAATTAATGATAAATGCTTACCCTTCTCCTAAAGTTTGTCTTACCCATAAGCATCCCTTAGAGAAAGAAGATGAAATAATAAGCAATTTCCTTAATTCTCTCTCCCCTAAAGATCATATTGAACATATTTTGAGGAAAGAGGATGAGTTTAACACATCTATTGATGCTCTCCCTCCTAAGGATGAGGAATAAATAAACAATGTTATCTCCTCTCCCAAAATTGACAATACTTCAAACATTCCTTTCAACAACCTCACTATTTGGGATGAACCATTAGAAGAAGGTGTAGATTATTCTCTCTTCCTTGATAATTTCTCACCTTCCTTGAATCTCAATTATTCTCCCTTTCCTCAACTTGGTTCTACTCATAAGGAAACCCTAGTTCAAAGCAAGATGGTTAACATTTCTTTCAAAGATCTCCATCTCAAAAGTGAGACTTTAGAGAGTAGTGTTGATCCTTCTCCTAGAGAGTTTATTCCCCATGTAGATCCTGTGATGATAAAGGATGATATGACCTTTCCTAGTATTACTCTTCCTACTAGAACATCAATGCCTATCCCTTGTCTCTCTCCTAAAATTGATCTAATCTGTGATAAGATTTTAGTGCAAGAGAAGACTATCAATAATTCTTCCAACACTTTTGTTCATTCCTCTAAACCATCCTCAATCAATTTGATACATGTGAATGAAACACCTAACAAACCTCTCTTCACTATCCAAGGTGCTTGTCCTTCTCAAAATTCTCAACCTTTAAATAAGCCTATCTTAGTGGTTCAAGGTGGTTATGCTAATGATTCTTTTTGCACTCCTAAGAAATCGGTTATTACTGTGCAAGGAGGTTATTCCTCTAAGAGCCCTTATGAGTATGCTAAGCAATTGACTAAAGAGAGTTATCATGCGGTTGCCCATACTTATAATACTAGAAACAATAGGCAACCTAATCCTCCTCCAGTTATCCCAACTTCACTTCCTCCTTCCCAACCTATTCTTCCGCAAGCTCCTCGGATTTCACAAGTTCTTAGTAAGGACTATGATCTCATAGAACAACTTAAAGCTACCCCTGCTAAGATATCCCTTTGGGATTTGATCCAAACTTCTTCCGCTCATCATGGAATGTTACAAGATGCATTGAAAGATTTGAATGTTCCTCCACCTAATACATCTAGTAATATAGTGTCTTTGGTTAACTCTGTGATGAATCCTAAAGCTCAAATTGTGTTTACTCAAGATGAGTTGCTTACTAGTGAAATTCAACATCAATATGATCCCTTGATGATTGTGGTTATCATAAATGACACTGCTATAAGACGAACACTGGTAGATAATGGTTCTGGCCTTAATGTGTGTAGCATTAATCTCTTGCATAAGATGAATGTGGATACATCCCTTATTGAGCCTGACTCTCGTCCCATTCGAGGCTTTGATAATGTGGCTAAGTCTTCATTAGGTATCATCACCTTACCCATCACAGTGGGACCTGTTACTTTGCCTACTCCTATCCATGTTATGTCGGGAAATTTAACATACAACTTGTTATTAGGGAGACCTTGGATTCACAGTATGCAAGCTGTCCCCTCTACATTGCATAGACAAGTTAAATTTATTTATAACAATAAGACATATACCTTGATAGGTGATACTAATCTTCAAGCTTGTTTGCAAACATCTACTTCCAAAGGGAGTTCTTCTAAGCCATCCTCTTCTAGTGATGACTCGTTAAACAAGATACCTATGGATGAATCATTACCCTTTGATAATCAAGAAGATTCTTCTCAACTTGAATCCACACATGAAAAGGCTTTTGATCCTGAGAAGGTTCTCGCAGAAGACGATTGGGGATCCCTTGATTTTAATACCACCTTTCTAGGTGAATATAGGGTTCCTCCTAGAGATCTTAAAGGTAAAAAGAAGGAAGAAACTAAAAATCAATCAATCTTACCTGAACCTATGAGCAATAATTTTGTGGCCGCTTCCCAAACTTCTTCTCCTCACACCTCTAATTCTGAAGAGTTTGATTCTTTGTCTTATGAAAAACCACCTTCTCTTCCTGAAATGGCTGATCGTTATGGTCAGGGTTTTCGCATTTTTGCTAAACATGGGTATCATGGAAATGGTTGTGGCGCTCATGAACAAGGGATAAAAGTTCCTCTAGAGACTAATTTTCACAATTATGCCTTTGGACTCGGCTATAATCCCTGCAAATGTACCAAAGCATCTAAAAGACCATCTCTCAATGTGAATGCTATATTTAGTAGTGATGATGATCTCACTTCAACTAAATCATCTTCTACTTCTATCAACTCTCATTCCCCTCATAAGGAAATCTTGGCAATGAACAAATCTCTTTATGAATCCCCTCAAATTTCTAAATCCACTTATGAATATTTATCTCCTATTCATCATAAAGTCCTTTCCTCTAGGGATAAGGCTCTAACAAAATACATTCATCCCTCTTCTAAGTTGTCTTGTGACTTTTCTTCTTCAATTTTTATCACTTTATACATGTTTTTGATTGCACTTATAGTTGAGCATTTAGCATGTCATATTCAAATACCTCATTCAATCTATCATGTCTTTAAATAACATTAATGGCTTTTATGTTGCTCATCATTATGTGACATTGGTAGCTCATATACTGGGGGCTCATTGTCATTCATGATGGTACAATTTCAAGTGCAATCATATTTTTGAAGCAACATAATAGCCTAATTTTCTTGTTCCTATGGGGACAAGAGTGATTTCATACATCTCTTCTTTTTCTTATGTCCAAATCTCTCCCTAGAAGATTGTGTAAGTCCTTCTCATTGTCCTTATTCTTGGGAGGCAATGATCTTTCCTTATTTTTATCTAATGATCCACTTTTTCCTATTTCGTGGATGGTGTGAACTTTATTGCTTGATGTTATTCCTTGTATGCATTTGTTGTTGTTTGTTCAAGGATTCTCTCTTACAAGAGGTGTAAGTCCTTGACTACAACCTCTTTTGCACTTGGTAAAATACATCCATAATGAATTCACTCTCCCAATTGGGTTAAAAAGAGCATCATCCTTCATTAAGAATCACTTTCACCTTGCAAAAGAAGGAAGTATTGCATTCTTATTCTCTTCTTTGTCTTATTCTAGAAGATGTTATATTTGTCTAAGACAATTTCTCTCAGGGATAGGTGTCTTTTGTACAAAGATCTCTTCTCCTCTAAGGATCTCCTTTACACATACTACAAGATATCCCTTTTCAACTATCTTATCCTTGCTTAAAGAGTACAAAACCCTCTTGCTTGGATCTATGACATTGTTGCATTTTTGGGGTATCTTCTTTTGTGATGAAGGTAGGTATCCTTGTTCTACTTTGCTTATGACATAAACATTACACTTTTTGAGCAATGGGTCATTCTCGGAACCAGAGCACAGACTCTTAGAGCAAGATGTCACGCTTTTGTACTATACATATACAGGTTGTAGCATACTCGGGCATAGACTCCTATGAGGTGCTTCTAACCTCCCTTACACACACATGCACGAGGTTGAGTGGAACTAGCGGCATAAGGCTAGACTTTCTCACTCTCCTCCCTTACATGGATCACCTAGACAGACTCTAGGGGCTAGTTTTCCATGTCCTTTTTCCCATGGATCACCTAGACAAGATCTAGGGGCGAGAAGTCCATGTTTTCTCTCTCACTATTCTTCTCATGGATCACCAATGTGTGTATTCATGCTTTTTTTTCCTTTCTTTTCTTCTCTTTGCATTTTGTTTCCATTTACATCCTTCATCTTGTGTTAGAGAACTCTCAAATCCTCACACTCTTTGTTGTGTTGGAATTGAGATTTGGTCCTCTTTCTTACCAAATGATTCTCCATTAGTTTTTGATCTCATATCAAATCTTTTTGTGAGCATTTGTCATCAATATTCTTTAACGATTCGAAGTGGTAAACATGATACCCTGTTTCAACTCACTAAAATTAGCAAGCCGAAACAGGGGGGGGCATATAGCTACCCTCGAATTTTCATCACCTTCCTTAGTAAGCATTAGGTGATTCTATGATCTAACATGTGGTTTTGTAGGGTGCGGTTCCTAACTGTGTACTGCAGATACCGCTAGGGGCTTCATTCGACAGACTTATGGATATATCCTTTTTCAAATAATGTTTACTTTTCTGTACTTTAGCTTGCATATGCACGTAGTGTTCATATGACCGCTAAAGTGGGGGCTAAATGTAGTGTCATAAATTGTACGCACTTGCTATGGTGGTACAATTTCACACCTAGTTTAGCACCCGCCTTGGCGCATTTTGCATTTTACATCGCATTTCCCCTTTAGCACTTAATTAATTAAATTAATTAGGTCTAAGGTTCTATTTTATCATCTCCCATATCATAAAGTTGGGCCCTTTTCATTAAAGCGTGCCCCTTTCATTTTATTCTTCCAATACATCATTTAATCAAAAACCCTAATTAGGTCCTATTTTGAACTTGGGGGCTTGATTTCGGGGGTCAAAACATCTCGAAATCACCTGTAACTTCGGGATTCTCTCTAAAATCATCATATCCGACGGCCCTGAAAATTTGGTGAAAAGTTGTCGGGACCATGGCGCCCGGAGTGCAACATGGTCCCGGACATTTTTCCCAAAATTTTAGGAGTGCGATCCAATCATAAAATAAAGCTTAACCCCAAGAAATTGGTGGGAGACTCAATCTCTAGGTCGGCCAAAAGTTGAAATTAAGACCTAGGGTTTCATACATAAGAGCTCTCTTTCTTCATTTGAAGGGATCCGATTTTTGGCTTTGAGGGACCTTCTATGCAGCGAAAGAGCAGATCTTTGAAGACTTCAACAACATTCAACATCCTTCTATCAAGCATTTATCAATTTCATTCATCCATTTAGGGCTTGGAAGACATTGAAGAACAATAGGAGATTACCGACTGAAGATTGGCTTGTACTCCTCCCTTGAGGGTTGGGTATGATTTCATGTTGTTTTCATGTCTTTGCATAAGCTTCAATATATCCTTTATTCATGCTTTAGATCACTTTGCATCTTGATTTAGAGCATTTACATTATCATTTACAAGCAATTAGGGTTTACTTTCTAGGTTGCTCTAGTTTTCTTTCTTGCATTTAAGGACCTTGCACACACACTAGGTCTGCACACACAATACATTTTACAATACAACTTGGCTATTCGTGGAGGTGGAAATCACCGAAGCGGGGGTTTGACTAAGGCAAAACCCTATATAGCCACCCAAACAACTTTTCAGATATAAGTGCAGGTTTCAGGACTCGGATGACGCCGCAAGTTACAGATTCGGAAGAAGCAGACAGAGACCAAACAACACACCAAATCTCAAAGAAAAAGACCAAGACAGGGGCGTGGGGTGCCCTGGTCTTGCCAGGACAGGGGCGCTGGGCACCCTGGTCCCTGGGACAGGGGCGCTGGGCACCCTGGTCCTCCTGACAGACAACATTTTCAGCATTTTTGACAGCTTTTCTAGAGTGCAAAAGAGCAGTTTCCGGAGCAGTTTCAGGGGCAGAATCAGGACAGTGGCGCCCGCGCCCCCGTCCCGAACATTTTTAGTCAGATTTTAACTCTGGGTATGCATTTGCATTCTTGTCTTATCCTTGTGTTTACAACTTTCCATTGTTTAAGTTCAATTCTGCAATCTTGTTATTAGTTCATACTTGCACTGTGAGGTTAGGGATTGAACTTGCATCATTTCATCTTTCAATTGCAACAAAGGAATAGAAATCCTAATAGGTAGCCCGTGGCTCTCTCTTCCACAAGAAGAAGTAGCCAATTGTGTGATACCTCTAGGCTCTTTCGTATTCCACAAATGTGTGGTTGAAAGTGAGATTAGGGCATGTTTGCTTAGTGTCACTTTTTCTCTCACCACACTTTCTTTCTTGGAAAGAAGTTGGTTTCATCGATTAGTAAGAAATAGTCATGTACTTCTTTATCTATTGTTGAAGTTGAGTATGTAGCTGCTACGACTAATTGTACACAGGTTCTATGGATGAAGTAAATGTTGAAGGATATCAAAGTGCATTGCATTAGATCGGTAGTTATTCACTGTGATAACTCTACTGCTATTGACATATCAAAGAATCTGGTATTTCATTCTAAGGCTAAACACATATCTATCAAGTATACATTTTTAAAGGATAAGGTGGAAGAAAATGAAGTTAGATTGGTTTATGTGGACACTAAAGAGAAGATTGTAGATATTTTCACTAAACCTTTGCCTAAAGAATCATTTCAGTACCTGAGAGACAGGTTAGGGGTTTTTGCCCCTTTGACAGAGAACTGATTGATGTGTTTTGGCATTAGTCTGATATGTATTTTCAGAGATATTATTCATTCTAGCATTGATGTGGGGATACTACTGCTCAAGGGGAGTGTTTAGGTTTGTGATTTAGTGGTTTTTGTTTTTGCTTTGATATTTTTGTCAGATTTCTGGCATTGATGTCGAAGGGGGAGAGATATTGATGTTAAAAAGAAAAAGGGATGTATATAGTAGGGAGAGAGATATATGTGTAAAATAGATCTTTACAAAGATATTATTCATAGGGGGAGTTTGGTCTTTATTTCAGTACTTCATCTCTATATCTTTATGTGGGGGATTGTTCGCTATCTTCCATTGGGGGACACTTGTTTGGCATTTCTTGGTACTTGGATGTTTTTCACATCTAGGATTTCCATCAATGCCAAAGGGGGAGATTGTTGGCCATTTGGAAGGATTGATTATGTATTCCATTGATGTTTTCTCATTGATGTCAACACTAGCTATTCTGGATTATTTATCGACACCCTTCTAGTCCCAATAGGATGTGTGGTTTCTGGTTGGATTGGATCCAACATGATCCGATATGCTCCAGTATGATTTGGTTATGGAATTGGCTTATTCATGATACTCATATTCATATTTAGTCAGTTGGTTTTGGTCTAGTGATGGGATGCTATCCTGTTTGTTTGGAAGCTTGGCTTGTGGTTCTGGTGAGGGTTTCACAGGTAGAGATTTGATGAAGATATTTGATGATATGCATAAGTGGTGTTGGTGTAGCTTCTGGTAGAGATTCAAGATGTTGATGGTGATCATGTTCGAGACTTGGTAGATGGAGATCATTTATTTAGCATGCGGACCTATATTGGTTCTCGGTTGATCTAGGTTATGGACTGACTTAATGTAACGTGTGGATTGGACCTCTCAATGTGTTTCTAGGATGTCTTATGGGTTGAATATTATTATTTTTGGTCTAAGGCTGACATGTTTTGTAATTATGTAATTGGTTTATTGTCTAGTGGCTGACCTGATTGTTTATGATCAAGGGTTTGTATATATATGATGTAAGATCTCATTATAGATAATAAGGATATGGTCATAGGAATGGGATATGGATTTAATATGTGAATAATGTAATATCATTCAGGTAGAGGATTTGGTTGATCATTAGAGATCGAGTTGGGTTTACATAAGAGGATTTAGTCCTCCGGTATTGAGCTTAATCAGAATTGTACTCAAGCATAGGAGATACTATCTTTGCAGTTCATTCATTCTTCTAGATTGTAGTCTGGATTTCTATGTAGTCAGTGAGCCTCCTTTTGTGATGAGCAGTGCGCTCTAGGATATTGGCCTTCTTGCAAGTGTAGGCCCCTCAATTGTAATTCACATACTTACTGTAGAAGTATTATCTAGCTGTGGGTAGGCTTCCCACCCTGTTTTTTCCCTTTACTGGGTTTTCCATGTATAAATCTTGGTGTCATGTGGATGGTATTTATTCTCTGATTATTGTTTATGCTTAATTGGCTGACTACTATTCCGGTATTTGGTTTAAGCATTCCGGTATTAATGTTTTGGGTTCTAGTATTAAAGTTTAAATAACTAAATGTTCTGGTAATCTGTGACAATTGATTCACCTCCCCTCTCAGTTGTCTTCTGGTTATTTGAATTGCCTAACAGATGTGACCCCTTCCCGTCTTATTATGTTCCTCTGTTAGCTCCTCCTTCCACTTTCTCTTATCCTTGGCATAAAGATTGGAGCTCCTCCTCTTGTTTAGGGGTGACTTTACTTCTTGCCATGATCCGGTCCCTTCTGGGAAGGGAAATTCTCTATAGTGGAAAAAGATGCATCTCGCATTCCATCCTAAGGCATCAAGGTGATAATGGCATGGCTCAAGCACTTTTGTTTCTACCAATTTTCAGTTGAAAATTCTGATTCTATTTCATCACCGGTGCCAGTGTATGGATAGTTTTAGGAAGTTATAAGGAATATTTTTATAACAGAATCCCATATGGCCTTTTAGGCCTAATTGTCGAGATTAAATATTCTAATGACACGTGCCTCTCTTGGCCTGTAGCTTGTTTTCTCCCTTGTTTCTATAAAAGGGAAATTGTGGCCAAGAGAAAGGGTTCCAAAATCTCTAAATAGGGTCTATTGTGCAGGTCTAGTCTGCAAGATTAGGTTCCAGTTTTGAGAAGTCATGAGTAAATAGCAGAGAATTGTAACGTCATTTTGTAGAGCAAAATAGAAGATACTCATCAGTTTCAAATTTTAAATGGGTTCTCCTATAAATGAAATGTATTCAGTTATTTGATAGAGGATAGATTCTAAAGTTAATACAAATATAATTTAAAATCCTTACTCTCCTATGTATGATTTTATTTTCTTTTGGGTAAATGGAATCAAGGGTTTCATTTGCTCGTTGCATTGTTTTTTATTAGGGGAAAAGTGGGTTTTGAGGGGACTCGAAACCCCATACAATAGGTTTTGGAGGGACCTGAAACCCAATAGATTTTGCTGGGATCTAGAACCCAACAAAGCAGGTTGCTAAAAGAAATAAACAATGAAAAACTGCAGCCAAAATCTAGCAAAGATGACTAAAACCAGCAACAACCAGCATAGTCATGCCACACCCAACAAAGCTACAGCTCCAAACTATAGCATGGAAGAGTAATAATCGAGGGTATAACAAGTGCCCTTAGCCAACTTTCAGAGATTTGAAAGGTACCCCTAACCTTCAATAACAATACCAGATTGTAGCAGATTTTCATACAATTTGAATCTGGCCAGTAGGGGTTTTGAAAGGCTCCCTCAACCTTCAAACATGGTTTAAAAATGGAATGCAAACCAGAAACTAGGGGTTTTTCTAGGCACCCTCAACCTTAAATAAAGAGATCAGAACACCAGACACAAGATTTTCCCCAAACCAAAGACACCAAACCCACCCAGGGAGACACCTTTGACGGAAGAAACAGGCATCCATAGCCAACAACAAGAGGAGCACCAAAAGTCAAAAATCCCCAACATTCCATCTCTCCACCTTAATAGGAAAGATCTCCACCTCAACAGGATGAAGAATGAAGCAAAAAGACAACAACCAACACTCTTCAGCAACAAGAAAAAACCAGCCTTTTCCCCTCCACCAAATATCCACCTCCATAGGAAATATGGTCACCTCTAATAGATAAGGAGGGGAAAAGAATAAGAGCCAAGAAACCCCTCTCAAAGGTTCACACCAAAGACAACTCTCCACCTCAATAGGAGAGTAGCCCAACAAAGAAGAACAAAAAAAAGAAGCTCCTTCGAAGAACCAGAGCACCAAAGGCCAGAACAGAAAAAAATCCTTAGCACAGAGGAAAGGAGAGAACACAAAGAGCCTCTCCACAATACATCCGCTAGGTCCTAGATCTTCCCAAACACCATCCCAGACACAGGAAGGAGAACACCACCCACCAAAGAAAGAGTAGAAAAAAGGCCATTGATAGGAACCACCGCACACCCCTGAAGACCAAAAACAAAGGCCACAAAAAACCCATGCCAAAGTGCTTCCATCGATGCCGCAGCCTCCACTCCTTCCTCTGCACCAAACTCTTCCACCCACCAATCCAGCAAAGAAGAGCCATGAAGATCCCCATTAGACAGTTGCGACATGGAAGGTGAAAGGAGGAGAGGGAGGAAATCATCCTCATCTGCATCACCATCTTCCCCATCTTCTGTAGCTCCTTCACACGAAACACCTCCTGCTCTCCCACTCTCCATATTCAAAAACTTCTGAAGTTATGATGTATGTAATTTTTCATTTCATGCTTTAATCCAAGGGGTTAATTAAAATGCTTAAATGAGATTACAGAGGAATAAAGCTTGTACTAGGATTTGATAAGTAGTTCAGGTAAGAAATTTCAAATAAAATGATATTGTAATGCAGTATCGTTTAAGATTTAATCAAATATTAGATAAATTTCTATCAACTTTCAGTGATATTTTAGAAACTCAAAGCCCAATGGAGTAAGGCACTGATATATGCTAGTAGATGTCATTAGGTTATCAATTTCTTGTCTGTTTCATTTATGGTTTGTCATAAATCATTAAAATCAAGACATATTTCCAAGTTTTTTTGTATGTTTGAGGTGTCCTACTATCTCATGCTCTAGATAAGGTTAAGGATCACTGAAGAATTCACCATTCTTGAGCATTCTCCCTGTTGTTGAGCTTGCATATGAGATTATCTACTTTGTTTTAGCATAATTTGTGAGTGTGGCGCAGAGATCACAAATTTACTAAGGGATCACCCTCATGGGTCTTGCAGAGACCAAAGTGCAGAAGAATTTGCAAATCCTTGTCATGGTTGGTCCAAGTATGAAGGATATTAATAATTAGAGTTGGCTTCTCCATAAGTATTTGAAGAATCAACTTGGTTTCTGCCTCTCATAGTGTAAACCCGTTTGGACACCAACAAAATGGCGACTCTACTGGGGATAGTTGTCTAGAATCCCTAGTTAGAAACATTTGTATCATCATATAGTTGAGACCACCCTATTTTTATCTAATGGAGTCATGAGCTTGTTAAGTCCATCTCCTTTTCAGTTGAGTCAATTCTCATGAATGTTGCCTGAAAATGTATCGTAATTCATCTTTCAATGTAACTTCTGTCTGGATTTGTCCATATTTCATGATTATCTTATAATACCTCACAAGTTGTGAGTGGTGACTCTGAGATCTCTTCGCCAGTGTGCATTATTTGAAGAAGAACTAAGAAGAACCAAATAATTTGTAGTAGAGATGAAGAAAACTTGAGCTCTTATGATGTACCCTGACAAGTAAGGAAGGAATCTATATGATGCTATATGATGATAAGGAGGTGTTGCAGTGTTGGTTTTTGAACAAATTTGATCTATGAAGAATTTCTAGCTATTCAAGAATATTTGTCCTCTGCAAAGAGGTGGTGACTCTACCTTAAAACCTAATGAAGATGTGAACTTAGCTTCAGATCTATCATTGTTGCAAGCCAAAAAGTTGATTTCCAACCACCACAACATTTCCAGGTAGTTTTATTTTCAAGAGTAAAATGCTTTTTTATGAAAATCAGTTGCAAAAATTGTTTCCCTATTAAGTGAGTTAAGCACTAAGGAAGGAAATGGTAGTAATTAATCCACATACTTCTGAGATATAATTTTCATACTTTGTATTAAGTTAAATGAAGTATGTTTTGACCTATGAATTGTAATATTTTTGAGATTGTGATAAAAGCAAGAGGTAGGCAAATGATGAGAAATTAGTAAGAAGATGTATTGTTTGCGTATAAATTTCCATGAGATACCAAATGTCAATACGAAAGACTTCCAGCCTCTGTCAGGTCACAATAGGATGTTCTCTATGGAAAGATATAAACCATCAAGTTTTAATGGTATTCAAGGTTTCCCAAATCTTGTTCCTACTAAGGTTAAGAAATATTTACCAGAGTTCAATGGGAAAAGATCAGAATCAACACGTCAACATTTGAAAGAGTTTTTTTATTTGATGGGAGATTTTGAGATAAGTCAAGAAGATGTTCTCATGAAGTTTTCTATTCTATATTTGAAGGAGGATGCCAGAGATTGGTTCTCTTATTTGCCAGCATGTTCTATATCTTCATGGGATGAACTAAAGGTAGCCTTCGTGGAAAAATTTAGTGGAAGAGTTGATCTAGGGCCAGTTATAAAAATATTCATGGATATTCAAAAGGAAGAGGATGAGTTAGTCCCTTCTTTTTATTCTTAGATTTACAAGAACATTGGATGATATTCCTAGTAGCTATAGGCCAAATGATGTAGTGTGTTTAGTTGTTTACCTAGCTGCATTTGATGAAGAAATGAGTTATTTGTTAAGAGACAAAAATCCTAAAACTTTGTACCAGGCTTAGAGGATAGCAATGGACATTGTGAATAACTTGAAATATGGGATCCCAAGGGGTTATCTATCTATAGGAGTATGTTGTCCTAAGATATTAGATGTCGAAGAAAGGTATGAGCCAAAAGATGAAGATCAATGTCAAAGCATCTACATCCCTGTTGATCACACTAACCATGTTATGACCTATGATTTAAACAAAAATGTGAGTGAAGAGAACTTGTCCCAGACATTGGTTATTCCTCATGTTAATGAAGAAAGGGTCAATGAGAAATTATATGACACAACTGATATAGAAATGGAAATAATTTCAAGCACCACACCATGTGATGACAAAATTAGTTTTTCTAGCAAGGAGAGGATGCAAAAGGTCCATCCGCAATCTTATGGTTCAAATGAATCTAATATCTTATGTGAAGAAGAATTGGAAAGTTATAAACCCGATGAAGACAATGCCAGTGTGCAAGATTTTGATGATATTGATTCATTCTCACATGAATCAGTTATATGTAATGCTAAGAACTTGGATGATGAGGTGCCACCATTTTTAGTTGATGATGTTATTGAGCTAGAAAGTTGCATGGTGTTTTCCAATGCAGAAATGTGTTTCAGCTTGACCCTATGCCACATGAACTTATCCATAGTAATGTGTATGAAGAATTGGTTAAGGTGTGTATGCCTAAAAATGATGTTGCGGGTAATGGTGCACCAGTTTTCCCATTACAAACAACTTCTCATGCAATGAGTCATATTGTTTCTCAGTTTTCTCATCATCAAAGTGTCCTTGAACCATCTAGTGTGAATGGGAAAGATGGAGTTCAAAAGGGAAATAACAGTCATGATAATTTTTCTGAAGTTTATGAGGATCATGACATTGAGTATCTGTATTATGAAAAATATAATGTTGAGAGTTGTTCTAGTTCAGATTCTAATTCTTTTGTTCTTGATAAAAATGAATTTGCTATTGAGATTGGTAGTGGTTTCTATTGGCACCTTCTAATTTTTGAAGAAATTCAGAGGTTTCCATATAAAATTTGTTAAGGTGTGAAAGAATACACCACTAAAGAGCTAATAAGTTGGGATCCATCTACAAGCTCCTACAATCAGTTTTAACATGTTTTTGATGGACCTACTTTTACGTGATTTCACAAATCTGCATGGTTCACATTTTCAAGAAAGTCTGAGTAGCCTACTTTGGAGACCTATAACTTGCGCGATGTTAATTGTCATGAGGAAATTCTTGTTCCCCTGTGAGCCCTACAAAATTATGTACTACCCTACTCATTTTCAGACTCCTATGATTTTATTTGACCTATTTGCCAAAGCCAAATCATTTGCAATTTATTGTTTTCTACAAATCAGATAGTGTCAAACAATAGTTCAGTACCCTTCTCAGAATATTGTATTTCACACCCAGTTGACCTGCAATCAAAAGTGGTAGTACACCATTACTCTCTATAGGTTTTTCTACCATCTACCCAATTTTTAGCCCCCCAGCTCTTCGTTTGGTCATTTTTCAAGGCCCATTTTATATGGACTTTTCTAGTGTTTTAGAAACATGTAAATGAGCCACTTTGAGCATTAATATCTTTCATCTGGATGATTATTTCCTCAAACCAATTGGTCCATGAGATTCCTTGTAGTGAAATAAGTATGTGTGACAATTTCCAGCTCTTCATGATTTCATCTGATATGTTTTCAAAATTGTTTTGAAATTGGGTTTGAAGAGGTTTCTAGCAGTTTTTAGTGCAGAAACAACTAAGTAGTGAAATTTGATGATTAAAATATTGCAACTCAGTGAGCTTCAAGGAAATCCATTTTGCAGGGTGATTTTCAGTATACCAGTTAATGTGCTTGTCAGATGGCATGGTCTCAAGTGGCCATTTGAGTGGTTTTTGAAGGCGGTTTCCAGGGCTACAAAGGTGGTTTTGGTCATTTTGCAAATAGTAAAAACCAAGTTTCAATGATTAAATTTTTGCAGGTGATTGACCTGAATGGATATTCTAATGGTTCCAGATCAGTTTTAGGGCTCACTTGTTTGAGAACGAATTTTTTTTTAGTTGGGCCTTCTAGGGAACCAGCTTGCCTTACCAAACAGTGAAGTTATATTTGCAGGGTCTGTGGTAATATTTTATTATTTAAATCATCCTTATGATTTAAATAATAATTATGTATGGGGAAGATCGAGAAACGGTTCATTTTAGTCCAAGGAATTATTTAGTAATGTTTTGACATAACATTATTAAATATATTATTTATAAATCAAGATATCTTTTAAATAGTTTTATAATAATTTTAGATGATAGAATTAAATATTTTGGTGGGCCTCAAGTGAATTAGAAGATAAAAATAAAATACATAAAGTGAAAATATGAAATATTTTCTTAAAGAAAATTCAAAATTTGCATATTGCAAGGTTAATGTTCTTGCATCTTTTGTTGAATCTTTGTCATCTCTTGATCATGCAATGGGAAGATGGGCGGTCGTTACTCATTGCAGAATTGCAAGATAGTCTACTTTGCCCTAATTTGTAAATGAAGGAGCACCATAGATTTAGGGTTTATGTCTTATTGTTTCAAAGACACTGATCAATGCTTTGATATTAAGCGAAATATGGAAGCATGGCATGACATGTAAATTGTCTATGCTGAGATACCTCAGGGTGCATAGTTCCAGGATACACCAATTACAACATGGAAGGAAATGATTTTAGAATCGATGAAATGAAGATTGGCAGGTTTTATACAAAATAGATTTAGCATTTGATACTTTCAGCGTAAACATATTTGGCGTCATTACCACAACCTTTGCTAGAGTCCTTCACGATGTGCAAGTATGGGGGCGATTTGACAAGCATATACACAAAATATGGAATCTTTGATTAGAAGATAATAATATTGAAAAGACTTCAGAGATTCCAAGCAAATGTCGAGTGCACGATTTGGGTTCATCAAAATGGAAAGAGAATTTTTTTGTCAGTTGCTACAGTTGCAATGTTTCAGAGAAGAAATGGATGTGATTTGGCATCGATGCATTAGTTTTGAGAGAAGTGGCTGAATGGATTTTGATAGGTGTTGTAGTAAAATATGCCCAAATCGACATGTATGCCATACATGGAGGGATGATATAGGGTAATATCATCCCATGAGCTGCATTAAGTAAAGATTTTGCACAACAAAGATTTGTTAAAAAGGCTTTACAAACCTCTAGGAAGTGAAATATGTAGGCTAAGGCCCAATGATAAGAGTTTAGAAATTTCAGAGGTCGATGGCAAAAATGGAAGCCGAAATTCCATACTTATTCTCAGCCCATTCAATGCCTCAGTATTATTTTTCTCATGCTAATCATGGGTAGATGGAATAAGGTTTCCCTAAAACAACGATAGTGATTGTTGGGTTTACATAATACTAATTTATGTGAAAAGAGTGCAGATGGCTGATAGACAAAGAGACGGTATGAAAAATCTTCAACCACGATGGGTGCAGGAAGTGCATCAAGTGAATGCGATGGAAAAGTTTTATAAATTCTTAAACAAATACATCTACAATATGACACACAAAATGAATAGGGCATTGGAAATTTTAACAAATATAATAGAAGATTCAATGTTGAATCCCACAAACCCCACCAGCGCTGGCATGAAGATTTGGATCCAGTGAATGGATCACACACCTGGGAGCTATGAGATAACAGTTGCAAAATTTCTGGCAAGAGGCCTTATTTTGATAAGCCAGAGTAATGGATAAGTGGTAATATGTCATGAAAGGTGTAAGGAGAAATATTTTAGGTTGTGAAATATTCATTTATATTCAATGGGGTAAATTCTTTACCCATATGCGAAGATGACAATGATTCAGTAAAAACATTTCATACAAGACAAAGGGGATTGTCACCAGCAAAGTAAAATGTATATTCAAATCTTATGAAAGTGGGAAGCATATGAAATGGGCTTTTCATTTAAAAGGGTGTAATCTTCTCATGTATTATACAAGAATAATATAATTGCAGAATTATATTTTCACTTCTGTGAAAGTAATTGGGAGAATGTTCTCAATATTGTGGTGATAATGAACCGCTACCAGTATGGGTGAAATTTTCTGTCAAAGAAATGGGCGTTATGGAAAAGAAAAAAGAGTCAAAGTAAATTGAGAATTTCACTTCTACTCAATATAAGCTTATCATGAGAAGGTTGAATTTTCTTATGGGAAAATGTTTTTTTTTAAATCATGTGTGTAGCTATAAATGGTTTTCACTGGGTAAATGTTCTTACCAAGAGTGAAATAATTTTCACTAGACAAGTAAATGTAGTAATGATTGTTTGAGAAGTTGTTCTCATAAAGGCTAAAGGGTAAATAATTCTTTTCTCACCAAGGAAGTAATCTTTCTGTCAAAGGGGATTGTACAAATGAAAGTGGAAAATACATCAACGAGAAGGCAAAGTGTGGACAAAAGGAAAATATATGAGATATTTTCACCTTGAAACAGATTAAAATGTGTAAAAGGTGAATGCACATGGTGAATATTATTATTCAGAATAACCAGATTTTCACTAACAAAGTGAAATACAAGTGCAGCTTTTAAAACATATTCACAAAATATTAGAAAGTATTGCCAAGTGTCTTATTTGGCAAGCAAGCATGAAGTGAAATGTTCTAGTTACAAACATAGGCAAATGGTGCTGCAAATTATTAATTTCCTAGTAAAGAGTGCTTGCACAAGAATTGACCAAAGTGGACAATATTTTCAGTTAAAATATATTTTGGGAAAGTGCAGATCAAATTTTGAAAATATAAGGATATTTTCATATGCAGAGAGATGAAAGAGATAGGACACATGGCATCAACAAGGAAAATTGAAGAAGACATGTGGAAAAGAAGGAGTAGATGTGAAGTCTTGTTCTCTTCTATTTATTCTTTTTTCTTCTTTATTATAAAGTTTCTGAAATTTTTCTCTTGTATAGGGTCTATAGGTAGCTCTTGTCTAGAGGTTTTTAGATCCATGTAGTAGACTGGTTATTTGAGTAACATGTAATGCATTTTGTAAAAAGAATTTTATATTGAGTTGAGTGTTCAAGATTTTTGTAGGCATTTGAAAAATGTGATGTAAAGTGTTATGTGGCAGAAGTAGCATTTGGAATAAATGAAAATATGGTTCAAATCTAGCTTCTCTCCATTGTATGATTCTATCAGTTTTTGAGTAAAATCAACCAAGGGTTTATTTTATACAGTGCATTGTTATGATGTATGTGGTTTTCTGTTTATTCTTTGGCCCAAGGGGTCAATTAAATTGCTTAAATACAGTTGTAAAAATGATAGGGCATATGCAAGGATTTAGGTAAGTAGTTCTGGATGTGAATTACTGATGAGATATACTATAAGGCAGTGTTATCTTGGACCTAATAGCTACTGGATAAAATCCTGTCATATGTCATTTTATGTTTTTCATAGTTTCAAGTTGCCCAATGGAATGAGGCACTGATCACAGCTAGCAATTGTGTTTGCAGTTAGTATTGTTGTCAAAATCATTAGCTCTTGCTACAAGCTTTGATTGAATCAAAATATCTTTTATTTTGTTTGTGTGTGTTTATGAGCTGAAATGTCTCATGGCTCCAAGAAGTTGAGGAACATTCTCCTTTTCTGTTGAGCCCATATGAGAAACATTAATTCTAATAGATTCAAGAGTTGTTCATTCTAATTGCTCCACTTTAACTTGTACATCAATGGATGATTAGCCATCATTTAGCATCTCCTTAAATTGGTGTTAAGCCTTGTGATGAGATTATCTTCTTTATTTAATGTTATTTACAAGTGTGGTGCAGAGATTGTAAATGCATTAAGGGATCAACCTCCTTGGTTTTGTAGAGCCTAAAGTGCAGAAGGATATTGTATCCTTATTGAAGTTGGTCCAAGTCCTTGAAATTTTTGATAGTTGAGGGTGGCAACCTCATAGGAAGTGGAAAGATCAACTTGGTTGTTGCATAAGCGTAAAACCGATAATTGGGAAGTAACAAAAATGGTGACTCTACTGGGGAAATGAACTGTTGAGAATCTTTAGTTAGAAATTTGTTTCTTAATATATAGTTGAGATTATCCCATCTGATTCACCAAAAAAAATGGTGACTCTATTAGGGTATAGTTTTCCATGTTTTCCTATGATTTGATTGTTGAGCTTTGCTCCCACGTCATAGGACCCGAATCTTTTACATCATAGACTTATGAGCTTGTTAAATCTATTCATTATTAATTTGAGTCAATTCTCATGAATGTTGTCTGAGAATCTTTTGTATTTCGTTTTCCAATTCAAGTTTGTCTAAATTTGTCCCTATTTCTTGATTATTTCAATACCTCATAGGTAGTGAGTGGCGAATCTGAGATCTTTGTACCAGTGTGCATTATTTGAAGAAGAACCAAAGAATTTGTAGTGGAGATGAAGTAGATTTGAGCTCTTATGATGAAGTACCTTGACAAGCTGAGGATAGAATCCATTGATGATAAGGAGATGTTGCAGTGCTGGTTTTTGAACAAATTTGACCTATGAATAAATTCCATCTTTTCAAATATTTGTCCTCTACAAAGAGGTGGTGACTCTACCAAAGAACCTAATGAAGATGTGGGGGTAGCTCCAGATCTACCAATATTTCAAACCAGAAAGCTGCTTTGCAGTCACTACAACATTTCCAAGTATTTTGACTTTCATGAACTAAATGTATTTCTATGAAAGTCATTTGAAGAAAAGGTTTCCCTATCCAGTGTTGTAGCACTAAGTAAAAGGGAAAGTGTTCATTTTCAGATTTGCATACTTCTTAGTCTCATCTTTTAGTTATTTGCTTATATTAGGAGAAGTATGCAATCTTTGTAATAGGTTTATTCAAAAGTATTATGTCTGATATTTCAGTCTTATGTATGTTCTTCTTTTACTTAAGACTTTGTTGAAAAAGGGAGTTAAGAAATGTGTAATTGTGAAGTCTGAATGAGAAGCTTGTAAAGACAAGCAACATGTATGGTCATAATGTTGTCTGTGGTATAATGAGTGATCAACAGCTTGAGGGAGGTTAGCGTAGAAGGGTTTTCATCCCTAAACAGTACAAACCTTTAAATTTTAGCAACATTAAAGGGTACCCACATCCCTTCCCCATTGAGATTAAGGATCATGTACCTTTGTTTCATGCACAAAAATCCGAATTAGCACTCCACCATGTCAAGATATGCAGAGAGTTTGTTGAAGACTATCAGCTTTGCAATGAAGATATAGTCATGAAATTCTTTGTGAGATCATTGAAAGATAGTGCAAAAGACTGGCATGAATGTTTAGTAGCACAAAGTGTGTCTTCATGGGATTGCTTCAGGAGGTTGTTTTTGGAGAGATTCAATTGTGATATAGTCAATTATGAGCAAGCTCCTAGTCCTCAAAGTTTTCCAACATGTGAGAATACAATGTATGCACAAGAGAAACGTGTGTCATGTACTGAATGTGCATCTCAAAGCATGTGTATCCCTGTTGTCCTAGCTTATACTTTTCAGCAGTATGAGAAATTTTATCAACCCCAAATAGAAAAAGAACAAAGCTTCTATATGGAGAACCCAACGGTGTGTGTCAGTGCTCAGCTAGAAATAATTAAACAAGTGGGTGAGCAACCTTATGCACTGCTATCTATATTTTTGAAGGCATTGTAAAATATTCCTATGAGTTATATGCTTCAAGATTGTGAGTGGGTAGACTTATTTTTGCAAGTCTATGAACCTGATGTTGTTCATTGGCCAAAGAGAATAAACCTGACTAAGATGGATCAGATGGCTGTATGGATTGACATATTTAAAGATGTCAAATCTAAGATGCAACAAGATGGTGAAAGTTTGTATGCTGATAATGACAAGGTTGAGCAAGAGTATGATGACATTGCACGATTGAATAATGATGCTCCCTATGTTGTTGAAAATTAGTCACATGATCAACATGAAGGAGAGAATGTGTGTGAATAATGGATGGTTGAAGAGCATGAACCTGAAAATGAATTCCATGATAGCCTAAGTGAAGATGGATATAAATATCTATAAGGTCAACATTCTTTTCTAGATGATAATTATGATTTTGAGAAAGTTGTTGGAGATGCAATTTCCCATAAAATGGCAAACACATGCTCTCATGAATCCAGTAAGTTTTCAGTTGAAGAGGATAGCAGTATGGGACATGTTAGTGAGCAAGAGGACACATGTTCTATCAACAATGAAGGAATCTCAGACTTGCTAGTAGCAGAATAGTTGAGATATGCACATGGAAAGTGTAATGAACTTATGCACCCTACTGATTTGGTTTTTGTTAGTGAGGTTGTCTCTTATGATGAATTAAATAGTGCAACTACTGTCAATCTCCTTTGCATGATGGAACTAGCTAATATGCAAGAAGAAAAAGAGCTTGAATGCATGGGACTATTTGATTTCAACTTTGACATGTGTGCTGATAATAAGGATTTACATGCTAATAAACACTCACTTTTTTCTTTTAGCAGCATGTGTATGGATGCTAATGGTATCACTCTTTCTGAAAATGCCAGTGCACATGAAGAGGAAGTGGCTCTTGGTGGCTATGATAAAAGTGGTGATAGGCTGAGAGGATGTGATACTCTAGCATGCACCCATGTTGTTGATATGAATGACATTAAATGGGACTCAGAGCCAGAGGCTGAATTTTTTTTTCAGCTTGATGATTTACAGTTGCATGAGAGGATCAGTTATGATCCTTTCCCTTCTCTTGACAACAAAATTCTTATTGTGTACAATGGGAAGGTGGATTCTTTTGAGGGTTCCTCTTTTAATGAGAAAACTAATGATTTGAATGAAACCTATATTCTCAGCTATGTGCCAGATCATGAGTCTTTGTTTTCTCAGTCGAATGATGTTTTTACAGAGTGTGACACTGATTTGAGCCATGATCCATGGTATGTTCAGCATGGAAGTGTGTCTTTTAGTGAGCATGACTTTATTTGGTCACACAATGTTTTAAATTTTCAATCATTGCACAAGTTTTAGAAGTTCAGTAGTGAGTGCAATGATAATTTTAAGCATAGTAACTGGATAAAAAATGCCAGCATGTTTGACCAATGACATTCCAACTATGTTATCAGATTGTTTTCAATGCAGTCAAAGGAAAACCATGTTTATGATAGAGGAAAGCATTGTCCAAGCTTTTCAAATGGCCTTGGGCCATCACATGTGGTTTGACCTTCAAGCCACAAGCAGCTTGGGGTAGAGTTTAACTTTTTCACTCAATGCCCAATGAAGAGTTTCCCTTCTATTCAATTTGACCTGTCCAGATAATTTCTTGTTGGTTTGCTTTGCAATGGTCTGCTTCCCCAAAGATCTAGAATCTTTTTATGCTTGCAATAAACATACATCCCCAATCAGAGCCACTGTTGGAACCTTCTAATTTTTTGAAGAAATTTAAAGGTTTCCATATAAAATTTGCTAAGGTATGAAAGAGTACACCACTGAAAAGCTATTAGAGAAGTCCATTTTGAGAGATAATAAGTTGGGATCTAGTAAACTTCATGACAAATCACTTGGAGAATGTGTTGGACACATTCCATTAAGTCCATATATCCATCTGCAAGCTCCTACAATTAGTTTTAACATGTTTTTTATGCACCTACTTTTAGGTGATTGCACATATCTTCATGGTTCACATTTTCAAGAAAGCCTAAGTAGCATAATTTGGAGATCTATAACTTGCACCCTGTTAATTGTCATGAGGAAATTCATTGTTCCCCTGTGTTCCCTATGACATTATATACTACCCTACTCATTTTCAGACTCGTATGATTTCATTTGACCTGTTTGCCAAAGCCAAATCATTTGCAATTTGTTGTCTTTTGCAATTTAGACAGTGTCAAACAACAGTTCAGTACCCTTTTCAGAATTTTGTATTTCACACACAGTTCACCTACAATCAAAAGTGGTAGTACAACATGACTCTTTATAGGTTTTTCTACCATCTACCCAATTTTTAGCCCCCCAGCTCTTCGTTTAGTCAGTTCAAGGCTCATTCCATATGGACTTTTCCAGTGTTTCAGAAAAATGTAAATGGGCCACTTTGAGCATTAATATCTTTCACCTGGATGATTATTTTCTCAAACCAATTGGTCCATGAGATTCCTTGTAGTGAAATGAGTATGTGTGCCAGTTTCCAACTCTTCATGATTTCATCTGATATGTTTTCAAAATTGTTTTGAAACTGGGTTTGAAGAGGTTTCTGATAGTTTTCAGTGCAGAAACAACTAAGTAGTGAAATTTGATGATTAAAATCTTGCAACTCGGTAAGTATCAAGGACATCCATTTTGTAGGGTGATTGTCAGTATATTAGTCTATGTGCTTGACAAATGGCATGGTCTCAAGTGGCCATTTGAGTGGTTTTTGAAGGTGGTTTCCAGGGCTATAGAGGTGGTTTTGGTCATTTTGCAAAATAATAAAAACCAAGTTTCAATGATTAAATTTTTGCAGATGATTGATCTGAATGGATATTCTAATGGTTCCAGATCAGTTTTAAGGCTCATTTGTTTGAGAACAAATTTGTTTTTAGTTGGGCCTGCTAGTGACCGAGCTTGCCTTACCAAACAGTGAAGTTATGTTTGCAGGGTCGGTAGTAATATTTTATTATTTTAATCATCATTATGATTTAAATAATAATTATGTATGGGGAAAATTCTGGAAATGGTTCATTTTAGTCCAAGGAATTATATAGTAATGTTTTGACATAACATTATTAAATATATTATTTATGAATCAAGATACCTTTTAAATCATTTTATAATGATTTGAGATGATATGATTAAATATTTTAGCCAACCTCAAGCAAATTAGAAGATCAAAATCAAATACATAAAGTGCGAATATGAAATATTTTCTTAAAGAAAATTCAAAATTTGCATATTGCAAGGTTAATGTTCTTGTATCTTTTGTTGAATCTTTGCCATCTCGTGATCACGCAATGGGAAGATGGGTGGTTGTTACTCATTGCAGCATTGCGAGATAGTCTCATTTGCCCTAATTTATAAATGCTGGAGCGCCATAGATTTAGGGTTTATCTTTTATTTTTTCAAAGACACTCATCAACGCTCTGATATTAAGCGAAATATGGAAGCATGGCATGACATGTAAATTGTCTATGCTGAGATACCTCAGGGTGCATAGTTCCAGGATACGCCAATAACAACATGAATGGAAAAGATTCTAGAATCAACACAAATATATATTATTTAAAATGGTTTTCATGTTTTTTGGTAAATGAAGATTGTTAGGTTTTATACAAAATGGATTTAGCATTTGATACTTTCAGCGTAAACAAATTTGGCGTCATTACCATAATGTTTTCTAGAATCCTTCACGATGTGCAAGTATGGGGGTGATTTGATAGGCATATACACGAAATGTGGAATATCTGATTAGAAGATAATAATATTGAAAAGACTTCGAAGATTCCAAGCAAATCCTGAGTGCACGATTCAAGTTCATCAAAACGCAAAGAGTGAGAAAAGTTTTGTCAATTGTTGCATTTGCATTGTTTCAGAGAAGAAATGGATAAGATTTGGCATCGATGCATTAGTGTTGAGAGAAGTGGCTGAATGGATTTTGGTAGGTATTGTAGTAAAATATGCCCAAATCAACATGTATGCCAAAGATGGAAGGATGATATAGGGCAATGTCATCCCACAAGCTGCATTAAGTGTAGAGTTTGCATAACAAAGGTTTGTTAAAAAGGCTTTAGAGACCTCTACTAAGTGAAATTTCCAAGATAAGACCCAATGAAAAGAGTTTAGAAATTTCAGAGTCCGATGGCAGAAATGGAAGCCAAAATTCCACACTTATTCTCAGCCCATTCAATGCCTTTCTTAGTATCATTTTTCCCATGCTAATCATGGGTAGATGGAATAAGGTTTCCCTAAAAAAATGATAGTCATTATTGGGTTTACATAGTACTAATTTGTGGGAAAAGAGTGCAAATAGATGATAGACAAAGAGGCGGCACGAAAAATCTTCAACCATGATGGGTGCAAGAAATGCATCAAGAGAATGCGATGGAGTTTTTTTATAAATTCTTAAACAAATACATCTACAATATGACACACAAAATGAATAGGGCATTGGAAATTTTAGCAAATATAATAGAAGATTCAACACTGACTCCCATAAACCCCACCAGCACTGGCATTAAGATTTAGATCCAGTGAATGGATCACATGCTTGGGAGCTGTGAGATAATAGTTGGAAAATTTCTTGCAAGAGGCCTTATTTTGATAAGTCAAAGTAATGGATGAGTTGTAATATTTCATGAAAGGTGTACAGAGAAAGATTTTAGGTTGTGAAATATTCATTTATATTCAATGGGGTAAATTATTTACCCATATGCGAAGATTCCAATGATTCAGTTAAAAATTTCATACGAGACAAAAGGGATTGTCACCGACAAAGTAAAATGTATATTCAAATCTTATCAAAGTTGGAAACATATGAAATGGGATTTTTATTTAAAAAGGTGTAATCTTCTCATGTATTATAGGAGAATAATATAATCACATAACTATATTTTCACTTGTGTGAAAGTGATTAGGATAATGTTCTCATTATTGAGGTGATAATGAACTGCTACAACAAGAAGGGTTAATAATTTTACCAGTATGGGTAAAATTTTCTGTCAAAGAAATGGGCGTTATGAAAAAGAAAAAAGAATGAAAGCAAATTGAAAATTTCACATCTACCTAATATAAAAATACCATGAGAAGATTGAATTTCTCTTAAGGGAAAAGGGTTTTTTTTTAAATCATGTGTGTAGTTGTAAATGGTTTTTACTGGGTAAATGTTCTTACCAAGAGTGAAATAATTTTCACCAGACAACTAAATGGAGTAATGATTGTTTGAGAAGTTGTTCTCATAAAGGCTAAAGGGCGAATAATTCTTTTCTCACCAAGGAAGTAATCTGTTAGTCAAAGGGGATTGTACAAATGAAAGTGGAAAATGCATTAACAAGAAGACAAAGTGTGAACAAAAGGAAAATATATGAGATATTTTTACCCAGAAACAAAGTAAAATGTGTAAAAGGTGAATACACATGGTGAATATTATTATTCAGAATAATGATATTTTCACTAACAAAGTGAAATACATGTGAAAATTTTAAAACATATTCACAAAATATTAGAAAGTATTGCCAAGTGTCTTATTTGGCAAGCAAGTATAAAGTGAAATGTTTTAGTTACAAACATAGGCAAATGGTGCTGAAAATTATTAATTTCCCAGTAAAGAGTGCTTGCACGAGAACTGACTAAAGTAGAAATTATTTTCAATTAAAAGATATTTTGAGAAAGCATAGATCAGATTTTGAAAATGCAAGGATATTTTCAGATGTAGAGAGATGAAAGAGATAGGACACATGACATCAACAAGAAAAATTGAAGAAGACACGTGACAAAGAAGGAGCAGATGTGAAGTGTTCTTCTCTTCTATTTATTCTTTTTTCTTCTCTATTGTAAAGCATCTGAAATTTTTCTCTTGTACAGGATCTATAGGTAGCTCTTGTCTAGAGATTTTTAGATCCATGTAGTAGACTGGTTATTTTGAGCAACATGTAATGCATTTTGCAGAGCAAATTTTATAGAGTCCAGTGTTCAATTTTTTTGCAGGCATTTGAAAAATGTGATGTAAAGTGTTATGTGGCAGAAGTAGTATTTGGAATAAATGAAAAAATGGTTCAGATCTAGCTTCTCTCCATTGTATGATTCTATCAGTTTTTGAGTAAAATCAACTAAGGGTTTATTTTATTTAGTGCATTGTTATGATGTATGTGGTTTTTTGTTTATCCTTTGGCCCAAGGGGTCAAGTAAATTTCTTAAATAGAGTTGCAAAATGGTAGGGCTTATGCAAGGGTTTAGGTAAGTAGTTCTAGATGTGAATCATTGATGAGATACACTATAAGGTAGTGTTATCTTGGACCTAATAGAAATTGGATAAAATTTTGTCATATGTCATTTTATGTTTTTCATAGTTTCAAGTTTTCCAATGGAATGAGGCATTGATCACAACTAGCAATTGTGTTTACAATTAGTGTTGTTGTCAAAATCATTAGCTCTTGCTACAAGCTTTGACTGAATCAGAATATCTTTTATTTTGTGTGTGTGTGTTTTTGAGCTGAAATGTCTCATGGCTCCAGGAAGTTGAGGAACATTCTCCTTTTCTATTTAGCCCATATGAGAAACATTAATTCTAATAGCTTGAAGAGTTGTTCATTCTCATTGCTCCACTTTAAGTTGTAGATCAATGGATGATTAGCCATCATTTAGCATCTCCTTAAATTGGTGTTGAGCCCTGTGATGAGATTATCTACTTTATTTAATATTAGTTACAAGTGTGGTGCATAGATTGTAAATGAAATAAGGGATCACCCTCCCTGGTTTTGCAAAGCCTAAAGTGCAAAAGGATCTTGTATCCTTGTTGAAGTTGGTCCAAGTCCTTGAAATTTTTGATAGTTGAGGCTGGCAACCTTATAATAAGTGGAAAGATCAACTAGGTTGTTGCATAAACATAAAACCCATAATTGGGAGCCAACAGTTTCAATGAAACTTTTAATGTACTATTTAATGAGGATTCAGATATGGATCAGGTAGTGCTTTGCCATAATATTTTTGAGAAGGGCTTTCATATGGCTTCAAATCCTTTTTATTAAGATACATTTGAGGGTTTGGACACCTTAAGTGTTGCATCAATTTGTTAAATAAATAATTGTGATGACTATGATGTGATACCCAAGTTGATGCTGATTGATGAGGATGCATTTTCTTCTATTGCTGATATCTTTAACATCAAATGGGACTCAAAGCACGTGGTTGAAGTTTTTCTTTAGTTTGACAATTTACAGTTGTATGGAAGGATCAATCGTGATCCTTTTCCTCCTCTTGATAACAATTTTCTTATTGTGTATAGTGGGAGAGTGGATTATTTTGAGAGTTCCTATTTCGATAAGAAAACTAATGTTTTGAATCAAACATATTTTCTCAGTTGTGTGTTAGAATATGATTCTTTCTTCTCTCATCTGAATGATGTTTTTATAGAGTGTTATATTGGTTTTAGTCAACATATATGTTCTGTTCAACACAACACATATATATCACACAGTGACCAATATTTTCAATCATTGCATAAGTTTCAGAGTTTCAATAGTGAGTGCAATGATAATTTTAAGCATGGTAGTTGGATAAAAAACGCCAGCAGGTTTGATCAATGGCATTCCAACTATGTTATCAGATTGTTTTCAGTGAATTCAAAGGAAAAACATGTTTATGACAGAGGAAAGCATTGGTTCATCTTGTTAGATGGCTTTGGGCCATCACATGTGGTTTGACCTTCAAGCCACAAGCAGCTTGGGGTAGAGTAAGCCTTTTTGACTGTATGCTCGATGGCTTATGTTGGGAGTATTTAAAATTGAGTCAAAGTTTGTAGGCCTATTTCAAATTTTTGCTCTGTATGTCAGAAAGGCACCCAAATAAGTCAGTTTGAATGGCCTAGTTAGCAAGGGGGTAAAATGGAGCCGGTTGATTTTCAGAGGGTAAGGCTCGGGATTCATGTCCCAAACCTTTCATTTGGCCTATTTAGTGTGTTGCAACTTTCAAAATTCAGTTTGGAGAAGTTTATCAAGTACCCGTTTTGAGGGGTGAGCTGAAAGTGCATTCTAGGCACAAGTGCAAATTTTATTAAGTAGCCTACTTTGGATGTTTATATCTTTTTCCATGTTTATTATCATGAATAATTTCAAAATGGATTTAATTTTATGCATAAATGTGAGTCAACATGCAAAATTTCCAGTCCTTATGAATCCATTTGCTTAGTTTTCAAAGCTCAATCCGTTTGTAGTTTGTGATGTTTGCACAAGTGTAAAAATGTCCCGGTGAGCGTCATGTCAGAATGTTTGTTCCGGGATAATGTTGGTATAAATGGTGAGCTACATGTCAAATTTCAAGGCTCTACCAATCCGTTTGATCGGTTTTCAAAAGAGCTCATTTTGCCATCAAATTCAGTTATCCGCACTTCCAGTGTTATATCAGTTAATATAGCCATTTTGGTGAGTGCACCATTTGCATCCTGTCAGTTTGGTAATCAAAATGAGGATTCCAAGATTTAATATGTACTTCAAGGTACCTATGTTTCAAATTTGAGGGCCTACGGAGGTCGTTTGATATTTTTGAGAAAGGCATCATGTGTTGCTAGGACATTGACTTCATTAGGTCCGCAGTATCGACAAAGCCAGTTGGACATTTTTGGAAATTATTATCTCTTCTCTCGGGACTCATCTTGAGAAACAATTTAGTAGAAGTCATCCTTGTATATCAGTGTACACGCCTGTCAGATGGCGAGCTCCAGAAAGGTGTTTTGACAGGTTTGAAAATTACGTCTTCGCAATTAAATGCAAAAATTGTGGCGTAATTGCCTGAAGGTTGTAAAATGCGGATTAATGATCCGAAACCGATGCCGATCATTTCCAGAGGTGTGTTTAAGGTCCGTGAAGCATTTCAGAAGTCAGTTGTTTGAAAATGAATTTTTTTTTAGTCGGACCCAGTTTGGGGCCCGACCTGGCTCATGCCCATGAAATTAATTTTAATGGTGAAGTGTTCTTATTTCATGGCGAGGTGTATCAATATTGGCTTAGTCACAATTTTCCAGTTGAACAGTGAGAGCAGAGAGACTCCAACACTAAATGCAAATTTGAATGTGGTGAATTAGAGGTTTTTAACATCAAGGATGTTGCTGGAGGCTCATTCAAGATGAGCAACCGGATATTTTATTGTAATTCTGAATGAGAGCAATTTGGGGATCCACTGTTTTGGGTTGGAAAGGGAATATATGACAAACAAATGATAGCAGCAGGAGCGATCCCTTTCTCCATGTGGAAAACAATGGTAAAATGAATTAAAATAAAACCCAAGCTAAAGCAACCCGCAGGCTTAAGGCCCAGCCAACACCCTTCTCCTCCCACATGAAGTTTGGTGGGTGTTTAAAACAGCAGCAAATAAATCCATCAAGCAAGTGCAAATGGGCAATTTTCATGCTAATATATCTCTGCGTGAGCATGCTGGAAGGAGTATATAAAACTTCAGCAAGCATGAAGGAGGAAAAGGCATTAAACAAACAAACAAATGCCAGTAAAGTCCTCCCTGCATGATCATTAGAAGGCAATGTGTTTTTTAAAGCAAAGTTCAAATGCAGATTTGCCAGCAGCTAGAGTCTTTTAAAACAAATATAATGGCAGCCCTCCCTCTGTGGTTACCATTTGAGCTAAAAATAAAATGAAATGGGCTGCGTGGTTGTAAAAAAAGCATTGAAACAATTCAATAAAATGCAATTTGTGGTGTAAACCACACTCCAAAGACTTTGACAGCCTCCTTTCTGCGTTGAAAGAGAGGCATTAAATCTTCAACCAAATGCAAAATTGGCAGGTGTAAAACCAATAGTATCCATTTTCTCCCTCTCTGTTGTAGCTAATGAAAAGCCATTGGAAACTTTAAGTAAATGAAAAGGTTATAAACTCCAACAAATACAGGAAGTGGCAAATGAAAGGAAGTTTTCAATTCTCAAGCAAATGTCATTAGACATCCCTTTTTAACATAGTTTGAAGCTCCATAGACTTTCAACAAATGCTCCTAGCATATTTGAAATTAATGCAATTGACAGCCATAATGCTAATCAACCTTCCCAGCATCCTCCTTCTGTGTTATGTTTTGCGGGGGGGGGGGGGGCATGTTCAAGTTTCAGCAGGTTAAGAAACTTCAAAGCAAGTTAGCAGGCATAGTGCCAGATCCTGAGGAGTGTAGCAATGAAAAGGGGATTTAATAACTTTTAAGCAAATAATGGCAGATTTAAAACTGATTTTCCTCTCTCTCCACGTGCAAAATGTTGAAAAGGGTTTTAAAATTGTAAAGCAAATACATTGGTATGGTTTGAAGGCAGCAATCCCCTCCCACGCAGCAGGTTAAGAGCAAAAGAAACTCTCTGAAAATGCATACTCACAGGTGTGAATCACCCAAAACCCCCTTCTGCCATGGATGATGGTAAATGGGCACGAACAAGTGAAAACAAATGCATTTGGTAAGTGTAAAATCCCGTCCCTCTGCATGGCATGGTGAAGAAGGAAGCTCAGAGAATCTTGAGCAAATGCAAAGCCATTAAAACCTAGGAGAAAAGCTTCAAAAACGCAGTCCCACACAAAATAGTAATATCCCACATTGACTGTGGAAGGGAATTCTTTAATATTTAAAAGCAATAACGTACACATCTATAATGTCTAAGCCATAAAGGCTTTTGACGGATGGTGCTTGATGGCACCCAAGGTGGGCCCACGCACGAGCATGCATCCCGAGGCGACGGAGGAGGTGATTGAGCGACGACCAAGTGGACCCCACATAGGCATGCTTCCCAAGGCAGACAGGCAGAATTTTGTAGAGAAAGGCCGGGTTAATGAGTGAGCAAGTTCGAGATGGATCAACAGTGTGCGCTATTTTGCGAAAGGAAGATGCACGTGAGTTACACCTTGCGAAATAGCGAAAGTGAACGAGAGTCATCCACGTGTTGTGATAGATGGTCATGTCAGTTCTGAGGTGGCGTACACGTGGCAGCCAAGTGACGAATGAGCAAGCGAACATGTGGCAGTGATGAGGTGTCGTCCCAGGTGGCACCCAGTGGACCCCATTAGCCAATCGGATCCCGCCACGTGGCAAAGCGTCAGAGCATACAAGGAGGCAAAAATTAAAATTAAAATTGTTTATTATATAGTTTGAACTATATTAATAAATGAAAAATTTAAATGACTGAGCTCAATTTTGGCCAAATTATAAAGTGTTATATATCGCCGGAAAGCTCTCGGAGTGAGGAATCCAATTATGAAGTTAATTTTGACAAATGTGGGATATTTTGGAAGCAGTTTGGCCGGGGTTGAAATTTAGTTAGAGAGGAGATATTTGATATTTTCAGTTACAGATTTGATTTTCTTCTCTCCTCTTCTTATTCCCCATTCTTCTCAGTTGTAAGGGTTCCAATTTTGGAAAGATTTTCTCCAAGGGAGAAATCCGAAATTGCAAGTTCCAGTGATGGCATCCTTTTATCAATGCACATGACAGTGTGTTCGTCTATATTTTCACTGTTGTCTTTACTGTAGGTTTAGTTTCAGTTTACAGGTTCACACATATGCAAGGCATGTGTGAGTTTCCATGAAATTGTCTTCAAAATGTACTCAGATTCATATAATTTCATATTATCAAGGATAATTTCAGTTGTCTCTTTTAGATTCCTCTAAGAGTGTAATGTTGTCTTTTGGGTATTCTTCAAGGAAGGATTTAAATCCTAAAACCCAGCATTAATGATTTTGAATGCATATTGGATATCTACATATAAGTATGGTTTTGTGACAGAGCAGAGGATTGTATTAATGTAAGGCATTCATACATGAAAATTTAATGTTGAAAAGAACTTGCATCTGAGATTTCTCTTCCAGTTTTATGCATGACTCTATGGCGTGGATAAGGCACTGGTCTCTTGAAATATTTAAAGGTTGTCAAAACACCATTTAAAAATCCAAAATCAGAATATCTTTTTATGTTTTATGTTATGTGGAAGTGTCCCTCCATCTCATGATTCAAAATGTTGAGTTGCAAGTGTGGATCTAGCCCATCTGCAGTTATCTCTTAGTTTTTTGAACCTTTTGAGATCCATCTGCTTTTGATTGATGCAGTCTTGTGTGTAACAGGTCTGATTAAATGCATCAAAGGTATACCCGCCTAGGTTTTGCAGAGCCTAAAGAGTAGAAGGATTCATATCCTTGTCATGTTGTCCAAGCCCTGAGGTGTTTCATTGATTGAGATTGGCTATCTCATAGATAGATTTGCAGGTATACTTGGGTTATCACTTTTGGTGAACAACAAAAATGGCGACTCTGCTGGGGAATAAATGGATATAAATGCTTGATTGATATGGTTAGAGGTTGAATGTGTTCCTAGTCTTGTCAATTTCATATCCAGCCAGTCTGTCCATGGTGTATGCACAGAGTGTAAATTGGTTTCATGGTGAAGAAAATGCTCCTTGTTTTGGATCTGCAAAATGATATGTGTTTCATATCATACTTTATGAAGGAGTAACAGTGAATGCATGGTTGAAAGTTGTGAGAAGTTCTTTCAGCTGTATGTGATTTTTTCCCAATTCCTTAGTTGGGTGGCGACTCTGTGGTTCATACCAGTATTGAACAACCTGGAAGAGTGTTTGTTGCAGTGAGATCGAAGGAGTAAAGAGAATTAAATTTTTGATTGAATGGTTCTACTGTTCAAAATATCCTCTATGCAAGAGGTGGCGACTCTGATGTAAAAGACCATGCTAAAGGTGAAGTAAATCTCTAGATCTTCAAGAGTTTATAGTTGCAAATCTCTAGGTATTTTCAGAGGTTTCAAATGGAAAGATATTTGTTCTGAAAATTAGAATGTGTAATGTCGTTTTCCCATTTAGTGAACAACACTAGTCTAGAGGGAAAGAAGAATTTCAAGATTAATTTGCATATCTATGCTGCTGCAATATCTAGTGTTATGATCTTCTGTAGTATGCAAATTTGGAAAATTAGTGACTGCAAGGTTTTCGAAAAGATTTTTTAAAAAACAGTAAGGTGCATGGTCATGACAATGGTTTAGTGAATGCTATAAACCTGATGGATCTAGATGTAGTTCCTAGATCCAAGAATCCTTTGTCAAATTTGAAAGAGATCAGTATAGAAATTGAAAAATGTCTTCAAATGATCCAAGAGAGATTTGTCTGGTTGTTAAAAGGGAAAGTAGGGCTAAGAAGTAAAGGAGAATCAGCATATGTCTTTTATGAAAGATTTTTAGCTGCATTGAATGAGCTTTCAACTGATAATAGACCCCCTGAGTCTATTTTAATTGAGATATTCTTAGAGATTTATGAGCCTAATTCAGTTAATTGGTCTACTGCCTTTAGAGAAGAATGTGTTGAATCTATTAAAAAATGGATAGATATGATTGAAAGTAACCAATCTGAAAATATACACAAGATTAAAAATAATGAAGGAGATGAGCCCCTGAGTGGATGTACCTCCTATGATGTTGAATGTGATTATTCTCAGCATGAAAGTTCAAATGTGTATTCAGAGCGAGAAGAAATTTGTGAGAACAGTGATTGTTCAGCTAATTATGAACCCGTTGAGGTTTTAGATGCTAATGATGTAGATCACCTTGTTGTTGATTTCAATCCACAAGATGTTTGCAACCCCAGTTATGAAACTATGTTGCAACATGTAGCAACACATTATGAGCAGCGTGATAAAGGATATGATGCAGATGCAAGTTGTTGTGATGATGAAATAAATGTGCATAGGGACATGAACACTGCAGATCCAATACCTTTATCAGATTGGGACAATGTTTACAGCTTAGAGGATGAAGCCAAGGAAAATGAAGAAGGAGGTTCACTATGTAGTTAGCAAATTTCAGAACTCTTAGCTGCTGATTTTCAGAGATGTGGATTCAAAAATGTGTCCAATCTTTCATACCCACTCAGTATATGTTATGATTCTGATGATGTTTTTGAGGGTGTAAAAAATGATACATATGATGTTGATTCTCTTCCTATGTTTGATAGACGAAATGATAATGCATATATGGTTGATAGGTATGATAATGAAGGTTCATATGTTGATATGAATTATGAGGATCTACCTTTTAGAAGACATGACAGATCTGGGGTGTTTTTTTCAGATTTGCAAGGAAGAAATGAACCATTGGCAAGTAAAAATCATGTATTTTCATGTGTGCAAAGTGTTGATAGAAAGTGTGATCAGCAAGTGGAAGTGCAGTCATGTTATGAGGAAGTTTTCCTCTCTAGTTTGCAAGCCATCATTGTGGAGGAGTGTTCATCATTTGAGCAAACTAGTAATATAGATGTGCCTGATGTTTTCAACTTTCGGAATGAGTTAGACTACTTTTCATTTCAGCTAGGAAAGAATGGTAAAGAGTATGGCACTCTTATGTCGCTTAGTGATCAGTCCTTTCAGCATGTGTTTGATTTTTAGAGATATCATGATTATGAACATGCTGCTGATTATGTTTGATGTGATCAGCTTATTCGAAATGGAAGTGTTTTTGATCAGGCAAATTGGAATGATGATCTCAACTTACCTCCGGTTTGTGGAAAAGAGAATCATGTTTTTGACAAAGGTAGGAAGTGATTTCAGTTTTTGATGGCCATGGGCCATTTATAAGTTGTATATTTTGTACAGTTGCTTTGCTTCAGTTGTGTGGTTTTCAATAAAGTGCCCTACTATTTGGGTATAAGGAAGCCCTGTTTCTGAAATGAGAAGAGAAGAATTGAGAGAAGAATGACCCGTCTTTTGGGTGGTCTGCTTAACCAAAGATATCTGGATTCTTGTGTTGATCTCACAATCAACCATCCCCAGTTAGAGCCACTATTGGGAGTATTTAAAATTGAGTCAAAGTTTGTAGGCCTATTTCAAATTTTTGCTCTGTATGTCAGAAAGGCACCCAAATAAGTCAGTTTGAATGGCCTAGTTAGCAAGGGGATAAAATGGAGTCAGTTAATTTTCAGAGGATAAGGCTTGGGATTCATGTCCCACACCTTTCATTTGGCCTATTTAGTGTGTTGCAACTTTCAGAATTCAGTTTGGAGAAGTTTATCAATTACCCATTTTGAGGGGTGAGCTGAAAGTGCATTCTAGGCACAAGTGCAAATTTTATTGAGTAGCCTACTTTGGATGTTTATATCTTTTTCCATGTTTATTATCATGAATAATTTCAAAATGGATTGAGTTTTATGCATAAATGTGAGTCAACATGCAAAATTTCAAGGCCTTATGAATCCGTTTGCTCAGTTTTCAAAGCTCAATCCATTTGTAGTTTTTGATGTTTGCACAAGTGTAAAAATGTCCCAGTGAGCGTCATGTCAGAATGTTTGTTCCAGGCTAATTTTGGTATAAATGGTGAGCTACATTTCAAATTTCAAGGCTCTACCAATCTGTTTGATCGGTTTTCAAAAGAGCTCATTTTGCCATCAAATTCAGTTATCCGCACTTCCAGTGTTATATCAGTTAATATAGCTGTTTTGGTGAGTGCACCATTTGCATCCTGTCAGTTTGGTGATCGAACTGAGGATTCCAAGATTTAATATGTATGTCAAGGTACCTATGTTTCAAATTTGAGGGCCTGCGGAGGTCGTTTGATATTTTTGAGAAAGGCATCATGTGTTGCCAGGACATTGACTTCATTAGGTCCGCAGTGTCGACAAAGCCAATTGGGCATTTTCGGAAATTATTAGCTCTTCGCTCAGGACTCGTCTTGAGAAACCATTTAGTAGAAGTCATCCTTGTATATCAGAGTACACGCCTATCAGATGGCAAGCTCCAGAAAGGCGTTTTGACAGGTTTGAAAATTACGTCTTCGCAATTAAATGCGAAAATTGTGGCGTAATTGCCTGAAGGTTGCAAAATGTGGATTAATGATCCGAAAGCGATGCCGATCATTTCCAGAGGTGTGTTTGAGGTCCGTGAAGAATTTTAGAAGTCATTTGTTTGAAAATGAAATTATTTTAGTCGGACCCACAATGGGGCCCGACCTGGCTCATGCCCATGAAATTAATTTTAATGGTGAAGTGTTCTTATTTCATGGCGAGGTGTATCAATATTGGCTTAGTCACAATTCGCCAGTTGGACAGTGAGAGAAGAGAGACTCCAACACTAAAAGCAAATTTGAATGCGGTGAATCAGAGGTTTTTAACATCAAGGATGTTGCTGGAGGCTCATTCAAGATGAGCAACCAGATATTTTATTGTAATTCTGAATGAGAGCATTTTGGGGATCCACTATTTTGGGTTGGAAAGGGAATATATGACAAACAAATGATATCAGCAGGAGTGATCACTTTCTCCATGTGGAAAACAATGGTAAAATGAATTAAAATAAAACCAAAGCCAAAGCAACCAGTAGGCTTAAGGCCCAGCCAACACCCTTCTCCTCCCACATGAAGTTTGGTGGGTGTTTAAAACAGCAGCAAATAAATCCATCAAGCAAGTGCAAATGGGCAATTTTCATGCTAATATATCTCTGCATGAGCATGCTGGAAGGAGTATATAAAACTTCAGCAAGCATGAAGGAGGAAAAGGCATTAAACAAACAAACAAATGCCAGTAAAGTCCTCCCTGCATGATCATTAGAAGGCAATGTGTTTTTTAAAGCAAAGTTCAAATGCAGATTTGCCAGCAGCTGGAGTCTTTAAAACAAATATAATGGCAGCCCTCCCTCTGTGGTTACCCTTTGAGCTAAAAATAAAATGAAATGGGCTGCATGGTTGTAAAAAAAGCATTGAAATGATTCAATAAAATGCAATTTTTGGTGTAAACCACACTCCAAAGACTTTGACAGCCTCCTTTCTGCGTTGAAGGAGAGGCATTAAATCTTCAACCAAATGCAAAATTGGCAGGTGTAAAACCAATAGTATCCATTTTCTCCCTCTCTGCTGTAGCTAATGAAAAGCCATTGGAAACTTTAAGTAAATGAAAAGGTTATAAACTCCAACAAATACAGGAAGTGGCAAATGAAAGGAAGTTTTCAATTCTCAAGCAAATGTCATTAGACATCCCTCTTTAACATAGTTTGAAGCTCCATAGACTTTCAACAAATGCTCCTAGCATATTTGAAATTAATGCAATTGACAGCCATAATACTAATCAACCTTCCCAGCATCCTCCTTCTGTGTTATGTTTTGGGGGGGGGGCATGTTCAAGTTTCAGCAGGTTAAGACACTTCAAAGCAAGTTGGGAGGCATAATGCCAGATCCTGAGGAGTGTAGCAATGAAAAGGGGATTTAATAACTTTTAAGCAAATGATGGCAGATTTAAAACTGATTTTCCTCTCTCTCCACGTGCAAAATGTTGAAAAGGGTTTTAAAATTGTAAAGCAAATACATTGGTATGGTTTGAAGGCAGCAATCCCCTCCCACGCAGTAGGCTAAGAGCAAAAGAAACTCTCTGAAAATGCATACTCACAGGTGTGAATCACCCAAAACCCCCTTCTGCCATGGATGATGGTAAATGGGCATGAACAAGTGAAAACAAATGCATTTGGTAAGTGTAAAATCCCGTCCCTCTGCATGGCATGGTGAAGAAGGAAGCTCAGAGAATCTTGAGCAAATGCAAAGCCATTAAAACCTAGGAGAAAAGCTCCAAAAATGCAGTCCCAGGCAAAATAGTAATATCCCACATTGACTGTGGAAGGGAATTCTTTAATATTTAAAAGCAATAACGCACACATCTATAATGTCTAAGCCATAAAGGCTTTTGGCGGATGGTGCTTGATGGCACCCAAGGTGGGCCCACGCGTGAGCACACATCTCAAGGTGATGGAGGAGGTGACTGAGCGATGACCAAGTGGACCCCACATAGGCATGCTTCCCAAGGTAGATAGGCAGAATTTTGTAGAGAAAGGCCGGGTTAACGAGTGAGCAAGTTCGAGATGGATCAACGGTGCGCTCTATTTTGCGAAAGGAAGATGCATGCGAGTTACACCCTACGAAATAGAGAAAGTGAACGAGAGTCGTCCACGTGTCGTGATAGATGGTCATGTCAGTTCTGAGGTGGCGTACATGTGGCAGCCAAGTGACGAATGAGCAAGCGAACACGTGGTAGTGATGAGGTGTCGTCCCAGGTGGCACCCAGTGGACCCCATCAGCCAATCAGATCCTGCCACGTGGCAAAGTGTCAGAGCATACAAGGAGGCAAAAATTAAAATTAAAATTGTTTATTATATAGTTTGAACTATATTAATAAATGAAAAATTTAGATGACTGAGCACAAATGGGAATTAATTCACCCAGCGTCTCAATTTTGGCCAAAATATAAAGTGTTATATATCGCCGGAAAGCTCTCGGAGTGAGGAATCTGATTATGAAGTTAATTTTGACAAATGTGGGATATTTTGGAAGCAGTTTGGCCGGGGTTGAAATTCAGTTAGAGAGGAGATATTTGATATTTTCAGTTACAGATTTGATTTTCTTCTCTCCTCTTCTTATTCCCCATTCTTCTCAGTTGTAAGGGTTCTAGTTTTGGAGAGATTTTCTCCAAGGGAGAAATTCGAAATTGCAGGTTCCAGTGATGGCATCCTTTTATCAATGCAAATGACAGTGTGTTCATCTATGTTTTCTTTGTTGTCTTTACTGTAGGTTTAGTTTCAGTTTGTAGGTTCACACATATGCAAGGCATGTGTGAGTTTCCATGAAATTGTCTTCAAAATGTACTCAGATTCATATAATTTCATATTATCAAGGATAATTTGAGTTGTCTCTTTTAGATTCCTCTAAGAGTGTAATGTTTTCTTTTGGGTATTCTTCAAGGAAGGATTTAAATCCTAAAACCCAGTATTAATGATTTTGAATGCATTTTGGATATCTACATATAAGTATGGTTTTGTGACAGAGCAGAGGATTGTATTTATGTAAGGCATTGATACATGAAAATTTAATGTTGAAAAGAACTTGCATCTGAGATTTCTCTTCCAGTTTTATGCATGACTCTGTGGCCTGGATAAGGCACTGGTCTCTTGAAATATTTAAAGGTTGTCAAAACACCATTTAAAAATCCAAAATCAGAATATCTTTTTATATTTTATGTTATGTGGAAGTGTCCCTCCATCTCATGATTCAAAATGTTGAGTTGCAAGTGTGGATCTAGCCCATCTGCAGTTATCTCTTAGTTTTTTGAACCTTTTGAGATCCATCTGCTTTTGATTGATGCAGTCTTGTGTGTAATAGGTATGATTAAATGCATCAAAGGTATACCCGCCTAGGTTTTGCAGAGCCTGAAGAGTAGAAGGATTCATATCCTTGTCATGTTGTCCAAGCCCTGAGGTGTTTCATTGATTGAGATTGGCTATCTCATAGATAGATTTGTAGGTATACTTGGGTTGTCTAAGCCAAGGTGAGGTGACAGTGGGGCCGCTGACTGTGTTGAGGTGAAGGTGAGCTAATATTGCTATGTCACATGATTTGATGGGTCCACATGCCACGATGGAAGGTCGATGTAAGAATGAGCATTGGTGATCATATGATTCACTAGACTAGGCAAGATCTACGACGAATTTTCAAACTGAATGTAAAAAGGTAATTGAAGGCATTGTTTGTCACCCATGTGGGAAAGTTAGAACAGATAGAATGCAGGCTTGTCGACATGGAATAAATAGCAACAAGTCAGGATACTTGGATGCCGACTCATTCCTGAGGGACTAGTTTGAAGGTCTCTATTGAGTCAAAGTTGATTCGGGAAGCAAGGATGATAATTTTAGAGGCGTAATGATATTTGGAAACTTCTGAGTTGGAGGTAAAAGATCATGGATTTCTAGGTAAAATCAGAGGTCTCTTGTTGTTAGGGATTATGAGGTAGAAATTGTACAATCAATGAAGAATAATATCATAATAGAATCATTCATGTAAGATGTGTTAGGATAATTGATGAACAACTGAGAAGGGGGGTGAATTAGTTGTTAACAGATTATGTGAATTAAAGCACTTAAAACATTATACCAGTATAACTCATTAAGAATTAAAGCATAAATGAAAACCAGAGAATCAATACCATGCAACCATAACACATAACACCATGATTTGTACGTGGAAAACCTCAATAAGGAAAAACCACGGTGGGAAACCCTACCCAAAGTCAAATGATACTTCTGCAGCAAGTATATGATTACAATAGGGGCCTACACATGCAGGAAGGCACACTGCCTAGAGTGCACTACTCATCACAATGGAGTTTCACTGACTACAAAGATGTCAACCACCTCAAGATGTTTGGACTACAATCCAGAGAGAAGAACTATTGGTTATAGCATCAAACATGTTAGATTATAGTTCTGGTTAAACTCAATACGAGAGATATAAAAACTCTTACATAAACCCAAATCGATCACCTATGATCAACAAAATCCTCTGCACAAATGATTATTGTATTATTTTCTCCTTTCCCATATCCATATATCCAGAAATGATCTACAATGAGATCTTAAATGTACATTTATACCAACCCGAGACCTAACAAATTAGGTCGGCCACACAAATGATAATATAATAGATCCATTACATAATATTGAAATAAAATCATAACACATGTCGGCCTAAGGCCAAACAAACAACATCCAATCAATGAAACATCCTGGAAGCACATCGGAGGATCCACCAACATGTTTCATGTAGACTGGTCCATAACCTAGATAGCACCAAACCTAAATTAGATCCACACACACCAAAGCAATGACACCAATCAGTCGAGGGATGAACACAATCACCAAGAACATCTTGGATCCCTTCTAGAAGCTACACCAACACCACTTATGCATTACATCAAATATCTTCAATAAAGCTCTACTAGTGAAACCCTTACCAGACTAATAAAGAAAGCTTACTATAACATAAGATAGCATCTGATCATCAAGTCAATACCAACTGACTGAAACATACTTCATAAGCATATGAACCATCCATACAAACATATTCCATCATCTAGATTATACCAGTGACAATGAATTGATTATCTTCCAATCCAATCCACCTACCGGAAGTTAGTAAACAACCATAACAACAAGTATTGCATCAATGACAAAACATTAGTGTAACACATTATCAATTTCATAATATGGCCAACAATCTCCCCCTTTGGCATTATGGCAACACTAGATGTGAAAAACATCCAAGTCCCAAGAAAATGCAAAACAAGTCTCCCCCAATGAAAGACCTCCAACAATCTCCCATGAAATGATATAGCAATGAAGCTATGAACCAAAACTGAAACAAAAAACCAAATGCCGCCAAACTCCCCCTAAGGAGTGCAATCAATGGTTTTTCACATATATTCCTCCCCCTTTGACAATAATTCCAAAGAATCAAATAGAATAAATAATTCTAAAACTCAAGTTAGACTTCTCCCCCTGAGTAGTAGCATTGATTCATCAATCCAGAGAAAAGGGTATCTCTGATAATGCATATCGAACTGATGCACATCTGCATTAATTAAGTCTCTACTAGAGGGTAGAAACCCCAAATCTATCTCTCAGATACTCAAATGAAACCCGAGACAAAGGTTTAGTGAAGATGTTTTCTATCTACTCTTTAGTGTTCACATAAACCAATCTGACTTCTTTTGCTTCCACCTTTTCCTTCAAAAAGTTATACTTGATTGATATGTGCTTAGTCTTGGAGTAAAATATCGGTTTCTTTGATATATCAATAGTTGCAAAGTTATCACAATGGATAACTACTAGATCATTACAAATCACTTGTATATCCTTCAACATTTGCTTCATCCATAGAACTTGAGTACAATTGGTTGCGGCTGCAACATATTCGACTTCAGCAATAGATAAGGGAATGCATGACTGCTTCTTGCTGATCCATGAAACCAACATCTTCCCAAGGAAGAATGCTCCACCAGAAGTTCTCTTTCGGTCATCAACATTACCTGCCCAATCTGCATCTATATATACACATAAAGTAAAGTCATCATCTTTAGGATACCATAAACCATATTTAGTTGTTCCTTCCAAATACCAGAATATCCTTGTTATTGCACTTTCATGATTTTCTCTTGGATTACTTTGAAATCTTGATACAATACTGATTGCCTTCATTATATCCGACCTAGTCTGAGCTAAATATAGTAAACCACCAATCATGGATTTATATCTTGTAGAATTTACTGAAGGGGATACATCCTTAATTGACAATTTTTCACTTGTAACCATAGGAGTACTAACTGGTTTAGAATTTTCTATACCAAATTTCTTCAACAATTATCTTAGATACTTAGTTTGATAGATAAAGATGCCTTTGTCAATCTGAGTAATCTACAAACCTAGAATTTTTTTTATTTCTCTAGTCATAGACATTTCAAATTCACTTTGCATATTCTCAGAAAATTCCATGCACAATTTTTCTTCACCTCCAATAATGATATCATCAACAAATACTTCAATAATAAGGATATCATCACTAGTAATCTTATAATATAGGTTACTATTAGCATTACCTTTTATAAAATCAAGCTTTAAAAGGTACTTATCCAACCTTACATACAAAGCTCTAGGAGCTTGTTTTAGTCCATATAGGGCTTTCCTTAATCTACAAACCATATTTGTGTCATCTATCAGTAAAAGTTCATCTGATTGCTTAATAAATACTTCTTATTCAATTTCTCCATTCAAAATTGCACACTTAACATCCATCTAATAGACCGTGTAGTTCTTATAGGCTGCATAAGCAAGAAATAGTCTAACGGCTTCAATTCTAGCTACCACTGCAAAAGTTTCACCATAATCAATTCCTTCCTTCTAAGAATATCCTTTGTAGGCCAATCTACCCTTATTTCTTACAACTTGTCCATCCTCATTCAGTTTGTTTCTATAAACACATTTAGTTCCAATAACACTCTTATTTTTAGGTCAGGGAACTAAAGTCTAAGTATTGTTCTTTTCTATCTAATCCAATTCATCTTCCATAGCTTTCATTCAACATTCATCTTTACAAGCTTCAACTACTGATGCCAGTTCAATATGAGAAATGAAACATACCTCTTGATTTTCCAATCTTCTCCTTGTCATAACTTCCATGTTTTTGTCTCTAATGATCTTCTTTTCAGAATGATTTAGCCTTACATACCTTGGTGTTTTCTGATTTTTAGGTTCTCTGTGTTGCTCTTCAGTTATAGTTGAGTTTTCTGATGATGTTGAGGTAACTGGTTCAGTATTCTATTCCTGTACATGCACTACCGATTCAGTTATGATCATTTCCATTGTTGATTCACTATTATAAGATTTAGCTTGATCTTTGTACTACTCACCCAATTTCACATTAGCACTCTCCACAATTCTCTGCAATCTTTTGTTATAACATCTATATGCTTTGATTTTAATTGAATAACCAAGAAATATTCCTTCATCACATCTAGGGTCAAACTTTCCAATGGAATAATCTCTTTTGATATAACACTTACTTCTAACAATTCTAAAATATTTAAGCGTAGGTGAATGACCAAACCATAATTCATAAGGTGTCTTACCGGTATCTCCTTTGATATGAACTCTTTTTAATGTATAAACTATTGTACTTACTACTTCACTCCATTAGATATGAGTAAAATTAGCTTCCATCATCATGCTTCTGGCTGCATTCAAAATGGTTTTGTTCTTTCTTTCCACTATGCCATTCTATTGAGGTGTTTGGGGTGCAGATAATAGTCTCCTAATGCCATTTTTCTCACAATAGCTATTGAACTCACTGGATGTGAATTCACTACCTTGATTTGATCTCAGACACTTGATTTTCATTCATGTCTCTATCTCAACCGTAGCTTTAAAGATCTTGAATTTCTCAAAGGCTTCAGATTTCTCCCTTAGAAAAGAAACCCACATCATTCTAGAATAGTCATCAATGATTAACATAAAATATATATCACCTTGAAAGCTTCTTGTATTAGCAGGCCACATAGGTTAGTATGAATCAAATCAAGAACATCATTATATTTATCAGGTATGCTCTTAAAAGAAGTTGTGATTTTCTTACCCATTTGACATTCTTTACATACTAGATTATGAGGCTTCACAATCCTAGGTAAGTCTCTAACTGCCTTAGTTGACCTAAAATTTACAATACAATCAAACTTTACATGACACAACCTCTTATGCCATAGCCAACTTTCATCGATATGTACAATTATACATGTCTTTTCACCAGATTTCAAATGAAAGATGTTACCTTTTGTCTATGTACGAATTGCAATCTCCAAACCTGATTTGCTAATGATTTTGCACTTTCCATCCTTGAATTGTAATTGAAATCCTCTATCTACCACCTATCCTACACTCAAAAGGTTATGCTTCAAACCTTCAACATAATAGACATTATCAATTATATGCTTACCATCTAATGAAATGGTTCCTCTTCATTTGATCATGCATGCCTTGTTATTACCAAATTTGACTTGACCACCATCAAATTCTTGTAGTGTTATAAACTTTCCTTTGTCACCTATCATATGATGAGAACATCCACTATCAATTACCCATTCATCTACATCTTCAAATTTTGTTGCAAGGGCCTTTTACTCATTCTTGATAACTTGTTCTGGATTATCTTCCTTTATAGCATAAAATACCCAGTCTTTTCCATTGTTAGATCCACTAGTTGAATATCCTATCATTTCTTTTTTTGAGTCATCAGTTACTCCTTCCTCATTAGCATAGTAGCATGATTTTTTTTTGTAATTCCTGTATTTATGCTTGATCTGATATTCAAGGTTAGGCTTAAAAGATCTTCTTTCTCTTTCTTCCAATTTTGAATTCCTTTCAGAACATCTAGATGCAAAATGACCTATCTTATTACATGCAAAACATTTGAAAGGTGATTTTCCTTCATACTTACTTCCTGACAAACCTCTAGGTATCCTTCTAGAAAATAGGGCTTCAAGTTTCTCAAGCTCTTCATCTTCTTTCCTAATCTCTTCCAATTCATTTGCATACAACATTTTCCAATCTTGCTTGCCGATTGATGATGTAGATGCCTTAAATGCAGTATCAACCTTTGTAGCTCCAAGAGGACAAAATTCTTCAAGCTCAAAAATAGATATCTTCCCAACAAGAGTATCTCTATTGATAGAATAATTAGGCATGGTTCTTTGCTCATTAATTGCAGTTACCTTCATCTTATATGCCGGTGGCAAAACCCTTAATACTTTTGAAACATTCTCTTCCTCGCTTAGTGATCCACCACAACACTGAATTCCCAATACAATTTCATTAACCCTTTCCGTGAATGCAAATTTTTTTTCATATTCTTCCATCTTCAAGCTTTCATATCTCACCCAGTAACATTCAAGTTTTGCAATTTTAAGAATAAGATCACCTTCATTTAGAGTCTCCAACTTGTCCCACATAGGTTTTTCCAATGATTTGTTGATCTGATAAGGCGCTTAAGAGGGCTTCTCTAGCTCTGCAATCATTCTCAATGTTCTTATCCAAGTCTGCCGGTGCAGGAATGCTAGATGCTGAATTATGAGGAGTGTAACCATTTTGAGTTATTTCCCAAATTTCCTTTCCAATGCAACTTAAATGAGTCTCCATCTAAATCTTCCATAATCCATAGTTTGTTCCATCAAGCCTAGGGTTGTCCCTCCAAAAAACACGAGTTGAGCTATTATTTTCTATAGGATCTTCCTCAAGTGGTTAAGATTCTGCAAAAAGAGGACCAAGCTTTGATACCAATTGTTAGGATAACCAGTGAACAACTGAGAGGGGGAGTGAATGTTGGCATTATGTGAACCGGTATGAGGACATAATGACATTGTATGTTGTCATTGATGTCAATATGCTGAAGAAGTGAGAACCGGCATATGGTTATGGGAACCGACACATGGAAGCATTGTATGACTACTAGTTGGTAGTCTCAACTTTGGGGTTTCCGGTTGAAGTGCTGTTGGAAACCCTACCCAAAGTCAAATGATACTTTTGCAGGTAGTCTCAAATGGACGATGGAGAATTTCTTGAGATTGGATCAAGACTGTTGCATTTAATGCAGTGTGCTCAATGGTCAGGATTGAACCATTTGAATTCCTTAACCTAACAGGTTTAGGGTTTGGGGTTAATGCTATCGACCTATCTGTTTTCCTATAAGGTCGATGTTGTGATTCTTTCTGAGTTTGTTGGCAAAATTTGTGTGTGTGTATCTAGGAGAAGGGATACATGATTCTTTCCAGACCAAAGGAGAGAAGTGATACCTGTAGAGTGTAAGTGCAGAAGGTGAAGAGGAGCTTAAGCAGATCTGCATTGGCATTGAGTGTTGTTACCAGATCATTGTAATACTTGTTGATCTCTAACCACTTCAATAGTTGAGAAATCCTTTAACAAGGTAACCTTAACCGGCTTGCTGTAAATCCTTTAACAGGGTGACTCAAAACCATTGAGTTCTTGAGATCCTCTAACAAGGTAACCTTTAATAGGGTTTAACCCTTAACCAGGTATTCTAGCCATCCCTTAACCGGGTGATCCCTAACAGGATTGGTTCCTAACAGAACCTATTGTATCACTCTTTAATCGGACAAGGTTCCTAACAGAGTGGACTTCTAAAGAGTTCAAAAAAAAGCTTGTGGGTATTCATCCCCATTGTGGTTTTTCCCAGTTGGGTTTCCAAGTGAAAAATATGTGTGTCATGTGTGATGTCTTCTTCATGTGATGCTTTGTTGTTTTCTATCAAGTGGTGAATCATGTTGATCTATTTGCTCATATGTATATCTTTGATGGTAGATTACCTGTGCATACATTAGGGTGAAATGGAAATGAAGTGTTAGATTATATGAGAAGATAAGTGTCAATCGGTTTATGCTTGTCTCAGTTATTCTGGGTTTTGCCAATTGTACTCTGTTTTAGGACCATTGTTATTGTTTGTCTATCAATACATAGTGTTTGTTGACAAACCAATTTAAGAGTGTGTTTTTGTCTATACTGATTCACCCCCCCCCCCCCCTCTTAGTACCAGTTTGGTACTATCCGTTCATCATTGAGTTATCAGTGAATCAGTTGTTAACAGATTATGTGAATTAAAGCACTTAAAAACTTATACCGGTATAACTCATTAAGCATTAAAGAATAAATGAAAACTAGAGAATCAATACCTATTGGTATTTTCATATGGTTTTGTCATTGATGTCAACACCTACTAAAACACTAGCACTTTGGAGATCCAGCAGCAATCACCGGCAAGCAAGTAACTACTGCACAGTTACTAGTATATAGTTCACCGACAGGATTTAATGATCACCGACACTTGGAATGATGTGGAAGACACTTGGTAATATCAAAGACATTGTTTGGACATCTTGTCCTGGTTTTTTGTTCATTAACATATTCATATCTGCACATTTGCTTTTACTGGCAAATAGGTCCAGGGTTACCTAGGGTTACACTGGCAGGTTTATCTTTTCCAGATCAGCATGGCATGCTAAGGAAATGATTAATTATTGTTGTAAATGCATTAAGTCGACATGTTCAATAGGCTATTGCATCAGATATTATATTGTTTGAAAATTTTTTTACTGTAATATCTTGTAGAGCCGACCTACTAAAATTGGTCTTTGGTTATGGTATAAATGTAAGATCTTATTTGTAAGATCGAATGTGGAATGCGAAAAAGAATTGTGTGAAGGTATATGCAAGATTGAGAAAGCTATACACGAAGACATCATTTGAAGGTGAAGTTAGGTTTTTGTGAAAGCATATCAGCATTACACCAGTACCGAATCCAACATATGAAGATGCTATTTTGTGCAGTACATTCTTATTGGGTTTAACCATCCAACTGTAGTCAGTGTGACTCCCATTTTGTGATTGAGCAGTGAGCTCTAGGGTGTTGGCTTTTCTACATGTGTAGACCCCATTTATGTACACTTACTATCTGCAGTAGTATCTTCTGATTGTGGGTAAGGTTTCCCACCATGGTTTTTCCCCTTACAGGGTTTCCACGTACAAATATTGGTATTATGTGTTGTGAATGACTTTGTATTTATGTTTCATGCATTAATCTTTATTGGTATAGCAATTAACTGTTAACACTATCTACCGATATTAAGCATTAAGTTGGTTAAGTTGTTTTTGGTTTGAAATTAGTTGACAACTGATTCACACCCCCCCCTCTCAGTTATCTCTAGAACCTAACAATTGGTATCAGAGCTTGGTCCTCTTTTGCAGAAGTTTAACAACTTGAGGAGATCCAATGTCTACTAATTATTTCAGGAAGGACAGTCCTAAACTTGATGGAACCAACTATGGCATATGGAAGATCAAAATGGAGACACATCTAAATTGCATTGGTAAAGACGTTTGGGAAGTTACAAAGAAAGGTTACACTGTTGTTGTACTTGGTCAGCGCAGTCTAACTACCTTGGCTAAAGATGAGGAAAATGATTGTAAAGCAAGAGAAGCACTTTTGAACACATTATCAGATCAACAAATCATGGGATTATCAGATAGGTCTACTGCTAAAGCTATTTGGGATCATTTGGAAACATTGAATGAAAGAGATTCCACAGTCAAAATTACAAAACTTGAAAGCTTCTAGGTTGGGTATGAACATCTGAAAATGGAAGAAGATGAAAGGATTTCTTCTTTTATGGAAAGAGTAAATGAAATTGTTTTGAGTGTTAAATGTTGTCGAGGAATCTTAAGTGAGGATGAAATTGTTATAAAAATCTTAAGAGGATTGCCACCGGCATATAAAATGAAGGTTACTGCTATAAATGAGTTAAGAACAATGCCTAATACATCAGTAACTAGGGATACATTGATTAGGAAACTCTCGGCTTTTGAAATTGAAGATTTTGGTCTTGTTGCTACTATAAAGATAGATTTAGCCTTTAAAGCATCAACATCATCTGCTCCATCATTTGACAAATTTGATTGGAAAGCCTTTTATGCAAGAGAACTTGAAGAAAGAAGGAAAGAAAATGAAGAACTTGAAGCACTATTTGCAAGGAAAATGCCTAAAGGTCCAATTGGAAGTAAGTATGAAGGTAAAGAACCCTTTAAATGTTTTAACTACAATAAGATTGGTCATATGGCTTCAAGATGCTCTAATAGACATGCTAGACTAAGAGAAGAAGCTAGAAGGACATACAAGCCTAATCCTGAATATCAGAGATATAGATTCAAGAAGAACAAAGACAAATCTTGTTACATTATTGATGAAGGTGTGACTGATGATTCTGATGAGGATCCGACAGATAATGGATAGGCTTTTGTTGCTATAATAGAAGATCAACCGGTACCTACTGTTCAACCGGTAGAACAAGCCCTAGAAACTAAAGTTGAAGTAAAGGATAAATGGATCATTGACTTAGGATGCTCACATCATATGACAGGAGACAAAGGTAAATTCTTGAACTTTCAAGAATACAATGGATGTTTAGTAAGATTTGGAGATGACAAAGCCTGTTGAATCAAAGGTAAGGGTACAATATCTCTTGATGGTATGCATAACACTGACAATGTCTACTATGTTGAAGGACTAAAGCATAATATTTTAAGTGTTGGCCAATTAGTTGAGAAAGGATTTCAGTTACAGTTTAAAAATGGAAAATGCAAAATCATGAATAAAACTAGTTTGGAAATTGCAACCGGTAATTAGACTAGAGGTAATATCTTCCATTTGAATAACGGTGAAAAGACATGCTTGATTGCACATATAGATGAAAGTTGGTTATGGCATAAGAGATTCTATCATGTAAACTATGACTACATGGTAAAGATCAGGACTTCTAAGGCAGTTAGAGATCTACCTAAAATTGTCAAACCTCATAATACAATATTTAAGGAATGTCAATTTGGAAAACAAGTTAGAGCTAGTTTCAAAAGTATTCCAAAAAAATCTAATAATGCTCTTGATTTGATTCACATTGATCTATGTGGTCCAGCTAGAACTAAAAGCTTACAAGGTGATAGGTATTTTATGCTAATCATTGATGACTATTCTAGAATATGTTGGGTTACTTTTCTCACAGAAAAATCAGAAGCACTTGGAAAGTTCAAACTATTCAAAGCAATGGTTGAGAATGAAACTGGTAAGAAAATCAAATGCTTAAGATCAGATCAAGGAGGATAATTCACATCTAAGGAATTTAATACATTCTATGAAGTAAATGGATTCAGAAGATAGCTATCAGCACCTCAGACACCACAACAGAATGGAGTTGTTGAAATGAAAAACATAACTATCTTGGATGTAGCAAGAAGTATGTTATTAGAAACAAATTTACCATATGTGTATTGGAGAGAAGCAGTCAGCACAGTGGTCTATATATTCAACAAATTTCACATCAAAGGTGAAACCGGTAAGACCCCTCATGAACTATGGTTTGGTAATACTCCTACTCTCAAATATTTCAGAATTTTTGGTAGTAAATGTTATATCAGAAGAGATGAGTATATTGGCAAATTTGATCCTAGAACTGATGAAGGAATATTTCTTAGTTATTCATCTAAGAGCAAGGCATATAGATGTTTTAACAAGAGATTGCAGAAAATTGTTGAGATTACAAATGTAAAAATTGATGAACAATTCAGAGGAACTTCAAGGAATATAGACTCTGAACCGGCAATAGAAATTGTGACAAATGAACCTACACCAAATCCACCGGTACAAAATGAAGATCCAGTTACCCCGGTACCATCTGAGGATTCCACAGTAATTGAAGAACAACAACAAACTAAGACACCCCGGTATGTAAGATTGAATCATTCTAAAGATTAGATAATTGGAAATAAATTTGAAGGAGTTATGACAAGAAGATGATTGGGAAATGAAGAGGTATGTCTTATTTCTCAAATAGAACCATCATCTGTTAATGAGGCATGTGAAGATAAATTTTGGATTAAAGCTATGGAAGAAGAATTAGAACAAATTGAGAAAAATAACACTTGGACATTAGTTCCCCGACCTAAAGATAAAAATGTAATTGGAACCAAATGGGTATTTAGAAACAAACTTAATGAAGATGGTAAGGTTGTCAGAAATAAAGCAAGACTAGTGTGTAAGGGATATTCTCAAAAAGAAGGAGTTGATTACAATGAAACCTTTGCACTGGTAGCTATAATTGAGGTAGTCAGATTATTCTTGGCTTTTGTAGCACACAAGAACTACAAAGTTTATCAAATGGATATTAAATGTGCATTTTTGAATGGAGATGTTGAAGAGGAAGTATACATTGAACAACCTGATGGATTTTCTTTGACAGATGGCAATGATATGGTTTGCAGGTTAAGGAAAGCTTTGTATGGATTAAAACAAGCTCCAAGAGCTTGATATGCAAGATTGGATAAGTATCTTTTAAAGATTGGTTTTACTAAAGGAAATGCAAACAACAATTTATAGTACAAAACAGCTAATGATAACATCTTGATTATAGAAGTATTTGTTGATGATATAATCTTTGGAGGAGAAGATGGTTTATGTAGGGAATTTTCTACTAAAATGCAGCAAGAATTTGAAATGTCTATGATTGGAGAAATAAAATTCTTTTTAGGATTGCAAATTTCACAGTCTGAGAAAGGTATATTCTTGAGTCAAGATAAAAGAGTTACTAAAGAAATTTGGGATAGAGAACTCTAAACTGGTAAGCACACCTATGAATACAAATGACAAATTATCTCAAAAGGATGAATCTACACTTGTTAATCCAACTAGATACAAATCTATGATAGGAGGTTTACAGTATTTGACACAAACCAGACCTGATATTATGAATGCAGTATGTATTGTTTCTAGATTTCAAAGTAATCCTAGAGAAAATCATGAATCAGCAGTAAAAAGAATTTTTCGGTACTTACAAGGCACTATAAATTTTGGATTATGGTATCCTAGAGATGAAAACTTTGAATTATGTGCATACACAGATACAAATTGGGAAGGAGATGTGGATGATAGAAAAAGCACCACCGATGGAGCATTATTTCTTGGAAACATACTAGTTTCTTGGTTGAGTAAGAAATAGAGTTGTACATCTTTATCAATAGTAGAATCGGAATATGTTGCAGCAGCAACTAACTATACACAGGTACTATGGCTTAAGCAAATGTTGAAAGACGTAAAGGTAAAATGAAAGGAACCTATTACCATATATTGTGATAACACTACAACAATTGATATATCTAAGAATCCAACACTACATTCTAAAACAAAACATGTTTCTATCAAACTGAATTTTCTAAGGGAAAAAGTTGAAGAAAAGGAGATAAAACTGGTTTATGTGAATACTAAAGAGCAGATTGCAGATATTTTCACTAGACCTTTGCCTAAGGAGACTTTTGAATATCTCAGAGATCAGCTTGGAGTCATACAACCACTAGTAGAGACTTAGACAGTTGATGATTGTCATCAACCGATAGAATTAAAAGACAAATATTTTACTCCGGTCTTTGATGAGGAAGCTACTTCTCAGGGGGAGTAGTTGGTATATTGAATTGATTGGTATTTTGTATATGAACTTAGTTTTGTTGCAACTTTGGCATTTGATGTCAAAGGGGGAGAGATATCTATGGAAAAACACATTATCTTTCGAGGAGAGATTGGTATTGAAAAACACATGTTGCTCCCAGGGGGAGAGATTGTTGTTTGGGAGAGACTATTACTCTCTGTATGTATTTTAATTTTTGGTTATAATCTTTTCTGGAGAAATTGTTGGTTTTTGGTATTTGGCATTTTTGTTTTGGCACTTTGATGGTTTTTCCATCCTGTGTTGCCATCAATGCCAAAGGGGGAGATTGTTGGTATTTTGGTATGGTTTTGTCATTGATGTCAACACCTACTAAAACACTAGCACTTTGGAGATCCAGCAACATTCACTGGCAAGCAAGTAACTACTGCACAGTTACTGGTATATAGTTCACTGGCAGGATTTAATGATCACCAACACTTGGAATGATGTGGAAGACACTTGGTAATATTGAAGACATCATTTGGACATCTTGTCCTGGATTTTTGTTCATTGGCTTATTCATATTTGCTTTTACTGGCAAATTTGTCCAGGGTTACCTAGGGTTACACCGGCAAGTTTATCTTTTCCAGATCAGCATGGTATGCTAAGGAAATGATTATTTATTGTTGTAAATTTATTAAGTTGTCATGTTCAATCAGTTATTGCATTGGATATTATATTGTTTGTAAAATGTTTTATTGTAATATCTTGTAGAGCTGACCTACTAAAATTGGTCTTAGGTTATGGTATAAATGTAAGATCTTATTTGTAAGATCGAATGTGGAATGTGAAAAAGAATTGTGTGAAGGTATATGCGAGATTAAGTAGAGATATACATGAGGACATCATTTGAAGGTGAAGTTAGGTTTTTGTGAAAGCATATCAGCATTACACCGGTACTGAATCTAACATATGAAGATGCTATTTTGTGTAGTACATTCTTATTGGATTTAACCATCCAACTTTAGTCTGTGTGACTCCAATTTTGTGATTGAGCAGTGAGCTCTAGGCTGTTGGCCTTTCTACATGTGTAGACCCCATTTATATACACTTACGATCTGTAGTAGTATCATCTGATTATGGGTAAGGTTTCCCACCATGGTTTTTCCCCTTACAGGGTTTCCACATACAAATATTGGTGTTATGTGTTGTGAATGACTTTGTGCTTATGTTTCATGCATTAATCTTTACCAGTATAGCAATTAACTATTAACACTGTCTACCGACATACTTAACTGGTTTATCGGTATTAAGCATTAAGTTGGTTAAGTTGTTTTTGGTTTGAAATTAGTTGACAACTGATTCAACCCCCCCCTCTTAGTTGTCTCCGGGACCTAACAATACCATGCACCCATAACACATAACATCATTATTTGTAAGTGGAAAACCCTACCCATAGTCAGATGACACTTCTACAATAGGTATATGATTACAACAGGGGCATGCACATGCAGGAAGGTGCACTGTTCATCACAATGGAGTCTCACTGACTACAAAGATGTTGACCACCTCAAGATGTTTGGACTACAATTCAGAGAGAAGAATTATCAGTGATAGCATCAAACATGCCAGATTACAGCTCTGGTTAAGTTCAATACCAGAGGTCTAAAACCTCTTACATAAACCCAACTTGATCACCTATGATCAACCAAATCCTCTGCACAAATGATTATTAAATTATTCACTCCTTGCTCATATCCATATATCCACACATGATCTACAATGAGATCTTAAATACATTTATACCAACCTGGGACCTAACCAATTAGGTCAGACACACAAATGATAACACAATAGATCCATTACATAATCCTGAAATAAAATCATAACACATGTCAGCCTAAGGCCAAGCAAACAACATCCAATCAGTGAAACATCTCAGAAGCGTATCAGAGGATCCACCCAAACATTTCATGCAAACTGGTCCATAATCTAGATAGCACTGGACCTAAATTAGATCCACACACACCAATGTAATGACACTAGTTAGTCGAGGCATGAACACAATCACCATCAGCATCCTAAATCCCTTCTAGAAGCTGCACCAACACCACTTATGCATTACGTCAAAGGTCTTCAATAAAGCTCTGTCAGTGAAACCCTTATCGGACCAATAAAGAAAGATTACTTGAACATAAGATAGCATATGATCATAAAGTCAATACCAACTGATGGAAACATACTTTAGAAGCATATGAACCATCCATAGAAACATATTCCATCATCCAGATCATATTGATGACAATCAACTGATTATCTTCCAATCCAATCCACCTACTAGAAGTCAATAAACAACCATAACAACAAGTGTTGGCATCAATGACAAAACATCAATGCAACACATAATCAATTCCATCATATGGCCAACAAGATGAGCCTTAGTAGGAGGTAGTAGATTGATAGTTTAGATGTGATGGTGTCCTAGATTTGATAAGCATGACTTCTAGAGTCCATAGCTGGTGGGATGAGTAGAAAGTTCTAGAATGATGATTTTTCACATGAATGAGCACCACCATTTGAATTAAATTTTGACTATAAATTGAGTGGGGTGGTAATTCAGTGGGTTGAAAAGAACACAAACCTCTTCATTTTCTGAGAGAAATTTTTTATCAGTGAAGAAGATGGTGTTTGAGCAAGATCATGGAGGGAGTTACTGTGAGCTTTGTGATACTGGATGGATGTCCATTTTTTATGAGTGAGTATGCCTATAGTCAGTGAAGCCTTGAAAGTTGGGAGGATAGTCATTGGATTTTGTAAATTCATTTCTCATCTGAAGAAGCCCTACATGACACATCCTTTTCTTCTCCCCTACCACTAGTTGGCATGGGGATTTAGGAAGTATCTCACCAGGGAATAGGAGCAAGACAAGGTTGGGTTGGGGGAAGTAGCCAGTCATCTGTGCAGTAACATAAAAAATGTGACCCCTTCCCCACTTATTATGTTCCTTTGTTAGCTCCTCCTTCCACTTTCTCTGACCTTGGGCATAAAGGTTGGAGCTCCTCATCTTGTTTATAGGTGACTTTACTTCTTGCAAGGATCCAGTCTCCCCTCTGAGAAGGCAAATGCTCTGTAGGGAAGAATGATGCATCTCACACTCTATCTGAAGGCATTAGGGTGATAATAACACAAATCAAGCACATTTGTTTCTACCAATTTTTAGTTGAAAATTTTGATTCTATTGCATCACGGGTGCCAACGTATGGATAGTTTTAGGAAGTCATAAGGAATATTTTTGTAAGAGAATCACATATGGCCTTTTAGGCCTAATTGCTGAGATTAAATCTTCTGATGACATGTGTCTCTCTTGGCCTATAGCTTGTTTGCTCCCTTGTATCTATAAAAGGGAAATTGTGGCCAAGAGAAAGGGTTCCAAAATATTTGAATAGGGTGTCTTGTGTAGGTCTGGTCTGTAGGATTAGGTTCTAGTTTTGAGAAGTCATGAGTAAATAGTAGACAATTATAATGTCAATTTGCAGAGAAAAATAGAAGATAGTCATCAGTTTCAAATTTCAAATGGGTTCTCCTATAAATGAAATGTATTCGCTTATTTGATAAAGGATAGATTCTAAAGTTAATACATATATAATTTTAGATCCTTACTCCCCTCTATACGATTTTATTTTCTTTTGGGTAAATTGATTCAAGGCTTTGATTTTCTCATTGCATTGTTATGATGTATGTAATTTTTCATTTCATGCTTTAATCCAAGGGTTTAATTAAAATTCTTGAATGAGATTACAAAGGGATAAATCTTGTACTAGGATTTGATAAGTAGTTTAGGTAAGAAAATGCAAATAAAATGATATTGTAATGCAGTATCATTTAAGATTTAATCAACTATTAGATAAATTTATATCAAGTTTGAGTGATATTTCAGAAACTCGGAGCCCAATGGAGTAAGGCACTGATATATGCTAGCAGATGCCATTAGGTTATCAATTTCTTGTTTGTTTCACTTATGGTTTTTCATAAATAATTAAAATCAAGACATATTTCCAAGTTTTTATGTATGTTTGAGGTGTCCTAATATGTCATGCTCCAGATAAGGTCAAGGATTGCTGAAGAATTCATCATTCTTGAGAATTATCCCTATTGTTGAGCCCATATATGAGATTATCTGCTTTGTTTTAGCATAATTTGTGAGTGTAGCACAAAGATCACAAATTTGCTAAGGGTGTTAGACAGTTCAAATAAATAGAAGACAAATAAGAGGGAGGTGGGGTGAATCAATTGTCAACAGATTACCAGAACCCAAAAGAATAATACCGAAATGCATAAACCAAATAACAAAAAAGTAGATATACCAATTGATCTCAAGCAATAACCAGAGAATAAATACCATCCACAAGACACCAAGATTTGTACATGGAAAAATTGATAAAGGGAAAAACCATGATGGGAAGCCTACCCACAGTCAGATAATAATTTTACAACAAGTATGTGAGTACAATTGAGGGGCCTCTAGTTGTAGGAAGGCCAACAACCTAGAGGATACTTCTCATAACAAAAGGAGCCTCATTGACTACATAAAAATCCAAACAACTATCTAGAAGAATGAATGAACTACAATGATAGCATCTCCTATGCCTCAGTACAGTTCTAGTTAAGCTCAATACCGAAGGACTAAATCTTCTTACATAAACCCAACTCGATCTCCAATGATCAAGCAAATCCTTTGCTTGAATGATTATTACATTATTCACATAGATAATCTCATAATCCCATAACCCATATATGATCTATAATGAGATCTTACATCTATATATACAAACCCTCGACCACAAACAACAAGGTCATTCAGTAGACTAAAATAATTAAATAATTACAAAACATGTCGGCCAAAGATCAAAAAAATAATATCCAACCCATAAGACATCCTAGAAACACATCAAGAGGATCAACCCATGCGTTACATTAAGTCGGACCATAACCTAGATATATTGGGACCCAATTTAGGTCCACACACACTAAAGCAATGATCCCAATCAGCCAAGCCTCAAACACAATCACCATCAGCATCCTGAAACTTCACTAGAAGCTGCACGGACACCACTTATGCATATCACCAAAGATCTTCAACAATGCTCTGCTGGTAAAACCCTCGCCGAAACGACAAACCAAGCTTTCCAACATATAGGAAAGCATCCAATCACAAAATCAAAACCAAATGACTGAGTATGAATTAGAGTAGCATGAATAAGCCAATTCTATCAGACAAACATACTAGCGCATACTGGATCATCATGATCTAATCCAACCAGAAACCAAACAACCTATCGGGATAAGAAGGATACCGCTAAAGTAACCAAAATAGCTAGTGTTGACATCAATGACAAAACATTAGTGCAACACATAATCAATTCCACCAATTGCAAATAATATCCCCCTTTGGCATTGATGGAAACACGAGATGTTAAATCAATCCAAGTTCTAAGAAATTCCAAACAAATCTCCCCCAATGGAAGATATCCAACAGACTCTCCAAGATAATATGACAATGATGTTCCAAACCAAAAACTCCCCTTGCGAATGATATCTTAGTAAAGCTTTGTAAGCTCTGTTTTTCACAAATATCTCTCCCCCTTTGACATAAATACCAGAGATCTGACAAAAATATCAAAGCAAAAATATAAACCACTGAATCACAAGGCTAACTACTCCCCTTGAGTAGTAGCATCACCAAATCAATCCAGAATGAGTAGTATCTCTGATAATGCATACCGAATTGATGCCAAACCGCATCAATCAAGTCTTTATCGTAGGGGCATAAAATCTCAATTTGTCTCTGAAGTAGTCAAATGATTCCTTAGCCAAAGATTTAGTGAAGATATTTGCAATCTTCTCTTTAGTGTTCACATAAACCAGTCCAACTTCATTTGCTTCCACCTTTTCCTTTAAAAAATTGTACTTGATAGATATGTACTTTGTCTTAGAATGAAATACCAGATTTTTTGATATATCAATAGTAGCAGAGTTATCACAGTGAATAACTACCATTTCATTACAATCCACCTTTATATCCTTCAACATTTTCTTCATCCATAGAACTTGTATACAATTAGTAGAAGCAACAACATACTCTGCTTTAGCAGTAGATAAAGAGGTACATGACTGCTTCTTGCTGATCAATGAAACAAGTTTCTTTCTAAGAAAGAAAGCTCCACCGGATGTGCTCTTCCAGTCATCAACATCTCCAACCTAATCTGCACTTGTATATGCACATAATGGAAAGTCATCATTTTTAGGGTACCGTAAACCATATTCAGTCGTTCCCTACAAATACCTGAAAAAATCCTCTTCATCGCACACATTATTTTCTCTAGGATCACTCTTAAATCTTGATATAATACAATCTGCATTCATTATATCCGGTCTAGTTTGAGTTAGATATAACAAACCTCTAATAACAAACTTGTACCTAGTAGGATTTACCAATGCAAATGCATCCTTCTTTGTCAATTTCTCACTTGTAACCATAGGAGTATCAACCGGTTTAGAGTTTTCCAAACCAAATTTCTTTAATAACTCTCTAGCATACTTAGTTTGATAGATGAAAATACCTTTATCAGTTTGAGTGATCTGCAAACCTAAGAAAAATTTCATCTCCCCAATCATTAACATCTCAAATTCATTCTTCATATTGTTAGAAATTTCCTTACACAACTTATCTTCACCTCCAAAAATGATATAATCAACAAAGACCTCAATAATAAGTATATCATCATCAGTGATCTTATAATATAAATTACTGTCAGCATTACCTTTAGTGAATCCAAGCTTCAAAAGATATTTATCCAACCTTGCATACCAAGCTCTGGGTGCTTGTTTTAATCCATATAAAGCCTTTTTTAACCTGCAAACCACGTTTTTATCATCTGAAAGTGAAAAACCATTAGGTTGCTCAATATATAAACTTCCTCTTCAAGATCTCCATTCAAAAAAGCTTACTTAACATCCATCTCATAAACCTTGTAGTTCTTATGTGCAACATAAGCAAGAAATAATCTCATAGCTTGAATCCTAGCTACCATTGCAAAGGTTTCATCATAATCAATTCCTTCCTTCTAAGAATATCCTTTACAAACAAATCTAGCTTTATTTCTTACAACTTGTTCATCTTCATTCAATTTATTCCTAAAAACCCATTTAGTTCCAATAACATTCTTATTTTTAGGATGAGGAACTAAAGTCCACGTTTTATTCTTTTCTATCTGATCTTATTCTTCTTCCATAGCTTTCATCCAACATTCATCTTTACATGCTTCAATTACTGATATTGGTTCAATTTGAGAAATTAAACATACCTCATTAGCTGCCAACCTCCTTCTTGTCATCACTCCTTTATTCTTATCTCCAATGATTTGATCTTTTGAATGATTCAACCTCACATACCTAGGAGTCTTCTGGTTTTCTGTTTCTTTGCTATTCTTCAGTTATTGTTGAATTTTCTGATACTACCGAAGTAACTAGTTCAACATTTTGTTCTAGTGTAGGTGCTACTAGTTCAATTATGATCATTTTCACTATCAGTTCCTTCTCATAAGCTCTGATTTGACTTCTGTTATGCTCATCTACCTTGACATTAGTGCTCTCCACAATTCTTTGCAATATTTTGTTATAACATCTATATGCTTTTCTTTCATTAGAATAACCAAGAAATATTTCTTCATCGTATCTAGAATCAAAATTTCCAATAGAATCATCTCTTTTGATATAGCATTTACTACTAAAGATTATGAAATACTTAACTATTGGTGTATGACCAAACCATAACTCATAAGGTGTCTTACCAATTTCTCCTTTGATATGAACTATGTTGAATGTGTATACCTCCATGCTCATAGCTTCTCTCTAGTAGACATGAGGCAAATTATCTTCCACCATCATAGTTCTAGCTGCATCCAAGATAGTTTTGTTTTTCTTTTCCACAACTCTATTTTGCTAAGGTGTCTGGGGTGCAAACAATTGTCTCCTTATCCCATTCTTCTCACAATAGCTATTAAATTCACTGGATGTAAATTATTCACCATTATCTGATCTTAAGCATTTAATCTTAAAACCTGTCTTTGTCTCAACTTTAGCTTTAAAGATTTTAAACTTTTCAAAAGCCTCAGATTTCTCCCTAAGAAAAGTAACCCACATCATTCTAGAATAGTCATCAATGATTTGCATAAAATATGTATCACCTTGAAAACTTTTGATTCTAGAAGGGCCACACAAATCAGTATGAATAAGATCAAGAAAATAACTAGATTTGTCTTGTATACTCTTACATTCCTTACATACCGAATTATAGGGCTTCACAATCTTAGGTATATCTCTAACTGCCTTAGTAGAACTAATTTTCATAATGCAATCAAAATTCACATGACACATCCTCTTATGCCATAGATAACTTTCATCAATCTGTGCAATCAAACATGGCTTCTAACCAAAATTCAAATGAAAGATATTACCTTTAGTCTGTGTACCGGTTGCAATCTTCAATCCAGATCAGTTAATAATCTTGCATTTTCCATCCTTGAATTGTAATTGAAATCCCTTATCCACCAATTTTCCTACACTCAAAAGATTATACCTTAAACCTTCTACATAATAAACATTATTAGTGTTATGCTTACCATCCAATGATATAGTTCCTTTTCATTTGATTATACATGCTTTGTCATGTTCAAATCTAACCAAACCGCCATCAAACTCTTGCAAAGATAGAAAATTCCCTTTATCTCTAGTCATATGATGTGAACATCCACTGTCTATTACCCATTCATCCCTGTCTTCAATTTTAACAACAAGGGCCTTCTCTTCAATTTTCTTCCCTTTCGATACCTGATCATCTTCCTTAATAGCCAAGAACACCCATTCCTTTCTATTGTTGGAACCACTAGCAAAATCTTGTGTCGGTTCATCATCAGAATCAGTCACACCTTCCTTATCAGCAATATAGCATGATTTGTCTATGTTTCTCTTGTACTTATGTTTGTTATGATAATAAATATTAGGCTTAAAAGATCTTCTATCTCTTTCCTCAAATCTTGAATTCCTTTCAAGACATCTAGATGCAAAATGACCTATCTTATTACATGCAAAACATTTAAAGGTGTTTTTCCTTCATACTTACTTTTTGTCAGTCCTTTAGGTAATTTTCTAGCAAATAGGGCTTCAAGTTGCTCAAATTCTTCATCTTCTCTCTGTGTATCATCCATTTCTTTTGCATACAAATCTTTCCAATCTTGCTTGCCGATTGATGATGTAGATGCATGAAAAGTAGGTTCAGATTTCACAGCTCCAGAAGGTCCAAATTCTTCAAGCTCAAAAGTTGATAATTTCCCAACCAAAGTATCCTGGTTAATAGTAGTGTTAGCCATAGTTCTCAACTCAATAATTGTAGTAGCCTTCATCTTATAACCCGATAGTAAAGCTTTCAGAACTTTAGAAACTATTTCATCTTCGCTCATAGATCCACCACAACATTGAATTCCCATAACAATCTCATTAACTCTTTCCATAAAAGCAGTAATCCTTTCATCTTCTTCCATCTTTAGATTCTCATATCTCACTCGGTAACCATTAAGTTTTGCAATTTTAACAGTAGGGTCACCTTCATTCTGAGTCTCCAATTTGTCCCATATAGCCTTTGTAGTTTCTTTGTTAGTTAGTCCCATTAATTGTTGATCAGAGAGTGCACAGAAAAGTGCTTCTCTAGGTCTACAATCATTCTCAAACTCCTTATCCAGGCCTGTCGGTCCAGGATTGCTCGATGCCAGATTATAAGGTGTAATCCTAGTTTTTGTGATTTCCCAAATCTCCTTTCCAAGACATCTCAGATGAGTCTCCATCTAAATCTTCCATACCCTATAATTTGTTCCATCAAGCCTAAGAATTTCTCTTTGGAAAATAGCTACAGATGTGCATGATGAACTTGAACTGTTAGATGCCATAGGATCTTCCTCAAGTTGTTAAGCTTTTGTAGAGAGGACCGGGCTCTGATACCAATTGTTAGACAATTCAAATAACCATAAGAAAACTGAGAGGGGGGGGTGAATTAGTTGTCAATAGATTACCAGAACTTTCTGCAATTAAAACTTTAATACCAGAATGCATAAACCAAATACCAAAATAGTAGATATACTAATGAGCTCAAGCAATAACCAGAGAATAAATACCATCCACAAGACACCAAGATTTATATGTGGAAAACCTGATAAAGGGAAAAACCATGGTGGGAATCCTACCCACAGTCAGATAATACTTTTGCAGCAAGTATATGATTACAATTGAGGGGCATAGACTTGCAGGAAGGCCAACAACCTAGAGCACACTACTCATCACAAAAGGAGCCTCACTGACTACATAAAAATCCAAACAACAATCTGGAAGAATGAATGAACTGCCATGATAGCACCTCCTATGTCTGAGTACAATTCTAGTTAAGCTCAATATCAAAGGAATAAATCCTCTTACATAAACCCAACTCGATCTCCAATGAGCGACCAAATCCTCTGCCTGAATGATTATTACATTATTCACACAGATAATCTCATAATCCCATAACCCATATATGATCTACAATGAGATCTTACATCTATATATACAAACCCTCGACCAAAAACAACAATATCATCTACCAGATAATAAAATAATTACATAATTACAAAAAATGTCAGCCAAAGATCAAACAAATAATATCCAAGCCATAAGGCATCCTAGAGACACATCAAGAGGACCAATCCACATGTTACATTAATTTGGACCATAACCTAGATATACCAGGACCCAATTTAGGTCCACACATGCTAAAGCAATGATCCCAATCACCCAACCCTCGAACACAATCACCATCAGCATCCTGAAACTTCACTAGAAGCTGCACCAACACCACTTATGCATATCACCAAAGATCTTCAACAATACTCTACTGGTAAAACCCTCGCGGGAACAAAAAACCAAGCTTGCCAACATAGAGGAAATAATCCAATCACCAAATCAAAACCAAATGACTGAGAATGAATAAGAGTAACATGAGTAAGCCAATTCCATAAGCCAAACATACCAGAGCATACCAGATCATCATGATCTAATCCAACCAGAAAGCAAACAACCTACCACGATCAGAAGGATACTAGTATAGTAACCAAAACAACTAGTGTTCACATCAATGACAAAACATCAATGCAACACATAATCAATTCCACCAAATTTCCAACAAAGGGATCACCCTCCTAGGTCTTGTAGAGCCCAAAGTGAAGAAGGATTTGTAGATCCTTGTCGCAGTTGGTCCAAGTCTGAAGGATATTGATAGTTGGAGTTGGCTTCTCCATGAGTATTTGATGAATCAACTTGGTTTTTGCCTCTCATAGTGTAAACCTGTTTGGGCACCAACACCATCCATGGAGAAAATTTTATCCGAGGTTAGTGGCTCTAAAATATTTTCATTCCTTGATGGGTATTTAGGTTATAACCAGATTTTATTCCAAGAATTAAGCCTATATAAGAGTGCATTCACTACTGAATGGGGCACTTATGCCTATTGTAAAATTCTATTTGGTCTAACTAATACATGGGATACATTTCAAAGAGAAAATAGATATGGATTTTAAAGGTGTACTACTAGAATTTGTGCTAGTGTATCTTGATGATTGGACTATTTATTCAAAGCATGCAACTAACCATTTTGATAATTTCAAACCAGTGTTTAAAAAGTGTAGAAAATATAATGTGTCTTTGAACCCAAGCAAGTGTGTGTTTGCCACTAATGAAGGAAAGATGTTGGGACATATGGTATAAAAGATGGTTTGCCCATATATCCTAAAAGAGTGGAGGTTATTCTTTCCCTCTCATCCCCAAGAAAGGATTGTAGAGCTTTGTTATTAGAATCAAATTTCTTAGAAGGTTCATTCCTAACATCACTACCATGGTAAAACCTCTCACAACCATGTTAAAGTAAACTTTAGTATTCAAGTGGACCAAAGAAGGGAAGGATAGTTTTGATAAGATCAAGAAAGCGATTCCACATGCTCCAACTCTTGTTAATACTAATTGTGAAAAGGATTTCATCCTCTATAACCTAGGAGGAGATTCATGTATATTAGCTGTCCTAACCTACCTGAATGAAAACAATTTAGAGTATCCTATTGACTTTCTTAGAAAAGGATTAAAAGATTATGAACTTAAGAATAGCTACGTAGAGAAGCAAGCCCTCACTATTATAAGAGAATTCAAAAAGTTTAGATATATGTTGTCTAACAACTAGATCCAACTATTAGTTCCCCATGCAAGTGTTAAATATTTCCTTATCAACAAGGATAGTAGTGAGAAGAGAGCTAGATGGATCACAAGGTTCATGGACTTTAACTTGGACATTAAGATCGTTAAGCTTGTAAGAGGTAGGGGCCTATGTGAACAATTTGTTTCATCATTTAAAAATCAACCAGAGGCTACCCTTGTGCTACAAGAAGAACAACAACAAGCCAAAAATGATGAAAAACAAATCAATTGGATGGAAGATATGATTACTGAAGGAACATGAATGAACCAATGAGAGGGGGGTGAATCAGTGATAATAAAAAAATGAACTCTTCTATATGATAAAATATCTAAATACCAAAGTCAAGAAACTATGATAAAAGAGATTAAAGTAATCTACACACACACATAGAAGGAAAACACATAAAAAAAGATATACGAGGAAAACCCACGGTGGGGAAAAACCTCGATGAGAAATGTTGCTAGAGTTTAATTCTCTAATCTATCCTCACAATGAAAATTCTGATTACAATGTTTATGGGTACCACCTAAAAGAGAACCAATCCCTGAAGTTTATGAGCACCAACCCAGAGGAACACCAACCCCTATCTTTATAGGCACCAACCCAAAGGAGCACCGACCCTTGATCTGAGCACCCACTCAAATGATTACATAAAATAAAAAATACAAATTTATTGCGTTGTTACAAAAGAGATTTTGTAACTCACAGTATGTTCTCATTACTTGAGTTCTACTTAACTCCTCTCTCCCCTCAATCTCATTCCTATGATCTCTAATTTCTACTACCACTCTTAGCTCTCTACCTTTAGTTCTCTTCTCTTTTTTGTACACAATTTCTCTGATCTCTGGTCTTTGATCTCTACTCTTCACATTAGCTCTCATCTTACTCCACTCTTTGCTCGACTCACTGCTTTGTAGTCTTCATCTTCTTTCCTTTGTCTCTACTTCACTTGGCATGAATTATCTATTGTGTTTATCGCACTCTCTAAGTAGCTATCACTCCTCTTGTATCATTAGCTATCACTCTCTAAGTAGCTATCACTCCTCTTATTTGTCTCTACATTTAATATCCATTTGATAAACTTTGTAGTCCTTGTGAGCTGCAAAAGCCAAGAATAATTTGACTGCCTCAATTCTGGCTACTGGTGCAAAGGTTTCATTGTAATCAACTCCTTCTTTCTAAGAATATCCCTTACACAGTAGTATTGCTTTATTTTTGACAACCTTGCCATCTTCATTAAGTTTGTTTCTAAATACCCATTTGGTTCCAATTACATTTTTATCTTTAGGCTAGGGAACTAATGTCCAAGTATTATTTTTCTCAATTTGTCCTAATTCTTCTTCCATAGCTTTAATTCAAAATTTATCTTCACATGCCTCATTGATAGATGATGGTTCAATTTGAGAAATAAGACATACCTCTTCAATTGCCAATCTTCCTCTTGTCATAACTCCTTTAAATTTGTTTCCAATTATCTGATCTTCAGAATGATTCAATCTTACATACTGGGCTGTCTTAGTTTGTTGTTGTTATTCAATTACTGTGGAATCCTCTGAGGGTACCGGGGTAACTAGATCTTCATTCTGTACCGGTGCATTTAGTGTAGGTTCATTTGCCACAATTTATGTTACCGGTTCAGAGTCTATATACCTTGAAGTTCCTCTGAATTGTTCATCAATCTTTACATTTGTACTCTCAACAATTTTCTACAATCTCTTATTAAAACATCTATATGCCTTGCTCTTAGATGAATAACCAAGAAATATTCCTTCATCACTTCTAAGATCAAATCTGCCAATATACTCATCTCTTCTAATATAACATTTACTTCCAAAAATTCTGAAATACTTAAGAGTAGGAGTATTACCAAACCATAGTTCATGAGGGGTCTTTTAGGGTTCCCACAGATATTGAGAGGGGGGGGTGAATCAGTATCTGACCGGTAATGAAATTTTCTTAAAACTGAATATGTAGAACATAAAGTAACAGTATACCGATATGCAAGAATTAATGCAAATAACATAATAAAAAACATCCACATGAAATTAACACCATAACACAAGATGTTTAATGAGGAAACCCAGTGTGGGAAAAACCTCAGTGGGATTTGTGACCCACAATATTCACTTACTGACCAATAAGAGAATATTACTTACAATAGGGGCCTGCACATGCAGGAAGGCCAACTGCCTAGAGCTCACTACTCAATAAGAAGTCACACTGACTTACAATGAGGATTTACACAAATCCAATATTCTGTACTGCTTTACAATAGCATCTTCAATGCCAGATTTAGTACCGGTTCTTGCTCTATTCTTTACATATACCCTTGACGTACAATTCGCACATTAGGTCTGCTTTATAATTTTTATGCTTCACATCCATATCCTACAAATGCCTACAATGATCTCTTTTATATACAAGAGTCATTTTACAATTTGCCAAGTCGGCTTACAATAATAAACAAAATATTACATATCAAAAATCTTGTCGGCCTCTGTGCCAGTATACATGTTCTTTTCTATGCCGGTGCTAGTGTAGATTGATTTTTGTTGATGTCGGTGCACTGTTTTGTTTGAGTAATGCTTTCTTGGTATAATGTCTTGCTGGTGCCATAGATTGCAAAGTTGCCTGAGTAATGCTTTGCCGGTGCCATAGGATTGCAAGGTTGCCTGAGTAATGCTTTGCTGGTATAATGTCTTGCTGGTGCCATAGGATTGCAAAGTTGCCTGAGTAATGCTTTGCCAGTGCCATAGGATTGCAAGGTTGCCATCAATGACAAAAACCTTCAATCACACACAATGTCTCTTTGGAGTGTCCATATGCCAACAATCTCCCCCTTTGGCATTGATGACAACACTCATGAGAAATTTCAAAAAGATATCCAAAAATGTGTAGACCAAAAATGTTACCAAAAATGTGAGAGCTCCCCCTGAGCATGTGATCCTTGTGTTTTGAATTTTCTCATCTACTACTCCCCCTTTGGCATCAATGACAAAGGTTAGTAGATTTTGTAGTTGTACCAATTCATTACCTCAACCTTGTAGTTGGGTAGTTATTATCTGAAGAATATCTCCCAAAATTAAGTTTATGCCATCCATAAACTTCTTGCTCTCCTTTATTGCTATCTCAGTTCTATATACTATACCGGTGAGATGCTGCAAGTGCTCTGCCAGTGTTTTGCTACCCTGTGTTAGTGCCTCTGAGATTTCTTTCCGTAGAGATGTTGAATAGTCCAATCTTGGACTTAGTTTAGATCTCAAGAATTTTGCCTTGTTTATTATTTTCTCTTTCTCTCTTTCTAATTTGAGCAATTCTTCCTCAAAATTTGTTATCTTTTCCTCAAAAACTGATAATGTATCGGGTGAGTTAACAAAATTATCAGCAAGTTTATTGATCTCTTCCTATTACTTGCTCATCTTTTTGTCTACATCCATGGTCAAAAAGTTTATCTTACAGGTGTCTTTGTACAAAGTTTTGTACTCTTTCAATAAATTGCACAGTTCCGGTAGAAGTGTGTCAAATTCCCGGTTACACTTCTTTATTCCTTCCTCAAAGAATTTCTGTTTCTCTTTTTCTACACTTTCCTTTACAGTTTCTACCTTTGTTTGCTCAAAATTTCCAGAAATATATTTACAAAGTGTATCCAACTGGCCTAAAGAATCTTTGTTGGCTATATTACAATTGGGAGCTATTGATTTCAAAACTGGAATTGAATCATCTATCACTTTATAAGCTTGTGAGCTATAATAAGTTATGTTTTTGATAGATTCGAGCAATACCTCTGTTACATTTGATGGTGACCCAACAAACTAAGTGTCGGTGGAAGTGACCATGCTAGTATTGACCTCTAGTAGGTCTATTTGTGTCTGCATCTCTTTAAGCATTGGTTTTCCTGCATCATTTCTTACCAGTGGCATCTGTTCTGGAGCCTTTAACTCTATCGGTTGCTCTGTTTGTGTTCCAGATTCCATCTTTTTCTCTGAATCTACTGCCGGTTGCTCTTTTTTTTTTGTTGTCGATTGCTCTTTGTTTGCTGATTTATTTGTTGTATCCTTATCTACCACTATGTTGATTTTCTAAGTATCAACATTCACAGTATATAGGACTTCAGGATTAGGATTATTATCCTCTATGTCCATGCTCTTAGCTGCCGGTTGATCTTCTGCAGTTGTTATTTTTACCGGTAGAGTATTTAAAGGAGGTGGGGGTAAGTTGTCTCTAATCTTGATACCTGGTGGTCCACCAACTTTACATTTCCCTTTGTCCTTTTGATATACCAGAATGGGCTTGGGATTCCTATATTCTTCTTGCTTTTCTTTTTCAACCAAGAATGTATCCCAACCATCTTCTGTTTCCTTTGAAACTTTAGTAACTCTACCTGCCATTAGTGATATTTGCCAGTGTGCAGTGGAAAAAACTGTCCGGTTGGCCTGAGCTATCAGATCATCAATTTCCTTAGGTGAGTTGACCAGGTATACTGCAAGTAATTTTTCTATTGTAATTTTCTTATCCAACTCAACTATTCCTTGCCTTTTGGCCTCAAGTCTTTTATATAGTTCATCAGGAATTTCATTTAGGACTTGCATCAAAAACTTTTTATACATGTCCATGTGTAATATAACACTCTCCTCGACTTGTCCTTCCTCATCATCTAATAGGGTGTCATAGATTTGCCCTATGTTTTTCAATTTACCTTCCTCTGTGATCTCATTCAGTAATATGTTAAAAGGGGCCAAGTTAGTGTTTGTCTTCTTCTTCTTTTTGGGGGTCAACTTTTTCTTAGGTGTGGCTTTCTTGACCGGAGAACTCACAACTTGTTGCTTCTGTCTTGTCCTTCTAGGTGAAGGAGTGGTTATCGGTGAGGGGTCTCTTTTCCTAACAACTCTTTTGAAATTTGCTAGCATATCTCCTTCTGAGGAGGTATCTACCAGTGATAGATGAGTTTTAGGCTACTGGGCTGCCAACTCTTCTTCTGTTATGTCGGTTTTCTTTAGTACATCTTCCTTTATGGCTTTTGCTTGTCTGGTTCCTTTCCTCACAAATGCCTCAACTTTCTTTACTCTCTTTTTAGATTGAATTTGACTTTCGATGGTCTCAGCACTACCAAATACTTCTTCCTTTGGTTCATTGGGGGCTTCCAGAAGTGCTTTGGCATAAGTTTCCACTATGTGGTCATCTGTTTCATACCCCATCTTTGTAATCTAGATTGTTCTTGGGATGACTGCTTCCATCCAGATCTCATCCTTTTTGATCACAAAGCATATATCATCCTTGTATTTTTTGACAATTTCTTGTGATAGTCTGATTCTTTTATTCATTCTGACCTTTAGTGCTTGAAAATACCCATTGATATTCTTTTCTTTGTTTTCACCCATGTTGTTGAATAAGTTAGACAATTGTTTTCCTACCGGTATGTCGAATCCAAAATCCTTGTAGCCTATACCGGGAGCCTGTTTGTTTATATGTAGCATTAAGCATACAAGTAAATTTCCAAATCTAAAGGTTCCTTTCTTATCCTTCTTGATTTTTGCTAAGTTGTCAATTTACTCATCTTTTAGCCATTCACAGATATCAATTTTCACATTGTCCTTAACCATGTCATAAGCACTCTTTATGCATAAATTGGAAATTGAGTTAAGCCTATTAGCATGAGTTGCTTTGTAACCTAGAATCATGCTAACAAATATAACATTTGTATCAGTCACGTCATTAACCCTCAATGACCTCTTGTCGGATGTTACACCAGTTAAGTTTGTTACCAAGTCGTTGGAGAACTTCTTGGTTTTGTCGGGTCTGGTACCGGTGGAAGGTAACCCTGTTACTACTTTCACAGCTACCTTTGTAATTTTATGCACTGAGTCAAGCCAAAAGAATGAACCATGTACCCTACTTAGAACTATCCTAACCACTTCCTTGGGAAATTCAGGAATGAAGAGGATTTCAGTGAATCCTAGGGTTTCAACAATTTTATGTTCAGGTTTCACATTTTCGACATTGTCACATATAATAGATTTATACATGTTTTTAATTTCTTCATCACCTAATTCCTCTATGTTGCAATGAATATACATTCTAGGGTCTTCTGCATAAACAACACTTTTTGGAATTTGGGAAAAAGCAACTGTGTTGTCATCTTTCTTAGCTACCTCGGGAACTAGCTGAAACATGGGCCTAGGTCATTTTATAACCTCAACTACTGTAGGGTTTGCTATGAATTCAGGTGTAGAGAAGGATGCCATGATGATAAATACCTTTTTCTTCCTTTGAATGGATTGATTGCTGAAGTGCTTTGCCTCTTTGCTTGGAATGCCTTAGCTCGGAAATCTTCGCGCTCTCTGAAAGTTTGAATTCACGATGAAATGAAATGGAGCCAAAAACCTTATTTTATAAAGTCTTTTCTGCTACCTACCACATTAATTGCTTGCTGGCAATGTATTAGCTTAACTTTATTTGCCGGTAATGAAGGATTTTCAACTTCTTTTCTCTAACCGAGGGAATAATAGCACATGTGTCATTTGATTGCCAAACCCTCAAGATAATTTTCTTCAATTTGATGAAGAACATCTTGCTGGTGGAGCATTGCTCTGTCCTACCGGTGGAGCATCATATTGTCCTGCCGGTGAAGCATTTGTTGGTTCTACCGATGGAGGAGTAACCCCAATATTTAGATCACCTTTTCTAATCCATTGCTTTGAAAATTCTTACTTAACCTCTTCAACCTTTTCTGAACCTTTCAAGCTAGTACTTTTGTTATCTATCGGTGTACCTTTACTTCTATAGAATTTAGCAATATGACCAATCTTGTTACATGCATAACAAGTTACATTATTTTTCTAAATAGCTTTCCCATAACCTATGTCGGTTTGTGTTCTGCATTTATTTGATAAATGACCAAATCTTCCACAAACATAACATCTTACATTCATTCTGCAATTTTCAGAGTTATGACCAATTTTGTTGCATTTGGTGCATTGACCGGTGGGAGGATTGATGTTCTGATAATTCCTAAATCTAGATTTATTTGCCCTATGACCATACTTATTATAGTTAAATCATTTTCCATTGAATTTGTAAGTATTAGAAGGTCTTATCGGTTTGCTGTGATCCTGGGTATTTGCAGTACCGGAGCTTTCTCCAACTTCAAATCCAATTCCAAAAGTGTCACCTTTGGGTTTTTGATTCTTCAATAAGGTACCAAGTTCTTCTGAGCTTTTCTTGAATTTTTCTTTGTGTTGATTTGCAGTTTCCAATTCCCTTTCCAAGATCTCTTTTTGTCTCATTAGTTCATTCGAGTCATTTTGAGTATGCATCAGATCTATCTTCAACATGTCATTTTTATAGCTAAGTCTTGTGTTCTCATTCACTACATCACTTAATCTTCTGGTCAATTCTTCTTCATTCTTCTTTTTGTCCTCAATCTCTTTGCAAAATCTCATAGTCATATCCTGCATTTCATTTTTTGTTGTCATGATCTCTTGTTTCAATTTGCTTATCATATCATTTAGTGATTCCTTTTCATCATTCTCATTTTACAATTTTTCACAAAGTTCTCTTCTCTTGTTTCTTGTAACAGTAAGATTTTCTTGAAGTGCTTGAATAATATCCTGAGCTGCTTTTAAATCATCTTCTAATTTGATATTTTTCAACTTCTCTGCATCATAGTCAGTAAGAGTTCCTTCAAGTTGCTTCATCAAATTTTCCATCTTTACCAGTGTCAAGATCTTCCTCATGCTGTTAGGCTTCTTACAATAGAGGACCAATCTCTAATACCAATTGTTAGGGTTCCCACAGATACTGAGAGGGGGGGTGAATCAGTATCTGACTGGTAATGAAATTTTCTTAAAATTGAATATGTAGAACATAAAGTAACAATATACTGGTATGCAAGAATTAATGCAAATAACAGAATCAAAAACATCCACATGAAAAGAACACCATAACACAAGATGTTTAACGAGGAAACCCGGTGTGGGAAAAACCTCGGTGGGATTTGTGACCCACAATATTCACTTACTGGCAAATAAGAGAATATTACTTACAATAGGGGCCTGCACATGCAGGAAGGCCAACTGCCTAGAGCTCACTGCTCAATAAGAAGTCACATTGACTTACAATGAGGATTTACACAAATCTAATATTCTGTACTTCTTTATAATAGCATCTTCAATGCCAGATTCAGTACCGGTTCTTTCTCTATTCTTTACATATACCCTTGACCTACAATTTGCACATTAGGTCTGCTTTATAATTTTTATGCTTCACATCCATATCCTACAAATGCCTACAATGATCTCTTTGATATACAAGAGTCATTTTACAATTTGCCAAGTTGGCTTACAATAATCAACAAAATATTACATATCAAAAATCCTGTCAGCCTCTGTGTCGGTATACATGTTCTTTTTTGTGCCGGTGTACATCTTCTGTGTCGGTGCCAGTGTAGATTGATTTTGTTGATGTCGGTGCACTTTTTTGTTTGACTAATGCTTTTCTAGTATAATGTCTTGCCGGTGCCATAGGATTGCAAAGTTGCCTGAGTAATGCTTTACCAGTGCCATAGGATTGCAAGGTTGCCTGAGTAATGCTTTGCCAGTATAATGTCTTTTCGGTGCCATAGGATTGCAAAGTTGCTTGAGTAATGCTTTGCCAGTGCCATAGGATTGCAAGGTTGCCATCAATGACAAAACCTTCAATCACACACAATGTCTCATTGGAGTGTCCATATGCCAATAGGGTCTTACTAGTTTCACCTTTGATGTGAACTTTGTTGAATGTATAGACAACAGTGCTAACTACCTCTCTCCAATACGCATGTGGTAGATTTGCTTCTGATAACATACTCCCTCCTGTATCAAAGATAGTTCTGTTTTTCCTTTCAACAACTCCATTCTAATGTGGTGTCCAAGGTGCTGATAACTGTCTTCTGATTCCATTCACTTCACAGAATGTATTAAAGTCCTTAGATGTGAATTCTCCTCCTTGATTTGATCTTAAACATTTGATTTTCTTACTAGTTTCATTCTCAACCATTGCTTTCAACAGTTTGAACTTCCCAAGTGCTTCTAATTTTTCTCTGAGAAAAGTAACCCAACACATTCTAGAATAATCATCAATAATTAGCATGAAATATCTATCACCTTGTAGGCTTTTAGTTCTAGCTGGACCACATAAATCAGTGTGAATTAAATCAAGAGCATTATTGGATTTTTCTGGAATACTTTTGAAACTAGCTCTAACTTGTTTTCCAAATTGACATTCCTTACAAATTGTATTATGAGGTTTCACAATTTTAGGTAGATCTCTAACTGCCTTAGAAGTATTGATCTTTACCATGCAATCAAAGTTTACATGACATAGTCTAATAAGTCATAACCAACTTTCATCTATATGAGCAATTAAGCATGCTTTTTCACTGTTATTCAAATGAAAGATATTCCCTCTAGTCTGATTACCAGTTGCAATTTCCAAACCAGTTCTATTCATGATTTTGCATTTTCCATTTTTAAATTGTAACTGAAATCCTTTCTCAACTAATTGACCAACACTTAAAAGATTACGCTTTAATCCTTCAACATAGTAGACATTGTTAGTGTTATGCTTACCATCAAGAGATATTGAACCCTTACCTTTGATTGAACAGGCTTTGTCATCTCCAAATCTTACTAATCCTCCATTGTATTCTTGAAAGTTTAAGAATTTACCTTTGTCTCCGTTCATGTGATGTGAGCATCCTGAGTCAATGATCAATTCATCCTTTGCTTCAACTTTGGCTACTAGGGTTTGTTCTGCTGGTTGAGCAGTAGGTGCTGGTTGATCCTCTGTTATAGCAACAAAAACCCATCCATTGTCTGTTGGATCCTCATTCATCGGCAATGTAACAGGATTTGTCTTTGTTCTTCTTAAATCTATATCTCTGATATTCAGGATTAGGCTTGTATGTTCTTCTAGCTTCTTCTCTAAGTCTAGCATGTCTATCAGGGCATCTTGAAACCATATGACCAATCTTACTGCAATTAAAACATTTAAAGGGTTCTTTACCTTCATACTTACTTCCAACTGGACCTTTTGGCATTTTTCTTGCAAATAGTGCTTCAAGTTCTTCAAGCTCTTCATTCTCCTTCCTGGTTTCTTCAATTTCTCTTGCATAAAAGGCTTTCCAGTCTGATTTGTCAAATGATGGAGCAGATGATGTTGATGCTTTAAAGGCCAAATCAGTTTTTATAGTAGCAACAGGACCAAATTCCTCAATTTCAAAGGCTGAAAGTTTTCCAATCAATGTATCCCTAGTTATTGATGTATTAGGCATTGTTCTCAACTCATTTATAGTAGTAACCTTCTTTTTATATGTCGGTGGCAATCCTCTTAAGATTTTTGAAACAATTTCCTCCTCACTCAAGGTTCCTCCACAACATTTAATACCCAAAACAATTTCATTTACTCTTTTCGTAAAAGCAGAAATCCTTTCATCTTCTTCCATTTTTAGATGTTCATACCTGACTTGGAAGCTTTCAAGTTTTGCAATCTTGACTGTGGAATCTCCTTCATTTAGTGTTTCCAAATGATCCCAAATAGCTTTAGCAGTAGACCTATTTGATAATCCCATGATTTGTTAATCTGATAATGCACTCAAAAGTGCTTCTCTTGCTTTTCAATCATTCTCTTCATCTTTGGCTAAGGTAGTTGGAGCAGTTTGACCAGCTACAACAACAATATAACCATTCTTTGTAACTTCCCAGATGTCTTTACCGATGCAATTTAGATGTGTCTCCATCTTGATCTTCCATATCCCATAGTTGGTTCCATCAAGTTTTGGACTGTCCTTTCTGAAGTAATTAGTAGACATTGGATCTCCTCAAGTTGTTAAACTTCTGCAAAAGAGGACTAAGCTTTGATACCAATTGTTAGGTCTCGATGACAACTGAGAGGGGGGGTGAATCAGTTGTCAAATAAATTCAAACCAAAATCCAACTAACCAACTTGATGCTTAATACCAGTAAACCAATTAAGTATGCCAGTAGACAGTGTTAACAATAAATTGCTATACCGGTAAGGATTAATGCATGAAACATAAACTTAAAGTAATCCACAACACATAACACCAATATTTGTACATGGAAACCCTGTAAGGGGAAAAACCATAGTGGGAAACCTTACCCATAATCAGATGATACTACTACAGATAGTAAGTGTACATAAATGGGGTCTGCACATGCAGAAAGGCCAACAACCTAGAGCTCACTGCTCAATCACAAAATGGGAGTCACACTAACTACAGTTGGATGGTTAAATCCAATAAGAATGTACTGCACAAAATAGCATCTTCATATGCTGGATTCAGTACCAGTGTAATGCTGATATGCTTATGTAGACATCTAAAAATGGTCAATGCTTGTGGAGTCATACTTTAACATTTGCGCATTGCCTTATTTTAGGGTTCTTGCATCACATTAACATTTCTTCTATGTTGCACATGGTCTTTATCATTTGTGAGCATGGAGTCCATCTTCTGCATTCCTCATTTTTATCACTTTCGAATTAGGTCTTGTCAATAGCAATCTTCAGTCATGATTTTGGTCGATCTTATCCTGTCGATTTTGCTAATTTCTCCTAATTCCTAGTTTCTATTTCAATCTTGTCATAATTTGTCATACATCTTGCATAGCAACTTTTCATAATTTGTCATAATTTTTCATACACCTTGCATAGAAATTGTCATACATTTGTCATAATTTTGCCATTCTTGATTTGAATTTCCTTTCAAATCTCTTCATGCTAATCTTGTCCTCTCTCCAATTTGTCTATAAATTGGATGAGTTTCTTCAATGAAAAGGGGAGATCAATCACATTTTCAAGAGAATCAATCACATTGGAATCAATCACATTAGAGAGATCAATCACATTTTCGAGTAACCTTATACTACAAATTTCATCAACAACTTGCTTTCCACTTGCATTTTGCACTTGTAGGTGAGATCCACATCAAATTTGAAGGTGAAAGAAAAAAAATGGAGCCACATGAAGGAGATATATGTGTCAGTTTGTTTTGATTTCATTTGATTTGAATATCTTGTCTTTATGTCTTCATTGATTGGATTAGGATTGCTTTCATAGCAGCTTTAGGTTTTGTGGTTGTCCTAATTGCTATTGTTTTGATGATTTTCAATTTCCTGATCTACATTTTTGGTGAACCCGATGTGAACTAACCCCTTAACCATGTTTTGAGTGCTTTTGAGTTGTTTGCAGGTGAAAAACTCAAGAAACATGGTGACTTAGAGCTCTCTGGGCACTTTTGCGCCTGTGTAGAGATGTTCTGCGCCTGTGTAAGGTAGACAAGTGCATCTTGATTGGTTCTGCATCTGTGCAGAGATGTTCTGCGCCTGTGTAAGGTACATAGGTGTATCTTGATGGGTTTTGCACCTATGTTGAGGCATTCTGCGCCTGTGCAAGGCCAAAAACAGAGGTGAAATCAGTTGTTTTCAATTGCAAATTTTTTTATTTTCATTTTGTTTCTTGCATTCTGGTTTTTCTTTGGTACTAATTCTTTGTGCAGCATTTTGGCGTTACGTGTGATGAAGACTAAAAATGCAACTACTAACGAATCTTATGCAGGACGCGGTCAAAGACTCTCATTAAAACATCTTGCTTGCGATTTTTAAAGTAGTTACACATTTTATTTCTTAAAGGTTAATGAACACCATGCATGCTTTGTTTGTTTTTAATTTGATTGCATGTTTTAACCCTTAGAACTTGGCCTGCCTCCCAATTTGCCTGGCACTTCACACAAGCATTGGTGAGAGGGAACGACCCAAAGTGGTGACGGGCTAAAGCCAAGCTCTTCTGAACCACTCTAAATAACTGTGGATGCAATGAAAGTTGTAGACAACAGGTGCTAGAATGGTATTGCGATGATTTACTAACCGGATCAATACCCACCCAAACGGATGCCCTTACTAGAATCTCTTGTTTTTAGATGCCAAAATCCTTCTATCTGTTGGCTCAAGCATTGTGATATGCACATGCCAAAGACACCTCTCATGTACTCCTCAGTTAGAGATAGAAAGTTCTTGGGAAGTGATGCCCCTTGAACTCGAAGCTTGGTATGCCCGAGAAATGAGTGCACTATAAGGGGGAGCCAGTGCTACCAAGCGTCTAGCTATCCAACTGAGTGTTGTATTTTATGGTTAGAGGATTCAATAGATATTGCCCTTGCCAGACATAGGATTTTTTTGAATGTGCTTGATTGTCTTGAGTCAAAGTCAAACAAACATTTTGTCTTCCATGATTGTCAAAAGTTAAATAAAAAACAAACTTTCAAAAGTGCTCATAATCAACTTGGGTTTTCAAAATCAACAGCCTTCAATTCAAAACAAAATCCAAACAAAAGGCCAAATTTGTCCAAGTATTCATCCAACATTTGAACATGGCTTGTCAAAACATTGAATATCTTTGTTTCAAAATTCATGTCACTTTAGGCTAGGTTTTGCATAGTCCACCTTAGGTCCTAGGACATATTGTCATCTCCCTTCATTTTAGTCCTTTTCATTGTAAGCATCCTCATTTTGTACTTAGGTTCAAAATAATTTCCCTAAGTTTGCATTTCATTGTCATATCTAAGCTAGATCTCCATTTAGGTGACATTTGTTCATTATCGTTGTCATGCTAAAATTAGGTCTTGCCTAGGTTGTATTTTGCATATGCCAAGTCATTGGTCTTCACATATCCTTATCATTGTATTGTCATCTTGTCTTGGCTTCATCTTGTCATATCATATCCTTAGATCATTTTCATGTCATATCCCAAGTCATTGTCATAATCATTGCCTTCTTGCATTTAATCTCAAAAATTTGGTTTGTCAAACTTGAAAAATCAAAACTTTGGATGATACCCTAAGTTGTTATTAAGGAGTCTTGACCTTGTCTAAAATTTGTCCTTTCATTAATATCATTTTTTTGTCAAACCTAGCTTAGTATCCAAGTATATAGGTGAGACATTGTCAATTTGTCCTATTGTCATTTGGTCCTTTGTCCTTTAAGGTCTTCACTTCATTTCAACTTCTCAAGGTTGATTCTTTAGGTTTGCATTCCAAAAAGTTTTGTCCAAATCTTGAAAAACAACAAGGCAGTGATTTGTTAAGTTTCTCTCCACATCCAAATGAAGAAAATGTGAAACAAGAACCTCAACACACATTGTTGAGTAAGCGTGATTCATAAACTTTGACAGTGACTATTCCACAAAAGCCAACATTCGAAACAATAAACAATCCATTGTTTAATGCAACACCTTTAACACAAGATCAAATGATGGCCACACAAATGTTGACAGGTGTCCCTCAACAAGAAGTGATTCCTTGAATACCTAAAAGTAGATCCAACTCTAAAATGCAAGAAAGCTTTATGACTAGAATGCCTGATCTTACGAATGTTCAAAACAATTCTACAATGCAACAAAGTTCATATGTCCCATCAACTTCAATACATTTGGAAAATACTCAAGTACCCGTTATGCAAAATATTGTGACAGATCCTTCAATAGTGGCAACACAAAGAGCCACAAATAGTGGTGTGCACCAACAACAAGTGTGGCAACAATTGAGGAATGCACAAAAGGTACAATCGAATGTGCAAACAAGCAATGCACAACAACAACAATATCGCATTCAACAACAAGTTGCATTGTCTTCTGCACCATTACAAGTCAATTCAAACTTGCAACCACCATAATGGATTGGACAAACAACACAAAAAGTCAATGCAAGTGCCATACCCCATCTAAAGGAGAAACAACAGAAACCTCCCAAACAAAGTTTTTTGCAAATGATGGGATTTACATCAGGACAACAACAATTGGCACAAAGTCAGCAAATTCCAATTCGTCAGCATCAAAAACAACATGTGCCTCAATATGTGCCAGGAAAAACAAGTTATCATACATCACAACCACAACTGATGTCCATGCAATATCAACAACAACCTCAATTGCAATATCAACCTAGGCTACAAATGATGATCCCATCACAAGAAGTACAACAAAAGGGTCAATGTCAAGGCATGGCACAACCACAACAACAAGAGCTGTATCAAGAACTTTATATGCCAGAGACACCAAAGACAGCAATTTTAGAGCATCAATAGCCAATGAAGAGCACAATGTATCGACAAAGAGTACACCCAAGAATGAATGATGAACTTCCAAAATCTTCGCTATCTGACACAATTGCACAATAGCTTGAGAATTTGCAATGACAAATCAACGCATTGAAAACCAAAGGGACAAAGAAATTATACACAGATCAAGATTTATGTCCTAATCCATTAAGAGCTTGTACATGCCTCCCTTTCCTAAGCATTTTGAGGCACCTAATTTTGAGAAATATAAAGGGAATGGCAATCCAAAAGACCATATTCGAGCATTTTTTGCAACATGTACTGAAGTGAGCTATGAGGAAACATATTTGATGTGCTTATTCACACGAAGTCTCATAGGACAAGCCATGGATTGGTATTTGCATTTGCCAGGGAACATAAAGACATGGCTAGAATTGGCTCAAAAGTTTATATCCCACTTCGCATTCAACATTGACAATGAAGTGACCATGTAAGATTTATGCAACACAAAGTAAAAGCAAGGTGAACCATTAGTGACTTTCTTACAAAGATGGTGAAGCTTGTACAGTCGTTCTTCCCTAGATATACCTGAAGAACAACAAGTGAACTTATTTATTCAAAATTTGGTCCCAGAAATGATGTATGAGCTCAAACTGAAGAGTCCTAGTACCATTGAGAAGCTCATTAAGAAAGGGATGAACATTGAAAATGCTCTTGTAGCTAAGGGACTCATTAAGCTCAACAAAGACAGTGACAACACAAACAATTCAGGGGACAAAAATAGATTTTGGTACAAAAACAAGAATGTCACTAATGATGGAGTTGTCGATGCAAGAGAAATGAATGAAAATCAACCCAAGTTCACGATAAAGAAATTGAGTGCTCCTAATATGTCAGCTATGCAACAAAATCAGACACAAGCAAGCAATCTTATTCAACAGCCACAATACCAACAGTATAATCAACAACAAGGTCAACAACAAAACCAGCAACGAAAACCTTTCAGATCAAGGGATGGGCCTCCTCGACAGTTTACACCATTGGGAGAGCCTATTGAATCAGTAATGAAACAATTAATACAAGCAAATTTTATCAAGTTACCAGATGTCAAGGAAGAACTATTGGTAAAGCCACATTGGTGGAATGATAATGCATATTGTGAATACCATCGATCAAAAGGACATAGAAACGCATCGTGTTTTCAATTGAAACATATGATTCAAGACTTGTTAGATCAAGGGGTAATTGAGGTAGACCCACCCTACGCGACCTCTAACACTAATCATACAATTTTCAAAACTCCTTTGCTTGATCATGACAAGGGCAAAGCATCTTCTTCAAACTCTACCCAAATAGCGAATCTTAATTATGCAACTACTGGTTATAACAATGTCATCAATTGTTTTTGAGCATCAAATGAGAATGTTTCCACCATAAGAATAAAGGGAGAAGGTCCTTCTTGCACAGTCACCACTCATCGATCCAAAATAGTCCTGAAAGGAGCTCCTGCAATTCCTCCCAATTCAACTCCTACGAGTTAGTATAATCTCCTAGATCATCTGGGAAAGACACCTACACAAATATCAATTCTTGAGTTGTTGAAAATGTCCCCTATGCATCGCACAGTCCTAGATAAAGCTTTAACTGAGTCCACCATCCTGACAGACATTGATGTTGATCAGTTTCAAGCCCGAATTGGACATCTTGTTGTTTCCCAACACGTTGCCTTTTCTGATAATGATATTTCCCCTGATAAGCTCCCTCATAATGATCCTTTACATCTTGAAGTCTTTGTCCATAATTGCAAGATCTGATGAGTCTTGATAGATGGCGGGGCAGGTCTTAACATCTATACCTTGAGAGTAGTCATTGGTCTTGGTTATACAGAAAATGACATTGATTCTTCCAGAAGAATAACAATCAAAGCATATGATGATGTTGAGCGCCCATCTAAAGGGGTAATCTCATTGCCTATCAGAGTAGGTCCAGTGATAGAAAACACTTTCATGCAGGTCCTAGACCTTGATCTCCCTTACAATATGATTCTTGGCCATCCGTGGATCCACGCAATGAAAGTAATTCCATCTACTTATCATCAGTGTTTAAAATATCCATATAATGGGACTGAGATAACAATTCCAAGAGATCGTAATCCATTTCAATTGTGTGCTAATCTAAAAGATTCCCTGTAGCAACAAGTCCCAGTCAATAAAGAGGCCCACTCACATAATTATGTGGATCCTAATAAGTTGTTAGATGCTGTCAAAGGAAAATTGAAGATACAGGACCAAGGATGCGGAGAGTACTCAATGGCTCAAACATTCCTCATTGGGAATTTACCAATATCTCCAAAATCACATGGAAAACCATATTTGTTGCAAAAGGAACCTACGACAGTCATTCAATATCAGCTCCCCACTATATTTACAAAATGGGGTGAACTTAACAAGGAAACTTTGGATGATGATGTAACAGATTGGCTTTATAAGGATCAAACTGATACACCACCTATCAAATTGCCAGTGGAGTTGTATGGAAAAGGGTTTACTATAATGTAGAAAAAGGGATATGATGGCTGTAGTGGTTTGGGCCCCTACAAGAAAGGAAGACTATAACCTATTATACCTAAGATGTGACATCCAACTTTAGGGTTAGGTTTTGTACCATTGCGAATTGGAACCTCGTCTACCAAAGTGACCATATGTGGAAAGGGGCGTGACTCTGATGATGAAACAACACCTAAGGATACCCAACCTAAAACTGATTCCAATGAATGGGAGTGGAGTTCCTTTCCTTCTAGCTCCTATGCCCTTGAAAATGTTTTCCTTGACCCTAATGATTTTCCCATGGAAGACAAACATGAAATAACTCCCCCTCCCAAAATGTGCCCTAATGCTTGGATAGAGTCATTCTGGGACCCAAGCTTTGAATCAGATACAAGCAGTTCAGACAGTGATACCATAGACATTTTTATCCTTACCATCTTAGCCCTAACTCTCCTTGAAACCAATGATGACATGCCCCTTGTCTATCCACAACTTATCCAACATGACCAACAAGAACCACTCAAATTGGATTGTTTTCAAAATGATGAAGCAATTGCAAAATTCCTTGGACTACGGGAAGGCATACCATGAGGCAATCATAAGGCAGGGTTTGCTATTGATTTAGATTCCACAACATATTTTGGGGCATCAACTCCATCTTGTAGTCATAAAAATGAAAAAGAAAAAGAAAAAGAAAAAAATCAAAAGAATGGGTCTTTGAGTGAAAATCGTAAGGCACTCTCTGACCATGGAAAAGTAAAAATAAAAGATGTACCTGTGGGTGAAAACCTCTTTGAGGTGCCCAAAGGTGGAAGATTGGAAATACCCTCATCAAGTCAAGATAAATCAACATTTCTTGTGGAAATGACCGAAGAGATAAATTTGGGTACACCTGACAACCCTAAGGTCATTCATTTCGCTGCTTCTCTATCAAAACAAGAAAAGATAGATTTTGTCAATTTATTTCTCGAGAAGAAGATTAGTTTTGCATGGTCTTATGTAGATATGCTCAGCCTTGATCTAGAATTAGTCCTTCATCACTTGCCATTAAAACCAAATGCCAAGCTCGTCAAACAAAAACTCAGAAAAATGCATCCCCAGGTGGCTCTCTTAGTACCAATTGATTATGCAAATTGGATTTCAAATTTGGTACCAGTTAGCAAAGTAACTGGGGGCATCAGAATCTGTACAGATTTTAGTCAGAATCTGTACAAATTTTAGGGATCTCAATAAATCATGCCCTAAACATGACTTTCCCCTATCGAATATAGACAATCATAGTTGACATGACTACCGGATATGAGATGCTATCATTGATGGATGGTTTTTTCAAATATAATCAAATTCACATTGCTCCTGAAGATCAACATAAGACTACATTCACATGTGCTTGGGGTACCTACTGCTGGAATGTGATGCCCTTTGGCCTTAAAAATGCTGGAGCAACATATCAAAGAGCTATGACAATAATTTTCCATGATTTTATGCATACTTTGATGGAAGACTATGTTGATGACCTATTATGCAAATTCGTCACAAGAGATAGTCATCTAGCCATCCTTGGCCCAATATTTGATCGAATGGAAACCTACAAGCTCAGACTCAACCCAAAGAAATGTGTCTTTGGTGTCACAACCGGCAAATTATTAGGGTACATTATTTCTCATAGAGGCATAGAAGTAGACCCAGAAAAAGTTAAAGCAATAATGGATATGCCTCCTCATCCAATCTCTGTCAACTAAGAAGTTTTCAAGGGAATTTACAGTCAATTCACCGGTTTATAGCTCACTTGGCAGACAAATGTCATCCCTTCCAACATTTATTGCATAAAGGTGTCACTTTTAAATGGACTGAGCAATGCCAATCAGCATTTCAAACTCTCAAGGATTATCTGATGTCGCCACCTATTCTAATGCCTCCTATAGTAGGGAAGCCATTCATATTGTATATCTCTACAACTGAAATGACACTGGGAGCTCTCTTAGCCCAACAACATGAGAAAGGCAAAGAATGGGCTATTTATTATATCAGTCAGACACTGGTGGGCTATGAATTGAATTATTCAACTATTGAATGGGCATGTTTAGCAGTGGTATTTGCAACATAGAAGCTTTGACACTATATGTTAAATCATCAGACATTGTTAGTTCTAAAAATTGATCCCTTGAAATACTTGCTTAGCAGGACAGCTTTGACGGGTCACCTGGCAAAGTGGGTTATGATCCTAAGTGAGTTTGATATTGAGTACATTGAGAGAAAGGCAATAAAAGGACAAATCATAGCAGATCAACTTGCAAAGGCACCTATTCATGATGATCATCGAATGTTGACTGATTTTCCAGATGAATCAGTCTTTCTTGTCACATCTTCTAATGAATGGAAATTATATTTTGATGGATCCCATACCAAATTCGGGTCAGGGGCAGGTATTTTATTTGTAACCCCTCAAGGTGATGCTATTCTTAAATCCTATAGAATAACTTTTGATTGCACCAATAATATTGTAGAATACAAAGCTTTGGTCATAGGACTTAGAATAGAAATCCAATGGAACATTACACATTTGCAAGTCTATGGAGATTCCTAGTTAGTCATCCATCAAGTGAATGATGACTATGCAACAAAAGATGAAAAGCTTCTTCCCTACAAGCATATGGTGGATTTTTTCAAAACCAAATTTACTGATATCCATTTCAGTCAAGTTCCAAGAATCCAAAACAAGTCAGCAAATGCTATAGCAAATATTGCTTCCATGTTAAATATGCCCCACAATAGGGACAGATGTGAATTTTTGGTCAAATAGTTGCTGGTGCCTTCTTTTGAAAATTTGACAACAGATGTGATGTGTGTTCTTGTTGGTCCTAATTCCCTGTGGTACAATGACATCTATCGGTATTTTAAATCCCAAACCTTATCACCTAACCTTTCCTCTAACCAACGTCGAGCCTTCATATGCCAAACTACCAAATATGTCATCATCGCAGACACAGTTTACTGTCGTTCCTTTGACCACACCCTCCTCAGGTGTTTGGATTCTAATGAGGCACAAATAGCTTTACGCGAGGTTCATGATGGTATATGTGGGGGCCATTTCAATGGTCTGAGTCTAGCTAAAAAGTTGGTTCGTGCTAGATATTATTGGCCCACTATGGAAAAGGATGCTCATGATTTTGTCAAGAAATGCTACAAATGTCAAATACACGGAAATTACATTCATGCACCAGGTCAAGAACTTCACTCTGTCATATCTCTGTGGCCCTTTTCTCAATGGGGATTGGATCTTATTGGCAAGATTCACCCGACATCTGCAAATGGACACAAATTCATCATCATAGCCACAAAATACTTTACAAAATAGATTGAGGCTATCCCTATGACCTATATCACTGGTGTTCAAATTTCAAAGTTTCTACTGAATTATATCATATGCAGATATGGGGTTCCCCTTGCAATAGTCACAGATAATGGCCGTCCATTCAAAAATAAAGATGTCAAGGAACTTTGTGAAAAGTTTCACATCCAACACCGTTTCTCCAGTCCTTACTATCCACAAAGTAATGGTCAAGCCAAAGCATCAAATAAAACCATCATTAAGATCTTGAAAAAGGTTGTCAATGACACTGGTCGAGATTGGCATGTACAGTTGAATCCAGCACTATGGGCTTATTGCACTTCCATCTGCACACCTATTGGCGCAACACCTTATTCCTTAGTGTATGGTGCAGAAGCCATTTTACCCTTGGAAGTGGAAATTCCCTCTTTGCATATTTCCCTGCAACATTTGATTGATGATGAGATGCACAGAGTCTCTATGCTGCATCAGCTTGAGATGTTAGATGAGAAATGTCAAACAACCCTGACACATTTGCAAGCATATCAAAACCGTCTCCGTCACTCTTATAATAAGAAGGTCAAAGGGTGACACTTCGAAGTGGGAGACTTGGTCCTAAAGGCAAACCCAAAGAATACACAATCTACTGACATCATCAAAGGAAAATTTGAGCCTAATTGGGTTGGGCCTTTCATAGTTACTGTAGCCTATGGTTCAAGGGCATATCAGCTTGCAACCCCAGACGGTGAACCTTTGTCAGATCCTGTAAATAGCATGCACCTTTGAAAGTACTAGGCATAGTTTTTCTGTCACCAGTTCTTCAATATGATCCTGAAAAAATACAAAAAAAATCAAAAGCTCAAAAATACAAAAAAATCAAAAAAGTCAAAAAAATGGAAAAAAGAAAAACAAAAAAAAAGAGTAAAGAAAAATAATTCGCCCTCTAGTGAAAACCTGGAAAACAGGCGCTTTGGGCAAGTACCATGGTGAAAACCTGGCAAACAGGCGCCATGTGTACAAGACTATTGCTCCGTTATCTATCATGACTCTTAGCTATACTTTCTTCCCCGCAGGTTTATCACGATTATTGTTGCCCTGACCCAATGTTCTGTTCTAGGCCTATGATTGGTCAACATCATTGCCATGCATACTTAGGTTTCCAGTCCTTGTGTATATGTTTTGGTCCTGGTCGCTGTATATGTCTTTCAAATTTTCATTTGGTGCACGCCCCTTGTCATGATCAATTACTGGAGTTATTGTTGCGTGCGGACTGGAGCTTTCTTATCATATAATGTCCTAAAAAAATCCCTAAAAATCAAATAATGTCCTGAAAAAAATCCCTAAAAATTAAATAATGTCCTAAAATAATCATAAAAATCAAATAATGTCTTGAAAAAATCCCTAAAAATCAAATAATGTCCTTAAAAAAATCCCTAAAAATCAAATAATGTCTTGAAAAAATCCGTAAAAATCAAATAATGTCTTGAAAAAAATCCCTAAAAATCAAATAATGTCCTGAAAAAATCCCTAAAAATCAAATAATGTCCTAAAAAAAATCACTAAAAATCAAATAATGTCTTGAAAAAAAATCCCTTAAAAATCAAATAAATTCCTAAAAAACGAACAAAAAAAATTGTAAAAAAACTCGAAATTCCTACAAAGTGAAAAACATCAAAATCCAAACACAATTTCTTTGGCATTTTGCATTTTGTCAATCAAACATTGTGCTTTAATGAAATCACGCATTAACAGATGAACTGTTCGACCAAGCGAGCATTCAACCTGATCACAGTTGTCACATCAATCCAAATAGCATCAACATTACTATTGGTCCTTATCAACATTATCATGGGTCTTATATAGGGTGTGGTATACTCGAAACTAGACTGTGTCCTGTCTTCAACGGGGTATCACATTCCCTGAAACCAAACATCATGATCATTCTTGTTTTCCACTTTTGACAATGACTATCATACTGTTTGTTTGACTTGGTTGAATTTGTGCGTCTTATCTTTCTACTAATTTATCTTTTGCTTCGATCATGTTCCTATGTTTCTCAATGATGTCATTGAGTGATTTAGAGTGACCGCGATGGTTCATGGTCCCTTTCCTTTTTTTTTGTTGTGTTTGTTGTTTGTGGAATGTTTGTCACAAACTGGGGCAACTATATCATTGGGTGTCTGTAATAAGTACGGTCACTTTGTGAACGCTGCACAAACCTCAACCCTTGATGTATGCACCCTATGATGTTTCACTCATTCCTTGTGTGTGATGTGTCTGTCTTTTGCAAAAGGGGTTGTGTTCTGGCTCTGGCCTTCAATGCCATGATGCTCTGCATCCGCTTTGCTACAATAAATAAAGGTTCTCACCTACTTATGTGCATTTGTGAAAGCAAGTTTTCCCTCATCTCTAACTGTCCTCTATCTAATTTCTTCTTTCTAACATTTCTTCCATCAATCTTGGCAGTCTGTTCGGTCTAGTTCTCTGATCTCTAAAAAATAAAAAAATAAAAAAAAGCTGCATCCTGCATTCATTGGTTAGTACATTTGCATTATATCAAGCCCATACAAAGCATTTTATCCATTTCATCTTATAAATGCATCAAAAACATAAACAACATTCATACATGTTCCAAAGATAGTACATAGATAGTGCATAAGACATCCATACATGGAAAGTAAACATAAGCCATAATACATTGCATCCCATCATATAGCTGCATATCATATCATATATCAAACATATAGGAGTACAAAATTGGACTGTCTGTCCTACGTATGGCTCGCAGGTTGAGTACATAATGTCAAACTATAGATGTCTCCATCATAAGGAGCACGTGCCTCTATTACTGGGTGCTCCCTCTATCCTCCTCATCTCTACTATGTCTCAAGGATGAAGCCCCTCCTATCCCTAGTCCTGGTTGTGGTGATCTCATAGGTCCACTCACCCCCATGCTACTCATTGACCTCCGAGAGCGTGGCCTACTCTTTGTCCTCAATCATGATCGATATGATGCTGCTCTCTACTCTGGTGGAACTACACTCTCCTATAGAGTCCTCAAATGGTGCATCTCATCTCATGCCTCTAATAACATATGTGCCATCTCACGTGCACTAGCATCCCTAATCGACCCAACATACTCGATCACTCTCTGCTCTACTTGCAGTGCCTGGGCTATCGTTGTATCTTGAGCTACTGTTAGCCTGGTTATCTCTGCTCTGAACGTATCCCTCTTGGTTGACCACTAATCCTGCTCTGTCCTCAAGATAGCATTCTGTCTCTCCAATGTAGCAATGTAATCATGCTAACTCGCTATGGCAGCCCTACATATATGCATCTCCTCTATGCTAGTTGTCTCTTGCCCTATGGGTATGTCCTACAATGACTCATGATCTACTAGATCTGGCTCATATCTCTGCGTGCACCTAGGACTCCCCTCTCCCTCATCGTCCTCCCCAGCCTCCTCATCCCCCTCGTCCTCATCCCCCTCATCCTCATCCCCCTCGATCTCATCATCTCCCTCCTCATCATCTTCCTCCTCATCATCTCTCTCCTCCTCTCCCTCATCATCATCCTCCTCCTCTCTAGCGAGTGGGAAGTCCTCCTGTCTCCTCGGTACCAGAATATCAGGATCCGTCAATGGCACTGGCTACTGTCGTGCAAACCATCGCTCATATCCCTCTGTCATCCCAGCATCTACAACATCTGATATCCAATCCCACTGTCTCTGCTATCGCTGTATGAAGTCAGTATATGCTATGTGTGGCTGAATCATCCTCCCCCACTAACTCATCTCTCTGTGAGATCAGACAAAGTGTGCAGTCCCTATCGGTATATCCTGCCTCTCTCAAAACTGTCATCTGACTCTCTCTAGCAAATACATCTCAATCACTCTCTGGCGATTCACTAGTCACCCAATAAGGTATCTCTCATGTTTTCAATATGGTAACTCATCGCCATCATCTGACCATCTAGGGCAATCATGATATGGCCTCCATGTGAAATCTCTCAACTTGTCTAGCTCATGTCGCCAGTACAATATGTATCCGAATGGACCCTATCTCTGCGCTCCCCCATAGCAGTACACATATGGTCGATGTGGTACTACCTATCTCTCTGCAATCAGCAGACATATGGCTATGTGCTCAAATGCCCATACCTGTAAAAGTGTGACCCCACAGCTCAAAGTCTATACGCTCTAATATGCTATCTGATGCAACTGAAAATATAGCATGGCAAGCACACATGGTCCCCATGCATATACAGTCCTCTCTGTCACCATCTTCTCTAACACTCTTCCCCATCCAATAGGGAATCCATGTCCTTGTCTATCACCTGATAATAGGCATGCCATAACCACTACTATCACCATATATCGCTGATCATACACTGCTGCCATGGTCTCCCAGCGGATCTCCCTCTCTATGATATCAACGTCATCTGCGTTGCACTCGAATAATCTGCACAATGAGTCTCTCCCTATCGCTAGGTCATACACCACCATTTCCTCATGAATCGAAATGTGAAGGATATGCAGTGAGAAGTCCTGTGTTTGCCCTAATTTCAGGCATGTACATAATGTAGTATAATCCAAGTCCTGCTAATGTGTCTTTCTCAGTACTCTTGAGTCTGTATTGCAACATGAAGCAGTCGGGTCTATTCTCCCACGTGATCAATGGATACTATCGACTCTACATCACAATTGGGGCATAATTTGTCAGTTTTAGGGTTTTCTCCTAATGGCTGCATTTCCTTGTTTCATGCACCAATCAGGGTTTTCTTATCTATTTTTGACCTATCCTACCCTTATCCCTCTTTTTAGGATCATCTGCGTGTTGTTTTCGGTCAAACTAGAGTCCTAAGTGCACAATTGCGCTTGTGTAGCATCAAGTTGTGCCTTTGTACCTTACACAGGTGTAGAACATCATTAGACAGGCGCAGAATGCACCCGCACAGGCGTAGATCTACATTTTTCCCTCCCCTGTGGGCCTCGCAATGTCCCGCAATCAAGCAAAATTCATGAAATTGAACATATGGGTTTTTTAGCTACATACCGTTGCTCCCATGTTGTCTGGTTGTCTGTAGGTGCATACACATTCCCTAAGGTGATCTGTCATTGGAATGTTCACCATCTCTTTGCAAGGGTCCTTTTTCTTAAGCAACAACTCCTCCACTTTTGCCAGTGCAAATGAACTCTTTTCCTTCTCCTTGTCTCCTATATTAGATCTTTGTCAGTACCTAGATGGACGTGCATGCTCTCCATCTTATGATGGTCACAGTCTTTTGTGCCTTCCACTGCTTGTCCTTTGTGCATCCAACCTTCGATTTTTGATCCATTCAAACCTATCGTCTTCTATCATTCTTATCGATCACTTCGCCTCTTTTCTGGATTTTTTCGGCCAATTCCTTGAGGGGGCATGCATATGTCATTGTTATTGTCTAGGGCATTTTCATTATTGTTCTTTGAAACAATGCTTAGAATTGCATTGTCTCAAAGAGGGGCAAAATGTAGACATCTAAAAATGGTCAACGCTTGTGGAGTCATACTTTAACATTTGCGCATTGCCTTATTTTAGGGTTCTTGCATCGCATTAACATTTCTTCTATGTTGCGCACTTGGTCTTTATCATTTGTGAGCATCGAGTCCTTCTTCTACATTCCTCATTTTTATCGCTTTCGAATTAGGTCTTGTCGATAGCAATCTTCAGTCATGATTTTGGTCGATCTTATCCTGTCACATCATGGTGCATGCTCACTTATCATCATTTTGGACATCATCAATCCTAATCGATGATAGAATTAGGGTTTTATCCTCTTGTCAATCTTTCAATCATCTTTAGCTTGTTAGTAGTCATTTGCGATTATCAATTTGTCAATCTTGTCATTTTGTGATTGATTCATCATCGATCCTTGTCCTTTTCAATCATGTCAATTTGGATTGATTAGTCATTGTTCCTCGTCAATTGGCGCCTATCAATTTGATCTCCTTGTCAATCTTGGTCAATTTGTCATTGATTTTTGTCAATCAATCTCAATCATTTATCAACATTGGTCCTTTGCGAATCAGAATCATGATCGAACCTACATTGATTTCTTGTTGTCTTCACCTAATTTCTTGTCCTCTTATTTCTAGGGTTTTATGATTTGTTCATTTAATCCTTTTCTTCTTCTTTGTGGGTTAAATAAATCTATTTATTTAGTCCTAGGTCTCTTTCATGAATTAATTAATGGATGAAAACCTATTACCTAATTTCTATTTCATCTTTTTCCTCAATCTTCTAATTTGCTAATTTCTCCTAATTCCTAATTTCTATTTCAATCTTGTCATAATTTGTCATACATCTTTCATAGCAACTTGTCATAATTTGTCATAATTTGTCATACACCTTGCATAGAAATTGTCATACATTTGTCATAATTTTGCCATTCTTGATTTGAATTTCCTTTCAAATCTCTTCATGCTAATCTTGTCCTCTCTCCAATTTGTCTATAAATTGGATGAGTTTCTTCAATGAAAAGGGGAGATCAATCACATTTTCAAGAGAATCAATCACATTAGAGAGATCAATCACATTTTCGAGTAACCTTATACTGTGAATTTCATCAACAACTTGCTTTCCACTTGCATTTTGCACTTGTATGTGAGATCCACATCAGATTTGAAGGTGAAAGAAGAACAATTGAGCCACATGAAGGAGATATCTGCGTCGATTTGTTTCGATTTCATTTGATTTGAATATCTTGTCTTTATGTCTTCATTGATTGGATTGGGATTGCTTTCATAGCAGCTTTAGGTTTTGTGGTTATCCTAATTGCTATTGTTTTGATGATTTTCAATTTCCTGATCTACAGCTTATATAAAAACCTAGCTTCACCTTCGAATGATGTCTTCGTGTATAGCTCTATTTAATCTCGCATATACCTTCACTCAATTCTTTTTTGCTTTCCACACTTGATCTTACAAATAAGATCTTACATTTATACCATAACCTAAGACCAATTTTAGTAGGTCGGCTCTACAAGATATTACAATAAACATTTTACATAGAATATAATATCTGATGCAATAACCGATTAAATATGTCGGCTTAATGCATTTACATCAATAATAAATCATTTCCATAGCGTTCCATGCTGATCTAGAAAAGATAAACCTACCGGTGTAACCCTAGATAACCCTGGACCTATTTGCCAGTAAAAGAAAATATGCAAATATGAATATACCAATGATCAATTCTTCAAAACAAAGTGTCCACACGATGTCTTCGACATTATCAAGTGTCTTCTATATCATTCTAGCTACCGGTGAACATTATATCCTATTGGTGTACCATATACTAGTAACTGTGCAATAGTTACTTGCTTGCCGATGAATGTTGCTAGATCTCCAAAGTGCTTGTTTTCAGTAGGTGTTGAAATCAATGACAAAACCATACCAAAATACCAACATGATATTAAATTGGTTTGTTTCAATATGTTTTCATTGATGAAAACATGGTAACATGTTCCAGCTTCATATTTTGGTTCAGTTGTGTACCGACAGGAACTTCACAGACACTTCACCGACACTAGCACCAGCACCAGCACCGGCAAGTTGGATAGATTTCTTTGGTTACCAAAAATGTAGGCCGACATGGTTTTGAATTAGGTTATCAATATTGGAGGCCAACATCATTTGGAGATCTGATATTGGAATTTTTTTTGATATTCATGTATTTATGTTGTTGAGTCGACATGTATATTCATATTGTAAATATCATTGTAAGCTAACATAAGGCATGTTGATTTGTAAAGGGTATATAGGTCAATAGGTTAGATCATTTTGGATATGTGTAAGGTTATGGAATGTAAAAGAGATGTGAAACATATGAGAGAGATCATGTATGTGACAATATTTATGTAAGGGTTATTCTAGTACAGGGTTAAGGGTTAATATTGGTGTAATTATTTACTCATGTTGGATATTATTACACCTTACTTAAGTTTACTTAGGATAATGCATTTCATAGCAGTTTGGGTATGAGACACTTGGGTGTTTGTGCCACATTGGGATAGTGTGTGTAGGAGAATTTCTACTTTTGATGGTGTGATCTTGTTACTACTCTATTATATCCACTTATTGTGGAGTGATAATTCCACCTTCAGTGGCTGATCCACCTAATGTGGAATATTTTATTGTTTCTCCTACCTACCAAACCTATTTCCAACCTACCCTTGTTTCTTATGGAGCCTCATGTCATGTTTGTGTGCTCCCATATCCATATAGCCTTGCCTATATAAGCAGGCTCACCTACATTGTATGTAACAACCATTTTTATCTATTTATGAGAATACAATTTATTCTTGTCCTATATTTTGTTTCTCTATTTTATACTTTTCATTGAGCTCTTGATCTTGGCAAAATATCACATGGTATTGGAGACATTAGAGCATCATTGATTCATCTTTGAGAGGCATTATTGCGGCATCAAGAGGCAGATCTAAGGAGCAACATCTCTTGGAGGCACCCTAGACTAGATCAAACCATGCCATTGCATCCGGGTGGCCATTTCCATGAATTTTGACTATAAATTTGGCTATATTGGGTAGTACGGTACAAATTTTCCAAAAAATTTTAAATTTTTTTTTCTATTTTCTGCGAAAAATTTTCATTTTATTTGTAGTTTTTATATATGTAAAAGGTTTTTAAAAATATTTCAAAAAATAAAATAGAATTATATTATTTTATTTTTTTTTGGGGGGGGGGGGGGGTTCAGACCCCACCCCCGTACCATCTAGGAACTGCTTTTTCATATGCTGCATACTTTCGACATTTTCTATGGTACCATCGGCTGCTACAACTCCCAGGTGCTATGCTCTTGTCCTTCCCACCAGTGCTCACGCCACCCTCTGGTATCACTTACGCCAACCTCTGACACCCACCATTTGGCTATATCTACCCCCACTGCAAAAAATTCCCTAGCTCTCCTGATGACTGCTGCTACTAGGACCTCCCCGACCTGCTCTGGCTCCTGGCTCCTTCCCACCGGGCTGCTCCTACTGCTCCAGCTGCTCTCGTTCACCAGTTGTTGAGCACCTGACTTCCCGATGGTAATCCAAACAAAACCAGATAGCCTACGTTTGCCACGTGGTAGGCAACCACTGGCCCGTGGACAATATCCATATAGACACGTTCGACTTCCGTACCTTGCCACTAATAGACTTATAAAGCATTGAGAGGGGGGTGAATTAGTGACATCAAAAACAATACCACTTTCAACACTGACCAGTAAAGATAGTTAACTATCTTACTTAATACTATGCATGCAATCCAAAATGATATTAAAGCATCCACAACAAGTAAAACATCCACCATAACACAAGAGTTTATACGTGGAAAACCTAACTGCGAAAAACCATAGTGAGATGGGACTCACAAGTTAACTATTTGTGTAATAGGTAAATGATCGGTTAAGGTTTACAAAGTACTCTACTAGGAGTGAATCTTGTTAAAGATCCAAAAGCCCTATTAGGAGCTATACCCTGTTAAAGGTAGTACCCTGTTAGGAGTAACCTCGGTAGAGGATTTCAAACCTAAACTAATGGATCACCTAGTTAGAGGATTTGTACAATGAAGCTTGTTAGAGCTTACTCGGTTAGGAGATTTGACTATTGTAATGATTAGAAAACAATAGGTGGTGTGATCTAGAAGTAGCACAACTTGCTTGAATAGATCCTCTTCTTCTCACTCAAAACTGCATCACCAACATACTCTGTAACGCCTTCAATAAATCGCAACAACTTAACACTTCTGTCTCACATCATAAAAATAGTTCATCACAATGTCATTATATAGACATTAGATTTCATGTCAGCTCATGAATAATATCACAATTTCCTAGGTACAGTGTATCTGGACAATCTAACATAACACATCATGGATTGCTGCCAAATCTGTCGGTTAGGGATAACTCATCACACAATCAATGAAACTGGTTGGAACATCGATGCTGGTTAAGAGTTAACCTCTTCCAACCAATAGACTGATTTTCCTCCAATTGCTTCTTTGATGATCTCCGTTGAATCTCCAAGTTGGTGTCATGTCATTCTTGCATATACCGGTTGTCTAGATATATTAGTTAGACACCTTCTAAACTAATTGAACTTTACTATACATATAACACTGGTTTTGCAATACAATGACTTAGGAGAAATACTAGTTTGTCTTAACTAAGATGACTAAGACAATGTGAACATATGTGTGTGTATACATATGCCATCAATGATAATACATGAAGTCATCCATTACAATCATCATCAAGCCAACAATCTCCCTCTTTGGCATTGATGGCAACACTTAGAAAATTTTACAACTTTACAACTAAGTGTGCTTACAAAAATTGTACAAACATATTTCTACTCCCACTTAACAATACATACAAAATTTTCACAACACATACATATTTCTACTCCTCCTTTGACAATTATGCCAAATTGAAAAGTAAAATACATATATATTATATCAAAAGTTGCATCAAAAACTACATATAAAAAAATATGTCTTTTCAAGGAGTTTTCACTGCAATTTGCAAGAAAATATCATTGAAAATGATCTTCATCTGAGTAATATCATTATCCCATATTTCCAATAATGTTTCAGTGATCTCAATGGTTGTCATAACTTGTGTAGCAAATTCTTCCATTACATCCAATGTGCTCATTTCTGGAGTTGCCAAAACTGCTTCTGCATCCTTGTATGCTTGTTGTAAGATGTCCACTTTGGGTCTCAACTGGTTCTTGAGTTCCTTCAAGGATCAATTTCTCTTAGCCTGTTCATAATCATAGACATCTAACCAATTTTTCAAATCATCAACTAATTTGCCAAATGCTAAGGCTAAGTCCTGTAAAGGTATGTAGGTAGTGTTATCACTGTTTTAAAAAAATGGATATTCTTATTCCATAATTGGCTAAAAGTATACAAAAAAGTGAGTCTGGTATGGCCTTGATGCCTCTGATTTTCTTAGGTCAAAGGAGGATTTAAGGTTCGAGTTCTAACCCTTCCTGTATTTGAGAAAAACCCTTATGTTCTAATTCCGCGTTACTTCTATCAGTTAAAGAAGGATCAGTTTGTCATGAGAAGTGTCCCCCCCATTAGTTATTTACCTAGGTGGTCCCTTGATTTTTTAAATTTAAGCACCTTTACTTTACCTTGTTCTAATGTTTGTCAGGCCCCATTAAATATGGTGCAACTCATTGCTAATCTTTTGGCTGTCGTTGTTTCGTTAAGCGAAGTTGCTAGCAGGCTAATGTTTGCGAAGTAGCGAAAAGCCTAAGCGGACCCGGGAGGTGGATTGACCGTCAGATTAAACACCTACATCTTGATCATGATCTAATGGCTCACCTTGTTTCACTTGGATAAGATGCATGTGGTGTAAGTTTTGTGAAACAACGAAAGACTTTGTGGGTCCCAAAGATGAGTGCCTTTCCTTTGTTAAAGGTTGAACGGTTTAAAAAAGATCAACGGCTTGCATTGATTCTCAGCCAAAAGATGCACATGTTCTACCTTTTGCAAAGTAGCGAAAAGGTGGTGGGCTTGGGTGAGGTGGTCATAGAAAGGATAAACAACAGGCAAGTTTCTGAGATCTAACGGCCCGCATGGATTCGCGAAGACAAGATGATCACAAATTAGTCATCGTGAAATGGCGAAAGATAGGTGGAAATCACACGAAGGCACGACGTGGAAGGATAGATGGTGTGTTTCATGGAGTAAAGGGTGACCTATCAATTGCACATGGTTCTGAAGGGTAGTTGAGGGCCTGCCTTGTTTTCAACTGACAGTTATGTGGAGAATAGTGAAGCAAAGCATGTGGCGGTTTCAGAATGGAACCCGATGGAACTTCTTGGGCAAATGGCCGACTGCCACATGGCGTTCGTTAACCGATGACGAGGTGATGTAGGTGATCTTTGAGGTAAAGGGCCCAGTTGAAGGGTCTGAATCCTGTTAAAATATATTCATCTCATGATTGATACAATGGTCATCGTTGTTTCATGGCCTGAAGATGCCTGCAGCTTAGTCATTGCAAAATAGTGAAAACTGTTAGCCGTCAAGGTGAGGCCCGATTATTTAGTGAAACTAACAATCATTGTTGGAGTTAAAGACCAAGCAGTTAGAGCTTGATCTAATGGTTGGCATGGCTTCGTGAAGGAAAAGTGAACAAGTGTTAAAGCCCATGAAATAGCGAAAAGAAGTTAAGGATCGATACTAACACAAAGAAATCAAACAGAGATAAAGGCAGTGTAAGTTCTCATAATCCAACGACAAAAGTGCGAAGGTTTTATGTTCTGCAAAATAGTGAAAGCAACGAAACCAAGAAAATACTCAGAGAAGTTATGACCTGTTGGAGCCCGTTTTTGAATTTGGTTTGTGAATTCAATTTTGAGGTGATGGCCAAAGCATGCAGAGTTAATTCCTGAAATTCAATGCCAACTTTCCATATTAGAGTCTGCATCAACTTGATTATTAGCATTATTTCATTGAAGTCTGTTGCAGAGCAATTGGTGCGGAGTGGTTTTTCTTTAGGCGAATAACAGGTTTTTGTGCCTTTTCTTGATAATTCTAGTCTGTTTTTAGTCATTTCTATGTGAAATGTTTCAGTAGAGGTTTGTGCAAAGTTTCAATTGGTATAGTTGCATATTCAAGATGGCACCAAGAAGGGAGTTGACAGGAAAAGTGAATTACCAGGACATGAACATTTGTGATGATTTTTTAGGATAGTTAATCATGTCTACCAATGTCGGGGCTAAGGCCAAAGAATTAGTACCAAAGAACCCTCGTCTAAGAATTGGGGATGGCCTGTATGATAAAGGCAATTGGTTAAGGGACCCACAAATAGGGATGTCAGGTTTAGGACTGTTCAAAGTAGGTTTTGGTCAAAGACATTCCCTCACCCCTTTGAATAGCATATGGGAACTGGATGTAGGGAAGCTTGTAGTCCCTAGTGTATTCATGGATGTAGATTTGTTGACACTAATTACACAAAATTATGACCCTATAGCAAGATGTATTAGGAGTGTGAAGGGATCATCCCTGATTGAAATAAAAGATGAAGAATTCAGAAACATGTTTAAACTTAGTGAGGCTTCCAATTTGTTAGAGCCTATTGACTTTGAGTCATTAGCCTAGATCTACAATGCACAAAGGGATCATCTTAGGAGTGGCCCATTGAAAGAGTTTTTTGTTAAGATAGGGGGGTTAACAGTTGTAGGCCCCAGTACAATGGAACCATTTTCCCTCAATTTGTTTACTCTAAGAGCTAAGGGTATGTATTGGGCACTGTGCCAAATCTTTGGAGAAGATGCTGAGAGAAACATGCCAACCCATTACATGCTGATGATTGCACAAGTTCTAAACCCCTCCCTGGCAATAACATTTGATTTTGCGTCATACCTTACTAATGCAATTCATGGAGGGTTAGTAGGGATAAAAAATGGTAAAGTGGATAGGCTGTTTGGATGGTACTCCCTGTTAATGCATATGTTTTAGTTCAAAGGTGTTGACTATTTTGCGAAGGAAATGGACTTGTTTAAGGTAAAGGATAAGGAAGAGATGTCAGTCCAACTTTGGAGAACTGTTTTATCCTAGGATAGAGAAGATGATAGTTTTCTGAAGTTTGATAGATGCTTTGCATCTAAGATTAGAATTTTTTTTATGCACAGAAAACCCTAAGATTCGTAAGGCTCTCTTGGAATTCCTCAGGACTAAAGAATTTGCTGAGGCTATTAAGATTGTTCACAACTAGGGAGACATGTATTTGTACCCTGTTTCTACCATTTTTAGAGTGTATGGTTTTAGAGGTACTCCCTACCTATTGCCCTATCAAGTCCCATTGAAGATAGGAATTGCAGAAGTATTGAGACAAATTGGAGGAGTACAAGAGGTAGAGTTGACCAAAAGGGGTAAAGGGACCATTTTCCCAACTATCACCATGGCCCACCATTTTGTAATCACTAAAGGTGGCTAGAAATATTTTGAAGAATTCTTTAAGCCATATAGGCTATCAACTGTAGTTTCAAGATGTGCAGACCCTGAGGACTTTTTCAATGACATGTTCAAAAAGAGGGTAGTGTGTAAAGGTAGGCCTCATCAATTTCAGTTCTCTGAAGATTTAATTAGGAATGAATTTAGCTTAGATGAGCATGAACCAAGGAAGGAGAAGTGGGTTGCATATAAGAGGGCACTTGATTTTATCCATCAATTTGATAGTAGCTATGACCCTCTTTCTAGCTTCAACCCTTTTGAGGAGAAAATCAAATTCTTGATTCTCTATTTTGAAGACCTCATGCAAACCTTAAAAGAAAAAAGAGAGGCTATAATGCAAAATGATCCTGACAGGGTTAAATTGGTCCTAGCTAAGCCTACCTTTGCTAAGGCTATCCCACCTGGTGACTATGTAATGCATAAGAAATCAAAGTACACTATGATGATGTCAGTGACAGGTGAGCCATCCACTTCAAGAGGGAAAAGAGAAGTTGAAGATGTCATTGGCATCCAAGATTCCCCTAAAAGGCAAAGAGTGGGGAAGGAAGTTGAAACTGATGAACCTCAGTATTCTCCATCTCAGTCCCCTATCCACATAGGAGATGAGAAAGCAATAGCTGAACAATTTTTATAGTTAGGGAGTCTCAGTGAGATTACATACACCTATGATGAGACCCAAGAAGGGATGCCGAAAGAGCCACCTAGTGTTGAAATGAATTTGACTGATGGTGAGCTAAAGGGCCAAGAATTGGACCTTACTATTAAACAAACCAGTGAAGAATTTCTGGCTAATGGTAATTTTGTTACAATAGGGGCTTTCATGCAATTTGTGTGGAAGCAAAACATGGAACAATTAAAGGTCAGATGTGAGCAAAGGAAGAGTGAACAACCTCTCAAAGATGTAGCTCAGGTGGAAGAAGAAATAAAGAAAGAAATGATGGAAGAGTTTAAGACTATTATTCCTGAGAAAGGAACAGAAATGGTGTCTAGAGCTGGTGTTTTAATCCTCTCTGAATGCGATATAGCTGATGCTCTAGTTCTTGAAGCAATGAGTAAGGAAACCAAACCAATGGAAGGAGTGACCTTTAGCAAAGATAATGATGCCTTAGTCACGTGGTCACTCAAGAAGTATGAGAACAAAAGGAGGAAAGGTGTATCAGATTCAAGCTCCTAGGAGGCATGATTGTTAAGAGAGTTCAAGATACAGGGGTAGTGGAAGTTGCAAGTATAGTTTTGGAAACTGCAAAGTTCAGTGTGGCAATAGCAGAAAAGGAAGCGAAAGAAAAGGCAAATCTCCAATTGAAATTGGAGACCATCTTAAAGGCTTACAATGAGGCCATAGAGGGAATATCCAATAGGGACAACACTGTTACTAGACTTCAGAGTCAGTTGGTAGGTCAACACCATTTAGGTGAATCCTCTACACTCATGATAGCCTCGTCTCCAGCAAGACCCCCTCCTACTAGTCCCATTATAGAATATCCCCCTTCTCATATGCCTTCTAGTTTCTAGTCAGCTGAAATTGTCCAACATGAGTTGGAAAAGTTGAAACAAGCTTAAGCCTTGTTTGCAAACAAGTATGAAGAAAAGGTGAAATCCACAATCTTGAAGTTTGTTGATTCAGTCAAGGCCTCCATTCTATACATTAATATGAAGAGGATTCTGGATGTTTTGATCAAATTCAAAGAGGATGAAGCCACTTTAGAACCAATCATTAATAAGTGGATGCCTAGAGGTAAGGAATTAGAGCTCATGTATTCATCCCATGCAGATGTAGAGGATAATGAAAATCTAAGGTCCACCAGTGAGTTCATAAAACAGATGAATATACTCTCAGAGGAAAGGGCAGGTGTAAAAAGAAAAGCCCAATTATATAATAAAGAATATTCAAATCACAAATTTGAATTGTTTCTAGGGGGATTTGTTGGTCCAATTCAATTGAAAGAGGAGAAGACCTGGCTAGAAGAGTTGGACCAGAAATTGTCCTTAAGGGTTAATAAAATTATTAACACCAATGAAACATCCCTATTTGTCCAAATAGTTGAAGAAATTGAAAAAGTGAAATCACATTATGGTTTAATAGAAACATAAATTGGGCAGTTAAGGGTCACTTAGAAAAGGCTAGAAGAAATGAAACATAAGATTGTTAGCTTCACTTGGTTGAGTGATGACATGTTCCAGGAGTGGAAGGAAAAATATGTCGGACAAAAGGAAGATTCTCCAGAGTAGGTAGAAGAGGTTGCAAAAGAACAATAAACAGAAGAGGCCATTGATGTTGAAAAAGACTTGTAACTGTTTCTTGGAGAATATCACAGTTTGTAACAAAATTTTTTAGGGATGTCTGAAGCTTGTATGCATCCATAATGTTATAAATGGATACCAGGACTAGTGTAAAAGGGGATCACAAGAATTTTGTAAAGAAACTCTGGAGAAATATATTTGGGTTTTTTTAGTTATTACAGAGAATACTTTGAGTTATGTAAGATTTTTTCAAAATGAATATCAATATACAGATCAGAAACTTTCGAGCCTAAACCTATGTTGTCTTCTGGTGTGCTTTCAGCAATTTACTGGTTTCATTTGAGTAATCTAGGGTTATTCAACTGAAAATGGATTATAATGCAATCTTTATGGATATGTTTCTTAGCTTTTCTCTTCAGGAGAGGAATTAAATACACATGAAGTATCTCTGTCAGTAGGCTATTTTGTTTCAAGCTTTGAATTTGATAAACACTGTTTAGTTTAACAAGAAAGAACTCTTATATATGTTAGGCATGTATGGGGTTAATAGAAGCTAAAGTGATGAGATGTATGGGGATGTTTAATTGTAAAATCCTTGCTTAATTTAGATGACTCTGTAGCCTGGATAAGGCAGTGGTATCAGTTGTAGTTTTCTTTCTACATCTCTTGAGGATCAATACTGAACATGAGCATAAGTTTTCCTTTATTATTTTAGTTTATGTTGAGGTGTTAAAATCCACTGGTTTTTGGACACTGGTTTATTGTGGATCTCATTTAAAAGTGTGAAATTATTCACACAAGGTATACCCGCCTAAACTTTGGATAAGTTCAAAGTGTAGAAGATTCTCGAAACCTTGTCATATGTTACTCTAAGATTCTGTTTTCCTTGATCTCTTCATTTGCAGACAAAGTTATTCATTTTCTTACAGGGGATAAGAGGGAATTATAATTTGAGACTAACAAAAGTGGTGACTCTGCTGGGGAGTCATAGTGTGTATCTATGTCGCAGATTGGTGCCTGAATTAGTTCAGAAGTTATTCAAATATCTGTGTTGTGGAAAATTATTTGATCTCTGATTTGTGTTATCTGTCTCTTTGAAAATCTTCATGATTTTTGTTTTAAAAATTGGCAAGTTTTTGTCTTAAGCTTGTTTTCTTATTTCCCACAGTCTTTGTTGGTGGCGACTCTGATAATCATAACCAGTCCTTTTAAATAAGTGAAATTATTTTTAGAAAACAATCATAATGTAGAGAGGAAGGAACACCAGGTCTTTCATGAAGAAGCATCCTCATGAGACATTGCAAGAGGGATTACCTAAATAATCATGGAGAGGCTAGAAAAGATCATTTGTACATGAGCCATCTAATGCTGCTTGGGTATAGAAGAGAATCAATATGGGTAAGTCATCTGAGAGACCCATCTATGCAAATTCAAATTCTTCTTCCCACGAATCTGAGCATGATATTTTAGGTTTCCATTCTGGTTTGTTTGGGAATATTGAAGATGTCCAAGTTTCAAATCAGGGGATCTCCCATGCTATTTTATCTGGGAAAGACAGAAGTAGTTCAAACATTAAGAGAGATTTTGTACCTAGGACAATTGATGGAAACATTAGTTTAATTGATATTGACCAAGTCAATATGTCAGACTCTGAAGAAATCTTCCCTGAGGATGATAAGATATCCCAAGAAATTGAAGTCCTAAATAGGAGAGCCCATCATTTAATTTCCTTAAGAACACAAAAGGAAGAAAATAAAGAGAGAGAGGTGAAAGTAAAATTGATGGAGAGAGACAGGATTTTAAGACAAATTGTTGACCTTGAGCTATTTACTCAAGAAAAAGCCAAGAGTGAGGATGAAGGTCCAGTGATTAGAGAAATCCTAGTTCCCAAGACCAAACCTGCATACAAGTCAATAGTGCAACCAAATAGGGAAGTCCTTAGTGACCCACAACCCGTTAGAGATAATGTTGACAAAGGAAAGAAAAAATGCATGGAAGGTGGGTCTGGATCTAAAACTACAGTGGAGATCTCTCACATGCTATCAGCACATGAAAGAGAGATGGGAAGGATGAGGAAAGAGAAAGAAGATTTGCAAATGGAGTTAGAGAAAGATGAATTAGAAACAGCAAACCAAGAATTTAAGAGAAAGATTAGCTATCTGAAGGCTCCTCCTATTATGTTTCTCTCAGTAGACCTAAATAAACTTGTTCCTCACCAAGCTTCACTCCCTCTAGTTAAAATTTAGCCAACCTTGCCTATTAGCATTGCTACAACAAATCAAACCCCTATTACTAACCAAGGTAACCAGATCTCTTTGACTCAAAGCCCCAATGTAAGAATGAACATGGGAAATAACCATGCTGCTAACCAATTCTAGAGAAGATCTATTAACCTAGATCTTAATAGGCAGCTCTTTTTTTATGGAATCCCAGGGTACCCTAACCATGTTCCTACTGAATTGAGAGATAGACTTCACAAATTTGCTGGAAATAATGCAATCAGTGTAGAAGAACACTTGAAGTCTTATGGTGACCTGATAAATGACTATGAAATTGTAGATGAAGATGTCATCATGAAATTGTTTGTACAGACTTTAGTAGATGATGCAAGGGACTGGTATAGAGGTCTTCCTGTGAATAGCATTGGGTCTTGGGAATATTTTAAAAATTGTTTTCAAGAACAATATGGTGACTAGACAAATGTGAGCTTCATGCTCAATGAGTTCAACAATATCAGAAACTCTGACAATGAAATTGTCATAGATTTTAATGCCAGATTTCAGAAAGCAATGCATAGGCAATATTAGGTAATGAGGTTAGATGACAATATGTGCCTGAATACCTATTACAATTCCTCTGATTCTAAAATGGCCTATACTCTGAGGGATAAAAATCCACATAGTCTGAGAGATGCATTTAGAATTGCCATTAATGTAGACAGAAACAGAAAAGCATCTGGGAGAATAGAGAGAAGAACTAATGGTAGGTTGTGGCAAGAATCAAAATAGCAACCGAATAAAGTTGCTAAAGAAGAGGACACAATAGAGAAATTAGTGACTGGCAAGACATATCTCTTAGGTTGCATGACATGTTTTACAACACTACTTGGAAAGATGGTAAGCCTCAAAATGAGAAGCCTCAAAATACTTAGAGACAAGATACCCTAGATCCTTTGAAAGGAGGAAATGTTCATAACATGGAGAATACTCCTTGGTGCATGGCTTGTGATGGACCACATTCTCCTCATCAATGTGTTGTAGCTCAAGCCCTTGAAGAATCCATGAGACAAGAAGCTGAGCCTGATATAAATATGTTTGAAACTATCATAGAGAGTGATGATGAGTCTTTACAAAGTGAATTTAGTGAATGTGATGTGTTGAATAGTAAGAGGTCTTACCAAGGATAGCTAACACTTGATTGACATCCCACTTTGAATGTGGTAACAATTGAAGATGAAGAAGTTCAACTCAGAAGGCCTAGTGATGAAGAAGTAAAAAATCTCACTAAAGTTGCCATAGCCAAAGCCAAGCACATTTACAATTTGAGAAGTGCTAAGAAGGATAGTGATCAAGGTGAACCTGGTACAATGTTTATAAAAGAATTATCCCAAAAGAAAGCATCAAGTAATGCAACCCTGCCTCAAGATGGTCAAGAAAAGAAGAATCAAGTTAAAGAAGTACCCAAGGGTATGGATGATAAGGCTACTAGTGATATACCAGGAACTTCCACAATGAAGAGGGCAAGTCAGCCTAGAACAAACAAAGCTAAACTACTACTGAGTTGATTAATAATTCCACATTTGATATGACTCAGGCTCTCACCTAGATGAAGGTTACTATCCCATTGATAGAATTATTGAAAATAAATGAACATAGAGAAGTTGCACTATCTTTGTTTTCGAAGATATCTGATAGTAACACAGCTTTACCATCCAGTTCAACTAAGGATGAAAAGGATCAGGAGCTACAAACTTGAGATATATATGTTAGAACTACTATTACACAAGAACCTTCATAGGTTGATCCTTTCTATGTTACTTTATTAGTAAATAACCATTTAATTAAAAACTATATGATAGATTATGGTGCAGCTGCAAATGTATTAACCTTATGGTGTCATGAAAGAATTAGGATTGTCAATGAGTACAGTGTATGGGAGATACTATGCTATGGATAACAGAGAAGTGCCAGTGGTAGGTACAATGAAAGATTTTGAAGTAAAAATAGCAGCATTCCCTGAAGCAACATACAAGATGGATGTCATTGTAACTGATACTAAACCTCACTATGGCATGTTGTTGTCTAGATAGTGGGTTGTAGTAGTGGGTAGAAATGTCTAGCTGGATCTATCATATGCTACTATCCCTATTAATGGAAGCCATGTTAAATTGTATAGAGAACCATGTGCCCCTAGGGTGATTCAGACAGTAGACCCTAGTGTGCTAAATTGTATGATTGATAAGGATCTAGACAATTTTAGAATACAACCAATCTTGCCTCAATTGAAGAATACTAACTCTATTGTGACTGAATTGGAATCCCAACAACATGATTTGTGGCACATTTATTTTGATGGTGCTTGTTCAAAAGAAGGATCTGGAGCAGGAGTTCTCTTTGTATCCCCATCAAGTAAAACTTTCAAGTATTCCTTCTTGTTAGCCTTTAAGTGTACAAATAATACTATTGAATATGAAGCCTTTCTATTGGGGCTTGAAGTTGCAAAAAAGCATGGGATTCAATTGTTAAAAGTGTTAGGAGACTCAGAATTGGTTGTTTCTCAAGTTAGAGCTAAGTATGCATCTAAGAATGATAGATTGAAAAGATACAAGCATGCAATATGGGATGTGATTGAGCATTTTAGTGCATTCTCTATAAATTGGATAGAAAGATCTAAAAATATCATGGCAGATCTCTTAGCAAATGTTGCGTTAAAGAATGATGATGCAACACTAACCGGTATATCCACAGTTGAGGTAAAAGCTAGGTCTGCCATTCCTGACAATGTATATAATTGGCAAGTGTTTGCTAATGATGAAGATATTGTCAAGTTTATACAATGCATTGATGACTATGATGGACAAAAAATTGATTGCAATGCCTTGGTGGAAGTGGTTGAAAATAGAGAAACTATGTTTGGAAATGACTTAGTTCAGTTAGAAACTAATGAAATACCTAAAGGGTTAGTAGAACTAGAAGGTATGTTTAGTTACAGTGATAGTCATCTGCACCAACAATCAACCACTAAGTTAGAGGAACAAGAGGAAGTAAACTTGGGGACATAATCATTCGCTAAGTTGGTATATATTGGAAAAAATTTGCCTCCTCATGTCAGAATATATCTTATTAATTTATTAAAGAAATATAAGCATGTCTTTGCTTTGTCTTATGAAGATCTGAAGGCATATAGATAAGATCTTTTTCAGCATGAAGTCCCTCTGCTTCCATATGCTAAGCCTTTTAGACAAAAACAAAGACCTATCAACCCCCTGTTAGAATCTAAAATGTAGCAAGAACTGACCAAGTTAAGGGAAGGGGGAATTATTAAGCCTATAAGACATTCATCATGGGTCTCAAATTTGGTCCCAGTCAGAAAGAAGAATGGGGACATTAGACTCTGTGTGGACTTTAGGAACCTAAATGTTGCCTCCTTGAAAGATAATTACTCTTCTCCTAATATGGAGGCGATGTTGCAAAGAGTAACTGGTTGTGACCTATTGTCTATGATGGATGGGTTCTCAAGGTATAACTAGGTGTTAGCAAAAGAATATGAACAATTCAAAAATGCTTTAACCACCCCTTGGGGAACATACGTGTATGTCAGAATGCCTTTTGGTTTGAAAAATGTTGGAGCTACATTTCAGAGGGCAATGGATTTAGCTTTCAAGGAATTCATCAATATTATCATGGTAGTATATCATGATGATTTTACATGCTTCTCCAAAAAGGTGGATGACCACCGTGGACACTTAGAACAAGTTTTCAATAAAGCTCTGGAATTTGGAGTATCCTTAAATCCTAAAAAGTGTCATTTTGTTGTTACTGAAGGGAAGCTGCTAGGGCATGTCATCTCCAAAGAAGGGGTAAGAATAGACCCTAAAAGAATTGAGGCTATAAACAATGTGCCTGAGTCGAAGAATGTTAAAGGTATCCAATCTTTCTTGGGCAAAGTAAATTTTGTTAGAAGATTTATTGAAAATTTTCCAGAGATAGTAAAGCCCATTGTTAAACTGCTTAAGAAGGATACCAAGTTCTACTGGAATGAAGAAGCTTAAAAGGCTTTTGATGAAATCAAAAAGGCTATTCAGGAGGCACCAGTGTTGAAGTCCCCTGACTATAATAAGCCTTTCTCTCTATCCTCCTTTGCTTCATATCATACAGTGGCTGCAATTCTTTTACAAAAGGATAGTGAAGGATATGAACATCCCATAGATTTTTATAGCAAATCTTTGCAAGCTGCAGAATTAAAATATGAAATCATGGAGAAGCAAGCATATGCTTTGGTTAAGGTTGTTAAAGCATTTAGGCCCTATCTTGTAAATGGACAAGTAACTGCTTATGTCCCACATGAGGCTATCAAAGACATTTTGTCTCAGTTCGAAGTCATTGGTAAAAGATGCAGATGGATAACTAGGATTCAGGAGTTTGATTTAGAAATTAAGATCACTAAATTGGTGAGAGGTTTAGGCCTTGCTAAGCTTATGGCTGAATCAAACCTTCTTGATGTTGAAGTGAATAATGTTGAAGTTGAGAACATCCTGGTCACCAGTATTGAGACACAGCCCTGGTACTCAGAAGTAATACATTTTTTAAGAGATGCAACATTTTCAGAAGGAATGCCCCTAACCAGAGAAGAACTCTGAAGTTGAAGTCACAAAAATATGTACTCATTTAGGGTGATCTATTTTAGCGGAATAGAGATGGGGCATTGCTAATGTGCTTGGATAAATCCTAGGCTAAGAGAGTGTTGACTAATAGTTTGAGCTGGGTATTATTGGCCTACTCTGTTTAAAGATGCTAATGAGCATGTCCAGAGATGTGACCCATGCTAGAATTTTTCATCAGAATTGAAGTATGAGGGAGCTTTACCCCTCAACCCAATCATAGTGGAAGCACCTTTTGTCCAATGGGGCATTGATTTTATTGGAGAAATTGTTGAGAAATCAGGAAGAGGCCATAGGTGGATTATAGTAGCTACTGATTATTTTACCAAATGGATTGAAGCTATACCCACTAGGAGAGCCACAAGTAAGGTTGTTATTGACTTCCTGATGGATAATGTCATAACTAGATTTGGAGTCCTTGTCAAACTAGTGATGGACAATGCCATCAGTTTCAGGTCAGAAGAGTTTGTTGAATTTTGCACCAGCCATGGAATAGTTATGTCCTACTCTTCACCTTACCATCCTCAGGGTAATGGGCAAGCTGAATCAAGTAATAAAAGCCTCTTGAACATTATTAAGAAAATCCTGAAGGAAAATAAAAGGTCTTGGGACTAGAAGTTGAAATTAGCCCTTTGGGTAGATAGGGTTACTGTTAAGAGAGCAATTGGTGTCTCACCTTTTGAGTTGGTCTATGGTATGCAATCTAGGGTGCTAGTCAATAATCTTCTTCTAGTGTATAAGTTCTTGCAAGCTGAAGACATGGAGTTATCTGAACCTATGGAAGACCAGATGATTCAGATGGTGGAGATCGAAGAAATTAGAACTTTGGCTATCAAGAGGAATTTGAAGATCCAATTGTAGTCAAAATATCTATTTAACAAAGGACCTCATTGAGAAAATTTCAAATTGGTGATGTGGTTCTTCAATGGAATGCGAAAGGACAGGATAAGGGAAAACACAAAAAAATTGAGTCACTATGGATTGGCCCGTCTGTGGTTTGTGATCTTAATGGAAAAGGCTCATATTTCTTGTAGAACATGAATGGTGAGGTACAGGAATTTCCAATGCATGGACAATTATTGAAACATTACTTCTCTTAATGTCCATGCACAATAGGTCCTTGTTTGTATATATTTGGGTTTGCTTTTGTTGTTGTTTTTGGGCTTGTGTTTGGTCTGTTTCTCTAGAGAGTTTCTAAATTCTTGTGTTGATCTTGTGATCAACCATCCCCAGACAGAGCCACTATTATCACTGTTTTAAAAAATGGATATTCTTGTTCCATAATTGGCTAAAAGTCTGCAAAAAAGTGAGTCTTTTATGGCCTTGTTGCCTTTGATTCTCTTAGGTCAGAGGAGGGTTTAACGTTTGAGTTCTAACCCTTCCAGTGTTTGAGAAAAACCCTTATGTTCTAATTCTGCATTACTTTTATCACTTAAAGAAGGGTCGGTCTATCATGAGAAGTGTCCCCCCCATTAGTTATTTACCTAGGCGGTCCCTTGATTTTTTAAATTTTTGTGTCTTTACTTTACCTTGTTTTAATGTTTGTCGGGCCTCTTTAAATATGGTGCAACTCATTGCTAATCTTGTAGTTGTCGGTGTTTCATTAAGCAAAGTTGCTAGCAAGTTAATGTTTACGAAGTAGCGAAAAGCCTAAGCGGGCCTAAGAGGTGGATTGACTATCAAATTAAACACCTGCATCTTGATCATGATCTAACGGCTCGCGTTGTTTCACTTGGATAAGATGCACGTGGTGTAAGTTCTGCGAAATAGAGAAAGACTTGGTGGGTCCCAGAGATGAGCGACTTTCCTTTATTAAACGTTGACCGGTTTAGAAAAGATCAATGACTTGCATTGATTCCTAGCCAGAAGATGCATGTGTTCTACCTTTCACAAAGTAGTGAAAAGGTGGTGGGCCCGGGTGAGGTGGTCATTAAAAGGATAAACAATAGGCAAGTTGCTGAGATGTAACGGCCCGTGTGGATTCATGAAGACAAGATGATCGCAAATTAATCATCGTGAAATGGTAAAAGATAGGTGGAAATCACACGAAGGCATGACGTGGCAGGACAGATGGTGTGTTTCTTGGAGTAAAGGGTGACCTATCAAGTGCACATGGTTCTGAAGGGTAGTTGAGGGCCTGCCTTGTTTTCAACTGACAGTTATGTGGAGAATAGTGAAGCAAAGCACATGGCGGTTTCAGAATGGAACCTGATGGAATTTCTTGGGTAAATGGCCGACTGCCATGTGGCGTTCCTTAACTAGTGACAAGGTGACATAAGTGATCTCCGAGATAAAGGGCCCACTTGAAGGGTCTGAAGCTTATTAAAAGATATTCATCTTGTGATTGATCTAGTGGTCATCGTTGTTTTGTGGCCCGAAGATGCCTGCAGCTTAGTTTCTACGAAATGGCGAAAACCATTAGCTATCAAGGTGAGGTATGATTAGTTAGTGAAACTGACGATCGTTGTTGGACTTAAAGACCAGGCAGTTAGAGCTTGATCTAATGGTTGGCATGGCTTTGTGAAGGAAAAGTGCACGAGTGTTAAAGCCCACGAAATAGCGAAAAGAACGTAGGGCCTAACACTAACACAAAGAGATTAGCCAAAGATAAAGGCAGTTTAAGTTCTCATAATCCAACGGCCAGCGTTTCTTCATGAAAGAAAAGTGTGAAGGTTTTATATTCTACGAAATAGTGAAAGCAATGAAACAAAGAAAATACTTAGAGAAGTTATGACCCATTGGAGCTCGTTTTTGAATTCGGTTTGTGAATTCAATTTTGAGGTGATGGTTGAAGCATGTGGAGTTAATTCCTAAAATTCAATGCCAACTTTATGTATTAGAGTCCACATCAACTTGATTGTTAGCATTATTTCATCAAAGTCTGTTGTAGAGTAATTGGTGTGGAGCAGTTTTTCTTCAGGCGAATAACAGGTTTTTGTGCCTTTTCTTGATAATTTTGGTCTGTTTTCAATCATTGTTGTGTGAATTGTTTCAGTAGAGGTCTGTGCAAAGTTTCAATTGGTATAGTTGCATATTCAATATGGCACCAAGAAGGGAGTTGATAGGGAAAGTGAATTACTAGGATAGGAACATTTGTGATGATTTTTTAGAATAGTTAACCTTGTCTACCAATGTTGGGGCTAAGCCTAAAGAATTAGTACCAAAGAACCCTCTTCTGAGAATTGGGGATGGCTTGTATGATAAAGGCAATTGGTTAAGGGACCTAGAAATAGGGATGTTAGGTTTAGGACTGTCCAAACTAGGTTTTGGATAAAGACATTCCCTCACCCCTTTGAATAGCATATGGGAACTCGATGTAGGGAAGCTTGTGGTCCCTGGTGTATTCATGGATGTAGATTTGTTGACCCTGATTGCACAGAATTATGACCCTATAGCAAGATGTATCAGGAGTGTGAAGGGATTAGCCCTGACTAAAATAAAAGATGAGGAATTCAGAAATGTGTTTAAACTCAGTGAGGCTTCCAATTTGTTAGAGCCTATTGACTTTGAGTCATTAGCCTAGATCTATAATGCACAAAGGGATCATCTTAGTAGTGGCCCATTGAAAGAGTTCTTTGTTAAGATAGGGGGTTTAATAGTTGTAGGCCCTAGTATAATGGAACCATTTTCCCTCAATTTGTTTACCCTAAGAGCTAAGGGTATGCATTGGGCACTATGCCAGATCTTTGGAGAAGATGTTGAGAGAAACATGCCAACCCATTACAAGCTGATGATTGCAAAAATTCTAAACCCCTCCCTAGCAATAACATATGATTTTTTGTCGTACCTTACTAAAGCAATTCATACAGGGTTAGTAGGGATAAAAAATGGTAAAGTGGATAGGTCGTTTGGATGGTACTCTGTGTTAATGCATATGTTTTTGTTCAAAGGTGCTGACTATTTTGCAAAGGAAATGGACTTGGTTAAGGTAAAGGATAAGGAAGAGATGTCGGTCCAAGTTTGGAGCATTGTTTTATCTTGGGATAGAGAATATGCTAGTTTTCTGAAGTTTGATAGATGCTTTGCATCTAAGATTAGAATTCTTTTATGCACAGAAAACCCTAGGATTCCTAAGGCTCTCTTGGAATTCATCAGGCCTAAAGAATTTGCTGAGGGTATTAAGATTGTTCACAACCGGGGAGACATGTATTTGTACCCTGTTTATACTTTTTTTAGAGTGTATGGTTTTAGAGGTACTCCCTACCTATTACCCTATCAGGTCCCATTGAAGATAGGAATTGCAGAAGTATTGAGACAAATTGGAGGAGTACAAGAGGCAGAGCTGACCAATAGGGGTAAAGGGACCATTTTCCCAACTATCACCATGGCCCACCATTTTGTAATCACTAAAGGTGGCTGGAAATATTTTGAAGAATTCTTTAAGCCATATAGGCTATCAACTGCAGTTTCAAGATGTGCAAACCCTGAGGAGTTTTTCAATGACATGTTCAGAAAGAGGGTAGTGTGTAAAGGTAGGCCTTATCATTTTCAGTTCTCTGAAGATTTAATTAGGAATGAATTAATCTTGGATGAGCAAGAACTGAGGAAGGAGAAGTGGGTTGCATATAAGAGGGAACTTGATTTTATCCATCAATTTGATAGTAGCTATGACCCTCTTTCTAGCTTCAACCCTTTTGAGTGATAACTCAATGATAAACGAAATAGTACCAAACCGGTACTGAGAGGGGGGGTGAATCAGTACAGACAAAAACACACTCTTAAACTGGTTTGTCAGCAAAAACTATGCATTGACAGACAAACAGTAACATCGGTCCTTAAACAAAGTACAACCATTAAAACCCAGAATAACTGAGACAAGCATAAATCGGTTGACACCTATCTTCTCATATACTCTAACACTTCATTTCCATTTAACCCTTATGCATCAACAAGTAATCTACCATCAAAGATATACATATAAGCAACTAGATCAACATGATTCACTGCTTGATAGAAAACAACAAAGCATCACATGAAGAAGACATCACACATGAGACACATATTTTTCACGTGGAAACCCAACTGGGAAAAACAACGGTGGGGATGAATACCCACAAGCTTGTTTTTGAACTCTTTAGAAGTCCACTCTATTAGGAGCCTTGTCCGGTTAAAGACTGATACAATAGGCTCTGTTAGGAACTGATCTTGTTAGGGATCACCCGGTTAAGGGATGGCTAGAATAACCGATTAAGGCTTAAACCCTGTTAAAGTTTACCTTGTTAGAGGATTTCAAGGACTCAATAGTTTTGAGTCACCCTGTTAAAGGATTTATAGCAAGCCGGTTAAAGCTACGCTGTTAAGGGATTTCTCAACTATTGAAGTGGTTAGAGATCAACAGGTATTACAATGATCTGGTAATAGCACTCAATGCCAATGCAGATCCTCTTAAGCTCCTCCTCACCTTCTGCACTTACACTCTGCAGGAATCACTTCTCTCCTTTGGTCTAGCAAGAATCACATATCTCTTCTCTTGGATACACACACAACTTTTGCCAACAACCTCAGAAAGAATCACAACATCAACCTTATAGGAAAACAGATAGGTCGGTAGCATAAACTCTAAACCTTAAAACCTGTTAGGTTAAGGAATTCAAATGATTCAATCCTAATCGTTGAGCACACTGCATTAAATGCAACAATCTTGATCTAATCTCAAGACATTCTCCATCATCCATTTTCCACTGATTTCATAGTGGTTGATAACCCATCACACGTTATCACCATTTATAGACTTTGCACATTCCTGAGGTAGATAGGAACAATATCCTGCATGCAAGATCCTTCACGAACACAAGGCTTACATGGAAACATGATCTGTTCTTCGTTACCATGCTAACTCATCACACAAAGTCACTGGTTGAGCCACACAGGCTTGAAATACTTCAACCAGAAACCCTAAAGTTGAGACTACCAACTAGTAGTCATACAACGCTTCCATGTGCCAGTTCCCATAACCATATGCTGGTTCACCTTGAACAAACACACCACTTCACTTTGACACAAATGTTGGTTCACAACGTTATACCGGTTCTCACATATGTCGGTTCTCACCTCTTTAGCATATTGACATCAATGACAACATACAATGTCATTATGTCCTCATATCGGTTCACATAGTTCCAACATGGAGGAGAAAATCAAATTCTTGATTCTCTATTTTGAAGACCTCATGCAAACCTTAAAAGAAAAAAGAGAGGCTATAATGCAAAATGATCTTGATAGGGTTAAATTGATCCTAGCTATATCCCATCTGTAGTTCATAGCCACATATCCATAATTATTACAAATGGTGCAAATCACATTAGTTACCTTTTCCATTTCAAATGGACTAAACTGGTTGACATAGGGTTTCTGCCAGTTCATGTTTCCCGGTTGTCATAGGTTCTTCTCCAGTCACCATTAGGCCTTGGATTCATGTGAGGTGTCAGATTGTTTGCTCCATATTTGCATTCAACTGATCTATGTCCATACATGTTGCATGTGAAACAAGGGTTTTCAAATCTTCTAGACACATACCTAGCATTTTCATTATAGTCTGTATTCTCATTAGGTCTTCTTCTACACACATTTGCAGTATGTCCAAGTTTGTGACATATAAAGCAAACGATTTTAAAAGATTTCTTACCGGTAGGCTTATTAGTCTTGTTGATGACTATTTTTGACACACCCACCAACAGTCAGGTAGCCAATGTGAACACTCACCACCTCTCCTAAAAAGCAATGAATTTGAGAAAACTCACTACCCCAAGGTCTCTATAGTTGGGTCACGATGGTGATGGTCGGCCTAATGGTTGATGTGGTTGTACCCATTGAGGGGCCTATTGGTTGAAACTAAATTTCATTGATCATGAATGGTTGACCTTCCTTTTTTTGTATTTTATGATTTAAGATTTTTTGGAAAATAAACTACGAGGAGTAAAAGGGAACTATTCAGTTAGTTCCCTACAATCTAAGAAATTATCAAATATTACCCAAGTTAGCATTCACCAACAAACCTCCAATAAACCTACAAAATCATCAATTTCACATACCTATGGAAATAAAATCATCAATGATATGGACTATCAAAGTGTCATGCCAAAACTTTTGGGCAAAAAACCAAACAACAAATTTTTTTTGAAACACATAATTATACGCAACCTATGCTTAATTAGATGTGACAACTTAACAGGTTGTTCCAAGCAGAATCTTAATTTATAATAAAACATTTTTCTAACGTGAACGATGAATAGGACAAATTTATCTAGAAGCCTTAGCTTTCTATAAAACCCCTAGATGACAAAGTTAGGATATTCCTAACATATCAAATGACGATAACTCCTATAATCAAATGAAACAAAATGATTTTTATAAGGATGCTAATAGATTCACAACGAATGTCCCTTTTATTACCATTGCAAATTATAATTCTTAATTAGATCGGTTTCTACTAAATAAGCATCAATATAATTATTTGATTCAATAATAATTATTTATCTCCTAACAAGTTTCCTCCATCTGTGATAATACATCCTTCCTTTATACTCGATTAAATCTTGCGTCTATAAATTAATTATTAATATGATTTTAACGTAATACTACTAATTAATCGAGCAACTGAAAATTGAAGTGTCAAATGTCAAAATGTTAATTGCTTTATTTAGTACAAGATTCCATCTAGGCTAAATGAGTTTGCAAGAACAAGGTCTTGGACTTATTTTCGAATATATATAATTCCACCATGATATCCTCTTCCAAAGAAATTATTATTATCCCATCATTTAATAAATAAATAAATTCATTTACGCAAAAATCTCTAAATTAATTGACAAGGGATATTATTAATCTCAATTGATCTTTCAATCACTATAGGAATTAATTAAATTAACTCTAGCACTTAGATTTTTAAAACACCTATATTTCAATTTAACAATAATTATAATGTGTATTGAAATTTGACTAGAGGGCTAATTAACACCATAATAAAAATTTGCCCTATAAAGTTTATTCTCATCAAGCCTAAATTTAGGTGAACAAAACAATTAATCCTTTAAGGCCAAAATAACTTACGAAGTCATTATAAATTTCCTAAAAGATTTACTCCAAATAATTTAAAGTTTAAAACATCATATTCAATGTTTATATAATCGTTTATAAAATGTGAATGTTTAAATAAACTAATTAAATTAAAGTTAAATTTATACACTCATATTTTTAACTATATATATATATATTCATAAAGCACATATATATTTGTATATGTGGACATTTATTTTATAAACAAATCTTAATATAAAAATACCCATGTGCCCTAACTAAAATATTATAAAATTAGGATAACCTAATTTTCTTGTTATAACCTAACCCTTTTTTTTTTTTTTTTAATTTCTTTCTTTTACAAAAACCCAAAACTACCCTAACCCGAACCGGGTTAGGGTTTTATTGTTTTGCAGGGAAGGGGAGGTCAAATTTGTAAGGCGGAGCCAAGAGAGCCATGGCGGAGGCATTTCACAGGGGGCCACAGGGGTTTCATGGTTGTGTGGCGGTGGTGGAGGTTGTGGGGGCTCTCTGCAGGGGCGACCGCAGCCGAGTCTGCGGGTCGTAGCCCACAGAGGCGACCTTGGCCGCTGCTGCGGGACGCGGCCCGCAATTCGGTTGCACCGCCACTGTGGGATGCCGCCCATAGGGGGGGCCAAAGCCTCCTCGACTGTGGGTTGCAGCTCATAGAGGCGGTTGCTGCTACCGCTGGGGGTCCCCGCCCACAATGCGAGGGGGCCGAGGCTCCCCAAGAAAAACCAATAACATGTTTTTTCTTTTCTTTTAAAAAAAATATATAATTTTTTTTATATAAACAAAATACCATATATATATATGTATATACATATATATATATACATATATACATATATATACATATATATATGTATATACATATATATATATATGTATATACATATATATATATATATATATATATGTATATATATATATATATAAATATATATCTTTTTCTGTGATTATAAAGCTTTCAAAAATAGTTCCACAGGCAGAGAGCATTATAAAATTATATATATATATATATATATATATATATATATATATATATATATATATATATATATATATATATTTTAAGAATAGATTTTTTTTTAATTGTTGCCTAAATATGAATATATATTTTTCTTTGCTTCCTAAATTATGCAAAAATTAACAATGTATTGACAGCATGGAGATAGGGGAAATTTTTCTTTTATTTACTTTAACTAATCTGATTATATTTCTTTTTCCTAACATCCCATAAAGCAGGTTTTTTTTTTTTTAAACTAACAGATTTAAATCAATGTATTTCTATTTCTTCTAAATACCTTGTTGCTAAAATTAGAGATAGACTATAAATTTCAGATTCATTTTCTGCAATAAATAAAAGGGAAAATGATAGAATTTAATAAACTATATTCAGCAACTACATTAATCCAAATTTATTTACATTAACCTTAGAGATATGCATTTTAAATCTATTAAACCATGAAATGTATTTGGGAATAAATGATTAGGACTAAATGCTTAATTTTCTCTTATTAACATGAAAGCTTACTACTTTACTCATTTACATTATTTCAATATGCATAAGGAAATAAACTAAAACTTTTATTTTTTCAGAAATAACATGCATACAACAAATATTCTTTCATTAACTGTAGGAACTTAATCCAAAGATAAACATTTCATTTTTGCACTAATAGCTTAAAAAAAATAATGCATCTCCTTAAAGCATATTTAAAATACAATATAGTCAACATTACAAATGGGTGAGAAACCCATCTAATCCCTCATTTCTATTAAATGAGGACTTTAAAAGAAAATGAATACATTCCTTTTTCAAATAAATACAACATATATCTTTTTGTTTTTCATTGTTGCAACTAAAATATAAAATATCCCATTCCCTAGTCTTTTTCTGCAACCAAGTAAAACAAGCAACTTTCCAACTTGTCTTTTTCTTTTCTTTCCAAGCAATCCTGCAAAAAAATCATAAGGTTTTGACCATGGAGAGCTCACCTCCTATCCTAGGCTTACTAGAAGCCACCCCCAAGCTTGGAGAACTAATCCCTAGATAGGTTACACACACGCAAACACAACAAGCAAGGGAAAAATATACAACAAACACTTTCTCAACCAAGGCTACACTTCATCACAAAATGTGATGTTTTTACATGGGTGGTAGTGGACCAAATACCCTAAGGAGACTGCAAGAATAGTAGATCAGCAAGCCACCTCATGGCAAACAAGGATACATCATAAGTTCATTAACCCCACATCCTTATGCCCCCCAAGGCATTCATGCCATACTTTCTCCCCTTATGACCCCCAAATGCATAAACCAGGCCATACAACAAGGATCACATATACACCCCTTGAGTTCACTCTCATAATGAGAGCCTCTCACTCGAGGGCTGTCAAAATCCTACCACTCGCAAGACCATCCTACTCTCCCAAGAGTAGAAGGCCTTGGTGACTCCCAAATCACAGGAAATGCATAAAGGAATAAAAGATAGGTCGCATAATAATTTTCACAAAAGAAAATATAAGAAAACAACTTTTACATACAAACAATATTTCCAACATAAACATGCAACATAAAAAGAATAGAAGGAGAAGAAGAACCAACCTTAAATTTGCCCAAAGGTTTGCTAGAACTAGTTTGAGGATGAGCAACCCAATTCCCCAATTCTTCCTTCTACACTTAGCCAAAATTCCATCCCAAAACTCCTCTTTTCAAAATTGCATGATCTCCAAAAATGGAGAGTGGGTGATTACTCACAAAGTCTCTCATTCTTGCCTAAAAATATCTCAGTGAGAGTTCTCACAAGTTTCTAAAACTGAAAAAGGAAAAAGTAAGAGAAATTGGGAAAAAGGATCTCACATCAAAAAGGAAGGTTATCTAACCTAGATGGCACCTTCTAATTTCAATTTTCGCTCACCTTAGGAAACCCACTTTTTGAGGTGACTAAACAGTCACATGGGAGTAGACACATGCCTAAAAATACTCCTAACCCATAGGTATACCTTATGGACTTTAGGAAACACCTTTAAACTACCCCTAGGAGTCCATTTGACCCCTTAGAAACCCATCTGAAGTTAATTTTCGGGTCAAACTTGAGTTGACCACTCCAAAGACTCTCTACCCAAAGAAAATTTAGAACCACATTCAAATGTTTGAAAAAGCTATGGTTGAAACAACTCCCTCCAAGAGACAAGTCAAAAATCAAGAAATAAATCAACACATGTGTCAAGTGACACAATAAAATCCATTACAAAATTACACATGAAATTTGTCTCTTGTTGGATTTGAATAAATCAATAAATAAAATTTAACACACATGCATAATTTAATATTGCAAATAAAATACGATACATATGGGGTCTTGTCTCTCCAAATAGACAACCCCTGGCTTTACGAACGTACATAGGTCTAGGTTTGGTTCTCCATAATGTTTCCATGGTCACATGGATAATTTTCATGTGCATCTCAATTACACATTAGTAATTCCAAATAACCTCATATAATATTAAACACATGAATAAGAATACACATCAAACACTCTGCATACAATTTACATTTAAACAAATCAATATATCTTATATCCAAATAAATCCACACAAGCAATTATCATAATCCTCAAAATTTTGATCCATACATAAGACATGCATCCTATCTCTATCATCATAGTACAGTCCTGCAATTCCAATAATGACATACATCATCTCAAATTTATCCTATTCTAGACTCATATAGAGTTCTATATCTATAATGCGTAGAAGTGAAGCATCCATATATATCAATGTTATCCAAATCATGGAATCTTATAAGTTCTAAATCCATAAAGCATAAATATAAAGCATCCATAACACATGAAAATGTACACCTCAAGGTGAAATGATTCCGTAACTTGGTTCAATTACTTTTCTCACCAATCTATCTATCTAACATAGCCCATCCTATTGAATTATAGCATTTATTAGTAAGGTCAACCATGGTCAACTGCGTTAACCAGAGCTTGATCGGGGAGGGGATCACACAAAGTAATTCTCATACACCATTGACATGGGAAATATGATTCATAAAGTGATAAACAAAAATACCAAATCATGTTGCTAAATCCAAATAATAGACATTACCAGATTACACAGAACAATTCAGTAGAATATAGATGTAGATTAGGAAATCTACAAGTTGCTTTTTATATTAATCTCAATGAATGCGTAACAAAATAACTCAACTTCTTAAAAATCTCCAAAACTATTCTAAAAATCTGTAAGTGGGCTACAAATCATCAATTTGGGGTCCCTTACAAATGAATCCAAATTCTCAATTTATAGAAGTTTTCAGCCCTATTATCTAGGAAATAAATCTAACCTAAATTAAGAACTAAAACTAGGAGTCACAGTTAACTTACAAGTTTTTGCCTTGATACTCCAATTAACTACTACGGAATGGGGGTTGCATGAGCACTATGAAGACCATGCTGGATGAGCCAAATTTTCGTAGTCATGCAAAATTTTGCTCAAAATTGGAACCTGAGTTGGAGTTACAGCTGAAAATAGAAAATTGGGGGTCATGCAAAAAACCCTACTATCTTTAGCAACTATATGTTCATCCTTCACTTTTTAATAAAATCTCTATAATTATCCATTATGCATGCAACTTCTTGGATAGGAGGATCAACTACGTGTTTAATTCTAAATTTATACTTCTTCAAAACTCCATCTGCACGCTTCTTCCCTTTCTCTAACTCCCCTATTTTCTCTACCACCTCTTGACACTGAGTGATCAAGTATGTGTACCTATCCATGAGGGAGACATTAAACTGGCCTGAAGGTCCTAAATGTTGAGCCTCATATGCATCCCACTAATTCAAAACTTGTTGTTGCTCCATTGTTCTAGTACTAGTTAATCCTAAACCGAATGCTCCAAGCATATGTTTTACAAAATTATCATATTTCAAAATTTCTTTGAGGAGAGGAACAAGCATCTCTACCATATCCTTCATATACTACTGAAACATCTAAATCTTCAGCTCCAAAATGTACACATAGGACTGCAAGTTGTCGCAACTGTCCCCTCCTAAGAGGTCCTCTTCCATTATTGTCTCTTCCCCTAACCGCAATACTTTATTCAAAATTCGGAATTGCTTATTAAAAATGTTTAGCTTTTGTTCCCATTGCATGGAACAAGAAGCTAAAGCTTCGCCTTCCTATACTTCCCCAGGGTATATCCTCATATTATCCTGCATAAATAATCTAATCTTAGCTGCATTTACTTGGGTCCATGATTTAGTTGCAGCGGCAACTCATCTCACCTCCACTAGTGCCTTCACTTATACCTCTGGTAGTGATGAGGTTGAAGGTAGGTCATCAACCCTACAAGAGTCTAGAGGTTTTCTCATTTCAATTAGCAGTTGCTTGTATTGGCCTAGTTGAGCTTTGAGCTCCATGTTTGAAGCATGTTCTTTTTCTACACGCCCCCTAGCAACACTTGGGGCTAGCTCCAAAGTATTTAGCTCTCCCCACTTTGTTTTCTTACCCAAATTTACTTGGGATATTTGATACTTAGGGGAAGCTTATCCCTCTACTTGGAGTGGAACTGCCACATCCGCAATTACTTGACCGGAGCCCATTTTTTATAAATGATGTACAGTTTTTGGCTTCTTAGCCTTTGGTGGCTCCTCAGTAATTACTTGTTGTAAAGTGACCTTAGGAAGCTTTTCTTTTCCCTTTCTCTTCTTAAAAATGAACTCAAGCCATTGCAGTATATCTTTATCCTTGTCACCTTGATGTGACACTATATTTGTAGTTATAACATGGACCTCCGCCTACTCCTCTACTTCATCTCTTTCCTCTGCCTTTGTTTGCCCAAGATTTTGAGGTGAGGTAACTTGGCGGGATAGATTGGTTTGGAGAACCTTTTGCTTATGTAATTCTCCCAATTTTCCACTGACCTCTTCATTGAATGCCATCTTTTCCTCATCTACCTCTATTTCACCTTTCCTGGCTCCTATGTCCTTAAGGAGGTCCTCTTGATCTTGAGGGGTTAGAACTAATCTTTCATTCAATAGGTCCTCTGCCACATCCCCTTCTTTCTCGCCTCCTAGCAGCCAATGTTGCTCGAGATCCGCTTGTTCCTGATTTGAATCAAATTCAACGTTCCTAACTCTTTTTCCTTTAGTACTAGACTTGAAGCCTTGCACTCCAACCTTCCCTATGAGTATAGCTGGTGGTGGTGCAGGAGCGTTTATACCTGGATCTTGTGTGGCAGCTGTTGAAGGTGGTTGAGTAGGTATATCTTCCGTAATTTCTATTTCTTGCTCCTACTCCTGGGTACCTTCTCCTATAGTCTTCCCTATAGTTGTCCTTGGGGGAAGGACTTTGGCGAGTGGTACTACTCCTAATCCATTAGTCACTCCAAGGTCTATTGCCTTCTTCAATAGCTCAAATTCCTTCATCTTATCTTGGAGTTTCTTCAATAAGTCCTCAATGCTTTCTTGATTTTTCTCCCCATCATCAAGATCAGTGGATGTATTTTGTCTTGAGTTTGATCTCATCTTCTAAGCATACTCCTTATAACCCCTTGATTGGGGTACCCTTGAAGTGGACTCCTTCTATTTCCCCTTTGAGGCACTCGGCCTTACCCTCTGGCTTAGTCATTGCTTGGTCCTATTGATAACCACTTGAGAAACCTTTTCAATATTCACATCCTCATTCATGGACCACCTTATTGGGGAGAGGGGCTTCTTATCAATTTCTAATTCTTTATAAGCCACATCGAGTAGGTCTTCATCATCCCTGAGGTCTTTAGGGAGATTTGACTCAATTTTTAAATCTCTTATCTATGGCATAGATAACCTATTATAGTTTTTCTCTCTGACCTCAAAACTGTCCTGGAGGTTGGCCCAAAAATCCTCCAGTCTTAGCTTGTGTCCCTCATATGCCTTGGGCATAGCTTGTTTGAGCTTCCTATAGGGATCATAAAATTCTATAGAATAATCATATTTTTTCAAGTTCAAATCTTGAAGCTCTGGCTCTGCTAGCTTTGCAACCTGTATCTTTGAGAATGTGAAGTATTTAATAGAAACTGAAAAATCAATGTCTATTTTATGTTTTGAAGATAAGAGAGATTGGAGGCCCAATAGTTGCCTTACATATTCCAACAAAATTACTCTATCATTGCAGTATCTGGGAAGAAACATTGGGTTCCTTGTGAATCCACTGACCCTAATATAAGTAGAGAGTGGGTTTTGGATAAACCAACATGCCCACTCTCAGATAATAGCCATGGCCTCTGGGATAATCCAGTATCCTGTGTCTCCTGTTAATTTAATTATTACCAGAAAATGAAGGCATCATTAATTCTTTTCAAATGATCCTTTGCATTGACTAGGGGGACTTGGGAATAATATTACCATACCTTCTTCTACCCTTCCTCATCCCCTAACTGACCCTCTACTTGTAGTCCTATAAAATTTCCAGCTCTGGTAGCCACCTAGATGATATAAGATGTGAAAAAGAATTTTTGGGTCTAGTGGACTTCCTTCATTTGTTTGCAAATGTTGTCAGAGAGGATTTGAGGCCAATCAAAATATTGTTTTCCAATTCGGATAGTGGTCATAAACTGGAACATCCATGTATGGAAATGCTTACAATTAGGCTTGCCAAAGGCCCTTCTCAGTATAATAATCAAGTCTCTTTGGGGCTCCTAGAAGTCTACCCTTAGGATCTTTGTTGCCTTGAGACCTGTTTTTCTATCTTCTTCCAACCAGTTTTCATTCATGTGACTTTTATTTGTTGCAACTTTGTCATTCCATACCTTTAAGGCCTCCTCTTCAGTTGAGAGGAATATCTCTTCTCTAGTTGGGATACCAAACACGAATCCTAGAATGTCAGGAGACAAGTCTATAACTGTCCTTCCCTATGCATCAGTGCACTTTCTGGTATCCGGTTTGTAGAACTGAGCAATTATCATTATAAATTCCAGTGCTTGCACTGATTGTGGAAAAATAGTTGTCTCCACTAAGCCTGATTTTTCATTCTCCTATGTAGGGCCTCCAGTTTGGGCTTATTTAGCTGGGTTCTGATATCTTCAATTTCAATATGGCCAATTTTCATGTCGGTGACCCATTTGACTTGATCATCCAACTTTGAGGAGTAGACCTATCCTTGATAGTGGTATTTCATGGTAGCTAGAAGTTTGTCAATATCTTTGCTTCTCTTGCTAGAAGATGAGTCCATCTAACTACCTAAACTTGTAAGAAGAAAATGAGGATCAGTTATTTATCAAAAACATAAAAAGTTTGTTAACGTTGAGACTTTGGGTTTTCGGAGTAGGGAATTTTTCTTTTTAAAATAGGGTCTAGAACCCCGGGTTCTAGGGTTCCAGGCTAGGTAGATAACACTTGATTCCGGAACTCCGGGGTTTTAGGGTAAGGAATTTAAGCTCATCTCAGGATCCCGTGGTCTCGAGCCAAATATCCAATAGGATTTTAGCAAGAGGATTTATAAAAGATAGACCTCAGAACTCTAGGGTTTCGGGGTCAGAACTAGGGCACACTGGAACACGCAAGAAAACACACAAAAAATGAAAAAGAAGAGAAAACAAAAAACAAAAAACCCCAATAAAGAAGAAAGAAAAAATAAATCTAACCTACAAATGACCAAAAGGGAAAGAAAAATCACCTACCTGGTGGATCAAAATGCCCAAGAATGCAAAAGGAAGCTTGGCAGTTCAGAGGCTTGCGGTTAGGAGGCAAGGAAGAAGGAGCTCTAAATGCACAAATGAACTTTAAAAGTTCATCATTCCTATTTATACTCCCTCCCAAACCTATCAGTACAAGCACTTTAAATAGGACCTCGGGACTCTGGGGTCCCAAGGTTCTGAGCTCGGCAGCAAGACACAAAACAAAACATCCTACCTTGGGACTCTGAGGGTCCGAGGTTCCGGGCTAGGAAGGCAAGCAAGCAAGGATCCACCTCGGGACTCCAAGAATCTGAGGTTCTAAGGTAGATCAAACGCACACCTCAGGACTCTGGGACTCTAGATTTCTGAGATAAAGGACTCAAACACATACCTCGGGACTCCATAAGTCCAGAGTTTCGAGGTAAAGAAAAAGAAAACAAAAGACAAAAAAAAGAAGGAGACCAACCTCAGAACTCCGGGGGTCTGAAGTTCCAGAGTTGGTGAAAGAAAAAGAACAAAAAGAGACCTCGGGACTCTGGGACTCCAAAGTTCTAAGGTAAAAGGAAAAAAAGAAAAAGGACAAAACAAAAGCGAGCAACAACAAGGGACCCATATTGTAACATAAGGAAACTAATGGGGATAGATATGCAAGGCATAACAAATGGTGACTGTCTGGGAAAAATGACTATAGGCAATTTAGAATTTCAGAATCTCTGGTTAACCTGATGCCTAAGGCTACTATCATTCAAAAGGATGTATAAGAGAAAAAGATGAGTGAACCAATGAACAAACAACCAAGTTCAGAACTAAACATGATCAACTCTTAAGTGTGTGCGCCTGATTTATTACTCCATTTTTAATAATGCATACAATCAGAGGAAACTGGGCATAAGCTACGTAGGTGAAGCCAACCAATGTGTTTCGTGCGATTTTATCTTGGGTATCGCTCTGCTGCTAGTCAGGCATCTATAGCCCCGACAAAGATACCTCTAGTTCCCATCAAGCAGTGCTCCACTGCTAGCCAGTCGTCCATAGCCCGGGTGGAGGTTACTTGAAACACCCATTTTAGTTGCTTTAAGAGGATCATTTCTTTTCTCTCTTTTTTTTTTTGAAAACATTATAAAACATAGAATGACTTCTTTCCTTAATAACCTTTTTGGCAACTTTTCAGATATTGAAGTCCGATTACTAGGTTGGGAACCACGGTGGATAACGTGAAACATCCTGACTTTGGATTTTTCACTTGAAAACTAGTTTATCCGATATCTTACAAAACTTTATGATGTATCTTAATGTGATGGTAGTGCTGAGTTTATCAAGCTAGCCTTTTCCAATTGAAAGTCAAAAACTCAAATCATATTTAAACCATTATATACCACCTTGAAAGAGTATAGACAAAGGTTTCAAAATTAATCCAAATGACAATGAAGTCATAAAGAACAAAGAGTCGAAGTCTCTCAGAATTTGGAAACATGTTATTCAAAGGATACCTTCCTTTTAGAATGTTTGAGAACAAAATATGTATATCCCAACACAATGAAAAGGAAACAAATGAAACAAAACAAAAGGGAAACAAACATGCAGCAAAATGAAAACACAACAAACATGCAAAAACCCAAAAAAGCAACGAAGCAAAACTAACAAAAACTAACAAATACAACTAATATACTATATGGAATAGGTCAAGCTTCACTGGGAGTTAATTGAAGCAATGTTTGAGAAACTGACCATTGACGAGCAATGGTACAAGTTCTCCAATCGAAGAGCTTAACCTAAAGGTATTCTCCCCTAAAATTTTGGCTATTTGGTAAGGACCTAACCACAACCTTTCAAACTTGTGGTGATCACCTTTCTTCTCCCTGGCCTTTTCCCATAATAGGACTAAGTCAGAGATCCGAAAAGATTTCACTTTATCCCTCTTGTCAAACCATAGCTTAACAACGGCTTGGTACTTGGCAAAGTGTTGTAGAGTATTAGTCCTTTTTTCATCAAGTCTTAATAAATTTAAGAGGCAAACCTCTACTTGATCCTCAATGTCAAGTTCTTTCATTAATTTGAGGACCAGTATTTGTAAGTTGATCGGGAAGATAGAGGTCTGGCCATAAATAAGGTAATACAGAGAAGTTCCTAGGGCTAATTTTACTCTGGTTCGATCATCCCATAAGGCGTATCTCAATTGATTATGTCAATCCCAGGGATTTTTCTCAAGTAGCTTCTTAATGACATCTAGTATGTCCTTTTTCATAGATTCAGCTACTTCATTACCTTGTGGGTAGTAGTTGGATGAAAATTTCAATATCACTTTATATTCATATGACCATTGCATCAACTTTGAAGAAGTAAAAGCAGGGCCATTGCCACATACTAGAGCGAACAAAATACCAAACCTCATGATTATGTGCTCTTCGATAAATTTAGAGGCTACCTCAATAGTAGCATTCTGACATGCAATGGCTTCTGTCCACCGAGTGCAGTAATCCATTGCAGTAAGAATAAACTTATGTCTTGCAGATAAGTTAAGATTAATAACACCTACAAAATCGAGTGCCCATTGGGTGAAAGGTCTTACCTCAAACACTGGTTGGAGAGGCATGGCATGATTTCTTTCTCTGGAGGCTGGGGTTTGGAACATATGACAGTGACAAACATGCTCATGAGTATCCTTAAATATGCTAGGCCAATAATATCTAGCCTTCAAGATTTGATGTGCAGTGGCATCTGTCGACCCATGACTTGTACCATATTTCCATTGGAATTCCTCAATCATGTTATAGGATTCTTGATGATTAAGACACCGAAGGTAAATACATTCATAATTATTTCTATAAAGTGTCGAATCCTTGATCATATAATTGGCACTTTTGAGCCTTAATGATCATCTTTGTGTGGCTATCAACCCCTCTAAACACCTATTATTCAGCAATATAAATACCAAATCTGTGTACCATGGGTCCTAAGTGAATGACTCCAACGTATAGTGTTGGCACTGGATTTCAGGAATGTCAGTCACCATGGCCTGAGACAATCCCTGGCCTCAGACCAACTTCATTAGATGCATCTCTAGATCAAATTCTTGTAATTTTGCCATCCATTTCCCTTGATGTTCTCCCAGGTCAGATTACATGAGTAGTGGCTTCACCTCTTGATTAGGAACAATCATGTAGATTTTACTCCTCAGGATATAATGCCTAAATTTCTTGACTACTCTCACCAACGCAAAAGCCTATTTTTCAAGAGTAGAGTATCTAACCTCAGCACTTTTGAAGGGAGAGCTCATAAATGCAATAGGTTTCTTATCCCCCTCGTGCCTCTGCATCAAAACACCTGCCCTAGAGTGTAACAAATCAAAAGAATATATGTAAAACAACAGAGTGTAGTCAGGGATAGTTAACACAGGGGCTTTGGTGATGGATTTATTGATCTGGGTGAAAGCCTCTTTTTCTTCAGTTGTCCATTTGACCTTAGCATCCTTCTTCATCATTTCATTCAATGGCTTGACTATCTCCGCAAACCTAGTAATAAACTTTCTAACAAAATTAATCTTCCCAAAGAAAGATCTCATCTCCTTTTTACTATCGGGCATTTGTAACTTCAACAACGCTTCTACCCAATCTGGGTCTATAGATATCCCCCTCTCAAAGATTACGTGGCAAAGTATCTTTCCTTTAGCCACTCCAAATACACATTTGACATCTTTCCAATACCTTTGGGAGGTGGTCTGGGTCATCTTCTCTGACCTTGGAAAATATCATCAAGTCATCCATATAGATAATAATACATTTTTTGATCAGTTCTTTAAAGGCCATATCCATTTCTCTTTGGAAGGTAAATCGAATGTTGATCAACCCCAATGGAATTCTTCTGTACACATACATTCTCCACTTCATCGTAAATGTTGTCTTCATACGATCCTCATAGCTCACCAAAACTTGGTTATATCCAGAATAACCATCTAAGAACGACATCATTTTTGAACCATTTAGTATTTATAGTACTTCATCTAAAGAAAGAAGCGGGTAATTATATTTCTCAGAGGCCTTGTTGAGATTGCAAAATTCCACACAAAGCCATATTTCTCCATTCTTTTTTCTTACTGGTACCAAATTAGCAACCCAAGTAGAATGTTGTATTGGAAAAATAATCTTGGCAGAGAGAAACTTTTGTACTTCCTTGAAAATCAAGGGTTCTATTAGTGAATTGACCGGTCATTGCTTTTGTTGGAATGACTTTATGTTAGGTTTCAAGGGGATAACATGGGTGATGATCGATGTATCGAATGTCTTTAAATCTTCATACCCCCATGATATTACATCAATGAACTCTTTCAAGATTTGTAAAAAAAATTCTCTTTAATTTTGAGTGCAAATCTTCCCAATATAGACAATCCTCTCGTGTCCTTCTGGACCAATATTATGTGGCTTGTACTTTCCAGCATCTGAATCTGTTGTTAATCCTTCTTTTAATCTAGGGTCACAATCAAAAAGTCTCTCTAATGTGACCATCCCTTTAGGAATAACATTAGTTGATAAATCCATAATATCTTCATTACTTTCGACATCAAGATCATCCGATTTATCTTCCTCATCAATGATTTTCTCTTCAAAAGCCCCTGAATTGGAAAGAAAGGCTAGAATGTGGGCATCATCCCAAAAAACTTCAAAGTGTTTCATATTATTAGGTACAACATGTGTGGAGATTAACTCTATGGAAAACTTCTTTAAAGGGGATTGTCTCACTGGTTCTAATGTACTAGCAGCTATGACCAATGCATCAGGTATTCCGTTTACTTTCCTGGGCACCAGCTGAATGTCGAAAGCATCAAAATCCTCAGTCAAATCCCATACTCTATTCCTATATGCTGCTAACCTTTTATCATGACACACATATTGGCTTCACACTTGTTTGACCACCAGCTCATAATCTCCTTCCACTTTCAAAAACTTACCTCCCTTCTTATGAGCGAAGAGTAATCCTCTAACTAGGGCCTCGTACTTTGTCATGTTATTAGTACAAGGGAATTGGAGTTGGTAAGAGGCTAAAAGGGTTTTCCCTTTTGGGTTTGTTAACTATATGCCTACTCCATTGCCTTGCTTGGATCTTGACCTATCAAACTTTAAAAACCATATTTCATCTTTTGGTCTCTTTACATTTTTCACCTTAGGGTCAGTGATCAAATTAGCTTCTGGAGATAATTGTTGTTTCACAGACTCTAGGTCTTATGAAAATTGAGGTTGTTCAATTTCTAGTTGCATGAATGCTTCAGTAGTCTTAGGAACAATTTGTTCCAATTGAGGTTGAAGTTGAGATCGTGTTTCTTCTTTCCCTTGCTCAAGGGGAATATCTTCCTTCTCATGTTTGACAATATCAACTGCGAGAATCTCCTAGTTGTTTTCTTTAGGTAGGGTAGTCTTACTTATAGGATCCATTGTTTGGGGCCCTAATCCTTCACAACTTGGACTTTGAACTTCTTCCACGTTGATGGTATGATAATCTTCTTCATATGGAACCAGGCTCATCAGCTCCGTAATCTCATTTTGACATGGGATACATGAAATCTCTTAGTGCTCCTCATGATGTATAGGACACCATTTTGGAAGCAACAAATCTTGTATCTTCATAGTATCCCCCAATAAACACATTTCTTGTTGTACTGTTGTAGTGAAACCTTTGACCCACCCTCTATATGCAGTCATGTCTGCTCAAAATAACTAGAGAGGAGTTGGTGCAGAGAAAGTGAGGATTTGATTGACCCTGTAAACTCCTGGACTTACTTCAGCAAACACCACCTCATTGGGAGCACCATAATCAGTTACTAATTTCTTCAACTTAGGTTCAATATCGATTCAGATCTGGTTGATTACCCCCTTCCATGGAAGCCACAAGTATGTAAAACAAGTTGAGAAATATCCACCCAAAGTCTTTGACCAATCCCTACTAAGGAGCATCCCATATAATTCTGGAATATGTTAGATTCAATGATAGTCCCAAAGACACTGAGAGGGGGGGGTGAATCACTGTCTAACTGGTTAGTGTTATATTTGAACTTATTTATAACTTTGCAACCCAAATCAATGCACCGGTAAGCAAGAAATAATGTAGTAAATAGAAATAATAGAGACAACATAAATGCACACCATAACACAAGATATTTTAACAATGAAACCTAGTGTGGTTAAAACCTCAATGGGATTTGTGACCCACAATATTTACTCACTGGCCAATATGAATAAATACTACTTACAATATGGGCTTGCACATGCAGGAAGGCCAACAACCTAGAGCCCACTACTCAATAGAAGAGTCTCACTAGCTACAAAATGGATAATTATATCTAATACAATATACTATTCAAAATAGCATCTCTAATGCCTGGTTCAGTACAGGTTTAAGCTCAGTCAGATACCTTAACAAAAAAACCTTTCGTTGTCCACTATATCACCTCATATAATAATCTCCTCTATATAAAATGACCTATAAGATCTCATACATATATGAGTCTTTACAATATATCAATGTGGCTTACAAAAGATAATTATATTTATAATATAATTCATATAAACAAAACTTGTCTCATGTCGACCTAAGTGTCGATATACTTCATTGCCAGTGTAATCTGGATGCCAGTGAATGTTCCTATCGGTGCTGGTAGATGGTATCAGTGTGGACCTTGTTGCCAATGTATGTGTAGAGACCTAATACTGGTTGGTTGCCATCAATGACAACATAAACCATTCTCATATGAGTGTAGAATACCAACAATATCCCCCTTTGGCATTGATGGCAGCACTCATGAGAAAAATCCAAAATAGTTATCCCAAAAATGAAATTCAAAAAGAAGTGTGCTTCCCCTGAGCATGTGATCTCCTCTATGCATATATTTTTCTCGTCACTACTCCCCGTTTGACATCAATGACAAAGGATGTCAAAAAAGAATCAAAGAGTACAAAATTTCTACATCAAAGTCTGTAACTGGTTGGTTATAATCTAAAAGATATCTGCCAAAACTAAGTTCAAACTCTACATAAATTTGTTACTATCTGAAAGAATTTTCATAGTCTGCTGGATCATACCGGTGAGATAGACCATCTACCGCTCCAGTGATCTTTCTCCAAGGATTGTTGCCTTAGTTAATTCAACCTATAGAGTGATAAGACTGTCCAATCTTGGACCAAGTTTTCTATTCACCTCCCGGGCCTTTAGCCTTATTCTTGCCTTTTCTTTCTCCAAGTTCTCAAATTTTTCTTCAAAAACTGTCATTTTCCATTCAAAAACTAATGTAAGTTTTGATGAACCTATCATATTGTCTGCTATGTCATCAATATCTTTTTGTGTCTTTTTGATCCTCTCATCAATGTCCTCTATCAAATAGTGTGGCTTACAAGATTCTCTATACAACTCCTTATACTCCAAAATTGTAGAATTGAGTACTGGTAACAGTGTATCTAAGTGTTCTGTACAGTTTTTAATAGTGTTCACAAAGAATTAACTCTTCTCTTTATCAACTCTCTCCTTAACTATTTCTTCATTCACCTTATCACTAGTTATGACATTTTCAGCAATGAATTTGGACAATGTGTCCAATTTACCTAAAGAATTATTAATGCATTCTATCTTACATGTTGGTGCAATCATCCTCAAGATAGGTATTGATTCATCAATAGCCTTAAATGCTAAGGCATTGCAATATGTTATCCTTTTTATAGAGTCCAAAAGAACATTTATCACATTAGTAGGTCTAAATTCACCTATAAATGTGCTTGGTTCAACAATAACTTTCTCAACAAATACTTCTCCCATAACCTTTACTATCTCTTCCTTATTTCCATCAATTGCTTCCTTTTTACTTACATTTTCTCCTGGTTTAACTATTTGTATTTGCACCTTTGCTTTTGATGGTTTCTTAGTGTCAATGTCCTTATCCTCTGCCACTTTCTCTATCTCTGATTCATTATCTTGTGTCATTATCTCAGTCTATTCAATAGTGTGTGTCGGTATCTCAAAGACCTTACTGTCCTTAATATCATCTACCTTAACTTTTGTAGTCTCCTTATCTACAACAATGTTAATATTTTTTTTATCAACATTCATAGAAAAAAAAATCTCAGAATCTGGCTTAGTATTATTAAGAGTAACCTCTTCAATTCCCTTATCCGGTGGACTGACTGTATGTACCAGTGGGATATCCTGAGCTGGAGGTGGAAGATTATCTGTAATCTTTATTGTAGGAACCCCACCAACTTTTCCTTTACCCTTATCCTTATCCTTTTGATATTTATCCATTTTCAATTTGCTCCTTTCTTCTTTCTTTTGCTTTTCCACAAAAAATATATCTGATTTGTCCACGGTCTCATCAGCAATCTCCTTAACTCTCCTAGCCATTAGGCTTACTTGTCAGTGTCCACTGACAAAAACTGACTGGTTTGCCTTAGAAATTAATTCATCAATTTCCTCTCTAGAGTTTACAGGGTGCACTGCCAATAATGCTTCAACTTTTAGCTTCTTATCAAGTTCCATTACTGATAGTCTTTTTGCTTCTAATCTCAAATACAAGTAATTTGGCAAATCATCTACTACTTCAATCAAGACTTTCTTATAGATGTCTAAATGCAAAATACTGCTCTCTTCTAATATTTCCTTGTCATAATCCTTAAGAGAGTTATACAATTTGTTTACATTAATTAGATTTCCTTCATGTGTTATCTCATTCAATAGTTCTAAAAGGGTAGGGGTATCCGATGTTTGTTTCTTCTTCGATGTGAGCTTCTTCTAAGGTTCCCTAACTGCCTATTGCTTATTCCTTAGTATTCTAGTTCTATTGGGAGAAGGAGAAGGTACCAATGAGGGTTTTCTCTTCCTCCTTTCTACTCTCTTAAACTCAGCTGCCTTTCCACTGTTAGTATCAAAAGAAGTGACAACCAGTGAAACATGAGCTTCTAGTTTCAACCTTTCTAGATCACTCACAGATATACCACTTATGTTCATTACATTTTCTTTGACTTCCTTGGCCATCTTGGATGCATATCTGATAAATTTCTCTCTTCTTTTTCTCTGTTTTTGCATAGAAACAACACTCTCAATGGTTTCAGCATTTCCAAAAAATTCTTCAGATGGTTCTCTAGGTGCTAGATATTTTAAATGTAGTCTTCCACTCATCTCTCGGCCTAATCCTAATCTAATGATAGCCACTCTTCAAGTCAACTTTCATAAAATATCTAGTACCCCCCAAACAATCCAATAAATCTTCAATCCTAGGCATTGGAAATCTACACCTAATAGTAATTTTGTTAATATCCCTTGAGTCAATACAAAGCCTCCAAGTGCCTTCCTTTTTGGGTGCCAAGACTGTAGGGACTGCACATGGGCTCAAGCTTTTGCCAATCAGTCTGGACTACAACAATTCTTCAACCTATTTTGCCATCTCAACATTTTGGTCTGGTGTGAGCTTGTATGTTGCTTTATTAGGCAAGATGGGTCCAGGTATAAGATCTATTTGATGGTTTATATCCCTCATGGGAGGTAGTGACCTTGGCATGCCATCAAAGATGACACCCTTGTACTTGTTTAGTAGCTGCTGAACTGCAGGGTCAACCAACCTCAATCTGTCTTCTTTCTTGACTTCATACCTCTCCACCTTTGTTACCATTGGACTAGGAATAAGGGCATAACAAACCATGCCTTCATCATGTTCTTTATGAATTGCTTCCCTCCTAACACCAACACCTTGGCCTCCTTTGGTTTGGTTTCCTCCTCATTCTCCATCAGAGGTAATAACTCAATCACCTTACCATCTTTGGTAATAGAATATGTGTTCCTAGCACCATCATGTTGTGCCTTCAAATCAAATTTCCATGGTCTACCAAATAGGAGATGGAAAGCATCCATCTTTGCAATGTCAAACAGTAGTCTATCCTTATAGGTTCCAATCTGGAATTCTACCCAAGCCTACTCTTCTACAATAGCTTGTTTTCCTTGGATGAGCCATGAGACCTTGTAGGGGAAAGGGTGAGGTAGTCTCCTCAACTTTAGTTTCTCCACCATTTCTAGAGATACAAATTTTTCAGTTGAACTGGAATCTATTAGAACCTTGCATACCTTTCCACCCGCCTTGCAAGTGGTCTTGAATAGAGACTTCCTCTGTGGTGGATCTTTATCAATCATCTTCATGGTAGTTACTACTCTTCTGATCATCAAAGCCTCACCTCTTTCATGGTAGCCATAACTATCAAGGGTATTGACACTTTGTTATGTATTTGTACTTGCCACACTTTGGCAATCAACTTCTAAAACCAAGTTACTTCTCCTCTCCCCCATGGAACTAGTAGGTTTATCAGGGCACCTATTGGCCATGTGTCCCTCTTGGTTGTAGTGATAACATCTGATTGGACTTCTACCATGAGATCTTCCTCTAAATGGTGGTCTCCTTCCTCTAAAGTTACCTCTCTAATTTTATCCTCCATTGTTATTAGAACTACTCCCTCCTTTAGTGCCTTCTTGAGTGGTTTCACCTTGGTTTGCAAAACCATTTCCCTTACCTCTAAAAAAATTCCTTCCACCCCTCTATTGTCTTCCTCTTCCTTTATTGTTCTTCTCTTGTCTCCTTTTGATCTTCTCTTCCACCTTGATGGCAAGTTGATGGCATCTACCAACTATATCCAGGATAATAAGGTTTAGTTCTTCTTGAATATTGTACCTTAATCCATTTAGGTACCAGGCAACTTTCTCACTCTCTTCCTCCTTTTTGGTAGACTTCATACATAGTCTTTGGAACTCCTTAGTGTAAGAGTTCACATCCATCTCCTTCTTCTTGACATTTTGTCTCCTCTTATGGAGTTGAATTTCATAGTCTTTGGGTACATAGGCCTCCTTTATTAAGGCAACCATCCTCTTCCAAGAAATAACCTTGGGTTTGTTGTCCTTCTCTCTTTCTTCTTCAATAAAGTTCCACCAAGTTAGGGTGGCTCCCTTCAACTTGGACTTAGAAATCTTCGCCTTTTGGTGTCCTAGAATGTCTTCACATTCAAAGAAACTAGACAAGGAGTCTGTCCAATCTACCACAACATCTGGTTCCATCTTCCCAGTGGAAGTTGGCAAATCAATATTTTTCTCCATGGATTTGAGGGCATTAAGGAATTTCCTCTGGTCAAGAGGAATTGCCTCTTCCTTCGACATAGGGATCTCATCTTCATCCCCTTCTTCACCACTACCAGTGAGTCCATCTTCCTTCCCATCTACTTTGCCTCTCAACCTCTCTAGCTCCCTTTGCATTTCCTTGCATGCAGTGGCCTACTCTCTCACAATCTTTGGCAATTCCATGTTGGTGATCGGTCCTCTAGCGACTTCTTCTTCTTGTCCCTCTGCCATTACTCAAATCTCTATCTCCTTACCAAAGTTGTTACTAGCTCTGATACCACTTGATGTAAAGACCTCCTTGTAGCCTTCCAAACACTCCAAGGTGTATGAAATTAACCCCTTACAACAACAATAGGATCCTATCAAGGCAAGGCTCTACAACATTAGTTCAATATATCACAATCTCCAAGACTCATACCTACTCAACTTGGATAACTTGCTCCAACATACACTTTGAGACCTCCAAGGGTTATGGATCATTAACACACTTTTTTTGGGTCAAACATGACTCACCTAGACTAGATCAAACATTGGTTGTACAGGTTCAACCCTATTCCCTATAGCACCTCCAGAATTATGCCTATTTGCTAGTAGCCCTTTCAAGCGGGTAAAGGGACCTTAAGTCTAAACCTTTCCAAACACCCTAGAAAATGAATAATGGATTCAAATACCCTTTTCAGCCTTACACAATTCCCCAAAAGGAAGGGTCAAGGTCTGACAAACAAAAGTCTAAACTGGTAGAATGTTGACCGTCCTAAAGGGTTAATTAGGCCTCCATTAGTGAAGCATCTATGTCCAAATGAGTAAACCATACAATCACCACCCCATGAGCATGCAGGGAACCATAAAACATCATGGATTCTAGGGTTACATGCCTGGAATCATCACCATTTGTATACAAGGGTAACTTTGTTGTTTAGGGACTAGGTAGTCACACTGAGATGTCTACCTAGGGTCAGTTCAAACACACACCTCCCTTTCTCCTCCTGCAAAATGTTTTTAGAATCTTAGAACAAACTGGCCTTACTTTCATTTCACCAAATCCCATGAGTCTCAGATTGATAAATTGCAAGTTATGGCCATGGAGGAGTAAAACCCTAGATAAACCCTGGTTTTCGAGGCACCTACAACAAAATTGGAATATTAGGAGAAAAACACACAATCTAAACCTCAAACTAAAGCCAACACAAAGGTAAATCTGTACTATAACCAATTCACATCATTGGGGATTGATCCTAATCCATACAGTATTGTACTTCATACCAAAACTCCAGAATTATAGGAAAAACATGAAATTTCATTAGTTTGCAGTCACCAAATCTTTCCTCCATACAGTCTCTCATTGGGAATTATATCCACAAGGTGCATAAACCACTCTACAACTGCTCTCAACTAAAAACAAGAGGTTAGAGCCATTGGAGGAGTTCAAAAACCAAAAATGCAAAAAGTGCATAAAAGTTGCTTATGACAACTTTTGCAAAAGATGTCAAAATGTCATCTTTCGCCTCTTAATGCCTTGGTTCAAGAATAATCCCTCCTAGAACATCCTAGAAGCATTAAAAATACTAGGATAACTATGTCCTACACACATTTGATCCCCTATTGTCCAAAAGTCCTAATTGGCTTATTGAGATGCCAAAATAGGAGTTTGGCTCACAAGATGGGGTCTTTTATTACAAACACATAATGCATGATTGAAACACATATAAAATATCCTAAAAGAATGTTTGATGCCTTATGATTTGTCCTCTGAGTCTAATTTGTCATTTTGAAGGGGTGCTCCTACACCAAAGTTCAAGATATTCATAGCAAATATGGAGACTGAATCTGGATTGAAGATAAAATGTTTGAGATCTGAGAGAGGTGGATAATTATGTTCCAGTGAGTTCAATTCATTTTGTGAGAAGCATGGAATTAGAAGACAATTATCTACTCCTAGAACCCCTCAATAGAATTGAGTTGTTGAAAGGAAGAACAAAACCATCTTGGATGCGGCAAGGACTATGTTTATTGAAGGGAGTGTTTCGAAGATCTACTAGAGAGAAGCTATTAGGACTATTGTTTACACATTCAATAGAGTTCATATTAAAGGTGATACCAGTAAGACTCCTTATGAGTTATGGTTTGGTCATGTTCCTACTGTGAGATATTGCAGAGTATTTTGTAGCAAATGTTATATCAAGGTTGATGAGGATATTGGGAAGTTTGGTGGTAGAGGTGATAAAGGAATTTTCTTGGGATATTCAACAAAGAGAAAATCCTACCAGTGCTACAATAAAAAGACTAAGAAAGATAGTAGAAAGTGAAAATGTGAAGGTGGATGAGAACCTTGGGAAAGAGATTAGAGAATGTGGATATGATGATGGTTAGCATATTATTCTAAACCTTATTCAGACCGAAGAACCTAAACAAACTAATCCGGTAGAGATAGTTAACCCAGATATTGTGACTGTCAATGAAGAAGTGCAGGAACTTGAAAATAAGAACAATGAGAAGATTATGAGGTATGTAAGATTGAATCATTTTGAAAATTAGATTATTGGTGATAAAAATAAAGGTGTGATGACTAGAAGAAGGTTAGTTATTGAAGAAGTATGTTTGATTTCTAAAGAGGAACCTAAAGATGTTGTTGAAGCTTGCAAAGATGAAAATTGGATGAGAGCTATGGAAGAAGAATTGGTTCAGATTGAAAAGAATAACACATGGGAGCTTGTGCCTAGACCTAAGGATAAGAATGTTATAGGTACTAAATGGGTATTCAGGAATAAATTGAATGAAGTTGGTGAAGTTGTCATAAATAAAGGTAGACTATGTTGGGACCTATAAAATTTTGTTAGTTTGAGAGGCCCATTTCAAAATTCTACTCTGCACTTTCAGTATGCCTTAATCAACCTGAATCTCCTAGTTGAAAGGCATGAAAAATGAAGCTAGCAAACTTCTCCTCACGTGCCTGTGAAAAGTAAAGGCATTCAAATTTTCAACCAAATGCAATGGCTGGTAGAAAGTCTACTTTCCCCACAATTTGGTGTTTGAGCAGACAATTAAAACTTTCCAAGCAGTTTCAGTCGCCAGGCATGAAGAACCATTTATCCCACATTGGTAGTGGGGAGGAGAGTTTTAATATTTAAATACAATTCCCCACGCATATCAAGTGTCAAATCTTAAAGGCTTTTGACAAGGATAGCTCAGCATTGGTGGCCCCCGTGTGCGCACCCATCTTAAAGCGCCCAAATTTTGCAGCAGAAGGGAAAATTAACCAGTGACCAAGTCGGGGCAGATCAACGTTGATCACAGATGATTTGATGATGGTCGCTATACCATGAGATAAAGATGTCTGTCAAATACTCACTGTGACTTGGCAACAAAGCACATGCCAAAAATGGGTGATTAAAGGGCATGCAGGTTCGAGATGGATCAACGGTGGTCAGTGATCCGATATGTGAAGATGATCACCTGTTACCCATCACGGATCAATGACTTATGTGATGGCATCCAGTGGTGGATGAAGTGGCAAGATAGGTGGTGCCCAAGTGGATCTCATGAGTGAACCAATGGCTGACATGTCGTGACATGCAGCAGAAGGGAGCAGATCATCTAAGGTAAAGGTTGAGCAGATCAAGGAAGATCGATCGGTGATGTGAAAGATCCAACGGTGGTCGCTATACTGTGATAGAAAGAAGCTCGCCAGTTATCCCCTGCGACATAGCGACTAGTGAGGTGGTAGTTGAGGTGGTTGTCTAGGTGCGCTTAGAACAAATTAGGATGTGCCGCATGGTAGAGCATAGAAGAAGAACCAAGGCAGGCCCAAGTCCAATGGCAGATCCAAGTGGTGAGTAGGTGGATCCAACGGCAAATCCGAGGAAGATCAATAGTGGAGTGAAATTCTGGGGTTATCCATGATTTTTGCTATACTGCGGTTGTGAAGTACCCAGAATGAATACCCTCGCGACATAGCGAATGGCGAGGTGGCAGATAGGTGGTGCCTAGATGGTGGCTAGCTGGATGCGCAGACAAACCAAAGAGTGATTTATCAAACAGACCTTGGCCGTGATGAATCTCTAAAAGGATTCACCAAAGGCATCAGTTCCATCAACATAAAGTACATCAAAGAAATCATGTAAGGCCCTACCCCGACTCATCCTAGCATTTCAGTGATTTTCATGTTGAGACTATTATGGATGCTTTATTTTTATGCATTATGGATTTAGAACTTATATGATTCCATGTTTTGGATAACATTGATATATATTGATGCTTCATTTCTATGCATTATAGATATAGAACTCTATATGATTCTAGAATAGGATAAATTTGGGATGATGCATGTCATTATTGGATTTGTAGGAATTTACTATGATGATAGAAATAGGATGCATGTCTTATGTATGGATCAAATTATGAGGATTATGATAATTACTTATGTGGATTTATTTTGATACAAGATATAGTGATTTTGTTTAATGTCAATTGTATGCAGAGTGTTTGAAGTGTATTCTTATTCATGTGTTTAAATATTGTATGAGTTTATTTGGAAGTACTAATGTGTAATTGAGATCCACAGGAAAATTATCCATGTGACCATGGAAATATTATGGAGAACCAAACCTAGACCTATATACATTCATAAAGCCAAGGGTTGTCTATTTGGAGAGACAACACCCCGTATGTATCGTATTTTATTTTTAATAGTAAATGATGCATGTGTGTTAAATTTTATTTATTGATTTATTTAAATCCAAAAAGAGACAATTTCCTTGTGTAATTTTGTAATGTATTTTATTGTGTCACTTGACACATGTGTTGATTTATGTCTTCATTTTTGACTTGTCTCTTGGAGGAAGTTGTTCCAACTATGGCTTTTTCAAACATTTAAATGTGGTTCTAAATTTTCCTTGGGTAGAGAGTCTTTGGAGCGGTCAACACAGGTTTGACCCGAAATTTAACTTCAAATGGGTTTATAAGGGGTCAAATGGACTCCTAGGGGTAGTTTAAAGGTGTTTCCTAAAGTCCATAAGGTATACCTATGGGTTAGGAGTGTTTTTAGGCATGTGTCTACTCCCATGTGACTATTTAGTCACCTCAAAAAGTGGGTTTCCTAAGGTGAGCGAAAATTGAAATTAGAAAGTGCCATCTAGGTTAGATAACCTTCCTTTTTTATGAGAGATCCTTTTCCACTTTTTCTTACTTTTTCCTATTTTCAGTTCTAGAAACCTATGAGAACTCTCACTAAGGTCTTTTTAGGCAAGAGTGAGAGATTTTGTGGGTAATGACCCACTCTCCATTTTTCGAGATCAGGCAATTTTTAAAAAAATGCAGTTTTGGGATAGAATTTTGGCTAAGTGTAGAAGGAAGATTTGTGGATTTGGGCTGCTCATCCTCAAAATAGTTCTAGCAAACCTTTGGGCAGATTGAAGGTTGGTTCATCTTCTTCTTTTGTTTCTTTTGAAGTTGCATGTTATGTTGGAAAGATTATTTGAATGAAAAAGATGTTGTCTTGTATTTTCTTTCATAAAAAATATTATGCGACCTTTCTTTTATTATTTTACACGTTTCTTGTGATTGGGGAATAACCAAGGCCTTCTACTCTTGGGAGAGTAGGATGGTCTTGTGGGTGGTAGGAGTTTGACAGCCCTTGAGTGAGAGACTCTCATTATGAGAGCGAACTCAAGGGGTGTATATGTGACCCTTGCTGCATGGCCTAGTTTATGCATTGAGGGTCATAAGGGGAGGAAGTATGGCATGAATGCCTTGGGGGGCATAAGGATGTGGGGTTAATGAACCTATGTTATGTCTTTGTTTGCCATGAGGTGGCTTTGTGATCTATCATTCTTGCAGTCTCCTCAGGGTATTTGGTCCACTACCACCCATGTAAAATCATCACATTTTGTGATGAAGTGTAGCCTTGGTTGGGAAAGTGTTGTTGTGTGTTTTTCCCTTGCTTGTTGTGTTTGCATGTGTGTAACCTATCTAGGGATTCATTTTTCAAGCTCCGGGGTGGCTTCTAGTAAGCCTAGGCTGGGAGGTCAGCACTCCATGGTCAAGCCTTATGATTTGTTTGCAGGTTGCTTGGAAAGGAAAGGAAAAGTCAAGCTAGGAGTTGTTGTTTTTACTTAGTTTGCAGAAAAAGATTAAGAAAAAAGGATGCTATATTTTCATGTTGTAGAAATGTAAATAAAAAGTTGCATGTTGTATTTACTTAAAAAAAAGAGAAAATGTGTCTATTTTATTTAAAGTCCTCATTTAATAGAAATGAGAGACTAGTTGGGTATCTCACCCATTTGTATTGTTGGCTATATTGTATTTTAAATACACTTTAAAGGAATGCATTATTTTTATTAAGTATTATTTTGTTGCAAAAATGAAATGTTTATCTTGGATTTAGTTCCTATAGTTCTAAAAATAATATTTGTTGTGTATGTGTTATTTTGAAAATCAAGAATTTCATTTTATCCCCTTGTGCATTTGAAATATTGGAAAAGAATGAAATAGAAAAGCATGTATGTTAGTAAGCTGGAAATAAAACATTTAATCCTATTTATGGAAATGCAAATATAGTTTATTAAATTCTGTCATTTTCCCTTTTATTTATTCGTAAAAAATAAATCTAAAAAATTAACATGCCTTTCAATGTTTTCTAGACTTGTATAGTTGATGCTTAAATTTAATTAATTCTGTCATCTGCTCCTCTATTTATAGCAGAATCAAAACTAAATAATTGCACTATAGATTTATGTCTAGATCTAAAAGATGAAATAAAAATATTGGTCTAATGCTATGATGCTAGTTATTTTAATAATTTCTTGTAAATATTTAAAGAAAAAAAAATATAACATTATAAATTTATGAAAATCTATATTAAACCTACCTGTGATTTAACCATGGTTAGACTATATATATATATAAATAATTTTTTTGTTATATTTTAAAACCAAATTTTAAAAAAAAGGAGAAAAAGAACTTAAAAATTTTTAAATTTTTTTATTTAAAAAAAAATAGGGTTTTCGGGGAGGGGTGTTGGGGGCGAACCCACTGTGTGTTAACACAGTGGGCCAGCGTGGCTCGAACTGCCACTGTGGCTTCCCACAATGGTCAGGACGGGGGCCGCCACTGTGGGCAACCACATGGGTCGGCACGGGGGCCTCCCACTATTGGTAACCACAGTGGAAAGGGCCCTGCCCGCCACTGTGTTTACCCACAGTGGGCGGCGCCCATTCACCACTGTGGGGAAACCTAGTGGTGCCTCAGAAGGCCCCCACCGGTGCACCTCCATCCCTCCTCCACTCCTCCTCTCCTCCACCGAGACCCTCCATGGTCGCCGCCTCCCGTGACCTTTAAAACCAAACACTCCTCCGCCCTGCACAATAAGAAAAAGATTAAACCCTAACCCAGTTCAGGTTAGGGTAGCATGAAAGTTGTAAAGGAAAAGAAATGGGTTTTGAAAGGGGCATTTTATAATATTTTTATTAGGGTTCATGGGTATTTGTATAATAATGTTTGTTTAAAGAAAATATATATATATAGTTAAGAGTATGAATGTATAAATCTAACTTAGTTTAATTATTTTATTTAATCATTCATATTGTTTGAACATTTAAATGTGATGTTTTAAATCTTAAATTATTTTGGGGTTTAATTTTTTGGGAAATTATAATGACTTTGTAAGATTTTTGGCCATAGGGTATTAATTTTAGTCCACCTAAATTTAGGCTATTCCAGACTAAATTTTATAGGGCAATTTACATCATGGATTTAATTGACCCTTTAGTCGAATTAGTTTAATCACATTTAAATTATTGTTAAAATAAAATATAGGCATTAAACATTGAAGTGCTAGGACTAATTTATTTAGTTCCTAGAAGCAATTAATGGTTATTGGAGATTAATATTATCTTCATCAATTAATTTAGAGAGTTTCGGTTAAATTAAGTTATTGATTAAAAGTGAGGAGATAATAAAATGATTCTTTTAGTATTCCGCATTTAATTTAAATTATTTTTGCTTACTTGAGTTAGTGGTTAGAGTTAACTCAAAACATAGTTAAGACAAAAATTGTTAGTGCATTTCATATTAGCAAATTTAATGTTATTAGGTTGTTCCTTTTAAAAAAAAATTCATTTCGTTCATGCCCAAAAGTTTGGCCATGACATTTTGGTATCAGAGAAAGGTTTCCAACACTAGGAACCTTTCTCCATTATGTTTCGCTTTAATTAGTTAATTAATTAATTTAATTCTATTATATTTATTTTTAAATAATTAAAAATTTCTCAGAAAAATTATTATTATTATTATTATTTTCTTATACGGATGCCTCCGACTATGCGACAAGCTCGCAGACATGGTAGAGGTCCTAGGTGTGAAAGCATGGCACGCGAAGAGGTCGATAGGGAGGAATTGGTTCTGGAAAGGAACCCAGAGGCTCCTCCCGAATGGCGGGTTGACCCAAACTGAGACATCTTAGAAGCACTCTAGAACCTGATAGGGATAGTCTAGGAAAGGCTTCTATTAGAGGATCATCATGTTGAAAGCCAGAGCTCAGGGAGACATAGATCGACAGATAAGGAACGGAGTAGGAGTCCACCTCCTAATCCTATACAGAGTCAGGCTGGGCATGAGCCCAAGTCCGTTCACCTACCAGGACCACCTCCAGTAGTAGAGCCAGTGTATTATGAGAGATCACGTCGGGATCCAAGGGATCTAATCAGAGATGTTATGCACCTCCAGCCACCATCTTTCGGGGGATCTACCGACGGGGTAGAAGTTGAGGCTTGGCTTTTGAGCCTAGATAGGTGCTTTGCATTGCGCTCCTATGAGAGAAATCTAAAGGCATGTGTAGTAGTCCACCTATTGAGAGGGACAACCTCCACATGGTGGAGACAGGAGGATTACAAGTGTGGTTTAGTTGCTGATACTCTCACATGGGAGATTTTTATAGAGAGGTTCAGGGAGAGGTACTTGTCAGAGCATTATAGACAGTGTAGGATAGATGAGTTTCATGACCTGCAGCAAAAGTGTCTCTCAGTGACCCAGTACAAGAGTAAGTTTTTTGAGCTCTTGCCATACGTGGACTACCTAAAAGATGAGAAGCTTCTCGTCAACCATTTTATCAGAGGGTTGAATGTTGGCATAGCAGGACCAGTGAGGATGTCTACTCTAGGGAGGCTTCAGGTTGCCATGGAGAAGGCTTTGATATCAGAGGAGATTCAAGTCAAGCCACAGGATATAAAGGATCAGTTCCAGAACCAAAACCCTATACCCCAAACATACGGGTTTCAGAAACCCCATTGGAAAGGTAATAACAAACACACATCAGGGTTCTCCAAACCCCCTCCTCTGCAACAGTCACAGCAGAACCAGAGGTAGAGGTCTCCGCAATGTTAGCAGGGTGCAAAGCCCAAGCAGTGGCAGTCTCACGGTCAGAGGCGAGATCAGAAATCTCAGGTTCCTTACACACCTCTAATGAGGACTCAGTAGTCCTCCAGGGGTGGGTACAGTAGTTCTAGCAAGACAGGGGAACAATCTTTCTCTAGGCCTCAGGGCATTCAGTTTCAGGCACACAGTGCTTGTTTCACATGTGAAGCCATGGGGCACATGGCAAGAGAGTGTCCTCAGGGTCAAATGGCAGGGAATCAGAGGATGGCAGCATCAGAGCCTACAGTTGAAGATATGGGAAGGTCCCATAGAGTCTTCATAGCATTTGACAACCGCTAGGAAGAGCACCAGGCCACAGTCATTGAGGCTGCAGGTATGATCAGAGGTAGCAGTGTATCTATATTTTTTGATTTAGGAGCTACTGACTCCTTTATATCTCTATTGGTTGTGGAGCGTTACGGGCTAGTTGCAACTAGACAGGGTGTTAGTTGGGAAGTGGAGTTAGCTTCAGGGGCTAGAGTGTCAGTGGAATCAGAGGTTAGGGCATGTCAGCCTCAGATTGGAAATACCACCACCTTAGTAGACCTTAGAGTTACACCACTTGGATCATGTGGCATCATACTTGGCATGGATTCGCTTTATGCCCACAGAGCCAAGATGGATTGCCACCTAAAAAGGATCAAGTGTGAGGATGACCATGGTTCGCCCATAATAATCACCAGGATTCAGAGACTTGTGTCTCTTCGTATGATTTTTGCAATGCAGCTTAAGAGGAGCATGCGAAAGGGATGTCAGTTATTTGCCATCACCATTAGTGATAAAGGGGAAGAGGATGAAAATGAAACATTGATTGACGACCATCCTATCCTTAAAGGATATTCAGACGTGTTTCCTTCAGAGCTACCTGGAATGCCACCCCATAGAGAGATTGACTTTCACATAGACCTTGTACTAGGAGCAGAGCCAGTTTCAAGAGAACCTTATAGGATGACCACAAACAAGCTTAATGAGCTCAAGATGTAGCTTGAGGAACTCCTAGAGAAGGGTCACATTTGTCCTAGCATATCCCCTTGGGGTGCACCAGTCATCTTCATGAAGAAGTAGGATGGATCTCTTCGGTTATGCATGGATTATCGTCAGTTGAACAAAGTAACCATCAAGAACCGATATCCCTTGCCCAGGATTGATGATTTATTCAGCCAACTTCAGGGTGCCAAAGTATTTTCCAAAATTGATCTGAAGTCAGGATACCATCAGTTGAGAATAGTGGAAAGTGATATCCACAAGACCGTATTTCGCACTAGATATGGCCACTATGAGTTCACCATGGTTCCCTTTGGTCTTATGAATGCTCCAACTCTTTTCATGAGCCTCATGAATGGGGTATTCCGCACATTTCTTGACTATTTTGTGATTATGTTCCTTGATGACATATTAATATATTCACGGAATGAGAAGGAGCATGAGGAGCACTTGAGACAGGTTTTGCAGTGTTTGAGGGACAATCGGTTGTATGGCAGTTTGTCAAAGTGTGCCCTCTTTCGTTCTGAGGTCAAGTACCTTGGGAATGTTATTTCCAGTGATGGGATCTTAGTATACCCATCCAAGATCAGAGCTATTATGGATTGGCTAGTGCCAACCAATGTGATAGAGGTCAGGAGCTTCATGGGCTTAGCAAGTTATTAGCGACGCTTTGTTGAGGGATTCTCTAGAGTCACACATCCTATTACTTCTCTTCAGCGTAAAGGAAATAAATTTTAGTGGATAGAGAAGTGTGAGAGGGCCTTTTAGGAACTCAAAAAGGCACTTACTAGTGCACCTATCCTTGTAGTGCCAGATCCCTCAGCTGACTTCATGGTTTGTATAGATGCTTCCCTAGAGGGTTAGGAGAAATCCTTATGCAGGATGGTAGGGCTATAGCCTTTGAGTCTAGGAAACTTAAGACTCATGAGCTTAACTACCCTACTCATGACCTTGAGCTTGCAGCAGTAGTGCATGCACTTGTGAGGTGGAGACACTTCCTTTTGGGTCATCATTTTGAGCTTCATTCAGACCATCAGAGCCTTCAGTACATATTCACTCAGCTGAACCTTAATGCACGTTAGAGGAGATGGATGGAGTTCTTGTGCGAGTATGATTTTGATGTTTACTACATCAAAGGGAAAGAAAATGTAGTTGTAGATGTTTTGAGTAGGAGATGTCACGAGGTATACACCATATCTATGGGCACAGATCTGAGAGATTGTATATTGTAGCAGTTGCTAGAGGATGGATGATATTTAGAGGTTTTTCAAGTGATACGATCTCAAGAAACTCTAGAAGGGAAATACATGGATTATTCCTTAGAGTCCGATGGGCTATTATGCCATAGATGGAGCATCTATGTACCTTCTTCTGGGGGATTACGAGAGTTCATTGTCATGAAGGCTCATAGAGCTCCTTATGCAGCACATCCCAGAGTTCAGAAGATGCATGTTGACTTGAGACAGTCATATCATTGACCAGGAATGCGGCAGCTCATTGTTGAGTTAGTAGCCCAATGCCTCGAGTGTAAGAGAGTCAAGGTGGAGCACCGCCATCTAGGTTGGTTGCTCCAATATCATGCTATACCAGAGTGGAAGTGGGATACTATATCCATGGATTTCATCATTGGTCTCCCTATGTCTTCTCGTCGCCATGATGCCATCTTAGTGATAGTTGACAAGTTGACCAAAGTGGCCCACTTTTCACCATTTCGGACTACCTTCACAGCACAAGTGTTCTTTGCAAGACATTGTTAGACTTCATGGCATTCCATGCAAGATTATTTCTGGCAGGAATTCCCTCTTCACTTCTTCCTTTTGGAAGGCATTACAGGTAGCTATGGGTACCAAGCTCAATTTCAGTACAGCCTATCATCCAGAAACTAATGGTCAAACAAAGAGGGTTAACCAGGTGTTAGAGGATATGCTTCGCATGTACGTTATGGATCATCAAACAAGATGGAAAGAGTACCTTTCCTTAGTGGATTTTGCCTATAACAATGGGCATCACACTTCATTGGGAATGCCACCCTATCAGGCATTATATGACAAGCCTTGTAAGACACCATTGAGTTGGGACCGCATAGAGGACAGAGTTGCTATTGGTCCTGAGATAGTTTGGGATATGGAGCAGCAGGTGGATTTGATTAGGTGACATCTTAGAGAGGCATAGGATAGATAGAAGAAGTATGCAGATGCGAAGAGGACAGATCGTAGCTACTTGGTTGGAGATAGAGTCTTCTTGAGAGTGCGGCTGCATAAGAGTCCAATTTGTTACAGAAAGGCTTCTAAGCTCACACCTCACTTTGTAGGACCTTTTAAGATCCTTGAGAGGATAGGACCAGTTGCCTATTGTTAGCATTGCCACTTAGCCTATCATGCATCCACTATGTGTTTCATGTATCAGTTTTGAGGAAGTATATCTATGATGAGTCTCATTTTATATTGGGATACCTTGCAGGTGGAGTCAGACAGGCAGCTAGCTTTGGAGCCCATTCGCATTTTGGCACGCCAAATGTTGGCCCTTCGAGGTCGAGAGCTAGACCAGGTTAGGGTCCAGTGGGATTGCTATGATGAGGTTATGACTTCATGGGAGGACGCAGCACATATGAGATCACAGTACCCCCATCTTTTTTATGAACTCCAGGAGGAAGTTCATGCCTAGAAGGGGAGGGTGTGAGGCCCTACCCCGACTAATCCTAGCATTTCAGTGATTTTCATGTTGAGACTATTATGGATGCTTTATTTTTATGCATTATGAATTTAGAACTTATATGATTCCATGTTTTGGATAACATTGATATATATTGATGCTTCATTTCTATGCATTATAGATATAGAACTCTATATGATTCTAAAATAGGATAAATTTGGGATGATGCATGTCATTATTAGATTTGCAAGACTTTACTATGATGATAGAAATAGGATGCATGTCTTATGTATGGATCAAATTATGAGGATTATGATAATTACTTATGTGGATTTATTTTGATACAAGATATAGTGATTTTGTTTAATGTCAATTGTATGGAGAGTGTTTGATGTGTATTTTTATTCATGTGTTTAAATATTGTATGAGTTTATTTGGAAGTACTAATGTGTAATTGAGATGCGCAGGAAAATTATCCATGTGACCATGGAAATATTATGGAAAACCAAACCTAGACCTATGTATGTTCGTAAAGCCAAGGGTTGTCTATTTGGAGAGACAACACCCCGTATGTATCATATTTTATTTGTAATAGTAAATGATGCATGTGTGTTGAATTTTATTTATTGATTTATTTAAATCCAACAAGAGACAATTTCCATGTGTAATTTTGTATTGTATTTTATTGTGTCACTTGACACGTGTTGATTTATGTCTTCATTTTTGACTTGTCTCTTGGAAGGAGTTGTTCCAACCATAGATTTTTCAAACATTTGAATGTGGTTCTAAATTTTTCTTGGGTAGAGAGTCTTTGGAGTGGTCAACAAAGATTTGACCCAAAATTTAACTTCAGATGGGTTTATAAGGGGTCAAATGGACTCCTACGGGTAGTTTAAAGGTGTTTCCTAAAGTCTATAAGGTATACCTATGGGTTAGGAGTGTTTTTAGACATGTGTCTACTCCCATGTGACTGTTTAGTCACCTCAAAAAGTGGGTTTCCTAAGATGAGCGAAAATTGCAATTAGAAGGTGCCATCTAGGTTAGATAACCTTCCTTTTTGATGAGAGATCCTTTTCCACTTTTTCTTACTTTTTCTTTTTTCAATTTTAGAAACCTATGAGAACTCTCACTGACGTATTTTTAGGCAAGAATGAGAGATTTTGTGGGTAATCACCCACTCTCCATTTTTGCAGATCGGGCAATCTTGAAAAAAACATAGTTTTGGGATAGAATTTTGGCTAAGTGTAGAAGGAAGATTTGTGGATTTGGGTTCCTCATCCTCAAACTAGTTCTAGCAAACCTTTGGGAAGATTGAAGGTTGGTTCATCTTCTTCTTTTGTTTCTTTCAAAGTTTCATGTTATGTTGGAAAGATTGTTTGAATGAAAAAGTTGTTGTGTTGTATTTTCTTTCGTAAAAATTATTATGCGACATTTCTTTTATTATTTTATGCATTTCCTGTGATTCAGGAGTAACAAAAGCCTTCTACTCTTGGGAGAGTAGGATGGTCTTGCGGGTGGTAGGAGTTTGATAGCCCTCGAGTGAGAGACTCTCATTATGAGAGCGAACTCAAGGGGTGTATATGTGACCCTTGCTGCATGGCCTGGTTTATGCATTGGGGGTCATAAGGGGAGGAAGTATCGCATGAATTCCTTGGAGGGCATAAGGATATGGGGTTAATGAACTTATGTTATGTCTTTGTTTTCCATGAGGTGGCTTTCTGATCTATCATTCTTGCAGTGTCCTTAGGGTATTTGGTCAACTACCACCCATGTAAAATCATCACATTTTGTGATGAAGTGCAGCCTTGGTTGGGAAAGTGTTGCTATGTGTTTTTCCCTTGCTTGTTGTGTTTGCATGTGTGGAACCTGTCTAGGGCTTGGTTCTCCGAGCTCGGGGGTGGCTTCTAGTAAGCCTAGGTTGGGAGGTGAGCACTCCATGATCAAGCCTTATGATTTGTTTGCAAGTTATTTGGAAAGGCAAGGAAAAGTCAAGCTAGGAGTTGTTGTTTTTACTTGGTTTGCAGAAAAAGATTAAGAAAAAAGGATGCTAGATTTTCATGTTGCAGAAATGTAAATAAAAAGCTGCATGTTGTATTTACTTAAAAAAAAAATAGAAAATGTATCTATTTTATTTAAAGTCCTCATTTAATAGAAATGAGAGACTAGTTGGGTATCTCATCCATTTGTATTGTTGGCTATATTGTATTTTGAATACACTTTAAAGAAATACATTATTTTTATTAAGTATTATTTTGTTGCAAAAATGAAATGTTTATCTTGGATTTAGTTCCTGTAGTTCTGAAAATAATATTTATTGTGTATGTGTTATTTTGAAAATCAAGAAATTCATTTTATCCCCTTAGGCATTTGAAATAGTGGAAAAGAATGAAATAGAAAAGCATGTATGTTAGTAAGCTAGAAATAAAACATTTAGTCCTATTTATGGAAATGCAAATATAGCTTATTAAATTCTTTCATTTTCCCTCTTATTTATTCGCAGAAAATAAATCTAAAAAATTAACATGCCTTTCAATGTTTTCTAGACTTATATAGTTGCTGCTTAAATTTAATTAATTCTGTCATCTTCTCCTTTATTTATAGAAGAATCAAAATTAAATAATTGCACTATAGATTTATGTCTAGATCTAAAAGATGAAATAAAAATATTTGTCTAATGTTTTTGATGCTAGTTATTTTAATAATTTCCTATAAATATTTAAAGAAAAAAAAATATAACATTATACGTTTATGAAAATCTATATTAAACCTACATGTGATTTAACCATGGTTAGATTATATATATATATATATATATATATATATATATATATATATATATATATATATATATATATATATATATATATATATATATATATATATATTATATATATATATATATTTATTTATTTAAATAAATATTTTTTTTTTGTTATATTTTAAAACCAAATAAAAAAAGGAGAAAAAGAACTTTAAAATTTATAATTTTATTTATTTAAAAAAAAAGAGGGTTTTCGGGGGGGGAGGGGGGGGCGAACCCACTGTGTGTAAACATAGTGGGCCAGCGTGGCTCAGACCACCACTATGGCTTCCCACAGTGGTCGGCATGGGGGCCTCCACTGTGGGCAACCACAGTGGTCGGCATGGGGGCCTCCCACTGTGGGTAACCACAGTGGAAAGGGCCCCAGCTGCCACTGTGTTTACCCACAGTGGGCGACACCCAGCCACCACTGTGGGCAAACCCAGTGGTGCCAAGGAAGGCCCCCACCCTCGCACCTCCATCCCTCCTCCACTCCTCCACTCCTCTGCTGAGACCCTTCATGGCCGCCGCCTCCCGTGACCTATAAAACCAAACACTCCTCTGCCCTGCACAATAAGAAAAAGATAAAACCCTAACCCAGTTCAGGTTAGGGTAGCATGAAAGTTGTAAAGGAAAAGAAATGGGTTTTGAAAGGGGCATTTTATAATATTTTTATTAGGGTTCATGGGTATTTGTATAATAGTATTTGTTTAAAGAAAATATATATATATATATATATAGTTAAGAGAATGAATGTATACATCTAACTTAATTTAATTATTTTATTTAATCATTCATATTGTTTGAACATTTAAATGTGATGTTTTAAATCTTAAATTATTTTGGGGTTTAATTTTTTAGGAAATTATAATGACTTTGTAAGATTTTTGGCCATAGGGTATTAATTTTAGTCCACCTAAATTTAGGCTATTCCAGACTAAAATTTATAGGGCAATTTACATCATGGATTTAACTGACCCTTTAGTCGAATTAGTTTAATCACACTTAAATTATTGTTAAAATAAAATATAGGCATTAAAAATTGAAGTGTTGGGACTAATTTATTTAGTTCCTAAAAGAAATTAATGGTTATTGGAGATTAATATTATCTTCATCAATTAATTTAGAGAGTTTTGGTTAAATTAAGTTATTGATTAAAAGTGAAGAGATAATAAAATGATTCTTTTAGTATTCCACATTTAATTTAAATTATTTTCGCTTACTTGAGTTAGTGGTTAGAGTTAACTCAAAACATAGTTAAGACAAAACTTGTTAGTGCGTTTCATATTAGCAAATTTAATGTTATTAGGTTGTTCCTTTAAAAAAAAAATTATTCCGTTCGTGGCCAAAAGTTTGGGCATGACAAATCAAAACTGGTCCTGTCGATAAAATAAAAAGTATCGATGAAACTACAATTTCGATGAGACATGTGAATAGCTTGTCGAGGGAGGAAGTTTGGCCGAAAGAATAATATTGAACAAACCAAGAGAACCAAAGACATGTAGCAGTTAGAGGGTGGCGCCCAGATGGATCTAAATGTGAACCAAGAAGTGACACTTGGTGGGACCTAGCAGGAGAGAAATTCAGAAGAGAAATAAAGAACAAGCAGGTTGGAAATGATTGGATGGTGGTCATTGATCTGCTATGCAAAGATGCACAATGAATATCCATCGCGGATCAGCGACAAGGAAGAGACAAGGAAGTGGTGGGTCTAGCCGTACTCAAGTGGCAAGAAAGGTGGAGTCCAGAGGGACTCATGAGCCAATCTAGTGGTGACATGTGGTAGAGATCTGCGTGGGAAATTCAAAGTTTAAAATATAGTTTTAGACTATAGTGAAAAGGTAGAAATTTAAATGACTAAGCTCATCTGAGAGATTGATGGCTGAGGGATTATTTTTTGCCCGAATATATAAATATTATATATCTTCAGAAAGCTCTAAAAACAAGGAATCCATTTTTACAGTCAAGTGTAACCCATAGAAAATTTTTTTGGGGCAGTTACTTCGGGATCTTAAAATATATTTTTCAGTTAGAAAGAGAAAATTTTTTGGCAGGCCAAGTGTGTGAACAACTAATGCTAAAAGATAGGGCAGTTGTCATTGTCAGAGATGAAATATCAATTTCTTCTCTCTTCCTTCTTATTCTGAATTCCTTCTCATTGTAATGGGTTCTAGTTTTTTGGAGAAATTTTCCGAAGGAGATTTCCAAGAGGGGTTCCATTTTTGCTTGTAATTTTCTTAGCTGTATTGGTTGATGTTCCTATTCTTTCTGTCTTTGAATAAATACATTTCTTAGATTGTTTCTTAGTTGCAGGTCGCATATATGTAAGGCATATATACAGTTGCATGGGATTGTCTCTAGGCCTTCCCTTATTTTCAATAAATCTAGTCTTTAAGGGAGTTTGGGTTTGTCCTCTCAAAGTGGGAGTGTAATGGGTGTTCTTAGGTACTCTTCAAGGAAGAGTTTAAATCCTATGAACAATCATTTTGGATTCGAGTCAATGTTTGGGTATGTACGATCCTCTGATTGGGTTTAGAATGTATTAATGTCAGGCATTAATATAGAGATATCTTTTTCAATGAATCTGATGTGTAGCTTGGATTCCATTTGTGGTTTTTGTATTAACTCTATGCTCGGGTGAAGGCACTGATCTGTTATAGCCAGAAGTTACTTGTTTCTTTAGAAAAAAAAAATCAAATCATAATATCTTTTTCTTTTTGTTCTATGGTAATGTTCCACCTATCTCATGCTCCAATCTAGTTGAGATGTCAATGTAGATCTATCCCATCTGCAGTAACCTCCTTGTTGTTGAGCCTTTTGAGAGTCATCTACTTTTATTGATGCCATATGTCTGTAACTGGTTGTATTTTATGCATCAAAGGGTGTCCCCCCCTAAGTCTAGTAGAACCTAAACTATAGGAGGATCATTAGGATCCTATGTTATGTTGTCCAAGCCCTGAAGCTTTTCATTGATTGAGATTGGCTATTTCATAGATAGATTGCAGGTGAACTTGGTTTGCTCATTTTTTAGAACAATAGATTGGTTTGCAAAGGATATTCTCACAAAGAAGGAAATTATTATGAGGAGACTTTTTCTCCAGTGGCCAGACTTGAAGCTGTTTGATTGCTTCTTGCATATGCTACTTATAAATATTTCAAGGTATATTAGATGGATGTCAAATCTGCCTTTTTGAATGGTGGTCTTGAGGAAGAAGTCTACATTGAACAACCTGATGGATTTTCATTATCAGATGATGGAGACATGGTATGTAAAGTGAAGAAAGCTCTTTATGGATTAAAGCAAGTCCCTTGAGACTGGTATGCTAGATTAGATAAGTATTTATTAAAATTGGGATTTAATAAAGGTGTTGCTGATAGTAACCTATACTTTAAGATAGAGAATGATAACATTTTTATTGTTGAAGTCTTTGTTGATGATATTGTAGCGTCCTAAAATTGCGACACTTGCAATTTCGACCGCATTTCGGTCTTCACGATGGCGACGCAACACGCAACCTGAATGGAGACCCCGAAACCTGATTATGACACTGAAAACTGCATTTTCTTGCACCCTGGCCTGAACCTCCTTTGCACCCTGCTGTCCCGGGAGGTGGGACCAAAGTGCCCAGTGCCCTGGTCCCCCAGGACCATGGCACCCAGCGCCCTGGTCCCTGGGTCCTATTTTGGGCCCGGTCTCTTTTGGACTTCGGGTCTTTATGTTTGCAAATTGGAAAATTATCTTTCCTAGTCGGCCTAAGGTCGGGAAAATCAGTCTATCAGCCCTAAATGACAAGTATATAAACTACATTTTCCTCTCTCATTTGGGAGAGATAGATACATGACGGAAAAAGTGTGGAAAATATACTCAAGCATTCAAGCATTCAAGCATTCCTTCAAGCAATTGATCATTTCAAGTCTCCATTCAAGGCTAAGTGTTGCATTCAAGACAAGGATTCAACCATTGAAGAGGAGATCACTTACAACATACTACTACAACATACAACATACAACATCTATACCTTCGCACATAAGGATACAAACATCCTTACAACAAGGTATTAGTACTTGTTTTACATTACAGACATTTACATTTACAGCATTGCTCATTTCTTGGTTAATTCCAAAACCGGGGTTTGACCTAAAGGCAAACCCCTAATCCCTAACCCCCCAATCGTCTTCGCTTTTCTGTGTGTAGGTTGCAGGTACGCAGCTGAAATTGAAGATCTGGAATCCTTGTGCAGAGACGAACAAATCCCCCTTCATTTCGCGGATTTTTCGGAGGACCGTGGCGCTCGGGCGCCATCGTCCCGACAACTTTCCCTCAAATTTGTAGGACAGCGCCGTATCGACATTTTACTGCTAATTCCAGGTCCGCAGCTTCATACTGTATTCCTATCTCAGTTTATAAGCGAATCTTTCTCACTTTCTATGCATTCCTAGCTTAATTCTTCTATGCATATTCTTTACAAAAGAGGGTAGCCTTGCTGTCATAACCCTTGAAACTCATTTAGCATCCAATCTTGCATTGCGTGGGATTGGATCTTGTGGGTTTCAACCCCTCTTTTGAATGTAAAGTCTCTCCCCTAAGTGAAAACCATCAACCCTAGTGAATCTCCCTTCTCTCTCCTTGGAGTTGGAAGAGGGGAGAGCAACTAGGGTTCGATCGCAATTTTCTGCTTTACATTTTGGTGAACCCGACGTGAACATCCTTTCTGATTATTCATGGTTAGATCTGAAAATTGGATTCCTTGATTACATTTCCATGTTTGATCTTTTGCAAATTTTAGAGGTCGATTGCATAAAAACCCTAAATTTTCTTTTTAGTAATTGAACTCGTGAAATGTCTAAATGTTAATGCTTGTTTCAGATCTGCCCTTCTATTACAAATTATCAATTCATATCTATGCTTTAATTTTGAAAATTAAGTGGTTAAGTGTCAAAACCCTAATTTTTGAAACCCTCTTGATTCAATCTTTGTCCGACAATTTCACTGATCAAAACATCTCCAAATCAGCTGTAACTTTGGATTCTGCAATAAAATCACAATATCTTTCATCCCTGAAAATTTGGAAAAAAGTTGCGAGGACCGTGTGCACTCCGAGCGCCATCGTCCCCGACATTTTTTCCGAAATTTAGGGAACTAGATTTTACTGTATTTTCCTGCTAAAATCCAGAATTTTGGCTGATTTTATCAATTATAACACTTTCAAAATTAAAGTCAAAGTTGGTCTAGGGATTGCTTGGATTAACGCTTCTAATCATTCAAAAATCATTGAAATTGAAATTTTGTGTCAAAATTGTGTTCTTACTATCCTAAATCTGAAAAGTGTGTTTGCATTCATTAAAAATTTCAGTGCTTTATTCAAATTCTTACAATTTGTGACTTTTGAAATTAAGTGCTTAATTACAACAACTTTAATTTCCGCCTTCAAAATTGAATTTTGCGTGAAATTGAGTCAATTTTTAAATTTCAAAATTTGCATTGCTCTTGACATTCCCTCTAAAATCATAAAATTCAAAATTTCAGTTTCCCTCTCTTTTTCAAAATTCAAATTTTGCATTTTTCGACAATCTTGGTAGGGTTCAATTTCGAGATTGCAACTTTAATTTGGCCTATCTACAGATCGTAAAATCACTCAATTTTTTCAGATTAGCTCTAAAATCATCATACCTTTCATCCCTGCAAATTTCGAAAAAAGTTGCCAGGACCGTGTGCACTCCGAAGCGCCACGGTCCCTGACATTTTTTCTGAAATTTCGGGAGATTGTCGTGATTGCATTTAACAGCTTAAATCCAGAAGATTGGCTGATTTTACTGAAAATTGCTACCTCTAAATTCAAAATTTCCTCTTCCTTTCTAGTGCATGAGTTTTACAACAATAAGCCCTACTTACACTATTCCCGTTAGACGAAGCCATAGAATTAAGTCTTTTCGAGGTTTAATTACCGAGGAGATGGAACCTAATTTGAATGGCCTTTTTAACGAGGACATGGGTAATTCCTCTAATCCTCCTAATGATGAAGAAGCTCTCCATGAGGTTTCTGAAGAACAACTTTCAAAATTGGATAACCAATTTGACGATTTTCGACAATGGATGTCTCAAGAATACCCTGATAGTCAAGCTCTTCCTTTAATTGAGGGTCTAAAACGTATGCTTCAAAGTGATAAGAATGGAATTGATATTTTGCATGGTAGTGCACACATTGTGGATTCAAATGTGATGCCTATGAAAAGTTGTGCCGAAACCTTAGGTTATACACAACCTCCTACTCAAGTCAATCATTCTATTCCTTTGATGACTTCTATTGCTAGCATACCTACCTTTACATCAAACATAATGGCTACTTCTACACAAGACATTACTCCTATGATCACCAGTCAGGGGGGCAATCCTTCCTCTTCAATTAACCCTCTTCCTTCATTCAATCCGATTTCTTCATTCACTCCTTGATCAGGATTAAATTGGGAAAATATTGAAATCTAATTTTCAAAATTTTCTATGTTTTAGTAAATTGCAATTTTGAGGGTCTTCGGTGCATTTTTGGACAAATGTTGGGTGCGGAAACACGAAGAGGCATCTTTGATGTTTCTGAAATTTGGTTCTAGATTATTTGAATACCTTTCCAACGCATCAAACGGTTTGTAATTCGGAGCTAGGATGAGAAAGTTATGCCTTCTCAAAGTGGACTAAATTTTATATTTAGTTTTTTTGATAATTTTGATAGTTTTAGTAGTTTAATTGTAATAAACATTATTGTGACTCTTCGTTTCAATTCCAAGGGATTTGTGTGACCCTTGGGATACATTCGACTTGTATAAACTCCAATTTTGAATAGAATGGAGACAGTTTTTGGCTTGCAATCTTCTTGTTGTCAATTTTTGTGTTGAAATCTACAATACCGCAGGTATCACACCAGGTATTGTAATCTGGTTTTCATAAATCAGATCAGTGGTATCAGAGCGGGAACGCTCCTTTATGCCAATTTACACAAGGTCTTCCTACCAAAGATTAGGATTGGATACACAAGATTTGTCAAAATACCCACCTTTGAGACGCACACAATCGAAGATGTCAGACAATGATGTTAAGAAGTTGGTCGAGGAAGCTTTAAATAAGCAACGAGAGGAGATGATGAGTCAATTTTCAAACCTCCTACAGAAGCAAAAACCCTCTGAATCTGAAACACCATTTCGTGGAAATACCCCTTTCAAAGTGCAAGTCAATTTCGACATCCCAAATTTTGAAGGAAAGGTCGATGCTGAAGCTGTTGATAACTGGTTATCAAAGTTGGATAGGTACTTTTCTGTAAATAATTTCTCAGATGCTGAAAAGATAACATTTGCTCTCCTCAAAGCTGAAACCCATGTGAAATTAGCATGGGAAACCAAAGTAGCAAACAAAGAACAAGAATCAGTTGCTGAAGATGATTTTATACTATCTCTTGATAAGAAGCCCACATGGGGAGAATTTGTGGAATATATAAAAGAAGCCAAGGGCTGAAGGTGGCAATAAATTTGCAGGGAAACAGGTGACCAAGGAACCTCATTCAAATTCACCCAAGAACACATGGTGGTCTACTAAAAAGACAGACACAGGCATGTGGTGTGAGCTGCATAGGTCCCCAACCCATAATACAAAGGATTGTCGAAGTATTAAAAATTTGATGACAGAAATACGAGGGGAGGAAGCTGAACCTGAATCGCCACCAATAGATAATTCTAAGAAAGAGGAGAATGATTCCATCATAGAAGCAAACCCATATGCCGTAGTTGGAACTGCTAAAGTATTTCCCCGTGAAGATGAAGAGAGACTTTTTCATTCACAGATGTGGGTTGATGGAAAGCCTCTACATTTTATTGTTGACAGTGGGAGTCAAAAGAATTTGATCTCTAGGGAGACAGTCAAAAGATTAAATTTGAAAGTGACAAGACACCCACAACCATACTCTATGGGATGGGTGAATGAGGGACAAGATATTCAAATCAATCAACAATGTCGATTGCCATATTCAATCAAGCCTTTCAAGGATGAAGTGATATGTGATGTAGCACCATTGGATGTATGCGATGTCTTGCTGGGGCAGCCATACATGTATCAGAGGCATGGGGTGTATGAGTCAAGGCCACGTAGTGTTACAATCAAGCTTGGTGAGAAGAGGTACCGAATACCAGAGGTATGTCCAACAAAAACTGCATCTTTAATTAGTGCTAAACAATGTAAACGCTTGATTGCTCAAACTGGAGCTTTTATTGTACTCATGATTCGCCCTGAACAAACAAAGTCAGTTGTTCTTAATACACATGCTAAGGTAACAGAGAATCAACAAAATCAAATAGATAAAATTTTGAAAGAATATCACAATGTGTTTACACCACCAGTGGGAGTACCAACACACTGTCAAGTCAAGCACTCTATTGATTTAATTCCAGGCACACCGCTACCACATGAGCCAATATATAGGAGGTCAGTTTTGGAAAATAATGAGATTAAGAGACAAATTCAGGAGTTGATTCAGAAAGGACACATTCGTCCAAGTGCTTCACCTTGTGGAAGTCCAATTGTCCTTGCTAAAAAGAAAGATGGGACATGGAGGCTTTGTATTGATTATAGAGCATTAAACAAAATCTCTGTTAAAAATAGATATCCAATCCCTCGAATTGATGATTTGTTGGACCAACTTAGGGGGGCTAAATTCTTTACAAAAGTTGACTTGAAGTCTGGATACCACCAAGTACCAATTGATCCAGCAGATGTGTGGAAGACTGCATTTAAATCTAAGGAAGGTTTGTTTGAATGGTTGGTCATGCCTTTTGGCCTAACAAATGCCCCAGCCACATTTATGAGATTGATGAATGATGTGCTTAGACCATTCATTGATTCCTTTGTAGTTGTTTATTTGGATGACATACTCATCTTTAGCAGAACTTGGTCTGAGCATTTGCAGCATGTTGAACAAGTTCTTTCAACTCTGCAAAAACACAAACTTTATGCCAACATTGAGAAGTGTTCTTTTGGTATGCAGAGTATTCAATACTTAGGGTATATCATTGACATTGAGGGTGTTCATGTTGATCCAGCAAAGATTCAAATAATTCAAGATTGGCCATCTCCTAAAAATTTCACAGAGCTTCGCAGCTTCTTGGGCTTGGCCAACTTCTATCGTAGATTTGTGTTTGGTTTCTCACACATATCATGGCCTCTTAATCAATCACTCAGGGGTGGAGCACAAGCAAAATTTCAATGGACAGAGGCAAAACAACAAGCATTTGAGGAGTTAAAGAAAAGACTATGCTCAGCACCAGTATTGGTCCTTCCAGATCTACACCAAGCATTTGAGATAGAAACAGATGCATCAGATTATGCTCTTGGTGCGGTACTCACACAAAATGGGCATCCTGTTGCCTATCACAGTGAAACTTTTTCTGATACAGTACGTAAGTATCCCACCTATGATAAGGAGTTGTATGCCATTGTTCAGGCTTGCAAACAATGGAAACACTATATACTGGGAAAAGAAACTGTTATACATACAGACCATAAACCACTCCAATTCTTGCAAACACAAGGAAAGCTACAGAATGATAGACATCAACGGTGGTCAGTCTATTTACAACAATTTCACCTCAACATTCGTCATAAAAAAGGAAGCAGTAACAAGGTGGCAGATTGTTTGAGTAGGCCTCCAATTGCAGGTTTGACAATAGTGTTGGATTCATGCGGTCATCAATCATCCACTTGGGAACAACTATATAGTACTGACCCTGATTTTGCTAACATCCATAGTAATTTGGTAGAAGGAAAATCTGTCTCTGATTTTCACTTGCAGGATGGGTTTCTTTGCCATAATGGTCACATATGTGTACCCACCGAAGAACGGAAGAAAATGATATGGGAAGCTCACTACAGTCGTGTTGCAGGACATTTTGGTATTGGTAAGACTACTGCTATCCTTCAAAAGTATTTCTATTGGCCAAAAATGAAGCAAGATGTCATTTCACATATACAAGCTTGTGTAGCCTGTGCAATTGCAAAACCAACAAACCGTAAGTTGGGTCTATACTTACCATTACCTATTCCTGATAAGCCATGGCAATCTATTTCAATGGATTTTATGTCTGGGCTTCCAACTACCAGGCGGGGGCATGATTGTGTATATGTTGTGGTAGATAGGTTTTCTAAAATGGCTATCATGGTGGCATGTAAAAAGATGATTTCTGCAGAAGATACTGCCAAGCTATTTTTTGAACATGTGTGGGTTCATTTTGGTTTGCCAAAAACCATTATTTCTGATAGGGATAGCAGGTTCATCAGCAAATTTTGGTCTGCACTATGGGCTAAAATGGACACAAAACTGACAAAGTCCACAGCATTCCATCCTCAAACAGATGGGCAGACAGAAGTGGTGAATCGAATGATTATTCATATTTTACGGATGTATCATTCAAAACATCCTCGCACGTGGGATGAAAGCTTACCCTATGTGCAACACAGCTACAACCGTGCACTCCATAGTACTACAGGGCACAGTCCATTTGAGGTTTCTCTTGGGTACCCGCCATTGGCACCTATGGATGTAGCAATACCATCTCTACAGTCTAGCAGTCCATTGAATGGTGACAAGGAGGTAGATAAAGCAGAAAAATTCATTGATAACATTAGACACCTACAACAACAAGTTCATGAGATATTGGAGCAGAGTAATCAGAAATATAAGGAAAGACATGATAAACATAGAACTCCCCATCAGTTTCAGGTTGGTGACAAGGTATGGTTACATTTTCAGAAAGAGCGTCTGCATGGACCAAATAGGAAGCTCCGACCTCTTCGTTATGGACCATACACTATTGTGAAACAAGTTGGTGAGAATGCTTTTGAACTTAATTTGCCATCCTTTTTGGGACTGCATCCAGTTTTCAATGTGGAGTTGTTGAGACCCTATTTTCCTCCTTTATTGGATATCTCCCAAGCTACTGAATACATTCAAGCTGCAGAGTTAAACCCCTCTACTACTGCTCCAGTCCAGTGTGACCATGTTACTGAAGCCATTTTAAAGACTTTGAGAAATCAGAAAATCCCTTTGTATTGGGTGGTTCGAGCTGGTCAGCATTCTCATCAAGGCAAGTGGCTTACTAAGGAACAAATTGAAGAACAATTTCCTCATCTGTTGCAGCAGATTAGTGCAATGGGGCCCATTGCCTCTTAAGGGGGGAGGAATGATCAGGATTAAATTGGGAAAATATTGAAATCTAATTTTCAAAATTTTCTATGTTTTAGTAAATTGCAATTTTGAGGGTCTTCGGTGCATTTTTGGACAAATGTTGGGCGCGGAAACACGAAGAGACATCTTTGATGTTTCCGAAATTTGGTTCTAGATTATTTGAATACCTTTCCAACGCATCAAACGGTTTGTAATTCGGAGCTAGGATGAGAAAGTTATGCCTTCTCAAAGTGGACTAAATTTTATATTTAGTTTTTTGATAATTTTGATAGTTTTAGTAGTTTAATTGTAATAAACATTATTGTGACTCTTCGTTTCAATTCCAAGGGATTTGTGTGACCCTTGGGATACATTCGACTTGTATAAACTCCAATTTTGAATAGAATGGAGACAGTTTTTGGCTTGCAATCTTCTTGTTGTCAATTTTTGTGTTGAAATCTACAATACCGCAGGTATCACACCAGGTATTGTAATCTGGTTTTCATAAATCAGATCACTCCTTCAATGAGTGTCCCTATTATATCTCCACAAATGAACATGATGCAAGGGGGCAATTCATTCAATCATTCCATTCCTCCTTGTAGTGTTCCTCCTGTCCAATCATCTCCTATGACTAATTATCATAGAGTCCCACCACCTTACTCTTTACCTTCTTTTAATAACATAACACCTCCATCTCAATCTAACACATCTAATATGAACTCTTCGACTGAAGCAACCATTAACAATCTTGCACAAACTGTCTCTTCTTTACAGCAACAAATTGCTTCTATGAATCAATCTAAGTTTAGTGTGCCCACATTTGATGTTGCGAGCCCACTTTCTCTTGACATTGTTTGAGCTATCCCTCCTAAACATGTTGAAATCCCGCATTTGGAGCTTTATAATGGTAAAGGTGATCCTCTAACGCATGTTAAGACTTTTCAAACAATATGTACTGATTTTTCTTATGACCAAAGGTTGCTTGCAAAACTGTTCACTAGAACATTAAGAGACAAAGCCCTACAATGGTATTGCTCATTGCCTTCCTATTCTATTACTTCTTTCGAACAACTTGCAAATGCTTTCATTCAACAATTTCAAAACAATATAAGTCCTAAAGTTACTTTGATTGATTTAATGCATTGTAAACAAGGTGTTAAAGAAAAAGTAACTGATTTTATTGGTAGATATAAGCATTTGTATGCTCAAATTTCTTTTCCAGTGCCTGACAATGATATTCGAAGAATCTTTATTTCTAATTTACAAAAAGATATTCGAGACAAACTTCTGTTTTCTAAGTTTACTTCTTTCCAACAGTTGTGTGCAACTCTTCACAATTATCAACTGACTATGAGTCAAATGGAACAATCACATCCTATGGCTCCGAGTGATAAGGGTGATAGCAGTCAACAACCATTTGGGAAGTTTAAACCGAACAGAGATTCCATCAAATTCAATGAAAACATCATCAACAACAATGTGAATGCAGCATCAGGTGTGCCTCCTATTTCTAAATTTTTCAAGAAAGAAAGAAAGTATACTCCTTTGAATGAATCATTGCATAGTATTATGAATAAGTTATTGGAACAAAATGTGCTTACTCTTCCTCCTATAAGACAAATTGATCCTGCAAAGATTACTTCACCTTATTTTGATAACAAAGCTTTTTGTCAATTTCATCGTCAGCCTGGGCATGATACTGAAAAATGTTTTGCTTTAAAGGGGAAAATTCAAGATTTGATTGATAATAATACTATTTCTGTTTCTGGAATGAATGATAAAGGCAACACATCTGTAGTTCCACCTAATCAAAATCTTTAGATTTTCACTGATCCATTACCTTCTCATACCTCTAATGTGATTGAGACTAATGATTCCTCTCTTTCATCTGATGGTCTTGTGTCTATGACTCCGAATGTGATTAACTTTGTAGAGCAGCAAGAAAACCCTAAAGAACCTTCCATCACATTTGATTCTAGTGAAACCATTAGGGCACTTGATGGTCCTTTATACATAGTTTCAAAAGTCAAGAATGCACCTTGCCGTGGAGTGCTTATTGATCCTTCGTGCATGGTTAATGTTATTACTGAAGAATTTCTTTTTACTTTGCAATTGAATCAAGTGATATATGACAAAACAGATGTGATTGTGAAACTATTTGATGCATTTTCTTCTCCTGCAATTGGTTCTATTACATTGCCTATTGAGGTCCATAACAAATCCCTTGATGTGAACTTTGCTATTATTCCATCTTCCGAACAATTTTGTGTGAAGCTTGGCTATCCTTGGCTATCTTCCATGAAAGCTATTGCTTCTCCTATTCATAAGTGTTTGAAATTTCCCCATAATGGTGAAGTTGTTACTGTCAATCATAGTCTCTTTAAACCAGCTGAAAGAACTTCTAGCGTTCCTATTGATTACTTTTGGCCTAAACAATTCCAATCTCTTCCTCCGCGAAGTGATCATCTTTTTAAATCTTATCAAAAGTGGAAAACAGATATGATCCTATCTCTAAGTGAACCTAGAACACCCAAACTTGACGTTCCTATCATTCTTGAGAAGGAAGTTCTTCCTTTGAAAGATAAAACTAATGTCTTTCCTCAAGAAGATTCCCAACCCATCCCTATGGATGTGACTATGTCTATATCTAATAAACTTCCTAAAAGTAGACCTATCCCTCCTCATCATGATGGACTTGGTCTTCTTCCTAAACCAAATATTCCTCCTTTGTATGGAGCAGTTCCTCCTCCTTCTTTTTATAGAGAGAAGAGACCTTCTTCTTCTCCTATTATCCAGCCTAAGAGACCACAACCTAAACACCCAAGTGATAAGGATGAGAACATTCCTCCTCCTCAATCTTCTCAACTTCCTACTAAGACTAGCCGAAATCGTTCTGCACATGAACGCCGATGAAAGCGTCGTCTTAGAGCTCAGGCAGCTACTTCTCAAACTTCGCAATCCCCAAAAACACCTTCAACAAGCATTATTCCATTTTCTCCTTAGCCGACGATTGAGCCGAAATCTCCTAAACATAAGATGCATGATGGTCTTGATCCTATGTGAGTTAAAGATCCTATTTTTATAAATCTTGATGATGATATAGATGAAAATGTTATTCATGATGAAAATGCTACTTCTCCTGTTCATTCTGATAGTGAATATGAACTTGTTGATATTGATAACCATTTATCTAATGAATTTTCTAAAGCACTTATCCTAGCTCCTAGACAAGAACAACATGGCTTGGAACATGAACATAGCCCTTGTTTGGATCTTGTGATAGCTCCATCTACTGTGTTGAATGTTCCTCCTCTAGCATGTTCCCTGCCTTCCCGAAACATTGATCAGCAAGATCGGGGGGTAGATGACGTGTTAGACTAGTTTCATTAGCATAGCAGATTGTCTCCTCCTCGCTTTCGTTACTTCTTCTATGTGTTACTCTCATTCTTCTATTTGTTGTCCTTAGTGTTGTCTACTTGAGGACGATGCAAAGCATTGAGATCTCTTTTGGTCTCTCTCATGTTGACTCAAAAGACACATGTGTTCCCTTCTTCTAGGTGACCTTCCTTGATTGGGGAATGAAGAACAATTATGCATACATACATATGATATATATACATGAATTATCATACAGCATACTGACCCCGAGCAAAGTGAAGTCACCTCATGCTTTGTGTTTTGTGTCTATTATCCTTGGGCTTATCTCACACTTGGGGGCTAAATCCTTGCGATAACGTGCTCCTTTCTCATTTCTTATATGTATCACTGCCTTAAAGCAATCACCCCCAGTGAGGCATGTGCGATCGCTTTAACGTAGGGGGGCATACATCCCGTTCATATCTTTTCAAGATACTTGAAAATTTCTTGACAAATTTAGCTTTGCCTTGAAAATTTTTGATATCTTTCTTGCATGACTCATAGTGAGGGAACCTTACTACTGAAATTCATGGTTCTCCCTCGTGATCTTCCCTTTTACTTTGTCAATCGAAGTCGTAAGATCCTTAGTGCACTGGGGGCTTGGTGTATCTTGCCTCCTTGACGTGGTGAAAGTCTTTCAATGTTGTTTCCTTGTACTTTACCGGAAGTATGAGCATACATACTCCCGCTAAAGTGGGGGCTAAATGTAGCGTCCTAAAATTGTGACACTTGCAATTTCGACCGCATTTTGGTCTTCATGATGGCGATGCAACACGCAACCTGAATGGAGACCCCGAAACCTGATTATGACACTGAAAACTGCATTTTCTTGCACCCTGGCCTGAACCTCCTTTGCACCCTGCTGTCCCGGGAGGTGGGACCAGAGCGCCCAGTGCCCTGGTCCTTGAGGACCAGGGCGCCCAGTGCCCTGGTCCCTGGGTCCTATTTTGGGCCCGGTCTCTTTTGGACTTCGGGTCTTTATGTTTGCAAATTGGAAAATTATCTTTTCTGGTGGGCCTAAGGTCGGGAAAATCAGTCTATCAGCCCTAAATGACAAGTATATAAACTACATTTTCCTCTCTCATTTGGGAGAGATAGATACATGACGGAAAAAGCGTAGAAACTATACTCAAGCATTCAAGCATTCAAGCATTCCTTCAAGCAATTGATCATTTCAAGTCTCCATTCAAGGCTAAGTGTTGCATTCAAGACAAGGATTCAACCATTGAAGAGGAGATCACTTACAACATACTACTACAACATACAACATACAACATCTATACCTTCGCACATAAGGATACAAACATCCTTACAACAAGGTATTAGTACTTGTTTTACATTACAGACATTTACATTTACAGCATTGCTCATTTCTTGGTTAATTCCAAAACCGGGGTTTGACCTAAAGGCAAACCCCTAATCCCTAACCCCCCAATCGTCTTCGCTTTTCTATGTGTAGGTTGTAGGTACGCAGCTGAAATTGAAGATCTGGAATCCTTGTGCAGAGACGAACAGATCCCCCTTCGTTTCGCAGATTTTTCGGAGGACCGTGGCGCTCGGGCGCCATCGTCCCGACAACTTTCCCTCAAATTTGTAGGACAGTGCCGTATCGACATTTTACTGCTAATTCCAGGTCCGCAACTTCATACTGTATTCCTATCTCAGTTTATAAGCGAATCTTTCTCACTTTCTATGCATTCCTAGCTTAATTCTTCTATGCATATTCTTTACAAAAGAGGGTAGCCTTGCTGTCATAACCCTTGAAACTCATTTAGCATCCAATCTTGCATTGCGTGGGATTGGATCTTGTGGGTTTCAACCCCTCTTTTGAATGTAAAGTCTCTCCCCTAAGTGAAAACCATCAACCCTAGTGAATCTCCCTTCTCTCTCCTTGGAGTTGGAAGAGGGGAGAGCAACTAGGGTTCGATCGCGATTTTCCGCTTTACAGATATTATCTTTGGAGGAGATGATGACTTGAGCATGAAGTTTTGTGGTGATATGCAGAAAGAATTTGTGATGTCTATGATAGGTGAGATGAACTTCTTCTTAGGTTTGTATATTTCACAGACTAGAAAAGGTATATTTATATCTTAAACTAAGTATGTAAAGGAATTGCTAAAGAAGTTTGGGTAAGATGGCTCCAAACTAGTTGGAACTCTTATGGTGACTAGTTATAAATTGTATAAGAATGATGAATCTCCAAAAGATAAATGGGAGTTTGTGCATATCTATGGTTGGTAGACTACTATATCTTACTCAAACTAGAACATACATTATGCATGTTGTTTCCATGGCTGCTAGATGTCAAGCTAATCCGAAAGAGAGTCATGTCACTACTGTGAAGAGGATATTCAGATACCTTAAGGGAACTATGGATTATGGTATGTGGTATACGAGGAATGATGATTTCATGCTATGTGCTTATACTGATGCTGATTAGGTTGATGATAGAAAGAGTACCTCTAGTGGTGCATTCTTTTTGGGTAAGAAATTGGTTTCATGGGCCAGTAAGAAACAAGATTCAGTTTCCTTATCTACTGCTGAAGTTGACTACTTTGTTGTTGCTAGTAATTTCACTCAGGTAGTTTGGATGAACCAAACATTGAAAGATGTAAAAATTATCTATGATGAGCCTACGGTTATATACTGTGATAATTCTAGTGTTATTAGCATGTCAAAAAATCTGATACAACATTCAAAGACTAAGCATGTGTCAATAAAATATCATTACTTGAGAGAGCAAGTCAGTGAAGAAAAAGTGAAGCTAGAGTATGTTTCTACAAAGGAAAAAATAATTGATATTTTTAGTAAGCCTTTGCCTCCAGATAGATTTGTCTATTTTAGAAATAAGTCAGGGGTATCTACCCCTCCTGTTGAGAACTAGATGCATTGAGTTTCATCGATCTGGTAGATTTTAGAGTCTTATCTTTCTATCTGGATTGGTGAGTTGGTGTTTCTCTTTTGGTGGAGTAGTCTGTGTTTAGGGAGAAATTTTTGAGATTCCTAGTTCATGTTTTAGTTTTGGGAGAGAGATTTAGGTTTTTTGTTTTGAGATCTTTGGCTTTGTTGTCAAAGGGGGACAAAGATCATGTGAAAATTTCCTTTATTTGTCTTGATCTTAGGGGGAGTTTGTTGGAGATATCATTTTTCTTTACATTGACTGTTTTCACATTCATATGTTGCCATCAATGCTAAGAGGGAGATTGTTGGAAATTGTTGGACATTGTTTCTACTAGGATATGTTGTTTCCATTGATGTCAACATATTCCTATGATTTTATCTAGTGTTTGTAGATTGATCATATCATATGATCCGGATTTGCAGTTTTGGTGCCTTGCAGAGCTCGGTATTTCCTCTGGTATATTTCAGTGTGATCAGATCTTCAACTGAGATTTTGGGAGATTGTTTAGAATGGTCTTGTGTATCTTCATTTCATATTTTTAATGATTTGGCGCTCCACAAGTTATCTTTCTTTGTGACAGTTATTGATTGGTTGTGTTCTTGAGCTTTCAAACGTTGATAGATGAAGATTTGATAAGTGGTGTTGGTGCAGCTATTTCTGATGATTTTAACATGCTTGATGGTGTTTCCTAGTTGTGTCCTATTTTTTTATGATCCTCATTGATCATTGTGTGATTTTTTTATGGTTTCTATGAAACAGTGATGATTTTCATGTTATGCGGTATTTTTGGTGGTGTAGCGTGTTGCAGTTGTTCTTGGCATTATTTCTGGTGGAGTTAAGTGTTTGGGAATTTGAATTAGGTCCATATTGTGTCATGTAAATCATTATATTGGTCTAGTAGTCAATCTTTGTATCATGTGATGTAATTTTGTAATTGTGAGTTAAGGGTTTAGCCGACCTTGTTGTCAAGGTTGATGATTTATATATAGAGGTGATATTGTCATGTAATTTAGGTGTAGAGGTTGTATTTGCATTATCAGAGAGTGGTTTATGTGTGATAAAGTGATTCATCTTATAATTTTTTGATTAAGGAGATATTGGTGTTACTGAGAATATAACTGTGCTTAACTAGAACTGTAATCAGGCATTGGGAGATGTTATTATTTCAGTTCATTTCTTCTAGATTGTAGTTTGAATCTTCTTATAAGTCAGTGAGACTTCCCTAAGGGTTGTAGCCTTTTGGGTCATTATCTTTTGAGTAGTGATCTCTAGGCAGTGTGTCTAAATGCATGTGTTGGCCATTTGGAGGAATTGATTAATGTGTTGCATTGATGTTTTTTCATTGATGTCAACACTAGTTGTTTGGGTTGCTTTACCAGTATCCTTCTAGTCTTGGTAGGTTGTTTGGTTTCTAGTTAGATTGGATCATCATGATCTGGTATGCTTCAGTATGTTTAAGTTATGGAATTAGCTTATTCATGCTACTCATGCTCATGTTCAGTTGGTTGGTTTTGATCTAGTGATTGGATGCTATCCTGTATGCTGGAAAGCTTGGTTTGTTGTTCTGGTGAGGGTTTCACCCATAGAGATTTGTTGAAGATCTTTGATTTTATGCGTAAGTCATGTTGGTGCAGCTTCTAGTGGAGATTCAGGATACTGATGGTGATCATGTTCGAGACTTAGTTGATTGGGATTATTGCTTTGGCTTGTGTGGACCTATACTAGGTCCTGATATTGTCTAGGTTATGGACCGACTTAATGTAACGTGTGGATTGGACCTCTCGATGTGCTTCTAGGATGTCTTATGGGTTGGATATTATTTGTTTGGTCTTAGGCCGACAAGTTTTGTAGTTATATAACTGGTTTATTGCCTGGTGGCTGACCTTATTGTTTGTGGTTGAGAGTTTGTATATATATGATGTAAGATCTCATTGTAGATCATATCATGGGATGTAATGAGCAAATAATGTAATAATCATTCAAGGAAAGGATTTGGTCGATCATTGGTGATTGAGCTGGGTTTATGTAAGAGGATTTATTCGTCCGCTATTGAGCTTAATCGGAACTATACTCAGGCATAGGAGATTCTATCTTTGTAGTTCATTCATTCTTCCGAATTGTAGTCTATATTTCTATATAGTCAATGAGACTCCTTTTGTGATGAGTAGTGTGCTCTAGGTTATTGGCCTTCCTACAAGTGTAGTCCCCTCAATTGTAATTCGCATACTTACTACAGAAGTATTATCTGACTGTGGGTAGGCTTCCCACCGCAGTTTTTCCCCTTACTGGGTTTTCCACGTATAAATCTTGGTGTCATGTGGATGGTATTTATTCTCTGATTATTGCTTATGTTTAATTGGTTTATCTGTTATTTCAGTATTTGGTTTATGCATTCTGGTATTGATCTTTTGGATTCTAATATTAAAGATTTAATTTCTTAAGGTTCCAGTAATCTATGACAACTGATTCAGGCCCCCCTCTCAGTTGTCTTCTAGTTATTTGAACTGTCTAACAATTGGTATCAAAGCTCTTGTCCTCTCTACAGAAGCTTAACCACTTGAGGAAGATCCTATGATGACTAATAGTTCAAGTTCATATGGTTCATCTGCTGCTATCTGTCAGAGAGATATTCCTAGGCTTGATGGAACAAATTGTTAAGTATGGAAGATTCAGATGGAGACTCATCTGAGATGTCTTTGTAATGAGATTTGGGAGATCACAGAGAATGGTGTTACACCTCATAATCTGGCATCTGGCAATAATCCTCAGACAAACTTGGATAAGGAGCTTGAGAATAATTGTAGAGAAAGAGAATCCCTCTCATCTGCATTTTCTGATCAACAAATAATGGGATTAACTGACAAATCATCTGCAAAGGCTATATGGGACAAGTTGGAAACTCTTAATTAAGGTGACCCTATTGTGAAGATTGCTAAACTTAATGGTTACCAGGTGAGAAATGAAAACTTGAAGATGAAAGAAGATGAAAGGATTACTGCATTCGTGGAAAGGGTAAATGAGATTGTTATCAGAATTCAATGTTGTGGTGGAACTCTGAGTGAAGATCATATAGTTTCTTAAGTTCTGAGATCTTTACTATTGGCTTGAAGAATTTGGACCTTCTGGAGCTGTGAAGTTTGAACCTACTTTTTATGCATCTACATCATCAATTGGAAAGCAAGATTGGAAAGATTTATATGCAAGGGAATTAGATGATATGAAGAGAGAAGATGAAGAATTTGAGCAACTTCAAGCCCTATTTGCTAGAAGAGTACCTAAAGCACCAGTAGTAAGTAAGTATGAAGGAAAAACACTTTTTAAATATTTTGCATGTAATAAGATTAGATCATTTTGCATCTAGATGTCCTGAAAGAAATTTATGATTTGAAGAGAGAGATAGAATATGTTTTAAGCCTAACCTTGGCTATCAGAACAAGTATAAGTACATGAAAAACATAGATAAATCATGCTACATAGCAGATGAGGAAGGTGTGACTAATTCTGATGATTAACCGACACAAGACTCTACTAGTGGTTTCAGAAATGGAAAGGAATGGGTGTTCTTTGCTATCAAGGAAGATGTTCCGACACTGGAAGAGAATGTACCTGAAGAGAAGGCACTTGCTACTAAAATTCAAGATAAGGATGAATGGGTAATTGATATTGGATGTTCACATCATATGACTAGAGATAAAAGGAATTTTCTTTCTTTGCAAGAATTTGATGGTAGTCTAGTTAGATTTGGAGATGACAAGGCATGTATGATCAAGAGAAAAGGAACTATATCATTGGATGGTAAGCACAATACTGATAATTTTTATTATGTTGAAGGTTTAAGGAACAAGCTTTTAAGTGTAGGACAATTGGTGGATAAGGGATTTCAATTATAGTTATAGGATCAAATATTTAAAATCATTAATAAATCTGGTTTGGAGATTGCAACCGATATACAGACAAAAGGTAATATATTTGTTGGCAAATGCACACTCCAACGAGACATTGTAGGTGATTGAAGGTTTTTTCATTGATGGCAACCTTACAATCCTATGACACCGGCAAGGCAATCCACCGACACCAACAAAGTTGGATTCTACACCGGCACAAAGACCACTGGCACTGGCAGTAAAAGGAAGCATATCGACATAGAAGCCGACAGGAATTTTGTTGTTAATATTTTTTTTTTATTATTGTAAAATCATTGTAAGCCGACTTGGAAAGTTTTAAATGACCCTTATATAAGAGATATCATTGTAGAACAATTATGTAATGATAGAGGAATGTAATTAGGCGAAATAAGGTAGACTTATTATGTGAAATATAGGTTAAGGGTTTATGTAAGAAGCAAAGCAGAAACCGATACTGGATCTAGCATTATAGATGTTATTTTGAAGCAGTACAAGACACTGGATTTATATAATCCATTTTGTAAGTCAGTGAGACTTCCTATTTTGTATTTGAGCAGTGAGCTCTAGGCACTTGGCCTTCCTACATGTGCAGGCCCCTCTTGTAGTAGTAACATTCTCTTATTGACCAGTAAGTGAATATTGTGGGTTACAAATCCCACTGAGGTTTTTCCCACACCGAGTTTCCTCATTAAAATATTGTGTTATGGTGTGTTTTTCATGTGGTTATTTTTATCTCTATTTATTGCATTACTTTCTGTTTACTGGTACACAGTATTAATATGCTTTACATGTTTTAAGTTAAGAAAATCTGATTACCAATCAGATACTGATTCACCCCACCTCTGAGTATCTATGGGAATCCTAACAATACTTCATTTGAATTCCAGTGAGAAGATATGTTTGATTGCACAAATTGATGAAAGTTGGCTATGGACTAATAGGCTATATCACATGAAATTTGATTGCATTGTAAAGATCAGTTCAACTAAAGCGGTTAGAGATATACCTAAGATTGTACATCCCTATAATCTAGTATGTAAAGAATGTCAAATGGGAAAACAGGTCATAACCTCTTTTAAGAGTATACAAGACAAAACTAATGATGTTCTTGATCTTATTCATACTGATTTGTGTGGCCCTGCTAGAGTTAAAAGTTTTCAAGGTGATAGATATTTTATGCTAATCATTGATGATTATTCTAGAATGATCTGGGTTACTTATCTAAGGGCGAAAACTGAGGCTTTTGAAAAGTTTAAAATCTTTAAGGCTAAAGTTGAGATAGAGACAAGATTGAATATTAAATGTTTAAGGTTAGATCTATTAGGGGTCCCACAAATACTGAGAGGGGGGGGTGAATCAGTATCTAACTGGTAATAAGAATTTCTTAAGTTAAAACATGCAGAACATAATATAACAGTGTACCGGTATGCAAGAAATAATGCAATAAATAGAATCAAGAACATCCACATGAAAAGTACACCATAACACAATATGTTTAACAAGGAAACCCGGTGTGGGAAAAACTTCAGTGGGATTTGTGACCCACAATATTCACTCACTGGCCAATAAGAGAATATTACTTACAATAGGGGCCTGCACATGCAGGAAGGCCAACTGCCTAGAGCTCACTGCTCAATGGGAAGTAACACTGACTTACAATAAGGATTAAACTAATTCAATAACTTGTATTGCTTTACAATAGCATCTTCAATGTTAGATTCAGTATCAGTTCCTGCTTTGTTCTTTACATGTACCCTTTGACCTATATTTCACACATTAGGTCTGCCTAATATTTTCCTTTATGCTCCTTCACATCACTCCTACAAATGTCTACAATGATCTCCTTTATATATAAGAGTCATTTTACAATTTTCCAAGTCGGCTTACTATAATAAACAAAATATTGTATAACAAAAATCCTATCGGCCTCTGTGCTGGTATACTTGTTTTCTTCTGTGTCGGTGCCGGTGTGGAGTGTGATCCGCTGATGCCGGTGCACTAGCTTGTCGGTGTAATGCTTTGCTGGTATAATGTCTTACCGATGCCATAGGATTGCAAGGTTGCCATCAATGACAAAACCTTCAATCACATACAATGTCTCACTAGAGTGTGCATATGCCAACAATCTCCCCCTTTGGCATTGATGGCAACACTCATGAGAAATTTCAAAAAGTATCCAAAAATGTTACCAAAAAAAATGTTTACCAAAAATGTGAGAGCTCCCCCTGAGCATATGATTCCTGTGTTTTGAATTTTCTCATCACACTACTCCCCCTTTGGCATCAATGACAAAGGTTGTCAAGATGTCAGTAGAGTTTGTAATTTCAGCTATCCATAAACTCAACCTTGTAGCTGGGTGGTTATAATCTGAAAAAGATCTCCCAAAATTAAGTTTATAGTATCCATAAACTTCTTACTATCCTTTATTGTTGTCTCAGTTCTCTTCACTATATCGATGAGATGCTGCAAATGCTCTGCTGGTGTTTTGCTTCCCTATGTTATTCTTTCTTTCTCTCTTTCCAATTTGAGTAATTCTTCCTCAAAATTTTCTATCTTCTCTTCAAAAAACTAATAGTGTATCAGGTGAGTTGACAAAGCTGTCTGCAAGTTTATTTATCTCATCCTGTGCCTTGCTCATTTTCTTGTCAATATCTACAGTCAAAAAGTTTGTTTTACAGGTATCCTTATACAGATTTTTGTATTCTTTCAACAAATTACATAGTTCCGGTAGAAGTGTGTCAAAATCTCTATTACACTTCTTTATTTCCTCATCAAAGAATTTTTGTTTCTCAACTTCTACCTTATCCTTCACTGACTCTTCCTTTATTTTCTCAATGTTTTCTGAGATATATTTACACAATGTATCCAATTGTCCTAAAGAATATTTATTATCTATATTACAATTGGGCGCTATTACTTTTAAAATTGGTATAGAATCATCAATTGCTTTGTAAGCCTGTGAGCTGCACTCAGTTATTTTCTTAATAGAATCAAGTAATACCTCAGTCACATTTGTTGATTTGAATGCTGATGATGATCCATCAATCTAAGTACCAGTGGAAGTAACCATGCTTGTATTGACCTCTAGTAGGTTAGTTTGTGTCTGCATTTCTTTAAGCACTGGTTTTCCTACTTCACTAGTTACCGGTGGCACTGTTTCCTTATGTACTTGTTCCGGTTGATGTTGTTCCAGAGTCTTTAGCTCTGTGGGTTTCTCTGTATGTTGTGTTGTCTTTGTCTGTGACTCAGTCTCTACCTTTTTCTCTGTATCTTCTACCAGTTTCTTTGTTTCCCCTGCTACCGGAGGCTCATTAGCCATATCTGACTTATTAGTTGTATCTTTGTCTACTATTATGTTGATCTTTTGAGTATCAACATTCACAGTATATAGGACTTCAGAATTAGGATTGTTATCCTCTACATCCATACTTTCCATTGCCAGTTGATCTTCAGTAGTTGTTATTTTCACCAGTGGGGGTAGGTTGTCTTTAACTTTGATGCTTGGTGGTCCACCGACTTTGCCTTTCCCCTTGTCTCTATCTTTCTAGTATACCTTTATAGGTTTAGGGTTCCTGTACTCTTCTTGTTTTTCTTTGTCAACTAGGGATATATCCCATCCATCTTATGTTTCCTCTGTCACTTGATTTACTCTTCCTGCCATTAGTGAAATATGTTGGTGTGCAGTAGAGAATACTGACCGGTTTGCTTGAGCAATCAAATCATCAATTTCTTTTGGAGAGTTTATCGGATATACAGCAAGTAGCTTCTCTATTTTTATTTTCTTATCTAATTCTATCACTACCTGCTTTCTTGCTTCTAACCTTTTGAATAATTCATCAGGAATTTCATTTGCTACTTCCATCAAAAATTTCTTGTACATGTCCATATGCAATATAACAATGTTCTCAACTTGCTCTTTCTCATCAGCTATTAGAGTGTCATAGATTTTCTTTATGTTCTTCAGTTTTCCTTCCTCTGTGATTTCATTTAGCAGTATATCAAGAGGGGCCAAGTCTCTGTTTGTCCTTTTCTTCTTCTTAGGTGTCAATTTCTTCTTTGGTGTGGCCTTTCTAACTGGAGATCTCACATCTTGTTGCTTCTGCCTTGTCCTTCTAGGTGAAGGAGTGGTTACCGATGAGGGATCTCTTTTCCTAACAACTCTTTTAAAAGTTACTGGCATGTCACCTTCCGAAGAAGTACCTACCAGTGATAGATGAGCTTCAAGTTGTGGGGCTGCCCACTCATCTTCTGTTATGCCGGTTTTCTTTAATAAATCTTCCTTAATGGCCTTTGCTTGTCTGGATCCTTTCCTCACAAATGCCTCTACCTTTTTTACTCTTTTCTTAGACTGTATTTGGCTTTCTATGGTCTCAGCACTACCAAATACTTCTTCCTTAGGTTCTTTGGGGGCTTCCAGAAGTGCTTTAGCATATGTTTCAACTATGTGGTCATCTATTTCATAGCCCATCTTGGTTACCCAAATTGTCCTTGGGATGACTGCTTCCATCCAGATTTCATCTTTCTTAATAACAAAGCATATATCATCTTTGTATTTGTCTACTATTTTCTGAGATAACCTTACTCTTTTCTTCATTTTGGTCTTTAATGCTTGAAAGAAGTCATTAATATTGTTTTCCTTGTTCTCACCCATGTTATTGAATAGTTAAGTCAATTGCTTTCCTACCGGTATGTCATATCCAAGTTCTTTATAACCTATACCGAGAACCTATTTTGTTATGTGTAGCATTAGGCATACTAACAGATTTCCAAATCTGAAAGTTCCTTTCTTGTCATTCTTGATCTTTCCAAGGTTGTCAATTAGTTCATCTTTTAACCATTCACATATGTCAATTTTTGCATTGTCTGTTACCATATCATAAGCACTCTTAATGCATAAACTTGAAATTGAATTAAGTCTATTAGCATGAGTGTCTTTATAACCTAATATCATACTAATGAATCTCACATTGATATCTTTTACATCATTAACCCTTAGAGACCTCTTGTCAAATGTTGCACCAGATAGTTTTGTAACTAGGTCATTGGGAACCTTCTTGGTTTTATCTGGTCTCTTACCGGTGGTTGGTAACCCTATGATAGCTTTCACAGCTTCCTTGGTGATCTTATGGATTGCATCTAACCAAAAAAATTCTCTATGTACTCTGCTTAAAACTATCCTAATCACATCCTTAGGAAATTCAAGAATGCTAAGGATCTCTGTAAATCCTAGGGTTTCAATAATCTTGTGTTCATCTTTAACATTGTCGGTATCATCACATATCACGGTTTTATACATGGTTTTGATTTCCTAATTTCCTAACTCTTCAATGTTGCAATGGATGTACATTCTGGGGTCTTCAGCATATACAAATCCCTTAGGGATTTGAGAAAAAGCACCTAAGGTATCATCCTTCTTTTCTATCTCAGGAACTAACTGAAATATGGGCTTAGGTCTTTTTATTACTTCAACAATAGTAGGGTTTTCTATCTATTCAATTATAGAGGTGGATGCCATGATTAAATACCTTTTACTACCTTAGGTGGATGATTGCTTGGAGTGTGCTTGCTTCTTGCTCGAAATGCCTTAGCTCAGAATCTTCGCGCTCTCTGAAAATTTGAAATCACAGTGAAATGAAATGGAGCCAAAACCTTATTTTATAATGTATTTTCGCCATCTACCACATTAATTGCATGCTGGTTAAGTCTTCACTTAACATTGTCTATTAGTAATAAGTAATTTTCAACTTCTTATCTCTAACCGAGGGAATAATTAGCTCATGTGTCATTAGATTGCCAAACCCTCAAGGAAATTTTCTTCAATTAGATGAAGAACTTCCTACTGGTGGAGCACTGCTCTGTCCTACTAGTGAAGTATCACCTTGTCCTACCGGTGAAGCATTGGTTGGTTCTACCAGTGGAGAAGTATTCCCAATATTTAGCTCAGCTTTTCTAATCCATTGTTTTCAGAATTCTTGCTTAACCTCCTCAACTTTTTCTTTCCCTTTCAAGCTAGCAATTTTGTTGTCTACCGGTGTTCCTTTACTTCTACAAAATTTAGCAATATGCCCAATCTTGTTACATGCATAACAAGTTACATTATTCTTCTGAATATCTTTCCCATAACCTATGCTAGTTTGTATTCTGCATTGATTTGATAAATGTCCAAATCTTCCACAAACATAACATCTCACATTCGTTCTGTAGTTTTTAGAGTTGTGACCAACTTTGTTGCATTTTGAACATTGACTGGTGGGTGTATTGATATTCTGATAATTCCTATATCTACATTCATTTTCTCTATGACCATACTTATTACAGTTAAAGCATTTTCCATTGAATTTATAAGCATTAGGTTGTCTTACCAATTTGCTATGATCCTAAGTATTTGCAGTATTGGAGCTTTCACCAACTTCAAAGCCAATTCTAGAAGTGTCACCTTTAGGTTTTTTATTCTTCAGCAAGGTACCAATTTCCTCTGAGCTTTTCTTGAATTTTTCTTTGTGTTGACTTGCAGTTTCCAATTCTCTTTCCAAGATTTCTTTTTGTCTCATCAGTTCATTTGAGTCATTCTGAGTATGCATCAAATCTATCTTCAACATGTCATTTTCATAGCTAAGTCTTGTGTTCTCATTTGCTGCATCACTTAGTCTTCTGGTCAATTCTTCTTCATTCTTCTTCATGTCCTCAATCTCTTTACAAAATCTCATAGTCATATCTTGCATTTCATTTTTTGTTGTCATGATCTCTTGTTTCAACTTGCTTATCATATCATTAAGTGATTCCTTTTCATCATTCTCATTTTGCAATTTTTCACAAAGTTCTCTTCTCTTATTTCTTGCAACAGTAAAATTTTCTTGAAGTGCCTGAATGATATCCTGAGCTGCCCCTAAATCATCTTCTAATTTGATATTTTTCAATTTCTCTACATCATAGTTTGTAAGAGCTCCTTCAAGTTGCTTCATTAGATTTTCTATCTTTACCGGTGTCAAGATCTTCCTCATGTTGTTAGGCTTCTGAAAATAGAGGACCAAGCTCTAATACCAATTGTTAGGGGTCCCACAGATACTGAGAGGGGGGAGTGAATCAGTATCTAACCGGTAATAAGAATTTCTTAAGTTAAAACATGCAAAACATAATATAACAGTGTACCGGTATGCAAGAAATAATGCAATAAACATAATCAAGAACATCCACATGAAAAGTACACCATAACACAAGATGTTTAATGAGGAAACCTGGTGTGGAAAACACCTTGATGGGATTTGTGACCCACAATATTCACTCATTGGCCAATAAGAGAATATTACTTACAATAGGGGCCTGCACATGCAAGAAGGCCAACTTCCTAGAGCTCACTGCTCAATGGAAAGTCACACTGACTTACAATAAGGATTAAACTAATCCAATAACTTGTAGTACTTTACAATAGCATCTTCATTGCCAGATTCAGTACCTGTTCCTGCTCTATTTTTTACATGTACCCTTTGACCTATATTTTGCATATTAGGTCTGCCTAATATTTTCCTTTATGCTCCTTCACATCACTCCTACAAATGTCTGCAATGATCTCCTTTATATATAAGAGTCATTTTAGAATTTGCCAAGTCGGCTTACAATAATAAACAAAATATTGTATAACAAAAATCTTGTCGGCCTCTATGACGGTATACTTGTTTTCTTCTGTGTCGGTGCTGGTGTCCTGAGTGCCGGTGCACTATCTTGCCAGTATAATTCTTTTTCGGTATAATGTCTTGCCGGTGCCATAGGATTGCAAGGTTGCCATCAATGACAAAACCTTCAATCACATACAATGTCTCATTGGAGTGTGCATATGCCAACAAGATCATGGTGGAGAATTCACATCTGGTGAGTTTAATAACTTTTGTGAGAAGCATGGTATAAGGAGACAATTTTTTGCTCCCCAAACACCTCAGCAAAATGGAGTTGTGGAAAGGAAGAACATAACTATCTTGGATGTTGCTAGAACAATGATGATGGAAGCTAGTCTACCTCATATCTACTGGAGAGAAGTAGTGAGCACATTGGTTTATACATTCAACATGGTACATATCAAAGGAGAAACTGGTAAGACACCTTATGAATTATGGTTTGGCAATACACCTACAGTTAAGTATTTTAGAATCTTTGATATTAAATATTATATCAAGAGAGATTATATCATTGGAAAATTTGATCCTAGATGTGATCAAGGAATTTTTCTTGGTTATTCTAATAAAAGAAAATCATATAGATGTTATAAAAGGAGATTGTAGAGAATTGTGGAGAGTGCTAATGTTGAGGTGGATGAGCTGAATAGAAATCAAATCAGAGTTTATGAGCAAGAACCGGTAGTGGAATTGATCATAACTAAATTAGTACCACCTTTACCGGAATAAAATGTTGGACCAATTACTCTGGCAGTATCAGAAAATTCAACAGTAACTGAAGAACCAGGAAGAGGAACAAAGAGTCAAAAGACTCCTAGGTATGTGAGATCGAATCATTCAGAAGATCAGATCATTAGGGATAAGAACAATGGAGTGATGACAAGAAGGAGATTGGCATTTAATGAGGTATGTTTAATTTCTCAATTTGAACTGGTATCAGTAATTGAAGCATGTAAAGATGAATGTTTGATGAAAGCTATGGAAGAAGAATTAGATCAGATTGAGAAGAATAACACGTGAACTTTAGTTCCCCAGCTTAAAAATAAGAATGTTATTAGAACTAAATGGGTTTTTAGGAATAAATTTAATGAAGATGGACAAGTTGTAAGGAATAAAGCTAGACTAGTTTGTAAAGGATATTCTTAGAAGGATAGAATTGATTATGGCAAAACTTTTGCACTTGTAGCTAGGATTGAAGCTGTAAGATTATTTCTTTCCTACGTCGCACATAGAAACTACAATGTTTATCAAATGGATGTCAGGTGTGCATTTTTGAATGGGGATCTTGATGAGGAAGTTTATATCTAGTAACTTGATGGTTTTTCACTTTCAGATGATAAAAATAGGGTTTGCAAGCTAGGGAAAGTTTTATATGGATTGAAATAGGCACCTAGAGCTTGGTATGCAAGGTTAGATAAATATCTTTTGAATCTTGGTTTCACTAAAGGTAATACTGACAATAATCTATAATATAAAGTCACTAATGATGATATATTGATTATAGAAGTTTCTGTTGATGACATCATTTTTGGAGGTGAAGATAAGTTGTGTATAAATTTTCTAAGAATATGGAGAAATAATTTGAAATGTCTATGATTGGGGAAATAATTTTTTTCTTAAGTTTGTAGATTACTCAAACTGATAAAGTTATTTTCATCTATCAAACTAATAATGCTAAGGAATTGTTGAAGAAATTTGGTATGGTGGACTCTAAACTAGTAAGTACTCCTATGGTTATAATTGATAAATTGACAAGGAAAGATGTTTCTACACTGGTAAATCCTACAAGATACAAGTCTATGATTGGAGGTCTGCTATATTTGACTTAGACTAGGCTTCACTTAATGAATGTTGTTTGTATTGCATCTAGATATCAGAGTGATCCTAGAGAAAATCATGAGAGTGTGGTGAAAAGAATTTTTAGGTACTTTCTAGGTACATCTAAATATGGTTTGTGGTACCCTAAGGATGATGACTTTACTTTGTGTGCATATATAGATGCATATTGGGCTGATGATGTTCATGATTGGAAAACTACTTTCGGTGGAGCTTTTTTTCTTGGAAAGAAGTTGGTTTCATGGATCAGCAAGAAAGCAATCATGTACTTCTTTATCTACTATTGAAGCTGAGTATGTTGTTACTGCTACTAACTATAAACAAGTTCTATGGATGAAGTAAATGTTGAAGGATATTAAAGTGCATTGCATTGAACCAATAGTAATTTACTGTGATTATTTAATATTTTTTTTGACCATCCACATTGATCGTTGTGTGATTTTTTGGTAATTTTATTGAACCAGTGATGTTCTTCGTGCTATGCAGTTTTCCTGGTGGTGTAGCATGTTGCGGTTCACCTTGGCATGATTTTCGGTGGTGTTGGGTGTTTGGAGATTTGAATTAGGTCCATGTTATTTCATGTATATCATTATATTGGTCTGGTGGTCGATCTTTATATCATGTGTTGTAATTTAATAATTGTGAGTTGAGGGTTTAGCCAACCTTGTTGTCAAGGTTGATGAATTGTATAAATAGGTGATATTGTCATGTAATTTAGGTATCAAGGTTGTGTTTGCCTTATCAGAGAGTGGTGTATGTGTGATGTCACGCCCTGCCATGAGGCTGAGAGGACAAAACAATAATGAACAATATAATGCGAATTTTTTTTTTTAAAGGATAACATTACATATGCAAGAGAGATACATCCATCAAGATAAAAAAGTGATACATAATTAACAACTTGCAACTATCCTCAAGGCCCCATAATGATGCAACACAAGGTTGAACATCATCCAATATATTCAACAAGAACTACTATACAAATTACAACATAAATCATTTACATAGGTACAAGATTCTTATTATATTGCTGAAGAATACACATATGAACTTTAAATACATTACAATGGATCCTCAATATACATATCTCCAAGAGTCCCATGTAGGGAAGAATATAATAATTTGGTACACCAATAATAGTCTTCAATCTCCTCATGAGCCTCCTTGATCATGAAGAAAGATGAGTCAAAACCCAATGGGTGCGAATAGAACTCCACCCAACCATGTGGTATCAATAGGTCCACCCCCCATGCTAGGAGGTATCAGCTAGACCCACAAGGTGGAAGAAAAACATACAGGGGTACCAATCAAGAACCACAAAAGAATCCACAAATTTATACTCACAAGAGACTCATAGGAGAATCCACAATAATAGAGTAGACAAGGTCTCACAAGAGAATTCAATAATACAGAATCCACAAGAGGCTCAGAATAGTAATGTTGAAGGAGACACTAGAGTCAATAACCCATTTCTAAAGGCCCAAATAAATCCACAATAGGATAAACTAACATAAATTATGTTGGATATTGACACTCAATTGGTTGGGTTCACTATGTTGTCATTGATGGCAACATAGTATTTTATTTTTGCTTCATGTTTTGGTTCAGTTGTGTACTGACATGCACTTCACAGACACTACACCAGCACCGACATCGGCACCGGCATCAGCACTGATAGAACAAAATGATTTCTTTGGTTACCAACAACGTAGGCCAACATGGTATAGAATATGGTTATCAATATTGGAGGCCAATATCTCTTGGATCCGGCATCAGAAATTGTTTTTGATATTCATGCATTTATGTTATCTAGCTGACATGTAATTTATATTGTAATAATCCTTGTAAGCCAACACAAGGCATGATAAATTATATAGGATATATACGTCAATTCGATTAAATCATTTTTGATAGAGAATAATAGAGATGGTGATGGATATGTGAGTGTGATACAATGCAAAATATATCAAAGAGATTATGTATGTGAGGATATTTATGTAAGGGTTATTTTGGTAAAGGGTTTAGGGTTTCAGACCAGAACAGATAGAGCTTAAACCGGAACTATATTCTGGCATAGAAGATGTTATCTTTTAGAGTTCAACACTTCTCCGGATTGTAGTCTGGATTTATATGTAGTCAGTGAGGCTCCTTTTGTGATTGAGCAGTGTACTCTAGGTTGTAAGTGTTGGCATTTGGCATTTGGCATTATAATAGACAATGGGAGATTGTTGGCATTTCAATAAGGATATTGAGAAGGTTGTTGATGATTATGGATATAACTGATTAAGGATGATTTACTGTCTTAATATTATCATTTTGTCATTGATGTCAAGAAATTGATTTTCTAATTCAGTATGATGTTGCCATATGTTGAGAAGTATGATTTGATGAGTATAAAGATGTCGGTAAAAGACACAGAAAGAATATGATGAATAAGGGGATGAATAAGGTATTCAATGGGAAACTATTACCGATTTAGACAATGAAGAGATCATGATGTTTAGATTGTTTTAACATCATACATATGTTGTAAATTGTAAGGTTAATACTATACTATGTTACCGAGCAAAGAACCTAGTCGGTAAACCCTAAGGAACCTAGTCGGTAAATGCTAAGGTTATCACTATCGGTTAATGAAGGTGGAATGTCTACCAAGTGAAGTTTAGTATTTACCGAGTTGTTACCGAGTTGTTACCAAGTTGTAACCGAGCTATAACAGAATACATTAAATGGTTACATGCATTATTTAATGAAGGAAGCTGATGAGATGGAACTGATTAAATGATTGGTATGCCGTGCATGAAGTTTGTTAAAGAATCTATGGCAAAGGAAAATCAGCATGAAGATCTATAGTGCAGATTGAACCGCATTACCCTAGCACAAGTTCCAAGAAATGTATGCAAGTTCCAAGGTAGGGTAAAATGTTTTTCAGATTAAAGGATACATTGAACCTGGACAAGTTTGATGATCTGATGGCTATGATTGATCATGGGAAATGTGATCAAGGAGATTAAGCGGTTGGCGAATTGTTTATAAATAGGGAGCTTTTGATAAACAAAGTATGCGGGCAAATGTATGCATAGGGATGATACATAGTGATTACCGAGCACAGAAGCTTGAAGACCTGTTTGAATAACAGAGTATAGAAGCCCAACAGATGGACAAGATTAGTTCTATGTCTAGATTGTATTGAGCAAATAAGAATCTACTTTAGCATTTTAGATGTGAAGTTGTAGATATATTTTTATTACTGTTATTTTGTGAAAGTGACAGAAAATCTCTTAACCGAGTGGACTTAACAGTCTTATTTGTAAAACCTTCTAGCAAGGTGACATTCTGAATGAGTGTTTGAAATCCTTTAACAAGGTCACTTCTAACAACGTGAAGATCCTAACAGATCTGAGGGAAATCCCTTAACCAAGTCACATCTAGCAATGTGTTTGTAATATTTAACAGGATTTGCTTTTAACCTAGCATACTCTAGAAGAGTATATTTCTTAGTGGGTCCAAAATCCCACGGTGGTTTTTCCCTATTTGGGTTTCCATGTTAAATATGGTGTTATGAGTGATATGATGTTTATATGCTTTTGAGTTTGCATGTTTAGCAGTTTTGGTTCTATTACTAAAGCATATGTTACCGAGGTTGAATTTGATATTTTTATGGAAGATTAAGTTTGTATGATTCACCCCCCCCCTCTCATCTTGTTGGCAATTGGATCTGTACATACATTAAGTATCAGAACTATCAATTGGTATTAGAGCTTTGGACTTCAGAAGAAAAAGTTTAAAGGTACTTGAGGCAAAGATCCAAAGATGTATAAGAGGGATGCACCAAAGCTGAACACATCAAGTTTCTCTACATGGCAGAAAAGGATGAAGTTGCACCTATCAGGAGTTGGAGAATATGTTGTATATTATCTAGAGAATGATTTCATCACACCGAGCACCTATCCATTGACTATGGAAGAAATAAAGGCAAAGCAAGAACATATCCAAGCAATGATTGAAATAACATCTGCATTGACCGACTCAGAGTTTAATAATCTAAAAGGCTACAATGATGCAAAGGCAATGTGGGACAAGGTCATATCTGTATATGGCGGTGATGAACATGTTCAAAGAGAAAAATTAGATAGTCTAAGAGGACAGCTTGAATCTATGAGTATGAATGAAGGTGAGAACATAACTCAGTACAGTACAAGACTAAAAGAGATTGTCAATCAAATCAAAGGAACAAGTGGAACTATTGAAGAAAAGGATATAACAAGTAAGTTGTTAAGAACCCTTCTACCGGCCTATGCAATCTGAGTCTCTACAATCAATGAATTGAGGTCTATAACTAATATGCCAATTTCTTTAGATGCTACTATTGGTAAGCTACATGCATTTGAGTTAAGTAACTTTGATAATAGTGGATCTTCGGTAAATAAAGTTGAATCTCCATTTCGTTCTTTTCATCTTGATGAATCTAATGATTACAATGAAAGAAAGTACAAGTACTCTAAAGGAGATCACAGTGGAGCAAGTGAAAGATTTTGTAAGAATATGGAAGAAGTACACAAACTGTATGATGAAATAAGAAAGTAGGAAGAGTTTGAAGCACTATTAGCCAGAAGGTTACCGAGAGGCAAAGGTAAGTATAAAGGAAAACTACCTTTGAAATGTTTCAATTGTGATAAAATAGGACATATGGCTTCTAACTGTCCTGACAAAGATTCTACTGAAAAGAGAGATTACTGAGATGACAGATAGAAAGATAATCATTACAGAGGACACCGAGACTTCAGAAGAAGAGATAGAAAGACATGCTTAATAGTCGATGAGGAATCCAACGATGATAAATCAGATGAAACTGATACAGAGGAAGTAGTTTATGTGGCTATCAAAGATGGATCAAATGAAGAAAGGTATGAAGAAAAATCCCTAATATCTCACATAAATACTAATGATTCTTGGATCATATATAGTGGATGCTCACATCATATGACGGGTGATAAACACAAGTTTGTTATGTTAGAAGATTATGATGGAGGCTATGTAAGATTTGGTAATGATGCACCATGTCCAGTAAGAGGTAAAGGATAGATAACACTTCTTGACAATGCAAGATGCAATGATGTTTATTGGGTTGAAGGTTTGAAATACAATTTGTTGAGTGTAGCATAGCTAAACAATACAAGTTACCGAATAGAATTTCAGAAAGGAATTGTCAAAGTTCATGACAAGCATGGAAAGTTAGTTGTTACTGGGACACAAAAAAAAGGTAATACATTTCACCTTGACTCAACTCAGAACAAGTGTTTGTATGCAAAGATAGATGATACCTGGTTATGGCATAAAAGGTTTTTTCATGTAAATTTTGATAATCTGATCAAAATAAGTAAGAAGCACCGAGTAAGAGGTCTACTGAGTCTTAAAAAACCTGAGAATGCTATGTGTCGAGGATGCCAGATGGGTAAAATGACAAGATCAAGCTTTACAAGTAAGTCTTACACCTCTAAGGGAATTTTAGATCTTGTGCATACTGATCTTTGTGGTCCTATGAAAGTTCAAAGTTATTATGGTGACAAATATTTCATATTATTTGTGGATGATTACTCAAGGATGATGTCGATAATGTTTTTAAAAGAAAAATCAGAAGCTTTTCAAATGTTTAAATGGTACAAGGCAAGAGTTGAAAATGAAACAGGAAGACAACTAAAATGTCTTAGATCAGATAGAGGAGGAGAGTTCACATCTGATGAGTTCAACTTATTCTGCAATGATCATGGTATTAAAAGACAAGTCTCTACACCAAGAACTCCATAGAAAAATGGAATAGCTGAGAGAAGAAATAGATCTATTGTGGATTGTGCCAAAACCCCGATGATTGAAAAGAAAGTGCCACAAACATTTTGGAAAGAAGCAATAAGCACAACAGTTTACATCCTGAACCGAGTACAATCAAAGAAAGGTACTTTGAAGAAACCATATCAAATATGGTATGACAAGAAACCTAATGTAAGTTATTTTAAAATCTTTGAAAGTAGATGCTATGTACACAAAGATGATAGAAATGGCAAGTTTGATCAAAAAAGTGAAGAAGGAACATTTCTAGGTTATTCTTCTAGAAGCAAAGCATTTAAATGTCTAATCAAATCATCTAACAAAATAGTAGAAAGTGCAAATGTGAAAATTGATGAATTTGCAGAAAGAAATGATGAAAGAAATTCCAAAGAACTAGAAGATTATGATGAATTTGTCTATGTTCAATCGACAAGTCCTATCAAGAAAACTGTTGAAGAAAATGAAGAGAATATCCAGTTACTAAGTGATGAAGAAGATCATACAGAGCCTATCGAGCCTGTATTAGCCAAGTATGTCAGAAGACATCATGCACCAAGTCAGATTATAGGAGATCAGGATGATCCAGTGATGACAAGGAACAAACTGAGACATAACACATGTCTCATATCTAAATTTGAACCGAGAATAGTGAAAGAGACATTTAACAGTGAAGATTGGATAAATGCTATGATAGAAAAGATTGATCAAATCAAGAAGAATGACACATGGACACTAATCCCAAGACCAAAGGACAAAAATGTAATTGGTACAAAGTGGATTTTCAGAAACAAGCTAAATGAAAAAGGTGAGGTCATTCAAAATAAATCAAGACTAGTATGCAAAGGTTATGCTCAAGAAGAAGGAATTGATTATGGTGAAAATTTTGCACCTGTGGCTAGACTTGAAGGAGTAAGAATATTGTTGGCATATGATGCTTTCAAAAACTTCAAGGTATATCAAATGGATGTCAAATCTACATTTCTGAATGGAATATTAGAAGAAGAAGTTTTTATTGAACAACTTGAAGGATTTGTTGAAGACAAGAGTAAAGATCAGGTATGTAAATTGAACAAAGCTTTATATGGTCTGAAACAAGCACCTAGAGCATGGTATGAAAGATTGCACTCTTATTTGATTAAGATTGGTTTTATAAGGACAAGTGAGAACAATAATATGTACATGAAGAATGATGAAAATGGAATACTAATCTCAACCATATTTGTTGATGATATTATATTTTGTGGAAATGACTCTTTATGCAAGAACTTTGGAAATGAAATGAGCAAAGAATTTGAGATGTCATTAATTAGTGAGATAAAGTATTTTATAGGTTTACAGATACTACAAATGAAAAATGAGATTTTCATTACTCAATCCAAGTACATGTAAAGGAAATCTTGAAGAAATTTGGAATGGAGGATTCAAAACCAGTAAGTACTCCTATGACTACCAACTGTAAACTATCAAAGAATGATGAATCTGCATCTGTGTATGAGACACTTTACCGATCCATGATTGGAAAGCTACAATATGTTGTTCATAGTAGACCAGACATAGCACATGCAGTAGGTATAGTTGCAAGATTCTCTGTAGATCCTAAGGAAACACACATGACAACACTCAAAAGAATTTTTAGATACTTGAAAGGTACCGAGGATTATGGCTTAGTATATCAGAAAGGAAATGATTTTGATTTAAAAGTGTATATTGATGCTGATTGGGCAAGCAACATTGATGATAGAAAAACCACAAGTGGAGGAGCTTCCCTTTTAGGAGAAAGACTAGTGAGTTGGTTTAGCAAGAAACAAGGATGTGTTTCATAGTCAACAATAGAAACTGAATACATTGTTGCAGCATTGAATTGTACCAACATAGCATCGTTCAAATAACTGTTGGAAGGTATAAATGAGAAAGTTACCGAGCCAGTAACTATATTCTGTGACAATACTAGTGCCATTAATATTTTGAAGAATCCTGTTATGCACTCTAAGACAACACATCTCTATCAAATATCATTATCTTAGAGAAGAAGCTCAAGAGAAGAAAGTGGTGTTGGAATATGTTAGCACAAAGGAACAAATAGCAGACATCTTCACCAAGCCACTGCCAAGGGACACTTTTGAGTATCTCAGAAGTAAGTTAGGGGTCCTACCCCTATCTTCTACTCACTGACCGAGTTCGGTGAAAGCATCAATTCGATGACTCTATCGAATATCTTTTAAGAGTTGATGCTGATTTACACACTTTAGGATGTTTTCTAAAGGTGTGCAGGAAACAGTGCAGGATATAATACAGGAAACAGGAATTGAAGACAAAATGCTCTAACTGAGACTAAGTTGACACATTACAGTAGGAATTCACTTCATACAGGAAGAAATTACTTTTTAGTTCTTTACTTTGGCATTGTTGTCAAAGGGGGGGAAGATTGAAGAAGATTGAAGAAAAAGGGGGAGAAGACTAGAGAAAAGAGGAGAAGTCTAATGTATGGGGGAGAATTCTGATGACATGAAGAGAGCATTTCAGAATCTCACAAACAACTCACAGCAATCTGAATCAATTAGGTCAAATCAATTGGTTTTGCCATCAATGCCAAAGGGGGAGATTGTTGGCATTTGGCATTTGGCATTATAACAGACAATGGGAGATTGTTGGCATTTTAATAAGGACATTGAGAAGGTTGTTGATGATTATGGATATAACTAATTAAGGATGATTTACTGTCTTAATATTATTATTTTGTCATTGATGTCAAGAAATTGATTTTCTAATTCAGTATGATGTTGCCATATGTTGAGAAGTATGATTTGATGAGTATAAAGATGTCGGTAAAAGACACAGAAAGAATATGATGAATAAGGGGATGAATAAGGTATTCAATGGGCAACTATTACCGAGTTAGACAATGATGAGATCATGATGTTTAGATTGTTTTAACATCATACATATGCTGTAAATTGTAAGGTTAATACTATACTATGTTACCGAGTAAAGAACCTAGTCGGTAAACCCTAAGGAACCTAGTCGGTAAACCCTAAGGTTATCGCTATCGGTTCATGAGGGCAGAATGTCTACCGAGTGAAGTTTAGTATTTACTGAGTTGTTACCAAGTTGTTACCGAGTTGTAACTAAGTTGTAACAGAATACATTAAATGGTTACATGCGTTATTTAATGAAGGAAGCTGATGAGTTGGAATTGATTAAATGATTGGTATGTCATGCATGAAGTTTGTTAAAGAATCTATGGCAAAGGAAAATCAGCATGAATATCTACAGTGCATATTGAACCGCATTACCTTAGCACAAGTTCCAAGAAATGTATGCAAGTTCCAAGGTAGGGTAAAACATTTTTCAGATCGAGGGATACATTGAACCTGGACAAGTTTGATTATCTGATGACTATGATTGATCATGGGAAATGTGATCAAGGAGATTAAGCAGTTGGCAAATTGTTTATAAATAGGGAACTGTTGATAAACAATGTCTGCGGACAAATATATGCATAGGGATGCTACATAGTGATTACCGAGCACAGAAGCTTGAAGACCTGTTTGAATAATAGAGTATAGAAGCCCAGCAGATGGACAAGATTAGCTCTATGTCTAGATTGTATTGAGCAAATAAGAATCTGCTTTAGCATTTTAGATGTGAAGTTGCAGATATATTTTTATTACTGTTATTTTGTGAAAGTGACAGAAAATCTCTTAACCGAGTGGACTTAATAGTCTTATTTGTAAAACCCTCTAGCAAGGTGACATTCTAATTGAGTGTTTGAAATCCTTTAACAAGGTCACTTCTAACAAGGTGAATATCCTAACAGATCTGAGGGAAATCCCTTAACGGGGTCACATCTAGCAATGTGTTTGTAATCTTTAACATGATTTGCTTTTAACCGAGCATACTCTAGAAGAGTATATTTCTTAGTGGGTCTGAAATCCCACAGTGGTTTTTCCCTATTTGGGTTTCCACATTAAATCTAGTTTTATGAGTGATATGATGTTTATATGCTTTTGAGTTTGCATGTTTAGCAGTTTTGGTTATATTACTGAAGTATATGTTACCAAGGTTGAATCTGATGTTTTTATGGAAGATTAAGTTTGTATGATTCACCCCCCCCTCTCATCTTGTTAGCTATTGGATCTGTACTTACATTAAGTATCAGAACTATCAGTAAGCCTTCCTGCAACTATAAGCCCCTTATATTTTGTAATATCTCTTCATATGGCCAATGGATTGATATTGTGGGTCACAAATCCCACTGTTGTTTTTCCTCTTTGAGGTTTTCTACGTTTAATTATGTGTGTTATGATTCTTACTTATGTGATTGGCTTATTGGTTGCTTTTCTTCTTTCAATTTTGTATGTACCTGTATACTGGTTGGTGTATGCATGTTTTAATAAGGCTAAAATTGATCATTCTGGTGTAACACTGATTCACCCCCCCCATTCTCAATGTTATTGGATTCCAACAAGTTAACCAACCACTTCTAGAGTTCCAAAAAAATAATCCACGGAAGGAATCAAAAGATGTAAGTTACCACTAGGTAGCAATAGGGAAGAGTGTCATAACTTGGATGTCATGAGTTACCCTGGAAGGTATTCGCTAGGTCCTGGCCCCCATCTAGGGTTACCCTAGTGACCTCTCCTAACCTTAGGTCCCCATACATATACTAGTGGACTACACCAACCTTTCATGGTGACAAGTTTGATGGAAGCCATTCCAGGCCCTTCTCTACTTACCCCAAACCTATACGAGTATTTGTAGGCAAAAGAGGCAACAAAGAATGATCTTTATTAATTTGAACTAACTACCTACCCAGATACCTTAATTATATTTTCACTTGATTATAAAACTTCCATTGAGTTACCCTAGTGACCACTTTGGGTCCTGACCCCTAATGAGAGTTACTCTCCCTTTACTTGCACTGAAGAATCAGAATATAAATCACAATTCCATGACCCCCAAAACACAAGGTGACAAGGTTCCAACCATAGCATGGCTTATCCTACTTGCTAGAAAATGATAACAATCAAGATGGCTCAATGCAACAAGGGACAATAGAACCCATGTAGGATGCCAATCTCATTAAATTTAATGATGAAGAGATAACATACACAGAAAGAATCTCAAACATAGGCCTTGCCTCTGGAAATGTTAGGATTCCCAAAGATACTGAGAGGGGGGTTGAATCAATATCTTGTCGGTTAACAGATTTTCTTATCTTATTAAGCAAATTGCATTCCAAAACAATGTATCGGTAAACTAGAAATAATGTAGTAAATAAGATCAATAACCACAACATAGAAAGCACACCATAACACAATATTTTTAATGAGGAAACCTGGTGTGGGAAAAACCTCAGTGGGATTTTTGACCCACAATATTCACTCACTGGCCAATAAATGGATATTACTTACAATAGGGGCGTGCATATGCAGGAAGGCAAACTACCTAAAGCTCACTACTTAATTACAAAAAGGAAGTCTCACTGACATACAAAAATGGATTATGCAAATCCAATATCATGTATTGCTTCAGTTCAACATCTTCTATGCCAGGTTCAGTACTGGTTTAAGCTCATACAACTTCCATAAACCTTATTCTAAAATCTGCCTTAATATTCACATGTTTGTATCTACCTATTACATTCTATACATAAATGATCCTACAAGATCTCATACTTAAATGAGTCTTATTACAATATTCCTTGTCGGCTTACAAAATATTTTACAACTAAATACAAAATATAATAACCAAAATCCTGTCGGCCAGGGTGTCGGTAATCATCTTTGCTGGTGCCACTGCCGCTACCGCTGCCTATGCCGGTGTCATAGGATTGTAAGGTTTCCATCAATGACAATAGCTTCAATCACCTACAATTTCTCATTGGAGTGTGCATTTTCCAACAATCTCCCCATTTGGCATTGATGGCAACACTCATCAGAAAAAGTCAAAATTGTATCCAAAAATGTGTTGTCCAAAAAATCTTGCCAAAACTGTGTGCTCCAAAATTGTGTGCTCCCCCTGAGCAGATGATGTCTTCTACCAATCATTTTTCTCATTCTACTACTCCCCCTTTGGAATCAATGACAAAGGCTATCAATTAATGTCAATTGAGTTTAGTTCTTGTCAAGATCCCTATAACCGATGGGTTACAATCTGATATAGATCGGCTAATGCAAAATTCAAGTTGTTAGTGAACCTCTCACTATCCTTCAATGTTGCTTTTGTCCTTTGGATGGTACTGGTGATTATGTGCATTTTCTCTTCCGGTGTCTTAAGTCCTGGAACAAGAGCCTCTGAAATATCTTTTCTCAGGGAGATGAGGATGTCTAATTTCGGACCTAGTCTACATTTGAGTTCCTTAGCCTTGTATTTTATTCTTTCCTTCTCCTTCTCCAATTTATCAAGTTTCTCCTCAAATCCAGCTATCTCTTGTTATATAACTGATATTGGTACATGTGAACCAATGATATTGTCAGCTATATCATTTATTTCTTTTTGTACTTTGTTGATTTCCTTTTCAATATCCACTGTCAGAAGATTAGTCTTGCAGGTGTCTCTGTGCAGTTCCTTAAATTTCATTATTATCTTCCCTAGTTCTGGTAATAATGTGTCAATATGTTCCTTACATTTGTTTATTTATTCTTCAAAGAATTTTTCTTTCTCTTTATTTATTTTCTCACTGAAAGTCTCCTTATTGATCTGACCAATTGTTAGTAGGTTGCCAATTATGTACTTAGACAATGTGTCTAATTGGATCAAAGAATCTTTATTTTCTACATTGCACTTGGGTGCAATCAATTTCAAAATTGGAATGGTGTCATCAATTGCCTTATAAGCCTATGCATTACACTCTGTGATTTTCTTGATGGAATCCAATAATACCTCTGTTATATTTGTCGGTCTGAATTCTATTGAGGAACCAGATAACTATCCAATTACCTTAACGATCTACAATGCGTCGGTGTGAGTAACCTCTTTGCTTATGTTGACCTCTGGTAGGTCAGTTTGAGTCTGCATTTCTACTAGAAAAGGTTTGTGTTTCTCAGTTGTTGTCGGTGGCACTATCTCTATCTGAACCTTTTCCACAACCTTTTTCTCTTCAGGTTTTTCAATGTGTTCCTCTGTCAGTTTCTCTGAGCTTTCCACTACCGGTTTTTTTGGTTGGTCTCAATGTTTTCTACCAATCTATAAGTACCTCTGAACTATCTACTGCCGGTATCTCAATAGATTTATCAATAGCCAGTTGCTCAGTAGGTTTTTCAGTATGTACATTAGTGGTATTTGTCTTTCCATTATCTAGGAGATCAGTTGATTGTTCAGTATGTGTTTCAATCCCAATCTCAACATTTCCAATTGTATCCTCAACATTTGTCTCAAATGCAATTTTTTCTGCTAGTGGCTCAGTTGCCACATTTGTCTTCTTAGTTATTTCCTTATCAACCACAATGTTGACTTCTTGTGTGTCAATATTCATGGTATACAACACCTCTTAGGCAGGATTGGTGTCTTCATGTGTTGTCTTCATACTCTCAACATTATCTGTTATCGGTGGTGTATCAATATTTACAACCGGTGGAGTATCAGAAGAAGGTGGGGGCAAGTTATCTGTTACTTTTATGTTCGGAGGACCACCTACCTTACCTTTACCTTTATCCTTGTCCTTTTGATAGACTTTCAAAGTCTTTGGTCGTTTAAGCTCTTCTTGCTTTTCCTTCTCAACAAAGAAGATATCCCATTTTTCTATTGTTTCTTTAGATATCTCATTTACTATACCAGCCATTAATGCTACATGTCGGTGACCGGTGGAAAATATAGTCCCGTTTTCTTCACATATCAGTTCATCAATCTCTTCTACTGATCTTACTGGGTGAACTACAAGTAATTTTTCTATCTTTATCTTCTTGTCCAGTTCAACAATTGCTAACCTTTTTGCATCTAACCTTCTGTACAAGTCACTAGGTAGATTATCTACAACTTCTATCAAGAATTTCTTGAAAATATCTAAGTGTAAAATAACACTATTTTCTATACTTTCCTTTTCTTCATTGCTAAAAGTATTATACAACTTGCTAACATTTGACAAGTTACCATCTTTAGTTATTTCATTCAAAAGGTTGTCTAAGGGAGGGAGAACTTGTTTTTCCTTTTTCTTCCTTGGGGTCATTTTCCTTGTCGGAGGCCTTACTGCCTGTTGTTTCTATCTTGTTCTCTTTGGAGAAGGTGAGGGTACTGGTGAGGTTTTTCTTTTTCTTTCTACCCTTTTAAATTCAGCCTGCATTTTGCTATCAGAGGAGGTACCAACCGGTGAAAGATGTGTTTTCGGTTGTAGTCCTTCCAATTCACTTTCCTTAATACCACTTTTATTCAATATATCTTCCTTGATTTCTTTTGCCTATCTAGTTGCCTTTCTAGTTGTTTGTTTTGTTTTCTTTATTCGTTTCTATGATTGAACTTTGCTTTCAATGGTTTCTGCATTTCCAAATACTTCTTCTGTTGGTTCTTTAGGGGTTTCTAGAAGGGCTTTTGCATAAGTTTTTATTATGTTTTCATCTGCCTCATAACCTATCTCTATAACCCAAACTGTCTTTGAAACCACTGCCTCCATCTAGATTTCATCCTTCTTTATAACAAAACATATCTCTTTTTGATATTTATCAACTATAGATTGAGATAGTCTTTCCCTATTTTTCATTCTAGCCTTCAGTGCCCAAAAGTGTTCAATTATGTTATTCTCCCTGTCATCTCCCATGTTATTAAGAATATCCAAAAGTTGTTTTCCTACCGGTATGTCAAATCCAAAATCCTTTCTACCAATATCGGGAGCTTCCTTGGTGATATACAACAATAGACATACAAGTAAGTTACCAAATCTGAATGTGCCTTTCTTGTCACCCTTAATTTTCTTCAAATTGTCTATTATCTCATCTTTTAACCATTCACAAATGTCAATCTTTGCATTACTATTTACTAGGTCATAAGCACTCTTGATACATAAACTAGAAACATAGTTTAATCTGCTAGCATATGTAGCTTTGTATCCAAGAATCATGCTAATGAATCTTACATTGATATCCTTTACATCATTGACTCTTAAGGATCTCTTGTCATAGGTTGCACCAATTAGGGTCATTACAGTGTCGTTTGGAACCTTTTTAGACTTGTCAGGCCTGCTACCGGTGGAAGGTAAGCCTGTCACTGCCCTAACTGCTTCTTTTGTTATCTTATGAATGGAATCTAGCCAAAAGAACTCCTCATGAACTCTGCTCAATACAATCCTTATAACCTCTTTGGGAAAATAAAAAATGCTAAGTATCTCCACAAAACCTAGGGTTTCAATTATCTTGAGTTCCAGTTTTACATTACCATTTTCATCACATATTATTATCCTATACATGTTCATAATCTCATCAGCACCTAGTTCTTCAATATGACAATGCATGTAAATTCTAGGATCCCCAGCATAAGCAACTCCTTTGGGTATTTTAGAAAATGCTCCTAGGTTATCATCTTTCTTCACTACTTTGGGAATGATTTTAAATACGGGCTTAGGGTGTTTAATCACTTCAATTACTGTAGGGTTTGCAATGAATTCAGGTGCAGAGGAGGAAGCCATTGTATAAATAACTTATTCTACCTTTAGGTTTGAATGCTTGAATGATTTCCTTCACTTCTCACTGTGGATGCCTTTTCTCGGGTTTTTCACGCTCTAAGGAAATTTGAATGCTTGGTGAATGAAAAAAGAGTGAAAACACTTGCTTTATAATGTCATTTCCTTCAACTACCACATTAAATGCCTGCGAGTTAAGTGAAACTTAACACATCTACCGGTAAAGAAGTAATTCAACTTCTCACCATCAACCGAGGGTAAACTAGCATGTTTTTCAATTTGTTGTCATACCCCCAAGGGATTTATTTTCAGTTAGATGAAGAATCTCCTACCGGTGGAATGATACTCTATTTTACCGATGAAGGAATAGTTTCATTAACATTCTGATTCGACTTTCTAATCCATTGTTTTGAAAATTCTTACTTTACTTCTTCAACCTTTTCAAAACTGGGTCCTTTGTTATTTGCCGGTGATGCCTTACTTCTACAAAATTTTGCAATATGTCCAATCTTGTTACAAGCATAACAAGTCACATTATTTTTTTGAATAGCTTTTCCATATCCTATGCCGGTATGTGTTCTGCATTGATTAGATAAGTGTCCAAAACTTCCACAAACATAACATCTTACATTCATTCTACAGTTTTCTAAGGGTGGCTGCAAGAAGTTGAGTCCCACTTTTGGGCAAAAAGTGGAAGTGTTTTCTCTATTTTCCAAATTTTATGTCGATTGATGTCAAAATTTGATGCACTTAGAGATTGAATCTCAAAAAACTTCATTAATAGAAAATGTAGTGCTTAGAGTCTACTTTTCAAATATGTAATTTATTTTAATACCCACATGGTAGAAATCCCTTTTTAGTAGGCATGTTTAAAAACCATTTTTTCAAAATGCCTATTTCAGGACCATACCACGCATGTGTACGACCACTCTTTTTTGATGCAAATAAATGAATTTTTGCAAATCCTTCTAGGAAATGATACCTAAGACACCAAATATTGATGAGAATATTTTTGCTTTTTTTTTTATTGACTATATTTTTTTTTATTAATTTTTAACTGACAATAAAGTATATTTTCAAAACATCGAGTGTACGACCACCATAATTTGATGAAAATTTCATATTTTTCCATTTTTTTTTTTCATATTCAAAAGAATTGTATGTAGATTGATGCCATATAATTTATTTTTCTAAAATCCTAAAAACCAAAAAGTTATTAAAGTTTTAGTGAACCTTGGTATTTTAGGTTTAGGTTCCACTTTTTAATAATAAATAATACAAAAATAGTAAAAGTAATCTTATCACTATAAAATTTACATTTCTGAATTCGGGACGCTAAAAACTCTAATGGATTTTTGTTTCGCCAAAAAATTCAATCAGAAAGACCCTCAAAAAATTAGGCCAAGGTAGAAATCTGATGTCGATTTACCTTAGTCATTTTTTTGGAGGTCCAAGCATAGGCTTGGTGATACCAAGCCTATCTCGAAGCAAAAAACAAATCTAAGGAATGTTTCCTGCCCCTAATTTTAAAAAACGGGCGCTCGTTTTTTAAATTCAAAAAATGGGCACCCGTTTCGCTCGATACCGTTGAAAGCGAAACGGGCACCCATTTTCAAAAATGGGTGCCCATTTCTAAAAAGATCCGTTGGGCCAGAATCTAGCCCACAAGCACAAATCCCAATGATTGAATGATTTTTCAATCATTGGCTGACAGGTACGATTTGCAAAGAGAATGTTTTGATTAATCATTCTCTTTGTTTGTCTTATTGTCGATTTGGTAAGGAGATTGATTCGAATTCAAATTTTGGTGTAGCCATGGGATCAAATCAATGCAAGAAGAGGCAAAGGAAGGTTCTGACAATTGAGGAGATTGCAGCAAATAGGGAGAAGGAGGCAATGCGTCAATGAGAGAGAAGATCAAGAATGAGACAAGGAGCTTCAAGTTCCACAATCATTTTAGAAGAGGAGAACATCAATGAGACCATAAATGCTGACGAAGGAAACACAATAGAACCATTTAATTTAGGTGCATCTTCTAATCCATTATTGGATACAGGTATGCCTCCACATCCCTATGTTTTTTCTCATGAAGAAATTGGTGATTTAGTAGAAGCAGGTTACTTATTAAATGAAATTCTAATTGAAAATCAAACCCCAAATGAAATTAGAAGTCAAGTTGAAAGTGAAATTGAAATCCAAATTGAAACCCCAACTGAAACTAGATCTCAACTTGAAACTGAAATTGAAACCAAATTTGAAACTCCAAATGAAATTGAAAATCTACCTACAACTAAAACCAATAATGTGTATGTAGACATGTAAACACCAATTGAAAATGAAACATGTTTGAATGATAATCAAATGAATGAAAATTTTGAAATTAAAAGTGATGTACTAGACAACCTTCCTGGCTTGGTTTCATGGAGATAGATTAGGACACATGCAAATAGATTGTTTAGACATTTTTTTTATAATAAGAAATTTGGGTTTCAATGTCAATTAATGGTACAACTAATTAAAATGACTAAAATGCGAAAAGTGATGAAGAAGTTAGGCTTTTATGTCAAACCCAAGAAGAAGGAGGAGTCTTTAAAACAAGTTGTATCTACTGTTGCTAGTGCCTTTGATACAATTGGAAAGAAAAGTTGTTCTAAAGATAAAAATGTGGCATGACGAGCAATAACAACAGCTTTAGTAAGTCAAACAACTTCTAATAAAAGAATGATGAGTAACATAAGTGGATATCTTAATATTCATCGCAACACTTTGTCAAGAGCTGTAAAAAGAAGAGTTAATTTTGAAAGTGATCCGGCAAACAAATTGTGGACTTTTAGTGGTAGACTACTAAGGTCTGATATGAAACTTACTGGTGAAGTCAAAAATTTGATCGAAAAATTCTAGCACAATAATACGAGAGTATCACCTAATGTTAGAGATGTTCTTAAATTAAGAGTTGGGTCAAAAATTCGTGATCCACATCCAAAACACCTATTGGACATGACTCAAACTGAATTGTATAAAAAAAATTTGGATGATAAAGTGTTGACTATTAGCATTTGTCAAAGGTCTTTTGAAAAGTGTAAACCTTGGTATGTTCGAATTAACAAGGAAAGAGTCACATGTTGTTGCAAAACTCATGTTCAATTTCGCTACCATTATGATGTATTTCTATATATACGTGTTACCATGCATAGTAATGGAATGTTCCAAGAATGTTGTATAAATATACCACCTGAAACTATAAAGGAGTTTATTTCGAGTTTGTTTTGCAACCCACTAAATGAACAAAATTTCCTTTTCAATGCATGTGTTTCTGGTGTATGTGATATATGTGGCAATCTTGCATTGTTGGATGAATGTTTGCATGAAAATCTTTCAAATGATTTTGGACAACAATTAATTGATGTTAAAATATTTAAAACTATTGAGTATCCATTGAAGGATGGAAAGGTTGGAAAACAATGCGATCTAATCACTGAAAAAGTTAGTGTTCATGCATTTATGAATGAATTCAAGAGTAACATCATACCTAAATATGTTAAACACACTCAAAATGCTAAATGGCTCGATGGTCAGTTTCGAATATGTAAGGATACATTTCCTGTTGGTAGTATACTTTCGATTGTTGAATTTGCAGAGAACTACACGCTTGCACGACAAGATGAGGTACAATCACAATACTACAATTCAGTGCAGGTATCAATTTTTGTCCATATTGTCTATAGGAATGCACCAGATAGTACACAAGAGGATTGCAAAATTTTGAGAGTACCATTTCTATATGAGTGATAATAAATTACACTCATCTGAGTTTGTCCAGTTTTGCTTCAAGGCCTTTTTTCAGAATTTGAGGGAGAGAGAAATTTAGATGACACAACATCTAATATGGTCTGATAATTGCACAGGGCAATTCAAGAATGCTAGAATGTTTTATTGGTTGAGTAGGATTCATAAAAAAACTAATATCGAACACATTTGGAGTTTTTTTGAGGCTAGACACGGGAAAGGAGAACATGATGGTGCTGGTGCATGTGTTAAGAGAGCCCTTTGTAGAAAGCAACTCAAATACACGGGAAAGGAGAACATGATGGTGCTGGTGCATGTGTTAAGAGAGCCCTTTGTAGAAAGCAACTCAAATTCAAGGAAAAGGCTAAATTTAAAAATACAATTGCAACTGTGGATTGGTGTAGTGCAAATTTATCCACAGGATCAAGTCAGAACTCTACAATTAGATGTTTCTTCTGGCTAGTTAAAGAGGATAATATCCTTCCAAGATATGATTGTGATACAATAAATGGGTCAGCTAGATGGCATTCATTTAAGAGTTCTAATTATAACACTTGGACTATATGGACTAGAGAGCTTGCATGTTTTTGTCAATTTTGTGTTGCAGGTGAATGGGAAGAATGCGAGAATGCGGAATGGGTTGAAGAATGGCAACACAAATCCTTAACACCTACTGAGACACAATATGAAGATGTTAGAAGAAATGAAGACCCCGATCATCCATTTGCATCAGAAGATTATGATCATGTTTCGGACCTCATACAACCTAGTAATTTAATTCAATTTATTGTTTATAACTTTAAATTATATATTTTTATCTATTGTCATATAATTTATGATTACATATTTGAATTATAAATTCTAACATGTTTTATTTCTACACATTGTACTTAAATTTGTTTTATAGGACATGTGTATGCTATTGTTGCACTTGAGGATAATGATGAGCAGGTTGAGTATTGGCTAGCTAGATGTGTAGAACCTAAGAAAAAGTTGATATGTGATCAAGTAGATGACGATGGTTTTCAGTATCTAGTTGGGTCTGTTGTGGTGGTTGGTACATGGCTACGCAAATACTTAACAAGAAGGAATGGCTTACCAACTTATGAAGACTACCAATCAGAAAAGAAGATTATACACTATTCTCATTTGGTGGTGGCAACAAACATCAAATTAGAAAGATACAAAGGTAGATCTACTAATAAGGTATTGTGGACACTTTCAGTAGAAGGGCATGAGGCAATCATAGACACATTGCAGAAGAGAGAGGATGCAGATGGTAAATTGGGTTGAATCAAATTTATATGCATGTAAGTTTGTGTTACTTGTGTGAACTCTTTTATATTTAATCATAATAATTGTTTTTCTTTGTCCCTTTAACATTGTATTTGTCTACATTTGATACAATTTTGGTTTCATAAACAACATTGTATTAGTTATCTTCTTCTTAATGTTATTTTGTGCACATTGTAATTGTGTTACAATTGAATTCTATTTTTTTATGATATATTTATTTTATTGTAATCTCTTCATATATTAATTGTAAGTTCAAAGATAGAATTATGTCAAAAATATGACCTGACTCTTTATTTATCATTGTATGACAAATCTATATTTATAGTGTACTTTTTTATTTTAGTACCATGAAGTCCATGCTTTTCATACCACTACTATCCACACTAATAAACCATCAATACACTAGTAAAGTAGTGTGGTCAACTTAAGAGGAAAGTCGATACTATGTTTGTAGCTTCCTAATAATTTGGTTAGCCTTAATTCCATCAATCTATTGGATTCCTCTATGAGATTCATTTATAATTAATAATCCTTTTATATAATCATGAAAATCATGATTCCTCTATGAGATTCATTTATAATTAATAAGTCGATACTTGTGTGAACTCTTTTAAATATTTAATCATGTTAATTGTTTTTCTTTGTCCCTTTAACATTGTATTTGTCTACATTTGATACAATTTTGGTTTCACAAACAATATTGTATTAGTTATCTTATTCTTAATGTTATTTTGTGCATATTGAATTATAAACTGTTGCACTATAATAACAAGTCTTGAAATAATAATTTAATAAGGAAATGACATTAAAACAAGTCCAAATAACATAATAACAAAACAATGTATCACATATATAATCACTAGAGTGCGCCAAATCACATAACACGACCTGATATCATAATAGCAAGGAAATGACATAATAAAAAGTCCTATATATAATCACATAACACATAACAACAAGTCCTATATATAATCACATAATAACAAGTCCTAGGATAACATAACAAGTGTCATCATAAAAAGTGCACAATACAATAACATGACATGATCTAAAATATACAATCTAAGAACTTGCGTGCATCTCATCTACAGTCCTCTTCACTCCATGTGAAGGTGGCTGAGATGAATCATCCTGCTGCACATGGTCCTGAGATGCACCATCCTGTGTCTGTGCAATATCAATGTCTACACCCTCCTATGCATTATTAAAAGAGTTTACATGAGAAGAAGTTACTTGCATAATTCACTTATAAAGTAATTAAATACTAAAAAAAATTAAATAAATTACCATACAACCATGCTCGACAATGCCCTCACTGATATGTGGAGGTCCACTATCATGAACAAGAAAAGTGGTCGTAGCCAAGTCCTGCAAAAAAAAACATTGTATATCAATTTTGATAATCCATATAAAAGCCAGGTACACAGTATAAACAAATTAGAAATTATTTTTGTAATCATCATGCCTCAAATGATAATGTCAATGGTTGCATCTAGCTCAACCCCATAGCCATACCAATATTGGTAGTGGTGTGGACCTGAACAACATATATAAAGCATGAATCAAACTTGTATATATACATAAATTATAAAGTATATATATATATATAGAGTACAAGATTATCACAGAAAAGCATACATGTGATGCAGGGAAAGTAACTGATGGTCGAAGGCATACATGTGATGCACCATCAAACGATCCAGAAGCCTACAATTGCAAAAAATAACGAACATGAATCAAAGTTGTACTTAAGTTAGTAAGCATGTAAACACTTCAAATTAATGGATGAAAAACATACTAGTGGTATATGAGGTTGGGCCTTAGTGGTCCATGGGTCACGTGAAGAAGTACCCACCTCAGTGCTACATGAAGCACCCTACAAAATTGAAGAAACATATCATATGTAAATCATTACATTAAAAAATTTATTATTTATTTTAAATGTACATATCAATACAATCTATCTAGATGAAAGTGCATACCATAAATGGGGCACCAACATCTCTAGGTATTGAGGTAACATGTTGTCGGTTCCTCAATGATGTGGTGTGATCCATCCTCTGTTCAGAAAAAATTGACTCATGTTATGGTTCATATGTGTATATATAAGGAATTTAATATTGCACTATAAATTATACAAATAAATTTGTACCTCTCTAGGCTGATCATCATCTGCCCACGGGAGATCAACATATGAAGAGACGGCATCAGCATGTGCAGCCTCCTCGGCATCATCGTAACCACCATGGGCAGCATCAGCATCATCAAAATCATCATCTCCTCTAGGGGCAGCCTCACTCTATGGACCCCTACATACATCCCCACAACTCGTGCAAACATGTGCTAAGTAGGGGGCAGCCCTCACCTCCCGCAACTGCTATACCAAATTGCCCAACAGGACACTCAATGAACCTAGAGCAGAATCCACTGCTCGATGATGGGAAGGTGCTAGAAGAGGAACCAATGGATCATCGTGCACACAGTTTCTAACCCTGTCGCTCAATTTTTCTCTTGGCCCATCCTGGGGCATGCCTCTCCCAACCCCCTAAAAAGATCTAATATCAAAGTAATTGGGTTTTTTGCCCAATTCGAATTCCGCCCATAATTTCTTCAAAAAATACATTGGGACCTCATGATTGGAGTGTGGTGGATGGTTAAAGACCATCCACCACCTCTCCCAAAAGTGGCTAGCAATGCCCAGGTGCCTACACCATTGAATAGAGATCTGTGGCTTCTTCGGATCTATCTCTTCACCCGTCTTAGGGTTCACAAAATATTTTTTCAAATCTATTTTTGTTATTTTTAAATCATTAACTTGTTTGTATGTGAAGCCATCTGCGTAAAATGCACACAATACCTCACGCCAGCTACGATAGCTATCTAACTCACTATCTAATACCTGCACATACTGTACAATGCCTTGCATACCATCTGCAAGGCGTAACAACTGAGGGGGTGGATGAGGCTCATGCCTAATAGTGTGAATATCTCTAATCAGAGCATCAATATTTGTCCTAATTGTTTGTCGCAATTGCTCTGGTGGAGGTGGAGGTGGAGGTGGAGGTGGAGGTGGTACTATACCTAATAGCTCATCTATCTCAAACTCATCCATCATGTGAAAATAATCTGCATATATATATATATATATATATATATATATATATATATATATATATATAATCATGAAAATTTACAATTACAATTACAAACATGAAAATTTACAATTACAATTACAAACATGAAAATTTACAATTACAAACTTAAAATTTTCAATTACAATTACAAACATTAAATTTTTGATTACTTTTATAGGATTTTATATAGATTGTTACAACCAGAGATTAATCGAAAATTTATAAAAGATATTTAAGGGAAGAATTATTCAGGATTAATGTAATAAATATACAATTGAATTGTTTCAGTAACCTTTTGAATCTTTAGGCTTCACTACAAGTCACCACAATGGTATACCAACAAGGAAACATGAAACTCATTAGGCCTTTGGGCTTTGTTTAATTTCACTTAAAATGAATCCAAATTCATCTCGTCCTTAATGAAAGGCATCATTAATATTTGACTATCTTCACTTGTGTTAATAAAGAGAACAAAATATAAGAAGTCTATTTTGTCTTACAATTTTAAATCCCCCTCACTAGCAATAATTTCACTAAAAAGGAAAATTGATTCAAGTCTAATGGGTGAAGGCTCATTGCGAGATTCTCCTCAAAAAAATTATAAAAGTGATTTTTGCAGCTCCTTTTTTACCTACTTAAGTTGTGGAAAAATTTTATGTTCTTTTCATGTTAAGCTAGCTAAATGTCTCAAGATTTTTACCCCTAGATTTTATTTTCCTTTCTTTTGACATCTATTAATTTTAAGATAAGAGTTATTTCTTCATGAATTGATCTTAGTCGATTCCTCTAACTATGATTAATCCATTGAGAGTGTTTAGCTGCATTTCTATCCATTCCTTTCCAATAGAATGTTCTTAAAAATTGGAATTACTATTCCAATCCTTACGGATTTTTTAGGATTATGATCTTTTTAGTAGAGCATATGTATTGGTTATTCTTATTTTTAGAAGCTCACTTCATCAATGTTCGACAAGATATATGAAGGGTTGATCATAAAACTACATAGTTTTTTAAAGATGAAGGTGCATTTGGGCTTTAGAAGATCTTCCATGACTTGTAAAGTCAAAGGAGGTGATCTAAAACCAAGCATATAATTATTTTAAATTTTATAAAATCATTATGCTCAATCAATTTGGGAAATATAAAAATAATATCCAATCTCTTTACTATTATAATTAAACCAGTCCCTTTTGTTTGTCAATGTGAGTGTTCCCTTTCTAATTTTAAATTACAAACTTGAAAATTTACAATTACAATTGCAAACATGAGGAGGCATCATAGGTTTCTCTATTCATTCGTTTGTGGTAAAATTAGAAAGGGATAACTATGATTCTTTTTTAAAATGGTATCTTCATAAGTTTTAGGTGGTTTAATCATTTTCCTTTTATGTATGGAGTCATACCTAAACTAGAAACACTAGAAAATATATAATCTTGGTGTAACATCATTGACCATGTAGGAGTGATTTGATCTAGTATCAAGATCATTATTCTATGTGTATTGCATTGGATATTGATTTCCCCCACACACTTTGGAATAGACTTTAGGAGATCCATGGAGACCCTCATATCTCTCCATTCCTAGAGGATCCTATTGTAGATTGTTTCATTCCCTTTGTAGATGAAGATCACATACCCTTCGATGGTGATACTTAAGAGGAAATTCATTATATCATATTAAATAATTTATTTACTTAAGATCAACTTTTATTTACATATTAAATAATTTTCAAAATATATTTTAATTATGTACATCAATTATATCAATTAGAATAAACATTTGGTAATGAAATACAAGCAATTATCATAAAAAATTTAGAATCAATTCATTCTAAATGTAAAATGATACATACACATATAAATATATAATCAGTTTTTTAATTTAATATATACTTGGCAAAATAAATTTATATAGACGTGTAAATTTTTAAGTAATTTAGTGGGGTTTATAATGAAACCTATCTAAGAAAATTTGTCATATATTAGAGTACATAACTCATCTACCCTATATAGACACCACCCTCGACTCTCCCTTCTTGTTGGTTCTTATTTTACTATTTCAATTAATGCTTTCACATAATATAATACATTCACTTCCAACACACACTCTACTATTTTCATGTGCATTTTGCAAACCAACCAACACTTTACTAATATTGCTACAATAAGATTGCAATACCTCAAACTCTTGATGTACACCTTCTATTTGTACTTTCTTGCTTTCCATTTGAGGCAAGTAGGTCACTAAGTCCAATCCTTTCGAGAAATCAACAAACATTTCTTAGACAAGCCTACCTTGATTCTCCCTTAACAATTTTCATGTCCATAATTAAAAGGAGTCTTAAGATCCATTTTCTTAAGCCTTCATTTATAATAAACATAATTAGGTTGAAGAAAAACCCCTCTTAGATAAAAAAATTTGTGATGTTACCTACCTCCATACTTGTCTCAAGCATCATAGGTAGTTGGGAGCTTATTCATAATTCTTAGTAACATGTGATGGATTATAAACATGATACTTCATAATTGATAATAATTCTATTTCATCTAAAATAATTACATATTCCCACCATTGTGCAAACTATGCACTAAAGAATTACAAGGTGATTATTGCCTAGTGATAGATATTGGTATAACAAATTACATTTTATTACAAATTGGTATAAGATAAACCAAATAATTATAACATACACTTTCATGGCCTACCCTTATATTGACATGTATGAAAACATAATGATGTAGTGATTGTATTAGTTGATATCCACTTGTAGCCTAGACAATTCCTACACTATCTACAATGACCCATTTCTAATCATAGCCAATCCTCTTGATCATGCAAAAAAATGGGCCACCATGCCCTATACATGAGGTCTTAATTATTAGTTGTTATCATTAAGACCAACACTAACACTACCCTCAACGGTCTTCCACCATACTTGTATAGGCCTTAGTTCAATACTCTAACCAATATATTTTTGACACATTATGACACAATGATGGTGCATAATCTTGAGAGGTCACCTAAACACAATGACATGGATAAAATTCAGGGGCTCCTCAACATTTCCCTTACTATATTCTATGCCCCTCTAATTCCAATCCCTTTTACTCATTTGCATTCTTCATTCTTGATGTGGATTTGGCCATGTGCGTATGATTGTGCCATTTACATTTTGAATGTAAATCTTTCAGTTTTACTTTGATCTTATTCTAGATGCTTCATTTGTTGCATTGTATGCCCCTGAGTGTTTATTGTTTGCTTAGTTTGATATATGTTTCGTGATTGCTTTGGACCCATGATGTGTTGGATCGCCTTATGGTGATTTGTAATTTTGTAGTTACATTGAGATGAATGATGATCTATTATACCTTTGTTGATTATGATAGACTGAAAACCAAAAAAAACTAAATTTAACTCTAAAAGCTCCAATCAAAAACTAAATATATGTTCCATTCGATACAACACTGCTAGGAAAAACACTGATCACTAAGCACCATTTAATTTAGGGTTTAGGGTTTAGGGTTAATTTAGGGTTTAGGGTTAATCAACCAAGATAGTCAAATTTCTTCTGGGACTTGTTCGTTTGTTTCTATTTAGGGTTTAGTATTCATTTTTCTATTCAGGGTTTATTTTCTGTTTTTTGCGTCTAATGTTTATTGTTCATTTTTCTGTTCAGGGTTTATTGTCTGTTTTTTGCATCTAATGTTTATTCGTTTTTTTGTTCAGGGTTTATTGTCTATTTTTTGCGTCTAATGTTTACTGTTCGTTTACATTTTTGTTTTCTATTTTTTGTTTCTTTCCTACGGTTTAAATACTATTCATGTTTTTGTTTTTTTCCTACGGTTTTTACTATTCATTTTTTTGCAATATTTGAAAACTGAAAACTATTTTAAACATGAAATAAAAGACAATTTTCAAACTTTAAAACATAAAAATTAAAAAATAACAATACATTAACATTTTTTTATGAAAAACAATAAAAATAAATAAAATAGAATATAAAAAATAAAGCTAAATACCTGGAAGGAGGTAAAAATGGTCTAGGGGGTCAGCTGAGGTGAAAAAAATGGGTACTCGTGCTCCTCAGAAACGCCTGCCCATTTTCCAAATAGTAAAAATGATGGGAAAATGGTTTAAAAAAATAAATAAATACATTTCAAAAACGGACGCCCATTTTTTTCAAATCGGGTGCCCGATTTGAAATAAACGGGCGTCCGTTTAGCTTTGGGCACCTGTTGCTAAATGGATGCCCATTTTTTGTTGGCTCGGGCACCCATTTCTAGCATGCTCATTTCCCAACCTGCGGACTTCTACGGGATTGGGACCCAACTCTGTATATTTACCCCTAAATTATGACCAATTTTATCTCATTTAGAACATTGACCGGTGGGTGCATTGGTATTCTAATAGTTTCTAGATCTATACTGATTTTCTCTATGACCATACTTTTTACAGTTAAATCATTTCCCATTAAATTTGTGGGCATTAGGTTGTCTTACTGGTTTACTGTGATCATGATTGTTTGCAGTACCAGAGCTTTCACCAACTTCAAAGACAAGACCATTAGTATCTCCATTAGGTTTCTAATTTTTCAGCATGTCATCAAGTTCTTCTGAGCTTTTCTTGAATTTCTCCTTGTGTTGATTTGCAGTAGCCAACTCATTTTCTAAGAAATCTTTCTATCTCATGAATTCAATTTTATCATGCTCCAAGTGAATCATATCTATCTTCAACATATCATTTTCATGACTGAGTCTTAGATTTTCATTTCCAGGATCATTGATTCTCCTAGTCAAGTCATCTTCATTCTTCTTTTGATCTTCAATGTCTTTACAAAACCTCATAGTCATATCTTGCATCTCATTTCTCAAGGTCATGTTTTCTTGCTTCATCTTGCTTACAAGATCATTAAGAGTTTCTTTTTCATCGTCATCACTCTGTATCTTCTCATGAAGTTCTCTTCTTTTGTTCCTAGCAATAGTGATATTTTATTGAAGTCCTTGAATGATTTCCTGTGCAGCCTTCAGATCATATTCAAGTTTCATATTTTTCAACTTTTCTGCATCATAATCTGCAAGAGTTGTTTCCAATTGCTTTCTCAGGTTTTCCATCTGTATCGATGCCAGAATCTTCCTCAAGCTGTTAGGATTTTGAAAATGGAGGACCAGGATTTGATACCAATTGTTAGGATTCTCAAAGATACTGAGAGGAGGGGGGGGTGAATCAGTATCTTGCTGGTTAACAGAGTTTCTTATCTTATTAAGAAAATTTCATTCCAAAACAGTGTACCGGTAAACCAGAAATAATGCAGTAAATAAGAGAAATAACCACAACATAGAAAGCACACTATAACACAATATTTTTAATGAGGAAACCCGGTGTGGGAAAAACCTCAGTGAGATTTGTGATGCACAATATTCACTCATTGGCCAATAAATGAATATTACTTACAATAGGGGCCTATGTTAGGTCCTGGAGACAACTGAGAGGGGGGGGGGGTGTGAATTAGTTGTCAAATGAATTTAAACCAAAAACAACTTAAACAACTTTCTACTTAATACCGGTAAAACAGTTTGTTATACCGGTGGATAGTTTTATTAGATAATTGCAATACCGATAAATATTAATGCATGAAACAAAAAGACAAAGTCATCCACAACACATAACACCAATATTTGTATGTGGAAACCTTGTAAGAGGAAAAACCACGGTGGGAAACCTTACCCACAATCAGATGATACTACTGTAGATAGTAAGTGTATACAAATGGGGTTTGCACATGCAGAAAGGCCAAGCGCCTAGAGCTCACTACTCAATAACAAAACAGGAGTCACACTAACTAGAATTGGATGATTAAATCCAATAAGAATGTACTACTCAAAATGGCATCTTCATATGCTGGATTCAGTACTGGTGTAGTTCTGATTGTCTTCACAAAAACCCTCATTCAATCTTCAAATGATGTCTGCATGTATAGCTCTTCTTATTCTCACATATACCTTTACACAATCTTTTTTTTCTCACACTCCACCTTTGATCTTACAAATAAGATCTTACATTTATACCATAACCTAGGACCAATTTTAGCAGGTCGGCTCTACAGGATATATTACAATAAAATCATTTTATAATAAAAACAATATCCGATACAATAACTGATTCAACATGTCATCTCAATGCATTTACAACAATAATAAGTCATCTCCATAGCGTGCCATGCTAATCTGTAGAAGATAAACCTACCGGTGTAATCTGGACCTATTTGTTGGTAACAACAAATATGTAAATACGAATATGTCAATTAACAAAACTCCAAGACAAGGTGTCCACATGATGTCTTTGACATAACCAAGTGTTTTCCATTCCATTCCAAGTGTCGGTGATCATTTTATCCTACCAGTGTACCAGATACTAGTGACTGTGCATAAGTCACTTGCTTGCCAGTGAATGTTGCTGATTCTCCAAAGTGCCAGAGTTGATAAGGTTTAGTAGGTGTTCACATCAATGACAAAACCATACCAAAATACCAAAAATCTCCCCCTTTGGCATTGATGGCAACACAAGATGGAAAAACCATCAAAGTGCCAAAATAGAAATGCCAAATACCAAAAGCCAACAATTTTCCAAAAAGAGATCATAACCAGAAATCAAAATACAGATAGAGAGTAATAATCTCTCCCAAATAACAATCTCTCTGCCTGGGAGCAACATGTGTTTTCCTTGTGTTTTTCCATACCAACCTCTGCTCCTTTGACATCAAATGCCAGAGTTAGTACAAAACCAAGTTCATATACAAAATACCAACCAAATTATTATACCAACTACTCCCCCTGAGAAGTAGCTTCCTCATCAAAGTCGGAGTAAAAGATTTCTCTGTTAATTATGTTGGTTGATGACAAACATCATCTTCCTAAGTCTCTATCAGTGGGGGTATGACCCCAAGCTAGTCTCTGAGATATTCAAAAGTCTCCTTAGGCAGAGGTTTAGTGAAGATATCTACAATCTACTGTTTAGTATTCACATATACCAGTTTTATTTCCTTTGTTTCAACATTTTCCCTTAGAAAATTCATTTTGATAGAAACATGTTTGGTTTTAGAATGTAATACCGGATTCTTAGATATATCAATTGCTACAGTGTTATCACAATCAATAGTAATAGGTTCCTTGCATTTTACCTTTATGTCTTTCAACATTTGCTTAAGCCATAGTACCTGTGCACAGTTAGTTGCTGCTGCAACATATTCTGATTCTTCTGTTGATAAAGATGTACAACTTTGTTTCTTACTCAGCCAAGAAACTAGTCTGATTCCAAGAAAGAATGCTCCTCCGGTGGTGCTTTTTCTATCATCCACATCTCTTGCCCAATTTTCATCTGTGTATGCACATAATTCAATGTTTTCATCTCTAGGATACCATAATCCAAGATTTATAGTGCCTTGTAAGTACAAGAAAATCCTTTTTACTATTGATTCATGATTTTCTCTAGGATTACTCTGAAATCTTGAAACAATACATACTATATTCATAATATCAAGTCTAGTTTGTGTCAAATACAGTAAAGCTCCTATCATAGATTTATATCTAGTAGGATTTACAAGTGTAGATTTATCCCTTATTGATAGTTTATCATTTGTAGTCATAGGTGTGCTTACCGGTTTAGAGTTCTCCATCCCAAATTTCTTTAGTAACTCTTTTAAGTACTTGGATTGACTCAAGAATATACCTTTATTAGTCTGTGAAATATACAATCCTAAAAATAATTTTATTTCTCCAATCATAGACATTTCAAATTCTTGCTGCATTTTAATAGAAAATTCTTTACATAATCCATCTTCTCCTCCAAAGATTATATCATCAACAAAAAATTCTATAACCAAGATGTCATCATTAGTCACTTTATAATATAGATTACTGTCTGCATTACCTTTAGAAAAACCAATCTTCAAAATATACTTATCCAATCTTGCATACCAAGCTCTTGGAGCTTGCTTCAATCCATATAAAGCTTTTCTTAACCTACAAACCATATCTTTGTTATTTGTCAAAGAAAATCCATCAGGTTGTTCAATGTAAAATTCCTCTTCAAGATCTCCATTCAGAAATGCACATTTAATATCCATTTGATATACTTTGTAGTTCTTATGTGTTGCAAAAGCCAAAAACAATCTAATTGCCTCAATTCTAGCTATCGGTGCAAAGGTTTCATTGTAATCAATTCCTTCTTTCTGAGAATATCCCTTACACACTAGTCTTGCTTTATTTCTGATAACCTTACCATCTTCATTAAGTTTGTTTCTGAATACCGATTTGGTTCCAATTACATTTTTATCTTTAGGCCGGGGAACTAATGTCCAAGTGTTATTCTTCTCAATTTCTTCCAATTCTTCTTCCATGGCTTTAATCCAATATTTATCTTCACATGCTTCATTAACAGATGATGGTTCAATTTGAGAAATAAGACATACCTCTTCATTTGCCAATCTTCCTCTTGTCATAACTCCTTTATACTTGTTTCCAATTATCTGATCTTCAGAATGATTCAGTCTTACATACCAAGGTGTCTTTGTTTGCTGTTGTTCCTCAATTATTGTGGAATTTTCAGATGATACTGATGTAACTAGATCTTCATTCTGTACCGGTGGATTCAGTGTAGGTCCATTTGTCAGAATTTATGTTGTCGATTCAGAGTCTATATACATTGAAGTTCCTCTGAATTGTTCATCAATCTTTACATTTGTACTTTCAACAATTTTCTGCAATCTTTTGTTAACATCTATATGCCTTGCTCTTAGATGAATAGCCAAGAAATATTCCTTCATAACTTCTAGGATCAAATTTGCCAATATACTCATCTCTTCTAATATAACAATTGCTTCCAAAAATTCTAAAATATTTAAGAGTAGGAGTAATACCAAACCATAGTTCATGAGGGGTTTATCGGTTTCACCTTTGATGTGAACTTTGTTGAATGTATAGACCATTGTACTGACTGCCTCTCTCCAATATACATGTGGTAGGTTTGCTTCTGATAACATACTTCTTGCTGCATCCAAGATAGTTTTGTTTTCCTTTCAACAACTCCGTTCTATTGTGGTGTCCGAGGTGCTTATAGCCGTCTTTTGATTCCATTTACTTCACAAAATGTATTAAATTCCTTAGATGTAAATTCTCCTCCTTGATCTGATCTTAGACATTTGATTTTTTTACCGGTTTCATTTTCTACCATAGCTTTGAACAGTTTGAACTTTCCAAGTGCTTCTGATTTTTCTCTAAGAAAAGTAACCCAACACATTCTAGAATACTCATCAATGATTAGCATGAAATATATATCACCTTGTAAGCTTTTAGTTCTAGATGGACCACATAAATCAGTATGAATTAAATCAAGAGCATTATTGAATTTTTTTGGAATACTTTTGAAACTAGCTCTTACTTGTTTTCCAAATTGACATTCTTTACATATTGTATTGTAAGGTTTGACAATTTTAGGTAAATCTCTAACTGCCTTAATAGTACTAATTTTCACCATGCAATCAAAGTTTACATGACAGAGTCTCTTATGCCATAGCCAACTTTCATCAATATGTGCAATTAAGCATGTCTTTTCACTGTTATTCAAATGAAAGATATTACCTCTATTCTGATTATCGGTTGCAATTTCCAAACCAATTTTATTCATGATTTTGCATTTTCTATTTTTGAATTGTAACTGAAATCCTTTCTCAACTAATTGACCAACACTCAAAAGATTATGCTTTAAACCTTCAACATAGTAAACATTGTTAGTATTATGTTTACCATCAAGAGATATTGTACCCTTACCTTTGATCAAACAAGCTTTATCATCTCCAAATCTTACTAAGCATCCATTGTATTCTTGAAAGTTCAAGAATTTGCCTTTATCTCCTGTCATATAATGTGAGAATCCTGAATCAATGATCCACTCATCCTTTACTTAAACTTTAGCTGCCAAGGCATGTTCTACCGATTGAGCAGTAGGTGTTGGTTGATCTTCTGTTATAGCAATAAAAACCCATCCATTGCCTGTCGGATCCTCATCAGAATCATCAGTCACACCTTCATCAACAATGTAACAAGATTTGTCTTTATTCTTCATAAATTTGTATCTTTGATATTCAGGGTTAGGCTTGTATGTTCTTCTAGCTTCTTCTCTTAGTCTAGCATGTCTATCGGGGCATCTTGAAGCCATATGACCAATCTTATTGCAGTTAAAACATTTAAAGGGTGCTTTACCTTCATACTTCCAACTAGACCTTTAGGCATTTTCTTTGCAAATAGTGCTTCAAGTTCTTCAAGTTCTTCATTTTCTTTCCTACTTTCTTCAAGTTCTCTTGCATAAAAGGCTTTCCAATCTGATTTATCAAATGATGGTGTAGATGATGTTGATGCTTTAAAGGCTAAATCTGTCTTTATAGTAGCAACAGGACCAAATTCTTCAATTTCAAAAGCTGAAAGTTTTCCAATCAATGTATCCCTAGTTACTCATGTATTAGGCATTGTTCTTAACTCATTTATAGAAGTAAACTTCATTTTATATGCCGGTGGCAATCCTCTTAAAACTTTTGAAACAATTTCATCCTCACTTAAGGTTCCTCCACAACATTTAATACCCAAAACAATCTCATTTACTCTTTCCATAAAAGAAGAAATCCTTTCATCTTCTTCCATTTTCAGATGTTCATACCTGACTCCGAAGCTTTCAAGTTTTGCAATTTTGACTATGGAATCTCCTTCATTGAGTGTTTCCAAATGATCCCAAATAGCTTTAGTAGTAGACCTATCTAATAATCCCATGATTTGTTGATCTGATAATGCGCTCAAAAGTGCTTGTCTTACTTTGCAATCATTTTCTTCATCTTTTCCCAAGGTAGGTGGATTAGGCTAACCAGGAGTAGGAGCAGCATAACCATTCTTTGTAACATCCCAGATATCCTTTCCAATGCAATTTAGATGTGTCTCCATTCTGATCTTCCATATGCCATAGTTCATTCCATCAAGTTTAGGATTGTCCTTCCTGAAATAGTAAGTAGACATTGGATCTCCTCAAGTTGTTAAACTTCTACAAAAGAGGACTAGGCTCTGATACCAATTGTTAGGTCCTAGAGACAACTGAGAGGGGGGGGTGAATCAGTTGTTAAATGAATTTAAACACAAAACAACTTAAACAACTTTCTGCTTAATACCGGTGAAACAGTCTATTATATCAATGGATAGTTTTATTAGATAATTGTGATACTAGTAAAGATTAATGCATGAAACAAAAAGAAAAAGTCATCCACAACACATAACACCAATATCTGTACATGGAAACCCTGTAAGGGGAAAAACCACAGTGGGAAACCTTACCCACAATCATATGATACTACTGCAGATAGTAAGTGTATACAAATGGGGTCTCCACATGCAGAAAGGCCAAGCGCCTAGAGCTCACTGCTCAATCACAAAATATGAGTCACAGTGACTACAATTGGATGATTAAATCCAATAAGAATGTACTGCTCAAAATGGCATCTTCATATGTTGGATTTAGTACCGGTGTAGTTCTGATTGTCTTCACAAAAACCCTCCTTCGATCTTCAAATGATGTCTGCGTGTATAGCTTTGCTTATTCTCACATATACCTTTACACAATCTTTTTTTTCTTGCAATCCACCTTTGATCTTACAAATAAGATCTTACATTTATACCATAACCTAGGACCAATTTTAGTAGGTCGGCTCTACAAGATATATTACAATAAAATTATTTTATAATAAAAATAATATTTGATGCAATAACTAATTCAACATGTCGGCTCAATGCATTTACAACAATAATAAGTCATCTCCATAGCATGCCATGTTGATCTGGAGAAGATAAACCTGTCGGTGTAATCTAGACCTATTTGTTGGTAACAACAAATATGTAAATACAAATATGCCAATTAACAAAACTCCAAGACAAGGTGTCCACACGATGTCTTCAACATAACCAAGTGTTTTCCATGCCATTCCAAGTGTCGGTGATCATTTTATCCTGTCGGTGTACCAGATACCAGTGATTATGCATAAGTCACTTGCTTGCCGGTGAATGTTGTTGATTCTCCAAAGTGCCAGAGTTGATAAGGTTTAGTAGGTGTTGACATCAATGACAAAACCATACCAAAATACCAATAGCCTGCTCATGCAGGAAGGCCAACTACCTAAAGTTCACTGCTTAATTACAAAAGGGAAGTCTCACTGACTTACAAAATTGGATTATGTAATTCCAATATCATGTACTACTTTAGTTCAACGTCTACTATGCCAGGTTTAGTACCGGTTTAAACTCATACAACTTCCATAAACCTTATTCCAAAATCTGCCTTAATATTCGCATGTTTGTATCTTCCTATTACATTCCATACATAAATGATCCTACAAGATCTCATACTTATATGAGTCTTATTACAATACGCCTTGTCATCTTACAAAAGATTTTACAATTAAATACAAAATATAATAACCAAAATCCTATCGGCCAGGGTGTCGGTAACCATCTTTGTCGTTGTCGTTGCCGGTGATAGGATTGTAAGGTTGCCATCAATGACAATACCTTCAATCACCTACAATTTCTCATTGGAGTGTGCATTTGCCAACAACATGACCATGCAACTCACAAGGATAGACAAGAATCATAGTGATACCATTGCCTCATTAAGTCGAACATACTAGAATACAATTTTAATACCAAGGAGACCAATTTAATCTTTATACCTTCACTAAATTCCAATTTAACATTAATTTATAATATCCCAAATTCAAATCATCATTATTCATTCTATTCCTATAAGTTTGCACAATAAAGTTAGCAATTCATTATTCAATAAAAAACAATAACGAAATACATTTTAACCATTATACTATCATTATTTGATCATTTACAATTAAAGAAAGAATTTAGAATTTGAAGATGTAAAATACAAATTAGAACAAAAAATATACCAATGAGAATCGTTATATTAAGTCAAGTGCCAAAAAAACAATTAACATAAACTGAATTTTAACCACATATACTGAAGAAATAACAAAATACCAATATCCTATACACATTTAATTGCAACTGAATAATACCACAAAAGGATATTATATATAACAAATCACAAAAATTAGAAATACACACATAATATAAGTCATTTAAATTGCTATGCACTGCTGGAAAATGCAGATTATCGCATGAAACCCTGAGTTGATAGTTCAATGGAGGCATCGAGGGGATTTTCCATGGGGGGAATAGCCCACAGTTGTGGGATTCCCCGCCCCACAACATGGGTTTTCCCCATGTTTGTGGGTCAAGTTACCCACAATGTGGGTGGGCTCCCCATGAGTCCCCAAGAAAACACATAGGGTAACACAATTACGTAGAGCCGAAACATAAAGAAAATATTGGCATAAACAATTAATTATCTATTTATATATACATATATATGTATATGTGTAGGTCAGGCTACCCATGATGCGGGTTGGCTCCCCATGAGTCCCCAAGAAAACACACAGGGTAACACAATTACATAGAGCCGGAACATAAAGAAAATATTGGCATAAACAATTAATTATCTATACATATATACATATATATATATATATATATATGTGTGTGTGTGTGTGTGTGTGTATATACATATATACATATATATACATATATATGTATATGTGTATATACATATATACATATATATGCATATATGTGTATACATATATATATACACATATATACATATATGTATATACATATATATGTATACACATATATACATATATATATATATGTATATATATGTAAATGTATATGTATATCTACATATATGTATATATATGTATATGTATATATTCTACATATATGTATATATTCTACATGTATGTATGTATATATATGTATGTATATATATATATGTATGTATATATTCTACATGTATGTATGTATATATATGTATGTATATATATATATGTATGTATATATATATATATATATATGTATATATATATATATATATATAGAATATTGAAACCAACATGCACAAGGATGATAAACCAGACAAATGCATGAATCAAATGCTTAGAAATTTCACAATTATATTGATCTAACCCCAATTTCATTCTTAATCTAAAAACATTTAAAATTTACAAAACACGACTTCAGGAGAAATATTTCATATCAATTTTAGACCTAAATTTTAAATGCAAAACTCTATAAAAGCCCAAAAACTCATTATCAGGCAACCAATAATACAAACTAACATCAATCTCCAAATTAACAATTTGAAAATTAAAATCCCCAATTTATTTCTACAACTAGAAAATAATTTATATCATGCAAGATGAGGGTAGTATTCCTACATCAAAACGCCAACTAGAAAGACTCTATGAAGACACAGAAGATGCAATCTAGAAATCCTCTATCCAAACCCGAGAGCCAGCCAAATCCAAACCCAATACCTCAACAAATATTTGCCAAATAATCGCAGAATCCCCTCAAAAATTTCTGACTTATCCAAACAATTTCTCCCTTCAAGAACTTTTCCAAAAACCCCAAAATACTTCCCGACAAAGCTTCCTCCTCAACCCTAAAAAGAACATGTATGCAGAAAAAAACTTCATAGGAAAGCCACAAGAAAACAACCCACTCAATTATTTTTCAAAATCAATAGATATGCTTTTTTCGAAATGTAATTCCCATACACATGCAAGAATCTCAATTAATTTCATGCAATTAATTTATTTATTTTAGTAACCCCCACATATCCAAATAGAATCATTTTCTTTAAATTTTTATTTGTTTTTAAACAATGAAGTGATAATTGTATTTTTATTAGATTAACAGTAATGAAAATTGTAGACGTCTAAAAATGGTCAATGCTTGCGGAGTCATACTTTAACATTTGTGCATTGCCTTATTTTAGGGTTTTTGCGTTGCATTAACATTTCTTCTATGTCACACAATTGGTCTTTATCATTTGAGAGCATCGAGTCCTTCTTCTGCTTTCCTCATGATTATCACTTTCAAATTTGGTCTTGTCGATAGCAATCTTCAATCATGATTTTGGTCAATCTTATCCTGTCGCATCAATGTGCGTGCTCATTTATCATCATCTTGGACATCATCAATTCTAATCGATGATAGAATTAGGGTTTTGTCCTCCTGTCAATCTTGTCATTTTGCGATCGATTCGTCATCTATCCTTGTCCTTTTCAATCATGTCAATTTGGATCGATTAGTCATTGTTCCTCGTCAATTGGTGCCTATCAATTTGATCTCCTTGTCAATCTTGGTCAATTTGTCATTGATTTTTGTCAACCAATCTCAATCATTTATCAACATTGGTCATTTGCCAATCAGAATCATGATCGAACCTACATTAATTTCTTGTTGTCTTGACCTAATTCCTTGTCCTCTTATTTCTAGGGTTTTATGATTTGTTCATTTAATTCTTTTCTTCTTCTTTGTGGGTTAAATAAATCTATTTATTTAGTCCTAGGTCTCTTTCATGAACTAATTAATGGATGAAAACCTATTAATTAATTCACCTAATTTCTATTTCATCTTTTTCCTCAATTTTCTAATTTGCTAATTTCTCCTAATTCCTAATTTCTATTTCTCCTATTTTCTTTAATTTTTCTAATATTTCCCCTAATTTCATTCCCTCATTTTCTCCTATGTTTATGCTTCCACTTGCCATAATTTGTCATAATTTGTCATGCATTTTGCATAGCAACTTGTCATAATTTGTCATACTCCTTGCATAGCAAATTGTCATTTGTCATAATTTTGCGATTCTTGATTTGAATTTCCTTTCAAATCTCTTCATGCTAATCTTGTCCTCTCTCCAATTTGTCTATAAATTGGATGATTTTCTTCAATGAAAGGAGGAATCAATCACATTTTCAAAATCAATCACATTTTCAATCAATCAACCACGCTTCTAGTATCCTTATGATGCAATTTTCATCTTGTCATCTTGCTTGCTTTCATACTTTGCTCTTGCGCTTGTAGGTGAGATCCACAAACAAGATAATTTGAAGGAGAAAGAAGGACAATGGAGGTCAATTGAAAGAGACATTGGTGATGATTTTTCATTTATTTTGAATGTCTTATTTTCAATTCTTCTATTGATTGTAATAGGATTTTATTTCATTGCAATTTAGCTTTGTGGTTAGCAAATATTTATTGCTTTGATGCATTCCATTTTTCCTAGTTACAAAAATACTTAATTAATTATTTGCAATCTTATATTTAATTAATCCTTTTTAATTAGATAACTAATTTAAGCCTTAACAATTCTCAATTAAATGAGTAAAATAAGGCAATTACAATAATTTATTAATTAATTAATCTTAAGACACACAAATAGATGTTATTATTAATTCCCTTAATAAATACTCTTTTCAAATTAATTATATTAATTTAAATAATTTAAATCCTTAAGTTCCACAATTTCAACTTATTAATAATCAAATAATGACACCCAAATATCATTAAAATATAATACTAATATATTTCACAACATATTAGATAATTATCATACTACACACAGGAGCAGCAAAAATACAACAAATCAACACACGAAGGACCAACCGAGATAATGATTGACAAGACTGAACAAGTACTTTACAAGGATACATGACAGGGAAACTTGTTCCATAGGAACAGTGATACCACGGGGTCTAACTAATAGCTATGATTTCTACGTTTCCATTGAGTCAAAGAGAATGCTCAAACTTGAAGATTCAGGTGGAGTCGATGCTCTATACCTACAGTCCTACATCATAGAGAAGCATACATACATACATGCATACATACATACATACATACATCTAACATATGCAGTCACACCAGTAGATGAGAGATATGACAGTCTGTGTCCATCCGAGGTTGGTTATGGAATATCATCCCCTCTAGTGTAGGAGAACCCTTCTAGACTCTTTCTCTTTCTTTGTCTTGTTGGTGTTATGCTTCTTTAGAAGCCATTGTACATAAAATAATGAGCCATGTGCTCATAGGTCCTAGGTAGGGTCCTAGAGGAGATCTTAGGGTCATAAGTCAAGATTGTGATTTTCTTGAAAATGGAGAGTAATTGTGTCCTAGAGGTGTTTAGGGGTCCTTCATATCATGGTGGTGTCCTTAGGTTGGCCCATTGTGGGTCTAGAAGTCATGAAGAGCAACATTGGGAAAGTTGCTGAAAAGTTACAAAAGTTGCATGACAACTTTTAAAAGTTGTCAAGCAACTTTTCCACCATGATGTCAAAAACCTTAGGTTGGCATGGGCAACCCTAAATGTGGCACACCAACCAAGGTATGGGTATTATAAGATGTTACAAACCCTAAGTTAAAGGGTTGGATGTCAGACATTGTACGGCCCAAGGAAGAAAAGCCTGACTGTGACTATTTTTGGGTTACCAATCAGTTTGAATGAAGTTGCCGAGCAAACTAATGCATTGATTTGTGAGAAAACCTATGTGAAATGTCTACTTTGGTGTATATATCTTCATTGTGAGTGATTATACTAGCTTTTTGTTTACCGGTTGAGTGTATTTGTAAATAATTTGTAAATTGCAGTCTTACTGTCCAATTTTGGACCGGTTTGAGTAAATGAAGTCTTAACTCCATTCCCCATTGTGGAACCACCATGAAACCATGGAGAATGGATTTGAAGACCCTATACTATAGTCCCAAGCAAGAAGGACCCTTGAATATGCAGGGAGGCCAAGCAAAGACCCATTCCTAGGCGCAACTAGACAGTGCCCGGTTAGGAATGGTTGTTGGTGCAGAGGTCTTGGAGAGAAAGGTTGATTAGTGGAGAGTGCATCCTTTGGAGGAAGTGCAGAGGAGTGAGTGAAGCATCATTGGTGTGAAGGAGGAGCCTCAACCAATCCAAACAAGGTGGCTAGAATGCAAAACCTTCACTGTGACCCAGGCAGACTCTAAAAACCCTCACAAAAACCCTTGAAAACCTTAAAATCCACCTAGAACAGTGTAAGGACACTTGGAGGCCTAAAACCTAGAAAATCCTTGAGTCCTTTCCAAATGAATGGTATTATTTTTGGGGAGATTGAGTTGTTTGTGCATCGTTTGTGATAGGGAGCCCTAGAAGACCAGTTAGGAGGCCTAATTGGTCCTAATCCTTGTAGCCCTGTTTGAAGGCAAAAATCCAAATTTGTGAAATCGGTAAGGGATTAGAATCTTGAAACCTCTTGGGGGCTCATGAATAGGTGGATAGACCATGCGATAGACCTAAAACAACCTTGCTAAGACCTTGGAAGGTGTGGAACAAGATTAGCCCTTATTAGCCTTAGTAGGGGGTTTTGGGTCTCATGAGTAGGTGAGACCTTAGGAGTAGTATTGCAACTCATTGGTGGGTGGATTGGGCATGGTCAGGGGATTCCTCAAGAAAAGCAAAGTCCTAGAGACCCTAGGGTGTGTAGAGAACACTAGGAGATCCAAGGAAAGGATCCAAGAGCATAGACTAGGCTAGTCTATCCCTCACCCCATCCCATCAGATTGGTATCAGAGCAAGTAAAAGACTTGTTGGACTATGTATGTCAGATCTATATTTGTGGTTAAGTTTGTAGATCTGGTGAAAATTGATTCACCCCCCACCTCTCAGTTTTCCTTCATTGTTGTTGCTAATAATTGGTATCAGAGCTAGATCCTCTAAAAGAAGCTTAACCACTTGAGAAGATCCGAGATGGAAACTGGAAGTGGAAGTGTTATCTTTAAGAAGAAGAGTCTGAGATTTGATGGAAGTAACTATGATATATGGAAGAACTAGGTGGAAGTGAACTTGAGATGTCTTGGAGAAGATTACTAGAAGATTACAAATAATGTTGATTCTAATCCTCTAAATGGACCGGTTACTACTGATGAGATCAAGGAAGCTAAACATAACATTAGACTGAATGAAGCATTGTTGAGTGTTATGACTAATTCGGAGATGACAAATGTAATGGGTCTTCAGACCGCACATGAGATCAAGGAGAAGCTTGAAACCATGTATGAAGAAGATAAGCAGGTAAAAGTTGCTAAGTTACAGAGTCTGAAAGGGACGTATGAGATGCTGAAGATAGGAGAAGATGAGAACAAAAATACCTGTATGGCTAAGGTAAATGACCTTGTTCTAGGTATCAAATGTGCTAGTGGAACCCTTGAAAAAGATGAAATTATTGTTAAGGTGCTGAGATCTTTGCATCCTACTTACAAACACAAGGTAACTGCTATTGATGAGATCTAGAGTGTGACTATAGTAACAAGAGATATGTTGGTTGGAAAGATTGCTACATTTGAACTGAGTGAATTTGGTGAATCACATGGAAAGTCTGAGATAGCATTTAGAGAATCTATATTCGAAAAGAAAAAGTATGATATTGAAGAATAAATAATATCCACATATGAGAGAGAGAGAGAGAGAGAGAGAAAAGAGATGGTAGAGCAAGAAAGAGAACTGGATGAGCTTAAAGCATTGATTGCCTGGAGATTGTCTAAAGGAGTTGGTAAGTATGATGGAAAATTTCCTTTGAAATTTTTCTCTTGCAATAAGGTAGGACATTTTTCTTCTAGGTGCCTGGAGAGAATGGCTAAGTATGATAAGCATGATAAATTTGATAATCATGATAGAAATGATAGATATGAGAAGCATGAGAAGTATGATAAGCCTTACAAGTCTAACTAGAAGTATAAGCATCAAAAGAATTTATATTATGTTGTTGATGAAGGTGTTATAGATGAAGAATCAGAAGGAGATGAAGTTGTATTTCTTGCCATTAAAGAAGATGGACTGGTACCTGTTGATTCCACTAGCTATACTATTGAGGAGAAAGCTTTAGCTGCTAAAATTGAAGATAAAGATGAATGGGTAATTGACAACAGTTATTCACATCATTTGACCTATGATAAAAGAAAATTTATGAGTATGGAAAGATATGATGTTGGAATAGTGATATTTGGAGATGACAAAGCCTATGTGATCCATGGTAGAGGTTTTATTTCCTTTGATGGTAAGCATAATACTAATGATATTCTCTATGTTTAAGGTTTGAAGCATAATCTCTCAAGTGTTTGATAGATAGTTGACAAAGGTTATGACCTACAGTTCAAGAATGGTAAATATAAGATCCTAAATGACTCTGGTATAGAGATTGCATCTAGAACTAAGATTGAAGGCAATATCTTTCATTTGAATGCTGGTGAGAAAAGTTATTTGATTTCTCAGATTGATGAAATTTGGTTGTGGAATAGGAGAATGTGTCATGTTAATTTTGATTCAGTGATTAAGATAGGGTCTACTCAAGCTGTTAGAGATCATCCTAAGATTGTTAAGCTTGCTAATCTGGTATGTAAGGAATGTCAATTGGGTAAGAAAATAAGAACTCATTTCAAGAGAAAGCGATATACATCTAATGGATTGCTAGATATTGTGCATACTAACCTATGTGGACCTACAAATGTTAGAAGTGTCTAGGGAGACAAATATTTTATGTTTCAAATTGATGATTATGCCAAGATGATGTGGGTTGTCTTTTTAAAGGAAAAATATGAAGCATTAGGCAAATCCAAGATATTCAAAGCAAAGGTTGGGACTAAGTCAGAATTGAAGGTGAAATGTCTAAGATCTGATAGGGAAGGATAATTTTGCTCTGGTGAGTTTGAGTCATACTATGAGAAGCATGAGATTAGAAGACAATTATCTGCTCCTAGAACCCCACAATAAAATGGAATTGTTGAAAGGAAGAACATGATTGTCTTGGATGTTGCAAGGACTATGCTGATTGAAGGGAATGTTCTGAAGATCTATTGGCAAAAGCTATTAGCACTACTATTTACACATTCAACTAAGATCATATTAAAGGTGATATCGGTAAGACTCCTTATGAGCTATGGTTTGGTCATGTTCCTACTATGAGATATCTTAGAGTATTTGGTAGAAAATGTTATATCAAGAGAGATGATGACATTGGAAAGTTTGATGCAAGAAGTGATGAAGGAATTTTCTTGGGATATTCAACAAAGAGAAAATCCTACTAGTGCTACAATAAGAGATTGAGAAAGATAGTAGAAAGTGCAAATGTGAAGGTGGATGAGAACCTTGGAAAATAAATCAGAGCTTGTGGACATGATGATGGTCAACACATTATTCTAAATCCTATTTGTTGGAAACCAATAACAATGAGAGGGGGCAGGTGAATCAGTGTTATATTAGAATAGTAGATTGTAGCCTTAACAAAATATTCATACACCAACTAGTATACCAGTATAAATAGAATTGAAAGAAGTAATGCAACCAATAAGACAAACACATAAATGAGAGCCATAACACACACATTTATACATGGAAAACCTCAAAAAGGAAAAACCACGGTGGGATTTGTGACCCACAATATCAATTCATTGGCCATATGAAGAGATTTTACAATATATGATGGGCCTGCACTTGCAGGAAGAATTACAACCTAGAGCACACTGCTCATCACAATAGAAGCCTCACTGACTAAATAACAATCCAAACAAAAATCTAGAGAATTATGAACTGCTTAGTATAGCATCTCCTATGCTAGAATACAATTCCGGTTTAAGCTTTGTTTGTTCGGATTAAAACCCTAAACCTTAGTACCGTTATATCCCTTACAATGAATTGCTCACATACATAGTCTCTCTGATATATTTCACATTACATCACATCCATATATTCATCCTATTATCTTATCCTTATTCTTATTACAAAATGATCTAATCAATCTCTCCTATATACCCTATACAAATGTATGCCTTATGTCGACTTACAAAGATATATACAATATCATATTTACATGTCAGCCATATAACATAAATTAATAAGCATTAAAACAAGTTGTAGATGTTGGATCCAAGATGTGTCGACCTCCAATATCAATGGTCTTTACTGTACCATGTCAGCCTACATTTTCAGTGACCAAAGAAATCTTCTATCTTGTTGGTCAGTGTAGAGTCTGTGAAGTGCCTATCGGTACACCATATGAAACCAGAACCCAAAATAATGTTGCCATCAATAACAACATAGTGAAACCAACCAATAGAGTGTCAATTTTCAACAATCTCCCCCTTTGGCATTTATGGCAACACTCATGTGAAAAATGGTCATGGTTTTAACTGTCAGTTTCATCCTGGCTTGCTCCCCTTGAGCTAAATATGCAAAATGCTCCAATACTACAAAATTCTGAAAACTCTCTAACCCCCTAATGTATGAAACCCTTCATTATTTTTCACATCTATACTACTCTGCCTTTGACATCAATGCCCAAAAATTGTAAAAAAGAATGTCAAAGAATAATAACTGTACACCGTATACCTCCAAAAATGTCTTACCAGAGCTTGACCAATTTCAAGATTTCCAGGTAAGCTTTCTCTAATAACTCTAAATAAGTATCCCAGCTAGTTTTGAATGTGCCAAAGATAAATACAAGTCCACTTAGAAAGTATGCAAGTGATTCTTTCTTAGTGACTTATGCTGGTGTGGGCTTACCAAGCATATCCATGCATTCCTTCTTATGTACACCAAGTGAATCCAATCTTGAACTCACCAAACCTATGAGACTTGTGGCTCTCTAAATGATCTTATCTCTTTCCTTTTCAAGAGCATAAATTTGGTTCTCCAAAGTCAAAATTTGTCCATCAATAGATGTTGTCAGTGAAATTAGTCCATCAAAAGAGTTAGCAATACTAGCAATTTTGTCTTGTATCTCTTTTATATTTTCATCTACTTTTGTTGTAAGAATCTCAACATTGCAACATACCCTGTATATGTTAGTACCTTGTTTCAAAGAATTTTTAATCAAAATTTTCTTCTCTCTCTCAATGATCTGATCAAAAGCAGCTCTCTTAGCCAAAGTGAGTTTTTCAAGTGCTTGTCGGTTAGAGATCTGCTGTAATGATTGAAAAACTTTAGAGATGTGATTTGTTATTACTTTAAGCTTTCTGGAAAGGCTCGCTTCATTCTCAACCTTACATTCCAAGACCAATCTATGCAAAATAGTGTTGGATTGATCTATAATCCCTTTATCTATGGTTCCCTCCTTTATAAGTTTCTAAGCAACCATCATCATCAATTCTATGGGACTCATCTATGTGATGTTTTTCTTCTCGACTAGAGAAGTGTCAATTGTCAATAATGATGTGCTAGCAATTGGTTCCCTACCAAACTCCCCTATTTTCTCTAGTGATTTAAATTTTATTGTCTCCTCACTTGCACTGGTGGATTTGCCACCTGGTGTAGTCTATGCAACTGTCGGTTCCTCTCTAGGAACAATATCTTTAACATGTACATTAATATTCAAAGAACAATTATCCTCAATGTTAGTATCTTATACAATATTCTCAACGTTAACCGGTATCTTAGTATTTGTCTATAGATTTGTGTTAGTCGGTGGTGCAATTTCCACTATCTTGATATTCTTCAAAACTGATGGTGGAGTATCCATAATTCCTTTACCTTTCCCTTCAACCAGTGTATCTATAGTATCAGTCTTTGTCTCCGGTGAAGTGAATAATCCTCTATGCTATTCCAAAAAATTTATCCAAGCCTTTTGTGTTTCCTTTATTATCTCATTCATCCTTCCTAACATCAGGCTAGTTATTCTATGTTTTCTATTGAAAACCTTCCTATCTACAACCTCTATTGTCTTCTCCCTTTCATCTAGAGTTATAGCAACACATATAGTTAAAAGTTCTTGCATCTTAATGTTCTTGTCTTCTTGCATTGCAGATAACCTTCTAGCATCTAATATGTTGTATAGCTCTGCCCGTATTTGATTTTCTATTTCAATTAATGCTTTCTTATAGATATCTAAATATAGAAGAATTGCTTCCTCTACCTCTCTTTGTTCATCAACTTCTAATGTATCATAATAAGACTTAACATTTTTCAACATCCCATCCTTAGAAATTTCATCAACAATTTCAGCACAAGTCATGGGTGGTATAATAGTCACTTTACTAGTTTCTAGTGCCAAATCAATGTCACTTTTCTTCCTCCTTCTGGCAGTACCAGATGCAACTGATGGTGTAGCCTTAGGTGCCTTCTTTTGTGACAGTAAATTGATGGTAACCTTCCTAACCGGTTGTTTCTTTGCTTCCACCTTAGGTTCTTTTGATCTCTTCCTCACAACTCTTTTGAATGCTAATGGTGTGTCATTTTTAGGCTCAGAATCTATAGTCACAGGTTCAATGTGAACTATTGGATCCTTTGTCTTTCTCCCTTTCTCTGGGACAACATCAATGAGTGCCTTAATGTCCTTTGAAACTTGTTGTACAAACTTGCTTGCCTTACCTTCTTGTTTTTCCCTTTTCTTTCAGTTGAACTCAGTTTCAACCTCAAGAGTCTTTTGTTATGTTGTTCCACAAGGGTTTTTTCTTCATCTATATCTGCATCAAATAGAATTTTTGAATATGCATCAATAAACCTCATAGCCCATTTTAGCTATCCAAATCTTTTGGGGCTTGATTGCCTCAATGAGGGTCTCATCTTTCTTGACCATGAAACATATGTTGGTAGAGTATTTCTCTACTATGTGCTCAGGTACTCTTATCCTAGACCTCATAAATTTTTGAGAATCTTTGAAGTAACACCATACCTTATCATCTCTAAGACTTCCCAATGCAGCAATTGAATGTTTTAGCTATCTTCGTACTAGGATGTCAAAATCCCATTGCTTCATTCAAGAACTGGGAGTATCATTCAAAAAGTATAACATTAAGAAGACTAACAGATTTTTATACCAAAAAGTGCCCTTCTTCTCACCTCTAATCTTCCCTAAATTGATCAATAACTCCTCAAGCATCCAGTTACAAAGATCTAACTTGATATTTTCTCTCATCATCCTATATGCGGCCAAAATACATGAACTTGAAACTAAATTCAGTCAGTTAGACTGAGTTACCTTGTAGCCTATGATCATGCTGCCAAACTTGATGTCAGTGTCAGTGATGGTACTCACCTTCATCGATCTCTTGTTTGATGTGGTGCCGGTGATCTTCCTTACGAATTCATTTGATACTTTCTTATCCGTATGTGGCCCTATCGATGATAAGCTAGTAATTGCTTGGATGGCTTCCTTAGTGATTTTATAGGGTCGGTCCAGCCATATGAATTCCCCATGTACTCTATTCAGTACATATCTATCTATCTCATCCTCAAACTCCAGAATATCTAGAATATTAGTGAACCCTAGATCTTCGATGTGTTGATATGTCAGTTTGATCTTACCAAATTATCCCATGAGTTAATTCATATACAACCCCTTGATCTTCAAAGTGCCTAAGTCCTCTATATGACAATGAATATAGGCCCCAACATCTTCCACATATACCACTCCCTTCGAAACCTAAGAAAATGCTCCAACTGAATCTTCCTTGGTAGCGACATGTGGATACCATTTGAAAATTGGCCTGGGGTGGTCCTTAACTTCTACTATAGTTGTATTTGCAATGAAAATAGGAGCAAAAGATGGTCTTGATTCCATGATCCAAGAAAAATACCTTTAGAACACATCCAATGAAAACCTCTAACAAATCCTTCTAGATGTCTGTGTGACCGCTCAAGAAGAAATCTGATCACCTCTGAATAGCTTCTGATTGCACTAAGTTGCTCTGAATCACTCTGAAATCGCTCTTAATGCTAGGTGATTAACAATGAAGTGTAATCGACCTTTTATCCATTGAGAAAACCCTAATCTTCTGTTGACATAAATGACTGCCGATGAATAATACCGAATCTCACTCTGAACATATTATGTTGGATAATCCTCTTCAATATCTGGAACATGCATCATCTTCCATGAAATTTTCCTACCCCTAAGGCATCTATCTTAGTTACTAGATGAGCTCACTGTCGGTGCAGGAGTAGCCTCTTCTACCAGATAGGTAACCGAGACATTCCCATATGATGATTTCTCTTCAGTCTTTCTCACCCATCTCTGAGTATGATCTTTCCAGAATTCATTAACCTTCTCTTTGCCTTTATCATTTGATCCTACATTGCCAACTAGTGGATTTTTGTTTCTAAAGAACTTAGCAATATGTCCAACTTCATTGCATGCATAACATGTAACATTATTCTTTTGAATTGCCTTGCTAAAACTGGTGAAATTGCTTGACCTGCACTAATTAGTCATATGCCCAAATTTTACACAAGCATAGTATTTTACATTCATTCTGCAATCTTTTTTCTTATGACTAATTTTATTGCATTTAGAACATTTACTGGGAGCATAATCAAGGTTCTAATTTTCTCTATTTCTACATTGCCTAGCCATGTGTCCAAATCTATTGCAAACAAAATATCGACCATTGAATTTATAAGCATTGATTTGCCTTACCGATGTCTTATGGTTTTGATCTTCATTAGCAGTACTAGAACTCTATCTTTTCTCAAATCCAAGTGCACTGGAATCTCCAATTTGCCTCTATCTCTTCAGTAACTCATCAAGCCTTGTTGAGTTGATCTTGAATTTTTCTTTGTACTCACTTGCAGCAGTTAAGTCATCTCTTCGTATTGACATTTGTCTCTCAAGCTCTTGCTCATTGCTCTGGGATTGTACCAAATCAAACCTCAATATCTCATTTTCATGAGTCAACCTACCATATTCTTCAAATTTGTTCTTTAGGGATACAACAATATTTTCTTCCTTTTTCTTTCTGTCTGCAATCTCCTTGGACATCCTCATAGTCATAGTTTGCATTTCATTCTTCATAACCATGTTCTACTGACTCAATTTCTGACACTGTTCCTTAAGTGCATTTTTCTCTTCATCATCCTGATATTGCAAAAGTTCCTTCCTCCTAGCTTGAACAGATGATAGCTTCTCTTGTAGGACAAGAATAAATTCTGTTGCAGAATTCAAGTCATCTTGTAGCTTTAAGTTCTTCAATCTTTCAGCATCATAATCTTCAAGTGCCATCTCAAGCTTCTTCTCCAAAGCCATATTCAATAATTTCAGTTTTAGGATCCTCCTCAAGCTATTAAAATTCCTTTGAGGCACAAGGCTCTGATACCAATTGTTGGAAACCAATAACACTGAGAGGGGGGGTGAGTCAGTGTTATACTGAAATAGTAGATTTTAGCCTTAACAAAACATTCATACACCAACTGGTATACCAGTATAAATAGAATTGAAAAAAGTAATGCAACCAATAAGCCAAACACATAAATGAGAACCATAACACACAAATTTATACATGGAAAACCTCAAAGAGGAAAAACCATAGTGGGATTTGTGACCCACAATATCAATTCACTGGCCATATGAAGAGATATTACAATATATGATGGGCCTGCACTTGTAGGAAGGCTTATAGCCTAGAGCACACTACTCATCACAATAGGAGCCTCACTGACTACATAACAATCCAAACAATAATCCAGAGAAGTATAGCATCTCATATACTAGAATATAGTTTTGGTTTAAGCTTTGTCTGTTTCAGTTAAAACCCTAAACCTTAGTACCAGAATATCCCTTACAATGAATTCCTCACATACATAGTATCTCTCATATATTATGTATTACATCACATCCATATATTCATCCTATCATCTTATCGTTATTCTTATTATAAAATGATCTAGTCAATCTCCCCTATATACCCTATACAAATTTATGCCTTATGTCAGCTTACAAAGATATGTACAATATCATATTTACATGTCAGCCATATAACATAAATGAATAAGCATTAAAACAAGTTGTTGATGTCGGATCCAAGATGTGTTGGCCTCCAATACTGATGACCTTTACTATACCATGTTGGCCTGCATTGCCAGTGACCAAAGAAATCTTTTATCCTACCGATGTCGGTGTCGGTGTTGGTGTAGAGTCTGTGAAGTGCCTGCTAGTATACCATATGAAGCCAGAACCCAAAATCATGTTTCCATTAATGACAACAAAGTGAAACCAACCAATAGAGTGTCAATTGCCAACACTATTCGGATTGAATAATTGAAGCAGAATGATCTAGTAGAGACTGTTAATCCGGATGTTGCAGTTGCCGATGGAGAGGGGCAGAAACTTGAAAATCAAAGTAATAAGAAGACTCCAAGGTATGTAAGATTGAATCATTCTAAAAATCAAATTATTGGAGATAAAAAATAAAGGTGTAATGACTAGAAGAAGGCTAATTGTTGAAGAGGTTTGTTTGATTTCTAAAGTGGAACCTAAAGTTGTTGTTGAGGCCTGCAAAGATGAAAATTGGATGAGGGATATGGAAGAAGAATTAGATTATATTGAAAAGAATAACACATGGGTACTTGTGCCTAGACCTAAAGGTAGACACTTCCATACTTGTCAAACTACAGCTGCCAGAGAAAGGAATCTTTCCATGCCTCTTCAACCAGTATTTGAGGTAAGACCATTTTCCCAATGGGCATTAGATTTTGTCGGTGTTATTAATCCTAACTTATCTGTAGGACACAAGTTCATTCTCACTGCAACAAACTATTGCACCCGATGGATGGAGGTCATAGCTTGTAGGAATGCCACTACAGAAGTTGTTCTCAAATTCATTGATGAGTATATCATCACTAGGTTTGGTATAACATTTTCTTAGGTATGGGACAATGGCCCCACTTTTACTTCATCACAATTAATGCAATGGTCATATGAGTACAAGGTAATCTAGAAATTTTCATCTAATTACTATCCACAAGGTAATGGAGTAGCTGAATCCATAAATAAAAATATTTTAGATGTTATTAAGAAGCTACTTGTGAAGAACCCTAGGGATTAGCATAATCAATTAAGGTATGCCCTATGGGTTGATCGCACTAGAGTTAAAGCCGCCCTTGGGACTTCTCCATATTTTCTTGTTTTGGACAAAACCCTTTTTTTCCCAATTAATTTATAGATACCTATCCTCCAACTAATAAAAGAACTTGAAATTGAGGACCAGGTAAAAGTTCGCCTCCTGAATTTATTGAAACTTGATGAGAAAAGGATAAATACCCTGCAACACTTCGCTAAGCATCAAGCAGTTGCTAAGAAATGGTTTGATAAAAGAGCCAAGTTGAAATACTTTCAAATCTTAGACTTAGTTATATTATGGGACAAGGCCAAGGAAAAGAAGGGTGATCATCATAAGTTTGAGAGATTGTGGTTAGGTCCTTATCAAATTGTTGAAATCTTAGGAGAGAACACTTTTTGATTGAGCTCCTTGACTGAAGAACTTGTACCATTTCCCATCAATGGTCAGTTCCTCAAGAATTATTTTGATTAATCCTCGATGGAGCTTGATCTTTTGTACTATAGTAGCTTATTCATTTTATTTTGGTTGCTTGTTTGTTTCCCTTTTGGTTCTCTTTGGTTTGTTTGTTTTGTTTTGTTTGTTTCTTCTTGTTGTGTCGGGGCACATGTTTATTTTCAAGGATTCTAAAGAATATATGTTCTTTGCATAACAAGTTGGGGAAATTTTTTGAGAGACTTCTACTCTTTGCTCTTTACAACTTCATTATTGTTTGGTTAATCTTGAAATCTTTGTCTACATTCTTTCAAGGTTCTATATAATGGTTTAATTATGATTTGAGTTCTTATCTCTCAATTGGAAAAAGGATAACTTAATTACTCAGCACCACCATCACACTAAGTCACATTAGAAAATTTTGTAAGATATCAGACTAACTTGTTTCCAAGTGAAAAATCAGAAGTCACGATGTTTCACGTTGTTCACCATGGTTCCTAACCCAGTAATAGGACTTCGATGTTTGAAATTTTTTTAAAGGTTTTGAAGAAATAATCATTATATATGCTATGATGTGAAAAATGATCTAAAAAAAAAACTCACTTGCAGCAACTAAATTTGGGTGTTTCAAGTAATCTCCACTGGGGCTATGGATGCCTAGCTGGTAGTGGAGCACTACTTGATGGGAGCCAGAGGTATATTCGTTAGGGCTATGGATACCCAGCTGGTAGTAGAGCTATGCCTAGGATGACCTTACATGAAACATGTTCATTGACTTCACCTACGTAGCTTGGGCCCTATTTCCATTTTTTATCTCCACTATCGAGAACGATGGAGTAATGAATTAGGCGCATAGACTTAAGAGTTGATCTTGTTCAGTTCTAGATTCAATTGCCTGTTCATTAATTCACTCATCTTTTTCTCTTATACATTTTTTTGAATGATAGTAGCCTTAGGTGTCGGATAAACCAGAGATTTTGAAGTTCTAAAATGCCTAGAGTCATTTTTCCTAGATAGTCGCCATTTGTTATGTCTTGCATATCTAGTCCCATCATTTTCCTGCTCATGAAAATACGAGTCCCCCTTTATGTATTTTTATATTAGTTTTCCCTTTATTTTTGTTTTGATCACCTCAAGAGTTTGGTTTTCTGAGTTCCCGGGGTGGGATTTTGCTTGTTTCCTTTTCTTTGTTCAGGAATTCGGCTCCCGAGGATCCTGAGTTCATTTTTATTCCCATTTGTTTGTTTATCTAGCCCTTGAGGTTTGGGTTTCCGAAGTTCTGGGTAATTTGTTTGTTTCCTTGTTCAGAAGTTCGGGTTCCTGAACTCCCGAGTCCTCTTTGTTTCGGTCTGGAGCATCACTTCAGAACTTCAAGTTTCCAGATTCCCGAAGTGTTTGTTTTCCCTTTTGGTTTTTGCCTCAGAAGTTCAGATTCCCAAACTCCCTAGTTGTTCTTCTGGTTTGTTCTTCGGAAACATGGGTTCCTAGGGTTCTAAGCTCATTACCTATGTTGAATTTCAAAAACTCGGGTTCTTGAGTCCCTGAAGTGCATTTATTGTGGTATTGGATTGGGATAAATATGATTGGAGGTCATTTTGGAGCTCATTTGAGCATTCACTCTTGCGAAACTAGAGCTCTGACCTCATGATCTCAAACTCCCATGCACTTGATCCAGCACCGTCTTCGCTTTTCATGCCAGGTAGGTGTGTTTCTCAACTCCTTCGTACGGATTTTTGTGCATCTTAGTTTAGAATTTGTTTGGTTTAGTTTAGATTTCTTGTTTTTGCTTGTTTTGTGTGTTTTTCTTTTTTTTTTTTCCCCATTTTTCCCCAACCTTGGGTTCCCGAAGTTACAGGTTAGGGGTTTTTTTGTTGTCTTATCATTTTAGAAACTCGAGTTCCTGAGTCCCCAAAATGATATTCTTGTTCTTAGTTTGTTTGATTTTTTCCCTATTTCGGAAACCCAGGTTCTTGAGTTCCCAAAATTGGGGTCGTTGGTTTGTTTTCCACCACTTCAAAAACTCGAGTTCTTGCATTCCTGAAGTGATGTTTATTGTTGTTTTGTGTCTTTGTTTAAACCAAATCGGAAGCCCAGGTTCTCAAGTTCCCGAATTAGTTTCTCTTTTGCATGTTTGTTCAAATCGAAACCCTATGGTCCCGGGGTCCCAAACCTTCTTTTCTGCTTCATCTTTGTAGTTTGTCGGGACTTTGGTTCTCTGAAGTTCTACGTTGCATGTTAGAGTCCCACCCCGGAACTTCAGAACCCCAAAGTCTCGGTTTTGTTCCCATTGTCAAAAGTTTCATCATTTTGGAAACCCAAGTTCCTGGGTTCCTGAGTTCCCGAAGTGGTTCCCTTTTTGTGCTGTAGTGAAAACTTAGGACCTCGGGTTCCCGAAATCCCAAATTTTCTTTATAGTTTTTCTGTTTTCTCACCTCGGGATCCTGGAGTCACGAAGTGAGTTGTTTTTGTAGTGACATTTTTTTTAGTAGTGTTTGATGCTTGTTTGGTTGGTTTTGCAAGTTTATCTATGTTAATGGAATCTTTCTGAAAGGCAAAAGATATCAAGAAGCTCCCATTCACAATGAAATACAAATATCAAGGGCAAACATACGCCTCCAAGGTGGAAGATGCAATTCAGTGGGTAACATACACATAGATCAGGTATATTGAGCTCGAAGATATTGAAAAGAAATTGGAGAAACCCAGACTAAGTGCATAATATAGATGGATTAAAAAATCTGGTCTGGTAGAGGCAATTGTGTTCCCACAATCAGTGTAGGCCCCAGAGTTTATAATGAAAATTACGTAATTTTACAATCCCAACATTAGGCAATGTGTCGATGTTGTCAGAAAAGTGGTGATTAATTTGTCTCCTGATATGTTGGCCCTAGTCTTCCAAATTCCCACCAGGAAGGAGGTACTAGTTGAGGGAGAAGAAGATGGAGAACAAGAATGGAACCAAAATATGAGCCAATGTAAAAAGAAAATGAATGAGGAATGGATCGAGGAAGAAAGGAAAATGGGCTTGAAAACAAATGAGATTTTGAGGCAGGATTTCAAAGAGCCACAAAGAGATCTAATCATAATGCTCAGCAAGGCCTTCGGCAAACCTGTCTGTCGACACTTCCAACCAGGAATGTTCTCATTCATGCTAAATTTTTTGGATGGACAATAGTACTATGACCGGGCTCAAATTTTGTCGAACAAAATAAGAGACCAGTTGAAGGAAGTACATAATATGAAGATAATTTTATTTACATCTTATATCGTTTGGGTGGCAGCCAGATCCAGTCAATTTACAGGGTTGTAGACTGAGGGCACATTGGGGGAAGAAGAAGGATAGAATATCATGTGGGAACACTACACCCTGTTGCCGCTAAAAGAATCCAGGCTACATTATAAGAGAATCAATGATGTATTTTTGTTTCCAATTATTATAAGGATAACAAGTGATACTGGGTTTAGGCTAAGCAAGGAAGCAATGGAGCTAGTAAATAAATGGGGATGTTGGTTTATACAAAAATCCCAATCTACCTATCTAAGAGTGAGTGGGTTCATTGGAGAACCATTTTTGTTGCTCAAGTATTGTACAAATAGAATAATTTTGCTAGAATATGCAAGACAAATGGTACATTTGTAAAATTTGTTGTCCTCAAGGCATAAGATGGGGGTTATAGGTAAATATTTCTCCTTAAGTTTATCATTCTTTTCATGTCAAAAGATTCATGTGGAAAAGGCCTCCAAACAAGAATTGCAAGAACTACAGTTGAATCCCTTCAATTATGCTAGACAGTTTTATGACCCATACAATAAATTAAAAGGATTAATGCCTAAAGTGTGTGAAGGACATCAGCCTGCTCTGGAGGATTTTTGGGCCAATCTCCAAGATAACTTTGAGGCAAGGGAGAAATACTACCATCTCCTCATTGTTCCTCAAATAAGAGATTTTGGTATTGAGACTAACCTACCTAAACAATTACATGATGGTGGTATTTTGCTAGATCCCATGTATAAGGAAAAAGGAATAGATAAAAGGTTGCTCCCCCCAATTAGATGGTCGCAACAAGAAGTGGTAGACATTGATACCATCTCTCAGCCAATAATAGATAGAACCAAGAAGTGGTTAAGTCTAAGGATTAAACTAATTGCCTCCAAAAGAAAACAAAAGAATATCCCAACTGACAATCCTCAATCGAGGATACACAAGGAATACACAAGAAGAACACGGTCAGAGTTGAGGAAGAACACCTCTACGGACCCAAAGGAGGAATCTGAAACTCCTTTAGCCATAGAAGATTTGAAGCAAAAGTTGAATGAAAAAATGAAAGAGGTTGAATACTTGGCAAAACAGGTGAGTTTAGGGATTACTGTCAGCCTAGGGGCCACACCACAGGCAAAAATTCATTCTATTAGGCTAGCTATTGAAGGTGTTGGAGCAAAAATAGAACAACCTTCTCAAAAGGCTCAACCTTCTAGTGCTACTGCCACTGCTACCACCACTCCTACCACCATTTCTACTACCTCCGCTACAACAACACCCACCACCACATCAACCGCATCTGTTGCACCATCTATATCAACAATGCCTACACCTCTGGTTACAACAATGGTCATTTCATCTTTTGTTGTTTCACAGATGCCTGTGCCTGCAATGAATCTCACGACCAAAACAATAATTATTCATAATGTGGATTTAGACTCAAACCAAGAGGAGGTTGAGCCATCACCAAAGAAGGTAGAGCCCAAGAAGAAGAAAATAATGACTCCTAGTGCAGAGAAACGAAGAGAGCCTCCCATGCAAAAAGTATCAAAACTTACACATGTAACCCTTATGGACGTAGATGATCAGGGTCTGCAAGGGCAGAAACAAGATGAAGAGGGGGAAATGAGGTAAGGGTAGGATGAAGAGCATGATGAAAGACTTGTTCTCACTCCATAAGATGTAGAAAAACTTGATTAAAGATATCGCGGGTGGAGAAACAAAGCAACAAGGTCAAGAGACAACCAAAGACTTCAATGATCAAGTGAGAGAGAAATTGGAAGAATATTAGCAACAACTTGCTGTTAATAGTACTCTGCAGGCAAACTTGGCTCATTAAATGCTCTCACAACAACAATAACTCACCATACCAGTACAAAATACCCAAGAAGACACCCAAACTCCTCCTGATACATAGGATGCATAACAAGAGCAGCAACAAGAGGACGAATTGTCACAAGAAGCTGGAAGGATGATGACACAAATAACCACCAAAGGGGGGAGTACAGACAAAGGAATTCCATAGTGGTTAACCTTGACTTTTAATAAGGTAAACAAAAGGTGGTGATACCTTAACTCTCACTACAACAGGCTATTACGGAGGAGCCAAAGAAAACAAATAAGGCCAAAACGATTCATCATTTATCTAGAACTAGCTCCGATGAAGTAATCCTTGATATCGCATCCCCTATGGAGGCTAAAGGGGAAGGTCCTTCTACATATCAAGTATCATAGGTTAGGCTTGGGAAGCAGACAAAGTGGGGAGAGCTTGAGACTTTGGAATTTTCTACTAGTATAGTGAGGAACAAAATGGAGAAGGAGCATAACTCCTAGTTGCAGGTAAAAGGCACAATTAGAATAGTATAAGCAATTGCTTGTGGAGATGGGAAGCCTTTGGATTCAAGGGTAGGTGACACACTACCATCCACATCATCACTCCCAAAAGGTGATGTAAGAGCTTTAATTGAAATAAGGAAAGTCGCTACTTCTACAAAATCATGCACAAAGGATAACATTTCAAAGGTAAAACTTTTTCTATAGCATACAACAAGAATTTATGAAAGGGTCCTTAAAATGGAAAAGGCAATAAGAGAATCTTCAACAAATTGGGAAGTAAGGATCAAAGACTTCACCAAGCAGTGTAAAAACTTGAATAAAATATTGGCCTTGGGCAAAGAAGTGATTAAAAATGCAGATTTGCTAAGAGAAGATGATTTTGATAGCTTGCAATCTTATATCTTTGCAATAGAATTTAAGATAGAAGTTTTTGGGCAGTATAGGTCAAGGATTTTGGAGGAACATTCTCCTCTTTTGAAGTCAATTGGTAAATATGAGAATTTTGTAAAGAAATTTTTAGGGGCATATGGTCACGACATTTTGAGAGATGGTCGCCTAAAGGAAGGTGTAGTGTTAGATCAATGGGACCTATATGTGGCTCATCATTTTGCACCTACAAAAAAGTTTAATACAAAGTTAATGGATAGGTACTCATTTTTTACTTCTCAGTGTATACATGCAGAGGGAGTAATTGATAAATTGGTTAGCAGATGGGAGCATGCAAAGAAAATTTTGAAGAAGTCTGAATTCCAGATTTCGTATATTGTTGATCCTCCTGAAGATACAGTTGCATGTTTTATCAGTAACTATAAGAGCTATAAAGGGAGTAAAGGATAAACATATAGCTGCCACAAGCAATTTTGAATACTTTTTGAAGATATTTTTGGTTACCATAAAGGTTGAGAGTTCAATTGTTGCACAACATGACTTCAATTTTTGGGCAAATTCTGCATGGCTATAATGGCCAATTTCAGGAATGCATGTTTCATAGTAATAGTTAATTGGTAGTTTTACTAGAGTTTAAGGTAGAGGCTTACATGTCAATTGTAGCTCCTTGTTTTTGTAGCCTTTAGTTTAGATAGCTTTAATTCCCAGAATTTAGGACTTGAAACTCTATAAATTAGAAATTTTGATTCATTGTAATGGTCCGCAAATTGATAATTTGAGGTCCAATTTAGAGATTCTTTTTAGAGATTCTATGCAGATTTTTATGAGTTTAGAAGATTTTGTGAAACTCTTTGAAGTTTAATACAAAAAGAAGCTTGTGGATTGCCTAATCTACTTGTGTGTTCTATATGGTTATGTTCTTCATTATCTGGTAACTTCTACTATTTAAATCAATAACTAATTCTTTTGGATAATTTGTTATTTTATGAATCATATTGCGCATGTAAATGGTATATGAGGATTAAATTGATAGGGTGATTATTGGCTTGATGATATTCATTTATGTTGGTATGTGAAGTTTTCTTACTTTATATATTTTCTGGAGTTCGTCATTTGAATGTTGATTTAGTAATATTGATTGTATTGGGTTATGAAATTTTGATAGTGTGGATCATTCAGTTGTTATTGTATCAATTTCATTATTATTTCCTTGTTCCCCTGATCTATCTTTTGCTATTTATTTTTTTGAGAGAGTCCAAATCAGAAAATAGAAAAATGAAAGTAGGTAATTCGAAGTTTTTTAAACCAACGGGCCCTTTGATAGGTATAATCACATCAACCATTAAGTTGTCCATCACCATCGAAACCTGATTATAGAGTGATGCAGAGCCCTACTCAAACTCCTAATAACAAGACCACACTAGGTTAGGATAGTGACCCTTCAACTACTCACAAGGGTCCTGCAAGGAAGGACTCTACACCTTGGATGAAACTACACACACTTTCCTTAGTCTTAGGCCTCCTCAAGATGAGTAAAAGGCTTCAATTATTCAAACATGCTTTACCAGTGATCCCTACTCCTTTGGATTTTGAATTTGGCCAACATATGTCATCTAAGACCTCTTCCAAGTACTAGTTTTGATCTTGGGCATCAAATCCTTATACTTTCTTTGCAAACCTACCCCTTAGGCTTGTAGCCCTGCTTGACGATAGGATGGATCTTAACTCAAAGATGTTCGACACACCCATAGAAACAACTAATAATTTCAAACACCCTTTTGGAAGTTATATTGATCCCCAAAATTATTTGGGCCAATATGCAAATATATGGTATGCTCCTTTTGGAGGCTAAGAGACCTAATAGGGGCAATTAGCCCTATTTTCCAAAGCAACTACCTCTACCGGTAGACCAAATAAAGAATCACCTTAATGGGAATGTGGGGGGTAGTGAGAAACTTCTAATTCCAGACTTGCACACTTGGAATCCATCGCTAAGACAAATTATGATGACTGTCCTAAAACTTGTCCTAGGTAGTCACATAGAGATGCCTACCTAAATTTGTTCTTTTCTCCACACAACAAAGTCTCTCTTGAAAAAAAACCATAAAAACACTAAAATAAAAATGCTTACCCTGCATCCCTCCAAAGGAAGAGTCTTCTAATGGACTGGAGTGCAAGATAAAGCCATTTTGATTCAAAACCCTCTCCAAACCCTCAATTTCTAGGTCACACTCAGCAAAATTAAGGGTTCTCTCTACTCCCAAATAATTAAGACCTCAAAACACCACAAAAATAAAGATAATTCATCTCCCTATCTACTCCATGGATGGTGGGGTTCAAATCAATCCATACAGTCACGTACACCACCTGTAAACTTAGAATTTCTGGGAAAGCTGAGGTATTTTGAGTATTATTGCATCATAAACTCCAACTCCAAAAGCAACACCCTTGGGAATCAAACCCACAAGGATTATACAACTCTCCAATGTTTCACCACTGAATTTGGAGTAGGTTGGAGCCTTCAAAAGGCTTCCCCAAACCGAATTACAAAAAGTTGCACTTTTGCACTCAAAAGTTGCATTTTACAAAAGTTGAATTTTTGCAATTTTGCACAAAAAAGTTATCATACTTCCTAAGGTTGGGATCCACACACATGGACCAACCAAACACACACAAAATATGTCTAAAACCTATCAAACATAAATCTAAACCATCTACTACCCCTTTTTAACACATTGTCCCAATTGGCTTCTCAAATTGCCTAATTGGTGACATGGGCTTACATGGCAGAGTTTATTTGCATACAGGAAATACAAAACTCTAACACATCCTAATGGTCCTTTTCTTCATCCTCAGGGTCATGAATAGCTTGTTGATGAGGTTCTCCTTCACCATACTCTCCAGGAGAAGAGATCTCAAGCCCACTTGAGATCAGAGTTTGTAAATCTGCACCATGATTGGATATTTGCTAACTTGTCATCCAAACTGCCTCAGAGTCTGGTTTATCCTACCAAGCCACAAAGTACTCAATGTACTCCTTGTTGCTTGTCTTCTTTGTGACTATAGTTTCAATTATTTTGCTCAACTTAGGTGATCATTGCCTTGGAATGTCATTGTCTGCTGCAACCTGCATTGGTTTCTCTTCTTCATTGGCAATGCCCTTGAAAAGTGTAAGATCACACACATTAAAGATGGATGATAATCCAAGATCAGAAGGAAGTTGGATCTCATAGGTATTTTGTCCACACTTCTTCAATATTTGACATGGTCCAATCTTCCTCTACATGAGTTTGGTGTATTTTCCTTTCAGTAGTCTCTCCTTCTTCAAATGCACCCATACCAAATCCCCAACACTAAACTGTACATCTCTCTTCTTCTTATCAGCATGAGCTTTATACTTCACTGCAGATTGTTGGAGATGAGACTTGACTTGGTCATGCACCTCTTTAATGGCTGATGTAAATACTTCACCATCTGCACTAATGGATTCTTCTTTGGGTAGATCTCTTAACTCCAACACTCCCCTTGGGTGTATGCCATAAACAATTTGAAAAGGAGATTTACCAATACTCCTATTTCTAGTGTCATTGTATGAGAATTCTGCCTATGACAAAATGTCATCCCACTTCTCTCCATGTTGCCTTAATAAACACCTTAATAGGTTTCCTAATGATCTATTGAAAACCGTAGTTTGCCCATCCATTTGAGGATGGTAGGCTGATGAGAAAGCTATGTTGGTTCCCAACTTCTTCCAAAGAGTCCTCCAAAAGTGACCTATGAACTTCACATCTCTGTCTAAAACAATGTTCAAGGGAAATCCATGTATCCGGGCTATCTCTTTGAAAAATAGGTCTACAACATATGATGCATCACAAGAAGTCTTACATGGCAAGAAATGAGCCATTTTGCTAAACCTATCCACTACTACAAAGACACTGTCAAATCCTCTCCTTGTTGTAGGCAAACCCAACACAAAGTCCATACTTATGCTCTCCCATGGCCTAGAAGGAACGGGTAAAGGCTGATATAAACCTGCATTTGTAGACTTCCCCTTGTCTTTTTGACATATGACACATGTTTCCACAAACTTTCTCACATCTGCCTGCAATTTAGGCCAAAAATAATGTCTCTTCACAAGGTCTAGCATCTTGTCAAGACCGAAATAACCTGCCATAGCTCCAAAATGCTTCACCTTAATAATATTCAACCTCATGGAACATTTAGGAATACACAACTACACTGCCTTGAACAACAATCCATCTTGTATCAGAAAGTCAGAAAACTCAATATGATACCGGTCACTCAAAGTTTCACATACCTTGTATATTTCTCCAAAATATTCATCAGCAACATACATACTCTTCAAGGAATCAATACCAACACTCTCCATCTTGATTTGGTTTACAGTCAAGACTCTTCTGCTCAAAGCATCAGCAACTTTGTTCTGGACTCCCTTCTTGTATTTGAGGGTAAATGTGAAGGTTTGCAGGGTCTTTACCCACTTCATATGTTGGTGATTAAGCTTCTCTTGACTATTTATGAAACTGAGTGCCTGATTATCAGTAAACACTATGAACTCCTTAGGCAATAAATAGTGCCTCCATTTCTTCAAGGACTATACTAGAGCATACATCTCCAAGTCATAAGATGAGTATCTTTTCTTAGCATCATTTAGCTTTTCACTAAAAAAATCAATAGGCCTTCCTTCCCAACTGAGTACTCCTCCAATTGCCATGTGAATTGCATCACATTACACCTAAAATATCTTGTTGAAGTTTGGTAAGGCAAGGACTGGCTGTTCTGCAACCTTCTTCTTCAATGTCTCAAATGAATCATCTGCCTCTTTGGTCCAACTAAACCTGCACTTTTGTCCTCCCTTTATGGTGTCAATAGTGGGTGCACAAACATGACTAAATCCTCTTATGAATTTTCTATAAAAAATTGCTAAACCATGGAAGCTCCGAACATCATTCATAGTTCCAGGTGTGGGCCAAGACAATATATCACTCACCTTCTCTTGATCTATTTTCAATTCACCTTGTGAGATCACAAAACCCAAGTAGATGATCTCTTCTTGCATAAACAAAAACTTCTCCAAATTGATCATTAGTTTCTCTTCATGTAACCTATTGAGAACCATATCTATGTGTTTGAGGTGCTCTTCCCTTGTGTGGCTGAAGATCTAGATATCATCTAGGTATACTATGACAAATTCCACCAAGACTTTGTTCATTAACCTCATAAAGGTACTAGGGACATTGGATAACCCAAATGGCACGACTTTCCATATATATTACCCCTCATTAGTTTTAAAAGTTGTTTTCCATTCATCCCCTCTCCTTATTCTAATGTGATGGTATCCATGTTTTAGATCCATTTTTGTAAAATATTTAGCACTCCCTAAGAAAATCCTCTATTATAGGGATTGGGAACCTATACCTTATGGTTATCTTGTTGATGGCTCTTGAGTCTATACAAAGCCTCCAAGTGCCTTCTTTCTTGGGTGAAAGGACTGTTGGTACTGCACATGGGCTTAGACTTTTTCCAATTAGTCTTGATTCAAGCAATTATTCAATCTATCTTGCCATTTTTGCATTCTGGTCTAGGGTGAGCTTGTAGGCTACTTTGTTTGGAAATGTAGATCCAGGGATTAGATCTATGCAATGACTAATGTCCCTTACCGGTGGTAGGGATCTTGGCATTCCATCTGAGATGATGCCTTGATTCTTATCAAGCAACTGTCTGACTATCGGGTCTATGTGCTTTGGTCCTCCTTTCTCTTTTGCAAACTGCTCTTTCATTGTCACCTTGGGACTAGGCATGAGGGCATAGCAAACTGCACCTTTCTCTGCAAATTCCTTCATGAATTGTTTACCTTCTACTATCTGCACTCTTGTATCCTTCCCTTTTGATTGCATCTCTTCCTCTATCAGAGGTAAGAGTTCTATCACCTTCCCATCTTAAGTGATTGAGTAGGTGTTTCTCAACCCATCATGATGAGATTTCAATTCATACGGCCATGGTCTCCTAAACAAGAGATGACATGCATCCATTTTGGCTATGTCAAATAGCAATCTATCCTTGTAAGATCCAATCTGAAATGCCACCCAAGCCTGCTCTTCCACCACTGCTTGTTGACCTTGGGTGAACCATGAGACCTTATAGGGATAAGGGTGAGGCAACTTCCTAAGTTTAATCTTTTCTACCATTCCAAGTGATACAAAATTTTTCGTGGATCTGAAGTCTATCAAAACCTTGCATACCTTTCCTCCTGCCTTGCAAGTGGTTTTGAAAAGAGATTTCCTTTGTGTAGGCTCCTTGTCAGGTACTTTCATGGTGGTTATTGCTCTCCTACTCATCAGGGCCTCTCCTCTTTCAGGATATCCATAACTATCAGGAGCATTTACACTTTAATAAGTGTGTTGGGACTCATTAAAATTGAGTCAACTTTTGAGGCCCAATTCAAATTTTTGCTTTGCATCTCCAAATGAGTCAGTCTGAATGGCCTAGTTAGACAGAGGGCAAAATGGAGCCAATTGATTTGCAGGGGGTTAGGCTTGACAATTGTGTCCTACACCTTTCATTTGGCCTATTCAGTGATGTGCTACTTTCAGAATTCAGTTTGGATAAGTTTATCAGGTACCCATTTTGAGGCGTGAGCTGAAAGTGCATTTTAGGCACAAATGCAGATTTTATTGAGTAGCCTACTTTAAGGAATTATATCTTTTTCCCTATTGATCATCATGAATAATTTAAAAATGGATTCAATTGAATGCATAAATGTGAGTCAGCCTGCAAATTTTCAAGTCTTAACGAATCCATTTGCTCAGTTTACCAAGCTAAATCCATTTGGAGTTTGTGTGGTTTGATTAGTCCCTGTTTCGACAGCTAGTCGGAGCCCTGTTTTGCACAAGTGTAAAAGTTTCCTCAGTAAGTGTCATGATAGAATGTTTGCTCCAGGTTATTTTTGGTATGAATGACAAGCTATGTTTCAAATTTCAAGCCTCTGCCAATTCATTTGATCAGTTTTCAAAAGGGTCTATTGAGCCATCTTTTTCAGTCTTCCGCACTTTCATTGTTGCATCAGTTAAAGTAGCCATTTGCACCCAGTCAGAATTTTGGTCAAACTGAGAATCCAAAGATTTAATATGTACTTCAAGGTACCTATGTTTCAAATTTGAGGGTCTACGGAGGTCGTTTGATATTTTTGAGAAAGGCATCATGTGTTGCCAGAACATTGACTTCATCAGGTCCGCAGTGTCGACAAAGCCAGTTGGTCATTTTTTACGATTAATATCTCTTCGCTCGGGACTCATCTTGAGAAACTGTTTGGTATAATTCATGCTTGTATATCAGAGTACACACCTATCAGATGGTGAGGTCCCAAAAAGTGTTTTGAACACTTTGAAAATTACGTTTTCGCGATTAAATGGGAAAATGTGGTGTAATCGCCTGAAGGTTGCAAAATTCAGTCTGATGATCCAAAAACAATACCGATCATTTCCAGAGGTATGGGTAAGGCTCCTGAATCTTTTCAAAGGTCAGTTGCATGAAAATGAAAATTTTTTTAGTCAGACCCACTTTGGGGCCCGTCCTAGCTCATGCCCGCATTTTTTTTTTGTGGCGGAATGTTCTAAATTTCATGACATTTTAACTCCTGGAGATAATCAAGAATAGTAATTGATGATATGGCCTCATCTCCATCATCTCTTCATAGGTTCTATTAGACTAAAATTTTAGTGAAAAGTTCGAAGGAGATCATTGTCATATAGATTTTTCATGGTCTATAGAGACATGAAACAGTGTGCATTGGGTGCTCTCTATTGTCATGATTTCATTCTTATCTGGGTTTTTGAATCCTAGATCTACATTGTTTGTATTCCATTGGTCATGTGTTATATATCTATGAGCCAATTCACAGTCCCTAAGAACCATTAAACAAAAGCTACAAATTATAGAGATAGTGAAGTCAAATTACAAAGTCATTTTCATAATAACATACAAGCAAATCAGGAATGGAATGAGTTTGAAAATCTAATGATTGTTGAGAATGTATAGCAGTTGGATTAGGCATCCATGTTTGACAAATCTTTATGAGGAATAATAGAAAATTTCAACAAATGCAATTGACAGTGTTAAAAGGAAATCACCAAATGCTCCTGCATACCATGATGTAGCTGCGTGGTGGAAGGAGTTCAAAGAGGCATGGAGAATGAGGAAAAGAAATGAAATTCCAAGCAAAAAGTAAACTTCAAATAATCTTCTCTGCATGGTGGGTGAGATGGAATGTGGCATGAAGATCCCTTGCCAGCATCCTCCTTTCTCTTGGAGTGGAGTTTAAGGTTGCAGAGGCTTTCTGAAACTTAGTAAGCACTAAATGTAAAATGGGAGTCCTGCATGGTTTGTCCCTCCACTCTACTGCCATGTTTTCCTTTTCCTTGCTATGGTACGCAGGGTTTTCAAACTCCAGTATATATCAAATCGCAGTCATCATCCCCTCTGTCATGGCATTTTGGAGGCCAATCATAAGCTTGGCAATTGACGTCGGCAAGTGGATCCCAATCTTTTCCCCAGTTCTCCTCGTGGATCCTTTGCGTTTAAAGGGGAGGCATGTAACAACAAATTCATTGGCAGGTGGAAAGTTTATACACTCCAGCAAATGCATCTCATAGTGTAGAATCAATAATACTATCCCCTGCATGTGAGATGGAGTATGAAGCAATTTATGAGTTTTATGCAGATGCCATTACCCATTTCTCTCCTCTGTGTGGTTTGTGAGCAATGTAGAAGCTTCTGAAGCAAAGGCGTGGAGAGTGGAGAGGGTATGAGTGAAGTTAAAACATTCTGCAAGTCCAATCAAGTAACTCCCCTCTCTTAACATGGAAAACAATTGTAAGTGCTTCTCTAAACTCCTCCCCGATGTGCGTGACAAAAGGGAAAAGGCAATGAAACCCTTCAGCATTAAGCAAATGGGAAATGCAAATGGCAATAAAACCAAATCTTCAAACCCCTCTCAGTATAGCGTGGTTGAAAAGGCCATCAAATTCCAAGCAAATGCACTAGCAGCCATGAAAGTCTCAGACAAAGCTCCAAAATGCAATCCCAAATGAAATGCAATATCCCACATTGGTGGTGGGAGGGAAAGTTTTAATATTTATAATCAAGGCCTTACCCAAGTATAATGTCAAAGCCTCAAGGCTTTTGACAAATGATGCCCATTGGGCGCCCAAGTGGACCCCATGTGCATGAGCATGGATCCCAAGGCGATTGAAGGAGGCTGACAGATGGCAACAAGTGGACCCCACCTAGGCACGGATCCTGAGGTAGGTGAATTTTGCAGACAAAGGATGGCTTAACCAGTGAGCAAGTTCAAGATGATCTGACAGTGCGCATGATTTCGTAGGCCGAAGATGCTTGCTGGTTAAGGACCGCAAAATGGTGAAACACTCAGTGATGGTTAAAGAACCTACAGGTTCGAGAGATCCAACTGTCGATGCGATTTCACGAAGGAAAGTTGCTTGCCAGTTAAGGTCCGCAAAATAGCGAAAAGCATCTCCGAAAATGAGCAAGGTTAAAGAACATGCAGGTTTGATGAAGATCGATGTCTTGCATGACTTCGGAGCCTGAAGTTGCTTGCCCATTACCCATCGCGAAGTAGCAAAATCCAAGTGGTGGTGACGTGGCATGCAATTGGCACATAGTTGGCGATGAGGTGGTGATGAGGTGGTGTACACGTGGTGGCCAAGTCATAGTGACAAAGCGGACACATGGCGGTGATGAGGTGTCAGCCATGGTGGTGCCCAGTGGACCCTGTGAGCCAAGCAGAGATTGCCATGTGGCAGGGCGTCAGGCACAAAAGGAGCCAAAAATTAAAGTTAAATGCAGATTAAATATATAGTTCAAACTATATTTAAAATTCAAAAAATTTAAATGATGTGCACACATGAGTGATTAATTCACCTAGGGCTCTATTTTTACTCAAGATGGCAAGTATTATATATTGCTGGAAAGCTCTCGAGATGAGGAATGCAGTTATGAAGTTTGTTTCAAAAAAGATCAGATATTTTGAGAGAACTTTCCATAGGAAAGAAGAAGAAAGTGAATTCAGTTGGAAAAGAGACACTTGGCAATTTTGGTTGCAGACCTAATCTTTTCCCTCTTCCTTCTTATTCCAATTTTATTCTGATTGTAAGGGTTCCAGAAATTTGGAGAAATGCTCCAAATTTGATGGCTTCCATTTTTTGAATATCTCGACCCAAGTTTGTAAATGCTTTTGTTTGGTTTTAGGGTACAGAGGATTACAGTATAGTATTCAAGATGTGTTTTCTAGTTGCAGACTTTACTTGTGTCAAGCATGAGTAATTTCCCATAAGATTGTCTCTGTGATATGTTTTTTTCATTATTATGAATTCAATCCTCAAGGAGGATGAAATTTGTCAATTTCAAGGAAGTTGTGTGATTGTTTGTGGGTATCCTTCAAGGAAGGTCTTAAACTCTGTAATCAGTCATGAATAATGGAATGTGTCCTAGATTTGATGATTTCTTGTGAGTGAAACTGAGTAATGCATTAATATAAGGTGTTAATGCAGGGATATCATTTGAGGAGAACCAATTTGTGACTAGGATGCATATTTAAAGTTCTTTGTGTGACTCTATTGCCCAATGAACAAGTCACTAGTCTTGCAAGTTTGGGGATGTTTTTAGATCAAACAAATTAAAAGAAGATCTATTTTCCTTTGTGTTTAAGGGTTGTGTTCTTTCATTTGAAGCTCTTTTTCATTTGTGGTTTATATAGATTTAGCCAATTTGTAATGTGTCTCTAGATTTGGTGAGTTTGTGGAATGATTTATCTGCTTCATTGATGCTGTCATGGTGAGTAAATGAGTTAATTTCATGCATCAAAAAGGGTGTTCCCCCCTAGGTTTAGCAGAACCTGAAGTGCAAGAGGATCATTAGGATCCTATGTTATGTTTTCCAAGCCCTGAAGTGTTTCATTGATTGAGATTGGCTATCTAATAGATAGATTTGTAGGTGTTCTTGGGTTATCACTTTTGGTGAACAACAAAGTGCTTGCACTTGCCACACTTTGACAATCAAATTCCTACACCAAATTGCTTCTCGTTTCTCCCATGGAGCTAGAAGCCTTCTTTGGACACCTATTGGCCATATGCCCTTCTTGATTATAGTTGTAGCACCTAGGAGGTCCTCTACCTTGGGATCTCCCCCTAGAGGGTAGTCTTCTACCCCTAAAGCTCCCTCTTGGATTGTAGTACCCTCCTTGGTTGTAACTGCTCTCTCATCTATTGCCTTCTTGGTTAGAGTCTCCCTGGTATCCAAACCCATTTCCGCTACGTCTGAAAGGATGTCTTCCTCCTCTCTGTTGTCTCCCTTTACCTCTACCATTTTTCTCCTGCCTTCTCTTCAACTTCTCCTCCACCTTGAGTGCTAATTGAAAGCACTTTTGGATTGTCTCTGGGGTGTGGAGATTTAAGTCTTCTTGGATTGTAAATCTCAACCCATTGAGATACCTTGCCACCTTCTCATCTTCACTCTCTTTCACCTTAGTCCTCACACATAACTTCATGAACTCCTTAGTATAGGAACTCACGTCCATCTCCTTTTATTTCAAATTCTTCCTCCTCCTATGTAATTGGATATTGTAATCCATTGGGACATATGCTTCTTTCACCAAAGTAATCATCTTCTTCCATGTAGCTACTCTTCTCTTTTCCTCTTTCACCCTCTCATCTTGGATGAAAGTCCACCAAGTTAGTGCAGCCCCTTTCATTTTGGATTGGGCCATCTTCACCCTCTGGTGCTTTGGTATGTCTTCACTTTCAAAAAACTTGTCCAAGGAGTCTATCCACTCCATCATGGTGTCAGGCTCCATCTTGCCTACAAATACTAGTAGATCCATCTTCACATCCATTATTCTTCTCTCCATGGACTTGAGGAAACTCATCAGGGGTCTCTGGTCTGCAGGTACCTCTTGCTCTTCCTACATAGAGATCTCCTCTTCATCCCCTTCTTCTCCAGAGTCTTTCTCTCCCCTCTCCACTCTGTCCTTCAACTGGTCTATCTCATTCCTCAATGCCTAATTCTCAGCCATGTCTACTCTTCTCTCTACCATCTACTTCTTCACTAGGACATTCAACTCTGCATTGGTCATTCTAGAAGGTTCCTCATGGGATCCTTCTTCTTTTGACATCTTGTCTTCTCCTTCTTTTCCAAAGGACACTCCTTTTCTTTGATACCACTTGATGCAGAGGCCTACCCAAACTAGGTTAGGCTAGTGACCCTTGAACTACTCACAAGGGTCCTACAAGGAAGGACTCTACACCTTGGATGAAACTACACACACTTTCCTTAGTCTTAGGCCTACTCAAGATGAGTAAAAGGCTTCAATTCATCAAAAATGCTTTACCGATGATCCCTACTCATTGAGATTTTGAGTTTTGCCAACATATGTCATCTAAGACCTCTTCCAAGTATTTGTTTTGATCTTGGGCATCGAATCCTTATACCTTCTTTGTAAACCTACCCCTTAGGCTTGTCGCCCTGCTTGACGATAGGATGGATCTTAACTCAAAGATGTTTGACACACCCATACAAACAACTTATCATTTCAGACACCCTTTTGGAAGTTATATTGATCCCCAAAATGGTTTGGGCTGATCTACAAATATAAGGTATGCTTCTTTTAGAGGCTAAGAGACCTAATAGGGGCAATTAGCTCTATTTTCCAAAGCAACTACCTTTTCTAGTAGACCAAATGAAGACTCACCTTAATGGGCATGTGGGGGGTAGTGAGAACTTCTAATTCCAAGGTTGCATGCCCAAAATCCATCGCTAAGACAAATTATGATGACTGTCATAAAACTTGTCCTAGGTAGTCACATAGAGATGCCTACCTAAATCTATTATTTTCTCCACACAAAAAAGTCTCTCCTGCAAGAAAACATAAAAACACTAAAATAAAAAGGCTTATCCTACATCCCTCTGAAGGAAGAGTCTTCTAATGGACTGGAGTGCAAGATAAAGCCATTTTGATTCAAACCCCTCTCTGAACCCTTAATTTTTGGGTCACAGTCAGTAAAATGAAGGGTTCTCTCTACTCCCGAATAATTAAGACATCAAAACACCACTAAAAGAAATCTAATTCATCTCCCTATGTACTCCATGGAGGGTGAGGTTCAAATCAATCCATACAGTCATGTACAACACCTGCAAACTCAGAATTTCTGGGAAAACTAAAGTATTTTGAGTATTATTGCTTCATAAAATCCAACTCCAACAACAACAACCTTGGGAATCAAGCCCACAAGGCTTATAAAAATCTCCAATAGTTTCCCACCAAATTTGGAGTAGGTTGGAGCCATTGAAAGGCTTCCCCCAACTGAATTACAAAAAGTTGCACTTTTGCACTCAAAAGTTGCATTTTTGCAATTTTGCACAAAAAGTTGTCATACTTCCTAAGGTTGGGATCCACACACATGTACCAACCAAACACACAAAAAACATGTCTAAAACCTATCAAACATAAATCTAAACCATCTACTACCCCTTTTTACCACATTGTCTCAATTGGCTTCTCAAATTGCCTAATTGGTGACATGGGTTTACATGGTGGGGTTTATTTGCATACATGAAACACAAGACCCTCTAACACATCCTAATGGTCCTAGTCTTCATCCTTAGGGTCATGAATATCTTGTTGATGATGTGCTCCTATACTATAGAGACCTTGGAATAGTTAGTTTCCCAAAACATATTTCTTTCCAGGAGAGGCAGTGAGTGTTCACATAAACCACCTGACCGTTGTTGAGTGTGTCAAAACACTCATCGACACTATTCAAACTAAAGAATTGAAGCAAACTTATCTAGTAGAAACAATTAACCTGAATCTTTTTTCTACTAGTGGAGAATTGCAGGAACCTAAAAATCAGAACAATCAGAAGACTTTGACGCATGCAAGATTAAATCATTCAGAAAATCAGATTATTGGTGATAAAATAAAGGTGTGATGACTAGAAGAAGGCTAGCTATTGAAGAGGTATGTTTGATATCTAAAGTTGAACATAAAGATGTTTTTGAAGCTTGAAAAGTTGAAAATTCGATGAGAGCTATGGAAGAAGAATTAGATCAAATTAAAAAGAGTAACACATGAGAGCTTGTGCCTAGACCTAAAGATAATAATGTGATTGGTACTAAATGGATATTCAGGAATAAATTGAATGAAGCTGGTGAAGTTATCTTAAATAAAGCAAGATTGGTATGCAAAGGTTATTCATAGAAAGAAGGGATTGATTATGAGGAGACTTTTTCTCTAGAAGCCAGACTAGAAGCTATTAGACTGTTGCTTCCATATGTTACCTATAAAGATTTCAAGGTATATTAGATGGATGTCAAATCTACCTTTTGGAATGGTGATCTTGAGGAGGAAGTCTACACTGAGCAACCTGATGGATTTTCATTATTAGATGATGGAGACATGGTATGTAAATTAAAGAAATCTCTTTATGGATTAACAAGCTCATAGAGCCTGGTATGCTAGATTGGATAAGTACTTGTTGAAATTTGGATTTAATAAAGGAACCGTTGATAGTAATCTGTATTTTAATATTTGGAATGATAATATTTTGATTGTTGAAGTCTTTACTGATGATAATATCTTTGGAGGAGATGATGACTTGAGCATGAAGTTTTCTGGTGATATGCAAAAAGAATTTGAGATGTCTATGATAGGAGAGATGAAATTGTTTCTTAGGTTTGTAAATTTCACAGATTGAAAAAGATATTTTTATATCTTAAACTAAATATGTGAAGGAATTGTTGAAGAAGTTTGGGTTAGATGACTCCAAACTGGTTGGAACTCCTATAGTGACTGGTTGTAAATTGTCTAAGAAAGATAAATCTCCAAAAGCTAATCAGAGCTTATACAGATCTATGGTTGGCGGACTGCTATATCTTTACTCAAACTAGGCCAAACATTATGCATGCTATGTGTATGACTACTAGATGTCAAGTTGATCTGAAAGAGAGTCGTGTCACTATTGTAAAGAGGATATTTTGATACTTCAAGGGAACTGTGGATTATGGTTTGTGCTATCCAAAGAATGATAATTTTATGTTATGTTCTTACACTGATGTTGATTGGGATGGTGATGTTGATGATCAGAAGAGTACCTTCGATGGTGCTTTCTTTTTAGGTAAGAAATTGGTTTCATGGGCTAGTAAGGTATAATCTATTAAGTGTCCTTATCTACTAGTGAAGCTGAGTACATTGCCATTGCTGGTAGCTGCACTCAGGTAGTTTGGATGAAGAAAATATTGAAGTATATCAAAATTATCTATGATGAGCCTACTGTCATATACTGTGATATTTATAGTGCTATTAATATGTCAAAGAATCTAGCGCAATATTAAAAAAATAAACATGTTTCAATCAAATATCATTACTTGAGAGAAAAAGTCAGTGAAGAGGAAGTGAAGTTGGAATATGTGTCGACAAAGGAAAAAATTGCTGATTTTTCACTAAGCCTTTGCCTGCAGATACATTTGTCTATTTGAGAGACAAGTTAGGGGTTGTTACACACAATGCACCACTGAGAGGGGGGTGAATCAGTGGTTCTCAATATTTTCCTATTAACTATCCTATGTGAACATATCGATTAACACATCTAGTTGAATTTAGACTTACCAGTTAGAGAGGACACTAAACACAAATGCATTCACACAAAGGGACATCACATAACACTAGGATGTAGGAGGAAAACCCAGGATGGAAAAAACCTCGATCAACAATGCTGCTAGAGACTACTACTCCAATCCAGCCTCACAATGAAAATTGTTAAAAATTTTACGGCACAAACCCAAGGAGAACCAACCCCTAATATAGGGCACCAACCCAAGGAGCACCAACAACTACACTGAGCTACAACTTAGTGATCACAATGATAACTTCGATTACAAAAGTAGTTGTCTTGTTACAAGTGGATCTTGCAACTATTTCATATACCTATCTCTATTGGTGAGATACCTTCTCTACAACATCGACTCACTTCTCTTACTGCTCTTCACCTGTTGCTTCTCTGCCAGTAAGCCCTAACGGTGCACCTCTTCTACTCTCCTTCTCTGTAGGATCTCCTCCTCACTTCTTTGTACTTTACGAGTGCTAAACTCTACTGGTCCACTATCTGCCTTCTTTGCAGCTCTCTTCCCTCTTTCTCTGCCGATATAACCACTACCAGTTCTTCTCTTCACTCTCTCTCTTATCTAAAATACTCTCTGAGTACTTATCTGATTTTCTCTCACATGTAGAAGCCACACTTAATCACTTCACAATAGCACAAAATATTTCTTCTCTTTAGCAGCATCAAATAATGTCTTTCGCTCGTATATTTATAGCCTAGGTTTCCCACCAAAAGACAATTCAAATTTCAAGAAGTTAGGGTTTCTTCACCATCCTCAAGGCAAACCAAATCTAATCGGATCCAGCTTGATCTGATCTCCCTGGTAGCCAATTGTTCATCTCCACCATTTTTACGCCTTCCAATACACATTTTTCGAATAGAGGAAACACGATCCTTTACCTCGACCTGCATTTGTTAACCCACCATTAATATCTATGTTTATTCCTTATCGAGGTCTTCTCACAATGTGATCTTCTTGCTTTGATCCAGGTGCCAACAACTCCTTGATTCTTCTATGTTGTTCATTCTTCCTTGAGCCACACACCTCTGACTCGATCCACAAATCACAAGATCCATATTAAATGCACATCTTCAGAGATACCTAGCTCTACGTGGCACTTCACCAACCTCTACAAGCTTGCCACCTTGACATCATGTGGCATCCACATCAATCAACTATTAACTTGGCTCTTCAATTTGGTCCAGATACAATCACCAACCGAACACTCTACCGGTTCCTGTTTCATGTCGGTTTACTAATCCTGCCGATATCACCCATTCTACCGGTAACCTCCTCATGTTTTCTCTTCGCTGAACTGTCGGTGGAACACCTAAACCAGCCTTGAGACATGACTAACCTAAGCGTGTTCATTCCCACAAGGTGGGGAGTCTTCTGCATATGCACCTTGTCTATATTACTGGTGGACATGCATACTGGTAAGCAATCTTGATGACACCATGTCATCAACCTTCACCAAACTACATCTTCAATCAGGACATTCTACTATGACTGCATCTGCTTAGCCTTGCCTTCTCCCTGATCAATTCTGATTATTCCTCTATCGGTTTGTCAAGGTGACAAACACTTCACACTTCCTCTGTACCAGCATCTCAACATGCCTTCTCAATCGATCTAGTGCACAATCCTATTCTCATGCACTTGAGGCATTCCTTTTGTTTCACCAGTGGATCCAGTGTGATCCTTTGAGCACTTGCCTTTACCTCTTCTTCCTTATCTCACCAAACTATGATGCACACAATTCATAATAGGAGATAAGTTTCACTCTTACCAGTGGAGTGACAGCTTGTCTTTTGCATCCTACAATGCACTTACATTGTCAATCATTGCTTCTCATGATGACTGCATCTTCATCCGATGGGAGTCCTATTGTCCTGCAACCTCATAGCAATATCGGTGACCTGTTCAATCTTCTCTTCCAGTGTGGATGTGATTCAGGTAACATTCTACCTATCACAAACAACATCCAAGCATCCTGCTCATTGTCAACACATCACTTTCCATTTGACAAACTCTCCTTGTCGATAACCTATCCATCTCATCCACACAAGTCAGGCACTAACATGTGTACCGGTAACACTAGTGAACACTCTTCCTTACCTTACCAGTGTTCTACAGCACAAGTTGATATCCAAGATGTCGCGTCATATACTCCTCCATAGCAGTGTTGCACATACATCTCTTGTACCGATAGTCATCCCATACCAATAGACATCAATGACAACACAATGCCAACAATCTCCCCCTTTGGCATTAATATCAACACATGTAGTATGCGGCATACCACATAGTCTTTCTCTCCCTTACTGTGATCCAATGATTCACACATATGTAGTATGCGGTATACTAGAGAATCCTTCTCCCCCTTTGACAACAATGGCAAAGGGCACTGTCAAGATATCATTCCTCTTTGTATTTACCAGTCACTGACATAATTCCTTTTCCCCCTTTATCTTTATAGGATGCAACTCCTCCTCTGATACCACTTGATATCATGTCACCAATTATTACATCTTCTCAAGTCATAGTATGTGAGATGGGGAAATTAGCTATCAACTAACACCAATTGAGCATACAAGTCTGATGCTATTTGAACTCAATTTGTAGAAAGACTGATACCAATTGTTGATGTGTCAGTTAATACAACTCACCTGTTGGTCACCCTGCAGTTTGGGTAGTCAGCATCCTTGCAAGTTCAAGCATGCCATCTGTACATCATGAGCACTTGAACTCCCCCTAAGTCATACATCTCAGGTCCTCAACTTTGGTCAAGTACAGTATCAGAACTCCAATCTTCACCATGTATCGGTTTAGCTATGAATATGTGATCATCTGATGATCTTTCAGCTCCATTATATCACCACAACCTATGACATGATCCTGGATCTACACAATGCCAGACAATGTTATCATCATGCCATAAGTCAAACCGGTTAGCCCAAAAACATGCAAGCCTGCATGATCAACCACGAGGCCAAAATATGTCTTTCAGATCTTCATCAACACCACCTAAGACATAAATTCACATACCATGCTACCGGGGCTATTGCAATGATCTTCAACCTCATTGTCTTACATAACCTGCAAGTACCTACTAGTAGTCATACTAGTAACAATCTGCACATACCACTTTCTTGTACTGGTCCATTATCACTATCAGAGCACCTTCTTGTGACTCCTGACATCTTGTGTCACTTGGCATCTGATTCCAATTGTTATCTCATCATACTTTAACTCAGCAGTAGTGATCCAACTTTCATCTGTAGGTGTGTAGTCAAGGACGTATCTACACACACTTATCATTTCATTTTCATCCTTCATACTGGCAACAACATGTTCTTCCATATTGCCTTCTTCACTCAAGGTTTGAATGATAAATTCAATGTACTACTCCCCTTAAGGTTTTGCATCTCCTTTAATCCTTAAGAGATATCACTTGTGCATTGAATGCACAGTGTCAGTCCAAGGTCTTGTTTCTCCATACCTGCTTGTTCTCATTTTTCTTCCCCTTTTCAATCTAGGGAGTAGGATTCTCCTTCTCCTGCTAATTGATCCTTACACTTCTAGATTCTTCATTATAGTTAGAAGTAGTGCTATAGTAGCACACAACATCCATCCCAACTTCATGATTGGGGAATCTTCTAACATATCACTTTTCTCTTCCTTTTTTGATCATGCCATTTTGGCTAGTTACCAGTTTCCTTGAATTCCTTGATTGTGCAGGAACATTTCTCCTCATGTTCCAAGTTGGTCTATGCTTCTCATATCCCCTATGACTGCTCTCATACTGAGCATGATTGATCCTCCAATTTCCATAGGACTTTGAGTACTTCCTCTTGCAATCATAGCTTCTATGACTAGGTCTATTGCAGTTATAACATATAACATTAGCACTACCAGGAGAGGGGGTATCCATGTTTCTACCCCTACATGCATTATGCTCATATGCAAGAAGTCTATAGCCATCAAATTTATTATACCTAGGAAGCACACTCTGTCTATTTCTAGACCTTATTTTACACACTTTTGCCCTATGGCCATAATCTTTACATCCAAAACTATAAACGGAGAGGGGAGGCTTATTACTTATAACTTTATTCTACCAAGCATGGGGTGTTCTTACCAGTTTCGCATCTGCATTTCTACTTCTCTGAGAATCGATCCAAGGTTGTCCATTTTTAGCAGATCTTCCATTTGACCTCTTCTTTACCCATGTTTGTCTTGACTTGGTGGAAGCACCATTTCTTCATCTTCTACTAGTAGGAGGTCTTCTTCTATTCATGCTACTGGTAACAATGTCTTGCCTCATCTTTCCTTTAACTTTCAGATCTGCATTGTTTCTCCATGCAACACCATTCTTCACCCTCATCTTGAGCTCATCTTGACATTTCTCAAGTTCTCTCTTGAGGAACTCCATTTCAACTATTATCTGTTGATGCTCTTTATCCTTTATCTCTAGCTTAGCCTTTAGATCTTTGCACCCGCATTCCTTGGTGTCTTTTTGTTGATTCTTTAACTCTGAGATACATTTCTCAAATGCTTCAAGGCATTTGATCAACCATTTTTTCTCAACAACTGTAGCATCCTTAAACAACTTGTATTCATTTCTCAAATTCTCCATTTCACTTTCCTTGCAGTCCAAGACTGATTTCAAGTTATCAGTCAATCTTTTTATCTCTTCTAGTTGAGTGGTCAATAAACCAACCTTTTGGTTTAATACTTCAAGACAGGTTCTCAACTGGCTGCAATCTTCATGAACTGATCTTTTGTAGTTTTTAAATTTATTGGCATTTGTGCTGAGTATGATGACATGATGATATTATGTTGTCATTGATGCCAATATGATTGAAGAGTGAACCGACAATATGCTGAACTGTGAACCGGTACAATATGGTGAACCGATATATGTGCAAAGAAGTGAACTGGTATAATGATATAAACCGGTATATTGACCAATAGGTGAAGTGGTATGTTTGTCCAAGAGAAATGGTATGATGAAAGGTGAACCGACATATGGAATGTTCTCTATGAGAACTGAACATGATATGACTACCGATTGGTAGTCTTAGCTTAAGGGTTTCCGGTTGAAGTGTTCCAAACCTGTGTAACTCAACCGATGACATTGTGTGGTGAGTTAGCATTGTAATGAAGATCCGATCATGTTGCCACATCAGCTTGAGCACATGAAGGATCTTGCATGAAGGAGATTGATCCTATCTACCTTGGGAATGTGCAAACTCCCTGTAAATGGTGAAGAACTTGTGATGGGTTAAAAGCTGCCATGAAAACGGTGAAGAATGAATGATGGAGAATGTCTTGAGATATGTTCAGGACTTTTGTATTCAAATGAAAAGTGTTCAATGGCCAGGATTGAACCGCCTGAATTGCTTAACCTAAATGTTTAGGGTTTAGGGTTTATGCTACCGACCTATCTATTTCCTATAAGGTCGATGTTGTGTTTCTTTCTGAAGTTGTTGGCAAATTGTGAGTGTGTATCCAAGTGAAGAGATGCATGATTCTTTCCAGACCGGATGAGATAAGAGGATTGATTCCTGCATTGTGTGTGTGCAGAAGGAAGGAACTTAAGCGGTTCTGCATTAGGCATTCAGTGCTATTATCAAATCATTGTAATACTTGTTGATCTTTAACCACTTCAATAGTTGAAAAATCCCTTAGCTAGGTAACTTTAATCAGCTTGATGTAAATCCTTTAACAGGGTGACTCAAACTAATTGAGTTCTTGAAATCCTCTAACAAGGTAACCTATAACAGGGTTTAACCCTTAACCGGGTATTTAGCCATCCCTTAACTGGGTGATCCCTAATAGGATCGGTTCCTACCAGAACCTATTGTAACAGTCTCTTACTGGACTAGGCTCCTAACAGAGTAGACTTCTAAAGAGTTTAAAAGCAGCTTGTGGGTTTTTCTTAGTTGGGTTTCCACGTGAAAAATCTGTGTGTCATGTGTAGTATTTTTCATGTGATGATTTAAGTGATTTGTGTCTGAAGGTAAATCATGCTGAGCTAAGCCGTTAATATATTTCTGATGATAGATTACCTATTCACGCATAAGGGTGAAATGGAAGTGTAGTATTAAGTTGAGTGGAAAACTAAGTGATCAACCAGTTAATGCTTGTCATAGTTATTCTTAACTTTACCGCTTCCACTCTGTTTTAGACTAGTGTTACTGTCTGTCAGACATTTGTAGTGTTTGTAGTCAAACCAGTTAGGATGAAGATATTGTGACTGTACTGATTCACCCCCCCTCTCAGTACTGGTTTGGTACTTATTGTTCATCATTGAGTTATCAATTGGTATCAGAGCGTCCTTCAGGTTCTCTATGTTGTAAGCTTAACTGCTTGAGGGAAAGATCCTATTGTAATGATGAAGAGAGAAGGTCCAAAGTTCAACAGAGGTAACTTCAAAATTTGGAAGGACAGAATGAAGATTTACATCAGAAGCATGGGTGCTCAACACTAGAGCTATATTGAGAATGTTTTTGTTATTCCTACCGGTACTCTCACCGATGATCAAAAGAGAGAAATACAAGAGAATGGGCAAGTCATGGAAGCCCTAATCAGCAACTTATCTGACATTGAGTTTATTGGTGTCTAGGATAAAGATAATCCCAAAGAAGTATGGGACACACTTGAGAATATCTATGGCGGTGATGAGCATGTAAAACAAGCTAAGGAAGAGAGCCTTAGAGGGAAGTTTGAAGACATGTGGATGGTTGAAGGTGAGACCATTCAACAGTATGGAATAAGAATCAAAAGTGTTGTTGGAGATATCAAGAGTGCAGGTGGTAAAATGGAAGATTCCACTATGGTAAGCAAAGTTCTGAGATCCTTATTACCGGTCTGTGCAATAAGGGTTGCTACTATTTAGGAGTTGAGATCAATAGACAAGACTAAGGTATCCCTAGACTCCATCATGTCAATGTTGACAGCCTATGAGCTAAATAGTTTTGATGGCAGTGTTCAAAAGACTGAATTAGCTTTTAGAGCTTCTGCTGTACCATTCAGAAAAGGAAAAGAAGCAACCACTAGTGGTGAACCAAGATAGAGAAGAGAAATGGATGATGAGGAGATCCTGATGGAATTAAAAGCTCTTCTTGCCAGGAAACTTCCTAAAGGAACCGATAAATACAGAGGTAAGCTCCCTTTGAAATGCTTTTCTTGTAATCGGATAGGACATATTGCTATAAATTGTCCTAATGGTGACACCAAGGATAAACCAAAGAGGTTCAAGAAATTCAAAGGAGGAAACCGAAGAAACTGTTTTGTTCCAGTTGATGAAGGTGTCACAGATGAGGAATTAGAAGATGAAGAGAATGAAGATATTGTGTTTGTTGCAGTAAAGGAAGATGTGTCAGACAAGAAGGATCTTGTCTCCTGCTTTGATAATTCCAATGAGTGGATTATTGATAGTGGTTGTTCTCACCATATGACTGGTGATCGGAGCAATCTTCTATCCTTGGAATAATTTGATGGTGGTGTGCTTCTCTTCGGTAATGATGCACCATGTATGGTTAAAGGAAGAGGGTCCATCTCTTTGAATGGAAAGAGAAGTGCTGACAATGTGTATTAGGTGGAAGGTCTCAGACACAATCTATTGAGTGCTGCCCAACTAAATGACAATGGACTCACTCTGGAATTCAAAAATGGAGCGTGTAAAATCAAAGGAAAGAATGGTGAATTGATGGCCACCGGTATGCAAACCAAAGGTAACCTATTTCAGCTGAATGCAAATATAAGTACATGTCTTATGGCTAAATTTGATGATAGTTGGATATGGCATAGGGGACTCTACCATGTAAACTTTGATAACATTGTGAAGGCCAGTAAGACCAAGGCAGTCAGAGGATTGCCGGTGCTGAACAAACCGAAAAATCCTTTGTGTAGAGAATGTCAACTGGGGAAAATGTCTTCCTCAACTTTCAAAGGTAAATCCTTCATAGCAGACAATTTACTTGATCTTGTGCATGCTGATTTGTGTGGTCCTATGAAAACTAGGAGTGTGCAGGGAGATAGGTATTTCATGATTTTGACTAATGATTGCTCAAGAATGATGTGGGTCACATTCTTGAAAGATAAATCTGAAGCTTTTGGAAAATTCAAAGCTTTCAGAGCACTCGTAGAAAAGGAAAGTGGTAGAAGAATCAAATGCCTTAGAACTGATCAAGGAGGAGAGTTCACCTTAGGTGAATTCAACAAATATTGTGAAGAGAACGACATCAAGAGGCAACTGTCTACCCCCCAGACTCCACAACAGAATGGCTTAGTAGAGAGAAACAACCGGACTGTGGTTGAAGCAGCTAGAACCATGTTGATCCAAGAAAAATTTGCTCACACCTTTTGGAGAGAAGCGGTGAGAACTGTAGTATACACAATGAACCAAGTACTCATCAAGAAAGGAAAGGATAAGACTCCTTATGAGTATTGGACCAGTAAGACACCAGTGGTAAGCTACTTTAGAATGTTTGGTAGCAAATGTTATATCAAGAGGAGTGAACATCAGAGCAAGTTCGATGAAAAATGTGATGAAGGAATATTCCTAGGATATTCCACCAAGAGCAAAGCTCTCAAATGTTTCAACAATAGGACTTAAAGAATTGTTGAAAGCATCAATGTTAGAGTTGATGAAAACTTTAGAAAACCTGAGGAAACTGACAATAAGCAAGTAAGAGATGAACCAGTAGTAACCTTCTGGGAACTTATTGCTAATCAGCCAAGTACTAGTAACAGTGTTCCCACATTGGTAGATACTGATGCTGATGAAGATGAGGATGAAGAAGAAAAGAAGAGGAATCAGTTAAGAGCATTCGTCGATATGTCAAACTGAATCATGATCCAAAGCAGATCATAGGAGATAAGGATGCAGGAATCCTTACAAGAAGAAAGGTCAGAGAAAATTCTTGTCTGATCTTTGAATTTGAGCCTAAATCATTCAAAGAGGCACATAAAGATGAAGACTGGATCAAGGCAATGGAGGAGGAACTTGACCAGATAGAGAAGAATGGTACATGGTCTCTGGTACCCAGACTGGAGCATAAAAATGTCATTGGCACTAAATGGGTTTTCAAAAACAAGCTAAATGAGGATGGCACAGTGGTAAGGAACAAAGCCAGACTAGTATGTAAAGGATATGCTCAAGAAGAAGGAGAAGACTATGGAGAAACCTTTGCCCCAGTAGCCAAATTCGAAGGAGTTCGTATGCTCCTTGCATATGCAACTTTTAAAGGATTCAAGGTATACCAAATGGATGTAAAATCTGTATTCCTAAATGGAATACTTGAAGAGGAGGTGTATATAGAGCAACCGGATGGGTTTTCCCTATTAGAAGATAGTGACATGGTGTGTAGGCTACATAAAGCCTTGTATGGACTAAAGCAGGCACCTAGAGCATGGTATGAATGATTGCACTCCCATCTTGTGAAGATTGGATTTGAAAGAATAAGTGAAGATAGCAATATTTACTTGAAATCAGAAAGAGATCAGATTCTAATCTATGAAGTATTTGTTGATGATGTCATCTTTGGAGGTGATGACAAGATGAGTCATGAATTTGCTGATGAGAAAAAGGAGTTTGAAATGTCACTCATAGGGGAGATTAAGTTCTTCGTTGGACTACAGATTCAACAAATGAAAGATGGAATCTTTATTACTCAGTCCAAGTATGTCAAAGAGGTGTTGAAAACCTTTGGTATGGAAGATAGCAAACCGTTTGGTACACAAATGGTGACTGGTTGTAAGCTATCAAAAGAAGATGACTTAGCGATGGTAAATGAGAAGGATTACCGATCAATGATTGGTAAGCTGCATTATGTAGTGCATAGCAGACCGGACATTGCACATGCAGTAGGTATTAACACTCGGTTTCAGCAAAGCCCTAGAGAATCCCACCTGGTAGTAGTCAAGCGGATTCTTAGATATCTGAAGGGAACTATTGACTATGGGTTATGGTATCCATACAATAATGACTTCAACCTGAAAGTGTTCATAGATGTTGATTGGGCTGGTAATGTAGATGACCGAAAGAGCACAACCGGTGGTGCATTCTTTCTTGGTGGTAGACTGGTCTCATGGATGAGTAAAAAGCAGAGTTGTATCTCTCAGTCTACAACAGAAGTGGAGTATGTTGCAGCCTTTATGAACTGTACCCAAAAAATTTGGATGAAGCATGTATTGAATGGCTTCAAAGTTCTTGTATATGAACCTGTAAGCATATTTTGTGACAATACAAGTGCAATCAACATTTCCAAGAATCCGGTTTTGCATGCTAGAACCAAGCACTTTGAGCTCAAGTATCATTTATTGAGGGAAAAGGTTCAGAACAAGGAAGTTGTACTGGAACATGTTTCCAGTAAGGAGCAATTAGCAGATATATTCACCAAGCCTCTACCAAAGGCTTCATTTACCTATTTAAGAGGTGAACTAGGGGTGTTGCCCCTTCAAGAGGTAAACTGAAAGTATGTACTCCACATCAGTGTCCAAATTTTTCTAGATTGATGTGTTGAAGGATGCTACTCCTCACGGGGAGCAGCATAGTGGAATAGGAAAACTTGTGCCTCCACTTTGGCATTATTGTCAAAGGGGGAGAAGATGTGAAGTGGAGAAGTAAGTGTGAAGCAAAGAAGATATCCATAGCAATGGGGAGAAGATGTGATGCAAAAAGCGAGATCTTGGGAGATTGTTGGCATTTGTGCTGAGTATGTTGACATGATGATATTATGTTGTCATTGATGTCAATATGATTGAAGAGTGAACCGGCAATATGATGAAATGTGAACCTGTACAATGTAGTGAACCAGTATATGTGCGAAGAAGTGAACCGATATAATGATATAAACTGGTATATTAAGCAATAGGTGAAGTGTTATGTTTGTCCAAGAGAACTGATATGATGAAATGTGAATCGGTATATGGAATGTTCTCTATGAGGACTGAACATGATATGACTACCAGTTGGTAGTCTTAGCTTAAGGGTTTCCGGTTGAAGTGTTCCAAGCCTATTGAACTCAACCGATGACATTGTGTGATGATTTAGCATTGTAATGAAGATCTGATCGTGTTGCCATGTTAGCTTGAGTGCGTGAAGGATCTTGCATGAAGGAGATTGATCCTATCTACCTCAGGAATGTGCGAAGTCCCTGTAAATGATGGAGAACGTGTGATGGGTTAAAAGCCGCCATGAAAACGTTGAAGAATGAATGATGGATAATGTCTTGAGATATGTTCAAGACTTTTGTATTCAAATGCAAAGTGTTCAATGGCCAGGATTGAACCGCCTAAATTGCTTAACCTAAATGTTTAGGGTTTAGGGTTTATGCTACTGACCTATCTGTTTCCTATAAGGTCGATGTTGTGTTTCTTTCTAAAGTTGTTGGCAAATGGTGTGTGTGTATCCAAGTGAAGAGATACGTGATTCTTGCCAGACCAGATGAGATAAGAGGATTGATTCCTGCATTGTGTGTGTGCAGAAGAAAGGAACTTAAGTGGATCTGAATTAGGCATTGAGTGCTATTATCAGATCATTGTAATACTTGTTGATCTTTAACCACTTCAACAATTCAAAAATCCCTTAACCAAGTAGCTTTAATCAGCTTGTTGTAAATCCTTTAACAGGGTGACTCAAACTAATTGAGTTCTTGAAATCCTCTAACAAGGTAACCTCTAACAGGGTTTAACCCTTAACTAGGTATTTAGCCATCCCTTAACCAAGTGATCCCTAATAGGATCGGTTCCTAGCATAACCTGTTGTAACAGTCTCTGACCAGACTAGGCTCCTAAGAGAGTGGACTTCTAAAGAGTTCAAAAGCAGCTTGTGGGTATTCATCCCCACCGTGGTTTTTCCCAATTGGATTTCCATGTGAAAAATCCATGTGTCATGTGTAGTATTTTTCATGTGATGATTTAAGTGATTTGTGTCTAAAGGTAAATCATGCTGAGCTAAGCCGTTATTATATTTATGATGATAGATTACCTATTCATGCATAAGGGTGAAATGGAAGTGTAGTATTAAGTTGAGTGGAAAACTAAGTGATCAACCAGTTAATGCTTGTCACAGTTATTCTTAGCTTTACCGGTTGCACTCTGTTTCAAACCAGTGTTACTATCTATCAGACATTTGCAGTGTTTGAAGTCAAACCAGTTAGGATGAAGATATTGTGACTATACTAATTCACCCCCCCGCTCTTAGTACTGGTTTGGTACTTATTGTTCATCATTGAGTTACCAAAAATCATTTCTAACATTTTGAAGCTCTTCTAGAGCACTTGCCAGTTCACATTCAAGATCTACTTCTACATCTTCTTCTTCTTCATCATCATCATTTCCAAATAGATCTTGCCGACTAGATCTATTTACCTTGTCTCCTTCTTCTTCTTTCTTTTTAGTGTCACTATCAAACACATCATACCAGTGGGATCTATCTGCATTATCCCTTTTTGATGTGTAATTCTCAATGTCTATCTCATATGCCATGAAAAGATGAGTCTCCTCATCAACATTGCAGTTGCAACAATTTAAATTGCCTCTATCATCTGCACACATATCTGTTGCAAAGTTCTTCTCGCTCTCACAAGTTGATTCAGTGGTGGAGGGTTCATTTTCATATAGCTTCTTTAGTCTATCCCATAGACTCTTTGCTGATTTGCATCTATCCACCTGTGAGGGAACATCACCAGTGAGCCCACTGACTATGGCCTTCATGGCTTCTTCATTACATATGCATTTTCTTTCATCTTCAAATCCGAAGGGAGAACTGACATACCTAGGGAGATAACTAACAACTGCAATCCAGATATCATATCCCAGGGAGGACACAAAGACTTCCATTTTGCAACTCCAAATAGCATAGCGTGATCCATAAAAAATAGGAGCAGGGAATTATACTAAAAAAACCATTGTGTCCTTAAGTCAGAATCTACCCAAGTTGGAGAACACTCTTCTAACTGGGAACCTATGCTCTGATACCAATTCTTAGACATAATGCACCACTAAGGGGGGTGAATCAGTGGTTCTCAATCTTTTCCCATTAACTATCCTATGTGAGCATACCAATTAACACATCTAGCTGAATGCAGAATTACCAGTTAGAGAGGAGACTAAACACAAATGCATTAACATTAAGGGACATCACATAACACCAGGATGTATCAGGAAAACCCAGGATGGGAAAAAACTCAGTGAGAAATGTTGTTGGAGACTACTGCTCCAATCCAACCTCACAATGAAAATTGTTACAATGTTTAGGGCACCAAACCAAGGAGCACCAACCCTTGATTTAGGGCACCAACCCAATGAGCACCAACCCCTGATTTAGGGCACCAACCCAAGGAGAACCAACCCCTGCACTGAGCTAAAAATTAGTGATCACAATGATAACTTCAATTACAAAAGTAGTTGTCTTGTTACAAGTGGATCTTGCAACCATTTCATATACCTATCTTTGTCAGTGAGATACCTGCTCTGCAACACTAACTCACTTCTCTTGCTTCTCTTCACCTACTGTTTCTTTGTCGGTAAGCCCTACTAGTGCACCTCTTCTACTCTCCTTCTTTGCAAGATCTCCTCCTCACTGCTTTTCACTTTACCAGTGCTAAACTCTACCGATCCACTGTCTGCTTCTCTGTAGCTCTCTTCACTCTCCCTCTTGTCTCAGAGACTCTCTAAGTACTTGGCTGATTTTATCTCACATGCAGAAGCAACACTTAATCACTTCGTAATAGCACAAAATCTTTCTTCTCTTTAGCAGCATCAAACAATGTCTTTCACTCACATATTTACAGCCTAGGTTTCCCGGCAAAAGACAATTCAAATTTTAGGCAGTTAACGTTTCTTAACCATCCTCGAGGCAAACCAAATCCATTCAGATCCAACTCGATCTGATCTCCCTGGCAGCCAACTGTTCATCTTCGCTATTATCGTGCCTTCCAATATACATTTTTCAAATAGAGGAAACATGATCTTTTACCTTGATCTGCATCTGTCAATCCACCGTTAATACCTCTGATGTTTCCTTCTCAAGGTCTTCTCACAATCTGATCTTCTTGCTTTGATCTAGGTGCCAACAACTCCCTGATTCTTCTTTATTGTTCATTCTTCCTTGAGCCACACACCTCTAACCAGATCCACAAATCACGGGATCCATATTCAATGCACATCTGTAGAGATACCTATCTCTACATGACACTTCACCAGCCTCTGCAAGCTTGTCACCTTGACTTCATGTTGCATCCACATCAATCAATTGTTAACTTGGCTCTTCAAGTCGGTCTAGATAGGATCACCAACTGAACATTCTACCGGTTCCTCTTTCTTGTCAGTTTACTAATCCTACCGGTATCACCCATTCTACTAGTTACCTCTTCATGTCTGCTCTTTGTTGAACTTCCAGTGGAACACCTAAACGGGTCTTGAGACATGACTAACCTAAGCATGTTCATTCCCACAAGGTGGGGAGTCTTCTTCATCTGCACCTTGTCCATATTACCGGTGGACATGCATATCAGAGAGAGCTCTTGATGAAACCATGTCATCACCCTTCACCAGACTGCATCTTCAATTAGGCCATTCTACTCTGACTGCATCAGCTTAGACTTGCCTTCTCCTTGGTTAATTCTAATCTTTCCTCTACCAATTTGTCAAGGTGACAAACACTTCACACTTCCTATGTAGCGACATCTCAACATGCCTTCTCAGTTGGTCTAGTGCACAACCCTTTTTTCATGCACTTGAGGCATTCCTTTTATTTCACCAGTGGATCCAGTGTGAGCCTTTGAGCATTTGCCTTTACCTCTTCTTCCTTATCTCACAAAACTATGATGCACACAATGCATAATAAGAGATAAGTTTCACTCTTACCAGTGGAGTGACACCTTGTCTACTGCATCCTACAATGCACTTACACTGTCAGTCATTGCTTCTCATGATGATTGCATCTTCATCTAGTGGGAGTCCTGGTATCCTGCAGCCTCACAACATACCGGTGACCTATTCAATCTTCTCTTCTAGTATGGATGTGATTTAGGTAACATTTAGCCTCTTCATCAAAAACAACATCCAAGCATCCTCCTCATTGTCAACACATTACTTGCCAGTTGACAAACTCTCCTTGCCTATAACCTATCCATCTCATCCACACAAGTCAGGCACTAACATGTGTACTGGTAACACCAGTTAACACCCTTCCTTACCTTACCGTTGTTCTGCAACACAAGGTGATATCCAAGATATCACATCATGTACTCTTGCATAGTAGCATAGCAGTGTCGCACATACATCTCTTCTACCGGTAGTCATCCCATACTAGTTGACATCAATGATAACACAATGCCAATGGGGGTATCAACCACTCTTGATGAGAACTAGATGCATTGAGTTGCATCAATTGAATGGACTTCACAATCTTATTTCTTTATCTGGATTGATGAGTTGATGTTGCTCCTCTGGTGGAGTAGTTTGGTTGTGTTTTATGGGAGAGATTCATGTTTTATATTCTAAGAGGGAGAGTTTGGTTTTCTGTCTTGATGACTTTGGTATTGCTATCAAAGTGGGAGAGAATCATGTGAAAAACTATTGTATCTACTTGATCTTAGGGGTAGTTTGTTGGAGTTAATTTCTTTCTTTGCATTGATATTTTTTCACATTCATATATTGCCATCAATGTCAAAGGGGGAGATTGTTGGACATTGTTCCTGCTAGGATATGTTGTTGTCATTTATGTCAACATATTCCTACTTCGGTGATTGCAAATTGGTTTATTGGGATTATGGTTTGTTGTATGGAGTATCTATAATATCACTATATTCTTATATATTGGTTTTGGTGAGCCGAGAAGCTTAGTTGATCATATCATATGATCTGGTTTTGTAGTTTGTTTTTCTAATCAGTGCTTTGTAGAGTTCAGTATTTCCTTTGGTATATTTTGGTGTGATTAGATCTTGATCTGATTCTTTGGGAGATTGTTTGGGATGATCTTGCATATCTTCATTTTAGATGGTTCATGATTTGGTGCTCTTCAAGTTATCTTTCTTCATGACAATTGCTGCTATTTGAGTGTTCTTGAGTTTCAGATGTTGACAGATGAAGATTTGATAAGTGGTGTTAGCACAATTGTTTCTTATGGTTCTAACGTGCTTTCTGGTGTAATTGTATCCTATTTTTTTTTATGATCCGCATTGATCATTGTGCATTTTTTGTATGTTTTTGTTGAACCAGTGATGTTCTTCATGTTATGTGGTTTTCTTGATGGTGTAGTGTGTTGCAGTTGATCTTGGCATGATTTTTGGTGGTGTTGCATGTTTGGAGATTTGAATTAGGTTCATGCTATGTCATGTATATCATTATATTTGTCTGGTGGTCGATCTTTATATCGTGCAGTGATGTAATTTTGTGATTGTGAGTTGAGGGTTTAGTCGACCTTGTTGTCAAAGTTGATGAATTGTATAAATAGGTGGTATTGTCATGTAATTTTGGTATCAAGGTTGTGTCTGCATTATCATAGAGTGGTGTATGTGCAAACAAGTGATTCATCCTTTGGCATTGTGATTGAGAAGAGATTGTGTTGTAAAGAAGAAAATTGTGCTTAACCAAAACTGTTATCAGGCATTTGGAGATGCTATTATTGTAGTTCATTCCTTCTCCAGATTGTAGTCTGAATCTTATTGTAAATCAATGAGACTTCCCTGAGGGTTGTAGCCTTCTGAGTCATTATCTTTCGAGTAGTGAGCTCTAGGCAATGTGCCTGAATGCATGTGCATTCCCCATTGTAATATTTACACATACTACTGCAAAGTATCATCTTATTGTGGGTAGGTTCCCAGTGTGGTTTTTCTCTTAAACAAGTTTTCCACATCAAAATCTTAGTGTTGTGTGTTGTGCTATTAATTTGATTATCTTTTTTATTGTTGCAGTTTATCAGATTTGTTTTTGTGGTTAAGTTTTTAGATCCTGTGAAAACTAATTCACCCCTCCCCTCTCAGTTTTCCTTCATTGTTGTTGCCAATAGTTGTTGAGTGTGTCACTATGGGTGATATTTAAAGGAGAAGAAAATGAAATAAGAATAGAGAAGAAGATACCCCTGAGGATATAGATTCATTATTTGAGAAAATGGAAGGGTTGGTAAGTGACATACAATCAACCTTTGAAGGGTACAAAGGAAGGAGGAACTTATTGTTAGGGTCAACTAGTAGCAACATGGCTCACACACTAATACAACTCTTTGAGAAGGATTTTACTAGTATCATGGTCCGACTGCATGATAGGTTCAAGGAGTTCCTACAAACTCTGGAAAGAACCCCATTGTTAACCACTGAATAAATGAAAAAAAATAGTTAGTTTAAGTAAAAGAAGATTAAGAGAAGGAGAAGATAACTAAATAACAAACAAAGAGGAACGATTGAGTAATATGTCTTTTAAAAAAGGAGTAAAAAGGAGTTTTGAAATAAAACAACCTTTAGACTAGGACCCATTTCTAGCAAGATAAAAAATTTAGGAGAATTAAGATAGAAAAGATACTACAACTCAAAGAGATGAAAGAAGAGAATGAAAAAGAAGAGGAAGAGAAAAAAAAAATCAATGAGAAAGAGATCTTGTGGAGTGGGATATTATAGGACAAGAATGCTTTGACATAAATTTAGAGAGAGGTAAGGGTAGAGAAGAAAAGAATCAAAGTAATAACACTCATAAAGGAAATAAATCAATACACTAGAAATAAGTAAGTAAACCGATGAGCAACTACCAAGCGCAACAAAATATCGTAATAAACTATAGTATAATAGACATAGTCATTAAGATACTAATATTAGGAACCAATACTACTAACGCAATAGAAAATTGCTTAATTTTAGAATCTATATGGGAGAAGATTAGGGATTTTGTAGACAAGGAACAATTGTTGGACTTTGTGGGGTCTCTATAGAAAGATGAATTCGAGTAGTATGCTAAACACTACCCTTAGCATGCAACCACATGGAATGAAGTTGAAATAGAATTATTAATAAACTTTAAGACACTAGTAGTACCTATAGTGTCACAAAAATGAGAAGCCTAACACAAGGCACAACATCTATTAAAGAATGTGACTAAAAGTTTAAAGAGGTCTATAGAAAATTGGAAGAGCCTCTAATAGAGAAGAAAAAGATTAAATTCTTCAATTTTGGAGTGAATGGACACATCAAAGATAGGCTAGATGGTAGGGATTTTTACAAGTATAGTAACCTAATCACAATGGCCTACAGATAGAGGCCCAACCCTAGAGGCTACTTGAAAAAGACTCGAATATAGAAATTTTAGAGAACATGTAGGAGCAAGTTATGGAATTGGTGGTCCATAAAGAAATAAGGACTTTTGATCCTAGAATATCAAATTGGATATGGTGTACATATTGTAATAGAGGAGAATATTTAGAATGATTATCCTAAAGATAGGGAAAAAGAGACAATAACAGCTACAAAAACAATCAGGCCAAATTCTTTGTATTGTGCATATTGTCTAGAGTGGAATCTACATCTCATTGAAAATTATCCCAAGAATAAACCCCTAAATTAGAATGAAGGTGTCACGAATCAAATTATTAATAATATGCATTTCAAATATTTAATGTAAGTTTTTATGTATGCATTGAAATTAAAATAGAATTGAGCATTCATTTTAAAAGATAATTCAATTGTGAGGAAATATTGTATGCATTTTATTCATGCAGTTGATATGTAATTCAATATCTAGTATTCTTTAAGTTGGGATTGTCAATGCTGATGAATTATCGAGTGCAAGTGATGCAGGAACAGGTGAACGAAGTCGAAGGCGAGAACATGACTCAAGTAGAGTTGTTTTTTACTAAATGACTTTGATAGAATAGGGAATCTCACACACCACATTAGTGAAGTTATGCATATACATTTATGTCTGCATTGATGAGTGATTTTGAGTCATGAAAATGTTATGTTTTATTTGTCTATGAAGGGTGAAAAATTGCTAATAATGTGAATTAAATAGTAACTCTATTATTTAACGTCCTTCGTATAGAAATATGTGAATTATAGAAACTATAATTAATGTTTGGTTTTCGAAATTAAACAATATTAGTACGTATTTTAAATGTATATTAGGACTCGATAATATACATATATATAGTAGGTAAATATGGTTCATGTTTAATTATATTGATTATTTTTAATGTGATTGTATAAGTTGAATAATTTGGATTTTACGACCTAACATACCATATATAGAATGATTGATTTTAATGATCGTTTTGTTTATATAGATGCAAGTCAAATATAAATGGTAGTAAATAACTTTGATTCTATCGGACACACACACACACACACATACACACACACATATATATTGAGGTGAATATTTAAATTGAGTTTATACGATCATTGTCCTATGAAAAAAACATAATTATTCATAAAATGTACTTATGAATATTCATTTATATATAAATTATGATTATATATTATTTATTTAAACATTTTAAGTTTAATATTTACTTTGCAACTAAAATATATTCGCATATTATATTTTTATGTTAGAAAGGTGGCGGGTTAGCATAGCGACTATGTCGCATGGCAGTTAGGGTGGCCGATTAGACAAAGACTATCGGTTAACCCGGACCGAGGATTGCATGTCCATCAACATGGAGATCATGGCGATAAACTAGGCATAAACCATTAGTTAAATGCAGAACTTAGAGGTTGCGACATGGAAACAATGGCCATCGACTTGGCAGTGAAAACAATGAACTCGCTCAAACACTTAAGTGTTTGTAAACAAGTTTAACTTGTCATCCCCTCCATCAAGCGAGTAAACTACAGATAACTCTCTCCTTCCATAGGTTGGAATCGACTGATAATGTCCATGTTCAATAAAGATTAGAAGTCTACAATCGGTCGCATATTCACTGCAGGAAGAAGTGGCATATAACTGTAGGAAGTAATGAGATAACATGCACGTGGTGCCATGAATATAGGAATATCAACGATATGAAACTATTGTGTAGTTAACTCATGCACTAGAACAACAGAAATTGCATTTAGAATTGCCATCTCTATTACATGTGGAGATGTGAGAGAGAGTTAAACAAAGACTCAATGTAATAGACTTCAAATCAACAATCATCATCAAGCCTCTAAATGGGGAGAGATCGTAGGAGAAAAGATGATAAATAGAGATGTAGGATAGGAAGATACAGACACATGCAAGGAGAGACGATAGACTCACGGAGGAAAGAAGAGAAAAGTAGAAGAAATAGAGAAGATACTCATATAGTATCAAAGAGAGAGAGAGAGAAGAGAGTTGTTTAAGAATAGAATGATAGAATAGATTGGTGATAGTTTTGCAAGCATCCAAGGAAGGCATAGATCTATTTGGAAGAAGCACGTCAGAGGTCTCTCAATCAATCCAAGCATACTAAGAGGTCGAAATCTCTTTTATTTTGGTTATTATTTGAAATAAGGAAGAGTGAAATTAGAAGCTTTATATATAGTGTACGATTTCTTATATGTTTGTGCATATGTTATTTGTTTACTGAATATGTGTTATTCATCTTTTGAAAAGATGAAAAGAAATCATAGAGAAATAGATGTTAATTATTTTAATTGCTTAAAAAGTGATATTTGTAAAAATGATTAATTTATATTTCCAATTAAAGAACGTGTTTGCATCCCTTAAGCCTTATATGAAATAAAAATTATTCTTGTGTAACACCTTCTTTTACATTATATTTATTCAAAAATTGCTTATGAAACTATGTTGCTTATGAAATTTTATTGTTTTCCAAAATATGAAAGATTGAGTTTAATTAGATGAAATAGATGAAATAGTGTTTATAGGGAAGATGATATTTCTATTTTTAAAAGATTGTATTCTCAATTGTATTCGTGTTTGCAGGAACCAAGCTAGGGATAGGCTTGTGTAGAGAAAGTTGCCTTCCAGGACAGGTGCCGAATGTGGATTTTTAGAGAGAATAGGTGCTTTTTCCAACTATTTATTTGCTATGCATGGCATTATACTCGGCCGAGTAATTATTTGAATTATCCATAGAAATAGATGGAATTCTTTATTTTATGCTCTCTACCATATCCTTGAATGATAGTGAATGCTTGTTTCTTAGAATGAATTAGAAAAATGAAAATGCTTGTATCATCTAGGCATGCACCAGATTCCCTCTTGCTTTTGAATTCTTTGGTTAAAACAATTCATGTCGGGTCGGGTATTCTTGATTGACCAAGAATTTTGAGGAAGCGTAAGCTTCAAGGTTGGGCGGAACAAGTGCCTGAATCTTGCTCTCATCTTCGTTCAAAGGATGGAAAGGAAGCGACTCAGAATAGAGATCGATGGATGCATCTCACCTTCTTCTTTTTTTGTATATACTTAAGGCAATATGAAAGCCTAAGTAGGGAATAAGGACTTATATGTTGAGAGATTTGTATTAATCATTTTACATGATAATGATATATCTATGAATGTTTTATAAACTTTTTGATAATTCCCTATATTTGTATGAAATAGAGTTATTAATTGATTTATGGGTTTATTTATGAATAAAGAGTAGATTAGGTTTTATATCCTAAATTTACGTCTTTACATTTTGGTATATGAGAGCCTACGTTTTATAACACTAGGACCTATGAGGCACTTTGCAAGATGAATTTGGAGATTAATAGTTTTGTGTTGAAACATTACAGAGATGGTGCATATCAAGCAGACAGCTTGAAAGTCTATAGCTGGGTATTCCCATTATCCGAGGGTCAAGAAGGATCCTCAATCTCCCATCAAGCCTGTTTTGGATAACGTTCCTCCCGAAGTGAAAACAGTTCCTGAAGAAAGTGTTGTGATAGAAAAAGACCCTGCTGAATCCCTTACTAAAAAGACTATTTATGTAGAAGAAAAAGAGCCTAAGTTAGAATAATCACCAATAAAGCCAATTGTGATAAATTATGATGAGTTTGAGAAATATACTCCTCTGAGCGATAATGAATCTGAGGGATATACCCCACTGAGTGAGAGTGAATCTGAAGGTTATACTCCCCTAAGTTCTAGTGAGTCCGAAAGATATACTTCCATGACTCCTCCAGAAGAGTGATATATTATGTAATTACACTTTTATTATCAATAAATAAAGTTGTCTTCCTTTCTATAATAAAGTTGATTTGAATGTGATGTTTTTGTAAGATTCTTATGATGATATGTATTTTTTACCCTAACTTATGTTATAAACTTGAATGAAATAAATTTGTAAATTATCTAATTATGTCTTATTATAGTTCTATATTGTTTCCCTCTAATAGTGAATATGGGTATTAATCTCTATAGTTACATAATGAGGATAGATGTTAGGGAGCATTGATAAAGTTACGGAAGTCATAACTTAGCAATTATTTTTCTAGCTATTCACTAAGAAATATCAAAATTTCCCTGATGCAGAAATTGTTGAATAACAATGGCCTTAAGAACCACAAGGGTTGGGCCTAGTAATGGGAATGAAAGGCTGGACCAAATCCTTGATTTACTAGAACCAGTAGAGTGCCAGAATGAATGAACTCAAATAGGAGGTTTGAAGGGTCGGAGAAGTCCGACAGGAAGCTTTAAGGGTTGAGGAGCAGCCAGATAACCAAGCTAGAATAGAAGAAGAGTTGGCAAAAGATTTGAAAAGAATAGCCCCACCAAAGTTTGATGGAAAAACTATTGGTGCTGGTGCAGAGGCATGGGTGATAGAAATGGAGAAATATTTTGGTCTTCGCAACATGTCCAACGAAACCAAGGCAGTTTGGGTTGCTTATCAGCTATCTGGCGAAGCTGCTACTTGGTGTGATAACAAAAAGTCTGAAAGGAAATTGCAACCAAGAGATATCACATGGGAATTGCTCTTGCAATCCTTTAGGAAGAGGTGGCTTCCTTAGTTATTCTTTGATAAGAAGATGACTGAATTTCAGAACCTAACTCAAGGTAGTATGTCGGTAACTCAATACTGGGAGAAGTTTACCAACCTCCTTAAGTATGTTCCACAATATGAGATGGATGAGAGATTCTGTATTCGGAAGTTCATTTTGGGTTTGAGAACCCATATAGGAGTGAAAGTGGATGTTCATAATCCACTAACTATGGAGGAGGTATTTGAGAAGGCGACCAAGCAAGAGCAAAAGTTGCAGTAGTTGGGGAACTTCCATAAGAATGTGAATAATCGATAGAATTTTGGGAATAGGAATTTCCAAAGGAACAATAATGGCAACAATCAACAGATAAGAAATCTTAAGAGGGCACCCAACACCCAAGAAAGAGGAAGAGTGAATCAGGATGGAAACAAGAAAGCAAACAATAACACCAATGCTCGACAGATAATAGATAGAGGAAGGTCAGGTGGCCATCCCGAACCTAGGGATGGGTGTTATAATTGTGGAGGGAGCCATTATGCCTTGAATTGTCCACAACGTACCCCTGCATAGAGAGGAGCAAATCAGCAAGGAGCCCCTCAGCATCAGATTCACGCTATAGTCGACAATCGTCAAGCTGATTTCCAAGCCGCACCTATTCAGATGACGAGTAAGCTCTTTGGACAATCAGTTTCTATTTTAATAGATACAGGAGCTACTAAATTTTTTATTGATCCAAAAGTATTTTCTAGAATATATGTTAGACCTGGTTATATTTCAAATGCATGGATGGTTCAATATGGAAATCGAGCAGAATGGAGGGTAGATACTTGTCTATTTTGCAGTGAATTAGAACTTCCCAGTTTCCAAACCCAAGTTAACCTTTATGTTGCACCACTAGGATCATATGATGTGATCTTAGGTATCAACCAGTTGAGTGAACATAAAGCCATAGTGAACTATGAAGATAAGGTCATCAGTTGCATTGATGATATAGGGAATTTCGTTGAAATTTTTGGGTCTCTAAAGCCTCTTGAATTAAGATACATTTCGGCAATGCAACTCAAGAAGGCCCAAAGAAAAGGATGTTCCATCATTGTCATCATGGTTAATGATTTGAATAATGTAGAGAAAAGCCCAAAGGATTATCCTGTACTTGCAGAGTTCCTAGATGTCTTTCCTGAAGATCTTACCAAGTTACCACCTAAGAGAGAGTTTGATTTTTCTTTAGAACTCTTACCTGGAACGGAGCCGCAGTCTAAGGCCCCATATAGAATGACAACAACAGAACTGTATGAGCTTAAGGCTCAATTGAAAAAGTTGCTTAGGCAGGGTTTTATTAGACCAAGTGTATCCCTGTGGGGCACACTAGTGATCTTTGTAAAGAAGAAAGATGGTACTTTGAGGTTATGATTTGATTATAGGATGTTAAACAAAGTAACTATCAAAAACAGATATCCTCTACCAAGGATAAATGAATTATTTGATCAAATGAAAGGTGCATCGGTATTCTCCAAGATTGATCTTTGATTAGGATATCATCAGTTAAGGATTAAGGATGAGGACATTCCTAAAATTGCATTCTGCACATGGTATGGGCACTATGAATTCACAGTTGTACCATTTGGTTTAACCAATGCCCCAGCAACATTCATGAACCTCATGAACAGTATTTTAAGAGAATACTTGGATGATTTTGTTTTAATCTTCATTGATGACATATTGATCTATTTTAAGAATGAAGAGGAACATAAGAAGCACATGAGGATAGTTTTGCAACGATTGAGAGATCGTAAGATTTACGAGAAATTCTCTAAGTTTGCCTTCTTTCAGGAAAAGGTGCAATACTTAGGTCATGTCATATCCGCTGAAGGAATTTCAGTTGATCCTACAAAGATAGAAGCAATAGTAGATTGGCCAACACCTCAGAACGTTTCAGAAGTTCGAAGTTTTATGGGACTTGCAGGATATTATAGAAAATATGTGGAAGGGTTTTCCAGGATAGCAGCACCAATTACTTCACTTCAGAAAAAGGAAAAAATGTTTGAATCAACTGAGAAGTGTGAGGAATCATTTCAACTCCTGAAGCAGAAATTGACAATAGCACCGGTATTAACTATACCAAATCCCAATGGATATTTTGTAGTAATTACAGATGCCTCGGGTGAAGGTATGGGAGCAGTGTTGATGCAGGAAGGAAAGGTGGTTGCATTTGAATCATGAAAGCTAAAGCAATATGAGATGAATTATGCTCTGCATGATTTAGAACTTCTAGATATTGTGCATGCATTACAAATGTGGAGGCATTACCTTTTAAGGAAGCCTTTTGAACTAAAAACAGATCATTTAGGATTAAAGTATATTTTTACACAACCTAACCTAAATGCAAGACAGAGAAGGTGGCTTGAATTTTTAAGTTAGATGCCTTTGGTATTGAATATATCAAAGGGAAGGAAAATAGAGTAGTTGATGCTCTCAGCAGAAGAAGACACATATCTGCTATGGTTACAATGAAGACAAACTTGAAACAACAAGTGTTGAAGAATCTTCCAGAAGATGAACATTATCTAAGGGTTAAACAAGCCCTGGAAAGAGATTCTTTAGATCGTCATTATGATGGATATGAGATAGAACCTGAGGGTATTTTGAGGTACTAAGGAAGGATGTACATACCTGAAGGGGGAGATTTGAAGAAGTTAATATTGCATGAGATGCACAATACACCTTATTTAGGACACCCTGGAATAACAAAAATGGTAGCCAATTTGAAAACATTGTATTTTTTGCCTAAACTCAGAAAAGAAGTGGTTGAGTATGTAGCACAATGTTTGGAATGTCAAAGAGTAAAAGTTGAACATGTTCATCCAGTAGGACTTCTATTCCAACATGTTATACTAGAGTACAAGTGGCAAGTAATCAATATGGATTTTATCCAAGGATTACCAATGAGCAAGAATAAACATGACACTATCTTAGTAGTGGTGGATAAGTTGACTAAAGTTGCACATTTCATACCTGGGAATCTCAAAGATGGATCATTTGTTCTTGCCAAGAAATTTGTGCAAGAATTTTTTTGGTTACATGGTGTTCCAGAAACCATAATATCTGATAGGGATACCAGGATGACTTCCATATTTTGGACAACATTGAATGTAGCATTGGGAACAAGGCTAAATTTTAGCTCAGCATATCATCCTCAGACTAACGGCCAAACAGAAAGGGTTAATCAGGTAGTGGAGGATCTTTTGCGAATGTATTGCATGGATCAGCAATACAAATGGGAGGAGTACATGCCCTTAGTTGAATTTTCTTATAACAACTCCTTTCATGCATCATTAGGGATGGCGCCTTTTGAAGCACTCTATGGGTGAAAATGTTGCACACCTATCAGTTGGGATAGACTAGAGGATAGGATCATTATTGGTCCTAATTTACTAAATAAATGGATGAGCAAATGGTGTTGATAAAGAGTAGGCTAAAGGAAGCAGCTGACCGATAGAAGAGTTATGCATACCGAAATAGAACTTACAGACAATTTTCTGTAGGAGATAGTCTTTTTGAGAATCAAACCTCATAAGAGCTCTATCTCGTTTGGAAATCATCAAAATTGGCACCAAGATATGTGGGACCCTTTGATGTACTGGAGGTTATCAATCCAGTTGCTTATAGATTAGCTTTACCTCCTACTCTAGCTTGAATCCATAATGTGTTTCATGTTTCTTTATTGAAACCTTATCATACTGATGCATCTCATATTCTTGATTGGCAATCTTTACAGGTTCAGGATCCAGGGGTGGTGCTAGTGAAGCCCATTCGAATCCTAGATCAGCATAGTGTGAAGCTACGTAGCAAAGATTTCACTCAATATAAGGTTCAGTGGGACCAATATTCTGAGAATAGTGCTACATGAGAAGATGCTGAGAAGATTGACCGTCATTTTCCTCATTTGCTTTCTTAGGAAATAGCTACTATTTATTTGGGATATCTTTGAAACAATGATTTTAATTTTATGATGTAAACTTGGATAGCATGTGTGCTATTGTTATTATTTGAAATTTGATGTATGGTTGACATTTTATGAGATATAATTGTTATGTGATCATTAATGAGTAGTAAGACATTGAGATGATGTCTCTTCCAAGAGGGGAAGGATGTCACGAATCGAATTCTTAATAATGTGCATTTCAAAGATTTAATGTAAGTTTTTATGTATGCATTTGAAATTAAAATAGAATTGAGCATTCATTTTAAAAGATAATTCAATTGTGAGGAAATATTGTATGCATTTTATTCATGCAATTGATATGTAATTCGATATCTAGTACTCTTTAAGTTGGGATTGTCAATGCTGATGAATTATCAAGTGCAAGTGACGTAGGAACAAGTGAATGAAGTCGAAGGTGAGAACATGACTCAGGTAGAGTTGTTTTTAACTAAATGACTTTGATAGAATAGGGAATCTCACACACCACATTAGTGAAGTTATGCATATACATTTATGTCTGCATTGATGAGTGATTTTGAGTCATGAAAATGTTATATTTTATTTGTCTATGAAGGGTGAAAAATCGTTAATAATGTGAATTAAATAGTAACTCTATGATTTAACGTCCTTTATATAAAAATATGTGAATTACAGAAACTATAATTAATGTTTGGTTTTCGAAATTAAACAATATTAGTACGTATTTTAAATGTATATTAGGACTCGATAATATACATATATATAGCAGGTAAATATGGTTCATGTTTAATTATATTGATTATTTTTAATGTGATTATGTATAAGTTGAATAATTTGGAATTTACGACCTAACATACCATATATAGAATGATTGATTTTAATGATTGTTTTGTTTGTATAGATGCAAGTTAAATATACATGGTAGTAAATAACTTTGATTCTATCGGACACACACACACACACACACACACACACACACACATATATATATATAGGTGAATATTTAAATTGAGTTTATACGATCATTGTCCTATGAAACAAACATAATTATTCATAATGTATTTATGAATATTTGTATATATAAAAATTATGATTATATATTATTTGTTTAAACGTTTTAAGTTTAATATTTACTTTGCAACTGAAATATAGTCACATATTACATTTTTATGTTAGAGAGGTGGCGGGTTAGCATAGCAACTATGTCGCATGGTAGTTAGGATGGCCGATTAGACAAAGACTATCAGTTAACTTGGACTGAGGATTGCATGTCCATCAACATGGAGATCATGGTGATAAACTAGGCATAGACCATTAGTTAAATGCAGAACTTAGAGGTTGCGACGTGGAAACAATGGCCATCGACCTGGCAGTGAAAACAATGAACTCGCTCAAACACTTAAGTGTTTGTAAACAAGTTTAACTTGTCATCCCCTCCGTCAAGCGAGTAAACTGCAGATAACTCTTTCCTTCCACGAGTTGGAATCGACTGATAATGTCCACATTCAATAAAGATTAGAAGTCTACAATCAGTGGCATATTCACTGCAGGAAGAAGTGGCATATAGCTGCAGGAAGTAATGAGATAACATGCACGTGGTGCCATGAATATAGGAATATCAACGATATGAAACTATTGTGTAGTTAACTCATGCACTAGAACAATAGAAATCGCATTTAGAATTGCCATCTCTATTAGATGTGGAGATGTGAGAGAGAGTTAAACAAGGACTCAATGTAATAGACTTCAAATCAACAATCATCATCAAGCCTCTAAATGGGGAGAGATCGTAGGAGAAAAGAGGATAAATAGAGATGTAGGATAGGAAGATACAAACACACGCAAGGAGAGACGATACACTCACAGAGGAAAGAAGAGAATAGTAGAAGAAATAGAGAAGATACTCATATAGTATCAAAGAGAGAGAGAGAAGAGAGTTGTTTAAGAACAGAGTGATAGAATAGATTGGTGATAGTTTTGCAAGCATCCAAGGAAGGCGTAGATCTATTTGGAGGAAGTGTGTCAAAGGTCTCTCAATTAGTCCAAGCGTACTAAGAGGTCGGAATCTCTTTTGTTTTGGTTATTATTTGAAATAGGGAAGAGTGAAATTAGAAGCTTTATATATAGTGTATGATTTCTTATATGTTTGTGCATATGTTATTTGTTTACTGAATATGTGTTATTAATCTTTTGAAAATATGAAAGGAAATCATAGAGAAATACATGTTAATTAATTTAATTGCTTAAAAAGCGATATTTATCAAATTGATTAGTTTATGTTTCCAATTAAAGAATGTGTTCGCATACCTTAAGCCTTATATGAAATAAAAATCATTCTTGCGTAACACCTTCTTTTACATTATATTTATTCAAAAATTGCTTATGAAATTTTATTGTTTTCCAAAATATGAAAGATTGACTTTAATTAGATGAAATAGTGTTTATAGGGAAGATGATATTTCTATTTTTCAAAAGATTGTATTCTCAATTGTATTCGTGTTTGTGGGAACCAAGCTAGGGATAGGCTTGTGTAGAGAAAGTTACCTTCCGGGACGGGTGCCGAATGTGGATTTTTAGAGAGAATAGTTGTTTTTTCCAACTATTTATTTGCTATGCATGGAATTATACTCGACTGGGTAATTATTTGAATTATCCATAGAAATAGATGGAATTCTTTATTTTATGCTCTCGACCATATCCTTGAATGATAGTGAATGCTTGTTTCTTAGAATGAATTAGAAAAATGAAAATGCTTGTATCATCTAGGCACGTTCCAGATTCCCTCTTGCTTTCGAATTCTTTGGTTAAAACAATTCGTGCAGGGTCTGGTATTCTTGATTGACCAAGAATTCCGGGGAAGCATAAGCTTCAAGGTTGGGCGGAAAAAGCGTCTGAATCTTGTTCTTGTCTTTGTTCAAAGGACGGAAAGGAAGTGACTCAGAATGGAGATTGACGGATGCATCTCACCTTCTTTCTTTTTGTACATACTTAAGGCAATATGAAATCCTAAGTAGGGAATAAGGACTTATATGTTGAGAGATTTGTATTAATCATTTTACATGATAATGATATATCTATGAATGTTTTATAATCTTTTTTATAATTCCCTATATTTGTATGAAATACACTTATTAATTGACTAATGGGTTTATTTATGAATAAAGAGTAGATTAGGTTTTATATCCTAAATTTACGTCTTTATAGAAGGAAATGCATGATAATTAAATCATAACTATACACATGAATATAGAGATGAAGCAAGATAACATTTTTTTCCTCTAAGAAATAATGGATGCTAAGATGATAACTACAACTTTGATTATAGAGGAAGCTAAGGAAACAAAATAAGGAATGATGCAACATGTTTCACTTGTGGTAAAGTTGGCTACTATGCGTTAGAATGCTAGGAAAAAGAGAGGAAAATATGTACATTTTGTAGAGGAGAAGATCACACAATATTCAATTGCCAAAAAGATAAAGACATTTATACCAATCAAGATAATAATGAACCATCCTAGAGTGATGAACTACAAAGAGGATCCAAGGTGATTTAGAGAGTACCACAAAAGTATGAGGCTATCATAGGATAGATGTGTGGAATTTGGATACATCACAAAAAGACAAAGTTCCAAAGATGAATTGATAACTAAACAAAAGAAACAAAGAAATAGTGGGAAGAAGAAAGCAAATGCAGTGACTAGACAAAGCACCGACACTAATAAAAATAAAAATAAATCCCTAGTAGAGGAAGGCATTGATGAATACTATAGTCTGGAAGATGAGAAAGATAGAGAACCACCATTATTCCAACCATACAAAAATAAGCATGACAAAATATCAGACCAAGCCAATTAATCTATAAAATAATATCTATGGGAGGAAGTTGGATGTATTGCTAAATATGATGTGAGCATATTAAAAGATTTTGTTGTCATGGCTAGGGAGAAAGACCTAATAAGAAAGCTTAAGAAGTGGGAAAAAATTTGGAATAGAGAACAAGTAAATCAACTTTTAGAGGATTGGTCCCTTATTAATCAATGCACAATTAAATAATCATAAGGTAAAATATGTTATGGTAGACCTAGGTGGAGACCTAAATATCATACCCTCTACAATATGGGAAAAATTAGGGTGACCAAAGCATGTTAAGGCACCTACTAATATAATTTTAACTAATGGTTCTAGGATGGATACCACGGGTACATAGAAAATGTAGAAGTCAATGTCAAAGGGACTAAAAAATGCATTGATTTTGAAGTAGTAAAATGAAAGACCAATTCAACACATTCTAGGCTCTACTTGGGCTTAGATGGTTTGTAAACTGCAATGGAATTGTAGACTCCCAGAAAAAAGAGATATCTTTTGTGGATGACAATAGGATAGTCTGAATTCCCCTAGGTGACCCAGATGATATAAGCTTTTATTGGGAAAATTGCACAAGAGTGGGTCAAAAAGGATGTCAAGAATCTCTATACCATTTCTAATCTTTCAAATGGTTAGGAAGAAGAAAATTTGAACACTAAAGGGGAATTGGAACTAGAAAGTGATAACTATAGTATTGAAAGTGTCGAAGTTTTAGAAGCATGGATGTAATGTGAACCTGAGGTCGCATCCCAAAGAGTATATGGATTTCAGAGAGCACTCATAATTCATACCAAACTATAACTTATACAAAATAAATAGGAATGACATCATAGTCAAGTTAACAAAAAAGGGTAGTATGTAAACTAATTTAGTGGCAATACACCAGACCTTGGTGATTCTAGGTGACTTTCAAAATGTATGCCAAAACCCGCATATAACAATATTATAATGATTGCAATACTATCATACAATCTAAAAAAGTAACACAAAAAACCCTAACCAAAACACAAAAACCCAAAAAGATCAAACATCGTATTGGAAAAATTAATCTAAAATGAACAATAAAATGGACAACAATGTAAATTTCACTTTTTTTTACATCTAATGCAAAATATTGTAACATAGTGTACATTAAATTTTTAGAAAAAGTAGAAGACAACGAAAAAAAAAAAAAATACTAGTCGTAGTAGCTGTCAAAAAGAATATGATAGGAAAGTTTAGGTACTGGCTACAAGAGCCAAAGAAGATCTTCACACACCCACTATTAAGGAAACCATACTCTTAATAAGTAATTAATTTACTTGTCCCTTTTAGCTCGCATTACTTTGACGCTCACTATGCTACTACAATAACAAGCTCCATATGTTTAGGTTATAAACCCTAAAGCACACACCTTACCATCCTAGCTGTATGAAATCACCATGGCCACTCCTACCACTCCTGCTTTGATCTTTGTCGTTACCATGCCACACCCCATTTAATCAAAATTTTCCTTTAAAGCCATGGAAACGAACCCTACCAGAGATTTTGTAAGAGTGCCCTTGATGTTATTATACGAAAATTTTGAGGAAATACAATCACTCACCCTTAGAGGAGGTAGATCATACTACCTTCAAAGAACTATGCCAAGAACTACAGAGAAGGAATAAGAATGAGTATAAGGCACAATATGCCTAGGTAGTGGAGAAGTCGAATATTCTCAAGGACTTCTGAAATTTCCCTACAACCAAAGAAAGGCATAAAAATATGGAAGTAGAGAAGCTCACGCGGGCTAAATTTACTGCTCACAATCTGACCATTGACAATATTAAAGATAAACGAGTTCTATATGCCACCAAAGCGTTGCCTACATGGTTTATTTTACAAATCGCGAGGAATCCACAATAGAAGTGGCAATCAACAGCACGTACCAAATGATGGTCAAAAGGAAGGATTTCAATCTGTTCAAAGTATTAACGTAGGATCTCTAAGATAATGTCGCTCAGAAAAAACAAATAGGGTACGCATTCTACTATGATACAATACTAATATGTCTAGCCTTTTATTTTTTGACGACACTCTCACAATATGTTAATAGTCAATGGTTAGAAAATAAGTTGATAACATCACAAATTATGGAGTATGTCCATACATTCCCAAACCTTAATGCTTATATCGCAAGTGTTTGGGGGGGTATTTTAAAAGATTTCAAAAAAATAAAAAATCAAAGACTAATCTAGGATTTTCAATTGGATCGTGCAAAAAAGATATAAATGATATTGTTTTTAGGTGAATAAAGACATTATCATGGATATCCTAGAACCCGATACATTTTGGATTCCACCTAATCTTTATGGAGTTTGAGATGTTGAAGTAGATGCATATGCAAAAGGACTTCTAGCATTACTAAAAGATTTAAAGGTACCTAGAAATCAAACAACAAAGGATTTATTTGACTCCCTGACATAGGAAAATGTGGATACTAAAGCCATGAAGAAGAAGGATAAAGAAAAGGAGGAACCAAGGGAGCAACCCACTAGGTCCAAAACACAACAATGGTTGAGATGAATACAAAATCTGGTAGTAAAAATTGAACCTTCCAAAACTAAAGGAAGATGGCTACTGAAAAAGAAACTGGAAATTATAGTTGTAAAGATGAACCATTTAGAAAAAGAGGCATCCAAACCCTTTTCTCTTACCCTTGGCTACAAGGTGACTATCGATGTCCTTGCTTTGGATTTCTTTCCTTACTCTTCTATAAAGGTGGTGAGTAAGGAATGTGCAGGGATCTTATCCCTATTTTATCTAAATGTTATGGAAGCCTTTTAAAACCCATTTTAATTGTGTTTGGGAATTGAGTTGTTAGGTGGCTTTGGCCTTATTCTTGTAGCAAATATTTACCTAATATTTTGATCCTTCTGTTCTATTATCTTTGGGTTGTTGATTGGTGTTATTTTATCTATTGGCAACATTTTGTTTGTGGGATTTTGATCCCAACAAAATTAGTTTGTATAGGTTTTTGGGTCCCTTCAAAATATATTTTACCTATTAATCAAAAGCATATTACACCAATAGAGATATATCAATAAACAAAGTTATAAGAGATTCAATGGTTCAATTGGGCACTCGTTCATAAAGTTGTAGAAGAAATTTAGTAGTCTCCTTGAATAAAAAGAATCATATAAAGATAAAGAACAATGAATTCTAGCCTTATAAGTATAACTAGCATTAAATTAGAAAATTAGCAATTTAATAATTAGAATATACATTATCCTAAGGAGAAACCTAAAGTGAGTGTAAGAGTACAAATGAATTTAATCAAATGAAAAGAGAAAATGAAAACCTACTAACATATTATCGTAGGTAAATTACTCCATAAGTTTAGCTAGCATTCATAACTACCAAGACTAGAGTGATAATATAAATGTGTAAAGTAAATGAAAATAACAATTTTCTCTAAATATGATGCAAGTATATTGTGACAAATGGTTCTAAGTGATTGATATATGAAAAACAATTAGAATCAATTAAATGAATGAGTTCTTGAAACTTAATTTTTTATTGCATATTGCTTTGGGTATCTTCAATGACTACATAACTAATTAGCATGAATGAAAGATCTAAGTCAATGGATAAATGTGTGAAAATTTGATATTTGCTAAATATTAATCCTTTCTTTGTTGATCACATGGATGTTTGGTATTTGTTTTTTCTAAATAGAAATGTTGACCAACATCTTTTAGTGGTTTCTATGTAGGGTTCATTCTCAACTTTTGAAAAAAAAAAAATATTTAAGACGTGTAAAAAATTTCTATATGTTGATGTATGGAGGTAATGTAGTGGACAACGCAATGATTATTCAAATGTGTGCTAAATATTTAAGGACCAAATTGATGTGAAAATGAATAAATGTTACTTTAAATACAATATTAAAGATAGTAAGTAAAAAATATCTATTTTGAGTAGGCACACAATAATTAGTAGAAAGGCTTATAGGTTGACCCTGAATTTGAATTTAAAATTTAAAAGTTCAATATTTATTTTATTCTAGATAATGAAATCAATCTCTAAGATGCACACCAAATCAAAAAATTGAGAATCAAGACTCATCCATAAAAACGAGTTTAAATGAACCAAACAAAAATTGTACCACACATTGTCATTACATAAAAACGACCAAATCAATCCATTCCATGCAATTTTCAGCATTCCAATAGTAAAAGAGTTTTATTATCAACCAGTCATTTTAAAAAACTATTACAGGAAGAGTGCGAATCGAAAGTAAATTCTACAGGGGACAAAAGGTTACAAAATAGTGGCAGGACCAAGAGCAATTATCATGTACAAAGGACCACCTCTGTTCGTAGCTGACTATGATTATTTTAGCTTTCAGAATTCACAGAGTTTATAAATGCTTTGCCTGTCAATATATTCTAGGAGCCTAGGTGTGTAAGCTTCTCTCAACTGGTACGTGCACCTACCTTTTGTTTAGCTTTTATTATATTGATAGGGTTGCAACACTTTATAACTGAGGTGTTATTTATGTTATGCTAACTAATAAAGTGATATTAACTCCAATACAAAGAATATAAAAAAAGCACTCATCTCCAAATTAATATGATGCTTAAACTAACATTGAAGAACCAGGCCACACCTACATAAATAGCCGAGCATCCAATAACATTAAGTTTTCAATCGTTCAACAATTATATTATCTACCTAATCAGATATAGATTCAGATACAGATAGTATTTGTGATTCTAAACGTCAATGTTAAAATTATCACACAATCTAATTTAGAAACAACTCTTTCCGATCTTATACATAATATCTTGAATAGACTTAGATTCTATTCAACAGATTATTCCCAAATTTTCACTAGCAAATATTAAATTCTCTCCAAATCTAACCTCCTGTCCAAAAAAAACAAAAATACAGTAAACAAATTATATACAGATTCTTTAACTAAGAGATCCCATGTAAACTATGGTTCTGTACATGAGTTCTAAGAAAACAAAAAATTGTCTCAAATTTTGCAGAGATGTTTGAATTTAGTGGAATTAACCATGAATGCTGTATGCTGAATAGAGAATGTAAAACTAGAGCAAAAGTGACCCAGTGAAAAACTACTGTCTATCTACCAAACAGATAACTAAGCTTTGACAACCATTATGAACATACGCACCAGTGCTTATGATTTTTCATCAGACAACGCTAACCGCAGTTCCAAGTCCTTGTAACCAGTGGAATTTGTAGAGATTTTCCCTATCCCTGCTTGATCTGATGAGACTGCACTGGTTATTTCTACTCTTCTTTGCAAAGAAGAAGATTCCTGGAGATTGTGAGAAGAGCAAGAACGAGCCGCAAGAGAAGCTGCAGACTGTATGTCACGAGGATCTAACGAACATGGCTTGGGAAAAGTTGTCACGAGCTCAGGAAAATTAAGCAAAGCACTGCTTCCCTTAAGGCTGAAAGCTGCTACGTCGTAAGCTCGAGCCGCCATGTGTGGAGTATCGTAAGTCCCAAGCCATATTCTTCGTTTATTCCTTGGCTGTCGAATTTCAGATACCCATTTCCCCCACCTTCTCTGACGAACCCCTTTGTACATTTTATACCCAACTGTTTCTTCTTCTTTTCTGCAGACTCTCTCTTCCATGTATTTGTCTTCCATCTCCCCAACTAAACACAGAACAATTTTAGAGACAATTTAGGCCAAAAGCCTTCTTGTTTGATAACATTTAAGCCCTTGAAAACCAAAAAAACAATCCTATTTCTGAACCGTGCATTACCAATTTCAGTTGTTACATTTGACCTTCAGCTAAAGTAAGACAAGTTAAAAACCTGTCACATTTTTATAACAGGTTTCCGCTGGCCTCTCAACTCATTTCTCGCCTCAATTTCCCCACAGAATCAAATTTAGGGTTGATTAGATATTAGTGACGTATGTTGTCCGTAAGTACATGCACATACTCTTTTTCCCATAAATTCCCTAATGACGGTGGAACAAGTAATGTACGGTAAGGTATGCATGCATGCCAAGCTCAATGTAATGACTCCGCGGTCTTTGTTGCCCCCTTTTTTGGCTAAAAATGCCCCAAATATATCTTACCAAGAGAAATCCCTCTGACGGGTCAATTGAATAGTAAACTGGAAGGTGTACAATGGTTGTCAGCACTGTATTTCACTTACAGTTAATGGTATTGAATGGCATTGATGGAAAGTACTTTGTTTTTTTTTTAATGATGACTAATCCTTTTTTTAATATTAATAATATATATTTAATGATGAATAGGCCTTTATATGTTTCTATATAAAGTGGGTGGATTGGTACTTCAAAGTCTAAGCTGAAATCATGAAGCAAATAGTACTAGGCACACCTAAGTTATTAGGGTTGTGTATCGGTAGATGGAGAAGTCATTTAAAATGGGCTCTCAATTTATAATAGTATTATCTTTATTTTCATCTTTTTCTTTTACTTTTTCATTTTTTTTCTTGAACAAGATGTGCAAGCAAAGGAAAAAAAGTGTTGGTGATGGGAGAGCCTTATGAATTGTGAGACTTGCGTCTAGTGTTATGATTATAGTCATAGTGATGTTCATGTGGTAGAAAGGCATCTCCACTAGCAAGATACAATAGCACAAAACAACTGTATAAAGTGTTTTAGCCTAAGTGTTATGATTATAGTCATAGTGATGTTCATGTGGTAGAAAGGCATCTCCACTAGCAAGATACAATAGCACAAAACAACTGTATAAAGTGTTTTAGCCTAATGCTCTATGAATGTCTACAAGTTGGAAATTTTATTCATAATGAATGATATGTCTATTTTCTTGTAGTTTCAAGATTTATTGAAATATGATTGGATTAATCTTCGTGTATTATTCATCATCTAATTTACTCTAATTCCATATGGATGACATATATTCAAATAGACTTCAAATATTTTATCTATCAGTCATCCATTGTTTACATTTGCACCATTTGAATATATTTGAAAGTGAAAATGTTATAGTTGGTTGGATTATCTTCTCAACCTTGACATTTTCCCTTTGGCTATTTACATATTTGCCATGATATAGCACGATTCAAATGTTCATCTTGCACAATTTTTTGGTGAAGAGTATAGTGATATACCTGGGCTAAAGGGAGTTTGGGGGGGAGGGCAAGTAGGGGGTGAGACAAGGCGAATCAGAATATGTCAATTTCAACTTGATTAAACATTGATTATCATTAATAACTTATCCAAGACTGAACCTTAATTCATCAAAATAGTATTTGTTAATTTTTCGTTAAAGATAAAACAACATATCAACACATATACACATGCATACAAATAAACACCAGATTTACATGCAAACCCAAAAGGAAAAAACCATGGTGAGAATGGTTGCTTGGATCTATTACCCAAATATAGCCTCATAAAAGCATGGATATAATAGGGAATTCACAATATGAAGTAGGCATCAACCTACTAAAGGCATCAACACCTAATTACATTTATAGGCACCAACCTATAGGAGACAAGTGGGGTGAGACGAGGTGAATCAAAATATGTCAATCTCAACTTGATTAAACATTGATTATCATTAATAACTTCACCAAGAGTCAACCTTAATTCATCAAAGTAGCATTTCTTAGTTTTCCATTAAAGATAAAATAGCATATCAACACACATATGCATCCATACAAATAAACACCAAATTACATGCAAACCCAAAAGGGAAAAACCATGTTGAGAATGGTTGCTTGGATCTATTACCCAAATATAGCTTCATAAAAGCATCGATATAATAAGAAATTCACAATATGAAGTAGGCATCAACCTACTAAAGGCACCAACACTCAATTACATTTGTAGGCAAGTCAACCTATAGGAGACATGGGGGTGAGACAAGGTGAATCAGAATATGTTGATTTTAACTTTGATTAAACATTGATTATCATTAATAACTTCTTCAAGAGTGAACCTTAGTTCATCAAAGTAGCATTTGTTAATTTTTCATTAAAGATAAAACAACATATCAACACACATACGCATCCATACAAATAAACACCAAATTTACATTTAAACCGAAAAGGGAAAAACCATGGTGAGAATGGTTGCTTGGATCTATTATCCAAATATAGCCTCATAAAAGCATGGATATAATAAGTAGTTCACAATATGAAGTAGGCATCTGTTGGCATTTCATGAAGATTGCATTAATGAAGCTTAAGTGTTGTCATTGATGTCAATTGTAACTGATAATGGAGTTGTAACACAACCACTAGTTGAGCTAGTGAAGGAAACCGATATTACTATAGAAGCAGTGAGATCAACCAGTAACCCTACCTATTGATATGCCAAACCCTAACTGATGGAGCTTGGTGAATTGGTTGTGTTGATCTATGATCGAATGGTGATCGGAGATGATTATGTCACGTATGCATGATGCACGTGATGAGTTTCAAAGTAATTTTGGCGCGTAGAGATAATTGTTTTATCTTGGGAATGAGCAAATGCATAGCATGAAGTGGAAACCGCATCATGAGTTATAGGATTCAATGAGCGGTGATCAAGGAGAGATTGAGGTTGTCTTGTACAATGTGTAGATGATTGCTATGTAATCCAACGGTCATGTTTGAACCGATTTGTTTGTAATCTCTATGAGATCTTACATCTTGTGATGTGATACCGACCTATTAATTTTCTTATAAGGTTGATGAGATGTTTTATTGTAGAGTTGGCATTTTTGGTTAAGTGTTAGTGTGATTGATTGCTGAACCAGAAGGAGTATTTACAAAATGTTTGAAGTAAAATAGGAGCATGAAAAGGATCTAATCAAGTAGAGTAGTGTTATTTGCTAGATCAACAAAACCCTGTTGTTCTCTAACAATTACAACAGTCAAATTCCTTAACCGGGTAAGATTTAACAAGCTTGGCGTTTTCTAAATCCTCTAGCTAGGTGATCCATTAGCTTGGATTTGAAATCCTCTATCGAGGTTACTCCTAACAAGGTATTTCTTTTAACAAGGCATTGTAGTCACTCCCTTAACCGGGTGGTCTCTAACATGATCTGTTCCTAACATGACTTTTTTTTTGTAAAGCTTCTAACTGTTGGGATTTGAGAACATTGAGAGGGGGGGTGAATCAGTGTTCTGCCGAAATCAACAATCTTTAACTTTCTAAGCCATGCATGTATGTACCGGTAAACAAATAAGTGTATAACAAGAAGCAAATAAACCATCCACATAGATGAACACCAGAACACACATAATTTATACGTGGAAAACCTCAATGAGGAAAAACCATGGTGGGATTTGTGACCCACAATATCAGTTCACTGGCCATATGAAAAGATATTACATAAAACAGGGGCCTTCACTTGCAGGAAGACACACTGCCTAGAGCATACTGCTCATCACTAAAGAGCCTCACTGACTACAAGCTTTAAGCCAAAGTAAATTACTGAAAATGAACTCAAGAATGCATCTACTATGCCAGATAGAGTTCTGGTTCTAGTTCTGCTCTATACCGGTTCACAAACTTGAACTATTACTGGTATTATTTCTCTTCCAGGAATGCTTTCCAAGCTATCTGTAGATCATTGCATGATATAATGTTCGCATACAAAAATGATCTCTGTACATATATTTCGCATCTCAGAGTTCTGTTATACCTATAAATGTCTATCTCTATTACATTACCATTATCTCATCATATATTAAATTGACCTAGCAGACTGACTTATATACCTATTACACATGATATGCCTTATGTCAACTTACAATGCATTTACAAAAGATATTCAATGTTGGCCTCGACAATAATTACAAAATGATTTACTAAATAAATCTTCCTTGATGTCGGCTTCCTTGAAGTATTGATGTCAGTGTCGGTGTCGGTGTAGGCCTGAATGCTTTCAATGCCGGTATTTGCTGGTATATGCCTTCTAGTGCCGGTTTGTGATTTCCATCAAATCTTGTTGCCATCAATGACAACAAAATGAATCTAATGAGTGTCAATTGCCAACAATCTCCCCCTTTGGAATTAATGGCAACACTCATGTGAAAAATGGATTTCCTGTTGGTGTGCTCCCCTTGAGCAATACATTCCATATACTTCATCTGATAATATTTTCTTGATATTTTTCACATATGTACATACTCCCCTTTTGACATTAATGCCAAAGACCGGTGAAAGAATAAAAGAATGAAAGAATACTATTAGTGTCACTAGAGCTTAGTCATCTTCAAGATTTTTGGGATGCCTTTTGTAGCAATTGAGTGTCCCAGCCTGATTTGAAAGTATCAGATAATGATGCATGTCCAATGAGTAGGTGGGAAAATGATTCCTTATCCTAGGTATCTATCAGTATGGGTTTGGCTAGCATATCCATGCATTATTTCTTATGAACACCCAATGAATCAAGTCTAGGGCTTACCAATCCTCTTAAATTTCTTGCTCTCCTTATTATTTTATCTTTCTCCTTCTTAAAAGAAAAAACTTGGTTCTCCAAGGAAAATTTTTTTTCATCAACAGATGTAGTTAGTGCAGTCAGTCCATCGAAAGAGTTAACAATATTAGCCATTTTGTCATATAACTCTTTCAATCTGCTATCTACATTGGCTGTAGGATTTCCCAAATTATAACATACTCTATAAATATTAGTACATTGTTTTAAGAAAATTTCAATGGGAATAAGCTTGTCTTCTATTTTCTTCTTTCCAGTTCCTATGAGTTGATCAAAAGTTGCTCTTTTAGCTGCAAAGAAACTATCCAAAGCCTGTCGGTTTGCAATCTGTCTCAAAGATTGATAATTGTTTGATATGTGCTTTGTTAAAGTCTTGAGCCTACTGAAAGGGCTTGCTCCATCCTCAATCTGACAGTCAGTCAATATTTTGTGTAGTATAGAGACCGATTGATCAATTAACCCTTTGTCTACAGTTCCTTCTGTAGACGTCTAAAAATGGTCAACGCTTGTGGAGTCATACTTTAACATTTGTGCATTGCCTTATTTTAGGGTTCTTGCGTCGCATTAACATTTCTTCTATGTTGCGCACTTGGTCTTTATCATTTGCGAGCATCGAGTCCTTCTTCTGCATTCCTCATTTTTCTCGCTTTCGAATTAGGTCTTGTCAATAGCAATCTTCAGTCGTGATTTTGGTCGATCTTATCCTGTCGCATCATGGTGCATGCTCATTTATCATCATTTTTGGACATTGTCAATCCTAATCGATGATAGAATTAGGGTTTTTTCCTCTTTTCAATCTCGTCATTTTGCGATCGATTCGTCATCGATCCTTGTCCTTGTCAATCTTGTCATTTTGCAATCGATTCGTCATCGATCCTTGTCCTTTTCAATCATGTCAATTTGGATCGATTAGTCATTGTTCCTCGTCAATTGGCGCCTATCAATTTGATCTCCTTGTCAATCTTGGTCAATTTGTCATTGATTTTTGTCAACCAATCTCAATCATTTATCAACATTGGTCCTCTGTCAATCAGAATCATGATCAAACCTACATTAATTTCTTGTTGTCTTGACCTCATTCCTTGTCCTCTTATTTCTAGGGTTTTATGATTTGTTCATTTAATCCCTTTCTTCTTCTTTGTGGGTTAAATAAATCTATTTATTTAGTCCTAGGTCTCTTTCATGAATTAATTAATGGATGAAAACCTATTAATTAATTCACCTAATTTCTATTTCATCTTTTTCCTCAATTTTCTAATTTGCTAATTTCTCCTAATTCCTTTTGTCATGGGAATAGCAACTTGTCATAATCTTGTCATAATTTGTCATAATTTGGCATACACCTTGCATAGAAGTTGTCATACATTTTTCATAATTTTTCCATTCTTGATTTGAATTTCCTTTCAAATCTCTTCATGCTAATCTTGTCCTCTCTCCAATTTGTCTATAAATTGGATGATTTTCTTCAATGAGGAATCAATCAATCACACTTTCGAGTAGCCTTATGCTGCGAATTTCATCTCTCAACCACTTGCTTTCTACTTACATTTTGCACTTGTAGGTGAGATCCACATCAAATTTGAAGGTGAAAGAAGAACAATGGAGCCACATGAAGGGGATATCTGCATCGGTTTGCTTCGATTTCATTTGATTTGAATATCTTGTCTTTATGTCTTCATTGATTGGATTGGGATTGCTTTCATAGCAGCTTTAGGTTTTGTGGTTGTCCTAATTGCTATTGTTTTGATGATTTTCAATTTCCTGATCTACATTTTGGTGAACCCGACGTGAACTAACTCCTTAACCATGTTTTGAGTGCTTTTAAGCTATTTGCAGGTGAAAAACTCAAGAAACAGGGTGACTCGGAGCTCTCTAGGCACTTCTGTGCCTGTGTTGAAGGGTTTTGCACCTGTGTTGAGGCATTTTGCGCCTGTGGTGATGGGTTTTGCGCCTATGTTGAGGCATTCTGTGCCTGTGCAAGGCCAGAAATAGAGGTGAAATCAGTTGCTTTTACTCGCAAATTTGATTGTTTTCATTCTGTTTCTTGCATTCTGGTTTTTCTTTGGTGCTAATTCTCTGTGCAACATCTTGGCGTTACATGTGACGAAGACTAAAAATGCAACTACTAATGAATCTTATGCAGGACGCGGTCAAAGACTCTCATTAAAACATCTTGCTTGCGATTTTTAAAGTAGTTGCATATTTCATTTCTTAAAGGTTAATGAACACCATGCATGCTTTGTCTATTTTTAATTTGATTGCATGTTTTAACCCTTAGAACTGGGCCTGCCTCCCGATTTGCCTGGCACTTCGCACAGGCATTGGTGAGAGGGAACGACCCAAAGTGGTGACGGGCTAAAGCCAAGCTCTTCCGAACCACTCTAAATAACTGTGGATGCAACGAAAGTTGTAGACAATGAGTGCTAGAATGGTATTGCGATGATTTATTCGCCGGATCAATACCTAGCCGAATGGATGCCCTTACTAGAATCTCTTGTTTTTAGATGCCAAAATCCTTCTATCTGTTGGCTCAAGCGTTGTGATACACGCATGCTGAAGACACCTCTCATGTACTCCTTAGTTAGAGATAACAAATTATTGGGAAGTGATGCCCCTTGAACTCGAAGCTTGGTATGCCCGAGAAGTGAGTGCACTGTAAGGGGGAGCCAGTGCTACCAAGCGTCTAGCTATCTAGCTAAGTGTTGTATTTTATGGTTAGAGGATTCAACAGATATTGCCCTTGCTAGCCATAAGATTTGTTGTGAATGTGCTTGATTGTCTTAAGTCAAAGTCAAACAAACATTTTGTCTTCCATGATTGTCAAAAGTTAAATCAAAAACAAACTTTCAAAAGTGCTCATAATCAACTTGGGTTTTCAAAATCAACAACCTTCAATTCAAAACAAAATCCAAACAAAAGTCCAAATTTGTCCAAGTATTCATCCAACATTTGAACATGGCTTGTCAAAACATTGAATATCTTTGTTTCAAAATTCATGTCACTTTAGGCTAGGTTTTGCATAGTCCAACTTAGGTCCTAGGGCATATTGTCATCTCCCTTCATTTTATTCCTTTTCATTGCAAGCGTCCTCATTTTGCACTTAGGTTCAAAATCATTTCCCTAAGTTTGCATTTCATTGTCATATCCAAGCTAGATTTTCATTTAGGTGACATTCATGCATTATCCTTGTCATGCTAAAATTAGTTCTTGCCTAGGTTGCATTTTGCATATTCCAAGTCATTGGTCTTCGCATATCCTTATCATTGTATTGTCATCTTATCTTGGCTTCATCTTGTCATATCATATCCGTAGATCATTTTCATGTCATATCCTAAGTCATTGTCATAATCATTGCCTTCTTGTCTCAAAAATTTGGTTTGTCAAACTTGAAAAATCAAAACTTTGGATGATACCCTAAGTTGTTGTTAAGGAGTCTTGACCTTGTCTAAAATTTGTCCTTTCATTAATATCATTTTTGTCAAACCTAGCTTAGTATCCAAGCATATAGGTGAGACACTGTCAATTTGTCCTATTGTCATTTGGTCCTTTGTCCTTTAAGGTCATTGCTTCATTTCAACTTCCCAAGGTTGATTCTTTAGGTTTGCATTCGAAAAAGTTTGTCAAAATCTTGAAAAACAACAAAAACATAGGTTGCATTCTTGCCATAGATTGCATTTTCATCTATTTAGGTTGCATTTAGTTGCATATCATACATCATCCTTTTAAAAGCAAAAAAATAAAAAAATAAAAAATCCCAAAGATATTGCATTTGCATAGTGACATGCCTGTTGAAACAAGGTCAAAATCTAAGAAGATGGGCGAACCAACATATCAACCCATTTACAACATATCAAACTCACAGTTTCAACCTAGTCAAACATTACAAATTGAAGGTTCGTCAAACACATCATTACCACAATATGGAATGGTTCAACTTGGACCACCTCCATTATATGAGCCAGTGTTTGTACCCATGAAACTGGGATATGGGAGTGTTCCACCAATGCCAAGGGAAAATGCACCTTTTGACTGGAATCAAGTGAACCTGCAACATGAAATTCAAACTCAAACATTACATGAGGAACAAACTCTTTCACAAGGAGTTGGTTCAGATCAAGGCATTCAACAAGAAATAAATCCAAATGTTTTACTAGATTCTTCATCAGATTCTGATGCTTCTGATGATGTTGATATGCTCCTTAAAGATCCGAAGTTGACAAAAAAGATGGATAAATTCTTGAACAAGGTCTTTAAGATGTTTCCACAAAAATATCTTAATATGATGAGTAATGTGACCTCCTCAAATGAGCAAACTAATGTGCAAAAACAACAAGGCGGTGATCTATTAAGTTTCTCTCCACATCCAAACGAAGAAAATGTACAACAAGAACCTCAACACACGTTGTTGAGTAAGCGTGCTTCACAAACTTTGACAGTGACTATTCCACAAAAGCCAACATTCGAGACAATAAACAATCCATTGTTTAATGCAACACCTTTAACACAAGATCAAATGATGGCCACACAAATGTTGATAGGTATCCCTCAACAAGAAGTGATTCCTCGAATACCTAAAAGTGGATCCAACTCTAAGATGCAAGAAAGCTTTATGACTGGAATGCCTGATCTTACAAATGTTCAAAACAATTCTACAATGCAACAAAGTTCATATGTCCCATCAAGTTCAATACGTTTGGCAAATACTCAAGTACTCGTTATGCAAAATATTGTGATAGATCCTTTGATAGTGGCAACACAAAGAGCAACAAATAGTGGTGTGCACCAACAACAAGTGTTGCAACAATTGAGGAATGCACAAAAGGCACAATCGAATGTGCAAACAAGCAATGCACAACAACAACAATATCGCATTCAACAACAAATTGCAGTGTCTTCTACACCATTACAAGTCAATTCAAACTTGCAACCACCACAATGGATTGGACAAACAACACAGCAAGTCAATTCAAGTGCCATACCCCATCTAAAGGAGAAACAATAGAAACCTCCCAAACAAAGTTTTCTGCAAATGATGGGATTTACATCAAGACAACAACAATTGGCACAAAGCCAGCAAATTCTAATTCGTCAGCATCAACAGCAACATGTGCCTCAATATGTGCCAGGAAAAATAAGTTATCATACATCACAACCACAACTGATGTCCATGCAATATCAACAACAACCTCAATTGCAATATCAACCAAGGCTACAAATGATGATCCCATCACAAGAAGTACAGCAAAAGGGTCAATGTCAAGGCATGGCACAACCACAACAACAAGAGCTGTATCAAGAACTTTATATGCCAGAGACACCAAAGACAACAATTTTAGAGCATCAACAGCCAATGGAGAGCACGATGTATTGACAAAGAGTACACCCAAGAATGAATGATGAACTTCCAAAATCTTCGCTATCTGACACAATTGCACAATAGCTTGAGAAGTTGCAATGACAAATCGATGCATTGTAAACCAAAGGGACAAAGAAATTATACACAGATCAAGATTTATGTCCTAATCCATTTGACAAGAGCTTGTACATGCCTCCCTTTCCTAAGAATTTTGAGGCACCTAATTTTGAGAAATATAAAGGGAACAGCAATCCAAAAGACCATATTCAAGCATTTTTCACAGAATGTACTGAAGTGAGCTATGAGGAAACATATTTGATGTGCTTATTCGCACGAAGTCTCACAGGACAAGCCATGGATTGGTAATCACATTTGCCAGGGAACATAAAGACATGGTCGGAATTGGTTCAAAAGTTTATATCCCACTTCACATTCAACAATGACAATGAAGTAACCATGTCAGATTTATGCAACACAAAGAAAAAGCAAGGTGAACCATTAGTGACTTTGTTACAAAGATGGCAAAGCTTGTACATTCGTTCTTCCCTAGATATACTTGAAGAACAACAAGTGAACTTAGTTATTCAAAATTTGGTCCCAGAAATGATGTATGAGCTCAAACTGAAGAGTCCTAGTACCATTGAGAAGCTCATTAAGAAAGGGATGAACATTGAAAATGCTCTTGTAGCTAAGGGACTTATTAAGCTCAACAAAGACAGTGACAACACAAACAATTCAGGGGACAAAAATAGATTTTGGTACAAAAACAAGAATGTCACTAATGATGGAGTTGTTGACGCAAGAGCAGTGAATGCAAATCAACCCAAGTTCACGATAAAGAAATTGAGTGCTCCTAATATGTCGGCTATGCAACAAAATCAGAAACAAGCAAGCAATGTTATTCAACAGTCGCAATACCAATAGTATAATCAACAACAAGGTCAGCAACAAAAACAACAACAAAAACCTTTCAGATCAAGGGATGGGCCTCCTCGACAGTTTACGCCATTGGGAGAGCTTATTGAATCAGTAATGAAACAATTGATACAAGCAAATTTTATAAAGTTACCTGATGTCAAGGAAGAACCATTGGTAAAGCCGCATTGGTGGAATGATAATGCATATTGTGAATACCATCAGTCAAAAGGACATAAAACCACATCGTGTTTTCAATTCAAACATATGATTCAAGACTTGTTAGATCAAGGAGTAATTGAGGTAGACCCACCCAACGTGACCTCTAACACTGATCATACAATTTTCAAAACTCCTTTGCTTGATCATGACAAGGGCAAAGCATCTTCTTCAAACTCTACCCAAACATCGAATCTTAATTATGCAAATACTGGTTATAACAATGTCATCAATTGTTTTCAAGTGTCAAATGAGTATGTTTCCACCATAAGAATAAAGGGACAAGGTCCTTCTTGCACAGTCACCACTCGTCGATCCAAAATAGTCCTAAAAGGAGCTCTTGCAATTCCTCCTAAATCAACTCCTACGAGTTAGTATAATCTCCTAGATCATCTGGGAAAGACACCTGCACAAATATCAATTCTTGAGTTGTTGAAAATGTCCCCTATGCATCGCGCAATCCTAGATAAAGCTTTAACTGAGTCCACCGTCCCGACAGACATTGATGTTGACCAGTTTCAAGCCCGAATTGGACATCTCGTTGTTTCCCAACACGTTGCCTTTTCTAATAACGATATTTCCCTTGATAAGCTCCTGCATAATGATCCTTTACATCTTGAAGTCTTTGTCCATAATTGCAAGATCCAACGAATCTTGATAGATGGTAGAGCAAGTCTTAACATATTTACCTTGAGAGTAGTCATTGGTCTTGGTTATATAGAAAATGACATTGATTCTTCTAGAAGAATAACAATCAAAGCATATGATGATGCTGAGCGCCCATCTAAAGGGGTAATTTCATTGCCTATCAGAGTAGGTCCAGTGACAGAAAACACTTTCCTGCAGGTCCTAGACATTGACCTCCCTTACAATATGATTCTTGGCCATCTGTGGATCCATGCAATGAAAGCAATTCCATCTACTTATCATTAGTGTTTAAAATATCCTTACAATGGGACAGATAACAATTCCAGGAGATCGTAATCCATTTCAATTTTGTGCTAATCTAAAAGATTCCCTACAGCAACAAGTCCCAGTCAATAGAGAGGCCCACTCACATAATTATGTGGATCCTAATAAGTTGTTAGATGCTGTCAAAGGAAAATTGAAGATACAGGACCAAGGATGTGGAGAGTATTCAATGGCTCAAACATTCCTCATTGGGAATTTACCAATATCTCCAAAATCACATGGCAAACCACATTTGTTGCAAAAGGAACCTATGACAGTCATTCAATATCAGCCCCCCACTACATTCACAAAATGGGGTGAACTTAACAAGGAAACTTTGGATGATGATGTAACAGATTGGCTTTATAAGGATCAAACTGATACACCACCTATCAAATTGCCAGTGGAGCGGTATGGAAAAGGGTTTACTATAATGCAGAAAAAGGGATATGATGGCTGCAGTGGTTTGGACCCTGACAAGAAAGGAAGACTAGAACCTATTATACCTAAGATGTGACATCCAACTTTAGGGTTAGGATTTGTACCATTGTGAATTGGACCCTCGTCTACCAAAGTGACCATGTGTGGAAAGGGGCGTGACTCTGATGATGAAACAACACCTGAGGATACCCAACCTGAAACTGATTCCAATGAATGGGAGTGGAGTTCCTTTTCTTCTAGCTCCTATGCCCTTGAAAATGTTTTCCTTGACCCTGATTATTTGCCCATGGAAGACAAACATGAAATAACTCCCCCTCCCAAAACGTGTCCTAATGCTTGGATAGAGTCATTCTAGGACCCAAGCTCCGAATCAGATACGAGCAGTTCAGACAGTGATACCATGGATATTCTTATCCTTACCATCTCTGCCCTAACTCTCCTTGAAACTGATGATGGCATGCCCCCTGTCTATCCATAGCTTATCCAACATGACCAACAAGAACCACTCACATTGGATTGTTTTCAAAATGACGAAGCCATTGTAGAATTCCTTGGACTACGGGAAGGCATACCATGAGGCGATCATAAGGCAGGGTTTGCTATTGATTTAGATTCCACAACATATTTTGGGGAGTCAACTTCATCTTCTAGTCATAAGAATGAAAAAGAAAGAGAAAAAGTAAAAATTCAAAAGAATGGGTCTTTGAGTGAAAACCGTAAGGCACTCTCTGACCATGAAAAAGTAAAAATAAAAGACATACCTACGGGTGAAAATCTCTTTGAGATGCCCAAAGGTGGAAGATTGGACATACCCTCGTCAAGTCACGATAAATCAACATTGCTTGTGGAAATAACCGAAGAGATAAATTTGGGTACACTGACAACCCTAAGGTCATTCATTTCACTGCTTCTCTATCAAAACAAGAAAATATAGATTTTGTCAATTTCTTTCTCGAGAAGAAGATCAGTTTTGCATGGTCTTATGTAGATATGCCCGGCCTTGATCTAGAATTAGCACTTCATCACTTGCCATTAAAACCAGATGCCAAGCCCATCAAACAAAAACTTAGAAAGATGCATCCCCAGGTGGCTCTCTTAGTCAAAGTAGAACTCAAAAAATTATTAGATGTGGGCTTTATCAGGCCAATTGATTATGCAGATTGGATTTCAAATTTGGTACCAGTTAGCAAAGTAACTTGGGGCATCAGAATCTATACGGATTTTAGGGATCTCAATAAAGCATGCCCTAAAGATGACTTTCCACTGCCGAATATAGACATCATAGTTGACATGACTACCGGATATGAGATGCTATCATTGATGGATGGTTTTTCCAGATATAATCAAATTCGCATTGCTCCTAAAGATCAACATAAGACTGCATTCACATGTGCTTGGGGTACTTACTAGTGGAATGTGATGCCCTTTGGCCTTAAAAATGCTAGAGCAACATATCAAAGAGCTATGACAACAATTTTCCATGATTTTATGCATACTTTGATGGAAGGCTATGTTGATGACCTATTATGCAAATCTGTCACAAGAGATAGTCATCTAGCCATCCTTGGCCCAATATTTGATCAAATGGAAACCTACAAGCTCAGACTCAACCCAAAGAAATGTGTCTTTGGTGTCACAACTGACAAATTATTAGGGTACATTGTTTCTCACAGAGGCATAGAAGTAGACCCAGAAAAAGTTAAAGCAATAATGGATATGCCTCCTCCTTCCAATCTCCATCAATTAAGAAGTTTGCAAGGAAAGTTACAGTCAATCCACCGGTTTATAGCTCACTTGGTAGACAAATGTCATCCCTTCCAACATTTATTGCATAAAGGTGTCCCTTTTACATGGTCTGAGCAATGTCAATCAACATTTCAAACTCTCAAGGATTATCTGATGTCGCCACCTATTCTAATGCCTCCTATAGCAGGGAAGCCATTCATATTGTATATCTTTGCAACTGAAACAGCACTGGGAGCTCTCTTAGCCCAATAAGATGAGAAAGGCAAATAATGGGCTATTTATTATATCAGTCGGACACTAGTGGGCTATGAACTAAATTATTCAACTATTGAACGGGCATGTTTAGTAGTGGTATTTGCAACACAGAAGCTTCGACACTATATGTTAAATCATCAGACATTGCTAGTTGCAAAGATTGATCCCTTGAAATACTTGCTTAGCAGGGCAGCTTTGACAAGTCGCCTGGCAAAGTGGGTTATGATCCCAAGTGAGTTTGATATTGAGTACATTGAGAGAAAGGCAATAAAAGGACAAATCATAGCAGATCAACTTGCAGAGGCACCTATTCATGATGATCATCCAATATTGACAGATTTCCCTGATGAATCAGTATTTGCTCTTACTTCTTCTAAGGAATGGCAATTATACTTTGATGGATCTCACACAAAGTTTGGCTCGGGAGTAGGTATATTGTTTGTCACCCCTCAAGGAGATGCTATCCCAAAGTCATACAGGATCACTTTCCATTGCACCAATAATATTGCAGAATACGAAGCTTTGGTCACAAGACTCAAAATAGCAATCCAGTGGAACATTACACATTTGCAAGTCTATGGAGATTCCTAGTTAGTCATCCATCAAGTGAATGATGACTATGCAACAAAAGATGAAAAGCTTCTTCCCTACAAGCATATGGTGGATTTTTTCAAGACAAAATTTACTGATATCCATTTTAGTCAAGTTCCAAGAATCCAAAACAAGTCAGCAGATGCTATGGTAACTATTGCTTCCATGTTAAATATGCCCCACAATAGGGACAGATGTGAATTTTTGGTCGAACAGTTGCTGGTGCCTTCTTTTGAAATTTTGACAGTAGATGTGATGTGTGTTCTTGTTACTCCTAATTCCCCATGGTAAAATGACATCTATCGGTATTTGAAATACCAAACCTTACCACCTAACCTTTCCTCTAACCAACGCCAAGCCTTCATACACCAAACTGCCAAATATATCATCATCGCAGACACCCTTTACCATTGTTCCTTTGACCACACCCTCCTCAGGTGTTTGGATTCTGATGAGGCACAAACAACTTTACGCGAGGTTCATGATGGTATATGTGGGGGCCATTTCAATGGTCTAAGTCTAGCTAAAAAGTTGGTTCGTGCTGGATATTATTGGCCCACTATGGAAAATGATGCTCATGATTTTGTCAAGAAATGCTATAAATGTCAAATACACGGAAATTACATTCATGCACCAGCCCAATAACTTCACTCTATCATATCTTCGTGGCCCTTTTCTCAATGGGGATTGGATCTTATTGGCAAGATTCACCCGACATCAGCAAACGGACACAAATTCATCATCACAGCCACATAATACTTTACAAAATGGATCGAGGCTATCCCTATGACCTATATCACTAGTGTTCAAATTTAAAAGTTTCTACTGAATTATATCATATGCAGATATGGGGTTCCCCTTGCAATAGTCACAAATAATTGGCCGTCCATTCAAAAATAAAGATGTCAAGGAACTTTGTGAACAGTTTCGCATCCAACACAGTTTCTCCAGTCCTTACTATCCACAAAGTAATGGTCAAGCCGAAGCATCAAATAAAACCATTATTAAGATCTTGAAAAAGGTTGTCAATGACGCTGGTCGAGATTGGCATGTACAGTTGAATCCAGCACTATGGGCTTATCACACTTCCATCCGCACACCTATTGGCGCAACACCTTATTCCTTGGTGTATGGTGCGAAAGCCATTTTACCCTTGGAAGTGGAAATTCCCTTTTTGCGTGTTTCCTTGCAACACTTGATTGATGATGAGACACACAGAGTCTCTAGGCTGCATCAGCTTGAGATGTTAGATGAGAAACGTCAGACAACCCTGACACATTTGCAAGCATATCAAATCCATCTCTATCGCTCTTATAATAAGAAGGTCAAAGGGTGACACTTCAAAGTGGGAGATTTGGTCCTAAAGGCGAACCCGAAGAATACACAATCTACTGACATCATCTAAGGAAAATTTGAGCCTAATTGGGTTGGGCCTTTCATAGTTACTGCAGCCTATGGTTCGGGGGCATATCAGCTTGCAACCCCAGACGATGAACTCTGTCAAATCCTGTAAATAGCATGCACCTTTGAAAGTACTAGGCATAGTTTTTCTATCAGCAATTCTTCAATATGATCCTGAAAAATACAAAAAAACAATCAAAAAGTCAAAAAAAAAAAAAAATCAAAAGCTCAAAAATACAAAAAAATAAAAAAAGTGAAAAATTGCAAAGAAAGTAAGTAAAGAAAAATAATTTGCCCTCTAGTGAAAACCTGGCAAACAGGCGCTTTGGGCAAGCACCATGGTGAAAACCTGGCAAACAGGTGCCATGTGTAAAAGACTATTGCTCCGTTCTCTATCATGACTCCTAGCTGTACTTTCCACCCCGCAGGTTTATCACGATTATCCTTGCCCTGACCCAACGTTCTGTTCCAGGCCTGCGATTGGTCAACATCATTGTCTTGCATACTCAGGTTTCCAGTTCTTCTGCATATGTTTTGGTCCTGGTCATTGTATATGTCATTCAAATTTTCATTGGGTGCGTGCCCCTTATCATGATCAATTACTAGAGTTATTGCTGTGTGCGCACTGGAGCTTTCTTATCAAATAATGTCCTGAAAGAATCCCTAAAAATCAAATAATATCCTGAAAAAAATCCCTAAAAATCATATAATGTCCTGAAAAAATCCCTAAAAAGTCAAATAACGTCCTAAAAAAATGAACAAAAAAAAAAAAAAATTGTAAAAAACTTGAAATTCCTACAAAATGAAAAACATCAAAATCCAAAAACAATTTCTTTGGCATTTTGCATTTTGTCAATAAATGGTCCCCTTTGTGCATAGACAGATCGCTGAGCATACATCCAACGATAATCTATCAAACATTGTGCTTTAATCAAATCACGCATTAACAGATGAACTGTTCGACCAAGCAAATAGCATCAACATTGACATGATTCAACCTGATCACAGTTGTCACATCAATCCAAATAGCATCAACATTACCATTGGTCCTTGTCAACATTATCATGGGTCTTATACAGGGTGTGGTATACTCGAAACCAGACTATGTTTTGTCTTAGACGGGGTACCGCATTCCCTGAAACCACACAGCATGATCATTCTTGTTTTCCACTTTTGACAATGACAATCAGACTATTTGTTTGACTTGGTTGAATTTGTGTGTATTATCTTTTTACTGATTTATCTTTGGCTTCGATCATGTTCCTATGTTGCTAAATGATGTCACTGAGTGATTTAGAGTGACCAGGATGGTTCATGGTCCCTTTCCTTTTTTGTTGTGTTTGCTGTTTGTGGAATGTTTGTCACAAACTGGGGCAACTATATCATTGGGTATCTGTGATAAGTACGTTCATTTTGTGAACGCCGCACATACCTCGACCCTTGATGTATGCACCCTAGGATGCTTCACTCATTCCTTATGTGCGATGTGTCTGTCTTTTGCAAAAGGGGTTGCGTTCCAGCTCTGGCCTTCAATGCCATGATGCTTTGCATCCGCTTTGCTACAATAAATAAAGGTTCTCACCTACTTATGTGCATTTGTGAAAGCAAGTTTTCCTTCATCTCTAACTATCCTCTGTCTAATTTCTTCTTACTAACATTTCTTCTGTCAGTGTTGGTAGTCCATTCGGTCTTGTTCTCCGATCTCTAAAAAAGTAAAAAAATAAAAATAAGCTGCATCCTGCATTCATTGGTTAGTACATTTGCATTATATCAAGCCCATACAAAGCATTTTATCCATTTCATCTTATAAATGCATCAAAAACAAAAACAACATTCATACATATTACAAAGATAGTACATAGACAGTGCATAAGACATCCATACATGGAAAGTAAACATAAGCCATAGCACATTGCATCCCATCATATAGTTGCATATCATATCATATATCAAAACAAAGAGAAATATATCAGAGTACAAAATTGGACTGTCTGTCCTACGTATGGCTCATAGGCTAAGTACATAATGTCAAACTATATATGTCTCCATCATAAGAAGCACATGCCTCTGTCTCTGGGTGCTCCATCTGTCCTCCTCATCCTTGCTATGTCTCGAGGATGAAGCCCCTCCTATCCCTGGTCCTGGCTGTGGTGGTCTCATAGGTCCACTCACCCCCATGCTGCTCACTGATCTTCGAGAGCGTGGCCTGCTCTCTGTCCTCGATCGTGACTGATATGACGCTACTCTCTGCTCTGGTGGAACTGCACTCTCATATAGAGTCCTCAAATGGTGCATCTCATCTCCTGCCTCTAATATCATCTGTGTCATCTCATCTCCTGCCTCTAATATCATCTGTGCCATCTCACGCGCACTAGCATCCCTAATCAACCCAACATACTCGGTCACTCTCTGCTTTGCTTGCTGTGCCTGGGCTATCGTTGTATCTCGAGCCACTATCAGCCTGGTTATCTCTTTCCTCGAGATGACATTCTGTCTCTCCAATGTAGCAATGTGTTCATGCTGACTTGCTATGGTGGCCCTACATATATGCATCTCCTCTATGCTAGTTATCTCCTGCCCTATGGGTATATTCTGCAATGACTCATGATCAGCTAGATCTGGCTCATCTCTCTGCATGCACCTAGGACTCTCCTCTCCCTCATCGTCCTCCTCAGCCTCCTCATCCCCCTCATCCTCATTCCCCTCGTCCTCATCCCCCTCATCCTCATCTCCCTCATCCTAATCATCTCCCTCATCCTCTCCCTCGTCGTCATCCTCCTCCTCTCCAGCGAGTGGGAAGTCCTCATGTCTCCTAGGTACTAGAATATCAAGATCCGTCAATGGCACTGGCCGCTGTCATGCAAACCATCCCTCATACCTCTCTATTGTCCCGACATCTACAACATCTGATCTCTAATCCCACTATCTCCGCTGTAGCTGTATGAAGTCGGTATATGCTATGTGTGGCTGAATCATCCTCCCCCACTGACTCGTCTCTCTGTGGGATCAGGAAAAGTGTGTAGTCCCTATCGGTACATCCTACCTCTCTCCAAACTGTCGTCTGACTCTCTCTAGTAGATACATCTCAATCACTCTCTGGTGATTCACTGGTCACCCAATCAGGTATCTCTCTTGTCTATAATATGGTAGCTCATCACCATCATCTGACCATCCAGGGCAATCATGATATGGCCTCCATGTGAAATCTCTCAACCTATCTAGCTCATGTCGCCAATACAATATGTATTCGAATGGACCATGTCTCAATGCTCCCCCATAGCAGTACACATATGGTTGATGTGGTACTACCTGTTTCTCTACAATTAGCCAACATATGGCTATGTGCTCAAATGCCCATACCTATAAAAGTGTGACCCCACAGCTCAAAGTCTATACCCTCTGATATGCTATCTGATGCAACTGAAAATATAGCATGGCAAGCACACATGGTCCCCATGTGTATATAGTCCCCTCTATCGCCATCCGCTCTAGCACTCTTCCCCATCCAATAGGGAATCCATGTCCTCGTCTGTCACTTGCTAATAGGCATGCCATAACCACTGCTATCACCACATATCACTGATCATACTCTGCTGCCATGGTCTCCCAGCGGATATCCCTCTCTATGATATCAAGGTTATTTGTGTCGCACTCGAATAATCTACACAACAAGTCTCTCCCTATCGCTGGGTCATACACCACCATCTCTCCATGAATCGGAATGCAGAGAATATGCCACACATCCTCTAATGTCACAGTCGCCTCTCCAGTCAGAAGATGGAAAGAGGAAGTCTCTGAATGCCATCGCTCGGCCAATGCGGTGAGAATTCCTGTGTTTGCCCTAATCTTGGGCATGTACATAATATAGTATAATCCAAGTCCTGCTAATGTGTCTTTGTCCGTACTCCTGAGTCTGTATCGCAACATGAAGCAATCGGGTCTGTTCTCTCGCACGATCAATGGATACTATCGACTCTGCATCACAATTGGGGCACAATTTGTCAGTTTTAGGGTTTTTTCCTAAGGGCTACATTTCCTTGTTTCATGCACCAATCAGGGTTTTCTTATCTATTTTTGACCTATCCTACCCTTATCCCTCTTTTCAGGATCATCTGCGTGCTACTTTCGGTCAAACTAGAGTCATAAGTGCACAATTGCGCTTGTGTAGCATCAAGCTGCGCCTATGTACCTTACACAGGTGCATAATATCATTACACAGGCATAGAATGCGCCCACACAAGCACAGATCTGCATTTTTCCCTCCCTTGTGGGCCCCGCAATGTCCCGCAATCAAGCAAAATTCATAAAATTGAACATATGGGTTTTTGAGCTACATATCATTGCTCCCGCATTGTCCAGTCATCTATAAGTGTGTATACGTTCCCCAAGGTGATCTACCATTGGAATGTTCACCATCTCTCTCCAAGGGTCCTTTTCCTGAGCAACAACTCCTCCACTTTGGCCAGTGCAAATGAACTCTTTTCCTTCTCCTTGTCTCCTATATAGATCTTTGTCAGTACTTAGATGGACGTGCATTCTCTCCATCCTATGATGGTCGCGATCTTTTGCGCCTTCCACTGCTTGTCCTTTGTGTATCCGACCTTCGATTTTTGATCCGTTTGAACCTATCGTCTTCTGTCATTCTTATCGATCACTTGGCCTCTTTTCTGGATTTTTCCGGCCAATTCCTCGAGGGGGCATGCATATGTCATTGTTATTGTCTGGGGCATTTTCATTATTTTTCTTTGAAACAACGCTTAGAATCGCATTGTCTCAAAGAAGGGCAAAATGTAGATGTCTAAAAATGGTCAACACTTGTGGAGTCATACTTTAACATTTGCGCATTGCCTTATTTTAGGGTTCTTGCGTCACATTAACATTTCTTCTATGTTGCGCACTTGGTCTTTATCATTTGCGAGCATCGAGTCCTTCTTCTGCATTCCTCATTTTTCTCACTTTTGAATTAGGTCTTGTCGATAGCAATCTTCAGTCATGATTTTGGTTGATCTTATCCTGTCACATCATGGTGCGTGCTCATTTATCATCATTTTTGGACATTGTCAATCCTAATCGATGATAGAATTAGGGTTTTGTCCTCTTGTCAATCTCATCATTTTGCGATCGATTCGTCATCAATCCTTGTCCTTGTCAATCTTGTCATTTTGCAATCGATTCGTCATCAATCCTTGCCCTTTTTAATCATGTCAATTTGGATCGATTAGTCATTGTTCCTCGTCAACTGGCACCTATCAATTTGATCTCCTTGTCAATCTTGGTCAATTTGTCATTGATTTTTTTCAACCAATCTCAATCATTTATCAACATTGGTCCTTTGTCAATCAGAATCATGATCGAACCTACATTAATTTCTTGTTGTCTTGACCTAATTCCTTGTCCTCTTATTTCTAGGGTTTTATGATTTGTTCATTTAATCCTTTTCTTCTTCTTTGTGGGTTAAATAAATCTATTTATTTAGTCCTAGGTCTCTTTCATGAATTAATTAATGGATGAAAACCTATTAATTAATTCACCTAATTTCTATTTCATCTTTTTCCTCAATTTTCTAATTTGCTAATTTCTCCTAATTCCTTTTGTCATGGGAATAGCAACTTGTCATAATCTTGTCATAATTTGTCATAATTTGTCATACACCTTGCATAGAAATTGTCATACATTTGTCATAATTTGGCCATTCTTGATTTGAATTTCCTTTCAAATCTCTTCATGCTAATCTTGTCCTCTCTCCAATTTGTCTATAAATTGGATGATTTTCTTCAATGAGGAATCAATCAATCACACTTTCGAGTAGCCTTATGCTACAAATTTCATCTCTCAACCACTTGCTTTCTACTTACATTTTGCACTTGTAGGTGAGATCCACATCAAATTTGAAGGTGAAAGAAGAACAATGGAGCCACATGAAGGAGATATCTACGTCGGTTTGCTTTGATTTCATTTGATTTGAATATCTTGTCTTTATGTCTTCATTGATTGGATTGGGATTGCTTTCATAGCAGCTTTAGGTTTTGTGGTTGTCCTAATTGCTATTGTTTTGATGATTTGCAATTTCCTGATCTACACCTTCCTTTAGCAATTTTTGAGTGGCCATCATCATTAATTCAGTTTGACTTAACTCAAAGACTGATTTCTTCTCGACCTGAGAAGTGTCAATTGCCAAAACTCTTGTCGGGGAATCAATTTTACATGTCGGTATGGACTCAATTGATTTTACTTTGTCCATATCAACGTCCATTGCACTGGTGGCTTCGCCACTTGGTGCAGTATTGGTTACTATCGGTGGAGTATCATCCACAGTGTTTCCAATGCCCTATACATTCTATTGGTCAAAATTGGTTTGTACCGGTACAAACTGTTGGTTGTGGTTGTGTCAAAACTAGATTTGAACTTGCCAAAATACCCTTTCCTTTTGATTTTTCAGGAATGGTGGGGGATGTTGCCTTTGCAAATTCTTCTTGTGATGTGAGAAAGTCTGGGTTTTTTCAGAAATAATTTTGTCCATCCCTTACTTGTCTCATTTATCACCTCATTTATTCTTCCCATCATAAGGCTTATCTGCCAGTTTTTACTACTAAAAAATTGTCCTATTAGCAGTATCTATACATATTTTCATCTCTTCATTATTTATAGTACCACATTGCTCCAAAAGTGCAACTTCCTTGATTTCCCTATCCCTCTTGATAGCATCAAGTCTTCTAGCCTCAAGTTTATTATACAGTGATAAAGGTATCTCCTTCAAAATTTTAAATAAGGCTTTCTTATAGATGTCTATATACAATAAAATAGCCTCTTCTAACTCATTTTGCTCATTTTCTTCAAAATCTTCATAATACTTTGATATATTTTTTAATATGCCATCTTTTGTAACTTCATCAATAATTTCAGCACAGGTCATTGTTGTCTTACCAGTTTTAGTATCATCACCCTTCTTCTTCTTTCTTGTGGTTGTCAGTGTGACTGGTTTTCTCTTCTGAGTAGGCTTCCTTACCGGTGGTGGAGTAGTAGGCTGAGCTGTCTTTCTGACAAGTCTCCTCCTAGGTTTTGCCTTGTGTTTCTCTACCGGTGGTTTTAGCACATTCTTCCTTTGCACCCTTCTAAAAGCTAGAGGTTCATTATCCTCAGGATCAAAATCATAAGTAATAGGGGAAATGTGAACTTGTGGTTTCTTCATTTCTTCAGTAGCAATCTCTGTTGGTTTGACTTTCTATTTAGATTTAGAGCCCAGCTGAGTGTCTATCTCATGCAACACATCTTGTACATATGTAGACATCTTCTCTATTTTCTTCTCTCTTCTCTTCCTGTTAAAACTTGTTTTTACTTCAAGAGCCTTCTCTCTTGTTGTACCAAAGTGTCATGTCTTATCATCTAATGGGGCATCTAACGACATCTTTTCATAAATCTCAAAAATGCTATCATCTACCTCATATCCAAGCTCAGTAATCCAGATTTGCCTGGGTTCAACTGCTTCCATGCGAGTTTCATCAGTTTTCACCATGAAACATATGTTAGTGGAATACTTATCCACAATATTCTTTGAAATTCTCTCCCTTTTCCTCATGTTTTCTTGAAAAGTCTTAAAATACCCCCAAAGTTTCTCATCTCTATGGGTACCAAGACCAGTGATAGCCATCTTGATCTGCATGCCTATTGGTATGTCATGAGCCCATTGCTTCTTTCCTAAACTAGGTAGCTCATTTAGAAAGTAAAGCATTAAACAAACAATTAAGTTTCTCATATCTGAAGGTGCCTTTCTTGGTTCCTTTTATCTTAGTAAGGTTTAGCATCAATTCACTCCTCATACATTCACATAAGTCATACTTCACATTATTTCTTAGCATCTGATATGTGGCATGAATGCATGAACTTGCAATAGAATTCAATTGGTTGGATTGTGTTACCTTATATCCTATGATCATGCTTACAAAATTTATGTCTGTGTCGGTTATTGTGCTTATCCTTAAAAATCTGCTATCGGATGTAGCACCAGTGAGTTTTTCGACCTCTATGTTGGAAAATTTCTTACCAAGTTCTTGTTTAACCCTGGGTAATCCAGTGACAGCCTGAATTGCCTCCTTCGTGATCATGTAGGGTCTATCTAGCCAAATGAATTCATTTTGAAACTTGCTCAGAACATATCTGATCACCTCATCCTTGAATTTCGGTATGTACAGAATATCGATTAACCCTAGATCCTCAATTGCCTTGAATTCTAGTTTGATCTTTCTAGTGTCTCCCAGTATCACTGATTGATACATGATTTTAATGTCTCTAGTGCCCAAATACTCAAGAGCACAGTGAATGTATGCCCTCACATCTTCAACATATATTACTTCATCAGGAACCCTAGAAAATGCTCCCACAGAGTCTTCCTTCTTGGCAATTTTGAGAACCTCCTTGAAGACTAGCCTTAACTTATCCTTGAATTCAACAACGGTAGGATTTGCAATAAAAGTAGGTGTTGATGAGCTAGATGCCATGTCGGAAAATACTTGAGAGTGAATGCCGATGGACAATTGAGTGCTTCTGATAATTACTCAAAATCCTTTCTCAATGCTTTGCTCGCTCTTAATTTGCCTTAACTTCGCTCTGAATGCTTGAATGCTCGGTGAGTGAAAATGAATTCACTTACCCTCTTTTATCAATGAAAAAACCCTAAATTTCTATAATTAATGCTTCACCAACAACCCTATGGATGTCAGTTTCACAGTTATGTGTCGGGGTAACCTTCATTGTGTTAGGTCCCGAGGACAACTGGGAGGGGGGGGGGTGAATCAGTTGTCAAATAAATTCAAACCAAAACAACTTAACCAACTTTAATGATTAATACCGGTGAACTAGACTTGTATGCTGGTAGACAGTTTTATTAGTTAATTATAGTACCGGTAAAGATTAATGCATGAAATAGAAAGACAATAACATCCACAACACATAACGCCAATATTTGTACGTGGAAACCCTGTGAGGGGAAAAACCATGGTGGGAAACCTTACCCACAATCAGATGATACTACTGCAGATAGTAGGTGTATACAAATGGGGTCTGCACATGCAGAATGGCCAAGTGCCTAGAGCTCAGTGATCAAACACAAATGGGAGTCACACTGACTACAATTGGATGGTTAAATCCAATAAGGATGTATTGCTCAAAATAGTATCTTACTATGCTGGATTCAATGCCGGTGTAGTTTTGATTGTCTTCATAAAAAACCTCCTTCAACCTTCGAATGATGTCTACGTGTATAGCTCTGCTTATTCTCGCATATACCTTCACACAATTATTTTTCACATTCCACATCCAATCTTACAAATAAGATCTTACATTTATATCATAACCTAAGACCAATTTTAGTAGGTCGGCTCTAAAGGATATTACAATAAAATCATTTTACAAATAAAACAATGTCCAATGCAATAACCAATTCAACATGTCGGCTCAATGCAATTAAAACATTAATAAAACATCTCCATAGCGTGACATGCTGATTTGGAATAAATAAGCCTTCTAGTGAATGATCTAGACCTATTTGTCGGTAACAACAAATATGCAAATACGAATATGCCAATGAACAAATCTCCAAGACAGAGTTTCCAAATGATGTCTTCAACATAACCAGGTATTTTCCATGCCATTCCAAGTGTCGGTGAACATTATATCCTGCTGGTGTACCAGATACTGGTGACTATGCATAAGTCACTTGCTTGCCAGTAAATGTTGATGATTCTCCAAAGTGCCAGAGTTGATAAGTGTTAGTAGGTGTTGACATCAATGACAAAACCATACCAAAATACCAACACATTGATGATGAACACATTTCTCTAGATTTCTTTCCAGATCTCCTTAGATCTTTTCTAGGGTAATATGCAAAATTTAGCAGTGACTTTGCCAACCCCTAAAGCTTATGCCTCAGTTACCAGTGGAATTTCTTGTCGGTGGAGGAATACATTGTTTTACCAGTGGATTTGTCGGTATAGATCCATCTTCACTTTGTTCTTCAGATTTTCTAACCCATCTCTTGGTGTGATCTTGTTGTATTTAATCTACCTTTTGCTTTCCTTTCTCATTATTAACTGATTGAATCTTGCTTCTACAATACTTAGCAATATGACCTATTTTGTTGCATGCATAGCATGTAACATTGTTCTTTTGAATTGCTTTGACATATCTGGTATTATTATTTCTTGACTTATAAGGATTAGTAAAATGTCCAAACTTTCCACATGCATGACATTTAACATTCATTCTACAATATTTTGATCTATGACCATATTTCTTGGAGTTTGTGCACTGACCGGGAAGAGAATTGTAGTTTTGATTTGCCTTATTTGTACATTGTTTAGCCATATGCCCAAATTTATTACCATCATGCCTGTGAAGTGTGATACCTGCAGCTACAACACAAACACTTAATAGATCATTACAAGCATGGTTAGAAAATAAGAAGCAAATGAAAGATGAACCATGACAAAGCAACCTATCCCCTCCTAAGAGATGCAAGTATGGATTTGCTCTCAGATCTGGATAAACAATCCTAGGGACTTGACTACACCTAGATGGAGGATTTAAAATGATAATGATATGAAAAGATGAGATTGATTAAGATAGATTAATCCAAGAGACTAATTAAGCTAAATATATGCATGATATATTGATCAACAATTATGCTAGAAAATGATCAAATTAAGATATATCTAAGATGCAATTGCCTATAACAACAATGCTCAAATGATATACCTATAGTAATAATGCCTAAATTGATAATGAGATGGGATCCTTTGTGCTCCAAAATGGGGGATATTTATAGGATTTCCAAGGCCAGGGATGAGGTGGTAGGAATCAATGATCAAGATTGAGTCTGAAGATATCAAGGGTAAAGTTGGAGGAGGTTGGAGAAGAGGTTGGAGGAAGGGACACTTGTCATCTCCATGGTGACAATTGTCAAGGAGCCTTGCTCATAAAAGGGCAAGTGTCCAAGAGAGGAGACATGTGGCCAAAGTGCCATGTGTCTCAAGGGAAGAATATCCATACCACAGGAGGTTAGGATAAGGAAGTTAGAATGTGCAAGATAGGATAGGGTTGGGCAAACCCAAGGTTAGGTGGAATGGGTTAGGTTAGAGGGATGGTTAGGTTAGGTGGTTAGAATTTAGGAGGCATGTGGGTAATTTGAATTTAAAAATTCAAATAATAGGAAAAGACTAATTAATTTTCAACAACTCATAAATTGAATTGTTTTAATTAATTAGAGGATTAGAAGAATTGAATTAGAATGGGGGGAGAATTAATTAATTTGAATTAATTAATCAAAGGGGACTATTAAAATTAAGTTAATGAATAAATCCTTAGATTTATTAATAAGTAGATGAAAGGGAGAATTTAATCAAATTGCTAATGAATTCAATTAAATTAGGGAGGGGGATTAACTAAAAAATTGCTTATTTAATTAATTATGTTCAGACCATTTTTAGGTGTATACATTTCGCCCCTCTTTGGAGTGAGATGTGATGACATGTTGATTCAAAAAATAATCTCATTTTAATGATGATATTTGGTTCAATAGGATGCCCCAAACATTGATTAATAAATTGCGGTACGATGATTAAAATGTCGTGCCTGTGAAGTGTGATACCTGCAACTACAACACAAACACTCAATAGAACATTACAAGCATGGTTAGCAAATAAGAAGCAAATGAAAGATGAACCATGACAAAGTGACCTATGACCTCCTAAGAGATGCGAGTATGGATTTGCTCTCAGATCTAGATAAACAATCCCAATGACTTGACTACACCTAGATGGAGGATTTGAAATGATAATGATATGCAAAGATGAGATTGATTAAGCTAGATTGATCCAAGAGACTAATTAAGCTAAATATATGCATGATTAAGCTACATGATTCAACAATTATGCTAGAAAATGATAAAATTAAGATAAATATAAGATGCAATTGCCTATAACAACAATGCTCAAATGATATTCCTATAGTAACAATGCCTCAATTGATAATGAGATGGGATCCTTTGTTCTCCAAAATGGGGTATATTTATAGGATTTCCAAGGCCAAGGATGAGGTGGCAAGAATCAACGGTCAAGATTGAGTCTGAAGATATCAAGGGTGAAGTTGGAGGAGGTTGGAAAAGAGGTTGGAGGAAGGGACACTTGTCATCTCTGTGGTGACAAGTGTCAAGGAGCCTTGCTCATAAAAGGGCAATTGTCCAAGAGAGGATACATGCAGCCAACGTTCAATGTGTCTCAAGGGAAGAATATCCATACCACAGGAGGTTAGGATAAGGAGGTTAGAATGTGCAAGATAGGATAGGGTTGGGAAAACACAAGGTTAGGTGGAATGGGTTAGGTTAGAGGGATGGTTAGGTTAGGTGGTTAGAAGTTAGGAGGCATGTGCGTAATTTGAATATAAAAATTCAAATAATAGGAATAGACTAATTAATTTTTAACATCTCATAAATTGATTTGTTTTAATTAATTAGAGGATTAGAATAATTGAATTAGAATGGGGGGTGGATTAATTAATCAAAGGGGACTATTGAAATGAACTTAATGAATAAATGCTTAGATTTATTAATAAGTAGATGAAAGGGAGAATTTAATAAAATTGCTAATGAATTCAATTAAATTAGGGAGGGGGATTAATTAAATAATTTCTTATTTAATTAATTATCTTTAGACCATTTTTAGGTTTATACATTTTGCCCCTCTTTGAAGCTAGGTGTGATGACGTGTTGATTCAAAGAATAATCTCATTTTGATGATGATATTAGTTCGATAGGATGCCTAGGCATTGGTTGATAAATTACAGTATGATGATGCCCCCTCGGGAGATCAATTGAGATAATTGATTTTTGGAGTGTGTGAATTTTTGCGAAATTGATATCGTGATTAGAAATGATTTGATTTATGTAACCGTGGTTGATGAAAATGCGAGTTCTACAATCACGATGATATGGTTCTTGATTATTGATAAATATTGATTGATTATATTGATAAGATCAAGATTTAGTTTGGTTTTAGGAATGACCCCTCTTGTATAAGACAAAGATGACCAAATCGTTTGGTTTTAGGAATGATATATCTTGTATAAGACATGATCAAAATGTCTAGTTTCAGGAAAGATACATCTTGTATAAGACATGATAGAATCGATTTAGATGTGATTGATTGATAGAATTGATAATGTTGATTGAGCAAAGAACATATAGTTTTGTTGATATCAAGTTACAGGAAGATTCAAATATGCTGATGTTGGTTCTATTGAGGCGGTAGCATAAGATTTTTTTTGGGTCAACAATATCTAGAGAGAGATGAGTCATCAGTCTGATTGTGCATACACTTATGATGATACCTTGATGATTCCTGCAATAGATTCAACCTTGGATAAAATGAGCATGTGGGATCCCATGCAAGCTAAATGCAAAGCTACGACCAGACCAGCCACTGGGTTATTGCATTTTGTCATCATTTAGCTTTTTAAAATGTGGGAAGTGAGTGCAAACATCGATGGTATAATTAAACCATGATGACCTGAGAACTACTTTCCTAGATTTTGATATTGCAAGTTAGCACTAGCACCAAGGTATAATTGAACCAAGATGACCTGAGTGTTGCTTGCATAAAACAGATAGTATTAACCATTTCAATACGCAAATTGGAAATATCTTCGATGATACTCTGATGATCATGTCCTTAGACAAATTTGCACATATTAATGATTAATCTACAGACAACAAACAAGAAAAATATCATGTTTCTTCCTTGTTCCTCTAGTTAGAGACATCCTAGAGTCGCTTAGAAATCATGATAGCAAAAATAAAGATAGAAAAGTTGAATAATCATGTTAAAATCATTATCCAAAAGATATCATCTATTGAAAGGTGTGTGAATGTGCTTAGACTGATATATGATAGTTTGATGGTTGACAATTTGATCTTATGTTCAACGTTGGATGTGTCTCAATTTTTGCTTGATAAGAGTTGTCTGACTATTGTTCTTCTAGTTTGATTAAGCTCAAAATGATTGAAAATTTTCCCCCCAGCTAGGTGCAAGATTTTGTCCCAAGCCTAGAAACAAATTTATTATGATATACCCAATGATCCAAACCATGGAGAGAAGCCACTCGGGATGCCTACGTATGTACAAAGGCTTTTATTATGGATATGAACAACGCTGATGGAAAAGAATGCAAGTGAAAGGATGCATGAACTAATAGATGGAAGAGCTAGTAGATAGATAGTGCCTGTTTTCTAGGTTTTCACCATCTATTTTTATTGCACTTTTTCTCATATTTGATTTTAAATTTTTTTTTTTTCACTGTTTTTGTATTTTCTTCTTTTTTAGACATAAAACTTCTTTAGATGCATGCTATTGATGGGTTCCTTGATTTGATCCCCATTGTGTGTTGATAGTTGATATTCTCCTGACCTAAATATTGTTGTGACCACAAACGAACCTAACTAGTTTGGTTCAAACTTCCCTTTCTTTTCTCGATCTGACTGGTTGCATGGATTTTCTTTGAGTACCAGTTCCCCAACTTGAAATGTTCTTGGTTTGACCTTATGATTATAACTGCAACACATTCTTTGTTGATATACCTTTAAATTATCAAAGGCATTTTGACTTTGTACATGGATCAATTCTAACTCCTGCAATCTAGATACTCTCGTTGTTCTTCATCTGGGATAAGACCTTTTAATGATACTCGTAGAGAAGATATCTCTACTTCTATTGGCAATATTTCTTCTAATCCATAAACAAGAGAGAAATGTGTAACACCTGTTGGTGTGCGGATATTAGTATGGTAGGCCCATAGAGAAGGGTTCAATTGAATATGCCAATCTCTGCTAGCATCATTCACTATTTTTTTCAGGATTTTCAGAATGGTTTTGTTTGATGCTTCTGCTTGCCCATTTCCTTGGGGATAGTAGGGTGTGGAAAATCTATGTTGGATCTTGAATTTATCACATAGTTCTTGGACATCCTGATTCTTGAGTGGTCGCCCATTATCAGTGATAATGGTCATGGGTATTCCATAGCGACAGATGATAAAGTTCAAAATAAATGCAACAATTTGTTTTCCTATGATATTGATGAGAGGTACTGCCTCAATCCATTTTGTGAAATATTCTATAGCTACAAGGATGAATTTGTGACCATTAGATGAAGAAGGATTTATCTTTCCTACAAGATCAAGACCCCATTGGAAGAAAGGCCAAGATGTTTCCAAAGCATGAAGTTCTTGTGTTGGTGCATGAATCAAATTTCCATGGATATGACATTGTTTACATGTTCTAGCTATCTCAAAATAATCTTGTTCCATAGTTGGCCAATAATATCCCAAGCATATGAGTTTTTTCGAAAGGGTAAGACCACTTGAATGAGTGCCACAAATATCGTTATGGATTTCATTTAAGGCCTTCTCAAATTATTCTTGTTCGAGATATCTTAAAAGAATATTGTCCAAACCTTGTTTAAAAAGGCTATCTGCAACAAGAGTATAATGGGAGGATTGGCGAATAAAGTTTCTCTTTTGATTTTTTGATAAGTCAAGAGGGAGGATATTATCTTTCAGTTATGTATAAGTTTGGCCATAGCGGGAAGAATCATGCCCAACAAGGTGACATATAGTTTGGGAATTAGGACAATTATGAGCAGGGTAAAACAACTCTTCTGTCAGGAATTCATAACGATGTTGTTTTTCCTGTGTTTGAAGTAAAGAAGCAAGTGTAGCCATGACATTTGCTACTTTGTTGTCATTCCTTGGAATCTATTGAAAAGTTATTTATACAAAGTATTTCTTGATATCATCGACCATGTTTTTATAAGGCATTAACTTTTCATCCTTTGTTTGATAATCCATTGATTTGATTGATGACGGGCTGAGAGTCTCCAAAGACTTGAAGTTGTGTAATGTTCCATTCTATAGCCATTTTGATACCTATAACCAAAGCTTCATATTTTGTTGTATTGTTGGTACATGGAAAGCTTAATTTATATGCTTTTGGAATTGTATGACCTTGTGGTGTGATGAATAGAATACCTGCTCCTGATCCATGTTGTGTATATGAACCAAAAGTATAATTGCCATTTTTTTGTGGTGATAATTAGGATATCAGCATTGGGAAGCTCAATCTGTAAAGGACGATCATCTTGAAGTGGTGCCTCTACTAGTTGGTCTGCAATGACTTGCCCCTTGATAGCTTTTCTGTCTACATACTCAATATCAAACTCGCTTAGAATCATGATCCATTTTGCTAATCCTCCTATTAATTTTGCCTTGCTGAGTAAATACTTTAATGGATCGATTTTAGCTATCAACTTGATGGAGTGAGATAGTAGATAGTGTCTTAATTTTTGAGAAGAAAAACTGCCACCAAGCATACTTTTTCTATTGGTGAATATTTGATCTCGTATCCTACTAATGTTCTGTTGATGTAGTAGATGGTTCATTCTTTTTCTTCATTATCCTATTGAGCAAGCATAACTCCTAATGATACTTTGGTGGTCGATACATAGAGTAATAATGGCTTTCCTAGAATTGGTGACATTAGGATAGGTGGTTGCATGAGATAGGCCTTGATCTTGTTGAACGCGTCCTCACATTGATGGTCCCACTTGAAATGAACATTTTTGTGCAATAGATGGGTAAATGGTTCACATTTATCTACCAATTGAGCAACAAATCTTTTGATTGACTATAGTCTTCCTTGGAGTGATCTGAGTTGACTGATATTCTTGGGAGATGCCATTTCCATGATTGCTTTGACCTTAGCTGGATCTACTTTGATACCTCTAGCTGAAACAATGTATCCCAATAGCTTGCCTAAAGTGACACCAAAGGCACATTTCTTAGGATTTAGCCATAGCTTATATTGTTCTAACATGCCAAAGATCTATTCTAGTATTCCTATACGGTCTTCTTTGTTGTATGATTTGGCCAAGATGTCATCTACATAATCTTCCATGAATGTATGCATCATGTCATGGAATATCGCTGTCATAGCTCTTTGAGATGTAGCACCTGCATTCTTTAGTCCAAAAGGCATGACGTTCCAGGAAGGAGTACCCCATGGACATGTGAAAGATGTCTTTTCTTGATCTTCAGGTGTTATTTTAATCTGATTGTATCCAGAGAAACTAACCATTAGAGAAAACATGGAGTGTCGAGCACTTAAATCTACAATGATGTCAATGTTAGGCAAAGGAAAGTCATCCTTTGGACATGCATTATTACGATCTCTGAAGTATGTGCATATACTGATACTTTTATCTGGTTTTAAAATAGGAACGATGTTTTATACCCATTGAGGATATGCTATAGGTCTGATGAATCCTACATCTAGCAATTTCTTTAGTTCTACTTTGACCTGGAGAGCGATATGTGGATGCATCTTCCTTAATTTTTGTTTAGCCGATTTGGTTCCTGGACTGACATTTAAGTGGTGCATAATAAGCTCTGGATCCAATCCTGGCATGTCTGCATATGACTAGGTGAAATTGATTTGTCATCATTTGAAGAATTCTATATATTGTTGCATTTCTTCTTCTGATAGAGAAGTTGTTGGATATAGGATCTTTGGTTGCTCTATTGTCCCAATGTTAACTGCCTCTATTGGTTCGATCAAAATTGATGACCTTTCTTGATAGTACTTAGGTAAAGTGTCAAATCTCCCATCTTCCAGTGCCTCGAGGAAGTTTTCACCATTAGATGCATCCTTTCTTTTTACTTTTTCCTGATCTAATGTTGCCAAGAAATGGTTTTCAACATTATACCTGATATTATTTTCTTTATTTTTCTTGTTGCGACTGGGAGATTTGGCACCCACTTGATTGGAAGATGTGCTGCTGAAATTCCTAGTGAAAGTTGTTGCAGGTTTGATTGCTTTAAGATATACAGATATGGCATGGTCATTTAGAAAGGTATCAATGGTAGTATGTCCTTCATTTTCCCAATCAATAAGTTTGGGGTGGATTAGAGGTAAGGGGTCCTCAGGTTGAGATGTTTTGAGAGTACCAAGGGTCATGATGGATGTATCAAAGTTTTTGATATATATGTATGTCTAGAATGGTACTCTCATTGGAATGACCTCGCATAAGGAGCTCCTGATCGTCCTTGATTAAGTCCAAGTTAGTTGAATGTGATTCTAATTTCAGTGGGCTAGTTCCTAACGTTTGCCCTGCATACGTGTGAACTACATCGATTCCTACATCTTCTTCAAAGCAATTTTCTTCAGCTGATTCTTCAGAGTGATAGGAATCCCATTCCTATTCATTAGAATCTGTCTCACTTTCAGCTTGCAATCTACAAATTTGTTCATATAGTAGTTGATTTGTTTCTTCAGCTTTTCTTGCTATATATTTTCTTCTTTTATATTCAACTTCTTCTGGACTGTGATTGAGTTCTGTCAACTTTGTTATCATCTCTCCTTGACTTGTATTAGCTTGTTTCTTGTTTTGATTGATATTTAATGCTACTTGGGAGGTGTTTTTAGTTTGTTTTTCCTATTGATTAGAGGATTGCTTCTTTTGCCATTTCATGTTTTCTTGTGCTTGTTGCTTAGCTGATGTTTCTTCTCTTTCAATTTCTAGTTGTTCTTGTTTGTTTTCATATTCTTCTTGTTGCTGGCTAAAAGACATGTCTTCTCGTAGAGTAACTTGTCCATACCCTAAGCCTGCTTTGTCTGTAGCTTGTTGAGTATGAGGTTGGATAGGTTCTGATATACCTTCTTTTATTTTCCTTATAGGACTTGTTCTAGTGTATCCCATTTTTCTGAGAATGTTAAATCCTTTTCCATACTTTTTTGTAGGTATGCAGATATTGTCGATCTTTTGGTGGACTTATTCATCCTTGTATAGACACTATAGTACATCTTTGTCTTTTGTTTCCTCTAATAAGGTCCCAGCACTAACAAATGCTCCATCAAATATCGGAAGATGTTTCATAATTGGTTGTTGTTTAGAGTTTGATGGTTTTCCAAAGGATTTAGGAGAAAGTAGTAATTATGATATTGAATATTCTCCATTCCCTCGATCTCTTAGCTGCATTTGTTTTTCCATACTTGACAAAATTGAGGCAAATGTTTTTTCTTTAGATTGTGTGTTTGAAGATGATGCCTCCCTAATATGAGGACCAATAACTTCTTGAATTGGTTTGAGATTACTACACTACTAAAATGGATTTGAATCTGCTGAGATCATCATTTCCTGCTCATTGTAGGGAAACTTTAGGTACTAATGATATGTTGAGGGAACAACTTGTATGTCATGTATCCAGGGTGTTCCCAAGAGTATGTTGTATGATAATTCCATGTCTAGAACTTGGCATGTTGTGTCTTTCTATAAAGGTCCCACTCTGATGGGTAACATCACAATTCCTTTAGAGGAATGCTCTTCTTCATCATAGGCTTTGATGGTGATCTTTTTTCGGGGATCAACTGCATCTTTTGAATAACCTAGAGCACAAACTAGACTCAAAGAACAAATGTTTAAGCCAGATCCTCCATCTATTAGGACATGTTTAACTCGCGTCTTATGAATGATGAATTCGATATGCAAGGGAGCATTATGGGGATGTTGCAAGGACATGTTGTCTTCTTCAGTGAATGATAAGCAGTGAGGGGTTGTGAGGTATCCCAACATGGTTTGGAATTGATCTATATCCAGATCTTTGGATAGTGTTGTATCTACTAATGCTCTTTCAAGAATTTATTTGTGTGCAGGTAAAAGCTTTAAAAGTTCTAAGATGGATATTTGCGTAGGCGTTTTCTGCAATTGCTCCACTAGATTATATTGTGCTGTAGTGGATGACATGTTAGTGGTAGGACCCAGCAAAACAACTTTAGCTTTGCTTCTTGTGATAGCATGAGAAGGTTCTTGATTTTTCTTTTCTTTAACTACAATCACATTTACCACATTATCATATTTTTAGTATCTAGGAGTTTCACAACCTATAGGAAATGGTATCATGTTTAGATTTCTATCAAATGGATAAGGACAGATTTCTTGAAGTGAGTATCTTCTAACATTTCCTCTCTGTATATCTTGAATTTGTATTTACAGTGTTTGTATTTGTTGTGTGAGAGTTGTGATAGGATTATCAACATGGTTTGTTCTTGTATAACCATGATTTTGCATTCTAGGAGGATCTTGATCTCTTCTTGTATCCTCTCTACCCCTTCTTGTATCCTCATTGGATTGAACGGTATTTAGAATTTCTACGTCATCCCTTTTGGGAATGTAAGTTTCCTCATTGGTTCTGGTGTTACTAGGAATTGCGTGTCATTAATTTTGAGACCCAAAATATCCTCATGTTGTTCATTATTAAGGGGGAGGTCACTTCTCTTTTGTGTCAATTTGTTCACATCAAAATCTTGGGGGAGTGTAGCACCAAATTTTGCTAGCATTAGGAAATATTTTTCTGTCTCCCTCCAATATTTTCTCCATAAATTTATCGAATTGAGGATCTTTTTTGACGTCTCTGACATGTTGTTCTATTATTTCCTCTTCAACTTGTATATTGTCTTCATGTTCCATGTTTCTGTAATCTTCAGTTATTTCAAATGTTTCTATTTTTGTTTCTGCAATCTTTCGTCTCTAAGCCTTGGTTAAAATGGGCATACACGTGTGTTAGATATTGTGTTAGGATTTGATTATCCAAAAGTTGTTTCGATAAGTGATCAACTGTCAATGTAAATTTGATAAAATCATATGACATGAAAATATGATTCAAGTGTTTTAAAAGTTTGCAAGTTTTTCGATCTTCGGTTTTGGAGTGAAATGATGATGATTTTGATAAAAACCAAGTCCACTAGGAATGATATATCCTACAATATGGGACAAGGTTATCCTGACCAAACATTGTAGTTTCATGATAGAGGATGATAGATACTGATGAGAAACTATGTTTTGAGTGACCAGTTTATCAAAGAGGGTGATAATGCACTTTGAGATGTTAGATCTTGAACTTGTTGAAGATGAATACTTGAAAATCTTGAGGTGTCTATTTCTAGAATTCGATTTGATAGATGATAACTTGACCAAGAGAACCAAGGAGACAATCTAAGCACAGAATGACAGATATCAGGTGTTTTTGCTCAATGTAAACTAACCAAGCAAACATGACAGATCTGAAAAAGACAGTTTTGGACAGACAGAGACATAAATTCATATGACACCTTACACAACCCCGAATGACAATTTAGACAGGCTCATATGACAAATCAGAAATTTCACATGACAAAAGACATAAAATTGTATGAGCTTTCTCACAGAACTAGAGGACAAAAGATGACACAATTCTCTGCTAAAAGGACTCGTACGATAATTCCCACTGGGCCTGACGATAAAAGATAACACAAAGTTTTCTGCTAAGATGACTCGTACGATAATTCTCGCTTGACCGGATGATAAACTAGAGACCATGTACGAAAAACTAAGAAACTCGTATGACAGAGGTCAAAACAAAGACAAAAACTTTGTTTGGATAGATTTTTGATTAATGAAGTTTGATGTTTTGCTTCTGTTTTCCAGTTTTTTAGATGTCTGATTTTTTTGTTTTAGGGACGAAGACACAACAAACATGCGATATGATAAGTGACCTCAAGCATAATACACTACCTAAGGAAGTTGGCTGAGAGAGAAAACCTTTGCTTGCAAAATTAGGTACACACTCAATAGCTAATCAGAATACGGTCGTTGAGTCTCACGCAATGGATTCTCAACCCCGTATTATCCCGCTCCAAACGCTAATGGGGGCATGATATGGAAAGTGTCTTGGGAGAGTTACTATCTCTATTGCATAAAGATTATCCACCTTTCAGAGGTGAATTGGGTAGCTTCTAATTTTAATTGGAACTAGTAAGGGATCCGTTTGGTGCGTCGGGGTATAAACTCAATTAAGAGGTCTCCCAGCCTTGAAAACCAAGGTTTGATATACTCAAAGTTATGGAGGAGAGCTATTCCCAAACATTATCATTGACTTGATTTTCATCAAATCGTGTTTATTTTATACTGGGTTGTAGTACTTGGCATTAGCCATTTCCACTTGGGTCATTCCCCTCTCACTAGCCTTAATGGCTTTGGCCTTATAGGCTCCTTGGGAGGGCAGGCCTGCTGAGGATATGCACTATTGAAAGCAAAGGATGAGTCTGGCTTTCTGATCACCTAAGAAAGGTGAGAGCATACTCGCCTATCATCAAAAACACATAAGACATGTTTGTTCATTTCCATTAGCCAAAACAAGTGTGCCTAGAAAATTTAAAGAAGACATAAAGTTTGGTTGAGTCCTCCTAGGCAACCTCCAAAATAGATACGTTAGTAGTCATGATGTTTAGATGAAATGAAGGTTTGAAAAGCGTAATCTTTGATAATTGTCCTGCAAAAACCAGTTAGGCTGCCAAAAAACTCACAAACAAACCAAGGTTAGCATTAGTAATAATCAAATAGAAGCATGAAAACCCTAAAATGCAATCTGTTTTGAAAATAAAAAAGTAGAATTTTGTATGGCAATTCTCACCTGATCGTACAACAATTCTCACCTGCTCGTACGAGGACACATAGGAACTCATACGAGACAGGAAGGGAATTCGTATGAAATTCTGAATCAGACTTGGCCAGAAACCTGCTAGATTGAAAATTTGATGATGTTAAGAAGCCAAAAATGAGATTTCTTGCCCCACGGTGGGCACCAAAATGTCATGCCTGTGAAGTGTGATACCTCCAGCTGCAACACAAACACTTAATAGATCATTACAAGCATGGTTATCAAATAAGAAGCAAATGAAAGATGAACCATGACAAAGTGACCTATCGCCTCCTAAGAGATGCGAGTATGGATTTTCTCTTAGATCTGGATAAACAATCCCAGTGACTTGACTACACCTAGATGGAGGATTTGAAATGATAATGATATGAAAAGATGAGATTGATTAAGATAGATTGATCCAAGAGACTAATTAAGATAAAGATATGCATGATTAAGCTACATGATTCAACAATTATGCTAGAAAATGATCAAATTAAGATAAATCTAAGATAAAATTTCCTATAACAACAATGCTCAAATGATATGCCTATAGTAACAATGCCTAAATTGATAATGAGATGGGATCCTTTGTGCTCCAAAATGGGGGATATTTATAGGATTTCCAAGGCTAGGGATGAGGTGGTAGGAATCAACGGTCAAGATTGAGTTTGAAGATATCAAGGGTGAAGTTGGAGGAGGGTGGAGAAGAGGTTGGAGGAAGGGACACTTGTCATCTCTGTGGTGACAAGTGTCAAGGAGCCTTGCTCATTAAAGGGCAAGTGTCTAAGAGAGGAGACGTGTGGCCAAAGTACCATGTGTCTCAAGGGAAGAATATCCACACCACAGGAGGTTTAGATAAGGAGGTTAGAATGTGCAAGATAGGATTGGGTTGAGCAAACCCAAGGTTAGGTGGAATGGGTTAGGTTAGAGGAATGGTTAGGTTAGGTGGTTCGAAGTAAGGAGGCATGTGGGTAATTTAAATTTAAAAATTCAAATAATAGGAAAAGACTAATTAATTTTCAATAACTCATAAATTGATTTGTTTTCATTAATTAGAGGATTAGAAGAATTGAATTAGAATGGGGGGAGGATTAATTAATTTGAATTAATTAATCATAGGGGACTATTGAAATGAACTTAATGAATAAATCCTTAGATTTATTAATAAGTAGATGAAAGAGAGAATTTAATCAAATTGCTAATGAATTCAATTAAATTAGGGAGGGGGGTTAATTAAATAATTTCTTATTTAATTAATTATCTTCAAACCAGTAATAGGTGTATACAGTTGCAAACAAAACATTCACCATTGAATTTATAAGCATTAGATTTTCTTACTAGTTTCCTCTGTTCTAATGAGTTTTGCATATCAGTTGTCTGATTTTCATTAGCAGTACTAGAGCTTTCACCTTGTACAAATCCAAGTCATCTAGTATCATCAATCTGTCTTTGTCTTTTCTGTAAGTCATCCAACTATGCAACACTGCTCCTTAAATTTTCTTTATACTCACTTGTAGTAGTCAGATCATCTCTCAGAGTAGTCACTTGTCTTTCAAGTTCTTGTTCATTATTCTTGGAGTGTGCCAAATCAATCCTCAAGAGATTATTCTCATGATTCAATCTTCCACATTCATCAAACTTGTTCTTTAGAGAAAAATAAGATTATCTTCTTCTTTCTGTCCTCAATATCTTTTGATAACCTCATGGTCAGATCTTGCATTTCATTCTTCATGAGCATGTTTTCTTGACTTAGTTTCTGACATTGTTCCTAAAGAACATTCTTCTCCTCATCATCCGGTTGTTGCAGAAGTTCTTTTATCTTGGCTTAAGCAGATGATAACCTTTCTTGTAGGATAAGAATGAATTCATTTGTAGAATTCAATTCTTCTTACAATTTCAAGTTCTTCATCCTTTCAACACCATAATCCTCAAGAGCCATCTCAAGTTTCTTCTCCATAGCCATGTTCAAAGATTCTGGTTTCAAGATCTTCCTCAAGCTGTTAAACTTCTTCTGAGGTACCAAGCTCTGATACCAATTGTTAGGATCTAAGAACACTAAGAGGGGGAGGTGAATCAGTGTTCTACCAGAATCAACAATCTTTAACTTTCTAAACCATGCATGTATGTACTGGTAAACAAATAAGCATATACCAAGAAGCAAATAAACCATCCACATAAATGAACACCATAGCACACATAAAATTTATACATGGAAAACCTCAATGAGGAAAAACCACGATGGGATTTGTGATCCACAATATCAGTTCACTGGCCATATGAAAAGATATTACATAAAACAGGGGCCTCCACTTGCAGGAAAGCACACTGCCTAGAGCATACTACTCATCACTAAAGAGCCTCACTGACTACATGCTTTCTGCCAAAGTAAATTACTGAAAATGAACTCAATAATGCATCTGCTATGCCCGATAGAGTTCCAGTTCTGGTTCAGCTCTGTACCGGTCCACAAACTTGAACTATTACCATTATTACTTCTCCTCTAGGAATGCTTTCCAAGCTATCTGTAGATCATTGCATGATATAATCTTCAGATACACAAATGATCTCCATACATATATTTCGCATCTCACAGTTTTGTTATACCTATATATGTCTATCTTTATTACATTACCATTATCTCATCATATATTAAGTTGACCTAGCAGACTGACTTATATACCTATTACACATGATATGCCTTATGTCGGCTTATAATGCATTTACAAAAGATATTCAATGTCGGCCTCGAAAATAATTACAAAATGATTTACTAAATAAATCTTACTTGATGGCGGCTTCCTTGAAGTATTGATGTCGGTGTTGGTGCTGGTGTAGGCCTAAATGCTTAAAATGTCGGTATCTACTAGTATATGCCTTCTAGTGTCGGTTTGTGACTTCCATCAAATCTTGTTGCCATCAATGACAACAAAATGAATCCAATGAGTGTCAATTGCCAACACTAACAAGGCTTGGATCCTAACATAACAAACTTCAGAAGAGTTCATAATACTTGTGGGTATTCATCCGTACCGTGGTTTTTCCCATTTGGGTTTCCATGTCAAAAATCATTGTGTCAAGTGGTGAATGGTTTTTGGGGTTATGTTTTGATATGGTTAATTTTTTTAACTAGTAAAGTCACTTATATATGTTAAGATGACCGACAGTAATCTGAAATGTGCTTTTAATAATGTTAGTGAAGAGGTTTGATGTATTGGTTAAATGGTTTGAGAGTTTCATATCCGGTACACTGTTATTTTAGTATGCTAGTCAAACGGGAAAATTGACAGTGTTGTTGCAATTTGTAGTTCAATGTTTAAACTAGTTAGTTCAGTGATTGATTTATGAGTTGGGTTTTGAATTTGGTGAAGGTTTAGTTTGTTTTCTATCTACTAATTCACCCCCGTCTTTGTAGTTGTCTGGATACTTATTGATTCTTCATATCATCAATTGGTATTAGAGCATTTCAGGTCCTCTAGTGTCTAAGTCTAACATCTTGAGGTAAAGATCTAGAAGAACATGATGAAGAAAGAAGGTCTGAAGTTCAATAGGGAAAACTATAGAATATGGAGTGATAGGATGAAGATATATATCAAAAGCTTATGAAGTCAATATTGGGAACATGTTGTTACCAAATATACCTTTCCTAGGGGGATTCTATTAGATGATCCAAATAAGGAGCAACAAGAGAATAATCAAGCATTGGAATCCATTATCATTTCCTTGTCTGATTCAGAGTATGTTGATGTCCATGGTCTGGAGTCTTCTTATGATGTGTGGAAGAAACTTGAAGAGTATTTATAGCTGTGATGAACATGTGAAGATTGCCAAAGAGGAGAGTCTGAGAGGTAAATTTGATGACATGCGGAGGCTGAACGTGAGAATATTCAACAGTATGGTTAGAGGATCAAGGGGATAGTTGGTGAGATCAAAAGTGTTGGTGGTAAAGTGGAGGATACCATAGTGGTTAGTAAGGTGTTGAGAACCCTTCTATCGGTCTATACTATCCGAGTTGCAGCCATTCAGGAACTCAAGTCTATTGATAAAACAAAGGTAACTCTTGACTCCATCATTGGTAAACTAACTGCATTTGGATTAAACAGTTTTGATGGAAGTGTTTAGAAATTGAAATCTGCATTTAGAGCTTTAGTTTCTAATCCACCTATAAGGAAAAGAAGAGAAGCTAGTCATAGTCATGACTTAAGATCCAACAAAGAAGTTGATGATGAAGATAGTCTGATTGAGCTTGAAGCATTGCTGGACAAAGGGTTACCCAAAGGTAATGGTAAGTACAGAGGTAAATTACCTTTGAATTGTTTTCCAAGTAACTGGATTGGACATATTGGAGCTAACTTTCCAAATGGAGACAATGAACATCAACATGAGATGTATAAGAAGTACAAAGGAAAAGGTAAAAGAGATTGCCTCATTGCAATTGATGGAGGAATTATAGATGAGGAATCTATGGGTGATGCAAATGAAGACATTGTCTTTGTTGCCATTAAAGAGAAGATATCTAATCAAAAGGCATTAGTTTCTCACATGGATAGTTGTGATGATTGGATTATAGATAGTGGTTGTTCACACCACATGACCAGTGATCGAAGTAAGTTTCTTACTTTGAAGGAATTTGATGGACGTGTTGTGAGATTTGGAAATGACTCTCCCTGCATGGTAAAAGGAAAGGGAACTATTTCTCTTAATGGAAAAAGAAGTGTAGATGATGTCTACTAGGTTGAAGGATTGAAACACAATCTATTGAGTGTTGCTCAACTCAATGCCAGAGGTTATCCACTGGAATTCAAGAATAGAATGTGCAAAATCTATGGAAGCAAAGGTGAATTGGTTGCAACTGGAAAGCAAACAAAAGGTAACTTGTCTCACCTAAATCCTAAAGTAAAAAATTGTTTAATTGCTAAAGTAGAAGATAGTTGGCTTTGGCATCAGAGATTTTATCATGTAAACTTTGATAATATTGTCAAAGTCAGTAAGTCTAAGTTTGTAAGAGGTTTTCTTCAGTTGGACAAACCGGTGAATTCTTTGTGTAAGGAATGTCAGTTAGGGAAGATGACATCCTCAACTGTTAAGAGAAAATCTTTCTCAGCAGAACATTTTCTAGATCTAGTTCATACAGACGACCTCTGTGGACCAATAAGGACTAGAAGTATTCAAGGTGATCAATATTTTATGATCTTCACTAATGATTTCTCCAAAATGATGTGGGTAACATTCTTGGAGGACAAAACATAAGCCTTTAACAAGTTTAAGGCATTCAGGTCCTTAGTTGAAAAAGGAAAGTGGAAAGAAGATAAAGTGCTTAAGAACTGATCAAGGTGGTGAATTTACTTAAGAGGAATTCACTAGATATTATGAAGACAATGGAATTAAGAGGCATCTTTCTACACCTAGGACACCACAATAGAATGTTATTGCAAAGAGGAACAATCGGTCAGTTATTGAAGCTACTAGTGTAGACATGTAAAATTGTCTAGTCTAATTAAATAAATTTATTTATTTATTTAAATATTTTAGCCTAAGTCTTATTTTAATTAAATAAATCTTTATTTATTTAATTAATTTGTTTATCCTCTTCTAGCCTTTTTCCTCATTTAAATAAATTATTTTATTTATTTAAATTTTACTTCTCCTAAATTAAATAAATATTTTATTTATTTAATTGATCCCACTTCTATCAATTAATTAATTATCCTTTTCTACCCATGACACATGTCATTCATCTCTTAATTCCTACACTACCTACCCTCTCATTATTTTCTTATTTTCTCTACCTACTCTCTAATCCTAGCTGGCCATCTATCTTTTACATCTCTTAATCTTATCCCTCCATTTCTTATAGTGTCTTCTATATAAGGAGATACTTCCTTCATTATCAACCCTCAACTATGATTTCAAACTTTCATATGTGATCAAGCCTACTTGCAACCACATTTTTGTTCTTTGTTGAGCTCTTGTGCACACATAAAATTTGAGAGAAAATATATCAATCAAGATCAATGGATATGGGAAGAATGGAGATTCAAACCTAGTGGACATGTGATGGTATAATCTTTGTGATTTTGTTGATTTACATTGTCTTAGGTAATCTTCATATGTTATGGTGGATCTTTGTTGTTGTTAGGCTAGGGTTTTGTGGTTGAATCTATTTTAGTCTTTCAATATTGTTGTTTCTATTTTTACCATAAACATTTTGGCATGCTCTGTTGGACTCTTGTCCCTTTTTCATTTAACATCTTTTGTTTCAGATTTTATGTTTTTGAAGTTGTAGATCTAACATTTTCCAACAACATTTCGACATTTCGCGTCTGCGTCTTTTAGAAGCGTGTTTTTATTTTTCTGCCGCGTCTATGGGCCCTTGAATCGCGTTTGTGTTCCTGACAATTTTTTACATTTTTTCAAGATTGTAGAATCACGTCAGTGTTGTTGAACCATGCTTGCGATCATTTTAACCACGTCTGTGTCTCTAAATCATGCCTATGTTCGGGGACCATGTCTGTGGGGTTTATAGTCACGTCTGTGTGCTAGAAGCACGTCTGTGTAGAATATAATCACGTTTGTGTTTGGTTTTGTAGTTTTTTTTTTTTCGATTTTGTTTTGTCATTCAAGGTTTCATTTAGTCATTTTTTATTTTAGATCTGGTTTATTTGAGCTAATATCTTGTGATCTAGCTAACAAATTGGTGCAATTTGTCTTTGAAGCAAATTGCATTTTCGAAGGCCCCTATTTCACAAAGTATTTTGGATCTAAAATTTACCTAACTTGTTTGCTTGCGGGAAGGGGTAATCATTTGAAACAATCCAAACTACTAACAAATCTTTGTTACAGGATCTTGGCAAGGGTTTTCTTTTGATTTTCATTGTGTTCCTTGTTTTCATAGATTAGCAAACACTTCAATTGGTGCACTAAAATTGAACCAGTTTATTTTGTGTCCTGGGCAATAGGCTCTTTTGTGTTTATCTTTAGAGGGCCTACCTCCCCATGTGGTCATTAGGACTACTAGTGAGGAGGGAATGACCCAAGTGGTAGCCAAGAAATATCTCCCTCTTCTAAACCACTATAAATAACTGTATCCATGGTAAAAGCCATGGGTAATGTGTGCTGATTAGTTCATATCAACACTATGTCTCCCCATAAAGCCATTTGATCAAATTTATTCAATCAATAGTAGGGCATAACTTCTACCAAATGGGAGCCTTCTGTATTTTCATAGATGAAATTGACACATGTATGGCCACACGAGCTGATGCCCTTACTAACACCTTTTTGTTCTAGAAAGCCAAAATCCTTCTAGTTGTTGGGGCAGGAGGTCTGACCTGGGGAGTGGTCCACACACATACGGTTCTTAGTAGAGATACAAAGTTTGCCACAAGGATTTTTCATGGGAACTGGTGCTTGGCTGCCCCAGAGACATGAGTGTCAGCTGTGGAGAAAGTGGGGTCAAGCAACTAAGGATTTGCTTTGAATAGCGTAGCCTCGAGGGAAACCCCATGTGGGATCAACAACTATTATCCTTGCTAGCCATAGGAATTGTGCTTGTCTTCTTTTGAACATTCAAGATCAAACATCAAAACATTGTGTCTTTTGTGTGTCTTCAAGTGTATGCAAAACATTTTTACATCAAACAACACACTTTCTTTTGAGTCATTTTGAGTCCAAACACTTGCAAACATAGAGTCCTCATCAAAATTGTGTCCTCTTGTCACAAAAAATGGTCAAAAATTCAGATTTGGTCACAACAACTTCACAAATTGGAAAAAATTGCACTCAAGTTTTGTAAACGCGTCTATGTTATCATAGCAAACTGTATTCACAAGATCCTGAAAAAAATGTTTGTGCAGTATCTAGTCAAGTGTGTGTTGGATAACCGTGTCTATGAAGTATACAGGCACATCTGTGTTCAGTATTGGGAAAATTTACAGTCTAGCAAACAAGAGCAATCAGTTTTGGAATTCTTGAGATTGCTAGGTTATTTCTTCAGGTTTTCATCTAGCATTCAATCTATTTTTGGGTCTCACAAAGTTCATCATTGCCTTACACCTTGCATTACATTTACATTTGTTTAAACTTGAGTCAAAAGGTCACTTGCTTGTCCTCATTTTTTTTTGTCAACACAATACATATAACAACATTTTGCTAAGTGGTCTCTCATCAAGGTCTATCACCTTTGGGTCTCATTTGGTCTTACTTGGAGTTAAGGTCAAGATACCTCATCAAGAGATCTATCATCTCTTTGGAAGTCACATGTAATCTACTACATACATACTTGGTCTTACACTTTGGACAATTGCAAGTACACCCCAGATTCATTTACATTCCATCCAATTCTTGGTCTTCCATACTCTTTCCATTTTCATCTAGTCTCACACATCTTGGTCAAGATCTAGTTCATAGTTGAAACCCGTTCCCAAAAATCTAGGAGGGAAGCTAAAGAGGCTCAAGAATCTACAAACATTGGTGGTTATGAGTATGACAACGATATCTTTTTCAATTCTGATCATACCACATTACCTAACATGGAAATCTATAGAAACATTCAGAATGTTGAGAATATGGATGATACAAAACAACAATGATGCACAAAATGACAATGTTGACAACATTTCAGTACATTCAACAAAGGTGGAGGAAACTATCATGGATCCTCATTTTAATAAATTGGTTGAAGAGATCATGAGAAGAGATAGACAATATTTCCTACAAGTGATGGTACAAAGTGGAGCTAAAATACCTCATGATTTTGACATGTCCCAAATAGTAGAAAATCGACCTACTCAAGAAAGTCAAGTCAACATGGATAAAAGGAGACATAATAGTGGAGATAATAGAGGACCACATTTCGTGCCTAAGTCACCATCATCCTTGTTTCAAAAACTTGAGATCCCAAATACACATGGTCAAGCTTATGATACTCACAAAAGACCATCTCATGAACAACTTTGTCTATGCAGACATTTATGGAAATCTTATGTGGATAAATACACTCAATCACATACCAATGCTAAGGACCAACCTCAAAAGAAATTGGATACCCAGAGGCATACTCAAAATTTGGACACAAGAAAACTCCATGTCAAATTTGGGGGCAATACACAAGAGCAAACTCAAGATATGCCTTATGACCCTATATCAAGTGGTCCTTACATGCATTATCATTATATAACTCCTCCATATGAGCATGTTTATGATCAATACCATCCATATATGCAGTATCCTCGTCGTCCACCCAGTGGCTCAGGCATGGGATATGGTCCAAGAAGTTGGTCTCCACCCAAAAACAATTTGGAACAATAGATAAAGGACTTACAAAAGAAGATGGAGGACATAAATACACCAAAACCAGCTTACACAATGAGAGATATATGTCCCTATCCATTTGATAAAAACAATTCCAATGCCTCCATTTCCTACACACTTCATAACACCAAAGTTTGATAAGTACAGAGGGAAAGGAGACCCTGAGGCACATATAAGACAATTTTTCATAGCCTGCATTGAGGTAGCAACAGAAGAAACATACTTGATGAGTTTGTTTCCACAAAGCTTAGGTGAACAAGCTATGGAATGGTTCTCCCAACTTCCACCTGGAATTAAGTCATGGGGTGATCTAGCAGAAGCTTTCATACAACATTTCTCATATAACATAGAGACATATATATTAGTTACAACTTGTGCAATACCAAATAGAAAGATGGGGAGTCATTTTCCTCATTCTTACAAAGATGGAGGAATTTAGCTAGCAAATGCTCTTGTGAAATTCCACAAAAACAAATGGTAGGGATGTTTACATAGAATGTCAACAGAGAAATTGGTTATGACTTGAGTAAAGCTTGTTTGTCCACTTTCAAGGACATCATTGAGAAAGGCTTAGCAACAAAGAAGGTCTTAATTGAACAAGGAATCATCAATTTATTCAAAGAAAATAAAAAATATTTTAAAGGAAAGGACAAGCCGTGATTTTGGAACAAGAATAAGAACACAGTAAATGATGGCATTGTTGATGCTAACATAGTGAGACCAAAAATCATTCTTTCAGGATCAAGTTCTTCTACAAACAACCAAGTAAATACTCAAGCAACTTCAAAACCATGAAGGAAATACACCCCATTGGGAGAACCACTTGAGTAATCTTTTAGGAAGCTATTGGAAAACAAGATAATAACAATTCTAGACAATCCTCCATATGAGCCAAAAGTCAAACCAAATTGGTGGAATGACGATGAGTATTGCAAATATCACAAGAGCAAGGGACATAAAATAGGAAATTTCCATTGCTTGAAGAACATTATATAGGATCTTATTGATAGAGGTGACATTGAGATCGAAGGACATACATCTAATAAAGAATATGATATGTTTAAGGAACCATTCCCTAAACATGACAAGGGAAAAGAAAAGCCACATATGAGCAAGCCAACTATACCAAAGTGTCCTATGATTATGATTCAACCGTTAATCACATTTTTATGGACATCTATGTTTCTACTATTACCATAAAAGACAAAATGCTTGAAAGTTATACCCAAAGAATCAAATTTGTCCTAAAAGGCATTGGACCTTCTTTTGAATCTACCTCCAAATGTAATGTTACAACTCATCGAGGTAAGGTCACCTTGCAAGGTGCTCCAACTAAAATCACCACTTTCTCATCAACCAAACCTGAGTACGACCTAGTAGAACAGTTAGGGAGGACACCCGCACTTATCTCAATCCTAGAACTAGTGTGTATCTCTCCTTCGCATAAATCCATACTTGACAAAGTCCTAAGAGAAACCAGTGTACCCACTGATCTAAATGTGGACCAGTTTCAAGCCATGGTGGGATACCTTTCCGTTCCACATTTTCTTACATTCACCGAAGCTAATGACGCCTCCCTAAGACAACCACATAATGCACCTTTACACATTGAAGCCTTCCTACACAAACATCAAATAAAATGAGTCCTTATAGATGGAGGAGCTGGTCTCAATATATGTACATTGAATACTCTTAATAAACTGGGATATTCTGAAAAATGCTATGAATTAACTCTCCAAGGGAACAGTCACCTTACCTCTCAGAGTTGGACCGATAACGAAGGATGTGGTTTGTCAATTCCTTGATCTAGATCTCATATACAACATACTCTTGGGACACCCATGGATTCATGAAATGAGAGTTGTTCCCTCAACATATCATTGATGTATCAAGTTCCCATACAATGGAGTTGAAGTTGTTGGGAGTATTTAAAACTGAGTCAAAGTTTGTAGGCCCATTTCAAAAATTTTCCCTGCATTTCCGAATGATTAAAATAAGTCAGTTTGAATGGCCTAGTTAGCAAGGGGGGTAAAATGGATCCAGTTGATTTTCGAAGGGTAAGGCTCGGGATTTATGTCCTACACCTTTCATTTGGCCTATTCCATGATGTGCAACTTTTAGAATTCAATTTGGATAAGTTTATGAGGTACCCAGTTTGAGGGGTGAGCTGGAAGTGCATTTTAGGCACAGATGTAGATTTTATTGAGTAGCCTACTTTGAGTGATTACATCTTTTGCCCTGTTGATTGCCATGGATAAATTCAAAGTGGATTCAATTCTATGCATAAATGTGAGTTAGTCTGCAAAATTTCAAGTCCTAATGAATCCATTTTCTCAATTTTCAAAGCCAAATCCGTTTGCAGTTTGTGTGGTTTGGCAAGTCCCTGTTTCGATAGCTAGTTGGAGCCCTGTTTCGCATAAGTGTATAAGTTGCCTCAGTAAGCGTCATGCCATAATGTTTTTTCTAGGCTAATTCTGGTATAAATGATGAGCTATGTTTCAAATTTCAAGCCTCTACCAATCCGTTTGATCGGTTTTCAAAAGAGCTCATTTTGCCATCATTTTCAGTTATCCATACTTTCAGTGCTATATCAGTTAATGTAGCCATTTTTGTGAGTGCACCATTTGCATCCTGTCAGTCTGGGGATCAAACTAAGGATTCAAAGATTTAATATGTACTTCAAGGTACCTATGTTTCAAATTTGAGGGCCTACGGAGGTTGTTTGATATTTTTGAGAAAGGCATCATGTGTTGTCAGGACATTGACTTCATCAGGTCCACAGTGTCGACAAAGCCAGTTGGGCATTTTAAAAAATTAATATCTCTTCGCTCGGGACTCATCTTGAGAAACCATTTGGTAGAAGTCATCCTTGTATATCAGAGTACACGCCTATCAGATGGTGAGCTCCACAAAGGTGTTTTGACAGGTTTGAAAATTACGTCTTCGAGATTAAATGTGAAAATGTGGCATAATCGCCTGGAGGTTGCAAAATTCAGTCGGATGATCTGAAAACGATGCCGATCATTCCCAGAGGTATGTTTGAGGTCCGTGAAGATATTCCAGAGGTCAGTAGCTTGAAAACAAAAATTTTTTTAGTCCGACCCACTTTGGGGCTCGACCTGGCTCATGCTTATGCATTAATTCTTGTGGCGAACTGTTCTTATTGCAATGACATGAAATCTCCTAGGGACAGATATGTATAAGTATACAAAATCTTTTTTGGAGAGGTTAGAAGGAAATGGAGAAATATTTCGGAACCAAAGTTTTTTATAAACTTGGAGTAATGCATATTTCATGGCTTGGAGGCACTTAGCCAATTATGTGCAGTCAACTTTATAGCAAATAATATGAAAACCATTAAGCAAACACAGTAGCTCCAGAACAAAGGTGAAATAGATAGAAGTCTCTAAAATTTCCAAGCTAATGTAATGTGGTAGGTTTGAGCTCAAATTCCATGATATATGCCAAGTCCTTGCTACTGGAGTGTGGCATCGAAGTTTGGGAAGTGCATTTTAAAGCTCTAGCAAATGCAAAGTGTAGATGCAAACAACAATTAAATCCTACACTTCACATGACTCTGCCAGATCCTCCTCTCTGAGTTGAAGATTGAAGGCCAGTGAAAATTTCAAATTAATCCAATTTTCCCCTGTTGTGTGTTGAGCTTGCATGGTGTTTGGTAATGTGGCAGCCACTTTATACCTTCAAACAAATCCCTTGGAAATTTCCTTGCCTACCGTGAGTTATTACTGGTAAAAAAAAAAAAACTTTCAAGCAAATCTTTTGGCAGGTGCAATGCCAGCGATGTCTTCCAGTGTGGCTGGTAAAAGGAAGGTTTTAGAATCCTTCAAGCAAATGCAAAACAACAATCAGCTCCTCCTCCCATGTGATTGGTGAAAGGGGCATTTTGGATCAGTGAATGTATGTTTTTCCTCCTACGTTGTGTTTTGAGGAAGGCACAGAACATTCCAAACTAATGCCAATTAATCCCTCACGTGCCTCCCTCTTTTCTTTCTCTGCTAGCATGGTGTTTGGAGTGTGGTGTGAACCTCCCAAAGTATTCCTCATCTCCCTCCCCTTTGTGTGACATGGAGGATGGTAAGTAGGCTGCGTTGGGAGATTTTGAAACAAGCAAATTCAAGTATCTCCTTCTCCTCACGTGCCCTCAAATAGACCTCCAAGGCAGCGTGGCTAAAGTAGTCTGCAAAAGGTTTTAGCAGTCCACGTGATGAAGAAAAAGGGGGGGGCGTAGATCGAAAGCTATAAAGCAAATGCCATAATGCTCGCTGGGAGTAGTGTTTGGAGTATGGCGTGATGAATGAGGGGCCATAGGTAACATGTTTAGTAAAATGCAAGCCAAAGGCTCCCTTGCGTGGCAAAGAGGAGAGCAAATAGAAGTTTTCAAACAAATACATAGTGGCATAGAGAATTAACACCAATTCAAAAACCATAACAAATGCATTTGGTAGGTGTAAATCCAATGTCCACGACCTTGCCAGCATATTCCCTCCCTCACGTGTTGTTTGAAGATCAACACTTCCGATTAAATCTGGAAAATCGCCATTAAAACCCAAAGAAAAGCTCCAAAGTGCAGCTACAGGCAAAAATGAATTATCCCACATCGCTTGGGTATTGGAATTTTTAAATGTTTATAAGGAATAGCCTACAGTAGTAATATATCTAAGCCATAAAGGCTTTTGACGGATGGTGCTTGATGGCACCCAAGGTGGGCCAACGCGCGAGCACGGATCCCGAGGCAACAGGCAAAATTTTGCAGAGAAAGGTCAGCTTAACTAGTGAGCAGGTTCGAGATGATCCAACGGTGCGTGCGGCTTCGCGAAGGAAAGATGCATGCCCATTAGAGCTTGCGAAATGGTGAAAATGCATCAGGTTAACTAGTGAGCATGTTGGATCAAGATCGACGGCCCGCGTGATTTCGTAGGCTAAAGATGCACGAAAGTTAGAGCCTACGAAATGGCGAAAGCCAGGTGGACAGACAGATGGCAGGTATAGTCAGATGTTTAGCAGGCAAGCCAGGTGAGGTGGCACCTAGGTGGCGATGATGTGGCACTAAGGTGGTGTACACGTGGTGGCCAAGTGACAGATGAGCAAGCGAACATGTTGCGGTGATGAGGTGTCATCCCAGGTGGCACTTAGTGGACCCCATCAGCCAATCAGATCCTGCCATGTGGCAAAAGAGTCAGGACCAAATGGAGGCAAAAATAAAAATTAAAATTGTAAATGATATAGTTTAAACGATATCAAATAATTCAAAAAATTTAAATGATTGAGCACAAATGGGGATTAATTCGCCCAGGGTCTAAATTTTAGCCAAAGTATAAAGTGTTATATATCACTGGAAAGCTCTCAGAGTGAGGAATCTGATTATGAGGTTAATTTTGAAAAATGTTGGATATTTTGGAAGTAGTTTCCATAGGAACAAAATTCAGTTAGAGAGGAGACACTTGGCGATTCAGTTGCAGATTTGATTTGGTTCCCTCTCCTTCTTATTCCCTATTCTTCTCAGTTGTAAGGGTTCTAGAATTCTGTGAGAATGGCTCCAGTTTTCATGGCTTCCAATTTTGAGTATTCTTGAAGATTGTATAGGGCAGAGCTTCTCGTTCAGTGATGGAGTTCAATTCTTGCTATAGGTGTTCTTAGTTATAGGTTCTTGTGTATGTAAGGCATACATAAATTCACACAAGATTGTCTCTAGATTTGTATTTCCATTTTATCAAATCAGATCCTCAAGGAGGATGAAATTTGTTATCTCAAGGAGATAGTTATGATTATTTGCAGGGACTCTTCAAGAAAGGATTTAAATTCTGTAATAAATCATAAAAAAATGGAATATAGTTTCAAGATCTGATGATTTTGTGAATGATCTTAGTAATGCATTTATGCATAAATATTTAATAATGAAGATGGATTTGTAATCGAAGCTTTCATTTATAGTTTGATGTATGACTCTGTTGTCCTTGGATAAAGCACTGATCTTGCAATTAAAGGGGTTCTCAAACCAATTTAAAATCCAATCAGAATACCTTTAGTTTATGTTATGTTTTGAAATGTTTCATCTATCTCATGCTCAAGCATAGTTGAGTTTTATGTGTAGATCTAGCCCATCTGCAATAAACTACTTGTTTTGGAGCCCTAGTGAGATCTATCTATTTATGTTGATGCTGTCATAGGTGTGTAATAGGTTTAATTCTAAGCATCAAAGGTATACCTGCCTAGGTTTTGCAGAGCCTGAAGAGTAGGAGGATTCATATCCTTGTCATGTTGTCCAAGCCCTGAAGTTCTTCATAGATTGAATTGGCTACTTCATAGATCAATTGCGGGTGTTCTTGGGTTATCACTTTTAGTGAACAACAAAAATGGTGACTCTGCTCGGGAAGCTGAATAGAAATTGCCTAATTTCATATCTAGTTAGTCAGTCCATTGCATATGCACAGAGTTGAAAATGGTTTTATGGTGAAGAGAATAGTTCTTGTTCTGATTCTGTAACATGATATGTTTTACATGTCATATATTGTATGAAGGAGTAACAATAAAAGTTATATTGCTTAGTTGTGAGCAAGTCCTTGCAGCTATATGCAAATTTTTCCCCAATTCCTTATTAGGTGGCGACTCTAGTTTCTGTACCGGTGCTTGAAGGAAGTTTGTATTCCAATACTTTCACAAGATTATTAGATAATCTTATGAATCATATTATGGTGCAGATGGTTTAATTAGCAGATTCACAGATAAGTGCTTTCATCATAAAAGCTTGAGAAGAAAACTGTAGTAATAGCCTAGAAGAGTGAATTGGTTGCAGCGAGATTGAAGGAGACAATAAAGAATTTGAATGTGTGTTGAATAGTGTTCTGCTATTCAAAATATCCTATGTGCAAGAGGTGGCGACTCTGATGTAAAAGACCATGCTAAAGGTGAAGTAAATCTTCAGATCTACAAGTTTTACAGCTGCAAATCTCTAGGTATTTTCAAAGGATTTAAATGCAAGACATCTCTTCTGAAAGTTTGAATGTATAATGTAGTTTTCCCATTTAGTGATCAACACTAGTCTAGAGGGAAAGAGAGAATCTCAAAATTGATTTGCATATCTATGTTGCTAAAATATCCAGTGTATGTTATCCTCCGTAGTATGCAAATGTGGAAGAACTTTATGTCAAGCAATGTTAAGGAATAGATTTGAATGAGGATATGTGCTTGAGGTTTTTTATTCCAGATTGTATAATCATTTGTGGAAGTAGGAAAAAATGAGCAGTGAAGTTTTTCAGCCTTGTGTATTTCCACATAGAGCCATGCCTAGTAAACCAGAACAACCATGTAATAGGAAAAGTTTTAGTATGAAGCACTATGCTACTCTAAACTTTGAAGGCATTTCAGGTTACCCAGATCCCATACCCACAGAAATTAGAAAGTATTTGCCCATATTTAGTGGGAAGAAATCAGAATTAGCATGTCAACACGTGAAAAGAGTTTTAGATTTGATAGGAGAGTTCGAAATTTGCCAAGAAGATGTATGCATGAAATTGTTTGTTCAGTCATTAAAAGAAGAAGCAAGAGATTGGTTTTCTTTTTTGCCAGTGAATTCTATTACCTCATGGGAAGAATTGATTGCAGATTTCATGGATCAATTTGATGAGAAGGTGAGTGATTATGACTTGTTGAAAGAATTCACTTATATACAAATCAGGGAAGATGAATTGGTACGCACATTTAACATCAGATTTTCACAAGCATTGACTAAAATTTCCAGAAAGTATAAGTTTGATGATATGGTATGTCTGGATATTTATATGAGTGCTTTTGGTAAGAAGATGAGTTTCCTATTGAGGAACAAAGAACCTAAGACTTTGTATGAAGCTTTTAACACAGCTAGAGACATTGAAAATAATTTGAAATTTGGGATAGCCAAGAAATTTGTGTCTGCTGTAGTTTCTTATCAAAATGCCTTCAACGGTGAAATACCATGTGAAGCTCAACCAATCATTCCTTGTCTAACTGCATCGAGCTCTACAGTTCCAAATGGTTTTGTTGATGCATGTGTTTCAGATTTGAATGAGAGTCAAAATCCTTTGCTATCAATGCCGGTTGCCTCTCATAGTAATGAGGGAATGATTAGTGTGCAATGTTGTGATAATGCTGATACGGAGATTGATATATACAAAGGATAATCACCATTTGATTTGTATGCCGGTTAGGCTGACTATGTGATTGCAAATTACCAAGTTAATCATGCATCTCCTAAGGTTAACAATAATGAAAATTATGGTAATGATGACCATCGATCTTTAAATGTTGCTGATGTATTTGATGTTCAAATACTAAATACTGAAGGATCACCAAATGTTGTTGATTATGTAAGTGAAGTTGTGCAATATGATGAAAATCAGATTTTGGTTAAGTCTGATAAATCTGAAAATGAAAATGTGAATGATGTTGATGATGTGTTTAGTGCAAGTATACCTAGTGATGAATGTGTTTCAGAATGGAGTGGTGTTGCTGACTATGAGGACAATTAATTCTATTTCCAACACCTTGAAGGTATGCAAATGAACAATGAAGATCAATTTCAGAATGAGAATGATCTTGGCACAAGTGTTTCACTTTCTTTTGATAAGCAAATGAATGCCAGTTATGCAGCTGAAAGTAGTTATGAGAATTCTTATTATTCATCTTGTGAAGATGATATAATAGAAGACCAAGTTATGTACCTTAGTTATGAATCTGAAAACGAAAGTGTTTTTGAAGATAAGAACGTATGTGACAGTGCTGGTAATGTTCTATTTTCAGATTTAAATGAACCCACACTTGAATGCTTTCAGAATTTCAAGTACCATGATGAGGATGTGAATGTTGATAGTATGCTTGAACCGGATTTGGAGTTCTTTGCTTTTGATACAAATATCCATGGTGTTGATTTCATTGATGAGAATGATGAAGTTTCCCCTTGTGCGGAACAAATTTGTAATGCTGATATAGTTCCGAACAGCAGTAGCATGGGTTGTAAGAATTTACTTCATGATGAAGATAAGAGGCATGGGTTACGTGATGACTTTTTCAGACCACAAATGGAAGTGTTTCAAGTAGACATAAGTCTAGATGAAGAAGATTTAGCTGAGGATTTGCTTCAGCCAGAGGTATGCATTCTTTTTCATGAATGAGATGTTGAGAATGCAGAGGTTTTCAGTTTGATAAGCAAGGATAGTGTGAGGTGTGATCAACATAGTGAAGTATCACATCTAGACCAAAATGTTCATGTTCCTTGTTTGCATCAGTTGGTTAGTAGTGTCCCTCATTCTATTGATTTAAATGATAATAAGGTATGTGCTAATGAGTTTTACAATATTGAAAATGAATGTTTTACTTTTAAAGTTCAGCATGATGATGTCCTTGCAAATGGTAGAATTGATTGGGATAGTGAAGTGTATTGCAGCTTGTGGGAAAACCTCTATGGTGAATTGCCTCATGTTTTTACTTATGTTAAAGTAGTGTGTGATTACAAAGTTCAGAATCAGACAAGAGGTAAGCACACTAGTTGTTTCAGTAATGAGACAAAAGAGGTGGATTTTAAAAGCTATGCTCAGTTGTTACTAGAAGGTGCCTTTGTTTGGATCATGGTATTAAGAGATGAGAATCAGATTTTTGACAGAGGTAAATGTTTGTAAGTGGAGCGATTATGATTAGTTGTGAGTTTGTTTGTATATTTTGTACAGTCGCTTTGCTTCAGTTGTGTGGTTTTCAATAAAGTGCCCTGCTATTTGGGTAGAATAAGGAAGCCTTGTTTTTGAAATGAGACGAGAAGAGAAAAATTGAGAAGAGAAGAATGATCCATTTTTGGGTGGTCTGCTTAACCATTGATTCTGGATTCTTGTGTTGATCTCGCAATCAACCATCCCTAGTCAGAGCCATTGTTGGGAGTATTTAAAAATGAGTCAAAGTTTGTAGGCCCATTTCAAAATTTTGCCTTGCATTTCTGAATGATTAAAATATGTCAATTTGAATGGCCTAGTTAGCAAGAGGGGTAAAATGGATCCAGTTGATTTTCGAAGGGTAAGGTTCGAGATTTATGTCCTACACCTTTCATTTGTCCTATTCAGTGATGTGCAACTTTTAGAATTCAATTTGGATAAGTTTATGAGGTACCCAGTTTGAGGGGTGAGCTGGAAGTGCATTTTAGGCACAGATGTAGATTTTATTGAGTAGCCTACTTTGAGCGATTAAATCTTTTGCCCTGTTGATCGCCATGGATAAATTCAAAGTGGATTCAATTCTATGCATAAATGTGAGTCATTCTGCAAAATTTCAAGTCCTAACGAATCGATTTGCTCAATTTTCAAAGCCAAATCCGTTTGCAGTTTGTGTGGTTTGGCAAGTCCCTATTTTGACAGCTAGTTGGAGCCCTGTTTCGCATAAGTGTAAAAGTTGCCTCAGTAAGCGTCATGCCATAATGTTTGTTCCAGGCTAATTTTGGTATAAATGATGAGCTACGTTTCAAATTTAAAGCCTCTACGAATCCGTTTGATCGGTTTTCAAAAGGGCTCATTTTGCCATCGTTTTTAGTTATCCGTACTTTTAGTGCTATATCAGTTAATGTAGCCATTTTTGTGAGTGCACCATTTGCATCCCGTCAGTCTGGTGATTGAATTAAGGATTCAAAGATTTAATATGTACTTCAAGGTACCTATGTTTCAAATTTGAGGGGCTACAGAGGTCGTTTGATATTTTTGAGAAAGGCATCATGTGTTGCCAGGACATTGACTTCATCAGGTCCGCAGTGTTGACAAAGCTAGTTGGGCATTTTCAAAAATTAATATCTCTTCACTCGGGACTCATCTTGAGAAACCATTTGGTACAAGTCATCCTTGTATATCAGAGTACACGGTTGTCAGATGGCGAGCTCTAGAAAGGTGTTTTGACAGGTTTGAAAATTACGTCTTCGCGATTAAATGCGAAAATGTGGCGTAATCGCCTGGAGGTTGCAAAATTCAGTCGGATGATTCGAAAATGATGCCGATCATTCCCAGAGGTATGTTTGAGGTCCGTGAAGATATTCCAGAGGCTAGTAGCTTGAAAACAATTTTTTTTTTATTTGGACCCACTTTGGGGCCCGACTTGGCTCATGCTTATGCATTAATTCTTGTGGCGAACTGTTCTTATTGCAATGACATGAAATCTCCCAGGGACAGATATGTATAAGTATACAAAATCTCTTTTTGAGAGGTTAGAAGGAAATGGAGAAATATTTCGGAACCAAAGTTTTTTATAAACTTGGAGTAATGCATAATTCATGGCTTGGAGGCATTCAGCCAATTATGTGCAGTCAACTTTATAGCAAATAATGTGAAAACCATTAAGCAAACACAATAGCTCCAGAGCAAAGGTGAAATAGACAGAAGTCTCTAAAATTTCCAAGCTAATGTAATGTGGCAGGTTTGAGCTCAAATTCCATGATATATGCCAAGTCCTTGCTGCTGGAGTGTGGCATCGAAGTTTAGGAAGTGCATTTTAAAGCTCCAGCAAATGCAAAGTGTAGATGCAAACAACAATTAAATCCTACACTTCACATGACTCTGCAAGATCCTCCTCTCCGAGTTGAAGATTGAAGGCCAGTGAAAATTTCAAATTAATCCAATTTTCCCCTGTTGTGTGTTGAGCTTGCATGGTGTTTGGGAGACTTTTAAAATATTTCAACCTGCTGTGTACATGGTGTTTGGTAATGTGGCAGCCACTTTACACCTTCAAACAAATCCCTTGGCAATTTCCTTGCCTAGCGTGAGTTATTACTGGTAAAACAAAAAAAAACAAAAACTTTCAAGCAAATCTTTTGGCAGGTGCAATGCCAGCGATGTCTTCCAGTGTCGCTAGTAAAAGGAAGGTTTTAGAATCCTTCAAGCAAATGCAAACAACAATCAGCTCCTCCTCCCATGTGATTGGTGAAAGGGGCATTTTGGATAAGTGAATGTATGTTTTTGCTCCTGTGTTGTGTTTTGAGGAAGGCACAGAACATTCCAAACTAATGCCAATTAATCCCTCACGTGCCTCCCTCTTTTCTTTCTCTACTGGTGTGGTGTTTGGAGTGTGGTGTGGGCCTCCCAAAGTATTCCTCATCTCCCTCCCCTCTGCATGACATGGAGGATGGTAAGTAGGCTGCGTTGGGAGCTTTTGAAACAAGCAAATTCAAGTATCTCCTTCTCTTCACGTGCCCCCAAATAGACCTCCAAGGTAGCGTGGCTAAAGTAGTTTGCAAAAGGTTTTAGCAGTCCATGTGATGAAGAAAAAGGGGGGGGGCGGATCGAAAACTATAAAGCAAACGCCATAATGCTCGCTGGAAGTAGTGTTTGGAGTATGGCGTGATGAATGAGGGGCCATAGGTAACATGTTTAGTAAAATGCAAGCCAAAGACTCCCTTGTGCGGCAAAGAGGAGAGCAAATAGAAGTTTTCAAACAAATACATAGTGGCATGGAGAATTAACAGCAGTTCAAAAACCATAACAAATGCATTTGGCAGGTGTAAATCCAATGTCTGTGACCTTGCCAGCATATTCCCTCCCTCACATGTAGTTTGAAAATCAACACTTCCAATTAAATCTGGAAAATCGCCATTAAAACCCAAAGAAAAGCTCCAAAGTGTAGCTACAGGCAAAAATGAATTATCTCACATCACCTGGGTATTGGAATTTTTAAATGTTTATAAGGAATAGCCTATAGTAATAATATGTCTAAGCCATAAAGGCTTTTGACGGATGGTGCTTGATGGCACCCAAGGTGGGCCAACGCGCGAGCATGAATCCCGAGGTAACAGGCGAAATTTTGCAGAGAAAGGCTGGCTTAACTAGTTAGTAGGTTCGAGATGATCCAACAGTGCGTGCGGCTTCGTAAAGGCAATATGCATGCCCGTTAGAGCCTGCGAAATGGTGAAAATGCAGCAGGTTAACCAGCGAGCATGTTGGATGAAGATTGATGGCCCGTGTCATTTCGCAGGCCAAAGATGCATGAAAGTTAGAGCCTGTGAAATGGCGAAAGCCAGGTGGACAGACAGATGGCGGGTACAGTCAAATGTTCAGCAGGCGGGCCAGGTGAGGTGGCACCTAGGTGGTGATGATGTGGCACTAAGGTGGCGTACACGTGGCAGCTAAGTGACGGATGAGCAAGTGAACATGCGGCGGTGATGAGGTGTCGTCTCAGGTGGCACCTAGTGGACCCCATCAGCCAATCAGATCCTGCCACGTGGCAAAAGCGTCAGGACCAAATGGAGGCAAAAATAAAAATTAAAATTGTAAATGATATAGTTTAAACTATATCAAATAATTCAAAAAATTTAAATGACTGAGCACAAATGGGGATTAATTTGCCCAGGGTCTAAATTTTGGCCAAAGTATAAAGTGTTATATATCGCTGGAAAGCTCTTAGAGTGAGGAATCTGATTATGAGGTTAATTTTGACAAATGTTGGATATTTTGGAAGTAGTTTCCACGGGAATGAAATTCAGTTAGAGAGGAGACACTTGGCGATTCAGTTGCAGATTTGATTTGGTTCCCTCTCCTTCTTATTCCCTATTCTTCTCAGTTGTAAGGGTTCCATAATTCTGTGAGAATGGCTCCAGTTTTCATGGCTTCCAATTTTGAGTATTCTTGAAGATTGTACAGGGCAGGGCTTTTCCTTTAGTAATAGAGTTCAATTCTTGCTATAGGTGTTCTTAGTTGCAAGTTCTTGTGTATGTAAGGCATACATAAATTCACACAGGATTGTCTCTAGATTTGTATTTCCATTTTATCAAATCAAATCCTCAAGGAGGATGAAATTTGTTATCTCAAGGAGATAGTTATGATTGTTTGTAGGGATTCTTCAAGAAAGGATTTAAATTCCGTAATAAATCATAAAAAAATGGAATATAGTTTCAAGATCGGATGATTTTGTGAATGATCTTAGTAATGCATTTATGCATGAATATTTAATAATGAAGATGGATTTGTAATTGAGGCTTTCATTTATAGTTTGATGTATGACTCTATTGCCCTTGGATAAGGCACTGATCTTGCAATTAAAGGGGTTCTCAAACCAATTTAAAATCCAATCAGAATACCTTTAGTTTATATTATGTTTTGAAATGTTTCATCTATCTCATGCTCAAGCATAGTTGAGTTTTATGTGTAGATCTAGCCCATCTGCAATAAACTACTTGTTTTGGAGCCCTAGTGAGATCTATCTGTTTATGTTGATGCTGTCATAGGTGTGTAATAGGTTTAATTCTAATTATCAAAGGTATACCCGCCTAGGTTTTGCAGAGCCTGAAGAGTAGGAGGATTCATATCCTTGTCATGTTGTCCAAGCCCTGAAGTTCTTCATAGATTGAATTGGCTACTTCATAGATCAATTGCAGGTGTTCTTGGGTTATCACTTTTTATGAACAACAGAAGTGACCATCAAAGTTGATCCAAACCCATTCATATATTGCAACAATCTGTGACCTAAATCAGAAATAACAATCCCAGTCAATTGAGAGGTTGTTCCTTCATTAGCATATGTTGATCTAGAATCCTTAAAAGCTTCTACATCAAAACAAGTAGAGAACAAAGAAAATTTCAAGGTTAAATACATGGGATGTGGTTAGTATATCATTCATGTTGATCAACTCCCACTATCCCCTAAGACATTTAGTTGACAAGAACAATCTAAAAACAATTTGCAAGGAAATGGGTGTGAACCACCTAGTGTTGTGGCTACTAAGTCTGAATGTAAATATCCTCTAAAGGTGCAAGTAGCTCCTGATATCGATAGTCCTAAGAGTTGTTCAAACAAAGAATCTATTGTGTGTATCGCCAACCCTCTTGAGAACTCACATAGATTTACCATTTCAACTACTCATTCCATTTCCACTCTTCTCCTAGACTTGGATCAACAAGAATTACAAAATCCCTTACTCATTGGGGATAAAAAATAAGCTTTGAAAAGAAAAATCCAAAAGTAAAAAATAAAGAATGTAATACCCTAAAAATGGTCATCTAAACCATGAGCCCCCAATCTTGACAACGTCACCAAGGTCCTAACCAAAGGAAATCAAATAAATTTTGAGCACACAATTAAGTTCTAAAATCACTAATGTCACATGGCAAATTAATCAGCCAGTATTAATTAAATATTTATTTAATTAATTGATCATTCCAAGTAAATCATTTTAAACAATTATCTTATTTATTTTAATTAAATATCCTAGCATATTTAATTAAATAAATTAATTTCCCATCAAATCTTCAAAAAAGGAATTAATTGACAAAAAAGAATTAAAAATTGAGAAAAGAAATCGATTGGAGATAATCTTGAAAAATAAATTAAAAATTGATAAATAATCTCAAAGAAAGCAAATAAAACAATTAAATATTAAAATTGAATGAAATAGAGAATAAATCAATTTTTTTTTGGTTTTATCTTAATTTTAGTTAAATTTTCTTTAAAATTGAGAAAAACAGCCAATCACATCAATTCACCTGGATTGTGCTTCCTCTTGGAAAATCTTCACCACTCATCATCATTTGATCTCAGTCATTGGTTTCTTTCTGAATTTTCTATAAATTCAGGCTCTCATCTCCCATTCAAAGATCCTGGAGAATATATTGTTATTATGTTGTTTTTGCTCTAGGTTCATTGAGAATTTGCATTGAAAATATTGCATATTAGTTATTGCTTATTGCTTAAATAATTTAGCTTAAATATTCATATGTTGATTAAATCATGTTAGATTAATCTTGCATATCTAGCTTAAATCTTGCATCCCTTCAGCTCATATTCATGCTCATATAGATTTAAAAATCCTTCGTTTAGGTGGTGCCTAGTCACTAGATAGCTTAGCAATCTGAGAGCAATCTAAACTCACATCTACTAGAAGGCAATGGGTCACTTTGTAATGTTTTATTATTCATTGATTATTGATTTAATAACCATGTATCTAATGAATTAATTCAAGTGTTGTGTATTCCAGATATAGATACAAGTCCACTTTTCACACACACATTTTTGGTGCCCACCGTGGGGCTCAAAATTGAATACTTTGGCCTCAAAATCACTATTTTTTATCTTGCAGGTTTTGTCTGTACAACCTTTGTGAGATATCGTATGAGTGTATATCCTACATCATACGATATTATGTCAAGGTCTTTGTTTTATCGTATGAAACAGAAAATGGGCTCGTACAAATTTCTAGTCTGAATATCTAATTTTGTACTTTGTTGTTCTATGCTTAGTTCTAAGTCATATGGTTCTGTATTTGTCATTTGCTTCTGTGAGAATTGTCGTATGATTCTATATTTTGTTGGGTTAAAAAAAAAAACAAGTTTCATTCTTCAAGTTTTCTATTTAATTTTGATTACACTGATGCTGACCCTGGCTATTTATTTGTTTATCTGAAGAATTTTTTTTACAGCCTAACCAGTTTCTTGCAGCACACTTGTCAAAGAATTTATCAATCACACATACGCTTGTTGAAGAATAAAAACAACATGACTACTGATGTGTTGTTTTTGCAAGTTGCCTAAAGAGAATTGACCAAACATCGTGTATTCTTTAAATTCATTTTTTGGCACCTAAATTGCTATCTGGTTAAAGAATAAATTTGTATTTTGTGTTTTAAGAAAATTTTGAGAGGTAGGAGAGTATGCTATTGTCTGTATAGACAATCAGAATTGTAGACCCTTGAGGCATTTTCTTTAAGTTTGAGATTTGTATATCTTTAGCGGGTCTACCCTCCCAAGGAGCTAATAACTCTATAGCCATTACGATCGGTGAGAGGGGAATGACCCAAGTGGGAACGGCTAAATTCCAAGTACTCCAACCCACTTTAAAACATGTGATTTGATGAAAATCAAGTCAACGATAATGCTCGGGAATAGCTATCCTTTGTACCTTTGGGTATATTAAACCTTAGTTTTCAAGCCTGGGAGACCTCTTAATTGAGTTTATACTTCGACGCGCCGAACAGACCCCTTACTAGTTCCCATTCAATTTAGAAGCTACTTGGTTCACCTCTGAAAGGGGGATAATCTTTGTGCAAGAGAGATTGTAACTCTCCCAAGATACTTGTCATTTTGTGCCTCTATTAGCATTTGGAGTCGGCTAATATGACGTTGAGAATCCATTGTGTGAGACTTAGCAACCGTATTCTGATTAGCTATTGGATGTGTACCTAAGTCTACAAGAAAAGGTTGTTTTCTCTCACCAATTTCCATAGGGTTTGCATGCTGTGATTGGAGTTATTATTCGTATTACGTTTTTTTTTTGTTTTCATCCCTTAAAACTAAAACTGGAATACCAAAACGGGAGAAAACAAATCAACAACTCAGTGATAAACTCTATCACTGTCAAAAACTAGTCCCTGTCAGTCATTGAAAACTCATAATTTAGCCTATGTCTAGTAAACAATCATATGAGTCTTCTGATCTATCATCTTGTTTCATTTTCTATGTCATACGATATTCCATCAGTTCTAATAGTCTGTCTTTTAAGCCTCCATCCTGTGTCGTACGAGCCTTGATTTTCTGTCGTCCAGTTCTAAGAATTTTTGCTTCATTCTGAATCCTATGTCGTACAATAAACCTTTGCACTGAACAATTTGTCGTTTCAGACATACCCATCTATCGTACGGTCTTAGGCATCAACTCGTACGAAACACTATTTTCATCATTCTAAAGCTTGTAAACTTTCATCTGGTCCTATAAAACATCTCATACGAATCTCTGATTTTGTCAGTTCATAATAGTCAAACTTGCCTAAAACACTCTACAGCGTGTAGAAAACTAGTTATCATCCTCTTGAGCATAAACAACCCTGATAGTGTACCCCTGCCATTGTGTTTCACAATTTTGTCGATCATCTCTAAGCTAGTTCAAACAACATCTTATCAAACCTAAGTTAACTTAGATAACGTCTTACGCAGGATAGCTCATTTCTGAAACTAGACCAGATCTTAGTTACTTCACTCAATCACTACGTTAAGCGAACAACTAGCTACAATTTGATCTTGACTTCTGCAACACATCTAGCTCTCAGTCCCATCGGTTGTAAATGCTTATTCATACTAGAATTTCTTGCAGCAAAACAAACAAAGGAAAAGGAACATCCTTTTCATCAAATGACAATCCATTCTTTGTAGAAAAACTCGTCCCGTCATCATCAAAAATACCAATTTACAATCTACCAATCTTTGGTCAACCCCTATCTCCCACCATGTCTAGAGAAAGGCAAAACAAACAAGCTGCTAAACACAAAAGTTATGACGATATCAGTATCCATGATAGCAACAATGATTCCTCATCAAGTGAATCTGAAGCCTCTGAACCTCCAAAGATCAAGATACATAAATGTCAAAAGGATAAAGATTTCCGAAAAATGATGAAGGTTATCATGGCTAGAGAAAAAGAAGACTATTTTCTAGAACTAGCAAAACAAGGCGCTAGACTTCCTATTGGTTATAATGTGGAGACCCTCAACACTAAAGAGGAAGAGACACCATTAGGAATGGTAAACAAAAAATTACAAGCATTATGAACTGAGATCACAGAACTGAAAAACAAGGATAAATCCCCAAAACAATATTCTCTGGACACAATATGCCCATTCCCGTTTGACAAAAACCTTTACATGCCTCCATTTCCCTCAAAAGTAGAAATGCCTAAGTTTGACAAATATGACGGGAATACAGATCCTCAAGATCATATCAGAGAATTTTGTGCTTTATGTATGGAGTTCATGCATGACCAAACGTATCTCATGCACCTTTTCTCGAGAAGTTTAGGGGGGAAAGCTATGGAATGGTTCTCAAGTCTACCTATGGGAATAAAAACTTTTGAAGAATTAATCCAGCTATTTCTACAACAATACTCCTATAGCATTCGTCACCCAGTCACTATGATAGAGCTTTGCAATACCAAACAAAAAATAGGAGAGCCCTTTCTCACTTTTCTCCAACGATGGAGAAAGATGTTCTCTAGATATTCATGGACTATCCCAAATCTTGAGAAGATGGATATCTTTGTCAACAAGTTGATCCCTGAATTGAAATATAATGTCTAGATGCAAGTACATCCTTCATTCAACAAAATGGTAGATAATGCCCTCCAAATGGAAGACGTGCTTATAAAAAAGGGAGATATATCACTTTGAAAAGAAACATCACAAGGTTCTAGTTCTAAAGAAAATAACAAATACTGGAAATACGACAAAGATAACAATAGAAACATTGTTAATGATGGAGTGGTAGACACTGTTAAAGCAAAAACAAAATCCTCAATATTTAACTTGGCTAGTGGCATGCAAGCACTAAAGGCAGTTGAAACTGCAGCAGAAAATCCGCTAAAAAAATTAAGAGAATAGTTTAAAGAGAAACCTTGGCTTTCCAAGCCTAAGCGTGATTTTACTCCTCTAGATGAATCATATGAATTAGCTTTTAAAACTTTATTGGAAAATGATTTGATAACATTGCTAGACAATTCTAGACCATATGATCCAGAAATTAAACGTAAATGGTGGAGAGAAAATAAATACTATGACTACCATCAGAACAAGGGACATAACACAAACAACTGCATGAAACTTAGACATGAAATTCAAGATCTCATCGACACTGGCAAAATCATTGTTGGAAATCACATGACTAATGCTGATCTTAAGGCCTTTAAAGATCCCTTACTGACTTATGAACAAGGAAATTCCTCAAAATCCAAGGTAGGTTCTAGAGTCAATTATACCTACACTAACAATGACAACATGATCAACATGATTGAATCTTCCCAACCTAAATATTGCAATGTGATCATAATCAAAGATAAACAAAATCAAGCACAAACTACTAATGATATGACCTGCGCTCAAAAGAAGGTTACTCTCCAAGGAGCTAGTTCCTCAACTTTCACTCAAACAACATAAAACCTACCAACTCCTTCAAACAGACAAACAAACATAATCACAACCAAATCAAAACAGCTGGCTTCACCATCCTCTCTTGGTTATAGCATTGTCGAACAATTGAAAAGAACTAATGCTCAAATCTCCATTTTGGAATTGCTTAAGATCTCTTCTACTCATAGAGAGATCTTGGACAAGTCTTTTCTCACCACTAGTGTCCCTAAGGATTTAGATGTAGATCGGCTTCAATCTATGGTGGGTCACTTGACTTTGCCTCATTACCTCACTTTCTCTGAAGAAGATGATAACTCACTAAATCACCCGCATAACTAGCCATTACACATCGAAGCTATGATCCATAAACACCAAGTTAAACGTGTTTTGATAGACAGAGGCACTAGATTGAATATCTGTACCTACAATCTACTGACACAGTTGGGATTTTTTGAAAATGTTATTGATCCAACAAAGAAAATAGCAATCAAAACTTATGATGAAGAAGAAAGAACCTCTAAAGGTCTGGTACTATTACCAATCAGGGTAGGACCTATGGAAAGAGATGTAATCTTTCAGGTCCTTGACCTTCCTCTTTCATACAACATCTTACTAAGCAGGCCATGGATTCATGAAATGAAAGCAGTACCATCTACATATCATCAATGCTTGAGATTTCCTTATAATGGAGTTGAAGTCAGTATTCCTACCAATACAAGCTATACCTGCAATGCATTAATGCAGAGTGCTGATGCTTTTGTTCCTCATAATAGAGCCACCTCTATAGCTGAAAGATCAGAATCTTTGTTGAAAGATTTAGAGAAGAAATTGAAAAATAACAAACACTGGCATGGATGGCTACAAGATAGAGCCTGTACTCTAACTAATATCTCTTCCTCCATCACCAAGACAGTCAAGAAAACCATAAGAGGTTATGAATCCACAAACTTTAACTCCAAAAGTTATTTATGATGGTCTCTTTATACTATTAGGATTCCCAAAGATACTGAGAGGGGGGGGTGAATCAGTATCTGACTGGTAGGTATATTTTCTTAACTTATAACATGAAAAGCATATTAAAATTGTGTACCGATAAACCAGAAATAATGCAACAAATAAGAATAACAACCACAACATGAAAAGAACACTATAACACAATGTTTTTAACGAGGAAACTCAGTGTGGGAAAAACCTCGATGGGATTTGTGACCCACAAAATTCGCTTACTGGCCAATAAGGGAATATTACTCTTACAATAGGGGCCTGCACATGCAGGAAGGCCAAGTGCCTAGAGCTCACTGGTCAATTACAAAAGAAGTCACAAAAATGGATTATACTAATCCAATGTCTTGTATTGCTTTAGATTAGCATCTGATATGCCAGATTCGGTATCGGTTTTAAGCTCTGCTACATACATAGACCCTTATCCAATAATTTGCATAATAGATCTGCCACCTTCTATTAATATTTTGCATCCTACCTTTTCTATAAAATGATCTACAATGATCTCATACATATATGAGTCATGTTACAATCTGCCATGTCGGCTTACAAAAGATTTTACAATTAATTACAAAATATATTAACACAAAATTCCTGTCGGCCAGGGTGTCGGTATTCTTCCTCTTCAGTGTCGGTGTTCTGTGTACCAGTGCAGAGTCTGCAGGTGCCGGTGGCTGCCAATATCATATGATTGTAAGGTTGCCATCAATGACAATACCTTCAATCACCTACAATTTCTCATCCGAGTGTGCATTTGCCAACAATCTCCCCCTTTGGCATTGATGGCAACACTCATGAGAAAAATTCAAGAATGTATCCAAAAATTTGAGGTCCAAAAATCTTTGCCAAAAAGCTGTATGCTCCCCTTGAGCAAATAATCTCTACTTCCTTCTGACCATTTTTCTCATCACACTACTCCCCCTTTGACATCAATGACAAAGGTTGTCATTCGCTGTCAGTGGAGTCCTGCTTGGATTCTTGTAACCGGTGGGTTACAATCTGAAAGATATCTGTCAAAATCAAATTTATACCATTACTGAATGTTTTGTTGTCTTTTATTGCCTCTTATGTTCTCTGCACTGTACCGGTGAGTATGTGCATTTTCTCTTTTGGTGTCTTCAGTCAAGGAACCAGGGCCTCAAATATTTCTTTTCTCAAAGAAATGAGGTATTCTAGTCTTGGACCAAGTCTGCATTTCAAGTCCTTTGCATTATCCTTTATTCTCTATTTGTCATTGTCAAACTTCTTGATTTTCTCTTCTTGTTCTACTATCCTCTTTTCTATCTCCAAAAATGAATCCTATGATCCTATCAGATTGTCAGCAATATTGTTTATCTTATCTTATGCTTTGCTGATTTCCTTGTCAAGGTCTTCTGTTAAGACATTTGTTTTACAAGTGTCCCTATACAGTTTCCTGAAGTCAAGAATTATTTCTCCAAGTTCCAGTAATAGGGTATCCATTTTCTCCTTGTTCTTCTTCACAATATCCTCAAAGAATTTCTCTTTTTCTTTAATCATTTTCTCTTTAAATGTATCCTCATTTATTTGATCAATAGTCAATATGTTGTCGGTGATGAACTTAGACAATGTGTCTAGTTGACCTAAAGAATCCTTATTATCAACAATACACTTTGGTGCTATCAGTTGAAGAATGGGAATTGTGTCATCAATATCCTTATAGGCTTGTACATTGCACTCAGTGATCTTCTTTATTGAATTCAATAAGACCTCTGTTACATTTGTAGGTCTAAATTCTGCCATAGATGTACCAGATGTTTGTCCAACTGTCTTTACAATAGCCATGCTACCGGTGGTGGTAATCACCTTGCTTGATTCAACCTCTGGTAGGTCAGTCTATGTTTGCATTTCTACAAACAAAGGTTTAGGATTTTTAGTTTGGGCCGGTGGCACTATCTCTGTCTGAACCTGTGCTTCAACCTATACCTGTTTCAGTTTCTCTATCTGTGTCTCAGAAGGTTTCTCTAAGATTTCAGCTGCCGGTTTCTCAGATGTATTCTCGGTTTGTACTTCTAGTTTCTCTGTTTGTACCTCTATACTTTCCTTGGCCGGTTCTTCTGATATTTTTTCAGTTGTATCTATCGGTTTCTTAGTGGTATCTACTATCGGTTTCTTTGTAGGTGTGGGTTTTTCAATGCTTATCTCGACCTCTACAACCGGTGACTGAATAGTCACATCTGTCCTCTTGTCCTCATTAGTTTCTCTATCCACCACAACATTTACTTCTTGAGTATCAATATTTACAGTATACAAAACTTTAGACTCAGGATTTGTATCCTCTAATGGAGTCTCTTTACTCTCCGTGTTTGGTTCACTGTCAGTAGTATCTACCGGTGGAGTATCTAAAGGAGGTAGGGGTACATTGTCAGTTATCTTAAGGCTTGGAGGACCACCTACCTTACCTTTCCTCTTATCCCTGTCCTTTTGATATACTTTAATAGTATGTGGTCTAAGTAATTCTTCCTATTTTTCTTTTTCCACAAAGAATATATCCCATGCATCTGTTGTTTCCTCAGAGACTTCATTTACTCTTCCTACCTACTACATGCCAGCGAGTAGTAGAGAATACTGTCCAGTTTTCTTTACTGATAACTTTATAAATTTCATCAGCTGAGTTGACTGGATGTACTAAAAGTAGTTTTTCAATCTTAATTTTCTTGTCCAGCTCAATGATTGGTATCCTTCTAGCTTCTAATCTCGTATATAGATCATTTGGTATTTCATCAACAACTTCTATAAAAAATTTGTTATAAATATCTAAGTGTAAGATTACACTATTCTCTATGCTTTCCTTATCATCAGCTGATAGTGTATTGTATATTTTGCTGATGTTCTTCAGCTTACCATCCTCTGTGATTTCACTCAAGAGTTTATCCAATGGAGCAATATTCTGTTTTACCTTCTTTTTCTTAGGAGTCATTTTCTTTACTGGAGGCCTAACTACCTGTAAAGATAACATATTGCATGTCACCAAGTTCTTTTGAACTTTTCTTGAATTTCTCCTTGTGTTGATTTGCAGCAGTCAGTTGATTCTCCAAGATTCCTTTCTGTCTTATGACTTCAGTTCTGTCATTTTGTGTGTGCATCAAATATATCTTCAACATATCTTTTTCATGACTGAGTCTTATGTTTTGATTTCCAACATCATTTAGTGTTCTAACCAAGTCTTCTTCATTCTTCTTTCTGTCTTCAATTTCTTTACAAAATCTCATAGTCATATCTTGCATCTCATTCTTTGTTGTACTGATTTCTTGTCTTAGCTTGTTAACCAGATCATTAAGAGTTTCTTTTTCATCTTCCACACTCTGCATCTTTTCACAAAGCTATCTTCTTTTATTCCTTGCTATAGTGTAATTTTCTTGAAGTTCTTGAATGATATCCTAAGTAGCCTTCAGATCATCTTCAAGTTTAATATTCTTCACCTTTTCTGCATCATAGTCTGAAAGAGCTGTTTCCAATTGCTTTCTCAAGTTTTCTATCTCTACTGGTGACAAGATCTTCCTCAAGCTATTAGGCTTCTGAAAATAGAGGACCGGGCTTTGATACAAATTGTTAGGATTCCCAAAGATACTGAGAGGGGGGGTGAATCAGTATTTGATCGGTAGGTATATTTTCTTAACCTATAACATGAAAAACATATTAAAACTATGTACCTATAAACCAGAAATAATGCAACAAATAAGAATAACAACCACAACATGAAAAGCACACCATAACACAATGTTTTAACGAGGAAACTCAGTGTGGGAAAAACCTCGATGGGATTTGTGACCCACAAAATTCGCTTACTGGCCAATAAGGGAATATTACTCTTACAATAGGGGCTTGCACATGTAGGAAGGCCAAGTGCCTAGAGCTCATTGCTCAATTACAAAAGAAGTCATAAAAATGGATTATACTAATCTAATGTCTTGTATTGCTTTAGATTAGCATCTGCTATGCCAGATTCAGTACTGGTTTGAAGCCCTACTACATGCATAAACCCTTATCTAATAATTCACATAATAGGTCTCCTACCTTCTATTCATATTTTGCATCCTACCTCTTTTACAAAATGATCTACAATGATCTCATACATATATGAGTCATGTTACAATCTGCCATGTCGGCTTACAAAAGATTTTACAATTAATTACAAAATATATTAACACAAAATTCTTTTTGGCCAGGGTGTCGGTATTCTTCCTTTTCAGTGCCAGTGTTCTGTGTGCCGATGTAGAGTCTGTCGGTGCTAGTGCCCGTCGGTATCATATGATTTTAAGGTTGCCATCAATGAAAATACCTTCAATCACCTACAATTTCTCATTCGAGTGTGCATTTGCCAACAATCTCCCCCTTTGGCATTGATGGCAACACTCATGAGAAAAATTCAAGAATGTATCCAAAATTTTGAAGTCCAAAAATCTTTGCCAAAAAGTTGTATGCTCCCCCTGAGCAGATAATCTCTACTTCCTTCTAACCATTTTTCTCATCACACTACTCCCCCTTTGACATCAATGACAAAGGTTGTCATTCGCTGTCAGTGGAGTCCTGCTTGGATTCTTGTAACTGGTGGGTTACAATCTAAAAGATATCCATCAAAATCAAATTTATACCATTACTGAATGTTTTGTTGTCTTTTATTGCCTCTTGTGTTCTCTGCACTGTACCGGTGAGTATGGCCATTTTCTCTGTCAATGTCTTCAGTCCAAGAACCAGGGCCTCAAATATTTCTTTTCTCAAAGAAATGAGGTATTCTAGTCTTGGACCAAGCCTGCATTTCAAGTCCTTTGCTTTATCCTTTATTCTTTGTTTGTCATTCTCTAACTTCTTGATTTTCTCTTCATGCTCTACTATCTTCTTTTCTATCTCCAAAAATGAATCCGATGATCCTATCAGATTGTCAGCAGTATTGTTTATCTTATCTTGTGCTTTGCTAATTTCCTTGTCAACGTCTTCTGTTAAGACATTTGTTTTACAAGTGTCCGTGTATAGTTTCTTGAAGTCAAGAATTATTTCTCCAAGTTCCGGTAATAGGGTATCCATTTTCTCCTTGTTCTTCTTCACAATATCCTCAAGGAATTTCTCTTTTTCTTTAATCATTTTCTCTTTAAATGTATCCTCATTTATTTGATCAATAGTCAATATGTTACCGATGATGAACTTAGACAATGTGTCTAGTTGAACTAAAGAATCCTTATTATCAACAATACACTTTGGTGCTATTAGATTAAGAATGGGAATTGTGTCATCAATAGCCTTATAGGCTTGTGCATTGCACTCAGTGATCTTCTTTATGGGAATTGTGTCATCAATAGATGTACCAGATGTTTGTCCAACTGTCTTTACAATAGCCATGCTACCGGTGGTGGTAATCACCTTGCTTGATTCGACCTCTGGTAGGTCAGTCTGTGTTTGCTTTTCTACAAACAAAGGTTTAGGCTTTTCAGTTTGGGCCAGTGGCACTCTCTTTGTCTGAACCTCTACTTCAACCTGTACCTGTTTTGGTTTCTCTATCTATGTCTCAGAAGGTTTCTCTGAGATTTTAGTTGCCGGTTTCTCAAATGTAGTCTCAGTTTGTACTTCCGGTTTCTCTGTTTGTACCTCTGTACTTTCCTTGGCCAGTTCTTCTAATGGTTTTTCAGTTGTATCTACCAGTTTCTCAGTGGTATCTAATGTCAGTTGCTTTGTAGGTGTGGGTTTTTCAATGCTTATCTCAACCTCTGCAATCGGTGACTCAATAGTCACATCTGTCCTCTTGTCCTGAGTAGTTTCTCTATCCACCACAACATTTACTTCTTGAGTATCAATATTTACAGTATACAAAACTTCAGACTCAGGATTTGTATCCTCTAATGTAGTCTCTTTACTCTCTATGGCTGGTTGACTATCAGTATCTACCGGTGGAGTATCTAAAGGAGGTGGGGGTACATTGTCAGTTATCTTAAGGCTTGGAGGACCACCTACCTTACCTTTCCCCTTATCCCTGTCCTTTTGATATACTTTAATAGTCTGTGGTCTGAGTAATTCTTCCTGTTTTTCTTTTTCCACAAAGAATATATCCCATGCATCTATTGTTTCCTCAGAGACTTCATTTACTCTTCCAGCCATCAGTGCTACATGTTGGTGAGCACTACAAAATATTGTCTGGTTTGCTTTACTGATAAGTTTATCAATTTCATCAGTTGAGTTGATTGGATTTACTGCAAGTAGTTTTTCAATCTTAATTTTCTTGTCCAGCTCAACGATTTCTAGCCTTCTGGTTTCTAATCTCCTATATAGATCATTTGGTATTTCATCAACAACTTCCATCAAAAATTTGTTATAAATATCTAAGTGTAAGATTACACTATTCTCTACGCTTTCCTTATCATCAGCTGATAGTGTATTGTATATTTTGTTGATGTTCTTCAACATACCTTCCTCTATGATTTCACTCAAGAGTTTATCCAATGGAGGAATATTCTGTTTTACCTTCTTTTTCTTAGGAGTCATTTTCTTTACCGGAGGCCTAACTGCTTGTTGTTTTTGCCTTGTTTTCTTGGGTGTAGGTGGGGGTACCAGTGAGGGTTTTCATTTCCTTTCTACCCTTTTAAATGCAGCTGGAATATCACTCTCAGAGTTGATTCCAACTGATGAAATATGAGCTTCCAGTTGAAGTCCTTCCAACTCACTTTCCTTTATACCAGTTTTCTTCATAACATCTTCTTTAATTGCTTTAGCCTGCCAGGTTCCTTTCTTTACTATTGCTTCAACTTTCTTAATCCTTTTCCTAGACTGAATTAAACTTTCGATTGTTTCAGCATTTCCAAAAACTTTCTCAATAGGTTCTTTAGGTGCTTCAAGAAGGGCTTTTGCATAAGTTTCAATAATATTGTCATTGGTTTCATAGTCTATTTTAGTTACCCAAATAGTTCTAGGGACAACTGCCTCCATCTAGATTTCATCTTTCTTGATTACAAACAAATTTCTTTCTGATATTTGTCCACAATAGCTTGTGACAGTCTTACTCTGCTTTTCATTTGAGCCTTTAATGCTTGAAAATGTTCATTCAAGTTATTCTCCCAGTTTTCTCCCATGTTGCTTAATAGATCCAACACTTGTTTTTGTTGGTATATGCACACTCCAATGAGACATTGTATGTGATTGAAGGTTTTGTCATTGATGGCAACCTTGCAATCCTATGGTACCAGCAAAGGTAGTACATCGGCATCAGCAGATCACACTCTACACCAGGACTTAAGACACCGACACCAGCACCAACACAAAGAAAGGAAGTATACCGACACATAGGCCGACAGGATTTTGTTATATTATATTTTGTTTATTATTGTAAAAAATTTGTAAGCTGACTTGGAAAATTATAAAATGACTCTTATATATAAAAGAGATCATTGTAGACATTTAATAAAAGATATGAAAGCAATAAGGAAAAATATTAGGCAGATCTATTATGCGAAATATAGGCTAAAGGGTTTATGTAAGAAGCAGAGAAGCAACCGGTATTGGATCAGGCATTATAGATGCTATTGTAAAGTAGTACAAGATAATTGATTTGTATAATCCTCATTGTAAGTCAGTGAGACTTCCCATTGAGCAGTGAGCTCTAGGCAGTTGGCCTTCCTGCATGTGCAGGCCCCTATTGTAAGTAATATTCTCTTATTAGTCAGTGAGTGAATATTGTGGGTCAAAAATTCCACCAAGGTTTTTCCCACACTGGGTTTCCTTGTTAAAACCTTATGTTATGGTGTGCTTTTCATGTGGATGTTCTTAATTTTGTTTATTGCATTATTTCTTGCATACCCGTACACTGTTATAATATGTTCTACATGTTTTAAGTCAAGAAACTCTAATCACCGGTTAGATATTGATTCACCCATTAGATATTGATTCACCCCCCCCTCTCAGTATCTGTGGGATTCCTAACAATTGGTATCAGAGCTTGGTCCTCTATTTTTAGAAGCCTAACAACTTGAGGAAGATCTTGACACCGGTAAAGATGGAAAATCTGATGAAGCAACTTGAAGGAGCTCTTTCAGACTATAATGCAGAGAAATTGAAAAATATCAAACTAGAAGATGATTTAAGGGCAGCTCAAGATATCATTCAGGCACTTCAAGAGAATTTTAATGTTGCAAGAAATAAGAGAAGAGAACTTTGTGAAAAATTGCAAAATGAGAATGATGAAAAGGAATCACTTAATGATATGATAAGTAAGTTGAAACAAGAGAACATGACAACAAAAAATGAGATGCAGGATATGACTATGAGATTTTGCAAAGAGATTGAGGATAGGAAGAAAAATGAAGAAGAATTGACCAGAAGACTAACTGATGTAGCAAATGAAAATGACATGTTGAAGACAGATCTGATGCATACTCATAATGACTCAAATGAACTGATGAGACCAAAAGAAGTCTTAGAAAGAGAACTAGAAACTGCAAATCAACATAAAGAAAAATTCAAGAAAAGCTTAGAGGAACTTGGCACCTTGCTGAAGAATAGAAAACCTAAAGGTGACACTTCTGGAATTGGCTTTGAAGTTGGTGAAAGCTCTGGTACTGTAAATACTCAGGATCACAACAAACCGGTAAGACAACCTAATGCTTATAAATTCAATGGAAAATGCTTTAACTATAATAAGTATGGTCAGAGAGCAAATGAATGTAGATCTAGAAATTATCAGAATATCAACACACCCACCTGTCAATGTTCTAAATGCAACAAAGTTGGTCACAACTCTGAAAACTGCAGAATGAATGTGAGATGTTATGTTTGTGGAAGATTTGGACATTTATCTAATCAATGCAGAACACAAACCGGCATAGGTTATGGGAAAGCTATTCAGAAGAATAATCTAACTTGTTATGCATGTAACAATATTGGGCATATTGATAAATTCTATAGAAGTAAAGGAACACCAGTAGACAACAAAAGTTCTAGCTTGAAAGGTAAAGAAAGAATTCTCAAAATAATGGATTAGAAAAGCTGATCTAAATATTGGGAATACTCCTCCACCAGTAGAACAAATAATTGCTTCACCGATAGGACAGAGTGATGCTTCACCGACAGGACAGAGTAGTGCTCCACTGGCAAGAAGTTCTTCATCTAATTGAAGAAAGTTTCCTTGAGGGTTTGACAATCTAATGAAACATGTGCTATTATTCCCTCGGTTAGTGATAAAAGTTGGAAATTACTTTTTATCGACAGACAATGTTAAGTGAATACTTAACTGACATGCATTTAATGTGGTAGATGGCAAAAAGACACTATAAAATTGAAGTTTTGGCTCCATTCCATTTCACCGAGATTTCAAACCTACGAAGAGCGCAAAGATTCCAAGCTAAGGTATTTCAAGCAAGAGGCAAGAACACTCCAAGCAATCATCCAGCCTAAAGATAGTAAAAGGTATTTTATCATGGCATCCACCTCTGCAATTGAATATATAGAAAACCCTACTATTGTTGAAGTTATAAAAAGACCTAGGCCCATATTTCAGTTAGTTCTTAAGGTAGCAAAGAAAGATGATACCTTAGGTGCTTTTTCTCAAATTCCTAAGGGAGTTGTTTATGCTAAAGACCCCAGAATTTACATCCACTGCAACATTGAGGAACTAGGAGATGAAAAGATTAAAACCATGTTTAAAACTATGATATGTGATGAATCTGATAATATAAAAGATGAACACAAGATCATTGAGACCCTAGGATTCATAGAGATCCTTAGCATTCCTGAATTCCCCAAGGATGTGATTAGGATAGTCTTAAGTAGGGTATATGGTGAATTTTTCTGGTTAGATGCAATCCACAAAATCACTAAGGAAGCTGTGAAAGCTATCACAGGGTTACTGACCACCGGTAAAATGCCAGATGAAACTAAGAAGGTATCCAATGACCTAGTTACAAACCTAACTGGTGCAACATTCGACAAAAGGTCCCTAAGAGTTAATGATGTAACAGACATTAATGTGAGATTTATCAGCATGATATTAGGATATAAAGCTACTCATACAAATAGACTCAATTCAATTTCAAGTTTATGCATTAAGAGTGCTTATGATATGGTCACATATAATGCAAAGATTGATATATGTGAGTGGTTAAAGGATGAATTAATTGACAACCTTGGAAAGATTAAGAAGGACAAGAAAGGAACTTTCAGGTTTGGAAATCTATTAGTATGTTTGATGCTACATATAACCAAATAGGTTCTCAGTATAGGCTACAAAGAACTTGGATATGATATATTGGTAGGTAAACAGTTAACAAAACTATTTAATAAGATGGGAGAAGACAAGGAAAACAATATTCATGATTTCTTTCAAGCACTAAAGGCCAAAATGAAGAAAAGAATCAGGTTATCACAAAATATTGTCGACAAATACAGAGATGAAATATGCTTTGTAATCAAGAAGGATGAAATTTGGATGGAAGCAGTCATCCCTAGGACAGTTTGGGTAACCGAGATGGGCTATGAAATAGATGATTATATAATTGAAACATATGCTAAAGCACTTTTGGAAGCCCCTAGAGAACCTAAGGAAGAAATATTTGGTAGTGTAGAAACTATTGAAAGCCAAATAAAATCAAAGAAAAGAGTGAAAAAGGTTGAGGCAGTTGTCAGGAAAGGTTCCAGACAAGCAAAGACCATCAAAGAAGATGTGTTGAGGAAAACCGGTATAACAAAGGATGAGTTAGCAACTCCACAACCTGAAACTCACCTATCACCAGTAGGTACCTCTTCAGAGAGTGATATGCCTGCAACTTTCAAAAGAGTTGTAAGGAAAAGAGATCCCTCACCAGCAACCACACCCTCACCCAGGAGGACAAGACAAAAACAACAAGTAGTGAGATCTCTGGTAAGAAAGGCTACACCAAAGAAGAAGAAACTGACACCCAAAAAGAAGAAGAGGACAAAGAAAGACTTGGCCCCTCTAGATATACTACTGAATGAAATTACTGAGGAAGGTAAATTGAAGAATATAGAGAAAATATATGACACTTTAACAGCTGATGAAAAAGAACAAGTTGAAAATAGTGTTATAGTGCATATGGATATGTATAAGAAATTTTGATGGAAGTAGTAAATGAAATTCTAGATGAACTATTTAAGAGAGTGGAAGTAAGAAGACAAGCAGTAATAGAATTGGACAAGAAAATAAAGATTGAGAAGCTACTTGCTGTATATCCAATAAATTCACCCAAAGAAATCGATGACCTAATTGCTCAAGTCAACCGGTCAGTATTTTCTACTGCACACCGACACATTGCTTTAATGGTTGGAAGAGTTAATGAGGTGACTGAGGAGACAGAAAATGGATGGGATATATTCCTAGTTGAAAGAGAAAAACAAGAAGAATATAGGAACCCCAAACCTATAAAAGTTTATCAGAAAGATAGAGACAAGGGCAAAGGTAAAGTTGGTGGACCACCTAGTATCAAGGTTAAAGACAACTTACCCCCACCTCCTTTGATTACTCCACCAGTAAAAACAACAGCTACAGAAGATCAACCTACAGCTAAGAGTATGGATGTAGAGGATGGTAATCCTAATCCTGAAGTCTTATATATTGTGGATGTTGATACTCAAAAGATCAACGTTGTGGTAGACAAAGATATAGTTGATAAAACTGAAATGGCTAGTGAGGCTCTGGTAGTTGAGAAAACTGAAAACACACAGGAGAAACCGACAGATAACAAAGAGAAAAAGGTAGAGACTCAGACTCAGACTAAGACAATGCAACAAATAGAAAAACAAACAGAGCAAAAGGCTCTGGAACAGGAACAACAACAATAGAAACATGAACCACAACAACAACAGGAACAAGAACATAAGGAAACAGTGCCACCGGCAATTGGAGAAGTAGAAAAACCATTGCTTAAGTAAATGAAAACACAAACAGACCTACCAAAGGTCAATACAAGCTTGGTTACTTCCACTGGCGGTACTTAGAATGTTGGTTCATCATCAGGCTACAAATCAACTAATGTGATTGAGGTACTATTAGATTCAATCAAAAAGATAACAGACTACAGCTCACAAGCTTATAAGGCAATTGATGATACCATACCAATTTTGAAGGTAATTGCTCCTAACTGTAATATATACAATTAAGATTCTTTAGGACAACTTGTTACACTATGTAAATATATCACAGAAAACATTGAGAAAATAAAGGAAGAGACATTGAAGGATAAAATAGAAATTGAAAAGCAGAAATTCTTTGATGAGCAAATAAAGAAGTGTAATAGAGATTTTGACACACTTCTACCAGAATTGTATAATTTATTGAAAGAGTACAAAACTTTGTACAAAGACACCTGTAAGACAAAATTTTTGACTGTAGATATAGACAAGAAGATGAGCAAGGTACAGGATGAGATCAATAAACTTGCAGATAATTTTGTTAACTCACCTAATACACTATTAGTTTTTGAGGAGAAGATAACAAATTTTGAAGAAGATTTACTTAAATTGGAAAGAGAGAAAGAAAGAATAGTGAATAAGGCAAAGCATTTGAGATTAAAACTAAGTCCAAGATTGGACTATCTAGCATCACTGCAAAAGGAAGTATCTGAGGCACTAATACAAGGATAGAAAACACCGGCAGAGCATTTGCAGCATCTCACCGATATAGTTAAGAGAACATAGACAACAATAAGAGATAGTAAAAAGTTTATGGAGAGTATAAACTTAATTTTGGCGGATCTATTTCAAATTGTAACTTTCCAGTTACAGGGTTGAAACTACAAACTCTCTAGACATCTTGACAACCTTTGTCATTGATGCCAAAGGGGGAGTAGTGGGATGAGAAAATTCAATATCACAGGAATCACATGCTCAGGGGGAGCAGACACATTTTTGGTAACTTTTTTTTGGACTTCACATTTTGATACACTTGAAATTTCTCATGAGTGTTGCCATCAATGCCAAAGGGGGAGATTGTTGGCATATGCACACTCCAATGAGACATTGTATGTGACTGAAGGTTTTGTCATTGATGGCAACCTTGCAATCCTATGGCACCGGCAAAGGTAGTACACCGACATCAACAGATCACACTCTACACCGGCACTCAGGACATCGATACTAACACTAGCACAAAGAAAGGAAGTATACCGGCATAGAGGCCGACATGATTTTGTTATATTATATTTTGTTTATTAATATAAAAACTTTGTAAGCTGACTTGACAAATTGTAAAATGACTCTTATATATAAAAGAGATCATTGTAGACATTTAATAAAAGATATGAAAGCAATAAGGAAAAATATTAGGCAGACCTATTATGCAAAATATAGGCTAAAGGGTTTATGTAAGAAGCAGAGTAGCAACCGGTACTGGATCATGGATTACAGATGCTATTGTAAAGCAGTACAAGATATTGGATTTGTATAATCCTCATTGTAAGTCAGTGAGACTTCCCATTGAGCAGTGAGCTCCAGATAGTTGGCCTTCCTGCATGTGTAGGCGCCTATTGTAAGTAATATTCTCTTATTGGCCAGTGAGTGAATATTGTGGGTCACAAATCCCATCGAGGTTTTTCCCACACCGGGTTTCCTCGTTAAAACCTTGTGTTATGGTGTGCTTTTCATGTGGATGTTCTTAATTTTGTTTATTGCATTATTTCTTGCATACCGGTACACTGTTATAATATGTTCTGCATGTTTTAAGTCAAGAAATTCTAATCACCAGTTAAATACTAATTCACCCCACCTCTCAGTATCTGTGGGATTCCTACTAGTTTTCCTATCAGAATGTCCAAACCAAAATCTTTTGGACCAATACCGGGTGTAGACACCTAAAATTGTCCAGTCTAATTAACTAAATATCTTTATTTATTTAATTATCTAAGCCTAATTCTTTTATTAATTAAATAAATATTTATTTATTTAATTAATTCATTTATCCTCTTCTAGCCTTATTTCTCATTTAAATAAATACATTTATTTATTTAAATTATCCTTTTTCCTAAATTAAATAAATATTTTATTTATTTAATTGATCCCACTTCTTCTATTAATTAAATAAATCTTTATTTATTTAATTAATTCATTAGCCTTTTCTACCTATGACACATGTCATTCATCTCTTAATTCATACACTACCTACCCCTTTTATTATTTTATTATTTCCTCTACCTACCCTCTAATCATAGCCGACCTCTTTTACACCTCTTAATCTTATCCCTCCATTTCTTATGGTGTCTTCTATATAAGGAGATACTCCCTTCATTATCAAACCCTAACTGATTGGCTAATCAATTTATGCATTTGACTACACTACGCTTTTCATATGAAATCCTACTTGCAACCACATTCCGTTCTTTGTTGAGCTCTTATGCACATAAAATCTGAGAGCAAATATATCAAGCAAGATCAATGGAGATAGGAAGAATGGAGATACAAACCCTATTGACATGTAATGGTATAATCTTTGTGATTTCATTTGATTTGCATTGTCTTAGGTAGTCTTCATATGTTATAGTGGATCTTTGTTGTTGTTAGGCTAGGGTTTTGTGGTTGAATCTATTTAGTCTTTCAATATTGTTGTTTTCCATTTTCACCATAAACATTTTGGCACACCCGGTGGGACTCTTGTCTCTTTTGCATTTAACATCCTTGTTGCAAGTTTTGTGTTTTGAAGTTGCAGATCTGACATTGTTGATAGTATTTTGCTATTTTTGCGTCTGCGTACTTTCAGATCGCGTTTTTGGTTTTCAGCCACATCTGCAACATCTAGGATCATGTCCACACCCTCGACAGTTTTATTTTTTTGCATATTCTAGAAATCGCATCTGTATTCCCTAGTCGCGTCTGTGGGGTTTTCAGGTGCATCTGTGTTCAAAAGCCGCGTCTGCATTATGGTGTCACGTTTGTGTTTCATAGAAGCACGTCTGCATCCAGAAGCCATGTTTGTTTTTATGATACCTGCATCTGTGTGCACTAATTTCATTTTTTTGGGGATTTTCATTGATTCAGTTTTTAGTCATTTGGTTTTTTTTTAAGACCTGGTTTATTTTGAGCTAACATTTTCAGATCTAGCTAATGAAATTGGTGCAACTTGTCTTGAAAGCAAAATCATTTTGCCGAAGGCCCCTATTTTCACAAAGTCTTTTGGGTTTAAAATTTACCTAAATTGTGTGCTTGCAGGAAGGGGTGATCATTTGAAACAATCCAAACTACTAACAAATCTTTGTTGCAGGACCTTGGCAAGGGTTTTTGATCTTTATTGTGTGCCTTGTTTTCATAGACTAGCAAACACTTCAATTGGTGCATTGAAATTGAATCATTGTCTTTTGTGTCTTGAGCAATAGGCTCTTTTTTGTTTAATCTTTAGAGGGCCTGTTTCCCCGTGTGGTCATTAGGACTACTAGTGAGGAGAGAACAACCCAAGTGGTAGCAAAAGAAAAGCCATTTTCTTCCAAACCACTATAAATAATTGTATTCATGGTGAAAACTATGAATAACATGTGTTGATTAGTTCATATCGACACTATGTCTCCCCATAAACCCATTTGATCATTTGTAGGGCGTAACCCCTATCGGCTGGGAGCCTTCTGTATTTATAGAGCTGAAAGTGCCACTTGTATGGCCACATGAGTGGATGCCCTTACTAGCACCTTTTTGTTTTAGAATCCCAAATCCTTCTAGTTGTTGGGGCAGGAGGTTGGACCTCTAGTAGCGGCCCACACACATACGGTTCTTAGTAGAGATACAAAGTTCGCCACAAGGAGTTTTTGTGGGGACTGATGTTTGGCTACCCTGAGAAGTGAGTGTCGAGGGTGGAGCCAGTGGGGTCAAGCATCTAAGTATCCACTCTAAATAGCGTAGCCTTGGGGGTAAAACCCCATGTGGGATCAACAACTATTGTCTTGGCCAGCCATAAGAATTGTGCTTGACTTATTTTGAACAACCAAACATTCAAGACCAAACAACAAAACATTGTATCTTTTGTGTCTTCAAGTGTATGCTAAACAATTTTACATCAGACATCACACTTTCTTTGAGTCATTTTTGTCTAGACACTTGCAAACATTGAGTCCTCATCAACACTGTGTCATCTTGTCATGAAAAAAATAGTCAAACATTTAGATTTGGTCACAACAAAGCAACTTCATAGATGGGAAAAAATTGCACAAATTTTGCAGGAACGCGTCTGTGTCTGACATAATAGCATATGTGTTGTATAACCGTGTCTGTGAAGGGCAGAAATGCATTTGTGTTCTTAGAATCAATATTGCATTTACAAAATCTTAGACTTGCGTCTGTGTTAAACAGAACCACATCTGTGTCGGGAAATCATGTCTGTGCAGTATACAGACACGTCTGTGTTCAGAATTGAAAAACCTTTATAGTCAAGCAAACAAACACAGTTAGTTTCAAAATTCTTGAGCTTCCTAGGTTATTCCTCTAGGGTCTCATCTAGCATTCAACCTGTCTTTGGGTCTTACAAAGTCCATCACTGCTTTACACCTTACATTACATTCATATTTGTCTAAACTTGAGTCAAAAGGTCACTTGCTTGTCCTCATCATACTTTGTCAACACACTACATACAACATCATTTTGCTAAGTGGTCCCTCATCAAGGTCTATCACCTTTAGGTCTCATTTGGTCTTACTTAGAGTCAAGGTCAACTTACCTCATCAAGAGAAACTATCCTCTCTTTGGAAGTCACACCTACTCTACTACATACATAATTGGTCTTACACTTTGGACATTCCAAGTAAACTTCAGATTCATTTACATTCCATCCAACTCTTGGTCTTCCATACTCTTTTCCATTTTCATCTAGTTTCACACATCTTGGTCAATACCTAGTTCATGGTTGAAACCCATTCCCAAAAATCTAGGAGAGAAGCTCGAGAGGCTCAAGAGTCCGCAAACATGAGTTCCTATGAGTATGACAATGATATCTTTTTCAATTCTGATCATACTACATTACCTGACATGGATGCCTATAGAAACATTCCAAATGTTGAGCACATGGACACTACAAACAACAATGATACACACAATGACAATATGGACAACATTTCAGTACATTCAGCAGAAGTGGAAGACACCACTATGAATCCCTATTTCAATCGATTGGTTGAGGAAATAATGAGGAGAGATAGACAATACTTCCTACAAGTGATGGCACAAAGTGGAGCCAAGATCCCTCATGATTTTTACATGTCTCAAATAATGGAACATAGACCTTTGCAACAATCTCACTCCAACATGGATCAAAGGAGGCTTAATAGTGGAGGCAATAGAGGACCACATATGGTGCCTAAATCACCATCATATTTGTTTCAAAAAATAGAGGTCCCATACACACATGGTCAAGCATATGATACTCACCTTCGTAGACCATTATGGAAGTCTTATGCAGAAAAATATGCTCAATCACATACCAATGCTAAGGACCAACCACCAAAGCAATTGGATATTCAAAGGCATGCTCAAAATTTGGACACAAGGAAACCCCGTGTCAAATTTGGGGGCAACACACTAGAACAAACTCATGACATGCCTGTAGAGTATGGTATACATGGACAAAGCAGATATTTCGTTCCTCAACATGACTCTATACCAAGTGGTCCATATACGCAACATCATTATAGACCTCCTCCATATGAACATGTGTATGATCAATATCATCCATATATGCAACATGCTCCTCCTCCAATTGGTGCCTCAAGCATGGGGTATGGTCCAAGAAGTCGATCTCCACCTAAGAACAATTTGGAACAACAAATCAAGGACTTAAAAAAGAAAATGGAGGACATAAATACACCGAAGACAACATACACAATGAGAGACATATGTCCTTATCCATTTGACAAGAGCATTCCAATGCCTCATTTTCCTACACACTTTGTGACACCTAAGTTTGATAAGTATAAAGGAAAAGGGGATCCTAAGGCACACATAAGACAATTTTTCACAGCTTGCATTGAGGTAGCTTCAGAAGAGACATATTTGATGAGATTATTCCCACAGAGCTTAGGTGATCAAGCTATGGAATTGTTCTCCCAACTTCCACTTGGAATTAAGTCATGGGGTGACTTAGCAGAGGCATTTATTCAACATTTTTCCTACAACATAGAGACAGACATATCAGTCACTACTTTGTGCAACACCAAACAAAAAGAGGGAGAGTCTTTTGCATCATTTTTACAAAGATGGAGAAATCTAGCCAGTAGATGCTCTTGTGAAATTCCACAAAAACAAATGGTAGAGATGTTCACCCAGAATGTTAACAAAGACATTGACTATGATCTAAGGAAAGCTTGTTTGTCCACCTTCAAGGACGTCATTGAAAAAGGCTTAGCAACAGAAAAGGTCCTAATTGAACAAGGAGTCATTAAGATATTCAAGGAAAACAAAGATGAATTTAAAGGAAAAGATAAGCCAAGATTTTGGAATAAAAACAAAAACACAGTCAATGATGGTGTTGTTGATGCCAATATAGTGCGACCCAAAATCATTTTTTCGGGATCAGGCTCTACAAACAATCAAGTGAATACTCAAACAACTTCTAGATCATGAAGGAAGTACACTCCATTGGGAGAATCACTTGAGTCAGTTTTCAAGAAGCTAGTGGCAAACAAAGTAATCACAATTCCATATTTTCCTCCATATGAACCAAAGGTCAAACCAAATTGGTGGAATGATGATGAGTATTGTGAATTCCATAAGAGCAGGGGTCATAAAATAGGAAATTGTCATTGACTGAAGAACATTATACAAGATCTTATTGATAGAGGTGACATTGAGATTGAAGGACACTCATCCAATCAAGAACATGAGATGTTCAAGGAACCATTTCCAAAACATGACAAGGGAAAAGCTGCAGGCACAGATGACTAGACCAACTATACCAGAGCATCTTATGACTATGATTCAACTATTAATCACATCTCGATGGACAATTATGTCTCTACCATTATCATCAAGGACAAAACCCTTGAGAATTCTACCCAGAGACCCAAGATCGTTCTGAAAGGAATTGGATCTTCTTCTGAACCTACCTCTGAATGTAATGTTACAACCCATCGAGGTAAATTCACTTTGCAAGGTGCTCCAGCTAAAAAAACCGCTTACTCATCAACCAAGCTTGAATACGACCTTGTAGAATAGTTAGGGAAGACACCTGCACTTATCTCCATCCTTGAGCTCTTACGCATATCCCCCACACATAAAGTTATTCTTGACAAAATCTTGAGAGACACTGCCATTCCTACTGATTTGAATGTGGACCAGTTTCAAGCCATGGTGGGATAGCTTTCCATTCCACACTCTCTTACATTCACAGAAGCTGATGACACCTCCGTAAGTCAGCCACATAATGCACCATTACACATTGAAGCCTTCATACACAAACATAGAATCAAACGAGTCCTGATAGATAGAGGAGTAGGTCTAGATATTTGTACATTGAGCACTATTAAACAATTGGGATATTTCAACAAAGCTATGAATTCTACAAACAAAATTACCATGAAAGCATATGATGATGAAGAGCACTCATCCAAGGGTACAATCACCTTACCTCTCAGAGTTGGGCCAGTTACAAAGGATGTGATTTGTCAAGTACTAGATCTTGATCTCACATACAACATATTGCTAGGGTGTCCTTGGATTCATGAAATGAGGGCGGTCCCATCTACATATCACCAATGCATCAAGTTTCCTCACAATGGAGTCAAAATAACAGTCAATGGAGATCCTAATCCATTCATATATTGCAATAACCTGAGACCAAAAACTGAGACCATCATTCCCAGTAATCGCGAAGCTGTTCCTTCTTCTGCATACATTGATCCTGAGTCATTAAAACCTTCGACATCAAAACAAGGTGAACTTAAGGGCAAATTCTAGGACAAGGGCATGGATGAATACACTTTGAATCAGACCATGTACTTACAACAAGTCATGAGTTCACCAAAAGAATATGGAAGACCACATCCTAATAAGCAAGTATCTATCATTATACTCAAATGGGACCCTACTATCTTTCAAAGATGGGGTGAACTGGAAAAGGAAGACTTATACAAAATGCTTTACAAAGACCTTGAACATGATACACAAGATCACATTAGTATACCATGTGAGAAGTATGGCAAAGGGTTCAAGATTCTACAAAAATTCAGGTATGATGGCAAAAGTCCTCTTGGATTAAGAAAAGAAGGCATCATTGAGCCTTTACAACCTGAATTGACACTCAAAAAGGAACTTTCCAAAGGACTTGGTTTCATGACTTCCAAGGTTCATACTCAAAAGATAGAAGAAGCATTACAAATCAAAGCTACCAAAATTCAACAAGAGAATCGCTATTCCACAGACTCCAATGAATGGGAATGGGGTTCAGACAAATCCTCTAGTGACTATGAGCTCACCGAGACATTTAGAGAACCAGGTGAACCAATAGAAGAAGAGGAATTTAATAGAAAATTCAAAGTTGGTCAAGAAACAACCCTAGAGGATCCCATACCGTCTTTGCCTCTAGGTCCTAGGTTGAAATCACATAGAATGAGAACACCTGTCCCGGAACGCACTATTAGTGATGATAATTTGGATTCATTCATGATTGAGACTGATGAGGAGAGTGCCAATGATGACCTCGATAACTACCTCGACATACCAGAATATAACTGCATCTTCACTCTTAACCCTACTAGCTTTGAGGACATCAAAGGCCTTCCCCTTGTTCACCACCAACTTATTGACTGGGACCATGAAAGACCTGCATAGTTTGACACATTCCAAAATGATGAAGCCCTTATTGACTATCTTGGCATACGAGAGGATATTCCCCCTGGGGACCATAAAGCGGGATACACTATAGAACTCAATAGCATGGCATATTTTGGTGAGGGTGTCAGACCTTCCAGTCGCAAAAATATAAAAATAAAAACAAACCAAGGGTCTTATGGCGAAAACCACATTGTGGCGCTATCTGACCCCAAAAAAGTAAAAAGAAAGGACATATCTGAGGGCAAAAACCTCTCCGAGGCACTCGAAGATGGAAGGCTCGACATTCTCCCAGAATCATATGAGGAAAAGTCATCCATGTTGGTAGAGGAGACTATCAAAACAAACATTGGTATAGAAGAAGTTCCACACAACATATTCCTGGCTCAATCTTTGACAGAGTCAGAAAAGTCAAAATTCATAAGTTTCTTCATGGAATGAAAAATCAACTTTGCATGGTCATACGTTGATATGCCTGGATTGGATCCAGATTTGGTAATGCATCATTTGATAGTTAAACCAGGGGCAAAACCAGTGAAACATAAATTAAGAAAGATGCATCCACAAGTGGCATTGCTAGTCAAAGCAGAACTTGAGAAATTATTAGATGTTGGATTCATACGCTCAATTGATTATTCTGAATGGATCTCCAACTTAGTGCCTATCAGTAAACCAAATCATAGCATCAGAATATGTACAGATTTCAGAGATATCAACAAAGCTTGTCCTAAGGATGATTTTCCATTACCAAATATTGACTTGATCGTCGATCTGATAGCAGGTCATGCGATGTTATCTTTGATGGATGGATTCTCTGGTTACAATCAAATAAAAATTGCATCCGAAGACCAGCACAAAACAACATTTACTTGTCCTTGGGGAACCTTCTACTGGAATGTCATGCCCTTTGGGCTAAAAAATGCAGGCGCTACATATCAAAGAGCCATGACTACTATCTTTCATGATCTTATGCACATTACTGTGGAAGATTATGTTGACGACCTCTTGGGCAAATCAATAGATAGAGATACACATTTGGACATAATTTCAGTTGTCTTTGATCAGTTGGAAAAATATAAAGTAAGATTAAACCCCAAGAAATGTGTCTTTGGAGTAACCTCCGGGAAGCTCCTAGGATTCATTGTATCAAAAAGAGGAATTGAAGCTGATCCAGCAAAAGTCAAGGCCATCCTAGAGATGCAACCACCATGAAACATTAGTCAACTTTGATCTTTGCAAGGGAGACTCCAGTCCATACGAAGATTCATAGCACAACTTGCAGATAAGTGTAATCCTTTTCAACACTTGTTACATAAAAACATCAAATTCAAATGGGATGAAAACTGTCAACAGGCTTTCCAGATACTCAAAGATTATCTTCTGAATCCGCCAGTTTTGATGCCACTAGTTCTAGATCAACCTTTATTGCTATACATATTAGCTACTTCGATAGCATTGGGGGCACTCTTAGCACAACAAGTTGCTGAGGGAAAAGAAAAGGCAGTATACTATATCAATCACACATTGGTGGGATATGAGCTAAACTACACACCAATTGAGTGTGCATGTCTCGCCGTGGTCTTTGATTCGCAGAAATTACAACATTACATGCTAACTCATAAGACTAAGTTGGTTGCAAGGATCGATCCGTTGAAATACCTTCTCAATAAAGCAATGCTTACTGGGCGACTAGCCAAATGGGTAGTGATCTTGAGTGAATTTGACATTGAGTATGTGGATAGAAAAGAAATAAAATGACAAGCTATCATGGATTAGTTAGCAGATGCCCCCATGATAAATGATATTCCTCTAATTTCAGAATTTCCAGATGAATCCATTTTAACAGTTTTACATGCAAAGCCATGGCAACTATACTTTGATGGCTCATACACACAACATGGGGCAGGAGCTGGTATCCTCTTCATAACTCCTCAAGGGGATTCTATACCAAAATCATATCGATTATCATTTCTCTGCACTAATAATATAGCAGAATATGAGGCATCAACAACTGGATTACGGATTGTAGTTCAGTGGAAGATCCAAGAACTTCGTGTTTTTGGGGACTCTCAACTTGTAATTCGTCAAGCAAATGATGACTACCAAACAAAGGATGATAAATTAATGCCTTACAAAAGAATGGTGGATGACCTGAAACAACATTTTGCAAAGATAGACTTTGAGCAGATACCAAGAGAGAAGAATCGAGCCGCAGATGTCATGGCTACAATTGCTTCACTGATTGATCTACCTCCTTATGAGACCTGCTATGAATTCTTGGTGGATAACCTTTTGGTTCCTTCATATGAAATCATTCCTACTGAGATAATATGTGTCATCGGTCCTGAGTCCCAGTTATATGGTTCCATCTTCACATACCTTCGTGATAATACCTTTCCTCCAGACCTATCCAATAACCAACGTCGCACTTTCATTTGCCAATCTTCTCAATATGTCATTTTAGCCGATGTCCTATACCTTCGAGGTCTAGATGACACTCTTCTTAGATGTTTGGAAAGCGACGAAGCTCAAATTGCATTACGTGAAGTACATGAAGGGATATGTGGTCCTACCTTAGCCAGGAAACTTATCAAGACTAGATATTACTGGCCCAATATGGAAAAAGACTCATATCAGTTTGTTAAGAAATGTAAGCAATGCCAACTTCATCGAGACCTCATCCATGCGCCAGCACAAGAACTTCAACCAATTGCGACTCCTTGGCCCTTTTGTTAATGGGGACTCGATCTCATAGGCAAGATTCACCCTCCATCCTCAAACGGTCATAAATTCATTATCACTGCTACAAAGTATTTCACAAAATGGATCGAAGCCATGCCTCTCATGCAAGTCACTTGAAAACAAATTGCTACATTCATTCTCAACTATATCATTTGTTGATACGGTATTCCTATTTCCATTATCACCGATATCGAGCATCCCTTCAAAAATCAGGATGTTTGTGAACTCTGTGACCGCTTCCATATTTCCCATCGTTTCTCCACACCATATTACCCCCAAGGTAATGATCAAGCTGAGGCATCTAATAAAACAATCCTTAAAATCTTAAAAAAGATAGTCGACGATGCTAGCCGTAATTGGCATATCCAACTTAATCTTGCCCTTTGGGCCTACCGCACAAGTGTCCGCACACCTACAGGAGCTACACCCTATTCACTTGTTTATGGCACTGAAGCTATCTTGCCTATTGAGGTCAAGCTACCCTCTTTATGAGTCTCTTTGCAAAACATTATCAGTGATGAAGACTATAGGGTCTCTCACTTACAAGAACTTGAACTATTGGATGAACGAAGACAAACTGCTTTTAATCATCTCAAGGCTTATCAACAATGAATGAGTCGCAGCTACAATTACAAAGTCAAGCCTCACACATTTGAGGTAGGTGATTTGGTTCTTAGAGAAAACCCCAAAACTTAGCAAGACAGAGAGAAGAAGGGCAAGTTCGAACCAAACTGGCTTGGTCCTTACATCATTACAGCAGCATATGGATCTGGTGCATATCAGCTCTCAACCATAGAGGGTGAACCTTTAGAGAATCCTATCAACAACATGCACCTTCACAAGTTTTACACATAGCTCTTCAGAATATCCTAATTCAAAAATACAAAAAAAAATCATAAAACAAAAAAATCATTACTTGGTGAAAACCTGGCAAATAGGTGCCTTGTGACACAAAAAAAATTAAAAAAATAAAAAAAGTAAAGAAAAACATTTCGTCCAATAGTGAAAACCACTTCGGTGGCGCCTTGGGCAAGTACCGTGGTGAAAACTGGGTCACCAGCACCATGCGTAGAGACATTGCTCCTTCCTCCTTTAGGATTCTCTTTTATCCTTTCACTGTGCACACACTCACGACCTATCCATTCATAATAAACTTACCCATTCCCATCATGCCTTGTTATTGATCTACTTAAGATTGGTTAGCCATTCATAATAACCCCCTTTTCTCACCCCTTTCCATTCATAATAAATCAGCTCCTATCTGTGGCTAAGGCAAATCCTATGTCTAGTAATGGGTGTGGAACTAAGCGCATCACACGTTCTGAGGAGTACAATTTCTTCCAGTTTTCTTAAGTCTATCCGTACACAATCCACAATAAAGCAACACTTGCATCGCCAATCCACAATAAATTTTTTGCTTTCTCTATAATAAAGTATCAGTTTCATGGATTCAGTCAGTTTCAAATGAGACACAATAGCAACAATGGGCTTCAACAAATCAAATCTTTCAACAAACTCAGACAACATTATGGTTCAATGCGATCTATCCTTTTTGTGAAAGTAAACATTGTGACCACAATCAAATAAGACTTATACAAGTGACAAGAGACACTAAACTTGAGGACTACAGTAGATGTTGGTGTCGAGTCTTGGTTTTCTTTTGATTTTATCTTTTGGTGACATGTCTTTTAGCTTTTCCAGGATGTCTCTGACTAGAGATTTTTATCTCCAGGATGTCTTTGACTAGAAAGGCGAGGATGGGGTATCGTCACCTATTTTTCTTTGCTATCTGTGGATTGTCTCTTAGTAATGCTATGACTTGTCCAAGGATATGAGGACACTGAGAGTTTAGTATGAACTGGGGTATTCCTTGTTTGCAACTGTCTTATATCCATGCAAACGGGTACAATGACTTTCTGGGTCGAATATATGCCTCGATTTTCATAACCTACTTGCCATAATAAAGCTCAATGATGATAACGCACAAGAAGCTCTTTCACTTTCATATCTTCTATCTTCCATCCCCCTTTCTTGATTGACTTCCATCATTCTTCCCAAGTCTGTGTAGCCCATTATCACATGACTGAGTATAATGACACACCAAAAATATTTGCATTTCATGTAGTTGCACCTGCATTACCACATATTAAGCATTCCATACATACATATAGGTATCACAATTGCATCACATCCTGCACATAGCACATGTTAGCACATCTTACATTTTCATCATGTAAATTGTTATTTACATTATTATATTCATCTGCATTTCATACACTCACATTTACATCATACATAACATATAAAACATAAAAGAACAAAAATATTGCATTTCATCATATACATATTTACATCCATATCATAATCCATCACATAGAAACATACATCATGAAACATCTCATCACATAGGTACACATGCATATAGCTGCCACAAAGATGATTCATCTCATATATATAATCATAAGTGTCATGATACAATGATGTCAAAATCATATGGCTACAAAATCACCCGAAGGTGTCTACATCATAATACAAAATGGTACAAAACATGATACATAGGGAGCCCTCTATGGCTATGATGAACTCCCTCCCTCAGAGCTGCCTAGCCTCAATGGAGTCTGAGCCCTAGAAGGACCCACCCCAAGATCATCCCTCCTCTCCCCTCTATCTGGTGGTGGTGGAGGACCCATAACCCCACCGCTGGATGCTTGTCTCCTCTGGCTCCCTCCCGTAGCTGTCGCTGTCCGTGATGGTCTGCGGAAGCTCCTCGCCCGCTGCTCTGGTGGCACTACCCCGTAATATAGGTCTCGCCAGTAACCTATCTCCTCCCCTACCCATAGAACATATGCATATCCAGCCCCTGTATCCTCTACCGCCTGCCTCCCAGCCCTCAGCACTGTCTCAGCCTTAGTATAGCACCAGATAGCCTGATCTCGCTCATGATTTGTCTCTCTCAGTCGCCTCCTGAGCCTAGTTGTCTCCCTCTCCAGGTCCTGAATCTCATCTGCCTATCCCTAGCAAATCTCGCTTAGCTCAAGAAACTCATCCTCCTCCTCCTTGACCCCTTGTGGCTCTGCTTGTGGCTCCCCCTGTATTGGTGCTTGTGCCTGTACCTGTATCTGCCTCTGCCCCTATCCCTACACCTGTCTAGGACCCTGTGTTGCTGGCACCTGTAGTGGCAATCCACCACGACCCCTCACCACATGAGCCTGTCTCTCCTCCCCATCCTCTCTCCATGGATCCACCCTCCTCTCTCCAATTGCACCCCACCTCCTTTGTCGGCCTCTCCCCCTACCATCTCCATCATCATCTCCATCCCCCCCACCATCTCCATCTATTGCCTCCCTTGTGTCTGTTAGTCGTGGAAAGGGATGCTCAGCCCAATATGCCGTGTACTCTGCATCCATGCCTGCATCCTCAATATCCAGCCACATATCCCACGACAAGGGAACCATCTCTACTAGTTGCATCACGGCCTAATCATACAACAATAATGGCCCAAAGTGTGCCTGATCCCTGACTGTCTGAGCATACATCCCGGAACCTCGTGGCATCCGCTGAATACGGCCAAACTGCCTGCATACCCTGTCAATCAGCTATCTCTCCAATACATAGGGTGTCCACCCAATGAGATATCTTCTCCAGAAAGTATAAGGTAGATCCACTGCGTCCTCCTCCCACTGCTCGCACCTGAGGTATGACCTCCATATCATAGTGTCGATCTCATCCAAGACTCGACACCAATGATCAAACCTGCCAATCCATGGCTGTGAGGTAATAATATCATACAGATGTACAAAACTGCGTCCATGACCCCTGCCCCTGAAGTGTATCGGTTGAGTAACCGGCAAATGCTCATAGGCCCATACCTGCAGCAATGTCACTCCATAGCCTAATCCAACGGATCCATGATATACAAACTGATGCAGCTCATAATACAAGTGTGCCAGCACACATGGTCCCCAAACATATCTGGTGTGTTGTGTAACTAGTGTCTCCAAGGTGCTCCGCCAGCCCACAGCCAACCCTCGTGTCGCCCTGTCTGGACACAAGAACCCACTGATCACTCCTCCTAACACTGCTGGTAGTGCCAGTCCTGTCACTGTCATCATGTCCCCTGCCACGTGTACAACTCTCATCTCTAGTCCAAGATCCTGAAACACTCATCTTAGGGCCTCCCTATCTCCCTCTCGATCATAAGGAATCAACTCCCCATCGATCGGTACCCATAGTATCCTGTATACATCCTCCAAGGTGACTGTCATCTCACCCATCGACAAATGGAACGTATAGGTCTGTGAGTGCCATCTCTCAGCCAGTGTAGTCAGCAACCCCATGTTCACCTGAAACTCAGGCACATATAGAATATATCGCAAGCCCATACCTTCAATGGTAGCTCTATCCTCAAACATCAACTCTGGTCGCAACTTCTGAGTCGACGGGAATCTCTCTCGCGACTCCAACATAGGCAAATACTCCTGCAGTCAAGCAAATCAATCATGTTAGTCATAGTGGCATTCACTGTTCATCACAAAATGCTACTTTTTATCTAAGTTCATATGGTACTCTATCCTAGTAACACTCCCTGTTCATCACAAAGTGTTGCTTCTATTCTAGTGACACTCACTGTTCATCACAAAGTGTTGCTGATTATCCTAGTGGTACTCCCTGTTCATCACAAAGTACTACGTTTTTGCACTCACTGTTCATCACAAAGTGCTGCTCACATTTGCACTCACTGTTCATCATAGAGTGTTGTTCATATTTTAGTACTCCATGTTCATCACAAAGTACTATGTCTTGGTACTCACTATTCATCACAAAGTGCCTTGATCTATCCTATCCTAGGGCCTCTACTTGAGTGAATCCTCTTGAGTAGTTTCCTAATTGGCAACGTATGTTCTATCACAAAATTGTCAATCCTAGCCCTATTTGCTATCCCAATCTTCCCTAGAGGACCTGCTTGAGTGTATCCTCTCAGCAGCTTATCCGATCGACGACGTATGTTCATCACAAAACTGCTGATTTGACCTTGCAGACATAAATGTGCCTTCATGACATAAACATACTTAAAGACTACATAAACACGCCTGCTATGCACAGATGTGCCTATGCTATGCACAGATGCGCCTGTCCTGCACAAACGTGCCCATATTTCACAAATGCGCTTGAACAACGCAGACGTGCTCGCATTTGGCATAGACGCTTTTCCTAGCATAGATGCGCCTGGCATAAACACAGACGTGCCTAGCCAGCATAGACATGCCTGACACTAGCACAGAGGCGCCTCGATGTTTTTGGACATTTTTGACATTTCCTAAACATGCATTTATTGCGCTACCTATGATGCATTTATGACAACATTTATTACAACAAAGTATAAGGAGGTTTTGCGGTACTGACCGGCTCTCCTGCATCTGCTGGCCTCTGAAATCGGTGAACGCGATCGAATCTGTGCACCAATGCTATCGCTGCTGCCTGCTACTGCTCTATCTCACTCTGCACTCTGATCTCTTGGATGTGTGGATGACAATGAGGATGTATTTCCCTCATAGTCTATCTTATAGACTACCCTAGCCCTAACTCCGGTCTCCCATGTTAGTCTTGATTATCTCGTGACTCTGTCACTCTATCCTATCCAGTCAGTCCATTCTATCCCGTCATTCTTATCGAGAGATTGTCTGCAGTCTTTCCAGACATTTTCATCCAATCTCTTGAGGGGGCATATCATTCCCATCTTGGGGCAACTTTGTATTAGTTCATATTATCTTCTTTGAAACAAAGCGACAAGCTACATTGTCTCAAAGAGGGGCAAAATATAGACACCTAAAATTGTCTAGTCTAATTAAATAAATATCTTTATTTATTTAATTATCTAAGCCTAATTCTTCTATTAATTAAATAAATCTTTATTTATTTAATTAATTCATTTATCCTCTTCTATCGTTATTTCTCATTTAAATAAATACATTTATTTATTTAAATTATCCTTTTTCCTAAATTAAATAAATATTTTATTTATTTAATTGATCCCACTTCTTCTATTAATTAAATAAATCTTTATTTATTTAATTAATTCATTAGCCTTTTCTACCTATGACACATGTAATTCATCTCTTAATTCATACACTACCTACCCCTTTTATTATTTTATTATTTCCTCTACCTACCCTTTAATCATAGCCGACCTCTTTTACACCTCTCAATCTTATCCCTCCATTTCTTATGGTGTCTTCTATATAAGGAGATGCTTCCTTCATTATCAAACCCTAACTGACTGGTTAATCAATTTATGCATTTGACTACACTACGCTTTTCATATGAGATCCTACTTGCAACCACATTCTGTTCTTTGTTGAGCTCTTATGCACATAAATCTGAGAGCAAATATATCAAGCAAGATCAATGGAGATAGGAAGAATGGAGATCCAAACCCTATTGACATCTGATGGTATAATCTTTGTGATTTCATTTGATTTGCATTGTCTTAGGTAATCTTCATATGTTATGGTGGATCTTTGTTGTTGTTAGGCTAGGGTTTTGTGGTTGAATCTATTTAGTCTTTCAATATTGTTGTTTTCCATTTTCACCATAAACACCAGGTACTTGTTTAGTTATGTAAAGCATTAGACAAACAAGCAAATTTCCAAATCTGAATGTTCCTTTCTTATCTCCTTTAATCTTTCCCAGATTGTCTATCAATTCATCTTTAAGCCATTCACATACATCTATTCTTGCATTGTTGTTGACCATGTCATAAGTAATCTTAATACATAGGCTAGAAACTGAGTTCAACCTATTTGCATGCGTAGCTTTATAGCCTAAGATCATACTGATAAATCTCACATTTATGTCCTTTACATCATTTACCCTTAGAGACCTTTTGTCAAATGTTGCACCGGTTAAATCCATCACTTTGTCATTTGAGACTCTCTTCATTTTGTCAGGTTTGCTACTGGTGGAAGGTAACCCTATTACAGCTTTTACCGCTTCTTTTGTGATTTTATGAATTGAATCTAACCAGAAAAATTCACCATGTACTCTGCTTAATACAATCCTTATGATATCCTTGGGAAAATCTGGGACACTAAGGATTTCAGCAGAACCTAGGGTTTCCACTATCTTATGTTCCGGCTTGATATTTCCAGATTCATCACAAATCACAGCGCTATACATGTTTTTAATTTCATCATCACCTAATTCCTCTATATGACAATGAATATACATCATAGGGTCTTTAGCATATACTACTCCCTTAGGAATTTGAGAAAATGCACCTATGCTATCATCTTTCTTCTCAATTTAAGGAACTAGTTTGAAAACAAGTCTAGGGCACTTAATAACCTCAACAACAGTAGGGTTTGCAATAAATTCAAGACTAGATGAAGATGTCATGATTATAAATACCTCAATCTGCCTTTAGGATGAATGCTTTGATGAACTGCTACAATTTTTCACTAAGGATACCTTCGCTCAGGAATTATCGTGCTCTTGAAGGTTTGAATCCTCGGTGAATGAAAAAGGAGCAAAAGTACTTGCTTTATAATGTTATTTTCTCCAACTACCACATTTAACACTTGCCGATTAAGTCATAACTTAACTCATCTGCTGGTATAGAAGTCATTTTAACTTCTCACCATCAACTGAGGGAATAATAGCATGTTTTTTGATTTTGTTGCTAAACCCCCAAAGGATTTTTCTTCAGTTAGATGAAGAGTCTCCTGCCGATGGAGTGATACTCTATTCTACCGGTGGAGGGGTATTCCCTTCAACATTCTGATCTAACTTTCTGATCCATTTTTTTGAGAATTATTGCTTTACTTCAACTTTTTCTTTACCTTTCAAACTAGGACCTTTGCTATTTGCCGGTGGGGACTTGCTTCTACAAAGTTTTGCAATATGTCCAATTTTGTTAAAGGCATAACAAGTCACATTGTTCTTCTGAATAGCTTTCCCATATCCTATGTCGGTATGTGTTTTGCATTGATTAGATAAATGTCCAAATCTTCCACAAACATAACATCTTACATTCATTCTGCAATTTTATGAGTTATGAACAACTTTGTTATATTTAGAACATTCATTGGTGGGTGTATTAGTGTTTCCTGATAATTTCTAGATCTACACTGATTTTCTCTATGACCATACTTGTTATAGTGAAAGCATTTCCCATTAAATTTGTAAGCATTAGGTTGTCTTACCAGTTTGCTATGATCATGATTGTTTGTAGTACCAAAGCTTTAACTAGTTTCAAAGCAAAGTCCATTTGTATCACCATTAGGTTTCTAATTATTTAGGATGTCATGAAGTTCTTTTGAACTTTTCTTGAATTTCTCCTTGTGTTGATTTGCAGTAGTCAGTTGATTCTCCAAGATTTCTTTCTGTCTTATGACTTCAGTTCTGTCATTTTGTGTGTGCATCAAATCTGTCTTTAACATATCATTTTCATGACTCAGTCTTGTGTTTTCATTTCCAACATCATTTAGTCTTCTAACGAACTCTTTTTCATTCTTCTTTCTATCTTCAATTTCTTTACAAAATCTCATAGTCATATCTTGTATCTTATTCTTTATTGTACCGATTTCTTGTCTTAGCTTGTTAACCAGATCATTAAGAGTTTCTTTTTCATCTTCCTCATTCTGCATCTTTTTACAAAGTTCTCTTCTTTTATTACTTGCTATAGCGTAATTTTATTGAAGTGCTTGAATGATATCTTGAGCAGCCTTCAGATCATCTTCAAGTTTGATATTCTTCACCTTTTCTACATCATAGTCTGAAAGAGCTGTTTCCAACTGCTTTCTCAAATTTTCCATCTCTACCGATGACAAGATCTTCCTCAAGCTATTAGGATTTTGAAAATAGAGGACTAGGCTCTGATACCAATTGTTAGGATTCCCAAAGATACTGAGAGGGGGGGTGAATCACTATCTAACTGGTAGGTATATTTCCTTAACTTATAACATGAAAAGCATATTAAAACTGTGTATCAGTAAACCAAAAATAATGCAGCAAATAAGAATAACAACCACAACATGAAAAGCACACCATAACACAATGTTTTAATGATGAAACCCAGTGTGGGAAAAAATTTGGTGGGATTTGTGACTCACAAAATTTTCTTACTGGCCAATAAGGGAATATTACTCTTACAATAGTGGCCTGCACATGCAGGAAGTCCAAGTGCCTAGAGCTCACTGCTCAATTACAAAAGAATTCACAAAAATGGATTATACTAATTCAATGTCTTGTACTACTTTAGATTAGCATCTGCTATGCCAGATTCAGTACCAGTTTTAAGCTTTGCTACATACATAAACCCTTATCCAATAATTCGCATAATAAGTCTGTTATCTTCTATTCATATTTCGCATCCTACTTCTTGTACAAAATGATCTACTCATACATATATGAGTTATGTTACAATCCGCCATGTCGGCTTACAAAAGATTTTACAATTAATTACAAAATATATTAACACAAAATTCTTGTTAGCCAAGGTGCCGGTATTCTTCCTTTTCGGTGCCAGTGTTCTGTGTGTCGGTGTAGAGTCTGTTGGTGCTTGCCGGTATCATATGATTGTAAGGTTGCCATCAATGACAATACCTTCAATCACCTAAAATTTCTCATTGGAGTGTGTATTTGCCAACATATACAGTCCTCTACTTCTCTTGTAGATGAAATAGAAGAGGATGTTGTTCTCAAATAGCTTTTCAAAGAAGATAGTGCAAACAAAGAAACACGACATAGTGTGATTTTCTTGACAAAATATGGTCTAGGCTATAAGATGTTTCAACACATGGGATATTTATGTACCGGTCCTCTAGGAAAGCATCAAGAAGGTATTTTTAAACCTATTCAATTTCAAACTAAATCTACAAATGATAAAGCTGGACTGGGATACGATCCAAGAAAGTCATTAGATTAGAAACATACTTCTCACCATCAACTTAAGTGGAGGAAAAAGGTACTACCTTCAACACCACAAGAAATTAATACTCAACAAACTCAGGAAGAGTGTGATGATGAAAAAGAAGAACTGCCAACCCAGAGAGAGGAAGCAGATGGTAATCAAGTTCCGATTGTATCAGCTATAACACTCCAGGAAGTAGAAGTCCCAGAGGATATGAGAGAAGAAGTATACAAAATCAGAGAATTGTTTGTACCATTGAACATTTCGGTCACATATACTGGTAGACAACAAGTAGATGATTCAGAAATTGATTCAAATGAGTATGAATGGGGTCCAGACCCCTCTTAGATACATCTACTACAAAAACCCCTAAAGAATCCAATATCACAGATGGTGCACAAGAGTTGATATGCTTAAAGATGCAAAAGGAAATAGAAGAAATCAGACTAAAAATACAAGAAGACTATGAACAACAGCTAGAGGAAGAAAAGACACAAGAAATTTCTTCTCCTACTAACTCTCCCTCTAATGAGATAGGAAAAATTAGGTATGGAACTACAAAAGGAGAATTAGAAGCTTCAGAAGTAGGACTAGTCATCTGTCCAGAGGAAACTGAATGGAAAAGACAACAGGGATTAATAGAACCATCAAGGTTATGTCCACAAGTGTGTCAAATACAAGTGATCAATGAACCAAATCACGAAAAAACTTGCAGCATAAAAGATGTTGGTATTGATGCTATACATACTTTTACTAAATCACTTGAAGATGAGTCAGAAAATTCATCTTATGACTCCAATAACTCAGACAAAAGTTGTATTTATAATGACAACTATTCAACAACATATTATGACTACTCTGTCATGAATGTTGAGATGCTATCTGCTGACCCTATTACTATTACACCATGGTATGTAGTCTAGTCTGAAGTAGGGGATGATGCTAGGAGTAGGTCAATTGGGTTAGGTCCAATAAATACTAACATGAACTTCGATAATCGTGTTGTAACTCTTCTTGGTTTCGAGACACATATGCAAGGTAGTCTTCTAGAGCTCAACTGGTCGGTCTGAAGTCCTGATGGTAGTACCATGAACTCCCTTGAACCTGTTCAAACCTTATCTTTAATAGATCTTGAACTGATTGACTGTACTCTTTATAACCAACCTTTGAATATACCCACCTTCACCAATGACTACACACTAGCCTACTATCTTAATGCAGTGGAACCAAAGAACTCTTCCACCAGTGAGAAAAGTGAGAACATGACTGAAACAGACATCAAGTATCTCAATCACAAAATTCATAAAAAGAAAAATAAAAGACCTGATGGCGAAAACCACATTGTGACGGTGTCAGAATCAAAAATAGTAAAAATAAAGGACGTACTTAAGGGTGAAAACCTCTTTGAGGCACCTGAAGGTGAGATACTTGATATGCTACCAAGTCACTTCCAAGAAAGGTCTTCAATATTGATTGAACCAACTCAACTAATCAATATTGGAATTCAAGAGACGCCACATATCATTCATTTAGCTCAAGCACTATCACTAGAAGAGTTAAAGGATTTCAGCAACCTCTTTTCAGAAAAGAAGATCAACTTTGCATGGACATAATCTGATATGCCAGGACTAGTTCCTGATCTCATCATGCATCATCTCTCTATTACACCAAGAGTTAAACTAGTCAAGCAAAAACTTCGTAAGATGCATCCTCATGTGGCACTGCTAGTCAAGGCTGAGCTAGAAAAATTGCTGAAAGCTAGATTTATCAAAGCTATAGACTATGCAGAATGGATATCAAACATAGTACTTGTATCAAAGGCAGACAAATCTATTAGGGTTTGCACAGATTTCAGAGATCTCAACAAAGCTTTTCCAAAGGATGACTTTCCATTACCAAACATTGATACGATAGTTGATATGACTGTTGGGTATGAGATGTACTCACTAATGGATGGATTCTCCGGCTATAATCAGATCAAAATAGCTTTTGGCGATAAAGAAAAGACAACTATCACATGTGCACGGGGAACCTTTTTCTGAAATATCATGCCATTCGGGCTAAAGAATGCAGGAGCAACTTACCAAAGAGAAGTAACTACTATATTTTGTATACACTTAAAAATGGTCTAAAGATAATTAATTGAATAAGAAATTATTTAATTAGTCCCCCCCTTCCCAATTTAATTGAATTCATTAGCAATTTGATTAAATCACATTCATCTACTAATTAATAAATCAAAGGATTTATTTAATAGGTTCATCTCAATAGTTCCCTTTGATTAATTAATCCAAATTAATTAATCCAAATTAATTAATCCTCCTCCCATATAAACCAATTCTTCTAATCCCTAATTATAAATTAACAAACTCAAGTTTGTTGAGATTAATTATCATTTTCCAAATTATTTGAATTTCTAAATTCAAATGAGCACATGCCTCCTAACTTCTAACCACCTAACCTTGGGTTTAACTAACCCTATCCTATCTTGCACATCCTAACCTCCTTATCCTAACCTCCTACGGTGTGGATATTCTCCCCTTGAGACACATGGCACTTTTGCCACATGTCTGTGTTCATAAAAAATGATTAACATAAGTACACCTGTAAATCAATCTATGAGAAAAACCAATCTCAATCATTGAAACACTTCAGGGCTTGGACATCATAACATAGGACCCTAATTGATCCTCCCACACTTCAGGTTCTGCTAGACCTAGGGGGGACACCCTTTTGGTGCATGAAATTGACTCATTACACACTTATATCTGCATCAAACAATAGGTAGATAGATCATTTCAAAAGCTCAACAAGTTAGGAAACACTACAGATTGGCTAGATTTGTACAAACAATAGGATGAAATAGAGCTTGGAAAGAATAGAAGACAAACCCCTAAACATGAAGGGAAAATAATTTCTTTAAATGAATTAATCTGAAACTATCCCCAAATTTTCAAGACCAGTGCCTTGTTCATTGGGCAACAGAGTCACACAAAGAATTGCAAATGTGCATCCATAGCTGCAAGTTTGTTTTCCTTACAAGATATCCCCGCATTAATAACTTATACTAATTAATTACTCAATTAATTCATGAAATTATTAGATCTAGGACACATTCCATTATTTATGACTGATTATAGAATTTAAACTCTTCACTAAAGAATGCCTACAAACAATCATACAATCTCCTTGAGATGAAAAATTATAGCCTCCTTGAGGATTCAATTCATAACAATGAAATACATGCACAGAGACAATATTATGGGAAATTAACTCATGCCTGACACAAGTAAGACCTGCAACTAAAAAACACATCTACAACACTGCACTGTAACCTCTATACCCTGAAAAGATCCATACAATTGCACACATTTGGGTCAAGCAATTCAGAACTGGAAGCCATAAAATCTAGAGCACTTCTCACATAATTTTGGAACCATTACAATTGAGCAGAATTGGGAATAAGAAGAGGAGGGAAAAAGATCAGAATCCATCAAAACATGCCATGTGTCTTCTTTTTCCTTAACTGCAAAAATATCTCCTTCCTTCCTGTGGCAACTTGTGATTCGCTGATAGGGTCCACTGGGTGCCACCTCAGATGACACATCATCAATCTGCCATGTGTCTACCACATGTATGCCACCTCATTGCCACCTCATTGCCATGTCAATGGGACCCATGAGCTGGACCTCCACCTGGACCGCCACATCATCTTTTGCCATTTCGTGAAGGGTAACAGGCGTGCATCTTTGCCCCACAAAATCGTGCCTGCCGTTGGATGTCCATGAACCTGCATGCTCTTTAACCTTTGTGAAACCTTTTCTTTTTCGCACATGTCTTTTCTCTATTTCGTGAAGGGTAAGTTTCGACCATCTTCCCTTCGCGAATCAATGCGCACCATTGATCTTCTTCGAACCTGCATGATCTTTAACTCATTTGTTCTCTGCAAAACTCACCTACCTTAGGATCCATGCCTGCGTGGGGTCCACCTGGTCGCCACTCAGCCTCCTTGGTCACATCGGGAAGCACATCCACCCACGTGGGGTCCATTTGGGTGCCCAACCGGCACCATTCATCAAAAGCCTCAAGCTTTTGACACTATGAATGAGTGGAGCTTTGCTTTTAAATGCCAAATATTCCCATTCCCCAGCCAATGTGGGATAAAGCCTTATGCCTGGAACTGCATGTTCTAAGCTTTTCCCCCTGAGTTTTAATGAAGGCCAATACATTTGATTGAAATTTTGAAACTCCCTTCTCAACTGCGTCGAAGAGGATGCTGGCACTTGCATTGAAATGAAATTTAATAGCCTTTCAACAACCACACACTGGAGAGATTTTTTAAATTTTCTATGGAAGTTTGGTATATTTCATCGATTTCATGTTGCACTTGTTGAAGTTTAACGAGGCCTCCCAACAGCCTCTACGCAAGGAATGATACTACTAATTGTCTTTGCTTTGGTCAAATTCTGCTCTCCAAAACTCCACGCAAAGGGTCAAACTGTTGTTTGCATTTGCATAAATATTTCAACTTGCCTCTCCTTCACCATACCACGCAGAGGATCAATTGCCTAGAGTTTAATGCTTTATGAATTGTATTTGCAGAATGGGGGGTTTATCTCTTGGTATTACACCTACCAATTGTCATTTACTTGAAGTTTCTAAAATCCTCCATATTCTCCATGATTGCTGAAGAATTCATTTGCTGCTCACTACATTTATCTTAAAAGATCTAAGTGCTGAAAAACCACGCAGAGGGAGGAGAAGGGTGTTGGCTGGGCTTCACGCCTGCCAAAAGCATTTGTTTGATAATAATTGCCTTTTCATTAACCACACTGCCACTCCATTGCATTGGCTTCGAAGTTTTCTACATGTTGCTCTTACCATCATTTTAACATGGCTTCTCATGCTCTGCAGTGTTAGATTTGGGAGGAGTGACTAGCAGAGTGGAAAACACCTGCCATGAGACTTGCTTGGAGCTTTGCTACTGCTGAACATTGGCCACTCTGCCATGATTTCTAGCTATTTGCATTTTCTAATGTTTCATTCTTTTACAATTCCACGCCACATTCTCTATATATTGTAGCTTCTTGTTTTGATGGTTCTTAGGGACTGTGAAGGGCTTGTAGAGATACAAGACATGATCAATGGAATACATACAATGTAGACCTAAGTTTCAAAACCCTAGGTAGGAGTGAAACCATGACAATAGAGAGCACCCAATGCACACCATTCATGTCTTTATACACTATGAAAAATCTATATGACAATGATATCCTTCATTTGAGCTATATTGTTAATCCTTGATTGAAAAAACATCGTGAAGCTACAGGTCAGGTCAGGCCTCAAAGTGGGTCCGACTAAAAAAAATTTCATTTTCATGAAACTGACCACTGAAATACCTTAGGAACTTTAAACTTACCTCTGGAATCGGTCGACACCCTTTTTGGATCATCAAACCGAGTTTTGCAACTTTCAAGCACTTACGCCACATTTTCGCATTTAATCGCGAACATATAATTTTCAAACCTGTCAAAACACCTTTCTGGACCTCGCCATCTGATAGGAGTGTACTCTAATATAGAAGCATGAACTGTGCCAAATGGTTTCTCAAGATGAATCCCGAGTGAAGAGATATTAATGGTAAAAAATGACCAACTGGCTTTGTCGGCACTGCGGACCTGATGAAGTCAATGCTCAGGCAACACATGATGCATGTCTTAAAAATAACAAACGACCTCCGTAGATGCTCAAATCTGAGACATAGGTACCTTGAAGTACATATCAAAACTTAGAATTCTCAGTTCAACCAAAATTTTTACTGGGTGCAAATGGCGCGCTCATGAAAATGGGTACTTTAACTGATATACCGATGAAAGTAAGGATCACTGAAACAGATGGCTCAATAAACCCTTCTGAAAACCGATCAAACGTATTGGAAGGAGCTTGAAATTTGAAACATATCTTGAAATTTGTATCAACAATAGCCCGGAATAAACATACTGACATGACATTCGCTAAGGCAAATTTTACACTTATGCAAAGCAGGGCTCCGACTAGGTCCTGAAATAGGGACTTGTCAAAACATACAAATTGCAAATAGATTGAGCTTGGTAAACTGAGCAAATGGATTCATAAAGACTTGAAATTTTGCATGGAGGCATACGTTTATTCATATAATTCAATATATTTTGAATTTTATCATGAAAATCAACAGGGAAAAATATATAAACACCCAAAGTAGGCTACTTAGTAAAATTTGTATTTACACCTAACATGCACTTTCAGCTCACCCCTTGAAATGGGTACCTGATAAACTGACCCAAACTGAAATCTGAAAGTTGCAACACACTGCATAGGTAGAATGAAAGGTGTACAACAAGTTTTGAAAATCAACTGGGTCTATTCTACCCCCTTTCTAACTAGGCCACCTGAATGAGATTAGGTGCCTTTCTGAAAATGCAATATCAAAAATTCGAAATGGGGCTCAAAACTTGGCTCAAATTTAATGAGTCCCAATAGTGGCTCTGATTGGGGATGGTTGATTGCAAGATCAACACAAGAATTCAGAATCTATGGTAGAGTAGACCACCCAAAAATGGATCATTTCTCTTCTCTTCTCAAAAACAAAGGGCTCCTTATTCTACCCAAACAGTAGGGCGCATTATTGAAAACCACACAACTGAAGTAAAGCAACTATATAAGATATACAAACATAGGCAACTGAATATAAACTGCTCCACTTTCTCAGCATTCGCCTCTGTCAAAAATCTGATTCTCATCACTTGACATTATGATCCAAACAAAGGAACCTTCCAATAACAACTGAGCATAATCCTTATACTCAACCTCTTTCATCTCATTCCCACAACAGCTGGTGTGCATACCTTTTGCCTGATTTTTAACTTTGTAATCACACACTATTTCAAAGGTAAAATCATGAGACAATTCACAATAGAGGCCTTCCCACAAGCCGCCATACATTTCACTATCGCAATCAATTTATCATTTCCAAAGGCATCATCATGCTGAACTTCAAAAATAAAGCATTCAATCTCAACATTGTAATTCTCATCAACACATTCCTTATTAGCATTTAAATTCATAGAATGAGGGGCATTACTAACCAACTAATGCAAACAAGGAACATAAACATTTTGGTTCAGATGTGATACTTCCCTATGTTGATCACACTTTATACTATCCTTGTTCATCAAACTCAATACATCTGCATCCTCAATATCCCATTCATGGAAAAGAATGCATACCTCTGGCTGAAGAAAATCCTCAGCTAAGTCTTTCTCATTCAGACTTACATTCACCTGAAAAAATTCCATTTGTGGTTTGAAATAATCATCACACAACCCATGCCTCTTATCTTCATCATGAAGTAAAATTTTGCAACACATGCTACTGTTGTTTGAAACTTCATCAACATTACAAACTTGTTCAACACAAGGGGAAGCTTTAGCATTTTCAATAATGAAATCAACACCATGAACATTAGTATCAAAAGCAAAGAATTCCATATCCAGTTCAAGCATACTATCAACATTCACATTCTCTTCATGGTACATCAAATTTTGAAAGCATTCAAACATGGGTTCATTTAAATCTTAAAATAAAACATTATCCGCACTGTCACATATATTTTTATCTTCAAAAATACTTTCATTTTCAGCTTCATGACTGAAGTATATAACTTGGTCTCCTCTTATATCATCTTCACAAGATGAATAATAAGAATTCTCATAACCATCATCAGCTGCATGACTGGTATTCATTTGCTGATCAAAAGAAAGTAAATAACTTGTGTCAAGATCATTCCTTTTCTGAAATTTCTCTTCATTGTTCATTTGTATACCTTCAAGGTGCTGAAAATCAAACTCAGTATCCTCATAACCAGCAGCACCACTCCATTCTGAAACACATTCATCACTGGGTATACTTGCATTGAAAACACTACCAGCATCTTCCATGATTTCATTTTTTAGTTTTATCAAAATTAATCAAAATCTGATTTACATTATATTGCACATTTTCACTTGCATAATCAGCAACACTTGGTGATCCCTCAGTATTTGGTATTTCAATATCAAATACATCAGCAGCATGTAAAGATCGATGGTTATCATCCTCATTAATTTCATTATTGTTACCCTTGGGAGATACATGATTTACTTGATAATTGGCAGCCACATAATTAGCATAACCGGCATACAAATCAAATGGTACATATCCTTTGTATATATCTATCTCTGTATCAGCACTATCACAACATTTCCCACTGATCATTCCATCATTACTGTGAGAGACAACCAGCATTAATAGCAGATATTTTTTACTCTCATTTAAATTTGAATCACGCATATCAACAAAACTACTAGGAACAACAGGGCTTGACATATTTTGACACAGAATGTTTTGATCAGCTTCAAATGGTATCTCACCATTGAAGGTGTTTTGGCAATGAACAACAACATACACAAATCTCTTTGAGATCCCAAATTTCAAATTATTTTCAATATCCCTAGCTGTGTTAAAGGCTTCATACAAAGTTTTGGGCTCTTTGTTTCTCAATAAGAAACCCATCTTCTTACCAAAAGCACTCATATAAATATCCAGACATACTTTATCATCAAACTTATACTTTCTAGAAATTTTAGACAATGTTTGTGAAAACCTGATATTAAATGTTGGTACCAATTCATCTTCCCTGATTTGTATGTATGTGAACTCTTTCAGCAAATCACAATCACTCACCTTTTTAGCAAATTGGTCTATGAAATCTGAAATCAATTCCTCCCATGAGGAAATACAGTCTACTGGCAAAAAGGAAAACCAATCCCTTGCATCCACTTTCAGTGATCGAACAAATAACTTCATGCACACATCTTCTTGACAAATTTCAAACTCTCCCATCAAATCTGAAAATATTTTCACATGTTGACATGCTAATTCTGATTTCTTCTCACTGAATATTGGCAAATACTTTCTAATTTCTATGGGTATGGGATTTGGGTAACCCAGAACATCTTTGAAATTTAGAGCAACATAATACTTCATACTGAAACCTTTCCTATTACATGGTTGTGACACTTCACTAGGCATAGTCAAATGTGAATATGATTGGGGCTGAACTAATTCACTGTACATTGTGGCTTCTCAGACTTCATACACAATCCCACCAAAAAATTCATCAACTTCTAAAACATGTCAAGCTACAAATTTATCTTTTTCACTTTTTTGACATAAAACTCATGGATACATGCATATCATAGGAAAACATATAAGATCTTAAAACTTAACAACACTTTGAATATGCAAATATTTTTGATCTTCTTCCCTTTCAACAAAGTGCAAAACACTAGATAGGGAAACTATTTTGCTCTTTCAAATTTTCAGAAGAGATGTCTTGCATTGAAACTTCTGAAAATACCTAGGTGTTTGCAGCTGTAGGACTTGTAGATCTGAAGATTAACTTCCACTTTTAGCACGGTCTTTTACCTCAAAGTCGCCGCCTCTTGCATAGAGGACATTTTAAACAACAAAATGCCATTCAACACATATTTAAATTCTTTATTGTCTCCTTCAATATCGCTGCAATAAACATTCTTGCATGCCACAAACACATAGATTTGGGAATCAACACCACATCTATGTGTATCTTACTATTGCACTTTCTATAAAACTCTTATGATGAAGAAATTAATGTGTAAATCTGCATTAGCAGTGATAGCTCATATCTCTGCACTATATATAGAAACATAAAACCTTATGCAATACTAATTGCATAGACATTCAGCATTGGTAGGAACCATAGAGTCACCACCCAAATAAGGAATTGGGGAAAAGTTTGCATACAGCTGCAAGGACTTGATCACATCTCAGCAATAGAAATTCACTATTACTCCTTCATAAAATATGACATGAAATAAGAACATTTTCTTCACCATAAAATCACTTTCAAATCTGTGCATATACAATGGACTGACTAACAGGATGAAATTAGGCAATTTCTATTCAGCTTCCCCAGCAGAGTCGCCATTTTTGTTGTTCATAAAAAATTATATACCCATGTACACCCACAACTCAATCTATGAGAAAATACAATCTCAATCAATGAAACACTTCAGGGCTTGGACATCATAACATAGGACCCTAATTGATCCTCCTGCACTTCAGGTTCTGCTAGACCTAGGGGTGACACCCTTTTGATGCATGAAATTGACTCATTACACACTTATAACTGCATCAAACAATAGGTAGATAGATCATTTCAAAAGCTCAACAAGTTAGGAAACACTACAAATCGGCTAGATTTGTACAAACAATAGGATGAAATAGAGTTTGGAAAGAATAGAAGACAGACCCCTAAACATAAAGGGAAAAGATTTTCTTTAAATGAATTAATCTAAAACTATCCCCAAATTTGCAACTAAAAAACACATCTACAACACTACACTATAACCTCTATACCCTAAAAATATCCATAGAATTGTACACATTTGGGTCAAGGAATTTAGAACTGGAAGCCATGAAATCTGGAGCACTTCTCACAGAGTTTTGGAACCATTACAATTGAGAAGAATTGGGAATAAGAAGAGGAGGGAAAAATATCAGAATCCATCAGAACATACCATGAGTCTTCTTTTTCTTTAACTGCAAAAATATCTCCTTCCTTCCTGTGGAAACTGCTCTCGAAATATCCATATTTTTTGAAAGTACGGATCATTGAAATAGATGGCTCAATAAACCCTTTTGAAAACCGATCAAACGGATTGGCAGGAGCTTGAAATTTAAAACATAGCTTTTCATTTGTATCAAAAACAGCCCAGAATAAACACACCGACATGACATTCACTAAGGCAACTTTTACACTTATGCAAAACAGGGCTCCGACTAGGTCTTGAAACAAGGACTTGTCAAAACATACAAACTACAAACAGATCGAGCTTGGTAATCTGAGCAAATGGATTCATGAAGACTTGAAATTTTGCACGAAGGCACACTTTTATGCATATAATTCAATCCATTTTGAATTTTAACATGAAAATGAACAAGAAAAAATATATAAACACCCAAAGTAGGCTACTTAGTAAAATTTGCATTTACACCTAACATGCACTTTCAGCTCACCCCTTGAAATGGGTACCTGATAAACTGATCCAAACTAATATCTGAAAGTTGCAACACACTGCATAGATCAAATGAAAGGTGTACAAAAAGTTTCCAAAGCCTTACCCTTTGAAAACTAACTGGCTCTATTCTACCCCCTTTCTAACTAGGCCACCTGAATGAGATTAGGTGCCTTTCTGAAAATGCAATATCAAAATTTCGAAATGGGGCTCAAAACTTGGCTCAAATTTAATGAGTCCCAACAAAGTCTCCTCCCTTGGACACTTCCCCTCTCATGAGAAAGGCTCCTTGACACTTGTCACCACAGAGATGACAAGTGTCCCTTCCTCCAACCTCTTCTCCAACTTCCTCGATCTTGGCCCTTGATATCTTCAGATTAGATATGGACCATTGATTCCTACCACCTCAGCTTTATCCTTGGAATTCCTATAAATACCCCTCATTTTAGAGCAATAAGGATCCCTTGCATTCATAGATTTACCATCATTTCTATAGACAATTTTCATTTCAATCATCTAGTAATTAGCATTTTGGATTAATCATAGCATGTTAATCTAGTTTCTTAAATTATGCATTTCATATCATCTCCATAGTTAGTAATGATCAAATAGCTACTTAACTCTTGAGTTGCCACTTTGGAGGTCATTGCTTCGCTGAGAGCCCATCAATCCAACACTTTCAAGGTCCTTAGGAATAGAGGAAAATGGGACATTTCAAGGAAGGCTTATGGTTTGCATTTCTAATCTAGTTTTTAATTAAGCTTTTCAATTACATTTTATTGTCTGATTAGATGTGTATGCCTTCTATATACCACATTTTTGAGCATCACATTAATTGGCGCCCACCATGGGGCCTAGCCCCTTTGATCTTTAACAAGTTTGCTTGCAAAAAATTTCATTGATAGGTTGATTAGCGCTTTCAGAGTGCAGATTAGCTCTCTTGGGCTTCTGAATCGCGTACTTGGTCTCTATTATGGCATTTCGACACCTCAAATGGCATTTTTGGGAGACTTCTCAACTCTGCTTTCATATTTTTCTATACTTTAGCACTTCAGTTTGTACTTTAGCATTTTTGGTATGTATTGTGGCATTTTTGGCACATTTGTCAGCGTTTTCAGTCTGTAGAGTAGCGTTTTGGGTCCATTTGGTAGTGTTTTTGGTCAATTTGATGGCATTTTCAATTTTTATTTTTATTTTGCAAATATTGTATGTTGCATTCCTCATTTCTGCTTCTAGACTGTCATTTTCCCAAACCTAATTGGTAGATTGTTGGTTTTGTAGGTACTTATTTTGCTGTGAAAGATTAGAGGCATAAACCAATTCGCCATCAAAGAATGCAATATAAACTACTAACTTTGTTGCAGTTGCGGGATTTTGAACTTATTTTTGATAAATTAGGCACATAGACTAATTACAACGAAAATGAACAAACATGTCTTATGTGTTTTGATGATCAGAAAGCCAGACTCATCCTTTTCCTTCAATAGTGTGTATCTTTAGCGGGCCTACCCTCCCAAGGAGCTAATAACTGTAAGCCATTAAGGTCAGTGAGAAGGGAATGACCCAAGTGGGAACGACTAACGTCAAGGACTCCAACCCACGATAAAATAAATGTGATTTGATGAAAATCAAGTCAATGACAATTTTTTTAGGAATAGCTCTACTCCGTACCTTCGGGTATATCAAACCTTGATTTTCAAGGCTGGGAGACCTCTTAATTGAGTTTATACCCTGACGCACTAAACGGATCCCTTTTTAGTTCCAATTAAATTAGAAGTTACCTAGTTTACCTCTGAACATTATTAAATTATTAGTGCATGGAGGGGGAAGAATCTCTCCTTAAGATACTCACCATTTGTCCCTCTTGAGTGTATGTGTGAACTCCCTTTTTGAGACCTTATTTCTAGGCTCAGAATGGGACTCCACTAGCTCTCACAAAGGCAAAAACATGGGTGCCCTTTAGGGGGTGACAAGGCTGTGTGAGCTAATAGGGTACCAAGTTGTGGGCTAAGAACTAATAATGAAGCCAATCTCCTTAGGATAGACTGATTGATGTTTTTAAATTGTTCAAAACTTGTGAAAACTTGGGCTTTCTTTAAAGCTTCTTGAACATACACTTTATGTGTCCTTTGGGACAAAAATATGATCTGAATTCTGTGTTTGTAAGTCAAGTCAAGATATCATCCATTTAAATACAATAAAAATTAAAAACTCAAAATTCAAATTGTCAAATTCACAAGTTTCACAACATATTAGCTCTTTTAGTCCAAACATTAGCTCTTACGGTCCAAACAATCGCACATATGGTCCAAACAGTCGCACCTATGGTCCAAATAGTCGCACATACGGTCCAAACAATCACACATGCAGTTCAAACTGTCATACCTACAGTCCAAATAGTTGCACATACGGTCCAAATAGTCGCACATACGGTTCAAAAAGTCGCACCTATGGTCCAAACGGTCGCACCTATAGATTAGCTCTTTTGGTCCAAACAGTCACACATACGGTCCAAACAGTCGCACCTATGGTCCAAACAATCGTACATACGGTCCAAATAGTTGCACCTACGGTCCAAACAGTCGCTCTTCTAGTCTAAATGTCAGCTCTCTTGGTATGAATGTTAGATTTATCATATTTCAACATTAACTCTCCAAGGTTGAGCTTGCTAGGTATAAACATCAATTTTCTCATTCTACACATCAACTCTTGGGGTCAAAATAATCATTGTCTAAGTTATAACATCACTAGTTTAAGCTTCAGAGTTCTTGGTCTAAACATCGACACTCGTGGTCTAAACGTCAACTCTCTTGGTCTAAACGTTAGCTCTTATGGTCTAAATGTCAGCTCTCTTGGTCTAAATGTCAGCTCTTTTGGGTTGAATGCCAAATTGCTCATGTTTGTATGCACTTTCTAGGTTTAAATTTTAGTTATCTGAGTTTGTAAATCAAAAATTTAGGTCAAAACAACAATATCCTAAGTTCAAACACCCAATTTGCTGAGTCTAAACATCACTATTTTGAACTTAAGAGTCACTGCACTTCAGAATAGCATTTTTGGTAATGTTCCTCAACGTTCTTAGTCATTTTGTCAGCATTTCTGGTTAGTTTGTCAGCATTTTTGGTCCATATAGTAGAGTTCCTGGTTAGTTTGCCAACGTTTTTGGTTAGTGTAGTAGCATTTCCAGACCATATAGCAGTGTTTCTGGATAGTATAGCAGCATTTCTGGTTAGTATAGCAACGTTCTCAGCCAGTTCATCAATGTTTTTGGTTAGTTTTTCAGTGTTCTTGGTCAGTTTAGCAACATTTTTGGTCCATATATATCAGCGTTTCTGGTCATTTTGTCAGCGTTTCTAGTAAACTGCACCGAAATCAGAAAACAAAAACAACCCATTTCTCAAACAACCAAACATAAAGACTAGGTCATCTTCTTGGGTCACTCAATCAAGTTATCTTCTATCAAAATAGATTCAAGACTAGACATGCTAAAGATTCACACATATTCACCTCAAACAAGTTCAAGATCTAACATTCTAAAGTGCAACATCACATTTTCTTTGATAAACTGATTGTTCAAACATAGTTTCTCATTAGGATCTATCATCCTTTATCATGAAACTAAAATGCATGATCAAATTAACCTCATTCTCTATCATAGGATATATCTTTCCTATTGAACTTGGTCATATCAAAAATCACAAAATTTGCACTCCAAAATTAAGATCGAAAAACTTACAAATCTACAAATACTTGAATTGTCTTTTCATGCCATATCATTCTATCATATCTACCTTGACAATTGGTCACTTATCGAAACACCTTTTAGACAATTGAATCCTTTAAATAGAAACAAAAACATTCAAATAACTAAAGATCATAGAAACATGGCATATCAAAGTAAAATACAAGAAGAAGACATAACAAGTCAACATATCAAAGCAATCAAACAAGTCCAAAATCAAACTCCAACTATGTCAAAAACTCACAAGGATTAAAATGCACCTCCAAAGAAAGGTGGCTCTTTTATGCAACTCTTAAAGAGATCCCTAAGGGATTTTGTTTAGGAAAATCAAAATCGCACACCTATGTCTAGAAATGGCTCATCCCCCCATAAGAAAATTGACTCTCCAAAGGCATCTATTCCTACACCTCTTAAAAACATGCAAGAACCTTCCATAGCATCCTCACCAAGCAATACACCCAAGGATGAAGTTCACCAAGGGATATCCATAATGGCCATCAAACCTATTTCAGAGGATCATACTCAAAGCCCATCTCCTTCATGTCCAAGCATTGATTCCTTGCAACATCCCCATAACGTTTCCTTGCAAATTGAAGTCCTCATTCATAGAATGCTCGTTAAATGTGTCCTAATAGATGGGGGAGTTGGCTTAAACATTTTATCATTGAGTCTTGTCCATGCTCTAGGTTATTCAGAAGATTCAGTTGATCCCTAGAAAAAGATCACATTAAAAGCATATGATGAGGAAGACCATTCCTCCGAAGGAATTGTGCTATTACCCATTAGAGAGGGACCTTTGCAGAAAGAGACAACATGCCAAGCTCTAGACTTGGACTTACCATACAACATTCTCTTGGGAAGACCATGGATACATGACATACAGGCTATTCCATCAACATGTCATCAGTGCTTGAAATTTCCATACAATGGGCATAAAATCATGATCTCAGCAGACTCAAATCCATTGCAGTGTTGTAGTAGTCTAAAACCAGCTCAAGAGGTCATTATTTCACATAATAGAGAGGTCACATCTTCAAGCACACAATCCAAGGAACAATCATTTGCATCAATTATGTCAAGCATGGAAAAACAAATTCATCTAAGAGATTGAGGGAATAGAGAATATTCACTATCATGGAAAAACAAACAAGAGAAACTTGAAATTGAAAGGGAAGAAGCAGATGTAGATGTCTATCTAGTTCATGCATATGTAGGACAAACGTTAGGAACTAGCCCACTTTAATTAGGATCACATTCAGTTGACTTGGACTTAATCAAGGACGATCTGAAGCTACCTACAAGAGGTCATTCTGACGAGAGTATCGTTCTAGACATTGAAATGCATATTGAAAGCTCTGACATCTCTATCATGATCCCTAATATCTTTGAAACAATTCACCCTGAGGATCCTTTACCCTTAATCCATCCTAAACTTATGGACTGGGAAAATGAAAGACATACCATCATTGATACCTTTCCTAATGACCATGTCATATCCTTATATATTAATGCAATCGAACCCTCAACAACTTTAACCAAGGATTCCGCTAACGTATCTTCAAGTCAAGTGAGTGTTAAATCTCCTAGTCGCAAAAATGAACATAAGGAAAACAAGATCAGGTCTAATGCTAAAAACCATTTATTGGTAACATTAGACCGAGAAAAAGTAAAAATAAAGGACGCATCTAATGGTGAAAACCTCCTCAAGGTGCCAGAAGATGGGAGATTTGACACCTTACCTAAGCATTATCAAGAGAGGTCATCCATGTTGATAGAACCAACAGAGGCAGTAACCATTGGCACAACTGATCTATATCCAGCAACTTCTCTTTCATAACTAGCAAGGAAAAAATATTTGGAACCCTTCAAAAGATGGAAAATCAAATTTACTTGGTCATATGCAGATATTCTAGGGTTAGATCCAAATCTTCTAATACCTCACCCGAATATCAGTCTAGGAGAAGGCATCGATAATGGGACACAACATGGATTGGTAGAAATCATTCTATTCATCACACCACAAGGTCATACAATTCCAAAGGCATACAAATTAGTCTTTCCATGCACCAATAATATAGCAGAATATGAAACTTTGGTTACAGGTATCAAAATGGCTATAGAGTGGAACATTACACAACTTCAAGTCTTTGGAGACTCTCAGCTCGTCATGAATCAAATCAATGATGATTATCAAACAAAGGATGAAAAGTTAATGCCTTATAAAAAGATGGTTGATGATGTCAAGATATACTTTGTCAAAATAAATTTTCAACAAATTCCGAGGAATGACAACAAAGCAGTAGATGCCATGGTAACACTAGCTTCTCTATTGTAGACACAGGAAAATCAAGAGCGTTACGAATTCCTAGTGGAAGAGTTGTTTTACCCTACACATAATTGTCCTGATTCCCAAACTATTTGTCACCTTGTTGGACATGATTCCTCCCACTATGGCCAAATTTATACATACCTGAATGATAACACCCTCCCTCTGGACTTGTCAAAAAACCAAAAGATAAATTTCATCTACCAATCCTCCCATTATACTCTTGTCGCGGATACCCTTTTTAAACGAGGTCTAGATAATTACTCTTTTAAGATGTCTCAAACAAGAAGAATCTAAGAAGGCCTTAAATAAATTCCATAACGACATTTGTGGCACTCATTCAAGTGGTCTTACCCTTTCAAAAAAACTCATACGCTTGGGCTATTATTGGCCAACTATGGAATGAGATTCTTTTCAGATAGCTAGAACATGCAAACAATGTTAGATCCATGGGAATTTGATTCATGCACCAGCACAAGAACTTCATTCTTTGGTATCACCTTGGCCTTTCTACCAATGGGGTCTTGATCTAGTAGGCAAGATAAATCCTCCTTCATCCAATGGTCACAAATTGATCCTTGTAGCTACAAAATATTTTACAAAATGGATTGAGGCAGTACCTCTCATCAATATCATAGGAAAACAAATTGCTTCATTTATCTTGAACTACATCATCTGTCGCTATGGAATATCCATGACCATTATCACTGATAATGGGCAACTGTTCAAGAATCAGGATGTCCAAGAATTATGTGAGAAATTCAAGATCCAACACAGATTTTCCACACCCTACTATCCACAAGGAAATGGGCAAGCAGAAGCATCAAACAAAACTATTTTGAAAATCCTCAAAAAGATAGTGAATGATGCTGGCAGAGATTGGCATATTCAATTGAACCCTTATCTATGGGCCTACCATACCAGTATTCACACGCAAACAGATTCCACACCTTTCTCTCTTGTTTATGGATCAGAAGCAATACTGCCAATAGAAGTAGAGATACCATCTCTACGAGTATCATTAAAAGGTCTTATCCTAGATGAAGAACAATGAGTATCTAGATTGCAAGAATTAGAATTGATCCATGAACAAAGACAAAATGCCTTTGATCATTTAAAGGTATATCAACAAAGAATGTGCTAGAGTTATAACCAGAGGGTCAAACCATGAGTCTTTCAAGTTGGGAAACTAGTACTAAACGAAAATCCACGAAACCAGTCAGATCGAGAAAAGAAAGGAAAGTTTGAACCAAACTGGTTAGGTCAATTTGTGGTCACAATAGTATTTGGGTTAGGAGCATATTAGCTATCAACACAAGATAGGGATTAGCTCGAGGATCCCATTAATAGCATGCATCTGAAGAAGTTTAATGTCTGAAAAAGCAGAAAATACAAAAACAGTGAAAAAAAGAAAGTGCAATAAAAACAGATGGTGAAAACCTGGTAAACAGGCGCTATCTGTCAGCTAGCTCTTCCATCTATTGGTTCATGCATCCTTTTTCTTGCATTCATTTTTGTCAGCACTGTTCATATCCATAATGAAGCCTTTGTACATACACAGGCATCCCAAGTGATTTCTCGTCATGGTTTGGATCATTGAATATATCATAATAAAGTTTGTTTCTAGACTAGGGGCAAAATCCTGCACCTAGCTGGGGGCAACATTTTTTATCATTTTGAGCTTAATCAAATAGGTAGAACAACATGTAGACAACACTTGTCAAGTGAGAAACTGAGACACATCCAACATTGAACATAAGATCACAATGTCAACCATCAACTATCACATATCGGTCTAAACATGACAAACACATATCAATGGATTATATATTTTGACTCATGATTTTAACACTTTGACAATAATGGTTCAACTATTTTATTTTGATTTTTCTCTATCATAATTTTTGAGTGACTCTGGGATGTCTTTGACTAGAGGAACAAGGAAGGAACATGATACTTTTCTTATCTACTGTCTGCAAATTAATCGTTAATATGTGCAAAGTTGTCTCAAGACATGATCATCGGAGTATCAAAGAAGACAATTAGGACTTGCATATATGAATGATTAATACTGCCTATTTTACGCAAGCAACACTCAGGTCATCTTGGTTCAATTATACGTTGATGCTTGTGCTAACATCCAATATCAAAACAAAGGAAAGTAGTGCTCAGGTCATCATGGTTCAATTATATCATTGATGTTTGTGTTGAGACTATTTAAAATTGAGTGAAGTTTAGAGGCCCAAATCAAATTTTTGCTCTGCATGTCAGAAAGGTATCCTAAATAAGTCAGTTTGAATGGCCTAGTTAGAGAGAGGGAAAGTGGAGCCAGTTGATTTTTAGAGGGTAAGGCTCGGAATTCATGTCCCACACCTTTCATTTGGCATATTTAGTGAGGTGCAACTTTCAGATTTCAGTTTGGATAAGTTTATGAGGTATCCAGTTTGAGGGGTGAGCTGAAAGTTCATTTTAGGCACAAATGCAGATTTTATTGAGTAGCCTACTTTGAGTGAGTACATATTTTACCCTGTTAATCATCATAGAGAATTTCAAAATGGATTCAATTTTATACATAAATGTGAGTTAGCCTGCAAAATTTTAAGTCTTGACGAATCCATTTTCTTAGTTTACCAAGTCAAATCCATTTGCAGTTTGTGTGTTTTGACAAGTCCCTGTTTCGACAGCTAGTCGGAGCCCTATTTTGCATAAGTGTAAAAGTTGCCTCAGTAAGTGTCATGCCATAATGTTTGTTTGGGATAATGTCAGTATAAATGATGAGCTACGTTTCAAATTTCAAGCCTGTGTCAATCCGTTTGATCAGTTTTCAAAAGGATTCATTTAGCTATCATTTTCAGTTATCCGCACTTCCATTGTTATATCAGTTAATGTAGCCATTTTCATGAGTGCACCATTTGCATCCTGTCAGTCTTGTGATTGAACTGAGAATTCAAAGATTTAACATGTACTTCAAGGTACCTATGTTTCAAATTTGAGGGCCTATGGAAGTCGTTTGATATTTTTGAAAACGGCATCATGTGTTGCCAAAACATTGACTTCATCAGGTCCGTAGTGTCGACAAAGCTAGTTTGCCATTTTTGCCAATTAATATCTCTTCTCTCGGGACTCATCTTGAAAAACCATTTTGTAGAGTACATCCCTGTATATCAAAGTACATGGCTATTAGATGGCGTGGCCCAGAAAGGTGTTTTGACGACTTTGAAAATTACGTCTTCGCGATTAAATGCGAAAATGTGGCGTAATTGCTTGAAGGTTGTAAAATTCAGTCTGATGATCCGAAAATGATGCCGATCGTTTCCCGAGGTATGGGTAAGGATCCTGAAGTTTTTTAGAGGTCAGTTGCATGAAAACAAAATTTTTTTTAGTCAGACCCACTTTGGGGCCTGACCTGGCCTATGCCCGTGCAGTGTTTTTATTGGCGATTTTTGCTTACTGGGGGAATTTAAGAAAGTTCAAACAATGATACAATTCACAAATCACAAATCAAGTGAAGTTCATATGGGTAGCAGCCATTGAAGATTCAAGGTAAAAGACACTGTGAATTCGAGGTTTAACAATGTAGCTCAAATGAAGGAGAGCATGTCATGTATTTCTAAAAGCCCTTCACAGTCCTCAAACCATCAAATAGAAGCTAGATTTTGACCAAAAGAATAGTGAATCTACAAGATAGTTTTAGTATTAATAACACCAAAGCCTTGAAAATAAATGACTATTGAGTTAGGATAGTTTTTATGGTAAGAGTCCCAAGCAATGGCATTGATTAGTAAATTGTCAAATCGCTGTCAAGAGACACTAAATCATAGCACCCAGATTGTAGCAGTCATCTCCAAAAGTTAAAAGGCAATTGGCAAATGTTGAGTTTAAACTCCATGACCTATGCAAAGATCCCTCTTTCAAATGGATTGGAGTGTTCACATGGTGTTTGAAAAGGGCGTTGAAAACCCCAGCGTTCTCCCTCTTTGTTAAAGTTTGGCAAATGGTGTTTGAAGCCATCTTCCTAAGCTCATGTTGGGTGTTGAAAGGGGGCATTGCCAGAAACAAAAAAAAAACAAATGCAACAGTGAAATCTTCCCTTTCCCACATGAAGCTCCAACAGATGATTGAAGACCAGTGAATTCTCCCTCACGTGGCATGGCTAAGAAAGGGCAATGGAAATGCAAATAGTAGTTTAGTCTCCCATGTGATGGCTGGAGAAGGGCAGCAGTAGCTCAAATCAAATGCATATTGGCAGGTGTAAAGCCATCTTCCCAAAGTCCACGTGATGGGTGAGTTGCAAAAATAAAATGTAATTTTGAAGAAGTTTAAATAGCAAATGAAATCAGTCCTCCCTCCTGTGCGTGTTTGGAGGAGCATTGAGCTCCCAAGTGAATGCAAATAGAAATAGAACTTTAATCATCCCTTTGCGTGGAGTATTGGAGAGTTAATGCAAGCAGCAATATCATCCCCTGTGTGGATAGTTTGGAGGTTATTGAAACATGGAAGAATGCAAAATGTAATAGCATCCTCCCTTGCGTGGCAATAGGTAAAGAAATTCTGAGCGGTTAGTATAATGAGAGAGGCCATTAAAGTGTAGAGGAAGCTTCAAAAAAAACATAGTCCCAAGCGAAATCCTTTATCCCACATTCACTGGGAAATGGTATTTTTGGTGTTTATAAGCGAAACCTTACACTAGTAATATGTCAAAGCCTCTGGGCTTTTGACGGACGGTGTTGTTGGGCGCCCAAGATGGGCCCACACATGGGCATGGATCCCAAGGTGATGAAGGAGGTGATTGAGTGGCGACCAGGTAGAACCCACATAGGCATGCTTCTTGAGGCAAACAGGTGAATTTTGCAGAGAAGGGTCGGCTTAGCTAGTGAGCAGGTTGCAGAGGATCCAACGAAGAACATGATTTCGGAGCCCGAAGATGCCCGCCAGTTAAAACCTGCGAAACAATGAAAAGAGGTAAAGGTCATGCAGGTTCTAGCTGATCGAACGATCCACGCTATTTTGCGAAGGAAATTTTATCGCCGGTTAAGGTCCGCGAAACAACGAAAAGCACATGCGAAATTTGAGATGGTTAAAGACCCTGCAAGTTTGAAAGATCCAACGGCTTGCGTGACTTTGTGAAAGGAAGATGCTCGCTGGATAAGCATTGTGAAATGGTGAAAACTAGGTGGCGCATAGGTGGCAGGCCCAGTCAACGGTCCAGTAGGTGGACCCTCGTGAGGTGGCGATGATGTGGCACAGAGGTGGCACCTAGGTGGACGACAAGCAAGCGGACACGTGGTGGAGTGACGAGGTGTCATCCCAGGTGGCACATAGTAGACCCCATTAGCCAATCAGATCCCACCACTTGGAAAAGTGTGAGAGCACAATCAGAGCAAAAATCAAATTTAAAATCAGTGAAAGATATACTTTCAACTATAGAGAAAATTGAAAAATTTAAATGATGTGCACATTGGAGGGATTAATTCGCTCAGGGCTGTATTTTTGGCCAAAATATGAAGTGTTATATATCGCCGGAAACCTCTTGGAATGAGGAATCTGGTCAGGTAGTTAATTTTGACAAATGTGGGATATTTCAAGAGTAGTTTCCATGGGAGTGAAATTCAGTTAGAGAGGAGATACTTGGCAATTTTAGTTGCAGATTTGATTTTCTTCCCTCTCCTTCTTATTCCCAATTCTTCTCATTTGTAAGGGTTCCAGAAATTTGGAGAATGGCTCCATATTTCCATGGCTTCCAATTCTGAGTATTTTTCAAGATTGTACAGGGCAGGGCTTTTCTTTCAGTAATAGAGTATCTTCTTGCTGTAGATGTTTTGTTGCAGGTCATGTATGGGTAAGGCATATACACAATTTATTGGATTATCTCTAAGCATTCTCTATTCTCAATAAATCTAGTCTTCAAGGGAGTTTGGGTTTGTCCTCTCAAGGTGGGATTGTAAGGGTTGTTCTCAGGTACTTTTCAAGGAAGAGTTTAAATTCTCTGAGCAATCATTGTGGATTCAAGATAATGTCTAGATATGTATGATGCTCTGTCTAAAATTAGAATGTATTAATGTCAGACATTAATACAAGAATATCTTTCTTAGTAAATTGGATTTGCAATAGAGGTGTTCATTTTCAGTTTGATGTATGACTCTGTTTCCCTTAGATAAGACACTGATCTTGCAAATAATTGGGGTTTTCTCAGAGACTTAAAATAAAAAATCAGAATATCCTTAGTTTATGTTATGTTTTGAAATGTTTCATCTATCTCACACTCAAGCATAGTTGAGTTTTAGGTGTAGATCTAGCCCATCTGCAGTAAACTACTTGTTTTAGAGCCCTGGTGAGATCTATCTGTTTATGTTGATGATGTCATAGGTGTGTAATAGGTTTAATTCTAAGCATCAAAGGTATACCCGCCTAGGTTTTGTAGAGCTTGAAGAGTAGAAGGATTCATATCCTTGTCATGTTGTCCAAGCCCCGAGATTCTTCATAGATTGAATTGGCTACTTCATAGATCAATTGCAGGTGTTCTTGGGTTATCACTTTTGGTGAACAACAAAAATGGCGACTCTGCTGGGGAAATGAAAATGTAAATTGCCTAAATTCATCCAGTTAGTCTGTCCATTATGTATGCATAGAGTGTGAAAGTGAATTTATGAGTTAGAAAATGCTCCTTGTTCTGGATCTGCAGAATGATATGTGTTTCATATCATATTTTATGAAGGAGTAATAGTGAATTTATATTGTTGAGATTTGTAAGTAGTTCTTGCAGCTATGTGTGATTTTTTCCCCAATTCCTTATTGGGTGGCGACTCTGTGGTTCATACTAGTATTAAACAGCCTGGAAGGGTGTTTATTGCATCGAGATCGAGGGAGTAAAGAGAATTAAATTTGTGATTGAATGGTTCTGCTATTCAAAATATCCTCTGTGCAAGAGGTGGTGACTCTGTGATAAAAGACCATGCTGAAAGTGAAGTAAATCTTCAGACCTACAAGTTTTATACGACTGCAAACACCCAGGTATTTTCAGAGGTTTCAAATGCAAAGATGTTTGTTCTAAAAATTAGAATGTGTAATGTCATTTTCCCATTTAGTGAAAAACACTAGTAAAGAGGGAAAGAGAAGTTTTCAAATTAATTTGCATATCTATGCTTCTAAAATATCTAGTGTTTATGATCTTCCGTAGTATGCAAATTTAGGAGGAGCTTTGTGTCAAGCAATGTTGTGAAATAGTTTCTGTATAAGGATACTTGCTTGAGGTTTTTATCCAAATTTATATAATCATTTGTGGAAGTAAGGAAGAAATGTGTAGTGAATGTTTTCAGCCCCAATCTTATCCACATATGACCATGCCTAGTAAACCAGAACAACCATGTAATAGGAAGAGTTTCAATATGAAGTATTATGCTACTTTAAACATTGAAGGTATTCCAGGTTACCCAAATCCCATACCCATAGAAATCATAAAGTATTTGCCCATATTCAGTGGGAAGAAATCAGAATTAGCATGTCAACATGTGAAAAGAGTTTTAGATTTGATAGGAGAATTCAAAATTTGTCAAGAAGATGTATGCATGAAATTGTTTGTTCAGTCATTGAAAGAGGATGCAAGGGATTGGTTCTCTTTTTTGCTGGCAGAATGTATTTCCTCATGGGAAGAATTAGTTTCAGATTTCATGGATCAATTTGATGAAAAGATGAGTGATTATGACTTGTTGAAAGAATTCACTTATATACAAATCAGGGCAGATGAATTGGTACCAACATTTAATATCAGATTTTCGCAAGCTTTGTCCAAAATTTCCAGAAAGTATAAACTTGATGATAAAGTATGTTTGGATGTTTATATGAGTGCATTTGATGAGAAGATGAGTTTCTTATTGAGAAACAAAGATCCCAAGACTTTGTATGAAGCGTTTAACATAGCTAGGGATATGGAAGATAACTTGAAGTATGGGATCTCAAAGAGATTCGTGTCTGTTGTTGTTTCATGCCAAACTAATTTCAATGGTAAAATACCATGTGAAGATGAGAAAATCATTCCTTGTCTAGGTGCATCAAGCTCTGTAGTTCCGAATGGTTTTGTTGATGCATGTGTTTCAGATTTAAATGAGAGTCAAGAACCTCTACTGTTAATGTTGGTTGTCTCTCATAGTAATGACAAAATGATCAAAGGGAAGTGTTGTGAAAATGTTGATACAGAGATAGATATATACAAGGGATATGTACCATTTGATTTGTATGCCAGTTATGCTGATTATGTGGCTGCCAATTACCAAGTGAATCATGCATTTCCCCAGGATAATATTAATGAAAATAATGATGGTGATGACCATCAATCTTTACATGCTGCTGATGTATTTGATGTTGAAATTCCAAATACAGAGGGATTACTAAGTGTTGTTGTTTGTGTGAGTGAAAATGTGCCATATGATGAAAATCAGAATTGTTTAGTGCAAACAATAGTTGATCCTCACTTAGATATTGATAATCTCAATTGTGTTGAGGATGAAGTAAATCTATTTTCAGATTTCACTTCAGATTTCACTTCTTGTAATCATGTTGATGATCTTTCTATTTTGAAAGTTATGCACAATGTTAATTCAAAAAATTTCAAGGGTACGCATGATTGCAATGAAAATATAGCACACATGGATGGACAATTTTTTATGGAATCTCACATGGAACAACAAAGTGCAATGCAAGTCCAGAAGATTGTAGAACTTAAGAAAGCTCTTGAGGTTGTGGATAAGAAGGTTCAGATATTGGAGAGTGTTCGAGCTATTAATGAAGACCTTCTACAATATGGTAAAGAGGATTCTTCGAAAAAGGACTGTGAATTGAATGCTTGTTCACTTGATGAACATGCTGATCTAACAGATGGTTTTATGATAGAAAATTTTAGTGAATGTGCTAAAAACTCATCTGATGAAGTAAATGGCAGTGATGTTCATTTTCATTCTTTGGCTAATGACGAGTGTTCTATTGGTGAAGAAGGTCAGTTGTGGCAAGATAAGTATGATTATCTTGATTTTCAGAATGATGGTCAAAGGATGAAATTTTATGGATGTGAAACATGGAGCACTGAGGATTGTTCCAGCCAAGTTTCATTTTCTTCTTTGTCTTATGAAGATGATTATGATGATAATGTGGATGGTATCTTAAGCAATTTTACTAATGTTCTATTCAATGCTGATATAGATACAGATCAATCACTTCAGTGTCATAATGTTCATAAGGGGAATCTTCATTTTGTTTCTAACCCTTTGTATGAAGAAATAATTGATCAGCCAAATGTTGTAAATGATGAACCAGTCCATAATACTGATGAAATTCCGAACAACAATAGCATTGGTTGTAAAAAACTACTTCATGATGAAGGCAAGAGGCATGGGTTACGTGGTGACTACTTAAAACCACAAATGAAAGTGTTTCAGGTGGATATAAGTTTGAATGAAAAAGATTCAGCTGAGGATTTGCTCCAGCTAGAGGTATGCATTCTTTTCCATGAATGGGATGTTGAGAATGCAGAGGTTTTCAGTTTGATAAGCAAGGATAGTATGAGGTGTGATCAACATAGTGAAGTATCACATCCGGATTGTAATGTTCATGTTCCTTGTTTGCATCAGTTGGTTAGTAGTGTCCCTCATTCTATTAGTTTAAATGGTAATAAGGTGAGTGTTGATAGGAATTGCAATGTTGAAAATAAATGTTTTACTTTTGAAGTTCAGCATGATGATGTCCTTAAAAATGATAGAGTTGAGTGGGATAGTGAAAGGTATGGCCACTTGTGGGAAGGCTTCTATTGTGATTTGTCTCATGGTTTTAGTTTTGTTGAAGTAGCGTGTGATTACAAAGTTCAAAATCAGACCAGAGGTATGCACACCAGTTGTTACAGTAATGAGACAACAGAGGTTGATTATAAGAATTATGCTCAGTTGTTATTGAAAGGTGTCTTTGTTTGGATCATGGTATCAAGTGATGAGAATCAGATTTTTGATAGAGGTAAATGTTGAGGAAAGCTGAGCAGCTTATAATCAGTTTTAAGCATGTTTGTATCTATTGTATAACTACTTTGCTTTAGTTGTGTGGTTTTCAATAAAGTGCCTTGTTGTTTGGGTGGAATAAGGAAGCCTTGTTTTGAGATGAGAAGAGAAGAATGATCCATTTTTGGGTGGTCTGCTTAACCAAAGATATCTAGATTCTTGTGTTGATCTTGCAATCAACCATCCCCAGTCAGAGCCAATGTTGGGACTATTTAAAATTGAGTCAAGTTTAGAGGCCCAATTCAAATTTTTTCTCTACATGTCAGAAAGGTATCCTAAATAAGTCAGTTTGAATGGCCTAGTTAGAGAGAGGGACAGTGGAGTCAATTGATTTTTAGAGGGTAAGGCTTGGGATTCATGTCCCACACCTTTCATTTGGCCTATTTAGTGATGTGCAACTTTCAGATTTCAGTTTGGATAAGTTTATGAGGTACCTAGTTTGAGGGGTGAGCTAAAAGTGCATTTTAGGCACAAATGCAGATTTTATTGAGTAGCCTAATTTGAGCGAGTACATATTTTACCCTGTTAATCACCATGGAGAATTTCAAAATAGATTCAATTGTATGCATAAATGTGAGTCAGCCTACAAAATTTCAAGTCTTGACGAATCCATTTGCTCAGTTTACCAAGTCAAATCCATTTGCAGTTTGTGTGTTTTGACAAGTCCCTATTTCGACAGCTAGTTGGAGCCCTGTTTCACATAAATGTAAAAGTTGCCTCAGTTAGCGTCATGCCATAATGTTTGTTCTAGGCTAATGTCAGTATAAATGATAAGCTATGTTTCAAACTTCAAGCCTTTGTCAATCTGTTTGATCGGTTTTCAAAAGGATACATTTAGCTATCATTTTCAGTTATCCGCACTTCCATTGTTATATCAATTAATGTAGCCATTTTCATGAGTGCACCATTTGCATCTTGTCAGTCTTGTGATCGAACTAAGAATTCAAAGATTTAAGATGTACTTCAAGGTACCTATGTTTCAAATTTGAGGGCCTATGGAAGTCGTTTGATATTTTTGAAAAAGGCATCATGTGTTGCCAAAACATTGACTTCATCAGGTCCGTAGTGTCGACAAAGCTAGTTTGCCATTTTTGCCAATTAATATCTCTTCCCTCGGGACTCGTCTTGAAAAACCGTTTTGTAGAGTACATCCCTGTATATCAAAGTACATGACTATCAGATGGCGTGGCCCAGAAAGGTGTTTTGACGACTTTGAAAATTACGTCTTCGCGATTAAATACGAAAATGTGGAGTAATTGCTTGAAGGTTGTAAAATTCAGTCTGATGATCCGAAAATGATGCCGATCGTTTCCCGAGGTATGGGTAAGGATCCTGAAGCTTTTTAGAAGTCAGTTGCATGAAAACAAAAAAATTTTTAGTCGGACCCACTTTGGGGCCCGACCTGGCCTATGCCCGTGCAGTGTTTTTATTGGCGATTTTTGCTTACTGGGGGAATTTAAGAAAGTTCAAACAATGATGCAATTCACAAATCACAAATCAAGTGAAGTTCATATGGGTAGCATCCATTGAAGATTCAAGGTAAAAGAAACTGTGAATTCGTGGTTTAACAATGTAGCTCAAATGAAGGAGAGCATGTCATGTATTTCTAAAAGCCCTTCACAGTCCTCAAACCATCAAATAGAAGCTAGATTTTGACTGAAAGAACAGTGAATCTACAAGATAGTTTTAGTATTAATAACACCAAAGCCTTGAAAATAAATGACTATTGAGTTAGGATAGTTTTTATGGTAAGAGTCCCAAGCAATGGCATTGATTAGTAAATTGTCAAATCGCTGTCAAGAGACACTAAATCATAGCACCCAGATTGTAGCAGTCATCTCCAGAAGTGAAAAGGCAATTGGCAAATGTTGAGTTTAAACTCCACGACCTCTGCCAAGATCCCTCTTTCACATGGATTGGAGTGTTCACATGGTGTTTGAAAAGGGCATTGAAAACCCTAGCGTTCTCCCTCTTTGTTGAAGTTTGGCACATGGTGTTTGAAGCCATCTTCCTAAGCTCATGTTGGGTGTTGAAAGGGGGCATTGCCAGAAACAAAAAAAAAACATATGCAATAGTGAAATCTTCCCTTTCCCACGTGAAGCTCCAATAGATGATTGAAGACCAATGAATTCTCCCTCATGTGGCATGGCTAAGAAAGGGCAATGGAAATGCAAACAATAGTTTAGTCTCCCATGTGATTGCTGGAGAAGGGCAGCAACAGCTCAAATCAAATGGTCATATTGGCTGGTGTAAAGCCATCTTCCCAAAGTCCACGTGATGGGTGAGTTGCAGAAATATAATGCAATTTTGAAGAAGTTTAAATAGCAAATGAAATCAGTCCTCCCTCTTGTGCGTGTTTGGAGGAGCATTGAGCTCCCAAGTTAATGCAAACAGAAATAGAACTTTAATCATCCCTTTGCATGGAGTATTGGAGAGTTAATGCAAGCAGCAATATCATCCCCTGCATGGATAGTTTGGAGGCCATTGAAACACAGAATAATGTAGAATGTAACAGCATCCTCCCTTGCGTGGCAATAGGTAAAGAAATTCTGAGCAGTTAGTATAATGAGAGAGGCCATTAAAGTGTAGAGAAAGCTTCAAGAAAAACACAGTCCCAGGCGAAATGCTTTATCCCACATTCATTGGGAAATGGTATTTTTTGGTGTTTATAAGCAAAACCTTACACTAGTAATATGTCAAAGCCTCTGGGCTTTTGACGGACGACGTTGTTGGGCACCCAAGGTGGGCCCACGCGTGGGCTCAGATCCTGAGATGATGGAGGAGGTGACTGAGTGGCAACCAGGTGGACCCCACGTAGGCATGCTTCTCAAGGCAAACAGGCAAATTTTGCAGAGAAGGGTCGGCTTAACCAGTGAGCAGGTTGTAGAGGATCCGACGAAGCGTGTGATTTCGAAGCCCAAAGATGCCCGCCAGTTAAACCCTGTGAAACAACGAAAAGAGGTAAAGGTCATGCAGGTTCTAGCCAATCGGACAATCCACGTTGTTTCGTGAAGGAAAGTTGCTTGCCAGTTAAGGTCTGTGAAACAGCAAAAAGCACATGCAAAAATTGAGATGGTTAAAGACCCTGCAAGTTTGAAAGATCCAACGGCTCACACGACTTCACGAAAGGAGGATGCTCACCAGAGAAGCATTGTGAAATGGTGAAAGCTAGGTGGCACACAGGTGGCAGGCTCAATCAGCGATCCAGCAGGCGGACCATGGTGAGGTGGCGATGACGTGGTGCAGAGGTGGTGCCTAGGTGGATGACAAGTAAGCGGACACGTGGCAGAGTGATGAGGTGTCATCCCAGGTGGTGCCCAGTAGACCCCATCAGCCAATCAGATCCTGCCACGTGGAAAAGTGTCAGAGCACAATCAGAGCAAAAATCAAATTTAAAATCAGTTAAAGATATAGTTTCAACTATAGAGAAAATTGAAAAATTTAAATGATGTGCACCTTGGAAGGATTAATTTGCCCAGGGCTATATTTTTGGCCAAAATATAAAGTGTTATATATCGCCGGAAAGCTCTCGGAATGAGGAATCTGGTTAGGCAGTTAATTTTGACAAATGTGGGATATTTCAAGAGAAGCTTCCATGGGAGTGAAATTTAGTTAGAGAGGAGATACTTGGCAATTTCAGTTGCAGATTTGATTTTCTTCCCTCTCCTTCTTATTCCCAATTCTTCTCATTTGTAAGAGTTCCAAAAATTTGGAGAATGGCTCCATATTTCCATGGCTTCCAATTATGAGTATTCTTCAAGATTGTATAGGGTAGGGCTTTTCTTTCAGTAATAGAGTATCTTCTTGTTGTAGCTGTTTTGTTGCAGGTCATGTATGTGTAAGGCATATACACAATTTATTGGATTGTCTCTAGGCATTCTCTATTTTCAATAAATCCAGTCTTCAAGGGAGTTTGAGTTTGTCTTCTCAAAGTGGGAGTGTAAGGGTTGTTCTCAGGTACTTTTCAAGGAAGAGTTTAAATTCTCTAAGCAATCATTGTGGATTAAAGATAATGTCTAGATATGCATGATCCTCTGTCTGAAATTAGAATGTATTAATGTCAGGCATTAATACAGGGATATCTTTCTTAGTAAATTAGATTTGCAATAGAGGTGTTCATTTTTAGTTTGATGTATGACTCTGATGCCCTTAGATAAGGCACTGATCATGCAAATAATTGGGGTTTTCTCAGAGACTTAAAATAAAAAATCAGAATATCCTTAGTTTATGTTATGTTTTGAAATGTTTCATCTATCTCATGCTCAAGCATAGTTGAGTTTTATGTGTAGATCCAGCCCATCTGTAGTAAACTACTTGTTTTAGAACCCTGGTGAGATCTATCTATTTATGTTGATGATGTCATAGGTGTGTAATAGGTTTAATTATAAGCATCAAAGGTATACCTGCCTAGGTTTTGCAGAGCCTGAAGAGTAGAAGGATTCATATCCTTGTCATGTTGTCTAAGCCCTGAGATTCTTCATAGATTGAATTGGCTACTTCATAGATCAATTGTAGGTGTTCTTGGGTTATCACTTTTGGTGAACTACAGTTTGCCCTCGCTTCCCACATTTTTTAGGCTCAATGATGAAACAGAGCAATGACCACATGACTGATTCGATCACTGCATTGCATTTTATTTGCATTTATCTTGCATTTCATTCTTGCATAGGATCACAAAAGATCATCTTACCCAAGGCAAAATCAATTGCAGGAATCATCAATGTATCATCATAGGTGTATACACAATCAGAATGATAACTCATCTCTCTCTAGATGTTGTCGACCCAAAGTGAATCTTATGCTACTCCCTCAAATATTCCAACATTAGCTTATATGAATATTCTTGCAATAGAATATCAACAAAATGTCAGTTCTTTATCCGATCAATCTTATCAATTCTATCAATCAATCTCATCTGATCTATTCTATCATATCTTAAAGAGGATGTACCTTTCCTGGAACTAGACGTTCTAATCAAGTCTTATACAGGATATATCATTCCTAAAACCAGACGCTTTGATCATATTTGTCTTATACAAGAGGTGTCATTTCTGAAACTAGACTAAATCTCGATCTTATTAATCTTATCAATTCAATCAAACTCTATCAATCATCACATCAAGAACCACATCAAATTGATTGAAGAAATCACACTTTCATCAACCATAGTTGTAGGAATCATCCAATAATCTATCGGAATCAATTTCGCAAAGATCCAAAAACCCCAAAGGTCAATTATCTCAATTGATCTCCTGAGGGGGCATCATCATATCACAATTTAGCAATAAATGGCTGGGGCATCCTATCAAACCAATATCACATCAACATTATCACATTGAGATTATTCTTTGAATCAACATGCCATCACACCTCGCTTCGAAGAGGGGCAAAATGTATACAGCTAAAAATGGTCTGAAGATAATTAATTGAATAAGAAATTATTTAATTAATCCCCCCCTTCCCAATTTAATTGAATTCATTAGAAATTTGATTAAATCCCTTTCATCTACTTATTAATAAATCTAAGGATTTATTTAATAGCTTCATCTCAATAGTTCCCTTTGATTAATTAATCCAAATTAATTAATCCTCCCCCATATAAATCAATTCTTCTAATCCCTAATTAAAATTAACAAACTCAATTTTGTTGAGATTAATTATCATTTTCCAAATTATTTGAATTTCTAAATTGAAATGAGAACATGCCTCCCAACTTCTAACCACCTAGCCTAACCCATTCCACCTAACCTTGGGTTTAACTAACCCTATCCTGTCTTACACATCCTAACCTCCTTATCCTAACCTCCTATGGTGTGGATATTGTCTCCTTGAGACACATGACACTTTTGCCACAAGTATCCTCCCTTGGACACTTGCCCTCTCATGAGAAAGGCTCCTTGACACTTGTCACCATAGATATGACAAGTGTCCCTTCCTCCAACCTCTTCTCCAACTTCCTCAATCTTTGGCCTTGATATCTTCATATCAAATCTAGACTGTCGATTCCTACCACCTTAACTTTAGCCTTGGAATTCCTATAAATACCCCTCATTTTGGAGCAATAAGGATTCCTTGCATTCATAGCTTTAGCATCATTACTATAGGCAATTTTAATTTCAATCATCTAGTAATTAGTATTTTGGATTAATCGTATCATGTTAATCTAGTTTCTTAAATCATGCATTTCATGTCATCTCCATAGTCAATCATGATCAAATAGCTACTCGACTCTTGAGTTGCCACTTTGGAGGTCATTGCTCCATTGAGAGCCCAACAATCCAACACCTTCAAGGTCCTCAAGAATAGAGGAAAATGGGACATTTCAAGGAAGGCTTATGGTTTGCATTTCTAATCTAGTTTTTAATTAAGCTTTTCAATTACATTTTATTGTCTCATTATATGCATATGCCTTCTACATACCACATTTTTAGCATCACATCTTTCATGATATGATGCATAAGAATATGGAAGGTTATGTTGAAGACACTTTAGTAAAGACTATGAAGAGATCCACGAATATTCAAGAGCTAGGCCCTATACTAGACAGAATGGAAAAATTCAAACTCCGGATAAATCCAAAATAGTGTGCATTTGGAGTGACATCTGGTAAATTGCTTGGTTACATAATTTGAAAGAAAGGAATTGAGTTGACCGTGAAAAGGTCCAAGCTATAATGGAAATGCCTCCGCCCAAGATATTAGTCAAATGAGAAGTTTAGAAGGACATCTTCAATCAATAAGGCACTTTATATCTTAGCTAGCAGACAAAGCTCAACCCTTCACAAAGGTATTAGGGAAAGGAGTTCAATACAATTGGGATAAATATTGTGAATAACATCTAAAACAAATCAAAGATTATCTTTTTAATCCACCCATATTGATGCCATCGATTCAAGGAAAACCATTGATTTTATACATATCAGCTACATATACTTCACTAGGGACACTTCTGGCACAACATGATTAGAATAAAAAGGAAAGAGCCATATATTATATCCATAGAACATTGGTGTCTTATGAAATGAACTATAGAATCATAGAAAAGGATTGTTTGACATTAGTCTTTGCATCACAAAAATTAAAACACTACATGTTAGCACACTCTATTAAGTTGGTGGCTAAGATTGATCCACTCAAATATCTTAGTAAAGAAACACTTACCGGAAGACTAGCTAAATGGGTCATGGTTCTTACAGAATTTGATATTGAATACATAGAATGCAAAGCCATCAAAGGATAGGTTATTGAAAACCAACTTGATGATGCTCCACTCGAAGACAGTCAACCTCTGCATATAGAATTTCTGGATGAATCAATCATGCACCTTACTCAACAATCATGGAAGATGTTCTTTGATTGGTCTTTCACTCAACATGGTTCTGGTGCCAGAATACTTTTTATTACTCAAAAATATTCAATCCCAAAAGCTTACAAGATTCTCTTCCCTTGCACAAACAACATTGCATAATATGAAGCTTTGGTAAACGGGATCAAGCTAGCCATCGAGTGGAAGATTGTTGAATTACACATCTATGGAGATTCTCAACTCATTATCAACCAAATCAATGATCTATATCAAATAAGAGATGAGAAGCTGATGCCTTATAAGAGAATGGTGGATGATCTCAAGAAATACTTTACCTTTGTATCATTTTAGCAGATCCCCAGATCAGCAAATAGAGCAACGGATGCAATGACCACCTTGGCGTCTATACCACAGCTACAGGAATCTAATTTTCATTTTGAATTCCTAGTGGAAGAGTTACATTATCCTGCCTATGACTCTCCTGAGTCCCAGATGGTCTATTCTATTATTGGACATGACTCATCTTGCTATAGCCACATTTACTCTTACCTGCGTGACCAATTTGTCCCTGCTAATCTTTCTCAAAATGAAAAAAGGAACCTAATTTGAGATATGTCATGGTACGTCATCATTGCTAAAGACCTATTTAGGCGAGGTTTAGATAGTACTTTTCTTATATACCTAGAAACCGAGGAGTCCTAATGCGCATTATCCGAGGTTCATGAAGGTGTTTGTAGATCCCATTCAAACGGTCTAACTTTAGCACGAAAACTACTAAGGGTTGGCTACTACTAGCTAGACATGGAGAAAGAAGCTATAGAATTTGCTAAAACCTAAGAAAAGTGTCAGCTACATGGGAACCTTATACATGCTCCAGCAAGGGATCTCATACCCTTTGTTACACATTGGCCCTTTCAATAGTGGGTGTTTGATCTAATTGGCCAAATATATCCTGCATCATCTAATAGACACAAGTTTATTATAACTACCACTGTGTACTTCACTAAGTGGGTAGAAGCAGTTCCACTCATCAAAGCAACCGGTAAACAAGTAGCTTTGTTCATCCTTAATTATATCATCTACAGGTATGGTATACCTTCGTTCATTATAACTGACAATGCAGGACAGTTCAAGAACAAAGATCTAAATGAACTCTGTGAAAAGTTCAAAATAAAACAACACTAGTCATTTGTGTACTACCCTCAAGGTAATGGACAAGCCAAAGCATCTAACAAGAATCTATTGACTATGTTACATAGAATAGTAAATAAATCTGGAAAAGATTGGCATCTGCAGCTCAATCTAGCCCTGTGGGCTTATAGAACAAGTATTAGAACTCCTATTGGGGCTACACCTTTTTCTTTGGTGTATGGGTCTGAAGCAGTATTACCTATTGAAGTGGAAATACCATCTCTAAGAGTTTCTTTGCAAGGTCTTGTTACTGATGAAGACTACATAATAGCTAGATTGCAAGAACTCGAATTGTTGGATGAACGTCAGAAAGTGGCGTTTGATCATCTAAGAGCATATCAAAAGAGAATGTCTAGAGGTTATAACAAGAAGGTTAGACAATGAGAATTTCATTTTGGTGACCTTGTTCTAAGAGAAAATCCTAAGAATCAATAGTTTTGAGACAACAAAGGGAAGTTTGAAGCCAACTGGCTAGGTCCCTACATCATTACTGCAATCTTTGTCTTTGGTGCCTATCAACTCTCAACTTTGGAAGGAGAACAACTCCTTGAACCGATCAACACCATCCACTTGAAGAAATTATTCACCTAAATATTTTTTGCTCCAGTAGCCTATATAGCTAAAAAGTCCTGAAGAAATCCAAAAAAAATCAGAAAAAGTCTTGAAGAAATCAAAAAAAAAAAAAGAAAAAAAAAAAAAAGAGGAAAAAGAGAGAAAACCTAGCAAACAGGCACCTCTTGTACTCAAGTGCTCCATCTATCAACGCAATATTGACATTCCCGTTTTCATGCATAATTGCTTTCACTTGTACATATATTTCATTCACTTTTGTGACATCCTGGTTCGTTGGAACTCTCATGGCTTGAAACTGATAAATGTCCTAGTCTTAGGTTAATCGAAAGAGCACATTACATGTCCTAAGCAGTTTCACCCAAGTCATCATTCTGTCAGTGATACCCGATTGTCCACTCTGAGTCAGTCACCTGTCTCCTAACTACTAAAGAGTTTTATCACTAAGTAAACAAGCAAGACAAGACTACTGAAAACAATCACTAAATTGTTTGAGTTATTCATGGAATTTTTCTCTGTGTGTTGTCTTTTATATTGGTTTTCGATTATTATGCCTCTGAGTAACTCGAGGAAGTCAATCTTGACTAAGAGGAGAAAGGATTGGGGGCATAATATTTTCTTTGTTTTCTGCTTGTAGAAATAATTCTGATGATGTGGAAACATCTAATTAGTTGGGCGTCTATGAGAAGAGCCTTCACATTAAGGTGAAATCACCACACATACCTCGACTTCGCTTATTTGAATGCTATAGGGAGGTTCCCATTATTTCTTTGTCTGTTTTGAGGGAATTTCTTTATCATGAAATCCAGGTCCTTGCGAAATCTATCCAAGGATATGAACGAAAAATGGTCATTGCGGACAAGTTAATTAATATTGCACATGAAAAGAAAGGAACTCTAATCTACCTGCTATGTTTGTTAACGCTCAGTGATGAAACTTAAGCATTTCAAATCCAGTGACTAGGTTTAGGTTGCATTTCATTTTGCATCTCATTTTGCATTTCATTCTACATTTTGTGAATTTAGAGTAATTTCGGCATAATAACAATGATCTCTTTATCTTGTAAATGAGAGTTTGAAGCACTCATCATTTCTTAGCTAAGTGGTCTCTTCTTCATCATTTCTCCGATTGAGTACTTGTGTATTGAGATGTTTAGTTGCATATATAAGCATTTTATATAGATTCATAAATTCATTATCACTCATTTACATTTATCTTATTGCATTGAAGAAAAATAAAAATTCGCACTACTCGTTGCTCATTCTCATCATTCATTTGCATCATCATTTATTTGCATGAAAAAGAAACAAAAATAAACATCCATATTCATTTGCATTACATCCATACTGAAAAGATATGCATACATATAGAATAAAGCATATAGAAAAGTATCTCATAAATTGATTGACACAAGTACAAGGAAGTCAAATCAAGATCTCATATATATAATAATCAAGTCTCAAGGTACAAAATAATGTCGGCTGACATATACAAACTCCCATCGGAACAGGAATCATAAGGGCTACAAAAAATGGGCATGTCTACAAAAAAATCTCAAAGCTACAAAAAGGAAAATCTAGCTCTCTGCCTCTCCCTCATTTCCAAGTGGAGGAGGAGGAGGAGCCTGTTGACCCAGATCTTGCCTAGGTTCCTGAGCTCCCTTCGATCGAGCCATATACAAAGAATATGGTACAACCTGATGCGCTACTGGAACTGCTATGCTGTAAGCCACAACATAATAGGTTGTTCGACTTGTTTGATGGAGAACCTCCTGCTGAAAAGCATCTTGCTCTACCCTCACTGGTACAACCTGACGATTGCGCTCTTCTTTGAGCTCAGATAACTGATGATCTCTCTCTACTCTAAGGTCCGCCAGCTGTGTCTATGCCACTATCAACTATGACTACAAAACCTGCTAGGCGTGCTCTCATCGACCACACTGCGTCAGCCCCCTGATCCCTCACAGGCTCTCTACCTCCATCGCATCCTCCATCTCTACCTCCAGCTCCCCCCTACTCCTCTGTCCTCTACCGAACATATCTGGGAGCTTATCTCTCCTCCTCTCCTCCACCCTCCGCTACCCTCACCCCACTAAGTCTCACCCCAACAACCCCTAGGGATCCACCCTCTCCTCTCTGTTGTTGCCTACCACCAACTGGTACCCTGCTGCTACTAGCACTAGGATCACCACCTTTCCACCTCACAGCCTTGACTCTTTGTCCCTGCCTTTGTCCCTATCCCTATGCCTGCGTAGGGTCATCATCCTCTACCTCCTCTATGCGAGGTGCCTACTCTACTGGATCAATAAATCTCGGGAAAGGGTGCTGCTGAAACCAATCCCAACACTAGGGCAATACCCCCGCATCTGTAATATCATCTAAGATCTCCGGCATGCTCAAGGTGTATGATAGCCTCGATCCCCATCCCCACCTCTCCTCATCTGCATAATGTGTGTATGCAGTAAAATCCTACGAGATCCCTTGAGGTCTACCATACTGCCTCATCACTCAAGTAACAAAAAACTTCTCAACCACTGGCACTGATCTACCGATGAGAGGTTGGGTCATGAATATATTTCTGCACATAGTTCTCCAATCATCCCAAGGCTCTAGACCCCTGTAAGGTCTCCATATGACAACCATAAGATCGTCCAACTTCCATCTCCAATAATATGTCTTGCCCAGATGGGGTTGCATCATGTATCCATAATATTTGTAAACAATAGGCTATTGTAGATCTCTGGTCTCATCGACAATCGGTCTGCATACTGGGAGATACTTCCAGACCCATACTTATAAAATCAACACCCCGACAACAATACTCTTCCCCTCTCGATAGATGATCTCATGCATCTCACGATACATGAGTGCCAATATACATGAACCCCATCCTAATCTCTGGGGGTTATCAACAAGTCTCTGCAACATCCTGTCCCATCCACATAAAAGCCTCACTATCCCCTGTCTGGCATAAGAAAATAGCCGATGAAACTTGCCAAGACACAAGCCAGTGGAAATTCCTCACTGTATTTGGTCATCATCTCATCCCAACTGATATACCGTGTCAGAATGTTCGCATCATGAAATACCTGCCTCAGGGCTAGAAGGCCAGGATGTTGTGCTGAATCATAATCTACCTTATCCCCAACAAAAGGGATACAGAGAATCCTGTATACATCCTCAGGAGTGATGGTCATCTCCCCAACAAGAAAATGAAATGTATTATGCTCTGAATGAAACCTCTCAACTAATGCAGTGTGCATACTGTGATTCACATGGATATCAAGCAACCCGAGAAGATGAGTCAATCTGCATGCATCAATATGTGCCTAGTCTATATCTGGTAACTAACAAACTAATGTCATTGTAGGTGGATGTACACATCTGAATAATACATGGGGCAATCGAACCTGCAAAAATCAAACAATGATGCATAAGGAAACATTCCAAATTAGCCTATAAAGGAAGCAAAACATCATGCAAATCTAACTACAATAACCGCAAAATCAAAATTTGAAGTTTGTACCTTCAAAAATGCTCACTGTTTTTCAAATGACAAAACATCATAGAGGAAACAACTCGTACGAGTTAGGAATTGGTCTTATACAACAAAACAGTTTGATACGACATAGGACTAGCCCTAAAACAACAAAATGGGCTCTTTTGAAGGTTCTCATACGACAGAAGGGTGTATGCAGAATGACACAACTAGTGACTCTAAATGATAAAACAAACTTGATAAGTTTTTCATACGAGATAGGATCCTACCCCACACAAAAAAATGACAAAAGCCCATTTTCAACATGCCAAAAAATGAAAAATTCAACAAAAGAATTCAATTTTGAAATGAATAGAAGGCATAAGATCGATCACTTACCGTTGGCTCATAGTTCCGCAGTTGATTATATCATCTTTGGCGCTTGAATCGATGCTCATGTGTGGGAAACACCATTTTTATTCACATAAGGCTTTTTGATTTTTCAAACTTGGGAGGTTAAAATGAATTGAAAATGACACTTTGACCCCTTATATAGCCAAAACCCTGATTTTCCAACTTGCTCCGATGGACATGAAAATTGTACCCTTAGCTAATTTGGCCATCCCGATTCCACTTTTGGGATTGAAATCAAAATTTGAGATCGTTCTACTAGTCAATTTCCAAAATTTGGACCACTTAGCCCTTTTCATTAAAAGCTCATTCTTTCTTCAATTTGCGCTCAATTTCTCAATAACCAATGCTAAATCTCAATTTTATTCTATAAATCAACTTTACGCTCAATTTCTCATCAATCAACGTCAAATATTCAAAAATTCCACTGAATCATTTTTTGTGGTCAAATCATTATCTTCGCCAAAAATTGCCTACAATCATTGTGCAACCCTCTCTATCTTTCGATTTCTCTCTCGAGGGGGCATACTCATGACCTCATGACCTCACATCTTCAAAGTTGAGAAATTATTCAAATCTTCATCAAAAGTCGAGCAAAATCTTTTTCAACTAAAGAAAATCAAACAAATTCTTATTGCTCAGGGGCATCTCAGCTTCATCGCTTCATATCAAGTTGAGATTTCTCGATCATCTGAATCAAATCAATTGCTAGGGGCATATCAGTTTCATCGCTTCAAATCAAGTTGATAATTGTCTTCATCTGAATTAGTCTCTTAATGTTAATCAGTTTCATCGCTTTTCATCAAGCTGATTATTCATTTAAACTCAATCAAGGGTTTAAGGAGTATCTTTGATCACACTCAATCTAAGCAGGTGTTCAGTTTCATCACATCAAATCAAGCTGGACAGTTTATCTTCGCTCATCGTGTCTTGATCCATCAAGTTCAAGATTGATTTTATCTTCGCTCATTGTGTCTAGATCAATCAAGTTCTAGATTAGAAAGATCCGCTTCTTGATCAATCAAGTTCAAGTTCGGTATCTTTTGTCTCTATCGTTCCTAGTTCAATCAAGTTCGGGATCGGTATCGCTTTAATCAACTCTATTCAGCTTCATCGCTTCAAAACAAGCTAAATACCTCGCTCTTCATCTAGATTGTGATAAATCAAGTTCAGAATTGGTATCTCCTAGACATCAATTATTCTTTGAACCAACGCGCTTCTCACACATTAATTCAAAGAGGCACAAATTTAATACCCTAAAAATGGTCATCTAAACCATGAGCCCCTAATCTCGACAACATCACCAAGGTCTTAACCAAAGGCAATTAAATAAATATTGAGCACACAATTAATTTCTAAAATGACTAATGTTACATGGCAAATTACTCAATCGATATTAATTAAATATTTATTTAATTAATTGATCATTCCAAGTAAATCATTTTAAACAATTATCTTATTTATTTTAATTAAATATCCTAGCATATTTAATTAAATAAATCAATTTTCCATCAAATCTTCAAAAAAGGAATTAATTGACAAAAAAGAATTAAAAATTGAGAAAATAAATCAATTGGAGATAATCTTGAAAAACAAATTAAAAATTGATAAATAATCTCAAAGAAAGCAAATAAAACAATTAAATATTAAAATTGAATGAAATGGAGAATAAATAAGTTTTTTTCTAGTTTTATCTTAATTTTAGTTCAATTTCCTTTAAAACTAAGAAAAACAGTCAATCACATCAATTCACCTGGATTGTGCTTCCTCTTGGAAAATCTTGACCGCTCATCATCATTTGATCTCAGCCATTGGTTTCTTTCTTAATTTTCTATAAATTCAAGCTCTCATCTCCCATTCAAGGATCCTGGAGAATATATTGTTATTATGTTGTTTTTTCTCTAGGTTCAATGAGAATTTGCATTGCGAATATTGCATATTAGTTATTTCATATTGCTTAAATCATTTAGCTTAAATATTCATATATTGCTTAAATCATGTTAGATTAATCTTGCATATCTAGCTTAAATCTTGCATCCATTTAGCTCATATTCATGCTCATATAGATTTAAAAATCCTTCGTTTAGGTGTTGTCTAGTCACTGAATAGCTTAGCAATCTAAGAGCAATCTAAACTCACGTCTACTAGAAGGCAATGAGTCAGTTTATAATGGTTTATTATTCATTGATTATTGATTTACTAACCATGCATCTAATGACTTAATTGAAGTGTTGTGTATTCCAGATACAGATACAGGTCCAGTTTTCACACACACAAAGAAAAGTCCTTCAGTCCAAATCAAAATCAAAAGCTATTGGACTCTACAAAAATCAAGGTCAAGGATAAAAATCATTCGAAATAAAAAGAGAAAGAGATGATCTCCCCTAATATTAGAATAATTGGGGGAAAAATTTCTAAAATTTTAAGTCAAAAGCATACTTGTTGATCCTAAGTCTCCATCATGCTATCCTACTTTCACTTCTTTTTGCAATCATAAGCCTTCATCACTCATCCACTTGTTCCATATATCCTTTGCCTTCTAGCAATACATCATGGACCTTTAATGGAGCTTCTTCGAGGGACTTTTTTTTTAGAGATGCCCAAACTTCTTTAGGTGACACACATATGGGCTTGTGTAATCCACACACTAGTACTTCTATCTTAGTTCCTTTATCAAGGAAGACAATCACTTGAGCTACACATAATTCAGTCAATGAACAATACAACTACAATCATAAGGTTAAGCCTTGTACATTTGAGGTAGGTGACTTAGTTCTCAAGGAAAATCCTAAGAATCAACAGGAACACGAGAAGAAAGACAAATTTGAACCCAATTTGCTTGGTCCCTACATCATCACAACAGTTTATGGATCAGGTATGTATCAACTTTCAACACGAGAATGAGAAATTTTATAAGATCCAATTAACAACATGCACCTTCATAGGTTTTAAACATAGCTCTTCAGAATATCCCAATATCAAAAATACAAAAAAAACATAAAAATTCAAAAGTACAAAAAAATAAAATAAAAATAAAAAAAAGTAAAGAGAAATAAATTCATCCAACGGTGAGAACCACTTTGGTGGCGCCCTAGGAAAGTACCAAGATGAAAACCAAGTTACTAGCACCATGTGTAGAGACATTGCTCCTCCCTCCTTCAGGATTCAATATCATCCCTTCACTCTGCACACACTCACAACCTATCCATCCATAATAAACTTACCCATTTCCATCCTAGCTTGTTATTGATCTACCTAAGATTGGTTAACCATTTATAATTATGCCTCCTTTTCACCCCTTTCCATCCATAATAAATCAGCTCCTATCTGTGGCTAAGCCAAATCATAAGTCTAGTGATGGGTGTGGAACTAAGAGAATCACACATTCCGAGGAGTACAATTTCTTCCAGTTTTCTTCAGTTTGTCCATGCACAATCCACAATAAAGCAACACTTGCATCACGGATCCGTAATAAAGTTTCGCCTTCTTCACAATAAAGTATCAATTTCATGGATTCGGTCAGTTTTAGATAAGATGTAAACAACAACAATGGGCTTTAACAATTCAAATCTTTCAATAGACTCATACAACATTATGGTTCAATGCTATCTATCCTTTTGTGAATGAAAACATTGTGACCACAATCAAATTGACTTATACAAGTGACAAGAGACACTAAACTTGAGGACTACAGTGGATGTTGGTGTCGATTCTTGTTTTTCTTTTGATTTTATCTTTTCGTGACATGTCTTTTAGATTTTCTAGGATGTATCTGACTAGAGATTTTATCTCCGGGATGTTTTTGACTAGAAAGGTGAGGATGGGGTATTGTTACCTATTTTTCTTTGTTGTTTGTCAATTGTCTCTTAGTAATGCTATGACTTGTCCAAGGATATGAGGACACTGTGAGTCTAGTATGAACTGGGACATTCTTTGTGTGTGACTATTTGATCTCCATGCAAATAGGTACAATGACTTTCTGGGTCGAACATATACCTCGATTGTCATAACCTATTTTCCATAATAAAGCTCAATGATGATAATAGCACAAGAAGCTCTTTCACTTCCATATCTTCTATCTTTCATCCCCCTTTCTTGATTGACCTCCATTGTCCTTCTTGAGTCCATGTAGCCTACTATCACATGACTGAGTATAATGACACACCAAAAATATTCGCATTTCATGTAGTCTACACCTACATTACCATATATTCGTGTTTCATACATACATATAGATATCACAATTGCACCATATCCCGCACACAACACATGTTAGCACATTTTACATTCTTATCATGTAAATAGTTATTTGAATTATCATATTGATCTACATTTCATACATTCACATTTGCATAACAAATAAACCATAATTTTTTTTGCATTTCATCATGTACATATTTGCATCCATATCATAAGCATCATATAGAAGCATGCATCACATAGAAGCAACATCACATCGGTACACATACATATAGCTGCTGCAAGGATGAATCATCTCATATATATATCTCAAAAATCATAAGTGTCATGATAAAATGATGTCAAAATACATATGGCTATAATATCACCCAAAGGTGTCTACATAAATGGTACAAAACTGATACATAGGGATCCCTCTAAGTCTATGATGAACTTCCTCCCTTAGATCTAGCTAGCCTCGATGGGGTTTGAGCCTTGGAAGTACTTGCCCTAGGGTCATCTCTCTTTCCCCTTGTATCAGGTGGTGGTGGAGGACCCATGACCCCACCACAAGATGTCTGTGTCCCGTCTCTCCCTCCAGTGGTCATCGTAGTCTGTGATGGTCTCCAGAAGCTCCTAGATTGTTGATCTGGTGGCACAACTCTATAATATAGGTCTCTCCAGTAGGCTATCTCCTCTCCTTGTCGTAGAACATAGGCATATCCGGCCCTAGGGTCCTTTGTTGCTTGTCTCCCTGCCCTCAATGCCTCAGCCTCCATGTAGCACTGAATAGCTTGATCTCTCTCTCTCTCTCTCAATGTCCCTCAGTTGTCTCCTAAGCCTAGCCCCATCCCTCTCTAGGTCCTGGATCTCATCTACCTGTCCCTGGATGATCTCTCTCAAGGATAGTAGTTCAGTCACCAATGTCTCTAGAGTCCTCCCTCATCCGACAACCAACCCTCCTATTGTCCTGTCTGGACATATGAACCCACTAATAACTCTTGCCAGCACTGCCAGTAGAGACAATCCTGTAGCTATCATAGTATCCCAATTTACCTATCTTTCCCTCATCTTCAGTCTTGGATCTTGGAACACTCATCTCAATGCATACCAATCTCCCTCTCAATCATAAGGAAGCAACTCCCCATCGATCGGTATCCTCAGTATCTTGTACACATCCTCTAAGGTGACTGTCATATCATCCATCAGTAAATGAAAGATGCATATTTCTAAGTGCCATCTCTCGGCTAATGTAGTTAGCAATCCCATGTTTGCCTGAAACCCAAGCATATACATAATATATCGCAATCCAATGGCCTCAATTGCTGCTCTATCCTCCCATGTCAGCTCTGGTCGTAATCCTTGAGTCAAAGGGAATCTCTCTCGTGACTCCATCATAGGTAGGTCCTCCTGTAGTCAAGAAAATCAAATGTGTCAATCATAGTAGTAATCCCTATTCATCACAAAGTACTTTTTATCCTAGTGCTTATATTTATCATATGGCACTATATCCTAGTAGTACTCCCTGTTCATCATAAAGTGCTGCCTTTTTTATCCTAATGCTTATATCTATCATATGACACTCTATCCTAGTAGTACTCCATGTTCATCACAAAGTCCTACTTTTATCTTTTAGGGCACCTACTTGAGTGTAACCTCTTGAGTATCTTATCCAATTGACAACGTATGTTCTATCATAGAATTGTCAATTTCAGCCTAATCCAATTGGCAATGTATGTTCTATCACAAAATTGCCAATTTCTTTGATACTCCCTGTTCATCACAAAGTCCCTTGATCTATCTTATCCTAGGGCATCTACTTGAGTGTATCCTCTTGAGTAGTTTCCTAATTGGCAACGTATGTTTTATCATAGAATTGTTAATCCTAGCCCTATATGTTATCCTAGTCTTTCCTAGAGGACTTGTTTGAGTGTATCCTCTCAATAGCTTATCCAATCGGCAGTCTATGTTTATCACAAAACCGTCGATTTGACCTTGAAGATATAGACACGCATTCATGACACAAACATGCTTACATACTTCATAAACGTTTCTACATTTCATAGACGTGCTTGAAACACATAGACGTGCCTGCATTTTGCAAATGTGGTCGCATTTGACATAGACACCTTTGAAACCACAGACGTGTTTAGCACCCATGTAGATGCAACTAACCTACCTAGATGCACCTGGCACCAATGTAGACACACCTTAGAGTTTTCCTCCCCACTTGACATTTTTTATTGAACTACCTAACATGCATTTATGACAACGATTAATGCAACAAGGTACAAGGAGGTTTTGTGGTACTCATTGGCTCTCTTGCATATGCTGGCCTGTGATATTGGTGAATGCAATTGAATCTGTGCACCAGTGCCATCACTGTTGACTGCTCTATGCTCTCTCTGCACTCTGATCTCTTATGTGTGTGGATGACAATGAGGATGTTTTCCCTCGTAATCTATCTGATAGACTGCCCTACCCCTAATCTCCCAAGTCAGTCTTGTTTATCCCATGACTCTATCACTCTATCCTATCTTGTCAGTCCTTTCTAGCCTTTCTTTCTTATCAAGAGATTGTCAGTGATATTTTCAACCAAATCCATCCAATCTCTCGAGGGGGCATATCATTCCCGTCTTGGGGCAACTTTGTATCAGTTCATCTAATTTTTTTTGAAACAACATGACAAGATGCATTGTCTCAAAGAAGGAAAAAATGTAGACACCTAAAATTGTCCAGTCTAATTAAATAAATATTTTTATTTATTTAATTATTTTAGCCTAATTGTTCTATTAATTAAATAAATCTATTTATTTAATTAATTCATTTAACCTCTTCTATCTTTTTCCCTCATTTAAATAAACACTTTTGTTTATTTAAATTGTCCTTTCTAAATTAAATAAATATTTTATTTATTTAATTGGTCCTTCTTCTATTAATTAAATAAATCTTTATTTATTTAATTAATTCATTATCCTTTTCTACTCATGACACATGTCATTCATTTATTAATTCCTACACTACCTACCCTCTAATCCTAGCCAACCATCTATCTTTTACACCTCTTAATCTTATCCCTCCATTTCTTACAGTGTCTTCTATATAAGGAGATACTTCCTTTATTATCAACCCTCAACTACACTTTCAAACTTTCATATGCAATCAAGCCTACTTGAAACCACATTTTAGTTCTTTGTTGAGCTCTTGTGCACACATAACATCTGAGAGAAAATATATCAAGCAAGATCAATGGAGATAGGAAGAATGGAGATTCAAACCCTAGTGGATATGTGATGGTATAATATTTGTGATTTTATTGGTTTACATTATCTTAGGTAATCTTCATATGTTATGGTGGATCTTTGTTGTTGTTAGGCTAGGGTTTTGTGGTTGAATCTATTTTAGTCTTTCAATATTGTAGTTTCCATTTTTACCATAAACATATAGAACTATGCTAATACAAGGAGGTGTAGCTAAAACTTTTTGGAGAGAAGTTGTCAGTACATCTGTCTGCACTATGAATTGGATAGTGGTTAAAAGAGGCAAGAATAAAACTCTTTATGAATAGTGGTATGGTAGATCACCTAATATCAGTTAGTTTAAGGTTTTGGGCAGTAAATCTTTTATAAAGAGAGGTGACTATGTTGGTAAGTTTGATGCTAAGAGTGATGAAGGCATATTTATTTGTTACTCCACCAAGAGAAAAGCCTACAAATGTTACAACAACCGGACACAAAAGATCATTGAAAGTGATGATGTTTGTGTGGATGAGTGTCCTGAAGTTTTAGGAGAAAATAGTGAGGAGAAGAAGGAAGATGAACCTTATATTCTGATTTTGGAACCAGAACCAGTGAAGCCAGAAGTTGTTGAAATGAATGTTGCAGCACCAGTTCAACTGGAATAGGTAGATTCTATAGAAGATGAAGATAGTGAGGAAGAAGATCTTGAAGATAATGATTATGTTATTCCAAGGTATATAAGACTCAATCATAATCCTGATCAGATTATTGGAGATAAAGATTCTGGTGTCTTAACCAGAAGAAGAATAAGAGAGAATTCTTGCATGATCTCCACTATTGAGCCTAGAATAGTGAAGGAAGCATTTGAAGATGATCATTGGATCAAGGCTATGGAAGAAGAGCTTGACCAGATTGAGAAGAACAATAAATGGACCCTAGTACCTAGACCAGTGAACAAAAATGTAATAGGTACTAAATGGGTACTCAGAACTAAACCGAATGAAGATGGAGTAGTAGTCAGAAACAAAGCTAGATTGGTATGCAAAGGTTGTCCACATGAAGAAGGAGAAGAATATGGTGAGAAATTTGCACCAATTGCTAGATTGGAAGGTGTTAGGACTCTAGTTGCATTTGCAGCATATAGGGGATTCAAAGTATATCAGATGGATGTGAAGTGAGCATTTCTAAATGTGATATTGGAAAAGGAAGTCTACATTGAACAAATAGATGGTTATGCTTTGACTGATGCAAAGGATATGGTGTGCAAACTACACAAGGCACTATACGGTTTGAAGAAAACACCAAGAGCATGGTATGAAAGAGTACATTCACACTTGGTGAAGATAGGCTTTTAGAGAACCAGTGAAGACAACAATATATATCTCAAGACTGAAGGATATAAGATACTGGTTAGTGAAGTATTTGTGGATGATATCAATTTTGGAGGCAATGATGACATGAGTGGTGACTTTACAAATGAGATAAAAAGTGAATTTGAGATGTCTCTGGTAGGAGAGATAAAATTCTTCATAGGTTTTAAAATTCAACAAATGAAGAGTGGTATTTTTATGACACAGTCCAAATATGTGAAAGAGGTATTGAAGACATTTGGAATGGGAGACTGTAAACCAGTTGGGAAACCAATGGTTACAGGTTGTAAATTGTCCAAGGAGGATGATGATGCATTCATTTATGAAAAGGAGTATAGGTCTATGATAGGGAAACTACATTATGTTGTTTACAATAGACTAGATATTGCTCATGTAGTTGGATTAGTTTCCAGATTTTAGAAGAACCCGAAGGAGACACACATGATATCCACTAAAAGGATATTCAAATATTTGAGAGATATTATTGATTATGGATTATGGTATCCATATATAGGTAACTTTGATTTGAAAGTCTATACAGATGTAGACTGGACAAAAAATGTTGATGACAGGAAGAGAACAACTGGAGGTGCATTCTTTCTTAGAGGAACGCTTGTATGTTGGAGCAACAAGAAACAAAGCTATATATCAGAGTCGACTGCTGAAGCTGAATATGTTGCATCGTATATGAATTGTACCTAGGCAATCTAGATGAAACACATTCTGGAAGGATTCAAGTTGGAGATCACAGAACCGGTAAGCATTTTATGTGATAACACAAGTGCAATAAATATTTCAAAGAAACCTGTGTTTCATGCTAGAACCAAGCATATTGATCTGAAATATCATTTCTTGAGAGAGAAAGTGCAGAGTAAAGATGTGTTACTGGAACATGTATCTACTAAGGAACAACTAGCAAACATATTTACTAAACCTTAGCCTGAGACTACTTTTGAGTATCTTAGAGGTCAGCTAGGGGTTGTGGCCCTACACGAGGTCAATTAGACAGATGTGGAAAACATTAGTCTTGAAGCTAATTGAAGATCTTGAAGAAGGATTGGTGTAGAGTGGAGCTACTCCACAAGGGGAGCAACTTGATGCAGAATAGTGAAGTATGTCACTATATGTTTTACTTTCACTTTGGCATTGTTGTCAAAGGGGGAGAAGAGTTGTATGATTGATAGGGAGAAGAACTGTAGCCAGTTACCAGCTAAAGACATGGAAACTCAATTAAAGGAGAGTATATAGTAAATTATAAACTAGGATTCCTATACCTGTGTATGTGCATTACTCTCAATCATCACAATCAAAGGGTATTGATATTTTTATTACCATCAATGCCAAAGGGGGAGATTTTTGGCATTTCATGAAGATTGCATTAATGATTTTTAAGTGTTATCATTGATGTCAATTGTAACCAGTAATGGAGTTGTAATGCAACCGGTAGTTGAGCTAGGGAAGGAAATCGATATTACTATAGAAGTAGTGAGATCAACCGGTAACCCTACCTAATGATATGCCAAACCCTAACTGATTGAGCTTGGTGAATCAGTTGTGTTGATCTATGATCGAATGGTGATCAGAGATGATTATGCGATGTATGCATGATGCACGTGATGAGTTTCATAGTAGTTTTGGTGCATAGAGATAACTGTTTTATCTTGGGAATGAGCGATTGCATAGCATGAAGTGGAAACTGTGTAATTAGTTACAATATTCAATGATCAACCATCAAGGAGTGGTCGAGGTTGTCTTGTACAATGTGCAGATGATTGCTATGTAATCCAACGGTCATTTTTGTGTTAGGATAATCGATGAACAACTAAGAGAGGGGGATGAATTAGTTGTTAACAAATTATATCAATCAAACCACTTAATTAGCTTTAACTGGAGCACATAAACATTTAATATCGGAATAGGAGAAATAGATACAGGTAAGCAATAACACTTACAAATGAAATAGAGAATTAACACAATGCAACCATACCACATAACACCATGATTTGTATGTGGAAAACCCGATAAAGAGAAAAATGATGGTGGGAAGCCTACCTGCAGTCAGATGATACTTCTACAGAAAATATGTGATACAATGAGGGGACTGCACATGCAGGAAGGCACACTACCTAGAGTGTACTTCTCATTATAAAAGAGTCTCACTGACTACAGAGAGGTTGTAACTAGCTCAAGATATTTGGACAACAATCCAGTATAATGAACTGCCAGAGATTGCATCTACCATGCCTAATTACAGTCTTGTTTAAGCTCAATACAAAAACATAGGTTGCATTCTTGCCATAGATTGCATTTTCCTCTATTTAGTTTGCATTTAGTTGCATATCATACATCATCCTTTTAATCAAAAATCCCAAAAACATTGCATAGTGACATGTCTATTGAAACAAGGTTCCAAGCACCAATGATGCAACAAAGTTTGATGTATCAACCGACAATACAATCAAATTTTAATCCAAGGCAATCACAATTATATCCAACCCAACAACAAGGAAATATCGATCAAACTTTTTATCATGAAACAAGTCTCCAAATACAAAAACTAGAGGAGAAACTAGCTCAAGAAAATGAGATTTTGGAACAAAAAGTGAAAAACATTCAGAAGAATAGATCACAAATGTCCAAAATGTTTCAAAAATTTCCAGGTTGAAATCCAAAGATTGAGCCAATTGATGTAAGATCTCTTCTTGAACGATTAGACATACCAGCTCTCCTCTCCCAAATAGAGATGATGAAACAATTTCAAGAAAAGAGACAACATCAATTTCAACATTATGTGCCTCCACAACAAGAACAAGAAAGTGTTTACTATCAATTAGATTTTCAACCAATACAACCAATGGTTCAACCAATTGTTCAACATATACAACCAATACAACCAATGGTCCAATTTCAACAATATGTCCAACCAACTATACAATGTCCACAAATGGTTCAACCAATGGTGGAATATCAATGTCAACAACCACAACCAAACATTCAAAAACAAAGGTTGCAGCAAACACCAACCCAAGTTTCAAACATGTCAGAACAATTAAACCAAGTCCAATGTCAAAACATGACATCAGATCAGAACCAACTCCTTGCCAAACAAGTTCAAATTCCAGATACAACTATGTCAAAACCTCGAAAGAAAGGTGGCTTTATTGTAATGATCTTAAGAAAACTACCAAGTGAGTTCTTTGAGGAAGATCAAGATAATACAATTATGTCTAGCAATGCCTCATCCCCCCACAAACAAATTGACTCTCCAGTGGCATCTATCCCTACACCTTCGAAGTTTCACAAGAACCTTCCATATTGTCCTCATCAAACAATACACCCAAGGATGCAATTATCCAAGGGCTATCCATAATTGATCGCCAAGATAATCCAATTCATGATGCACATCCTTGTCATGTTTTAGAAATACAAGACCGAATGCCACCATGCACTTTATTGCCATTACCTATTTTAGAGGACCCCATTCGAAGTCCCTCTTCCTCATGTTCAAGCATTGACTCCTTGCCAGAATCCATCACAAATGTTCAAAGTGTATTTCCTTCATGCCAAAACATTGATTCCTTGTCAGAATCCTCCATGCATATCCAAAGTCCAACCTCATGTCAAGAGGATAATTTAGAGCATGAAGAAACGTTTCCTAAAGAAAATCAAGATCAAGATCTTGAAACCTTATCATCCCATCCAATTGTTGACCAAGATCCCATTTCCCCAGACACTCACGATGATTCCCCTATTCTTGTCCATCCTATCCAAAGCCCTATTGACACTCCATTCTCCAAGCAAGATCAAAATATCCTAGTCCATCCAATCCCAAATGATCCCCTTCCATTCCAAGAACACAATATCCTTTCAAATCCCATTGACATTCCGAATATCCCTTCCATCTTTTTCGATGATCCCATTAAAAGTCAAGAGCAAAGCACCTTTAAAGAGGATTCCAATGATCTTCCTCCTTGTCAAGATCAAATTATTCCTTTAAATCCTCCACAAGATCCTTTTGTTCCTCCATCTCCTTGTCTTAATGCTCCATATACACTCCAAGATATCATTTCTTTTGATGATCCCATTATTTCTCCCATTCCATCTCTTGAAGAGCCTGTCATTGATCCATATCCACCACACGATCCTAGTTTCCCTTGTGATCCTGATCCCCCTCATGATCCTAATCCCCCCCATGATTCTAACGTGTCAGTGCAAGATGTTCATGAACCCTCGACATGCATAATGGGTTCTTCCACTTTGGTGCAATCTAATCCACTTCAAGATCTCATTATTTCTCTCATATCATATCCACCTCATAATGGACTCGCATCTTCTTCCCAAAGAAAAGAGTATCCTACAAGTCAAGATATTCATAAAGGCAAAGAAGTAGATCTCCATAAGCAAGAATCCCTCCATATCAAAGAAGATCTTAAGGCTCATTTCTACACAACTCACTCTCAAGACGTTGGTATCCCTCCATCAAAATCAAAACATACACCTTCCCCATCATACTTTCCATCCATCTTAGGTCCTTATATCCCTTCATCCTCTATGCAAGGTCAGAAAAGGTACACATCCTTGAGTAAATTTAATCAATGCAAAAGACCTCCACTTCATTCCTATTCATCCATGCATTCCTTTCCCCCTCCAAGCAATTTGGATGCCAAGTATAAAAGTCATAAGTCTAGCAATCCACATGTATTCAAGGATCAACATGTCCAATATAATCGACATGTCAAAACAAAGAACAATATGATCTATAAAGAAAAAGAAATATCCAAAAGGCCACAAAGCCCCACTGAGAAAAATAAAGGAAAGTCAAAATATATATGGGTTCCTAAATCCCTTGTGCAAGTAATGCACTCCAAGGAACCACAAAAGCATGAAAAATCAAAAACCATGTGGATCCCTAAGCGGCTCCTTGAAGCACAAAAGCCTAAAGAAACATCCAACTTGGCATCCAAAGTTGCTATTCCTCCATCTAACCCTCTCAAATTTGTTCCTCCATCACCTTCTTCATCCATTTTGGGCCATTATGTCCCAAAATCCCAAGCTATTCCTCCATCCAAATCTCACAATCTGAGATCCATTTTTCCTCCATCAATCCACCACCCATCAAGGTGTGTTCCAATGTTGATCTTTCCTTCATTTCCATCCACTGAAGCCCGATTCTTCCAATACCCTATCTATTATCCAATGCATATTTTCCATCCTTCGATCCCTTTGATTCAATCCTTTGCATAAATCCTCATGATTCAATCCTTTGCATAAATCCTCACCTTAGTTTCATCTTATTTTCCATGTCCTTATCCTACCAACGTCTTTGAGCATACTTTTAAAGGTGATGGTCCATTTTTTTCAAGGCTACTATCCAAAAAAAAAAGACGCTTGAGTCCTTCTTCCATCCCATATCATGTGTCCATCTTCTATTGAAAAAGTCAAAAAAAAAAAAGTGAAAAAAAAAAGACAGAAAAAAAAAGAAGTAAAGCAAAAATAATTCGTCCACTAGTGAAAACCTAGCAAACAGGTGCCTTGGGAAAGTACCATGATGAAAACCTAGCAAACAAGTGTCATGCGTAATTTATGAATTTCTTGCACACCACACTTGGGGGCAGGTTTCCTCCTTCATATCCTATTGCCCTTCATTATCCTATCATACCATGTCATACTCCTCCATTATCCTATTGTCCCTCATGTCCATTTCCCCTTTCCACCTTTGATCTTGACAAGGCTGAGGATCTTCATGTGCATCATGCATCTTGTTTGTAGCTTTTAGTCCATCATAGCTTTTGGTCTTTATCCATTTGCTTATTATAACCTTTCATCCATATTCCCTAGCTTATTTCAACTTTCTGCCACTATCCCATATCCTATCCCGACCTTCAGTCCATGTCCCTTATCCATTCTTGGTCTTTCTTATCCTATCCATATCTTATCACTATCCATACACTCTTTTTCATTCCTTTATCTTGATCTGACATAAGGACGCAAAATTTAAACATAGTTTCAAAAACCTCTTGACATGTCCCTCATGCCATGTTCCTGCTTTACATTGTCATATCTAGTCTCTTGTCCCATCACGCAATAGCCCTTGAAAATTGCATCTGTATTGTCTTCATGATAAAAGGCCTCTGTCTTCCCTCTATCCACCATCATTTCAGAAAGCCTATTTATTCACCTATCATATTCCTTGCCTTGCTAGACACTGGGGGCAAAATCAAAAAATTTAAAAAATGTCTTTAAATAATTAAAAAAAATTGAAAATAATCCAAAAACATTCAAAAAAATAATCCTCAAAACATTTAAAAACATCAAAAAATAAAATAAAACAATCATGTGTTCATTTTCAGCTAAAATGTCCTGAAATAATCATAAAAAGTGAAAAATGTCCCAAAATAATTCAAAAACATTCAAATAATGTCCTGAAAAAATCCCTAAAAATCATATAATGTCCTGAAAAAAAAATCTCTAAAAAAATAAAAAAATGTCCTGAAATAAATCCCTAAAAAGTCAAATAAAGTCCTGAAACAATAAACAAATTTTTTTTTTTCAAAACATTAAAATCCAAAAACAAGCATTTTGCAATAAATGATCCCTTTGTGCATAGACAGATCGCTGAGCATACCTCCATCGACTCTCAATCACAACACTGTGCTTTACTGAAATCATGCATTCACAGATGAACTTTTCAATCAAACCAGACATTCAAACTGATTAAAATTGTCATATCAATCAATCAACATCAATATCATTCATCCTTGGCACATTATCATGAGTCTTATATAGGATGTGTTATACTTGAAACCAGACTGTGTCCTATCTTAGATGGGGTACCGCATTCCCTAAAACTAGACAACATGATCGTCCTATCAACACTTTGAACTTTTGACAATGAAGATCAAGATGTTTGTTTGACTTGTTGGAATTAGTGAGTCTTATCATTTATTGATTTATCTTCGATCATATTCCTATGTTGCTCGATGATATCACTGAGTGATTTAGAGTGACCGGGATGGTTCATGGTCTCTTTTTTTTTTTGGTTATGTTTGTTGTTTGTAGAATGTTTGTCACAAACTGGGGCAACTATATCATTGGGTGTTTGTGATAAGTGCATTCGCTTTGTGAACGCCACACATACCTTGACCCTTGATGTATGCACCCTAGGATGCTTCACTCATTCCTTGTGTGTGATGTGTCTGTCTCTTGCAAAAGGGGTTGCGTTCCAGCTTTGGCCTTCAATGCCATGATGCTCTGCATCTACTTTGCTACAATAAATAAAGGTTCTCACCTACTTATGTGCATTTGTAAAAGCAAGTTTTCCTTCATCTCTAACTGTCCTCTGTCTAATTTCTGCTTACTAACATTTCTTCCGTCAGTCTTGGCAGTCCGTTCTAACCTATCATCTTCTATCATTCTTATCGATCACTTGGCCTATTTTCTGGATTTTTCCGGCCAATTCCTTGAGGGGGCATGCATATGTCATTGTTATTGTCTGGGGCATTTTCATTATTGTTCTTTGAAACAACGCTTAGAATCGCATTGTCTCAAAGAGGGGCAAAATGTAGACATCTAAAAATGGTCAACGCTTGCAGAGTCATACTTTAACATTGGTGCATTGCCTTATTTTAGGGTTTTTGCGTTGCATTAACATTTCTCCTATGTTGCGCACTTGGTCTTTATCATTTGCGAGCATCGAGTCCTTCTTCTACATTCTTCATTTGTCTCGCTTTCGAATTTGGTCTTGTCGATAATCACTTGGTCTTTATCATTTGCGAGCATCGATTCCTTCTGCATTCTTCATTTGTCTCTCTTTCGAATTTGGTCTTGTCGATATTAATCTTCAGTCATGATTTTGGTTGATCTTATCCTGTCGCATCAATGTGCATGCTCATTTGGCATATTTTGACATCATCAATCCTAATCGATGATAGAATTAGGGTTTTGTCCTCTTGTCAATCTCATCAATTTTGCGATCAATTTGTCATCGATCATTGTCCTTGTCAATCTTGTCATCTTGCGATCGATTCATCGTTGATCCTTGTCCTTTTCAATCTTGTCATTTTGTGATCGATTTGTCATCGATCGTTGTCCTTCTCAATCATGTCAATTTGGATCAATTAGTCATTGTTCCTCGTCAATTGGCGCATTTATCAATCAAATCATTTATCAGCATTGGTCCTTTGTTAGTCGTGATCAAATCGAATTGGCATCAATTATCTTTTGTCAAGACCTAATTGTCATCCTTGCATTTCTAATTCATCTTCTAAGGTTTTATGATTTATTCATTTAATCTTGTTTGTCATTTTCCCTCTAGGTTAAATAATTTATTTATTTATCCTAAGTCTTCTTGTCACAATTAAATATTTATTTAATTGGCTAACTAATTCCTCCTCTCTTTGTGAATTAATTAATGAATGAAAAATTATTAATTAATTTACCTAATTTTCCAATTTACTAATTTCTACTAATTCCTAATTTTCTAATTTTCATCAATTTCTAATTTCCTAAATTCCAATTCATCTAATTTTCTATTTTCTCCTATTTTTCTAATATTTCTCCTAATTTCATGGGAATGACATAGCAAATTTGTCATAATTTGTCATAATTTGTGAATCAATCAATTTTGCATAGCAACCTTGTCAATTTGTCATAATTTGTCAATCAATCAATCTTGCATAGAAAGTGTCAATTTTGTCATAATTTGTCATATTTGTCATTCTTGATTTGAAATTTCCTTTCAAATCTCTTCATGCTAATCTTGTCATCTCTCCAATTTGTCTATAAATTGGATGAATTTCTTCAATCAAAGGATCCCCGAATCAATCATGCTTCTAGTATTCTTGCGCTACCGTCTTGTCAATCTTGCTTTCGCATTATGCTTATGCACTTGAAGGTGAGATCCACAAAACAAAGCAATTTGAAGGAGAAAGAAAGACAATGGAGAATCATGGAGGAGACATCCACATTTGTGATGGTTTGCGTTTGAATTGAATGTTTCATTTCCATATCTCTATTGAATGTTTGTAGGTTTGTTATCATTGCAATCTGGTTTTCGTGATTGAGCTAGTTAAATTCCTATTTGCTTTGATGAATTTCCAAATTCCTATCTACAATCTTCACTTCCAAAAATCATATCATCAACAAATACTTCAATAATTAGAATATCATCATCAGTGATCTTATAATATAAATTAGTATCAACACTGCCTTTAGTAAAACCAAGCTTCAAAAGATATTTATCCAACCTTGCATACCAAGCTCTAGGAGTTTGTTTCAATCGATCATATAAAGCTTTCCTTAATCTACAAACCATATCTTTATCATTTGTTAGTGAAAATCCATCAGGTTGCTTAATGTATAATTCTTCCTCAAGTTCACCAATCAAAAATGCACATTTAACATCCATTTGATAGACCTTGTAGTCCTTATAAGCTACATAGGAAAGAAATAGTCTAATAGCTTCAATTCTAGCTACAGGTGCAAATGTCTCACCATAATCAATTCCTTCCATTCGAGAATATCCTTTAAAAACCAGTCTATCCTTGTTTCTTAAAAATTGACCATCCTCATTTAGTTTATTCCTAAAAAAACATTTAGTTCCAATAACATTCTTATTTTTAGGCCAGGGAACTAAAGTCCAAGTCTCATTCTTCTCTATCTGATCTAATTCATCTTTCATAGCCTTTAACCATTGTTTATCTTTACAAGCTTCAATAACAGATGTTAGTTCAATTTGGGAGATAAAACATACCTCTTCATTTTCCAGTCTTCTTGTCATAACTCCCTTGTTCCTATCTCCAATGGTTTGATCTTCAAAATAATTTAACCTTACATACCTTGGTGTCTTTTGAACTTCTGGTTCACTGTTCTAATCATCAATCACAAATGAATTTTCTGATTGTACCGGTGTACCTGTCTCAGTATCCTATATCGGTTGAGGCATTTCCTATTCATTTATAATCATTTCTACTACTGGTTCCCTATCATATGATATAGATTTATTTCTGTATTGCTCATCCACTTTCATATTTATGCTCTCCACAATTTTCTGCTATCTTTTGTTATAACATCTATATGCTTTTCTTTGAATTGAATATCCAAGAAATATCCCTTCATCACATCTAGGATCAAACTTTGCAATTGAATCATCCCTTTTGATTTACATTTACTTCCAAAAATTATGAAATATTTAATAGTTGGTGTATGTTTAAACCATAATTCATAAAGGGTCTTACCAGTTTCACCTTTGATGTGAATTTTGTTGAATGTGTAGATTGTTGTACTCAGTGCTTCTCTCTAGTAGATGTGAGGAAATTTGGCTTCCATCATCATAGTTCTTGCTACATATAAAATGGTTATGTTCTTTATTTCCACTACTCAATTCTTCTAAGGAGTCTGAGGTGCAGATAACTATCTCCTAATTGCATTGTCTCACAATAACTGTTAAATTCATGAGAAGTGAACTCACTGCCATCATATGATCTCAGACATTTGATTTTCAATCCAGTTTCTATTTCTACCTAAGCTTTAAAGATCTTGAATTTCTCAATGGCTTCAGACTTCTCCCTAAGAAAAGTCACCCACATCATTCTAAAATAGTCATCAATTATCAACATGAAATACCTATCACCTTGAAAGCTTCTATTCCTTGCTGGACCACATATGTAAGTGTGAATCAAATCAAGAACATCATTCGATTTATCATGTATGCTCTTAAAATAAGTTATAACTTGTTTTACCAATTGGCATTCCTTACATACCAGATTATAAGACCAAGTTTGTGAGTCACTCGGGTAGGCCTAAAACCCTTGAAAATAGGACAGTTTTAGATACCCCATGTGTATGAAGAACCCAGATGCCATTTTGAAATATTGTTTGTAACTCTAAAAAGGGTGCTCAAAAATCTAATTTATTTTTGTTCTTGTGTGGGTGGATGTGAGACTAATCCCTGAAAACCGTAATAGGAGGGCTAATTGCATTAGGCCTATTTGGAGCCAGTGTAGTCAAAGAAACATTGGAAAGGATTGGCGATGGGTTTAAAGGTGATCAAACCCCTAAAAGTAATCAAAGACACTGTGTAACTTCATTCTACACTCTTGAAACCATTTGAGATCAAAGATCCTTTGCAGAGGTTTGTTGGAGCATTGGGAAGGTGTGATAGGGATTGAGGTGGACTCCTCAATAGGAAGTGTTGTAGGAAAGTTCTTGTGGCTATACCTTGGAGGAAAGCCAAATCAGATTAGGCCTTGAAGGTCTACCTAGAAGAACCCCTACCAAGTATTATTGGATGGGCTTGAGGAGTTAGAGGGTTGAGGAGAGCAATAAAGATGACTGGGTGATTTGGATCTACTCCAAGAATCTCTGCATCAGAGTGATATCAGAGCCACCCTTTTGAAACATTGGTGTATATCAGACATTAAGGAATTAGAATCAGGTTCAATGCCTCCAAAGTCAATAACTCAAGAAGCCATCCGACAGATGGTGACAAAGATGCTAGAAGGATTGAAGGATCAGGAAGGAACTAAAGCGGCCCTAGATGCTAAGAAGGAGAAGGGTAAGGTTAGGACAGAATGGGGAGATGAGACATATGAAGAAATGGAAGATGAGGAGGACCAGACAATAGTTGCAATGCCTCAAGACCAAAAACTATTCTTGGATGTAGTCAAATCCATCTCCAATGATAACTTGGATGGATTACCCACCTATGGAGGAAATCTCAATGGAGAGGAGTTATTAGATTGGATAGAAGCATCCATAATTTGTGATTCTGATGTAATTTTTGCAGATGTTGATCATTATCAAGCAAATGAAATTCAAGCAGTGGATAGAGCTTTAGAACAAGTGGTTCAATATTATTTAGATAGATGTCATTGACAACAAAAATGGGATCAATTTCTAACCGATGCACCTTTTGTCAATATAATTGGAATTTTTACATTAGGTTTTCATAATCAACACAATTGTCATGAGTTAAGACATTTATTACAAGATTTGGACATCCAAATTAATCAAATAATTCCTGAAGGACGATCTGTAGAAGAGCTTAAAAATTTACCAAAAGCTTGGTTCAATTTAATTCCTTATATTTCTAACTACCTTTGTTTAACCTGATCTTAATAATACAATCAAAATTAACATGACACAACCTCTTATGCCATAACCAACTATCATCAATATGAGAAATCAAACATGTCTTATTACTAGTGTTCAAGTGAAAGATATTACCTCCAGTCTGAGTATCGGTTGCAATCTCCAAACCAGTTTTGTTAATGATTTTGCATTTTCTCTTTAAACTAAAGTTGGAAACCCTTGTCCACCAATTGACCAACACTTAAAATATTATTCTTTAAACCTTATACATAATATACATTATCAGTATTATGCTTGCCATCTAGAGAAATAATACCTCTACCTTTGATCATAGATGCTTTGTCATCTCCAAATCTGACTTGACTGCCATTGTATTCTTGTAGGGACCGAACTTTTCTTTTATCTCTAGTCATATGATGTGAGTATCCACTATCAATTACCCATTCATCCTCGTCTTCAACTTTTTCTTCCAAGGCCTTTTCTTCATTCATGATAGCCAGTTCCGATTCATCTTCCTTTAAAGCATAGAACACCCATTCCTTTCCATTGTCGGATCCACTAGCAGAGTCTGTTGCTGGTTCATCCTCGGAGTCATCACTTAGTCCTTCCTCATCTACTATATAGCATTGTTTTCTTTTCTTAAATATATATATATTATGATTAGGCTTAAAGGATTTCTTAACTCTTTCTTCAAATATTGCATTCCTTTTAGGACATCTAGATACAAAATGACCAATTTTATTACCTAAAAAACATTTAAAAGGTGCTTTTCCTTCATACTTACTTCCTGCCGGTCCTTTAGGTACTCTTCTAGCAAATAAGGCTTCAATTTGCTCAAATTCTTCATCCTCTTTCCTCATATCTTCCAATTCTTTTGCATATAGAGCTTTCCAATCACTTTTGCTAGAAGATGATGATGCATGAAAAGATCGTTTAGACTTTGCAGCTCCAGAAGGTCCAAATTCTTCAAGCTCAAAAACAAATAATTTCCCAATCAGTATGTCTCTGTTAACTGAAGTGTTTGCCATTGTTCTCAGTTCATTAATTGTAGTTGCCTTCATCTTGTAAGCCGATGGAAGGTCTCTCAAAACTATTTCATCTTCACTCAGAGATCTTCCACAACATTGAATTCCCATGACAATCTCATTTACTCTTTCCATAAATGTAGCAATTCTTTTATTATCTTCCATCTTCAAGTTTTCATACCTTACTCGGTAACCATCAAGTTTAGCAATTGTGACAGTAGGATCACCTTCATTCAAAGTTTTCAATTTATCCCACATAACCTTTGTTGATGATTTATCAGTCAGTCCCATGATTTTCTGATCAGTAAGTGCACACAAGAGGGCTTCTCTAGCTCTACAATCATTTTCAATATTCTTGTGCAGGTCTGCAGGACTAGGATTGCCAAATGTCAGATCATAAGGTGTATATCCTTTCTCATTGATCTCCCAAATATCCTTGCCAAGACATTTAAGATGAGTCTCCATTCGTATTTTCTATATCCCATAATTTGTTCCATCAAGCTTAGGGATTTCTCTTTTGAAAATAGTTGCCGGTGGATTTGAAGTATTAGCTACCATAGGATCTACCTCAAGTGGTTAATCATCTGCAAAAGAGACCAAAGCTTTGATACCAATTGTTAGGATAACTGGTGAACAACTGAGAGGGGGGGGTGAATCCGTTGTTAACATCTTATATCAATCAAACCACTTAATAACCTTTAACTGGAGAACATAAACATTGAATACCAAAATAGTACAAACAAATACCGATAAACAATAAAACTTAATAATGAAATAGAGAATTAACACAATGCAACCATACCACATAACACCATGATTTGTTCATGGAAAACCCGATAAAGGGAAAAATGATGGTGGGAAGCCTACCCACAGTCAGATGATACTTCTGCAGAAAGTATGTGGTACAATAAGGGGCATGTACATGCAGGAAGGCACATTGCCTGGAGTGTACTGCTCATTACAAAAGAGTCTTATTGAATACAGAGATGTTATAACCACCTCAAGATAATTGTACAATAATCTAGAATAATGAACTACCAGAGATAGCATCTACCATGCCCGATTATAGTCCCATTTAAGCTCAATACTAGAGGCCTTTGACCTCTTCCTTGAACCCAAGCCGATCACCTATGATTGACCAAATATCCTTCGCATATGATATTTCATTCCATGACCATGACACATGATTTACAATGAGATCTTACATCAATTTATACAAACCCTAAGGCCTAAACCAATTAAGTCGACCACCTAAAATATATTACAATGATATGCCATGTTGGCTTAAGACTAAAACAACAATAAACAATCCATAAATCATGCTGGTAATGTTTAGAGAGCACGCTAACATGATAACAATCCATAACCTAGATAGGTACTTGACCTAATCTGGGTCCACCACGCCAAAGTGATGTCTCCAATCATTTAAAGCATGATGAGGGATCACCTTCTGCATCCTAAATTCCATCTAGAAGCCGCACATACATAACTTAGCATTCTATCAAGGTTTCTCAGTGAAATCTCTATCGGTTAAACCTTAAACCCTTACCCGTAAGACAAGATCTTCTACCGGTAACCAAAACTTGTGTACTGGTAACCAAGCATAACAACTAGTGTTGATATTGTATACACCTAAAAATGGTTTGAAGATAGCTAATTAAATAAGAAATTATTTAATTAATTCCCCTTCCCAATTTAATTGAATTCATTAGCAATTTGATTAAATCCCTTTCATCTACTTATTAATAAATCTAAGGATTTATTTAATAGGTTCATTTCAATGGCCCCCTTTGATTAATTAATTCAAATTAATTAATCCTCCCCCCATTTAAATCAATTCTTCTAATCCCCTAATTAATTAAAATAAATCAATTTATGAGTTGTTGAAAATTAATTAGTCTTTTCCTATTATTTGAATTTTTAAATTCAAATTACCCACATGCCTCCTAACTTCTAACCACCTAACCTAACCATCCCTCTAACCTAATGCATTCCACCTAACCTTGGGTTTAACTAACCCTATCCTATCTTGCACATCCTAACCTCCTTATCCTAACTTCCTATGGCATGTATATTCTGTTAGGATTCCCATAGATACTGAGAGGGGGGAGGGGGGTGAATCAGTATCTAACTGGTTTGATGATTTTCTTGAATTAAAACATGTAGACCATAATAATACTGTATACCAGTAAACAGAAAGTAATGCAATAAATAGAGATAACAACAACCACATGAAAAACACACCATAACATAGTAGTTTAACGAGGAAACCCGGTGTGGGAAATACCTCTGTGGGATTTGTGACCCACAATATTCACTTACTGGCCAATAAGAGAATATTACTACTACAATAGGGGCCAAGTGCCTAGAGCTCACTGCTCAATTAATGGGAAGTCTCACTAACTTACAAAATGGATTATATTAATCCAATATCTTGTACTACTTCAAAATAGCATCTATTATTCCAGATCCAGTACCGGTTTATAGCTCTACTTCATACATAAACCCTTAACCTATAATTCACATAATAGGTCTGCCTTGTTTTTCCTCATTACATTATTTCTTCCTCTATAATGAACTCTTATATATATGAGTCATTTTACAACTTTCCAAGTTGGCTTACAATGATTTTACAATAACTAACAAAATAATTTACAAACAAAATTCTCGGCGGCCTTTGTGCCGGTATGCTTCCTTTTACTGCCAGTGCCAGTGGTCTATGTGTCGGTGTAGACTCTGATGTTGCTAGTGCCGGTAAATTGTCTTGTCGATGTCGTATGATTGTAAAGTTTCCATCAATGAAAAAACCTTCAATCACCTACAATGTCTCATTGGAGTGTGCATTTGCCAACAATCCCCCTCTTTGGCATTGATGACAACACTCATGAGAAAAATCCAAAAACTATCATCCAAAAAAGAATCTGCTGGTATTGTCTTCCCAAAAAAAATGTGTCCCAAAAGAATGTGTACTCCCCCTGAGTTGCTGAGTCATTTTACTGATTATTTTTCTCATTCCACTACTCCCCCTTTGGCATCAATGACAAAGGTTGTCAAAGTGTCAATGAGTGTGGTTTCCTGCTTCATCCTTGTAACCAATTGGTTAGAATCTGAAAAAGATCTGCCAAAACCAGATTCAAGCTCTCAATGAACTTTCTGCTATCTTTTATTGTGGCCTCTGTTCTTTGAACTATACCGGTGAGGTGTCGCATTTTCTCTACCAGTGTTTTCTGTCCTTGAATCAAGGCATCAGATATTTCTTTCCTTAAGGAGGCGAGGTAGTCCAATTTTGGACTAACTCTCCATTTTAGATATTTAGCCTTTCCTTTTATTCTTTCTTTGTCTCTTTCCAACTTTAATAGTTCTTCCCCAAAACTTGTTATCTTCTTCTCAAAAACTGATAATGAATCAGATGAATTAATGAAATTGTCAGCTAGTTGATTTATTTCTTCCTATATCTTGCTAATTTTCTTGTCTATATCAACTGTCAAAAAGTTAGTTTTACATGTATCCCTGTACAAAGTTTTGAATTCCTTCAATGTGCTACATAGTTCCAGTAGAAGTGTGTCAAATTGCCTTGTACACTTCTTTATTTCTTCCTCAAAGAATTTGTGTTTTTCCTTCTCTAATCTCTCCTTGAATGCTTCCTCTTTTATTTGTTCAACTGTCACGGTGTTTTTAGTAATATACCTGGACAAAGTGTCAATTTGACTCAAAGAATCTTTATTATCTACATTACATTTTGGTGCTATCATCTTCAAAATTGGAATGGTGTCATCTATTGCCTTGTAAGCCTGTGAGCTACAATCTATTATCTTCTTTATGGAATCCAAAAGAACTTCTATTACATTATTTGATGAGCCAATAATCTGTATACCACCAGTGGGAGTAATATCCTTGCTTGTGGTGACCTCTGGTAGGTCAGTTTGTGTTTCCATTTCTTTAAGCAAAAAATTGTCTTTCACAGTTATTGCTGATGGCACTGACTCAGTGTGAACCTGTTGCGGTGATGGAGCCTTTTGCTCTATGTGAGCCTATTGCTCAGTGTTATCATCTGTTGGTTTACCTTCTGTACTATCAGTTACTGGTTGCTCATTAGCCATATATGTCTTCACAGTTTTATCCTTATCTACCACAATATTGACCTTTTGAGTATCAATGTCCATTGTGTATAATACCTTAGAGTTAGGATTGGTGTCCTCTTGTGGTATATCCATACTCTCACTATCCGGTTGATTGCTAGTGGTAACTATTGGTGGAGTATTCAGAGGTGATGGGGATAAGTTATCTTTTATTTTTATGCTAGGTGGTCCACCAACCTTTCATTTTCTCTTATCCTTATCCTTCTGATATACTTTAATGTGTTTGGGTTTTCTATATTCTTCCTGATTTTCCTTCTCTACAAGGAATATGTCCCATGCATTGGCCATTTTCTCTGCAACCTCATTTACTCTACCAACCATAAGTGCTGCATGTCGGTGTGCAGTTGAAAATACTGACCGGTTAGCCTCTGAGATCAGATCATCTATCTCTTTTGGTGAGTTGACTGGATAAACAACAAGTAGTTTCTCAATTTTTATTTTCTTATCAATCTCTACAATAGCTTGCCTTCTTGCTTCAAGTCTTTTAAATAGTTCTGCCGACAATTCATCTACAACTTGCATTACAAATTTCTTGTAAATTACATTGTTTTCAATTTTCTCCTTGTCATCAACTGATAATGAATCATATAATTTGTTGATGTTTTTCAGCTATCCATCCTTTGTTATTTCATCTAGTAGTTTGTCAATTGGAGCAATGTTTTGTTGAGTCTTCTTCTTGGGTGTTAACTTTTTCTTCTTTGGAGTTATCTTCTTAGCCGGGGGCTTTACTGTCTATTGTTTCTATCTTTTTCTTCTAGGAGAAGGTGTAGATACCGGTGAAGGTTCTCTATTCCTCACAACTCTCTTAAATGCAGCTGGCATGTCACTTTCTAAAGAGGTTGCTACTGGTGAAAGGTGAGTTTCTGGCTATAGTGTTTCTAACTCATCTTTAGTGATACCGGTTTGTTTAAGTACATCTTCTTTGATAGCCTTTGCTTGCCTAGATCCTCTTCTTACTATTGCTTCTACCTTCTTTACCCTTTTCTTTGATTGAATTTGATTCTCAATAGTCTCAGCACTGCCAAATACCTCTTCTTTTGGTTCCTTAGGTGCTTCCAGAAGGGTTTTTGCATATGTTTCAATTATGTAGTCATCAGTTTCATAACCCATTTCAATAACCCAAATGGTTCTTGGGAAAAATGCCTCCATCCAAATTTCATCTTTCTTAATAACAAAGCATATTCATCCTTATACGTATTTATAATTGCTTGTGAAAGTCTAACTCTAGTATTCATTCGGGCCTTCAATGCCTAAAAGTACTCATTTAATTTATATTCTTTTCCTATTTTCACCCATGTTATTTAGTAAATCAGACAATTGTTTGCCTACCAGTATGTCAAAACCAAGATTCTTGTTACCAATACCGGGTACCTGTTTTGTTATGTGTAGCATTAAATAGACAAGTAGGTTTCCAAATCTAAATGTCCCCTTTTTGTCTTTCTTAATTTTTCCAAGATTATCAATAAGCTCATCTTTCAACCATTCACACACACCTATTTTTGCATTATCCTTGATCATATAATGGGCACTCTTTATGTATAGGCTAGAGATTGAGTTTAACTTATTTGCATGTGTGGTTTTGTAGCCTAAAATCATGCTAATGAATCTGACATTGATGTTGGTTACATCATTCACTCTTAAAGATCTCTTGTCAGATGTTGTACCTATTAGGTTGATCACTAGGTCATTTGAGACCTTCTTTGTCTTATCAGGCCTGTTACCGGTGGAAGGTGACCCTGTCACAACCTTTACTGCCTCTTTAGTTATTTTGTGAACTGAGTCTAACCAGAAAAATTCACCATGAACCCTACTTAGAACTATCCTTATAACATCCTTAGGGAATTCTGGAATGCCGAGGATTTCAGTGAATCCTAGGGTTTCAACTATTTTGTGTTTAGGTTTCACATTACCGAAATCATCACAAATTACAGTCTTATACATGCTATTTATTTCCTCATCACCTAATTATTCTATGTGAAAATGAATGTAAATTCTAGGGTCTTCTGCAAAAACTACTCCTTTGCAGATTTGAGAAAATACACCAACATTATCATCCTTCTTTGCAATTTTGGGAACTAACTGAAATATGGGTCTACGACGTTTAATCACTTTGACTACAGTAGGGCTTGCTATGAATTCAGGAACAGATGAAGAAGACACAGATATAAATACCTTTATCTGCCTTAGGAAAAGGTTGTTGCTGAATTGCTTTGCTTCTTTGCTCAAAATGTCTTTGCTCTGGAATTTTCGTTCTCTTTGAATGTTTGAATGCTCGGTGAAATGAAATTGGAGCCAAAACATTGATTTATAATGTTAATTTTTCCAACCACCACATTTAATGTTTTCCAATTAAGTAATGACTTCACTTATCTACTGGTATAGAAGTAATTTCAACTTCTTACCATAAATTGAGGGAATAATAGCATGTTTCACATTTGATTGCTAAACCCTCCAGGAAATTTTCTTCAGTTAGATGAAGACTCTCCTGCCGGTGGAATGTTACTCTGTTCTATTTTCTTGATCCATTGTTTTGAGAATTCCTGCTTAACTTCTTCAACCTTTTCTTTACCTTTCAATCTAGGACATTTGTTATTTACCTGTGAGGACTTGCTTCTACAAAATTTTGCAATATGTCCAATCTTGTTTTTGATTAAGTAAAAATAGGTTTTAAGGGACCCGAAACCCAATTACATTCGAAAGATATTTAGGAAGGAAACAAAACAAAACAACTGCAAAAGACTAGCAGAAAAACCAACAGCAGAGAAAAGGACAACAAGAGGCTAGCAAGAAATTGACCACAAGCCCAGCATTACAAGAAAATTAAAAACTCTTAATGGTTTCCTTTGCATTCTACACCAAGAGCATCATTTCCTTGGCCGCTTCCCTCAAGTTGGTGTTTTCTTGAGCAATCTGACTCTCTTTCGTTTTCATGTCCTTCTCAGCAGTAGTCTACCTGGTTCTACGCCTAGGGGTCTGGTGGGTTAGGCTGGAAGTTGGAGCATCTTCTATAATTACTAGGTTCTTCTCCTAGTTTTTCTTTTCCAGATGATCCACCAGTGCATTCATATTCTAGGAAGAAACCTTAAGGACTTGGAGGCTGTGGTTCATAAGGCTTTTCAATGCTTTCTCATTATGAGCCATCCGGGTGTTGAAACTGTCTTTGTCCTCCTCCACCTGTTCTTTGATGGTTTTAATAATGTCCTCCAAATGTTTTAGCTCACCTTTTATCAGATCTTTCTCTAGCTAGTCCTCCATTTCCATTTCCTCCTCCACTTCACTATTTTCCATCTCCTCATTCTGTTTCCTAGAGCTAGACATCTTAATCAGCTTATTGATCTTATCTTCTAGCTCCCTTTGCTTACCCTGCATGCTGGTGATGTTTTCAACAACCCACTTCTAAAAATTGAAGAATTCAAGGGTACAATTGTGGGCGGTGTCCAGGATGGTATCCATAGAGTCCTTGCTCTGATCAGTCTCCTCAGCATTAGGGTTGTCACCCTCCTTAGGATTCAGAGCCTCATTCTCACTTTCTGAGCCCTTAGGGTTGGAGTGAAGATTCTCAGAATTTCCCCTTCCTCCCCTTCACCATAGTTCTCATCCTTGTTAGGCTCCATTTCAATATCAATGTCCTTATCCTTTCTCTCTTCTTCATCACAATGCACGTCCTTTTCTTCATGCTTTGTTTCAACCTTCCTTTTTGTATTTGTAGGGGTGATGGGCTGATCCCCATTCGAATCAGAGTCTTTGTATTTCTCAGATATCTGAGCATTGATGATCAAAGGATCATCCTTGGTTGCCCCAGTCTTATCCTTAATGTGTTCATAAATAAGCAGAATGAGTCCCTGGTGTGCTAAAGGATAGAAGCTAGGCTTTTTAGCATGGTTGGCAAGGCTCTCGTTTAGAGAGGAGGCTAAATATAAGGGCAAGGATATTTTAGCCCCATGGCGGAAATGGTTTAGGATAGCGAAATGATAGTTATAAATTTTTGTAAATCTTCCATCCATAGTCAAATATTCCATTAAAGCCCTAAGAACTTTTTGCCAGAAAGGCTTTACTTGTTGGGGGGTGTAGTATGATATGTTGTCCTTCTTCGCAAGGTTGCCCTTCTCATCCTCCGTCTTTGGGAAATTTTTGAAAGCCTCAGCAGAATACTTCTGATCCCTATAGAATTTAGTCCCCTCCATCTTGAGTCTTGTGACCTCCGCAATCAAATTTTCATCGATTTTCCAAATCTCCCCAAACAGGGTTGCCCTGTTGTTGCTCCAGTTTTTAGCGAAACCATAAGACACAGAGTTTCTGCTACCATGGAGCTTCTCCATATAATCAATGAAGTCGTGTCTGTGGAGCCTTCTCCATACCTTTCTTTCTCTCTTCCAATTCTCACAACCTAAAGGCTCATTCCTGTTTAGGTTACCGCCCATTCTGATTTCCAAGTAAAGATACCCTCTGCTGCAATTCTCAATCCACAGATAAAATTCAGAAAACTTGTTATTTCTAGTTTCCCCGTGTAAATATTCTTTCGCAATTTTGAGATTGCTACTCATGTCCACACAAACCCAGCTATTATTACTATTATCTTTCACACACATATGATCTTAGTTATGATGCCGAGAAACACTCATCATCTGACAGTTAATCCGCCCCCAAAATTTGTCATTGGTACTCATTCCCCAGAAATAAATCATGAAATTAACTTGATCCATTGAGGTGATCAAAGTATAATTTCTCCTTAATCTCCCGTTTGATGTGAGTTTCTCCTATGTATTTGACATCCTTCTCCAAATTGACCCCTTCATTGGCAAGGGTATCCACAACCTTATTGCCCTCTCTAAAGGTATGAGTTATACTAATGCTAACATAGTTATTTAGAATATCTTTAGCATTTTTAATTAAAGTGGCAATATTCCAGGAAATAGAACTAGTACCTTTAAGGGCTTGTATGATGTTTAAAGAGTCCCCTTCGAGCCAAATTTTTTTGAATTTGAATTCCTGAGCTAGCTAGAGGCTCTTTAGCATTGCTAGAGCTTCAGCCACATGGTTATTTTGGGTTCCAAAAGGAGAAGCAAAAGCAACAATGCAAATTAGCTTGAGAATTTTTAATAACTCCCCCTCCACCAGCCTTTCTAGGGTTCCCTTTAGCTGCCCCATCAAAATTAACCTTTATCCAGTCATAATAAGAAAACCTCCATACAATGTTATCTCTCTTCTTCTTATTTTCTGATTTGTAGACCTTATGTATTAGGTTCCATTCAGTAAGGATGTCTTTTTCCATATCATTCATATCTGTAGTAGACCATTGCTGATTATTCTTGTGAGGAATGTTGATGTTCTCCTTTATAGCCCTGCATATATTTTCAAAGACCACCTGAGTATTACACTTAGCTTCCCTAAATATCCTATTATTCCTTTCTTTCCAAATGTCCCAGCATATCATGGGGAGGGTCAAAGACCACAGGTTCTTGATGATCTGGCATTTGGTTGGAGAATTCCATTGCCAGATGATATCCTTGATGCTCTTGTTCATGATCCAGTTAATTTTCCATTTTTCCCACATTTTGCACCAAATATCCAAGGTGAAGGAGCAATGGAAAAATAGGTGATCAACTGATTCCCCCTCCTTCTAGTAAAGCTCACATCTATTAGGAAATTTGAAACCCCTTCGGATTAAATTGTCAAGAGTAAGGGTGCTATTATGAGAAGCAAGCCAAAAGAAAATGTTGACTTTAGGGATCAGAATGTTGTTCCAAACTTTGCTCCAAATAGGATTACTGGTTTGAGAGAAAGTGTTTTTATAGGCAGAAGCAACCATAAATTCACCTTTAGGATCACTTTTCTAGAGGTAAACATCATCATAGCCTTTGTTAGGGGAAAAGGACAGCAACTCCTTCTAGAGAGAGGAAAATCTAGAATGGAGGTCATCAAGCCTAACCCACTTATTCTCCTTCCAATAGTCACATACCATAATCCCAAACCTCCTTTTACACTCTTCAATAATTTGACTATTGTTTTGATCATAAAGGGCTTCATTCTTCATCCAAGGGTCTTCCCAAAACCTTATTCTGTCACCTTTTCCAAGGACCCATCCAACCCCAGCTTTTGCCACTTTTATGGATTTGGTAATACTATTCCAGATGAAGGATCGTGCAGGGATATCTTCAGAGTTAAGGATCCCTTGGATAGTCTGATTCTGAATGTATTTGTCAAACCAAATTTGATTCCAATCTCTCTTAGTGTCATAGGCTCTCCATAATTGTTTAGCAAGAAGAGATTTGTTAAAGGTTTTTATAGCTTTAATCCCCAGCCCTCCTTTGTTCTTTGGTCTACACACCTTGTCCCAGGAAACCAAAGGTATTCTCTTTTTTTCTTCCACTCTTGACCATAAAAATCTCTTCTGGATTCTTTCCATAGCTTCAGCAAATTTAGCCGGAATACCAAATAGGCTGAGGGCATAAATAGGGAGATTTTGAAGAGTAGCTTGAAGGAGCTGCATTTTCCCAGCCTAAGATAACATTGAGCCTTTCCATCCAGCAAGTCTTTTATTAATTTTATCAATGAGCATATCCCAGAAGGAATTTGGGGGAGTTAACCCTAAAGGAAGGCCTAGATAGGTGGAAGGGATCATTTCCACTTTGCACCCAATAATGTTAGCAATTTTCTGTTGTCTAGTGACCGGAGTATTGAGGAAGTACATAGCTGATTTGTCCCAATTAACTTGCTGACTAGTTGCCAAGGCATAGGAGTTAAGAGCTATTTTGAAGGCATTAGCCTCCTTTACCAAATAATATCCCATGAGGATAGTGTCATCTACAAACTGTTGATGAGTGCAAGAAACATTAGCAAAGGAAGGTTGAAGACCTTTGATAGTTTTGCTTTGTTTCAACTTATGAATCAATCTGCTCATACTTTCAACCAATATGGTAAAAAGGATAGGAGATATGGGATCTCCTTGTCTTAGCCCTCTTGAAGTTTTAAAATTTTTTTATGGAGATCCATTAACCAGAATAGAGAACATAGGAGTAGTGATCAGTTCTCTGATTATTTTGATAATCTTATCATCAAAACCAAAAGCCCCCATGATTTTAAAGAGAACATCCCACTCAACTCTATCGTAAGCCTTTGCCAGATCCATCTTTATCAAGAAACCTTCTTTTTTAGCAGCGCTGAGGGAATGAATGTTCTCATGAACAAGAATGATTGAGTCCAGGATCTGCCTACCAGGAACAAAGCCTTTCTGCTCATCCGATATGATGAAAGGAAGCACCGCCAATCTTGTTACAAGCATAACAAGTCACATTATTTTTCTGAATATCTTTTCCATATCCTATGCTGGTTTGTGTTCTGCATTGATTAGATAAGTGTCAAAATCTTCCACAAAAATAACATCTCACATTCATTCTGTAATTCTTTGAATTGTGACCAACTTTGTTGCATTTAGAACATTGACCGGTGGGTGTATTGGTATTCTGATAATTTCTAGATCTACATTGATTTTCTCTATGACCATACTTGTTATAGTTAAAGCATTTTCCATTGAATTTATAAGCAGTAGGTTGTCTTACCGGTTTGCCATGTTCTTGTGTGTTTGCAGTACCGGAGCTTTCACCAGCTTCAAAGCCAAGACCATTAGTGTCACCATTAGGTTTCTAATTCTTCAACAAATCACCAAGTTCTTCTGAGCTTTTCTTGAATTTTTCTTTATGTTGATTTGTAGTAGCCAGTTCTCCTTCCAAGATACCTTTTTGTCTCATGAGTTCATTTGAGTCATTTTGTGCATGCATCAGATCTATTTTCAACATATCATTTTCATAACTAAGTCTTGTGTTTTTATTTGCAACATCATTCAGTCTTCTAGTCAAGTCTTCTTCATTCTTTTTTCTATCTTCAATTTCTTTACAAAATCTCATAGTCATATCATGCATCTCATTCTTTGTTGTCATGTTTTCTTGTTTCAGCTTATTCATCAGATCACTAAGAGTTTCCTTTTCATCATTCTCATTTTGCATCTTTTCACAAAGTTCTCTTCTCTTGTTTCTTGAAATGGTAATATTTTCTTGAAGTGCTTGAATAATATCCTGTGCAGCTTTTAGATCATCTTCATGTTTGATATTTTTTAGTTTTTCTGCATCATAGTCTCAGAGAGCTCCTTCTAATTGCTTCAACAAGTTTTCCATCTCTACCGGTGTCAAGATCTTCCTGAAGTTGTTAGGCTTCTGAAGATAGAGGACCAGGCTCTGATACCAATTGTTAGGATTCACACAGATACCGAGAAGGGGGGGGGGTGAATCGGTATCTAACCGATTTGATGATTTTCTTGAATTAAAACATGTAGAACATATTAATACTATATACCGGTAAAAAGAAAGTAATGCAATAAACAGAGATAACAACAACCACATGAAAAACACACCATAACACAGTAGTTTAACGAGGAAACCCGATGTGGGAAAAACCTCGGTGGGATTTGTGACCCACAATATTCACTTACTGGCCAATAAGAGAATATTACTGCTACAATAGGGGCCTACACATGCAAGAAGGCCAAGTGCCTAGAGATCACTGCTCAATTACAAAATGGGAAGTCTCACTGACTTACAAAATGGATTATATAAATCCAATGTCTTGTACTACTTCAAACTAGCATCTATTATGCTAGATCCAGTACCGGTTTATATCTCTCCTTCATACATAAACCCTTAACCTATAATTTTCATAATAGGTCTACCTTGTTTTTTCTCATTACATTATTTCTTCCTCTATAATGAACTCTTATATAAATGAGTCATTTTACAACTTGCCAAGTCGGCTTACAATGATTTTATAATAATTAACAAAATAATTTACAAACAAAATTCTTGTCGGCCTCTGTGCCAGTATGCTTCCTTTTACTGCCAGTGTCGGTGGTCTATGTGCCGGTGTAGAGTCCGACCTTGCTAGTGCCAGTAAATTGTCTTGGCGGTGCATAGGATTGTAAGGTTGCCATCAATGACAAAACCTTCAATCACCTACAATGTCTCATTGGAGTGTGCATTTGCCAACATATTCTTCCCTTGAGTCACATGGTACTTTGGCCACATCTCCTCTCTTCAACACTTGCTCTCTTGTGAGCAATATTCCTTGACACTTTTCACCACAGAGATGCCAAGTATCCCTCCCTCCAACCTCTTCTCCAACCTCCTCCAATTTCACCCTTGATATCTTCAGATTCATTCTTGACCATTGATTTCTGCCACCTCACCCCTGGCCTTGGAAATCATATAAATATCCCCCATTTTGGAGCACAAAAGATCCCATCTCATATCAATTTATGCATTGTTACTATAAGCATATCCATTCTAGCATATCATTTGAGCATTGTTATTATAGTCAATTGCATCTTAGATCTAGCTTAATTTGATCATTTTCTAGCATAATTGTTGAATCATGTAGCTTAATCAATGTCTTTTCTTGCTTAATTGCATCATCATCATCATCATAGCTTAAATAATGCATATCATTAGCATAATTATCCTCTTGGATCAATCTAGCATAATTAATCTCATCTAGTTTGCATATTATCATTTTAAATCCTCCCTCTAGGTGTAGTCAAGTCACTAGGATTGCTTATCTAGATTTGAGAGAAAATCCATAGTTACATCTCTTAGGAGGTGATAGGTCGCTCTATCATGGTTCATCTTTCGTTTGCTTTTAATTTGGTAACCATTCTTGTAATGATCTATTGAGTGTTTGTGTTGTAGCTGCAGGTACCACACTTTACAAGCATGACATTTTGGCACCCACCGTGGGGCCGAAAATGTCATTTTTGGCCTCTTAGCATCATCAAATATTCAATCTCACAAGTTTCTAGTCAGGTCTGATTCAGAATCTCATACATGTTCCTTTGCAGTATCGTACGAGTTTCTTTGTGTACTTGTACAAGCATTTAAGAATACTCAGATGAGCAGATGAGAATACTCTTACGAAATTATGTTTCTGCGTTTTCAAAATAGATTACATTTTAGAGTTTTCATGCTTCAATTTGGCTATTACTAATGCTAACCCTGGTCTGTTTGTGAAATTTTTTAGTAGCCTAATTGGTTTTTGCAGGATGATTGTTGAAGATTACACTTGTCAAAGCTTCATTTCATCAAAACAACATGACTACTAACATATATGTTTTGCATGTTGCCTAAAGAGAACTCAACCAAACTTTTTGTCTTCTTTAAGTTTTTAGGAACTTATTTTTCTAATGATAAATGCACATCTTGTTTTCTATGTTTGAGAAGGTGTCTAAAAGGTAGGAGAGTATGCTCTTGTCCATTTGGACAATCAGGAATCCTGACCCTTGAAGTACTTCTATGTTTGAGATTTGATTACCTTTAGTGGGCCTATCATAGTGGGAAGAAGTAATCACCCTATGAGAATGAACCAAGTGAGTACAGCTAGACCTAAGCTTTCTGACTCAATCTCAAAAATAGGCCTCTCAGGATTAAAGTCTCGGAGGATGGGATTATTTGAGTTTCCTCTTTTGAGATCTCTCATATCATACATTTAGTATGGCCTCGCGGTCTCAATCACACTTGTGTGACTACTTCTTGTTTCAGTACCTTGTTGGGCTATAGGCCTCAATCATGCTTTCTCGACTACAAGGGGAAATTTCAAATGGAAACCCTTACTACAAACCCTAAGATAGAATCTACCCAATTCACCTCTGAAAGGGGGATAATATTTGTGCAAGAGAGATAGTAACTCTCCCAAGACACTTGCCATATCATTCCCCCATTAGCATTTGGAGTCCGATAATACGACATTGAGAATCCATTGTGTGAGACTCAATGACTGTATTCTGATTAGCTATTGTGTAGTACCCCTACCGTAATCGATCTCTAACCTTGGTTTAATCTGGATTAGTTTATCGTAATATGATGTTACAATTAGATGTTTGATTTAACGCGTAGCTATTGATGTGGTTCTCACACTAGTTGTATGCAGATTTTCAGTGTTCTCATTTCGTGATTTTAGTATCGGACTAACGCTTTCATTAGATTTTATAAATGTACGCATGTATGATCTTTTGTTGCAGGAGATTTCAGGTATGAAGTCGCATGAGTGCGAGGTTCGTCGTCACCTGGTTTTGCAGGTTTGAGCATACCTTTTAATCCTTAGAGTTGGATTAGGTGGTCGTAAGACCTTAGTCGGCCTTAGTCATGCTCAAGTGAGCATCGCCAGTCATCATCGGTAATCCCTTTTTTTGTTTGGGTTTGCGAGTCGTTTGTTTGGTCGACCTTCTCGGTTTGCGTGCCTGGTGTGTTTGGTTAATTGATGAATTAGTCCTTAGTAATTCTCTTTATTAAATATATGCGTTTGTGCATTGAGGATTAATGGATTAAATTAATCAGGTATTCGTTATGCGATTTTCGTTGTTAATGAATTGCCTGTTTTAAATTGGGAGTAGATTCGATTTAATGTCTGCTTTTGAATATTAATGCATTTATATATGCTGTTGAAAAGAACATTTTAGATTTTATCGCCATAGAGTTAATTGTGTTCTGTTGGCTTATTTGAATTGAAAGGTTAAATTTAATTGATTGAAGAAATCGATTTTTAATTGGAAGAGCAAGTTATTTTGTTGTTGCATTTAGAAAAGAATTAAATTTTGAGAATTATTTGTAAATAAGAGTTTTTATTCCAAAAATGGAATTTTTTGGGTCAACTCTTCCTTATAACCCAATTTGGGGGAAAATTGAAAGGGAATGGACATTTTTGGTAAAGATTTTGGTTGGGAATAAAAAAATTGGAGGATTTGGGAGCTGAAGATTGGGGGCTCTCCTTCAGCCATGCTGGGATTGCGTATGAAGGCAGGGTTTGTCCAAATCGTTCTTCCTTGTTGTTGTGAAAAGGATTGCTTGTTGCCAAATTCAATCTTTGATTGTTTTTCAGTTTTGTATTGGATTTGTGAGTTTAAATCCATGTTTTAGCTGTGTTCTTCAAGAAATTGCATGGCTGTATCACTATGTTAAAATGGGTTATCTTGCCATGTCTGGTTTTCTTTTTGGTTAATAAAAATGAATTTATTTGAGGTGGGTTTTTCCTCATGATTGCTTGGGCATTTGAAACCCCTTGGTGTTTAGGAAAGGATGAAACCACCAAGAATTTGTTACCGAACCAGTCCTTTTTTTTAAATCGAATTTATTTTAATCAAAATTTCTTCCCAATTTTGTGTTGGACGTTTGATGAAGTTCGGCCTGTGTGTTTTAATTAGCAAAATGTATATATTTAATTATGATTTGGGCGTTGCTTCTATTTTCAGCCTGGGCGTTGTTTGCATTCGAACCGGGGCGTAGTTGTTTTTTTTCTTTTGTTCGGACTATGTTTTGGGGATGGGAGGCGGGGAGCGGAGCTCCACCCGCTCCCTCCCCTCTCCACCGCTCGTACCCCCTTCGTTCCCCGCTCGTCCCCCTGGTTCCTTCCCCCGCCTTCCGTTGGTGTTAGGGCCTCCGGCCGCAGCTCACTGCGGTGGCCGCAGGGCCGCGGTGGCCGCCGGGCGCCGCGGGCCTGCGGGCACCGCAGCGGCGCCGCCGCCTGGGCAATGCCTGCGGCTAGGGTTAGGGCATAGCCCGCCCTCGCCGCTAAGGGTTAAAAGGCATTTTTTTCATTTTTAAACGTAGTTTTTAAAAAAACGTAGTTTGTGTTAAACGTTATTTTAAATGCGTTTCTTTTTGATGTTTTAAATTAGTTTATAAAATGATTTTCTTTAAAATGTATTTTCTTTTATCATTCAAAAAGAAAACAAATGATACTTTATATCATTTTAATGATAGTTATTTTAATGTTAGGTATAATTAGAATTGTAAGTACGAGTAAGGTATTATTGCTTAAAAACATAATAGAGAACAATCTGTTATTGGGAAATCGTTTTAATACGATGGAATTACTATTGATGATGTTAAATGCTATATAAGAACATATCAGTTGAGTAATTGGAAAGTAAGTGATATATTTATCGTGGGTGTTTGAATTTAAACGATATGCCTTGGAAGTGATTATCTCCATTTAGATTCTCTTTCTACATTTTTATTTTCGTAATCCGTATTATGTAACTGGAATTGAAATTTATAAATCTGTAGAGATTGATTTTTGACCAGTATGTCTATGATGCTTGTTGGAGATTAAATATCTTATTTTAATTGTTTAATGGTTGTCTGAATTTGATTATCATGAATTTGGTTTAAGAACTCATTATGGCTTAAATTGCCTGCTCAATGCGTGAACCTTAGGAGTTAGAAAACCAAGAACAACTTATCCCTAGTTGAGGTAGATAACTGTAATCTGATTTGGATCTTGTAGAAAACTTGATCGCCTTGTAATGTTTAAATCAATTTGAGGAAATATTGTCTTTTCTGATTATTGTCTTGCGAGTTTAATTTTTGTATTCGCCTTTAATTATGAAATGACATGTTTTGCTTTGTTTAATAGGACCCTGTCGTAGGGATTGACTCGGTGTACCTGTTTCAGTCCTCGAATTTTGAGTTGACTATGGTATTGTGATGTTGTCTTAGTTGGTCATATCCTCTTCTGTGAGTTGTATTTGACCTGATGATTGTTTCTCCTTCTTGAACTCCGTTCGTCTCTCCATGTGTATTCCTTGGTTTGAGTTCATCTGAGTTAGTCTAGTGTCGTATGGGAAAGTGGCTTTCGATTGTGGGCCGCGCCCAAAGTGGCTGCTGGATAACCCGTCGAAAGTGAGTCTAATAAGTGATAACCTAAGTAGATTAGAAAATAATTTATAAATAAGATAATGTGCCTCACACATGGGACGAGTGCTATCATAGATTCGACATGCTGTGAGAAGGCCTGAAATGGCAAACCATCTTCCTTGTCTCCACGAGAGGATGTGTGGGTCCACATGAGGCTTGGATGGGCCGGAAGTTCGGATTAGGTTGCCAGGGTTACCAGTGTATGGGCCGGGACCTATGAAGACTTGCCATGGTATCCATACCAGGTTGTGTGATGACACTTGTCCCTACGTTCGCTAGTGTGTTGTCGTTTTGTCCTGTTTTGAGTACCTTTGTGAGTCGTCCTTTGTCGCTGCCCTTGTGAGTATCGGTTTCATGTTAGACCCTTGGGTGGTGATGGTTCAGTTTTATGGAGGCTCTCATGGACTCTTATGTTATTAGCTTTGATTATGTTCGGCTGGATCCTGTTCTTTTTAAGGATCGTTTATGTATTATTGCCCGATGTGGTCGTTGTATATTGCTTATGTATCGCCTTGATGGCTGGATAGTACTTGGTGTAACCTCTTGTACTCTTAACTTTATTATTTATCAGAAGGGGTCTTGCAGTTGAGCAGACCCGGAGATGTAGCCCTTTAGGGGTGAACTCCGAGATCATTATGGTGTTATGTGATGTATTCTCTTATGTTTCCTTTATTCAGCTTTATCATGTATGTTTAGCTTATGTTAAAACGATTAAGTGGATAAATGGGAATTAACTATAGATGCTTATATTCAGTTCTTCCTTGAATGCCATGTTGATCGAATGCGTAAGTGTTTTAGATGCGATTTATCGTAATGCATGTGTGAAATCATCATTTTAACGCAATAAGTTGGTATATGAATGAATGTAACTTAGAGTAATGAATTATACTCAGTTGTTGTTAAGGAATTTAAATATGCTTGGAAAGATCTCCTGTATTTTGATGAAATCCTAGTGTATTAGAATGTTATATGTATGGTTTGTAATTTTAAATGAAAAGATTGAATGAAGTTTATGAATGGATCTTAAATGATGAATCTTGCTTGTGATTTATATTTCCATCCTTTGAAAGAAATTATCCTGATTGTGAATTATCTCGTTATTAAGATATTCAGCTTTTGGATTAATTTTGTGAGTAAAGTGTATTGTGAAAATTTAAGTAATCTCGTTGGGAAACTCTTTAGGAGTTAGTTGAAGTCTTCCGCTTTGTAATCTGAATCTTTGTTATCTTGTTGCATCTTATGTGTTGTAACTTAAAAAAAAAAATTTGCACTCTATTCTTGTAATTGTGGCTTATCCCTTCGGGGTTTCCTGGCGGGGCATTACATATTGGGTGTGTACCTAAGTTTGCAAGAAAAGGTTTTCTCTCTCAGCCAACTTCCTTAGGATTTAGCATGTTGTGCTTGAGGTCACTTATCATATCACGTGTTTGTTGTGCCTTCATCCCTGAAACAAAAAATCAGACATCTAAAACTGAAAAACAAAAGCAAAACATCAAACTTCATTGATAAAAAATTTGTCCAAACAAAAAAAATTCTTTGTTTTGTCTTGAGTCGTACGATTTTTCTAGTTTGTTGTATGAAAAATCTAGATTATCATCTGGTTCAGTGAGAATTATCATATGAGTCAATTTAGTAGTGGATTTTGTGTTATCTTTTGTCATATGGTTCTGTGAGAAAGGTCGTATGAGTTAATGCCTTTGTCGTGTGATATTTCTAGTTTATCATTTGGGCCTATCTAAATTATCATCTGGGGCTGTCTAAACTGTCGTACAAATTTATGTCTCTATCGGTCCAGAGTTGTCTTCTTGCATGTCTTTTTCAGATCTGTCATATTTGCTTGGTCAATTTACAGTGAGCATAAACACTTGATATCTTTTATTTTATGCTTATATTGTCTCCTTGGTTTACTTGGTCAAGTTATCTTCTATCAAATCAGATTCTAGAAGTAGACACCTCAAGATTTTCAAGTATTTGCCTTCAACAAGTTCAAGATCTAAACATCTCAAAGTGCATTATCACCCTCTTTGATAAATTGATCACTCAAAACATAGTTTCTCATTAGGGTCTATCATCCTCTATCACGAAACTACAACGTTTGGTCAGGACAACCTTGTCCCACATTGTAGGATATATCGTTCCTATTGGACTTGGTTTTATCAAAATCATCATCAGTGTACTCCAAAACTGAAGATCAAAAAACTTGCAAACTTTTAAACACTTGAATCATCTTTTCATGTCATATCACTCTATCACATTTACATTGATTGTTGATCACTTATTGAAACAAATTTTAGACAATCGAATCCTTGCATAATATCTAACACACATGTATGCCCGTTTTAACTAGAGCGCAGAGATGGAAGATCGTAAAAATGGAAATTGAAACATTGGAAATAACTGAACATTATAGAAACATGGAACTTGAAAATGAAATACAAGAAGAAGGGGAAATAACATAACAACATCTCCAAGAAATCAAACAATATCCTAAATTCGATAAATTTATGGCAAAAATATTGGAGGGAGAAAAAGAAAAATACTTCCTAATGTTAGCTAAATTTGGTGCTACACTCCCCCAAGATTTTGATGTGAGAAAATTAAAAAAAAGGAGAAGAGACTCTTCCCCTGATAACGAATGACATGAGAATATTTTTGGTCTCAAAATTAATGACACATCAATTTCTGATAACACAAGAACTAATGAGGAAACTTCCATTCCCAAAAAGGATGAGATAGAAATTCTCAACCATGTCAAATCTAATGAGGACCCAAGAAGGGGTTGAGATGAGACAAGAAGAGATCAAGATCATAATAGAACACACACTCATGGTTATACATGGACAAATCATGTTGATAATCCTATCATAGCTATTACACAATGCTGCAAACACAAATTCAAGATATGCAGAGATGAACTATTAGAAGATACTCACTTTAAGAAATCTGTCATTACCCATTCGATAGAAATATAAACATGATACCATTTCCTATAGGTTGTGAAACTCCTTGATACGATAAATATAATGGAAGTACTGATCCCCAAGATCACATACAAGAATTTTGCATGCTAAGGATGGAGTTTGCACATGAGGATACCTACCTGATGAGATTATTTCCAAAGAGCTTAAGTGGACTAGCTATGGAATGGTTATCCAAATTTCCACTTGGAATTAAATCATTCACATAATTGGTGGATAAATTTGTTTCACAGTAGTCTTACAACATTCAACATGAGGTAACAATGCTCGATTTATGTAACACTCAACAAAAGAGTGGGGAACCTTTTGTGACGTTTCTACAAAGATGGAGATGATTAGCTTTATGATATCCTCGAACAGTGCCAGAATACGAGAAGATAGACATAGTCATTGACAACCTAAATGGACAAATGAGTTATCATCTAAAAATGCAGTGCCATCAAAATTTTGAAAAGATGATTGATAATGGTATTAGAATGGAAGAAGCTATGGTAAAGAAGGGTGAGTTGAAGCTATACAAAGGAGGCGTTAATCCTCCTAACAACAATGTTAGCAACAATAATAGTGATAAGCTTAAATTTTGGAATAAAAATTGAAATATTGTCAATGATGGGATAGTGGATAACAATAATATAAAACCAAAACAACCAGTTTTCAATTTATCCACTCACTCAGTAGTAGCTCAACAAAACAACAATCACTAGAAATCAACTTTCAACAATTTCTTCCAAAGGAAATTTACAAACATTGGTGAACCACTTGGGTCAGCACTAAAGACACTTCTCACAAACAAATTGATTACTTTGCCAGAAGGAAGGAAATATGAACCTCAAGTGAAACCCTCTTGGTAGAACGATAACCATTATTGCGATTTCCATCAAAACAAGGGACATCACACATATAATTATCAACGGTTGAAACATGTCATCCAAGATTTGATTAATAATGGAGTAATAACAATGGATGGACATATGACAAACGAATCTCATATAGATTTTAAAACTCCGCTTCTAAACAATGAGAAGGGTGAATCATCAACAAACATAATGGTAAGGGTAAAGCAAAGGTAAACTATGCTCATACATATGATAATGTGGAAAATGCGATTGTAGTTAAAGAAAAGAAACATCAAGAACCTACTCATGATATCACAAGAAGAAAAGCTAAAGTTGTTTTGTTGGGTGCTATCACTAACATGTCATCCACTGCAAAACAATATAATCTAATGGAGAAATCACAGAAAATGCCTGCACAAATATCCATCTTAGAACTTTTAAAGCTTTCACCTGCACACAAAGAAATTATTGAACGAGCATTAGTAGATACAACTGTGTCTAAAGAACTTGATATAGATCAATTGCAAACCATGGTGGGACACCTCACAACCCCTCACTGCTTATCATTCATCGGAGAAGATAACATGTCTTTGAAACATCCCCATAATGCTCCCTTTCATATCAAAGTCCTCATTCATAAGACACAAGTTAAACGTGTCCTAATAGATGGAGGAGTTGTTGGTATTATGGATGACTTCGTCATGTGTTATTTTGGTTTTGTCATTGATGTCAACACTTATCCTTTTGGAGGTCTACATTGTTGATTTGGCACTATACTTATATTGGTTTATTGTTGAACCGACACATTGTATGAATATTGGCTTATGCACAGTCACTGGTATATGCTTCACTGGTAGGTTATATTTGTTAGGATTGATGATAGTCCAAAGATACTGAGAGGGGGGGGGGGTGAATCAATATCTAACCAGTTTACAAAATATTTAACCTTATTAATTATTTTGCATTCCAAAATAGTGTATCAATAAACAAGAGTTGATGCAGTAAATAGGAACAATAAAGACAACATAGAAAGCACACCATAACACAAGATGTTTAATGAGGAAACCCAATGTGGGAAAAATAGGAACAATAAAGACAACATAGAAAGCACACCATAACACAAGATGTTTAATGAGGAAACCCAATGTGGGAAAAACCTCGGTGGGATTTCTGACCCACAATATTCACTCACTTGCCAATGAATGGATATTACTTACAAGAAGGGCCTACACATGCAGGAAGGCCAACTGCTTAGAGCTCACTACTCAATTACAAAAGGAAGTCTCACTGACTTACAAAATGGATTATGAGAATCCAATATAATGTACTGCTATAATTTAGCATCTGCTATGCCAGGTTCAGTATCGGTTTAAGCTCATACTATAACCATAAACCCTTATACAAAATTTGCCTTAATATTCGCTTATCACTTCTACATCCATGTTGCCTTTTTCTTACTAAAATGATTTACAAGATCTCATACATATATGAGTCTATTACAATATTCCATGTCGGCTTACAAAATATATTACAATTAAATACAAAAAGGTGTTCCTATCGGCTGGGATGTCAGTGAACATTGTTGTTGTTGCCCGTGAAGTGTTTGCCGGTGCCAGTGCCGGTGCCTATGCCTGTGCCTTCCGGTGGTTGTGCCTGCTAGTTTCCATAATGTTGTAAGGTTGCCATCAATGACAACACCTTCAATCACCTTTAATTCTCATTGGAGTGTGCAATGCCAATAATCTCCCCCTTTGGCATTGATGGCAACACTCATGAGAAAAATTCAAAAACTGTATCCAAAAATGAAGTCCAAAGTTTTACAAAAAATGTGTGCTCCCCCTGAGTAGATGATCTCCTTTGATAATCATTTTTCTCTATCCTACTACTCCCCCTTTGACACCAATGACAAAGGTTGTCAAAATTGTCAAATGAGTGCAGTTTTCAGCTTGAACTTTGTAACCAGTTGGTTACAATCTAGAATAAGTCTTCTAAGACCAAATTTAAGCTCTTAATAAACCTGTTACTATCCTTCACAGCTGCCTCAGTTCTTTGAATTGTACCAATGAGATGATGCATTTATTCTTTCAGTGTCTTTTGACCTTGAATTAGTGCCTCAAAGATTTGTTTCCTCAGAGAGATAAGATTATCTAACTTAGGACTGAGTTTGCACTTTATTGTTAGGATTGATGATAGTCCAAAGATACTGAGAGGGGACGGTGAATCTGTATCTAACTAGTTTACTGAATATTTAACCTTATTAAGTATTTTGCATTCCAAAATAGTGTATCGGTAAACAAGAGTTAATGTAGTATATCGGAATAGTAAAGACAACATAGAAAGCACACCATAACACAAGATGTTTAATGAGGAAAACCAGTGTGGGAAAAACCTCGGTGGGATTTGTGACCCACAATATTCACTCACTGGCCAATGAATGGATATTACTTACAAGAGGGGCTTGCACATGCAGGAAGGCCAACTACCTAGAGCTCACTGCTCAATTACAAAAGGAAGTCTCACTAATTTAAAAAATGGATTATGAGAATCCAATATAATGTACTGCTATAATTCAGCATCTACTATGTCAGGTTTAGTATTGGTTTAAGCTCATACTATAACCATAAACCCTTATACAAAATCCGCCTTAATATTCACTTATCACTTCTACATCCATGTTGCCTTCTTTCTTACTAAAATGATTTACAAGATCTCATACATATATGAATCTATTACAATATGCCATGTCGGCTTACAAAAGATATTACAATTAAATACAAAAAGTTGTTCCTGTTGGCTAGGATGGTGGTGAACATTGTTGTCGTTTCTGGTGAAGTGTTTGCCAATGTTGGTGCTTGTGCTTGTGCCTGCCAGTGGTTGTGCCTGCCGGTTTCCACAATACTGCAAGGTTGCCATCAATGACACCACCTTCAATTCTCATTGGAGTGAGCAATGCCAAAAATATTGTTCATCGACAGTGATGATGACTTGTTATCATCTGGAGATCATTTGGTTATGTTGAAGACATGGATTGGATGTTTAGATTTGGAATTTTGATTATTGGTCTAATTAAGTTCACATATTTGCCTTTACCAGCATATAGGTCTAGGTTATGGACCGGTATATGATATCTATTCTAGATTAGCACGACACATTTTGGAAATGATTTATTGATTGGATAATATGTAAATGTATTGAGATGACATATTGTATTGCATCAAGACTTATTTGTAATTGATTTAATTGTAATATCTTTAGTGAGCTGACCTTAACATAAGGTCTTAGGTTTTGTACAAATGATTGTAAGATCTTATTGAAGATCATCATTATGAGTGTGTGCAAATATTGAAGAGGGAAAATAAGCAGATCATTGTGCGAATCATGTAGACAATATCTAAAGGTTGAAGGAAGGTTATGAAGGTGTTTGGCACTCATGGTCAGAGCTTAAACTGGTACTGAATCCACCATTGTAGATGCTATATTGAAGCAGTACATTGTTATTTTATTTAACATCCAATTGTAGTCTGTGTGACTCCTATTTTTGTGTTTGAGTAGTGAGCTCTAGGCAGTTGGCCTTTCTGCATGTGTAGAACCCATTTGTATACACTTACTATCTGTAGTAGTATCATCTGATTGTGGGTAAGGTTTCCCACCGTGCTTTTTTGCCTTACAGGGTTTCCACATCAAAATATTTGTGTCATGTGTTATGGATGTTGTTTCTCTTTCGATTTCATGCCTTACATTTTACCGATATTGCTATAACAGTTAATCTATTTTACTGATATTATAGTTTGTTTTACCGATACTAAGTTTCAAATCGGATTAATTGGTTTTGAGTTATAATTTATATATAACTGGTTGACAACTAATTCACCCCCCCCCTCTTAGTTGTCCTTCCCAATTCCTAACAATTTGTAATAGAGCTAAGTCCTCTTTTTGTAGAAGCCTAATAGCTTGAGGAGATCCTATGGCAGCAAATATTTTTAGGAAGGACAATCCAAAACTTGGTGGAACTAACTATGGTATATGGAAGATCAGAATGTAAACACATTTGAACTACATTGGAATACTTGTATGGTGTTACTAAGAATGGATATGTTGGTCCTACTTCGAATCAACCTCATCCATCGATATTAGCTAAAGACTTGGAGAATGATTGCAAAGCAAGAGAAGCACTTATGAGCACATTATCAAATCATAAAATCATGGGATTATTAGAAAAATCTATTGCTAAAGCTATTTGGGATAAATTGGAAACATTGAATGAAGGAGATACTACTGTCAAAATTGCAAAATTGGAATGTTACCAGGTCAGGTATGAAAATTAAAAAATGGAAGAAGATGAAAGAATTTTTGCACTTATAGAAAGAGTTAATGAAATTGTTTTAGGAATACAATGTTGTGGAGGATCTTTAAGTGAAGATGAAATTGTTTGTAAATTTTTTAGAGCTTTGCCATTGGCTAACAAAATGAAAGTGATTGCTATTAAGGAGTTGAGAACAATGTCTAATACATCAATTTCTAGAAATACTTTGGCTGGAAAACTTTCTACATTTGAGCTTGAAGAGTTTGGTCATGTTGCTACAGTCAAAATTGATATAGCTTTCAAAGCATCATCATCATCTGACAAAACTGATTGGAAAGCACTTTATGCAAAAGAACTTGATGATATGAGGAGAGAAAATGAAGAACTTGAAGCACTATTTGCAAGGAAGATGCCTAAAGGTCCAACAGGAAGTAAGTATGAAGGTAAAGCACCTTTCAAATGTTTTAATTGCAATAAAGTTGGTCATATGGTTTCTAGGTGTCCTGATAGACATGCACGATTAAGGGAGGAAGAAAAAAGAACATATAAACCTAACCTTGAATATCAGAGATACAGATTTAAGAAAAACAGAGATAAGTCATGTTACTATGTAGATGAAGGTGTTACAGATGACTCAAATGAAGATCCAATAGATAGTGGATGGGATTTTTTTGCAATAAAAGAAGATCAACCGACACTTATTGTCAAATTGGTAGAGTAGGCACTAGCAGAAAAAAATGAAGAAAAGGATGAATGGATTATATATAGTGGATGCTCGCATAATATGGCTAATGATAAAAGAAATTTCTTATCATTATAGGAAATTCATGGAGGTCTAGTAAGATTTGGAGGTGAAAAAGATTGTTTCATCAAAGGAAGAGGCGCTATATCTTTGGATGGTAAGCATAATACTGACAATGTTTATTATGTAGAAGGTTTGAAGCATAATATTTTGAGTGTTGGTCAATTAGTGGAAAAAGGATTTTAATTACAATTCAAGAATGGAAAATGGAAAATCATGAACAAAACTGGATTGGAGATTGCAACCAATAATTAGACTAAAGGTAATATCTTTCACTTGATTACCAGTGATAAGACATGTTTGATTGCACACATTGATGAAAGTTGGCTATGGCATAAAAGACTCTGTCATGTAAATTTTGATTGCATTGTAAAGATCAGTTCAACTAAGGAAGTAAGGGATTTACCTAAGACTGTGAAACCTTATAATCTGGTATGTAAGGAATGTCAAATGGGAAAGCAAGTTAGAACAACATTTAAGAGCATTTATGAGAAATCCAATAATATTAATTTATACTTATTTATGTGGTCTAGCAAGAACAAGAAGCCTTCAGGGAGATAGATACTTTATTCTAATAATTGATGATTATTCTAGAATGTGTTGGGTTACTTTTCTCATGGAGAAATCAAAAGAGTTTGGAAGATTCAAGATATACAAGTCAATGGTAGAGAATGAAACCGGCAAGAAAATCAAATGTTTAAGATCAGATCAAGGAGGAGAATTTACATCTAGAGAATTCAATTCATTCTGTGAAGAGAATGGAATCAAAAGACAACTATCAACACCCTGGACACCCTAGTAGAATGGATTTGTGGAAAGGAAGAACAAAACTATTCTAGATGCAGCAAGAACCATGATGATGGAAGCAAATCTACCTCATGTGTATTGGAGAGAAGTAGTGAGTATATCGGTATATACTTTCAAAGAGTTCACATCAAAAGTGAAAATGGTAAGACCCCTTATGAACTATGGTTTGGTCATACTCCTACTCTTAAATACTTCAGAATATTTGGAAGTAAATGTTATATTAAAAAAGATGATTATATTGGCAAATTTGATCCTAGAAGTGATGAAGGAATATTTCTTTGTTATTCAACTAGAAGCAAGGCATATAGAGGTTACAATGAAATATTGCAGAAAATCGTTGAGAGTACTAATGTGAAGATAGATGAACATTTTAGAGGAGATTCAAGATCTATAGAACTAGCAGTTGAAATGATTATAAATGAACCCACACAGATTGCACTGGTACAGAGTGAAGATCTAGTCACACCAGCATTCTCAAAGAACTCAACTATGACTGAAGAACAACAACATGTAATTGGAAATTAGAATAAACCTAGCTATGTAAGATTAAATCACTCAGAGAATCAGATAATTGGAAACAAGAATCAAGGTGTTATGACTAGAGGAGGATTGGCAAATAAAGAGGTATGTTTAATTTCTCAAGTTGAACTAGCGTCTCTTATTGAACCATGTCAAGATGAACATTGGATAAAAGCAATGAAAGATGAATTAGAACAAATTGAAAAGAATAATACTTGGAAATTAGTTTCCCGGCCTAAAAACAAAAATGTAATTGGAACTAAATGGGTATATAGAAATAAACTTAATGAAGATGGTGAAGTAATCATAAATAAAGCAAGATTAGTTTGTAAAGGTTATCTACAGAAAGAAGGAGTTGATTATAATGAAACCTTTACACCAATAGCAAGAATTGGGGCAGTTAGACTATTTCTTGCCTTTGCAGCTCATAAAAACTATAAAGTTTATCAGATGGATGCAAAATGTGCATTTTTGAATGGAGATCTTGAGGAGGAATTTTACATTGAACAACCTGATGGATTTTCATTGACAGATGACAAGGATATGGTTTGTAGGTTAAGTAAATCTTTATATGGATTGAAGCAAGCTCGTAGAGCTTGGTATACTAGACTTGATAAATATCTTTTAAAGCTTGGATACACAAAAGGTAATGCTGACAACAATTTGTATTACAAAGTTACCAATGATGATATTTTGGTTATTAAAGTATTTGTAGATGATATCATTTTTGGAAGTGAAGAAGAGTTATGTAAAGACTTTGCTAACAAGATGTAGGAAGAATTTGAAATGGCTATGATTGGAGAGAAGTTTTTTTTAGGTTTGTAGATTTCACAAACAGATAAATGTATATTCATATGTCAAACAAAATACTTGAAGGAACTCTTGAAGAAATTTGGTATGAAAACTCTAAACCGGTAAGTACTCCTATGACTACAATAGATAAATTAACATTAAAAGATGATTTGGCTCCTATTAATCCGACAAGGTACAAATCTATGACTGGAGGATTAATGTATTTGACACAAACCAGACCTGATATAATGAATGCAGTGTGTATTGTATCAATATTTTAGAGCAATCCTAAAGAAAATCACGAATCAACAGTTAAAAGGATATTCTGGTACCTACAAGGCACAACAAATCTTGGTTTATGGTATCCTAAGGATGACAATTTTGAGTAATGTGCATAAATAGATGCAAATTGGGCAGGAGATGTAGATGACAAAAAGATTATTCTTTCTTGGTAGCAGATTGATTTCATGGATAAGTAAGAAGTTGACTTGTACATCACTATCAACAATAGAATCAGAATGTGTTGCAGCAACAACTAATTACACTCAGGTATTATGGATCAAGAAAATGTTGAAGAATATAAAGGTAAAATGCAAAGAACCGATAATTATTTATTGTGATAATTCAACAATAATTGATATATCAAAGAATCTAGTATTTCACTCTAAGACAAAGCATGTTTCTATTAAGTACAATTTTCTAAAAGAGAATGTTGAAGCAAATAAAGTGAGATTGGTTTATGTGAATACTAAAGAGCGAATTACAGATATCTGTACAAAGCCTTTGTAAGGCCTTCCCCAAACCAAGCTTTGATTTACTTAGTTGACCATGTGTGACCTATTAATAAATGCTTTATAATTCAATAGAATGGACTGTGTTAGACAGATAGATTGGTGAGAAAGGTAATTGAACCAGGTTATAGAGTTATTGCACCTTGTGGTGTACTTTTTGGATATGTTATGAATTTGAAATCCTAAAAGATCCAATGACTGGATAATCTTGATTTAATGTATGTCAGCTATGTCTAGATGTAGAATGTATATGATTTCGTGATTTGATAACATTGATGAATGTTGATGCTTCATTTATATGCTTTATGATAAAGAACTCTATATGATCCTAAAATAGGATAACTATGAGAGGAGGTATGTCATTATTGGATTTGCAGGACTTTACTATGATGATAGAAATAGGAATGCATGTTTTAATGTATGGATCAAAATTATGTGAATGATGATAATTGTTATGTGGAGTTATTTGGATGAAAGATGTATTGATTGATAAATGTATATTGTATGCCGAGTGTTTGTAGTGCATTATTATTCATGTGTTTTATATTATATGAGATTATTTGGAAGTACTAATGTGTAAATTGAGTTGTGCAGGAATTATCCATGTGACCATGGGAATATTATGGAGAACCAAACCTAGACTTATGTATGTTTGTAAGCCAAGGGTTGTCTATTTGGAGAGACAACACCCCGTTTGTGTTGTATTTTATTCATAATAGTATATGTTGCATGTGTGTTAAGTGTTATTTAAAGTTATTGTGTAAAACCCACAAGAGACGATTTCATGTTTTAAATTGTAAAAGTGTTTTATTTGTGTCACTTGACACATGTGTGGATTTAAGTTTAAATGTTTTATTTTTGTCTCTTGGTGGGAAAGTGTTCAACTATAGCCTTTTCAATTAATGTAACGTGATGTCATAAATACATTGGGAAAAGAATCTTTGGTGAGGTCAACATATGTTTGACCCGAAAATAAACTTTAGAGGGGTTTAAAATGGGTTAAATGAACACCTAGGGGTAGTTTAATAGGGTTTCCTAAAGCCCATAAGGTATACCTAGGGGTTAGGGGTAATTTTAGGCAAGTTTCTACTTTTAAGTGACCTTTTTGACACTTTAAAAATTGGCTTTTCTAAGTTGTGCGAAAATTGAAATTAGAAGTTTGATCTTAGTTGTAAACTTTCCTTTTCGAATGAGTCTTTTTCCCTTTCTGCCTTACTTTCCTTTTTGGTTTTTAGAAACTTGTGAGAACTCAGAGAATGAGCTTCTTAAGCAAGAATTGGAAAATTTGAGGATAATCACCCGCTCTCCATTTTTGGAGACAAAAGAATTTTGTAAAGTAAAAGAAGGAATTTGGTTTGAGAATTTTAGCTAGGGGTAGAAAGGGAAGAACCGTGGAATTGGGCTGCTCATCCTCAACAGAACTAACCTACCTTTGGGTAGATTAAGGTTGGTCGTATTCATCACATTATGGATTTCTTATTGCATGTGTTAGTAAGTAATGTTTGTGAAAAAGATTTATTTTCGTGCATGTTCTCTTGGAGATTTATTTGGAAATTTGTGTATACTTTGTATGTGTGTTTGGGAGTAATCAAGATCTCCTACTCTTGGGAGAGAGGAGGATCTTGTGGGTGGTAGAAGTGATAGCCCTTGAGTGAGAGACTCTCGTTATGAGAGCGATCACAAGGGAATTCATGTAACCCTTGCTGCATGGCTTGTTTATGCATTGGGGGTCATAAGGAGGGAAATAAGGCATGAATGCCTTGGGGGGCATAAGGAATAAAGGGTTGATTTATGTTATACTTGATGTATTTAGTTTTCCATGAGGTGGCTATATGTTTTAGTTTTCCATGAGGTGTCTATTTGTTTTACCATACTTGCAGTCTCCTCAGGGTACTTGGTCCACTACCACCCTTGAAAAGACATCACCAATGTGTGGTGCAGTGTAGCCCAGGTTGGGGTTGTGTTTGAGTTGTGTATTTTTCTGTCTTTTGTGTTTGCATGTTTGTTGCCTGTCTAGGGCTTGGTTCTCCAAGCTCGGGGGTGGCTACTAGTTAGCCTAGGCTGGGAGGTGAGCACTCCATGGTCATAGCCTATGTTTTATTTGCAAGTTGTTGGAAGAAAGAAAAAAAAAAAGACAAGTAGAGATTGCGGGTTTCAAAAAAGATTTGGGAATTGGAATGTTTATGTTTTTAAGTTGCAACATTGTAATAGGAAATTATGTTGTATCTATCTTTCGAAAAGAAATGTATCAAATGTTGTAAGAACCTCATTGAATAGAAATGAGAGATCCACTAGTATTGAAGGTCATTTCGTAATTTGATGTACCTTATAGAGATGAAATATTGTTTTATCCTATACTAAAGAAATGAATTTGGATTTAGTTCCTAAAGTTTTTCTGAACTTTAATAACTGTAGGTTATACAATATTTAGGAAAGAACAATGAAATTTATTTTACCCCTTTATGCATATGAAATAGATTAAGGAAATAAAGAAGTGATTTAATGATTGCATGCATGTTGTTTTCGAATATGAAAGTTCCAATTTAATTCCTATTGCATGGCTAAATTTAAAGGATTCTAGATAAATTAAGTTGCAGAAATTAAAATCGCATATGTATTTGCAGGAATTTAAGTCTGGAAATTAAATGGCCTATCTAGTTTAAAAATCACATATGTGCATAGATGCTATTAAAATTATCGTACTCTATTATTCTTTTTTTTGCAGAAAATAAAATCTATACTATTCTTAGTGAATTTAATTCTGATAATTACCTTATTTTTGGCAGAAAGTAAAACTATATTTAAATAAATCTAAATTATTTAGCCGATTTTTTATTAAAACAACCAAGTTAGCAAAGAAAGAAAAGAAATATAATACATGGATCTAGTTAGGGATAATTAAATCAATCTGTTCAAAGGACTAGAATAATAGTATGTATTTACTTGCAGAAAACTTAAACCCTAAAGCTAAATGCATTCAAAATATGCTTATTTAAGTTTATATCTAGAATATATGTATATAAATAGAAAGTATATACATATACATATATATTTATTTATAATCATATTTAACCCATATTTGTGTTTATAATGTAAAGGATATATATATATATATATATATAAACTCATTCAAAAAAATATATAAAAAAAAAAAAAAATTAAAATATGGGGTTTCGTGCGAAGGGCCGAAACCCACTATGTGTGCACACAGTGGGCGGCGCCAACACCGACACTGTGTGAACAAATAGTGAGTGGCCCGTGGACCGCCACTGTGTGGGCACACAGTGAGCGGCGCTTGCGTCGCCATTGTGTGAACACATAGTGGACGGCCCGCAGATCACCACTGTGTGGGCACACAGTGGGCAGCGCCCGCGCCACCACTATGTGCGCACACAGTGGCGGCCGGGTAAAACTCCCGCGCCACTGCCTCTTCCCCTTCAAAAAAATAAACTTCGGCCACTCCACCATGGTTTTCGATTTTTGATCGGCCCTGCAATGCAAGAAACTAAAAGTAAAACCCTAGCCCAGGTAGGGTTAGGGTAACATAAGAAAAGAAGAGATTTTTTTAAGAAGAATGTATAGAGCATTTTATAATATACATTGTTAGTTAGGGTTTGCATGCATATTTTATAAAGCTGTGAAATAAAAAAAAAATAATAATAATATTTATATATATATATATATATATATATTGCAATATATTTATAGAATTTGAATATATGGATGAATAGGGCAAATTTATAGTCTAAATACTATTATAAATTTATATATGCTTTTGATAATCAAATGGGCATATTTTAAAAAGATGTATAAATTTTAAATGTTCTGGAGTTCAATCTTATGAAAGATTTGGATGAATTTGGTAAATTAATTTTGGAGATCTAATTGGATTTTCATAAATAAATGGAATTATTAAATAAAGTAATTAAATAATTAATATAAGAGGATAGTGTAGGGGCGTAAAGAATAATCCCTCTAAGCGGACTAAACCTAGTGAACCCTATTAAACCAAGAGGGAACTTTTATTAGGTAAATTAATCATCTCATTGATGATGGGCACTTTAATTGTAACGGCTCCATTTGATAATATTAACGCAATTAAATAGGTTTTAGTATTGATTTATTAGAAGCCAATTTCTTGTAAAAATTAAGTATTAAGGAGGAACATAATTACAGGATGGAGGAAAATTGATATGTAAAAAAAATAATTATTATAGAACCAAGTAAATTATGTTAATGTTTAGTTAGGAGAAATGGTTTAATTTATGTTCTAATATTTGCAAACGAAATGATAAAGACATTTGAATGAAATTAATATTCCCTTATAAATTTTATTCATCCCACTTGATAATAGGAACTATCGTATACTGTTGTGTTAGTATTTAACATCAATTAATAATTCATTTGAACAACAGGCTAAGTTGTCACATCTATTTAAAGCATGGTTGCATATAAATTAGTGTCCAAAAAAAATTTTGTCGGTTGTGTTTTGCCCTAAATTTTGGGCATGATAGCCTTTGCCTAAGGAAACATTTGAATATCTCAAAGAGCAGCTATCAAACCAATCTCACTTCCATAATTGCAGATTGGCATCAAACCGAGAAGGACTAACAGAAAAAATCTTTTTTCGGCTTTGATGAAGGAGACCTACTGCTATGGGGGAGTAGTTAGTTTTATGATATGTTTTGATTGTTAACTACTTTGGCATTTGATGTCAAAGGGGGAGAGATATCTATGGAAAAATTTTGTACATTGGGGAGAGATGTATTTTGGCTTTGGTTTTTGTTTTGGCACATAACTTTGTATTGGTCTATTTTGGGAGATTGTTGGTTTATTGGTTTTTGGCATTTTGTTTTTTGGCACTTAGATGTTTTTCCATATAGTGTTGTCATCAATGCCATAGGGGGAGATTGTTGGTATTATGGATGACTTTGTCATGTGTTGCATTGGTTTTGTCATTGATGTCAACACTTATCCTTTTGGAGGTCTACATTGTTGATTTGGCACTATGATTATATCGGTTTATTGTTGAACTGATACATTGTATGGATATTGGATTATGCACAATCACCAGTATATGCTTCACCAGCAAGTTATATTGTTCACCGACAGTGATGATGACTTGTTATCATCTAGAGATCATTTGGTTATTTCAAAGACATGGATTGGATGTTTGGATTTGGTGTTTTTCTTATTGGCCTAATCGAGTTCACATATTTGCATATACCGACAGATAGGTCTAGGTTATGTACCGGTCCATGATATCTATTCCAGATCAGTACGACACATTTCAGAAATGATTTATTGATTGGATAATGTGTAAATGTATCAAGGCGACATATTGTATCACATCAATACTTATTTGTAATTGATTTAATTGTAATATATTTAGTGAGCTGACCTTAACATAAGGTCTTAGGTTTTGTACAAATGATTGTAAGATCTTATTGAAGATCATCATTATGAGTGTGTGAGAATATTGAAGAGTGAAAATAAATAGATCCTTGTGCAAATCATGCAGAAATTATCTAAAGGTTGAAGGAAGGTTATGAAGGTGTTTGAAACTCATGGTTAGAGCTTAAACTGATACTGAATCCAACATTGTAGATGCTATATTGAAGCAATAAATTGTTATTGGATTTAACCATCCAATTGTAGTCAGTGTGACTCCTATTTTGTGATTGAGAAGTGAGCTCTAGGTGGTTGGCCTTTCTGCATATGCAGACCCCATTTGTATACACTTACTATTTGTAGTAGTATCATCTTATTGTGGGCAATGTTTCCCACTGTGGTTTTTTTCCTTATAGGGTTTCCACATCAAAATAGTTGTGTCATGTGTTGTGGATGTTGTTTCTCTTTCTATTTCATGCATTAAGTTATAGCGGTACTAGTATAATAGTTAATCTATTTTACCGACACTAAGTTTCAAATTGGATTAATTGGTTTTGAGTTGTAATTTATATATAACTAGTTGACAACTAATTCACCCCCCCTCCCAGTTGTCCTTCTTAGTTCCTAATAGGAGCTTTCTTAAAAATTTGCTCTTTGATTCTTGTCTGTGCTCTAGTTTATTTAGAAGATACAATTGATCCCCAAAAAATGATCACCATGAAAGCATATGATGAAGAAGAGCGTTCCTCTAAAGGAATTGTGATGTTACCCATCAGAGTGGGACCTTTGCAGAAAGAAACAACATTCCAAGTTCTAGACTTGGACTTATCATAGAATATACTCTTGGGAAGACACTATATACATGACATACAAGCTATTCCATCAACATATCATCAGTGCCTAAAATTTCCCTACAATGGACAAAAAATCACGATCTCACTAGATTCAAATCCATTTCAGTACTATAGTAATCTCAAACCAGTTCAAGAGGTCATTGTTCATCATAATAAGGAGGCATCATCTTCGAACACACAATCCAAACAAAAATCATTTGCCTCAATTTTGTCAAGTATGGAAAAACAAATGCAACTAAGATATCGAGGGAATGAAGAATATTCAATATCACAACTACCACTCTCTCCTAAGTCCTATGGAAAATCATCAAACTCTAAATAACAACCAATTGTGAAACATCTTCCAATATTTTATGGAGCATTTGTTAGTGTTGGGACATTATTAGAGGAAACATAAGACAAAGATGTGCTACAATGGCTATACATGGATGAAGAAGTCCAACAAAAGATCAACAATGTCTGAATAACCATTGAAAAGTATGGAAAAGGATTTAACATTCTTCAAAAAATAGGATACACTAGAACAGGTCCTATAGGAAAAAGAAAAGAAGGTATCTCAGTACCTATCCAACATTACACTCAGCAGGCTACAGACAAAGTGGGCTTAGGGTATGGACAAGTTACTCTACTAGAAGAGACATCTTCTAGCCAACACCAAGAGGAATATGAAAATAGACAACATCAAATTGCAATTGAAAGGGAAGAAGCATCAACCAACCAATAAGAACAAGCAAACATGAAATGGCAAAAGAAGCAAGCTTCAAACCAATAGGAAAAACAAACTAAAAGCACTTCCCAAGAAGCATGAACCTAGTACTAATCAAGGAGAACTCATAGTAAGGTTGATAGAACTCAATCTCAATCCAAAAGAGGTTGAATATGAAAGAAGAAAAGATATAGTAAGAAAAGAAGAAGAAACAAATCAAACACTATATGAACAAATCTTTAGATTGTAAGCTGCAAGTGAGATAGATTCTAATGAATGGGAATGTGATTCCTATCACTCTAAAGAATCAGCTAAAGAAAATTGCTTTGAAAATGATGTAGGAGTCAAGGTAGTTCACACGTATGCAAGGAAAACATTAGGAACTAGCCCACTTGAATTAGAATCACATTCGACTAACTTGGACTTAATCGAGGAAAATCAGGAGCTCCTTGTGTGAGGTCATTCTGATTAGAATACCATTCTAGATATTGACATACATATCAAAAACTTTGACACATCTATCATGACCCTTTATATCCTTGAAACATCTCAACCTGATGACCCCCTACCTCTATCCACCCTGAACTTATTGATTGGGAAAATGAAAGACATACTACCATTGATACCTTTCCTAATGACCATGCCATATCTATATATCTTAATGCAATCAAACCCACAACAAATTTCACGAGGAATTTCAACAACGCATCTTCTAGTCAAGTGGGTGCCAAATCTCCCAGTCACAAAAAGAAAAATAAAGAAAACAACTCTGCTTCAGCCTTCCTCCATGAAACAAGCCTTCGGTAGTAGATTGTGAAGTACAACTCTGCTTTTTACTACTTCATTAAACAAACCTTCTTCCAAGAAAAAATGCTCCACCGGTTGTGCTTTTCCAATCATCAACATTTCCTGCCCAATCAGCATTTGTGTATGCCTTCAAATTAAAGTTTCCTCCATATGGATACCATAGTCCATAGTCAATAGTACCTTTCAGGTATCTAAAGATTCTCTTGGTTGCTATTAGGTGTGTCTTCTTGGGATTCTTCTGGAATCTAGCAACTATGCCAACTGCATGGGCTATGTTCGGTCTACTGTGAACAACATAGTGCAATTTGTCAATCATTGACCTATATTCCTTCTCATCAACAGACTTAGATTCATCTTCCTTGGACAACTTACAACCTATAGCCATTTGTGTCCCAACTGGTTTACATTCACTCATGCCAAATGTCTTCAAAACCTCTTTCACATACTTAGAATGTGTAATGAAAATATCATTCTTCATTTGTTGTATCTGCAAGCCTATGAAATGTTTTATTTTCCCTACTAAAGACATTTCAAAATCATTTTTCATTTCATCTACAAAACTATTGCTCATGACATCATTACCTCCAAATATAATATCATCAACAAATACTTCACTGACCAGTATTTCATCTCCTCCAGACTTGAGATATATGTTACTATCATCACTGGTTCTCAAAAAGCCTATCTTCATTAGATATGTATGAAGTCTTTCATAGCATGCTTTGGGTGCCTTCTTTAATCCATATAAAGCCTCATGCAATCTGCATACCATGTCTTTCTCATCAGAAAGCATAACCATTTGGATGCTCTATGTATACCTCTTCTTCCAATATCCCATTCAAAAATGCAAACTTAACATCCATTTGATATAGCTTGAACATTTTACGGGTTGCAAATGCATGTAATGTTTTGACACCTTCTAGTCTTGCTACTGGTGCAAAATTTTTGCCATAATCTTCTCCTTCTTCTTGCACATAACCCTTCCAAACTAATCTTACCTTGTTGAGAACTACAACACCATCTTCATTCAACTTGTTCATGTATACCCATTTAGTACCTATAACATTCTTATTTACCAATCGAGGTACTAGGGTCGAAGTGTTGTTCTTCTCAATTTGATCCAATTCCTCCTCCTAGCTTTAACCCAATGATCATCACTAAGTGCCTCCTTAGAAGTTCTTAGTTCAATGGTGGAGATCATGCAAGAATTCTCTCTGATTTTTCTTCTGGTTAGAACTCCAACATCCATATCTCTGATAATCTACTCAGGATTGTGATTCAGTCTCACATATCTAGGAATAACATGATCATTATCTTCAGGTTTAGCTTCTTTGTTGTCATCATCTTCTTCTGAATTTATCTGTTCTGGTTGGACTGGTGCATTAGAATTTGTTTTGCTAGTTTCATATTTTATAGTTTCTAGTTCCAAAAACAAAATGCAAGGATCTTCATCATTTTTCTCTAAACTGGTTCCTTCTGAGAATTCAGGAAATTCATCCACTCGAACATCAACACTCTCAACAATTCTCCGTGTCTGGTTGTTACAACATTTGTAGGCCTTACTCTTGGTGGAATAGCCAAGAAATATGCCTTCATCACTCTTAGCCTCAAATTTGCTAATGTAATCACCTCTCTTAATAAAATTTTTCTTCCAAATATCTTAAAGTAGCTAACATTAGGTGATCTTCCATACCAATATTCATAAGGAGTCTTCTCCTTACCTCTCTTTACCAGAACTTGGTTCATTGTGTAGATAGTTGTGCTGATAGCTTCTCTCCAAAAGGTTTTCGCTACACCTCCCTATATCAACATTGTCATAGCAGCTTCAACAACTGACCGATTTTTCCTTTCTGTGATAGCATTCTGCTATGATGTCCTTGGTGCAGAAAGTTGTCGTTTGATACCATTCTCTTCACAAAACCTAGTGAATTCGTCAAAAGTAAATTCACCACCTTGATCTGTCCTCAAACATTTTATCTTCTTACCTCTCTCTTTCTCAGCTAAGGCCTTGAATTCCTTGAACTTACCAAAGGCTTTAGTCTTATCCTTCAAGAACGTGACCCACATAATCCTTGAGCAATCATCAGTGAGAATCATAAAATATTTGTCACCTTGAATGCTTTTTGTTCTTATTGGTCCACAAAGATCTGTATGAACTAAATCTAACAAGTGCTCCACTGAAAAGGATTTGCTTTTGAAAGTTGAAGAAGACATCTTTCCTAACTGACATTCTTTGCAAAGAGCATTAACCGGTTTGTCTAACTGAGGCAAACCTCTCACTATCTTGGACTTACTCACTTTAACAATGTTATCAAAGTTTATATGACAAAATCTCCTATTGCAAAACTAGCTAACATCTATATTAGGAATAAAATAGTTGCTAACCTTAGAATTAAGGTTAAATAGGTTACCTTTAGTTTGTTTCCTAGTTGCAATCAATTCACCTTTATTGTCAAAGATTTTGCATATACCATTTTTAAACTCTAGTCGGTATCCTTTGTCATTGAGTTGTGCCACACTCAAAAGATTGTACTTTAGTCTTTCAAACTAGTAGACATCATTTGTACTGCTCTTCCCATTAAGATAAATAACTCCTTTACATTTAACCATATAGGGTGAGTCATTGCGAAATAGAACAACATTGCCATCAAATTCTTTCAAAGAAAGAAATTTGCCCTGATCACTGGTCATATGATGTGAACAACCACTATCAATGATCCAATCATTAGAGTTATCCATCTTGGATACTAATGCCTTCTAGTTTGATATCTCTTCCTTAATAGCTACAAACACAATATCTTCACTAGCATCACCATCAGATTCTTCATCAGTGATACCACTATCAATAGTAATAAGACAATCTCTTTTTCCTTTACCCTTATACTTCTTGAATTTATTTTTCTTGTCTTCATTTTCACCATTAGAACAATTAGTTTCTATGTGACCAATCTTGTTGCATGCAAAACCTTTTAAAGGTAAATCACCTCTGTATTTACTAGTGCCTCTAGGCAACCGCTTTTCCAATAATGCTTCAAGCTCCACTAAACTATCTTCATCATCATCATCTCTGCTAGATCTAGGTTCATAACCATGACTAGTATCTCTACTTTTTCTCATAGATGGGTTAGAAACATAAGCTCTAAATGCAGACTCAGATTTCTGTATACTACAATCATAACCATTTATTTCAAAAGCAGTAAGCTTGCCAATGATGGAGTCAAGAGTTACCTTAGTTATTTCAATGGACTTCAGCTCCTAAATAGCTGCAACTCGAATAGCATAGACCAGTAGCAGTGTTCTCAGTACCATACTGATTACTATTTCATCTTCCACTTTCCCTCCTGCACTCTTAATTTCACCGACTATCTCTTTTATCCTTTGACCATACTGCTGGATATTCTCACCTTCATACACCCTCATGTCATCAAACTTTCCTCTTAGACTCTATTCTTTAGCAATTTTAACATGTTCATCACCGCTATAAATCTCTTCAAGTTTTTTCCATACTTCATATGCAGTTTCAAGACCATGAACATCTACATATTCAGTATAAGACAGGGAACTGATAATAGCCTCCAATGCTTGATGATTTTCTTGTTGTTCTTTCTTTTGATCATTAGTTAGAATTCCAGTACATGTAATATACTTAGTGTCTATATGTTTCCAATAGTGACTTCCTAGACTCTTGATGTAAATCTTCATTCTGTCACTCCATATCCTATAGTTTTCTTTGTTGAACTTTGGACCTTCCTTCATCATCATTATCTAGCAAATATTTCCCTCAAGTTGTTAGGCTTAGACCTTAGAGGACCTGAGATGATCTGATACCAATTGATGGTATGATGAAAGAATAAGTATCTGGTATATTATTGATAAAAACTTCCCAAACTCAAACTCAAACATACAAAGTAATCTTATCAATGAAATACCACTGTGAAGATCAATACTTATAAAAATATTGGTTCACTGTTACAACAATTTAATAGTAAACATCATTTAACTTGTAAACATCCAAATCCTTTATCATATACCAATGCTTCATTTCTTAACACATTTGGTTATCATGCCTTATAAGAAATAGTTAATCAAATCAACAATAAGATCATAACCACAAAAACATTCACCACATGACACAAGTATTTATATGTGGAAAACCGAAATAGGTAAAAACCACAGTGAGATGAGACTCACAAGATAATATCTGAACTCTTTTGAATTTCACCCTATTAGGAGCCAAGCCTATTAAAGCTTTTACAAAAGTCCTGTTAAGAACTGATCCTGTTAGGAATCACCCAGTTAACGGTTTGACTACAAATGCCTTGTTAGAAGCAAATACCCTATAAGGAGTAACCTCAGTAGAGGATTTGAAAATCCAATATAATGGACCACCTTGTTAGAGGATTTAATAAGTAACCAAGCTTGTTAGAGCTTACCCGGTTAGGGGATTTCAATTCTGCTATAATTGTTAGAAAATAGTAGGAGTTTCTTGATTTGTTTGAATAGCACTACATTTGCTTGATCAAATCCATTTAAGCTTCTATTTGCCTTTACTCAAACTACAGACTCATTCTTCGGTTTGGAAACCACACACTCAACTGATTTCTATCAACTCTTGCCAACACTAAACAAAAAAACTTCATTGACCTTAAATACAAATCAATTAGGTCGGTAATACAACAAAAATATAATCCTCTCATCAAGATTACAAACAAGTCGGTACAAGAATGACTGTTGGATTTCATAGAAATCTCTACACATCAATCAAGAAAATCTCAACTGCTCCTTGATTACCACTTCATCGAGTTCAGTAACTCATCACACGCTTTGCATTAGATGCAATACACTTTTCTCATTCCCTAGACAAACAATCGCACCAAAACATTTTGAACTTGTCTTCATACAATTACCTTATGTGTCACCATCATTAACGCTCAACATCAGATCATAAACCAATGTAACCAATTCAACAACCTTAATTGGTTAGGGTTTAACAAAAACAACTAGCAGGGTTTACCGGTTATATTACATAGAAAGGGTTTAACCTTTTACTCTGATTACCGGTTCAACTCACAAACTTTACATACCAATTTACAATAACCTTCACAAAGTTCTTCCTACTAATTATAAGACAATATCAACAATAATGATATTAGCAATATCATTACCAATTCAATTGACATCAATGACAACATAACATATCATTAATGTAATCTTCATGCAAATGCCAACAAACTAGGTAAGATTTAACATGCTTAGTGTTTTATAAGTCCTCTAACTAGGTGATCCATTAGCTTGGATTTGAAATCCTCTATCAAGGTTACTCCTAACAGGGTATTTCTTTTAACAGGGCATTGCATTCAATCCCTTAGCTGGGTGGTCCCTAATAGGATATGTTCCTAACAAGACATTTTTTTGTAAAGCTTCTAACAAGGCTTGGCTCCTAACATGGCAAACTTCAGAAGAGTTCAAAATACTTGTGGGTATTCATCCCTACCATGGTTTTTCCCATTTGGGTTTTCATGTCAAAAATCATTGTGTCAGGTGGTGAATTATCTTTTTGGTTATGTTTTGATATGGTTAATTTGTTTAACTGGTAAAGTCACTTAGATATGTTATGATGATTGACAATAATCTGAAATATGATTTTACTAATGTAGTGAAGAGGTTTGATTTATTGGTTAAATGGTTTGAGAGTTTCAAATCTATTACACTGTTATTTTGGTATGCTAGTTAACCGTAAACTTGAAAGTGTTGTTGTAGTTTGTAGTTCAGTGTTTGAACCAGTTAGTTCAGTGATTGATTTATGAGTTGGGTTTTGAGTTTGGTGAAAATTTAGTTTTTTTTCTATCTACTGAATCACCCCGCCCTCTTAGTAGTTGTTTGTATCCTTATTGATTCATCATATCATTAGCATCAACCTAGTGAAAGCACCAACCTATAGGAGACACCACACCCATACTCCAAGATCTAAGCACCAACTCAACATGTGAGACACCAATCTCACAAAAATACAAGAGATATGAATTGAAAACCTTCAAGGCCAAATATTTGGCTTCTTTTTAATTTTATCAATATTAGAACACCTTCACACATGCATATGATCTTCAACTGAAATTGCACACAATGATTGAGATACTACTCACAACATCCCCACATACTCCCAAATAAATTAAAAGTCTTCCAAATATTCATATTAAATAATCACATTATATGTTAATTTCAATTTGATTAAATATTGATTATCATTAATAACATCCTTGAGCATGAACCTCAAATAATTAAGGTGACATTCACTATTTTTTCATTAAAGATAAAGTAGCATATAAGAACACATACATCCATACAAATGAGCACCAAATTTACATGGAAAACCAAAAGGGAAAAGGCATAGTAAGAATGGTTGCTTGAATCTAGTGCCCAAATCTAACATCCCAAAAGTGGAAATATAATAAGGAATTTACAATCTGAAGTAGGCACTAACCTATAGAAGACACAAATGTTACAATCTCTGATACCAAAAGAAAACTGAGAGTGGGCGGTGTGGATGAATCAGTTTTCCACAAGTTAAACAATTAATGCAATTTATAAAACATTTATTGGAGCACAATTTAAAAAACATAGTAAAAGATAAAGCATGAAAGCACATAACACACAACACCAATATTTTTGATGTGGAAAACCCAATAAAGGGGAAAACCATGGTGGGAAACCCTATCCACAGTTAGATAATACTTCTGCAACACTATGTGGAATATTATAATGGTGATTGCACTTGCAATCAGGCCAACCGCCTAGAGCTCACTACTCATCACAAAAGGAAGTCTCACTGACTTACATAAACATCAGACTACAATCTGGAGAAAATGAACTGTGAAAATAGCATCTCCTAATGCTTGATACAGTTTTGGTTAAGCACAGATGTCTTCCCTGCAATACCAAAACCTTCACAACCCTTTGCTGAGTGATATGACCTTGTTCACACATAAATTTCTCTTTCATAATGTGGACATAACCATACCAATATCCCATACCATACCATACCCAAATTATATGAATAAGTCACCTATAAATACAGATCATCAACCTTGATAACAAGGTCAGCTAAACCCTAAACCCATAAACCATAATTACAATTTTTTTATCACACGATATCACTAGACCAATATTATAATTTGCATTATATATCATGGACCTAATTCAAATTCCCAAAAAAATATATCCATTGGAAATTTTTCTAAGACCAATTCCAACACATTTCACCAACCAGTAGAAACCCTCAAGGCAAGTAACACAAAATAAACAACCAGGTCCAAATAGGACCACCAAATCATCACGCCAACCAATGCAAAGCCACCAAATAATTAGGACATGATCAAGAATGCCTTTAGTGTGTTAGGAACCATTTCTATAAGTGAGACCAAAATCACTTAACCAAATTATCGAATATCACTAAACAGTACCAAGAAATATCAATCGATAATCTAGAACATAAGCGATAGCTTCTAGAGCACCAAATCATGAACCAAATGAATGTGACAAGCATATAACCATCCTGAATAACCATCCAAAATAGAAACAACCAATCTGATCATACTAGATTAGAATCTTTGATAACCAAGTCCAACTAGAATAGGTCCAACCAGGATAGCAGCAACCAACCAGGACAAAACCATATCCAACCAGAGCACAATGTTGATATCAATGACAAAACATAAATAATTTCAGCATATTTCCAACAATCTTCCCCTTTGGTATTAATGGCAACAGTGAATGTGAAAAACATCTAAGTGCCAAGGAATGCCAATAATCTCCCCAAACAATTAGGAAACAACAAAATATCTCTCGCCCTAAGATTATATGTTTTTCACATGAACACCTCTCCCCATTTGACATCAAAGACAAATGGCTGATGCCAAACCAAGCAGTTGACTACTACCCCTGAGAAGCAACATCATCCCATCAACCCAAATCAAAATATGTTTTTGATAAAATCACCCAATTGATGCATCCTTGCATCTCTAAGTTCCTGTTGCAGGGGTGGTGATTCCCAACTAATCTCTGAGATATTTTAAAGTATCTTTAGGCAATGGTTTTGTCATAATATCTGCAATTTGTTCCTTAGTAGGCATATAAACCAGCCCAACTTTCTTTGCTTCAACCTTTTCCTTTAAGAAATTATACCTTATGGAAATGTTTTTTGATTTGGAATGAAATAGCAGAATCTTTGACATATCAATAGCAACAGTATTATCACAATGAATAAAAATAGGCTCATCATAATTCACCCTTATATCTTTCAACATTTTCTTCATCCATAGGATCTGATTTCAGTTAGTTGTAGTAGCTATATATTCAGCTTCAATGCTAGATAATGAAATGCATGGCTATTTCTTACTAAGCCATGAAGCTAATTTCTTCCCAATAAAGAATGGACCACCTGTAGTGCTCTTCCAGTCATCAACATCTCTTGCCTAATCAGTGTCTGTATAAGCACACAATTTGAAATCATCATCCTTTGGATACCATAACCCATAATTTGTTGTTCTTGCTATATATCTGAATATTCTTTTGACAACAATATCATGACTTTCTCTTAGATCAGACTGAAATCTAGAGGCAATGCAGACAATATTCATTATATCCAGTCTGGTCTGAGTTAGGTACAAAAATCCACCAATCATTGATTTGTATCTAGATGGGTTCACTCTAGGAGATTCATCTTCCTTGGACAATTTACAACCAGTTATCATAGGAGTACCAACATGTTTTGAATTTTCAAGACCACATTTCTTAAGCAATTCTTTCACATATTTAGTTTGACAAATAAAAATACCTTTATCTGTCTGAGTAATCTACAAACCTAAGAAATTTTTTATCTCTCCAATCATAGACATTTCAAATTTATTCTTCATGTCATCAAAAAATTGCATGCATAAACTTTCTTCTCCTCCAAAAATGATATCATCAACAAAGACTTCAATGATTATTATGTCATCATGCTCAATCTTATAATATAAGTTACTATCAACATTACCTTTGCTAAAACTAAGCTTTAAAAAATAGTCATCTAATCTAGCATACCATGCTCTAGGGGCTTGTTTCAATCCATATAAATATTTCTTCAATCTACAAACCATGTCCTTGTCCTCTGATAATGAAAATCTATCAGGATGCTCAATGTAGACTTCTTCCTGAAGATCTTAATTCATAAATGCACATTTAAATTCCATCTGATATACCTTGTAGTTCTTGTGTGTAGCATAGGAAAGAAATAGCTTTACCACTTCAATCCTTGCAACTAGAGCATAAGTTTCATCATAATCAACCCCTTCTTCCTATGAATATCCTTTGTAAACCAATCTAGCCTATTTCTTACAACCTAGCCTTCTTCATTTAATTTATTCCTAAAAACCCATTTGGTTCCAATAATATTTTTATCTTTAGGCCTAGGAACCAATTCCAATGTTTTATTCTTTTCTATCTGATTCAATTCTTCTTCCATAGATCTCATCCAATTCTCATCTTTACTTTCTTCAATAAAAGATTTCGGTTCAATTTGATAAATTAAACACACCTCTTCAATAGCTAACCTTCTTCTTGTCATCACACCTTTCCTTTTGTCTCCAATGATTTGATCTTCAGAATGATTCAACTTCACATACCTGGGAGCCTTAGGATTATTTTGACTTCTTGACTCTTTCTGCTCAACAATAGTCACTGTGGAATTTTCTGATGTTACCAGAGCAACTGGATCAATTCTCCAAAAGGATTCTTGTGCAACTGGTTTTGATCTGACAATCACATCTTCCAGTCCATAGTCATATGATCTGATTTGATTATTACCTTTCTCATCCACTTTGACATTTATGCTTTCCATTATCCTATTCAATCTTTTTTTATAACATCTATATGCTTTTCTCTTAGTAGAATAACCCAAAAATATTCCATCATCACATCCAAGATCAAATTTCCCTGATGCATCATCTCTTCTGATATAACATTTAGTTCCAAAATGTAGAGCCCCTCCTCGATCAAGCTCTGGTTAACTCAGTTGACCATGGTTGACCTTACTCATAAATGCTATAATTCAATAGGATGGGCTATGTTAGACAGATAGATTGGTGAGAAAAGTAATTGAACCAGGTTACAAAATCTTTTCACCTTGAGGTGTACATTTTGATGTGTAATAGATACATAACTTTATATGATGCTAGAATAGGATAACTTTGAGATGATGTATGCCATTATTGGATTTGCAGGACTTTACTATGATGATAGAAATATGATGCATGTCTTATGTATGGATCAAAATTATGAGGATTATGATAATTGCTTATGTGGATTTATTTGGATGTAAGATATATCGATTTGTTTGAATGTAAATTGTATGCAGAGTGTTTGATGTGTATTCTTATTCAGGTGTTTAATATTATATGAGGTTATTTGGAATTACTAATGTGTAATTGAGATGCGTAGGAAAATTATCCATGTGACCATGGAAACATTATGGAGAACCAAACCTAGACCTATGTACATTCGTAAAACAAGGGGTTGTCTATTTGGAGAGACAACACCCCATGTGTATCGTATTTTATTTGTGAAAGTAAATGATGCGTGTGTGTTAAATTGAATTTATTAATTTGTGTAAATCCTACAAGAGACAAATTTCATGTGTAATTTTGTAATGTATTTTATTGTGTCACTTGACACGTGTTGATTTATGTCTTGATTTCTGACATGTCTCTTGGAGGGAGTTGTTTCAACCATAGCCTTTTCAAACATTTGAATGTGGTTCTAAATTTTCCTTGGGTAGAGAGTCTTTGGAGTGGTCAACATAGGTTTGACCCAATATTTAACTTCAAATGGGTTTATAAGGGGTCAAATGGACTCCTAAGGGTAGTTTAAAGCTGTTTCCTAAAGTCCATAAGGTATACCTATGGGTTAGGAGTATTTTTAGGCATGTGTCTACTCCCATGTGACTGTTTATTCACCTCAAAAAGTGGGTTTACTAAGGTGAGCGAAAATTGAAATTAGAAGGTGCCATCTAGGTTAGATAACCTTCCTTTTTGATATGAGATCCTTTTCCACTTTTTCTTACTTTTTCCTTTTTTAGTTTTAGAAACCTGTGAGAACTCTCACTGAGGTCTTTTTAGGCAAGAATGAGAGATTTTGTGGGTAATCACCCACTCTCTATTTTTGGAGACTATGCATTTTGAAAAGTTGGTTTTTGGATTCGAAATTTGGCTAAGTGTAGAAGGGACGATTGTGGATTTGGGTTGCTCATCCTTAAACTAGTTCTAGCACACCTTTGGGCACATTCAAGGTTGGTTCATCTCTTTGTTTTTTTTATGTTGCATGTCTATGTTGGAAAGTGTGGTTGTATATGAAAATGATTCTCTTGTATTTTCTTTTGTGAAAATTATTATTATGCAATCTGTCTTTTATTTACTTGTATGCATTTTTTGTGTTTTGGGAGTAACCAAGGCCTTCTACTCTTGGGAGAGTAGGATGGTCTTGTAGGTGGTAGAAGTTTGACAGCCCTCGAGTGAGAGACTCTCTTTATGAGAGAGAACTCAAGGGGTGTATTTGTGACCCTTGCTGCATGGTCTGGTTTGTGCATTTGGGGTCATAAGGGGAGAAAGTATGGGATAGATGCCTTGGGGGGCATAAGGAATGAGGGGTTAATTATCTTATGAAATAACTTTGTTTTCCATGAGGTGGCATTGTCTTCTACCATTCTTGTAGTCTCCTCAGGGTATTTGGTCCACTACCACCCATGTAAAATCATCACATTTTGTGATGAAGTATAGCCTTGGTTGGGAAAGTGTTTGCTATATGTTTTTCCCTTGCTTGTAGTGTTTGCATGTCTATAACTTGTCTAGGGCTTGGTTCTCCAAGCTTGGGGGGTGGCTTCTAGCAAGCCTAGGCTGGGAGGTGAGCACTCCATGGTCATAGCCTATGATTTATTTGCAGGTTGTTTGGAAGAAAAGAAAAGGACAAGTAGAAGTTGCTGGATTTATTTGTTTGCAGAAAAGATTTGGGAATGGAATATTTTATATTTTCAGTTGCAGGAATGTAAAGGGAAACTATATGTTGTATCTATTTTGAAAGGAAATGTATTTATTTAATTTAAAGTCCTCATTTAATAGAAATGAGGGACTAGTTGGGTATCTCACCCTCTTGTAATGATGACTATATTGTATTCTAAAAATGCCTTAAATAAATGCATTATTTCTATTAAATTAGTGTTGCATAATTGAAAGGAAAAGAATGAAATAGGGAAGCTTGCATGATAGTGAAAGAAAAATTAAGCATCTAGTCCTAACCATTTATTCTCCAATACAAATCATGGTTTAAAGAAAATACATGCATATCTCTAAGGTTAAAATCAAATGATTCTAGATTAATATAGATGTTGTTTAAGTTTATTTAATTCTATCATTTACTTATTTGTAGAAATTAAAATCTAAAGTTAAATAGTCTATCTAATTTAAATAAAAACATATTTATATAGTTGCTGTATAAATTTATTGAATTCTGTCAATTATTTATTTGCAGGAAATAAATCTAAGGTTATATAGTTTATCTCAGATTTTACTAACATGGAATTTAAAATAAAGATTTTGTTTTTTTTACATTTATCTAAATCTAAATAGATTAATTAATCTATCAAAAAGTTCAAAAATATATATATACTGCATAGTAAAGTTAGTTCTAGTTTTCTTATGCATCAATATATATATATATATATATATATATATATATATATATATTTAACATACATTTATAGATATCAATATATATATATATATTATATTGTTTTTAAATAAAAAAGAAAGAAAGATATTAATTTTTTTTTTTAAAAGACTTTGGGTTTCGGGGAGCTCGCCCCCCCCGCACAGTGGGCGACAACCCCCAGCGGTAGCTACAACCGCCACTGTGAGCCACAACCCACAGTTGGGAAGCTTCGGCCCTCACTGTGGGTGGCGCCCCACAGCAATGGCGCAACCGGCATGTGGGTCGCGCCTCATAGCGACGGCCAAGGCCGCCTTTGTAGGACGCGACCCACAGCACAGCTACGGCCGTCCTTGCGGGGAGGGCCCCCCCCACAGTCACCACCGCTGCCCTTCCCCAAAATCTAGGACCGTCGCTCCCTACGTGAGACCTCTGCCTCCGCCATGCCTTCGGCCTCCACCCTGTGAAAAACATGAAACCCTTACCCAGTTGGGTTAGGGTATTTCAAAAAGTTATAAAAGAAATAAAAGGATATATTAGTATAATTTCGTTTATAAAAACATTAAAATTTTAGGGTTCATGGTTAATTTAAAACTTAAGAACTTTAAACAAAAGATATGTATTGGATATATATATATATACATACATATATATATATATATATATATATACACACACACACATATATTTTTATATAGGTATGTATAGTCGGATATATGAATGTATAAATCTGATTATAGTTTAATTATATTATTTATACATTCATATTTTATATACTTTTATATAAACATTTAAATATGATGTTTTAAATTCTAATTATTTTTTAGTTTAATTCTTTTAGGGAATTTTAATGGCTCTGTAAGTTATTTGGCCATAGGAGATTTTTATTTAGTCCACCTAAATTTAGACTATTCCAGACTAAATTTTATAGGGAAATTTACATTATGGATTTAATTGATCCTTTAGACGAATTAGATTAATCACATTTTAATTATTGTTAAAATAAAATATAGGCATTAATAATCTAACACGAGGACTAATTTATTTAGTTCCTAAAAGCAATTAATGGTTATTGGGTATTAATATTAACTTTGTCTACTAACTTAGAGATTTTTGCGTAAATGAGTTTATTTATTTATTAAATGGTGGGATTATAATAATTTCTTTGGAAGAGGATATCATGGTGGAATTATATATATTTGAAAATAAGTCCAAGACCTTGATCTTACGAACTCTTTTAGCCTAGATGGAATCTTATACTAAATAAAGCAATTAACATTTTAACGTTTGACACTTCAATTTTCAATTGCTCGATTAATTAATATTATTACGTTAAAATCATATTAATAATTAATTTATAGACGCAAGATTTAATCAAGTGTAAAGGAAGGATATTTTATCACGGATGGAAGAATCTTGTTAGGAGATAAATAATAATAATTGAATCAAGTAGTTATATTAATGCCTATTTAGTAGAAGTCGATCTAATTAAGATTTATAATTTTCAACCATAATAAAAGGGACATACGATGTGAATTTATTATTGTCCTTGTAAAATCATATTGTTTCGTTTGATTATAGGAGTTATCGTAATTCATTATGTTAGGAATATCCTAACTTTGTTGTCTCAGGGTTTTTATAGAAACCTAAGGCTTCTAGATAATTTTATTCTATTCATTGCTCATGTTAGAAGAACGCTTCATTATAATTTAAGGTTCCACATGGAGCAACCTGTTAAGTTGTCACATCTAATTAAGCATAGGTTGCATGTAAGTAAGTGTTCAAAAAAAAAATTGTTGTGTGTGTTTTTTCCCAAAAGTTTGGGCATGACATTTTGGTGTCAGAGCCCTAGGTTCATACACTAGTGAACATGGGCTACATTCATAACTTAGTTGAACTAAACTATGGATTCGAAGTATAACACCTAGGTGGGAAACTTGCGAAGTAACAAGTGAAACATAAGTGAAAATTCTTCTAAATCAACAGATCAACATATATCAATTCAAGGGGTTCCAAGGGTCACTAAAAGCCCTATAATTTGAAACTAATTAGTCATAATGTTTATGCCATAATAAGACCCCAAAGGCTACAAAAGTTTAAAATTTTAAATATTCTCGATATCTAATAAATGAAATTTAGATCATTAGTACTTATAAGGTTACCATTCAATTGGAAACTAAATGCAATTATTGCCCTAATCAAATCAAGTATGAGGAGTTAATTCTACAATAAAATACCTCTGATGGTAACTAAGAGAATACCATCCATCGAGGCATTTTCTTGACTTGGCAAGTCAAGCAAGCTAGTTAGACATAAGATGAAGGCACAATAAACAAGATAACTGAGATAGCGACAACTCAAGTTAATTTTTTTAAGCTACACAAAAATTTTGGTGGTTCGAGGACCATGACCGCCATTTGAGACAACAATGAAGAAGAGTTAAGAGGTACTCTTGTGAATATTAGAAAGAAGCATTAACCTATCCTAATGAATAGGTGCCTTAAGCATGTGGTCAGGCTAGGTTGCTTATTAAGAGCATACGTTAGACAATCCTTGTAGCAACACAGAGAAGCTAGAGTTGTATAACCCTGAAGATAAGGACTAAAATGATGAATGACAATCTCCTTGATAAGTGGACCCTAGCAATATTATAGATGAATTAACTAAGGAGAAAGGATACATGAACTTCTTGGGTTAAAGCACGTAATTGGAATAAACCCTAAGTACATCTGTAGTTATATAAATGGAGAAACAAGCAAAGTAAAGCCACAACTAGTTCCCTTATGGGAAGACAATCTTGGAGAAATTGATGGCAAGGAGAGTAGGGACGATTTGGGAATCGTACAAAAATCCCTATTGAAGTGCAAGGAGTGTAAAAGTATTAGGATCTTATACTCTTGGAATGGATAACTAATATTTGTTCAGAACCTAAGGAGAAAAGTGAAACCCATTCATGGCTAGTCGCTAGTTACAAGACAATATGTAACACAATCTAACTACTTGACACAACCAAAGTAGGTTTGTAAATTTATGGCACTCGAGTGTGAAGGTATGCAAAAACATTAAGTATGGATGAAACAACATGCAGATGGAAATGGCTTATGGAAATATAGTATAGCAATATTATAAAGGTTTTAATGACGATTAGTTGGCAGTATAAGATATTTTATGAGAACATGGATAAGGAGCCGAATTATGTGGTTAGCCAAGGGAGGACTTGGAAATTATGGGAGTTTTCAGACATTGGTAATTATTGGACACCCTTATGTTATACCGTAATTGGGTAATAGGATATTAGGATGATAAGGTGGTTTACGTGGTTTGAAGGAAAATGTAAGTTGTGATATGCCGAAAATTGGCTAGTAAGTAAATATAAATCAGTAATATGGAAAAAGATAACTTCTTTTTACCAAATTTTAATTAATAGGGTGACTGTTGGTCACTTCTCGAGTGCACACCCCCTTGATATCATAAGTTGCATAAGGGAAGTAGGAGGGAACAAGTCAACTCTCCGCATTGTTTGAAATATGTCATGAAATGTGAGGGAAGGAATTAGTTGTCAAGCGTTATTGATTTTACTTGACAATTAGTCCACCCCAAATGGTTCTTAACCATAAGTGTTAATAATTTGGCAACATGCTCCTTATTGACGAAGATGAAAGGATGATTAGAGGTGAAGGTTCAAGGAGCTAGCAAAGGTGCTAAGAAAAAAAATGATGTCCCTAGTAGAATTATATGATTACATTTTTTTTCAAAATCCTAAGTGTTTCTAAGTATACAAGTGACAATTTTATGGTGAACTATCCACCACATGTGAGTAAGACATGAAAGTATCGATGCATGAGTTACCACATAATATTGAACCAAGGTTTAGCTTGTCAATAAAATTAATGGAAGTCCTAGAAGAATGGACGAAGAATGGTAGAGTTAGTGCAATCACCTGTTAGATATAATTATGGATGTTATTAAACCTAAATAGATAACGGATTATGTCAGAAAGTGTGGCTTGTGATAGCAATCACGTGAAGGTTAAAATGGAACATGATCTATAAAACGATTGCAATCTCATGTGTATAAGATATTTCATAAATAATAACAGAATATAGATAATCTAAGAATCTCAAGAGTCTAATGATCACTTCCTAACACACTCAGGACGTGTGATCTTGGGTGATGTGCTGTAGTTACTCCCTATAGCATGGCTAGTATGGTCATCTTGTTTTGAGTTTTGATTCGACTATATTTTTTACTTTCTTTGAATAGTATTTTGCGATCTAGGGGCTAGTACTTTCTTTTTATTATTTATTTTTATGATGAAAGTACCAATAAATTTATGTTTCTTTTTATTGGAGCTATGGCACTTGCCATGGTGCTAATTTTAATATCTTTCAATTGCCGACATTTTTCTTCTTTGATTGGACTTGGTAAAAGTAACTTTTATTTTGATCTTTTAAAGTGTCAAGTGGTCATTTTGACATTATTATAGCTAGCCCTAGTGATGTGATTTGTGTAATGTCTATCATGTTTGTTGAACCACCGATAGTGTGTCAAGGGAGAATACCGCAAGGAGTGAAATTAGGCACACAAAATAAACAAAGAATGTTATTTTGAAATAAGGTAAAGAAAGGAATATTCTCCTAAATAAAATTATTTGCAAGTAATCTAAGAAAGGAAATTTATAACAAAAAAATTAAATAAAAATAAATATATATATGTGTGTGTGTGTGTGTGTGTGTGTGTGTGTGTGTTTGTGTGTGTGTGTGTGTGTGTGTGTGATCTAGACCTAATGAATTGCGAAAGTGATGATAATTGCAGACTAGTAAATTTGGCACGTGTATGGAGATGATTGCATGGATGGGATAAAAAAGAAATAATAATTATTAATTTTCATCACTCCCTTAGAATGGGATGGTTATGTACCTTAATGTTTGGGTTTTGTGAATAATGTACCTATGAAACTAAAACCTTGGTGCCTAGAAATACCAAACATTGTGGTCCCTAGGAGTAGAAAATTTCCCTACTTATGGGTAGATTCAAAGAACTTAAACTTGAGTATTCCTTGTTGCCTAAGGATGTTGGAAGAAATCCTGCACCTAGGGTGAGTTACCAAATATGTAATTAACCGCCTTATGAGGCACCTTGATGTAAAATAAGTAGATTCATTATGGATAAACTATGATGTCAATTCTCTTTAGTGGGGATCATGGATGACAATTGTAGTGGGATAAACATGTTTTACATGAACCCTTAATAAGTATGACTCCTAGAAATTAATAAGTAAACTATCATATGTAACCTTGATTATGGGAGTCGATGTGTGTTATTGATATAATTTGCATGGTGCATTAACATAAATTGTTTGAAAGATAGAATTTTGTAAACACCTACCTGAGATTGAAGGGAAATGTAAGAATTTAGCCTTATGAAGATAGTAAGCTAATTACAATAATAAGTTAGTTTTGGTAATGCATCTTTCTAGTAGGCAATATAAGATTTAGAGTAACCTATTGAAATTGTGGGAAATGTTATGTCCCTATCTCATATTCTGCTCATGCAACTTCCAGGATTAAGTCGATCTCTAGGGGAGGAGGATGTAGAGCCCCTCCCCAATCAAGCTCCGGTTAACTCAGTTGACCATGGTTGACCTTACTAATAAATTCTATAATTCAATAGGATGGGCTATGTTAGATGGATAGATTGGTGAGAAAAGTAATTGAACCAGGTTACGAAATCTTTTCACCTTGAGGTGTACATTTTGATGTGTAATAGATACATAAATTTATATGATTCTAGAAAAGGATAACTTTGAGATGATGTATGCCATTATTGGATTTGCAGGACTTTACTATGATGATAGAAATAGGATGCATGTCTTATGTATGGATCAAAATTATGAGTATTATGATAATTGCTTATGTGGATTTATTTGGATATAAGATATATCGATTTGTTTGAATGTAAATTGTATGCAGAGTGTTTGATGTGTATTGTTATTCAGGTGTTTAATATTATATGAGGTTATTTGGAATTACTAATGTGTAATTGAGATGCATAGGAAAATTATCCATTTGACCATGGAAACATTATGGAGAACCAAACCTAGACCTATGTACATTCATAAAACTAGGGGTTGTCTATTTGGAGAGACAACACCCCATATGTATCGTATTTTATTTGTGAAAGTAAATGATGCATGTATGTTAAATTGAATTTATTAATTTATGTAAATCCAACAAGAGACAAATTTCATGTGTAATTTTGTAATGTATTTTATTGTGTCACTTGACACGTGTTGATTTATGTCTTGATTTTTGACATGTCTTTTGGAGGGAGTTGTTTCAACCATAGCCTTTTCAAACATTAGAATGTGGTTCTAAATTTTCCTTGGGTAGAGAGTCTTTGGAGTGGTCAACATAGGTTTGACCCAAAATTTAACTTCAGATGGGTCTATAAGGGGTCAAATGTGTTACTACTTACTAAGTTGCCATTAGTTTTATGTCCAAAGTCATTCTATATACTCTAGTCGGTTATTACTACCGAAACATTCAGTCAGTAAGAACAAAGCAATCGGTTATAGAAGAAAGTAGTCACGAAGCTTAGTATACACTGAGCTATCTACCAAGTAACACTCTATGTCTATCGAGCAACAAAAATGATATACCGAGTGAAATGTGTTACCAGATTCATTGAACCTAGACACATATGGTAAACGTGTTACAAGATCGAGGAACAGGGAATCATTATCACTTAGGAAATTGCACCTTAAAGATTTTGTATGATCTTGAGGTCATCTATCCAATGAAATATTTTGTATGGTTATTCATTTGATGAATCATGTTTATAAGATTGAAGCATGAACAAATCACCAACATAAGAGATCTATTTATACAACATTAATTGAGGATCAAAAAAGTGAAGGTGTAGGAAGCAAGGCATGTAAAATAGATAAGGAAGCACTGAGTATTGTGACTGTTAGAGACACAAAGGTCACCAAGAGGGATTTTAGAGAACAGTCAAGGAATAGAGTAAACAGAAGGGTTTACCGAGTTAATCTATGGATTACCGAGGTATGCTATAAGCAAGGTAATCTCATTTTGAGCACATAGAATCTGCTATAACATTCCAGATGTGAAGTTGCTGATGTTTTGTAAAGATTTTATTGTAATATTTTGAGTTGTAAGAAAAACCTTTAACATGATAAAAGACTCTACCAAAGTCTATAAATTGTAAAGCCTTTAACTAGGTGCAGCATTTAGAATAAGTGTTGTAAAATCCTTTAGCAAGGTAGATCTAATGATCTTGATACTCCTAACAGGGTAAGCTATCAGAAATAGATAAACATGTAGCTCTAACCGAGAAACCTTTATTATTGCAGTAGTGAAGTTGTGGGTGCCATACCCACCGTAGTTTTTCTCTCTAACCAAGAGTTTCTGCCTAACCAAAATATATGTGTTATGGAGTGAATCATGTATGATTGTTATTTATTTGTTTTAGCATTATATTATGTTACAGTAGTTTTTGGTTTATGCATAATAGTAAAGTTATTGTTGAAGAAAAGATTTGAAGTACTGATTCACCCCTCCCCTCTCAGTACATTATCTTTCCATATTGGGGCTAACAATTGGTATCAGAGCTTGAATCTTGGAAAAGGGTTTAACTTCCTAAAGAGAAAGATCTTATCAATGGAAGGCAATAGACAATCTCGGAGAATTGTGAATCTTCAAAATGAATTGGATCATGCTAATCAAGTGATTGCTGACATGCAGAAATAAATGCAAAAATCTCTGAAAGTTAGTAGGAGATTGTCTAATGATTTGTAGGACTCTCAAGAGTTAGTGGAACAAATTGAGACATCATCTGAGAATAGTATATCTAAAGAGACTGAAGAAATGATTGGAGAACTGAAAGAAAATAACAAAGCACTGACTGATCAGCTAAAAGCAATCAAAAGAGAACATGAACATTTTAGCATACAGATGATTGAAAATCTTGATGCATTGAGGACAGTTGAGGATAAATTAAGAGATCTAGAAACAGAAAAATAACAGCATGCAACATTAATATCTGAAAGGAATAATGAAATCACAAGGTTGATTGGAATTCAACAAAATCTATCTGATCAATTGGGTTATGCACATCATGAAGCAAATCTGAAAGATGATGAGAACCAAGCATTGAAACTTAAAGTATCAAGGTTGATCAATGAACTTGAAACAGAGAAGAAATCCAAAGAAACACCGAAGAAGAGTTTTGAAGCATCAAAGATGTTGGATGAGAAAATTAATACAAAAAGACCCAACAAAGTTGGAGGACTCAGTTATAAAGGAAAATAATCTACTGAGAAGGGAATCCACACTACCGAGAGAGGAGAATCATCAAAGAAAGTTGGAAACAAGAATAACATCAAAGGAAAGAAGCTTATTTGCAATTATTATGTAAAACAAGGACATACTGCCAACATGTGCCAAATCAGGAAAGGTAAGCAACCGAATGTCACAAGGTCTAATGGTTAGTGTTACAATTACAATAAATATGGTCACACATCTAACCAATGTAGGACAAAGTCTGCTAGCAATTATTAGAAGGCAAAATTTAAAGGGTTTTGTAAAAACTGCAATAGATATGGACATAGTACCGAGAAGTGTTGGTTTAAGCAGAAGAACTATATATGGTCTGCACAACGAGCAAATACTAGAAGCTACCAAACTCACACAGATCTTAACTGATAGTATACTGCAGTACCATGGGATTACAATACAAGGATATGGCGTGAATGTTGTGGAAGATATGGACATATAAGTCCCAACTGCTCTATAAGGTTTGGAATGAACAATCGAAGATCATGGAGAAATCCTGGTATGGCATGTTTTCATTGTCACAAAGTTGGACACTTGGCTAGAGATTGCAAAGATCAACTTAGAGGAGACACTGAGGAAATAAGAAGCAAATTACAAATGATTTGGAAAAAGAAGGAAATTGTGTCAAATGAAGAAAGCACCTTACCTGCCAAGTTAGGTGCACCTATTCCAAATTAATCGGTGAAGGTATGAAGGGACTGTATTCTCTCAAGGTTAAATCTTAACACTTCCTATTTTGTCATGTACTTAATTCAAAATCTGCATAGCTAAAGATGCATTAGGAAATTTGAAATCTTATCAAGTCTTTTGGAAGCCTGTCTAGTCGGTAAATATAGGAAGTCTGGCTACTCGGTAAAAGAATAAAAAGGAAGTGGTACCGTGTGCATTTAATGTTTTCTTACCTAACTGTACAGAGCCCGATAAGGTAAAATTGTGTACTTAAATCTTTTGTGTGGTCATTTTACACTTACCAAGTTTTCTAGAAAGCAAAGCAAAGCGATTCAAAGGCGATCAAACCTCCTCCAAAGCAAAATTCAAGGTATTTACATCAATCACAACGCATTATCAAGCTAGTTTACCAATCATATCAGTTGTGAATATCTATTTTACATTTACTAAGTGGAAAGCGTCTGCCATTTAAAAAGTCTTTAAACCCTAAGGATCTTTTGTTAAGTGATTATCAAAAATTTGCAATGGCACCTAAGATCCAGAAGCTCGTTGTTGTTGAGAACATTGAAAATCCCTCACTGAAATACTCTCTAACTCCCAAAATAGCATTTGAACCAGATGATAAAACTGCATTTTCACTCATTTCGGATAGGGTTTTACTAGTTGAGGATGTCAGATTCTTCACTAAGTGTCGTGTTGAGGAACTAGGTCATGTTAAGATCAAGGAAACACATGATGAATTGTGTACTGATGGAAAAATAGATAACAAGTTTGAATACATTAAAGTCAAGGGATTGACCAAAGCCCTAACCTACCTGCGAGTTTTCAAACCCTAGTGGGTTAAATTTATTTTGAGCAGAGTTCATGATGACTTCATGTGGTTAGAGGAGAAACCATTCAAGTTCACCAAGGAAATCATCCACTTGATCACTAGTTACCCTATTTACGACCATGCCCGAGCTCAGAAAATGATTTCACAGAAGGAATTTATCACTTTAACCAGAGTAGAATCCGATTGCAGAGGTCTAAAACTAAATAATGTCATAGATGCAGAGCTGAAGTTTGCAATTAGAGTCAAAGGCTATTGTTTCTTTCAATCGGTAAGGGAAAATAGTGTACCCTTTGCAGCTATTGATTTAGCATATAAAATTGTGAAGAAGGGAACGAGGATTGATCTTTGTGAAGTGTTTTTGAAAAATCTATTTGAAAATCTCAACACCATAAGGAAGCCAAAGAAGAACAACTCAGCAAACACACTGAAGTTTGGATCACTTTTGGTATGCATGTTTTTCTATTTTGAGAAATTCTTTCCATCAGTTGGTAATGTAGTTTGGGAGCTACACCGACCAATCACCCATCAAATCAATGACTTCATCAAACAGCTAGGTGATAACTTCAATGATATTATGGATGATTATTTTAGCAAGTTTCAAGAAAATATGCATAATAGGTATAGGATTCCACCCAAGTTAGTGGAGAAATACAAGGATGATATATGCTTTGAAGTAGACACCGACTACTGCTATGTCAATGCAGTGGAACTGAGAACTCAATATTTGCCACCTATGGGTTATGAGAATGATTTTGACATTACACAATAGCAGATAGATGCTTTTCTTGCACTTCCAAGGCATGCTACATAAATCAGGTACAAAACCTATGAAGAAGTTAAAGAAAAAGTTAAGATGAGCATTGTAGTACCTAAGGCTACAAGGAAAGCAACAAAAATGATTAAGGCATTAACAAAGAAATTTGGAGAAGGTTCTTCCTCCACACCTATCAAGAGAATTCAAGTCATCACCGAGGAGGAATCTGAAGCCCAAGAAGAAGCTATTACATTGAGCACCGAGTTGCCTAAAGGGAAAATTTTGAAAAGGAAGAAACAAGATACATCAAAGGTATCACCGACTCCTTCAGTAAAGTGCCCAAACACAAGATCATCTACAATATCACCGAGTAATAAACCAAAGAATGTTGCTGCACCAAAGGTAACAAAAACTTATAAGAAATCTACTCAGAGACTCATTTTGACTAAAGAGTCCAATGACACCGAATCTGAAGATGCAAGTAAATTTCAGATTGTTAAGAGTCAAAAGAAAGATGTACATAGCATTGATAGTTTATGCGCTAATTTGAAACAATATGGTGGATTTGGAGCATTTAGATATGTTAAATATGAATCTAGAAATGATGAAGAAAAGAGACAAATAGAAGAAGTTGTAATTTGCACACTTCTGAAATTCCGATTGGTCCCATTGGAAGTAACTAATTATCTTCCAAAAGAATTGTTTTTGCATATTGATAATAGGTGGAAATATGCTATGGACTTGGAAAAATAGATGAGAGAAAGAAGTCTGGTACATCTCTTCTCAGACATGTCGGTAGATGAGATCAATGAACATCTAAAAAATCACCAGACAAACTTCCTAGTCAAGCAAAGAGCCTTGAAATTGATGAATGGCCTTTATCTTGAAGTAGAGAGTGAAACCAAGGAAAAGTGGTAGGAAATCTTTCGAATCAAGAATGCTGGTGAACAAGTTGAAGTTGAAATAGTTGATGTCACCAAGCAAGATCCTGATATCACCGTGAAAGACCCCGCCGATACTATACAAATTGATGAGGATATCATGGACACCGAGGTACAAGAATAGGAAATGATTGAAGGGAATGCTTATGCCAAACTAGTATCCAGTGAGTTAGTTTTGGAACAAGTTCAACCCTATCCTCTGGTCACTCAGCATGTTTCAACCAAGGCACCTCAGGATACTGAACAAGGAAAAGAGAGTCACAAGTCTATAGAAGGAGAAGCTACTTCTTAGGCCACCGAGGAATAGACTTCTCAAGCCCCTTCTAGCACTGAAAATGTTACAACTGAGACCCAGAGCAAGGATTCACCAAAGGCTACATCTGAGGTTAAAGAAATTGACAAAAGTGTTGCCTCTACCGAGCAACCTACCAAGGGTCAATAAGCCTCCCAAACCATTATATTAGTTCAACCATTGAAAACCTCCTCATCTAAAGAAAAGAAAATGAAAAAACATAGTTTCAAGTTAGATTTGCAAAACCAATAGTGTTGCCAAATGTAGACATATCCAAACTAAAAGGGCAAGCACTTATTGAATTCGGTGAACTATGCAAAGCCAAAGTAGAATAAGAGAAGCAAATGGCTATACAAAAGAAAAACAGAGTACTTCAGAAGGTGAAAGCACTATTAACAGATATGCTACCTGAAGCTACAGTGACAAAAGATGCAGCCATCCATGTTCAACTGGATGAACTCCTAACTAAAATAGAGACATCTGGAGTAGACACATCTGAATACTTGAGCAAGTTGAAGGACAAAGAGCTCACTACAAAAATTATTGAAGAGGTATAGAAAGCTATTGCTATTGGCAAAGTAAAACTTGTCAAATTTATTGTTGAGTTGTCCCCTCAACTCAAGAACATTCTTTCTTTATTTCAGAAACTCTATACATTTTCTCTATTCATTAAAGACATCAAGAATAAAATAGAAGTGACTGAGAAAGAGATCACTGATCTCTCCCATACATTGACCACTGAGCCAAATTCTATTTAGAATTTCTATACCAAGTTACAAAAGCTCATGGATCAACAATTGGAACTTAGGAATGAAGAGCATAAAATAAGGATGGACATTATGACTCTTCAAACCTTATTCATTCCACACTTGTCCTCTGTCCAAGAATAGATCAACAAGGCTACCTCTTTATCCACTCAGCCAGAGGGAAGCACTTTAGATGGACTAATTTCACTGTTAGCCGATATTACAACTTAGAATTCACTCATGGATAGTGTCAAGGATGCCCTCTCTGCCACTCTCACCGATGCAAGGACAAAATATAAATCCATTTTTGACCAGTTGCCTCCACTAAATGGTAACTAAGTTTTGATGTTTGTCAAAAAGGGGGAGTATAGTATCAAAGTATCAAAGGGAGAGTGTAGTATATAGGGGGAGTATACCAAGCAAAATAGAGTATCCAAATGCACAATTGAATTTGACAGGGGAGCAGTAAACACCGAGTAGTGATCAAAGAGAAAAGAACAAGTGCAGTAAACACATAACATTGATCACAGAGCATGCAAAATCAGAGTTCTGAACAATATATTGATAAGGGGAGTATATCTAAATATACTATTTTATTGACTATTGTATATACTATCAGTTTAATCAAATTTTGTAAGTATATAGATTTTTTTTGAGTTATGACTTTGAAAGAAGTTTTGTCAAACATCTCAACTAATATCAAAAGGGGAGATTGTTACTACTTACTGAGTTTCCATTAGTTTTATGTCCAAAGTCATTCTATATACTCTAGTCAGTTATTACTACCAAAACATTCAGTCGGTAAGCACAGAGCAGTCAGTTATAGAAGAAAGTAGTCACAGAGCTTAGTATATACTGAGTTGTCTACCGAGTAACACTCTATGTCTACCGAGTAGCAAAAATGATATACCGAGTCAACACACATCGAGTGAAACGTGTTACCAGATTCATTGAACCTAGACACATATGGTAAACACATTACAAGATCGAGGAATAGGGAATCATTATCACTTAGGAAATTGCACCTTAAAGATTTTGTATGATCTTGAGGTCATCTATCCAATGAAATATTTTGTATGGTTATTCATTCGATGAATCATGTTTGTAAGATCGAAGCATGAATAGATCACCAACATAAGAGATCTATTTATACAACATTAATTAAGGATCAAAAAAGTGAAGGTGTAGGAAGCAAGGCATGTGAAATAGATAAAAAAGCACTGAGTATTGTGACTGTTAGAGACACAGAGGTCACCGAAAAGGATTTCAGAGAACAGTCAAGGAACAGAGTAAACAAAAGGGTTTACTGAGTTAATCTATGGATTACCGAGGTATGCTATAAGCAAGGTAACCTCATTTTGAGCACATAGAATCTGCTATAACATTCCAGATGTGAAGTTGCTGATATTTTGTAAAGATTTTATTGTAATATTTTGAGTTGTAAGAAAAACCTTTAACAGGGTAAAAGACTCTAACAAAGTCTATAAATTGTAAATCCTTTAACTAGGTGCAACATTTAGAATAAGTGTTGTAAAATCCTTTAGCAAGGTAGATCTAACAATCTTGATACTCCTAATAGGGTAAGCTATTAGAAATAGGTAAACATGTAGCTCTAACTGAGTAACCTTTATTATTCTAGTAGTGAAGTTGTGGGTGCCATCCCCACCGTAGTTTTTCTCTCTAACCAAGAGTTTCTGCGTAACCAAAATATATGTGTTATGGAGTGAATCATGTATGATTGTTATTTTTTTTTTTAACATTATATTATGTTATAGCAGTTTTTGGTTTATGCATAACAGTAAAGTTATTGTTGAAGAAAATATTTGAAGTACTGATTCACCCCTCCCCTCTCAGTACATTAGCTTTCCATATTGGGCCTAACAAAATGGACTCCTAGGGGTAGTTTAAAGGTGTTTTCTAAAGTCCATAAGGTATACCTATGCATTAGGAGTATTTTTAGGCATGTGTCTACTCCCATGTGACTATTTAGTCACCTCAAAAAGTGGGTTTCCTAAGGTGAGCGAAAATTGAAATTAGAAGGTGTCATCTAGGTTAGATAACTTTCCTTTTTGATGAGAGATCCTTTTCCACTTTTTCTTACTTTTTCTTTTTTCAGTTTTAGAAACCTGTGAGAATTCTCACTGAGGTCTTTTTAGGCAAGAATGAGAGATTTTGTGCATAATCACCCACTCTCTATTTTTGGAGACTATGCATTTTGAAAAGTTGGTTTTTTGATTCGAAATTTGGCTAAGTGTAGCAGGGAGGATTGTGGATTTGGGCTGCTCATCCTCAAACTAGTTCTAGCATACCTTTGGGCAGATTGAAGGTTGGTTCATCTCTTTGGGTTTTTTACGTTACATGTCTATGTTGGAAAGTTTGGTTGTATGTTGAAATGATTCTCTTGTATTTTCTTTTGTGAAATTATTATTATGCAATCTGTCTTTTATTTTCATGTATGCATTTTATGTGTTTTGGGAGTAACCAAGGCCTTCTACTCTTGGGAGAGTAGGATGGTCTTGCGGGTGGTAGAAGTTTGATAGCCCTCGAGTGAGAGACTCTCTATGAGAGCGAACTCAAGGGGTGTATTTGTGACCCTTGCTGCATGGCCTGGTTTGTGCATTTGGGGGTCATAAGGGGAGAAAGTATGGCATAGATTCCTTGGGGGGCATAAGGAATGAGGGGTTAATGATCTTATGAAATAACTTTGTTTTCCATGAGGTGGCATTGTATTCTACCATTCTTGCAATCTCCTCAGGGTATTTGGTCCACTACCACCCATGTAAAATCATCACATTTTGTGATGAAGTATAGCCTTGGTTGGGAAAGTGTTTGCTATATGTTTTTCCCTTACTTCTTGTGTTTGCATGTCTGTAACTTGTCTAGGGCTTGGTTCTCCAAGCTCCGGGGTGGCTTCTAGTAAGCCTAGGCTAGGAGGTGAACACTCCATGGTCATAGCCTATGATTTATTTGCAGGTTGTTTGGAAGAAACAAAAAGGGCAAGTAGAAGTTGCTGGATTTATTTGTTTGCAGAAAAGATTTGGGAATGGAATATTTTATATTTTTCAGTTGTAGCAATGTAAAGGGAAACTATATGTTGTATCTATTTTGAATGGAAACGTATCTATTTAGTTCAAAGTCATCATTTAATAGAAATGAGGGACTAGTTGGGTATCTCACCCTCTTGTAATGATGACTATATTGTATTCTAAAAATTCCTTAAATAAATGCATTATTTCTGTTAAATTAGTGTTGCATAATTGAAATATTTATGTTGGGCTTTAGCTATGAAATGTTCTTAAAATATTAATGGTTGTATGCATCTTACTTTAGAAATCTAAAAGTACATTTTACCCTTTTAAGCATATGAATTATTGGAAAAGAATGAAATAGGGAAGCTTGCATGGTAGTGAAAGAAAAATTAAGCATCTAGTCCTAACCATTTATTCTCCAATACAAATCATGGTTTAAAGAAAATACATGCATATCTCTAAGGTTAAAATCAAATGATTCTAGATTAATATAGTTGTTGTTTAAGTTTATTTAATTATGTCATTTACTTATTTGTAGAAATTAAAATCTAAAGTTAAATAGTCTATCTAATCTAAATAAAAACATATTTATATAATTGCTGTATAAATTTATTGAATTCTGTCAATTATTTATTTGCAGGAAATAAATATAAGGTTATATAGTTTATCTCAGATTTTAGTAACATGGAATTCAAAATAAAGAATTATTTTTTTTTTACATTGATCTAAATCTGAAAAGTTTAATTAATCTATCAAAAAGTTAAAAAATAAATAAAAAATATATACTGCATAGTAAAGTTAGTTCTAGTTTTCTTATGCAAAAAAAAAAATTAAAAAAAAAATATATATATATACTTATATTTATATTTAAAATACATTTATATATATAATATATTTATATATATATATATATATATATTATATTGTTTTTAAATTAAAAACAAGAAAGAAATTAATTTTCTTTTTTAAAAGACTTTGGGTTTCGGGGAGCTCGCCCCCCCACCTGCTTAGTAGGTGTCGACCCCCAGCGGTAGCCACAACCACCACTGTGGGCTGCAACCCACAATTGGGAGGCTTCGGCCCCCACTACGGCCATCCCTGCGGGGAGGGCCGCCCCCACAGTCACCACTGCCGCCCTTCCCCAAAACTTGCGGCCACCGCTCCCTATGTGAGACCTCTGCCTCCGCCATGCCTTCGGCCTCCTCCCTGTGAAAAACATAAAACCCTAAGCTAGTTGGGTTAGGGTATTTCGAAAAGTTATAAAAGAAATAAAAGGATATGTTAGTATAATTTCTTTTATAATAACATTAAAATTTTAGGGTTCATGGTTAATTTAAAACTTAAGAACTTTAAACAAAAGATATATATGTGTGTGTGTGTGTGTGTGTGTGTGTGTGTGTGTGTGTGTGTGTGTGTGTGTAGTCGAATATATGAATGTATAAATCTGATTATAGTTTAATTATTTTATTTATACATTCATATTTTATATACTTATATATAAACATTTAAATATGATGTTTTAAATTCTAATTATTTTGGAGTTTAATTCTTTTAGGGAATTTTAATGGCTCTGTAAGTTATTTGGCCATAGGAGATTTTTATTTAGTCCACCTAAATTTAGACTATTCTAGAGTAAATTTTATAGGAAAATTTACATTATGGATTTAATTTACCCTTTAAACGAATTAGATTAATCACATTTTAATTATTGTTAAAATAAAATATAGGCATTAATAATCTAACAAGAGGACTAATTTATTTAGTTCCTAAAAGCAATTAATGGTTATTGGGTATTAATATTAACTTTGTCTATTAACTTAGATATTTTTGCGTAAATGAGTTTATTTATTTATTAAATGGTGCAATAATAATAATTTATTTGGAAGAGGATATCGTGGTGGAATTATATATATTCAAAAATAAGTCCAAGACCTTGATCTTACGAACTCTTTTAGCCTAGATGGAATCTTATACTAAATAAAGCAATTAACATTTTAACATTTGACACTTCAATTTTTAATTGCTCGATTAATTAATATTATTACATTAAAATCATATTAATAATTAATTTATAGACACAAGATTTAATCAAGTGTAAAGGAAGGATATTTTATCACGGATGGAGGAATCTTGTTAGGAGATAAATAATTATTATTTAATCAAGTAGTTATATTAATACCTATTTAGTAGAAGCCGATCTAATTAAGATTTATAATTTGCAACCGTAATAAAAGGGACATACAATGTGAATTTATTATTGTCCTTATAAATTCATATTGTTTCATTTGATTATAGGAGTTATTATAATTCGTTATGTTAGGAATATCCTAACTTTGTCGTCTCGGGGTTTTTATAGAAACCTAAGGCTTCTAGATAATTTTATTCTATTCATCGCTCATGTTAGAAGAAAGCTTCATTATAATTTAAGGTTCCGCATGGAGCAACCTGTTAAGTTGTCACATCTAATTAAGCATAGGTTGCATGTAATTAAGTGTTCAAAAAAAAATTGTTGTGTGTGTTTTTGCCCAAAAGTTTGGGCATGACATATTCCATCATCACATCCAGGATCAAATTTCCCTGATGCATCATCTCTTCTGATATAACATTTAGTTCCAAAAATTCTAAAATACCTGATAGTAGGAGTATGACAAAACCATAATTCATAACGAGTCTTACCGGTATCACCTTTTATGTGTACTCTGTTGAAAGTGTATACCACAACATTGACAACTTCTCTCCAATAAATATCAGACAATTCGACTTCAATCATTAGTGTCTTAGCAACATCTAGGAGAGTTTTTCTCTTTCTTTTTACTATATCATTATGTTGGTATTTTGGATATGTTGATATGGTTTTGTCATTGATGTCAACACTTATCAACTCTGGTCAGCCTACTGGCACTTGGAGAATTGGCAATGTTCACCGACAAGCAAGTGTTTTTATGCACAGTCATTGGTATCTTATTCACCAATAGGATATATTGTTCATCGGCACTTGAAATGACATGAAAAACACTTGGTTATGTCAAAGACATCATTTAGACAGTTTGTCTTGGAGATTTGTTCATTGGTATATTCGTGTTTGCATATTTGTTGTTACTAGCAAATAGGTCCAGGATAAGCACCGACAGGCTTATCTATTCCAGATCAGCATGACATTCTATGGAGATGATTATTATTGTTGTAAATGCATTAAGCCAACATGTTGAATTGAATATTGCATCGGTTATTATTTTACTTTTAAATTGTTTTATTGCTATATCTTTTGTAAAGCCGACCTATACATTTTGGTCCTAGGCTTTGGTATATATGTAAGATCTTATTTGTAAGATCGATATGTGATTAAAAAAAAGATTTGAAATAAGGTATATGTGAAAATAAGTAGAGCTATACACACAAACATCATTTGAAGGTTGAAGGAGGATTTTGTGAAGGAATATCAGAACTTAACCGGTACTGAATCCAACATAAGAAGATGCTATTTTGAGGAGTACATCATTATTGGATTTAACCATCCAATTGTAGTCAATGTGACTCTTATTTGTGTTTGAACAGTGAGCTCTAGGTGCTTGGCCTTTCTACATGTACAGACCCCCTATTGTATACACATACTATCTGCAGTACTATCATCTGATTGTGGGTAAGGTTTCCCACCATGGTTTTTCCCCTTATAGGGTTTTTACGTACAAATATTGGTGTTATGTGTTGTGGATGTTATTGTCTTTTTGTCTCATGCATTAATCTTTATCAGTACTACAATTAATTGATAAACTATCTACCGACATTAAGTTTGGTTTATCGGTATTAAGCATTAAGTTTGGATAAGTTTTTTTTTGTTTCAATTTATTAGACAACTGATTCACCCCCCCCTCTCAGTTGTCTCTGGGACCGAACAATTGGTATCAGAGCCTAGTCCTCTTTTTGTGGAAGTTTAACTGCTTGAGGAGATCCAATGTCTTCTAACTATTTCAGGAAGGACAATCCTAAACTTGATGGAACCAACTATGGCATATGGAAGATCATGATGGAACAACATCTGAATTGCATTGGAAAGGACATCTGGTAAGTTACAAAGATTGGCTATATTGCTCCTACTCCCAGTCAGCCTAATCCACCAACCTTAGGAAAAGATGAAGAAAATGATTGTAAAGCAAGAGAAGCACTTTTGAGCACATTTTCAGATCAACAAATATGGGATTATCAGATAGATCTACTGCTAAAGCTATTTGGAACCATTTAGAAACATTGAATAAAGGAGATTCCACAGTCAAAATTGCAAAACTTGAAAGCTTTCGGGTCAGGTATGAAAATCTGAAAAATGGAAGAAGATGAAAGGATTTCTACTTTTATGGAAAGAGTTAATGAAATTGTTTTAGGTATTAAATGTTGTGGAGGAACCTTAAGTGAAGATGAAATAGTTTCAAAAGTTCTAAGAGGATTGCCACTAGCATACAAAATGAAAGTTACTGCTATAAATGAGTTAAGAACAATGCCTAATACATCAGTAACTAGGGACACATTGATTGGAAAACTTTCAGCTTTTGAAATTGAGGAATTTGGTCTTGTTGCTACTATAAAGATAGAGTTATCTTTTAAGGCATCAACATCATCTGCATCATCATCATTTGACAAATCTAATTGGAAAGCCTTTTATGCAAGAGAACTTGAAGAAAGCAGGAGAGAAAATGAATAACTTGAAGAACTTGAAGCACTATTTGCAAGAAAAATGCCTAAAGGTCTAGTTGGAAGTAAGTATGAAGGTAAAGCACCCTTTAAATGTTTTAACTGTAATAAGATTGGTCATATGGATTCAAGATGCCCTGATAGACATGAAAGATTAAAAGAAGAAGCTAGAAGAACATACAAGCCTAACCCTGAATATTAGAGATACAGATTTAAGAAGAATAAAGACAAGTCTTGTTATCTTGCTGATGAAGGAGACACTGATGATTCTGATGAGGATCTGACAGACAATGGATGGGTTTTTGTTTCTATAACAAAAGATCAACTGACACCTACTATTCAACTCCCTAGCAACTAAAGTTGAAGTTAAGGATGAATGGATCATTGACTTAGGATGTTCACATCATATGATTGGTGACAAAAGCAAATTCTTGACTTTTCAGGAATATAATGGAGGTCTAGTAAGATTTGGAGATGATAAAGCTTGTTTGATCAAAGGAAGAGGTACTATATCTCTTGATGGTAAACATAATACTGACAATGTTTACTATGTTGAAGGTTTAAAGAACAATCTATTAAGTGTTGGTCAATTAGTTGAAACAAGATTCTAGTTACAATTTAAGAATGGGAAATGAAAAATTATGAATAGAACTGGTTTGGAAATTGCAACCAGTAATCAAACTAGAGGTAATATCTTTCATTTGAACAACAATGAAAAGACATGCTTGATAATGCGCATATTGATGAAAGTTGGCTATGGCATAAGAGACTCTGTCATGTAAATTTTGATTGCATCATGAAAATGAGTACAACTAAAGTAGTTAGAGACTTACCTAAAATTTTTAAGCCTCACAATCCAGTATGTAAGGAATGTCAATTTGGAAAACAAGTTAGAGCATCTTTTAAAAGTATTCCAGAAAAATCCAATAGTGCTCTTGACTTAATTCATACCGATTTATGTGGTCCAACTAGAACTAAAAGCTTACAAGGTGATAGATATTTCATGCTAATCATTGATGACTATTATAGAATGTGTTGGGTTACTTTTCTTAGAGAAAAATCAAAAGCACTTGAGAAATTCAAGCTATTCAAGGTGATGGTAGAAAATGAAACTGGTAATAAAATCAAATGTCTGAGATCAGATCAAGGAGGTGAGTTCACATCTAATGAATTTAATACATTCTATGAAGTAAATGGAATCGGAAGACAGTTAGCAACACCCCGGACACCACAATAGAATGGAGTTGTAGAAAGGAAAAAAAACTATCTTGGATGCAGCTAGAAGTATGTTATTAGAAGAAAATCTACCACATGTATATTGGAGAGAGGAAGTAAGCACAACAGTCTACACATTCAACAAAGTTCACATCAAAGGTGAAACTGGTAAGACCCCTCATCAACTATGGTTTGGTATTACTCCTACTCCAAATATTTTAGAATATTTGGAAGCAAATACTATATTAGAAGAGATGAGTATATTGGCAAATTTGATCCTAGAAGTGATGAAGGAATATTTCTTGGTTATTCATCTAAGAGCAAGGCATATAGATGTTTTAACAAGAGATTGTAGAAAATTGTTGAGAGTACAAATGTGAAAATTGATGAACAATTTAGAGGAACTTCAAGGTATATAGACTCTGAACTGGCAACAAAGATATTGACAAATGAGCACACACTAGTACAAAATGAAGATCCAGTTACACCGGTATCATTTGAAAATTTTACTATAACCAAAGAACAACAACAAACAAAGACACCCCAGTATGTAAGATTGAATCATTCTGAAGATTAGATAATTGGGAACAAGTATCAAGGAGTTATGACAAGAGGAAGACTGGCAAATGAAGAGGTATGCCTTATTTCTCAAATTGAACCAACATCAATTAATGAGGCATGTGAAGATAAACATTGGATTAAAGCTACAGAAGAAGAATTAGAAGAAATTGAGAAGAATAACACATGGACATTAGTTCCCTGGCCTAAAGACAAAAATGTAATTGGAACAAAATGGTTATTTAGAAACAAACTCAATGAAGATGGTAAGGTAATCAGAAATAAAGCAAGACTAGTGTGTAAGAGATATTGACAGAAAGAAGGAATTGATTACAATGAAACCTTTGCATCGGTAGCTAGAATTGAGGCAGTTAGATTATTCTTGTCTTTTTCAACACACAAGAACTGCAAAGTATATCAAATGGATATTAAATGTGCATTTCTGAATGGAGATTTTGAAGAGGTTTACATTGAACAACCTGATGGATTTTCTTTGATAGATAACAAAGATATGGTTTGCAGGTTAAGGAAAGCTTTGTATGGGTTGAAGCAAGCTCCAAGAGCTTGGTATGCTAGATTGGATAAATATCTTTTGAAGATTGGTTTTTCTAAAGGTAATACTGACAACAACTTATACTATAAAGTGACTAATGATGGCATCTTGGTTATTTAAGTTTTTGTTGATGATATAATCTTTGGAGGAGAAGATGGATTATGCAAAGACTTTTCTATTGAACTGCAGCAAGAATTTGAAATGTCTATGATTGGAGAGATAAAATTATTTTTAGGATTGCAGATTTCACAAACCGATAAAGGTATATTCTTGAGTCAATCTAAGTACTTGAAGGAGTTACTAAAGAATTTTGGGATGGAAAACTCTAAACTGGTAAGCACACCTATGACGACAAATGACAAATTATCACTAAGGGATGAATCTACACCTATTAATCTGACTAGGTACAAATCTATGATAGGAGGCCTACTGTATTTAACACAAAAAAGACTTGATATTATGAATGCAGTATGTATTGTTTCAATATTTCAGAGTAATCCTAAAGAAAATCATGAATCAACAGTAAAAAGGATTTTTTGATACTTACAAGGCACTACAAATCTTGGCCTATGGTATCCTAGAGATGAAAACTTTGAATTATGTGCATACACAAATGCAAATTGGGTAGGAGATGTAGATGACAGAAAAAGCACCACTGATGGAGCATTTTTTCTTGGAAGTAGATTAATTTCTTGGTTGAGTAAGAAACAAAGTTGCACATCTTTATCAACAACAAAATCAGAATATGTTGTAGCAACAACTAACTTTACACAGGAATTATGGCTTAAGAAAATGTTGAAGGACATAAAGGTAAAATGAAAGGAACCTATAACTATTTATTGTGATAATACAACAACAATTGATATATCAAAGAATCCGGTACTACATTTTAAAACTAAACATGTTTCTATGAAACTGAATTTTCTGAAAGAGAATGTTGAAGCAAAGGAAGTAAAGCTGGTTGATGTGAATACTAAAGAGCAGATTGCAGATATTTTCACTAAGCCTTTGCCTAAGGAGACTTTTGAATATCTCAAAGATCATCTTGGGGTCCTACCCCCACCGGTAGAGACTTAGATAGTTGATGTTTGTCATCAACCCACAAAACTAACAGAGAAATCTTTTACTCTGGCTTTGATGAGGAGATCTACTTCTCAGGGGGAGTAGTTGGTATAATGAATAAGTTGGTATTTTGTATTTGAACCTAGTTTTTGTATTGATTTGGCATTTGATGTCAAAGGGGATTGATATGGAAAAACACATGTTACTTCTAGGGGGAGAGACTTTATCCCTTGGGGAGAGACTGTTATTTTGGGAGATTGTTGGTTTTTGGTATTTGGCATTTTTGTTTTGGCACTTTGGTGGTTTTTCCATATTGTGTTGCCATCAATCCCAAAGGGGGAGATTGTTTGTATTTTGGATATGTTGATATGGTTTTTTCATTGATGTCAACACTAATCAACTCTGGTCAGCCTACTGGCACTTGGAGAATTGACAATGTTCACCAACAAGCAAGTGACTTTATGCACAGTCATTGGTATCTTATTCACCAGTAGGATATATTGTTCACCGGCACTTGAAATGACATGGAAAACACTTGGTTATGTCGAAGACATCATTTGGACACTTTGTATTGGAGATTTGTTCATTGGTATATTCATGTTTGCATATTTGTTGTTACTGACAAATAGGTCCAGGATAAGCACCAACAGGCTTATCTATTCTAGATCAGCACGACATGCTATGGAGATGATTTATTATTGTTGTAAATGCATTAAGCCGACATGTTGAATCAGATATTGCATCGGTTATTGTTTTACTTGTAAATTGATTAATTGTTATATCTTTTTTAAAGCCAACCTATACATTTTGGTCCTAGGATTTGGTATATATGTAAGATCTTATTGTAAGATCGATATGCGATTACAAAAAAGATTTGTAACAAGGTATATGTGAGAATAAGCAAAGCTATACACGTAGACATAATTTGAAGGTTGAAAGAGGAAGTTGTGAAGGCATATCAAAATTAAACCGATACTAAATCTAGCATAAGAAGATGCTATTTTGAGTAGTACATCATTATTGGATTTAACCATCCAATTGTAGTTAGTGTGACTCCTATTTGTGTTTGAGCGGTGAGCTTTAGGCGCTTGGTCTTTCTGCATGGACAGACCTCCTATCGTATACACATACTATCTATAGTAGTATCATCTGATTGTGGGTAAGGTTTTCCACTGTGGTTTTTTTCCTTATAGGGTTTCTACGTATAAATATTGGTGTTATGTGTTATGGATGTTATTGTCTTTCTATTTCATGCATTAATCTTTTCTAGTACTGCAATTAACTGATAAACTATCTACCGACATTAAGTTTGGTTTACCGATATTAAGCATTAAGTTTGGATAAGTTGTTTTTGGTTTGAATTTATTAGACAACTGATTCACCCCCCCTCTCAGTTGTCTTCGGGACCGAACACATTCTACCTTGGAGTTCTAGGTGTAGAAAATTGTCTTTTGATTCCATGCTTCTCACAAAAATTGTTAAACTCACCGGATGTAAACTCACTGGCTTAATCTGATCTTAAGCATTTTATCTTTAGTCTTGTTTTCGTCTCAACCATAGCTCTGAAAATTTTGAATTTCTCAAGAGCTTTTGATTTTTCTTTCAAAAATGCAACCTACATCATTCTAGGTAATCAATAATAAACAACATAATATTGGCATTGTATTGTCATTGATGTCAACCGGTATGTATAATAGGTCATTGGTATGGATGGTTACCAGTATGCAAGGTGTATGCAAGGTGCAAGCAAGAGATGTTACTAGCATGGATGTTCACTAGTAAGCTAACATAATTAGCATGTATGCATGGTCAAGTAGTATGTAGGCAGGTAAGTAAGGCATGTTACTGGTATGTACGTAAGAGAAGAGTCAACTGGTAAAAAGGTCTACTAGTGAGTATGTATGAACAAGCACAGGACCAGTATTATAAGGTGAAGTACTAGTTGTGTGTTTAGTCGGTGATTGAGTCTAAATTGACATAGTGGACTAAGCTGAGCTGAATGGAAACTAAAGATGACATAGAGAATCCAAGTGGCATCATCTAGTGGTAGGAAAACCATCTATCGGCGAGGTAGTTGATGAGTAGGTTGACATTAAATGAAGAACCTGTAAATCACAGATTAATGACAGATGAGTGTGGCTTGAGGTAGATCGATAAACAAATCTTTTTTGGGTGATCTAATCAAGGAAGGACATCTAGTCTTCTTGCTCATTTGGCAGAGGAAAATAACTGAAACATTTATAATGATTAACATGAGCAAGGCCATGTCAGGAACCGGAAGGGCAACTGAGAGGGGGGGGTGAATCAGTTGTCAAAGAATTTCAACCCAATTTTAACTTAATCAAACTTAATACTTAATACTAGTAAACCAAACTTAATGACAGCTAACAGACTATTAGTTAATACCAATACTAGTGAAACTTAATCCATGAAACAGAAAGAGAAACAACATCCATAACACATAACATAGAGATTTTGACGTGGAAAACCTATAAGGGGAAAAACTTTGGTGGGAAACCTTACCCACAATCAGCTGATACTACTACAGATAGTATGTGTATACAAATGGGGCCTGCACATACAGAAAGGCCAACCGCCTAGAGCACACTACTCAAATGTGAGTTGCAATGACTACAGTAGGATGGTTAAATCCTAGAATAATGTACTGCTCAAAATAGCATCTCCAATGCTGGATTCAGTATCGGTTAAGCTCTGATAAACACCTTCAAACCTTCCTTGAACCTTCTCTATGGTTTTCTCATATGATCTTAAATATTCATACATACCATGTTACAATACCATACCATAACCATATCCTATCTATCATCTCACAAATGAGATCTTACATATATACAAAACCTAAGACCAAATGTGTAGGTCGGCTCACTAAGAATATTATAATTAAATCAATTGCAAATAAGTCTGATGTGATTCAACATGTGGGCTCAATAAAATTACAACAATATCCAATCAATAAATCATCTCCATAACGTTATGTGCTGATTTGGAAGAGATAACACATACCGATCCATAACCTAGACCAATCTGTCGGTAACAAAAAATATGTCAACTCGATTAGACTAATAACCAAAACACCAGAACCAAGTATCCAAACCATGTCTTCAACATAATCAAGTGATCTCTAGATGATAACAAGTCATCATCAGTATCGGTGAACCATATAACCTATCGGTGAGCATATACTAGTGACTGTGCATAAGTTACTGATCTTGCTGGTGAACACAATGTGTCGGTTCAATAATAAACCAATATAACCATAGTGCCAAATCAATAATGTAGATATCCAGAAGGATAAGTGTTGACATCAATGACAAAACTAATGCAACTCATCCATAATACCAACAATCTCCCCCTTTGTCATTGATTGCACTGCTAGATGGGAAAACATCTAAGTGCCAAAACATAATGCCAAAAACCAAAAACCAACAATCTCCAGAATTGATTAATACAATAAATCAAATTCAAAATACAAAGACTATATATCTCTCCCTTAATGAATAATATTTCCAAAAGAAAAATGTTTTTCCATAGATATCTCTCACCCTTTGACATCAAATTCCAAATCATTTAAGAAGAAATACCAGAACATACAACCAACTACTCCCCCTAAGAAGTAGCTCTTCTCCATCAAAGTCGGAAAAATATTTCTCTATTAGTTTCTGCCAGTTTGATGCCAATCTTCAATCATCTAAGTCAATGCCGGTGAGGGTATTACCCCAAGCTTCTTTGTGAGATATTCAAATGTTTCCTTAGGCAAAGGTTTTGTAAAGATATCTGCAATCTACTCTTTAGTATTCACATAAACCAATCTTACTGTCATGCCCAAACTTTTGGGCACAAACGGAATAATTTTATTTTTTTTAAAATACATAACCTAATAAAACTAACTTGCTAAAATAATGCAATAACAAGTTTAGTCTTAACTATGTTTTGAACTAATCTAATAACTAAATCAATTTGGTGAAAATAAATTCTAAATTAAAAAACAGAATATTAATTTTCCAAGAGAGTTATTATTATCTCTCCAAATAATAAATAAATAATTTCATTTAAACAAAAGCTCTCAATTAACTTGACATGAGATATTATCAATCCCAAGTAATCTTTTAATTACTCGATGCATTAGTTATATCAAAACTAGCATTTAGACTATTAAAACTTAACTTTAAATGAGCGATAAACATAATGCATTTAAAATTCGCCTAGGGGTTAAAATGACCCTTTTATAGCATTTGCTTTGTTAACTTATAATGTTGACCAAATAATTAATTCCCTAAGGTCAAAATACTAGCAAAACACTAATTAATACATATTAATAAAATAAAACCCTTTAGTTTTCCATTTAAACACATTAAAATATGTAAATATATTTATATATACCCATATACTTTTACATACTTATAAGCATTTATACATCATATATGTAATATATAACTATAATCCTAAGCTAGGGAATGCCTTAACTAAGTTCACTACAATATATTCTTATATGAATAATTAAAATATACACCTATTAATACCCATATGAATACATTAAGTTAGATAATGCAATTGTAAACTATTAGTATTCAAAAAAAATACATGGGATACCCTATTCAAAATTTGAATAGTGTTTCCCCCCCCTTTATTTTTTTTTTTAATTCACTAACTCCATTTTTAATTCATATACAACCCTAAAATTTAAGTTACATATCCCACACCTTTATTTTTTTTAACCCATTCTGAATTTGCCCTAGCCCGAAATTGGGTTAGGGCATGCATGTTTGTGTGTGAGTATTTTTTTTTGTGCAGGAAAAGGGAGGAGGTGGCGGCCCTAGTCCGGTGGCGGCCATGGAGGGAGGAGTGTAGAAGCCGAAGCACTCACGCTGGAAAGAAGGCCGAGTGAACAAGTAGGGGGGAAGGCCGAAGGTGCCAGCCGCTGTGGTAACCCATAGGGAGCGACCGCCGTCCACTGACAGTGGCAGTTGCCGCCATTGTGGGTTACCACAGTGGCGGTCACCGCCGCTGAGGGTCGCTCGCATTGGCAGGCTTTGCCCTGCCCACTGCGAATGGCCCACAACGAGCTGTGTTCGCTCACTGTGGCACCCGCAAGGGGAAGGAGAGGGCCTCGATCCGACGAGGTAGGGTTTCTTGGCCCTCCCCCGTCGATCTGCAGTATGATATTTTGTTATTTTTTTATTTTTTTTTACTTTTTAAATAGGAGATTTATATTTATATATATATATATTTATAAATATATATAAATGCATATATATATTTTAATATCAGGCTGCATTTATAGTATAACAAAAATAAAATCAGAGAACTAACGTAGGGTAAATGCCTTTTTATTTCTTGCTTATAATAGTCTACTTTATATATATATATATATACTCCTCAGCATTCTGTTTATTTATTTATTTTCTTTTTACTCTTTATAACATGCAGAAAGTAATAAATTATTAGCAACATGATACTAAAGGCAATATCTTCATTTTCTATTATGTTAATATTTAGGCTTTCAATTCTGTTACATGTGAAATATTAAACCCAAACTAATCATTTCCTCTACTAATTAAATCTGCTAATTAAATCCGTAAATATTTTTTTTTCTTCTTTCTTTTAGTAGACACTTAACAGCAAGTTTTCTAAACAAACATATTTAAAATAATGCATTGTATCTTTCTTTTGAGAACTAGTTGCTAACTTTAGAGATAGGGTATAAAATCTAGATTTTTTTTTTGGAATAATTAAAATTAACAAATGTAATAAATCAGATATATTTTCTGCTAGTAATGAAATAGCAGAATGTAGTAAATTCTAACAACTAACTACTTTAGCCTAGGAAACATTAAAAACCAATTTAGAGGTAGGCATATTAACCCTATTTAACCATTTATTGAATTTGAATCTATCTCAAATAGGCCTAAATGCTTGCTTTTCCTATTTCCAAAATTTCAATTTGCCTGAAGGAATAAAATGAACTTTTATATTCCAATATAACAAGAATGCATCAAAACATCATTTTAGTAACTATAGGGACTTAATAAAAGAATATACATTTTAGTTTGCAAAAGTAACTTAATAGAATAAAGCACTTCTTAATAGCATATTTAGAATAGGATGTAGTTAACATTACAAATGGGTATGAAACCCAACTAGTCTCTCTTTTTTCTGAACGAGGACTTGAATATAAAATGGATACATTCTTTTTTTTTTGAAAAATAAATACAACATTTAGCTTTCCTTTACATAGCTACAACTTAAATACATCATCTCTTTTCCTAATCTTTTCTGCAACTCAAGCAAAAACCAGCAACTTCTATCTTTCTTTTTCCTTCCCATCCCAAGCAACCTGCAAATAAAACATAAGGCTTGACCATGCAGTGCTCACCTCCTAGCCTAGGCTTACTAGAAACCAGCCCCGAGCTTGGAGAACCAAGCACTAGATGGGTTACACACATACAACCACAACAAGCAAGGGGTAAACACACAACAAACAATTTTCCCAACCAAGGCTAAACTTCACCACAACTTGTGATGATTTTCCAAGGGTCGAAGTGGACCAAATACCATTGGGGAGACTGCAAGCATGGAACATCTCAAGCCACCTCATGGAAACCAAATACAACAAAAGTCCATTCCCACATCCTTATGCCCCCCCAAAGGCATATAAGCCATATCATCTCTCCTTATGACCTCCAAATGCATAAACAAGACTATGCAGCAAGGGTCACAAAAGAACATCCTTGAGATCACTCTCCTTAAAGGAGAGCCTCTCACCCAAGGCTGTCAAACTTCTTCCACCCCAAGACCATCCTACTCTCCCAAGAGTACAAGGCATTGGATACTACCAATACAAGAAAATGCATAAAAGAAATGAAGGGAAATCACATTTTCTTCACAAAGAAAAATACAAATAAACAACTCTTTCATACAAACATTTCTTCAAACATGCATATGCAACATAAACAAAAAGAGAGTAAGAACGAACCTTAATCTGCCCAAAGGTTTTACTAGATCTAGTTCGGGTGAGCAACCCAGATCCACACAATCTTTTCACCAACACTTAGCCAAAATTCTATCCTACAACTATTCTTCAAAATTGCATAATCTCCCACAATGGAGAGTGGGTGATTAACTCACTACATCCCTAATCCTTGCCTAAGAAGGCCTCTCTCACTCTTCCCAACCCCTTGGATAGAGTGAGAGTTCCCATTGGTTGGTCTTCCCAATCTCTTACATGTTGCTAAAATTGGAAAGCGAAAAGGTAAGAGAGGATGGGGAAGAGAGCCTGACACCAAAAAGGAAGGGTGTCTATCCTAGGGGGAACCTTCTAAGTTGAATTTTCGCTCACCTTGGAAAAACCACTTTTTGAGGTGACTAAACAGTCACATCGGAGTAGTCACATGTTTAAAAATACCCCTAACCCATAGGTATACCCTTTGGACCTTTGGAAAATCCCTAAAACTAACCCTAGGAGTCCATTTGACCCCTTAGAAACCCAATTGAAGTTAACCTACGGGTCAAACCTGAGTTGACCACTCCCAAGACTCCCTACCCAAGGCAAATTTGGGACCACACTCAAATGTTTGAAATGGGCTTTGGTAGAAACAAACTCTCTCCAAGAGACAAGTCAAAATCAATGACACTAATCAACACATGTGTCAAGTGACAATAAAATACATTATAAAAATTACACATGGAATTTGTCTCTTGTTGGATTTACACAAATTAATAAAATCAATTTAACACACATGCATCATTTACTTTCACAAATAAAATATGATACAAATGGGGTGTTGTCTCTCCGAATAGACAGCCCCTAGCTTTACAAACGTACATAGGTCTAGGTTTGGTTCTCCATAATATTTCCATGGTCACATGTATAATTTTCCTACGCATCTCAATTTACACATTAGTAATTCCAAAAAACCACATATATTATTAAACACATGAATTTGAATACACATCAAACACTCATACAATTGATAGTAATAAATCAATATCTCATATATCCCAATTAATCCACATAAGTAATTATCATAATCCTCAAAATTTGATCCATTCATAATATATGCATCCTATTTCTATCATCATAATTAAGTCCTACAAATCCAATAATGACATACATCATCTCAAAGTAATTCTATTCTAGCATCATATAAAGTTTCATATCCATAATGCATAAAAATGAAGCATCAATATACATCAATGTTATCCAAATCATGGAATCATATAAGTTCTAAATCCATAATGCATAAAAATAAAGCATCCATAATAGTTTCATCATGAAAATAACATAAATGCTAGGATGAGTCAGGGTAGGGCCTCACACCCTCCCCTTCTAGGCATGAACTTCCTCCTAGAGTTCATCAAAAAGGTGGGGGTACTGTGATCTCATACATGCTGCATCCTCCCATGAAGCTATCACCTCATCATAGCAATCCCACTGGACCCTAACCTGGTCCAGCTCTCGACCTCAAAGGGCCAGTGTCTGGCATGCCAAAATGCAAATGGGCTCCAAAGCTAGCTGCTTGTCTAACTCCACCTGCAAGGCATCCCAATCTAGAATATGAGACTCATCATATATATATTTCCTCAAAACTGAAACATGAAACACATCGTGGATGCGCGATAGGCTAGGTGGCAATGCTAAATGATAGGCAACTAGTCCTATCCTCTCAAGGATCTTAAATGGTCCTACAAATGGAGGTGCGAGCTTAGAACCGTTTCCATAATGGATTGGACTCTTATGCGGTCACACTCTCAGGAAGACTCTATCTCCAACCAAGTAGCTATGATCTATCCTTTTCACATCTGCATACTTCTTCTGTCTATCCTGTGCCTCTCTAAGATGCTGCCTAATCAAATCCACCTGTTGTTCCATATCCCAAACTATCTCAAGACCGATAGCAACTCTGTCCTCTATGCAGTCCCAACTCAATGGTGTCCTACAAGGTCTACCATATAATGCCTGATAGGGTGGCATCCCCAAGGATGTGTGGTGTCCATTATTATAGGCAAACTCCACTAAGGGAAGGTACTCTTCCCATCTGGTCTGGTGATCTATGAGATACATGCAAAGCATATCCTCTAACACCTGATTAACCCTCTTTGTCTGACCATCAGTTTCCAGATGATAGGCTGTACTGAAATTGAGCTTGGTACCCATAGCTGCCTGTAATGCCTTCCAAAAGGAAGAAGTGAAGAGGGAATCCCTGTCAGAAATAATCTTGCATGGAACGCCATGAAGTCTGACAATGTTTCACAAGAACACCTATGCTACTACTGGTGTTGTGAAGGTAGTCCGAACTGGTGTGAAGTGGGCCACTTTGGTCAACTTGTCAACCGTCACCAAGATGGCATCATCGCGATGAGATGACATAGGGAGACCAATGATGAAATCCATGGATATAGTATCCCACTTCCACTCTGGTATAGCATGAGATTGGAGCAACCCACCTAGATGGCGGTGCTCCGCCTTGACTCTCTGACACTCGAGGCATCAAGCTACTATCTCAGCAATAAGCTACTGCATTCCTGGCCAATGATATAACTGCCTCAAGTCTGCATGCATCTTCTTAACTCTGGGATGTGCCGCATAAGGAGCTCTATGAGCCTCCATGATAATGAACTCCCACAATCCCCCGGAAGAAGGTACATAGATGCACCCTCTATGGCATAATAATCCATCAGACTCTAAGGAATAATCCACATACTTCCCTCCTAAAGTTTCCTAAGATCGTATAGCCTGGCAAACCTCTAAATACCATCCATCCCCTGGCAACTACTGCATTATCCGATCTCTCAAGTCCGTGCCCATAGATATGGTGTATACCTCGTGACGTCTCCTACTCAAATCATCTGCAACTACATTTTCTTTCCCTTTGATGTAGTGAATGTCAAAATCATACTCGCACAAGAATTCCATCCATTTCCTCTGACGTGCATTAAGATTCGGCTGAGTGAATATGTACTGAAGGCCCTGATGGTCTGAATCAAGCTCTAAATGATGACCCGAAAGGAAATGTCTCCACCTCACAAGTGCCTATACTACTGTTGCAAGCTCAAGGTCATGAATAGGGTAATTAAGCTTGTGAGTCTTAAGTTTCCTAGACTGAAAAGCTATAGCCCTACCATCCCGCATAAGGACTCCTCCTAAACCCTCTAGGGAAGCATCTGTGCAAACCATGAAGTCAGCTGAGGGATCTGGCACTACAAGAATAGGTGCACTAGTAAATGCCTTCTTAAGTTCCTGAAAGGCCTTCTCGCACTTCTCCGTCCACTCAAATTTCTTCCCTTTATGCTGAAGAGAACTAATACGATGTGCGACTCTAGAGAATCCCTCAACAAAACATTGATAATAACCTACTAAGCCCATGAAGCTCCTGACCTTTGTCACACTAGTTGGTGCTGGCCAATCCATAATGGCTCTGATTTTGTGCAGTACATTCTTATTGGATTTAACCATCCAACTGTAGTCAGTGTGACTCCCATTTGTGATTGAGCAGTGAGCTCTAGGTTGTTGGCCTTTCTGCATGTGCAGACCCCTCTTTGTACACTTACTGTCTGCAGTAGTATCATCTAATTGTAGGTAAGGTTTCCCACCTTGGTTTTTCCCCTTACAGGGTTTCCACGTACAAATATTGGTGTCATGTGTTGTGGATGACTTTATGTTTATGTTTCATGTATTAATCCTTACCAGTATAGCAATTTAACACTGTCTACCGGCATACTTAACTGGTTTACCGGTATTAAGCATTAAGTTGGTTAATTAGTTTTTGGTTTGAATTTATGAGACAACTGATTCACCCCCCCCCCTCTCAGTTGTCTCTAGGACCTAACAATTGGGATCAGAGCTTAGTCCTCTTTTTGCAGAAGTTTAACAACTTGAGGAGATCCAATGTCTACTAATTATTTCAGGAAGGATAGTCCTAAACTTGATGGAACCAACTATGGGATATGGAAGATCAGAATGGAGACACATCTGAATTGCATTGGGAAAGACATCCGGGAAGTTACTAAGAATGGTTATACTGCTGCTGTAGCTGGTCAGAATGCTCCAACTACCCTAGCCAAAGATGAAGAAAATGATTGCAAAGCAAGAGAAGCACTCTTGAGTGCATTATCAGATCAACAAATCATGGGATTATCTAATAGGTCTACTGCTAAAGCTATTTGGGATCATTTGGAAACACTGAATGAAGGAGATTCCACAGTCAAAATTGCAAAACTTGAAGGCTTTCGAGTCAGGTATGAACATCTGAAAATGGAAGAAGATGAAAGGATTTCTGCTTTTATGGAAAGAGTAAATGAAATTGTTTTGTGTATCAAATGTTGTGGAGGAACCTTGAGTGAGGATGAGATTGTTTCAAAAATCTTAAGGGGTTTGCCACCGTCATATAAAATGAAGGTTACTACTATAAATGAGTTGAGAACAATTCCTAATACATCAGTAACTAGGGATAAATTGATTGGAAAACTTTCAACATTTGAAATTGAGGAATTTGGTCCTATTGCTACTATAAAGACTAATTTGGCATTTAAAGCATCAACATCATCTGCTCCATCTTTTGACAAATCAGACTGGGGAGCCTTTTATGTAGGAGAAATTGAAGAAACTAGGAAGGAGAATGAAGAGCTTGAAGAACTTGAAGCACTATTTGTAAGGAAAATGCCAAAAGGTCCAATTGGAAGTAAGTATGAAGGTAAAGCACCCTTTAAATGTTTTAACTGCAATAAGATTGGTCATATGGCTTCAAGATGCCCTGATAGACATGCTAGACTAAGAGAAGAAGCTAGAAGAACATACAAACCTAATCCTAAATATCAGAAATACAGATTTAAGAACAAAGATAAATCTTGTTACATTGTTGATGAAGGTGTGACTGATGATTCTGATGAGGATCCAGTAGACAATGGATGGGTTTTTGTTGCTATAATAGAAGATCAACTAGCACCTATTGCTCAACCAGTAGAACAAGCCCTAGCAGCTAAAGTTGAATCAAAGGATGAATGGATTATTGACTCAGGATGCTCACATCATATCACTGGAGACAAAGGTAAATTCTTGAACTTTCAAGAATACAATGGAGGTTTAGTAAGATTTGGAGATGACAAAGACTGTTCAATCAAAGGTAAGGGTTCAATATCTCTTGATGGTAAACATAACACTGATAATGTCTACTATGTTGAAGGATTAAAGCATAATCTTGTAAGTGTTGGTCAGTTAGTTGAGAAAGGTTTTTAGTTACAATTTAAAAATGGAAAATGCAAAATCATGAATAGAACTGGTTTGGAAATTGCAACCGGTAATCAGACTAGAGGTAATATCTTTCATTTGAATAAGAGTGAAAAGGCATGCTTAATTGCACATATAGATGAAAGTTGGTTATGGCATAAGAGACTATGTCATGTAAACTTTGATTGCATGGTAAAAATCAATACTTCTAAGGTAGTTAGAGATCTATCTAAAATTGCAAAACCTCATAATACAATTTGTAAGGAATGTCAATTTGGAAAACAAGTTAGAGCTAGTTTCAAAAGTATTCTAGAAAAATTCAATAATGCTCTTGATTTAATTCACACTGATTTATGTGGTCCAGCTATAACTAAAAGCTTACAAGGTGATAGATATTTCATGCTAATTATTGATGATTATTCTAGAATGTGTTGGGTTACTTTTCTCAGAGAAAAATCAGAAGCACTTGGGAAGTTCAAACTATTCAAAGCAATGGTTGAGAATGAAACCGGTAAGAAAATAAAATATTTAAGATCAAATCAAGGAGGAGAATTCACATCTAAGGAATTTAATACATTCTATGAAGTGAATGGAATCAGAAGATAGTTATCAACACCTCGGGCACCACAACAAAATGGAGTTGTTGAAAGGAAAAATAGAACTACCTTGGATGCAGCAAGGAGTATGTTATCAGAAGAAAATCTACCACATTTATATTGAGGAGAGGAAGTTAGCACTGTTGTCTATACATTCAACAAAGTTCACATCAAAGGTGAAACCAATAAAACCCCTCATGAACTATGGTTTGGTAATATTCCTACTCTTAAGTATTTCAGAATTTTTGGAAGTAAATGTTATATTAGAAGAGATGAGTATATTGGCAAATTTGATCCTAGAAGTGATGAAGGAATATTTCTTGGGTATTCATCTAAGAGCAAGGCATATAGATGTTTTAATAAAAGATTACAGAAAATTGTTGAGAGTACAAATGTAAAGATTGATGAATAATTCAGAGGAACTTCAAGGTATATAGACTCTGAACTGGAAACAGAAGTTATGACAAATGAACCTACACTAAATCCTCCGGTACAGAATGATGATCTAGTTACTCCGGTATCATCAGAGGATTCCACAGTAATTGAAGAACAACAATAGACTAGGACACCCCGGTATGTAAGACTAATCATTCTAAAGATCAAATAATTGGAAACAAATTTAAAGGAGTTATGACAAGAGGAAGATTGGCAAATGAAGAGGTATGTTTTATCTCTCAAATTGAACCATTATCTATCAATGAGGCATGTGAAGATAAATTTTGGATTAAAGCTATGGGAGAAGAATTAGGACAAATTGAGAAAAATAATACTTGGACATTAGTTCCCCGGCCTAAATATAAAAATGTAATTGGAACCAAATGGGTATTTAGAAACAAACTTAATGAAGATGGTAAGGTTGTCAGATGTAAAACAAGACTAATATGTAAGGGATATTCTCAGAAAGAAGGAGTTGATTACAATGAAACCTTTGCACCGGTAGCCAGAATTGAGGCAGTTAGATTATTCTTGGCTTTTGCAGCTCACAAGGATTACAAAGTAATGGATATTAAATGTGCATTTTTGAATGCAGATCTTGAAGAGGAAGTTTATATTGAACAACCTGATGGATTTTCTTTGACAGATGACAATGATATGGTTTGCAGATTAAGAAAAGCTCTGTATGGATTGAAACAAGCCCTAAGAGCTTGGTATGCAAGATTGGATAAGTATCTTTTAAAGATTGGTTTTACTAAAGGAAATGCAGATGGCAATTTATATTACAAAGTAACTAATGAAGATATCCTGATTATTGAAGTATTTGTTGATGATATAATCTTTGGAGGAGAAGATGGATTATGCAAAGAATTTTCTCTTGAAATGCATCAAGAATTTGAAATGTCTATGATTGGAGAAATAAAATTCTTTTTAGGATTGCAGATTTTACAGACTGATAAAGGTATATTTTTGAGTCAATCCAAGTACTTGAAAGAACTACTAAAGAAATTTGGGATGGAGAACTCTAAAACGGTAAGCACACCTATGACTGCAAATGACAAATTATCTCAAAGGGATGAATCTACACCTGTTAATCCAACTAGATACAAATCTACAATAGGAGGTTTATTGTATTTAACACAAACCAGACCTGATATTATGAATGCAGTATGTATTGTTTCTAGATTTCAGAGTAATCCTAAGGAAAATCATGAATCACCAGTGAAAAGGATTTTCCGGTAATTACAAGGCACAACAAATCTTAGATTATGGTATCCTAAAGATGAAAACTTTGATCTATGTGCATACACAGATGCAAATTGGGCAAGAGATGTGGATGGTAGAAAAAGCACCATTGGAGGAGCATTCTTTCTTGGAAAAAGATTAGTCTCGTGGTTAAGTAAGAAACAGAGTTGTACATCTTTATCAACAGCAGAATCAGAATATGTTGCAGCAACAACAAATTGTACACAGGTACTCTGGCTTAAGCAAATGTTGAAAGACATAAAGGTAAAATACAAGGAACCTATTACTATATACTGTGATAACACTGCAGCAATTGATATATCTAAAAATCCGGTATTACATTCTAAAACAAAACATGTTTCTATCAAACTGAATTTTCTAAGGGAAAAAGTTGAAGAAAAAGAGATAAAACTGGTTTATGTGAATACTAAAGAACAGCTTGCAGATATTTTCACAGAAACTTTGCCTAAGGAAACTTTTGAGTATCTTAGAGATCAGCTTGGAGTCATACCACCACTGGTAGTGACTTAGACAGTTGATGATTGTCATCAACCAACAGAATTGAAAGACAAATCTTTTACTTCAATATTTGATGAGGAAGCTACTTCTCAGGGGGAGTACTTGGTATATTGAATTGGTTGGTATTTTCTATGAACTTGACCTTTTGTGACTTTGGCATTTGATGTCAAAGGGGGAGAGATATCTATGGAAAAACACATTAACACATTATCTTTTTGGTGAGAAAAAGAGATTTTAGGGGAGAGATTTAAAAAAAATTAAAAAAAAACACATTTAAGGAAAAATTCGTATGAAAGATTGGTATTGTTACTCCCAGGGGGAGAAATGGAGATTGTTGGTTTTTGTATTTGGCATTTCTGTTTGGGCACAGTGATGGTTTTTCCATCTTGTGTTGCCATCAATGACAAAGGGGGAGATTGTTGGTATTTTGGTATGGTTTTGTCATTGATGTCAACATCTACTGAATACACCTACTTTCGGGATTCAGCAACATTCACCAGTAAGCAGTAATTTGTGCAACAGTTACTCGTATATGGTTAACCAATAGGATATAATGTTCACCGGTACCTGGAATGACATGGAAGACACTTGGTAATGTCGAAGACATCATGTGAACACTTTATTTTGAAGTAATAATCATTGGTATATTCATATTTGCATATTTGCTTTTACCGACAAATAGGTCCAGGTTATCTAGGGTTACATTGGCAGGTTTATCTTTTCCAGATCAGCATGGCATGCTATGGAGATGATTTATTATTGTTTTAAATGCATTAAGCCGACATGTTTAGTTAGTTATTGCATCAGATATTATATTTAAGTAAGATCTTATTTGTAAGATCAAATGTGGAATGCGGAAAAGATTTAAGTGAAGGTATATGTGAGATAAAGCAGAAGCATACATGAAGACATCATTTGAAGGTGAAGTTAGGTTTTTGTAGAAGCATATCAGCATTACACCGGTACTAAATCTAGCATATGAAGATGTGATTTTGTGCAGTACATTCTTATTGGATTTAACCATCCAACTGTAGTCAGTGTGACTCCCATTTGTGATTGAGCAGTGAGCTCTAGGCTGTTGGCCTTTCTACATGTGCAGACCCCTCTTTGTACACTTACTATCTGCAGTAGTATCATCTGATTGTAGGTAAGGTTTCCCACCATGGTTTTTCCCCTTACAGGGTTTCCACATACAAATATTGGTGTCATGTGTTGTGGGTGACTTTATGTTTATGTTTCATGTATTAATCCTTACCGGTATAGCAATTTAACACTGTCTACCGACATACTTAACTGGTTTACCGGTATTAAGCATTAAGTTGGATAATTAGTTTTTGGTTTGAATTTATGAGACAACTGATTCACCCCCCGTCTCAGTTGTCTCCAAGACCTAACAAAGGAATGTGCGGAATACTCCATTCATGAGACTCATGAAAACAGCTGGGGCATTCGTAAGGCCGAATGGAACCACGGTGAACTCATAGTGGCCATATCTAGTGCGAAATGCTGTCTTTTGGATATCGCTATCCATAATCCTCAACTGATGGTACCTTGACTTCAAATCAATTTTGGACAATACTTTGGCACCCTAAAGTTGGTCAAATAAATCGTCGATCCTGGGCAAAGGATAACGGTTCTTGATGGTTACTTTGTTCAATTGACGGTAATCCATGCATAATCAGAGAGATCCATCCTTCTTCTTCATGAAGATTACTAGTGCACCCCAAGGGGATACACTAGGATGAATGTGGCCCTTCTCTAGGAGTTCCTCAAGCTGCATCTTGAGCTCATTAAGCTCATTTGTGGTCATCCTATATGGTGCTCTTGAAACTGGCTCGGCTCCTAGTACAAGGTCTATATGAAAATCAATCTCTCTACGGGGTGGCATACCGGGTAACTCTGAAGGAAATACGTCTGAAAATCCCTTAAGGATAGGATGGTCATCAATAGATGGTTCCTTTCCATCTTCTTCTTCTCTATCACGAATGGTGATGGCAAAAAATTAGCATCCCTTTCGCATGCTCCACTTAAGCTGCATTGTGGAAATCATACGAAGAGACACGGGTCTCTGAATTATGGTGATTACTATGGGAGAACCATGATCATCCTCACACTCAATCTTTTTCAGGTGACAATCCATCCTGGCTTTGTGGGCATAAAGCCAATCCATGCCAATTACGATGCCATATGATCCGAGTGGTTTAACTCTAAGGTCTACTAAAGTGGTGATATTGCTAATCTGAAGCTGACATCCCCTAGCCTCTGATTCCACTAACACTCTAGCCCCTGAAGCTAACTCCACTTCCCAACTAACCTCTTGTCTAATTGCCACTAGCCCACAATGCTCCACAACTAGTGGAGATATAAAAGAGTCAATAGCTCATGAATCAAATAATATAGATACACTGCTACCTCTCATCATACCTGCAACCTCAATAACCATGGCTTGATGTTCTGCCTGGTGGTTGTCAACTGCTGCGAAGACCCTATGGGACTCGCCCATATCCCCAACTATCAGCTCTGATGCTGCCATCCTCTGACTGCCTTCCATATGACCCTGAGGACACTCTCTTGCCATGTGTCCCATTGCTCCAAATGTGAAGGAAGCGCCACGTGCCTGAAATTGCACGCCCTGTTGTCTGGAGAAAGACTATCCCCTTGTTCTGCTAGAACCACTGTACCCACCCCTGGAGGACTGCTGAGTCCTTGCCGGAGGTGTGTAAGGAACCTAAGATCATTGATCTCGTCTCTAACCCTGAGACTGCCACTGCTTAGGCTTTATGCCTTGCTGACTCTACAGAGGCCTCTGCCTCTAGTTCTGCTGTGACTGCTATGGAGGAGGGGGTTTGGAGAACCCTGATGTGTGTCTATTGTTACCCTTCCAATGGGGTTTCTGAAATCCATAAGTCTGGGGTATAGGGTTTCGGTTTTGGGACCGATCTCTCGAGTCCTAAGGCCTGACCTGAATCTCCTCTGCTATCAAGGCCTTCTCCATGGCAACCCGAAGGCTCCCTGGAGTGGCCATCCTCACCGATCCTGCTATGCCGACATTCAACCCTTTGATAAATTGGTTGACGAGAAGCTTCTCATCTTTTAGGCAGTCCACATACGGTAAAAGCTCGAAAAAATTTCTCTCGTACTGGGTCACTGAAAGACCCTTCTGCTAGAGGTCATGGAACTCATCCACCCTACGCTGTCTGTAATACTCTGATAAGTACCTCTCCTTGAATCTCTCTATGAAAATCTCCCATGTGAGAGTATCTGCCACTAAGCCACACTTATATTCCTCCTGTCTCCACCATGTGGAGGCCATTCCTCTCAATAGGTGGACTGCTATGCGTGCCTTTAGATTGCTCTCGTAGGAGTGCAATGCAAGGCACCTATCTAGGCTCAAAATCCATGCCTCTAATTCTACCCCATCAGTAGATCCCCCAAAAGATGGTGGCTAAAGGGGCATAACCTCTCTAATTAGATCCCCTGGATCCCGACGTGCTCTCTCATAATACACTAGTGCTACTACTGGAGGCGGTTCTGGTAAGTGAACGGACTCAGGCTCATGCCCAGCCTGACTCTCTATGGGATTAGGAGGTGGACTCCTACTCCGTTCCCATTCTACTAATCTATGGCTCCCTGAGTTCTAGTTTTCAACATGATGATCCACTACTGGAAGCCTGTCCTGGACTATCCCAATCAGGTTTTGTAGAGCTAACAAGATGTCTTGGTTCGGGTCAACCGGTCATTCGGGAGGAGCCTCTGGGTTCCCTTCTGGAACCGATTCCTCCCTATCGACCTCTTTGTGTGTCATGCATACATGCCTAGGACCTCTACCACGTTTACGAGCTTGTCGCGTAGTTGGAGGCATCCTTACGAGAAAATAAAATAAAATGAAATAAATAAATAATTTTTTTGGAGAAAATTTTAATTTATTTAAAACTAACTATAATAAATAAAAAAATAAATATAATTTAATTAATTAAATAATTAAAGCGAAACGTAATGGAGAAAGGTTCCTAGTGTTGAAAACCTTGCTCTGATACCAAAATGTCATGCCCAAACTTTTGGGCACAAACGAAATAATTTTTTTTTTTTTTTAAATACATAACCTAATAAAAGTAACTTGCTAAAATAACGCAATAACAAGTTCAGTCTTAACTATGTTTTGAACTAATCTAATAACTAAATCAATTAGGTGAAAATAAATTCTAAATTTAAAAACGGAATATTAATTTTCCAAGAGAGTTATTATTATCTCTCCAAATAATAAATAAATAAATTCATTTCAACAAAAGCTCTCAATTAACTTGACATGAGATATTATCAATCCCAAGTAATCTTTTAATTACTCGATGCATTAGTTATATCAAAACTAGCATTTAGACTATTAAAACTTAACTTTAAATGAGAGATAAACATAATGCATTTAAAATTCGCCTAGGGGTTAAAATGACACTTTTATAGCATTTGCTTTGTTAACTCATAATGTTGACCAAATAATTAATTCCCTAAGGTCAAAATACTAGCAAAGCAGTAATTAATACATATTAATAAAATAAAACCCTTTAGTTTTCCATTTAAACCCATTAAAATATGTATATATATTTATATAAACCCATATACTTTTACACACTTATAAGCTTTTATACATCATATATGTAATATATAACTATAATCCTAAGTTAGGGAATGCCTTAACTAAGTTCACTAAAATATATTCTTATATTTATAATTAAAATATACACTTGTTAATACCCATATGAATACATTAAGTTAGATAATGCAATTGTAAACTATTAGTATTCAAAAAAAATACATGGGATACCCTATTCAAAATTTGAATAGGGTTTCCCCCCCCTTTATTTTTTTTTTAATTCACTAACTCTATTTTTAATTCATATGCAACCCTAAACTTTAAGTTACATATCCCACACCTTTATTCTTTTTAACCCATTCTAAATTTGCCCCAACCTGAAATTGGGTTAGGGCATGCATGTTTGTGTGTGAGTATTTTTTTTTTTGCAGGAAAAGGGAGGAGGCAGCGGCCCTAGTCTGACGACGGCCATGGAGGGAGGAGCGGAGAAGCCAAAGTGCTCACGCTGGGCAGAAGGCCAAGCGAGCACGTAGGGGGGAAGGCCGAAGGTGGCAGCCACTGTGGTACCCCATAGGGAGTGACCACCGTCCACTGACAGTGGAGGTTACCGCCCACTATGGGTTACCACAATGGCGGTCACCGCCGCTGGGGGTTGCCTGCAATGGTAGGCTTCGCCCTGTCCACTGCGGACGACCCACAACAAGCGACGTCTGCTCACTGTGGCACCTGCAAGGGGAAGGAGAGGGCCCCGATCCGACGGGGTAGGGTGTCTTGGCCCTCCCCCGTCGGTCTGTAGTATGATATTTTATTATTATTTTTTTTTTGTTTTTAATTTTTAAATAGGAGATATATATATTAATATCAGGCTACATTTGTAATATAACAAAAAAAAATCAGAGAACAAACGTAGGGTAAATGCCTCTTTATTTCTTGCTTATAATAGTCTCCTTTATATGTGTGTGTGTGTGTGTGTGTGTGTGTGTGTGTGTGTGTGTTTATATATACATATTTATACCTATACACTCATGAGCATTCTGTTTATTTATTTATTTATTTATTTATTTATTTTTACTCTTTACAACATGCAAAAAGTAATAAATTATTAGCAACATGATACTAAAGGCAATATCTTCATTTTCTATTAAGTTAATATTTAGGCTTTCAATTCTGTTACATGTGAAATATTAAACCCAAACTAATCATTTCCTCTATTAATTAAATCTGCTAATTAAATCTGTAAATATTTTTTTTTCTTCTTCCTTTTAAAAGACACTTAACAACAAGTTTTCTAAACAAACAGATTTAAAATAATGCATTGTATCTTTCTTTTGACAACTAGTTGCTAACTTTATAGATAGGGTATAAAATCTAGATTTTTTTTTTGCAGTAATTAAAATGACAAAATGTAATAAATCAGATATATTTTCTGCTAGTAATGAAATAACCAAATGTAGTAAATTCTAACAACTACTTTCGCCTAGGAAACATTAAAAACCAATTTAGAGGTAGGCATATTAACCCTATTTAACCATTTATTGAATTCGAATCTATCTCAAATAGGCCTAAATGCTTGTTTTTCCTATTTGCAAAATTTCAATTTGCATGAAGGAATAAAACGAACTTTTATATTCCAATATAACAAGAATGCATCAAAACATCATTTTAGTAACTATAGGGACTTAATAAAAGAATATACATTTCAATTTGCAAAAGTAACTTAATAGAATAAAGCACTTCTTAATAGCATATTTAGAATAGGATGTAGTTAACATTACAAATGGATATGAAACCCAACTAGTCTCTTTTTTTTTTGAATGAGGACTTGAATATAAAATGGATACATTCTTTTTTTTTTGAAAAATAAATACAACATTTAGCTTTCCTTTACATAGCTACAACTTAAATACATCATCTCTTTTCCTAATCTTTTCTGCAACTCAAGCAAAAACCAGCAACTTCTATCTTTCTTTTTCCTTCCCATCCCAAGCAACCTACAAATAAAACATAAGGCTTGACCATGGAGTGCTCACCTCCCAGCCTAGGCTTACTAGAAGCCACCCCCGATCTTGGAGAACCAAGCACTAGATGGGTTACACACATACAACCACAACAAGCAAGGGGTAAACATACAACAAACAATTTTCCCAACCAAGGCTACACTTCACCACAACTTGTGATGATTTTCCAAGGGTGGAAGTGGACCAAATACCATTGGGGAGACTGCAAGCATGGAACATCTCAAGCCACCTCATGGCAACCAAATACAACACAAGTCCATCCCCACATCCTTATGCCCCCCCATAGGCATATAAGCCATATCATCTCTCCTTATGACCCCTGAATGCATAAACAAGACTATGCATCAAGGGTCACAAAAGAACACCCTTGAGATCACTCTCCTTAAAGGAGAGCCTCTCACCCAAGGCTATCAAACTTCTTCCACCCCAAGACCATCCTACTCTCCCAAGAGTAGAAGGCCTTGGATACTCCCTATACAAGAAAATGCATAAAAGAAATGAAGGGAAATCACATTTTCTTCACAAAGAAAAATACAAACGAACAACTCTTTCATACAAACATTTCTTCAAACATGCATATGCAACATAAACAAAAAGAGAGTAAGAACCAACCTTAATCTGCCCAAAGGTTTTGCTAGATCTAGTTGGTGATGAGCAGCCCAAATCCACACAATCTTTTTACCAACACTTAGCCAAAATTCTATCCTACAACTATTCTTCAAAATTTCATAATCTCCAACAATGGAGAGTGGGTGATTAAGTCTCTAAGTCCATAATCCTTGCCTAAGAAGGCCTCTCTCACTCTTCCCAACCCCTTGGATAGAGTGAGAGTTCCCATTGGTTGGTCTTCCCAACCTCTTACATGTTGCTAAAACTGGAAGGAGAAAAGGTAAGAGAGGATGGGGAAGGGAGTCTGACACCAAAAACGAAGGGTGTCTATCCTAGGAGGAACCTTCTAAGTTGAATTTTCGCTCACCTTGGAAAAAACACTTTTTGAGGTGACTAAAAAGTCACATGGGAGTAGCCACATGTTTAAAAATACCCCTTACCAATAGGTATACCCTTTGGACCTTTGGAAAAGCCCTAAAACTAACCCTAGGAGTCCATTTGACGCCTTAGAAACCCAACTGAAGTTAACCTACGGGTCAAACCTAAGTTGACCACTCCCAAGACTCCCTACCCAAGGCAAATTTGGGACCACACTCAAATGTTTGAAATGGGCTTTGGTAGAAACAAACTCCCTCCAAGAGACAAGTCAAAATCAATGACACTAATCAGCACATGTGTCAAGTGACACAACAAAATACATTATAAAAATTACACATGGAATTTGTCTCTTGTTGGATTTACACAGATTAATAAAATCAATTTAACAGACATGCATCATTTACTTTCACAAATAAAATACGATACAAACGGGGTGTTGTCTCTCCAAATAGACAGTCCCTAGCTTTACAAACGTACATAGGTCTAGGTTTGGTTCTCCATAATATTTCCATGGTCACATGGATAATTTTCCTGAGCATCTCAATTTACACATTAGTAATTCCAAATAACCACATATATTATTAAACACATAAATTTGAATACACATCAAACACTCATACAATTGACAATAATAAATCAATATCTCATATATCCCAATTAATCCACATAAGTAATTATCATAATCCTCAAAATTTGATTCATTCATAATATATGCATCCTATTTCTATCATCATAATGAAGTCCTGCAAATCCAATAATGACATACATCATCTCAAAGTAATTCTGCTCTAGCATCATATAAAGTTTCATATCCATAATGCATAAAAATGAAGCATCAATATACATCAAAGTTATCCAAATCATGGAATCATATGAGTTCTAAATCCATAATGCATAAAAATAAAACATCCATAATAGTCTCATCATGAAAATAACAGAAATGCCAGGATGAGTCAGGGTAGGGCCTCACACTTACTTCTTTTGGTTCAATATTCTCTTTCAGAAAATTATATTTGATAGAAACATGCTTAGTCTTAGAGTGAAATACTAGATTCTTTGATATATCAATTGCTATTGAATTATCACAATAAATGATTATAGGTTCTTAGCATTTTAGCTTTATGTCCTTCAACATTTGCTTAATCCATAATACCTGAGTAAAATTAGTTTCTGTTGCAACATATTTTGATTTTGCTATTGATAATGATGTATAACTCTGCTTCTTACTTATCCATGAAATTAATCTTCTACCAAGAAAGAATGCTTTGCCAATGGTACTCTTCCTGTCATCTACATCTCCTGCCCAATTTGCATCGGTGTATGCACATAAATCAAAATTTTCATCTTTAGGGTAACATAAACCAAGATTTGTTGTGCTTTGTAGGTACCGAAAAATCCTTTTTACCGCTCATTCATGATTTTCTTTAGGATTACTCTGAAATCTTGAAATGATACATATTGCATTCATTATATTAGGTCTTGTTTGTGTCAAATACAGTAAATCTCTAATCATAGATTTGTATCTTGTCGGATTAATAGGAGTTGAATCATCCTTCAATGTCAATTTATCAGTTGTAGTCATATGAGTACTTATCAGTTTAGAGTTTTCCATACCAAATTTCTTCAATAGTTCCTTCAAGTATTTTGTTTGACATATGAATATACCTTTATCAATTTGTGAAATCTGCAATCCTAAAAAGAATTTTATCTCCCCAATAATAGACATTTCAAATTCTTCCTACATCTTGCTAGCAAAGTCCTTACACAATCCATCTTATCCTCCAAAAATGATATCATCAACAAAAACTTCAATAACCAAGATGTCATCATTAGTCACTTTGAGATATAAGTTGTTGTCAGTATTACCTTTATTGTAACCAAGCTTCAAAAGATATTTGTCCAATCTTTCATACCGAGCTCTAGGAGCTTGCTTCAATCCATACAAAGCTTTCCTTAATCTGCAAACCATATCTTTAACATTTGCCAATGAAAATCCATCAGGTTGTTCAATGTAAACTTCCTCTTCAAGATCATCATTTGGAAATGCACATTTTACATCCATCTGAGATACTTTATAGCTATTATGAGCAGTAAAAGCAAGAAATAATCTAACTGCCTCAATTCTAGCTACCAGTGCAAAGGTTTCATTATAATTGATTCCCTCTTTCTATGAATATCTTTTACAAACTAATCTTTCTTTGTTCCTGATTGCCTTACCATCTTCATTAATTTTATTTCTGAATATCTATTTAGTTCCAATTACTTTTTTGTCTTGAGACTAGGGAACTAATGTCCATGTATTGTTCTTTTTCAGTTTGTTCTAATTCATCTTCCATTACTTTTATCCAATGTTTGTCTTGACATGCTTCCATAATAGATGTTGGTTCAATTTGAGAAATTAAGCATACCTCTTCATTTTCCAGTCTTCCTCTTGTCATAACACCTTAACACTTATTCCAAATTATCTGATTTTCTAAGTGATTCAGTCTTACATACCTAGGTTTATTCACATGTTGTTGTTCTTTAGCCACTGTGGAATTCTCTAATGATGCCAGTGTGACTGGATCCACATTCTATACCGATGCAATCTATATTGGTTCATTTATGATCATCTCAACTGTCGGTTCAGAATCTATAGACCTTGAATTTCCTTTAATGTGTTCATCTGTCTTCACATTAGCACTTTCAATGATCTTTAGCAATCTTTTATTAAAAAATTTATATGCCTTGCTCTTAGATGAATAACCAAGAAATATTCTTTCATCACTTCTAGGATCAAATTTACCAACATACTCATCTATCCTAATATAGCATTTACTTCCAAATATTCTAAAGTATTTAAGACTAGGAGTATGACCAAACCATAGTTCATAAGGGGTCTTACTAGTTTTGACCTTTGATGTGAACTCTGTTAAAAGTATAGACCATTGTATTCGTTGCTTCTCTCTAGTACATATGAGGCATATTTGCTTCCATCATCATGGTTCTTGTTGCATCCAGTATGGTTATGTTCTTCCTTTCCACAACTCCATTCTGCTGAGGTGTTTAGGGTGCCTATAGTTGTCTTTTGATTCCATTCTCTTCATAGCATGCATTGAATTCCCTAGATGTAAATTCTCCTCCTTGATCAGATCTCAAACATTTGATTTTCTTGTTGGTTTCATTCTCTACCATTTCCTTGTATATCTTGAATCTTCCAAAATCTTCTGATTTCTCCTTGAGAAAAGTAACCCAACACATTCTAGAATAATCATCAATAATTAGCATAAAATATCTATCTCCCTATTAACTTCTTGTTCTTTTCAGACCACACAAGTCAGTATGAATTAAATCAAGAACATTATTGGATTTCTCAGAAATACTCTTAAAGGTTGTTCTAACTTGCTTTCCCATTTGACATTCCTTACATACCAAATTATGAGGTTTCACAATCTTAGGTAAATCCCTTACTGCCTTAGTTGAACTAATCTTTACAATTCAATCAAAATTCACATGAAAAAGTCTCTTATACCATAACCAACTTTCATCAATATGTGTAATTAAACATGTCTTATCAGTGTTGTTCAAATGAAAGATATTACCTTTAGTCTGATTACCAGTTGCAATCTCCAATCCAGTTTTGTTCATCATTTTGCATTTTCCATTCTTGAATTGTAACTGAAATCCCTTTTCAACTAATTGACCAACACTTAAAAGATTATGCTTCAAACCTTCAACGTAATAAACATTTCCAATATTGTGCATACCATCCAAAGATATAGTGCCTTTTCCTTTGATTAAACAAGCTTTATCATCACAAAATCTTACTAGACCTCCATTGTATTCCTGAAAGATAAGAATTTACTTTTATCACCAATTATATGATGTGAACATCCACTATCAATGATCCATTCATCTTTTTCTTCAATTTTAGCTATCAGGGCCTGCTCTACCAATGGAATAGTAGGTGTCAGTTAATCTTCTTTTATTATAAAAAATGCCCACCCATTCTTTGTCGGTTCTTCATCATAATCATCTATAACTCCTTCATCAACATAGTAACATGGTTTATCTCTGTTCTTCTTAAATTTGTATCTTTGATATTCAAGGTTAGGCTTATATGTTCTTTTAGCTTTCTCTCTCAATCTTGCATGTCTATCAGGACATCTAGATGCTATATGATCAACTTTATTGCAATTAAAATATTTAAATGGTGCTTTACCTTCATACTTACTTCCAACTGGACCTTTAAGCATTTTCCTTGCAAATAGTGCTTCAAGTTCTTCCAATTCTTCATTTTCCCTCTTGAAATCTTTAGGTTCTTTTACATAAAGTGCTTTCCAATCATATTTGTCAAATGGTGATGATGATGTTGCAAATGATGATTCTCTAAAGGCTAAATTTGTCTTAACTATAGCAACAGGACCAAATTCCTCAAGCTCAAATGTTGAAAGTTTTCCAACCAAGACATCTCTAGATACTGATGTATTAGACATTGTTCTCAACTTATTAATAATAGTTACTTTCATTTTGTATGTCGGTGGAAAAGCTCTTAAAACTTTAGAAACAATTTCATCTTCACTTAAGGATCCTCCACAACATTGTATTCCTAAAACAATTTCATTAGCTCTTTCCATAAAAGCATAAATTCTTTCATCTTCTTCTATTTTTAAATTTTTATACCTGACCCGGTAACATTCTAGTTTTGCAATTTTGACAATGATATCTCTTTCATTCAATGTCTCCAATTTATCCCAAATAGCTTTAGTAGTAGATCGGTCTGATAATCCCATGATTTGCTGATCTGATAATGCGCTCAGAAGTGCTTCTCTTGTTTTGCAATCATTTTCTTGATCTTTACCCAAAGTTGGTGGATTAAGTTGATTCGGACTAGGACCAACATAGCCATTCTTTGTAACTTCCCATATGTCTCTTCCAATGCAATTCATATGTGTCTCCATTTTGATCTTCCATATACCATAGTTAGTTCCATCAAGTTTAGGACTATCCTTCTTGAAAATGTTTATTTCCATAGGATCTCCTCAAGTTGTTAGGCTTCTGCAAAAAGAGGACTTAGCTCTGATAGCTATTGTTAGGAACCAGAAGGGAAAATAAGAGGGGGGGTGAATCAGTTGTCAAATAATTTCAACCTAATTATAACTTAATCAAACTTAATACTTAATATCGGTAAACCAAACTTAATGCCCATTAATAGATTAGTAGTTAATATCAATACCGGTGAAACTCAATGCATGAAACAGAAAGAGAAACAACATCCATAACACATAACAAAAATATTTTGATGTGGAAACCCTATAAGAGGAAAAACTATGGTGGGAAACCTTATCCACAATCAGATGATACTACTATAGATAGTATGTGTATACAAATGGGGTCTTCACATGCAGAAAGGCCAACCCCCTAGAGCACACTGCTCAAATGGGAGTCGCAATGACTACAGTAGGATGGTTAAATCCTAGAATAATGTACTGCTCAAAATAGCATCTCCAATGTTGGATTCAATACCGGTTAAGCTCTGATAAACACCTTAAAACCTTCCTTGAACCTTCTTTATGGTCTTCTCATATGATCTTCAATATTCGCACATACCATGTTACAACACGATACCATAACCATATCCTATCTATCATCTCACAAATGAGATCTTACATATATACAAAACCTAAGACCAAATGTGTAGGTCAGCTCACTAAGAATATTACAATTAAATCAATTATAAATAAGTCTGATGCGATGCAACATGTCGGCTCAATACAATTACAACAATATCCAATCAATAAATAATCTCCATAACGTTATGTGCTGATTTGGAAGAGATAACGCATACCGGTCCATAACCTAGACCAATCTGTCGGTAACAGAAAATATGTCAACTCGATTAGACTAATAATAAAAACACCAGAACCAAGTTTCCAAACCATATCTTCGACATAATCAAGTGATCTCTAGATGATAACAAGTCATCATCAGTATCGGTGAACTATATAACCTATCGATGAGCATATACCGGTGACTGTGCATAAGTTACTGATCTTGCTGGTGAACATAATGTGTCAGTTCAATAGTAAACCAATATAACCATAGTGCCAAATCAACAATGTAGATATCGAGAAGGATAAGTGTTGACATCAATAAAAAAATTAATGCAACACATCCATAATACCAACAAGCCGAAAATCAACTGGCAGGTTACTAAGTTTAGAAAGCATGTATTGGAATCATCAGATATGGTGGTATTGTTAGATTTGTTGTAGATCATCAATCTAAGAGATGAGATTCGATGTGATCTAATATGGATTGATTCGGTGGAGAAAACCCTAAGTGCACCAATGTTTGAATTTGTGTTTTGGCCGGAAAGCTCAGTTATGAATATGCAGATTGAAGATCTAGCTTGATGATACCAGTCACCAAAGTGGAGTGTATTTGATTGAACAAAAGAATTAATCAAACTAAGTGTGAAAGAGAATACTGGAGTAACTGAGTGTAAGAGAAGAGAACTCGTAAGAGGGGTTAAGAAGGGCTTAACCAGTAAGGTTAAGGATATCTATAAGAGGTCACTATGGAAATAGTTGTGTGAACTAATGGTGTCTGAACTGGTAAGAAGGTACTTAAGAGTGAATGACACTTGAGTGAGAACCAGACGAATCCAGACAATGTAGAGACAAGGAAACTGGTGAACTATTATAGAGTTAATAGTCAAGGGTGCCAACAATGATTGATTTGGTAGGAAGGCATCACAAGGTGAAAGAGTGAAAATTGAGAATTAGGGGAAGATAAGAAAAGAAAAGGGTGATTGGTAAGGGATCACAAAAAGTGAATTGATAATCAGTAGTTAAAGAACTGGTGAAACAAAGAATAGTTGTAACCGATAGAGAGAAGTTGAATAGGTGTTATAAAACTCATTTGTAAAAAGGTGCCATCATTGTAATAAGTTGTATTTCATTGTATATTACTAAGTTCAAGCTTGTTGCAGGGGTTGGTACTCCTTTGGGTTGGTGCTCCTTGGGCTGGTGCCCTAAATCTTTGTAATACAATTATTTTCATTGTGAGGCTGGATTGGAGCAGTAGACTCCAATAGATTTTCTCATCGAGGTTTTTCCCACATTGGGTTTTCCTCATATAACTGGTGTTATGTGTGATGAATTCTTGTGTATGATTGTTGATTAGAGATTTTCTTATTTTACTAGTCGCACCCACATAGTTGGAAATTGTTTAATATCACTTATTCACCCCCCCTCTGAGTGACATATTTTGTTCTACAATTGGTATCAGAGCCCTAGGTTCCTAGTTGGTTAAAGCTTTCTCTAGCTAGGGTAGATTTTGGTGTAAGAACATAATGGCAAGAAACGAGTCCTCCTCCTCCAAAGCTCTCATGTTTAATGGAACCAACTATGCCTTTTGGAGAAGAAGAATGGAAACATATTTGTCCTCTCTAGGATTTGATGTTTGGATGTCTATAAAGAATGGGTATACTATCCCTAGTGTCACTCCTACTGACCCATATTCTAAGGAGTATGAAAACAATGCAAAGGATAGTGGGCTATCAGATAATGAGTTTGTTAAAGTAATGCATTGCTCATCCGCCAAGGAGACTTGGGATAAACTGCAGAGATTATTTGAAGGAGATGTCAAGGTGAAGGAGGCCAAGCTAAAAACACTAAGAGGTCAGCTTGATGGCTTGAAGATGAAAGATGAAGAAAATATTGCAGATTATCTTTATAGAGTTGATGAAACTGTAAACACAATCAGATGGCTAGGAGAGGAAATATGATGGGGAGGGGTTCTCAAAGAGAGTCTCACCTTTCTCGATATGAAGTTGAGTGATATGTTGGTGGTCTCCTTGCACTCTACACTAGTTTTGCAACAAGCCAACACACTCAAACTCTTCAGGAGTGCTCCCTATCAAAATAATGCTCAATAGTTGCACATGCATTGTTGAGATTCACAAGGGTAAAGCCAACCTCAAAACTATACAATCTTCGAACATATACTTGCAGGGGTTGTAGTAGGTTTCCTTAACATATTTCCATTCCAATAAATTGGTTTCACAATTTTCTTTCCTTCATTTCTTCATCGCTCCCTCTTTCTCCTATTTTCTAGGCCTAGTAGCCCTAGAGCCCTAATTAGCCCTACCTAACTGATTTTTGGGGAATTTCTCAAAAATTACTCAAAGAACCTATCAAAATATTTTATAATTTGAATACCCTTTTGGATGAAATTTTAGATCCATCGGGTGAGAAAGTCAATTCTGTCCGTACAGGTATGAAACCCAAAATTGGCATTTATGAAGGGTTTTGGGACTTTGTGGTCTTCTTCAAAGGGTTCATTGTCTTCTCTACTCTGTCACACCTCCAATCTTCCACATAGGCTCTGCCACACCTTTCTCACTCATGCCAAACACTTTCCATCTATATAATTGATTATCCCTCCAAGCATATGCAACTTTTCAATCATTTTTCTAACCGGGCTATGTCTGAGCTCGCCTAGGAAATGATGTCATATATCCTTCCCATGAATTTCAAGAAAAAACCAAAATTATTTACACTATACAAAGGTTACATGGCTCGAGTTCCAAGTGTTATTGAGCAAAACTCAAGGTATTTCAAGTTGGAACCATAATTGGGCTCTTAAACCCTTTCTCAGGCCGAGAGCAATGTAAAATAAAAAACACACTTCAAACCTGCACTAGAAACTATTAAAAATACCTTATAAGAACTAAAATGACATATACAAAGTGATCATGAAACAACATTAGTGAAATCAGTCCATTAAGTATGGACTGCTACTCAAAATTTAAGAAAAATGCAAGGTAAAATCTGGTAATCTCTTCACAATGTATTCAAACATGCTCCAGCCTTTTGTCAACCCATTTTCATTCCTTCTCAAGGAATTTTATATTACATATGAATCCTAAACAACTCTTCATCAGTTTCCTAACTACCGATGTGCGCAAAGATGCAAAAAGTTGCTCAAAAGTTGCAAAATGTTGTTGAGCAACAATGACAATTTTTGCCAAATTGTGCATTTTTACATTCCATGAATTGCTTCTCCTCCTAAACCCCCTAGAATGACTTAAAAACAATAAAATTACATGTCTAAATTCCAAATAAGGTGTTATAAAACATTTTACACCAAAATGCAAGTTTATGCCATTTTAGGCTGACAAGGGCTCATAAGCCAAATTTGAGTAAATACATGTTCTAGTTGACATTCATCCTCCAAATGCATATCCAACACACAGGTGGACCTATGAGTAGTCCATTATTCACAAACCATAAACCAAGCTAAAGACTAACACACCAAAATGTAGAAGATGCACTCAAAACTAGGTGCTCCTGCACCATACTCCCCCAATGAAAAGGAAGTCAAGTGACTCCTTGAGGTAACAAAGAAAGGGGAAATCCAAAATTAGAAAAGTCTGCCTCAGGTATCCAAGTAGTCTCAATTGCTGAAAGGTGCTACCATTTGATCAAGTGCTCTATATAGACGGTATGCCTTATTTTCTTGATAACTCTAGAGTCTAACACCTTCTTGGCTTGTGGCATGGGTGCAGGTGGGAAGGATAGGTTTGAGAGTGCTTGAGAGACCTCTCAGACTCTGCTTCCTTCCTATATAAGTGTGCCCTTATACTGCACCAAGTCTGCAACATTGAAGATGGGAGATAAAGCCATATCTCTAGGTAGGTCTAGTTTATAAGCATTGTTGTCATACTTTACCAAGATTTTACAAGGACCAATCCTCCTCATCTGAAGTTAACTAGGGACACCCTTCTAAAGTCTTTCTTTGTTCAAGTGGACCATGACTGAGTCCCCAACAACAAATTATATATCTTTTCTTTTCTCATCTACTTTTTCTTTGATTCTTCGAGAGGTGTCTTGTAGGGTTGTCCTAATCTTCTCATGAGTCTCTTGCATGGATTGAGCCATGTCCATAGCATTTTCACTCTGTTGTCCCATCTTTCCAACATATCTAAGCTCTAAAACACCTCTAGGATGAAGGCCATACATAATCTCAAAATGGCTTTTACCGGTTGACCTATTCACACTGTCATTATAGGCAAACTCAGCTTGATGGATGATGTGATCCCAAGCTTGTCCATACTCCTTTGCCAAACATCTAAGAAGGTTTCCAAGTTTTTTATTGACCACCTTTTTTTTCCATCCATTTGGGGATGATAGACTAAACTGAAAAATAAGTTAGTACCCAATCTTTGCCATAAAGTCTTCCAAAAATGACTAATAAACTTTGCATCTTTATCTTATACAATGTTGATAGGTAAATCATGAATTTTGATAACTTCTTTGAAAAGCAAATGAGCAATATGACTAGCATCATGAGTGACCTTACATGGAATAAAATGGGCCATCTTGCTAAACCTATCTACCACCACATAGATTCTATCAAAACGTGATTTGGTTTTAGGCAAACCAACAACAAAATCCATACTTACACACTCCCATGGCCGGTTTGGAATAGGTAAAGGTTGATAAAGACCAGCATTAGAAGAGGTACCCTTAGCGCTTTGGAAAATCACACATTTTTCCACATATTTGTTGATAACTCTTTGCATCTTAGGCCAATAGTAGAATCTTTGGACAAGTTCCAAAGTCTTGGTCAAGCCAAAATGTCCACTTAGGTATCCATTATGCTTGTCTTGCATCAAAATTTCTCTCATAGATCCTTTAGGTACACATAATTGTCCTCCCTTAAACAAAAGACCATATTGTAAGGTGTAATATGCATATTCACTATGAAAATGGTTTCTAAACTCTTGAAAAACCTTGTAGGTGGGAGAAAATTCATCATCATCTTGATATAAACCCTTGAAACTATCCACTCCAATGCTCTTGGTCTGTACTTCTTGCACTATTAGCAACCTTCTACTTAATGCATCAGCTACTTTATTACATTGTCCCTTCTTGTGTTTAATGGTAAAGGTATATGACTGCAAATACTTTACACATTTAATATGCCTATGATTCAACTTTTCTTGTGAATTGAGAAAGCTAAGAGATTGGTTATTCGTATAAACCACAAATTCTATAGGCAAAAAATAATGCCTCCATTTCCTAAGAGAATGAACAAGTGCATACAACTCGAAATCATAAGAGGAATACATTTTCTTTGCATCATTGAGCTTCTCACTGAAAAATGCAACTGATCTATTGTCTTGGCTTAAAACTACTCCAATTTCTATGTTGTGTGCATCACATTCAATGGTGAAGAGCTTGTCAAAGCTTGGAAGAATTAGTACTAGTTGAGTAGCCACCTTTGTCTTCAAGAGATTAAATCCTCTTTGTGCTTCTTTTGTCCATTGAAACTTGGTTTTCATACCTCCTTTGATTGTATCAAGCATGGGGGCACATATCTCACTGAATCCTCTGATGAACTTCCTATAGAATTGTGCCAAACCATGAAAAATTCTTGCTTCACTTGTTGTCTTAGGTTTAGGCCAAATTATTATGGCTTCCACTTTAGAGGTATCCATATTCAAATCACCTCTTGAGATTACAAACCCAAGATATATCAATTCCTATTTCATAAACTCACATTTCTCCAAATTGATGGTTAGTTGCTCATCACAGAGTTTCCTCAATACAATCTCTATATGCTTAAGATGTTCATCTTTAAACTTGCTAAAAATCAAGATGTCATCTAAATAAACAACAACAAATTTACCAATATAGTCTTTGAGTACTTCATTCATGAGCCTCATGAATGTGCTAGGAGCATTTGTGAGTCCAAATGGCATATGAGCAAGCCATTCTTAAAGTCCTCATGTGGTGTTGAAGGCTGTCTTCCATTCATCACCCTCCTCAATTCTAATTTGGTGGTAACCACTCTTTAGGTCTATCTTGGTGAAGTATTCAGAACATCCTAAACAATCCATCAAATCTTCAATCCTTGGAATGGGAAATCTATACCTAATTGTAATCTGGTTTATGGCTCTAGAATCAACACAAAGTCTCCAAGTACCTCCCTTCTTTGGGGCCAAAATGATGGGTATTTTATATGGGTTGATGCTCTTCCTTATCAAACCATTGTCTAAGAGTTCTTGGATTTGCTTAGCTACCTCCTTGTTCTGATCCAATGTCATTTTAAAGGCTTCCTTATTGGGCAATGAAGCTCCAGGTATGAAATCAATTTAGTGACTTATGACACATTGAGGAGGCAAGGTTAATGGTGTTCCATTACTAATAATTACCTTAAACTTATTTAGGACCTGCTACACTTCATTGGGAATGCATACTTTCTTCTCCTTTCTCTCTTCATTTGGTTTTACAACAATCACAAACCCCTCTCCTTCTCCTTCCTTGAGAGTGTTAATCAACTCTTTCTCACCAACTAGCAGCACATAGGGACCCTTTGATTTTCCCTCTTCTTGGTCTCCTATGGACTAAATTTTATAGGTGATTTCATCCTTTTGAAAAGTATAGGCATTCTTCTCCCCATGGTGTATTGCTTTTCTGTCAAACTGCCATGGCCTACCTAGGAGTAGGTGGAAAGCATCCATTGGCAAGATGTCACATAAGATTCTATCCTTGTAGCCACCTATAGTGAACTCTGCCCAAGTTTGTTCATTCACAAGAACATGCTTCTCCTTGTTGATCCAAGTAACCTTATAAGGATCACTATGTGGTATTATTTGTAGCTTGAGCTTACTCACTGCTTCCTTTGACACTATGTTATTTATGGACCCTGAATCCACTACCACTCTATATACCTTTCCCATAATCTTGAATTTTATCCTAAACAAGGATCTCCTTTGGCTAGGTTCCTCCTTAACCTATTCTTTCATCAAGACTCTTCTTACCATAATATTCTCTCCAACCTATGAATCTAAATTTACTTCTGATACCTTCATGTTTACTGCATCTTCTTGAGCATAATTTACTCTCCTCTCACCTCCTTAGGATGAATAATAATTCTTAGGAAATCTATAGGTCGGGTGTCTAATTTGATGGTACTTGTAGCACTTCATTATGGTGAAATAGGACCCTCTTCCTGATCCACTAGACCTTCCTCTACTAGAGTTTCTAGACCCCCTTCCTCTATAGCTTCTCTTGCTATTTGAATCCCCACTTTTCTCTACCAACTTGGATTCTCCTTGGGATCTTTGGTCTAGACTTCTTCCACTAAAGCTACCTCTCTGGCCTCTGCCTCTGTTTCTTTTCTCTATTGGCATTCTACACTCTTATGAAAAAATAGTTGATGTTGTCATTGATGGCAATTAACTAGAAACCAACTGGAAAACAACTGGCAACCAACTGGTAAACATTTGTCAACCCACCGGTAGTTACCAACACTGGTAATAGACTTCTACATACACCAACAGACACTTCACCAACAACAGCAATAATGCATACTGTCACTCAAGCCGACATGGAATAAAATTTGTTTATTGTTTTATATTGTAAGTATCTTTTGTAAAAGTTGACATGGCATATTGTAAAAGACTCATATATATGCATGAGATCTTATAGATCATTTTGTAAGAGTGTGAGGATGATATTTGTGATATAGTTGATAGCGAAGGTTTTTGGTAATAGACTGAGCATAAACTGGTACTGAACCTGGCATAGTTGATGCTAATCTAAAGCAATTCATTGTATTGGATTTTGATAATCCATTTTGCGTCAGTGACACTTATGTTTTGTGATTGAGCAGTGAGCTCTAGGCTGCTAGCCTTCCTGCATGTGCATGCCCCTCATTGTAAGTAATATTTATTCATTGGCCAGTGAGTGAATATTGTGGGTCACAAGTCCCATCGAGGTTTTTCCCACACTGGGTTTCCTCATTAAATATCTTGTGTTATGGTTTGTTCTCTATATTGTCTCTGTTATTCTTATTTGCTACATTAATTCTTATTTACCGGTACATTGTTTTGGGATACAAAGTTCCTAATACGTTTAAATATTTTACAAACTAGTTAGACATTGATTCACCGCCCCTCTCAGTGTCTTTGGGACTATCATTGATTCTAACAATTGGTATCAGAGATTGGTCCTCTATTTTCAAAAGCCTAACAACTTGAGGAAGATTCTGACATCGTTACAAATGGAGAACTTAAGAAAACAATTGGAAGGATCTCTTGTAGATTATGATGTAGAGAAAATGAAGAATATAAAACTTGAAGATGATCTGAAGATTGCATAGGAATTCATTAAAGGACTTTTAGAGAACCTTGTTATAGTACAAAATAAAAGAAAAGAACTTCATGAGAAGATGCAGAAAGATGATGATGAAAAAGAAACTCTTAATGAACTTGCAAACAAGTTGAGATAGGAAAATAGTAATATGAAGAATGCAATACATGATATGACTATGAGATTATGTAAAGATATTGAAGACATGAAGAAGAATGAAGAAGATTTGACTAGGAGACTCAATGATGCTGGAAACGAAAATCTAAGACTTAGTCATGAAAATGATATGTTGAACACAGATTTGATTCACATGCAACATCATAAAACTGAGCTTGTGAGACAAAAGGAAATTCTAGAAAATGAGTTGGCTACTACAAATCAAGACAAAGAGAAATTCTAGAAAAGTTCAGAGGAGCTTGATGACATGCTGATAAGTCAGAAACCTAATGGAGATACAAATGGACTTGGATTTGAGATTGGAGAAAGTTCCAGTACTACAAACAATCTAGAATAGAACAAACCGGTAAGACAACATAATTCATATAAGTTTAATGGCAAATGTTTCAATTGTAACAAATATGGTCATAATGAAAATCAATGTAGATTTAGAAACAATCAGAATATTAATGCACCCACCGATCAATGTTCCAAATGCAACAAAGTTGGTCATAATTCAGAAAATTGTAGAATACTTGTGAGATGCTATGTTTGTGGAAGATATGGACACCTATCTAATCAGTGCAGAACACAAACTGGCGTAGGATATGGAAAGGCTATTCAGAGGAATAATGTGACTTGTTATGCTTGTAACAAAATTGGACATATTGCCAAATTTTGTAGAAGCAAGACTTCACCGGCAAACAATAAAGGATCTAATTTGAAAGGCAAAGAAAAGGTAGATGAGGTAAAGCAAGAATTTTCAAAATAATGGATTATGAAGAGAGATCAGAATGTTGATGAAACTATCTCTATACCAGTTATATAGAGTAATCCTCCACCAGCAGGAGATTCTTCATCCAACTGAGAAGTAACCCTTTGGGGGTATCGCAGTAAGCTGAAAATCATGTAAATTACCATCGGTCGATGGTGAGAAGATAAATTTCTTCTTTACCAGTAGATGTGTTAAGTTTTCACTTAACTGGTAAGCATTTAATGTGGTTGGTAAGAGAAATGTCATTATAAATTAGCTAACTTCCCTCTTTTTGAACTCACCAAGCATTCAAATTAGCAGAAAGCACAAAAATAGAGTGAAGGCACTCAAAGCGAAGGTGCGGAGTGATTTGTTTCAAGCGTTCAGAATAGTATTTTTCCATGGCTTCTTCTTCTGCTCCCAAATTTATTCAAAACCCTACTATTGTGGAAAATGTGAAACACCCTAGGCCCATATTTAAAATAATTCCCGAAGTAGCTAAGCAAGATGATTCTATAGGGGAATTTTCAAAAATTCCTAAAGGTGTAGCTTTTGTAGAAGACCCTGGGATGTATATACATTGCAATATAGAAGAACTAGGTTCTGAAGAATTGATGGAAATGTATACTAAGGTGATTTGTGATGAAAATTGTGCTATCAAACCCAAACGCAAGATTATAGAAACTCTAGGTTTTGTGGAAATACTGAACATTCCCCAATTTCCAGAATTAGTAAGAATTGTCTTAAGTAGAGCACATGGAGAATTTCTATGGTTGGATTTTGTCTACAAAATTACCTGACAAGAAATGAGGGTAGTAACTAGTTTACCCTCAACCGACATCAGACCCGACAAAAGAAAGAAGATCCCTAACAACAAAGTGATGACCCTAACCGTAGCAACATCTCATAATAGATCACTGAGAGTGAATGATATCAAAGACATCAATGTGAGATTTGTGAGTATGGTGCTAGGTTACAAGACTACACATGTTAACAGAATAAATTCAGTTTCTAGTCTTTGTATAAACAATGCTTATGAGATGGTCAACAATAACGCAATGATAGATGTGTGTGAATGGCTAAAAGATGAACTCATTGATAATTTGAAGAATATTAAAGGAGATACGAAAGGGACATTTTGATTTGGAAATCTTTTGGTATGTTTGATGTTGTATTTCACTAAGGAAATCCCTGGTACAAGACCTAAAGACTTTGGATATGATATACTAGTAGGAAAAAAATTATAGGAAGCTTTTATTGGCATGGGAACTGCAAAGGTCAACAACATAATTGAATATTTCAAAACCTTCCAGGCTAAAATGAAAACTAGAGAAAGGCTACCACAGAGTGTAGTGGACACATATGATAAAGAAATTTGTTTTGTTATCAAGAGAGATGAGACATAGATGAAAGTTGTACTCCCTATGACTGTATGGGTGACTAAAATGGGATATGAGGTAGATCTAAACGTTCTTGAGATATATGACAAATACTAGATGCACAGAGAGAACCATCAGAACAAGTTTTTGTAGTGCTAAAACTATTGAAAGTGACGTAAAAACATTGAAGCAAAGGAAGAAAAGAGAAAAAATTATTATAGATGCTTCTAAGAAAGTGAAGGAAATCAAGGAAAATGTAATGAAAATCAGTGGCATATCGGCTAGTGAGCTTGAAGGACTACAACCAGAGGCACACATTTCATCGGTTGGCACATCTTATAGAACCGATAGTGACAAGGCAACAAAGTTTAAAGGATTAGAAAGGAGGAAGAGAAAACCTTCACCGATACCCTCTCCTTCACCCAAGAAAACAAGGAATTTCAGGAAGAAACAATAGGCAATAAGGGGACCACCAAAGAAATTAACACCAAAGAAGAAACAACAACCTGTCACCCCTTCTTTAAATGATTTACTAAATGAAATAACCGATGATGGAAATTTGGCCAATGTACACCAACTGTATAATACATTTAATGATTCAAACATGGAAAGCATTGAGAATAGTATTATTTTACATCTGGACATATACAAAAGGTTTTGATTGAAGTTGTGGATGACTTACCCATTTATCTATATAGGAGATTGGAAGCAAAAAGGATTTGAGTAATGGAATTGGATAAGAAACTAAAAGTTGAGAAACTTCTAGTTGTACATCCTGTGAATTCAAAAGAAGAAATTGATGAATTAATCTCTGAGGCTAACTGATCTATTTTTGCCAGTGGACATCAGCAAGTAAGTTTAATGGCGAGAAGAGTAAAAGAGATTGCAAATGAAACTGTTGATAACTGGGATATATTCTTTGTGGAGAAGGAAAAGCATGTGGCAATGAACCAGCCAAAGAAAACATTTAAAGTGTATCAAAAGGATAAGGACAAGGGAAAAGGTAAAGTTGGTGGTATTCCAAACATCAAATCCCTGACAATTTACCGCCACCTTTGGATACTGCACTGGTACATACTGATGATCCATCGGTTATTGACACTGAAGGTGTCACACATGATGACACTAATCCCGAATCTAAGATACTATTCACCATGAATGTGGACACTCAGAAAGTGAATATTATTGTGGACAAGTATAGTGTAGAGGTTAAGAATGACAATGTTGACTATGGCAACATGGCTGAGAAACTGGTAGAGACTGTTGAGGTTGAGATACCAACCCAAATAGAGCAATCATTAGATACTGAAAAACCTACTGAAGGAACAAATTCTGGTACTGGGCCACTGGAGAGTAAGATACCAACAGAACAGACTGAGAAACCTATTGAGGCAGAGGTAGCTACTGAGATAGAGAAACCAGCATTAATTGAGACATCAAAATAGTCTGAGAAACCCTTGCTAGTTGAGATGCAAACACAAATTGATCCACCAGAGGTAAACACAAGTAAAATAGTTACAACTGATGAAAGCACAGAGGTAATAAAGGCAATTGGTGAGACTTCTGGCACTTCAAGCAAATTTAGACCTACAAATGTTACAAAGGTACTCTTGGACTCAATCAAAAAGATAACAGATTGCAATGCTTTGGCCTACAAGGCAATTGATAATATTATACCTATTCTCAAATTGATTGCACCTAACTGTAACATAGATCATATTAGGGATTCTTTAGGAAAATTGGACACATTGTCCAAATTTATTGTTGACAATGTAATAATGGTTGATAAAGTCAATGAGAACACAATAAAGGACAGAGTTGAAAAGGAACAGAACAAATTCTTTGATGACACCATAAAGAAGTGCATTGAACACTTGAATACATTATTACCAACACTGAACTCTACTATTCTGGAGTACAAAGAGCTATACAGGGAAACATGCAAACCTCACCTTCTGACAGAGGACATAGACAAGGAGGTCAGTAAAATACAAAAGGAAATTGATGACATAGCGGATAACTTAATTGGTTCATTTGGTCACATATCAGTTTTTGAGCAAGAAATGACAAGATTTGAAGAAAAATTAGAGAAACTTGAAAAAGAAAAGGCAAGGATAAGGTCTAATTCCAGAGAGCTTAAAAATAAGCTTGTTCCTAAGTTTGACAATCTTATTTCCTAAATAATAGAAATATCTAAGGCATTACTTCAGGGAAAATGATCACCAGGAGATCACATGCATTATCTCACCAGCACGATCCAACAAACTGAGGTAACTTTGAAGGACAACAAAATGTTTATGCAAAGTTTGAATTTGGTTTTGACAAATATCTTTCAGATTGTAAGCAACTGGTTACAAACCTTGAGGTAAATTTTTGCACTCATTTGACTATTTTTGAGAACCTTTGTCATTGATGTCAAAGGGGGAGTAGTGGAGAGAAAATACTTCTTTAGAGGAGATCACTTGGTCAGGGGGAGCACATCTTTTTGGAAACTTTTTGGACTTTAGTTTTTGGAATAGTTTTTGGATTTTTCTCCTGAGTTTTTCCATCAATGCCAAAAGGGGAGATTGTTGGAATTCTACACTCTTATGAGAATAGTTGATGTTGTCATTGATGGCAACCAACTGGCAACCAACTGGAAAATATTTGCCAACCCACCGATAGTTACCGATACCGGTAATAGACTTCTACATACACCGGTAGACACTTCACCGACAATAGCAATAATGCATACCGACACTCAAGCCAACATGGAATAAACTTTGTTTATTGTGTTATATTGTAATTATCTTTTGTAAAAGTTGACATGGCATATTATAAAAGACTCATATATATGCATGAGATCTTATAGGTCATTTTGTAAGAGTGTGAGGATGATATTTGTGATATAGTTGATAGCGAAGGTTTTTGGTAATAGACTAAGCATATACCATTACTGAACCTGGCATAGTTGATGCTAATCCAAAGTAGTACATTGTATTGGATTTTGATAATCCATTTTGTGAGTCAGTGAGACTTTTGTTTTGTGATTGAGTAGTGAGCTCTAGGCTACTAGCCTTCCTGCATGTGCAAGCCCCTCATTATAAGTAATATTTATTCATTGGCCAATGAGTGAATATTATGGGTCACAAATCCCACCGAGGTTTTTCCCACACTGGGTTTCCTCATTAAACATATTTTTTTATGGTTTGTTCTCTATGTTGTCTCTGTTATTATTATTTGTTGCATTAATTCTTATTTACCGGTACATTGTTTTGGGATACAAAGTTCCTAATAAGTTTAAATATTATGCAAACTGACTAGACACTGATTCACCCCCCCCTCTCAGTGTCTTTGGGATTATCATTGATTCTAACATTCTCTTGTTTCTTTTTTCTCTTATATTCCACCTTGAGTGCCAATTGATAGCACCTATGAATAGTATTAGGACATAACAAAATCAATTCTTCTTGAATATTCCATCTCAAGCCATTTAGATATCTGGCTACCTTGATGCTTTCATCTTCCACCACCTTGGATCTGAGACATAGCTTCTAAAATTCCTCAATGTAGCTGCTCACATCTAAGTCTCTTTGTCTCAAGTTTTGTCTCCACTTGTGAAATTGGATTTCATAATCTTTAGGGATATATGCTTCTTTCACCTTGGCCAACATTCCTTTCCAAGTGGCTATTGGGTTCTTACCCTCCTTTTTCCTCTCCTCTTAGATGAATTTCCACCTAGTCAAGGCTACTCCTCTCAATCTAAATTTAGCTACCTTCACCTTTTGTGCCTCACTGATCCCATCACATTCAAAGTGATTCTCCAATCCTTCAATCCATTCCATGACTACTTTTGGTTCCATTTTTCCACAATAAATTGATACTCCTTCTAAGGATTTTCCTCCTAAGGCTTTGATAGCTCTAAGGAAAGCTTATTCAGATAGAATAGGATCTGGTTCAGGTTTGCTATCCTCTTCTACTACTTCCTTACCCTTCCCTTCATTGACCTTGATTGTCACTTTCTCAGTCTTGTCTTCAACTGCATCTAGTTTTCTCTCCAGCTGTTTTAGTCTTACCCCGAGGAGTCTATTCTGTTCCTCTTGATATTCTACCTTCTTGTCTAACTCTGCATTGGTCACCATCCTTAGAATATTTTCTCCTACTGACTTAGTGTCTAACATGAACTGGCTTCTTCCCAAATCTTAGTTTCTTTGATACCACTTTGATGGTGAGGGGCTCTCAAAGAGAGTCTCACCTTGCTCAATAGGAAATTGAGTGGTATGTTAGTGGGTTCCTTTCACTTTGCACTGGTTTTGCAACAAGACAAGACAATCAAACTCTCCAAGAGTGCTCCTTATCAAAATAATGCTCAATAGTTGCTCAGACATGGTTGAGATTCACAAGGCTAAATCTAGCCTCAAAGCTATACAATCTTCTAGCATATACTTGCAGGGGTTGTATTAGGTGTTCTTAAGGTATTTCCATGCCAATCAACTGGTTTCACAATTGGCATTCCTTCATTTCTTCATTGCTTCCTCTTTCTCCTATTTTCGAGGCCTAGTAGCCCTAGAGCCCCAATTAGCCCTACCTAATCGGTTTTTTGGGAATTTCTCAAAAATCACTCAAAGACCCTGACAAACTCTTTTATGATCTAAATACCCTTTTGGATGAACTTTTAGATCCATTAAGTGAGAAATTCAGGTCTATTCGTACAGGTAGGGAACCCAAAAATGACATTTATGAAGGGTTTTGGGACTTTGTGCTTGTTGGCATTTGCCTAAAGATTGCATTAATGATATGTTATGTTTTAATTGATGTCAATTGAACCGGTAATGATATTGTTGATATTGTCTTATGCCTGGTAGGAAGAGCTTTATGAAGGTTATTGTAAACCAGTATGTAAGTTTGTGAGTTTAACCAGTAATTAGAGTAAAAGGTTAAACCCTTTCTATGTTATGTAACCGATAAACCCTACCTGTTGTTTTTGTTAAACCCTAACCGATTAAGGTTGTTGAATTGGTTATGTTGGTTTATGATCTGATGTTGAGTGGTAATGATGGTGACACATAAGGTCATTGTATGAAGGCAAGTTCAAATGTTTTGGCATGATTGTTTGTCTAGGGAATGAGAAAAGTGTATTGCATCTAATGCAAAGCACGTGATGAGTTACTGAGCTCGATGAAGTGGTAATCAAGGAGCAATTGAGGTTTTCTTGATTAATGTGTAGAGATTTCTATGAAATCCAATGGTCATTCTTGTACTGACTTGTTTGTAATCTCGTTGAGAGGATTAGATTTTTGTTGTGTTACCAACCTAGTTGATTTGTATTTAAGATTGATGAAGTTGTTTTGTTTAATGTTGGCAAGAGTTGGCAGAAATCAATTGAGTGTGTGATTGTCCAGCCAGAGAATGAGTCTGCACTCTAAGTAAAGGTAGATAGAAGCTTAAATGGATCTGATCAAGCAAATGTAGTGCTATTTAGATAGATCAAGAAACTCCTGTTGTTTTCTAACAATTATAGCAGAATTGAAATCCCCTAACTAGGTAAGCTCTAACAAGCTTGGTTACCTATTAAATCCTCTAACAAGGTGTTCCATTAGATTGGATTTTCAAATCCCCTACTGAGGTTACTCCTTATAGGGTATTTTCTTCTAACAAGGCATTTGTAGTGAATCCCTTAACTGGTTGATTCCTAACAGGATTAGTTCTTAACATGACTTTTTTTAAAAATTTAATTGTCTTGGCTCCTAATAGGGTTTAGATTTTATCTTGTGAGTCTCATCTCACTATGGTTTTTATCTATTTGGGTTTTCAACATATAATTACTTGTGTCATGTGGTGAATGGTTTTTTGGTTATGATCTTATGGTTGATTTGATTAACTATTTAACTATTTCTAATAAGACAAGATAAACGAAAGCATTGAGAAACAAAGCATTGGCATATGATAAAGTATTTGGATATTTACAAGTTAAATGTTGTTTACTGTTATGTTGTTGTAATAGTCAACTGGTATTCTTATGAGTATTGATATTGATAGTGGTATCTCATTGATAAGTTTACTTTGTATGTTTGAGTTTGAGTTTGGGAAGTTTGTATCAGTTTTTCTATTTATTGATTGACCACCCCCTCTCATTAATCTACCAGATACTTATTATTTTATCATACCATCAATTGGTATCAGAGCGTCTCAGGTCCTCTAAGGTCTAAGCCTAATAACTTGAGGAAAAGATCTGCTAGATGATGATGAAGAAGGAAGGTATGAAGTTCAACAGAGAAAACTATAGGATATGGAGCAACAAAATGAAGATTTAAATCAAGAGTTTGGGAAGTCAGTATTTGGATCATGTAGATACTAAGTATATTGCACCTACTATAATTCCAACTGATGATTAGAAGAAAGAACGTCAAGAAAATCATCAAGTATTGGAGGCTATTATCAATTTCCTGTCTGATGTTGAATATGTAGATGTTCATGGTCTTGAAATTGCATATGAAGTATGGAAAAAACTTGAAGAGATTTATAGAGGTGATGAACATGTTAAGATTCTTAGGTCCTGGAGACAACTGAGAGGGGGGGGGGTGAATCAGTTGTCAAATAAATTCAAACCAAAAATCAATTAACCAACTTGATGCTTAGTACTAGTAAACCAGTTAAATATGCCAGTAGATAGTATTAATAATAAATTGTTATACCGGTAAAGATTATTGCATGAAACATAAACATAAAGTCATCCAAAACACATAACACCAATATTTGTACGTGGAAACCCTGTAAGGGGAAAAACCACAGTGGGAAACCTTACCCACAATCAGATGATACTACTGCAGATAGTAAGTGTACATAAATGGGGTCTACACATGCAGAAAGGCCAACAATCTAGAGCTCACTGCTCAATCACAAAATGAGAGTCACACTGACTACAGTTGGATGGTTAAATCCAATAAGAATATATTGCACAAAATAACATCTTCATATGCTGGATTCAGTACCGGTGTAATGCTGATATGCTTATACAAAAACCTAGCTTCACCTTCAAATGATGTCTTTGTGTATAGCTCTACTTAATCTCACATATACCTTCACTCAATTCTTTTTCGCAATCCACACTTGATCTTACAAATAGATCTTACATTTATACCATAACCTAAGACCAATTTTAGTAGGTCGGCTCTATAAGATATTACAATAAACATTTTACATACAATATAATATCTGATGCGGATTAAACATGTCCATAGTGTGCCATGCTGATCTGGAAAAGATAAACCCGTCGGTGTAACCCTAGATAACCCTGGACCTATTTGCTGGTAAAAGAAAATATGCAAATGTGAATATACCAATGATCAATTCTTCAAAACAAAGTGTCCACATGATGTCTTCGACATTATCAAGTGTCTTCTATATCATTCCAGGTATCGGTGAACGTTATATCCTGCCAGTGAACCATATACTAGTAATTGTGCAATAGTTACTTGCTTGCCGGTGAATGTTGTTGGATCTCCAAAGTGCTTGTTTTTAGTAGGTGTTGACATCAATGACAAAACCATACAAAAATACCAATAATCTCCCCCTTTGACATTGATGGCAACACAAGATGGAAAAACCATCAAAGTGCCAAAATAGAAATGCCAAATACAATAACTGATTAAACATGTCCATAGTGTGCCATGCTGATCTGGAAAAGATAAACCCGTCGGTGTAACCCTAGATAACCCTGGACCTATTTGCTGGTAAAAGAAAATATGCAAATGTGAATATACCAATGATCAATTCTTCAAAACAAAGTGTCCACATGATGTCTTCGACATTATCAAGTGTCTTCTATATCATTCCAGGTATCGGTGAACGTTATATCCTGCCAGTGAACCATATACTAGTAATTGTGCAATAGTTACTTGCTTGCCGGTGAATGTTGTTGGATCTCCAAAGTGCTTGTTTTTAGTAGGTGTTGACATCAATGACAAAACCATACAAAAATACCAATAATCTCCCCCTTTGACATTGATGGCAACACAAGATGGAAAAACCATCAAAGTGCCAAAATAGAAATGCCAAATACCAAAAACCAACAATCTCCTTTAGACAACGATTTCTCCCCCTGGGAGCAACATGCGTTTATCCAAAGATTTATTTTCAATACCAATCTCTCCTCAAAAGATAATGTGTTTTTCCATAGATATCTCTCCCCCTTTGACATCAAATGCCAATGTTACAAAAATCAAGTTCATACAAAATACCAACTACCTCCCCTAAGAAGTAGCTTACTCATCAAAGACCAGAGTAAAAGATTTGTCTTTTTAATTCTGCCGGTTGATGACAATCATCAACTGTCTAAGTCTCTACCGGTGGTGGTATGACTCCAAGCTGATCTCTGAGATATTCAAAAGTCTCCTTAGGCAAAGGTTTTGTGAAAATATATGCAAGTTGTTCTTTAGTATTCACATAAACCAGTTTTATCTCTTTTTCTTCAACTTTTTCCCTCAGAAAATTCAGTTTGATAGAAACATGTTTTGTTTTAGAATGTAATACCGGATTCTTAGCTATATCAATTGCTGCAGTGTTATCACAATATATAGTAATGGGTTCCTTGCATTTTACCTTTATGTCTTTCAACATTTGTTTAAGCCATAGTACCTATGTACAGTTAGTTGCTGCTGCAACATATTCTAATTTTGTTGTTGATAAGGATGTACAACTCTATTTCTTACTCAACTAAGAAACTAATCTCTTTCCAAGAAAGAATGCTCCTCTAGTGGTGCTTTTTCTATCATCCACATCTCCTACCCAATTTCCATTTGTGTATGCACATAGGTCAAAATTTTCATCTCTAGGATACCATAATCAAAGATTTGTTGTGCCTTGTAAGTACCGGAAAATCCTTTTTACTATTGATTCATGGTTTTCCCTACGATTAATTTGAAATCTAGAAACAATACATACTGCATTCATAATATCGGGCCTAGTTTGTGTCAAATACAGTAAACCTCCTATCATAGATTTGTATCTAGTTGGATTAACAGGTGTAGATTCATCCCTTTGAGATAATTTGTCATTTGTAGTGATAGGTGTGCTTACCAGTTTAGAGTTCTCCATCCCAAATTTCTTAAGTAATTCTTTCAAGTACTTGGATTGACTCAAAAATATACCTTTATCAGTCTGTGAAATCTGCAATCCTAAAAAGAATTTTATTTCTCCAATCATAGACATTTCAAATTCTTGCTGCATTTTAATAGAAAATTCCTTACATAATCCATCTTCTCCTCTAAAGATTATATCATCAACAAATACTTCAATAATCAAGATGTCATCATTAGTTATTTTGTAATATAAATTGCTATCTGCATTTCCTTTAGTAAACTCAATCTTTAAATGATACTTATCCAACCTTGCATACCAAGCTCTTGGGGCTTGTTTTAATCCATACAGAGCTTTTCTTAACCTAAAAACCATATCATTTTCAACTATTAAGGAAAATCCATTAGGTTGTTCAATATATACTTCCTCTTCAAGATCTCCATTCAAAAATGCACATTTAATATCCATTTGATAAACTTTGTAGTCCTTGTGAGCTGCAAAAGCCAAGAATAATCTGACTACCTCAATTCTGGCTACCGGTGCAAAGGTTTCATTGTAATCAACTCTTTCTTTCTAAGAATATCCCTTACACACTAGTCTTGCTTTATTTCTGACAACCTTAACATCTTCATTAAGTTTGTTTCTAAATACCCATTTGGTTCCAATTACATTTTTATCTTTAGGCCGGGGAACTAATATCCAAGTATTATTTTTCTCAATTTGTCCTAATTCTTCTTCCATAGCTTTAATCCAAAATTTATCTTCACATGCCTCATTAATAGATGATGGTTCAATTTGAGAAATAAGACATACCTCTTCATTTTCCAATCTTCCTCTTGTCATAACTCCTTTAGATTTGTTTCCAATTATCCGATCTTCAGAATGATTCAATCTTACATACTGGGGTGTCTTAGTTTGCTGTTGTTCTTCAATTACTGTGGAATCCTCTGATGATACCAGGGTAACTGGATCTTCATTCTATACTGGTGGATTTAGTGTAGGTTCATTTGTCACAATTTTTGTTGCCGGTTTAGAGTCTATATACCTTGAAGTTCCTCTAAATTGTTCATCAATCTTTACATTTGTACTATCAAAAATTTTCTGCAATCTATTATTAAAACATCTATATGCCTTGCTCTTAGATGAATAACCAAGAAATATTCCTTCATCACTTCTAGGATCAAATTTGCCAATATATTCATCTCTTCTAATATAACATTTACTTCCAAAAATTCTGAAATACTTAAGAGTAGGAGTATTAACAAACCATAGTTCATGAGGGGTCTTATCGGTTTCACCTTTGATGTGAACTTTGTTGAATGTATAGACAATAGTGCTAACTTCCTCTCTCCAATATACATGTGGTAGATTTTCTTCTGATAACATACTCCTTGCTGCATCCAAGATAGTTCTATTTTTCCTTTCAACAACTCCATTTTGTTGTGGTGCCCGAGGTGTTGATAACTATCTTTTGATTCCATTCACTTCATAGAATGTATTAAATTCATTAGATGTGAATTCTCCTCCTTGATTTGATCTTAAATATTTTATTTTCTTACCAGTTTCATTCTCAACCATTGCTTTGAATAGTTTGAACTTCCCAAGTGCTTTTGATTTTTCTCTGAGAAAAGTAACCCAACACATTCTAGAATAATCATCAATAATTAGTATGAAATATCTATCACCTTGTAAGCTTTTAGTTCTAGCTGGACCACATAAATCAGTGTGAATTAAATCAAGAGCATTATTGGATTTTTCTAGAATACTTTTGAAACTAGCTCTAACTTGTTTTCCAAATTGACATTCCTTACAAATTGTATTATGAGGTTTTGCAATTTTAGGTAGATCTTTAACTGCCTTAGAAGTATTGATTTTTACCATGCAATGAATGTTTACATGACATAGTCTCTTATGCCATAACCAACTTTCATCTATATGTGCAATTAGGCATGCCTTTTCACTGTTATTCAAAGGAAAGATATTACCTCTAGTCTGATTACCGGTTGCAATTTCCAAACCAGTTCTATACATGATTTTGCATTTTCCATTTTTAAATTGTAACTAAAATCCTTTCTCAACTAATTGACCAACACTTATAAGATTATGCTTTAATCCTTCAACATAGTAGACATTGTCATTGTTATGCTTACCATCAAGAGATATTGAACCCTTACCTTTGATTGAAAAGGCTTTGTCATCTCGAAATCTTATTAAACCTCCATTGTATTATTAAAAGTTCAAGAATTTACCTTTGTCTCCAGTCATGTGATGTGAGCATCCTGAGTCAATGATCCATTCATCCTTTGCTTCAACTCTAGCTACTAGGGATTGTTCTACTGGTTGAGCAATAGGTGCTAGTTGATCCTCTGTTATAGCAACAAAAACCCATCCATTGTTCGTTGGATCCTCATCAGAATCATCAGTTACACCTTCATCAGCAATGTAACAGGATTTGTCTTTGTTCTTCTTAAATATTTATCTCTGATATTCAAGATTAGGTTTGTATGTTCTTCTAGCTTCTTCTCTTAGTCTAGTATATCTATCAGGGCATCTCGAAGCCATATGACCAATCTTATTGCAGTTAAAATATTTAAAGGGTGCTTTACCTTCATACTTACTTCCAACTTGACCTTTTGGCATTTTTCTTGCAAATAGTGCTTCAAGTTCTTCAAGCTCTTCATTCTCCTTCCTGGTTTCTTCAAGTTCTCTTGCATAAAAGGATTTCCAGTCTGATTTGTCAAATGATGGAGCAAATGATGTTGATGCTTTAAAGGCCAAATCAGTTTTTACAGTAGCAACAGGACCAAATTCCTCAATTTCAAAGGCTGAAAGTTTTCCAATCAATGTATCCCTAGTTACTGATGTATTAGGCATTGTTCTCAACTCATTTATAGCAGTAACCTTCATTTTATATGCCAGTGGCAATCCTCTTAAGATTTTTGAAACAATTTCATCCTCACTCAGGCTTCCTCCACAACATTTAATACCCAAAACAATTTCATTTAATCTTTCCATAAAAGTAGAAATCCTTTCATCTTCTTCCATTTTCAGATGTTCATACCTGACTCAGAAGCTTTCAATTTTTGCAATCTTGACTATGGAATCTCCTTCATTTAGTGTTTCCAAATGATCCCAAATAGCTTTAGCAATAGAGCTATCTGATAATCCCATGATTCTCTTCATCTTTAGCTAAGGTAGTTGGAGCAGTCTGACCAGCTACAATAGTAGTATAACCATCCTTTGTAACTTCCCAAATGTCTTTACCTATGCAATTCAGATGTGTCTCCATCCTAATCTTCCATATCCCATAGTTGGTTCCATCAAGTTTTGGACTATCCTTCCTGAAGTAATTAGTAGACATTGGATCTCTTCAAGTTGTTAAACTTCTGCAAAAGAGGACTATGCTTTGATACCAATTGCTAGGTCCCAGAGACAACTGAGAGGGGGGGGGGGGGGGGGTGAATCAGTTGTCAAATAAATTCAAACCAAAAACCAATTAACCAACTTGATGCTTAATATCAGTAAACTAGTTAAATATGTTGGTAGACAGTGTTAACAGTAAATTGCTATACCAATAAAGATTAATGCATGAAACATAAACATAAAGTCATCCACAACACATAACACCAATATTTGTACGTGGAAACCCTGTAAGGGAAAAAACCATGGTGGGAAACCTTACCCACAATCAGATGATACTACTGCAGATAGTAAGTGTAGATAAATGGGGTCTGCACATGCAGAAAGGCCAACAGCCTAGAGCTCATTGCTCAATCACAAAATGAGAGTTACATTGACTACAGTTGGATGGTTAAATCCAATAAGAATGTACTACACAAAATAGCATCTTCATATGCTGGATTCAGTACCGGTGTAATGCTGATATGCTTATAGAAAAACCTAGCTTCACCTTCAAATGATGTCTTCATGTATAGCTTTGCTTAATCTCGCATATACCTTCACTCAATTCTTTTTCACATTCCACACTTGATCTTACAAATAAGATCTTACATTTATACCATAACCTAAGACCAATTTTAGTAGGTCGGCTCTACAAGATATTACAATAAAAATTTTACATACAATATAATATCCAATGCAATATCCAATTAAACATGTCAGCTTAATGCATTTACATCAATAATAAATCATCTTCATAGTATGCCATGTTGATCTGGAAAAGATAAACCTACCGGTGTAACCCTAGATAACCCTAGACCTATTTGCTAGTAAAAGCAAATATGCAAATGTGAATATACCAATGATCAATTCTTCAAAACAAAGTGTCCACACGATGTCTTTGACATTATCAAGTGTCTTCCATATCATTCTAGGTACCAGTGAACATTATATCCTACCGGTGAACCATATACCAGTAACTGTGCAATAGTTACTTGCTTGCCGGTGAATGTTGTTGGATCTCCAAAGTGCTTGTTTTCAGTAGGTGTTGACATCAATGACAAAACCATACCAAAATACCAACAAAGATTGCTAAAGAAGAGAGTCTAAGAGGAAATTTTGATGACATGATGATGTATGAAGGTGAGATTATCCAATAGTATGGTCAAAGGATAAAAGAGATAGTCGGTGAAATTAAGAGTGTAGGAGGGAAAGTGGAAGATGCCATAGTAATCGGTAAGGCATTGAGAATCCTGCTACTGGTCTATGCTATTAAAGTTGCAACCATTAAAAAGCTTAAGTCTATTGATAAAACTAAGGTAACTCCTGACTCCATCTTTGGCAAGCTTACTGCTTTTTAATTAAATGGTTATGATGGTAGTGCACAAAAATCTAAATTTGCATTTAGAGCCTCTATTTCTAACCCATCTATGAGAAAAAGTAGAGATAGTAGTCATGGTTATGAATCTAGATGTATTAGAGATGCTGATGATGAAGATAGTTTAGTGGATATTGAAGCATTATTGGCAAAGTGGTTGCCTAGAGGCACTGTTAAATATAGAGGTAAATTACCTTTAAAATGTTTTGCATGCAACAAGATTGGTCACATAGCACCTAATTGTCCTAATGGTGAAAATGAAAACAAGAGAGATGAATTCAAGAAGTATAAGGGTAAAGGCAAAAGAGATTGTCTTATTGTTATTGATAGTGGTATCACTGATGAAGAATCTGATGATGATGCTAGTGAAGATATTTTGTTTGTACCTATTAAGGAAGCGATATCAGACCAGAAGGCATTAGTATCCAGGATGGATGACTCTAATGATTGGATCATTGATAGTGGTTGTTCACATCATATGACAGGTGATCGAAGAAAATTTCTTTCCTTGAAATAATTTGATGGCGGTGTTGTTAGATTTGGCAATAACTCACCCTGCATGGTTAAAGGTAAAGGAGTTATTTCTCTTAATGGGCAGAGCAGTGGAGATAACGTTTACTGGGTTGAAGGACTAAAGCACAATATTTTGAGTGTGGCACAACTCAATGACAAAGGATACCTACTAGAGTTTAAAAATGGTATGTGCAAAATCTTTGACAATAAAGGTGAATTGATTGCAACCGGGAAACAAACTAAAGGTAAACTGTTTCATCTTAATTCTAAAGTTAGCAACTGTTTTATTGCTAAAATATATGATAGCTGGCTTTAGCATAGGAGATTTTGTCTTATAAACTTTGATAACATTGTTAAAGTGAGTAAGTCCAAGACAGTGAGAGGTTTGCCTCAGTTAGACAAACCGGTTAATGCTCTTTGCAAAGAATGTCAGTTAGGAAAGATGACTTCTTCAACTTTCAAAAGAAAATCTTTTTCAGTGGAGAAATTGTTAGATTTAGTTCATACAGATCTTTGTGGACCAATAAGAACAAAAAGAATTCAAGGTGACATATATTTTATGATTCTCACTGATGATTGCTCAAGGATGATGTGGGTCACATTCTTGAAGGATAAGACTTAAAATTTTGGTAAGTTCAAGGCATTCAGGGCCTTAGCTGAGAAAGAGGAGTAAGAAGATAAAATGTCTGAGGACAGATTAAGGCGGTGAATTTACTTCTAAGGAATTTTGGTATTTTGGATATGTTGATATGGTTTTGTCATTGATGTGAACACTTGTCAACACTTGTCAACACTTGTTAACACATGTCAACAGTTATCGGCACTTGGAGATCTTTTCTTTTGTCCACTGACATGTCAGTGACTTATGCACAGTCACAGGTATTTGGTTCACCGGCAGGTTATATTATTCATCGATACTTGGAATGACTTGGAGACTACCTGGTTATGTTGAAGTCATTATTTGATCACTTGGTTCTGGCAATTTGGTTATTGATCTAATCGGGTTTGCATATTTGTTGTTACTTGCAAATAGGTCTAGGTTATGCACCGACAAGCATATCTATTCCAGATTAGCACGACACATTATGGAGATGATTTATTATTATCGTAAATGCATTGAGCCGACATGATGTATCACATATTGATTTATTTTGTAATTAATTTTATTGTAATATCTTTCGTGAGCCAACCTACTCAATTGGTCTTAGGCTATGGTATAAATGTAAGATCTCATTTGTGAGATTGATATGGGAATGTAAGTAAGTGGGAATAAGGTATATGCAAAAATAAGCAGAGCTATACACACAGACATCATTCAAAGATTGAAGGAAGTTTTGAAGAAGGCATATCAGAGCTTAACTAGTATTGAGCCCAACATATGAAGATGCTATTTTGAGAAGTACATTATCATTGGATTTAACCATCCAATTGTAGTCAGTGTGACTCCCATTTTGTGATTGAGCTAGGTGAACTCTAGGTAGTTGGCCTTTCTGCATGTGCAAGCTCCATATTGTACACACATACTATCTGCAGTAGTATCATTTGATTGTGGGTAAGGTTTCCCACTGTAGTTTTTCCCCTTACAGGGTTTCCACATACAAATATCCGTGTTATGTGTTGTGGATGTTATTGTCTTTCTGTTTCATGCATTAATCTTTACCAGTGCTATAATTAACTGATAAAACTGTCTACCAGCATAAAGTTTGGTTTACTGGCATTAAGCATTAAGTTTTGGTTAAGTTAATTTTGATTTGAATTTATTGTGTTATCACTGATTAAAAATAGGCTTTTCTTTTCCCATGATTGGCCATGTTTTGTTGAAATTTTGAATAGGGTGTCATTCCGAATGCTTCAGCTTTGTTCTAGACCTTAAGGGTTTAAGGGTTTTTGATTTTAGATCCTCTTGTGTTCATTTTAAACCCTTTGGTTTCTAATCTTTCATTACTTTATTCACTTAAGTAATGGGTCGTGGGGTCGTAGGAAGTGTCCCCCCCTTGTTGTTTGCCTAGGCGGTTATGTTAATTAATCAAAAAATTTATGCCTTGTATGTTTTTCTTCTAAAGTTGTCGAGCCCAGTAACTAGTGCGCATCTCGCGGATGGATCCACAGCTCATGTTATTTCCCTAGGCGAAGTTGCGCGTAGTTTAAAACCAGCGAAGTTGCGAAAACCACATGGCATGCCACATAGATGGCCTAGCTGGTTGTTGACAACGAGTAAGATGGTGGCACATGGCACAAATCACAATAGTCAGCGGGTCAGGATTAAAGGCTAAAAGGCAGGCTCCAGAGGTGAGTCAGGTTGCAGGTGGAGATGACCTGGCAGGTACAGCTGTTAAGAAGAAAGTGGGGCCCCATGGCTTCCTTTCGGTGAATGAAAAAGTGACAAATCAGCTCTGAAGGTGACTGGACGCTAGGTGTTCACAGTGAGTCAGCGGGCCCACCCCTCCTGAGAGCCTTTTCAGAGGATGAAAAGCTGATCAGCTTAAAAGATGATCCAATGGCCCGCACTATTTCGAAAGGGTAAGATGCTCGATCTTTATACCTCGCAAAATAGCAAGAGTGAACAAGAGCCGTCCACGTGTTCTGATGATGAGCTAGAGGATACAGTTGTTAAGAAGAAAGTGGGGCCCCGTGGTTTCCTTTCGGCGAATGAAAAAGTGACAAATCAGCTTCGAAGGTGACCGGGTGCTAGGTGTTCACAGTGAGTCAATGGGCCCACCCCTCCTGAGAGCCTTTTTCAGAGGATTAAAAGCTGATCAGCTTAAGATATGATTTGACGGCCCATGCTATTTCGCAAGGGTAAGATGCTTGATCTTTATACCCCGAAAAATAGCGAGAGTGAATGAGAGTCATCCACGTGTTCTGATGATGACCTGGAGGAAATAGCTGTTAAGAAGAAAGTAGGGCCCCATGCTTTCCTTTCGGCGAATGAAAAAGTGACAAATCAGCTCCGAAGGTGACTGGGTGCCAGGTGTTCATAGTGAGTCAGCCGGCCCACCCCTCCTGAGAGCCTTTTCAGAGGATTAAAAGTCGATCAACTTAAAATATGATCCGACGGCCCACGCTATTTTGCAAGGGTAAGATGCTCGATCTTAATACCCCGTGAAATAGCGAGAGTGAACGAGAGCTGTCCACGTGTCCGTTGACACATGGTCTAAGAAGAAAGTGTGGGCCCGCCAAGGTGGAACCGACGGTATGAAAGAAAGACATGCGGCCAGTGTCAAGTGGAATGTGAAGGGAATTTCAAGGCCAATGGTTGGATGCCACATGGTATCATGTAGCCAATAGAAAAGTGGGACCCAGAGCAAAGCCAAAGCCATCAGTTAATCTAATGCTCGATCAAGTTTCTTTTGATCGAACAGTTGGAGTTATTTCGTAGGACTAAGCTGCCCGATAGTTATGCTTCATGAAGTTGTGAAAGAGAAAAATGAAACACTTGCAGGAATGTTGTGATCTGTTGGAGCGAAAAATACGAATTCTCGTATGAATTCAATTTTGAAGGGATGGCCGAAGCATGCAGAATCAATGTTATAGTTAAGGCCCTGAGTACAAATATTTGATTTCTTATCAACCGGGTGAAGATATCTTTTAAAGGCTTTTGCAGAAGAGCAGACGTAGAGTTATTTTCCTCAGATACAGAGCAATTCAGTTCAGTTGTAGAGCAAATTCCTTCAAGCAAAGAACAGGTTCTCTCATATTTTTGTGCAGCAATTCTTGTGTAGTGTTCAAAATAAGTTAATTGATTCATCAGAGAATTGTTTAAGAGTGGTATTCATTTCTTGCATTTTCAAAATGGCTCCTAAAAGAGAATTTTCTGGCAAAGTTAACTATTTAGAAAGGAGTGTTTGTGATGATTATTTAGAATAGTTGACGTTGTCAACTAATTAGGCATCAAAGGCAAAAGAGTTAGTGCCCAAGGCTCCCCGTCTAAAGATAGGAGAAGGATTATATGACAAGGGTAATTGGTTGAGAGACCCACAGGTTGGACTGTCTGGGTTGGGGTTGTTTAAAGTTGGATTTGGAATGAGAAATTCTCCTGCCCCGCAAAACAGTATCTAGGAATTAGATGTCGGGAAATTAGTGGTCCCAGGGGTATTCATGGACACGGATTTGCTGACCCAAATTGCGTTCAACTATGATCCAGTCACAAGAAGCATTCAAGATGTAAATGGAAAAACCCTTGTTGAAATTAATGTTGAAGAGTTTAGAACAACATTTGGGCTTAATGAGTTCACGAACTTCCTAGAACCTATAAATTTCACATCATTAGCCCAAATCTACAGTGCACAGAGGAGTCATCTCAGGAATGGGCCTCTCAAGGAATTTTTTGTAAAAATAGGAGGGTTAACAGTTGTAGGAACCAACACACAAGAGCCCTTTTCATTAAGTATGTTCACCCTGAGGGCTAAAGGAATGTATTGGGCACTTTGCCAAGTTTTGGGAGAAGATGCTGAAGCAAATATTCTGAATCATTACTTGTTAATGATTGCCCAGATTTTGAATCCTTCTCTTGCAATTACATTTGATTATGCCTCTTTTATTGCTGATGCTATCCATGCAGGGTTAATAGGAATCAAGAATGGAAAGGTGGATAGGCCTTTCGGATGGTACTCACTCCTACTGCATCTTTTTCTCTTCAAAGGTGGTGATTATTTTGCCAGTGGACTGGACCTAGTTAAGGAGAAGGAAGGAGAAAAAATGCTAGTACAATTGTAGAGTACTGTGTTATCATGGGATAGAGAGGATGCCAGTTTTTTGAAGTTTGATAAATATTTTGCATTCAAAATAAGGACTCTCCTCTGCTCTGAGAACCCAAGAATCCCCAAGGTTCTTCTGGAATTCATAAGACCAAAGGAATTCGTAGAGAACATAAAAATTGTTCATAACTGGGGTGAAATTTATTTGTATCCAGTCTCCACAGTTTTCAGAGTTTTTGGTTTAAGAGGCACCCCATTTTTGTTACCTTACCAGGTCCCTCTCAAAGTAGGAATCGCAGAGATCCTTAAGCAAATTGGTGGCTTACAAGAGGCAGAGGTGACAGGCAGGGGTAAAGGAACTATTTTCCCTACAGCTACCATATCCCACCAATTTGTAATAACAAAGGGAGGCTGGAATTTCTTTGAGGATTTCCTCAAGCCTTATCATTTGTCTAGTGCACTGTCGAAGTGTGCTGATCCAGAAGACTTCTTCAATGGTATGTTTAGGAAGAAGGTAGCATGCAGAGGTAAGCTTCATCAATTCTAGTTTCCTGAAGACCTCATCAAAAATGAGTTTGATCTAGATGAGCAGGAGCTAAGGAAAGAAAAGTGGCTGGCTTATAAGAAAGCCTTGGATTTTGTGCATCAGTTTGATGCTAGCTATGACCCAGTGTCTAGCTTTTTCCCACTGGAAGAGAAAATAAAGTTTTTGATTGTTTCCTTTGAAGATGTGATGCAGACACTGAAGGAGAAGAGGGAAGTTGTAATCAAGAGCAACCCTGAGAAGGCAAGAATAATCCTAAGTGGGTCAGCTTCTAGCAAGGCAATCCCTCCTAGTGATTACACACTGCATAAGAAATCCAGTTATAGTGTGTTGATGCCTACAATAGGGGAGCCCTCTACCTCCAAAGGAAAGAGGAAGATACAAGATGTCATTGACATCCAAGAGAGCCCAAAGAAGAAAAGGGTGGGAAAAGAAGTGCAATCAGATACACTTTTGTATTCGCCATCCCAATCCCCTATCCATATAGGAAATGAGTGAGCAGTAGCTGAGTAACTCTTACAGTTGGGTAGTCTAGGAGAAATTGCATACACTTATGATGAAGTGGAGGAAGGGATGTCGGAAGAACCCATTGCTGCTAAAATAGATATCACTTCCACTGAACTTAAAGGCCAGGAGTGGGATCCTAAGATAAAGCAGGCAAGTAGTGCCTTTCTAGCTGATAACAATTTTGTCACATTAGAAGCATTTATGCAGTTTATATGGAAACAACACATAGATAAATATAATGCTAGATGTGAAACAAGAAAGGCTAAGCAACCCAATAAAGATCCAGCCCTGGTGGAAGAGGAAATAAAACAAGAGATGATGAAAGAATTCAAAACCATCACCCCTGAGCAGGGAAGAGATATGGTAGCACAAGCTGGAGTGCTTATCTTACCCGAATGGGATATTGTAGATGCGCTGGTATTAGATGCAGTAAGAAAAGACACTAAACGTATGGAGGGGGTTACTTTCAATAAGGATAATGCTGCACTCGTCATGTGGTCTTTCAAGAGAAATGAGAGTAAGAAAAGCAAAGACAACCCAAGGTCAAGTTACCTTGGTGGAATGATGGTGAAAAGAGTGCAGAGTATAGGGGTAGTAGACGCTGCTAGCACTGTGCTAGAAACTACAAAATTTAGTGTTGCAGCAGCAGAGAAGGAAGCAAAAGAGAAGGAGGCCCTCCAAATCAAGCTAGAAACAGTTCTGAAGGCTTATAACGATGCTAAGGAGGAGGCAAGAGGTAAGGATAGCATCATTACCAAGTTGCAGAGCCAGTTGACTGGACAATACCATCAAGGTGAGTCTTCAACATTGATAATTTCCTCTTCTCCTACAAGACCTCCACCTACTAGCCCTATCATTATGTTTCCACCATCTCCAACACCCTCTAGCTCTCAAATGATTGAAATTACTCCTCAAGAATTGGAATATTTGAAACAGGCTCAAGCTTTATATGCAAAGAAGTATGAGGAAAGGGTAAGAGCTACAATTTCCAGTTTTGCAGATACAATAAATGCCTCATTGCTCTACAACAATGTAGGTAAAATTATGGATATATGGAATGAGCTCAGGAGAGACAAGGCCATTTTGACACCTATTTTTGACAGATGGAGGCCTAGGGAGCAAGATCTAGAGTTTATTTGTGTATCCTGCATTGAAGCAAGGGCCAATCCCATCATCAAATCCACTTCTGATGTTGCTAAAGTCTTAGTACAATTGGCAGTAGAGGTGGATAATGTGGATAGGAAGGTTAATTTGTGCAAGAAGGAGTACACTGATCAAGTTTTTGAGTTGCTCCTAGGAGTTTTTTCTAGCCCGGATCAATTAAAGGACAAACAAATGTGGCTTAAGGAGATAGAAGCTAAATTGTCAGCAAGAGCTAAAGGAATTATTGATCTTGATGATGCTTTTTTCTTTGTTGTGACAATACAAGAGATAGAGAAAATTAAGTCAAATTATGGTTTTCTCAATTCAGAAGTCAATAAAATGAGAAATTCTTGGAAAAGGTTGACTAAGACTAAAGATCAAGTGATTAATTTCTCATGGCCGATAGAAGAAGTGTATAATGAGTGGACAATTAAATATGCCACCCATGATCCGGAATAGTTGGAGAGCACCCCTAAAAAGATAGAAGAGGTTGCAACCAAATAGTTTATTGAAGAAACTGCAGAGGCTGAAAAGAGCTTGTAACCTCTTTATTTTGAAAGAAATTATTGTAACAAACTCTCCTCGAGAAGTCTGAAGCTTTGTGCATCCATGCTGTTATAAATGGATACTAGGACTAGAGGAAAGAAGATCGCAAAAAATTGTAAGAAAACGCTACAGAAATTTATCTGAGCTTTTCTAAGTCTAATGGAGAATCAAAATTTCATGTAATATTTCTTGAACTAAATATCAATATACAGACCATCAGTTTTGAGTAAAGCTTTGTGTTGTCTTCAAGTTTGTTCACAAATTTGTTTACTGTTTTCATTCTGAATAATCCAAGGTTATTCTGTTTGAATGGAATTTCAAAGCAATTTTAGTATAAGTGTTTGTTAGCTTTTCTCTTTAGGAGGGAAATTAAAGATGCGGGGATCACTCATACCAGTAAACTCTTTGGAAGGAATTTTGAATTTTTGATGACCATAGCTTAGTTTGGAATGCTTGAATTCTTTTAGGTGTCAGGCATATACAAGGATTAATAGAAACCAAGCTGACGGGAAGCATGAAGATGTCTTGTTTGAGGAGTTTTATTTGTGTTTAGATGACTCTGTGACCTTGGATAAGGCACTGGTATTAATTGAAGTTGTTTATTGCATGCTTTGTTCATCAAAATGCTGAATTTAAGTACAATTTCCATTCTTTGTTTTCAGTTGATTTCAAGGTGAATAGATCCACTGGTTTTCTGGACTGGTTTGCTATGGGTTTATGTTAGAAAGTGTGAATTTAATTCACAAAGGTATACCTACCTGGGCTTTGAGTAAGTCCGGAGTGTAGAAGGTTCAATCAAACCTTGTCATATGTTGTCTTGAGAATTTCCTTATCTTTAATGTCTCTTCTGTATCAAGTTTAAACATATTATTCTAAAGATGTTAAAGGGAATCAGATTTTGAAGACAACAAAAGTGGTGACTCTACTGGGGAGAGTTACAATAAAGATATAAACACAGATTTGTGTTGAAGCTTGTAAAGAGAATTATCGTGTGTTTGTGGATAAGATTGCTTGTTTTTATTATTCCCATAGTTCTGTGGGTGGTGACTCTGTTACTTTTGAACCAGTCTTTGTGAGATACAAATATTTCTAAAATGGAAGACAAGCAAGATGCAAGGAGAAAAAAACACAAGATCATTCGTGAAGAAACATCCTCATGAAACTTTGCAAGAAGGTCTGCCAGAACAGTCACGAAGAGATCAGAAGAGATCCATGTTGCATGAGCCATCAAATGCTGCTTGGGTGCAGAAAAACAATAATACTGGTAAGATGCTTGACTGACCTATTTATGCAAAGTCTAATTCATCTTCCAGAGATTCAGAGCATGATATCTTAGGTTTTCATTCGGGATTGTTTGGAAATATTGATGATGCACCTACTTTAAATCAAGATCTATCTCATGTTAGTGTTTTTGCAAAAGATAGAACTAGTTCAAATGCAATTAGGCATTCTGTTCCTAGGACAATTGATGGGAACATTAGTCTGATTGACATAGATCAAGTTAATGCATCAGACTCTGAAGAAAACTTCCCTGATGAGGAAAAAATGTCTGAAGAGATTGAAGATTTAAATAAAAGAGTCCATCATTTAATCTCCCTAAGAGCCTAAAAGGAGGCAAATAAGGAGAAGGAAGTTAAAGACAAATTAATGGAAAGAGATAGGCTTCTTAGACAGATAGATGATCTTGAAATGCTTGCTAAGGAAAAGGAAAAAAGTGATGAGGAAGGCCCTGTGATTAGGGAAATCCAAATCCCAAAAACTAGACAAGCTTGTAAGTCAGTAGCCCAGCCAATTAGGGAAGTATCTAATGACTCCCAGCTTCCTAAAGACAATTTAGATAAAGGAAAACAGAAATGGATAGATGATGGAATAGAATCTAAAACTACAGAAGAGATTTCTCATAGGATTCTAGTACATGAGAGAGAGATGGAAAGGATGAGGAAGGAAAAAGAAGATCTCCAAATGGAACTTGAAAAGGCTAAGTTAGAAGCAGTGAATCAAGAAGTAAAAAGAAAGATTAATTACTTAAAGGCTCCCCCTATTACATTCCCATCAGAAGATCTTAGCAAGCCTAATCCCCAACACATTTCCTTTCCTCAGGTTAATGTTCAACATGTAGTACAGGCTAATATTGCCTCGGTAAGCCAACTACCTGTGAATAAACAGTACACCCCAGCACCTCAATCTCCAATCCCAAAAGCTAAAATGACCATGGGAAATAACAGTGCTATTACCCCTTTTCAAAGAAGGCCAATCAATTCGAAACAATATAGGCAATTGTTCTTTGATGGGATCCCAGGATATCCGAATCATGTTCCCACTGAGTTAAGAGACAGACTCCATAAATTTGCTGGGAACAATGCAATTAGTGTTGAGGAACATCTGAAATCTTTTAGGAATTTAATAAATGATTATGAGATAGTAGATGAAGATGTTATTATGAAACTATTTGTTCAATCCCTAGTTGATGATGCAAGAGATTGGTACAAAGGTCTTCTAGTAAATAGCATAGGTTCATGGGAAGATTTTAAAAATTACTTTCAAGAGCAGTATGGTGACAAGACTAATGTGAGTTTCATGCTAAATGAGTTCAAAAATATTAGAAAATCTAAAAATGAAATGGTCACTGATTTTAATGCCAAATTCCAGAAAGCTATGCACAGATTGTATCAGGTGATGAGGCTAGATGACAACATGTGTCTTAATACATATTACAATGCATTTGATTCCAAGATGGCCTATATCTTAAGAGATAAAAATCCCCATGATTTGAGAGATGCTTTTAGAATTGCCATAAATGTAGAAAGTAACAGAAAAGCATCTGAAAAATTAGGAAGAAGGACAAATGGTAGATTATGGAAAGAAACCAAACAACAACCTAATAAAGTCGCTAAAGAGGATGACAAGATAGAGAAATTGGTTATTGCTATGAAAGATCTGACTGCTAAGGTTAACAAAAATGATAAACCTCATTATAACTGGCAAGATAGGCCCCCTAGATTACATGATATGCCCTATAATACCAATTGGAAGGATGGTAAACCCCAAATTAAGAAGCCCAAAATTACCCAAAGTCAAGACACACCAGATCCCTTGAAAGGGAAAACTGTTCATAATATAGAAAATACCCCTTGGTGTATTGCTTGTGATGGACCACATTCCCCTCATCAGTGTGCAGTGGCTCAAGCACTTGAAGAATCTATGAGACCAGAAGCAGAGCCTGACATTAATATGTTTGAAACCATCATAGAAAGTGATGAGGAATCTGTGCAAAGTGAATACAATGATGTGCTGGATAATGAAAAGATAGTGCAAGGGCAGTTAGCCTTAGGTTGGCATCCTACATTGAATGTGGTAACAATTGAAGATGAAGAGGTTCATCTTAGAAGGCCCAGTGAAGAAGAAGTTAGAAATCTCACTAAGGCTGCAATTGCCAAAGCAAAACATAACTATAATCTGAGAAGCACCAAAAGAGATACTGATCAAGGTGAGCTAGGTTCTATGTTAGTAAAAGAAGTCACAAAAAAGGGGGCATCAAGTAGCACTACTACTGTTCCTAAGATCGGTCAAGAGAAAGGAGAACAAATTAAAGATGTACATAAAAGCAAAGATGATAAAAATGCTGGTGATGTACAAGGAGCAGAGACAGTGAAAAGGGCAAGTCAATTCAAAACAGAAAAGGTTAGGGTTAATACTAAAAAATGCAATAATTCTACATTTGATATGGCCCAAGCTTTAACTCAAATGAAAGTCACTGTTCCATTAGTAGAATTGCTAAAGATTAAAGAACATAAGGATGCAGCTTTGTCTTTATTCTCTAGTATATCTGATAGTGACACAATATTACCCACTGGTTTAGCTAAAGTTGGAAAGGATCAAGAGTTCCAAACCCGAGAGGTTTATGTTGGAACCACTATCACTCAAGAGCCTTCTCAGGTAGATCCCTACTATGTTACTTTGTTAGTCAATAACCGGTTGATTAAAAACTGCATGATAGATTCAAGAGCTGCTGCTAATGTAATGCCCTATGGTGTTATGAAAGAATTAGGGTTATCAGTAACCACTGTGTATGGGAAATGCTATGCCATGGATAATAGAGAAGTACCTATGATAGGTACAATGAAAGATGTAGAAGTAAAAATAGCAGCATTCCCTGAAGCCACTTACAAAATGGATGTTATTGTTACTGACACTAAACCCCACTATGGTATGTTACTTTCCAGACAATGGGCAGTAGCAGTAGGGGGAAATGTTCAACTGGACTTATCTTATGCTACCATTCCTATTGGTGGTAATCAGGTCAAATTATACAGAGAGCCCTGAGCTCCTAGGGTAATTGAAAATGTAGATCCTAGTATGCTTAATTGTATGATTGATGTAGATTTAGATAATTTTAGACTTCAACCAATTTCACCTCAATTGAAGAATACTGGCCCAATTGTAGTTGAGCTACAAGCACAACAGTATGGGTTGTGGCAGATGTATTTTGATGGAGCTTGCTCCAAAGAAGGATCTGGAGTAGGGGTTCTTTTTGTGTCCCCGTCAGGTATAACTTTTAAATACTCATTTTTATTGGCATTCCAGTGCACAAATAATACTGCAGAGTATGAAGCCCTATTACTAGGACTTGAGGTTGCAAAAAGGCATGGAATCCAACTGTTAAAAGTAATGGGGGATTCAGAATTGGTTGTCTCTCAGGTGAGATCTAAATACACATCCAAAAATGATAGATTAAAATAGCATAAGCATGTTGTTTGGGATGTTATTGAGCATTTTGATGCATTTTCTATTAATTGGATAGAGCAAGCAAAAAATATTATGGCAGATTTCCTAGCTAATGTTGCTTTGAAAAATGATGATGCAACACTAACCGGTCTTTCCATTGTGGAAATAAAATCTAGGCCTGCTATTCCTGATAATGTGTACAATTGGCAAGTTTTTGCTGATGATGAAGACATTCTTAGGTTTATTCAATGTGTTGATGATTATGATGGACAAAAGATTGATTGTAATGCATTGGTGGAAGTGGTAGACAATAGAGAGACAGTGTTTGGAAATGATGTTGTCCTGTTGGAAACCAATGAAATACCTAAAGGGCTGGTAGAGCTGGAGAGCATGTTTAGTTATAATGATAGTCATTTACATCAGCAGTCTACCACCAAGTTGGAAGAGTTAGAGGAGGTAGACCTGGGGACAGAATCATCCCCTAAGTTGGTATATACTGGAAAGAAATTACCCCCTCATGTCAGGATTAACCTTATTAATTTATTGAAAAGGTATAAGTATGTCTTTGCTTGGTCTTATGAAGACCTAAAGGCGTATAGACAAGATCTTTTTTAGCATGAAGTTCCTTTACTTCCAGATGCTAAGCCTTTCAAACAGAAACAAAGACCTATCAATCCCTTGTTAGAAACTAAAATGCAACAAGAGTTGACCAAATTGAGAGACGAGGGGATTATCAAACCAATAAGGCATTCTTCATGGGTCTCCAATTTGGTCCCAGTGATGAATAAGAATGGAGACATCAGATTGTGTGTAGATTTTAGGAATCTAAATGTTGCTTCCTTGAAAGATAATTACTCATCCCCAAATATGGAAGCCATGCTACAGAGAGTGACAGGATGTGATCTTTTATCCATGATGGATGGTTTCTCAGGATATAATCAAGTGTTGGTAAAGGAGTCTGAATAGTTCAAGACAACTTTCACTACTCCATGGGGAACTTATGTATATGTGAGAATGCCATTTGGATTAAAAAATGCAGGAGCTACATTTCAGAGAGCTATGGATTTAGCTTTCAAATAATTCATAAACATCATCATGGTGGTGTATCAAGATGACCTTACTTGTTTCTCTAAGAAAGCTGATGATCATTGTGGACATCTAGAGAAGGTGTTCACTAAAGCCTTGGAATTTGGTGTATCACTGAATCCCAAGAAATGTCATTTTGGGGTCATTGAAGGAAAGCTACTGGGACACATAGTTTCCAAGGAGGGGGTAAGAATAGACCCTGAGAGAATTGAAGCAATCAATAAGGTGTCTGAACCTAAAAATGTGAAAGGTATCCAATCCTTTTTAGGTAAAGTAAATTTTGTCAGGAGATTCATTGCAAACTTCGCAGAGATAGTGAACCCTATCGTCAAATTGCTTAAGAAGGATACAAAATTTCACTGGGATCAAGAAGCTTCAAAAGCTTTTGCTGAAATTAAGAAGGCAATCCAGGAGGCACCAGTGTTGAAATCCCCTGATTATAGTAAGCCTTTTTCTCTATTTTCTTTTGCTTCATATCATACAGTGGCTGCAGTTTTACTACAAAAGGACAATGAAGGATATGAGCATCCCATAGCCTTCTATAGTAAGTCTTTGCAAGCGGTAGAACTAAAATATGAAACCATGGAGAAACAAGCTTATGCCCTAGTTAAAGTTGTTAAGGCTTTTGGGCCATATTTAGTGAATGCAAATATCATTGCCTATGTCCCACATGCTGCAGTTAAAGATATTTTGTCTCAGTTTGAGGTTACTGGAAAGAGATGTAGATGGATTAATAGGATTCAGGAATTCAACTTGGAGATAAAGATCACCAAATTGGTGAGAGGTTTAGGTTTGGCTAGACTCATGATTGAGTTGAATCTCATGAATGTAGAAATACACAATGTTGAGGTTAAAGATGCTTTGGTCACTAGTATTGAGAGGCAACCTTGGTACACAGAGATAATCCAAACTTTGAGAGGTGATACATTCCTAGAAGAAATGACATATAATCAGAAAAGAACTCTGAAACTTAAGTCCCAAAAATATGTGCTCATTCAGGGTGATCTTTTCTGGAGAAAAAGAGATGGAGAGTTACTAATGTGTTTAGATGAATTTCAAGCTAAACATGTGTTGACTGAAATGCATGATGAAGTATGTGGAGGTCACTATTCCGCTAAGACTACTACTGGTAAGGTAATTCGGGTTGGGTATTATTGGCCCACCTTATTTAAAGATACTCATACATATGTTTGGAGATGTGATCCATGTCAAAGATTCTCATCCAAGCTCAAGTATGAAGGAGCCTTACCCCTAAATCCAGTCTCTGTAAAAGCTCCTTTTGTTCAGTGGGGAATTGATTTTATTGGAGAAATTGTTGAGAAGTTAGGGAGAGGTCATGGATGGATCATAGTGGCCACTGATTATTTCACCAAATGGATAGAAGCCATCCCTACAGGAAGAGCTACTAGTAAAATTGTCATTGATTTCCTGATGGATAATATTGTATCTAGATTTGGGACACCTGCAAAATTGGTGATGGATAATGCCATGTGTTTCAAATCAGAAGAGTTTGTAGGCTTCTGTACCAGTCACGGTATACTCATGTCATACTCTTCACCTTATCACCCTTAGGGGAATGGACAAGCAGAATCCAACAATAAAAGCCTGTTGAATATTATCAAAAAAAGCCTAGAAGAAAATAAAAGATCTTGGGATCAAAAGTTGAAGTTAGCTCTGTGGGCAGATAGAATAACAGTTAACAAATCCATTGGAATGTCACCTTTTGAATTAGTTTATGGTGCCCAAGCCAGATTGCCGGTAAATAACCTTCTTCCAATGTATTAGTTTTTGCAGAATGAGAACATGGAGGTATCTGAACCAATGGAAAACAGAATGATCCAAATTGTAAAAATGGAGGAGCCTAGGACTTCTGCCCATAAGAAAAATTAGAAGATCCAGTTGCTGTCAAAGTATCTTTTTGATAAAAGGACATCACTAAGGAAGTTTCAAATTGATGATATGGTTCTTCAGTGGAATGCAAAAGGACAGGATAAGGGAAAGCATAACAAATTTGAATCACTATGGATTGGCCCTTTTGTGGTCTGTGACTTAAATGGTAAGGATTCATATTTCTTGAAGAATATAGATGATGAAATGCAGGAATTCCCAGTGCATGGAAAATTCCTGAAGCATTATTTCTCTTAATGTCCATGCATGGTAGGTCCTTTGTTTGTAAATATTTCATTCTTTTCCTATTTTTCTGTTTTGGTCTATGTTTTGGTCTGTTTCTCCAGAGTTTCTGAGTTTTCTTGTGTTGACCTTGTGATCAACCATCCCCAGTCAGAGCCGCTATTATCACTGATTAAAAATGGGCTTTTCTTTTCCCATGATTGGCTATGTTTTGTTGAAATTTTGAATAGGGTGTCGTTCCAAATGCTTCAGCTTTGTTCTAGACCTCAAGGGTTTAAGGGTTTTTTATTTTAGATCCTCTTGTGTTTGTTTTAAACCCTCTGGTTTCTAATCTTTTGTTACTTTATTCACTTAAGTAATGGGTTGTGGGGTCGTAGGAAGTGTCCCCCCCTTGTTGTTTGCCTAGGCGGTTATGTTAATTAATCAAAAAATTTATGCCTTGTATGTTTTTCTTCTAAAGTTGTCGGGCCCAGTAACTAGTGAACATCTCACAGATGGATCCACGGCTCACGTTATTTTGCTAGGTGAAGTTGCGCATAGTTTAAAACCAGCGAAGTTGTGAAAACCACATGGCATGCCACATAGACGGCACAGCTGGTTGTTGACAGCAAGTAAGATGGTGGCACATGGCACAAGTCACAATAGTCAGTGGGTCAGGATTAAAGGCTAAAAGGCAGGCCCCAGAGGTGAGTCAGGTCGCAGGTGGAGATGGCCTGGCAGGTACAACTGTTAAGAAGAAAGTGGGGCTCCGTGGTTTCCTTTCAGCGAATGAAAAAGTGACAAATTAGCTCTAAAGGTGATTGGGCGCCAGATGTTCACAGTGAGTCAGCGGGCCCACCCCTCCTGAGAGCCTTTTTAGAGGATTAAAAGCCGATCAGCTTAAGAGATGATCCAACGGCCTGCACTATTTCACAAGGGTAAGATGCTCGATCTTTATACCCCATGAAATAGCGAGAGTGAACGAGAGCCTTTCACATGTTCTGATGATGACCTAGAGGATACAACTGTTAAGAAGAAAGTGGGGCCCCGTGGTTTCCTTTCGGGGAATGAAAAAGTGACAAATCAGCTCCGAAGGTGACTAGGCGGCAGGTGTTCATAGTGAGTCAGCGGGCCCACCCCTCCTGAGAGCCTTTTTAGAGGATTAAAAGCCGATCATCTTAAGATATAATCCGACGGCCCGCGCTATTTCGCAAGGGTAAGATGCTCGATCTTTATATCCCGCGAAATAGCGAGAGTGAACGAGAGCCATCCACATGTTCTGATGATGACCTGGAGGATATAACTGTTAAGAAGAAAGTAGGGCCCCGTGGTTTCCTTTTGGCGAATGAAAAAGTGACAAATCAGCTCCAAAGGTGACTAGGCGCCATATGTTCACAGTGAGTCAGCAGGCCCACCCCTCCTGAGAGCCTTTTCAGAGGATTAAAAGCCGATCAGCTTAAGATATGATCTGATGGCCCACGCTATTTTGCAAGGGTAAGATGCTCGATCTTTATACCCCGCGAAATAGTGAGAGTGAACGAGAGCTGTCCATGTGTCCGTTGACACATGGTCTTAGAAGAAAGTGTGGGCCCGCCAAGGTGGAACCGGCGGTATAAAAGAAAGACACGCGGCTAGTGTCAAGTGGAATGCGAAGGGAATTTCAAGGCCAATGGTTGGATGCCACGTGGTATCATGTAGCCAATAGAAAAGCGCGACCCAGAGCAAAGCCAAAGCCGTCAGTTAATCTAATGCTCGATCAAGTTTCTTTTGATCAAACGGTTGGCGTTATTTCGCAGGACTAAGCTACCCGATAGTTATGCTTCGTGAAGTTGCGAAAGAGAAAAATGAAACACTTGCAGGAATGTTGTGACACATTGGAGCGAAAAATATGAATTCTCGTATGAATTCAATTTTGAAGGGATGGCCGAAGCATGCGGAATCAATGTTATAGTTAAGGCCCTGAGTACAATTATTTGATTTCTTATCAACCGGGTGAAGATATCTTTTAAAGGATTTTGCAGAAGAGCAGACGCAGAGATATTTTCCTCAGATACAGAGCAAGTCAGTTCAGTTGTAGAGCAAATTCCTTCAAGCAAAGAACAGGTTCTCTCATATTTTTGTGCAGTAATTCTTGTGTAGTGTTCAAAATAAGATAATTGATTCGTCGCAGAATTGTTTAAGAGTGGCATTCATTTCTTGCATTTTCAAGATGGCTCCTAAAAGAGAATTTTCTAGCAAAGTTAACTATTTAGAAAGGAGTGTTTGTGATGATTTTTTAGAACAGTTGACGTTGTCAACTAATCAGGCATCAAAGGCAAAAGAGTTAGTGCCCAAGGATCCCCATCTAAAGATAGGAGAAGGATTATATGACAAGGGTAATTGGTTGAGAGACCCACAAGTTGGACTATCTAGGTTGGGTTTGTTTAAAGTTGGATTTGGAATGAGAAATTCTCCTGCCCCGCAAAACAGTATCTGGGAATTAGATGTCGGGAAATTAGTGGTCCCAGGGGTATTCATGGACACAGATTTGCTGACCCAAATTGCGTTCAACTATGATCTAGTCACAAGAAGCATTCAGGATGTAAATGGGAAAACCCTTGTTGAAATTAATGTTGAAGAGTTTAGGATAGCATTTGGGCTTAATGAGTTCACGAACTTCCTAGAACCTATAAATTTCACATCATTAGCCCAAATCTACAGTGCACAGAGGAGTCATCTCAGGAATGGGCCTCTCAAGAAATTTTTTGTAAAAATAGGAGGGTTATCAGTTGTAGGAACCAACACACAAGAGCCCTTTTCATTAAGTATGTTCACCCTAAGGGCTAAAGGAATGTATTGGACACTTTGCCAAGTTTTGGGAGAAGATGCTGAAGCAAATATGCCGAATCATTACTTTTTAATGATTGCCTAGATTTTGAATCCTTCTCTTGCAATTACATTTGATTATGCCTCTTTTATTGTTGATGCTATCCATGGAGGGTTAATAGGAATCAAGAATGGAAAGGTGGATAGGCCTTTTGGATGGTACTCACTCCTAATGCATCTTTTTCTCTTCAAAGGTGGTGATTATTTTGCCAGTGGACTGGACCTGGTTAAGGAGAAGGAAGGAGAAAAAATGCCAGTACAATTGTGGAGTACTGTGTTATCATGGGATAGAGAGGATGCTAGTTTTTTGAAGTTTGATAAATATTTTGCATCCAAAATAAGGACTCTCCTCTGCTCTGGGAACCCAAGAATCCCCAAGGTTCTTCTGGAATTCATAAAACCAAAGGAATATGTAGAGAACATAAAAAAATTTCATAACTGGGGTGACATTTATTTGTATCCAGCCTCCACAGTTTTTAGAGTTTTTGGTTTCAGAGGCACCCCATTTTTCTTACCTTACCAGGTCCCTCTCAAAGTAGGAATCGCAGAGATCCTTAGGCAAATTGGTGGCTTACAAGAGGCAAAGTTGACAGGTAGGGGTAAAGGAACTATTTTCCCTATAGCTACCATAGCCCACCAATTCGTAATAACAAAGGGAGGCTAGAATTGCTATGAGGATTTCCTCAAGCCTTATCATTTGTCCACTGCAGTGTCCAGGTGTGCTGATCCAGAAGACTTCTTCAATGGTATGTTTAGGAAGAAGGTAGCATGTAGAGGTAGGCCTCATCAATTCCAGTTTCCTGAAGACCTCATCAGAAATGAGTTTGATCTAGATAAGCAAAAGCTAAGGAAAGAAAAGTGGGTGGCTTATAAGAAAGCCTTGGATTTTGTGCATCAGTTTGATGCTAGCTATGACCCATTGTCTAGCTTTTTCCCACTGGAAGAGAAAATAAAGTTTTTGATTGTTTTCTTTGAAGATGTGATGCAGACACTGAAGGAGAAGAGGGAAGCTATAATCAAGAGCAACCCTGAGAAGGCAAGAATAATCCTAAGTAGGTCAGCTTCCAGCAAGGCAATCCCTCCTGGTGATTACACACTGCATAAGAAATCCAGTTATAGTGTGCTAATGCCTACAACAGGGGAGCCCTCTACCTCCAAAGGAAAGAGGAAGATAGAGATGTCATTGACATCCAAGAGAGCCAAAAGAAGAAAAGGGTGGGAAAAGAAGTGCAATTAGATACACCTTTGTATTCCCCATCCCAATCCCCTATCCATATAGGAAATGAGAAAGCAGCAGCTGAGCAACTCTTACAGTTGGGTAGTCTACGGGAAATTGCATACACTTATGATGAAGTGGAGGAAGGGATGCCGGAAGAACCCATTGCTGCTGAAATGGATATCACTTCCACTGAACTTAAAGGCCAGGAGTGGGATCCTGAGATAAAGCAGGCAAGTAGTGCCTTTCTAGCTGATAACAATTTTGTCACATCAGAAGCATTTATGCAATTTATATGGAAACAACACATAGATAAATATAATGCTAGATGTGAAACAAGAAAGGCTGAGCAGCCCAATAAAGATCCAGCCCTAGTGGAAGAGGAAATAAAACAAGAGATGATGGAAGAATTCAAAACCATCACCCCTGAGCAGGGAAGAGATATGGTAGCACAAGCTGGAGTGCTTATCTTACCCGAATGGGATATTATAGATGCCCTGGTATTAGATGCAGTAAGAAAAGAGACTAAACCTATGGAGGGGGTTACTTTCAATAAGGATAATGCTGCACTCATCATGTGGTCTCTCAAGAGAAATGAGAGTAAGAAAAGAAAAGACACCCCAAGGTCAAGTTACCTTGGTGGAATGATGGTGAAGATAGTGCAGAGTACAGGGGTAGTGGAGGTTGCTAGCACTATGCTAGAAACTGCAAAATTTAGTGTTGCAGTAGCAGAGAAGGAAGCCAAAGAGAAGGAGACCCTCCAAATCAAGCTGGGAACAGTTCTGAAGGCTTATAACAATGCTAAGGAGGATGTAAGAGGTAAGGATAGCATCATTGCCAAGTTGCAGAGCCAGTTGACTGGACAATACCATCAAGGTGAGTTTTCAACACTGATGATTTCCTCTTCTCCTGCAAGACCTCCACCTACTAGCCCTATCATTGAGTTTCCACCATCTCCAACACCCTCTAACTCTCAAATGATTGAAATTACTCCTCAAGAATTGGAAAATTTGAAACAGGCTCAAGCCTTATATGCAAAGAAGTATGAGGAGAGGGTAAGAGCTACAATTTCCAGTTTTGCAGATACAATAAATGCCTCATTGCTCTACAACAATGTAGGTAAAATTATGGATATATGGAATGAGCTTAGGAGAGACAAGGCCATTTTGACACCTATTTTTGACAGATGGAGGCCTAAGGAGCAAGATCTAGAGTTTATGTGTGTATCCTGCATTGAAGCAAGGGCCAATCCCATCATCAAATCCACTTCTGATGTTGCTAAAGTCTTAGTACAATTGGCAACAGAGGTGGATAATGTGGATAGGTAGGTTAATTTGTGCAAGAAGGAGTACACTGATCAAGTTTTTGAGTTGCTCCTAGGAGTTTTTGCTAGCCCAGATCAATTAAAGGACAAACAAATGTGGCTTAAGGAGATAGAAGCTAAATTGTCAGCAAGAGCTAAAGGAATTATTGATCTTGATGATGCTTCTTTCTTTGTTGTGACAATACAAGAGATAGAGAAAATTAAGTCACATTATGGTTTTCTCAATTCAGAAGTCAACAAAATGAGAAATTCTTGGAAAAGGTTGACTAAGACTAAAGATCAAATGATTAATTTCTCATGGCCGACACAAGAAGTGTATAATGAGTGGACAATTAAATATGCCACCCATGATCCGGAACACTTAGAGAGTGCCCCTAAAAAGATAGAAGAGGTTGCAACCGAACAGTCTGTTGAAGAAACTGCAGAGGCTGAAAAGAGCTTGTAACTGTTTTTGCGAAAAGCTTGTAACCTCTTTATTTTGAAAGAAATGATTGTAACAAACTCTCCTCGAGAAGTCCGAAGCTTTGTGCATCCATCTTTTTATAAATGGATACTAGGACTAGAGGAAAGAAGATCGCAAAAAATTGTAAGAAAACGCTGCAGAAATTTATCTGAGCTTTTCTAAGTCTAATGGAGAATCAAAATTTCTTGTAGTATTTCTTGAACTAAATATCAATATACAGACCATTGGTTTTGAGTAAAGCTTTGTGTTGTCTTCAAGTTTGTTAACAAATTTGTTTACTATTTTCATTCTGAATAATCCAAGGTTGTTCTGTTTGAATGGAATTGCAAAGCAATTTTAGTATAAGTGTTCGTTAGCTTTTTTTTATAGGAGGGAAATTAAAGATGCGGGGATCACTCATACCAGTAAACTCTTTGGAAGGAATTTTGAATTTTTGATGACCATAGCTTAGTTTGGAATGCTTGAATTCTTGTAGGTGTCAGGCATATACAAGGATTAATGGAAACCAAGCCGACGGGAAGCATGAAGATGTCTTGTTTGAGGAGTTTTATTTGAGTTTAGATGACTCTGTGACCTTGGATAAGGCACTGGTATTTATTGAAGTTGTTTATTGCATGCTTTGTTGATCGAAATGCTGAATTTAAGTACAATTTCCATTCTTTGTTTTCAGTTGATTTCAAAGTGAATAGATCCACTAGTTTTCTGGACTGGTTTGCTATGGGTTTATGTTAGAAAGTGTGAATTTAATTCACAAAAGTATACCCACCTGGGCTTTGAGTAAGTCCGAAGTGTAGAAGGTTCAATCAAACCTTGTCATATGTTGTCTTGAGAATTTCCTTATCTTTAATGTCTCTTCTGCACCGAGTTTAAACATATTATTCTAAAGATGTTAAGGGAATCAGATTTTGAAGACAACATATTGCACAACTGATTCACCCCCCCCCCCCCCCCTCACAGTTATTTCCAGGACCTAAAAATTGGTATCAGAGCCTAGTTTTCTTTTTGCAGAAGTTTAACAGCTTGAGGAGATCCAATGTCTTCTAACTATTTCAGGAAGGACAGTCCTAAACTTGATTGAACCAAGTATGGCATATGGAAGATCGAGATGGAGACATATTTGAATTGCATTGGGAAGGACATATGGGATATTACAAAGAATGGTTATTGTGCTCCTACTTAAGGCCAACCTAATCCACCAACTTTGGCTAAAGATGAGGAAAATGATTGCAAAGCAAGAGAAGCACTTTTGAGCGCATTGTCAGATCAACAAATCATGGGATTATCAAATAGATCTACTCCTAAAGCTATTTGGGACAAACTGGAAACATTGAATGAAGGAGATTCCAAAGTAAAAATTGCAAAACTTAAATGCTTCCAAGTCAGGTATGAAAATCTAAAAATGGAAGAAGATGAAAGAATTTCTGCTTTTATGGAAACAGTAAATGAAATTGTTTTGGGTATACAATGTTGTGGAGGAACCTTAAGTGAAGATGAGATTATTTCTAAAGTTTTAAGAGCTTTTCCACCGACATATAAAATAAAAGTTACTACTATAAATGAATTGAGAACAATGCCTAATGCATCAGTATCTAGAGACACTTTGGTTGGAAAACTTTAAGCTTTTGAACTTGAGGAGTTTGATCATGTTGCTACTATTAAGATAAATTTAGCTTTTAAAGCATCATCATCATCTGCAACATCATCATCATCATCTAAGAAATCTAATTGGAAAGCCTTTTTTGCAAGAGAACTTGAAAAAATCAGATAGGAGAATGAACAACTGGAAGAAGTTGAAGCACTACTTGCAAGGAAAATGCCTAAAGGTCTAGTTGGTAGTAAGTATGAAGGTAAAGAACCCTTTAAATGTTTTAACTACGATAAAATTGGTCATATGGTTTCTAGGTGTCCTGATAGACATTCAAGATTAAGAGAAGAAGCTAAAAGAACATATAAGCCTAACTCTGATTATCAAAGATACAAGTTTAAGAAGAATAGAGACAAATCATGTTATTATGTTGATGAAGGAGTTACTGATGATTTTGATGAGGAACCGATAGATAATAGATAGGATTTTGTTGCTATAACATAAGATCAACAGACACCTACTACTCAACCGGTAGAGCAGGCAATGGAAGCTAAAATTAAAGATAAGGATGAATGGATTATTGATTCCGGATGTTCACATCACATGACTGGTGATAAGAGTAAATTCTTAACCTTTCAGGAATACAATGGAGGTCTAGTGATATTCAGAGATGATAAAGCTTGTTTGATCAAAGGAAAAGGAACTATATCTTTTGATAGTAAGCACCATACTGAAAATGTTTACTATGTTGAAGGTTTGAAGCACAATATTTTGAGTGTTGGTCAATTACTTGAGAAAGGATTTCAGTTACAATTCAAGAATGGTAAATGCAAAATCTTAAATAGAACTGGTTTGGAAATTGCAACTAGTAATCAGACTAGAGGTAATATCTTTCATTTTAATGATGTTAGTCCACCCGTAAGTTTTTTGTTTTTTTTCTTTTTAAAAAAATATTCCAATTCATGGTTGCCTTTTTGTGCCTTTTGTTTCCGTCGGGTCATTTGTTCTCCTCATACTTGAACCATTGAACTCTTTTTCAAAAGTTTCAAAGGTTCAAGGTTCAAAGCTCAGTTTTAAAAAGAAAGTTGTTTCGGTCTTTGTCACCGAGTTTCAAGCGCGTCCTTTTTTTTCGGTCATTGACATTTTGAACCCGTTGAACCAAATTTCAAGAAGTTCAAGGTTCAAAGTTTGAAATTCCTTTTTGTGAGTCACGGCAATGTATTATTATATGATGAGCGCGATTCTTTTTATGTTGAGTTGATATGCGGTCTTGAACCTTGAACTAAATTTCAAGGAGTTCAAAAGGTTCAAGGGTCACTTTAAATATTCCTTTTCTTTGTCGCTCGTTCCTGGTGTTGCTTGTATGCCGCGCGTTGCTATTTATTTCTTAAGTGAACTTGAACCATTGAACTTTGTGTTCAAGTGGTTCAAGATTCACAAGTTCTTTTCAAACTAATCCGAAATGCTTTTTGGTGGAAATAAAAGCGGCGCGACAAGAAGGAATTCCCTTATTCGACTTTTTGAAATTCTAAATGTGGAAAGTAATCATGAAAACATCAAATTGCTTGTGTAGAAGTGATGGGTAATTAAGAAGGTGTCAGGTTTGTCATTTCACCGTTACTTCGCACGCTTGAGTAAATCATGATGAAGTGTGTGCAGCCCTATTGATATTTTCTTGTCCGATTAAAGGAAAAATGTATGAGTTTAGTTAAATATTTAGGAAGGTCGCAGTGCCATACTTCAATTAATTGGAGGCGCTGATGGTAAATCCAACTCTGTTCTCTGGAATAATTTCCAATTTTCATTGTGTTATTGGGTAAGTTTAGTTGTCTTGTCCTATGTTGTGTTTCTTTGTGCATTGAAGTTTTGTCAGTGTAGAAAAGTGGGAAATCTGAAAAATTCTTGGGGTAGCATACTGCATTGCTATTAGAATTTCTTGGTTAAGGGAATAGATAGTTAAAATGAGGCCAGTGCTACCAAAGCTTGACCAAACCTCATGTTTAGTGAGTATCTTGCCAGAAATGGAAGACACCTCCTTAGCTCATGTAGATTTGGGGAATTTCCTTGAAAGGACTAAAAATCCTCAGGTTGGGTCACTAACGGAGAAGATAGTTAAGAGTGGTCTTGTGAAAGCTGTTGCCTTCCGGCAAGCCACAACGTGTCCAGATTTGGTGTTGGCTTGCATGAATAGATATGACTCTGAGAACAGGTGTATCAGAACCAGTGATGGTGAGGTGTTAGTGAGTATTAATAGGGAAATGGTGATGGTGACAATGGGTATTCCACATAAAGAGGGGTATGAGGATTGGACCATTGGAAATTCATACGCCTATTTCTCTAAGAAGAAGAGCAAGTACAAAAGTGTAATTGCAAGAAATTGGCTCTTGAGGGTTCAGAAAGGAGGATCACGACTACCTAAACCCTTAACCAAAGAACACCTCATCACTGAGGTGCGGGACATTGTTGTGCTTTTCAACAGAGTAAAGGGGAATTCACATTCCTTCTACTGGGAAGATTGAATGTACTTTTTTGTCCAAGTGGTTCTATCTGGTGATAGATTTATGGATTGGTCTCAAGTAATTGCGGAGAGGCTTCATGAAGGACTAAGCAATTTTGTGGGTATGATTGGGTTTTACATGCCTTCTTACTTGTTTTATATTTTAGCCTGCACAAGAGATTGGCCTAGATTACCCAATGAACCTTGGATTGATGGAATGAGGGTTTACAATTTTTACCCTTTGTTGCAACAACAGAGATATGTTGAACAAATTGGCAAAAGGAATGGAGTCTTTGCAGGAAGACTGGCCTTTGAACTTCAGGGTTATGCCAACAAGAGAATGTCCGTAGAGGCTATGGAGTTTGTGAGTATTTATGAGAGCTTCTTTATCCAATTTCCATGGTTTACTTATATACGGGTAGGTGGTTTTGAAGGCCAACCATTACAATTGCCTAGGTACGCCTTTGATAGCTTTGTACTTATAGAGGTGAGGAGGCAGTTGGCTCATATAGATAAAATACTAGGAGAAAAGGGAGAATCCGGGGTGGTTTTTCCCATTTAGCTTGGGTATTACAGTTGCAAATTGGTATCAAATTCTCTGAATCTGGAACTGGAGTTCAAAAGGATGAACCTGCAGCCATATGTGGCTAGGCGAAGGTTTGACAACAAAGGTTATGCAAGGGAGAATCTTAATATAGAAAGTCATTGCTGCCATGAACCTTAGATAGAGGATTATTGGGAAAACTGCAAGGATGAGCATGAAGTGAGAAAGAGGTTGTGGTCAAGGTTCACTTTGCGGTAGATAGCTATCTTGAGGCTCCCAATTAATACATCAGGTGTATTGGAAGATATAGAGGAAGATGTCCTCGACCCTGAGTTTGGTATTGAGATTGAAGGGAAACCAATTCCAGAAATTAACTAGAATAAAAAAGAAGATGATAGCATTCAAACAAGGACCTTTAATGTTGTCAGGAGAACAAAGAGATGGTTTAGGAAACTGAAATTCAAGGAGGGTCGTTCAATGTCCCCACACAAATCAAGAAGTGATTCACACATCCTGGTTCAATCTTCTATTTTTGCCACTAATAAAATTACTGATATTGCAGGTGTCTCAAAGTACGCTGTAGAGAAAATACTGCCAAGAAGGTATAATTGTTTCTTTCTTAAGGGTGAATCAGTGTCATATTTTGTTTTATATTAAGATTTTAGAAAAGAGACAAATCTGTTTACTAAAAGATTTTTGGAGACTCTACTGAGGAGTCGAATTATAAGATTGGTTTCCTAGTTGCAAGTCTGGAGTCAAGGAGATATATGAGATCCCAAATAAGTGAAGGGGTTTTTGATTCTATCTTTCAGGTGTTATAGAACCTAGACTTTTAACCCACTTTCTCACCTCAGAGAAGGGAAAGAAGTAGGCCTCCTTCCTCATCGCCATCACCACCTATGTCCTTAGTTTTTCAAGCTCCAACCTTGCATGGTGTTACTCTACCTAATATAATAAACCCTACTCCCCTCAATATCATATTTCCAATGGTAGCGAATAATCCTTGGGGGGCAGTTGTAGGCTCGTTGAACTTAGGTCTGAATCTTAATCCCTTACCAAAAGGTGCTAGGGATCATTTGCCAAAATTTAGTGGTGATGGAAAGATTACCGTTGATGAACACCTGAATGCCTTTAATGTAGCATGTGGAATAATAGCGGTTCAACATGAGGATGTTGTAGTGAGATTGTTCATCTAGACACTAACCAAGGTAGCAACAGATTGGTTTTATCACTTACCAAATAGTGTGATAACGACCTAGCAGGATCTAAAAATGCAATTTGAGGCAAGATTTATAGTAGCAGAGGATGAACATTCCCTCTTAGCTCTATTAGCCCAATTAAAGAAGGAAATTCCTAAATCTATGAGGGATTGCGTAGCAAAGTTTGATAAGTTCTTGCATAAGATTCTAGCTAATCAAAAGCCCTCAGATGAAAATCTTAAGTGTTTTTTAATTAATTATATGCCTTCCAAAATAGGTTTCTTGATCCGTAGGCAAAGAGTTGCAGATTTAAATGCTGCCAAAACCCTTGTAGTTGAACTAGAAGATGATCTAATCACAAAAGGTAAATGGAAAAGGGAAGTACAGACACCTAATGCTCAGCCTTCAACTTCTTCTTCTTCTTCTGATCCTATTATCTAGAGGTTAATGAATGATGTGATCACCCTTAAAAGACTATTTCCCAAAGCCAGTACCTTGTACCCACCTCTTTACCAAGATATATATAGAAGAAATGTGAACCACTCTCTGGGCTTTGGTAATAAGACCATGCAATTAACCCCTGCTTAGCAAAGATTAGCAATTAAAGCACCTCCTACTAAAGGGAATATGTGTGTATTTCACCTTACTGATGAACATGATGGCAGTTCCTATCCTAAGATGGTATGGTATGCACAATTGATGAATTTCAAAGATACCTCGAATGAGTGGAGTGAAGAGGAACCTCCAAAGCAACCTGGCGACTCTGAAATCCATTTTCTTCATTATGAGTCAGATTTGGAAAGAGGTGGTGATATTTTGGTTACTTTGGAAGGTCCTTCATGTGCGGTGCTCACAAGAAACCAGCAAAATGTGAAACCCTAGATGTATTCTTCTTCATCTTCAATGGCCTTCAAAGGTAAAGGGACTGATTCAAAATTGCATAATAATGAAAAAAAATTGCAAGAGCCTTTATTTTTAAAGCCTGTTGAAAAATAAATTTCTTTTGATATATTAGAATTTTGCAAGTCTTCTCAAATTCAAATCACACCTATTGAGTACCTAAAGCTAAATCCTAAAGAATTAGATAGATTGGTACAATTCATGAAAGGAAATAATGCACAACAGACTAATGGTATGTAGCGGTCAGTAAATGCCATATTGCCCTCACATAGCAATGAGTTGGTTCATCCCTTGGTTTGTGAAAAGATGCCTGAAATAACTGCTCTTCAAACAGATGATTTTGTTCCCCTTCTTGAGTCAAAACCAAAGCCCTTTTATATATCATTATTCATTAATGGTCATAGGTTGAATAATTGTATTATAGAATCACGTGCATCTGATAACATAATGCCCTCCGTTGTAGCCAAAGAATTGGGGTTATGTCTAACCAAAACCTTTGGCAGATGCTATTCCATGGACTCAAAACAAATTCCCCCGCTAGGCCAAATTAAGGATGCTCAAGTAGCTCTTGCCTCCCACTCAGATAAAAGGATCAAGTTGACAATTCTAATAGCTGATATCCCATCCAGTTATGACATGTTGTTAAGTCATACTTTCTATAGGGACTTAGGTGGTGAAATCAAAATGGATTGGTCCCAAGCCACAATTCCTATTGGGAAGTAGCGAGTCATCCTATAGCCTGAACCAAAGTCCAAATTCACTATTTTCCCATCTGATGACCCTAGGGCCCATATTTTGTATCACGATTGTCAATTTGGGAACTACATGATTCTATCTAATAGTGAGGTAGAGGGTGATTCATCTCAAATGAGGGAAAAGAAAGCATATGGCTAATAGAGTTGGATGGCAGTTATGCAACGTCAATTTCTGGTGCAGGGGTCATATTAATACCACCTTCCAAAAATCCTATTCCTTTTTCCTTCAAGATAGAGTTCAAAAATACCAACAATATGGCTGAGTATGAAGCCTTGTTGTTAGGCTTAGCCGAAGCTAAGAGATTGGGAGTGAAGCTCCTTCAGGTTAAAGGAGATGATGAACTTTTTGTGAAGCAGGTCAGAGGGTTGTTTAGTGTTAAAAATGAAAGGTTGAAGCACTATCAAAATAGAGTCTGGGATGAAATTGAAGGTTTTGATGAATTCTCCATTGAAGCAATACCCAAGGAGTTGAACTCAAAAGTAGATTCATTAGCAGTCTTTGCTTCATTATTTGTCCCGCATTTTGAATTTGTTGAAGAAATTTATAGGGGTAGAGTTGGTGTATTGCCCTAGTGTCCCAGACAACTCTAACTTGTGGTAGGTATTTGAGAATGATAAGAAAATAGATAATTTTATGCAAGGTTTAGATATGTTTTTTTCTATGTATTTTGAAGGTTCTGATGCAGAGTGCAAAGAAATTTTGCTAGAACGAGCCAAGGAATTGCCTAATGGAATCATGTAGTTGAAAGGAAACAAAATTCCTAAAGGACTAGTTTCTTTAGAACATATGTTTGACCATAATGATTCCTATAAAAATAACAAAGATGACAAGCCCCAAGAGACCATGATAGTGGAGGTTATGAAAAAGTCAACATTGGTACCGAGCATGAACCTAAATATATCAATCTAGGAAAGTGTTGCACACTGATAGAAAAAGAGAGGTTCATCAACCTCCTAGTGGAGTTCAAGGATGTGTTTGCCTGGTATTATGATGACCTTAAGAATTTCAGAGAAGGAAGGTTTCGGCACTAGATTCCTTTGAAACCCAAAGCAAGCCCTTTCCAACAAAAGCTTAGAAACTTCAATCCAAAAGTGGCATAGGCTATATTCCAGGAAGTGGATAAGATGTTAAAATACAAGATTATATATCCTATCCATCATTCTACATGGATAGAAAATATAGTATTGGTCAGGAAGAAGAATGGGGAAATAAGGATTTGCATAAACTTCATAAATCTTAACCAAGCCAGCTTAAAAGACAATTATCCCTTGCTGGCCATGGATCACATTCTGCAAACCATCTCAAGGTCAGAGATGATGTCCTTGTTAGATGGATTTTTTAGATATAATCAGATCAGCATTTAGGAAGATGACCAGCACAAAACAACCTTCATCACTCCCTAGGGTACATTTGCATATAACCAGATGCCCTTTGGTTTGATCAATGCAGGAGCAACATTTTAGTGGGCCATGGATTTGTCTTTTGGCCACTTAAAGGATAAGAACATTGTTGTATATCTGGATGATTTGATAGTGTTCTCAAAAAGAATTTAACATCACATTCAGGACCTGAAGCAAGTGTTGCAGAGATGTCGTGAGCATGGGGTATCTTTGAACCCCAAGAAATCAGTGTTTGGAGTCACAGAGGGTAAGTTACTTAGTCATATTATTTCTAAAGAAGGGGTGAAAGTAAATCTTGAAAGGGTAAGAGAAATTCAACAATTAGCTTTGCTGTCAAGCAGGAACACTGTCAGATCCTTCTTCGGGCAGGTGATTTTTCTTCAGAGGTTCATTCCAAACTTTGCTGAGACTACTAGATATATCATGAATTTGATGAGTGAGAAACAATCTTTCAAATGGAGCGAGGAAGGGAAGAAGGTATTCGCCTCAATAAAAGATGTCATTGGTCAGGCACCTGTCTTGGTTAATCCTGATTTCAATAAAGATTTTTCCATCTACTGCTATGCATCAGAGCACACTATGTCAGGGATTTTGCTACAAAAGAATGATAATAATGATGAGGTCCCTATATCATTCATGAGCATACCTCTGAAAAAGCATGAACTTAAATACTCAATAATGGAAAAGAAACCATATGTGGTCGTAAAGGCAATGAAACAGTTCAAGTATTATATTCTCCATTCTCATGCTATGGTTTATGTACCTCATTTGGTAGTCAAGAGAATTCTAACACAGCAAGACATGGGGACATTCTAAATTCAGGAGTTTGATTTAGACATTCGACCCACAAAATTGGTGAGGGGGCAAGGTTTGTGCAGGTTGATTTTTGAAAGTAAGGAGGAAGTGATAGAGGAATTTCCTTTAGTTTTATTTGTTGCTCTACAAGATTCTTGGTTTACAGATGTAGCTTATTTCTTGACATATGGAGATTGCTTAGAACACCTTTCTGCGAAGGAAAAGAGGAACCTGAGACTAAAAGCTGCTAAGTACGTCATATTTAATGATGTACTATATAAAAGGGGATCAGATGGGACCTTCCAAAGATGTTTCAATAAATCACTCTAGGAGTCTCTTTTGAAAACTTTCCACGATGAAGCCTGTGGGGGTTATTTCTCTTCAACAGTGATTGCTTACAAGATCCTAAGAAACTACTATTATTGGCCAGGAATGTTCAAGGAAGCGTATGCATGGGTGGCTAGGTGTGAAAAGTGTAATTTTTTCGCCAAAAAACCTTAGCTCACAGCATTACCACTCTGACCCATGGTTGTGGATAAACATTTCAAGCAGTGGGGTCTAGATTTTATTGGTCCCTTGACACCAACCTCTAGTGTCGGTCACACTCATATTTTAATAGCCACATATTATTTTAATAAATGGATCGAGGCCATTTCGGTATGAAAGACAACCTCGAAGATTGTTTGTAATTTTCTGAAGGAGAACATCTTAGTTCGATTTGGAGTCCCATTTAAAATTGTAGCAGACAACACTACCAATTTCTCCTCTACTGAAATTTCTTTATTTTGCTATGATCATGGAATCTCTCTTGCTCACTCATCTAATTATTATCCTCAGGGAAACGACCAAGCTGAATCCAGTAACAAAAACCTCATTAATATCATGAAAAAATTTAGTGAGTGAGAATTTTAAGGATTGGCATAAGAAACTGTATGAAGCTCTTTGGGCCAACCATACATCGCCAAAGAGGGCAATTGGGATGTCTTCATTTGAATTGGTCTATGGTGTTGGCGCTTAGGTAGCACTTCCTTTAGAGTTGGCAGCCACTAAACTACAAATAGTTATTGAAGATGCTTACTTCCAGAGTTCTTTAGAAAAATGAATCATGCACCTGACAAGGACTGATGAAGAGAGGGATAAACTAGTGGACCAGATAATGGAACATAAAATAAGGGTAAAAAGGATATTTGACAAGTGAGAAAGGCCATGGAAGTTCATGTTGGGTGATCAGATACTCCTCTAGGACAGAAGAAGAGAACCTAAGGGAGCACATGCTAAGTTTGAGTTGCTCTAGAAGGGACCATTCCTGATTCATGAGGTAAAAGGACTGAATTATTTTAAACTTGCATATCTAGATGGTACTATTCTTCCTTTAACCTACAATGGTCAAGATTTGAAATTGTATCAACTGTAAACGAGAGTCCCTCGTAGTTTTTGTACATAGTGTCTAGTTGTTTTTGTGTTTGTGTGTCTTTTTGGTTTAGTCGGTTTGTGTCTTTGAATAAAGTTTGGCATGTGAAACCAGAGATTCTGAAGTTCATTTCTAGTTCCTTCATAGTCCTAGTCCCCAAAAAGAGCCTATGTTGGTCCACCTGTAAGTTTTTCTTTTTTCTTTTTTAAAAAATATTCCAATTCGCGGGTTGCCTTTTTGTGCCTTTTGTTTCTGTCGAGTCATTTGTTCTCCTCGTACTTGAACTATTGAACTCTTTTTCAAAACGTTCAAAGGTTCAAGGTTCAAAGCGTGGTTTTAAAAAGAAAGTTGTTTCAGTCTTTGTCACCAAATTTCAAGTGCGTTCCCTTTTTTTTCGGTCATTGAAGTTTTGAACCTATTGAACCAAATTTCAAGAAGTTCAAGGTTCAAGGTTAGAAATGCCTTTTTGTGAGTCGCGATAATGTATTGTTATATGACGACCGTGAGTCTCTTTATGTTGATTTGATATGCGGTCTTGAACCTTGAACTAAATTTCAAGCGATTCACAAGGTTCAAGGTTCACTTTAAATATTCCTTTTCTTTGTTGCTCGTTCCTGGTGTTGTTTGTGTGCCGCTCGTTGCTATTTATTTCTTAAGTGAACTTGAACCATTGAACCTTGTGTTAAGTGGTTCAAGGTTCATAAGTTCTTTTCAAACTAATCCAAAAAGATTTTTGGTGGAAATAAAAGCAACACGACAAGAAGGAATATTCCCTTCTTCAACTTTTTGAAATTCTAAATATGGAAAGTATTCATGAAAACATCAAATTGCCTGTGTGGAAGTGATGGGTAATTAAGAAGGTGTCAGGTTTATCATTTCACCATTACTTTGCATGCTTGAGTAAATCATGATGAAGTGTGTGCAGCCCTATTGATATTTGCTCGTCTGATTAAAGGAAAAATGTATGAGTTTATTTCCATATTTAGGAAGGTCGCAGTGCCATACTTCAATTAATTGGAGGCGCCAAAGGTAAATCCAGCTTTGTTCTTTAGAAGAATTTCTAGTTTTCATGGTGTTATCAGGTAAGTTCAGTTGTCTTCTCCTATGTTGTGTTCCTTTATGCATTGAAGTTTTATCAGTCTAAAAAAGGGGGAAATCAGAAAAAATGTTGGGGTAGCATAGTGTATTGCTATTAGAATTTCTTGGTTGATGGAATAGATAGTTAAATTGAGGCCAGTGCTGCCAAAGCTTGACCGAACCTCATGTTTAGTGAGTATCTTGCCAGAAATGGAAGACACCTCCTTAGTTCATGTAGATTTGGGGAATTTCCTTGAAAGGACTAAAAATCCTCAGACTGGGTCACTAATGGAGAAGATAGTTAAGAGTGGTCTTGTGGAAGCTACTACATTCCCACTAGCTACACCATGTCCAGATTTGGTGTTGGCTTGCATTAATAGATATGAATCTGAGAACAGGTGTATCAAAACCAATGATGGTGAGGTGTTAGTCAGTATTAATAGGGAAACAGTGATGGCGACAATGGGTATTCTTCATAAAGAGGAGTATGAGGATTGGAGCATTAGAAATTCATACGCCTATTTCTTTGAGAAGAAGAGCAAGTACAAAAGTGTAATTGCAAGAAATTGGCTCTTGAGGGTTCAGAAAGGAGGATCACGACTACCCAAACCCTTAACTAGAGAACACCTCATTACTAAGGTGCAAGACATTATTGTGCTTTTAAATAGAGTAAAGGGGAATTCACATTCCTTCTACTAGGAAGATTGGATGTACTTTTTTGTCTAAGTGGTTCTATCTGGTGACAGATTTTGAGATTGGTCTCAGGTAATTGCGGAGAGGCTTCATGAAGGACTAAGCAATTTTGTGGGTATGACTAGGTTTTACATGTCCTCTTACCTATTTTATATATTAGTCTGCACAAGAGATTGGCCTAGATTACCCAATGAACCTTGGATTGATGGAATGAGGGTTTACAATTTTTACCCTTTGTTGCAACAATAGAGATATGTTGAACAAATTGACAAAAGGAATGGAGTCTTTGTGGGAAGACTAGCCTTTGAACTTCAGGGTGATGCCAACAAGAGAATATCTGTAGAGGCTATGGAGTTTGTGAGTATTTATGGGAGCTTCTTTATCCAATTTCCACAATTTACTTATATACGAGTAGGTGGCTTTGAAGGCCAACCATTCAAATTTCCCAGGTATGGCTTTGATAGCTTTGTACTTACAGAGGTGAGTAGGCAGCTGGCTCATATAGATAAAAGACTAGGAGCAAAGGGAGAATCTGGGGTGGTTTTTCCCGTTGAGCTTGGGTATTACAGTTGCAAATCGGTATCAGATGCTCTGAATCTGGAACTGGAGTTCAAAAGGATGAACCTATAGCCATATGTGGCTAGGTGAGGTTTGACAGCAAAGGTTATGCAATAGAGAATCTTAAAATAGAACGTCATTTCTACCATGAACCTCAAATAGAGGATTATTGGGAAAATTGGAAGGATGAGCATGAAGTGAGAAAGAGGTTGTGGTCAAGATTCACTTTGCAACATATAGTTGTCTTGAGGCTACCAATTAATACATCACGTGTATTGGAAGATATAGAGGAAGATGTCTTGGACCCTAATTTTGGTACTGAGATTGAAGGGAAACCAATTCTAGAAATTGACTAGAACAAAAAAGAAGATTATAGCATTGAAACAAGGACCTTCAATGTTGTCAAGAGAACAGAGAGATGGTTGAGGAAATTGAAATTCAAGGAGGGTCCTTCCATGTCCCCACACGAATCAAGAAGTGATTCACATATCCTAGTTCAATCTCTTGTTTTTGCCACTAATAAAATTACTGATATTGCAGGTGTCTCAAAGCCCGTTGTAGAGAAAATACCACCAAGAAGGCTAGGAAGGTCACCATTCAGTCTTATAGCTGCCCAAGTAACCCAGTCAAGAAGCAAGAAGAAGAGTAGAGAGCCTATTATGTAATAGATCGTGGTGGAGTTAGACTCTAGTGAAGAGCCTGAACAAATAATGGACCCACAGGATCAAAGTGAGCCTGGGATACAAGAAGTGGATACAAATGAAGGAGTAGAAACTCAATAGGATCCCTTGGTTACCCTGGTAATCGTTACCTCCCTAGATGCACAGATCACCCCGCCACCTAAAGGACCTACCAATGTACCAAGATGGCTGGAAGCCGCCATTGGAAAGAAGAGGAGCGTGGTGCTGGTCATCATTCCATTGGAGGACATGGTTAATAAATGCTTAGGAAAATCATTAAAGCCCAAAAAGCTCAAAACACAAGCAATGCTTGATGTGGATGACACAATAGGACACTGCACAACTGAAGTGGCAAAGCCCATTCCTAGGAAAGATGCAGATAAGGCCACAGAGGAAGATTTTACTATGGAGAAAATAGATTTAGGCGTTGCATCAAGGGTCATGGATGTAAAAAATTTGGAATCTTCTACAAAGAGGATAATCTCAAGGACTTGGAAAGATGAAAAAGATAAGAGAGAAATGAAGCAAATGGTCACATAGATGGCAGAGTACATCAACGCTATTCATATTCTGAATCCTCAACCATTGTCGCAGATACCAGTGTCATTTGACCCTAAGTCTCTAGTAAACTAGAAGATACTTTATCAAGTTCAAAGGAACAGGGTAGTGACGAAGATGTTCAACAAATGGCTGGATCTAATAATTCAACAAGGATCGGAATATATTACTAATCTAGTCAACATTTATAAAGATGCAGAAACTGTGAGTAAAGAGCGCGAGATGTAGACAGTCGCCTGGGAAAAGGAAAGGATTAAGTGGGTAGTGGTTCTCACACAAATGGATGATGTTTAGAAGTATGGAGTGATGAAGTTCCTAGCTGAGGAACTAGTGGAGAACCTAGATGATAATGTGCTATACGTGTCAAAGAAAAATATGGAATGGCACAACTCAATCATCGGGCAGGGCCATGAAGAGTCCACTAAGCTACTCAGGGGACTGACTAATTTGATTGACACTATACAGAAGGACCTTAAATGTATTGATATCCAACTCATGAAGGAGGGAGCTAAGGTGATTAAAGAGGTTGCAGACATGATTAAAGTCTTTCAAGATAGAGTTCATTCCATGCAAACCACAAAATCTTTGACTACCGATGAGTTTTTGAAAGTAGCAAGGATTGAATCAATTCTCATTGTCTGTTCGGATCACTTGGAGGTCCATAAAGTGAAGGTCACACAAGTGAATATGGACAAGGAAGTGTGGAAGCAGAGGATCATACACATTGGCCTACCCTATTTCCAAGTTATCCTGAAATTTTCAACTACACACCTAGAATGGCGAGGATCCATGACAAAACAGGACAAGCCTGTAACTTCCTCTGTTGTGGTATATGCTTAGTTGTGCTACAATGAAATGTCGGCCTTTCAGTGGCTATTAGTTTAGCTTTCTTTTGTGTAATTTGAACGGTTTCTTTCACTGAAGTGAAAGTAAATGTTATTTGTTAAGTATGTAAAAACTATGGCCTGGTGGCTATTTAAGCTGAAAAGCTTGCCTTTGATCAGGTTCTGAAACTGTGATTTTAGAAACAATAGAAGAGTTTTTGATACAAATTGTGGGAAATTAATGGAATGTTGTGATATCTTCAAATCTGTGCATTCTGAGATTTGTATTTCTTCTTAGGTTGCTATGTGGGCATAATTTAATCTAATAATTAGTTATCTCTGCATTTCTTTTTGGTTCATATTTATTATAGATTGTTGGATGACTCACATGGTGTTAGTCTGCTTGATCCCCCTTGCCCTGTGAGGCACGAGAGAGTCTCAATTAAGCTGCTAGTTTCTCTTGTTGAGTTCCCATTTTATTTTGAATGTATGTAGTAAATATATGTTGATCAGAGTCTGTGAACTCTTGTTTGAGCAATTTCTTTGGAACATTTAGGCGTTTATTTGTGCTGATGGATAAATGTTGAAGCCTTTTCAATACTTTATGGTTAAAAGTGTTACAAAAATCAATTGTACAGTTAATTCTTTGTAAATCATACATGGAGCTGCCCTCTAATGCAGAGGTTGAATTATCATTAATTCTTCCAATTGTTGGTATAATTGTTTCTTTCTTAAGGGTGAATCAGAGTCATATTTGTTTTATATTAAGATTTGAGAAAATAGACAAATTTGTTTACCAACAAATAATAATGAGAAAGCATGTTTGATTGCTCATATTGATGAAAGCTAGTTATGGCATAAGAGACTTTGTCATGTAAATTTTGATTGCATTGTGAAAATCAGTACAACTAAGGCAGTAAGAGATTTACCTAAGATTGTTAAACCTCACAATGTGGTATGTAAGGAATGTCAATTTGGAAAGTAAGTTAGAGCAACTTTCAAGAGTATTCTAGAGAAATATAACAATGTTCTTGATTTAATTCATATTTATTTATGTGGTCTAGCAAGAACTAGAAGTATACAAGGAGATAGGTATTTTATGCTAATCATTGATGACTATTCTAGAATGTGTTGGGTTACTTTTCTCAGGGAGAAATTAGAAGCATTTGGGAAATTAAAACTATTCAAGCTAATGGCAGAGAATGAAACCAACAAGAAAATCAAATGTTTGAGATCAGATCAAGGAGGTGAATTCACATCTAAGAAATTTAATACATTCTGTGAAGTGAATGGGATCAGAAGATAATTATCAGCTCCTCAGACACCCTAGCAGAATGGAGTTGTAGAAAGGAGAAACATAACTATTTTGAATGCAGCTAGAAGCATGATATCAAAAGCAAATCTACATCATATATATTGGAGAGAAGCAGTCAATACAATATTTTACACATTCAATAAATTTTACATCAAAGGTGAAACCGGTAAGACCCCTCATGAACTATGGTTTGGTAATACTCCCACTCTTAAATATTTCAGAATATTTGAAAGTAAATGCTATATTAGAAGAGATGAGTATATTGGCAAATTTGATCTTAGAAGTGATGAAGGAATATTTCTTGGTTATTCATCTAGGAGTAAGACATATAGATGTTTTAACAAGAGATTGCAGAAAATTGTTGAGAGTGCAAATGTGAAGATTGATGAATAGTTTAGAGGAAATTCAAGGTCAATGGACTCTGAACCGACAATATAGATAATCACAAATGAACCTACTATGAGTACACCAGTACAAAATGTTGATCCAATTACACCACCATCATCTGAGGATTCAATAGTGAATGAAGAACAACAACAAGTAAAAACACCCCAGTATGTAAGATTGAATCACTCTAAAGATCAAATAATTGGAAATAAATATCAAGGAGTTATGACTAGAGGAAGATTGGCTAATGAAGAGGTATGTCTTATTTCTCAAATTGAACCTATAACTATTAATGAGGCATGTGAAGATTAATATTGGATTAAAGCTATGGAAGATGAATTGGAACAAATTGAAAGGAATAACACTTGGTCATTAGTTCCCTGGCCTAAGGGAAAAAATGTAATTGGAACTAAATGGGTTTTTAGAAATAAACTTAATGAAGATGGTAAGGTAATCAGAAACAAAGCAAGATTAGTGTGTAAGGGATATTCACAGAAAGAAGGAATTGATTACAATGAAACCTTATCACCACTAGCTAGAATTGAGGTAGTCGGACTATTATTGGCTTTTGGAGCTCACAAGAACTATAAAGTATATCAAATGGATGTTAAATGTGTATTTTTGAATGGAGATCTTGAAGAAGAAGTTTATATCAAACAACCTAATGGATTTTCTTTGACAGATGACAAAGATATGGTTTGCAGGTTAAGGAAATCTTTATATGGACTAAAGCAAGCTCCTAGAGCTTCGTATGCTAGATTGGACAAATATCTTTTGAAGATGGATACACTAAAGGTGATACTGACAACAATCTATACTACAAAGTGACTAATGATGACATCTTGGTTATTGAAGTTTTTGTTGATGACATCATTTTTGGAGGAGAAGATGGATTGTGCAAAGATTTTTCTAATAAAATGCAGCAAAAATTTGGAATCTGTATGATTGGGGAGATAAAATTATTTTTAGGATTGCAGCTTTCATAGACTGATAAATGTATATTCTTATGTCAATCTAAGTACTTGAAGGAATTACTAAAGAAATTTTGCATGGAAAACTCTAAACCAGTAAGTACACCTATGACTACAACTAATAAACTATCTTTGAAGGATGAATCAATGCCTGTTAATCTGACTAGATACAAGTATATGATAGGAGGCTTACTATATTTCACACAAACAAGACCTAATATTATGAATGCAATATGTATCATCTCAAGATTGCAGAGTAATCCTAAAGAAAATCATGAATCAGCAGTAGAAAGGATTTTCTGGTACCTACAAGGCACTACAAATCTTGTTTTATGGTATCCTAGAGATCAAAATTTTGATTTATGTGCATACACAGATGTTAATTGGGAAAGAGATGTAGATGGAAGAAAAAGAACCACCGGTGGAGCATTTTTTCTTGGTAGCAGATTAATTTCCTCATTGAGGAAGAAAAAAAGTTGTACATCACTATCAACAGTAGAATCAGAATATGTTGCAGTAGCAACTAATTGTACACAGGTATTATGGATTAAACAAATGTTGAAGGACATAAAGGTAAATGAAAGGAACCTATAACTATTTACTATGATAATATGGCAGCAATTGATATATCTTATAATCCGGCATTTCGTTCAAAAACTAAACATGTTTCTATCAAATTCAATTTTTTGAAAGAATATGTTGAAGCAAAACAAGTGAAATTGGTTTATGTGAATACTAAAGAGCAGATTGTAGATATATTTACTAAGCCTTTGCCTAAGGAGACTTTTGAATATCTTAGAGAGCAGCTTGGGGTTCTACTCCCACTAGTAGTGACTTACACAGTTGATGTTGTCATCAACTGACATAATTAATAGAGAAATCTTTTTTTTCAGCTTTGATGAGGAGAGCTACTTCTCAGGGGGAGTAGTTGGATAAAATTGGTATTTTGTATTTGAATTTGGTTTTGTATTGATTTGGCATTTGATGTCAAAGGGGGAGAGATATTATGGAAAAACACATTATCTTTTTGGAGAGACATTATGTATTTTGATTTCTGGTTAATGATCTCTTTTGGGAGATTGTTGGTTTTTTATTTTTGGCATTCCTGTTTTGACACTTTGATGGTTTTTCCATCTTGTGTTGCCATCAAATGCCAAAGGGGGAGATTGTTGGTATTTTGGATATGTTGATATGATTTTGTCATTAATGTCAACACTTGTCAACACTTTTCAACACTTGTTAACACCTGTCAACACTTATCAGCACTTGGAGATCTTTGGCTTTGTTCACCGACATGTCAATGACTTATGCATAGTCACCGGTATTTGGTTTACTAGCATGCTATATTGCTCACTGACACTTGGAATGACTTGGAGAATACCTGGTTATGTCAAAGTCATTATTTGATCACTTGGTTTTGGCAATTTGGTTATTGATCTAATCGGGTTTGCATATTTTCTATTACCGACAAATAGGTCTAGGTTATGCACCGACAAGCATATCTATTCCAAATCAGCACGAAACATTATGGAGATGATTTATTATTATTTTAAATGCATTGAGCTGACATGATGCATCACATATTGATTTATTTTGCAATTAATTTTATTGTAATATCTTTAGTGAGCCGGCCTACTCAATTGGTCTTAGGTTATGGTATAAATGTAAGATCTCATTTGTGAGATTGATATGGGAATGTAAGTAAGTGCGAATAAGGTATATGCAAAAATAAGCAGAGCTATACACACAGACGTCATTTTAAGATTGAAGGAAGGTTTGAAGAAGGCATATCAGAGCTTAACCGGTACTGAACCCAACATATGAAGATGCTATTTTGAGCAGTACATTATCATTGGATTTAACCATCCAATTGTAGTCAGTGTGACTCCCATTTTGTGATTGAGCTAGGTGAGCTCTAGGCAGTTGGCCTTTATGCATGTGCAGACTCCATATTGTACACACATACTATCTGCAGTAGTATCATCTGATTATGGGTAAGATTTCCCATCATGGTTTTTCCCCTTACAGGATTTCCACGTACAAATATCTGTGTTATGTGTTGTGGATATTATTATCTTTCTGTTTCATGAATTAATCTTTACCAGTACTGCAATTAACTGATAAAATGTGTACGGGCATAAAGTTTGGTTAACCGGCATTAAGCATTAAGTTTTGGTTAAGTTAATTTTGGTTTGAATTTATTGGACAACTGATACATCCCCCCCTCTTAGTTGTCTCCAGGACCTAACAAGGAATTCACTAGGTACCGTGAAGAGAATGGTATCAAATGACAACTTTCTGCACCGAGGACACCATAGTAGAATGGTATCATAGAAAGGAACAACCGGTCAGTTGTTGAAGCTACTAGGACAATGTTGATACAAGAAGGTGTTGTGAAAACCTTCTGGAGAGAAGCTTTCAGCACAACTGTCTACACAATGAACCAGGTTCTAGTAAAGAGAGGTAAGGAAAAGACTCCTTATGAATATTGGTATGGAAGATCACCTGATGTTAGCTATTTTAAGATATTTGGAAGCAAATGTTTTATTAAGAGAGGTGATTACATTAGAAAATTTAAGGCTAAAAGTGATGAATGCATATTTCTTGACTATTCCACCAGGAGTAAGGCCTACAAATGTTTTAACAACTGGACACAGAGAATTGTTGAGAGTACTAATGTTGGAGTGGATGAATTTCCTAAAGTCTCAGAAGGAACCAGTTCATAGAAAAAGGATGATGATCCTTGCATTTGGTTTTTGGAACCAGAAACTGTGAAATCTAAAAATGGCAAAGCAAATTTTGATGCACCAGTTCAACCAGAACAAATAAATTCAAAAGAAGATGATGACAACAAAGAAGTTGAACTTGAAGATAATGATCATGTTATTCCTAGATATGTTAGACTGAATCACAATCCTGAGCAGATTATTAGAGATAAGGATGCTAGAGAGCTAACTAGAAGAAGAATCAGAGAGAATTCTTGCATGATCTCCACCATTGAACCACGAACTTCTAAGGAGGCATTTGGTGATGATCATTGGGTTAAATCTATGGAGGAGGAATTGGATCAAATTGAGAAGAACAACACTTGGACCCTAGTACCTTGACCGGTAAATAAGAATGTTATAGGTACTAAATGGGTATATAGGAACAAGTTGAATGAAGATGGTGTTGTAGTTCGCAACAAGGAGAGATTAGTCTGCAAGGGTTATGCACAAGAAGAAGGATCATATTATGGCAAAACTTTTTCACCAGTAGCAAGACTAGAATGTGTCAGAACTTTACTTACATTTGCAGCCCATAAAAAGTTTAAGGTATATTAGATGGATGTTAATTCTGCATTTTTTAATGGGATATTGGAAGAAGAGGTATACATAGAGCAGCCAATGGTTATGCTTTGACCGATGAGAAAGACATGGTATGTAGATTGCATAAGGCTTTATATGGATTAAAGAAGGCACCCAGAGCATGGTATGAAAGGATTCATACACATATTAGGCTTTCTGAGAACCAGTGATGACAGTAACATGTCAGTCTCAAATTATGATTTCCCTTTTATTTTTCCTATAAGAAATAAATCAACTCTATCTACAAATGAAAGATCAAGGAGATGGAACTCAAGATTAACATATAACAAGGTTTGGAGACCTTCTACACTTTCAACTTGTCCAAAGTTCAGGTGGGTATACCTTCTGTAAATACTTTCACACTTTAAAATTGAGATCCACAGTAAACCAGTGCTAAAAAAGTTGTGGACTTCATCACCTTAATGAAACTGAAACACTAAAGGAAAAACTTGTATTCATTTCAGTATTGATCTTCAAGAAAGATAGAAAGAAAACCTTCAATCTAATATAGATTCCTTATCTGGGATACAGAGTCACCTAGATCAAACAATAATTCTCAGAAAATGAAACACTCATATACATCTCATCATTTTGGCTTTTATGAATCCCATACATGCCTAACATATATATAGATCCTCTCCCATTCAACTAAAAAAATTCATCAAATTCATAGCAACAAATAATAGACTACCTGATAGAAGTATTTCATGCACATTTAATCTCTCTCCTGAAGATAAAAGCCTGAAATAACATCTACAAGATTGCCTTACAATCCATGTTCATTCAAACAATCCTAGATTATCCAAATGAAACCAGCAAACTAAAGAATACATACCAGAAGACAAAGGAATTTTAGGCTTGAAACTTTGATCTGTATATTCATATTCATTCTTGAAAAAAATTACATAACTCAGAGAAATCTCCTTAAAACCAAAAAAAATGTCCTAAATATATTTTGCCAGAGTTCCTTTACAAAATTCTTGTGATCCCTTTTACGCTAATCCTGGTATCCATTTATAACATTATGGATGCATACAAGCTTCAGACATTCCTAGAAAGGTTTGTTACAAACCACGATACTCTCCAAGAAACAGTTACAAATCTTTTTCAATATCAACGGCCTCTTCCATTTGTTGTTCTACTACTACCTTTTCTATCTTCTCTGGAGTATCTTCTTGTTGTCCTATATATTTGTCCTTCCACTCCTGAAACACATCATCACCTAGCCAAGCAAAGCTAATAATCTTTTGTTTCATCCTTTCTAGCCTTTTCCAAGTGACCCTTAACTGCACAATTTCTATTTCTATGAAACCATAATGTGATTTCACCTTTTCAATCTCTTCAATTGTTTGGACAAATAAGGATGTGTCATCAGTTTTAATGATTTCATTAACCCTTTGGGACAATTTGTGGTCCACCTCTTCTAGCCATGCCTTCTCCTCTTTCAACTAAATGGGACCAACAAAACCCCCTAGAAACAAATCATATTTGTGATCTGAATATTCTTTTCTATATAATTGGGCTTTTCTTTTTACACCTCCCTTTCCTCTGAGAATATATTCATTTCTTTTATTAACTCACTAGTGGACCTAAGATTGTCATTTGCCTCTGCATTTGCATGGGATGAACACATGATCTCTAACTCCTTACCTCTAGGCATCCACTTATTAAGAATTGGCTCCAAAGTGGTTTCATCCTTTCTTAATTCAATTAGAACATCCAGGATCCTTTTCATAGAAATGTGTAGAATAGAGGCCTTGACCGAATCAACAAACTTCAAAATTATGGCTTTTACCTTTTCTTCATACTTTCTTCCAAACAAGGCTTGAGCTTGTTTCAACTTTTCCAACTCATGTTGGATAGTTTCAGCTAACTGGAAACTAGAAGCAATAGGAGAAGGGGGATATTCTATAATGGACTAGTAGGTGGAGGTCTTGCTGGAGAGGAGGCTATCATGAGAGCAGAGGATTCACCTGGATGTTGTTGAACTGCCAACTGACTCCGAAGTCTAGCAATAATATTGTTTGTGTTGGCTGTTCCTTCTTTGGCTTCATTGTAAGTCTTAAAGATGTTTCCAATTTTAATTAGAGATTAGCCTTCTCTTTAGCCTCCATTTCTACTACTGCCACATTGAACTTTGCAATTTCCAGGACCGTGCTTACACCTTCCACCACTCCTGTATCTTGGACTCTTTTTAAAATCATGCCTCCTAAAAGATTGGAATCTGATACTCCTTTCCTCTTTTTATTCTCATCTTTCTTCAGTGACCGCATGACTAGAGTAGTATTCTCCTTGCTGAAGGTTACTCCTTTCATGGGTTTGGTTTCCTTTCTCACTCCTTCAAGAACCAGAGCATCAGCTATATCCCATTCAGGGAGGATTACAACACCAGCCTTAGCCACCATCTCTCTTACCATCTTAGGAGTAATAGTCTTAAACTCTTCAATAATTTCTTGCTTTACCTCTTCTTCCACCTGAGTTACATCCCTATGAGGTTGTTCACTCTAACTTTGCTCACATCTGGCTTTGAATTGTTCCATATTTTGCTTCCACACAAATTGCATGAAAGCCCCTGTTGTAACAAAATTACTCTCAGCCAGAAATTTTTCATTGGCTTGCTTAATAGTAAGGTCTAATTCTTTTCCCTTTAGCTCACCATTAGCACTAGGTAGCTCTTTTGGCATCCACTATTGGGTCTCTTCATATGTGTAGGAAATCTCCCTGAGACTCCCTAATTGTAACAATTGTTCAGCCACCGCCTGCTCATCTCCTATGCGGATAGGGGACAGAGATGGAGAATACAAAGGCTCATTGGTTTGCACTTCCTTTCCTACCCTTTTCCTTTTAGGGGAGTCTTGGATGTCAATGACATCCTCAATTTATCTTCTCCCTCTTGAAGTGGAAGGCTCACCTGTCACTAGCATCATCACACTATACTTTGATTTCCTATGCATTACATAATCACCAGGTGGGATAGCCTTAGCCAAGGCAGGCTTAGCTGGGACCAATTTAACCTTGTCTAGATCATTTTGCATTATAGCCTCCCTTTTTTCTTTCAAGGTTTGCATGAGGTCTTCAAAATAAAGAACCAAGAATTTGATTTTCTCCTCAAAGGGATTGAAACTAGAGAGAGGGTCATAACTGCTATCAAATTGATGAATAAAATAAAGAGCCCTCTTATATGTAGCCCACTTCTCTTTCCTCACTTCTTACTCATCCAAACTGAATTCATTTCTAATTAAATCTTCAGGGAACTGAAATTGGTGAGGCCTACCTTTACACACTGCCCTCTTTCTAAACATGTCGTTGAAAAAATCCTCAGGGTCTGCACATCTTGAAACTGTAGTTGACAACTTATATGGCTTAAAGAATTCTTAAAAATATTTCCAGCCACCTTTAGTGATTAGAAAATGATGGGCAACCGTAATGGTTGGTAAAATTGTTCCTTTACCCCTATTTGTTAGGTCTGCCTCTTGTACACCTCCAATCTGCTTCAAGACTTCTGCAATCCCTATATTCAATGGGACTTAATATGGAAATAGATAGGGAGTACCTCTGAAACCATACACTTTGAAAATGGTAGAAACAAGGTACAAATACATATCTCCCCAATTGTGAACAATTTTAATACCCTAAGCAAACTCTTTTGGCCTGAGGAATTCCAAGAGAGCCTTAGGAATCCTAGGGTTTTCTGTGCACAAAAGAAATCTAATCTTAGATGCAAACCATTTATCAAACTTCAAATTGCTAGCATCCTCTATGTCCTAGGATAAAACAATGCTATAGAGTTGAACAGTCATCTCTTCTTTATCTTTCACCTTAACCAAATCCATTTCCTTTGCAAAATAGTCAGCACCCTTGAACAAAAACATATGCATTAAAATGGAATACCATCCAAACGGTCTATCCACCTTACCATTTTTTAACCCTACTAGCCCTGCATGAATTGCATCAGTAGGATATGGCACATAATCAAATGTTATTGCTAGGGAGGGGTTTAGAATATGTGCAATCATTAGCATGTAATGGGTTGGCATGTTTTTCTTAGCATCTTCTCCTAAGATCTGACATAGTGCCCAATACACACCTTTAGCTCTCAGAGTAAATAGATTTAAGGAGAAAGGTTCCATTATACTGGGGCCTACAACTGTTAACCCTCCTATCTTAAAAAAAAACTCTTTCAGTGGGCCACTCCTAAGGTGATCCCTTTGTGCATTATAGACCTGGGCTAATGACTCAAAATCAATAGGTTCTAACAAGTTTGCAACTTCACTAAGTTTAAATACATTTTTGAATTCATCATCATTTATTTCAACCAGGGCTGATCCCTTCAAATTCTTGATACATCTAGCTATAGGGTCATAATTTTGTGCAATTAGGGTCAACAAATCTATATCCATGAACATACCAGGAACAATAAGCTTCCCTACATCCAATTCCCATATGCTATTTAAAGGGGCAAGGGAATGTCTCTAACCAAAACCAACTTTGAACAATCCTAAACTTGATAGCCCTATTTGAGGATACCTTAACCAATTATCTTTATCATATAAGCCATCCCCAATTCTTGGACGAGGGTTCTTTGGTACTAATTCTCTAGCCTTAGCCCCGACATTGGTTCACATAGTTAACTGTTCCAAAAAATCATCACAAATGTTCCTTTCCTGGTAATTCACTTTTCCTGTCAACTCCCTTCTTGGTGCCATCTTGATAATGCAACTATATCAATTGAGACATGCACATACCTCTAATGAAACAATTCACATAGGAATCACTGAATTTAGACCAGAATTAGCAAGAAAAAGCACAAAAACTTGTTATTCACCTGAAGAAAAACTGCTCCGCACCAATTGCTCTACAACAGACTTCATTGAAATGATGCCAACATTCAAGTTGATGTGGACTCTAATACAGCAAGTCGGCATTGAATTTTAGAAATTAATCCCGCATGTTTCGGCCATCACCTCATAATTGTATTCACAAATTGAATTCAAATATGGGCTCCAACGGATGATAAATTCTCTGAGTATTTCATTTGTTTTTTTGTTTCTCCATTTCACAAAGCTTAAAACCTCCGCACCTCTCTTTCATGAAACAATGACAACCGTTGGATCACGAGAACTTGCATTGCTTTTATTCCATCTGGTCTTTCTATGTTAGTAACGGGCCCTACCTTCTTTTCACTACTTCAAGGTCCTTAAACATTTTGCAATTTTCCTTCACAAAGCAACACCGTCCATTAGATCATGATCTACCTCCCTGGTCTTTATCTCTAACAATGACCATTAGTCTTACTAACTAACCGTGCATTACATTGATGGCTAGCGGTTTTTGCCATTTTCTAGAGACTAAGCTGTAGGCATCTTGGGCCTGCGAAACAATGCGAGCCATTTGATCAATCTCGAGATGTATACCTTTTAACATGCTCAAACCCTCAAGTGTGGGCCCTTTAACTCGAAAACCACTTTCTTTATCTTGCCACTGCTTAACAAACGCCACATGGCAGTCAGTCATTTGCTCATGAAGTTCCATCGGGTTCCATTATGAAATCACCATGTGCTTTACTTTACTTTTTCCCACATAACTAATAGTTGAACCAAGGCGGGCCCTTAATTACCCTTCAGAGCCACGTGCACTTGACAGGTCACCTTTACATTCCACGGAACAAACCATTTGTCCTGCCATGTCATGCCCTCGTGTCCGCCACCTGTCTTTTGTTGTTTTGCAATCACTAATCTCTTTTTGACTCATGGCTGCAAAACCATGACAACCATCTGATCAAATCATACTTAATCGATCTTTAACTTTATGACCTATCTATCCTTTAGGCCCACCACCTTTTCGCTACTTCACGATGGCTAAAACACTCACATCTTTTGGCTACGAATCAACGCGAGTCGTTGATCTTTTTGAAACCAATCATCCTTTAACCAAAGAAAATGCTCACCTTTGGGACCCACCAAGTCTTTCGTTGTTTCACAGAACTTATATCACGTGCATCTCGGGCTAGCGAATCAATGCGAGCTGTTGGATTTAAAGCAATATGCAATCCTTTTGTCTAATGGTCAATCCATCTAGTCGAGCCCGCCAAACCTTTTCTCACATAACTTAACTTGTCGGCATCTCTACCTAACGAAACAATGATAGTTGTAGGATTAACAATGAGTTGCATACTAATTAAGGACCCTGACAAAACATTATAACAAGACATAAGCGAAGGCATAAAGATTTAAAAAATTAAGGGACCACCTAGGGAAAGAACTAAAGGGGGGACACTTTTCATGATAGACCGACTCTTCTTTAAGTGGTAAAAGTAACTCATAAATAGAACAAAAGGGTTTTTTGCAAACATAGGAAGGGTTAAAACTCAAAAACCTTAAACCCTCTTCTGACCCAAGACAATCAAAGGCAACAAGGCCAGACTAGACACATTTTTTGGAGACTTCTAGCCAATTATGGAACAAGAATATCTAATTTTAAACAGTGATAACAATGGCTCTGACTGGGGATGGTTGATTGGAAGATCAACACAAGAATTTAGAAACTCTCTGGAGAACAGACCAAACACAAGCCTAAAAAACAACAACAAAAGAACAGCTAAATATGTACAGACTAAAACCTACTGTGCATGGACATTAAGAGAAGTAATGTTTCAGGAATTGTCCATGCATTGGAAATTCCTGTACCTCATCATTCATATTCTACAAAAAATATGAATCCTTCCCATTAAGATCATAAACCATTGAAGAACCACATCACCAATTTGAAATTTTGTCAACAAGGTCCTTTTGTCAAATAGATATTTTGACTGCAATTAGATATTCAAATTCCTCTTGTGAGCCAAATTTCTAATTTCTTCTATCTCCACCATCTGAATCATCCGGTCTTCCATAGTTTCAGACAACTCCATGTCTTTAGCTTGCAGGAACTTATAAACTGGAAGAAGATTATTAACTGGCACCCTAGACTGCATACCATAGACCAACTCAAAAGGTGAGACACCAATTGCTCTCTTAATAGTAACCCTATCTACCCAAAGGGCTAATTTCAACTTCTGGTCCCAAGATCTTTTATTTTCCTCCAAGATTTTCTTAATAATACTCAAGAGGATCTTATTACTTGATTCAGCTTGTACATTACCCTAAGGATGATAAGGTGAAGAGTAGGAAATAACTATTCCATCGCTTGTACAAAATTCAACAAACTCTTATGACCTAAAGCTCATGGCATTATCCATCACTAGTTTTATAGGGACTTTGAATATGGTTATGACATTATCCATTAGGAAGTCAATAACAACTTTACTTGTGGCTCTCCCAGTGGGTATAGCTTCAATCCATTTGGTAAAATAATCAGTAGCTATTATAATCCACCTATGACCTCTTCCTGATTTCGCAATGATTTTTCCAATAAAATCAATGCCCCATTGGACAAATGGGGCTTCCAATGTGACTGGGTTGAGGGGTAAACCTCCCTCATACTTCAATTTTGATGAAAACTTTTGGCATGGGTCACATCTCTGGATATGTTCATGAGCATCTTTAAACAAAGTAGGCCAATAATATCCAGCCCGAACTATCTTACCAGCAGTTGTCTTGGTAGAGTAATGACCTCCACACACTCCATCATGCATTTCAGTTAACACTCTCTTAGCGTGGGATTTATCCAAACACATTAATAATGCCCCATCTCTATTCCGCCAAAATAGATCACCCTAAATGAGGACATATTTCTATGACTTCAACTTCAAAGTTCTTCTCTGGTTATGGGTCATTCCTTCTAAAAATGTTGCATCTCTTAAAAAATGTACTATTTTTGAGTACTAGGGTTGTGTCTCAATACTGGTGACCAGGATGTTCTCAACTTCAACATTATTCACTTCAACATCAAGAAGGTTTGATTCAGCCATTAGCTTAGAAAGGCCTAAGCCTCTCACCAATTTAGTAATTTTGGTCTCCAAATCAAACTCATGAATCCTAGTTATCCATCTGCATCTTTTACCAGTGACTTCGGACTGAGACAAAATGTCTTTGATAGCTACATGTGGGACATAAGCAGTTACTTATGCATTTACAAGATAGGGCCTAAATTCTTTAGCAACCTTAACCAAAGCATATTCTTGCTTCTCCATGATTTCATATTTTAATTCTGCAGCTTTCAAAGATTTGCTATAAAAAGCTATGGGATGTTCATATCCTTCACTATCCTTTTGTAAAAGAACTGCAACCACTGTATGATATGAAGAAAAAGAGAATAGAGAGAAAGGCTTACTGTAGTCAGGGGAGTTCAACACTGGTGCCTCCTAAATAGCCCTTTTGATTTCATCAAAAGCCTTTGAAGCAGAACTTTGTATCCTTCTTAAGCAGTTTAACAATGGGCTTGACTATCTCTACAAAATTTGCAATAAATCTTCTAAAAAAATTTACTTTGCCCAAGAAAGATTGGATACCTTTAACATTTTTTGGCTCAGGCACATTGTTTATAGCCTCAATTCTTTCAGGGTCTATTCTTACCCCTTCTTTGGAGACAATATGCCCTAGCAGCTTCCCTTCGATAACAACAAAATGACACTTTTTAGGATTTAAGGATACTCCAACTTCCAGAGCTTTATTGAAAACATGTTCTATGTGTCCATAGTGGTCATCTACCCTTTTGGAGAAACATGTCAAATCATCTTGATATACTACCATGATAATATTGATGAATTCCTTAAAAGCTACATCCATTGCCCTTTGAAAAGTAGCTCCAACATTCTTCAAACCAAAAGGCATTCTGACATACACATATGTTCCCTAAGGGGTGGTGAAAGCAGTTTTGAATTGTTCAAATTCTTTTACTAACACCTAGTTATACCCTGAGAACCCATCCATCATAGACAATAGGTCACAGCCAGTTACTCTTTGCAACATTGTTTCCATATTAGGAGAAGAGTAATTATCTTTCAAGGAAGCAACATTTAGGTTCCTAAAGTCCACACAGAGTCTAATGTCCCCATTCTTCTTTCTAACTGGGACCAAATTTGAGACCCATGATGAATGCCTTATAGGCTTAATAATTCCCCCTTCCCTTAACTTCGTCAATTCTTGATGCATTTTAGATTCCAATAGGGGGTTGATAGGGCTTTGTTTTTGTCTAAAAGGATTAGCATCTGGAAGCAAAGGGACTTCATGCTAAAACAAATCCTATCTATACACCTTCACATATTCATAAGACCAAGCAAAGACATGCTTATATTTCTTTAATAAATTAATAAGGTTTATTCTAATAAGAGGCAAATTTTTTTCTAATATACACCAACTTAGGGGATGATTTTGTCTCCAAGTTTACTTCATCTAGTTCAACTAACTTGGTGGTTGATTGCTAGTGTAGATGAATGTCACTGTAACTGAACATACCTTCCAGTTCCACCAACCCTTTAGGTATTTCATTAGTTTCTAATAGAACTAGGTCGTTTCCAAACATAGTTTCTCTATTTTCAACCACTTCCACTAAGGCATTGCAATCAATTTTTTGTCCATCATAGTCATCAATGCATTGTATAAACCTAAGAATATCTTCATCATCAACAAACACTTGCCAATTATATACACTGTCAGGAATGGCAGGCCTAGCTTTTACCTCAACTATGGATATACCGGTTAGTGTTGCATCATCATTCTTTAATGCAACATTTTCTAAGAAATCTGCCATGATATTCTTAGATCTTTCTATCCAATTTATAGAGAATGCATTAAAATGCTCAATCACATCTCACACTGTATGCTTGTATCTTTTCAATCTATCATTCTTAGATGCATACTTAGCTCTAACATGAGAAACAACCTATAGCTAGGAAATCAGAAATCATCAAAGCAAACAACAAATTGGACTAGCTCAATCACGAAAACTCAATTGCAATGACCAATCCTAATTACATTCAATGAAAACATGAAAACAAGACATTCAAAATGAAATCTAAGCAAACCAAATGCAGATGTCTCCTTCATGTGGCTCCATTGTCCTTCTTTCTCCTTCAAATAGCTTTGTTTTGTGGATCTCACCTACAAGTGCATACGCATGAGATGAAAGCAAGATTGACAAGATAGCATGACAACATAAGGGTACTAGAACCGTGATTGATTTGACCTTTTGATTGAATAAATTCATCCAATTTATAGACAAATTGTAGAAAAGATCAGATTAGCATGAAAGTGATTTGAATTTCAAGAATAGCAAAATTATGACAAGCGTATGACAAATTGCTATGCAAGGATTTATGACAATTTATGACAATTTATGACAAATTGCTATGCAAAGATTTATGACAAGAATTTGAAATAGAAATAGACATTTAGGAATTTAGGAGAAATTAGAAAATTAGGTTAGAAATGATGACTTGGAAATTAGGAAATTGATGAAAATTAGGTAAATTAATTAATAATTTTCCATTCATTAATTAATTTACAAAAATAGGAGGAATTAATTAGCCAATTAAATAAACATTTAATTGTGACAAGAAGACTTAGGATAAATAAATAAATAATTTAGCCTAGAGGGAAAATAACACACAAGGTTAAATGAATAAATCATAAAACCTTAGAAGATGAATTAGAAATGCAAGGACGACAATTAGGTCTTGACAAAAGATAATTGATATAAGGTCAATTCGATCATTATTTTGAATTGATAAATGATTTGATTGATAAATGCACCGAGGAACAATGACTAATTGATCCAAATTGACATGATTGAGAAGGATGACGATCGATGTCAAATCGATCACAAAATGACAAAAACGACAACGATCGATGACAAAATAGATTGCAAAATGACAAGATTGAAAATGACCACGATCGATGACAAAATAGATTGCAAAATGACGAGATTGAAAATGACAACGATCGATGACAAATCGATCGCAAGATGACAAGATTGATAAGAGGACAAAACCCTAATTCCATCATCGATTAGGATTGACGATGTCCAAAATATGACAAATGAGCACGCACATTGATGCGACAGGATAAGATTGACCAAAATCATGATTGAAGATTGTTGCTGACAAGACCAAATTCAAAAGTGAGATAAATGAAGAATGTAGAAGAAGGACTTGATGCTTTCAAATGATAAAAACCAAGTGCATGACATAGGAGAAATGTTAATGCAATGCAAAAACCCTAAAATAAGGCAATGCATCAATGTTAAAGTACAACTCCGCAAGCATTGACCATTTTTAGACGTCTACATTTTGGCCCTCTTTGAGACAATGTGATTCTAAGAATTGTTTCAAAGAACAATAATGAAAATTCCCTAGATACTAACAATGACATATGCATACCCCCTCGAGGAATTGGCCAGAAACATCTAGAAAAGAGGCCAATTGATCGATAAGAATGATAGAAAATGATAGGAGCAAACAGACTGAAAATCGGAGATCGGATGCACGAATGACAAGCAAAGGAAGATGCAAAAGACCATGACCAATAGAAGATGGAAAGAGTGCACGTCCATCTATGCACTGACAAAGATCTATAAATGAGACAAAGAGAGTGAAAAGAGCTCATTTGCACTAGCCAAAGAGGAGAATTTGTTGCTCTGGAAAAGGACACGTGCAGAGAGATGGTGAACATTCCAATGGTAGATCACCTTGGAGAATGTGTACGCACCTATAGACAATTGGACGACATGGGAGCAGTGGTATGTATCTCAAAAACCCATATTGTCAATTTTATGAATTTTGATCACTTGTGGGACATTGCGGGGCCCACAAGGGATGCAGAAAGTGACTTCTGTGCCTGTGTGAGCGCATCCTGCACTTGTGTAAGGTATACTACGCTTGTGTAGGGTACACAGGTGTAAGTTGATGCAACATAGGCATAGGATACAACACACAGGCATAGTTGTTCACTGGGAACTCAATTTTGGTCAAAAACAGCATGCAAATGATCCGAAAAGGGGGGATAAGGATAGGATAGGTCAAAATAGATTAGAAACACCCTGATTTGGACATGAAACAAGGAAATGCAGCCTATAGGAGAAAACCCTAAAACTAACAAAATGTGCCCCAATTATGATGCAGAGTTGACAGTATCCATTGATCACGCGGGAGAACCGACCTGACTGCTTCATGTTACGACATAGACTCAGGAGCACAAATAGAGATACACTAGCAGGACTTGGAATATACTATATCACATTCATGCCTGAGATTAGGGAAAACACAGGACTGCTTACCACATTCGTAGAGTGATGGCATTCAGAGACTTCCTCATTCCATCTGGCGATTGGAGAGGCGACTGTGACACTAGAGGATGTATGGCGTATCCTCCACATTTTGATTCATGGGGAGATGATAGAGTACAACCCAGTGATAGGGAGAGATGCATTGTGCATATTATTTGAGTGTGACGCAGATGATTTGGATATCGTAGAGAGGGAGATTGGCTGGGAGACCATGGCATTAGAGTATGATCGGTGATATGTGGTGATAGCAGTGGTGATAGCATGCCTACTAGCAGGAGACAGACGAGGACATGGATTCCCTATTGGATGGGGAAGAGTGCTAGAGTGGATGGTGATAGAGGGGACAGTGTACGCATGGGGACCATGTGTACTAGCCATGCTATATTTTCAGTTGCATCAGATAGCATATCAGGGAGTGCAGACTTTGAGCTGTGGAGTCACACTGTTACAGGTATGGGCATTTGAGCACATAGCTGTATGTCGACTGATTGTAGAGAGACAGGTATTACCACACTGACCATATGTGTACTGCTATGGGGGAGCACTGAGATAGGGTCCTTTTGGATACATATTGTATTGGCGACATGAGCTAGACAGATTGAGAGAGTTCACATGGAGGCCATATCTTGATTGCCCTAGATGGTCAGATGATAGTGATGAGCTATCGTATTGCAGACAGGAGAGGTACCTGATTGGATGACCAGTGAATTGCTAGAGAGTGATTGAGATGTACCTGCCAGAGAGAGTCAGATGACAGTTTGGAGAGAGGCGAGATGTACCTAGAGGGACTGCACACTTTGCCCGATCTCACAGAGAGATGAGTCAATGGGGGAGGATGATTCAGCCACACATAGCCTGTGTTGATTTCATACAGCTACAATGAAGACAGTGGGATTGGAGATTAGATGTGGTGGACGCCAAGACGAGAGAGGAGTATGAGAGATGGTTTGCATGACAGCGGCCAGTGCCATTGACTGATCCTAATATTCCGGTACTGAGGAGACAGGAGGACTTCCTGCTCGCAGGAGAGGAGGAGGGAGATGATGAGGATGAGGAGGATGAGGGTAGTGGTGAGGATGAGGGGGATGACAAGGAAAAAGATGATGAGGGGGATGATGATTATGAGCCAGATTTAGTCGATTAGGAGTCATTGCAGGATATACCCATAGAGCCGGAGACAACTAGGATAGAAGAGATGGAGATGTGCAGGGCTACCTTAGCGAGTCAGTATGATCACATTGCAACATTAGAGAGACAGAATGCTATCTTGAGGACAAAGCAAGATTAGTTCAGAGTAGAGATAGCCAGACTGATAGCGGCTCGAGATACAACAATAGCTCAGGCATAGCGAGAAGAACATAGAGTCACTGAGTATATTGGGTCAATTAGGGATGCCAGTGCACGTGAGATGGCACAGATGTTGGTAGAGACTGGAGAGGAGATACACCATTGGAGGACACTATATGAGAGTGCAGTTCCACTAGAGCAGAGAGCATCGTCATATCAGACACGATCAAGGACAGAGAGCAGGGCACGTTCTCGGAGGTCAGTGAGCAGCATGGGGGTGAGTGGACCTATGAGACCACCACATCCAGGACCAGGGGCAGGAGGGACATCATCCATGAGACATGGCAGAGATGAGGAGGACAAAGGGAGCACCCAGTGATAGAGGCACGTGCTCCTTATGACAGATAGTTGACATTATGTAGTGTGATATTATATAGTCAGCATGCGGGGCATACTTAGGACAGACATTCCAATTTTGTACTCCGATATTATTGTGATATATGATATGATATGCATCGATATGATGGGATGCAATGTGTTATGACTTATAGTTGTTTTCCATGTATGGATGACTTATGCACTATTGATGTACCATTGTGGAACATGTATGGATATATATATATATATATATATTTATGTGTTTTTGATGCATTTATAATATAAAATGGATAAAATGTTTGATGTAATGCAAATGGACTAATCAATGGATGCAGGACTAATCAATGGATGCAGGATGCAGCATATGTGTTTGGGGAAATCGGAGCACTAGACCGAACTGACTACCCAACTGACGGAAGAAATGTTAGTAAAAAGAAATGAGACAGAGGATAGTTAGAGACGAAGAAAAACTTGCTTTCATGAATGCACTTTGTAGGTGAGAACCTTTATTTAATGTAGCAAAACGGATGCATAGCATCATGGCATTGAAGGCCAGAGCTGAAACGCAACCCTGTTTGCAAAAGACAGACACATCACAGATAAGGAATGAGTGAAGCATCCTAGGGTGTATACATCAAGGGTCGAGGTATGTGCAGCGTTCACAAAGTGAACATACTTATCACAGACACCCAATGATATAGTTGCCCCAGTTTGTAACAAACATTCCACAAATAGCAATCACAACAAAAAAAAAGAAAGGGACCATGAACCATCCCGGTCACTCTAAATCACTCAGTGACATCATCGAGCAACATAGGAACATGATCGAAGCCAAAGATAAATCAGTAGATGATAAGACTCGCTAATTCCAACAAGTCAAACAAACATCTTGATCTTCATTGTCAAAAGTTGAAAGTGCTGATAGGACGATCATGTTGTTTGGTTTCAGAGAAAGTGGTACCCCGTCTAAGACAAGACACAGTCTGGTTTCAAGTATACCACACCCTATATAAGACCCATGATAGTGTGCCAAGGATGAGTGATATTAATGTTGATGTTTGATTGAGAAGACAATTTTAATTAGTTTGAATGTCTGGTTTGATTGAAAAAATTCATCTGTTTATGCATGATTTCATTAAAGCATGATGTTGTGATTAATTGTTGTTGGATGCATGCTCAGCGATCTGTCTATGCACAAAGGGGATATTTTGTGTTTTGCTTGTCGAGTGTTTACAATTTTTTTTTTTTTGTTCATTCTTTTCAGTATATTTTTTTTTCAGGACATTTTTCAATTTTTTTGGATTATTTAAGGACATTTTTCAATTTTTTTGGATTATTTTAGGACATTTTTCAATTTTTTTGGGATTATTTCAGGACATTTTTCAATTCGAAAGTTCCAATGATTGATCATGACAACGAGGACGCACCCAATGCATGTCTGAAAGACATATATAGAAACCAGGACCGAAACATATGCATAAGAAATGAAGTATGCAAGACAATGATGTTGACCAATCACAGGCCTGAAATAGAACATTGGGTCAGGACAAGGATAGGCACAATAAACCTTTAGAGAAAAAGCATAGCTAGAGGTCATGATAGATGACAGAGCAATGATCATTTTACACATGACACCTGTTTGCCAGGTTTTCACCATGGTACTTGCCCAAAGCGCCTGTTTGCTAGGTTTTCACTAGAGGGCGAATCATTTTTCTTGACTTTTTAATTCTTTTTTCTTTGTTTTTCACTTGTTTTTTTTTTGTATTTTTGGAGCTTTTTGATTTTTTTTGTATTTTTTCAGGATCATATTTGAAAAGGTGCTAATAGAAAATTATGCCCAGTACTTGCAAAGGTGCATGCTATTTACAGGATTGGACAAAGGTTCACCTTCTGGGGTGGCAAGCTGATATGTCCCCGAGCCATAGGCTATAGTCACTATGAAAGGCCTAGCCCAATTAGGTTCAAATTTGCCTTTGATGACATTAGTAGATTGTGCATTCTTGGGGTTTGCCTTTAAAACTAGATCTCCCACTTCGAAGTGTCGCCCTTTGACCTTCTTATTATAAGAGCGATGGAGACGGTTTTGAAATGCTTGCAAATGTGTCAGGGTTGTCTGATGTTTCTCATCTAACATCTCAAGCTGATGCAACCGAGAGACTTTGTGCATCTCATCATCAATCAGGTGTTGCAAGGAAACACGTAAAGAAGGAATCTCCACCTCCAAGGGTAAAATGGCTTCCGCACCATACACCAAGGAATAAGGTGTTGTGCCAGTAGGTGTGCGAATAGAAGTGCGATAAGCCCATAGTGTTGGATTCAACTGTACATGCCAATCTCGACCAGCGTCATTGAGAACCTTTTTCAAGATCTTGATAATTGTTTTATTTGATGCTTCAGCTTGACCATTACCCTGTGGATAGTATGGACTGGAGAAACTGTGTTGGATATGAAAATTTTCACAGAGGTCCTTGACATCTTTATTCTTGAAGGGACGGCCATTATCTGTGACTATGGCAACGGGAACCCCATATCGGCATATGATATAATTCAATAGGAATTTTGAAATTTGCACACCGGTGATATAGGTCATGGGGATAGCCTCGATCCATTTTGTAAAATACTCTGTGGCTGTAATGATGAACTTATGTCCATTTGTAGATGTCGGGTGAATCTTGCCAATAAGATCCAATCCCCATTGAGAAAAGGGCCACGGAGATATGACAGAATGAAGCTCTTGGGCTGGTGCATGAATGTAATTTCCATGGATCTAGCATTTGTAGCACTTCTTAACAAAATCATGAACATCCTTTTCCAGAGTGGGCCAATAATACCCAGCACAAATCAACTTTTTGGCTAAGCTCAGACCATTGAAATGGCCCCCACATATACCATCGTGAACCTCGTGTAAAGCCATTTGTGCTTCGTCAGAATCCAAACACCTAAGGAGGGTATGGTCAAAGGAAGGACGATAAAGGGTGTCAGCAATGATGACATATTTAGCTGTCTGTCAGATGAAGGCTCGACGTTGGTTAGTGGAAAGGTTAGGTGGTAGGGTTTGGGATTTCAAATATTTATAGACGTCATTGTACCACGGGGAGTTAGGACCAACAAGAACACACATCACATCTGCTATCGAAATTTCAAAAGAAGGGACTAGCAACTGTTTGACCAAAAATTCACATTTGTCCATATTGTGGGGCATATCTAACATGGAAGCAATCATAGCCATCGCATCTGTCGATTTGTATTGAATTCTTGGAACTTGACTGAAATGGATAGTCGTGAATTTTGTCTTGAAGAAATCTACCATGTGCTTGTAGGGAATAAGCTTTTCATCTTTTGTTTTGTAGTCATCATTCACTTGACGGATGACTAACTGAGAATCTCCATAAACTTGTAAATGTGTGATGTTCCAGTGGACTGCTACTCGGAGTCCTGTGACCAGTGCTTCATACTCTACAATGTTATTGGTACAATGGAAAGTTATTCTATAGGACTTGGGAATAACATCACCTTGAGGGGTGACAAACAATATGCTTGCTCCGGACCCGAACTAGGTATGGGATCCATCAAAGTATAACTTCCATTAATTAGAAGATGTGAGAGAAAAGACTGATTCATCAAGAAAATCGGTCAACATGGGATGATCATCATAAAGAGGAGCCTCTGCAAGTTGATCCGCTATGACTTGTCCTTTTATTGCCTTTCGCTCCATATACTCAATATCAAATTCACTAAGGATCATAACCCACTTTGCTAGGTGACCCATCAAAGCTGCTCTGCTAAGCAAGTATTTCAAGGGATCAATTTTTGCAACTAGCAATGTCTGGTGATTTAACATATAGTGTCAGATTTTTTGTGTTGCAAAGACCACTACTAAGCATGCCCGTTCAATAGTTGAATAATTCAGCTCATAGCCTACTAGTGTCCAACTGATATAATAAATAGCTCACTCTTTGTCGTTCTCATCCTATTGGGCCAAGAGAACTCCTTGTGTTGTTTCAGTTGCAGAAATATATAATATAAATGGCTTTCCTTCTATAGGAGGCATTAGAATAGGCAGCGATAACAAATAGTCCTTAAGAGTTTGAAAGGCTGATTGACATTGCTCAGTCCATTTAAAAGCAACTCCTTTATGGAATAGATCCTGGAATGGATGACATTTGTCTACCAATTGAGCTATAAACTGGTGGATTGACTGTAGCTTTCCTTCCAGACTTCTTAGTTGACAGAGTTTAGAAGGAGGAGGCATATCCATTATTGCTTTAACCTTGGTAGGGTCGACTTCGATGCGTCTGTGAGAAACAATGTACCCTAGTAATTTGCCAACTGTGACACCAAAGACACACTTCTTTGGATTGAGTCTGAGCTTGTATGTCACCATTCGGTGAAAGATTGGGCCCAGGATGGCTAGATGACTATTTCTAGTGACAAATTTGCATAATAAGTCATCAACATAGTCCTCCATCAAAGTATGCATGAAATCATGGAAAATTGTCATCATAGCTCTTTGATATGTTGCGCCAGCATTTTTAAGACCAAAGGGCATCACATTCCAATAGTAGGTACCCCAAGCACAAGTGAATGTTGTCTTATGTTGATCTTCAGGAGCAATGCGAATTTGGTTATAGCCGGAGAAACCATCCATCAATGAGAGCATCTCATATCCAGCAGTCATGTCAACTATGATGTCGATATTTGGCAGTGGAAAATAATCTTTAGGGCATGCTTTATTAAGATCCCTAAAATTCGTACAGATTCTGATGCCCCCAATTACCTTGCTAACTGGTACCAAATTGGAAATCTAGTCTGCATAATCGATGGGTCTGATAAAGCCCACATCTAGTAATTTTTTTAGTTCTACTGACCAAGAGAGCTACTTGGGGATGCATCTTTCTGAGTTTCTGTTTGAGAGGCTTGGCATCTGCTTTTAATGGTAAGTGATGAAGGACTAATTCTGGATCAAGGCCAGGCATATCTGCATAGGACAATGCAAATCTAATCTTCTTCTCCAGAAAGAAATTAAAAAAATCTATCTTTTCCTGTTTTGATAAAGAAGCAACGAAATGAATGACCTTAGGGTTGTCAGGTGTACCCAAATTGATTTCTTCGGTCATTTCCACAAGCAATATTGATTTATCCTGACTTGATAGGGGTATGTCCACTCTTCCACCTTTGGGTGCCTTAGAGAGGTTTTCACCTGCAGGTACATCTTTTATTTTTACTTTTTCATGATCAGAGAGTGCCTTACGGTTTTCACTCAAAGACCTATCTTTTTGATTTTGTACTTTTTCTTTTCTTTTTTCATTTTGATGACTGGAAGATGGAGTTGACTCCCCAAAATATGCTGTGGAATCTAGATCAATAGCAAATCCTGCCTTATGATCACCTTGTGGTATGCCTTCCCGTAGTCCAAGGAATTCTGCAATTGCTTCGTCATTTTGAAAACAATCCAATGTGAGTAGTTCTTGTTGGTCATGTTGGATAAGCTGCGGATAGACAAGGGGCATGTCATCATTGGTTTAAAGGAGGGAGAAAGCCAAGATGGTAAAGATGTAAATGTCCATGTTATCACTGTCTGAACTGCTCACATCTGATTTAGAACTTGGGTCCCAGAATGACTCTATCCAGGTGTTAGGACATGTTTTGGGGGGGGAAATTATTTCATGTTTGTCTTCCATGGGCAAATCATCAGGGTCAAGGAAAACATTGTCAAGGGCATAGGAGCTAGAAGAAAAAGAACTCCACTCCCATTCATTGGAATCAGTTTCGAGTCGGGTATCCTCAGGTGTTGTTTCATCATCAGAGTCACGCCCCTTTCTATGCGTGGGCATTTTGGTAGACAAGGGTCCAATTCACAATGGTACAAAACCTAACCCTAAAGTTGGAGGTCACATCTTGGGTATAATAGGTTCTAGCCTTCCTTTCTTGTCAGGACCTAAGCCACTGCAGCCGTCATATCCTTTCTTTTGCAACATAGTAAATCCTTTGCCGTATCACTCCAGTGGCAACCTGATAGGTGGTGTCTCAGTAGGGTCCTTATAAAGCTAGTCTATGACATCATCATCCAAGGTTTCTTTGTCAAGTTCACCCAATCTTGTAAATGTAGTGGGGGGCTGATATTGAATAACTACCTTAGGTTCCTTTTGCAACAAATCTAGTTTGCCATATGATTTTGGAGATATTGGTAAATTCCTGATGAGGAATGTTTGAGCCATTGAATACTCTCCATATCCTTGGTCCTGTATCTTCAATTTTCCTTTGACAACATCTAACAATTCATTAGGATCCACATAACTATGTGAATGGGCCTCTCTATTGACTGAGACTTGCTGCTGCGGGGAATCCTTTAGAGTAGCACAAAATTGAAATGGATTAGGATCTCCTAGACTTATTATCTCAGTTCCATTGTAAGGATATTTTAAACATTGATGATAAGTGGATGGAACTGCTTTCATTGCATGGATCCACGGGCGGCCAAGAATCATATTGTAAGGGAGATCGAGGTCTAAGACCTGCAGAAAAGTGTTTTCTGTCATTGGACCAACTCTGATAGGCAATGTAATTATCCCTTTAGATGGGCGCTCAACATCATCATATGCTTTGATTGTTATCCTTTTGGAAGAATCAATGTAATTTTCTATATAACCAAGACCAATGACTACTCTCAGGGTACAAATATTAAGACCCGCTCTGCCATCTATCAAGACTCGTCGGATTTTGCAATTATGGACAAAGACTTCAAGATGTAAAGGATCATTATGAGGGAGCTTATGAGGAGAAATATCTTTATTGAAAAAGGCGACATGTTGGGAGATGGCTAAATGTCCTATTCGGGCTTGAAACTAGTCAATATCAATGTCTGTCGGGACAGTGGACTCAATTAAAGCTGTATCTAGGACTGTGCGATGTATAGGGGACATTTTCAACAACACAAGGATCAATATTTGTGCAGGTGTCTTTCCCAGATGATCTAGGAGATTATATTGATTCACAAGAGTTGATTTGGGAGGAACTGCAGGAGCTCCTTTCAGGACTATTTTGGATCGACGAGTGGTGACCGCGCAAGAAGGATCTTGTTCCTTTATTCTTATGGTGGAAACATACTCATTTGACACTTGAAAACAATTGATGACATTGTTATAACCAATATTTGTGTAATTTGTTGTTTGAGTAGAGTTTGAAGAAGATTCTTTACCCTTGTCATGATCAAGCAAAGGAGTTTTGAAAATTGTATGATCAGTGTTAGAGGTCACGTTGGGTAGATCTACCTTAATTACTCCTTGCTCTAACAAGTCTTGAATCATATGTTTCAATTGAAAACATGATGCGGTTTTATGTCCTTTTGACTGATGGTATTCACAATAGGCATTATCATTCCACCAATGCAGCTTTACCAATGGTTCTGCCTTGATATCTGGTAACTTGATAAATTTTGCTTGTATTAATTGTTTCATTACTGACTCAATAGGCTCTCCCAATGGTGTAAACTGTCGAGGAGGCCCATCTCTAGATCGGAAAGGTTTGCGTTGCTGATTTTGTGGCTGACCTTGTTGTTGGTTATATTGTTGAGTGTATTGTTGATATGGCCGCTGTTGAGTAACATTGCTCGCTGGTGTTTGATTTTGTTCCATAGTTGATATATTAGGAACACTCAATTTCTTGATTTTGAATGGGGATTGATTTGCATTCACCGCTCTTGCATCAACAACTCCATCATTAGTGACATTCTTGTTTTTGTACCAAAATCTATTTCTGTCCCCTAAATTGTTTGTGTTGTCACTGTCTTTATTGAGCTTAATGATTCCCTTAGCTATAAGAGCAGTTTCAATGTTCATCCCTTTCTTAATGAGTTTCTCAATGGTACTGGGACTTTTCAATTTGAGTTCATACATCATTTCTAGGACCAGATTTTGAATAAATAAGTTTACTTGTTGTTCTTCAGGTATGTCTAGGGAAGAACGACTATACAAGCTTTGCCATCATTGTAAGAAAGTCACTAATGGTTCACCTTGCTTTTGCTTGGTATTGCATAAATCTCACATGGTCACGTCACTGTCGATGTTGAATGCAAAGTGAGATATAAACTTTTGAGCCAATTTTCACCAAGTGTTTATATTTCCTGGCAGATGCGAATACCAATCCATGGCTTGTCCCATGAGACTTCATGCAAATAAGCGCATTAAATATGTTTCCTCATAACTCACTTTAGTACACACTGTGAAAAATGCTCGAATGTGATCTTTTGGATTGCCATTGCCTTTATATTTCTCAAAATTAGGTGCCTCAAAATGCTTAGGGAAGGGAGGCATATATAAGCTCTTGTCAAATGGATTAGGACATAAATCTTGATCTATGTACAACTTCTTTGTTCCTTTGGTTTCTAATGCGTTGACTTGTCGTTGCAACTTCTCAAGCTATTGTGCAATTGTATCAGATTTTGGAGGTCCATCATTAATCCTGGTGGGTACTCTTTGTCAATACATCGTGTTTCCTATCAGTTGTTGATGCTCTAAAATTGCCATCTTTGGTGTCTCCGGCATATAATATTCTTGGTACACTTCTTGTTGTTGTGGTTGTGCCATGCCTTGAAATTGACCCTGTTGTTGTGCTTCTTGTGGTGGGATTATCGTTTGTAGCCTAGGTTGATATTGCAATTGAGGGTATTGTTGATACTACATAGGCATCAAATGTAGTTGTGAAGTGTGATAGCTTGTTTGTCTTGGCACATATTGAGGCACATGTTGTTGTTGATGCTGACAAATCGGAATTTGCTGACTTTGTGCCAATTGTTGTTATTGTGGTGTAAATCCCATCATTTGCAAAAAATTTTGTTTGGGTGGTTTTTGTTGTTTCTCCTTAAGATGGGGTATGGCACTTGCGTTGACTTGCTGTGTTGTTTGTGCAATCCATTGTGATGGTTGCAAGTTTGCATTAACTTGTAATGGTGCAGAGGGTGCTGCAACTTGTTGTCGAATGTGGTATTGTTGTTGTTGTACATTGTTTGTTTGCACATTCGATTGTACCTTTTGTGTATTACTCAATTGTTTCAACATTTGTTGTTGGTGCAAACCACTATCTGTAGCTCTTTGTGTCACCATTATCAAAGGATCTGTCACAATAGTTTGCATAACAGGTACTTGAGTGTTTGGCAAATATATTGAACTTAATGGGACATAGGAACTTTGTTGCATTGTGGAATTATTTTGGACATTGGTGAGATCAAGCATTCCAGTTGTAAAGCTTTCTTGCATCTTAGATTTTGATCCAATTTTATGCATGCGAGGGACCACTTCTTGTTGAGGGACAGTTATCAATATTTGCATGGTCCTCATTTGATCTTGTGTTACAGGTGTTGTGTTAAATAATGGATTATTTATTGTTTCAAATGGTGACTTTTGAGGAATAGTCACTATCAATGCCTTTGAAGAACATTTACTCATCAAGGTAGGTTGAATTTCTTGTTGCACATTTTCTTCATTTGGATGCGGAGAGAAACTTAACAGCTCACCGCCTTGTTGTTTTTGCACATTAATTTTCTCACTTGAGGAGGTCACATTACTCATCATGTCAAGGTATTTTTGTGGGAACATCTTAAAGACCTTGTTCAAGAATTTATCCATCTTTTTCGTCAACTTTGGATCTTGAAGGAACATGTCAACATCATCAAAAGCATCGGAATCTGATGAAGAATCTGGTAAAGTGTTTGGATTTGTTTCTTGTTGAATGCCTTGATCTGAACCAAATCCTTGTGAAAGATTTTGTTCCTCATATAATGTTTGAGTTTCAATGTCATGTTGCAGGTTTGGTTGATTCCAATCGAAAGGTGTATTTCCTCTTGGTGTTGGTGGAACACTCCCATGTCCTAGTTTCATGGGTACAAACACTAGTTCATATAATGGAGGTGGTCCAAGTTGAACCATTCCATATGGTGGTAATGATGTGTTTGATGAACCTTCAATTTGTACTGTTTGACTAGTTTGAAACTGTGAATTTGATATGTTGTCAATGGGTTGATACGTTGGTTCGCCCATCTTTTTAGATTTTGACCTTGTCTCAATAGGCATGTCACTATGCGAATGCAATATTTTTGGAATTTTTCAAGGATAATGTATGATATGCAACTAAATGCAAACTAAATAGATGAAAATACAATCTATGGCAAGAATGCAATCTATGTTTTTGGTTGTTTTTCAAGATTTTGATAAACTTTTTGGAATGAAAATCTAAAAAGAGACCCTTAGGAAATTGAAATGATGTCTAGACCTCAAAGGACAAAAGGACCAAGTGACAAAAGGACAAAATGAAATTGTCTCCCCTACATGCTTGGAAACTAAGCTAGGTTTGACCAAATGACAATGATGACAAAAAGACAAAAGTTTGATAAGGTCTAGACTTCTTAACAATGACGTAGGGTTTATCAAAGATTTGGATTACTCAAGTATGACTAGCTCAATCATGAAAACTCAATTGCAATGACCAATCCTAATTACATTCAATGAAAACATGAAAACAAGACATTCAAAATGAAATCTAAGCAAACCAAATGCAGATGTCTTCTTCATGTGGCTCCATTGTCCTTCTTTCTCCTTCAAATAGCTTTGTTTTGTGGATCTCACCTACAAGTGCATACGCATGAGATGAAAGCAAGATTGACAAGATAGAATGACAGCATAAGGGTACTAGAAGCATGATTGATTCGACCTTTTGATTGAAGAAATTCATCCAATTTATAGACAAATTCGAGAAAAGATCTGATTAGCATGAAAGTGATTTGAATTTCAAGAATAGCAAAATTATGACAAGTGTATGACAAATTGCTATGCAAGGATTTATGACAATTTATGACAAATTGCTATGCAAAGATTTATGACAAGAATTTGAAATAGAAATAGACATTTAGGAATTTAGGAGAAATTAGAAAATTAGGTTAGAAATGATGACTTGGAAATTAGGAAATTGATGAAAATTAGGTAAATTAATTAATAATTTTTCATTCATTAATTAATTTACAAAAATAGGAGGAATTAATTAGCCAATTAAATAAACATTTAATTGTGACAAGAAGACTTAGGATAAATAAATAAATTATTTAGCCTAGAGGGAAAATGACAAACAAGGTTAAATGAATAAATCATAAAACCTTAGAAGATGAATTAGAAATGCAAGGACGACAATTAGGTCTTGACAAAAGATAATTGATATAAGGTCGATTCGATCATGATTTTGAATTGATAAATGATTTGATTGATAAATGCACTGAGGAACAATGACTAATTGATCCAAATTGACATGATTGAGAAGGATGACAATTGATGTCAAATCAATTGCAAAATGACAAAAATGACAACGATCAATGACAAAATAGATTGCAAAATGACAAGATTGAAAATGACAATGATCGATGACAAATCAATCGCAAGATGACAAGATTGATAAGAGGACAAAACCCTAATTCCATCATCGATTAGGATTGACGATGTCCAAAATATGACAAATGAGCACGCACATTGATGCAATAGGATAAGATTGACCAAAATCATGACTGAAGATTGTTGTCGACAAGACCAAATTCAAAAGCGAGATAAATGAAGAATGTAGAAGAAGGACTCGATGCTCACAAATGATAAAAACCAAGTGCATGACATAGGAGAAATGTTAATGCGATGCAAAAACCCTAAAATAAGGCAATGCGTCAATGTTAAAGTACAACTCTGCAAGCGTTGACCATTTTTAGACGTCTACACAACCAATTCTGAGTCTCCTAACACTTTTAACAACTAAATGCCATGCCTTTTTGCAACTTCAAGTCCCATTAACAAGGCCTCATATTAAGCAGTGTTATTTGTACAGTGAAAGGCTAACAGAAAGGAATATTTGAAGGTTATACCTAAAGGGGACACAAAAAGAACTCCTGCTCCAGATCCTTCTTTAGAGAAAGCTCCATCAAAATAAATGTGCCACAAACCATGCTATTGAGACTCTAGTTCAGTCACAATAGAGTCAGTATTCTTCAAATAAGGTAAAATTGGATATAATCTAAAATTGTCAAGATCCACATCAATCATATAGTTGAGCATACTAGGATCTACTTTCTCAATTACTCTAGGAGCACGTGGTTCTCTACAGAGTTTGACTTGGTTTCCATTAATTGGGATAGTAGCATATGATAGATCCAACTGAACATTTCCACCTACTACTGCAGCCCATTGTCTAGACAACAACATGCCATAGTGAGGTTTGGTGTCAGTTACAATGACATCCATCTTGTATGTTGCTTCAGGGAATGCTGATATTTTTAATTTAACATCTTTCATTGTACCTATCACTGGCACTTCTTTGTTATCCATAGCATAACATTTCCCATACACTGTACTCACTGACAATCCTAATTCTTTCATGACACCATATGGCATTACATTTGTAGCTGCACCAGAATCTATCATACAGTTTTTAATTAACCGGTTATTTACTAACAAAGTAACATAGAAAGGATCAACCTGTGAGGGTTCTTGTGTAATAGTTGTTCCAACATATACCTCTGGGGTTTGCAACTCCTAATCCTTTTCATCCTTAGTTGAACTGGTAGGTAAAGCTGTGTTACTATCAGATAGTTTAGAAAATAAAGATAAAACAGCTTCTCTATGTTCCTTTATTTTCAAAAATTCTATCAATGGGATAGTGACCTTCATCTGGGTAGGAGCCTGAGTCATATCAAATGTGGAATTATTAATCAACTCATTATTAGTCTTAACTTTCTCTATCTTAGGCTGACTTTCCTTCTTCATTATGGCAGTTCCTTGTATATCAATTGTAGCTTTATCATCCATAGTTTTAGCTATATCCTTTAATTTGTCATTCCCCTTTTGACTATCTTGGGGCAAGGTGGTATTACTTGCTACTTTCTTTTGGGATACTTCTTTTATAAACATTGAGCCAGGTTCACCTTAATCCCCATCCTTCTTAGTACTTCTCAAATTGTAGTTGTGCTTGGCTTTGGCTATGGCAGCTTTAGTGAGATTTCTTACTTCTTTGTCACTAGGCCTTCTAAGATGAACTTCTTCATCTTCAATTGTTACCACATTCAAAATGGATGTCAATCAAGTGACAATTGTCCTTGGTAAGACCTTTTACTATTCAGCACATCACATTCACTAAGTTCACTTTGTAATGACTCATCATCACTTTCTATGATAGTTTCAAACATATTTATGTCAAGCTCGGCCTCTTGTCTCATGGATTCTTCAAGGGCTTGAGCTACAACACATTGATGAGGAGAATGTGGTCCATCACAAGCCATGCACCAAGGAGTATTCTCCCTATTATAAACATTTCCTCCTTTTAAAGGATCTAGGGTATCCTGGTTCTAAGTATTTTTTGGCTTCTCATTTTGAGGCTTGCCATCCTTCCAAGTAGTGTTGTAAGGTATGTCATGTAGCCTAGGACGCCTATCTTGCCAATTGTAATGAGTCTTATTATTTTTACTCACCTTGGCAGTAAGATCCTTCATAGTAGTCACTAATTTCTCTATTCTGTATTCTTCTTTAACAACTTTATTAGGTTGTTGTTTTGATTCTTGCCACAACCTACCATCAGTTCTTCTCCCTATTTTCCTATATGCTTTCCTATTACTCTCCATATTAATGGCATTTCTAAATGCATCTCTTAGACTATGCAGATTTTTATCCCTCAGAATATAGGCCATTTTAGAATCAAAGGCATTGTAATAAGTATTCAGGCACATATTGTCATCTAACCTCATTACCTGATATAGCCTATGCATTGCTTTCTGAAATCTGGCATTAAAATCTGTGACAATTTCATTGTTAGACTTTCTGATATTATTGAACTCATTGAGCATGAAGCTCACATTTGTTTTGTCACCATACTGTTCTTGAAAGCAATTTTTAAAATCTTCCCAAGACCCAATGCTATTCACATGGAGACCTCTATACCAGTCCCTTGCATCATCTACTAGAGACTGTACAAACAATTTCATGATGACATCTTCATCTACAATTTCAAAGTCATTTATTAAGTCACCAAAATATTTCAAGTGGTCTTCTGCACTAATTGCATTATTCCCAGCAAATTTGTGAAGTCTATCCCTCAATTTCGTAGGAACATGGTTAGGGTATCCAGGGATTCCATTAAAAAAAGTTGCCTATAAAGTTCTAGATTAATATGTCTTCTCTGGAATTGGTTAGCAGCAAGGTTATTTCCCATGGTCATTCTTACATTGGGGCTTCGAGTTAGAGAGATCTGGTTACCTTGGTTAGTAATAGGGTCTTAATTGGTTGTGGCAGTGCTAATAGGTAAGGTTGGCTGAATTTTAACTAGAGGGGGTGAAGTTTGGTGAGGAACAGGTTTATTTAGGTCTACTAAGGGAAACATGATAGGAGGATCCTACAGATAACATGTGAGAGATCTCCGATGTAGTCTTAGATCCAGAACCACCTTCCATGCATTTTTGCTTTCCTTTGTCAACATTATTTCTAATAGGTTGTGGGTCACTAAGGACTTCCCTACTTGGCTATACTACTAAATTATATGCAGGTTTGGTCTTGGGAACTAAAATCTCTCTGATCACTAGACCTTCGCCCTCACTCTTGGCCTTTTCTTGGGTAAATAGCTCAAGGTTAGCAATTTGTCTTAGAATCCTGTCTCTCTCCATCAATTTTTCTTTTACCTCTCTCTTTTTATCTACTTCCTTTTGTGTTCTTAAGGAAATTAAATGATGGACTTTTCTATTCAGGACTTCAATTTCTTGGGATACCTTATCATCATCATCAGGGAAGATTTCTTCAGAGTCTGACATATTGACTTGGTCAATATCAATTAAACTGATGTTTCCATCAATTGTCCTAGGTACAGAATCTCTCTTAATGTTTGAACTACTTTTGTCTTTCCCAGAAAAACTTGCATGGGAGATGTCCTAATTTGAAACTTGGAAATTTTCAATATTTCCAAACAAACTAGAATGGAAACCTAAAATATCATGCTCAGATTCACGAGAAGAAGAATTTGAATTTATGTAGATGGGTCTCTTAGATGACTTACCCATATTGATTCTCTTCTGTACCCAAGTAGCATTATATGGCTCATGTACAATTGATCTTTTCTACCCTCTCCGTGATTGTTTAGGTAGTTTCGCTTGCAATATCTCATGAGGATGCTTCTTCATGAAAGACCCCGTGTTCCTTCCTTTCTGCATTATGCTTGTTTTCTTAGAAGAATTTCACTTATTTAAAAGGACTGGTTATACTTGTTAGAGTCGCCACCCACAAAGACTATGGGAAATAAGAAAACAAGATTTATAGAAAAAACTTGCCAATTTTTTAAAAACAAAAATCACGAAGATTTTGGAAGAGACAGATAACACAAATAAGAGATCAGGCAATTTTCCACAACACAAATATCCAAACAACCTCTGAACTAATTCAGGCACCAATCTGCTATATAGATACAAAACTATGACTTTCCCCAGTAGAGTCGCCACTTTTGTTAGTCTCAAATTTTGATTTCCCTTTTATTTTTCCTGTAAGAAATAAATCAACTCTATCTGCATATGAAAGATCAAGGAGATGGAACTCAAGAGTAACATATAACAAGGTTTGGAGACCTTCTACACTTTCAACTTATCCTAACTTCAGGTGGGTATACCTTTTGTGAATACTTTCACACTTTAAAATTGAGATCCACAGTAAACTAGTGGAAAAAAAACCTATGGACTTCATCACCTCAATGAAACTGAAACACTAAAGGAAAAACTTGTATTCATTTCAGTATTGATCTTCAAGAAAGATAGAAAGAAAACCTTCAATCTAATACTAGTGCCTTATCCGGGATACAGAATCACCTAAATCAAACAATAATTCTCAAAAAATGGAACACTCATATACATCTCATCATTTTGGCTTTTATTAATCCCATACATGCCTAACATATATAGATCCTCTCCCATTCAACTAAAACAATTCATCAGATTCATAGCAACAAACAATAAACTCACTGATAGAAGTATTTCATGCACATTTAATCTCTCTCTTGAACTAAAAAGCCTAAAATAACATCTACAAGATTGCCTTACAATCCATGTTCATTCGAACAACCCTAGATTATCCAAATGAAACCAACAAACTAAAGAATGCATACCAGAAGACAAAGGAATATTAGGCCTGAAACTTTGATCTGTATATTCATATTCATTCTTGAAAAATATTACATAACTCAGAGCAATCTCCTTAAAACCATAAAAAAGATCCTAAATATATTTTGCCAGAGTTCCTTTACAAAATTCTTGTGATCTCTTTTACACTAGTCGTGGTATCCATTTATAACATTATTGATGCATACAAGCTTTGAACATTCCTAGAAAGGTTTGTTACAAACCGTGATACTCTCCAAGAAACAGTTACAAGTCTTTTTCAATATCAACGACCTCTTCCATTTGTTGTTTTGCTGCAACCTTTTCTATCTGCTCTAGAGTATGTTCTTGTTGTCTGATATATTTATAATTCCACTCCTGAAACACATCATCACTTGGCCAAGCAAAGCTAATAATCTTTTGTTTCATCCTTTCTATCCTTTTCCAAGTGACCCTTAACTGCCCAATTTCTTTTTCTATGAAACCATAATGTGATTTCACCTTTTCAATATCTTCAATTGTTTCGACAAATAAGGATGTGTCATCAATGTTAATGATTTCATTAGCCCTTTGGGACAATTTGTGCTCCACCTCTTCTAGCCATGCCTTCTCCTCTTTCAACTGAATGGGACCAACAAAACCCCTTGGAAACAAATCATATTTGTGATCTGAATATTCTTTTCTATATAATTGGGCTTTCCTTTTTACACCTACACTTTCCTCTGAGAATATATTCATTTCTTTTATAAACTTACTAGTGGACCTAAGATTGTCATTTTCCTCTGCATTTGCATGAGATGAACACATGAGCTCTAACTCCTTACCTCTAGGCATCCACTTATTAAGAATTGGCTCTAAAGCGGTTTCAACCTTTCTTAATTCAATTAGAACATCCAAGATCCTTTTCATAGAAATGTGTACACTAGAGGCCTTGAATGAATCATCAAACTTCAAAATTGTGGCTTTTACCTTTTCTTCATACTTGCTTGCAAACAAGGCTTGAGCTTGTTTCAACTTTTCCAACTCATGTTGGATAGTTTCAGCTAACTAGAAACCAGAAGGCATAGGAGAAGGGGGATATTCTATAATGGGACTGGTAGGTGGAGGTCTTTCTAGAGAGGAGGCTATCATGATAGTATAGGATTCACCTGGATGGTGCTGAGTTGCCAACTGACTCCAAAGTCTAGCAATAATATTGTCTTTGTTGGCTATTCCTTCTTTCGCTTCATTTTAAGGCTTAAAGATGGTTTCCAATTTTAATTGGAGATTATCCTTCTCTTTAGCCTCCTTTTCTGCTACTGCCACACTGAACTTTGCAATTTCCAAGACCGTGCTTGCAGCTTCCACCCCTCTTGTATCTTGGACTCTTTTTACAATCATGCCTCCTAAAAGACTGGAATCTTATACTCCTTTCCTCCTTTTATTCTCATCTTTCTTTAGTGACCACATGACTAGAGCAGCATTATCCTTGTTGAAGGTTACTCCTTTCATTGGTTTTGTTTCCTTTCTCACTCCTTCAAGAACTAGAGCATCCGCTATATCCCATTCAGGGAGGATTACAACACCAGCCTTAGCCACCATCTCTCTTCCCTTCTCAGGAGTAATAGTCTTAAACTCTTCAATCTTTTCTTTCTTTACCTCTTTTTCCACCTGAGTTACATCCCTATGAAGTTGTTCACTCCTCCTTTGCTCACATCTAGCTTTGAATTGTTCCATATTTTGCTTCCACACAAATTGCATGAAAGCTCCCGTGGTAACAAAATTACTGTTATCTAGGAACTCCTCACTGGCTTTCTTAATAGTAAGGTCTAATTCTTTTCCCTTTAGCTCACCATCAGTCAAGTTCATTTCAGCACTAGGGGGCTCTTCTGGCATAACCTCTTGGGTCTCTTCATATGTGTAGGCAATCTCCCCGAGACTCCCTAACTGTAACAATTGTTCGGCCACTGCCCTCTCATCTCCTATGTGGATAGGGGATAGAGATGGAGAATACAAAGGCTCATTGGTTTGCACTTCCTTTCCTACCCTTTGCCTTTTAGGGGAGTCTTGGATGTCAATGACATCCTCAATTTCTCTTTTCCCTCTTGAAGTGGAAGGCTCACCTGTCATTGGCATCATCACACTATACTTTGATTTCCTATGCATTACATAATCACCAGGTAGGATAGCCTTGGCCAAGGCAGGCTTAGCTAGGACCAATTTAACCTTGTCTGGATCATTTTGCATTATAGCCTCCCTTTTTTCTTTGAAGGTTTGCATGAGGTCTTCAAAATAAAGAACCAAGAATTTGATTTTCTCCTCAAAGGGATTGAAACTAGAGAGAGGGTCATAACTGCTACCAAATTGATGAATAAAATCAAGAGCCCTCTTATATGCAACCCACTTCTCTTTCCTCGGTTTCTGCTCATCTAAACTGAATTCATTTCTAATTAAATCTTCAAGGAACTGAAATTGGTGAGGCCTACCTTTACACACTGCCCTCTTTCTAAACATGTCGTTGAAAAAATCCTCAGGGTCTACACATCTTGAAACTGCAGTTGAGAACCAATATGGCTTAAAGACATCTGCAAAATATTTCCAGCCACCTTTAGTGATTACTAAATGATGGGCAACAATAATGGCTGGGAAAATGGTCCCTTTACCCCTATTTGTTAGGTCTACCTCTTGTACACCTCCAATTTGCCTCCAGACATCTGCAATCCCTATCTTCAATGGGACCTTAGGAAAATACACACTGAAAATAGTAGAAATAGGGTACAAATACATATCTCCCCAATTGTGAACAATTTTAATACCCTCAACAAACTCTTTTGGCGTGAGAAATTCCAAGAGAGCCTTAGGAATCCTAGGGTTTTGTGTGCACAAAAGAAATCTAATCTTAGATGCAAACCATCTATCAAACTTCAAACAGCTAGCATCCTCTCTGTCCCAGGATAAAAAAGTGCTCCAAAGTTGAACAGGCATCTCTTCTTTATCTTTCACCTTAACCAAATCCATTTCCTTTGCAAAATAGTCAGCACCCTTGAACAAAAACATATGCATTAAAAGGGAATACCATCCAAACGGCCTGTCCACATTACCATTTTTTATCCCTACTAGCCCTGCATGAATTGCATCAGTAAGGTATGGCGCATAATCAAATGTTATTTCCAAGGGGGGGTTTAGAATTTTTGCAATCATCAACATGTAATGGGTTGGCATTTTTTTCTCAGCATCTTCTCCAAAGATCTGACACAGTTCCCAATACACATCTTTAGCTCTCAGAGTAAATAGATTTAAGGAGAAAGGTTCCATTTTACTGGGGCCGACTACTATTAACCCTCCTATCTTAACAAAGAACTCTTTCAGTGGGCCACTCCTAAGGTGTTCCCTTTGTGCATTATAGACCTGGGCTAATGACTCAAAATCAATAGGTTCTAATAGGTTTGAAGCTTCACTGAGTTTAAATACATTTATGAATTCATCATTATTTATTTCAACCAAGGCTGATCCCTTCACATTCCTGATATATCTAGCTATAGGGTCATAATTTTGTGTAATCAGGGTCAACAAATCTACATCCATGAACACACCAGGAACAATAAGCTTCCCCACATCCAATTCCCATATGCTATTTAAACGGGCAAGGGAATGTCTGACCAAAACTAGCTTTGAACAATCCTAAACCTGATAACCCTATTTGAGGATCCCTTTAAAAATTACCTTTATCATATAAGCCATCCCCAATTCTTAGACAAGGGTTCTTTGGTACTAATTCTTTAGCTTTAGCCCCGTCGTTCGTTGACATAGTTAACTGTTCCAAAAAATCATCACAAATGTTCCTTTCCTAGTAATTCACTTTTCCTATCAACTCCCTTATTGGTGCCATCTTGATAATGCAACTATATCAATTGAGACACGCATAGACCTCTGATGAAACAATTCACATAGTAATCACTGAATTTAGACTAGAATTAGCAAGAAAAAGCACAAAAACCTATTATTCGCCTCAAGAAAAACCGCTCTGCACTAATTGTTGATGCCAACATTCAAGTTGATGTGGACTCTAATATGGCAAGTTGGCATTTAATTATAGAAATTAATCCCGCATGCTTTGGCCATCACCTCAGAATTGAATTCAAAAATCGAATTCAAAAATGGGCTCCAACGGATCATAAATTCTCTAAGTATTTCCTCTATTTTGTTGTTTCGCTATTTCACAAAGCTTAAAACCTCCACACCTCTCTTTCATGAAACAACAACAACCGTTGGATCATGGGAACTTGCCCTACCTTCTTTTTGCTACTTCGCGGGCCTTAAGCAATGCCAGCCATTAGATCATGATCTACATGCCTGGTCTTTATCTCCAACAACAATCATCAATCTTACTAACTAACCGCACATTACCTTGACGGCTAGCGATTTTCGCCATTTCGTAGAGACTAAGCTGCAGGCATGTTCGGGCTATGAAACAATGCGATCCATTAGATCAATCTCAAGATGTATACCTTTTAACATGCTCGAACCCTCAAGTGTGGGCCCTTTAACTTGGAGACCACTTTCTTTATCTCACCACCTATTAACAAACGCCACGTGGCAGTCGGTCATTCGCTCATGAAGTTCCATCGGGTTGCATTCTGAAACTGCCATTTGCTTTACTTTACTATTTCCCACATAACTGCCAGTTGAACCAAGGCGGGCCCTTAATTACCCTTCAGAGCCACGTGCACTTGACAGGTCACCCTTACACTCCAAGGAACAAATCATCTGTCCTGCCATGTCATGCCCTCATGTCCGCCACCTGTCTTTCGCTGTTTCGAGATCACTAATCTCCATTTGACTCACGGCTGTGAAACCATGACAACCTTCCAATCAATTCATACTTAATCAACCTTTAACTTTATGACCTGCCTGTCCTTTGGGCCCACCACCTTTTTGCTACTTCGCGATGGCTAAAACACTTGCATCTTTTGGCCACGAATCAATGCGAGCCATTGATCTTTTCGAAACCGATCATCCTTTAACTAAAGAAAATGCTCGCCTTTGGGACAGGCCTAGTGTTTCGTTGTTTCACAGAACTTATATCATGTGCATCTCGGGCTAGCGAATCAACGTGAGCCATTGGATTTAAAGCAATATGCAATCCTTTTATCTGACGGTCAATCCATCTGGTCTAGCCCGCCAAACCTTTTCGCTATTTCATAGAATTGAACTTGCTGACATCTCTGCCTAATGAAACAATGATAGCCACAGGATTAACAATGAGTTGCATACTAATTAAGGATCCCAACAAAATATTATAACAAGACATAGGCAAAGGCATAAAGATTTAAAAAAATAAGGGACTGCCTAGGGAAAGAACTAAAGGGGGGACACTTTTAATGATAGACCGACCCTTCTTTAAGTGGTTAAAGTAACTCGGAATTAGAACACAAGGGTTTTTTGCAAACATAGGAAGGGTTAAATCTCAAAAACCTTAAACCCTCTTCTAACCCAAGATAATCAGAAGCAACAAGGCTAGACTAGACACATTTTTGCAGACTTCTAGCCAATTATGGAACAAGAATATCCAATTTTAAATAGTGAACATAACATATATCTCAAGTCTGAAGGAGATGAAATATTGGTCAGTCAGGTATGTGTTGATGATATTATATTTTGAGGTAATGATGTCATGAGCAACAGTTTTGCAGATGAAATGAAAAATGAATTGGAAATGTCTTTGTTAGGTCCCAGAGACAACTGAGAGGGGGGGGGGGGGGGTGAATCAGTTGTCTAATAAATTCAAACTAGAAACAACTCAACCAACTTAATGCTTAATATCGGTAAACTAGTTAAGTATGCTGGTAGACAGTGTTAACAGTTAATTGCTATACCGGTAAAGATTAATATGAAACATAAACACAAAGTCATCCACAACATATAACACCAATATTTGTACGTGGAAACCCTGTAAGGGGAAAAATGATAGTGGGAAACCTTACCCACAATCAGATGATACTACTGCAGATAGTAAGTGTACATAAATGGGGTCTGCACATGCAGAAAGGCCAACAATGTAGAGCTCATTGCTCAATCAAAAAATGGGAGTCACACTGTCTACAATTGGGTGGTTAAATCCAATAAGAATGTACTGTATAAAATAGCATATTCATATGCTGGATTCAGTACCGATGTAATGCTGATATGTTTCCACAAAAAACCTAGCTTCACCTTCAAATGATGTCTTCATGTATAGATTTGCTTAATCTTGCATATACCTTCACTTAATTCTTTTTCGCATTCCACATTCGATCTTACAAATAAGATCTTACATTTATAGCATAACCTAAGACCAATTTTAGTAGGTCGGCTCTACAAGATATTACAATAAAAAAATTTTACAAACAATATATTATCCAATACAATAATTGATTAAACATGTCAGCTTAAAGCATTTACAACAATAATAAATCATCTCCATAGCGTGCCATGCTGATCTGGAAAAGATAAACCTGTTGGTGTAACCCTAGATAACCCTGGACCTATTTGCAGGTAAAAGAAAATATGCAAATATGAATATACCAATGATTAATTTTTCAAAACAAAGTGTCCACATGATGTCTTCGACATTACCAAGTGTCTTCCATATCATTCCAAGTGCTGGTGATCATTATATCCTGCCAGTGAACCATATACCAGTAACTCTGCAATAGTTACTTGCTTTCCAGTGAATGTTGTTGGATCTCCAAAGTGCTAGTGCTTTAGTAGGCATTGACATCAATGACAAAACCATACCAAAATACCAACAATCTCCCCCTTTGGGATTGATGGCAACACAAGATGGAAAAACCATCAAAGTGCCAAAATAGAAATGCCAAAAACCAAAAACCAACAATCTCTCCAAAAGGATCATAACCAGAATACAAAGAGTAATAGTCTCTCTCAAACAACAATCTCTCCCCCTGGGAGCAACATGTGTTATTCAAAGTTCTCTTAAAAGATAATGTTATTTTCCATAGATATCTCTCCCCCTTTGACATCAAATGCCAAAGTTATAATAATACCAAGTTCATATACAAAATACCAATCAATTCAATATACCAAATACTCCCTCTGAGAAGTAGCTTCCTCATCAAAGACCGGAGTAAAAGATTTGTCTTTTAATTCTGTCGGTTGATGACAATCAACTATCTAAGTATCTACCAGTGGTGGTATGACTCCAAGTTGTTCTCTGAGATATTCAAAGGTCTCTTTAGGCAAAGGTTTTGTGAAAATATCCGCAAGTTGTTCTTTAGTATTCACATAAACCAGTTTTATCTCTTTTTCTTCAACTTTTTCCCTTTGAAAATTCAGTTTGATAGAAACATGTTTTGTTTTAGAATGTAATACCAGATTCTTAGATATATCAATTGCTGCAGTGTTATCACAATATATAGTAATAGGTTCCTTGCATTTTACCTTTATGTCTTTCAACATTTGTTTGAGCCATAGTACCTGTGTACAGTTAGTTGTTGCTGCAACATATTCTAATTCTATTGTTGATAAAGATGTACAACTCCGTTTCTTACTTAACCAAGAGACTAATCTCTTTCCAAGAAAGAATGCTCCGTTGATGGTTCTTTTTCTATCATCCACATCTCCTACCCAATTTGCATTTGTGTATGCACATAGATCAAAATTTTCATCTCTAGGATACCATAATCCAAGTTTTGCAGTGCCTTGTAAGTACCAAAAAATCCTTTTTACTGCTAATTCATGATTTTCTCTAGGATTACTTTGAAATATAGAAACAATACATACTGCATTCATAATATCAGGTTTGGTTTGTGTCAAATATAGTAAACCTCCTATCATAGATTTGTATCTTGTTGGATTAACAGGTGTAGATTCATCCCTTTGAGATAAAATGTCATTTGTAGTCATAGGTGTGCTTACCAGTTTAGAGTTCTCCATCCCAAATTTCTTTAGTAACTCTTTCAAGTACTTGGATTGACTCAATAATATACCTTTGTTAGTCTGTGAAATCTGCAATCCTAAAAAGAATTTTATTTCTCCAATCATAGACATTTTAAATTCTTGCTGCATTTTAATAGAAAATTCTTTACATAATCCATCTTCTCCTCCAAAGATTATATCTTCAACAAATACTTCTATAATCAAGATGTCATCATTAGTTATTTTGTAATATAAATTGTTGTCTACATTTCCTTTAGTAAAACCAATCTTTAAAAGATACTTATCCAACCTTGCATACCAAGCTCTTGGGGCTTGTTTCAATCCATACAGAGCTTTTCTTAACCTGCAAACAATACTATTGTCATCTGTCAAAGAAAATCCATTAGGTTGTTCAATATAGACTTCCTCTTCAAGATCCCCATTCAAGAATGTACATTTAATATCCATTTGATAAACTTTGTAGTTCTTGTGAGCTGCAAAAGCCAAGAATAATCTGTTTGCCTCAATTCTTGCTACCAATGCAAAGGTTTCATTGTAATCAACTCCTTCTTTCTAAGAATATCCCTTACACACTAGTCTTGCTTTATTTCTAACAACCTTACCATCTTCATTAAGTTTGTTTCTAAATACCCATTTGGTTCCAATTACATTTTTATCTTTAGGTTGGGGAACTAATGTCCAACTATAATTTTTCTCAATTTGTTCTAATTCTTCTTTCATAGCTTTAATCCAAAATTTATCTTCACATGCCTCATTAATAGCTGATGGTTCAATTTGAGAAATAAGACATACCTCTTCATTTGCCAATCTTCCTCTTGTCATAACTCCTTTAAATTTGCTTCCAATTATCTGATCTTCAGAATGATTCAATTTTACATACCGGGGTGTCTTAGTTTGTTGTTGTTCTTCAATTACTGTGGAATCCTCTGATGGTACCAGGGTAACTGGATCTTCATTCTGTACCGATGGATTTAGTATAGGTTCATTTATCACAATTTCTGTTTCCAGTTTAGAATCTAAATACCTTGAAGTTCCTTTGAATTGTTCATCAATTTTTACATTTGTACTCTCAACAATTTTCTACAATCTCTTATTAAAACATCTATATGCCTTGCTCTTTGATGAATAACAAAGAAATATTCCTTCATCACTTCTAGGATCAAATTTGCCGATATACTCATCTCTTCTAATATAACATTTACTTCTAAAAATTCTGAAATACTTAAGAGTAGGAGTGTTACCAAACCATATTTCACGAGGGGTCTTACCGGTTTCACCTTTGATGTGAACTTTCTTGAATGTATAGATGGTTGTGCTGACTACTTCTCTCCAATATACATTTGGTAAATTTTCTTCAGATAACATACTTCTTGCTGCATCCAAGATAGTTCTATTTTTCCTTTCAACAACTCCATTCTCCTGTGGTGTTTGAGGTGCTGATAGTTGTCTTCTGATTCGATTCACTTCATAGAATGTATTAAAGTCCTTAGATGTGAGTTCTCCTGCTTGAATAGTTTGAACTTTCCAAGTGCTTCTGATTTTTCTCTGAGAAAAGTAACCCAACACATTCTAGAATAATCATCAATAATTAGCATGAAACATCTATCACCTTGTAAGCTTTTAGTTCTAGCTAGACCACATAAATCAGTGTGAATCAAATCAAAAGCATTATTGGATTTTTCTGGAATACTTTTGAAACTAGCTCTAACTTGTTTTCCAAATTGACATTCCTTAGATATTGTATTCTGAGGTTTCACAATTTTAGGTAGATCTCTAAGTGCCTTAGAAGTACTAATCTTTACCATGCAATCAAAGTTTACATGACAGAGTCTCTTATGCCATAACCAACTTTCATCTATATGTGCAATCAAGCATGACTTTTCACTATTATTCAAATGAAAGATATTACCTCTAGCCTGATTACTGATTGCAATTTATAAACCAGTTCTATTCATGATTTTGCATTTTCCATTCTTAAATTGTAACTGAAATCCTTTCTCAACTAATTGACCAACACTTAAAAGATTATGCTTTAATCCTTCAACATAGTAGACATTGTCAGTGTTATGCTTACCAACAAGAGATATTGTACCCTTACCTTTGATTGAACAGGCTTTGTCATCCCCAAATCATACTAAACCTGCATTGTATTCTTGAAAGTTCAAGAATTTACCTTTGTCTCCTGTCATATGATGTGAGCATCCTGAGTCAATGATCCATTCATCCTTTACTTCAAATTTAGTTTCTAGGGCTTGTTCTACTAGTTGAGCAGTAGGTGTCGGTTGATCTTCTATTATAGCAACAAAAACCCATCCATTATCTGCTGGATCCTCAGCAGAATCATCAGTCACACCTTTATCAGCAACGTAACAAGATTTGTCTTTGTTTTTCTTAAATCTGTATCTTTGATATTCAGGATTAGGCTTGTATGTTCTTCTATCTTCTTCCCTTAGTCTAGCATGTCTATCAGGGCATCTCAAAGCCATATGACTAATCTTATTGCAGTTAAAACATTTAAAGGGTGCTTTACCATTATACTTACTTCCAACTGGACCTTTAGGCATTTTTCTTGCAAATAGTGCTTCAAGCTCTTCAAGCTCTTCATTCTCCTTCCTAGTTTCTTCAAGTTCTCTTTCATAAAAGGCTTTCCAATCTGATTTGTCAAATGATGGAGTAGATGATGTTGATGCTTTAAAGGCCAAATCTATCTTTATAGTAGCAACAGAACCAAATTCCTCAATTTCAAAGGCTGAAAGTTTTCCAATTAATGTATCCCTAGTTACTAATGTATTAGGCATTGTTCTCAACTCATTTATAGCAGTAACCTTCATTTTATATGCCGGTGGCAATCCTCTTAAGAATTTTGAAACAATTTCATCCTCACTCAAGGTTCCTCCACAACATTTAATACCCAAAACAATTTCATTTACTCTTTCCATAAAAGAAGAAGTCCTTTCATCTTCTTCCATTTTCGGATGTTCATACCTGACTCAGAAGCTTTCATGTTTTGCAATCTTGACTGTGGAACCTCCTCCATTTAGTGTTTCCAAATGATCCAAATAGCTTTATCAGTAGACCTATCTGATAATCCCATGATTTGTTGATTTGATAAAGCGCTCAAAAGTGCTTCTCTTGCTTTGCAATCATTCTCCTCATCTTTAGTTAAGGTAGTTGGAGTGGTTTGACAAGCTACATCAGCAGTATAACCATTCTTTGTAACTTCCCAGATGTCTTTACCAATGCAATTCAGATGTGTCTCCATCCTGATCTTCCATATCCCATAGTTGGTTCCATCAAGTTTAGGAGTGTCCTTCCTGAAATAATTAGTAGTCATTGGATCTCCTCAAGTTGTTAAACTTCTGCAAAAGAGGACTAGGCTCTGATACCAATTGTTAGGTCTCGGAGACAACTGAGAGGGGGGGGGCTGAATCAATTGTCTAATAAATTCAAACCAAAAAAAACTCAACCAACTTAATGCTTAATAATGGTAAACCAGTTAAGTATGCTTGTAGATAGTGTTAATAGTTAATTGCTATACCAGTAAAGATTAATGCCTGAAACATAAACACAAATTCATCCACAACACATAACACCAATATTTGTACGTGGAAACCCTATAAGGGGAAAAACCACAGTGGGAAACCTTACCCACAATTAGATGATACTACTCTAGATAGTAAGTGTACATAAATGGGGTCTGCACATGCAGAAAGGCCAACAACCTAGAGCTCACAACTCAATCACAAAATGGGAGTCACATTGACTACAGTTGGATGGTTAAATCCAATAAGAATGTACTGCACAAAATAGCATCTTCATATGCTGGATTTAGTATCAGTGTAATGCTGATATGTTTCCACAAAAAACCTAGCTTCAGCTTCAAATGATGTCTTCATTTATAGCTCTGCTTAATCTCGCATATACCTTCACTTAATTCTTTTTCGCATTCCACATTCGATCTTACAAATAAGATCTTACATTTATACCATAACCTAAGACCAATTTTAGTAGGTTGGCTCTACAAGATATTACAACAAAAACATTTTACAAACAATATATTATCCGATGCAATAACCGATTAAACATGTCGGCTTAGAGCATTTACAACAATAATAAATCATCTCCATAGCGTGCCATGCTGATCTAGAAGAGATAAACCTGCCGATGTAACCCTAGGTAACCCTAGACCTATTTGCCGGTAAAAGAAAATATGTAAATATGAATATACCAATGATTAATTCTTCAAAACAAAGTGTTCACATGATGTCTTCGACATTACCAAGTGTCTTCCATATCATTCCAAGTGTCGGTGATCATTATATCCTGCCAATGAACCATATACCAGTAATTGTGCAATAGTTACTTGCTTGCCGGTGAATGTTGGTGGATCTCCAGAGTGCTAGTGCTTTAGTAGGTGTTGACATCAATGACAAAACTATACCAAAATACCAACAGTCTTTAGTAGGGGAAATAAAAAATTTCATAGGCTTGCAAATACAACAAATGAAGAGTGGTATTTTCATTACACAGTCTAAGTATGTGAATGAGGTTTTGAAGACATTTGGCATGAGTGACTATAAATGAGTTGGGACACCAATGGTTATAGGTTGTAAGTTGTCCAAGGAAGATGAATCTAAGTTTGTTGATGAGAAGGAATACAGGTCAATGATTGGCAAATTGCACTATGTTGACCATGGATTATGGTATCCATATGGAGGAAGCTTTGATTTGAAGGTATACACATATGCTGATTGGGTAGGAAATGTTGATGACCGGAAAAGCACAACTGGTGGATCATTTTTTCTTGGAGGAAGGCTTGTTTCATGGAGTAGTAAAAAGTAGAGTTGTACTTCACAATCTAATGCTGAAGTTGAGTATGTTGCAGCTTATATGAATTGCACACAGGCTATTTGGATGAGGCACATTTTGGAAGGTTTTAAGATTAAGATTTTAGAACCTATAAAGATTTTATGTAATAACACAAGTGCCATAAATATTTCCAAGAATCTTGTTTTGCATGCATGAACCAAGCGCATTGAATTGAAGTATCATTTCTTGAGGGAAAAAGTTCAGAGTAAAGATGTTATCTTAGAGAATGTTTCTACCAAAGAGAAGCTTGCAGATATTTTTACCAAACCTCTACCTAAGACTACTTTTGAGTACCTTAGAATTCAGTTAGGGGTTGTCCCTCTTCATGAAGTTAGTTGAACATGATGTTGATTGCATCAGTCCCTGAATCATTTATAAAAATTTACAAGGGTTGATGTAGAAGTGGATTTATTCCAGAGGGGGAGCATCAACTTGCAGTATGTTGTTGATGCACAGTGAAAAACATTACATGTTTTACTTTTAATTTGACATTGTTGTCAAAGAGGGAGAAGAATTATGTGATTATGGGAAGAAAAACCAGTGACAGACTGAAGACAGACAGAGCATGTGAATACTTGGTAATGTAAACTAGGATTCCTATTCACAATCACAACATCAAAGCAATGGTGTTGATATTTGTATTGACATCAATGCCAAAGGGGGAGATTGTTGGAATTTGCTTGGAGATTGCATTAATGATATGTTATGTTCTCATTGATGTCAATTGAACAAGTAATGATATTACTGATATTGTTGTTATTGTTGATATTGTCTTATAACCAATAGGAAGAGCTTTGTGAAGGTTATTGTAAACCGGTATCTAAGTTTTTGATTTGAACCAGTAATTGGAGTATAAGGTTAAACCATTTCTATGTTATGTAACTGGTAAACCCTACCAGTTGTTTTTGTTAAACCATAACCGATTAAGGTTGTTGAACTGTTTATGTTCTTTTATGATTTGATGTTGAGTGGTAATGATGGTGACATGTAAGGTCATTGTATAAAAATAAGCTCAAATGTTTTGGTGCGATTATTTGTCTAGGGAATGAGAAAAGTGTATTGCATCTCATGCAAAGCATGTGATGAGTTACAAAGCTCAATGAAGCAGTAATCAAGGACCGGTTGAGGTTTTCTTGATTGATGTGTAGAGATTGCTATAAAATCCAATGGTCATGCTTGTACTGACCTGTTTGTAATCTTGATGAGAGGATTAGATTTTTGTTGTGTTACTAACCTAATTTATATGTATTTAAGGTCGATGAAGTTGTTTTGTTTAGTGTTGGCAAGAGCTGGCAGAAATCAATTGAGTGTGTGATTGCCGAACTGGAGAATGATTCTATAGTTTGAGTAAAGGAAGATATAAGCTTAAATAGATCTGATCAAGTAGATGTAGTTCTATTTAGACAAATCAAGAAACTCCTATTGTTTTCTAACCATTACAACATAATTGAAATCCCCTAACCGAGTCAGGGTATTTGCTTCTAATAGGCATTTGTAGTCAATCCCTTAACTGGGTGATTCCTAACAGGATCAGTTCTTAACAAGACTTTTGTAAAAGGTTCAATAGGCTTGGCTCCTAATAGGGCAAACTTCAGAAGAGTTTAGATATTATCTTATGAGTCTCTGTTAGGATTACCAAAGATACTGAGAGGGGGGGTGAATCAGTATCTGACTGGTAATAATATTTTCTTAACTTATAACATGAAAAGCATATTAAAACTGTGTACCAATAAACCAGAAATAATGCAGCAAATAAGAATAACAACCAAAACATGAAAAACACACCATAACACAATGTTTTAATGAGGAAACCTAGTGTGGGAAAAACCTCGGTGGGATTTTTGACCCATAATATTCACTTACTTGACAATAAGAGAATATTACTGCTACAATAGGGGCCTCCACATGCAGGAAGGCCAAGTGCCTAGAGCTCACTTGTCAATTACAAAAGAAGTCAAACTAACTTACAAAAATGGATTATACTAATCCAATGTCTTGTATTTCTTTAGATTAGCATCTGCTATGCTAGATTCAGTAATGGTTTATGATAGTTTTGATACTTAATATAAGTACAGATCCAATAGCCAACAAGATGAGATGGGGGGGTGAATCATACAAACTTAATCATCCATAAAAACATCAGATTCAACCTCGATAACATATATATCAGTCATATATCCAAAACTGTCAAACATTCAAACTCAAAAGTATATGAACAATATAAACCTCATAACACCATATTTAACATGGAAACCCAAATAGGGAAAAACCATTATGGGATTTCAGACCCACTAAGAAATATACTCTTCTAGAGTATGCTCGGTTAAAAGAAAATCCTATTAAAGATTACAAACACATTACTAGATGTGACCCAGTTAAGGGATTTCCCTCAGATCTGTTAGGATCTTCACTTTGTTAGAAGTGACCTTGTCAAAGGATTTCAAACACTCAATCAGAATGTCACCTTGCTAGAGGATTTACATATAAGACTATTAAGTCCACTCGGTTAAGAGATTTTCTGTCACTTTGACAAAATAATAGTAATAAAACTCTATCTGCAACTTCACATCTAAAATGCTAAAGCATATTCTTATTTGTTCAATACAATCTAGACATAGAACTAATCTTGTCTATCTGTTGGGCTTCTATACTCTATTATTCTAACAAGTCTTCAAGATTTTGTGCTCGGTAATCACTATGTAGCATCCCTGTGCATACACTTGCCCACATACATTGTTTATCAACATTTTTCTATTTATAAACAATTAGGTAACCACTTAATCTCCTTGATCACATTTCCCATGATCAATCATAGCCATCAGATCTTCCATCTTGTCCAGGTTCAATGCATCTTTCAATCTGAAAATGTTTTACCCCACCTTGGAACTTGTGCCAGGGTATTGCAGTTCAATCTGAGCTATAGATCTTCATGCCGACTTTCCATTTCCTTAGATTCAATAACAAACTTCTTCCACAGCTTACCAATTATTGATCCGCTCCAGCTCATCAACTTCTTTCATTAAATACCGCATGTAAACATTTAATGCTTTCTGTTATATCTCGGTTACAACTCGGTAACAACTTGGTGAATACTAAACTTCACTCAATAGACATTCCACCTTTATTAACTGATAGCGATAACCTTAGGGTTTACCGACTAGGTTTCTTAGGGTTTACCAACTAGGTTCTTTGGTTGATAACATAGTATAGTATTAACCTTTACAATTTACAACATATGTATGATGTTAAAATAATCTAAAACATCATGATCTCATCATTGTCTGACTCTGTAGTAGTTTCCCATTGAATACCTTATTCATCCCCTTATTCATCATATTCTTTCCCGTGTCTTTCACCGACTTCTTTATAATCTTCATATCATACTTCTCAAGATATGGCAACATCATACTGAATTAGAAAATCAATTTCTTGACATCAATGACAAAATAATAATATCAAGATAGTAAAACATCTTTAATCAGTTATATCCATAATCATCAACAACCTTCTCAATATCCTTAATAAATGCCAACAATCTTTCATTGTCTATTATAATGCAATATTGCCAACAGTTTAAGCTCTACTACATACATAAACCCTCAACCTAATACTTCGCACATGAGGTCTGCTATATTCCTTTTATCAATCTCCTATTAAATGATCTACAATGATCTCATACATATATGAGTCATATTACAATCTGCCATGTTGGCTTACAAAATATTTTACAATTAATTATAAAATACATTAACACAAAATTGTTGTCAGCCAGGGTGCTGGTGTTCTATATGCCGGTGTAGAGTCTGTCAGTGCTAGTGCTAGTGTGTGTCTACCGGTATCATATGATTGCAAGGTTGCCATCAATGATAGTACCTTTAATCACCTACAATATCTCATTGGAGTGTACATTTGCCAACAATCTCCCCCTTTGGCATTGATGGAAACACTCATGAGAAAAATTCAAGAATGTATTCAAAAATTGAAGTCCAAAAATCATTGCCAAAAACTGTATGTCCAAAAATGTGTGCTCCCCGTGAGCAAATAATCTCTACTTCCTTCTGACCATTTTTCTCATCACACTACTCCCCCTTTGACATCAATGACAAAGGTTGTCATTCACTGTCAGTGGAGTCTTGCTTGGATTCTTGTAACCGGTGGGTTAGAATCTAAAAAATATCTGTCAAAATCAGATTTAAACCATTACTGAATGATTTGCTATCTTTTAGTGCCGCTTGAGTTCTATGCAATGTACCGGTGATTATGTGCATTTTCTCTTTTGGTGTCTTCAGTTTGGGAACCGGAGCCTCAAAATTTTCTTTTCTCAAAGAAATGAGGTAATATAGTTTGGGACCAAGTCTACATTTCAAGTCCTTTGCTTTATCCTTTATTCTCTCTTTGTCCTTCTCAAACTGCTTGATTTTCTCTACTTGCTCTACAATCTTCTTCTCTATCTCCAAAAATGAATCCGATGTACCTATCAGATTGTCAACACTATTGTTAATCTTATCTTGTATTTTGCTGATTTCCTTGTCTAGATCCTCTATTAGAATGTTTGTTTTACAAGTGTCTTTGTATAGTTTCTTGAAGTCAAGAATTATCTCTCCAAGTTCTGGCAATAATGTTTCCATTTTCTCCTTATTCTTCTTCACAATTTCCTCAAGGAATTTCTCTTTTTCTTTAATCATTTTCTCCTTAAATGTATCCTCATTTATTTGATCAATAGTCAATATGTTGTTGGTGATGAACTTAGACAATGTGTCTATTTGACCTAAAGAATCTTTGTTATCTACAATACACTTTGGTGCTATCAGTTTAAGAATGGAAATTGTATCATCAATAGCCTTATAGGCTTGTGCATTGCACTTAGTGATCTTCTTTATTGAATCCAATAAGACCTCCATTACATTTGTAGGTCTGAATTCTTCCATAGAAGTACCAGATGTTTGTCCAACTGCCTTCACAATTCCCATGCTACCGGTTGTGGTAATCATCTTACTTGATTCAACGTCTGGTAGGTTAGTCTGTGTTTGCATTTCTACAAACAAAGGTTTAGGCTTTTCAGTTTTGGCCAGTGGCACTATTTCTGTCTAAACCTGTGCTTCAACCTGTACCTATTTTGGTTTCTCTATCTATATCTCAGAAGGTTTCTCTGAGCTTTCAACTATTGGTTTCTCAGATGTAGTCTCAGTTTGTACCTTAGTCAGTTCTTCTGATGGTTTTTTAGTTGTATCTACCGGTTTCTTAGTGGTATCCTTTACAAGTTGCTCTATCTCAGTAGGTTTTTCTATGCTTATCTCAACTTCTGTAGCTGGTGACTCAGTAGTCACATCTGTCTTCTTGTCCTAAGTGGTTTCTCTATCAACCACAACATTTACTTCTTGAATATCAATATTCATAGTATACAAAACTTCAGACTCAGGATTTGTATCCTCTAGTGGAGTCTCCATACTCTTAGTATCTGGTTGACTGTCAGTAGTATCTACTAGTGGAGTATCTAAAGGAGGTGGGGGTACATTATCAGTTATTTTTAGGCTTGGAGGACCACCTACCTTACCTTTCCCCTTATCCCTATCCTTTTGATATACTTTAATAGTCTTTGGTCTGAGTAATTCTTCCTATTTTTCTTTTTCCACAAAGAATATATCTCATGCATCTGTTGTTTCCTCAGAGACTTCATTTACTCTACCTGCCATTAGTGCTACATGTCAGTGAGCAGTGGAGAATACTATTCGGTTTGCTTCACTGATTAGTTTATCTATTTCATTAGGTGAGTTGACTGGATGTACTGCAAGTAATTTTTCAATCTTGATTTTCTTGTCCAGCTCAATGATGGCTAACCTTCTAGCTTCTAATCTCCTATATAGATCATTTGGTATTTCATCAACAACTTTCATCAAAAATTTCTTATAAATATCTAAGTGTAAAATTACACTGTTCTCTATTCTTTCCTTGTTAGCTACTGATAGTGTGTTGTATATTTTGCTAATGTTCTTCAGCTTACCATCCTCAGTGATTTCACTCAAGAGTTTATCCAATGGAGAAATATTTTGTTTTGTCTTCTTTTTCTTAGGAATCATTTTCTTTATCGGAGGCTTAAGTGCCTATTGTTTTTATCTAGATCTCCTAGGTGTAGGTGAAGGGAACCGGTGAGGGTTTTCTTTTCCTTTCTACCCTTTTAAATACTATTGGCATATCACTCTCAGAAGAAGTTCCAACTGGTGAAAGATGAGTTTTAGGTTGAAGTGTTTCCAACTCACTTTCACTTATACTAGTTTGCTTCAAAACATCTTCTTTAATTGCTTTAGCCTATCGGGTTCCTTTTCTTACTATTGCTTCAACTTTCTTAACCCTTTTTCTAGACTGAATTCCACTTTCTATTGTTTTAGCATTTCCAAAAACTTTCTCAGTGGGTTCCTTGGGTGCTTCAAGGAGGGATTTTGCATAAGTTTCAATAATATTGTCATCTATCTCATAGCCCATTTAAGTTACCCAGATAGTTCTAGGGACAATTGCCTCCATCCAGATTTCATCCCTTTTTATTACAAAACAAATTTCTTTCTAATACTTATCCACAATAGCTTGTCACAACCTTATTCTAGTTTTCATTCGAGCCTTTAATACTTGAAAGTATTCATTTAAGTTTTTCTCTCGGTTTTCTCCCATGTTGTTCAATAGATCCAATAGTTGTTTTCCTACTGGAATGTCAAAACCAAAATTTCTTGCACCAATACCGGGTACTAGTTGAGTTATGTACAACATTAAACAAACAAGTAAATTTCCAAATCTGAATGTTCCTTTCTTATCTCCTTTAATTTTCACCAGATTGTCTATCAATTCATCTTTGAGCCATTCACATACTCTATTCTTGCATTATCATTAACCATGTCATAACCACTCTTAATACATAGGCTAGAAACTCAGTTCAACCTATTTTCATGTGTAGCTTTGTAACCTAAGATCATACCGATAAATCTCACATTTATGTCCTTTACATCGTTTACCCTTAGAGACCTTTTGTCAAATGTTGCATCGATTAAATCCATCACTGTGTCATTTGAGACTCTCTTCATTTTGTTAGGTCTGCTACCGGTGGAAGGTAACCCTGTTACTACCTTAACAACTTTCTTTGTGGTTTTATGAATTGTATCCAACCAAAAGAATTCACCATCAACTCTACTTAACACAATCCTTATAATATCCTTGGGAAAATCCGGGACACTAAGGATTTTAGTAAAACCTAGGGTTTCCACTATCTTATGTTTCAGCTTGATATTTCCAGATTCATCACAAATCACAATGTTATACATGTTTTTGATTTCATCATCACCTAATTCTTCTATATGATAATGTATATACATCCTAGGGTCTTCAGCATATACTAATCCCTTAGGAATTTGAGAAAATGCACCTATGCTATCATCTTTCTTCACTATTTCAGGAACCAGTTTGAAAACTGGTATAGGGTGCTTAATAACCTCAATAACAATAGGGTTTGCAATAAATTTAGGAGTGGATGAAGATTCCATGATTATAAATACCTCAATCTGCCTTTAGGATGAATGCTTTGATGAACTGCTTCACTTCTTTGCTAAGAATGCCTTCGCTCAGGAATTTTCGCGCTCTCAAAGATTTGAATGCTTGGTGAATAAAAAGGAGCCAAAACACTTTCTTTATAATGTTATTTTCTCCAACTACCACATTTAATTCTCATCAGTTAAGTCACAACTTAACTCATCTACCGATATAGAAGTAATTTCAACTTGTCACCATCAACCGAGGGAATAATAGCATGTATTTCATTTCATTTCTAAATCCCCAAAGGATTTTCCTTCAGTTAGATGAAGAGTCTCTTGTCGGTGGAGTGATACTCAGTTCTACCGTTGGAGGGGTATTCCCATCAACATTCTGATCTAACTTTCTGATCCATTGTTTTGAGAATTCTTGCTTTACCTCTTCAACCTTTTCTTTACCTTTCAAACTAGGACCTTTGTTACTTGCCAGTGGGGACTTGCTTCTATAGAATTTTGCAATATGTCCAATTTTGTTACATGCATAACAAGTCATATTTTTTTTCTGAATAGATTTCCCATATCCTATGTCAGTATGTGATCTGCATTCATTAGATAAGTGTCCAAATCTTCCACAAACATAACATCTTACATTCATTCTACAATTTTCTGAGTTATGACCAACTTTGTTGCATTAAGAACATGACCGGTGGGTGTATTAGTGTTCTAATCATTTCTAGATCTACACTGATTTTCTTTATGACCATACTTGTTACAACTAAAGCATTTCCCATTGAATTTGTAAGCATTAGGTTGTCTTACCAGTTTGCTATGATCATGATTGTTTGTAGGACCGGAGCTTTCACCAGTTTCAAAACCAAGGCCATTTGTATCACCATTAGGTTTTTGATTTTTCAGCATGTCACCAAGTTCTTCTGAAATTTTCTTGAATTTCTCCTTGTGTTGATTTGCAGTGGTTAGTTCATTCTCCAAGATTCCTTTCTGTCTTATGAGTTCAGTTCTGTCATTTTGTGTATGCATCATATCTATCTTCAATATATCATTTTCATGACTGAGTCTTGTGTTTTCATTTCCAGCATCATTTACTCTTCTAACCAAGTCTTCTTCATTCTTCTTTTTGTCTTCAATTTCTTTATAGAATCTCATAGTCATATCTTGCATCTCATTCTTTGTTGTACTGATTTCTTGTCTTAGCTTGTTTACCAAATCATTAAGAGTTTCCTTTTTATCTTCCTCTTTCTGCATCTTCTCACAAAATTCTCCTCTTTTATTCCTTGCTATAGTGTAATTTTCTTGAAGTGCTTGAATGATATCCTAAGCAGCCTTCAGATCATCCTCAAGTTTGATATTCTTCACCTTTTCTGCATCATAGTCTGAAAGAGTTGTTTCTAATTGCTTTCTTAGGTTTTCCATCTCTACTGGTGACAAGATCTTCCTCAAGCTGTTAGGCTTCTGAAAATAGAGGACCAGGCTCTGATAACAATTGTTAGGATTCCCAAAGATATTGAGAGGGGGGTGAATCAGTATCTGACCAGTAATAATATTTTCTTAACTTATAACATGAAAATCATATTAAAACTATGTACCAGTAAACCAGAAATAATGCAGCAAATAAGAATAACAACCATAACATGAAAAACACACCATAACACAATGTTTTAACGAGGAAACCTAGTGTGGGAAAATCCTTGGTGGGATTTGTGACCCATAATATTCACTTACTGGCCAATAAGAGAATATTGTTGCTAAAATAAGGGCCTGCACATGCAGGAAGGCCAAGTGCCTAGAGCTCACTGCTCAATTACAAAAGAAGTCACGTTGACTTACAAAAATTGATTATACTAATCCAATGTCTTGTACTACTTTAGATTAGCATCTGCTATGCCAGATTCAGTACCGGTTTAAGCTCTTCTACATACATAAACCCTTAACCTAATAATTCACACATTAGTTCTGCTACATTCCTTTTATCAATCACCTATTAAATGATCTGCAATGATCTCATACATAAATGAGTCATATTACAATCTGCCATGTCAGTTTACAAAAGATTTTACAATTAATTACAAAATACATTAACACAAAATTGTTGTCAGCCAGGGTGTCGGTGTTCTGTATGCCAGTGTAGAGTCTATCGGTGTCAGTGCCGATGTCTTCCTATCGGTATCATATGATTGCAACGTTGCCATCAATGAAAATGCCTTCAATCACCTACAATATCTCATTGGAGTGTGCATTTTCCAACAGTCTCATCTCACCATGGTTTTTACCTATTTGGGTTTTCCACGTATAAATACTTGTGTCATGTGGTGAATGTTTTTGTGGTTACAATGTTATGGTTGATTTGATTAACTATTTAACTATATCTGATAAGGAATGATAATCAAGTGCATTGAGAAATGAAGTATTGGTATATGATAAAGCATTTGGATGTTTACAAGTTAAATGTTGTTTACGGTTAAGTTGTTGTAATAGTCAACCAATATTCTTATGAGTATTGATATTGATAGTGGTATTTCATTGATAATTTTACTTGTATGTTTGAGTTTGAGTTTGGGAAGTTTGTATCAGTTTTTCTATTTACTGATTCACCCCCCCTCTCAGTTTTCTACCAGATACGTATTCTTTCATCATACCATCAGTGGTCTTCTTCAAAGGGTTCATTGTCTTCTTTGTTTTGTCACACCTCCAACCTTCCACATAGGCTCTTCCACACCTTTCTCATTCATGACAAATAGTTGGCATCTACATAATTGATCATCCCTACAAGCATATGCAACTTTTCAATCATTTTCCTAATCAGACTATGACTGAGCTCACCTAGGAAATGATTTCATATAGCCTTCCCATGATTTCAAGACCAAAAACAACTTATTTACATAGTACAAAGGCTCCATGGCTTGAGTCCCAAGCATTATTGAGAAAAACTCAAGGGATTTCAAGTTGGAACCCTAATTGGGCTCTTTAACCCTTGCTCAGGCCAAAAGCAATGTAAAATTAAAAAAAACACTTCAAACCTACACTAGAAACTATTACAAATACCTTTTGGGCACTGCATTGACATATACAAAGAAACATGAAATAATAGTAGTGAAATAAATCCATTAAGTACGAACTGCTGCTCAAAATCTAAGAAAAATACAAGGTAAAATCTGGTAAATTTCTTCACAATCGTGCTCCAAGACTTTTTCAACCTATTTACATTCCTTCTTAGAGAATTTTATATGTCATCTAAATTGTAACCAACTCTTCATCAGTTTCCTAACAACCAATGTTCTCACAGATGCAAAAAGTTGCTCAAAACTTGTAAAATGTTATCGAGCAACAATGACAACTTTTGCCAAATTGTGTATTTTTACATTCCATGCATTTCTACTCCTCCTAAACCCCCTATAATGACTTAAAAACACAAAAATTACATGTCTAAATCCCAGATAAGGTGTTACAAAACATTTTACACCAAAATGCAAGTTTATGCCATTTTAGGCTTACAAGAGCTCATAAGCCAAATTTGAGTAAATACATGATCTAGTTGGCATTCATCCTCCAAATATATATCCAACACACATGTAGAAATATCAGTAGTCCATTATTCAAAAACCTTAAACCAAACTAAAGACTAACACACCAAATTCTAGAAAATACACTCAAAACTAGGTGCTCCTGCACCAAAATAGCTGATGAAGTCATTGTCAAAAAGGTACTTAGATCACTCACATCTAAGTATGATACTAAGGTCTTTGCTATAGAGGAAGTCAAGGATCTAAAAATATTTTCAATGGATGAGTTATTTTCCTCCCTAACTGCTTATGAGATGAGGACAACAGGTGAAGGAACTTCAAGGAAAGAGGCTACGTTCAAGTCCATCAAAAAGAGCAAGGAAGAAATTTCTCATGATGAATCTAGTGAAGACTCGGATATAGAGGAAGCTTAAAAGAGGATCCGGTAAGTATAAAGATAAACTGCCTCTCAAATGCTTTAACTGTAGTAAAATAGGACACTTTGTTGCTAATTGCCCCTTTGGTGAAACCGATGGAGATGGCCAAAGGAGCTTTAGCACATCTTTTGGTAAAGACAAAGAGAAAAAAGTCTACTGGCAAGGAAGAAGAAGCTACCAAAAGTTGAACAACTGATATACCATTGAGGATGATGCCATAGATGAAGAAAGTGCATCACAAGATGACTTCCATGATCATGAAAGAGAAATTATTCTCTTTATGACATTAGAAGAACCAATTGATGAAGATGAGGAAGATGAATACATTGAAGGTGAACTGGACCTAGAAGGTGAGCTCATAAGTGCTCTTGAGGAGCTATGTATGACAAGAAGATAACTAAAGAAGGTCAAGCTTGTTGTTGCAAAAGAACAAGATCTTTTGAAGCAATTCCTAGATGAGTCTAATCAAGTAATTTCTGGTTGAAAACTCTAGTTGGAAGAGGCTAAGAAGATATGTGAAGTTATATCCTCTTATTTGATGAAGAAGGAGAAGGTGCATCAAAATCTGGAAGAAGAAATTGTAAACCTCATAAATGAGCTAGAAAAGAGCAAGGATGAATTGAAGATAATGAGCAAGTATGAGAGCAACACTGAAGCCTTAGACAAAAAGTTGAGCAATCAGAAGTACTCAGAAGATACTAGTGGTTTAGGATTTGAAGAAGGACAGAGTTCAAACAACAAAGACACATCCGGTAAGGAGATACAATTCACTTATTTGAGTGAAAGAAAATAAAAACAAACCTTTACAGTCAACAAAGATATCGGAAAGAAGACCTATGCTGAAGCTACTAGAAATCAGTCTATGAACCGGTATGCTCAACCAATGAACTAGAAGCCTCACACATTGCACCGAAATGCAAATCATAAAGGCAAGCCCAAGGTGGATAATGAAGGATTCACTAGAATCAATAGTATGAACGGAAGACATCCAGTGAGAAAAAGGTTTGTCGATCCAAAGAAACAAGACTGGTATGTACCCAATTTCCATGGTTATTGCTAACAGTGTAATAAATTTGGACATAGAATTGTTGATTGTACATTGATGAATAAACCTCATATCAGTTTTACAAGTAGAAATCCATTCAATGCACTCTGGGATATCAATTTTTTTTTTATCAGTGCAATGGAGTTGGTCATAGGAGTTTTGAATGTAGGAGAAGTCAACCGGTGTCCTACAATAATTTGATAAGTTCATCATTTAATGTCAATGTGAAATACTATCATTGTCAAGATTTTGGGCACATTACAAAGAATTTCTATCTCTCTTCAATTTTAGCAGCTAGAGCCTTCTCCTCAATGTGATTTGTATGAATGATAGGTTCCAGAGAGTCATCCTTAATAGAAATAAAGACCCAATCTTTACCAAATCTTCCATTACCAGATTCACTCATAGGTTCATCATCATCATCATCAGTAATACCAAAATCATCATCACCAGCATAGTAACATGATTTATCCTTATTCCCTCTATATCTAGCTTTGCTCTAGTATTTCAGATTAGGTTTATAATTCCTCATAAATCTTTCATGATTCCTAGCAGCTCTTTCAAGACATCCAGAAGCAAAACGACCAATCTTATCACATGAAAAACATTTAAAAGGAACGCTTCCTTCATAATTACTTCTATCTGGTCATTTAGGGATTCTTCTAGCAATTAGGGCTTCCAAATCTTCAAGTTTTATGTCTTCTCTCTCAATGTTTTTCAAATCTTTAGCATATAACTCCTTCTAGTCTATTCTACTTACTAGAGGCAGATGCTCTAAATGTAGTCTCTGTTTTAGTAGCACTCTGATTTCCAAGCTCCTCAAGCTCAAAAGAAGTCAACTTCCCAGGTAATGTATCTCTGGTAACAAGGGTATTTGACATTGTCTGGAGTTCATTTATCATAGTATCCTTCATTTTATAATTCAGAGGTATCTCTTAGAATCTTTGAAATAACTTCATCCTCATTAACATTTTCATCGAAACATTTGATTCCCATGACAATCTCATTCACTCTATCAATGAGAGAATTATCTTCTCATCTTCTTCCATTTTAAAAGTTTCATATGTCATCCGGTAACCTTCAAGTTTTTCAATATTTATTGCTTGGTCACCTTAATAAAGAGCTTCAAGCTTCAACCAGATCTACTTTGCATTTTCCATCTCTATGACATTTAACAACTTCTCATTTGATAGGGTACTTAACAATGCTTCTCTCACTTTGACATCATTATCAACTCTCTTTTTCTCATCAAGAGGTGTCGGTGTTCTAGAATGAGGATCATGAGGTGTATACCCTTTCTCTGTTATCTCCCAAACTTCATCTCGAAGACATCTTAGATGAATCCTCATTCACTCCTTTCATATTTTATAATTTGTATCATCCAATCTGGGACTCTCCTTCCAATAGGGATTAAATGTAGAAGTCGATGCCATCAAATCTCCTCAAGTGGTTAAGCTTCTGTAGAGAGAACCTTGCTCTAATATAAATTGTTAAAATCTCTACTACAGGAGGAAAAATGAGGGGAGGGTGATCAATTTTCCACAAGTTAAACAATTAATGCAGTTTATAAACCATTTACTGGAGCACAATTTATAAAACATAGTGAAAGATAAAGCAAGAAAGCACATAACACACAACACCAATATTTTTGAGATGGAAAACTTGATAAAGGGAAAAACCACAGTGGGAAACCCCACCCATAGTCAAATAATGCTTCTGGAGTAGTACGTAAAATATTACAATGGGGATTCCACTTGCAATCAGGCTAACCACCTAGAGCTCACTGCTCATCACAAAAGGAAGTGTCACTAACTTACATAAACATCATACTACAATCAGGAGAAAATGAACTATGAAAATAACATCTCCTAATGCTTGATACAATTCCAATTAAGCATAGATATTTGCCCTGCAATACCAAAACCCTCATAACCCTTCACTAAGTGATATGACCTTGTTCATACATAAACCTCTCTTTGATAATGCAGACATAATCATACTGATATCCCATACCATACCATGCCCAAATTACATGAATAAGTCACCTATAAATACAAATCATAAACCTTGATAACAAGGTCGGATAAACAGCGGGTTCCTTTGGGCTTTGGGGGGAGGGGTCCAGTGGGGGGGCAGGGGGCCCATCCCATGTGATGACTCCTTGGAGAGTGGAAAAGAAACAAAAAAATGGTCTTCCCCCTTTGGAACTAGACCATCTGGTAAATCCTCTTTACCTCCTATCAAGAATATTTCAGATCCTTCTGGTGGAAAGTTCGCTATCTCTATTCCTGATCTGGTTCTGGATCATAATATAAATAGTATGTTGAATTCCTTGGTAGGAAAATTTATGGGCTCATGTCCTAATATTGAAGTTGTTATGGTTTATGTTAAACGAAAATGGGCCCTAAAGGGTAATGTTCAAATCTCAGCTTTACCTAAAGGCCTCCTGTCTTTTTCTTTTTCATGTGAAGAAGATAAATTAAGGATTCTATGTGGGAGCCCCTGGATGGTAGGAAAGACAACTTTGGTTCTTTGAAAATGGCATCTGAATTTGAACATGAATGACTCCTTCTTGGTAGAAGTTCCAGTATGGGTAAAGCTACCAATTTTGCCTCTTGAATATTGGGCAGAAAGCATCTTCTCAGAAATTGCAAACTCCTTTGGTGAACTCCTCTCTATAGACCCTATTACAACTTCAAAAAGGAGACTCACTCATGTTAGGTTCTATGTAGGGATAGCCCATGATGCAGATATGCTAGAATAGATAGATCTAGTATCAAACTCAGGAACATGGAAACAACATATTGAATATGAATCCATTCCCTTTTCCGATTTCCATTGTAAAAAAGTAGGTCACTAGGCAAAATCTTGTCCAATCAAGCTGAAGGCAGAATCCAAGTAGTCTAAACCACAAATTGAAAATCAAAAGGCTCCAGAAAAAATGGTATGGAAAGTTAAAAACTCATATAATAAGGAATAAGACTATAATCGCTTTAATCCATTGGGGGAGAAGAAGGAAGTGTCCTCAACTTCTATCTCTATCCCCTCAACCTAGGAAGTATTGAGAAATGAGTTAACCAAAGTCAACACCTCAGTTACTACTCGAATAGAGGAACTGAAAGATCAGACTAAATCTTCAAATGACATAGCTGAAGTGGTAGCTGACACTTATGAGGGAAAGGAACTGCAAGAGAAAGATGACCAACCTGAGGAAGGGGAGATCCCTGGCTCCCAAGAATAAAAGACTAACTCTTCACTACTCATGCCAAGCTTTGAAATACAAGAAGCTCAACAATGTAAAATACTAGGTATGAACCTCTCGGATTCAGAATAGAGCTCAAAAATAGTTAACAGTGATTTAAATGCTTCCAATACCCCTAATTGGGGTAACGAAGAAGAAATTTCCAAAATCCTCAGTAACCCAGAAGTGGCTCCTGAGATAGATGCTGAGTGGAAAATACCAAAACATAGGATTAAGAAAGGAACCACTCCCTCAGCTTCTCTCCTAAGGAAATCCAACAAAATATCTCAATTTGATTTTGGGTATATCTCCTCTTCCCCAGGTCGACCCTCTAACCATAAGGTCAAAGACAAGGAGGCCAGTAAGAACATTGCAGATGGAACCTTGAAGACTCTCAAGGAGTTAGGAATCAGTAAGTAACTATGAAGATTATCTCTTGGAATATTAGGGGACTCAATAATCCCCATAAACATGACATCATTAGGAATATGATAAGGGACTGTAAACCTGATGTTTTTCTAATTCAAGAAACAAAAATGAGTAGTGAAAAAGTTGAATCTTTGAAGTTTTTCAAAAATGGTAATGTTAGTGGTGGCAATTCGGAAGGTCCTTCAGGAGGCATAGCTACCATCGGGAACCTTAATACTGTCAAAGGACATGTTCTTATTCTGGCAAATAATTTCTCTTGTATCAAATTTGAGTATTTAAAAGATGGTACTTCATGGGTCCTCACTAACATTTATGCTCCCAATACTTTGAAGGCTAGAAATTCCTTCTGGAAAAATCTTATACAAGCTACAGACAGCTTCAGAAATCTTAGCTGGCTGGTCATGGGAGACTTCAATACTCCTTTGAGAGAGGAGGAAAAATTTGGAGGAAGTCCCTCTGAACTGGAAAGTAGGCTGGCCCTTATGGATTTCATTAATTGTCAGGCTCTCAATGACCTAGAAATACAGGGATGCAATTACACTTGGACTAATAGGAGAACTGGTAATGATCTTATCCAAGTTCATCTTGATAGGACTCTCATCTCTGATGACTGGTATAGTCATTATTTTTGTTCTCTATCGGCCCACATTCAGGTTGGATCTAATCAATTTCCTATCACCTTTATTGCTGACTCAATTAATAGAAGGAGACACTTCCCCTTCAGATTTGAAAAAATGTGGACCCTTCACCCAGATATCAAAAGCAATATTCAGAAATGGTTGAGTATCCAAGTTGAGGGAACTGCTATGTATAGAGTTCTTAAGAAGCTTAAAAGTGCAAAGGATAACATAAGACTGGAATAAATCCAGCTTTTGGAATATCTTTGAGGCCAAAGGTAAAGTCTAGGAATACCTTAAAAAATATGGGACCAAATCTAGAAGGATGGTTTCAGTACCATGTCCATTGCTGATGAAAATGAGACTCTCAAAAAATACCATGATATCATTGCTAAAGAAGAAACCTTCTAGAAGCAGAGATCAAGATTCATTTGGCTTAAGGAAGGAGATAGGAATACTAGATTCTTTCATATGTTGACAATCAAACATAAAGAAGCTAATAGGATAACCAAACTAATGGTGGATAATGGGGAGTTGGTCAAGGAGGATGATATAAGGAACGAAGCTAGAAGATATTTCTCGGAACTGCTCAAGAGGGATCATAGATTGGATGCTAAAGCTCAAACTTCTTTTCTTCATAACATCACTTGTCTCATTGATGATCAAATGAATGTCTCCCTCTCTTCCATTCCTTCAAACTTGGAAATTAAAAATGTTGTTTTTTCCTTTGATGGTAATAAAGCATCTGGCCTAGATGGTTTCCTCATGTTCTTTTTTCAAGATTTATGGGATATTGTCGGGAAAGATGTCTCCAATGGGGTCAAGAAATTTTTTGGGGCTAGAAAACTTTTGAAAGAAATCAATGGTACTTTCATTTCTCTCATCCCCAAAACCCAAGGTTTTGACTCTATGGACAAGTTTAGACCTATTAGTCTTTGCAATTCTTTTTATAAGATTATCTCCAAGGTTCTTACTAAGAGAATTCTGTCTGTCCTTCCTACTTTGATTAATCACTAGAAAAATGGTTTTGTACCTGGAAGACAAATTCTTGACTCTATTATAATTGTCCATGAGAATATTCACTCTCTTTTAAGATCCAAGAAGTAGGGTCTCGTCCTCAAGCTTGATCTCTAAAAATCCTATGAAAGGGTTGACTGGCCTTTTCTTGTGAAGATTCTTATGGCTTTTGGTTTCTCCACTAGAGTTATTGACCTCCTCAGCTAGCTTATCACCTTTGCCTCTTTTGTTGTTCTTGTCAATGGTTCCCCATCCCCCTTCTTCCAAGCTTCTAGAGGTCTAAGGTAAGGGGATCCCATATCCCCCAACCTCTTCATCATTATGGCGGAATGTTTTGGAAGGTCTATGGAAAATATGGTTTTGCAAGGCTCCTTTAAGGGACTCCAACCTTCTTTTGCTAACCTTATTTGTTCCCACTAATAGTTTGTCGATGATACTATTACCTTGGGGGATTATAGAATCTTTGAAGCTAAAATCTTGAAGAGTACTCTTTGTAAGTTTGTCTAAGCTTTTGGTTATCTTATTAACTGGGTCAAAAGCAAAGTTTTTTTCATCAATATTCTTGAGAGAAGACAACAAAGAATTAGTAGAATCCTGGATTGTAGGATTGTTGATCTTCTTGTGACCTATATTGGTCTCCCCATGGGCATTGCACCTCTTGATCCTTTTTGGAGCTCTCTAGTGAATAAATTTCATAATAAGCTTGCTGGTTGGAAATGAGCCCTTTTAAGTCAAGCTGGAAAACTCCAACTACTTAAAGCTTCTCTCTAAAGTATTTCAATTTATGCCCTAGGTCTTTTCAGAATTTCAGTTAAGTATGCTGACGCAATCGAGAAAATTCAAAGAAAATTCCTATGGTCTAGGGTTGAGGACAAGAAAAGAATGTCTCTGGTGGATTGTGACCAGGTTTGTAGACTGAAAAGTAAAGGAGGTATGGGCTTGAGGAGAATCTGAACCTTAAATGAAGCTCTCCTGTCCAAATAGGTCTAGAGAATGTTCCATTCAGACACTGAATGGTGTAAAATATGGTGAAGTAAGTAATCTCTTCTGTGCTCCTCTCTTTCTTCTTTTATCAATTCGGAATGAAGTATTAATGGATCCCACATATGGAATCATGTCTCTAAGTGCAAAGAAAGCATTGCTAAAGGAGTGATCTAGAAAGTAGGAAATGATAGGAAAGTTAAATTTTGGATAAACCCTTAACTAAAATCAATGAAAGGCCCCCCCATGCTCTCTCCTATATTAGAACTTTTGGCTCCTTATTTGCTAAGTACTGGTCTGGTAACAAATAGCAGAACATTGAAACTATGCACCCTAGCCTTTCTAAGCTCAAGATCCATCTGTCATCGGTTTGGTTGAATAAAGAGGAAGACTCCCTTATTTGGAAACATGAACCCAAAGGTACTCTAACTATTTCCTCTATGTATTGTGTCCTTTCCCTCACCCCTCCTGGTGATCCTTACTGGTCTAAAGCCTGGATTAAGGGTCTTACCCCCAAAATTAATTTTTTCTTCTAGACCATCCTTCAAAATAAGATCTTGACCCTAGACAACCTAAAGGGCAGAGGCTTTGCCTTCCATAATAGATGTGCTCTATGTCTTTAGGAGGAAGAGTCTGTGGACCACCTGTCCATCCACTGTTCCTATTCTACCTCATTCTAGGAAAGATTTCTTAAAAGTTTTAGCATTGATTGGGTGTTTCCTAACACTATCAGTGAACTGTTTTCCTCGTGAAATTTTCATTAGACTAACTCCTTTTTGAGATCTCTGTGGCAGCTATCTCTTCATCACATCCTGTGGGGACTATGGAAAGAAAGAAATAATTGTATCTTTAGGGACATATCCCTCAATTAGAATATTGTGTTCCAGAAAATTCAATGGGCGATTGTGGAAAATATGGGGATCATTGAGGGTCCCTATTTCTCAAACAACCCCATGGAATTAAACATTTTAAGCTCATGAAATTTGAAGATTGCTGATAGTTCTGACCCCAACCAAAATAAAATACTTGAAGTGAGATGGAAAACCCCCCTAATGGTTGGTTCAAAGTTAATTTTGATGTTGTTGTAAAAGGTAACCCGAGCCCTGCAGGTTGTGGAGCTATTCTTAGAGATGATAAAGGAATTTGCAAGGAAATCGTTGGTGTCCCAATTGGAGGCCAAACAAACCATAAAGCTAAAAGAATGGCAACTCTCCAAGGTATTCGCCTTGCTAAAAAATGGAATTGCCCCTACTTATGGATTGAAGGGGACTCAAACAATATCATAAAATGTCTTAAGGGGACCTCAAAGCCCTCATGGTCGATCAATAATATCATTAAAGCCGCTAAAGACCTTATCAACACTTTAAAAAAAAATTACATATCCCACATCTACTGTGAGGCCAATGGCTCTACTGACTAGGCTACCAATGCAGCAGTTAACAAAGATGAAATGATTACGTGGATGCGAGAACAAGGACTCCCTAAAAATGTCAGACTAATCATTTTTAATGACCGATATATAAGCACTCCAAATATTTTTGATGGACAAAATAATAATGAAAAGGACTAACTGGAGTACTTTGAGTTACTATAGTAATGAGAGCCTCATTTATTATAATACTTATTTCATCAGTTCCCACGCTTTCTAGGTAAAATTGATAGTTCTGACAAGTTTTATGGCTAAATCATTCTGCAAGTTTCAAAATTTGGCTCTGAACAGTGAAAACATGGGTGGTAACAAGCAGAGATACGAACCAAGCAGCTGCAAAGAATGGAAATAGAAGGAGGAGGTCTAGAGCATCCTGTAGAAGGATGGGTTTTTGAAATTCATGGAGAGACTCCATGGACAGGATGGCACAGTTACTAGTTTTTTTTGCAAAAATTAGAGAAAGGGTATGCTGAAAATGGGAGACCAGACTATTGAAATTGATGAAGATCTTATTGCCCAAGCCATGGGCCTTAGAAGGGAAGGGTGCAACTTCTTCAGAGATAGGAAAGTCAGCAAGGAGGCCATTGATAGATATTCAGAAACCAAGAAGGAGAAAAAATGCCTGGTGAAGTTAAGTAAAACTTACTACCCACCTAAGGCTTTTGTTAAACACTGGAGAGAGGTCCTCTTTGTTTTAATGCACTACATTACATTAGATGGTAGGTTTACAAAATTTTATGGTTACCACTTCATCTTGCTGAATCATTTTAGGCACGATGAGAAGGTTAATTTTCCTTTTTTTTTTCTCTGATCGATGAATGCCACCATTAAGGCCTACAAAGATAACCCTATGGGGGACACTGCCATGCATCAAGGCTTAATGGTCCTTATTTACAACCATCTCAAGGCCAATAAAATTGCCTTTTCAGTGGATGAGGAGTCTGACAGTGACCCATCGAGTGATTCTGAGGAGAGCATGGATGTTTTGGATTATGAAACTGGAAAGAAGAGGAAACTCATTAAAACAAGACCCTCTTCCTCTAAGGGTAAAAAACCTAAAGGCAGAATCCCCCAGATTAGCCTTTCCTTGGAGGAGGAGGTCTCTGAAGACTCAAAGAAGGAGAACCCTCAAGGGTCATTGAAAAAGAAGACTAAAGTTCACATCTAGACCAGAAATAAGTACAAGAGGAAGGAGGAGAATGTTAAGGAGCTAGAGGTTTATAAGCAGGAAAGGACCTTGGAAGCCGAACAAAATCTAGAGAAGGTGACCATGAACGAGGCTCTTAGGGTTGAAGACACAACTACTATTCAAGACACCCCAAAAAAGGAACAGGATATCCCTGGTAAGGTTGATCCTCCCCTTAACCCTCCTCCAAAGGGTATGAAAGGCTTCATGGATACTATGGAGTGGCTTATAACTGGTTACAACAAAGCTATGGATGACAACAAAAAACTCAGTAACAGAATTCAAATTTTGGAAACCATCAACACTGGGGAAGGGAAGACCATGGCTGATTACATAGAGTACCTAAAAAATACCATTGCTAAAGCTGAAAACATAAGAGACTCCTTCAACCCCAGGTTTGAGAAAATAGAGAAAGATCTGCTGGAAAGGAAATATCTTATTGACACCAATGATCAAACTATCTCTGATACTACCAGTAAAGTCAGAAAAATTGAGGAGTTTCTGAAGAGCATTTCTGAAAAGAGTTTAAGCATCCTTAAGATTTCTGCTAGCGACACTAACACTCTCATCAACAAACTGAATGAAGAGAGGGAGATTCAAGATTTTGACCTGGACACTGAAGGTACAGGGGAAGCTCAAGGACCTAGAACCTGTAACAGGGGGAAAAAGAAAGAAAAGAAACCTAACAAGGACCTGGAAGATCTCAAAGCTATTGGGCCACCTATGACTAGCTGGTGAAAATGGCAGAGGACCTGCTGAAGAATATAGCTGTGTAGTGCTTTCCTTGTTTCTTTGCTGTTTTTTTTCTTAGTTGTCTTTTTGGTTTGTTGGCTTTTTTGCCAGTCATTTTGTAAGCGGTTCTTAAGTTCTGGAATTTTTAGTGTCTTATCTTAAGCTCCTTTGTTAAAGGTTTCAGGTCCTGAAAACCTACTTTTCTAATTAATTAGAACAAGGTCGGAAAAACCCTAAACCCATAAACCATAATTACAAAAAAATCATCAGACGATACCACTAGATCAATATTATGATTTACATTACATAGCATGGAATTAATTAAAATTCCCAAATAATTATATCCACTAAAAATTCCGCTAAGACCAATTCCAACACATTTCACCAACCGGTAGAAACCCTCTGTACAAATAACACAGAATAACCAATCGGGTCCAAATAAGACCACCAAATCATCATTCCAGCCAATGCGAAGCCACCAAAAAATTAGGGCATGATCAAGAATGCCTTCAACATGTTAGGAACCATTTCTATAAGCCAGACCAAAATCACTTAACCAAATCATCGAATATCACTAACTGGTAAAGCCAATCGGTACTAAGAAATGTCAACCGGTAATCCAAAACATAAGAAATAGTTTCTAGAGTACCAAATCATGAACCAAATGAATGTGACAAGTATATAACCATCCAAAAACAAAACAACTAATCTAATCTTACCAGATCAGAATCTCTGATAACCAAGTCCAACCAAAACAGGCCCAACCACGATAGCAGCAACCAACCGAGACAAAACGATATCCAACCAGAGTATAGTGTTGACATAAATGACAACACATAAACACTTTTATCATATTGCCAACAATGAATCCCCTACTCAAAGATTTGAGTGCCAATTGAACATGTGAGACACCAATCTCACTAAAATATAATAGATATCAATTGTAGACCTTCGAGGCCAAATTCTCATCTTCTTTTTTATTTCATCAAAACACCTTCACGTAGTGCATATGGTCTTGAATTGAAACCACACATAATGACTGATATTCTACTCATAACATCACCCATATACTTGTTAGCAATTGACACTCATCTGGTCATTTCAGGAGTTTTCAGTGGTTCATTAGTTGTTCCTATAACTGACTGATATCGGAATAGAGTAATCAACAGAGTAGAGATAGTCAGTGATACAAAGCCTAATCAAAACTCTATTTTCCATAGTCATATGTTATTTATGAGTTCAATCTATTGTAAATTCTCCTTGTAATCAAATTATATGACAGTGATCCTTCCCTGAAGGTTGTAGCCTTTTGAGCAATTGTCATTGAGCAGTGAGCTCTAGGAAGTGAGCCTAAATGCAAGTGCATTCCCCATCTTTGTAATATTTATGTACTCCAGACCATAGTATATGAATATTGTGGGTTCTAGCCCCATCGTGGTGTTTCCGTTTCTGGGTTTCCACATAAAATTTCGGTGTTGTGGATTTGTGCTTTTATTGTTGCATGTTTATATTCATATTTTTTATGCATTGTTAATAGGTAGATCAAGAAAAAGTTTATAGTTTTACATTTTGGTAGATCACTGATTCACCCCTCTCTCTTAGTGATCCCTAATTCAAACAATTGGTATCAGAGACTAGTACCTCTGAGGAAGCTTAACCACTTGAGGAAGATCTGGGAGATTGATTCAATGGATACCAATTTTTAGAGACAACTTAATGTGGCACTTGAGGATCTTGATGCTACTAGAAGTGAGGTATGTACATTGAAGAAGAATCTGAATGCATTTGATAAATTCATTAGTGAGATGAATGATCAAGTAAGTATCTAGAAATTAAAGAGGAAGGAATTAATGGACAAGTTAAAGGAGAGCAGATCAGATCATGGAATACTAGGACAAAATTGATGAAGTGGACAAGCTTGAAAGAGAAAATATTTCTTTGAAGAATGTGATTCAATCCATTGTGATGAGACTGACTAAGGAGATTGAGGACTAGAAGATGAATGAGGAGAATCTGGCACAATAATTGAAGGATAGACCTGATGAATGCTTCAGACTTACCTATGAGAATGATTAGTTGAAGATTGAGTTGACACAATCAAGGAATAATGATCAAGAACTTGAGAGATAGGTTGCTACCTTGAGGGATGAATTTGCTACTGCCAATGAATACAAAGACAAATTCAAAGCCAGTTTAGCAAGACTTGACGAGATGCTAGAAATTCAAAGACATGGAAAGGATATGCGAGGTCTTGGATATGAGAAAGGTGAATCCTCTAGATCTGGACAAGGCAATACTAAACCTGTTCAGAAGAAGAGAAAGAATCCTCCGGTAAGATAGCCTAATCCTCATAAATTTAATGGTAGATGTATTACTTGCAATAATTTTGGTCATATGGAAAGTTAGTGCAGAATTAGGATGAATAATGGAATGATGAATAATGGCATTGTGATGAACAACAATGTTTCTACCTTTACCGATAAGTGTTTCATATGAAATATTTTGGAAGCAAATCAAATGTATGTAGAGTTGTGATGAATAAATTTTAGATCAAAAGATGTAATTCATGTGGAATGATTGGACATATCTATAATTAGTGCAAGAGGAGACAGAATCAAATGAACTTCATATCTATGAAGAATAATGTTGTTTGCGGAGCATGCAACAAAACCGGTCACATTCAAAAGTACTGCAAAAGCAAGAATAGTGCTCCGATAAACAAGAATAAATCAAATACGAAGGATAAAGATAAATTTGAAGAGATCGGAGAGAAGAATAAGAAGATGTGGGTGAGAAAGGATGAATCTAAGACAGATAATGGATCTGTACCTATATCCAATGTTGAATCTTCATCCAACAACTAGGGCTTTTGGCCTTAGGGGAGGTAAATCAATGAAAATATTGTAAGTGCCCCTTGATGAGATCTATGGTCTATGGATTATAGATGGAAATTGATATCCAAAACTTAGATGGTTGATTGTGGCATCTAGTAGCTAAATAGGGCATCCGATTGAGTATTTGAGGTACACTTATTTCAAAGGCAAACTAGGGTTTGCAAGGTTAAAAGGTGAATACAAGAATCATTCTTCACCTTGCGAATAGTTTTTTTGAACTATCAAAATTTTCAAGTGATCTAAGAGAAAACGACATTCCAGCAAAGCGATCTAGAGCATTCAGTAGTTGTTCAAGGTATTTATCGAAAGGAATTAATCCGAGTCTTATTTTTTTGAGATTTTGCAATGACATCTACATCCTCTATCTCTACTCCATTAGTGGTCAAAGTGAAGGACAAGACATGTTTTGTATTCAAGAAACATCCATACAAGTCCATGGAGGATGACTCGACAGGTGCATTTTCCTTTGTTCCGCATGTCGTTCTTCATGTTGATGATTATCGTGCATATATTCACTGTGAAATTGAGGAGATTCAGTCAGAAGATATTTTGGATCTGTACACAGATAAAATCATGGATGATATCAACAATCCCAAGCCAGAATTTTCTAAACTAGTAAGGAAGGGTTTTACCCAATTTGTGAACTTCTCAACTTTCGACAAGAAGGAATGAGTTTGATATGTGCTGAGAAGGGTTCATGCTAAGTTTATGTGGTTGGACAAGCCATAAAAGATCACTACAAAGGCAATCAAAATAGTTACCTATTTACATGATATAGGTGAGAAGCCAGAATTACGGAGGTTACAAACCCTACTATAAATAAACTAACTGGTGCAGAATTCGATGGATGATCAATGAAAATCAGTATCATAAGGGAAGATGATGTTAAGTTTTCTACTATGGTGATTGGGTACAAGGTGTATCAATTGAATAGATTGAATTCAGTTTCTCATGCCATAATTCATGCCACATACAAAATGGTTAAAGAAGACGCTCACTATGACCTATGCAGTGTGTTGTTGGAAGAATTGTTGATTAATTTAAAGAATATTAAACAAGATAAAAAGCATGTCTTCAAGTTTGGATCATTGATTATCTGTCTTGCCCTATATTTTATGAATCAAATCCGTGGAACTGATAGTCCAGTGAGCTTATGATAGAGTGGTGGCATAGTAGATCAAGAAAGGATTGTATAGTCTTGGCAATCAAGATAATCAAAATGTTGCTTTGTGGGCCTTCTTCAAAACATTTCAGGAGAAGATGAAGTAGAGAGTGTGAATCCCCAAGGAAATTGTCAAGAAGTATGAGGGAAAATAATGTTTTATATTGAATAAAGATGAATGCTTGATCGAAGTAGTCCAACCCCACACTATTTGGATAATGCCTATGGGCTATGAGGTGGATGAAGCTATTGGCATTGTGTTGTCATTAATGTCAACCAATATAGTCAACCGGTATGTAGGAAGAAGTATGCAAGGAGACAAATAAGGTATGTTATCGGTAAACATGGGATGTAGCCTCTACTAGTAAAAATGACCACCAGTGAGTAAGAAAAAGACAATAGAGAAGAACGTGATCACAGGTATGCAAAAAGGAGTGTAATGTTGGCATTACATGAAGATTGCATTGATGAAGTATAGTGTTGTCATTGATCTCAATAGTAAGCGGTAATGGAGTTGTGTTGCAACCGATAGTGATGCAGTAATGCAACCAGTAGTAAAGAAGTGAAGTAAATCAATATTTTTATTCAAGCAAATTGATCAACCAATAACCCTAACCAGTTGATAAGAAGAACCCTAACCGATCAGCCTTGGTGAATCAGTTTTGATGATGTATGATCCAATGGTGATCGAGGATGAATATGCTATGTAAGAATTATGCACGTGATGAGTTTCAAAGTGGTTTTGGCATGTTAAGATAATTGTTTATCTTGGGAATCAAAAAACGAATAACATGAAGTGGAAAATGCATGATCAGCTACAGGATCCAATGTGCAGTGATCTAGGAGTGGTTGAAGTTGTCTATAACAATGTGTAGTTGATTTCTATGTAATCTAATGGTCATGATTGAACCAATATGTTTGTAATCTCTATGAGATTTGTTGATTTTGTGTTGTGTTACCGACCTATTGTATTTGTATTTAAGGTTGATGAGTTATTTGTAATTGTGTTGGCAATTTGCTTAAGTGTGGCAGTGTGATTTGTAGAGCCCCTCCCCGATCAAGCTCTGGTTAACTTAGTTGACCAAGGTTGATCATATTAATAAATGCAAAAACTCAATAGGATGAACTATGTTAGATGGATAGATTAGCAAGAAAAGTAATTAAACCAGGTTATGAAGCATTTTACCTTGTGGTGCACATTTTGATGTGTTATGGATTCAGATCCTATAGGATCCACTAATTTGATAATCTTGTTATGACGTATGCCAGCTATATCTGAATTTGTAGGACTTTTTTATGATGTTAGAAATTATGATGCATACCTTATGAATGGTTGGAATTTAAGTGGATTATGATAATTGCTTTATATGGATCGCATTGTTTTATGGTAAATTGATTTATATGATGTCCATTGTATGCAAAGTGATTGATTTGTATTCTTATTTATGTAGTTAATATTATATGAGGCTATTGGAAAGTACTAATGTGTAATTGAGATGCATAGGAAAATTATCCATGTGACCATGGAAACATTATGGAGAATCAAGCCTAGGCCTATGTATGTTCGTAGAACCAGGGGTTGTCTATTTGGAGAGACAACACCCCGTATGTATCGTATTTTGTTCATACACATAAATGAATGCATGTGTGTTAAATTATAATTATTTATTTGTGTAAATTCTACAAGAGACAATTACCATGTGTGTATCAATGATGTGAAATTCTTTTGTGGTGTCACTTCACACAAATGTTTTATGTTGTGTTGGCATTGGCATGTCACCTTTTTGAGAGATTTATATTTTTTTCAGTGATATATTTCCAAATTATCCTTGAAGGTTCCAAGAAATCTAGGATAGTGAGCCATTAGGAGGGTCAACTCAGAGTTGACCCGTAGGTAAACTTTAGGTGGACTTTCAAAGGGTTAAACCAACTCTTAGTGTCAATTTTGGAGCATTTTTATTGGGTGCCATGGGGGTACCTATGGGTCAAGGCCAAATTTGACCATGTGTCCTTCCCCTAGGACTTGTTTAACCTCCCAAAAAAGTGGGTTTTCCTAGATGGCTGAATTTCATCTTTAGGAGTGCCATCCTTGGGTAGATAACCTTCTTGGTATGTGTCATTCCTCTTCCCCATCACATTCCTCTTCTTGAGGTGCCTTGGTTAGGGAGTGTGTAAGACCTAGGGAAGACCAACCAATGGGAGCCTCTCACTCTATCCAAGAGGTTGGAAAGAGTGGGAGAAGCCTTCTTAGGCAAGAGATTGAGACTTAGTGAATAATCACCCACTCTCCATCTTTGGAGATGTTGAGACTAATTAAAACTGAGTCAAGTTTATAGGCCCATTTCAAAATTTTGCCCAGCATTTCCGAATGATTAAAATGAGTCAGTTTGAATGGCCTAGTTAGCAAGGGGGTAAAATGGAGCCAGTTGATTTTCAGAGGGTAAGGCTCGGGATTCATGTCCCACACCTTTCATTTGGCCTATTCAATGATGTGCAACTTTCAGAATTCATTTTGGATAAGTTTATGAGGTACCCATTTTGAGTGGTGAGTTGGAAGTGCATTTTAGGCACAAATGCAGATTTTATGGAGTAGCCTTCTTTGAGCGATTACATCTTTTGCCCTATTGATCGTCATGAAAAAATTCAAAATGGATTAAATTGTATGCATTAATGTGAGTCACCATGCAAAATTTCAGGTCTTGATGAATCCATTTGCTTAGTTTTCAAAACCGAATCCGTTTACAGTTTGTGTGTTTTGGCAAGTCTCTGTTTCGACAGCTAGTCGGAGCCCTGTTTTGCACAATTGTAAAACTTTCCTCAGTAAGCATCATGCCAAAGTGTTTCTTCCAGGTTGATGTCAATATAAATGGTGAGCTACGTTTCAAATTTCAAGTCCTTATCAATCCGTTTGATCGGTTTTCAAAAGGACTCATTTTGCCATCAAATTCAGTTATCCGCACTTCTAGTGTTAGATCAGTTAATGTAGCCGTTTTGGTGAGCGCGCTGTTTGCATCCTGTCAGTCGGGTGATCGAACTGAGAATTCAAAGATTTAATATGTACTTAAAGGTACCTATGTTCCAAATTTGAGAGCCTACGGAGGTCGTTTGATATTTTTGAGAAAGGCATCATGTGTTGCCAGAACATTGACTTCATCAGGTTCGCAGTGTCGACAAAGCCAGTTGGGCGTTTTCAGAAATTAATATCTCTTCGCTCAGGACTCATCTTGAGAAACCGTTTGGTAGATATCATCCTTGTATATCAAAGTACACGCCTGTCAGATGGCGAGCTCCAGAAAGGTGTTTTGACAGGTTTGAAAATTATGTCTTCGCGATTAAATGCGAAAATTGTGGCGTAATTGGCTGAAGGTTGTAAAATGCGGATTAATGATCCGAAAATGATGCCGATCATTTCCGAAGGTATGTTTGAGGTCCGTGAAGAATTCCAGGGCTCAGTTGCATAAAAACGAAAAAAAATTTAGTCGGACCCACTTTGGGGACCGACCTGGCTCATGCTTGTGCCGTATTAGTTTATTGGCGACTTTGTTCACTGGGAGAATTTCAGAATTTTATAAATATGGATTGTAGTCACGAGATTTATCATAAGAGTTGAAAAGACTGTAGACCTTCAGGCAATTTCAAATTGGTGATTGTAATGCCCAAATCCTCCTTCAGCGACAAAGAAGAGATATTAAAAATGCAAATGCACTTGGCAGTCGTAGTGTTGAGAAGACCATTTAAAAGTTTTAAACCAAATGCATTGGCATGTGGAAATTCATTAAACCTTTCAACCAAATGTAATTTGGGAGTTTGAAAGCCAAATTCCACAACCTTCCCAGCATTCTCCTTGTTGTGTGTGATGTCTGGGAGTGCATTTTAAAACTCTAGCCAATGCAATCAACAGGTGTATCTCCAACATTTCCCCTTTGATGAAGCAAATGGTAAAGGCATGTTTGCGAGGCATAAATCCAATTCCAAAAAACAATGCAAAGTCTCCCTGCACAAATGAGAAAGGGGCAATTCAGAAACAATTAGCAGCAAATAGCAATTGGGTGGAGGAGAGGCAAATAAAAAAAAAAAATAGAAATATTTTCAATACAAATGAAATTTGGCAACCAATCTTGTTTCCTCCTTGCTATGCGTGGATGTTTGGAAGGCATTTAAAATTCAGCAAAAGCAACAGCAAGCCATAAACCCTCTTCACGTGGCATGGTGATGGTCTCATGAGAGAAAACAGAAAATGCTTCCAACAAATAGTTTGGCAGCCCTTGCGTGATTAGTGAAGGAGAGGGAATGTTGAAACTCCAAGTTAATGCAATTGCAAATGGCAACGTGGCTGGTAAAAGACTTCTTTCCTCCAGTGTGTGGCATGGTGAAAGGCGTTTAAAACTTAAGCAAATGCCATTGGTGGGAGGCATTACCAGCAGCCACAAGCTCCAATTAATGCATTTGGTAGTTTGAAACAGGTGAATTTAGAAGTTCAATGCATATTCTGCCCAAGTCCTCCTCTCTGCATGGATATTGGGAGGCCAATGTTCAGCAACAGTAAACTATCAAATTAGTGAAACACTCTCCTCCTCTTTGTGGTTTTCTTTTTTTGAACAGCATAGTCTTTCAAGCAAATGCATTGGCAGATGGAAAATCCCAGTGAAGACCCTGTGCAGAGCATGATGGAGGAGAGTGGACATGTGTGAAATTTGTATGAAATCTCCAAGCAAATGCAAACACCAATGTAAATCTCTGTGCGTGGTGGAGGAGAAGCAGCGTTAAAACCAAAGCAAAGGGCATCAAATTCCAAGCAAATGCAAAGAAATCGCCATTAAAACCCAGGGAGAGAGCTTCAATGCACAGTCCCAGGCTTAATGTTTTAATCCCACATTGGCTGGGAAGTGGAATTTATTAATCTTTATAAGCAAAAACACACAGTAGTATAATGTCTAAGCCATAAAGGCTTTTGACACAAGGTGCCTATGGGTGCCCAAGGTGGGCCCATGTGCGAGCACGCTTCCTGAGGCGATGGAGGAGTTGACTGGATGAAGACGAAGTGGACCCCATGCAGGCACGCTTCTCGAGGCAAACAGGTGAAATTTTGCAGACGAAGGCTGGGTTAACGAGCGAGCAAGTTCGAGAGAGATCAACGGCTCGCGCTATTTCGCGAAGGAAGATGCAGGTAGTTAAAACCCCGTGAAATAGCGAAAGTGAAGGAGAGCTGTCCATGTGGCACAGAGGTTGCGGGTACAGTCAGCAGTCCAGCAGGCGGGTCCTGGTGAGGTGGCACCCAGTGGCGATGACGTGGCATACAAGGAAGCACCCAGTGGTGATGACGTGGCCGACAAGTGGCAAAAGATGAGGTGTCATCCCAGGTGGCGCCCAGTAGACCCCATCAGCCACTCAGACCCCGCCACGTGGCAAGACGTCAGAGCACATTTGGAGGTGGAAAATTTAAAATTAAAATTGTTTATTATATAGTTTAGACTATATTAATAAATGAAAAATTTAAATATTTGAGCACATTGGGGAATTAATTCGCCCAGCACTCAATTTTTGGCCAAGGTATAAAGTGTTATATATTTTCGGAAAGCTCTCGGAGCGAGGAATCTGATTATGAAGTTAATTTGGACAAATGTGGGATATTTTAGAATCATTTTCCACGGGAACAAAATTCAGTTAGAGAGGAGACACTTGGCAATTCAGTTGCAGATTTGATTTTCTTCTTTCCTCTTTTGTTCTGAATTCTTCTCAGTTGTAAGGGTTCCAGAAATTCGGAGGATGGCTCCATTTTTTCATGGCTTCCAATTCTGAGTATTCTTCAAGATTGTACAGAAAAGGGTTATCCTTTCAGTAATGGAGTTCGATTCTTTGCTATAGGTGTTCTTAGCTGCAGGTTCTTGTGTATGTAAGGCATGCACAAATTCACACAGAAGTTGTCTCTAGATTTGTATTTTCATTATATTCAGATCAGATCCTCAAGGAGGATGAGATTTGTTATCTCAAGGAGGTAATTTTGATTGTTTGCAGGGATTCTTCAAGGAAGAATTTAAATTCTGTAATAAATCATGAATAATGGAATATAGTGTCTGGATTTGATATTTTCTGTGAGTGAGCTGAGTAATGCATTTATGCAAGGCATTAAATGCATGAATATTTAATAATGAAGATGGATTTGCAGTATAAGGTTTCATTTATAGTTTGATGTGTGACACTGTTGCCCTTGGATAAGGCACTGATCTTACAAGTTTGGGGATGTCTTTCAGATCAAACAATTTAAAAGATAAATCTATTTCCCTTTATGTTTAAGGGTGTGTTCTTCTCATTCCAAGCTCTTTTTTCATTTATGATTTATACAGATCTAGCCAATTTGTAGTGTGTTCCTAATTTGGTGAGCTTGTGGAATGGTTTGTCTGCTCATTGTTGATGCAGTCCTATGTTTGTGATTGTTGTATTCAGTGCATCAAAAGGGTGTCCCCCCCTAGGTCTAGCAGAACCTGAAGTGCAGGAGGATCATTAGGGTCGTATGTTATGTTGTCCAAGCCCTGATGTGTTTTGTAGACTGAAATTGGCCATTTCATAGAAAGATTTGCAGGTGCTCTTGGGTTATCACTTTTGGTGAACAATAAAAATGGCGACTCTGCTGGGGAATAAATAAACTATCAAGAGCCTCTGGTTAAGAAAGAATTAATTCATATAAGGTTGAGATTATCCCATCCGAGTCACCACAACAAAAATGGCGACTCTGCTAGGGAACAAATGGATATAAATGCTTGATTGATATGGTCAGAGGTTGAATGTGTTCCTAGTCCTGTCAATTTCATATCCGGCCAGTCTGTCCATTGTGCATGCACAAAGTGTAAAGTGGTTTTATGGTGAAGAAAATTCTCCTTGTTCTGGACCTGCAGAGTGATATGTGTTACATGTCATATTTTATGAAGGAGTAATAGTGAATGCATGGTTGAAAGTTGTGAGAAGTTCTTTCAGCTGTATGTGAATTTTCCCCGATTCCTTATTTGGGTGGCGACTCTGTGGTTCATACCAGTATTAAACAGCCTGGAAGAGTGTTCATTGCAGCGAGATTGAAGGAGTAACAAAGAATTTGAATGTGTGTTGAATGGTGTTCTACTGTTCAAAATATCCTCTGTGCAAGAGGTGGCGACTCTGTGATAAAAGACCGTGCCAAAGGTGAAGTAAATCTTCCGATCTACAAGTTTTATAGCTGCAAATATCCAAGTATTTTCAAAGGATTTAAATGCAAGACATCTCTTCTGAAAGTTTGAATGTATAATGTAGTTTTCCCATTTAGTGAACAGCACTAGTTTAGAGGGAAAGAGAGAATTTCAAAATCCATTTGCATATCTATGCTGCTAAAATATTCAGTGTATGTTATCCTCCGTAGTATGCAAATGTGGAAGAACTTTATGTCAAGCAATGTTAAGGAATAGATCAGTATAAGGATACTTGCTTGATGTTTTTTATTCCAGATTGTATATCATTTGTGGAAGTAGGAAGAAATGTGTAGTAAAGATTTTCAACCTTGTGTATTTCCACATAGAGCCATGCCTGGTGAAGTGTCACAACCATATAATAGGAGAAGTTTCGTCATGAACCATTATGCTGCTCTAAATTTCAAAGATATTCTGGGTTACCCAAATCCCATACCCATAGAAATTAAAAAGTATTTGCCCATATTCAGTGGGAAGAAATCAGAATCAGCATGTCAACATTTGAAAAGATTTTCAGATTTGGTAGGAGAATTTGAAATTTGTCAGGAAGATGTATGCATGAAATTGTTTATTCAGTCATTGAAAGAGGATGCAAGAGATTGGTTCTCTTTTTTGCCAATGAATTCTATTACCTCATGGGAGGAATTGGTTTCAGATTTTATGGACCAATTCGACGAGAAGGTGAGTGATTCTGACTTACTAAAAGAGTTCACTTATATACAAATCAGGGAAGATGAATTGGTACCAACATTCAATATCCGATTTTCACAAGCTTTGTCCAAAATTTTCAGAAAGTATAAACTTGATGATAAAGTATGTCTGGATGTTTATATGAGTGCATTTGATGAGAAGATGGGTTTCCTATTGAGGAACAAAGAACCCAAAACCTTGTATGAAGCCTTTAACACAGCTAGGGATATGGAAAATAACTTGAAATTTGGGATAGCTAAGAGGTTTGTGTCTGCTGTGGTTTCTTGTCAAAGCACCTTCAATGGTGAAATATCATGTGAGTCTCAGCAAATCATTCCGTGTCTAGGTGCATCAAGCTCTGCAGTTCCAAATGGCTTTTATGATGCATGTGTTTCAGATTTAAATGAGAGTCAAGAACCTTTGCTGTTAATGCTGGTTGTCTCTCGCAGTAGTGATGGAATGATCAGTGGGAAGCATTGTGAAAATGTTGATACAGAGACAGATATGTACAAGGGATATGTACCATTTGATTTGTATGCCGGTTATGCTGATTATGTGACTGCCAGTTACCAAGTGAATAATGCATCTCTCCAGGATAATATTGGTGAAAATAATGATGGTGATGACCATCAATCTTTACATGTTGCTGATGTATTTGATGTTGAAATTCCAAATACAAAGGGATTACTAAGTGTTGCTGTTTGTGCAAGCGAAAATGTGCCATATGATGAAAATCAGAATTGTTTAGTGCAAACAATAGTTGATCCTCACTTAGAGATTGATAATCTTAATTGTGTTGAGGATGAAGTAAATCTATTTTCAGATTTCACTTCTTGTAATCATGATGATAATATTTCTTTTTTGAAAGTTATGCACAAAGTAAACTCAGAAAATTGTGATGGTATGTGTGATTGCAATGAAGATATAGCACACATGGATGGACAAAAGTTTACGGAATCTCACATGGAACAGCAAAGTGCAATGCAAGTCCAGAAGATTGCAGAACTTAAGAAAGCTCTTGAGGTTGTGGATAAGAAGGTTCAAATGTTGGAGAGCCTTCGAACTATTGATGAAGACCTTCTGAAATATAGTGAAGAGGATTCTTCAGAAAAGGACTATGAATTGAATTTTTGTACCTTTAATGAACATGCTGAGCTAACAGATGGTTTTATGACATAAGATTTTAGTGAACATGCTAAAAACTTATCTGATGAAGTAAATGGCAGCGATGTTCATGTTCATTCTTTGGCTAATGACGAGTGTTCTATTGGTGAAGAAGATCAGTTGTGGCAAGATAAGTTTGATTATCTTGATTTTCAGAATGATGGTCATAGAATAAAATCTCATGAATATGAAACATGGAACACTGAGGATTGTTCCAGCCAAGTTTCATTTTCTTCTTTGTCTGATGAAGATGATTATGAGAATCGAATGGATGGTGTCTTTAGCAATTTTACTAATGCTTTATTCAATGCTAATATAGATACAGACCAATCACTTCAGTGTCATAATGTTCATAAAGGGCTTGTCCATTTTGTTTCTAACCCTTTGTATGAAGAGATAATTGATCAGCCAGATGTTGTTAATGGTAAACCAGTCCATAATACTGATGGAATTCCGAACAACAATAGCATGGGTTGTAAAAAATTATTTCATGATGAAGGTAAGAGGCATGGATTATGTGATGACCATTTAAAACCACAAATGAAAGTGTTTCAGGTGGATGTAAGCCTGAAAGAGAAAGAGTTAGCTGAGGATTTGCTTCAGCCGGAGGTATGCATTCTTTTCCATGAATGGGATGTTGAGAGTGCAGAGGTTTTCAGTTTGATAAGCAAGGATAGTATGAGGTGTGATCAGCATAGTGAAGTATCACATCTGGATGGTAATGTTCATGTTCCTTGTTTGCATCAGTTGGTTAGTAGTGTCCCTCATTCTATTGATTTAAATGATAATAAGGTATGTGCTGATAGGAATTACAATGTTGAAAATGAGTGTTTTATTTTTCAAGTTCAGCATGATAAAGTCCTTGCAAATGATAGAGTTGAGTGGGACAGTGAAAGGTATGTCAGCTTGTGGGAATGCCTCTATGGTGATTTGTCTCATGATTTTACTTGTGTTGAAATAGTGTGTGATCACAAAGTTCAAAATCAGACCAAAGGTATGCACACTAGTTGTTTCAGTAATGAGACAAAAGAGGTTGATTATAATGATCATGCTCAGTTGTTACTAGAAGGTGCCTTTGTTTTGATCAATATGTCAAGTGATGAAAATCAGATTTTTGACAGAGGTAAATGCTAAGATTGATTGAGCAACTTGTATTCAGTGTTAAGCATGTTTGTATCTATTGTACAGTCGCTTTGCCTCAGTTGTGTGGTTTTCAATAAAGTGCCCTGCTGTTTGGGTAGAATAAGGATGCCCTGTTTTTGAAATGAGTTGAGAAGAGAAGAATTGAGAGAAGAATGATCCATTTTCGGGTGGTCTGCTTAACCAAAGATATCTGGATTCTTGTGTTGATCTTGCAATCAACCATCCCCAGTCAGAGCCACTGTTGAGACTAATTAAAACTGAGTCAAGTTTATAGGCCCATTTCAAAAATTTGCCCGGCATTTCCGAATGATTAAAATGAGTCAGTTTGAATGGCCTAGTTAGCAAGGGGGTAAAATGGAGCCAGTTGATTTTCAGAGGGTAAGGCTCGGGATTCATGTCCGACACCTTTCATTTGGCCTATTCAGTGATGTGCAATTTTCAGAATTCATTTTGGATAAGTTTATGAGGTACCCATTTTGAGTGGTGAGCTGGAAGTGCATTTTAGGCACAAATGCAGATTTTATGGAGTAGCCTTCTTTGAGCGATTACATCTTTTGCCCTGTTGATCGTCATGAAAAAATTATTCAATTGTATGCATTAATGTGAGTCACCCTGCAAAATTTCAGGTCTTGATGAATCCATTTGCTCAGTTTTCAAAACCGAATCCGTTTGCAGTTTGTGTGTTTTGGCAAGTCCCTGTTTCGACAGCTAGTCGGAGCCCTGTTTTGCACAATTGTAAAACTTTCCTCAGTAAGCATCATGCCAAAGTGTTTCTTCCAGGTTGATGTCAATATAAATGGTGAGCTACGTTTCAAATTTCAAGTCCTTATCAATCCGTTTGACCGGTTTTCAAAAGGACTCATTTTGCCATCAAATTCAGTTATCCGCACTTCCAGTGTTAGATCAGTTAATGTAGCCATTTTGGTGAGCGCGCCATTGCATCCTGTCAGTCGGGTGATCGAACTGAGAATTTAAAGATTTAATATGTACTTAAAGGTACCTATGTTCCAAATTTGAGAGCCTACGGAGGTCGTTTGATATTTTTGAGAAAGGCATCATGTGTTGCCAGAACATTGACTTCATCAGGTTCGCAGTGTCAACAAATCCAGTTGGGCGTTTTCGGAAATTAATATCTCTTCGCTCAGGACTCATCCTGAGAAACCGTTTGGTAGATATCATCCTTGTATATCAAAGTACATGCCTGTCAGATGGCGAGCTCCAGAAAGGTGTTTTGACAGGTTTGAAAATTATGTCTTCGCGATTAAATGCGAAAATTGTGGCGTAATTGCCTGAAGGTTGTAAAATGCGGATTAATGATGCCGATCATTTCCGGAGGTATGTTTGAGGTCCGTCAAGAATTCCAGGGCTCAGTTGCATAAAAACGAAAAAAAATTTAGCCGGACCCACTTTGGGGACCGACCTGGCTCATGCCTGTGCCGTATTAGTTTATTGGCGACTTTGTTCACTGGGATAATTTCATAATTTTATAAATATGGATTGTAGTCACAAGATTTATCATAAGAGTTGAAAAGACTGTAGACCTTCAGGAAATTTCAAATTGGTGATTGTAATGCCCAAATCCTCCTTCAGCGACAAAGAAGAGATATTAAAAATGCAAATGCACTTGGCAGCCGTGGTGTTGAGAAGACCATTTAAAAGTTTTAAACCAAATGCATTGGCATGTGGAAATTCATTAAACCTTTCAACCAAATGTAATTTGGGAGTTTGAAAGCCAAATTCCACAACCTTCCCAGCATTCTCCTTGTTGTGTGTGATGTCTGGGAGTGCATTTTAAAACTCCAGCCAATGCAATCAGCAGGTGTATCTCCAACATTTCCCCTTTGATGAAGCAAATGGTAAAGGCATGTTTGCGAGGCATAAATCCAATTCCAAAAAACAATGCAAAGTCTCCCTGCACAAATGAGAAAGGGGCAATTCAGAAACAATTAGCAGCAAATAGCAATTGGCTGGAGGAGAGGCAAATAAAAAAAAAAAATAGAAATATTTTCAATACAAATGAAATTTGGCAACCAATCTTTTTTCCTCCTTGCTGTGCGTGGATGTTTGGAAGGCATTTAAAATTTAGCAAAAGCAACAGCAAGCCATAAACCCTCTTCACGTGGCATGGTGATGGTCTCATGAGAGAAAACAGAAAATGCTTCCAACAAATAGTTTGGCAGCCCTTGCGTGATTAGTGAAGGAGAGGGAATGTTGAAACTCCAAGTTAATGCAATTGCAAATGGCAACGTGGCTGGTAAAAGACTTCTTTCCTCCAGTGTGTGGCATGGTGAAAGGCGTTTAAAACTTAAGCAAATGCCATTGGTGGGAGGCATTACTAGCAGCCACAAGCTCCAATTAATGCATTTGGTAGTTTGAAACAGGTGAATTTAGAAGTTCAACGCATATTCTGCCCAAGTCCTCCTCTCTGCATGGATATTGGGAGGCCAATGTTTAGCAACAGTAAACTATCAAATTAGTGAAACACTCTCCTCCTCTTTGTGGTTTTCTTTTTTTGAACAGCATAGTCTTTCAAGCAAATGCATTGGCAGATGGAAAATCCCAGTGAAGACCCTGTGCAGAGCATGATGGAGGAGAGTGGGCATGTGTGAAATTTGTATGAAATCTCCAAGCAAATGCAAACACCAATGTAAATCTCTGTGCGTGGTGGAGGAGAAGCAGCATTAAAACCAAAGCAAAGGGCATTGAATTCCAAGCAAATGCAAAGAAATCGCCATGAAAACCCAGGGAGAGAGCTTCAAAGCACAATCCCAGGCTTAATGTTTTAATCCCACATTGGTTGGGAAGTGGTATTTTTTAATCTTTATAAGCAAAAACGTACAGTAGTATAATGTCTAAGCCATAAAGGCTTTTGACACAAGGTGCCTATGGGCGCCCAAGGTGGGCCCATGTGCGAGCACGCTTCCTGAGGCGATGGAGGAGTTGACTGGATGAAGACGAAGTGGACCCCATGCAGGCCAGCTTCTCGAGGCAAATAGGCAAAATTTTGCAGACAAAGGCTGGGTTAACGAGCGAGCAAGTTCGAGAGAGATCAACGGCTCGCGCTATTTCACGAAGGAAGATGTACGTAGTTTAAACCCCGCGAAATAGCGAAAGTGAAGGAGAGCCGTCCATGTGACACACAGGTGGTGGGTACAGTCAGCGGTCCAGCAGGCGGGTCCCGGTGAGGTGGCACCCAGTGGCGATGACGTGGCATACAAGGAAGCACCCAGTGGCGATGACATGGCCGACAAGTGGCAAAAGATGAGGTGTCATCGCAGGTGGCGCCCAGTAGACCCCATCAGCCAATCAGACCCCGCCACATGGCAAGACGTCAGAGCACATTTGGAGGTGGAAAATTTAAAATTAAAATTGTTTATTATATAGTTTAGACTATATTAATAAATGAAAAATTTAAATGTTTGAGCACATTGGGGAATTAATTCACCCAGGACTCAATTTTTGGCCAAGGTATAAAGTGTTATATATTTTCGGAAAGCTCTCGGAGCGAGGAATCTGATTATGAAGTTAATTTGGACAAATGTGGGATATTTTAGAAGCAGTTTCCACGGGAACAAAATTCATTTAGAGAGGAGACACTTGACAATTCAGTTGCAGATTTGATTTTCTTCTCTCCTCTTTTATTTCGAATTCTTCTCAGTTGTAAGGGTTCCAGAAATTTGGAGGATGGCTCCATTTTTTCATGGCTTCCAATTCTGAGTATTCTTCAAGATTGTACAGAAAAGGGTTATCCTTTCAGTAATGGAGTTCGATTCTTTGCTATAGGTGTTCTTAGCTACAGGTTCTTGTGTATGTAAGGCATGCACAAATTCACACAGAAGTTGTCTCTAGATTTGTATTTTCATTATATTCAGATCAGATCCTCAAGGAAGATGAGATTTGTTATCTCAAGGAGGTAATTTTGATTGTTTGCAGGGATTCTTCAAGGAAGAATTTAAATTCTATAATAAATCATGAATAATGGAATATAGTGTCTGGATTTGATATTTTCTGTGAGTGAGCTGAGTAATGCATTTATGCAAGACATTAAATGCATGAATATTTAATAATGAAGATGGATTTGCAGTATAAGGTTTCATTTATAGTTTGATGTGTGACTCTGTTGCCCTTGGATAAGGAACTGATCTTACAAGTTTGGGGATGTCTTTCAGATCAAACAATTTAAAAGATAAATCTATTTCCCTTTATGTTTAAGGGTGTGTTCTTCTCATTCCAAGCTCTGTTTTTATTTATGATTTATACGGATCTAGCCAATTTGTAGTGTGTTCCTAATTTGGTGAGCTTGTGGAATGGTTTTTCTGCTCATTGTTGATGCAGTCCTATGTTTGTGATTGTTGTATTCAGTGCATCAAAAGGGTGTCCCCCCCTAGGTCTAGCAGAACCTGAAGTGTAGGAGGATCATTAGGGTCCTATGTTATGTTGTCCAAGCCCTGATGTGTTTTGTAGAATGAAATTGGCCATTTCATAGAAAGATTTGCAGGTGCTCTTGGGTTATCACTTTTGGTGAACAACAAGAGATTTTTGGCAATTTTGGAAGAAAACCAGTATTAGAATAGAAATTTTGGCTAAGTGTTGCAGAAAAGATTTGTGGAATTGAGTTGCTCTTCTCCAAGCTATCCCTAGAAATCCCTCGACAGATTCAAGGTTGGTCCTTATTCTTACTTGTATGTTTGGAAATTTGTTATAGGATTGCTTGGATGTAAATGTTGCTTCCTTTGTATTCCCTTTGTGAAAAATATTATGTGATCTTTTTTGTATTTCTTTTCTTGTATGCATTTTCTTGTGTTTTGGGAGTATCCAAGGCCTTCTACCCTTGGGAGGGTAGAATGGTCTTGGGGGTGGAAGGATTTTGAGAGCCTTAGAGTGAGAGGCTCTCATTATGAGAGTGATCTCAAGGGTTTGTGTATGTGACCCTTGTTGCATAGTCTTGTTTATGCATTTGGGGGTCCTAAGGGGAGAAAATATGACATGTATGCCTTGGGGGTCATAAGGATGTTGGGTTAAGATGGATTTTTGTGGTGTTCTTGGTTGCCATGAGTTGGTTGTGATCTATTATCTTGAAAATCTCCTCAAGGTATTTGGTCCACTTCCACCCTTATAAAACATCACATTATGTGATTAAGTTTCAGCTTTGGGATGGGAATGTGTTTGTTGAGTTTTTCCCTTTGCTTGTTTGTGTTTGCTTGAGTGTAACCCATCTAGGACTTGGTTCTCCAAGCTCGGGGGTAGTTTCTAGTAAGCCCAGGCTGGGAGGTGAGCACCCCATGGTCACAACCATATGCTTTGTATACAGGTTGCTTGGGAAAGAAGAAGAAGAAGAAAAAAAAAAAAAGCTAGAAGTTGTCAATTTTATTTTAGTTGCAAAAATGTAAATGAGGAGTTTTATGATGTATTTATTTTGTATAAATAAATGTAATAATTTATTTAATTCCTCATTATTAGGAATGAGAGACCAGCTGGGCTATTTCACCCATTGTAAGAGTTGACTATTGTATTTAGATTTTTCTTGTAAATATTGCATCCTTTTAAGTGGATATTGCAAAAAAAAAAAAAAGTGATTAAATGGACATTAAAGGAAAGTTAGTTCTACATTTTTCCTCTTTAATATTTCTAAGTAATTCCTAGTCTGCATGATTCGGCTGTCATTTATCTATCTCTGTCATATTATTTTAAAAAAAAAAGAAATGCAGAAAGTGAAATGATAATCTTTTAAGTGTTTTTTGTAATATTTAAATGTTGCTGAATTTGTATTTACTACTGTCATTTTCTATTTCAAAAAAAAAAAATAGAAAGTTAAGGTAGACAAATTTATTTTTCCCTATAGTTAACTGTTACAAGTTAAAGAGAAAAGAAATGTTGTAGATAAACCTGTTAGTTTAAAGAGTCTATTGTCATGTGTTTTAAAGGAAAATTTCTATATGCACAAATTTAGAAAACCAGAAATTACAAATAGTTTCATGTCTAATTTTAACGCAGAAATGAACTCTTGACATATTTATCATACTATTAAAACTGACAGACATAATATTGTTAGAGTTGCATAATAAAAATCTATTTAATCTAACTAAATGAATATGGTATACATGTTTAACTAGATCACCATTTTGCAAAGAAGAAAAAAAAAAGGGTGAATGTGTATCTGTTTTATGCTGTCACTATTTTGCTATTTCGTGCATGTAAAAAAAAATGGGAGATAAAAAATCTAACTCTAAAAATATATATATATATATATATATATATATATATATATATATATATATATATATAAATATATTTACGTTAAATACATTTCAAATAAAAAAAGAAATTTCATTTGGAGGTCGAACCACTGTGTTAACACACAGTGGACGGCTCACGGGCCGAATCGTTGTGTTTACACATAGTGAACGGCGCAGGCCACCACTGTGGTTAACCATAGTGGTTGACATGAGGCCGCCACTGTGGGTAACCACAGTGCATGTCTCACGGCTGCCACTGTGGGTGCCCACAGTGGACGACACCGACCGCCATTGTGGGTAATCACAGTGGTGTCTGGGGATCCCCCACACTGTGAGCTTGGACCTCTGTCCCTCCATTTCCACCACTCTGCCTCCATTCGGACACCGCCTCCATGGTCGCTGCCTCATGGCCACCGAACTCTATATAACGCACATAATACACACACAAAAAAAATATATAATAAACCCTAACCCAATTTTCGGGTTAGGGTAAAAGCAAGAGTAAAAGGAAAAGAATTTTAGTTGATAAAAATGCAACCCTAACCCAATTTTGGGTTAGGGTTAGCATTTAAATAATAAAAATATATGAGAAATGCAACCCTATCCCATATTTGGGTTAGGGTTAGCATTTAAAAATAAGAGAGGGATTTGAATTATAGTTTAATTATAACTTTTAAATTTAGGGTTTATTTGTAAGTTGCAATATAATATTTAGTGGGTATAGTTGGTTCTTTTTATTAATATATATATATATATAATGGGTATAAATCTAGATTTATTTATCAGAAACAAATAAATAGATTAGGGGGATTAATTTTATATAGTTCTAATATCGCAATTATCAACGTAATTTTATCAAGGATTATTAATAAAGATATTTCATAGATAGTTTTTGTATTTAATTAAATGTGGATGCCAAGTTAAATTTAATTTGGGGAAAATTTGTAAATGAAAATTATTAATTATTTTATACGAATTTTTAACTTATGAGGCCAATTTTGGCCAAATTATTTAATAGTCAAAATTTGGAAGGTTTAGGGGAAATTAATATTGGCTATAGTATAAATATGATTTATTTGGCAAATAACATCATTGAATTTGAAACCTTATTGATTAAATTTAAATAATGAATTTGCATGCGCCCAATTAATTAATTTTAAATTTAAGATATCATTATCATTGTTTTGGCCTAGAATGTTCTAAATGCAATTGAGATATTTAAATTGTTGGATACAATTGTTTAATTGTGTGTTGTCTTTGATGTTACACAAATGTCATATCAGTCTACCGAGTTCAGAATGTTCGGCAAAGCAGTCAGATAGAGTCTACCGAGTTCAGAATGTTCGGCAAAGCAGTCAGACAAAGTCTATCGAGTTCAGACGGTAAGAGAAGCAAGTTAAGTCGGTCTTCGAAGAATATGTGAAGGAAAGTTAGTCTTTACCGAGTTAAGTCGGTCTTCGAAGAATATGAAGGAAAGTCAGTCTTTACCGAGCTCGCAGTACTTACCGAGTTCAGTCGGTTATCGAAGAATCAGCAGTGTTTACCGAGCATCAGTGAAATGTTTATGTAGCCGACCTATGTAATATTTATTGTAACTTATAATTGAGCCGACTTGGTAACCTGAATGGTATATATGAGAGATCAAGTTGCGATTTTGAAGTGTGGAAAAAAAAGGAAGAGTGAAAAGTATGGAGATGTGAAGGAGCAGAAATGTGTGAATTCTGATGAAGGATCAGTGATATCCTTGAGGTGCAGAAAAGATATATGTGATCAGTAAGGATCTATTGGCGCAGAACAGAGATCTGTATCAGCAAGATAAGTTGTGTTTAATTCAGGTCACTTCATTATTGCTTTCTAACCATTGTAGCAGTGATACCGAAATCTCTTAACAGAGTTGGTCTAACAACCATTTTGTAAATCCTCTGACAAGGTGACAATTCGGTTGAATTGTTCTTAAGACCTTTCACAAGGCCACTCCTAGCAGGGTGATCAAATCCTCTAACCGGGTCACACCTAACAGTGTGTTTTGTAACCTTTAATAGGGTTGGCTCCTAACAGGGCTCACTTTAGAAGAGTGAAAATCAGTAACTAGTTACATTGGTGGTTTTCCCAAAATTGGGTTTCCACGTTATATCTGGTGTTACTTGTGTTCATGTTATTTGTTTCATGCATATTAATGTTTGATGAACAATGATAAGCTAATTTACCGAGTTACAGCAGTTTATATTTAAGACATCTAAGGGACTTGTGGATTTATTTTTGTGGTAACTGATTCACCCCTCCCCTCTCAGTTACTCCATCCATATTTCCAACAATTGGTATCAGAGCTTTCGGTGCTTATAGGAAGGATTTCAAGGATCTAAGCTAAAGCTCAAGATGTCTTACAAGAGGGAAATTTCAAGGTTAAACAGAAATAACTTTTCAGCATGGCAAGGTCTCATGAGACTCCATTTGGCTTCCATTGGAGATACAGGATTGACACATCTTGACACAGAATATGTGACACCCACTGGTACACTAACTGTTGCTGATATTGTTGCAAAGAAGACTCATAAAACCATGATGATAGACATTGCATCTGCCCTAAGCTATGAAGAGTTTGATGATGTCAAAGATTGCAAAACTGCATTTGAAATGTGGAACAAGCTGAAAGATATCTATGGTGGTGATGACAATGTGAGAAGAGCCAAAGCAGAAAGCTTGAGAGGACAGTTTGATCAATTAAAAATGAGTGAGGATGAAAATATTGCAAAATATGTTGAAAGAGTCAAAGCCAGTGTCAGTGCAATCAAAGCGTCTGGAGGTGATATCTCAGAGGAAACAGTCATAAGCAAAGTTCTCAGAACATTACTACCCATTTATGCAATCAGAGTTTCTGCAATTCAGGAAAGAAGATGTGAAGCAAATCACAAGATAAATTTAGAGGCCATAGTTGGAAGATTAACTGCATTTGAGTTAGACAACTATGACAACTATGTTCCAGCTTCCAAAAACATGGAATCAGCATTTGAAGCTAAGGTTTCACTCAAGGAGAAAGGCAAAAAGAAAAAGGAATCTCGGTCAGAAAGTGAAGATGAATCAGAACCAAGTTCAGACAGTGATCTTGAAATAATTGAAGCTCTTCTAGCAAAGAAATATTCCAAAGGCGGAGAAAAATACAGAGGCAAAGTTCCTCTAATCTGTTTTTCATGTGATGAAGTTGGTCATATTGCTGCTAGATGCCCAAACAAGCAGAGCAAAGATGAGAAGAAAGATCACAAATGGAATGGTAAAAAGGACTACAAATCATTCAAAGGAAAGAAAACATGCTTTATGGCTAAGAATTCTGATAATAGTGAAGATGAAATTGTTTATATTGCTATAAGAGATGATTCTAATAATGATGAGGAAGATAAGATGGCACTTATTTCTCATATAAGCAAAAATGATACTTGGATCATAGACAGTGGTTGCTCTCATCATATGACTGGTGATAAAACCAAGTTTGAACATTTTATAGACTATGATGGAGGTAGTGTAAGGTTTGGTAATAATGAACCTCGCTACATAAAAGGAAGAGGTAGAATTCCTATAACCAAAGAACTTGTATTTGATGATGCCTACTGGGTTGAAGGTCTCAATCACAACTTGATGAGTGTGGCATAGCTACTTAATAGTGGACTCAAGGTGGAATTCATGCATGGGAAGGCCAGACTGCTAAATAATCAAGGAAAGCTGATTGGATCAGGCACTCAAACAAAAGGTAATTTGTTCCGACTTGAAACAAGTGAAAATTCATGTTTTATTGCTCAAGTTGAAGAAAGTTGGTTATGGTACAAAAGGTTATGTCATGTAAATTTTGATAACCTAGTGAAAATAAGTAAATTCAGAAAAGTAAGAGGTATTCCAGATATAAAGAAACCTAAGGTCGGTCTATGTAAGAATTGTCAAATTGGAAAGATGGGAAAGACTAGTTTCAAAAGCAAAAACTATCAATCTGAAGATATATTAGAAATTGTGCATACTGATTTATGTGGACCCATAGGAACTGAAAGTTATACAGGAGAAAAGTTCTTCATTCTTTTTGTTGATGATTACTCAAGAATGATGACTGTCATGTATTTAAGGAACAAATCAGAAGCATTTGAAAAGTTCAAATGGTATTTGGCTAGAGTAGAAAAAGAAACAGGTAAAAGACTTAAATGTCTAAGGTCAGACAGAGGTGGTGAATTTATCTCTCATGAATTCAATAACTTTTGCATTGAAAGAGGAATCAAAAGACAAGTATCAGCCCCTAGAACTCCTGAGCAAAATGGAATAGCTGAAAGAAGGAACAGATCTATCATGGATTGTGCAAGAACCTTAATGATTGAAAAGAACATTTCTATCAAATACTGGAAGGAAGCTATCAGCACTGCTGTTCATACCTTGAACCGAGTACAGCTGAAGAAGGACTCATTTCAAACCCCCTATGAATTATGGTATGGCTACAAACCTAATGTAAGTTAGCTAAAAGTATTTGGAAGTAAATGTTACATTTTGAAAGAATCTAGAAAAGGAAAATTTGATGTGAAAGGAGATGAAGGTATATTCTTTGGATATTCTTGCAAGAGTAAAGCATATAGATGTTTGAACTTGTCTACTCAAAAAGTTATAGAAAGTGCACATGTGAAAGTTGATGAGTTTGCAGAAAGATCTGAAGAAGAAAGCAAAAGAGAACCAAAAGATTATAGAAGATTTGTGTCTATTGAACCTGATACAATACCAGATACATCTGCAAATCAGGAATCTTCTACTCCCGAGTCATCAGTAACCGAGTTACAGAAAGAGCAAACTGAGCTAGTATCTACCGAGTCTGATGAACCAGAACCAGTGTCTACCGAGTCTGAAGAAACCGAGCAAATATTTACCGAGCTAGTTGAAGAACAAGAGGACAATGATGAAATTCATTCTAAAGGCAAGAAACCTGTATTAGCCAAGTATGTCAGATGACATCACTCAGCAGATCAGATCATTGGAGACAAATCTGAAGGAACCATGACAAGAGGTAAGTTGAAAAGTACTTGTTTACTTGCTGATTTTGAACCTAGAAATGTCAAAGATGCATTGGGAAATGATAGTTGGAAAGAGGCTATGAAAGAAGAGATAGAACAGATAGAGAAAAACAAGACATGGACTCTTGTACCCAGACCTAAGGATAAAAATGTCATTGGAACTAAGTGGGTATTCAGAAATAAACTGAATGAAGATGGCAAAGTTTCAAGAAACAAAGCAAGACTAGTATGTAAAGGATATGCTCAACAAGAAGGAATAGACTATGGAGAAACTTTTGCTCCTGTTGCAAGATTGGAAGGAGTCAGAACCTTACTTGCATATGCCGCCTACAAAGGATTCAAAGTTTATCAGATGGATGTTAAATCTGCATTTCTTAATGGTATATTGGATGAAGAGGTTTATATTGAACAACCTGAAGGTTTTGTTGATCCACAAAAGAAGGACATGGTCTGCAAATTACATAAAGCATTGTATGGTCTGAAACAAGCCCCTAGAGCATGGTATGAAAGATTGCATAACTATCTTATTCAGATTGGATTTCAAAGAACAAATGATAACAGTAGCTTGTATATCAAGGAAGGATCAGATAACAAAATTGTCTTAGCAGAAATATTTGTAGATGATACTATTTTCACAGGAAATTATGATCTTTGCAAAGAATTTTCAGTACAAATGAATAAGGAATTTGAAATGTCTATGTTTGGTGAGATCAAATTCTTTGTTGGTCTTCAAATTCAACAGAACAAAAATGGTATCTACATTACACAATCAAAATACATCAAAGAGATACTGAAAAAGTTCGGTATGGAAGATTGTAAACCAGTTGGAACTCCTATGTGTACTGGATTAAAGCTTACCAAGGAAGATGAATCACAAGAAGTAGATCAAACACTGTATAGATCTATGATTGGAAAGCTATAGTATGTTGTTCATACTAGGCCAGATATTGCTCTTGCAGTTGGTATTGTTGCAAGATTCTCAGCAGAGCCAAGAGAAAGTCACATGACGGCAATCAAAAGAATAATGAGATATTTGAAAGGAACTGAAGAGTATGGATTATGGTACAAATTTGGAGGAAATTTTGATTTGAAAGTATTTACTGATGCTGATTGGGCAGGAAACATTGATGACAGAAAAAGTACAAGCGGAGGAGCATTCTTTCTAGGAAAGAGATTGGTTTCCTGGACAAGCAAAAAGCAGAACTGTATATCCCAATCTACAGCAGAAGCAGAATATGTTGCTGCAGCAGTAAATTGTTCAAATGTTGTTTGGTTTAAATAGCTATTGGCAGGCATGAAAATGGAAATCAAAGAACCAATTGTTATGTTCTGTGATAATACAAGTGCAATTGACATGTCCAAGAATCCAGTGATGCATCCCAAAACCAAGCACATTGCAATAAAATATCATTTTGTCCGAGAACTGGTGCAGGACAAGGAGATCAGATTGGAATATATTCACACAAAGGAACAAATTGCTGACATATTCACAAAACCATTGGCTAAGGATGCATTCTTGTATCTAAGAAGTAAGTTAGGGGTCACTCCCCTATCTGAAATTCACTAAAGAAAAGTTTTAGTGATGCATCAACTCATCCTAAGTGAAAAATCTACTAGTTGATGCAGTATAATCAGGAAAATATTGCATATAAATCAGTACAAAAGGTACATTATAACTCAGATAAAGTCTTATTGTCTTTGGCATGTGTTGTCAAAGAGGGAGAGTTACTGTCATATCCTTCTAAAATTTGAAAGAAAGTTCATTAAAATAAAGAGGGAAAGTTGTTTGATAAAGAGGGAGAGTTTTACCGTCCAAAGATGAAGTTACTTCACAGAGGGAGATTATTGAAAGAAGGAGTGTTCTCTATCCAAAGGGAAAGTTATGTTGGCATGTTGCTATCATAAAAGAAAAGACCTGTTTTCAAAATTTCATTCTGCTATGACATGTTGTGTTGCCATCAATGCCAAAGAGGGAGATTGTTGGATACAATTGTTTAATTGTGTGTTGTCTTTGATGTTACACAAATTTTATATCAGTCTACCGAGTTCAGAATGTTCGGCAAAGCAGTCAGACAGAGTCTACCGAGTTCAGAATGTTCAGCAAAGCAGTCAGACAGAGTCTACCGAGTTCAGACGGTAAGAGAAGCAAGTTAAGTCGGTCTTCGAAGAATATGTGAAGGAAAGTTAGTCTTTACCGAGTTAAGTCGGTCTTCGAAGAATATGAAGGAAAGTCAGTCTTTACCGAGCTCGCAGTACTTACCGAGTTCAGTCGGTTATCGAAGAATCAGCAGTGTTCACTGAGCATCAGTGAAATGTTTATGTAGCCGACCTATGTAATATTTATTGTAACTTATAATTGAGCCGACTTGGTAACCTGAATGGTATATATGAGAGATCAAGTTGCGATTTTGAAGTGTGGAAAAAAAAGGAAGAGTGAAAAGTATGGAGATGTGAAGGAGCAGAAATGTGCGAATTCTGATGAAGGATCAGTGATATCCTTGAGGTGCAGAAAAGATATATGTGATCAGTAAGGATCTATTGGCGCAGAACAGAGATCTGTATCAGCAAGATAAGTTGTGTTTAATTCAGGTCACTTCATTGTTGCTTTCTAACCATTGTAGCAGTGATACCGAAATCTCTTAATAGAGTTGGTCTAACAACCATTTTGTAAATCCTCTGACAAGGTGACAATTCGGTTGAATTGTTCTTAAGACCTTTCACAAGGCCACTCCTAGCAGGGTGATCAAATCCTCTAACCAGGTCACACCTAACAGTGTGTTTTGTAACCTTTAACAGGGTTGGCTCCTAACAGGGCTCACTTTAGAAGAGTGAAAATCAGTAACTAGTTACATTGGTGGTTTTCCCAAAATTGGGTTTCCACGTTATATCTGGTGTTACTTGTGTTCATGTTATTTGTTTCATGCATATTAATGTTTGATGAACAATGATAAGCTAATTTACCGAGTTACAGCAGTTTATATTTAAGACATCTAAGGGACTTGTGGATTTATTTTTGTGGTAACTGATTCACCCCTCCCCTCTCAGTTACTCCGTCCATATTTCCAACATAAATATCCCTCGACTTTAATTAGCGGCAATTTAATTAGGTTAATTAAATTAACTAATTAAATTATGATAACCCTTTTAGGGAATAATTAGTCTTCATTAATTAATGTCGTTTTAGTGAGAGAGTTAATTAATCCAATCTTAGTAAACAATCCTATTTACATCTTAGTTAAGACAAAACTTAATTGACTTCGTTATAAATGTACCTTGTTATCCCCGAGTGGAGACTTTTATCAGATAATTCAGTTATTATAATGGTGCTCGACACTTAAAATTTATTTATTCAATTAGATAATATTAATACATTGAATTTGTAATAATATTAAATTAATAGATTTAAGAATTAATTAAGTTATAAAGGAAGAGCCTATAATACCAAGGTATTGGGGAATGCTTGATATACTTCTACCTAGATGAATAATTATTGAATCGGGTAATTATATTCATGACTGTATAGTAGAGGTTGATCTAATTAAGTATTACCTCTCGCATCTAAAATAAAAAAGACATTTGAGTGAATTTATTATCTTTTTTATAAAATTAATTTGTTCCACTTGATAATAGGAGTTATCATAATTGTTACGTAAGTAATAATCTAATTGTAACATCTAGGAGTTATATCGAAACCTAAGGCCTCTAGTTAAATTTTTATTTCGTCCTCTCTTTAGAAACCCATTTTAATATCAATTAAGGTTTCGTTGGAACAACTTGTTAAGTTGTAACAACTAATTAAGCATAGGATGCATGTATTTAAGTGTTCAAAAAAAAAATTTGTAGTTGTGTTTTTGCCCAAAAAGTTTGGGCATGATATGATTGTTACCAAACCAGAAGGAGTGTCTGTAGAATGTTGTCAAGGTAGATAGGAGCAGAAAAGGAATTGATTAAGAAGAGTAGTACTATTACCAGATCGAAAAGACCTTGTTGTTCTCTAACCATAACAATAGTTAAAATCTCTTAATTGGGTAATCTTTAATAGGCTTGGTGTTGTTCAAATCCTCTAACCAGGTGATCCATGAGCTTGGATTTGAAATCTTATATCAAGGTTACTCCTAACAGGATATTGTAGTCAATCCCTTAATTGGGTGGTCCCTAACCAGATATGTTCCTAATAGGACATTATTATATAAGCTTCTAACAAGGCTTGGCTCCTAACAGGGCAAACTTCAGAAGAGTTCAAAATACTTGTGGGTATTCATCCCCACCATGGTTTTCCAATTTTGGTTTCCACCTGAAAAATCATTGTGTCAAGTGGTGAATGATTTTGTGGATGTGTTTTGATATGGTTGATATGATTAACTAGTAAATCCACTTAGATATATTTAGGTAATCAAAAGTGATATGAAATGAGCTATTACTGATGTTAGTAAAATGGTTTAATGTTTTGGTTTAATGGTATTTGAGTTTCATATCTGTTGCATTGTATTATTGATGTTTTGGTTAGCTGGTAAAGTTTGATAGTGTTGTTGTAGTTTTGGATACAGTGTCTAAACTAGTTTAGTTTAGCAAGTTGTTTCTGAGTTGGGATTAAGTTTGGTGAAATTTTAGTTTATTTTATATCTACTGATTCACCCCCCCCTCCTCAGTAGTTGACTGAATCCTTATTATTTCATCATATTATCAATTGGTATCGGAGCATTTCAGGTCCTCTTGTGCTTAAGCCTAATAGCTAGAGGAAAAGATCTAGGAGAACATGAAGAAGAAAGAAGATCCAAAATTTAATAGGGAAAACTACAGAGTCTGGAGTGGTAGGAGGAAGATCTATATCAAGAAATTAGGAAATCAATATTAGGAACATATTGTTACTAAATATAACTTGCCTAGTGGGATTTTGTCAGATGATCAAAAGAAGGAGCAACAGGAGAACAATCAAGCATTGGAGGCCATTATCAATTCCTTGTCCGATTTAAAGAATGTTGATGTTCATGGATTGAAGATTGCATATGAAGTGTGAAATAAATTGGAAGATATCTATAGTGGTGATGTGCATGTTAGGATTACCAAAGAAGAGAATCTGAGAGGTAAATTTGATGATATGTGGATGGTTGAAGGTGAAAACATTCAACAGTATGGTGAGAGGATCAAGGAGATAGTCAGAGAGATCAAAAGTGTTGGAGGTATAGTGGAGGATACTACAGTGGTTAACAAGGTGTTGAGAACCCCTCTATTGGTCTCCCCTATCTGATTTGCAACCATTCAAGAACTCAAGTCTATTGATAAAACAAAGGTAACTCTTGACTCCGTCATTGGTAAATTAACCGCATTTGAATCAAATGGTTTTGATAAAAGTGTTCAAAGATCAGAATCATGAGTCCAGATCTAGTAGAGAGGTAGATGATGAAGATAGTCTGATTGAGCTTGAAGTATTATTGGCCAAGTGATTACCTAGAGGTACCAGTAATGTAACCAGATTGGACATGTTGCTACTAACTCTCCTAATGGAGATAATGAGCAAAAATGAGAGAAGTATAAGAAGTATAAAGGCAAAGGTAAAATAGATTGTCTCATTTAAGTGGATGGAAGAATTAAAGTTGAGGCATCTGAATAAGATGTAAATGAGGACATTATCTTTGTTGCTATTAAAGAAGAGACATCAAATTAGAAGGTATTAGTCTCTCACATGGATAGGTTTGATGACTGGATTATAGACAGTGGTTATTCGCACCACATGACCGGTGACTGGAGTAAGTTTCTTACTTTAAGAAAGTTTAATGGAGGTGTTGTGAAATTTGGAAATGACTCACCCTGCATGGTGAAAGGAAAATGATCGATATCTTTGAATGGAAAAAGCAATGCAGATGATGTCTACTGGGTTGAAGGATTGAAACACAATCTTTTGAGTGTTTCTCAACTCAATGATAAAGGTTACCCACTAGAATTCAAGAATGGTGTCTAGAAGATGTATGGAAGCAAAGGTGAATTGATTGCAACCAGCAAATAGAGTAGAGGTTATTTTTTTCATTTAAGTTCTAAAGTCAACAATTGTTTAATTGCAAAAGTAGAAGATAGTTGGCTTTGGCATAAGAGATTCTATAATGTAAATTTTGATAACATTATAAAAGTCAGTAAGTCCAAATCTGTAAGAGATTTGCCACAGTTGGACAAACTGGTGAATGCTTTGTGCAAGGAATGTCTGTTAGGGAATATGTCATCCTTAACCTTCAAGAGAAAATCTTTCTCGTCTACACATTTGCTAGATTTGGTTCATACTGACCTTTGTGGACCAATGAGGACTAGGAGTATTCAAGGTAATCGGTATTTTATGATTTTTACTGATGATTGCTCAAGGATGATGTGGGTCACATTCTTGAAAGATAAGGAAGAACTATTTAGCAAGTTTAAGGCATTTAGAGCCTTAGTTGAAAATGAGAGTGGAAAGAAGATAAAGTTCTTAAGAACTGATCAAGGTGGTGAATTTACTTGAGAGGAATTCACTAGTTACTTTGAAGACAATGGAATTAAGAGGCAACTTTCTGCACCTAGGACACCACAATAGAATGGTATTGCAGAAAGGAAAAATTGGTCAGTTGTTGAAGCTTCTAGGACTATGCTAATACAAGGAGGTGTAGCTAAGACATTCTGGAGAGAAGCTGTTAGCACAACTATTTACACAATAAACCAGATACTAGTTAAACGAGGTAAGGATAAAACTCCCTATGAGTACTAGTATGGTAGATCACCTAATGTTAGTCACTTTAAGATTTTTGGTTGCAGATGTTTTATCAAGAGAGGTGATTATGTTGGTAAGTTTGATGCCAAGAGTGTTGAAGGCATATTTCTTAGTTACTACACCAAGAGAAAAGCTTACAAGTGTTACAACAACCGGACCAAGAAGATCATTGAAAATTTTAATGTCTGAGTTGATGAGTTTCCTGAGAAATCAGGAGAAACTAGTCAAGAGAAGGAGGAAGAAGAAACTTATACACTCCTTTTGGAACTAAAATCGGTAAAGCCAGAAGCTGAAGAACATAACAGAGAATCCCTAGTTCAATTGGAACAGGGAGGTCCAATAGAAGAAGAACAAAGCGAAGAAGAATAAGAACCTAGAAATCAAGATCATGTCATTCCAAGGTATGTTAGACTCAATCATAGCCCCGATCAGATTATTGGAGACATGAATGCAAGTGTTCTAACAAGAAAAAGGCTTAGAAAGAACTCTTGTATGATTTCCACCATTCAACCAAGAACTGCAAAAGAAGCATTTGTAGATGAAGACTGGATCAAGGCAATGGAAGAAGAACTTGACCAGATAGAGAAGAACAATACTTGATCATTGGTACTGAGACCGAAGAACAAGACAATAGAGAAGAAAAAGACAATAGAGAAGGACCGCCTCTACTAGTAAAAATGACCACCAGTGAGTAAGAAAAAGACAATAGAGAAGAACGTGATCACAGGTATGCAAAAAGGAGTGTATTGTTGGCATTACATGAAGATTGCATTGATGAAGTATAGTGTTGTCATTGATCTCAATAGTAAGCGGTAATGGAGTTGTGTTGCAACCGATAGTGATGCAGTAATGCAACTAGTAGTAAAGAAGTGAAGTAAATGCAAAACCTCAATAGGATGAACTATGTTAGATGGATAGATTAGCAAGAAAAGTAATTAAACCAGGTTATGAAGCATTTTACCTTGTGGTGCACATTTTGATGTGTTATGGATTCAGATCCTATAGGATCCACTAATTTGATAATCTTTTTATGACGTATGCCAGCTATATCTGAATTTGTAGGACTTTTTTATGATGTTAGAAATTATGATGCATACCTTATGAATGGTTGGAATTTAAGTGGATTATGATAATTGCTTTATATGGATCGCATTGTTTTATGGTAAATTGATTTATATGATGTCCATTGTATGCAAAGTGATTGATTTGTATTCTTATTTATGTAGTTAATATTATATGAGGCTATTGGAAAGTACTAATGTGTAATTGAGATGCACAGGAAAATTATCCATGTGACCATGGAAACATTATGGAGAATCAAGCCTAGGCCTATGTATGTTCGTAGAACCAGGGGTTGTCTATTTGGAGAGACAACACCCCGTATGTATCGTATTTTGTTCATACACATAAATGAATGCATGTGTGTTAAATTATAATTATTTATTTGTGTAAATTCTACAAGAGACAATTGCCATGTGTGTATCAATGATGTGAAATTCTTTTGTGGTGTCACTTCACACATATGTTTTATGTTGTGTTGGCATTGGCATGTCACCTTTTTGAGAGATTTATATTTGTTTCAGTGATATATTTCCAAATTATCCTTGAAGGTTCCAAGAAATCTAGGATAGTGATACATTAGGAGGGTCAACTCAGAGTTGACCCGTAGGTAAACTTTAGGTGGACTTTCAAAGGGTTAAACCAACTCTTAGTGTCAGTTCTGGAGCATTTTTATTGGGTGCCATGGGGTACCTATGGGTCAAGGCCAAATTTGACCATGTGTCCTTCCCCTAGGACTTGTTTAACCTCCCAAAAAAGTGGGTTTTCCTAGATGGCTGAATCTCATCTTTAGGAGTGCCATCCTTGGGTAGATAACCTTCTTGGTATGTGTCATTCCTCTTCCCCATCGCATTCCTCTTCTTGAGGTGCCTTGATTAGGGAGTGTGTAAGACCTAGGGAAGACCAACCAATGGGAGCCTCTCACTCTGTCCAAGAGGTTGGAAAGAGTGGGAGAAGCCTTCTTAGGCAAGAGATTGAGACTTAGTGAGTAATCACCCACTCTCCATCTTTGGGGATTTTTGGCAATTTTTGAAGAAAACCAGTATTAGAATAGAAATTTTGGCTAAGTGTTGCAGAAAAGATTTGTGGAATTGGGTTGCTCTTCTCCAAGCTATCCCTAGAAATCCCTCGACAGATTCAAGGTTGGTGCTTATTCTTACTTGTATGTTTGGAAATTTGTTGTAGGATTGCTTGGATGTAAATGTTGCTTCCTTTGTATTCCCTTTGTGAAAAATATTATGTGATCTTTTTTGTATTTCTTTTCTTGTATGCATTTTCTTGTGTTTTGGGAGTATCCAAGGCCTTCTACCCTTGGGAGGGTAGAATGGTCTTGGGGGTGGAAGGATTTTGAGAGCCTTAGAGTGAGAGGCTCTCATTATGAGAGTGATCTCAAGGGTTTGTGTATGTGACCCTTGTTGCATAGTCTTGTTTATGCATTTGGGGGTCCTAAGGGGAGAAAATATGACATGTATGCCTTGGGGGTCATAAGGATGTTGGGTTAAGATGGATTTTTGTGGTGTTCTTGGTTGCCATGAGTTGGTTGTGATCTATTATCTTGAAAATCTCCTCAAGGTATTTGGTCCACTTCCACCCTTATAAAACATCACATTATGTGATGAAGTTTCAGCTTTGGGATGGGAATGTGTTTGTTGAGTTTTTCCCTTTGCTTGTTTGTGTTTGCTTGAGTGTAACCCATCTAGGACTTGGTTCTCCAAGCTCGGGGGTAGTTTCTAGTAAGCCTAGGCTGGGAGGTGAGCACCCCATGGTCACAACCATATGCTTTGTATACAGGTTGCTTGGGAAAGAAGAAGAAGAAGAAGAAAAAAAAAAAGCTAGAAGTTGTCGATTTTATTTTAGTTGCAAAAATGTAAATGAGGAGTTTTATGATGTATTTATTTTGTATAAATAAATGTAATAATTTATTTAATTCCTCATTATTAGGAATGAGAGACCAGCTGGGCTATTTCACCCATTGTAAGAGTTGACTATTGTATTTAGATTTTTCTTGTAAATATTGCATCCTTTTAAGTGGATATTGCAAAAAAAAAAAAAAGTGATTAAATGGACATTAAAGGAAATTTAGTTCTACATTTTTCCTCTGTAATATTTCTAAGTAATTCCTAGTCTGCATGATTCGGCTGTCATTTATCTATCTTTGTCATATTATTTTTTAAAAAAAAGAAATGTAGAAAGTGAAATGATAATCTTTTAAGTGTTTTCTGTAATATTTAAATGTTGCAGAATTTGTATTTACTACTGTCATTTTCTATTTCAAAAAAAAAAATAGAAAGTTAAGGTAGACAAATTTATTTTTCCCTATAGTTTACTGTTACAAGTTAAAGAGAAAAGAAATGTTGTAGATAAACCTATTAGTTTAAAGAGTCTATTGTCATGTGTTTTAAAGGAAAATTTCTATATGCACAGATGAAGGGGTACGACTCATTAGTCGGTGTTACATAAAATCAAATGAAGGAGCCTCACTCTATTAATGGTAGTCTAATCCTCTATGAATGAATCTCACCCTATTAGCCATACTTTTAATTATAAAGGATGATAACAATTGTGGGTGGTTGCCTTTAACCCAAACGAATGGACTTCGTGATATTTGTCATTTTGAACCTCTTGTGAGGCCTCTTAATGAAATTATGAATTAAAGTGCATTGAGTAAATAACCTCACAATGGCATCCTAACCACCCAAGTAAATGAACGCTTCCTAAATTCCAAGACGTCAATTCATGAACATACATATGACCATGTCGAATGTATTAGCTCATAACTAAGTCATCCAGTTTATTGGATCAATTGACGCAAGTTGAGTTAGGTATAAGGTTATGTAATTGCGTTGGGAAACTCCTTAGGATCGTTTAGCCTTCCGCTATGCTATCTAAGTTTTTGTTAACTCTAGTTTATCTTGATGTTGTAACTAGTCAGTAATACTCTTAAATATTATTATAGAATATATATATATATTTACACTCTATTTGAGTGTTTTTAACTTAAACCCTTAGTGGTTTCCTGGCGGGGCATGACACTTGGTATCAGAGCCCATGTTGCAACACTGGGATCTCTGGTTTCGCTTGTGCCCTTAGTTGGTGTGTGTGTGTCTACCTTATGTTGTATGCTTGTCCACCTTGATGTGAGGGTGTGATTTAACAAACCCTACTTGTGTGTAACATGTGCGTTCACACCTTGTTTTCACCTTTTTGATGTGGGTGTTTTGGAAATAATTATAGGTGTTTTGTCTTCTTATTGAAGTCTTGGTCTACGATTTGTCTTACTTTGAAAGGGAGTTGTATGTACCTTCATTCTTGATTTGATTTACTCTTTTGACTAATCCATCTGGGTTGGTTGTTAAAATCTTGAATCTAAAAGTACAAAATGTGCTTGTTTATGGTTTTGATCTATCTTAATGATTGTCCACTTGAAAGACTAATATGGAAAATACTAATGCTTATTATGTAGTAAATTGAGTGATTATGACTCTTCCTCTTCTCTCTCTAGTAAATTAAAAGGATTTGATATGGGTAATTATCTCTTATTTAAGTTTTCTTATTGCAAGAGAAAGGATGATATTTCTTGGGCCCTTGTGTGAGCCTCATAACATTTTTGTGTTTTAGATAGTGAAAGGGATTGGTTTGGGAGTTAATTTTTGGTTAATGATAGAAAATGGTATATTTGCTTTAAAGGGTTCTCCATGTGCTTGGTAGGAGTAATATAATTAAATTCCATCTTAAGTAAGGTGCATTAAAATGCACATAGTTGATTTTCTGAAAATTACTTGTTGTGAAAGGAATACCAAAAGAGGACATGTTATAGTAGCTTCAGGAGTGTATTAATGTGTTCCTCAAAAGATGGTTTTATGTGCTTATTCAACTAGTGTGATTTAGGACCTATTAAGAGACGCACCATTTAACTTGCTTTGGATATGGGTAATTGTCTTATTATGTTTCAAAAAAGAGTAAATGAAAGACTTGTTAATTTGTATGCATCAAATGTGTAAAATCTAGTAGATAGCTCTTCATTTACCTTCTTGTCATATTATGAATTTTCAATGTTAGATTTGATGTGTTATTATATTCTATTGTATTACGAATAGTGATTGTTCTCAAGAAGACTTGTATTACAAAAGAAAATTTCGTTGTCTTGAATTCTTGTTCGAAAAACTAGAACATTATAGTGCAACAATAATGATTAGAAATGTCATGTTAGGATGCTTTGGCACCTTCCTAAAAGGTAGCGAAATGAAAACCGTGCAACTAAAATGATAGACCTATATCTGAGCAATATGATGTGATCTTGAAATTCTTGTGTATTCATAGGAAATAGTCGATTTTCCAACTCTCTCCCTCCTCTTGCCTAAATATAGGATTTGTTGTTTTTGAAATACTATTTAGAATGCAGTGATTTGAAAGGAATTCTTATAACGCATATGAAGTTGTATGTTGCTTTGGGCTTCTAATGAAAGGGGAAAGTTTTTCGTCTTGGAAAGGGAAATTGCATAGTTAGTAATGGGAATGAAAATGCTTAGGGGAAATTGAGCAAGATATCAAAATGATGTAATTTCTTTGTGTAAATTTGAATTGTTGAGAATTTCAGAACGTGTATCTAGAGTAAACTTTGTTTGGTGATTCATGTGTAAAGCATAATTAAAATTTCCCTTAAGTATATGTTAGCATAATGTAAAGTACTCCCCGTAAATGTGACTAAACCAGTAATGGTGCTATTTTGTGTGTGTTGTAAGAAACCCGTACTTGCTATGTGTGCCCATGGGATGGTGAAGTAATCAACTATGGGGAATATGTTTCTTATGAGTATGGGAAACCATACCTATCTATGTGATGTTGCTTATTTGTTTCCCTACTGAGTGCCAACCCACGGGTTGTTGATAAGTCAGTATGTGAAGGGGTAGTAGAAGAAGTCACCATTCCTTGAATAGTATGAATAGCGTACAAGTAATGTCAACGCGAAGCGACTTTAGCTTCCGTATTTTGAGGAAAAGTATAGTTTTGTAATGAACTATAACATAGGTGTACTCTATACTTCCCCTTGTGATGAACTGATTTACGAGGTTCATGTGTGCCAGCCTAATTCCTATCCTTTATTTTGAGCATATAGATGATAGTTCTTGAGCATATGGATGGATTTTATTTGAGCATCTTTTGCCTTGTCTTCATGAGAGGTGTGTTACTTTTCTTACATGAGTTGCCAACGGACTGGTGTTGGTAGACTTGTGGGTAGACCTTAGCCATGTATACCTCTGGCTTACGGCGAGTATCCTGAGAGGAACATCACTATGCGGAGTGTGACCGGCGCGTGCCTTATCCGTGGGGTACACTACCATGCGCGATACGTCCATTGCATGCCCTGTTCGCTTGGAGTATTGCCATGCCGTGCTGAGACATGATGCAGGATATAGTAGACATTTCCATGTTGCGTACTGATAGGTATAGGGTAGAGCCATGCCGCGTGATGATGTGATGCGGGGTGATGTCGAGGTGCACACTGCCATGCCATGCGGATGTGTGACTTGGCCACACCGCATGATGAGCTTCTATGATAGCTAGACGATTGTCCCTTCCTTCCTCATTGTTGGCTAGCTACTAGTCATGTAGTGATGTAATGTACACTAATGATTTTCTTTTATTTATTTCCTTGTGGGCCAGCAATTTATTTTACTTTGACCTTGACAGTTTAGCCACGATCTTGCAATCTTGATTTTACTTGATTTGATGTTGCAAATCCGGAAATTATTTTCTTATCTTATTGTTGGAATTGACAATTATTATCTTTATTCTTTTGTACTTTGGTGGCGAAACCGGTTTATCCTTGTTGTTTTCGTATGCTGGTCTTGTGTTGCAATGTGAATTCCTCTCCAAGAACGTAGGAGACGGTCTTGGATGAGTGTATATGAGGAAGTAGATGTAGGGAACCTTGAGGATGGAGGTATGTGAGGCTGTGAGAAAGCTATGATCCACTACCTACCTATGAGTGGTGACTATCTCTTGGAGGCTAAACACCTTACACAACAAGGGATATTCACGAGGGACTTGTATGGAAGGTAGCACCGCTATGGTGTACCCTAGCACCATCAAGGCCTTGAGTGAGATGTTGGATATTTGTTGATCATGTATTTGTTCTGAGAGTAGGCATAGAGATGTTGATCGTATATGTTACCTTTGACCGAGGATTAGACATGCTCACATGTGGCCTTTTGTGTTGTGCAAACCAGTATTGTGGATGGATATTATGTGTAATCATGGATTAAAGGGTATTAACTTGTCACTATGTTATGGGGCATAGTCATTGGAAAGGTTCTTGTATGTCTGAAAAGTGTAAACAATTGAGTTCTTACGTTGCTCTTATGTGTCGAAAGTTAAATTGGTTGTAGAAATTGATATTTGATGCTAGTTCTATGCAATAAAGTTTAGCAAAAGAGATGAACTGGTGAAAGAAATTGACCTTGAGGGCATATTTTCTTGTCATGTTTGATAAATGGGTATGATAACTGTGTCTATATATTCTAAAAATTGCTTAAATTTGGTGTAATAAAAAGGGAAAAAGTCTCGTTTCTCTACTATGGTTGTTTGTAAATTCTAGAATATTGTAAGATGTGAATGATGTTAGATGCATTTTGTTAGTGGATGAACACACTCGTAGAGGATTTATGAATAATGTTCTAAGATGATGACAAAATATTTATTTGTGCAAATTGATAATTGTAATTGTGTTTCAGGGCTAATACGTGTTGTATGATTTCCACTTAGCCTTGCGACTTCTAGGAGTAAGTCGGAGCCTAGGGGGGGAGGATGTAATGCCCCTACCCTAGTTGAACTTGTAAAACCCGTTTGACTTCCTATGTGGCATTCTTGAATGGTAGGTTAACCGTGATGCAATGTGGAGTTTAGATAATATAAATAATCGTGCATACCTATTATTGTGCTTTTGCATCGATTCTTGTGTAAATATAATTGTTTCCTAACTCTTGTGATAAATCTCGAGCTAACGCCTTCATTGAATATGTATATATATATGTATGCTTGCGTGATTCATGGGTGTAGGAGATTGTAGGTACAACACTGCCTAGGGCGAGGTTCATCTCCTTTGAGGTTCGCAGGTTTGAGTAAACCTCCTCCATCCTCAGAATTCGCATTTGGGGGGGGGTCATAAAACTCTCGTCTTACCTTAGCCATGGTCGGGTGAGCGTCGTTTGTGGTTCGTGGGGCTTTCTTTTCGTTGGATTGCATGTCGTGTGATTTGGTGGACTTCCTCGATTTGCGTGCCTTACGTAGGGTAAGTGGAGTTTGTTATCCTAAGCATTTAATCCAATTTAATGAGAGGATGTATGCATTTGTAATTTGGAAATTTAAAATAGGTAGTTTCTTTTATATGATTAATCGTTAATTTAAAGAGATCTCTTTGATTATAATTGTAGCAAGCTTAAAGCATTTAAATTGAAATAATGTGTTCATTTATGCATTAGTAGTTGAGAAAATTAAAATAAATAGATTTCTTTCATGAGATTAGTCATTTATTAAAAAGGTCGCTTTATTATGTGATAGCGAGTTAATTTAATAGTTAATTTTAATAATAATGAATTTAATGAGTTATGCGTTTTAGAAAGGAAAGATTTAAAGTCATTTGAGAAATAGAAATAAATTAATCATTTTCGCATTTTGGAAAAGAAAAGGGGTAGATTTTATTATTTAAAGGAAATTATTCTTTTTACTTGTAAAGTTGATATAGTATTAAAGATTGATTTTTGGAAATTTAAATTAATCAAAATGCCTTACCCTTGTTAATAGTTCAAAATATAAATGTTGGCTAAAGTAACATGGAGAAATTAAAATTAGAATTAAATAAGAAATAGAGGCATTTTAATTTTAATTAGAAAATCGAATAAGATGTATTGAATAGTGGAAAGGAATGATTTCCATTCTTATTTTCTTTTATTTTAAAAATAAATGCCTAAATTCGAAATTGAAAATTAGGTCAAAAACGGGGGTTTCTCATTTTAACCTAATTTTTGAAATATTTTTGGGGGTTCTCTTTTTGGGGATCTTTTTGGAAATGGAGGTGGGGAAAATTTTGGAGAAAATGGAGTTTTGCTTTGAGTTGCAGGTGGAGCTCTCCTTCAAGTCTTGCCTGGAATGCAATATGAGGTAGGATTCCAACCTACCCTTTTATCTATTGTTGAATAAAAAAAAAATACAAATTTGTGTTTGAATGTTCTCCATGAAATGCTGGAAAAATAGAAATGATACTACCCATGAATGTTCTTAAGATTTAGTTTTCAGTTTTGTTGAAAGCTTGGTTGTTCTTGGATTTAAGATTTGTCATGGTTTCTTGGACTTTTTGAAAGAAGAAAAAATCTTCCCCAATATATTGCTTAAATATTCTGAAAAAAAATAAGAAAGGATAAAAATAAGAAAATAAAAATATCAAATGAATGGCTATGGCTGTGACTGTGTTTTGGTCTTTTTGTGTCCATATTTAAAAAAAATAAAAAATTTGGACTTAGTTTTAAACTGTAAATCTTCCAAAAATAAAGAAGAAACAAAAAAAAAAAAATATTAAAAAAAAGAAACAAAAAAAAAATGTATATTTTGGGGTTAGGGTTTGGCGGGCAGAGGAGCCGAAGCTCGGCTCGTGCCACCGCCCCCTCCCCCATTTCCTCCCTACGCCCGTGGCTTCGTAGGGAATCCCTATGTCCACTGTGGCCGTAGGGTAAAACCTATGACCACAATGTCCGTAGGGAAACCCTGCATCGACGGCGACCCGCAAGGGGAGTCCCTGTGCCTGTAGCAAGGCAGCGAGGGAACTGTGGGGTTTCCGCACCTTCCGGGTTGGACGGTGGGTGCCAAAGTGCCCTCACTTTTATTTAAGTTTTTTTTTATTTTTAGTTTTTTTTTAATTATTTAAAAAAAATAAATTATATAATAAATTAAATTAATTAATTTTAATGGTAGCCCTTTTAAATATAGTTTTTCTTTGTTGATAATTATTTTTTTATTAATATGTATATTTTAGGTGAGGATTAATATATATATTAATAAAAAAAAAATAATAATATGAAAATCATACGTTATTAAACGATATATATATATATATTTAAGGAAATTTACATAATATATCGAATAGTAATTAATAATTGGTGATCTTTAATTAATAAGGTATTCAGAAAACACATAGTGATTCTATCTGAGCATTCGGAGAACTTAGAAATAGGAATCGAAAATGTTAAAGTATTTAAAGTTCGTCATGGAAATTTTGAAAACTCAACTGATATGCTAACAAGATCATTAGAAACTTAATAATGTGACGATTGGAAGTTTGGAAGAAAATGATACCTTCTTTTAGTAAAATAAATAGTTTAGTTATTTCTCCCTCGATGATGTGAAATAGATAATGGAAAAGATGGCAAGTTTATTTTATGTTTTTCGCTTGTGTTAAGTACTGACAAGGCTTAGCTAGGTTTGTTTGGGACTCTATCATCTGTTTACTTGTGTTGGTCATGGCTGGGTACGTCCCTAGATAGAGTAGCATCCGTCATTTGAACCTGTAATTGCTTGAAGTGTTCAGTTGGATCTGCTTCAAAAGGGATCATTATGTAAATTCCGAACGAGGTGTCTATTGTATATTGGTTGTGTTTTCTTAAGTGGCAAAGATGTAAAAGACATGTGATTATGAAAATTCCTAACTATATAAAATGCCAGAGGGGTCTTACAGTTGTTCAGACCCGGAGATGTAGCCCCTTAGGGGTGAACTCCGAGATCATATCTGTGTTATGCGATGTTTTAGCTTCCTTTATTTCATACTTTAAGTTATCATGTATGGTTGTATCTTGTATAAGTGTATGGTGGAAATTTAATGAATTTAAATCAAAGTGCGTAAAATTATTCATCTTGATAAATCTAGTAATCAGGTTCATTAAACATTGTAAGTATGATTATGGAAAAGAATTTGGTTTATGTTAATTAAAGGAAATAATGGTGGAAGGAGTCTCATTAGGATACCATTAATGTTTTAGCTTGATATAAGTTGGTAAATTGATCGAATGTGTATGGGTAACAAAGTTCATATTAATGTTATAATTTCTAAGTTGAAATCTAAAGGATGAACATCATATAGGTATTTACTTTATCTTCTTAAATGAGTATCGCCATGTTAATTATATTTCTCTTTATCAGATGAATTTACTTAGTTGTTTATGTTTTAATCTTAACAAATAATCTTGTCAGATTAATTTTATAAATGGGTGAACTCAACTAGCCTTCCATAATTATGACCCAAATAAATGAATTTCTTTATGAATGCTAAAAATGAATTGAAAAGGGAAGGATTCAATTAGTTGTTTATATCTTAATCTTAGTAAAAGTATCTCTCTCATATTAACTTCATTTAACAAAAAAAAAAAGAGAGTGATAGGCACTAAGATAACCGTATTTTAATCCTAATGGAAGTATGTCACTATGTACTTATATTTTTAATCTTGAAGGAATGAATATCATCTTGCTGACTAAATTTTAATTAAAGGGATGAACTCATGTGGCCCTAGTACATTTTTCACCTTAATGAATTGAGCACCATCTATTAGCATTAATTTAACTCCAATGAAAGAACACTATGACTACTTACACTTTATCCTCCATAAAAGGAGTACGACTCATTAGTTGGAGTTGCATAAAATCAAATGAAGGAGCCTCACTCTATTAATGGTAGTTTAATCCTCTATGAATGAATCTCACCCTATTAGCCATACTTTTAATTATAAAGGATGATAACAATTGTGGGTGGTTGCCTTAAACCCAAACGAATGGACTTCGTGATATTTGTCATTTTGAACCTCTTGGGAGGCCTCTTAATGAAATTATGAATTAAAGTGAATTGAGTAAATAACCTCACAATGACCTCCTAACCACCCAAGTAAATGAACGCTTCCTAAAATTCTAAGATGTCAATTCATGAACATACATATGACCATGTCGAATGCATTAGCTCGTAACTAAGTCATCCAGTTTATTGGATCAATTGACGCAAGTTGAGTTAGGTATAAGGTTATGTAATCATGTTGGGAAACTCCTTAGGATCGTTTAGCCTTCCGCTGTGCTATCTAAGTTTTTGTTAACTCTAGTTTATCTTGATGTTGTAACTAGTCTGTAATACTCTTAAATATTATTATAAAATATATATATATATTTACACTCTATTTGATTGTTTTTAACTTAAACCCTTAGGGGTTTCCTGGCGGGGCATGACACTTGGTATCAGAGCCCATGTTGCAACACTGGGATCTCTGGTTTCGCTTGTGCCCTTAGTTGGTGTGTGTGTGTCTACCTTATGTTGTATGCTTGTCCACCTTGATGTGAGGGTGTGATTTAACAAACCCTACTTGTGTGTAATGTGTGCGTTCACACCTTGTTTTCACCTTTTTGATTTGGGTGTTTTGGAAATAATTATAGGTGTTTTGTCTGCTTATTGAAGTCTTGGTCTATGATTTCTCTTACTTTGAAAGGGAGTCGTATGTACCTTCATTCTTGATTTGCTTTAATCTTTTGACTAATCCATCTGGGTTGGTTGTTAATATCTTGAATCTAAAACTATGAAATGTGCTTGTTTATGGTTTTGATCTATCTTAATGATTGTCCACTTGAAAGACTAATATGGCAAATACTAATGCTTTTTATGTAGTAAATTGAGTGATTATGACTCTTCCTCTTCTCTCTCTAGTAAATTAAAAGGATTTGATATGGGTAATTATCTCTTATTTAAGTTTTCTTATTGCAAGAGAAAGGATGATATTTCTTGGGCCCTTGTGTGAGCCTCATAACGTTTTTGTGTTTTAGATAGTGAAAGGGATTGGTTTGGGAGTTAATTTTTGGTTAATGATAGAAAATGGTATGTTTGCATTAAAGGGTTCTCCATGTGCTTGGTAGGAGTAATATAATTAAATTCCATCTTAAGTAAGGTGCATTAAAATGCGCATAGTTGATTTTGTGAAAATTGCTGCTTGTGAAAGGAATACCAAAAGAGGACATGTTATAGTAGCTTCAGGAGTGTATTAATGTGTTCCTCAAAAGCTGGTTTTATGTGCTTATTCAACTAGTGTGATTTAGGACCTATTAAGAGATGCACCATTTAACTTGCTTTGGATATGGGTAATTGTTTTATTATGTTTCAAAAAAGAGTAAATGAAAGACTTGTTAATTTGTATGCATCAAATGTGTAAAATCTAGTAGATAGCTCTTCATTTACCTTCTTGTCGTATTATGAATTTTCAATGTTAGATTTGATGTGTTATTATATTGTATTGTATTACGAATAGTGATTGTTCTCAAGAAGACTTGTATTACAAAAGAAAATTTGGTTGTCTTGAATTCTTGTTCGGAAAACTAGAACATTATAGTGCAACAATAATGATTAGAAATGTCATGTTAGGATGCTTTGGCACCTTCCTAAAAGGTAGTGAAATGAAAACCGTGCAACTAAAATGATAGACCTATATCCGAGCAATATGGTGTGATCTTGAAATTCTTGTGTATTCATAGGAAATAGTCGATTTTCCAACTCTCTCCCTCCTCTTGCCTAAATATAGGATTTGTTGTTTTTGAAATACTATTTAGAATGCAGTGATTTGGAAGGAATTCTTATAATGCATATGAAGTTGTATGTTGCTTTGGGCTTCTAATGAAAGGGGAAAGTTTTTCGTCTTGGAAAGGGAAATTGCATAGTTAGTAATGGGAATGAAAATGCTTAGGGGAAATTGAGCAAGATATCAAAATGATGTAATTTCTTTGTGTAAATTTGAATTGTTGAGAATTTCAGAATGTGTATCTAGAGTAAACTTTGTTCGGTGATTCAAGTGTAAAGCATAATTAAAACTTCCCTTAAGTATATGTTAGCATAATGTAAAGTACTCCCCGTAAATGTGACTAAACCAGTAATGGTGCTATTTTGTGTGTGTTGTAAGAAACCCGTACTTGCTATGTGTGCCCATGGGATGGTGAAGTAATCAACTATGGGGAATATGTTTCTTATGAGTATGGGAAACCATACCTATCTATGTGATGTTGCTTATTTGTTTCCCTACTGAGTGCCAACCCACGGGTTGTTGATAAGTCAGTATGTGAAGGGGTAGTAGAAGAAGTCACCATTCCTTGAATAGTATGAATAGCGTACAAGTAATGTCAACGCGAAGCGACTTTAGCTTCCGTATTTTGAGGAAAAGTATAGTTTTGTAATGAACTATAACATAGGTGTACTCTATACTTCCCCTTGTGATGAACTGATTTACGAGGTACATGAGTGCCATCTTAATTCCTATCCTTTATTTTGAGCATATAGATGACAGTTCTTGAGCATATGGATGGATTTTATTTGAGCATCTTTTGCCTTGTCTTCATGAGAGGCATGATACTTTTCTTACATGAGTTGCCAACAGACTGGTGTTGGTAGACTTGTGGGTAGACCTTAGCCATGTATACCTCTGCCTTACGACGAGTATCTTGAGAGGAACATCGCTATGCGGAGTGTGACCTGCGCGTGCCTTATCCGCGGGGTACACTGCCATGCGGGATACATCCATTGCATGCCCTGTCCGCTTGGAGTATTGCCATGCTGTGCTGAGACACGATGCAGGATGTAGTAGACATTTCCATGTGGCCTACTGATAGGTATAGGGTAGAGCCATGTCGCGTGACGACGTGATGTGGGATGATGTCGAAGTGCACACTGCCATGCCATGCGGATGTGTGACTTGGCCACACCGCATGATGAGCTACTATGATAGCTAGACGATTGTCCCTTCCTTCCTCATTGGTGGCTAGCTACTAGACACGTAGTGATGTAATGTACACTTATGATTTTCTTTTATTTATTTATTTATTTCCTTGTGGGCCAGCAATTTATTTTACTTTGACCTTGACAGTTTAGCCACGATCTTGCAATCTTGATTTTACTTGATTTGATGTTGCAAATCCGGAAATTATTTTCTTATCTTATTGTTGGAATTGACAATTATTATCTTTATTCTTTTGTACTTTGGTGGCTAAACCGGTTTATCCTTGTTGTTTTCGTATGCTGGTCTTGTGTTGCAATGTGAATTCCTCTCCAAGAACGTAGGAGACGGTCTTGGATGAGTGTATATGAGGAAGTAGATGTAGGGAACCTTGAGGATGGAGGTATGTGAGGCTGTGAGACAGCTATGATCCACTACCTACATATGAGTGGTGACTATCTCTTGGAGGCTAAACACCTTACACAACAAGGGATATTCACGAGGGACTTGTATGGAAGGTAGCACTGCTATGGTGTATCCTAGCACCATCAAGCCCTCGGGTGAGATGTTGGCTATTTGTTGATCATGTATTTGTTCTGAGAGCAGGCATGGAGATGTTGATCGTATATGTTACCTTTGACTGAGCATTAGACATGCTCACATGTGGCCTTTTGTGTTGTGCAAACCAGTATTGTGGATGGATATTATGTGTAATCATGGATTAAAGGGTATTAACTTGTCACTATGTTATGGGACATAGTCATTGGAAAGGTTCTTGTATGTCTGAAAAGTGTAAAAAATTGAGTTCTTACGTTGTTGTTATGTGTCGAAAGTTAAATTGGTTGTAGAAATTGATATTTGAAGCTAGTTATATGAAATAAAGTTTAGCGAAAGAGATGAACTGGTGAAAGAAATTGACCTTGAGGGCATATTTTCTTGTCATGTTTGATAAATGGGTATGATAACTGTGTCTATATATTCTAAAAATTGCTTAAATTTGGTGTAATAAAAAGGGAAAAAGTCTCGTTTCTCTACTATGGTTGTGTGTAAATTCTAGAATATTCTAAGATGTGAATGATGTTAGATGCATTTTGTTAATGGATGAAGACTCTCGTAGAGGATTTATGAATAATGTTCTAAGATGATGACAAAATATTTATTTGTGCAAATTGATAATTGTAATTGAGTTTTAGGGCTAATACGTGTTGTATGATTTCCACTTAGCCTTGCGACTTCCAGGAGTAAGTCGGAGCCTAGGGGGGGAGGATGTAATGCCCCTACCCTAGTTGAACTTGTAAAACCCATTTGACCTAGGTTGACTTCCTATGTGGCATTCTTCAATGGTAGGTTAACCGTGATGCAATGTGGAGTTTAGATAATATAAATAATCATGCATACCTATTATTGTGTTTTTGCATCGATTCTTGTGTGAATGTAATTGTTTCCTAACTCTTGTGATAAATCTCGAGCTAACGCCTTCATTGAATATGTATATATATATGTATGCTTGCATGATTCGTGGGTGCAGGAGATTGTAGGTACAACACCGCCTAGGGCGAGGTTCATCTCCTTCGAGGTTTGCAGGTTTGAGTAAACCTCCTCCATCCTCAGAATTCGCATTTGGGGGGTGTCATAAAACTCTCATCTTTCCTTAGCCATGGTCGGGTGAGCATCATTTGTGGTTCGTGGGGCTTTCTTTTCGTTGGATTGCATGTCGTGTGATTTGGTGGACTTCCTCGATTTGCATGCCTTGCATAGGGTAAGTGGAGTTTGTTATCCTAAGCATTTAATCCAATTTAATTAGAGGATGTATGCATTTGTAATTTGGAAATTTAAAATAGGTAGTTTCTTTTATATGATTAATCATTAATTTAAAGAGATCGCTTTGATTATAATTGTAGCAAGCTTAAAGCATTTAAATTGAAATAATGTGTTCATTTACGCATTAGTAGTTGAGAAAATTAGAATAAATAGATTTCTTTCATGAGATTAGTCATTTATTAAAAAGGTCGCTTTATTATGTTATAGCGAGTTAATTTAATAGTTAATTTTAATAATAATGAATTTAATGAGTTATGCGTTTTAGAAAGGAAAGATTTAAAGTCATTTGAGAAATAGAAATAAATTAATCATTTTCGCATTTTGGAAAAGAAAAGGGGTAGATTTTATTATTTAAAGGAAATTATTCTTTTTACTTGTAAAGTTGATAAAGTATAAAAGATTGATTTTTGGAAATTTAAATTAATCAAAATGCCTTACCCTTGTTAATAGTTCAAAATATAAATGTTGGCTAAAGTAACATGGAGAAATTAAAATTAGAATTAAATAAGAAATAGAGGCATTTTAATTTTAATTAGAAAATCGAATAAGATGTATTGAATAGTGGAAAGGAATGATTTCCATTCTTATTTCCTTTTATTTTAAAAATAAATGCCTAAATTTGAAATTGAAAATTAGGTCAAAAACGGGGGTTTCTCATTTTAACCTAATTTTTGAAATATTTTTGGGGGTTCTCTTTTTGGGGATCTTTTTGGAAATGGAGGTGGGGAAAATTTTGGAGAAAATGGAGTTTTGCTTTGAGTTGCAGGTGGAGCTCTCCTTCAAGTCTTGCCCGGAATGCAATATGAGGTAGGATTCCAACCTACCCTTTTATCTATTGTTGAATAAAAAAAAAATACAAATTTGTGTTTGAATGTTCTCCATGAAATGCTGGAAAAATAGAAATGATACTACCCATGAATGTTCTTAAGATTTAGTTTTCAGTTTTGTTGAAAGCTTGGTTGTTCTTGGATTTAAGATTTGTCATGGTTTCTTGGACTTTTTGAAAGAAGAAAAAATCTTCCAAAATCTATTGCTTAAATATTCTGGAAAAAAAATAAGAAAGGATAAAAATAAGAAAATAAAAATATCAAATGAATGGCTATGGCTGTGACTGTGTTTTGGTCTTTTTGTATCCATATTTAAAAAAAATAAAAAATTTGGACTTACTTTTAAACTGTGAATCTTCCAAAAATAAAGAAGAAACAAAAAAAAATAAATATAAAAAAAAAGAAACAAAAAAAATATGTATATTTTGGGGTTAGGGTTTGGCGGGCAGAGGAGCCGAAGCTCGGCTCACACCGCTGCCCCCTCCCCCATTTCCTTCGTATGCTCGTGGCTTCGTAAGGAATCCCTGTGTCCACTGTGGCCGTAGGGTAAAACCTATGACCACAGTGTCCGTAGGAAAACCCTGCGTCGACGGCGACCCGCAGGGGGAGTCCCTGTGCCTGTAGCAAGGCAGCGAGGGAACTGTGGGGTTTCCGCACCTTCCGGGTTGGAAGGTGGGCGCCGAAGTGCCCTCACTTTTATTTTAGTTTTTTTTTTATTATGTAAAAAAAAAAATGATATAATAAATTAAATTAATTAATTTTAATGGCAGCCCTTTTAAATATAGTTTTTCTTTGTTGATAATTATTTTTTTATTAATATGTATATTTTAGGTGAGGATTAATATATATATTAATAAAAAAAAAATTAATATGAAATTCGTACATTATTAAACGATGTTTTTTTATATATATATTTTTAAGGAAATTTACATAATATATCGAATAGTAATTAATAATTGGTGATCTTTAATTAATACGGTATTCAGAAAACACATAGTGATTCTATCTAAGCATTCGGAGAACTTAGAAATAGGAATCGAAAATGTTAAAGTATTTAAAGTTTGTCATGGAAATTTTGAAAACTCAACTGATATGCTAACAAGATCATTAGAAACTTAATAATGTGACGATTGGAAGTTTGGAAGAAAATGATACCTTCTTTTAGTAAAATAAATAGTTTAGTTATTTCTCCCTCGATGATGTGAAATAGATAATGGAAAAGATGGCAAGTTTATTTTATGTTTTTCGCTTGTGTTAAGTACTGGCAAGGCTTAGCTAGGTTTGTTTGGGACTCTGTCATCTGTTTACTTGTGTTGGTCATGGCTGGGTACGTCCCTAGATACAGTAGCGTCTATCATTTGAACCTATAATTGCTTGAAGTGTTTAGTTGGATCCGCTTCAAAAGGGATCATTATGTAAATTCCGACCGAGGTGTCTATTGTATATTGGTTGTGTTCGCTTAAGTGGAAAAAATGTAAAAGACATGTGATTATGAAAATTCCTAACTATATTAAATGCCAGAGGGGTCTTGCAGTTGAGCAGACCCGGAGATGTAGCCCCTTAGGGGTGAACTCCGAGATCATATCTGTGTTATGTGATGTTTTAGCTTCCTTTATTTCATACTTTAAGTTATCATGTATGGTTGTATCTTGTATAAGTGTATGGTGGAAATTTAATGAATTTAAATCAAAGTGCATAAAATTATTCATCTTGATAAATGTAGTAATCAGGTTCATTAAACATTGTAAGTATGATTATGGAAAAGAATTTGGTTTATGTTAATTAAAGGAAATAATGGTGGAAGGAGTCTCATTAGGATACCATTAATGTTTTAGCTTGATATAAGTGGGTAAATTGATCGAATGTGTATGGGTAACAAAGTTAGTATTAATGTTATAATTTTTAAGTTGAAATCTAAAGGATGAACATCATATAGGTATTTACTTTATCTTCTCAAATGAGTATCGCCATGTTAATTATATTTCTCTTTATCAGATGAATTTACTTAGTTGTTTATGTTTTAATCTTAACAAATAATCTTGTCAGATTAATTTTATAAATGGGTGAACTCAACTAGCCTTCCATAATTATGACCCAAATAAATGAATTTCTTTATGAATGCTAAAATTGAATTGAAAAGGGAAGGATTCAATTAGTTGTTTATATCTTAATCTTAGTAAAAGTATCTCTCTCATATTAACTTCATTTAACAAAAAAAAAGAGAGAGTGATAGGCAATAAGATAATCGTATTTTAATCCTAATGGAAGTACGTCACTATGTACTTATATTTTTAATCCTGAAAGAATGAATATCGTCTTGTTGACTAAATTTTAATTAAAGGGATGAACTCATGTGGCCCTAGTACATTTTTCACCTTAATGAATTGAGCACCATCTATTAGCATTAATTTAACTCCAATGAAAGAACGCTATGGCTACTTACACTTTATCCTCCATAAAAGGAGTACGACTCATTAGTTGGTTTTGCATAAATTCAAATGAAGGAGCCTCACTCTATTAATTGTAGTTTAATCCTCTATGAATGAATCTCACCCTATTAGCCATACTTTTAATTATAAAGGATGATAACAATTGTGGGTGGTTGCCTTAAACCCAAACGAATGGACTTCGTGATATTTGTCACTTTGAACCTCTTGGGAGGCCTCTTAATGAAATTATGAATTAAAGTGCATTGAGTAAATAACCTCACAATGGCCTCCTAACCACCCAAGTAAATGAACGCTTCCTAAAATTCATCAATTCATGAACATACATATGACCATGTCGAATGCATTAGCTCATAACTAAGTCATCCAGTTTATTGGATCAATTGATGCAAGTTGAGTTAGGTATAAGGTTATGTAATCGCGTTGGGAAACTCCTTAGGATCGTTTAGCCTTCCGCTGTGCTATCTAATTTTTTGTTAACTCTAGTTTATCTTGATGTTGTAACTAGTCAGTAATACTCTTAAATATTCTTATAAAAAAATATATATATTTACACTCTATTTGAGTGTTTTTAACTTAAACCCTTAGGGGTTTCCTGGCGAGGCATGACAGTGACAGTATTTGCTTGGGCTGCAACTTGATAATTCAATGCTAGTAAAGATGGGAAAATGGCTAGAGGAGGCTCTAAAAGAGGTACAATAGGTTGTATTTCTGAAAATATGGGTATTGTGGGCCTAGGAGCTATTTTACCAGCTTGAATTAGGCAATTTTCTGCTCTAATAGCAACATCAAATTCATTGGGTAGAGTATTTGCACCCATAGACTAAATCATGACCAAAATGTCACTATTAAGAGCCTTAAGATAAGATAAAAATGCATGTCCAGGAGTAGGTCTTACCATGACAGGGATTCTGCTCCAAGTCTATTAGAAATGAAAATTGAAGTCGATCATTTTCTCTTGAGGGGATCTCTTTATGGTACTCAACTATTCTAATAGTGATAAATTGTCTGATTTTTCCTCAAACTGTCAATTTAATCTATCACCCAGCTCATCCCAGGTATCAATTGAGTTAACAGGTAGTCCTTTAAACCACTGAAGCACTTTCCCTTTAAATGAGGCAGCCAAGAGTTTGATTGCAACATTCTCTTGTGTGATATGATGTACACCACACAATGAAGCTATATCCCTTATATGTTCAATTGGAGTGGTCTAATCTTCTCTTGTGAAAAAAGGTAGGCTTTTCACTATTGCTATAGGAATATCATCATAATGAGTAAGATTTCAAAGGGTTGCCTCGATTGAAAGGTACAAAAGGCTGAGCTCTTGGCAAAGCCATTGGGATAACATGTGGATTTACTTGTGCAATCTGGGTAATAGATGGTTGAATTGGAGTAGTTGCAAAAAGAGGATTTATGCGGGTGGCGAAATTAGGCTGAGAATTTGGCAATCAGATCCTTCATAGCAATGACCAAACTCTCTATCTTGTCTTCCTCCTTAGCAACTTTGCTAGGTTGTTGTTTTGTTTCTTGCCATAACCTACCATCTGTTCTCCTTCCTAACTTCCCAGATGCTTTTCTGTTACTCTCCACATTAATGGAAATCCTAAATGCATCCCTCAGGTTATGTGTATTTTTATCCCTCAAGATATAGGCCATCTTAGAATCGAATGCATTGTAATAGGTATTCAGGCACATGTTATCATCTAACCTCATCACCTTATACAATCTATGCATGGCCTTTTGAAATCTGGCTTTGAAATCGGTGACCATTTCATTATCACACTTTCTGATATTGTTAAATTCATTGAGCATGAAGCGCACATTTGTTTTATCACCGTATTGTTCTTGAAAACAATTCTTAAAATCCTCCCATGACCCTATGCTATTAACTGGAAGACCTTTGTACCAATCTCTTACATCATCAACTAGGGATTGAACAAACAGTTTCATTATAACATATTCATCCACTATCTCATAGTCATTTATTAGGTCACCAAAAGATTTCAAATGTTCCTCAGCACTAATTGCATTATTTCCAGCAAACTTATGGAGTTTGTCCCTTAACTCAGTAGGAACATGGTTGGGATATCCTGGGATCCCATCAAAGAACAATTACCTATACTATTCTAAATTGATAGGTCTCCTTTGAAAAGGGGGAGCAACATTATTATTTCCCATGTTTATTCTAACTTTTCGAATGAGGGACTGAGGTACTTGGCCATGCTAATTATTCATAGGGATTTGACTCACTGATGCTGTATTAGCAGGCATAGTAGGCTGAATCTCAACTGGGGTAAGGGGAATTTGTTGAGGATCAGGCTTACTAAGATATTCTAATGGGAAAATGATAGGGGGAGCTTTTAAGTAGCTAATTTTTCTTTTCACTTCCTGATTAGCTGCTTCCAATTCGGCTATCTCTAGTTCCATTTGGAGATCCTCTTTTTCCTTCCTCATTCTTTCCATCTCTTTCTCATGTGCTGATAGCCTATGAGAAATCTCTACAATGTTTTTAGATCCAGTTCCATCATCCACCCATTTCTGCTTTCCTTTATCTACATTATTCCTAGGAGGCTGTGAATCAATGAGCATTTCCTTGTTGGGCTGGACTACTGACCCATATGCTAGCTTAGCCTTGGGGATTAGAAGTTCTTTGATCATAGGGCCTTCCTCATCACTCTTTTCCTTTTCTTTGGCCAGTACTTCAAGATCAGCTATCTATCTAAGAAGCCTATTTCTCTCCATTAATTTTTCTTTAACCTCCTTCTCCTTATTTGCTTCCTTTTGGGCTCTTAAGGAGATTAAGTGATGAACTCTCCTATTTAAATTTTCTATTTCTTGTGACACTTCATCTTCATCAGGGAAATTCTCCTCAGAGTCAGATAGATTGACTTGATCTATATCAATCAACCTGATGTTTCCATCAATTGTCCTAGGAACAGAATGTCTAATTGCATTTGAACTAGTCCTATCTCTTGCAGACACACTAGCATGAGATATATCTTGATTTACAGCATGAGCATTATCTATATTTCCAAACAATCCAGAATGGAAACCTAATATATCATGCCCAGATTCTCTAGAAGAAGAATTAGACTTTGCATAAATAGGTCAATCAGGTATCTTACCAGTGTTGTTATTCTTTTGCACCCAAGCAACATTTGATGGTTCATGAAGCACTGATCTCTTCTAACCTCTTTGTGATTGTTCTGGCAAACCTTCTTGCAAAGTTTCACGAGGATGCTTCTTCATGAATGATCTGTTGTTTTTTCCTCCTTGCATTGTGCTTGTCTTCCTTTCTTTTTGTACTTCACAAGGACTGGTTCCAAGATAACAAAGTCGCCACCCACAAGACTATGGGAATTATGAAAACAAGCTTTGAAAAAATGTCAGAAATCTTCAGACCAGAAACATATATCAAAGGAAAATAGAGGGAACTTCTAGATAGAGATCTCCAAGCACCACTGCTATATTCACTAATGCACTGATCTAATACACAAACACACAATGATTTTCTTTATAAATTTAAACACATATCTACATCTGGATCCATATTATGACTCTCCCCAGCAAAGTCACCACTTTTGTTATCTTCAAAATCTGATTCACTTCAACATCCTTATAATGATATGATAACTCTATGTGCAGAAGAGATATTAAAGAGAAGGAAACTTCCAGGACAACATATGACAAGGTTTTATTTTAACCTTCTATACTTCGGACCTACTCAAAGTCCAGGTAGGTATACCTTTGTGAACTAAATTCACACTTTTAAAAGATAAATCCACAGCAAACCAGTCCAGAAAACTAGTGGATCTAATCACCTTAAAACTAACTGAAACAAAGGAATGAAAATTGTACTCATATTTAGTATTGACCTACAAAATATGTAATAGACAACCTTGATCTATACCAGTGCCTTATCCAAGGTCACAGAGTCATCTAAGTTCAAACAATACTCCCACAATCAAATATCTCTACATATCCCATTAGTTTGGCTTCTCTAAATCCATATATATGCCTAACACATATAAGAATTTATTCATACCAAATTAAACTACACTCATCAAGATTCAAAATATCTCACAAGGAATTTACTGGTAGAAGTGATTCCTGCATATTTAATTCCCCTCCTGAAGAGAAAAGCTAAGAAACATATCTACCGAAAGTTGCCTTACAACCCCTATTCAAATGAAATAACCCTGAATTATTTAGAATGAAATAGTAAACACTTGCAAACACATTTGAAGACAATACAAAGTTTTAACTCAAAACCAATGGTCTCTATCTTGATATTTTCTTCAAAAAAGTATTACAAGAAACCTTCGAATATTCTCCATTAAAACTTGGAAAAACTCCGATAAATTTCTGCAGCGTTTTCTTACAATTCTTTGTGATCATTTTCTACTAGTCCTCGTATCCATTTATAACAATATGGATGCATACAAAGCTTCAGACTTTCCTATGAGAGTTTGTTACAATCATTTCTTCTCAAGAAGAAGTTACAAAATCTTTTACAAATGCGGTTACAAGTCCTTTTCAACCTTCGCAGCTTCTTCTACTTGTTGTCCAGTTTCAACCTCTTCTAACGGCTCCACATCCTATATGGCATATTTTCTTGTCCACTCATTGTATACATCATCAGTTGGCCATGCAAACTTAATCACTCTTGCTTTTGCCTTGGCTAACCTTTTCCAAGAATTCCTCATTTTGTTAACCTCTGAATTGAGAAAACCATAATGATATTTGATTCTCTCTATCTCTTCAATTGTTATTACAAAAAAGGAAGCATCTTCTGAGTTAATAATTCCTTTTATTCTAACTAACAATTTGGCTTCTAATTCCTTAAGCCATACTTGTTTGTCTTTCAATTGAACTGGGCTAGCAAAACCCCCTAGAATTAATTCAAATACTTGATTAATGTACTCTTTCTTGTACAAATTGATCTTTCTATCTGCATTATCTATTCCTTCTGCTAATTTTACTAAGTCCTCTGTGGTATCACAAGTGGATTTGATAATAGGATCAGCCCCTGCTTCATCATAGGATACACAAATAAGCTCCAAATCCTGCTCTCTAGGCTTCCACTTGTCAAAAATAGGCATTAAAATGGCCTTATCTCCATTAAGTTCATTCCACATATCTAGAATCTTGCTCATGTTGTTATACAATAATGAGGCCCCCATGCTGTGGGCAAAACTTGAAATTGTAGCCCTTACTCTTTCTTCATATTTCTTTGCATATGAGGCTTGAGCCTGTTTTAAATCCTCCAACTCATGAAGAGTGATCTCAACCAATTGAGAGCCAGAAGGTGCTAGAGATGGTGGGATCTCAATGATGGGGCTAGTAGGTGGAGGTCTTGTAGGAGAAGAGGAGATCATCAGTGTTGAAGACTCACCTTGATGGTACTGTCCTGCCAACTAGCTTTGTAGCTTGGCAATGATGCTGTCTTTACTCCTTACCTCTTCCTTGGCACTATTGTAGGCTTTTAAAACTATTTCCAGCTTAACTTGGAGATCTGCCTTTTCCTTAGCCTCCCTTTTTGCTACTGCAACACTAAACTTTGTAGTCTCTAGCACAGTGCTAGCAGCTTCCACTACCCCAGTGCTCTGAACTCTTTTTACTATCATTCCACCAACGTAACTTGACCCTGGGGTGTTCTTATATCTCTTATTTTCATCTCTTTTAAGATACCACATGACTAGTGCTGCATTGTCTTTGCTGAAAGTAACTCCCTCCATAGGTTTGGTCTCTTTTCTTATGGCCTCCAATACCAAGGCATCTGCTATGTCCCACTAGGGGAGAATAAGTACTCCAGTTTGTGCCACCATGTCTCTTCCTTTCTCAGGAGTGATGGTCTTACACTCATTGACCATTTCTTGCTTTATTTCCTCCTCCACCATAGTTGGATCTCTGTGAGGCTACTCACTTTTCCTCTTTTCACACCTAGCATTATATTGGTCAATGTTCTGCTTCCACACAAATTGCATGAATGCTCCTGATGTGACAAAGTTATTGTCAGCCAAGAAATCTTCACTGGCTTGTTTGATCTCAGGATCCCACTCTTGGCCTTTGAACTCATTAACAATGATGTTCATTTCAGTAGTAGGGGGCTCTTCTGGCATTCCCTCTTCCACTTCATCATATGTATATGCTATCTCTCCAAGGCTTCCTAACTGTAACAGTTGCTCAGCTACTGCTTGTTCATCTCTTATATAGATAGGGGATTGAGATGGAGAGTACAAGGGTTCATCAAATTGTATTTCTTCTCCCACTCTCTGTTTCTTTAGGCTATCTTGAATATCAATGACATCCTGTATCTTCCTCTTCTCCTTTGAAGTAGAGGGCTCCCCTGTTGTAGGCATCAACACACTATAATTGGACTTCTTATGCAACATGTAGTCATTAGGAGGGATTGCTCTAGTGGATGCAGACCTACTTAGAAGTAGTCTTTCTTTCTCAGGGTTGTTTTTAATTACAACCTCCCTCTTTTCTTTCAAAGTTTGCATCACATCCTCAAAACAAAGAATTAGGAACTTTATCTTCTCCTCAAAAAGGTGGAACCTAGACAATGGGTCATAGCTGGTATCAAATTGGTGTACAAAGTCTAAGTCTTTTTTATAAGCCACCCACTTTTCCTTCCTTAGCTCTTTCTCATCTAGATCAAACTCATTCCTAATGAGGTCTTCAGGAAACTAGAATTGGTGGGGTTTACCTCTGCATATTGCCCTCTTTCTAAACATTCCATTGAAGAAGTCTTCAGGGTCAGCACACCGGGATACTGTAGTTGGAAAATGATACAGTTGAAGGAAATCTTCAAAACACTTCCAACCTCCTTTAATTATCACAAATTGGTGTGCTATGGTAACTGTAGGGAAAATGGTCCCTTTAACTCTGCCTGTTAACTCTACCTCTTGCACACCACCAATCTGCCTGAGGATCTCTACAATTCCCACTTTAAGAGGGACTTGATAGGGTAACAAAAATGGAGTGCCTATGAAACCATATACTCTGAAAACTATGGAGACAGGGTATAAGTAAATATCACCCCAATTGTGAACAATTTTTATATTTTCTGCAAACTCTTTTGGCCTAATAAATTCCAAAAGAACCTTGGGGACTCTTGGATTCTCTGAACAAAGGAGGGTCCTAATCTTAGATGAAAAACACTTATCAAACTTTAAGAAGCTTGCATCTTCTCTGTCCCATGACAGCACTATACTCCATAACTACACTAGCATATTCTCTCCATTCTTCTCTTTCACAATATCCATCCCACTTGTAAAATAATCATCACCCTTGAATAAAAATAAATGCATGAGGAGGGAATACCATCCAAAGGGCCTATCTACCTTCCCATTCTTTATTCATATCAATCCTTCATGGATAGCATTAGTGATAAAGGAAGCATAATCAAAAGTCACTACAAGAGAAGGATTCAAAATCTGAGCAACCATCAGCATGTAATTGGTTAGCATATTTGCCTCAGCATCCTCTCCTAAAATTTGGCAAAGTGACCAGTATAATACCTTGGCCCTAAGGGTAAACAGATTTAAAGAGAAAGGCTCCTCAGTATTGGGTCCTACAACTGTTAGCCCACCTATCTTCACAAAGAATTCTTTGACAGGCCCATTTCTAAGGTGGATCCTCTACACACTATATACCTGAGCCAAAGATTTAAAATTAATAGGCTCTAGAAAATTGGTGAATTCACTAAGCCCAAAAGCATTTATGAATTCCTCATTAATTATTTCAATTAGGGTTTTCCCACTTATATCCTTGACACTTCTTGTAATTGGGTCATAGTTGTGTGCAATCTGAGTTAGGAGATCCACATCCATGAATACTCCAGGGACTACCAATTTTCCTACATCCAACTCCTAGATACTGTTCTGCGGGGCTGAGGAGTTTCTCCTGCCAAATCCAACTTTAAACAATCCCAACCCAGACAACCCAATTCGAGGGTCTCTTATCTAGTTACCCTTATCATATAATCCCTCCCCTATTTTTAGGCGAGGAGCTCTTGGCACAAGTTCTTTTATCTTTGCAGCCACATTAGTTGACAATGTCAACTATTCAAGGAAGTCATCACAGATAGCCCTCTCCTGGTGGTTAACCTTTCCTGAGAATTATCTCTTAGGTGCCATCTTTAAAAATTATGCAAGCAATCTAACTATTACCCCCAACTGTTCTGTGAAAAATCAAGACCTTAATTTAAACACACTGTTAAGTGATTATCAAACAAGAGTATAAGAGAACTTGTTTTTTGCTCGAAGAAACTTGATCTGTGACTGAAGAAATTAGCTCTACAATTGAAGAAATTAGCTCTACAACCTCTCCTCTACAACTATTCTTTAGAATGATACCTTCATTTAATTGATACGAGATCATATACGGTAGTCGGGCTCTTAACTACAACATTGATACCGCATGCTTCAGCCGTCCCTTCAGAATTGAATTCATAGAAGAATTCAAAAATTTCGCTCCAATGGGTCACAACATGCCTGTGCATTTTCCTTTTTGCTCTTTCGCCACTTCGTAGAGCATAATGTCTTAGCAATTTCTCTTAACAAAATCACACCAGCCATCCGATCAAATGGAAATTGATCAGTCTTTACACTTTCTTAACATCTCGGCCTTTGCATTGGGCCCTACTTCCTTTTTGCCATTTCGCGGGCTTTATCCCCTGAGCACTTTTCTTTTGCGAAGCTACGCCAGGCGTTAGATGGGACTCTAACTGCCTAGCCTTTAACCCTTACCGGGACCGTCAGCTTTTCCACTAACCGCGCCTCATTCTGACGGCTAATGATTTTTCGCTATTTCGTATAGCTTAACCCGCTTTCAACATTGGGTCACAAAACAATGCGAAGTGTTGGATCAATCTTGAGATGACCATCCTTTAAGTGAGACCTTTATACTTGCTTCGCTTACCCTACTCTTCCACTGGTTACCAAATACCACATGGCACTCAGCCATTAGCCTTGGAAAACTCTTCAAGTTTAGTTCAGAGTTAGCCACGTGTCGTATTTCTCTTATAACTACTGGTTACACCTTAGCGCCCTCAATCCCTTTTGAAACCACATGTCACTCGACACGTCACCATCAAGCTTTACACCAGGAAGAACTTCCTTTTCTCTTTCGCCATTTCACAGGCCTTAACATTAGGTTAATTTGTAGCCACGAAACAACGTGAGCCCTTGGATCTTTTTGGAGTTGATCCCCTTTTACCTTCATGCTTTACCTGTTCTTCGAGGCCCAAAAACCTTTCTCTATTTCGTAGGCTTTAAAGCATGAGCACTTTACCTTCACGAACATACACGGACCGCTAGATTAGAGCTGACTTGCTCGATGCTTAACAACCTACTAAGGTTCGGCAGATATGGGCCCTCTGACTTAGCTCTATCCACCTAGTGTCTAATCATTCCCAAACTAACATGTCATCATTTTATTCGTGGAGAGAAAACACCAGATTCCACTTCATCCTTGCCACGTGGATCTGCCAAGTCATTTCACACCTCGTGACATGACTCATCCTCTTGGACCCACCTTTCAATCCTTAGATCCGACTTGCTGAGTACTTTGACTTTCTGCCACGTGGATCCATCTTAATCGCCATCTCAACCAACTGGACTGCTTGCCTGGAACACCATGTCATTTCACTATTTTGTGAAAGCTATCTTTCAAGTATCTCTCCCCTGTGAAGCTGCGCTAGCCATTAGATCTTTGGGAACCTACGCATCTGTTATGCTCTTTATAAAACCTATTTTGCCCGGGCCGAAAAACCTTTCGCTGCTTCGCAGGGCAAAACATGCTTGCATCTATTAGCCACGAAACAACATGAACCATTTTGTGAAAGGTATTTCACTTGCTAGTTTTGGCTGCGAATCAACACCATCCGTTAGATCTTGAGCGAGATGGAGTCTTGTTAAACCAAACCAAATGCACATAGTTGAACATGTTTTTTCCTTTCGCTATTTTGCATAGCTTAAAACATCCGCAACTTTGTCTAATGAAATAGCGAAAACCATAGATCCATCTAAGAACTATATGACACTTACTGGGCCCAACAACATTAGAAGGAAAAAGACATAAGGCATAATTTTTTTACGATTATTTAATGACTGCCTAGGCAAATGACAAGGGGGAACACTTCATACGACCCCAAGACCCATTACTTAAGTGAATTAAAGTAATGTAGCAATAGAAACCAGAGGGTTTTAATCAGGCATTTGAGTGATTTTAAAACCAAAAATCCTAAACCCTTGAAGACTTAACACAGATTTGAAGCGGTTAATAGTGTGCTTGACTCAAAATTTCAAAAAACCTAGCCATTTATGGGAAAAGAAAACCCATTTCTTAAACAGTGATAACACCCTTACCCAAAAAAATAGCAACTCCCAAACTCATTCTTCAAAAAAACTCACCTCCCAAAACTCTCACACAACTCCAACAACTAACTCCCAGTTTCTACATATGAGTCTTAAATAGACTTTCTTCTATTTTGGAGGTGAATTACAAAATAGAAATTACCAAATGGCAGACAAATGCCAAAACATGAAATTGGAAATTTGAAAATACAACCAGATTCGAAAATTGGAACTTTCCAAAAATTGTCCAACTTCAGATAGTCATATTTTGATCCGAGAATCGGATTTTTGAACTGTTTGAAGTGTCAAAAATCTCTATGAATGAAGAATATGCTAAGAATCCACTCTACCAATTCCCACCATTTTCAGGCCCATTCGATACAGTTTAATTCCTCAAATTTGACTTGGAAGATTTTTGTGGTTTTTCAAGAAATTGAAACTTTTTATTTTTATTTTTTCATTTTTATAATGCCTGGTAAACTTTTTAACATGCCCAGCAACACTGGCATGACATGCCCTCTGGCTCAACATGAAATTCTTTTGACCTAGAGCTATGAACTGGTGAGGTGACAACCGGGGGACCTCATCCCCACACTTCACTTGTTCAAACCCACAAACAAAATGACCCAACAAAGACACAAGGCATGTGAGCACAATGTCCTAGCAAGGGTTTGAACCTTGGTGGCCACTTCACCAACGAAGTGTTTTAACCATGATACTACATTACTAAAGATAGATAAATTGAAACTTATATAACTTTCAAATTGTTAATTATTTTGACTTGATTCTTTCACCAATGAGCTTATTTTTCCTTCCTTAATCTTCCTATAAATTTTGGGATCCATTCGTCTCCAAATAGAAACCTACTATTTTTGGCAGTCAGCTACAAAAAGCAGTTTATCAATTCTGAGAGTTGGAATCTCTTATTTGTTTGAAAGGGTATCCAGAACTGTAGAAACATTAAAGAAAACTAAAACAACAAGAATATTTTTGGGTGATGCAGGATTATCTATACACCACTGGATTCTCCTGCATCAAAAAAAGTCTTCAATAGGGTCTGCATTGACTCATTCGCACTCTCTTTTTATACTTTCTCTCCATAATTCATCAACATCTCTCCCTATTTGATATAAATGGAAAGGGGTAACTATATTTACTTGATTTTATATTCTTTTCTCATTAGCCATCTCCTTCCCTTGCAAATTTTCTCAGTATTAACAATAGTCAACAACTTCTCACTCCCCCTAAGAGTAGAAACCAAACAACAACCTACTCCCCCTAAGGATTAGACCTCATCATTCCATAACACAATAAACTATTTACAAAGTCACCCATGTCATTCTCTTTTTATTTCACATAGGAACCTTCAGTAGGTAGGTACACAATCATCTCTAACTTTCTCTATGCAAGCAGTCAACAGATAAAAACCTTGAGTATAACATCATCCCATTATTACAGCTTTGACTTTTGATTCACAAGATGATATCTTGTTATCTTGAGGAGTGAAGACCAAAACACCATGTCGCTATCATGATACTTAAGCACTCAAACTATCTCTAACATTCACCATAAACTTTGGTAGGAAATATACATCTTAGAACTTCATTTATTTAAGTAACAACTCAATTTTCATCTCTATCTTTTACCACTTGAATAGTTAGCTTCCTAAGGAGAAGCCTAAAATATTTGGAGAGGACATAAAATACATATGCAATGAAAAAATCCCCCTAACTCTATGATTTCCTTTCAAATTTTAGAGGGTTCTTCTACATTGGGGAGAAGCTTAGAACCTTTTACTACCTAATATGAATTTTTCCACATCTCTTTCATATTATCATTTTCATCATTCAAGTCAATCTTCTTCTATGAAGAAAAAAATCTCATAGTCTTTCCCCTACGAAAACTTGCAATGTGTCCTAGTTTATTATAGTTATGGCAGGTAGTATCATTTCTCCTTACATTATACTTGCACTTTATAGCCTTATGACCAAACTTGTTTCATGTGTAGAAGTACCCATAGAAAGAATAGGTTGTGATAACATTGTGATTATTCCTCATCCTACATCTCCAGTCATTAGCCTTGTAACCAAACATTTTACAAACATATCACCAACCATGGAATGATTGAGAATTCATAGTATTATAACTTGGAGTTCTAACATTGTGATTATTCCTCATCCTACAGCTATAGTCATTAGCCTTGTGACCAAACATTTTACAAACATATCACCAACCATGGAATGATTGAGAACTCATAGCATTATAACTTGGAGTTCTAACCAAATTCTTACACAATATACTTCTACATTCAACATCATTATTCCCAAATTATTTCAACAATAAAAATTGTTACTAATATATTGAAAGGAGTTGGTTGGAGCAGTATGATTAGGAGAAGGTTGTTAGACAATTCAAATAACCAGAAGACAATTGAGAGGGAGAGTTGAATTAGTTGTCACCGGATTACTAGAACCTCAAGCAATTAAAGCTTTAATACTAGAACACATAAGATCAATATGAGAATACATAAACCAATTACTGAAATAGCAGATATACCAATTAAGCACAAGCAACAATTAGAGAATAGATACCATCCACATGACACCAAGATTTGTACGTTCAAAACCCAGTAAAGGGAAAAACCATGGTGGAAAGTCTACCCACAGCCAGATAATACTTTTGTAGTAAGTATGTAATTACAAATTGAGGGGCCTGCACTTGCAAGAAGGCCAACAACCTAGAGCACACTGCTCATTACAAAAGGAGTCACACTGACTACATAAAAATCCAGACTACAATATGGAAGGAAGAATGAACTGCAATGATAGCATCTCCTATACTTGAGTACAATTCCAGTTAAGCTCAATACCAAAGGAATTAATCCTCTTACATAAACCCAACTTGATCACCTATGATCGACCAAATCCTCTGCATGAATGATTATTACATTATTTGCTCCTATACCATTCCTTGTATGATCTACAATGAGATATTACATCATATATATACAAACCCTCAACCATAAACAATAAGGTTGGCCACCATAAAATAAAACCTATTACATAATTATAAAACATGTCGGCCAAAGGTAAAACAAATAATATCCAACCCATAAGTCATCCCGGAAACACATTGAGGAGACCAAACAATATGTTACATTAAGCCAGTCCAAAACCTAGATATAACCGGACCCAATTTAGGTCCACACACACTAAAGAAATGATCCCAATCATCCATGTCTCGAAAATGATCACCATCAACATCTGGAATCTCTATTAGAAGCTGCACCAACACCACTTATGCATAATATCAAACGATCTTCGACAAAGCTCTACCGGTGAAACCCTCACCAGATCAAAAAACAAGGCTTACCAGTATATAAGATAGCATCCGATCACCAAATCAAAACCAACTAACTGAATATGTATCTAAGTAGCATGAATAGTAGATCTAAGCCAATTACAAAAGCCAAAGCATACTAGAGTATACTAGATCATCATGATCTAATCCAACTAGAAACCAAACATCCTACCGAGACCAAAAGGATACCAGTAAAGAAGCCAAAGTAGCTGGCATTGACATCAAAGACAAAACATTAATGAAACACATAATCAATTCCTCCAAATGGTCAATAGTCTCCCCCTTTGGCATTGATGGAAACACTAGATGTGACAAACATCCAAGTGCCAAGAAATGCCAAACAAATCTCCCACACAAGAATATAGCAATGAAGTTCTGATCCATACTCTCCCTATAGATGATATTTCTATTAAGTTCTATAAATTTCTCCCCCTAATATATATATCTCCTTAAGTTTTTCACATGAATATATCTCCTCCTTTGACATCAATGCCAAAGATATGACATAAATATCAAAGCAAAATAATAAACCATTGAATCACAAGACTAACTACTCCCCCTGAGTAGTAGCATCAGCACATCAATCGAGAATGAATAAGATCTCTGATAATGCATATCATACTTATGCCAAATAGCATCAATCAGTTCTTTTCCTTAGGGGTAGAAACCCCTAATCTATCTTTGAGGTACTCAAATGATTCTTTAGGCAAAGGTTTAATGAAGATGTATGCAATCTTCTCTTTAGTCTTCACATAAACCAATCAAACTTCATTTTCTTCCACCTTCTCTTTCAAAAAGTTATACTTGATAGATATATGCTTTGCTTTAGAGTGAAATACCAGATTCTTTGATATGTCTATAGCAGTAGAGTTATCATAGTGAATAACTACCAGTCCATTTCAATGCACTTTTATATCTTTCAACCTTTTCTTCATCCATAGAACCTATGTATAATTAGTAGCAGCAAAAACATACTCAACTTCAATAGTAGATAAAGAAGTACATGATTGTTTCTTAATGATCCATGAAATAAGTTTCTTTCCAAGAAAGAAAGCTCCACCGGAAGTACTTTTTCGATCATTGACATCACCTACCCAATCTGCATTTGTATATGCACATAAAGTAAAGTCATCATCTTTAGGGTAACCCAAACTATATTCAGATGTTCCTTGTAAGCATCTAAAAATCCTTTTCACTGCACTCTCCTGATTTTCTCTAGGACCAGTTTAATATCTTGACTCAATGCAAAAAACATTCTATTGGCCATTTGGTGAAATTGATTATGTGTTGCATTGATGTTTTGTAATTGATGTTAACACTAGTTATTTGGATGCTTTAATGACACCCTTCTAGTTTTGGTAGGTTGAGTAGTTTTTGGTTACTTGGATCCGACATGATCTGGTTGACTCCAATATAATCTAGTGATGAAATTGACTTGTTCATAATGCTTATACTCATATTTGGTCAGTTGGTTCTGGTTTGGTGATTGGATGCTATCCTGCTTGTTATGAAGATTGATTTCTAGTTCCGACGAGGGTTTTACCGGCAGATATTTTGGTGGAGATCTTTGGTGCATTGCATAATTGGTGTTGGTGCAGCTTCTAATGGTGTTTCAGGATGTTGTTGGTGATCATGTTTGAGACTTGTCATTTGGAGATCATTGTTGAAGCGTGTCGACCTATACTTGGTCTCGGTTGATCTAGGTTATGGACCGGCATTAATGTAACGTGTGGATAGGACCTATTGTTGTGTTTCTTTGATGTCTTATGTGTTGGATATTTTTTTTTTTTGGTCTAAGGCCGACATGGTTTGTAATTAAGTAATTGGTTTATTGTCTGGTGGTCGACTTGATCGTTTATGGCCAAGGGTTTGTATAAATAAGATGTAAGATCTCATTGTAGATCATCATGGTTATTGTAAGAGGTCATGGTCAAGGAATGTAATGTGTGAATAATGTAATATCATTCAGGCAAAGGAGCTAGTCAATCATTAGAGATCGAATTGGGTTTATAGAAGAGGATTTAGTCCTTCGTTATTGAGCTTAACATAGGAGATGCTATCTTTTACAGCTCATCACTTCTCCGGATTGTAGTCTGGATTTGTATGTAGTCATTGACACTCCTTTTGTGATCAGAAATGTGCTCTAGGCTATTGGCCTTCATGCATGTGTAGGCCCCTTCATTGTAAATTTACATACTTACCATAGAAGTGTTATCTGACTGTGAGTAGGCTTCCCACAATGGTTTTTCCCTTTACCGAGTTTTCCACGTACAAATCTTGGTGTTGTGTGGATGGCTTTTATTCTGTGATTATTATTTATGCTTAATTAGATTAACTACTATTTTGTTATTATTGTTTTGGGTTTTGGTATTGTTGTTTTAAATTGCTAATGCTTCTATTAATCTGTGACAACTGATTCATCCCCCCTTCTCAGTTGTCTTCTGGATATCTAAACTATCTAACAATTGGTATCAAAGCTTTGGTCCTCTCTGTAGAAAGCTTAACCGCTTGAGGAAGATACTATGGTGACTAATAGTTCAAGTTCATCCAGTTCTTCTGGAGCTATCTTTCAAAGGGATATATCGAGGCTTGAAGGAAAAAATTATACAGTATGGAAGATTTAGATGGAGACTCATCTGAGATGTCTTGGCAAGGATATTTGGGAGATCACATAGAATGGTGTCACACCCTTTAATCCAAGATCTGGAAATCCTCCTCTGGAAAACCAAGACAAGGAGCTTGAGAATGATTGTAGAGCAAGAGAAGCCCTCTTGTGTGCAATTTTTGATCAACAAAGTATGAGATTAATAGACAAATCATCTGGAAAGTCTATATGGGATAAGTTGCAGACTCTTAATGAAGGTGACCCTATAGTGAAAATTGATAAACTTGATGGTTACCGAGTGAGATATGAAAACCTAAAGATGGAAGAAGATGAAAGCATTACTGCATTCATGGAAAGGGTAAATGAGATTATTATGGGAATTTAATGTTGTGGTAGAACTCTGAGTGAAGATGAAATTGTTTCTAAAGTCCTGAGAGCCCTACCACCGTCTTACCAAATGAAGGCTACTGTTATTAATGAGTTGAGAACAATGGCTAATACATTTGTCAACATAGATACTTTCATTGGGAAACTATCTCCTTTTGAGCTTGAGGAATTTGTACCTTTTGGAGTTGTGAAGACTAAACTTGGTTTCCATGCATCTACATCTACAACTGGTAAGAAAGACTGGAAATCTTTATATGCAAAATAATTAGAAGATATGAAGAGAGAAGATGATGAGTTTGAGAAACTTGAAGCACTATTTTCTAGAAGAGTACCAGAAGGAAGTAAGTATGAAGGAAAAACATCTTTTAAATATTTTGCATGTAATAAGATTGGTCATTTTGCATCTAGATGTCCAGAAAGAAATTCAAGATTTGAAGAAAGAGTTAAAAGATCATTTAAACCTAACCCTCGATATTAGAACAAGTATAGTTTCAAGAAAAACAGAGACAAATCATGCTACATAGTGGATGAGGAAGGAATTATTGATTCAGATGATGAACCGATAGAAGACTTTGCTAGTGGATCCAACAATGAGAAGGAATGGGTATTCTTGGCTATCAAGGAAGATGATCTGGAATTGGAAGAGAATGTACCTAAGGAGAAGACACTTGGTGCTAAAATTGAGGATAAGGATGAATGGGTAATTGACAATGGTTTTACACATCATATGACAGGAGATAAAGGGAAGTTTTTGTCTTTGCAAGAATTTGATGGTGGACTAGTTAGATTTGGAGATGACAAGGCATGTATGATCAAGGGAAAAGGAACTATATCATTGGATGGTAAGAATGATACTGACCATGTCTATTATGTTGAAGGTTTGAAGCATAATCTTTTGAGTGTAGGACAATTGGTAGATAAGGGATTTCAATTATAGTTCAAGGATGGAAAATGAAAAATCATTAACAGAACTAGCTTGGAGATTGCAACCGGTACATAGACAAAAGGTAACATATTTCATTTGAACTCCAGTGTGATGATGTGAGGCCCTACCCCAAGATCTCATAGCATTGTAGTTATTTTTTATGTTGGACCTATTATTGATACTTTATTTTTATGGATTGTGGATATAAATTCTATGTGATCTAGTGATTGGATGACATTTGTCATACCCAAAATTTAGGGCAAAAACAGAACAATTTTTTTTTTTTTAAAAGATACTAATTTAATTAACAAGTACACTCTTACGACAAGCGTTAATGAAATTTTCATTATTAAATTCGAGCTAATTCCGAAGCGAACTAAGCATCGATAAAAAAATTTAAATTTTAATTGCGAAAAAACCTCCTGGTTTAAATTCTATCTCCAGGAGATACTCAGCCAATAGTTTTATTAAATTAATCAAACTAAAGGAAATAGGAGAGATAATTTAATTTATCCTCCAATATGACCATATCGTCTTTTCAATTCTTTTATATTTCTCTTTATAATTCATCCCAAATTAAAATCAGGATTATATAAATATATACATATATTCATATTTGAATATGCATATATTTATAATTTAATTACTTATTCATAATACTCCAAAATTCATATATATACATATATATATATACCCATATATATATATGGATATATATATATATATATATATATATATATTATATATTTGGCATAAATGACAATATTTTAATTTTAAATTTAAAAACCATTATACCTTCCTGAATATTGCTTCATATTTCTCCCCAACCCTAATTAGGGTTTTAATCTCCCCACTTAAATGTTATCTAATCTACTTATCTTATTTATTTTTAATAACAACTTGCCCTAGCCCCATTCGGCTAGGGTTTTAAACCATTTATATTTTTTTTAACAGTCAATATTTTTTTTTGGCTGGGCCGAAGCCCTTGGCGGCCATGAAACCAATTTATCGCAGGTCACGGAGGAGAGGAAAATGAACTTGGCCACGCGCGCCACTGTGTGAGCGCACAGTGGGCGCCGCGGCACCACTGTGTGCCCACACAGTGGGCGCCGCTGGCGGCCCCACTGTGTGGCCACACAGTGGCGGCCGTGGCTGTCCACTGTGTGCCCACATAGTGGGAGCCGCAAGCGGCTCCACTGTGTGTGCACACAGTGGGCGTCGCGCGGTCGTCCACTATGCGTACACACACTGGAGTCCGCGGGGACCCAAAGCATTGTTTTTTTTTAATTAATTTTTTTAAAAAAATATAATATATATATATATATATTTATATATTTATATATATATATGTATATATTTATATATACATATATGTATATATTTATATATACATAACTTTTATATCCATAGTTAAAAAGATGAAATTTATTTCCAAGTAAATTTATATATATATTTTTAAAAGGGTATTTACATGCAAAAATTTTAAGCTAATTTAATAAAAGGGAAAACACATTAAGTTAAATCAGATATATATATATATATATATATATATATATATATATATATATATATATATATATATATATATATATATATATATATATATATATATATAAAGTCAATAAGCTTTTTATCCAATGCTAACTAAAATACAATTTAAAATACTTTTAACAAGATACAATATACTTTTCTAAGATAAAGGAATTTTCATTGATTTTTCTCCTCTAATCTAATATTTACATAAAACTACTTTTTTTTCATTAAAAATACATAAAATCTTTCAACATCAATAAACTTCTGTTTACCACAAGTGAAATATAAATCAAATCTAAATGAAAACAATTCTTTTATTTCTTTCCATAATTCAAGAAGCTTTTGCATGCAACACAAATTAACTTTTCTTTTTCAAATAATCGAGAAGTAGAAATAACAAGCTTTTCTTTTTTAAAACATCTCTAAGATTTTCTACCAATTTACAAAATGTTTTCTCTGAATAGTCACAACAATAAAACTTCAAGTCTACTTTCACAAATTACAACTTGCTTCTCTTTTCTATGATTGAGGCATATTTCTATAACAACTTTACACAAACATCTGCATCTGAATTCAAGTATCTTCAAATACAATCTTCTGTATCTCTTTCCTCTGAATTTCTTGCATAATAGAACACACAAAATTGACCACGGAGTGCTCACCTCCCAGCCTAGGCAAACTGGTAGCCACCCCTGAGCTCGGAGAACCAATTCCTAGACAAGTAACAAATAGGCAAACACATAGAAAGCAATGCATACAGATATTCCAGACACATCCCCAACCTGGCTTTCACAGTACCACACTTTGGTGATGAACATTTTCAAAGGGTGGTAGTGGACCAAATACCCTGAGGAGAACTGCAAGTATGAAATAAACAAGTAGCCACCTCATGGCATAATAAAATATCAAGAATTCTCAACCCTTTATTCCTTATGCCCCCCAAAGGCATTCTAGCCTTATAACCCTCCTTATGACCCCCATTGCACAAACAGGCCATGCAGCAAGGGTCACACAAAGATCCCTTGTGATCGCTCTCAAAAGAGAGTCTCTCACTCGAGGGCTGTCACTGCTACCACCCTCAAGATCCTCTTCTCTCCCAAGAGTAAGAGATCTTGAGAAAACTCCCAAAACACATCAATTCTTAAAACAAAATACCAAAATAATTTCAAACATAAACTTTCAAGAATACAGATTTCTTATTCAAACCACTTCCAGACATAAACAAGAAGAAGACATTAAAAGTAAAAGATTGAAACCAACCTTAATCTGCCCAAAGGTTATTATGATATCTGATGAAGAGCTGCCCAATCCACAAATCTTTTTCCTTCTACCCTTATTCGATTTCTCTATTCCATAACATTATTTTCCTTACAAATTTTCTTTTGTCTCCAAAAATGGAGAGTGGGTGATTACCCTCCTATTCTCAAAAATCTTCCTTAAGAAGTTCACTCTTTGAGTTCTCACAGGATTCTAAAAAAAAACAAAAAAAGAAGAAAGAAAGCAAAAATGCAAAAAGACTCTCATTCCAAAAGGAAAAACCTTGATTAGATTTAACTTCTAATTTTCAATTTTCGCTCAACTCAAAAAAACCAATTTTTAAAGCGTTAAAAAGATCATTATAAAGTAGAAACTTGCCTAAAATTACCCCTAACCCCTAGGTATACCTTATGGGCTTTAGGAAACCCTATTAAACTACCCCTAGGTGTTCATTTAACCCATTTTAAACCCCTCTGAAGTTTATTTTCGGGTCAACATAAGTTGACCACTCCAATTATTATATTCCCAAAATATTTATGACAACACATTAATTTATTAAGAAAACTATAATTAAACACTTTCCCACCAAGAGACAAAATAAAATAATTAAATTTAAATACACACGTGTCAAGTGACACAAATAAAACACTTTTACAAAAATAAAACATGAGATTGTCTCTCGTGGTTTTTACACATTAAATTTAATTAACACTTAACACTCATGCAGCATATACTGTTACGAATAAAATACAACACAAACGGGGTGTTGTCTCTCCAAATAGACAAACCCTGGCTTTACGAACATACATAAGTCTAGGTTTGATTCTCCGTAATTTTCCATGGTCACATGGTAAATTTCCTGCGCATCTCAATTTACACATTAGTACTTCCAAATATTCATATATAATATAATTCAATAATATAACAATACACATCATTACTTGCATACAATTTTCATCTGCACAATTGAATACATCTTTTATCAAACAATTTCACATAAGCAATTTTCATCACAATTCACATAAACTAAACATACATCATAGTTCTATATTCAGAGTAAAGTCCTGCAAATTCAATAACGACATCTATCATTGCAATATCATTCTATCTAATAATCATGTAGTGTTCTATCTCATAAAGCATGTAAGTAAATCATCAAATCATAGCAATGTTATCCAAATCTTGAAACCATATAAGTTCTAAGTCTCAAAATGCATCTAAATAAAGTATCCAATATAGTCTAAAATATAAAATCCACTGAATGTCAAACTGAGTTGAGGTGAAACCTCACATCCTCCCCCTCTAGGCATGAACTTCCTCCTGGAGTTCATCAAAGAGGTGAGGGTACTCTGATCTCATACGTGCTGCGTCCTCCCATGAAGCCGTAACCTCATCATAACAATCCCACTGGACCCTAACCTAGTCCAGCTCTCGACCTTGAAGGGCCAATGTCTGACGTGCCAAAATGCGAATGGGCTCCAAAGCTAGCTACCCGTCCAAATCCACCTGCAAGGCATCCCAATCTAAAAGGTGAGACTCATCATAGATATATTTTCTCAAAACTGAAACATGAAACACATTGTGGATGCGTGACAGGCTAGGTGGCAAAGCTAAACGGTAGGCAACTGGGCCTATCCTCTCCAAAATCTCAAAAGGTCCTACGAAGCGAGGTGCGAGCTTAGAACCCTTTCCGTAATGGATTGGACTCTTATGCGGTCGCACTCTCAAGAAAACTCTGTCTCCAACCAAGTAACTACGGTCTATCCTCTTTGCATCGACATACTTCTTATGTCTATCCTGAGCCTCTCTGAGACGCTGCCTAATCAAATCCACCTGCTGCTCCATATCCCGAACTAACTCAGGACCAATAGCAACTCTATCCTTTATGCGATCCCAACTCAAGGGCATCCTGCAAGGCCTGCCGTATAATGTGTGGTAGGGTGGCATCCCCAAGGAAGTGTGATGCCCATTGTTATAGGCAAACTCCACTAAAGGAAGGTACTCCTCCCACCGAGTCTGATGATCCATGACGTACATACGTAGCATATCCTCTAACACCTGATTGACCCTCTCTGTCTGACCATCTGTCTCCGGGTGATGGCTGTACTGAAATTGAGCTTAGTGCCCATAGCTGCCTATAATGACTTCCAAAAGGTACAAGTGAAAAGAGAATCCCTGTCAGAAATAATCTTGCGGGGTGTGCCATGAAGCCTAACAATGTCTCGCAAGAACACCTGTGCTACTGCTGGAGCTGTGAATGTAGTACAAACTGGTGAAAAGTGAGCTACTTTGGTCAACTTGTCAACTATCACCAAGATAGCATCGTGGCAACGAGAAGACATAGGGAGACCAATGATGAAATCCATGGATATAGTATCCCACTTCCACTCTGATATAGCATGAGACTAAAGCAACCCACCTGGATGGCAGTGCTCCGCCTTTACCCTCTGACACTCGAGACACCAAGCTACTATCTCAGCAATGAGCTGCCGCATTCCCGGCCAATGATACAACTGCCTCAAGTTTGCATGCAGCTTCTTAACCCCAGGATGTGCTGCATAAGGAGCTCTATGAGCTTCCGAGACAATGAACTCTCGCAACCCTCCGGAGGAAGGTACATAAATGCGCCCTCTGTGGCGTAATAGTCCATCGGACTCCAAAGAATAATCCACATATTTCCCTTCTAGAGTAACCTGAGAACGTAATACCTGACAAACCTCTGCATACCATCCATCCTCTGACAAGTGCCGAAGTATACAGTCCCTTAGGTTTGTGCCCATGGATATGGTGTACACCTCATGACGTCTCCTACTCAAAGCATCTGCAACTACATTTTCCTTTCCCTTGATGTAGTGAACGTCAAAATCGTATTCGCACAAAAACTCTATCCATCTCCTCTGGCGTGCATTAAGGTTCGGCTGAGTGAAGATGTACTGAAGACTCTGATGGTCTGAATGCAACTCAAAGTGATGTCCTAAAAGGAAGTGTCTCCACCTCACAAGTGCATGCACTACTGCTGCGAGCTCAAGGTCGTGAGTGGGATAATTAAGTTCATGAGTCTTAAGTTTCCTAGACTCGAAAGCTATGGCCCTACCACCTTGCATAAGAACTGCCTCTAAACCCTCTAGGGAAGCATCTGTACAGACCATGAAGTCAGCTGAAGGATCTGGTACAATAAGGATAGGAGCGCTAGCAAGTGCCTTCTTGAGTTCCTGAAAGGCCTTCTCGCACTTCTCTGTCCACTCAAATTTCTTCCCTTTATGCTGAAGAGAGGTAATAGGGTGTCCGACTCTGGAGAAACCCTCAACAGAACATCGGTAATAACCTGCTAAACCCATGAAACTCCTGACTTCTGTCACACTGGTAGGCGCTGGCCAATCCATAATAGCCCTAATCTTTGATGGGTCAACTGAGATCCCATCACCGGAAATAACATGTCCAAGGTACTTGACCTCATATCGAAAGAAAGCACACTTCGATAGGCTGCCAAACAACTGGTTATCCCGCAAACACTGCAATACCTGTTTCAGGTGCTCCTCATGCTCCTTCTCATTCCGAGAATATATCAGTATATCATCGAGGAACACAATAACAAAATGGTCCAGAAAGGTAAGGAACACCCCATTCATGAGGCTCATAAAAACTGCTGTGGCATTCGTAAGTCCAAAGGGGACTACGGTAAAATTATAGTGACCATATCTAGTGTGAAATGCGGTCTTGTGGATATCACTTTCCACTATTCTCAACTGGTGGTATCCTGACTTCATATCTATTTTGGAAAAGACTTTGGCACCCTGAAGCTGGTCAAACAAATCATCAATTCTGGGCAAAGGATATCGGTTCTTGATGGTTACTTTATTTAGCTGCCGATAATCCATACACAATCGTAGAGATCCATCCTTCTTCTTAACGAAGATGACTGGTGCACCCCACGGGGGTACGTTAGGACAGATATGACCCTTCTCAAGAAGTTCCTCAAGCTTAATTTTAAGTTCATTAAGCTCATTTGTGGTCATTCTATAAGGTGCTCTGGAAACTGGCTCGGCTCCTGGTACTAGGTCTATATGAAAATCAATCTCTCTATGGGGAGGCATTCCCGGTAACTCTGAAGGAAAAACATCTGAATATCCCTTAAGGATAGGATGGTCATCGAGCGATGTTTCTTTTTCCTCCTCTTCCTCTCTGTCACTGATAGTGATAGCAAAAAGCTGACATCCCTTCTGCATGCTCCGCTTAAGCTGCATTGCGGAGATCATACGAAGAGACACGGGCCTCTGAATCCCAGTGATAACTATGGGCGAACCATGATCATCCTCACACTCAATCTTTTTCAGGTGGCAATCCAACTTGGCTCTGTGGGCATAAAGCCAATCCATGCCAAGTACGATTCCATAAGATCCAAGTGGAGTCACTCTAAGGTCTACTAAAGTGGTGGTCTTGCCAATCTGTAGCTGACATGCCCTAACCTCTGATTCCACTAACACTCTAGCCCCTGAAGCTAATTCCACTTCCCAACTGACACCCTGCCTAGTTGCCACTAGCCCGCAATGCTCCACAACCGATGGAGATATAAAGGAGTCAGTAGCTCTTGAATCAAACAAAATAGATACATTGTTACCTCTGATTATACCTGAAGATTCGATAACCGCGGCCTGATGATCAGCCTGGCGGTTGTCAACCGCTGCGAATACTCTATGGGACCTACCCATATCACCAACTGTTGGCTCTGAAGCGGCCATCCGCTGACTCCCTGCTACCTATCCCTGAGGGCAATCCCTCACCAAGTGACCCATGGCTCCACAAGTAAAGCAAGCACCCCGTGCCTGGAACTGGGCACCCTGAGGCCTAGAAAAAGCCTGACCTCTTGTCCTACTGGATCCGCTGTACCCACCCCTGGAGGACTGCTGAGTCCCCGCCGGCTATGTGTACTACCCCTGTGCTCTCTGATCACGTTTCTGTCCCTAAGTCTGCCACTGCTTGGGCTTGGAGCCCTGCTGATACTGTGGAGGCTTCTGTTTCTGGTTCTGTGGTGTCTGTTGTGGAGGAGGGGGTTTGGAGAACCCCTGAGAATTTCGGTTGTTCCCCTTCCAATGTGGTTTCTGGAATCCATAAGTCTAAGGTGCGGGATTTCGGTTCTGATACCGATCCCTATTGTCCTGTGGTCTAACCTGAATTTCCTCGGCAATCAGTGCCTTTTCTACAGCAACCCGAAGGCTCTCTGGAGCAGACATCCTAACAGGCCCGGCTATACCGGCATTCAATCCCCGGATGAAGCGGTTTACAAGAAGTTTCTCATGCTTTAGATAATCTACATATGGCAACAACTCAAAGAATTTACTCTCATACTGGATTACTGACAAGCTTTTTTGTTGGAGATCATGAAATTCGTCTATATGATGCTGCCTGAAGTGCTCTGATAGGTACCTCTCACGGAACCTCTCTGTGAATATCTCCCAAGTGAGTGTATCAGGAACTAATCCGCATTTGTACTCTTCCTGTCTCCACTAGGTGGAGGTTGTCCCTCGCAGAAGATGAACTGCAACACGTGCTTTCAAGTTGCTCTCATAAGAATGCAACGCAAAGCACCTCTCAAGACTCAGAAGCCATGCCTCGGCCTCTACTCCATCTGTAGAACCTCCGAAGGATGGTGGTTGGAGGCACATGACCTCCCTGATGAGATCCCCTGGATCTTGACGGCCTCTCTCAAAATAAACTAGTTCCACCACAGGAGGTGGTCCTGGCATATGCACTGACTCTGGCTCATTACCACCCTGACTCTCTACAGGAATCGGAGCTGGGCTCCTGCTTCATTCTCTATCAACAGATCTATGACTTCCAGAGTCATGACTCCTACCCTGAGGGTTCTCTACTAGAATCCTTTCCTGAACAATGCCAATAAGATTCTGAATGGCTGCTAAAATGTCACGGTTAGGTTCATTTGGCTGTTCGAGAGGTGCTCCTGGGTTCTCCTCTGGAACCGATGCCTCCCTCTCTACCTCATCGCGAGCTATGCGCTCACGTCTAGGACCCCATCCGCGCTTGCGAGCTTGTCGCGTCAACGGAGGCATCCTAAGAGGAAATAAGACAAAACAATTAATTTATTTCTTTTAGAATTAAATTTATTTAAATTTAGAATTCCATTAACAAAATAATTTAAAATATTCTAAGGCGAAACGTAAGTGAGTAAGGCTCCTAGTGTGGAAACCTTGCTCTGATACCAAAATGTCATGCCCAAAATTTAGGGCAAAAATGGAACAAATTTTTTTTTTAAAAAGATACTAATTTAATTAACAAGTACACTCTTGCGACAAGCGTTAATGAAATTTTCATTATTAAATTCGAGCTAATTCCGAAGCAAACTAAGCATCGATAAAAAAATTTAAATTTTAATTGCGAAAAAACCTCCTGGTTTAAATTCTATCTCCAAGAGATACTCAGCCAATAGTTTTATTAAATTAATCAAACTAAAGGAAATAGGAGAGATAATTTAATTTATCCTCCAATATGACCATATCGTCTTTTCAATTCTTTTATATTTCTCTTTATAATTTATCTCAAATTAAAATCAGGATTATATAAATATATACATATATTCATATTTGAATATGCATATATTTATATATTTATAATTTAAGTACTTATTCATAATACTCCAAAATTCATATATATACATATATATATATACCCATATATATATATATATATATATATATATATATATATATATATATATATATATATATATATATATATATTATATATTTGGCATAAATGACAATATTTTAATTCTAAATTTAAAAACCATTATACCTTCCTGAATATTGCTTCATATTTCTCCCCAACCCTAATTAGGGTTTTAATCTCCCCACTTAAATGTTATCTAGTCTACTTATCTTATTTATTTTTAATAACAACTTGCCCTAGCCCCATTCAGCTAGGGTTTTAAACCATTTATATTTTTTTTAACAGTCAATATTTTTTTTTGGCTGGGCCGAAGCCCTTGGCGGCCATTAAACCAATTTATCGCAGGTCACGGAGGAGGGGAAAACGAACTTGGCCGCGCGCGCCACTGTGTGAGCGCACAGTGGGCGCTGCGGCACCACTGTGTGCCCACACAGTGGGCACCGCTGGCAGCCCCATTGTGTGGCCAAACAGTGGCGGCCGTGGCCGTCCACTGTGTGCCCACACAGTGGGAGCCGCAAGCGGCTCCACTGTGTGTGCACACAGTGGGCGCCGCGCGGTCGTCCAGTGTGCGTACACACAGTGGAGTCCGCAGGGACCCAAAGCATTGTTTTTTTTTTAATTAATTTTTTTTTTTTAAATATAATATATAAAAATATTTATATATATATATATGTATATATTTATATATACATAACTTTTATATCCATAGTTAAAAAGATGAAATTTATTTCCAAGTAAATTTATATATATTTTTTTAAAAGGGTATTTACATGCAAAATTTTTAAGCTAATTTAATAAAAGGGAAAACACATTAAGTTAAATCAGATATATATATATATATAAAGTCAATAAGCTTTTTATCCAATGCTAACTAAAATACAATTTAAAATACTTTTAACAAGATACAATATACTTTTCTAAGATAAAGGAATTTTCATTGATTTTTCTCCTCTAATCTAATATTTACATAATGTTGTTCACCAAAAGTGATAACCCAAGAACACCTGCAATTGATCTATGAAGTAGCCAATTCAATCTATGAAGAACTTCAGGGCTTGGACAACATGACAAGGATATGAATCCTTCTACTCTTCAGGCTCTGCAAAACCTAGGCGGGTATACCTTTGATGCTTAGAATTAAACCTATTACACACCTATGACAGCATCAACATAAACAGATAGATCTCACTAAAGCTCCAAAACAAGTAGTTTATTGCAGATGGGCTAGATCTACACATAAAACTCAACTATACTTGAGCATGAGATAGATGAAACATTTCAAAACATAACACAAACTAAAGGTATTCTGATTGGATTTTAAATTGGTTTGAGAACCCCTTTAATTGCAAGATCAGTGCCTTATCCAAGGGAAACAGAGTCATACATCAAACTATAAATGAAAGCTTCGATTGCAAATCCATCTTCATTATTAAATATTCATGCATTAATGCCTTGCATAAATGCATTACTAAGATGATTCACAAAATCATCAGATCTTGAAACTATATTCCATTTTTATGATTTATTGTAGAATTTAAATCCTTCCTTGAAGAATCCCTGCAAACAATCATAACTATCTCCTTGAGATAACAAATTTCATCCTCCTTGAGGATCTGATTTGATAAAATGGAAATACAAATCTAGAGACAATCCTGTGTGAATTTATGTATGCCTTACATACACAAGACCCTGCAACTAAAAACACCTATAGCAAGAATTGAACTCCATTACTGAAGGAAAAGCCCTGCCCTGTACAATCTTCAAGAATGCTCAAAATTGGAAGCCATGAAAACTGGAGCCATTCTCACAGAATTCTGGAACCCTTACAACTGAGAAGAATGGGGAATAAAAAGAGGAGGGAAGAAACAAATTCACAACTGAAAATTGTCAAGTGTCTCTCCTCCCTAACTGAATTTTGTTCCCGTGGAAACTGCTTCTAAAATATCCCACATTTGTCCAAATTAACTTCATAATCAGATTCCTCGCTCCGAGAGCTTTCCGGCGATATATAATACTTTATATTTTGGCAAAAAATTGAGCCCTGGACGAATTAATCCTCAACATGGACCCATCATTTAAATTTTTCGAAATTCTCTATAGTTTAAACTATATCATTTAATCATTTTAAATTTGATTTTTGCCTCCATTTGTGCTCTGACACCTTGCCACGTGGCGGCCTCTGATTAGTCGATGGGGTTGACCGGATGCCACCTGGGATGACACTTCATCATCGCCACGTCATCTGCTTCGTCACTGCCTCTTGGCCGCTTGCTTGTATGCCACATCATCGCCACCTCACCGGGACCCGCGTGCTAGACTGTTGACTGTACCCGCCACCTACATGCCACGTGGACGGCTCACGTTCATCCTCGCTATTTCGCGAGGTTTAAACTTCGTGCATCTTCCTTCGCGAAATAGCGCGAGCCGTTGATCTCTCTCGAACATGCTCGCTCGTTAACCCGGCCTTCGTCTGCAAAATTTCGCCTCTTTGTCTCGAGAAGCGTGCCCATGTGGGGTCCACTTAGTCTTTGTCTAGTCACCGCCTCCATCGCCTCGAGAAACGTGCTCGAGCGTGGGCCCGCCTTGGGCGCCCATGGGCATCTCGTGTCAAAAGCCTTTAAGGCTTAGACATTATGTTTACTGTGCGCTTTTGCATATAAACATTAAAAAAGAACACTTCCCAGTCAATGTGGGATATTAAGTTTTGTCTGTAGCTGCACTTTGAAGCTTTCTCCCTAGGTTTTAATGGCGATTTCTTTGCATTTGCTTGGAATTCGAAGCTCTTTGGTTTGGTTTTAACGCTGCTTCTCCTCCACCACGCACAAAGATTTACATTGGTGCTTGCATTTGCTTGGAGATTTCATACAAATTTCACACATGCCCCTTCACTCACCACGTGAACTGCTGGGAGGTCTTTGCTGCTGCTCCTTAGTTCTTTCCACTCCACACAAAGGGGGGTTTATGACTTTTAACAGCCAGTTGCATTTGCTTGAATGTATTTTGTTGTTATGGCCTTTTCACATGCCACGTGAAGGAGGAGAGACTACAGCAATTGTTGTGGAGTTTGTTGCTGCTGTTATAAGTTGCATTTCAAATGCCCTTCTCTAGCTACCACATGCTATAAACAAGGGTGAGCTGCCAATGTATTTGGTTGATCTCTCTACAACTTCACACAGGGCCAGGCACAGGAGGAAACAAATTCAAACTTTGGCACTTGCTTGATGGTTTTTATTTTTTGTTGCTTTCAATTGCTATGTGGGGGAGATGCTGGGATGGTTGGAGTCTTGCTTGCTGCTCTCAATGCCCAACCAGCACTCTTCTTTACTCCATAATACTTGCTGTAACTTTAGCTTTAACTTTTAATCTGCCCTCCCCCTTTCTTTACCACGTGAGCCATTGGGAATGGTTATGGGTATTCAACTGATTTTGGATCCAGCACCTTGAACAATGTCTAAATTGAGGAACTGCTGCACATGTATTTGTTTGAAATTTTTGGTAGCTGCTGCAACACTTCATAGAGGAAGGAACATTGGCCTGGAGACATGCATTCAACTTGACAACATGCATTTGCCATTCATTTGACCTGAAGCTTTTACATTTTTTAATATATAAAACATTGGTGGAGATATCTCTCTGAAATGTTCGAGGCTTAAAACTAATATGCAAGACATACACCATCAATCCATTAACAACCAATAAACTGGAGTCACCTCTCACCGTTCCACTAGCGAATTGCAATCAAGCCAGGTTGGGCCCCAAAGTGGGTCCGACTAAAAAAATTTTCGTTTTCAAGCTACTGGCCTCTGGAATATCTTCACGGACCTCAAACATACCTCTGGAATCGATCGGCACCATTTTCGGATCATAAAATTGCATTTTACATCCTTCAGGCAATTACGCCACAATTTTCGCATTTAATCGCGAAGACGTAATTTTCAAACCTGTCAAAACACCTTTCTGGAGCTCGCCATCTGACAGGCATGTACTTTGATATACAAGGATGACATCTACCAAACGATTTCTCAAGATGAGTCTTGAGCGAATAGATATTAATTTCCGAAAACGGCCAACTGGCTTTGTCGACACTGCGGACCTGATGAAGTCAATGTTCTGGCAACACATGATGCCTTTCTTAAAAATACCAAACGACCTCCGTAGGCCCTCAAATTCGGAACATAGGTACCTTTAAGTACATGTTAAATCTTTGAATTCTCAGTTTGATCACCCGACTGACAGGATGCAAATGGCGCGCTCACCAAAATGGCTACATTAACTGATCTAACACTAGAAGTGCGGATAACTGAATTTGATGACAAAATGAGTCCTTTTGAAAACCGATCAAACGGATTGATAGAGCTTTGAAATTTGAAACGTAGCTCACCATTTATGCCAACATTAGCCCGGAACAAACATTTTGACATGACGCTCACCAGGACATTTTTACACTTGTGCAAACATCACAAACTACAAACAGATTGAACTTTGAAAACTGAGCAAATGGATTCATAAGGACTTGAAATTTGAAACGTAGCTCACCATTTATGCTGACATCAACTTGGAAGAAACATTTTGGCATGATGCTTACTGAGGCAAGTTTTACAATTGTGCAAAACAGGGACTTGCCAAAACACACAAACTGCAAACGGATTCGCTTTTGAAAACTGAGCAAATGGATTCGTCAAGACCTGAAATTTTGTAGGGTGACTCACATTAATGCATACAATTGAATCCATTTTGAATTTCTCCATGATGATCAACAGGGAAAAAGATATAATCGCTCAAAGTAGGCTACTCAATAAAATATGCATTTGTGCAAAAAATGCACTTCCAGCTCACCCCTCAAACTGGGTACCTCATAAACTTATCCAAATTGAATTCTGAAAGTGGCACATCACTGAATAGGCCAAATGAAAGGTGTGGGACATGAATCCCGAGCCTTACCCTCCGAAAATCAACTGGCTCCATTTTACCCCCTTGTTAACTAGGCCATTCAAACTGACTTATTTTAATCATTTGGAAATGCAGGGCAAAATTTTGAAATGGGCCTACAAACTTGACTCAGTTTTAATCAGTCCCAACACATAAAACTACTTTTTTTTCATTAAAAATACATAAAATCTTTCAACATCAATAAACTTCTATTTACCACAAGTGAAATATAAATCAAATCTAAATGAAAAAAATTCTTTTATTTCTTTCCATAATTCAAGAAGCTTTTGCATGCAACACAAATTAACTTTTCTTTTTCAAATAATCCAGAAGTAGAAATAACAAGCTTTTCTTTTTTAAAACATCTCTAAGATTTTCTACCAATTTACAAAATGTTTTCTCTGAATAGTCACAACAATAAAACTTCAAGTCTACTTTCACAAATTACAACTTGCTTCTCTTTTCTACGATTGAGGCATATTTCTATAACAACTTTACACAAACATCTGCATCTGAATTCAAGTATCTTCAAATACAATCTTCTGTATCTCTTTCCTCTGAATTTCCTGCATAATAGAACACACAAAATTGACCACGGAGTGCTCACCTCCTAGCCTAGGCTAACTGGTAGCCACCCCCGAGCTCGGAGAACCAATTCCTAGATGGGTAACAAACAGGAAAACACTTAGAAAGCAATGCATACAGATATTCCAGACACATCCCCAACCTGGCTTTCACAGCACCACACTTTGGTGATGAACATTTTCAAAGGGTGGTAGTGGACCAAATACCCTGAGGAGAACTGCAAGTATGAAATAAATAAGTAGCCACCTCATGGCATAATAAAATATCAAGAATTCTCAACCCCTTATTCCTTATGCCCCCCAAAGGCATTCTAGCCTTATAACCCTCCTTATGACCCCCATTGCACAAACAGGCCATGCAGCAAGGGTCACACAAAGATCCCTTGTGATCAATCTCAAAAGAGAGTCTCTTAGTCGAGGGCTGTCACTGCTACCACCCTCAAGATCCTCTTCTCTCCCAAGAGTAAGAGATCTTGAGAAAACTCCCAAAACACATCAATTCTTAAAACAAAATACCAAAAGAATTTCAAACATAAACTTTCAAGAATACAAATTTCTTATTCAAACCACTTCCAGACATAAACAAGAAAAAGACATTAAAAGTAAAAGATTGAAACCAACCTTAATCTGCCCAAAAGTTATTATGATATCTGATGAAGAGCTGCCCAATCTACAAATCTTTTTCCTTCTACCCTTATTCGATTTCTCTATTCCATAACATTATTTTCCTTACAAATTTTCTTTTGTCTCCAAAAATGGAGAGTGGGTGATTACCCTCCTATTCTCAAAAATCTTCCTTAAGAAGCTCACTCTCTAAGTTCTCACAGGATTCTAAAAAAAAATAAAAAAAGAAGAAAGAAAGCAAAAATGCAAAAAGACTCTCATTCCAAAAGGAAAAATCTTGATTAGATTTAACTTCTAATTTTCAATTTTCGCTCAACTCAAAAAAACCAATTTTTAAAGCGTTAAAAAGATCATTATAAAGTAGAAACTTGCCTAAAATTACCCCTAACCCCTAGGTATACCTTATGGGCTTTAGGAAACCCTATTAAACTACCCCTAGGTGTTCATTTAACCCGTTTTAAACCCCTCTGAAGTTTATTTTCGGGTCAACATAAGTTGACCACTCCAATTATTATATTCCCAAAATATTTATGACAACACATTAATTTATTAAGAAAACTATAATTAAACACTTTCCCACCAAGAGACAAAATAAAATAATTAAATTTAAATACACACATGTCAAGTGACACAAATAAAACACTTTTACAAAAATAAAACATGAGATTGTCTCTCGTGGTTTTTACACATTAAATTTAATTAACACTTAACACTCATGCAGCATATACTGTTACGAATAAAATACAACACAAACGAGGTGTTGTCTCTCCAAATAGACAAACCCTGGCTTTACGAACATACATAAGTCTAGGTTTGATTCTCCGTAATTTTCCATGGTCACATGGTAAATTTCCTGCGCATCTCAATTTACACAATAGTACTTCCAAATATTCATATATAATATAATTCAATAATATAACAATACACATCATTACTTGCATACAATTTTCATCTGCACAAATTGAATACATCTTTTATCAAACAATTTCACATAAGCAAATTTCATCCCAATTCACATAAACTAAACATACATCATAGTTCTATATTTAGAGTAAAGTCCTGCAAATTCAATAACGACATCTATCATTGCAATATCATTCTATCTAATAATCATGTAGTGTTCTATCTCATAAAGCATGTAAGTAAACCATCAAATCATAGCAATGTTATCCAAATCCTGAAACCATATAAGTTCTAAGTCTCAAAATGCATCTAAACAAAGTATCCAATATAGTCTAAAATATAAAATCCACTGAATGTCAAACTGAGTCGAGGTGAGGCCTCACAACATTGATAAGGTGTATGCCATTTATTTATGATTTGGAGTACTTTATTATGATGTTATAAAACATGGATGCATGCCTTACAAATGATTGAATTTCATGATGATTATGATGATGCCATTGAGTAAATTGCTTTATATAGATTTTATTGGATAAATGGTAATTTGATTGTTATGATTGAAATTGTATGCAAAGTATCTGAATTGTATTATTTTCATATGTTAATATTATATGTGATTATTTGGGATTACTAATGTGGAAAGTGAGATGTGTAGGAAAACTAATCCATGTGACCATGGAAACTATTCAGAGAATCAAGCTAAACCTATGTGCGTTTGTGAAGCCAAGGGTTGTCTATTTGGAGAGACAACACCTTGTGTGTAATTTGTTTTATTTGTAAATGTGAATGCTTGAATGTGTGTTTAAATTGAAATTGTTAAATTTGTTAATTCCAAAAAGGGACATTCCCACGTGTATTTAAGTATTGAGTATTTGTATGGTGTCACCTGACACTTATGTTGTAATGTGAGTTAGCAGTGACATCTCCCTTGGAGGGAATTTGTATAACCAATGCATTTTTCAAAATATCTTAGTATGGCTCAAGAGAGTCTTGGATAGAGAGCGATTAGAAAGGTCAAGTCAAGGTTGACCCATAGGTAAATTTTATGTGAGTTTCAAGAGGGTCAAACTAACTCCTAAGGTTAAATTAGGGGTATTTTTAAAGATCCATATATTATACCTCTGGGTAAAGGTCAATTTTAACCATGTGTCCACTCACATGTGACTGTCAAGTCACCTCAAAAGTTGTGTTTTCCAATATGGCTAAAATTCAACTTTTGAGGATTTCTGCTAGGTTAGACAACCTTCCAATTGAGTGACAATTGCTCTTCCCCATTTTTCTTCTACCTTTTTGGGTTTCCTTTTTTAGAGAGCCTGTAAGAGGTTGGGAAGACCAACCTATGAAACCTCACACCCTTTCCAAGAGGTTGGAAAGTGTGAGAAGAGTCTAATTAGGGAAGGGATTCAAACTTAGGATTTTGATCACCCACTCTCTATTTTTGGAGACTTAGAATTCTTGTTGAAGTTTTTGGTTTTTGAGTTGCATTTTCTATGTTTTGGGAGGAAAAAAAGAATAGTGGATTGGGAAGCTCTCCTTCAACCTCTTCTCATTCCATTTCCAGGATTAAGGTTGGTAGAAAGTCATTCTTACAAATTACTTTTATTGTCAATGTGAAGAAAGATTGTATGTGCTTTTGCTCGTTGTTTTTTTGTAGATTTGGGAAGTTCATCTTGAGTCCTTCCTTGTGTTTTTCTTTTATGTTGAATGGTTTATTTATTTGGGTGTTTCAAGGTCATACTCACCCTTGGGAGGGTAGAGTAGCATTGGGGGTGAAGGGCTGCTTGACAGCCTAAGAGTGTAGAGACTCTCTTCTTGGAAGAGAGAGATACACAAGCGTTATGGGACTCTTGCTGCATTGTCTTTTTATGTTTATGCAAAGGGGGTTATAAGGGAAGATATGGGATTTTATGCCACTCGGGACATAAGGTTATTTTGGGACAAGTACGTGACTTGTATGCGGGAAAAGTGGGCTGATAAAACTTAAAATGTGAAAATATGACAAATGACTTATCCACACACACACACAGGACTTCTTGATGCAAGCTATGGAGTAATAACATATTACTCAGCTTCCCAAGGTGGGTCCCATGGTTCTCTATCTCACAATGTCCCTCAAACCAATGTTTTTGCTCTCAGATCACTGAGCAAAATGGTTTAGGGATGGCAAATGCAAGAACGAGGGATGCTTTGATAGTTTTAGTATGAAAGGTATTCTAAGCTATGTATGATCTTAGAAATGCAATAAACTAAATGATAAGATGACAAGATTAGTATAAATACTATCCTAACATAATATATTAGTCTATGATTGAGCTAAATGATAAAGAAATTATTCTAAACATGCATATTTAGACTAATTCCTGATTTCAAAGAGGCTAAAATGATGAGCATAAAAATGATATGAAATCTTGAATGTATTTGAGCATAAGTGTGATACTACAAATTTGGATTGTCTAAAATGGAGGAATGAGAGCTCTATTTATAGCAAAAATAGGGCAATGGAAGGTCAAGATTGAAAGATTCAATCAAGGGTTGAGTTTGAAAGTTGGGGATCCATGTGCACAATTTGCACCAATGAAATGGTGACAAATGTCAACATAGGGTTGGGTTGAGAGAAGGGGTTGGAGGCATTAAAGGCCTGAGAAGACCTCATGGTTATCTAGAGGGTAAGGGTCAAGTCTAAGTTAGGATTACCCATTAGATTAAGAGTTAATCCAAGGATAAACCTTTGTGCAAATGATTAAGAAATTATCATGGTCAAAGCATTAAAGGCCTGATGAGACCCTTGGGTTGGATGAAGGTTGAGTCAAAACAAATGTTTTAACCATGTAGGAGGGTTTGAGTTAACCATTAATGGTTATTGGAGACTTTGGTGATTAAGTGGTTGAAAGTTGGAAGCCTTTAATGGCTATCAAAGACTTTGAGGATTTAAGTGGTTGAAGGTTGAAAACCTTTAATGGTTATCAAAGACTTTGAGGTTTGAGAAGTGACTTCCCTTTGCTTAGGAATGTGACAAAGTTTAGAGGATGGGTTAGGCTAATTAGAAGCGATTAGAAGATTCTAGAAGGGATTAGAAAGGGGTTTAGGATTTTGCAAGTGGATGGAGGGATAATAGGATTTAATTGAAATAATTTAATTCAATTTGGTTGCAATTTGGGGAAATTAAATAAATTAGATTTATTCAATTTTAGGATAACTATTTAATTAAATTTGAATTTAATTAAAAGTGGATAGGGGGGATTTAATTGAATAAAATGATTTATTCATTAAATGGGTATAGTGAATTTAATCAAGTAATTTACTTAATTAAATAGAGGAAGGTGGATAATTTAATTAAATTGGATTTAATTAAATAGAGAAATGAACATAAAATATTCGTTTAGGAATATGGTCATTTTTATACGTCTACATTTTGCCCCTCTTTGAAGTGACGTGTGTGCACATGTTATTTCAAAGAAAATGATGTCTTTTTGTGATTTATGATCAATGCAATTTTTGTGTCACTCTTATGATTTGCAAGTCGTGCCCCGACTTTGATTTGATATGAGATGTGTGATGCCCCAGATTCGATATTTTGATGGTGATGCGCCCTCGAGAGATGAATCAATTTTTTTTTGAAAATTTTTGATTTGATTTGATGAGTTGCATACCTTGTTTCAAGTTCAATGTGTGAAGCTTGATTAGTGTTACAAGCTAATATGGGTTGGAAACTTGAGTTGTGTTACAAGCTGATATGGGTGGGAAACTTGAGTTGTTTTACTAGTTTATGTGATTGTGGAGACTTGAGTTGTATTACAAGTTTTGATATGGTTTTTGATAACTTGAGTTGTTTTACAAGTTGATATGAAATGATAGAATTTTGAACTTTGATGTAGATGAGCAAATTGATATTGGATTTGATGTTGAGATTTGATATGATAATGCCCCCTCGGGAGATCGTTCATGCACACAAAGTATGAATGATTTCTCAAAAGAAGAAGAATGTTGTTTGAAAGGTATAAGAGTAGATAGTGATGGCATGCATGGGTTTGATAAGATTGATTAGATTGATTGGATTGAGATTAAGTCTAGTTTTAGGTATGACACCTCCTGTATAAGACATGGATGATCGAGCATCTGGTTTCAAGAATGATAACGCCTGAATAAGATATGGATGATTGAGCATCTAGTTTCAAGAATGATACTGCCTGTATAAGACATGGATGATCGAGTGTCTGGTTTCAGGAATGATATATCCTGTATAAGACCGATCAAAACGCCTGGTTTCAGGAACAATATATCCTGTATAAGAGCTGATCAAAACATCTGGTTTCAGGAATGATATATCCTGTATAAGAGCTGATCAAAACATCTGGTTGTGGGAAAGAAACATCCTGTATAAGACATGATAGAAAATAGTTTGGAAGAATGATAGAAGATAGGTTGGAAGAAGGATAGAAGATAGGTTGGAAGAATGATAGAGATATGAAAGTGAAGAAAGATTTCATGATGATGTGATAGATATGCATGCGAGGGATGCAATGATGAATGATGAATGATATTTTGAAAATGAGATGTATGATATGATATGCAACTAATTGTAAAATGATATGCAACTATTTTTTTTTTTTGGGTAGCATCCTCATTCTGTATTTGCCATCTGATATAGCCATTTGTTTGCTTTCTTTGTAGATATCATCATTGAGCATTGATTTGTTTAGGATATGTTGAAAATTTATACAAGCACAATGGTATAATTGAACCATAATGACCTGAGAAAAATTTACATAATATTTTGATTTTGCAAGATAGCACAAGCGTCAAGGTATAATTTAACCAGAACGACCTAAGTGCGTATTGCATAATTAAACAAGAGTTAACCTTTGTCCCATACAAATCCAAAATGTCCTCAGCGATATGCCACCTGATTGCTTCGTAGGACAAATTTGCATGATAAAAGACTTCACTCACAGATAGAAGACAAATAAAACATCACATTCCTTCCTTGCTTCTCTAGTCGTAAGACATCCTTGAGTCACTTAGGAGATATGATAAGCAAAAATTAACAACCATAAGTAAGCATGCATGCTATTTGGAATGTATTCTTGTCAATTAAAACATCTTGCAAATAGATCTTTGTTTAGTTGAAATTAGTTCAAGTCTGTGATGTTTAGCCTTCTCGCATTGTCATTTGGCATTTGCTGGTTGTTTTGATCCTTGTTGTCTTGCTACTTTTTTGGTTTGATGTTGAAAACCTTGAAGGCGAAATGCCCCTAGCGAGGCTAGGATTTTGCCCCTTGTTATTGATACTACTTTGATATGGATATGTACACTGATCACCAAGCCATGGTGGGATATGATTTGGATAATGGATTTAGATAAACCAAGGATAGTGACTACACTAAGTATGTCCAGGATTGATAAGCATTTGTGAATTTCTGGTGATGCCTCAGATGGGTGGATATGATATGTACAATAGGATTTGTGAAACATGTATTTCCATCAATTGATAAAGATAAGGCTAACTATAATAAAATCCAGCAGTCATACTGATTGATGTCATTGTTATGATTTGGTCGATGATTGATAAAAATGTCTGGTTTCAAAGAGTGAGTACCCCGTATAAGACCGATCTGTCTAGTTTCGAGTGTACCTATCCTTGTATAAGACATGTTGATGTTGATGTTGATAGATGGATTGATTATCAAGACTTGATGATTGATAGGAATTTCTGGTTTCAAAGAGTGAGTACCCCGTATAAGACCGATCTGTCTAGTTTCGAGTGTACCGATCCCTATATAAGACATGTTTGATGTTGATGTTGATTTCAAGTAATGAATCGATTAACAAGACATGTGATAAGTTTGATTGCAGGCTTTGAGAGTTTTCCTATTGTTGATCTGATTTGATGGATGGTCCATGTGTTCATGCTTTGATTTTTTTTTATTTTTTTTTTTTAATTTTTTTTTTTGTCGATTTTTAGTTTTTGGATATTTTGATTTTTTTGAGTTTTGGATATTTTGATTTTTTGAGTTTTTGGATTAGAAGAAAGATGTATTTGGTTTCCCTAATGTATATCAAGACAAGGAATGGATGAATGGATGACTGAACCATTGAGGTGGAAATAGATTTGTTGTCCATAGTTTTGATCAAGATCAAGGATGAAAAAGGGGATATGGATAGAGATAGGATATAGATAGCACTAGATAATGGAAGCAATGAATAGATAGGATAGGGGATATGGATTAGAGTGAAGCAAGATTGTAGAAAGAATTGGATGATAGAAGATATGAATAATAGGATAAGGGATATGGATTAGAGGACATGGGAGATATGGTAGGAAGAATAGAGTGGATGAACTTTGCCCCCAAGCATAGAGGTTTCCATTTGCAAAAAGGTGATATGTAAGATTGTCATAGTATTTAGCACCATCTGAATAAGTGTTTCTGAACTTTTCAAAGATAGAGACCCAATCCACACTTAGAACCTCTGGAAATTTCAACTGAACATTTCTAGCAACTAGGAAGCAGACTCAAAAGGGAAGAAGAATCCCAAACTAGATCAAGGTACTTAGTCTTTGATTACCCATGTGTGTGCAAGTGGGTTCATTCTGGCTCATATGATCATTGTAATCTTTAGAATCCAACATGGCTAGCTACATGAGTTACCTTGACTTCAAAAGCATCCTGGATAGAGCCTCGTTCCCAGCGAGCGTCCATAGCCCCGACGAGGTTATCACTGTAATTTCACAAATATTGCTCCATTGCCAGTCAGGCGTCCATAGCCCCGATGGAGTTACTTGCATGTTCCCATAGCCAAGCATTTTGATATTGGATTTCATTGCATTTTTCTTTTCTTGATATTCATTTTCTTGCTCATGCTTTTGATATATTTTTTTTTCTCTTTATTTTTCTTGCATTGGCTTGTAAGTGATGAAACTTACATGGGTCTGATAATTACAGTGGCGCTGAAGCAAGATTTTAGATTTTTCACTAGCCATGTCTTCAATTTAAGAGATCACAATGATTTTTAGAGAAATCAATTAAGTGTATGAGATATAGTAATCAAAAGATGTTGGTACCAAGATACGATAAGTGGTTCTTTTCTGGATTGAGTGTGTATCCCAACCAAAAGAAAATGTTAAAGAGGAACAACCTCGGATTCTGAAGCATTTCATGAATAGATATCTAGGAAAAGGATTGAACATGAGATTCGAGCATGGGCAAGTATGTGACAAAATGACACAAATTCCCATTTCACAGATGAAGGATTTATGCAAATGATTGAATGAAAGGGATGGAAGGATAGAAAAGAGGTGTTGGATAATAGATAGAATGTTTGAAGATTTGTGCGAGGATAGATAGAAATGTTTTTCGAATGAGTGTTGGTACTTGAGAAGTGATGAAGAGATGGAGGAAAATTGAATTTTGGGACAGAAGGACCCAAAATAGATAGAGGAAATGATAGAAGAATAGTTTTGGAAAGATGTTTAGATAGAGGGTTGAAATAATTTCAAAGATGTGCTCCTCGTTGATCTTTCTTATGGATCATTTGAGGTGATGGATTTGTGGATGGAGGGAAGTAAGGACCCAAGATGGATGAAAGGGATGGAGAGTTTGATTGTGGAATGAAAGGACCTAAGATAGATTTAGAAGAAGAAGAGTTTGACTTTGGATTGAAAGGACCTAAGATAGATTTGGAGGATGAAGAGATTGACTTTGGATTGAAAGGACCTAAGATAGATTTGGAGGATGAAGAGATTCCTTGATCTTGATCTTGACTTGGAGTAGGATCATTTGAGTTTGTGCTTTTCTCTTGATTTTGAATTAGAATAGTGGAGGATATGGAAGGAATATCATGATTTTTCTTAAGAGATGGATGTTGAATGGGACTCTACTCTTGAGATGAAAGGGGATCATCGGGGATGGAATACCAAAATTTTAGGGGATCATCATAAGATTCTTGATAGGTGGGATCTTGATAAAAAATGGGATTAGATTGGAGAGCCATGATATCCGATGAGATTGGAATAGCTGACGATTGATGTATAAGAACTTTTTTCTCTTGATGAATTTGGAAAAACTAGGTTGTTGTTTCTTCAACGTGATGTTACGATAAAGGTTCTTTCTTCTTAGAATAAGGGGATTAGTCATGCATGAGTGATCAATGGTTTCCTTTGATTGGTTTGGATTCAGTTGATTCTTTTTTTTGAAAATTTCAAATCTTACTCTATCAAAGTGAAGGTTTAGATGTCCCTTCATGACATAGAGTGTCAAATGATATGGATAAAAGACTCCCGATATGGAGACTTGATTTGACAATTTGAGATTTTTTAAACAAGTGTTTTGAGATAAAAATCCGTAAGATGGTAAAGGATTTTGTTGATACTGATGATGAAATTTCTGGATTATGATAGGAGAGACATCCTTTATGGCTCGATTCATTTCAGATTCTGACAACGTTTGTTTTGACACAAATTGAGCTCAAGAAATAGTTTTAGTGGTTTGTTTGTCACTCTGGTTTGATGAAAAATGGTTTTTTGATGAAAAAGGCTTCTAAAAATGTTTTTGAAATTTTCAATTTTTTCTTGGTTTTTGCCCTTTGTTTTCCTGTTTTGGATCACGCGCTAGAACAGAGTCTACATGCACTACTGAATTTACTTGATGAGCTAAAAGAATGAGCACACGCGCTAATCTACCCCTAGACACACGCTAAAGTTTGGATTTTCTGAAAATGGCGGTCTAACAGTTTCAAAAGTTTATGCACTATCCTGGGTCTTCTACGCGCTAACTTTTAGACTGCATGCGCTAATATTTTTATGCCACGCGCTAAGCTATTTCTTCTATGCGCTAAAGTTAGGACTGTTGAAAATTGTTGTGGAATTTGTTCGAAAAAGCTACGCGCTATACTAGGTCTGTTACGCGCTAACTTTTAAACTTTATGCGCTAATGTTTTTATGCCACGCGCTAGATTGTTTTTCGGATGCGCTAAAGGAATTTATACTGTTTTGCCTTATGATAAAATGCTACTGTTTTAACTCCAGGCGCTATTTTGAGGTTTGGATGCGCTAACAGAAGTATTCCACGCGCTAAGATGTTGCTCTTATGTGCTAGACTGCCCTGATTTTTTCGTTTGGTTGATTTCTTGAGGATTTTGAATTTTGTTGAGAAATTTTCAAATGTGATGGATGATTTTCTGAAGTAATAAATGCAAGCACAGCACAAAAAGTACAACCATTTTGCCTAATCTAACAAAAAGTGTATGTTCTACGAGGATGTGTTCAAATCCCCAATGTTTCAACAGGTTTGGATACAAGTAATACACTTTAGAAAGACTCTTTAGTCAAGGGTCATAAATAACATCATAGCCCACTAGTCTCGATACTTCGTCAGCTCAAACAGCCGTGTCACCCCCTAGAGGGTGTCCGTTTTTTTGCCTTTTGCTAGAAATTAACTCAAAGTTAATTGTTTCACAGTTGAGTAGTTATCTTGGAGATATATGGTGAGTAATCTTGGGGGCGAATTCTTCCCCACCCTTGCACTATGATGTTATAAATGTTTGGTTACTGACTCGGCTCAAAGTTTCTATTTCTATGGTTCATAATCAGGCTTCTCGTTCGGCCGTCAGTGATAAACTCCCTCAGGAGGCTTCCCAACCTTTAGAACAAAGGCTTTACGTATCTCTAGGATACTGGGGGAAGGCTAATCACTACGCGCAACCGTTGAAAAAGACTTTCGTCACTTTCCACATTTGATTATAGCGGGTTGGAATTCTTGGCATCAAAGCCGTTCCCCACTTAGGTCGTTCCCTTCACACCGGCCATAAAAGGCTTTAAGAGTTGATTGCAACTCCTCGGGAAGGCAGGCCTGCTAAAGGTTTTAATGCTTGAATGACTGAAAGCTGTAAGAGTGGTCTGGATTTTTGATCACCCAGTTAAGGGGAGAGCATATTCCTTCCACTTTCGAGACAAAGCAATCAATTGGGTTTATTTTATCCTTTCAAATAAGTGATTTGCTAAAATCTAAGCAGAGATGTTTCTCCACAAAAACATGATGTTCATTTTACCTTAAAAGAATGAGTTTCTGATCTATGAAAAGGAAATGGTCAACAAAGCAAAATTTCCGATTTGGAGGTGAACAAAAGAAATCATTTTAAAAATAAAATCCCCTGCTCTACCTGCAAGAAACTGTTAGAATCCTGCAAGCAAACAAAAAAAATAAAAAATTGTTAGATGATTTGGGGGACTTCTACAAGTCTAAAATTTCAGTTCGGTTACAATAATTTTTTTTTTTGTTTTTGTCTATGATGCGCTACAGAATGGACTGTACGCACTACAATAAAAACTAGATGCACTAAAATGATGTTCCTCTGCGCTATACTATTGCTTGGATGCGCTACTCTGTGAGTTGGAAGCGCTGCTCTGTTCCTTTTCTTTCTCCTGTGCTCAGTTCTGCAGGAAAATTTGAAATATGATGCGCTAACGTTTTAATTTTATGCGCTGGATGATGGTCTACAAGCGTTGAACTGTGAGCTGGATGCGCTAATATATTAACTTGATGCGCTACTCTGTGTTTCGCCCGCGTCGAGACCTACAGGAAAATTTTAGGGGAAGTCATGTGCTAAAGAAAGGTCTTCACGCGCTAGAGTATGGATCCCACATGCTAAACAGTAAGCGGGATGCGCTAGACTGTTAACCGGATGCGCTATGGAATGTTTCCAACACGCCGATTCTTGTTTCCCATGGACCTGCAAAAGTCATTAATTTGAAAAACCGATTTGTTATTTGGGGTCGCGCCCCACAGTGGGCGCCAGAAATGTATGCGGGAAAAGTGGGCTGATAAAACTTAAAATGTGAAAATATGACAAATGACTTATCCACACACACACAGAGGACTTCTTGATGCAAGCTATGGAGTAATAACGTATTACTCAGCTTCCCAAGGTGGGTCCCATGGTTCTCTATCTCACAATGTCCCTCAAACCAATGTTTTTGCTCTCAGATCACTGAACAAAATGGTTTAGGGATGGCAAATGCAAGAACGAGGGATGCTTTGATAGTTTTAGTATGAAAGGTATGCTAAGCTATGTATGATCTTAGAAATGCAATAAACTAAATGATAAGATGACAAGATTAGTATAAATACTATCCTAACATGATATATTAGTCTATGATTGAGCTAAATGATAAAGAAATTATTTTAAACATGCATATTTAGACTAATTCCTGATTTCAAAGAGGCTAAAATGATGAGCATAAAAATGATATGAAAGCTTGAATGTATTTGAGCATAAGTGTGATACTACAAATTTGGATTATCTAAAATGGAGGAATGAGAGCTCTATTTATAGCAAAAACAGGGCAATGGAAGGTCAGGATTGAAAGATTCAATCAAGGGTTGAGTTTGAAAGTTGGGGATCCATGTGCACAATTTGCACCAATGAAATGGTGACAAATGTCAACATAGGGTTGGGTTGAGAGAAGGAGTTGGAGGCATTAAAGGCCTAAGAAGACCTCATGGTTATTTAGAGGGTAAGGGTCAAGTCTAAATTAGGATTACCCATTAGATTAAGAGTTAATCCAAGGATAAACCTTTGTGCAAATGATTAAGAAATTATCATGGTCAAAGCATTAAAGGCCTGATGAGACCCTTGGGTTGGATAAAGGTTGAGTCAAAACAAATGTTTTAACCATGTAGGAGGGTTTGAGTTAACCATTAATGGTTATTGGAGACTTTGGGGATTAAGTGGTTGAAATTTGGAAGCCTTTAATGGCTATCAAAGACTTTGAGGATTTAAGTGGTTGAAGGTTGAAAACCTTTAATGGTTATCAAAGACTTTGAGGTTTGAGAAATGACTTCCCTTTGCTTAGGGATGTGACAAAGTTTAGAGGAGGGGTTAGGCTAATTAGAAGCGATTAGAAGATTCTAGAAGGGATTAGAAAAGGGTTTAGGATTTTGCAAGTGGATGGAGGGATAATAGGATTTAATTGAAATAATTTAATTCAATTTGGTTGCAATTTGGGGAAATTAAATAAATTAGATTTATTCAATTTTAGGATAACTATTTAATTAAATTTGAATTTAATTAAAAGTGGATAGGGGGGATTTAATTGAATAAAATGATTTATTCATTAAATGGGTATAGAGAATTTAATCAAGCAATTTACTTAATTAAATAGAGGAAGGTGGATAATTTAATTAAATAGAGAAATGAACATAAAATATTCATTTAGGAATATGGTCATTTTATACGTCTACAGGGGTCATAAGGGAAGATATGAGAATTTATGCCATTGGGGACATAAGGTTATTTTGGGACAAGTACGTGACTTGTGGTGGTTCTACTTTGGTATCCTTATAAAGGCATTGTGCTTTCCCTATTGCAGATCTCCTCTAGGTACTTGGTCCACCTTCACCCCACAAAAAAAAACATAGTCACTTGGTGACATTGTTTATCCTTGGGTTGGGAGTTCAAGTGTTGTGAGTCTCTTCTTGTTTTTTGTTTGAGATGTTTGTATCCCATTTAGTCTTGGTTCTCCTAGCTCAGGGGTGGCTTCATGTAAGCCTAGGTTGGGAGGTGAGCCTCCATGGTCACAACCTACAAACTTTATTTGCAGGTTTGCTTGGGAATAAAAGATGGAGTAAAGTCAAGCTTGCAAGTTCCTATTTAATGCATTTGAGATTCAAAGTAAAGGAAAATGCATTTTTCCAAGTCCTCATTTTGTAGAAATGAAGAGGCTTGAGTTTGTAACCTTCTTATTATTGTGTAAAGAAAACAAAAAAAATGTATATTTACTTGAGTATATTCATTACAAAGAAATAAATGAAAAAGAAGCATTTGAGTTATTCCTTTATAGTTATTTATTACTTGAAATAAAGTAGGAATGGCAATCTTGTTTTCTATTTTATTAGCTATTGAAAATATATGCATGTTAAAGTGAAAAAGTCAGATAAACATTTAAGTTATATAATTTATTTAATCTTATCTTTTCTGCAATGTGAATGTTAGTTGTATAGTTCTTAATAGAAAAGAAATATTTATTTCTGTCTGTAGTTTAAACAAAAAAATATATACTTCTTAAGAGTTAGTTTTAATCTTTTTCAATATATGCATCTTGTTGTTTTAATGAACAAATAAGAAATTAGACAGATAAATGTTGTTGTAAAATATAACATTACTATTAAATTTATAAATTTGGAAATGAAAGTTCAACATTGCATTTCTATAAAACCCTACATTTAGTAAATCTAGAAATACACATTTTAGAGGAAAAATCAAATCTATGCATTCTTATTTCAAAAAAAAAAAACTTCATGAAAATAAAAAAAAAGAGGAATCCATTCTATTTATTATGATATACCTCCTCTAGGTTAATGGGAAAAGAAATATATATATGTGTGTGTGTGTTTCTAGAAATAAAAAAATTTACAAAAAAATTTGCAAAGATTTTGTTTGGGGCTGAGTTATTTGTTTGTTGAAGCAAACCGCATAGGTCACGACCACACAATGGTCCATAGCCACTGTGTGGGTCGTGACCCACATAGGTGGCGGTGGCCACTGTGTGGGCCATGACCCTCATAGCAGGGCACGCCCCCTGTGTGGGCTGTGACCATCACAACGGGCTGCAACCCACACAACAGTTGAGGCCACTATGTGGGCCACGACCCACATAGTGGGGAGACCCACTGTGTGGCATTGCGGCACCACCAGCAGCCACCCCTTTAAATCCTCTCCAACCTCTGCCTCTCATGGCCTTCACCTTCCATGGCCTTCACCATTGTCATGGCCGCCGAACCTCCTAACCTACACACACACACACACAGTCAAAAAGAAAATGTTAGTAATAAAAAGAAAAAAAGACTAATCCAATTTCGGGTTACGGTTAGTAGATAGCAAAAGAAAACATAGAGACATAAAGAAAAATAAACCCTAGTTAGGGTTATAAAACAAAAAGAGTAATAAAATAATAAAGGGGGTGAAAGCCTCTTTAAATTTTGAAATGGGAAAACCCCACTTAAACTTAAGTTATTTGTTTTAAGATAGTTATTTTTTTTTATAAAATGTATTAGGGAATTAGTTGTAAATGTATATATATATATAGGCAATTATATATATATATGTATTGTTAATTTTGTTAAAGAATTTATTAATGAATATTTTATAAAGTAAAATGAATAATTTTAGGCTAAAGGGGTAATTTATTGTCGAATATTAAATATTTAATACTTAATATTTAAGGGGGATTTATTTTGACATTAATGTAGAGTTATTGGCTAGGAAATTATTATATTTGATTTAGTTAACTTTAATAGGCGAATTTAAAAACATTATTTACTATTGCTCAATTAATTTTTTTTTTTTATATTATAAATCGAGAGACCAAAAAAGATGTTTATACAGATGAGTTCAGGGGAGGTAGGGCCTCAACAGTGAAACCAAAAAGAACTAGACAAGTGTCATATACAATGCACTAAAAGAAAGCTCTGAAATAAAGTTGTGCTTGCTGCCATAAGGAACTAGAGGAGGATTTCATCTTGGTCTTCTAGCCATGTGGTCCACCCCTGTGGTCCTTCCATCCAGACCACCTTCTTCCTTTCCATGATTTGTATGCACATGTCAACCCTGTTGAAGGGGGGAGCTATGTTATCTTGGAGTTCTTTAATCAGTTTCTTAATTGCACTCTCGAAGGCAGTTTAATTTTCTACAATCCTTGCCCATTCATAACCATCTTGCATCTCATATATAAACATGGTGGCTCGGCTTTCTTTGAGGAACCGTAAGATTTTGTTTCGTTCAACATTCATCAGGAAGAAAACCTATACAACAATTTTATAATGTATTAGTTTTTTTTAAAAACTAGTAAGTTCCCTAGCATTACCTTGGAACTTCTCCTCATTTCTGAGTTTCCAAACAAACCAAAGGATAAAAGAAGACAAAATTTGCCAAATTAAGTTAGCATCCTTTTTAAGATTATGGACGAAACCAATAACTATATCATAAGTAAAGACATGCTTAGTAATGGATATTCCAAACATTAACCAGATCTCCCTAGCAAAAGGGTAGTCAAGGAAGATGTGCTGAGTGGATTCAGGTTTATTGCATACATAATAGAGATCATATGCAACTAGATTATTCCTAATAGGCAATCTATTCTGTAAGAGTTTCCATATGAAACACTTGATCTTAGGTGGGATGGGAGATTTCCAAAGGTTCTTAAAGGTTTTATACCAAGTGGTAGGCTATGGTGGACATTCCATAGGGTGTTGACATGGTCGATCACAGAGGTGTCCTGGTTAAGCAGGTTGTAGATAACTTTGGATTTAATTTTTGGGAGGGGGGAACCATTCTTCCAAAGGAATGAGAGGTACCCGTGGGTGTCAATAGGAGTGTTCTTAGGGAGATTGAGGGTGTTACAGGCATTCCTAATCATATTGTAGGTCTGCTTATGTGAAGCAGGGAGATTAAATTTACTACTAAGTTCCTCCTAGGTGATGAGGTTGTCATTTTCTAGGATATTCATAAGATACTTGATCCCCTTGTTATGCCAGAATCTAGCAGAACAGCCTTGGGTTAAGGCCAGTGGCTTAGAGTTGTGGTGGAGGTTCCAGCAAATTGACCTTCCACCATGTATAGTATTGTCATAGTCAATGCTAGAGTTGCAGATAAGTCTACGCACATGCTCCCAGGCTTTCCAGATGGACTTAAAGACCCAGGTGCCTTGGACAGACACCAAGACACTCCCAGCAACTAGATCACTAAGTGGGAGGACTTTCCATGATTTGGCAGCCTTTGAGAATCCATTTTGAATGTTGTTTCTGATAAGAATCTTCCAAGGTTCTTGCCCATCTAGTGCATGAAATATCCATTTGACGACAAGCGAGATTCCTTGGAGCTTAAGATCCTTAAGGCCCAAACCTCCAAGTTTTTGTCTAAGTGGCACCAGGCCTATTTTACCACATGGGCCTTTCTTTTTCCCTTACCATCAGACTAGAGAAAGAGCCTGATAGCCTTTTGAATTTCATAAATTTGATAGTTGTTGAACATCCAAACCAAAGAGTAGTAGATACTGTATGAGGAGAGGATTTTTTGACATACTTGAACCCTACCTTCTAGGGAGAGGATCCTATTGTCCCACTTGTTGAGCTTCTTATCAATTTTCTCCTAAACCCAGGTCCACATGTCCCGAAGAGAGGGGGAAATAGAGAAGGGGATACTGAGATACTTGACAATCATGTTGGGTCCTCCCCATGAGTACCCGTCTTGTTGTAGCCAGTCTAGAGGTTCATCCTTCCAGCCAAGTAAAATATATTTGGAGCTAGAGATCCTGGCTCCAGAGGCTTTACTGAAGGTGTCGATTTTTAGGTTGAGGGAATCTATGCTTTTCCTAGAGAGCTCTAGGAAAAGAGAGGTATCATCAGCAAATTGGATATTCAGCAATTCAGAGTCATCTAGCAACACGATGCCATGGACTCTAAGAGATAGAGTATCATCTCTAAGGAGATAAAAGAGGGTATCTGAGCCAATAAAAAATAGAGCAGGGGCAAGAGGGAAGCCCTGCCTTATGGATCTAGAGAGAGGAATAGGCTGGGATAGGGTTCCATTAACTTCAATCATGGCGGAAGCATCTTTGAGGAGAATTCAAACATAGTCACATAACTCGTTAGGGAAGCCAAAAGCTCAGAGAATCATGAGGATGAAATCCCACTCAACTCTGTCATAGGCTTTTTCAAAGTCCACAAGGAACATGGCATTGCCCTGGTTAGAGGTTCTGGCCCATTCCATGGATTCCCAACTAGTGACAAGGTTTTCCAATATGTATCTACCTTTAATGAATCTAGTTAGGGTAGAGCAAATGAATTTTGGAAGAATCTTTTCAAGGTGAGTAGCTAAGGCTTTGGCAAGGATTTGATAGGAGACGTTGAGGAGGGTGATTGGCCTCCAGTTCTTAATGAGCGCTTTGTCTCCATCTTTAGGGATAAGTTTAACAATACCTTTATTTATGAATTCCCCCAGAGTGCCATTGTTAAGAGCTTCATTGTATATGTCATAGAGGTCATGTGTGACCCAATCAAGATTGGCATTGTACAACTCCGTAGGGAGACCATCAGGGCCTGGGGCCTTATTGTCCTGAGGGCTTTAATGGCATCGGCGATTTCTTATATAGATACCCTGGCTTTGAGGAGGAGAGCATCATCATTAGAGATCCTTTTAGGGATGATGGTACTATATTTGTGTCGAGCCTCTTTTGAGGCCTCATTATCTTCTAAGGTAAAGAGAGTTCTATAGTGTTGGTATTTTAGTATGGTTTTGTCATTGATGTCAACACCTACTCTGAAGATCTAGCAACATTCACAGGCAAGCAAGTAAACTGTGCAATAGTTACTGGTATATGGTTCACCGGCAGGATATATTGTTCACCGATACCTGGAATGATATGGAAGATACTTGGTAATGTCAAAGACATCATGTGGACACTTTGTTTTGAAGAATTAATCATTGGTATATTCATATTTGCATATTTGCTTTTACCGGCAAATAGGTCCAGGTTATCTAGGGTTACACTGGCAGGTTTATCTTTTCTAGATCAGCATGGCACGCTATGGAGATGATTTATTATTGTTGTAAATGCATTAAGCCGACATGTTTAATTGGTTATTGCATCGTATATTATATTGTTTGTAAAATGTTTTTATTGTAATATCTTGTAGAGCCAACCTACTAAAATTGGTCCTAGGGTATGGTATAAATGTAAGATCTTATTTGTAAGATCAAGTGTGGAATGTGAAAAAGAATTGAGTGAAGGTATATGTGAGATCAAGCAGGGATATACATGAAGACATCATTTGAAGGTGAAGTTAGGTTTTTGTAGAAGCATATCAGCATTACACCGGTACTAAATCCAGCATATGAAGATGCTATTTTGTGCAGTACATTCTTATTGGATTTAACCATCCAACTATAGTCAGTGTGACTCCCATTTTGTGATTGAGCAGTGAGCTCTAGGTTGTTGGCCTTTCTGCATGTGCAGAACCCATTTATGTACACTTACTATCTACAGTAGTATCATCTGATTGTGGGTAAGGTTTCGCACTGTGGTTTTTCCCCTTACAGGGTTTCCACGTACAAATATTGGTGTCATGTGTTGTGGATGACTTTATGTTTATGTTTCATGCATTAATCCTTACCGGTATAGCAATTTATTGTTAACACTATCTACCGGCATACTTAACTGGTTTACCAGTATTAAGCATTAAGTTGGTTAATTAGTTTTTGGTTTGAATTTATTTGACAACTGATTCACCCCCCCCCCCTCTCAGTTGTCTCCAGGACCTAACAATTGGTATCAGAGCTTAGTCCTCTTTTGTAGAAGTTTAACAACTTGAGAAGATCCAATGTCTACTAATTATTTTAGGAAGGATAGTCCTAAACTTGATGGAACCAACTATGGGATATGTAAGATCAAAAGGGAGACACATCTGAATTGCATTGGTAAAGACATCTGGGAAGTTACTAAGAATGGTTATACTGCTCCAACTACTTTAGCCAAAGATGAAGAGAATGATTGCAAAGCAAGAGAAGCACTTTTGAGCGCATTATCAGATCAACAAATCATACGATTATCAGATAGGTCTATTGCTAAAGATATTTGGGATCACTTGGAAACACTGAATGAAGGAGATTCCATAGTCAAAATTGCAAAACTTGAAAGCTTCCGAGTCAGGTATGAACATTTGAAAATAGAAGAAGATGAAAGGATTTCTGCTTTTATGGAAAGAGTAAATGAAATTGTTTTGGGTATTAAATGTTGTGGAGGAACTCTGAGTGAGGATGAAATTGTTTCAAAAATCTTAAGAGGTTTGCCACCAGCATATCAAATGAAGGTTACTGCTATAAATGAGTTAAGAAGAATGCCTAATACATCAGTAACTAGGGATACATTGATTGGAAAACTTTCAGCCTTTGAAATTGAGTAATTTGGTCCTGTTGCTACTATAAAGACTGATTTGGCCTTTAAAGCATCAACATCATCTGCTCCATCATTTGACAAATCAGACTGGAGATCCTTTTATGCAAGAGAACTTGAAGAATCCAGAAAGGAGAATGAAGAGCTTGAAGAACTTGAAGCACTATTTGCAAGGAAAATGCCAAAAGGTCCAATTGGAAGTAAGTATGAAGGTAAAGCACCCTTTAAATGTTTTAACTGCAATAAGATTGGTCATATGGCTTCAAGATTCCCTGATAGACATGTTAGACTAAGAGAAGAAGCTAGAAGAAAATACAAGCCTAATCCTGAATATCAGAGATACAGATTTAAGAAGAACAAAGATAAATCTTGTTACATTGCTGATGAAGGTGTGACTGATGATTCTGATGAGGATCCAATAGACAATGGATGGGTTTTTGTTGCTATAACAGAATATCAATTGGCACCTACTGCTCAACTGGTAGAACAAGCCCTAGCAGCTAAAGTTGAAGCAAAGGATGAAAGGATTATTGACTCGGGATGCTCACATCATATGACTGGAGACAAAGGTAAACTCTTGAACTTTCAAGAATACAATGGAGGTTTAGTAAGATTTGGAGATGACAAAGCCTGTTCAATCAAAGGTAAGGGTTCAATATCTCTTGATGGTAAGCATAACACTGACAATGTTTACTATGTTGAAGGACTAAAGTATAATCTCTTAAGTGTTGGTCAATTAGTTGAGAAGGGATTTCAGTTACAATTTAAAAATGGAAAATGTAAAATCATGAATAGAACTGGTTTAGAAATTGCAACCAGTAATCAGACTAGAGGCAATATCTTTCATTTGAATAATAGTGAAAAGGCATTCTTAATTGCACATATAGATGAAAGTTGGTTATGGCATAAGAGACTATGTCATGTAAACTTTGATTGCATGGTAAAAATTAGTACTTCTAAGGCAGTTAGAGATCTACCTAAAATTGTGAAACCTTAGAATACAATTTGTAAGGAATGTCAATTTGGAAAACAAGTTAGAGCTAGTTTCAAAAGTATTCCAAAAAAATCCAATAATGCTCTTGATTTAATTCACACTGATTTATGTGGTCTAGCTAGGACTAGAAGCTTATAAGGTGATAGATATTTCATGCTAATTATTGATGATTAATCTAGAATGTGTTGGGTTACTTTTCTCAGAGAGAAATCAGAAGCACTTGGGAAGTTCAAACTATACAAAGCAATGGTTGAAAATGAAACTGGTAAGAAAATCAAATGTTTAAGATCAGATCAAGGAGGAGAATTCACATCTAAGGACTTTAATACATTCTGTGAAGTGAATGGAATCAGAAGACAACTATCAGCACCTCAGACACCACAGCAGAATGGAGTTGTTGAAAGAAAAAATAGAACTATCTTGGATGCAGCTAGAAGTATGTTATCTTAAGAAAATCTACCACGTGTATTGGAAAGAGGCAGTTAGCACTGCTATCTATACATTCAACAAAGTTCACATCAAAGGTGAAACCGGTAAGACCCCTCATGAACTATGGTTTGGTAACACTCCTACTCTTAAATATTTCAAAATTTTTGGAAGTAAATGTTATATTAGAAGAGATGAGTATATTGGCAAATTTGATCCTAGAAGTGATGAAGGAATATTTCTTGGTTATTCATCTAAGAGAAAGGCATATAGATGTTTTAATAAAAGATTGCAGAAAATTGTTGAGAGTACAAATGTAAAGATTGATGAACAATTTAGAGGAACTTCAAGGTATATAGACTCTGAACTGGCAACAGAAATTGTGACAAATGAACCTATACTGAATCCACTGGTACAGAATGAAGATCCAGTTACCCCGGTATCATCAGAAGATTCCACAATAATTGAAGAACAACAAAAAACTAAGACACCCTGGTATGTAAGATTGAATCATTTTGAAGATCAGATAATTGGAAACAAATTTAAAGGAGTTATGACAAGAGGAAGATTGAAAAATGAAGAGGTATGTCTTATTTCTCAAATTGAACCATCATCTATCAATGAGGCATGTGAAGATAAATTTTGGATTAAAGCTATGGAAGAAGAATTAGGACAAATTGAGAAAAATAATACTTGGACATTAGTTTCCCGACCTAAAGATAAAAATGTAATTGGAACTAAATGCGTATTTAGAAACAAACTTAATGAAGATGGTAAGGTTGTCAGAAAAAAGCAAGACTAGTGTGTAAGGGATATTCTCAAAAAGAAGGAGTTGATTAAAATGATACCTTTGCATCGGTAGCCAGAATTGAGGCAGTTAGATTATTCTTGGATTTTGTAGCTCACAAGGACTACAAAGTTTATCAAATGGATATTAAATGTGCATTTTTGAATGGATATCTTGAAGAAGAAGTATATATTGAACAACCTGATGGATTTTCTTTGACATATGACAATGATATGGTTTGCAGGTTAAGAAAAGCTCTGTATGGATTGAAACAAGCCCCAAGAGCTTGGTATGCAAGGTTGGATAGGTATCTTTTGAAGATTGGTTTTACTAAAGGAAATACATATAGCAATTTATATTACAAAATAACTAATGATGACATCTTGATTATTGAAGTATTTGTTGATGATATAATCTTTGGAGGAGAAGATGGATTATGTAAGAAATTTTCTCTTGAAATGCAGCAAGAATTTGAAATGTCTATGATTGGAGAAATAAAATTCTTTTTAGGTTTGCAGATTTCTCAAACTGATAAAGGTATATTTTTGAGTCAATCCAAGTACTTGAAAGAATTACTAAAGAAATTTGGGATGGATAACTCTAAACCGGTAAGCACACCTATGACTACAAATGACAAATTATCTCAAAGGGTTGAATCTACACCTGTTAATCCAACTAGATACAAATCTATGATAGGAGGTTTACTGTATTTGACACAAACCAGGCTTGATATTATGAATGCAGTATTTATTGTTTCTAGATTTTAGAGTAATCCTAGGGAAAATCATGAATCAATAGTAAAAAGGATTTTCCGGTATTTACAAGGCACATAAAATCTTGGATTATGGTATCCTAAAGATGAAAATTTTGATCTATGTGCATACATAGATGCAAATTGTGTAGGAGATGTAGATGATAGAAAAAGCACCACCAGAGGAGCATTCTTTCTTGGAAAGAGATTAGTTTCTTGGTTGAGTAAGAAACAGAGTTGTACATCTTTATCAACAGCAGAATCAAAATATATTGTAGCAGCAACAAACTGTACACAGGTATTATGGCTTAAGCAAGTGTTGAAAGACATAAAGGTAAAATGCAAGGAACCCATTACTATATACTGTGATAACACTACAACAATTGATATATCTAAGAATCCGATATTACATTCTAAAACGAAACATGTTTCTATCAAACTGAATTTTCTAAGGGAAAAAGTTGAAGAAAAGGAGATAAAACTGGTTTATGTGAATACTAAAGAATAACTTGTAGATATTTTCACAAAGCCTTTGCCTAAGGAGATTTTTGAGTATCTAAGAGGTCAGCTTGGAGTCATACCACCACCGGTAGAGACTTAGATAGTTGATGATTGTCATCAGCCGGTAGAATTAAAAAGACAAATCTTTTACTCCGGTATTTGATGGGGAAGCTACTTCTCATGGGGAGTAGTTGGTATATTGAATTGGTTGGTATTTTATATGAACTTGAGTTTTTGTGACTTTGGCATTTGATGTCAAAGGGGGAGAGATATCTATGGAAAAACACATTATCTTTTTGGGAGAGATTTTGAAAAACACATTTAAGGAGAGATTGGTATAAGAAATTGGTATGAGAAATTGGTATTGAAAATAAATCTTTGGATAAACACATGTTATGGAGACTGTTGGTTTTTGCATTTGGCATTTCTGTTTTGGCACTTTGATGGTTTTTCCATCTTGTGTTGCCATCAATGCCAAAGGGGGAGGTTGTTGGTATTTTAGTATGGTTTTCTCATTGATGTCAACACCTACTCTAAAGATCTAGCAACATTCACCAGCAAGCAAGTAAACTGTGCAATAGTTACTGGTATATGGTTCACCGGTAGGATATATTGTTCACTGATACCTGGAATGATATGGAAGACACTTGGTAATGTCAAACACATTGTGTGGACACTTTGTTTTGAAGAATTAATCATTGGTATATTCATATTTGTATATTTGTTTTTACTAGTAAATAGGTCCAGGTTATCTAGGGTTACACCGACAGGTTTATCTTTTCTAGATCAGCATGGCATGCTATGGAGATGATTTATTATTGTTGTAAATGCATTAAGCCGACATGTTTAATCAGTTATTGCATCGGATATTATATGGTTTGTAAAATGTTTTTATTGTAATATCTTGTAGAGACGACCTACTAAAATTGGTCTTAGGGTATGGTGTAAATGTAAGATCGTATTTGTAAGATCAAGTGTGGAATGCGAAAAAAGAATTGAGTGAAGGTATATGCGAGATCAAGAAGGGATATACACGAAGACATCATTTGAAGTTGAAGTTAGGTTTTTGTAGAAGCATATCAGCATTACATCGGTACTGAATCTAGCATATGAAGATGCTATTTTGTGCAGTACATTCTTATTGGATTTAACCATCCAATTGTAGCCAGTGTGACTCCCATTTTGTGACTGAGCAGTGAGCTCTAGGTTGTTGGCCTTTCTGCATGTGCAGACCCCATTTATGTACACTTACTATTTGTAGTAGTATCATCTGATTGTGGGTAAGGTTTCCCACCGTGGTTTTTCCCCTTACAGGGTTTCCACGTACAAATATTTGTGTCATGTGTTGCGGATGACTTTATTTTTATGTTTCATGCATTAATCCTTACCGGTATAGCAATTTACTATTAACACTGTCTACCGGCATACTTAACTGGTTTACCGGTATTAAGCATTAAGTTGGTTAATTAGTTTTTGGTTTGAATTTATTTGAGAATAGACTCACCCCTCCCCCTCTCAGTTGTCTCCGGGACCTAACATATAGAACATTTCGAAGGCCTCTTTGATATCATTGAGATCCAAGAGTTCCTTGTTGTCTAGAGTTATTCTATCAATTTTTTCTCTGTTTTGTTTATTCTTAAGGAGGTTAAAGAAGATTTTGGAGACTTTATCTCCAAATTGGAGCTAGTGGTTGCGAGCTCTAATTATTTTTGAATACAATGGAATATGTATTAACATTATTTTAATTAGTATTAAAAGTAATTAAATACTAGAAGGGATGATTATTATCTCTGATTAAAAGTTGAAGAATTATTTGGGTAAATTAATTAATTAATAAATAAAGTTGTGATGACTCCTTGGGGTAAAATTATTTCAGTGTTAAAAATGTAAATGCTATAATTGTTGAGTTGATTAAATTAACTTTAGGAACCTGTTCTTTTAATGCATGAGTTAACCCTTAGTGTAGACAAACTTATTTATCACATCTTTTATCGAAGAACATCTAGTATTTTTGTGTTGTTTAAAAAAAATTGTTGCATTTTTGCCCAAAAGTTTTGGCATGATAGAAGATAGGTTTGATTACATAGATTGATGAGAGTTGGTTATGGCATAAAAAGTTGTGTCATGTGAATTTTGATTGAATTGTGAAGATCAGTTCAACTAAGGTTGTTAGAGATATACCTAAGATTATGAAGCCCTATAATCCAGTATGTAAAGAATGTCAAATGGATAAACAAGTTAGAACCTCTTTTAGGAGTATACAAGATAAATCAAATGATGTTCTTGATCTTATTCATACTGGTTTGTGTGGCCCTACTAGAGTTAAAAGTTTTCATGGTAATATATATTTCATGCTAATCATTGATGATTATTCTAAAATGATGTGGGTAACTTTTTTGAGAGAAAAATCTGAAGCATTTGAAAAGTTTAAAATCTTTAGGGCTAAAGTGGAAACTGAGACATGATTGAAGATTAAATGTTTGAGATTAGATCATGGTGGATAATTCACATCCGGTGAGGTTAAAAACTTTTCTAATAAGCATGGTATTAGAAAATATTTTTCTGCTCCCTAATCACCTCAGCAGAATAGAGTTGTGGAAAGGAAAATAGAACTATTTTGGATGCTACTAGAACCATGATGATGGAAGCTAATCTACCTAATATCTATTGGAGAGAAGAAATGAGCACAACAGTTTATACATTCAACAGAGTTCATAACAAAGGAGCAACCAGTAAGACACCTTATGAATTATGGTTTGGCAATACACCTATAGTTAAGTATTTCATAATCTTTGGTAGTAAATGTTATATTAGGAGAGATTATTTCATTGGCAAATTTGATCCTAGATGTGATGAAGGAACATTTATTGGTTATTCTAATGTAAGGAAATAATATATATGTTATAACAAAGATGTGATGATGGAAGCTAATCTACCTCATATCTACTAGAGACAAGTAGTTAGTACAATGGTTTACACATTCAACAGAGTACATATAAAAGGAGAAACCGGTCAGACACCTTATGAATTATGGTTTGGAAATACAAGTACATTTAAGTATTTTGGAATTTTTGGTAGTAAATGTTATATCTTGAGAGATGATACTGTATACACCTAAAAATGGTCTTAAGATAATTAATTAAATAAGCAATTATTTAATTAATCCCCCTTCCTAATTTAATTAAATTCATTGGGCAATTTGAATAAATTCTCCCTTTCATCTACTTATTAATAAATCTAAGGATTTATTTAATAGGTTCATTTCCATAGTCCCCTTTGATTAATTAATTCAAATTAATTAATCCTCCCCCCATTTCAATAAATTATTCTAATCATCTAATTAATGAAAACAAATTAATTTATGAGTTGTTGAGAATTAATTATTCTTTTCCTATTATTTGAATTTTTAAATTCAAATTACCCACATACCTCCTAACTTCTAACCACCTAGCTTAACCATCCCTCTAACCTAACCCATTCCACCTAACCTTGGGTTTAACTAACCCTATCCTATCTTGCACATTCTAACCTCCTTATCCTAACCTCCTATGGTGTGGATATTTTCTTCTTGAGACACATGGCAATTTGGCCACATGTCTCCTCTCTTGGACACTTACCCTTTTATGAGAAAAGATCCTTGACACTTGTCACCATAGAGATGACAAGTGTCTCTTCCTACAACCTCTTCTCCAACCTCCTCCAATTTCACCCTTGATATCTCCAAACTCAATCTTGACCGTTGATTCATGCCACCTCACCCCTAGCCTTGGAAATCCTATAAATATCCCCCATTTTGGAGCAATAAGGATCCCATATCATTTCATCTTATGCATTGTTACTATAGGCATATCATTTGAGCATTGTTGTTTTAAGTAATTTCATCTTATATTTAGCTTAATTGGATCATTTTTTAGTATAATTGTTGAATCATTTAGCTTAATTACATCATCATCATAGCTTAATCATGCATATCATTAGCTTAATTAGTCTATTGGATCAATCTAGCATAATCTATCTCATCTTTGCATATCATTATTATTTCAAATCCTCCGTCTTGGTGTAGTCAAGTCACTAGGATTGCTTAACTAGATCTGAGAGAAAATCCATACTCGCATCTCTTAGGAGGCGATAGGTCAATTTTTCATGGTTCATCTTTGTTTTCTTATTATTTTATAACCATGCTTGTAATGATCTATTGAGTGTTTTGTGTTGCAGCTACATGTATCACACTTCACAGGCACGACATTTTGGTACCCATCATGGGGCCGGAAATCTCATTTTTGGCCTCTCAAGCATCATCAAATCTTCATTTCTAGATGGGTCTGAACTATAATCTCGTATGAGTTCCTTTTTAGCTTTGTACGAGCTCCTTTGTGCACATAGATGATAATTCTTTCTTACTCGTATGAGTTTTTAAGGATACTGAATTGTTGTACAAGCTCCATTTTGCACTCATACGGTCATAAAAAGACACTCGTATGATCAGGTAAATAGTGTCGTACGAAATTCTATTTCTATGTTTTCAAAGAAGTTTGCATTTTAGGGTTTTCATGCTTCAATTTGATTATTACTAATGCTAACCCTGGTCTGTTTGTGAGTTTTTTGGCAGCCTAACTTGTTTTTGCAGGACAATTGTTGAAGATTATGCTTTCCAAAGCTTCATTTCACTAAAACACATCATGACTACTAATGCATCTATTTTCCAGGTTGCCTAGGAGGACTCAACCAAACTTTAGGTCTTCTTTAAAATTTCTAGGCACACTTATTTTTGCTAAAGGAAATGAACAATCATGTATTATGTGTTTTGATGATAGGTGAGTATGTTCTCACCTTTCTTAGGTGATCAGAAAGCTAGAATCATCCTTTTTCTTTCGTTAGTGCATATCTTTAGCGGGCCTACTCTCCTAAGGAGCTAATAAATCTAAGCCATTAAGGTCAATGAGAGGGGAATGACCTAAGTGGGAATGTCTAATGCCAAGTACTCCAACCCACTATAAAATAAATATGATTTGATGAAGATCAAGTCAATGACAGTGCTCAGGAATAGCTCTCCTTCGTACCTTTGGGTATATCAAACCTTGGTTTTCAAGGCTGGGAGACCTCTTAATTGAGTTTATACCCCGACGCATCGAATGGATCCCTTACTAGTTTGAATTAAATTAGAAGCTACCTGATTCACCCCCAAAAGGGTGATAATCTTTGTGCAAGAGAGATACTAACTCTCCCAAGACACTTGGCATATCATGCCCCCATAAGTTTTTGGAGTCGGACAATACGGCATTGAGAATCATTTGTGTAAGACTCAGCGGACGTATTCTAATTAGCTATTGGGTGTGTACCTAAGTTTGCAAACAAAGTTTTTCTCTCTCAGCCAACTTCCTTAGGTAGTGTAATGTGCTTGAGGTCACTTATCATATCACATGTTTGTTGTGTCTTCATCCCTAAAACAAGAAAATCAAACATCTATAACTGGAAAATAGAAGCAAAACATCAAACTTCAATGATCAAAAATCTATCCAAACAACATTTTTTTACTTATGTTCTATCTTGAGTCATATGAGCTTATGTTTTGTCATAAGAGCCTTCTTGTTTGTCGTATGGTTTAAAATTTTTTGTCATATGAGGCCTCTGGTTTATCATTTTGCTCAGTGGGAATTTTTGTACGAGCTTGTGCTTTGTCATATGAAATTCTTGATTTGTCATATGGGCCTGTATGTATTGTCATCTAAAGCTACTTACACTGTCATACAAATTTCTATCTCTGTTGGTCCAGAGTTATCTTCTTGCACATTTTTTCAGATCTGTTATATTTGCTTGGTCAGTTTATAGTGATCATAAACACATGTTATCTGTCATTTTATGCTTGGATTGTCTTCTTGGTTAGCTACATCAAGTTATCATCTGTCAAATCAGACTCTAGAAATAGACACCTCAATATTTTCAAGTACTCACCCTCAACAAGTTTAAGATCTAAACATCTCAAAGTACATAATCACCCTCTTTGATAAACTAATCACTCAAAACATAGTTTCTCATCAGGATCTATCATTGTTTATCACAAAACTACAATGTTTGGTCAAGACAACCTTATCCCACATCATAGGATATTGTTCCTATTGGACTGGGTTTTTATCAAAATATTAATCATTGCACTCCAAAAACGAAGATCAAAAAATTGCAAACTTTTAAATACTTGAATCACCTTTTTGTGTTATATCGCTCTATCACATTTACATTGATAGTTGATCACTTATCAAAATAAATTTTAGACAATTTAATCCTAGCACAATATCTAACACACGTGTATGCCCATTTTAACCTGGGCTCAAAGACAAAAGATTGTTGAGACAGAAATTGAAACATTGGAAATAACTAAAGAGCATAGAACCATGGAACATGAAGATGAAATACAAGTTGAAGAGGAAATAATAGAACATCAAAAAAGATCCTCAATTCGATAAATTTATGCATAAATTATTGGAGGGAGAAAAAGAAAAATATTTCCTAATGTTAGCAAAATCTGGTGCTACACTCCCCCAAGCTTTTGATGTCAACAAATTAACACAAAATAAAAGTGACCCTACCCCTAATAATGAACAATATGAGGATATTTTTGGTCTCAAGATGAATGACACGTCAATTCCTAGTAACACCAGAGCCAATGAGGAAACTTACATGCTCAAAAGGGATGAAGTAGAAATTTTGAATAACGTTTAATCCAATGAAGATACAAGAAGGAGTAGATATGATACAAGAAGAGATCTAGATCCTCCTAGAGTGAAAAATCATGGCTATGCAAGAACAAATCATGTTGATAATCCTATCACAACTCTCACACAATAAATACAAACACTGCAAACACAAATTCAAGATATGCAGAGAGGAAATGTTAGAAGATACTCACTTCAAGAAATCTATCCTTATCCATTCGACATAAATATAAACATGATACCATTTCCTATAGGTTGTGAAACTCCTAGATATGAAAAATATGATGGAAGCATTGACCCTCAAGATTATATATGAGAATTTTGCACAATAAGTATGGAGTTTGCACATTAGGATACCTACTTGATGAGATTATTTCTGAAAAGCTTAACTGGACTAGCTATGGAATGGTTCTCCAAAATTCCACCTGGAATCAAATCATTCTCAAAATTGGTAGATAAGTTTGTTTCACAATACTCTTACAACATACAACATGAAGTGACAATGCTAGACCTATGCAATGCCAAACAAAAGAGTGGAGAACCTTTCATGAAATTTTTACAATGATGGAGATAGTTAGGTTCACGATATCCTTGTGTAGTGCCAGAGTATGAAAAAATAGACATATTCATCAACAACCTAAATGATCAAATGAGTTATTATCTAAAAATGCAAGTAAATCGAAGTTTTGGAAAGATGATTGATAATGGAATCAGAATGGAGGAAGCCATGATAAAGAAGGGTGAATTGAAAATATACAAAGATGAAGTTCATCCTCCTAACAACACTAACAACAATCACAATGATAAGCCAAAGTTTTGGAATAGAAATCATAATGTCATCAACGATGGAATAGTGGGTAACAACAACGTGAAACCAAAGCAACCGGTTTTTAATTTATCCCACCACTTAGTAGCGGCTCAAGAAAACAATCATCACCAAAAAGTAACTATCAAAAATTTCTTTTGAAGACAATTTAAAAACATTGGTGAACCCCTTGGGTCAGCACTAATGACACTTCTTGCAAACAAATTGATTACTTTACTAGAAGAAAAGAACTATGAATCTCAAGTAAAACCACCTTGGTGGAATGATAACCATTATTGTGATTTCCATCAAAACAAGGGACATCACACACATAATTATCAGTGGTTGAAACATGTCATCCAAGATTTGATTGATAATGGAGTAATAACTGTGGATGGACATACAATAAATGAATCTCATACAACTTTTAAAACTCCACTTCCAAACTATGAGAAGGGTGAATCATCAAAAACAAATAATGATAAGGGTAAAGCGAAGGTAAACTATGCTCATACATATGATAATGTGGTAAATGTGACTGTAGTTAAAGGAAAGCAAAATCAAGAACCTACTCATGCTATCACAAGAAGAAAAGATAAAGTTGTTTTGTCAGGTCCTACAAAAAACACGTCATCCACTACAAAACAATATAATCTAGTTGAACAATTGCAGAAAATGCCCACCCAAATATCCATCTTAGAACTTTTAAAGCTTTCACCTGCACACAAATAAATTCTTGAACAAGCATTGGTAGATACACCAGTGTCTAAATATCTGGATATAGATAAATTCCAAACCATGGTGGGACACCTCACAACCTCTCACTTCTTATCATTCACCAAAGAAGACAACACATCCTTGCAACATCCCCATAATGCTCCCTTGCATATCAAAGTAATCATTAATAAGGCGCCAATTAAACGTGTCCTAATAGATGGAGGATCTAGCTTAAACATTTGCTCTTTGAGTCTAGTCTGTGCTCTAGGTTATTCAGAAGATGCAGTTGATCCCTAGAAAAAGATCACCATTAAAGCCTATGATGAAGAAGAATGTTCCTCTAAATGAATTGTGATGTTACCCATCAGAGTGGTACCTTTACAAAAAGACACACCATGCCAATTTATAGACTTGAATTCAAGTTTCCCTACAATGGGTAGGAAATCACGATCTCAGTAGATTCAAATCCATTTGAGTATTGTAGTAACCTCAAACCAGCTCAAGAAGTCATTGTTCCTCATAATAGAGAGGCATCATCTTCAAACACACAATCTAAAGAAAAATAATTTTCCTCAATTTTGTCAAGTATTGAAAAGCAAATGCAGCTAAGAGATCGAGGGAATGGAGAATATTAAATATCACAATTACCCCTTTCTCCTAAATCCTTTGGAAAACCATCAAACTCTAAACAACAACCAATTGTGAAACATCTTCCAATATTTGATGGAGTATTTGTTAGTGTTGGGACCTTATCAGAGGAAACATAAGACAAATATGTACTAAAGTGGCTATACAAATATGAACAAGTTCAACAAAAGATAAACAATGCTCGCATACCTACAGAAAAGTATGGAAAAGGATTTAACATTTTTGAAAAGATGGGATACACTAGAGTAGGTCCTATAGGGAAAAGAAAAGAAGGTATATCAGAACCTATACAACCATACACTCAATAGGCTATAGACAAAATAGGCTTAGGATATGGACAAGTTACTCTACTAGAAGATACATCTCTTAGCCAACAATAAGAAGAATATGAAAATAGACAAGAACAACTGGAAATTGAAAGAGAAGAAACATCAACTAAGCAACAAACACAAGAAAACATGAATTGGGAAAAGAAGAAAGCTTCAAATCAATAAGAAAAAAAAACTAAAAGCACCTCTCAAGAAGCCTTAAATCTCAATCAAAACAAGAGTGAACCTAGTACTAATCAAGGAGATCTTATAGCAAGGTTGACAGAACTCAATCTCAGTCATGAAGAGGTTGAATATGAAAGAAGAAAAGATATAACAAGAAAAGCTAAAGAAACAAATCAAATACTATATGTACAAATCTGTAGATTGCAGGCTACAAGTGATTCAAATTCTAATGAATGGGAATGGGATTCCTATAACTCTGAAGAATCAGCTAAAGAAAATTACTTTGAAGAAGATGTAGGAGTCGATGTAGTTCACACGTATACAGGGCAAACGTTAAGAACTAGCTCACTTGAATTAGAATCACATTCAGCTGACTTGGACTTAATCAAGGACGATGAGGAGCTCCTAGTGCAAGGTCATTTTGATGAGAGTACAATTCTAGACATTGACATACATATTGAAAACTTTGATACATCTATCATGATCCTTGATACTCTCAAAACATCTCAACCTGAGGACCCCCTACCTCTAATCCACCCTGAACTTATTGATTGGGAAAATGAAGGACATACTGCCATTGATACCTTTCTGAATGACCACATTATATCTATATATCTTAATGCAATCAAACCCGCAACAACTCTCACCAGGAATTTCAGCAATGCATCTTCTAGTCAAGTGGGTGCCAAATCTCCTAGTCACAAAAAGGAAAATAAAGAAAAAAATATCAAGTCTAATGCTGAAAACCATTTCTTAGCAACACTAGATCAGGAAAAAGTAAAAAGAAAGGATGCATCTAATGGTGAAAATCTCCTCGAGGCGCCAGAAGATGGGAGATTCCACACTTTACTTGTGCATTATCAAAAAAGGTCATCCATTTTGATTGAACCAATAGAGGCAGTTAACATTGGGATAATAGAGAAACCAAAGATCTTACATCCAACAACTTCTTTGCCAGAAGAAGAAATGCAACAATATATGGAATTCTTCAAATGACGGAAAATCTATTTCACCTAGTCATATGCAGACATGTTGGGGTTAGATCCAGAGCTTATTATGCATCACTTAAATGTCAGTCCAAGAGCCAATCCAATTAAACAAAAATTAAGGAAAATGCATCCACATATCACTCTCCTGGTCAAAGCAAAACTAAAGAAATTATTGGATGTCAGATTCATCAGACCTGTAGCTTATCCTCAATGGGTATCCAACATCGTTCCTATTTCAAAACCTAATAAAAGCATTAGAATATGCACAGACTTCAAAGATCTTAATAATGCATGTCCAAAGGATGACTTTCCTTTGCCTAACATTGCCATCATTGTGGATTTAACTGCTGGACACTCCATGTTTCCTCTAATGGATGGTTTCTTTGGATACAATTAGATTAAAACAGCACCTGAAGATCAAGAAAAGACAATTTTCACATGCCCATGGGGTACTTTCTACTGGAACGCCATGCCTTTTGGACTAAAGAACGTAGATGCTACATATGAGAGAGCTATGACAACAATATTCCATCACATGATGCATACATTCATGGAAGACTATGTGGATGACATCTTGGCAAAATCATACAACAAAGAAGACCATATAGGAATACTAGAAAAGATCTTTGATGGGTTAGAACAATATAAGCTACAACTTAATCCTAAGAAATGTGCCTTTGGTGTCACTTCAGGAAAGCTATTGGGATACATTGTTTTAGCTAGAGGTATCGAAGTAGATCCAACTAAGGTCAAAGCAATCATGGAGTTGGCATCTCCCAAGAATATAAGTCAACTAAGATCACTCCAAGGAAGACTTTAGTCAATCAGAAGATTTTTTGCTCAACTGGTAGATAAATGTCAACCATTTACTTATCTATTACACAAAAATGATCATTCAAGTGGGACCATCAATGTGAGGATTCATTAAACAATATCAAGGCATATGTCATGCAACCACCTGTCCTAATATCACCAATTCTAGGAAAGTTGTTGTTACTCTCTTATCGACCACTGAAGTATCATTAGGAGTTCTACTTGCACAACAGGATAATGAAGAAAAAGAATGAGCCATCTACTACATCAACAAAACATTAGTGGGATACGAGCTCAACTATTCTCCAATAGAAAAAGAATTCTTGGTAGTAGTTTTTTCTTCTCAAAAATTAAGACACTATCTACTATCTCACTCAATCAAGTTAATAGATAAAATTGATCCTCTGAAATATTTACTCAGCAAGGCAACATTAACAGGACGACTAGAAAAATGGATCATGATCCTCAGTGAGTTTGATATTGAATATGTAGACAGAAAAGCTATCAAGGGGCAAGTCATTACAAACCAACTAGCTGAGGCACCACTTCAACATAATCGTCCTTTGCAGATTGAATTTCTCGATGCCGATATCCTAATAGTCACCACAAAACATGGCAATTATACTTTGATGGTTCATATCCACAACATGGATCAGGAGCAGGTATTCTATTCATCACACCACAAGGTCATACAATTCCAAAAGTATACAAATTAAGGTTTCCATGCACCAACAATACAATAGAATATGAAGCTTTGGTTACAGGCATCAAAATGGCTATAGAATGGAACATTACACAACTTCAAGTCTCTGGAGACTCCCAGCTCATCATCAATCAAATCAATGATGATTATCAAAAAAAGGATGAAAAAGTTAATGCCTTATAAAAATATGGTTGATGATATCAAGAAATACTTTGTAGAAATAACTTTTCAGTAGATTCCAAGGAATGAAAACAAAGCAGCAGATTCCATGGCTACAGTTGCTTCTCTCCTCCAGACATAGGAAAATCAACAGTGTTATGAATTCCTGGTAGAAGTGTTGTTTTACCCTACTCATAATTGTCCTGATTCCCAAACTATCTGTCACATTGTTGGGAATGATTCCTCTTGCTATGGCCAAACTTACACATACCTGAAAGATAACACCCTACCTCCTAATGTATCAAAAAATCAAAAGAGAAACTTTATTTTCCAATCCTCCCATTATACTCTCATCGCGGATACTCTATTTAAATGAGGTCTAGATGGTACTCTTTTAAGATGTCTTTAACAAGAAGAATCTAAGAAGGCCTTACATGAAATCCATAATGGTATTTGTGACACTCATTCAAGTGGTCTTACCCTTTTGAAAAAAACTCATATGCTTGGGCTATTATTGGCCAACTATGGAACGAGATTCTTTTCCGATAGCTAGAACATGCAAACAATGCCAGATCCATGGGAATTTGATTCATGCACCAGTACAAGAACTTCATTCTTTGGTAACATCTTGGTCTTTCTATAAATGGGGTCTTGATCTAGTAGGAAAGATAAATCCTTCTTCATCTAATGGTCATAAATTCATCCTTGTAGCTACAAAATATTTCACAAAATGGATTGAGGCAATACCTCTCACAAATATCATAGGAAAACAAATTGCAACATTTATCTTGAACTACATCATCTGTTGCTATGGAATACCCATGACCATCATCACTGATAATGGGCGACCATTCAAGAATCAGGATGTACAAGAACTATGTGAGAAACTCAAGATCCAACATAGATTTTCCACACCCTACTATCCACAAGGGAATGGGCAAGCAGAAGCATCAAACAAAACTATTTTGAAAATCCTCAAAAAGACAGTGAATGATGTTGGAAGAGATTGGCATATTCAATTGAACCCTGCTCTATGGGCCTATCGTACTAGTATTTTCACACCAACATGTGCCACACCTTTCTGTCTTGTCTATGGATCAGAAGAAATATTTCTAATACAAGTAGAGATACCTTCTCTATGAGTATCATTAAAAGTTCTTATCCCAGATGAAGAAGAACGAGTATCTAGATTGGAGGAGTTAGAATTGATCCACAAACGAAGACAAAATTCCTTTGATCATTTAAAGGTATATCTACAAAGAATGTACTGAAGTTATAATCATAGGGTCAAACCATGAGTCTTTCAAGTTGGAGAACTAGTACTAAAGGAAAATCTATGCAACTAGGCAGATCGAGAAAAGAAAGGAAAGTTTGAACCAAACTAGTTAGGTCTACTTGTGATCACAACAATATTTGGGTCAGGAGCATATCAACTATCAACATAGGATGGAGATTAGCTCAATGAACCCATCAATAGCATGCATCTAAAGAAATTTTATGTCTGAAAAAGCAAGAAAAATAAAAAAATAGTGAAAAAGCAAGAAAAAAAACAGTTAAAAAAAAAAGTTGAAAAAGCAGAAAATCCAAAACAATTAAATATGAGAAAAAGTGCAACAAAAATAGATGGTGAAACTCTGGCAAATAGGCGCTATCTATCTACTAGCTCTTCCATCTATTAGTTCACACATCCTTCCACTTGCATTCATTCGGCACTATTCATATCCATAATAAAGCCTTGTACATACGTAGGCATCCAGGGTGGCTCCTCACCATGGTTTGGATCATTGGGTATATCATATTTTATTTGTTTCTAGACCTGGGGCAAAATTCTAAACCCTGGCTAGGGGCAAATTTTTTTATCATTTTGAGCTTAATCAAACATGTAGAACAACAGTTAGGCAACCCTTATCAAGCAAAAACTAAGACACATCCAACGTTGAACATGAGATCAAATTATCAACCATCAAACTATCACAAAGTCATTCTAAGCACATTTTCACACTTTTCAATGGATGATATCTTTTGGATAATGATTTTAACATGCTTGTTCAACTTTTCTATCTTGATTTTTGCTATCATGATTTCTGAGTAACTCCAGGATGTCTCTGACTAGAGGAACAAGGAAGAAACATAATATTTTTCTTGTCTGCTATCTGTAAATTAATCATTAATATGTGAAAATTTGTCTTGGGGCATGATCATCGGAGTATCATCGAAGACATTTTTGATTTGCGTATTGAAATGATTAATACTACCCATTTTACGCAAGCAACCCTCGGGTCATCTTGGTTCAATTATACCTCGATTCTTGTGCTAACTTGCAATATCAAAATCCAGGAAAGGCATGCTCAGGTCATCATGGTTTAATTATACCATTGATGTTTTCACTTACTTTCCACATTTTAAAAACCACAATGATGACAAAATGCAATAACCCAGTGACTGGTCCGATCGTAGCTTGCATTTCATTCTTGCATGGGATCCCACATGCTCATTTTATCAAAGGTTAAATCTATCACAAGAATCATCAAGGCATCATCATAAGTGTATACGCAATCAAAACAGTGACTCATATCTCTCCAGATATTGTCAACCTAGCAAAAATCTTATATTCCCCCCTCAACAAAACCAACATCAACATATCTGAATCTTCCTACAATTTGATATCAACAAACTATTAGTTCTTTATCCAATCAATGTTATCAATTCTATCAATCAATCGCATCTAAATCGATCCTATCATGTCTTATATAGGATGTATCTTTCTTGAAACCAGACGTTCTAATCATGTCTTATATAGGATATATCGTTCTTGAAACCAGACGCTTTGATAATCTTTGTCTTATACAAGAGGTGTCATTCCTCAAACCAGACTAAATTTGGATCTTATCAATCTAATCAATCAAGCTTTATCAATAATCAAAAACCACATCACCGTGATTGTAGAACGCGCATTTTCATCAACCATAGTTGTAGAAATCAAATCATTTCTAATCGGGATATCAATGTCGCAAAGATCCAAAAACTCCAAAGCTCAATTATCTCAATTGATCTCCCAAGGGGGCATCATCATACCATAATTTATCAATCAATGTCTAGGGAATCCTGTTGGCAATATTACATTATAATAGATAATGAAAGATTGTTGACATTTCAATAAGGATATTGAGAAGGTTGTTGATGATTATGGACATAATTGATTAAAAATGTTTTACTATCTTGATATTATTATTTTTCATTGATGTCAAGAAATTGATTTTCTAATTCAGTATGATGTTGTCATATTTTGAGAAGTATGATATGAAGATTATAAAGAAGTCGGTAAAAGACACAGGAAAGAATATGATGAATAAGGGGATAAGTTATTCAATGGGCAACTACTACCGAGTCAGATAATGATGAGATCATGATGTTTTAGATTGTTTTAACATCATACATATGTTGTAAAATGGAAAGGTTAATACTATACTATGTTATCAGGCAAAGAACTTAGTCAGTAAACCCTAAGGATATCGCTATCAGTTAATGAAGGCAAAATGTCTACAGAGTGAAGTTTAGTATTCACCAAGTTACAACCGAGCTATAACATAATACATTAAATGTTTACATGTGATATTTAATGAAAGAAGCTGATGAGCTAGAGCGGATCAATGATTGGTAAGCCGTGGAAGAATTTTGTTAACGAATCTAAGGCAATGGAAAGTCGAAAGGAAGATCTACAGCTCAGATTGAACCGCAATACCCTAACACAAGTTCCAAGGCAAATATGCAAGATCCAAGGTGGGGTAAAATGTTTTCAGATCGAAAGATACATTGAACCTGGACAAGATTGAAGATCTAATGGCTATGATTGATCATCGGAAATGTGATCAAGGAGATTAAGCGGTTAGAAGATTGTTTATAAATAGGAAACTGTTGATAAACAATGTATGCGGGCAAGTGTATGCACAGGGATCCTACATAGTGATTACCGAGCACAGAAGCTTGAAGACCTGTTAGAATAACAGAGTATTGATGCCCAATAGATAGACAAGATTAGTTCTATGTCTAGATTGTATTGAACAAATAGGAATCTGCTTTAGCATTTTAGATGTGAAGTTGCAGATAGATTTTTATTACTGTTATTTTGTGAAAGTGACAAAAAATCTCTTAACCGAGTGTGTCATGCCCAAAATTTAGGGCAAAAACGGAACAATTTTTTTTTTTTAAAACATACTAATTAATTAACAAGTTCACTCACATGACAAGCGTTATTGAAATTTCCATAATTATATTCGAGCTAATTCTGAAACGAATCAAGCATCGATAATTTGTTTAATTCTAATTGCAGAAAAACTAACTGGTTTACAATTTATCTCCATGAGATACCTAGTCATTAGGTTTATTAAATCAATCACATTAAAGAAAATGGGAGAGGAAATTTAATTCAATCCCCAAATAAGACATAAAGTCTAAACATCCAATTTAAAATTTTGATACTCTAATTAAATTAACCGAGACAAAATTTAAGTATTTATGACATCAAATACATTTAAAAGTATAAAGGATAGGCTTACTTCTTATGATTAATATATTTCACTTCCCTTTTTACTTCCTATGAGTAATCCTACGGAAGTATTTAAATGTTTAAAACTCTATTAAAAATTATCTCCCCAAGATAATAGTTAATTTTCTTTCCAACCCTAATTAGGGTTTTATATTTTTTTTATATAAATATATTAATAACTATGAACTAACCTATTATTTTAATTCTTTTACCCTAGCCCTACCCGGGCTAGGGTTTAATATATTTTTTTAAAACCACTGAGTATTCTTTTTTAACAGGGCCGAAACCCCAAGGCAGCGGCCATTATTTGAGTGCAGGTTACGATGAAGGCGGCGGGGAGGGCCGCGACACCACTGTGTGTCAACACAGTGGGCGCCGCTAGCAGCTCACACCACTGTGTGGCCACACAGTGGCGGCCGCGGCCATCCACTGTGTGTCCACATAGTGGGAGCCGAGCGGCCCGCACTGTGTGTTCACACAGTGGGCGCCGCGCGGCCCTCACTGTGCGTACACACAGTGGGGTCCGCGTGGAACCCGATTTCCCCCTTATTTATTTATTTATTTATTTATTTTAAAATATATTTTATATAAATATATATATATATATAAATATATATATTTATATATATATATTTATATTTATATTTATATAAATATACAATCATAAAGTTACAAGGGTGAAAATATTCCAATATATATGTATAGAATTTTTTAAAAATAAGATTTACATGCAAAGAATTTAAACTAAAAATAACAAAGGAAAGGCATTAAGTTAATTCAATATATATATATATATATATATATATATGATAAGCTTTTTAATCAACACTAATTTAAAATTCAATTTAGAAATACATTTAAGAAAATACAATATACTTCTCTAGAATAAATAGATTCATTGATTTTTCAACTAATTAAGCAATAATTTTAAACATTCCATTTTTTTTTTAAATACATAAGATCTTTCAGCAAAAATAAACTCATATTTTCAACAAGTAGAAATATAGATAAAATTAAATTGAAAGCTAATTTTTTTATTATAATACAAAGAAGCTTTTGCATGCAACTCAAAGTGGCTTTTCTTTTTCTAAAAATCAGAAGTAGAAATCAAACAAGCTTTTACAACTCTGAGGTAATCTGCAAATTTTATAGGATGTTCCTTTGTTTAGCTTCAACAATAACTTCAAGACTATTTTCAAGAATTACAACTTGCTTCTCTTCTCAATGAATGAGGCATACTTCTATAAAAAATTTAATCAAATATTTGCAACTAGATTTAAGTATCTTCAACAATAATCTTCTGTGTCTTTTCATGGTTCATATTCTCTTTCTCCTGACTTTCCTGCATAATAGAAAACACAAATATGACCACGGAGTGCTCACCTCCCAGCCTAGGCTAACTGGTAGCCACCCCCGAGCTCGGAGAACCAATTCCTAGATGGATAACAATCAGGCAAACACATAGAAGGCAAATACATACAGATTTTCCAGACACAATCCCATCTTGGCTTCATAGCACCACACTTTGGTGATGAATTTTTTCAAAAGGGTGGTAGTGGACCAATACCCTGAGGAGAACTACAAGTATGAAATAAACAAGAAGCCACCTCATGGCACAATAATTATATCAAGAATCTCAACCCCTTATTCCTTATGCCCCCCAAAGGCATTCTAGCCTTATATCCCTCCTTATGCCCCATTGCACAAATAGGCCATGCAGCAAGGTTCACACAAAGATCCCTTGTGATCGCTCTCAAAAGAGAGTCTCTCACTCGAGGGTTGTCACTACTACCACCCTCAAGATCCTGTTCTCTCCCAAGAGTAAGAGATCTTGAGAAAACTCCCAAAACACATCAATTCTTAAAACAAAATACCAAAAGAATTTCAAACATAAACTTTCAAGAATACAGATTTCTTATTCAAACCACTTCTAGACATAAACAAGAAGACATTAAAAGTAAAAGATTGAAACCAACCTTAATCTGCGCATCTCAATTTACACATTAGTACTTCCAAATATCCATATATAATATAATTCAATAATATAACAATACACATCATTACTTGCATACAATTTTCATCTGCACAGATTGAATACATCTTTTATCAAGCAAATTCACATAAGCAATTTCATCCCAATTCACATAAACTAAACATACATCATAGTTCAATATTCAGAGTAAAGTCCTGCAAATTCAATAATGACATCTATCATTGCAATATCATCCTATCTAACAATCATGTAGTGTTCTATCTCATAAAGCATATAAGTAAATCATCAAATCATAGCAATGTTATCCAATTCCTGAAATCATATAAGTTCTAAGTCTCAAAATGCATCAAAATAAAGTATCCATAATAGTCTAAATATAAAATCCACTGAATGTCAGACTGAGTCGAGGTGAGGCCTCACAGAGTGGACTTAATAGTCTTATATGTAAATCCTCTAGCAAGGTGACATTCTGATTGAGTGTTTGAAATCCTTTGACAAGGTCACTTCTAACAAAGTGAAGATCCTAATAGATCTGAGGGAAATCTCTTAACCAAGTCACATCTAGCAATGTGTTTATAATCTTTAACAGGATTTGCTTTTAACCGAGCATACTCTAGAAGAGTATATTTTTTAGTGGGTTTGAAATCCCACAGTGGTTTTTCCCTATTTGGGTTTCCACATTAAATCTGGTGTTATGAGGTTTATATTGTTCATATGCTTTTGAGTTTGCATGTTTGATAGTTTTTGGTTATATGACTGATATATATGTTACCGAGGTTGAATCTGATATTTTTATGGATGATTAAGTTTGTATGATTCACCCCCCCCTCTCATCTTGTTGGCTATTAGATCTATACTTATATTAAGTATCAGAACTATCAATTGGTATCAGAGCTTTGGACTTCGAAAGGAAAGTTTAAAGGCACTTGAGTTAAAGATCCAAAGATGTATAAGAGGGATGCACTGAAGCTGAACAAGTCAAGTTTCTCTGCATGGCAGAAAAGGATGAAGCTACATCTATCAGGAGTTGGAGAATATGCTATATACTATCTGGAGAATGATTTTGTTGCACCGAGCACCTATCCATTGACTATGGAAGAGATAAAGGTGAAGCAAGAACATATTCAAGCAATGATTGAAATAACATCTGCATTGACCAACTCAGAGTTTAATGATCTAGAAGGCTGCAATGATGCAAAGGCAATGTGGACTAAGTTCATATCTGTATATGGAGGAGATGAACATGTTCAAAGAGAAAAAGTAGATAGTTTAAGAGGACAACTTGAATCTATGAGGATGAATGAAGGTGATAACATAACCCAGTACAATACAAGACTAAAGGAGATTGTAAATCAAATCAAAGGAGCAGGAGGAACTATTGAAGAAAAGGATGTAACAAGTAAGTTGTTAAGAACCCTTCTACCTGCCTATGTAATCTGAGTCTTTGCAATCAATGAATTGAGGTTTGTACCTAATATGCCAATTTCCTTGGATGCTACTATTGGTAAGCTACATGCATTTGAGTTAAGTAATTTTGATAACAGTGGGTCATCGATAAATAAAGTTGAATCTACATTTAGTTCTTTTCATCTGAATGAATCTAATGATTACAATGAAAAAAAGTATAAGTACTCTGAAGGAGATCACAGTGGAGCAAGTGAAAGATTTCGGAAGAACATGGAAGAAGTACACAAACTGTATGAAGAAATCAGAAAGCAAGAAGAGTTTGAAGCACTATTGGCCAAAAGGTTACCGAGAGGCAAAGGTAAGTATAAAGGAAAACTACCTTTGAAATGTTTCAATTGTGATAAGATTGGACATATGGCTTCTAACTATCCTGACAAAGATTTTACTGAAAAGAGAGATTACCGAGATGACAGACAGAAAGATAACCATTATAGAGGACACCAAGACTTTAGAAGAAGAGATAGAAAGACATGCTTAATAGCTGACGAGGAATCTAATGATGATAAATCAAATGAGACTGATACAGAGGAAGTTGTTTATGTGGCTATCAAGGATGGATTAGATGAAGAAAGGTATGAAGAAAAATCCCTAATATCTCACATTAACACTAATGATTCTTGGATTATAGATAATGGATGCTCACATCATATGACAGGAGATAAACACAAGTTTGTTATGTTAGAAGATTATGTTGGAGGCTATGTTAGATTTGGTAATGATACACCATGTCTGGTAAGAGGTAAAGGCTCCATAACACTTCTTGATAATGCAAGATGCAATGATGTTTATTGGGTTGAAGGTTTGAAATACAATTTGTTGAGTGTAGCATAGCTAAACAACATAGGTTACCGAATAGAATTTCAGAAAGGAATTGTCATAGTTCATGACAAGCATGGAAAGTTAGCTGCTACTGGGACACAAACGAATGGTAACACATTTCACCTTGACTCAACTCACAATAAGTGTTTCTATGCAAAGATTGATGATACCTAGTTATGGCATAAAAGGTTTTGTCATGTTAATTTTGATAATCTGATCAAAATAAGTAAGAAGCACTGAGTAAGAGGTCTACCGAGTCTTGAAAAACCTGAGAATGCTATGTGTCGAGGATGCCAGATGGGTAAGATGACAAGATCTAGCTTTACAAGTAAGTCTTACACTTCTAAGGGAATTTTAGATCTTGTGCACACTAATCTTTGTGGTCCTATGAAAGTTCAAAGTTATTATGGTGATAAGTATTTCATATTATTTGTGGATGACTATTCAAGGATGATGGCAGTAATGTTTTTAAAAGAGAAATCAGAAGCTTTTCAAATGTTTAAATGGTACAAGGATAGAGTTGAAAATGAAATAGGAAGATAACTGAAATGTCTTAGATCAGATAGAGGAGGAGAGTTCACATCTGATGAGTTCAACTTATTTTGCAATGATCATGGTATTAAAAGATAAGTCTCTGCATTGAGAACTCCATAGCAGAATGGAGTAGCTGAAAGAAGAAATAGATCTATTGTAGATTGTGCTAGAACACTAATGATTGAAAAGAAAGTTCCACAAACATTTTGGAGAGAAGCAATAAGCACAGCTGTTTACACCTTGAATAGAGTTCAATTGAAGAAAGGCACTTTGAAGACACCTTATGAAATCTGGTATGGCAAGAAACCTAATGTAAGTTTTTTTAAAATCTTTGGAAGTAAATGCTATGTTCATAAAGATGATAGAAATGGCAAGTTTGATCAGAAAAGTGAAGAAGGAACATTTCTAGGATATTCTTCTAGAAGCAAAGCATTTAAATGTCTGATCAAATCATCTAACAAAATAGGAGAAAGTGCAAATGTGAAAATTGATGAATTTGCAGAAAGAAACGATGAAGAAAATTCCAAAGAACCAGAAGACTATGATGGATTTGTCTATGTGCAACCGAGAAGTCCTACAAAGAAAAATGTTGAAGAAAATGAAGAAAATATCCAGTTACTGAGTGATGAAGAAGATCATATAGAGCCTACCGAGCCTATATTATCCAAGCATGTCAGGAGACATCATGCACCAAGTCAGATTATAGGAGATAAGGATGATCTAGTGATGACAAGGAACAAACTGAGATAGAACACATGTTTGATATTTGAATTTGAACCGAGAATAGTAAAAGAGGCATTTAACAGTGAAGATTGGATAAATGCTATGATAGAAGAGATTGATCAAATCAAGAAGAATGACACATGGACACTGGTCCCAAGACCGAAGGACAAAGTCGATCTTCAGAAACAAGCTAAATGAAAAAGGGGAGGTCATTCGGACAAAGTAAGACTAGTTTGCAAAGGTTATGCCCAAGAAGAAGGAATTGATTATGGTGAGACTTTTGCACCCATTGCTAGACTTGAAGGAGTAAGAACATTGTTGGCATATGCTACTTTCAAGAACTTCAAGGTATATCAAATGGATGTCAAATCTACATTTCTGAATGGAATATTAGAAGAAGAAAATTTCATTGAACAACCTGAAGGATTTGTTGAAGACAATGATAAAGATCAGGTATGTAAATTGAACAAAGCTTTATATGGTCTGAAACAAGCACCTAGAGCATGGTATGAGAGATTACACTCTTATTTTATTAAGATTGGTTTTATAAGGACAAGTGAGAACAACAACATGTACATGAAGAATGATGAAAATGTAATACTAATCTTAGCCATATTTGTTGACGATATTATATTTTGTGGAAATGACTCTTTATGCAAGAACTTTGGAAATGAAATGAGCAAAGAATTTGAGATGTCATTAATCAGTGAGATAAAGTATTTTATAGGTTTACAGATACTGCAATTGAAAAATGAGATTTTCATTACTCAATCCAAGTACATAAAGGAAATCTTGAAGAAATTTGGAATGGAGGATTCAAAACCAGTAAGTAGTCCTATGACTACCAACTATAAACTATCAAAGAATGATGAATTTGCATCTATTGATGAGACACTTTACCGATCTATGATTGGAAAGTTGCAATATGTTGTTCACAACAAGCCAAATATAGCACATGTAGTAGGTATTGTAGCAAGATTCTCTGCAGATCCTAAGGAAACACACATGATGGCAATCAAAAGAATTTTCATATACTTAAAAGGTGCTAAAGATTATGGCTTAGTATATCAGAAAGGAAATGATTTTGATTTAAAAGTTTATACTGATGCTGATTGGGCAGGCAACATTGATGATAGGAAAAGCACAAGTGGAGGAGCTTTCTTTTTAGGAGAAAGACTAGTGAGTTGGCTTAGCAAGAAACAAGGATGTGTTTCACAGTCAACATCAGAAGTTGAATACATTGCTGCAACACTGAATTGTACCAACATTGCATGGATCAAACAACTGTTGGAAGGTATAAATGAGAAAGTTACCGAGCTAGTAACTATATTTTGTGACAATACTAGTGCCATTAATATTTCAAAGAATCCTGTTATGCACTCTAAGACAAAGCACATATCTATCAAATATCATTATCTTAGAGAAGAAGCTCAAGAGAAGAAAGTGGTGTTGGAATATGTTAGCACAAAGGAGCAAATAGCAGATATCTTCACCAAGCCACTACCAAAGGAAACTTTTGAATATCTCAGAAGTAAGTTAGGGGTCCTACCCCTATCTTCTATTCACTGACCGATTTTGGTGAAAGCATCAATTCGATGACTCTATTGAATATCTTTTGGGGAGTTGATGCTGGAGTTATACACTTTAGAATATTTTCTAAAAGTGTACTGGAATTATTAATACTGGAATAATACAGAGAATGATACAGGGAACAGGAATTGAAGACAAATGCTCTGACTGAGACTCAGTTGATACACAACAGTAGGAAATAACTTCTTATAGAAACAAATTATGTTTTAGTTCTTTTCTTTTTGGCATTGTTGTCAAAGGGGGAGAAGACTACTGTATGAGAGAAGACCTACCAAAGGGAGAGGAGAAGACGAATATATGGGAGAAGGCTACAGATTGAAATAAAGACTGAAAATAGAAGAGAAGTCTAATGTATGGGGGAGAGCATTTCAAGCATTTCAGAATCATAGCAATCTGAATCTTTTAAATGTCAAATCAATTGGTTTTGCCATCAATGCCAAAGGGGGAGATTGTTGAAAATATTACATTATAACAGACAATGAAAGATTGTTGACATTTCAATAAGGATATTGAGAAGGTTGTTGATGATTATGGACATAACTGATTAAAGATGTTTTACTATCTTGATATTATTATTTTGTCATTGATGTCAAGAAATTGATTTTCTAATTCAGTATGATGTTGCCATATCTTGAGAAGTATGATATGAAGATTATAAAGAAGTCGGTAAAAGAAATAGGAAAGAATATGATGAATAAGGGGATAAGTTATTCAATGGGCAACTTCTACCAAGTCAGACAATGATGAGATCATGATGTTTTAGATTGTTTTAACATCGTACATATGTTGTAAAATGTTAAGGTTAATACTATACTATGTTATCAGGCAAAGAACCTAGTCGGTAAACCCTAGGGATATCACTATCGGTTAATGAAGGCAGAATGTCTACTGAGTGAAGTTTAGTATTCATCAAGTTACAACCGAGCTATAACATAATGCATTAAATGTTTACATTTGATATTTAATGAAAGAAGCTGATGAACTAGAGCAGATCAATGATTGGTAAGCCGTGGAAGAAGTTTGTTAACGAATCTAAGGCAATGGAAAGTCAACAAGAAGATCTACAGCTCAGATTGAACCGCAATACCCTAACACAAGTTCCAAGGCAAATATGCAAGTTCCAAGGTGGGGTAAAATGTTTTCAGATCGAAAGATACATTGAACCTAGACAAGATTGAAGATCTGATGGCTATGATTGATCATGGGAAATGTGATCAAGGAGATTAAGCAGTTAGAAGATTGTTTATAAATAGGAAACTGTTGATAAACAATGTATGCGGGCAAGTGTATGCACATGGATGCTACATAGTGATTACCGAGCACAAAAGCTTGAAGACCTGTTAGAATAACAGAGTATTGATGCCCAACAGATAGACAAGATTAGTTCTATGTCTAGATTGTATTGAACAAATAGGAATCTGCTTTAGCATTTTAGATGTGAAGTTGCAGATAGATTTTTATTACTGTTATTTTGTGAAAGTGACAGAAAATCTATTAACCGAGTGGACTTAACAGTCTTATATGTAAATCCTCTATCAAGGTGACATTCTGATTGAGTGTTTGAAATCCTTTGACAAGGTCACTTCTAACAAAGTGAAGATCCTAACAGATCTGAGGGAAATCCCTTAATCGGGTCACATCTAGCAATGTGTTTGTAATCTTTAATAGGATTTTCTTTTAACCGTGCATACTCTAGAAGAGTATATTTCTTAGTGGGTCTGAAATCCCACAGTGGTTTTTCCCTATCTGGGTTTCTACGTTAAATTTGGTGTTATGAGGTTTATATTGTTCATATGCTTTTGAGTTTGCATGTTTGATAGTTTTTGGTTATATGACTGATATATATGTTACCGAGGTTGAATCTGATATTTTTATGGATGATTAAGTTTGTATGATTCACCCCCCCCCCACTCATCTTGTTGGCTATTAGATCTGTACTTATGTTAAGTATCAGAACTATCACATCCTATCAACCCAATATCATCATCAAAAAGACATTATTGTTTGAATCAACGCATCATCACACCTCGCTTCAAAGAGGGGCAAAATGTATACACGTAAAAATGGTCTGAAGATAATTAATTAAATAAGATATTAATTAAGTAATCCCCCTTCCTAATTTAATTAAATTAATTAGGCAATTTCATTAAATTCTCCCTTTCATCTACTTATTAATAAATCTAAGGATTTACTTAATAGGTTCATTTCCATAGTCCCCATTGATTAATTAATTCAAATTAATTAATCCTCCCCCCATTTCAATCAATTTTTCTAATCCACTAATTAATTAAAACAAATCAATTTATGAGTTGTTGAGAATTAATTAGTCTTTTTCTATTATTTGAATTTTTAAATTCAAATTACCCACATGCCTCCTAACTTCTAACCACATAACCTAACCATCCCTCTAACCTAACCCATTCCATCTAACCTTGGGTTTAACTAACCCTATCCTATCTTGCACATTCTAATCTCCTTATCCTAACCTCCTATGGTGTGGATATTTTCTTCTCGAGACACATGGCACTTTGGCCACATGTCTCCTCTCTTGGACATTTGCCCTTTTATGAGAAAAGCTCCTTGACACTTGTCACCATAGAGATGACAAGTGTCTCTTCCTCCAGCCTCTTCTAAAACCTCCTCCATTTTCTAGTATAATTATTGAATCATGTAGCTTAATCAATCTCTTTTCTAGCTTAATTACATCATCATCATAGCTTAATCATGCATATCATTAGCTTAATTAGTCTCTTTGATCAATCTAGCATAATCAATCTCATCTTTGCATATCATTATCATTTCAAATCCTCCATCTAGGTGTATTCAAGTCACTGGGATTTGTTAACTAGAGCTGAGAGAAAATCCATACTCACATCTCTTAGGAGGTGATAGGTCACTTTTTCATGGTTCATCTTTGTTTGCTTATTATTTTCTAACTATGCTTGTAATGATCTATTAGGTGTTTTGTGTTGCAGCTACAAGTATCACACTTTATAGGCACGATTGATACTATTGGGAAATTTGATCCTAGAAGTGATGAAGGCATATTTCTTGGTTATTCAAATGAAAGTAAAGCATATAGATGTTATAACAAGAGATTGCAGAAAATAGCTGAGAGTGCTAATGTCAAAGTAGATGAGCTGAGAAATAGTCAAATCAGAATTTATGAGAAGGAACTGATAGTGGAAATGATTATATCTGAACCAGTAGCACCTTTACTGGAATAGAGAGTTGAACTAGTTACTTTGGCAACATCAGAGAATTATATAGTAACTGAAGAACAGGGAAGAGGAACGAAGAGTCAAGAGACTACTAGGTATATAAGATTGAATCGTTCTGAAGATCAAATCATTGGGGATAAAAATAATGGAGTGATGGAAAGAAGAAGACTGAAAACTGATGAGGTATGTTTAATTTCACAAGTTGAACCGGTATCAGTAATTGAGGCATGTAAAGATAAATTTTGGTTAAAAACTATTGAAGAAGAATTAGATCAGATTGAGAAAAATAACACATGGACTTTGGTTCCCCGACCTAAAAATAAAAAAATGTTATTGGAACTAAGTGGGTTTTTAGGAATAAATTGAACGAGGATGGTAAAGTTATAAGGAATAAGGCTAGATTGGTTTGTAAAGGATATTCTCAGAAGGAAGGAATTGATTATGGGGAAACTTTTGCATCAGTAGCTAGGATTGAACTGTAAGATTATTTCTTTCTTATGATGCCTATAAAAACTACAAGGTTTGTTATATGGATGTTAACTGTGCATTCTAGAATGGGGATCTTGATGAGGAAGTTTATATTGAGCAGCCTAATGGGTTTTTACTATTAGATGATACTGATATGGTTTGCAGGTTAAGGAAAGCTTTATATGGATTAAAACAAGCACCTAGAGCAAGGTATGCAAGGTTGGATAAATATATTTTCAAGCTTGGTTTTACTAAGGGCAGCGTTGACAGTAATTTATATTATAAAATCATTGATGATGATATACTGATTGTTGAAGTATTTATTGATGACATTATTTTTGGAGGTGAAGATAAATTATGCATAGAATTTTCTAAGAACAAGGAGAAAGAATTTGAGATGTCTATGATTGGTGAGATGAAATTTTTCTTAGGTTTGTAGATTACTCAGACTGACAAAGGTATTTTTATCTGTCAAACTAAATATGCTAAGGAATTGTTGAAGAAATTTGGTATGGGAGATTCTAAACCGGTAAGTACACCTATGGTTACAAGTGAAAAATTAACAAGGAAATCTGCACCGATAAATCCTACAATATATAAATCTATGATTGGAGGTCTACTTTATTTGACTCATACTAGGCCTGACATTATGAATTTTGTTTGTATTGTTTCATGATTTTAGAGTGATCCTAGAGAAAATCATGAGATGACGATGAAAAGGATTTTTAAATACTTGCAAGGTACATCAGAATATGGTTTGTGGTATCCTAAGAATGATAAATTTACCTTATGTACATATATAGATGTTGATTGGGCTGGAGATGTTGATGACCAAAAAAGTTGTTCTGGTGGAGATTTCTTTCTTGGAAAGAAGTTGGTTTCATGGATCATTAAGAAATAGTCATGTACTTCTTTATCTACTGCTAAAGCTGAGTATGTTTTTGTTGCTACTAATTGTACACAAGTTTTATGGATGAAGCAAATGTTGAAGGATATGAAGGTGGATTGTGATGTATTGGTAGTTATTCAATGTGATAACTCTGCTGCTATTGATATTTCAAAGAATCCGGTATTTCATTCTAAGAAAAAGCACATATCTATCAAGTATAACTTTTTGAAGGAGAAGGTGGAAGCAAATGAACTTAAACTGGTTTATGTGAACACTAAAGAACAAATTGCAGATATTTTCACTAAACCTTTATCCAAGGAATCATTTGAGTACCTAAGAAACAGATTGGGGGTTTCTTCCCCTCTAGCAAAGAATTGATTGATGCAGTTTGGAAACAGTTCGGTATGTATTATTAGAGACAGTATTCATTCTGGCACTAATGTGGGATGCTACTGCTCGGGGGGAGTAGTCATCTTTGAGATTTAGAGGCTTATGTTTTTTCTTTGATACTTTTATCATATTTCTGGCATTGATGTCAAAGGGAGAGAGATAGTGATGTGAAAAAGAAATTTAGAACTTTACATAGATATTACTCAAAGGGGGAGAGATATTGATATCCAGAGCTATATGCAGGAGATTGTTGGTTGTCTTCCACAGGGGGAGACTTGTTTGGCATTTATTAATACTTAGATGTTTTGTACATCTAGTGTTGCCATCAATTTCAAAGGAGGACATTGCTAGCCATTTGGTGGAATTGATTATGTGTTGCACTAATATTTTGTCATTGATGTCAACACTAGTTGTTTGGATGCTTTACGGACACCCTTCTAATTATGATAGGTTGAGTAGTATTTGGTTAATTTGGATCTGGCATTATCCGGTTGACTTTGGTATAATTTGGTGATGAAATTGACATGTTAATAATGCTTATACTCATATTTGGTCAGTTGGTTTCAGTCTGGTGATTGGATGCTATCCTTCTTGCTATGAAGATTGGTTTCTGGTTTCGGTGAGGGTTTCACCGACAAAGATTTTGGTGGAGATATTTGATGCATTGCATAATTAGTGTTGGCACAACTTCTGATAGTGTTTCAAGATGTTGTTGGTGATCCTATTTGAGACTTGGCATTTAGAGATAATTGCCGAAGCGTGTGGACCTATACTTGGTCCCGGTTGATCTAGGTTATGGATCGACATTAATGTAACTTGTGGATATGAACTATTGTTGTATTTTTGGGATGTCTTATGTGTTGGATATTATCTATTTTTGGTCTAAGGATGACATGGTTTGTAATTATGTAATTGATTTATTGTCTGGTGGGTGACCCGATTGTTTATGATCGATGGTATGTATAAATAAGATGTAAGATCTCATTGTAGATCATCATGGTTATTGTAAGAGGTCATGGTCAAGGAATATAATGTGTGAATAATGTAATATCATTTAGGCAGAGGAGTTGGTCTATCATTAGAGATTGAATTGAGTTTATAGAAGAGTATTTAGTCCTCCAATATTGAGCTTAACCAAAATTGTACTCAGGCATAAGAGATGCTATCTTTTGTAATTCATCACTTCTCTGGATTTTAGTCTGGATTTGTATGTAGTCAGTGAGACTCCTTTTGTAATGAGAAGTTTTCTCTAGGTTGTTGGCCTTCCTACATGTGTAGGCCCCTTCATTGTAAATTCACATATTTACTATAGAAGTATTATCTGATTGTGGGTAGGCTTCCCACCATGGTTTTTCCCTTTACTAGGTTTCCCATGTACAAATCTTGGTGTTGTGTGGATGAATTTTATTCTGTAATTATTGTTTATTCTTAATTGGATTAACTGCTATTTTGGTATTATTGTTTTGGGTTCCGATATTCTTGTTTTAAATTTCTAATGCTTCTGGTAATCTATGACAACTGATTCACCCCCCCTCACTCTTAGTTGTCTTCCGTTTATCTGAACTGTCTAATAATTGGTATCATACCTTTGGTCCTCTCTACAAAAAGCTTAACTACTTGAGGAAGATCCTATGGCAACTAATAGTTCAAGGTCATCTAGTTCTTATGGAGCTATCTTTCAAAGGTATATATCGAGGCTTGAAGGAATGAATTATACAGTATGGAAGATTCAGATGGAGACTCATTTGGGATGTCTTGGCAAGGAGATTTCGGAGATCACACATAATGGTGTCACACCCTTTAATCTGGGATCTGGCAATCCTCCTCTAGAAAACCTGGACAAGGAGCTTGATAATGATTGTAGAGCAAGAGAAGCCCTCTTGTGTGCACTTTCTGATCAGCAAATTATGGGATTAACAAACAAATCATTTGGAAAGGCCATATAGGATAATTTGCAGACTCTTAATGAAGGTGACCCTGTAGTGAAGATTGCTAAACTTGATGGTTACTGAATGAGATATGAAAACCTGAAGATGGAAGAAGAAGAAAGGATTACTGCATTCATGGAAAGAGTAAATGAGATTGTTATGGGATTTTAATGTTGTGGTGGAACTCTAAACGAAGATGAAATTATTTCTAAAGCCCCGAGATCCCTACCACTGACTGACAAAATGAAGGATACTGCTATTAATGATTTGAGAATACTAACTAATATATCTATCAACATAGATACTTTGGTTGGGAAACTATCTACTTTTGAGCTTGAGTAATTTGGACCTTCTAGAGATGTAAAGACCGAACCTTCTTTTCATGCATCTACATCTACAACCGGTAAGCAAGACTGGAAATATTTATATGCAAAAGAATTAGAATATATGAAGAGAGAAGATGATGAGTTTGAGCAAGTTGAAGCACTATTTGCTAGAAAATTACCAAAAGGATTGGTAGGAAGTAAGTATGAAAGAAAGGCAACTTTTAAATATTTTGTGTGTAATAAGATTGGTCATTTTGCATCTAGATGTCCTGGACAAAATTCAAGATTTGAAGAAAGAGTTAAAAGATCATTTAAACGTGACCCTGGATATCAGAACAAGTATAGTTTCAAGAAAAAACCAAGACAAATCATGCTACATAGTGGATGAGGAAGGCATTACTAATTTAGATGATGAACTGACAGAAGACTCTGCTAGTGGATCTGACAATGGGAAGGAAGGGGTATTCTTGGCTATGAAGGAAGATGATCCTGCACTAGAAGAAAATGTACCCGAGGAGAAGGCACTTGCCGCTAAAATTGAGGATAAGGATGAATGGGTAATTGACAGTGGTTGTTCACATCATATGACTAGAGATAAAGGGAAGTTTTTGTCTTTGCAAGAATTTGATGCTGGACTAGTTAGATTTGGAGATTACAAGGCATGTATGATCAAGGAAAAGAAACTATATGATTGGATGGTAAGAACAATACTGACAATTTTTATTATGTTGAAGGTTTGAAGCATAATCTTTTGAGTGTAGGACAATTGGTAGATAAGAGATTTCAATTACATTTCAAGGATGGAAAATGCAAAATCATTAATAGATCAAGCTTGGAAATTGGAACCCGTACAAAGACAAAAGGTAACATATTACATTTGAACTCCAGTGTGAAGACATGTTTGATTACATAGATTGATGAGAGTTAGTTATGGCATAAAAGGTTGTGTCATGTGAGTTTTATTTGCATTGTGAAGATCAGTTCAACTAAGGTTGTAAGAGATATACCTAAGATTATGAAGCCCTATAATCTAGTATGCAAAGAATGTCAAATGGGTAAACAAGTCAGAACCTCTTTTAGGAGTATACAAGATAAATCAAATGATGTTCTTGATCTTATTCATACTAATTTGTGTGACCCTACTAGAGTTAAAAGTTTTCATGGTGATAGATATTTCATGATAATCATTGATGATTATTCTAGAATGATGTGGGTTACTTTTTTGAGAGAAAAATATGACGCATTTGAAAAGTTTAAAATCTTTAAGGCTAAAACGGAAACTGAGACAGGGTTGAAGATTCAATGTTTGAGATCAGATCATGGTGGAGAATTCACATCCGATGAGTTTAATAACTTTTGTGACAAGCATGGTATTAGAAGACAATTTTCTGCTCCCTTAACACCTCAATAGAATGGAGTTGTGGAAAGGAAAAACATAACTATTTTGGATGCTGCTAGAACAATGATGATGGAATCTAATCTATCTCATATCTACTGGACAAAAGCAGTTAGTATAGTGGTTTACACAATCAATAGAGTACATATCAAAGGAGAAACCAGTAAGACACCTTATGAATTATGGTTTGGAAATACACATACAGTTAAGTATTTTAAAAATTTTTGGTAATAAATATTATATCATGAGAGATGATACTATTGGGAAATTTGATCCTAGAAGTGATGAAGGCATATTTCCTAGTTATTCCAATGAAAGTAAAGCATATAGATGTTATAACAAGAGATTGCAGAAAATAGTTGAGAGTGATAATGTCAAAGTAGATGAGCTGAGAAAAAGTCAAATCGGAATTTATGAGAAGGAACCGATAGTGGAAATGATTATATCCAAACCAGTAGAACCTTTACCAGAAAAGAGAGTTGAATCAGTTACTCCAACAACATCAGATAATTCTATAGTAACTGAAGAACATGGAAGAGTAACATAGAGCTAGAAGACTCCTAGGTATGTGAGATTGAATGATTTTGAAGATCAAATCATTCGGGATAAAAATAATTGAGTGATGACAAGAAGAAGACTGGCAAGTAATGAGGTATGTTTAATTTCATAAGTTGAACCAGTATCAGTAATTGAGGCAAGTAAAGGTAAATTTTGGTTAAAAGCTATGGAAGAAGAATTAGATTAGACTAAGAAAAATAACACATGGACTTTGGTTCCCCGACCTAAAAATAAAAATGTTATTAGAACTAAATGGATTTTTAGGAATGAATTTAATGAGGATGGTAAAGTTATAAGGAATAAGGTTAGATTGGTTTGTAAAGGATATTCTCAGAAGGAATGAATTGATTATGGAGAAACTTTTGCACCGGTAGCTAGGATTGAAGGTGTAAGATTATTTCTTGCTTATGCTGCCTATAAAAACTATAAGGTTTATCAGATGGATGTCAAATGTGCATTCTTGAATGGAGATCTTGATGAGGAAGTTCATATTGAATAACTTGATTGTTTTTTACTATGAGATGATACTAATATGGTTTGCAGGTTAACGAAAGCTTTATATGGATTGAAACAAGCACTTAGAGCTTGGTATGCAAGGTTGGATAAATATCTTTTCAAGCTTGTTTTTACTAAGGGTAGTGCTGATAGTAATTTATATTATAAAATCATTGATGATGATATACTAATTGTTGATGACATTATTTTTGGAGGTGAAGATAAATTATGAAAAGAATTTTCTAAGAACATGCAGAAAGAATTTAAGATGTCTATGATTGGTGAGATGAATTTTTTTTAAGGTTTGCAGATTCCTCTGACTGACAAAGGTATTTTTATCTGTCAAACTAAATATGTTAAGAAATTGTTGAATAAATTTGGTATGGGAGATTCTAAACTGGTAAGTACACCTATGGTTACAAGTGAGCAATTGAAAAGGAAAGATGTTTATGCACCGATAAATCCTACAAGATATAAATCTATGATTGGAGGTCTACTTTATTTGACTCAAACTAGGCCTGACATTATGAATGTTAGTTGTATTGTTTCAAGGTTTCAAAGTGATTCTAGAGAAAATCATGTGTTTGTATTATGGATGTGTTGCATTGATTTTGTCATTGATGTCAACACTTATCAACACTTGTGAACACTTATCAGCACTAAATATCTTTGGTTATGTTCACCGACATGTTCAATGACTTATGCACAGTCACCGATATCTAGTTCACCGACAGGTTATATTGTTCACCAACACTAAGGATGATTTATTATCATCTGGAGATTACTTGGTTATGTTGAAGACATTGTTTGGACACTTGGTTTTGGTGATTTAGTTATTGATCTAATAAAATTTTCATATTTGTTGTTACCGGCAAATAGGTCTAGGTTATGGACCGGCAAGTGTTATCTATTCTAGATCAGGATGACACGTTATGGAGATATTTCATTTATTGGTTATTATTGTAAATGAATTGAGCCGACATGATGCATCGCATTTTGATTCCTTTGTAATTGATTTAATTGTAATATTCTTAGTAAGCCGACCTACACATTTGTTCTTAGGTTTTGGTATATATGTGAGATCATAGAGAAGGTGTGAAAAGGGAAATTAATAAGGTATATGCAAATATAAGCAGAGATATACATGCATACATCATTTGAAGATTCAAGGAAGGTATGAAGAAGACAATCAAAGCTTAACCGGTACTGAATCCAACATATGAAGATGCTATTTTGAGCAGTACATTATCATTGGATTTAACCATCCAATTATAGTCAGTGTGACTCCCATTTTGTGATTGAGTAGTGAGCTCTAGGCAGTTGGCCTTTCTGCATGTGCAGACCCCATTTGTACACACATACTCTCTACAGTAGTATCATCTGATTGTGGGTAAGGTTTCCCACCGTGGTTTTTCCCCTTACAGGGTTTCCACGTACAAATATTTGTGTTATGTGTTGTGGATGTTATTTGTCTTTTTGTTTCATGCATTAAACTTTATCGGTACTGTTATTAATTGTTAAACTGTCTACCAGCATTAAGTTTGGTTAAGTTATATTTGGGTTGAAACTAATAAAGAACTGATTAACCCCCCCCCCTCTCAGTTGCCTCCAGGTCCTAACAATTGGTATCAGAGCCAAGTACTCCTTTTGTAGAAGTTTAATAGCTTGAGGAGATTCTATGGGAACTAACTATTTCAGGTTGGACAGTCTGAAGCCTTATGGAACTAACTATGGTATATGGAAGATCAGAATGGAGACACATCTGAATTGCATTGGAAAAGACATATGGGATGTTACAAAGAATGGCTATGTTGGTCCTACCCAGAGTCAACCTAATCCACCAACCTTGGCTAAAGATCACGAGAATGATTGCAAAGAAAGAGAAGAACTTTTGAGCGCTTTGTCAAATCAGCAAATCATGGGATTATCAGACTGATCTACTGCTAAAGCTATTTGGGATAAATTGGAGACAATGAATGAAAGTGATACCACTGTCAATATTCAAAAAATGGAATGCTTCTGGGTCAAGTATGAAAATGTGAAAATGTTAGAATATTAAAGGATTTATTATTTTATGGAAAGAGTTAATGAAATTATTTTGGGTATACAATGTTGTGGAGGATCCTTAAGTGAAGATGAAATTGTTTCTAAATTTTTAAGAGAATTGCCACCAGCATATAAAATGAAAGTAACTGCTATTAATAAATTGAGAACAATGCCTAATACATCAGTATCTAGAGATACTTTGGTTGGAAAACTTTTAGCTTTTGAACTCGAGGAATTTGGTCCTGTTGCTACAATTAAGACAAATTTGGCTTTAAAAGCTTCATCATCTACAACATCATCATCATCATCTGAAAAATCTATTTGGAAAGAACTCTATGCTAGAGAACTTGAAGAAATTAGAAGAGAGAATGAAGAACTTGAAGAGCTTGAAGCACTATTTGCAAGGAAAATGCCTAAAGGTCCAGTTGGAAGTAAGTATGAAGGTAAAGCACCATTTAAATGTTTTCACTGCAATAAACTTGGTCATATGACATCTAGGTGTCCTAATAGACATGCAAGATTGAAAGAAGAAGCTAAAAGAACATATAAGCCTAACCCTGAATATCAAAGATATAGATTTAAGAAGAATAGAGACAAATCATGTTACCATGTTGATGAAGGAGTTACTAATGTTTTTGATGAGGAACCAACAGACAATGGATGGGCTTTTGTTGCAATAATAGAAGATCAACTGACACCTACTGTTCAATCGGTAGAGGAGGCACTAGCAGCTAAAATTAAAGAAAAGGATGAATGGATCATTGATTCTAGATGTTCACATCATACGACTAGTGATAAAAGTAAATTCTTAACCTTTCAGTAGTACAATGGAGGTCTAGTAAGATTTGGGGATGATAAAGTTTGTTTGATTAGAGGAAAAGGCACTATATCTTTTCATGGTAAGCACAATACTGACAACATTTATTATGTTGAAGGTTTGAAGCATAATCGTTTGAGTGTTGGTCAATTAGTTGAAAAGGGATTTCATTAACAATTCAAGAATGGTAAATGCAAAATCATGAATAGAACTAGTTTGGAAATTGCAACCGGTAATCAAACTAGAGGTAATATCTTTCATTTGAATAACAATGAGAAGACATGCTTGATTGCACATATTGATGAAATTTGGTTATGGCATAAAAGATTTTGTCATGTAAATTTTGATTGCATTGTGAAAATTAGTACAACTAAGGCAGTAAGGGATTTACCTAAGATTGTTAAACATCATAATCTAGTATGTAAGGAATGTAGATTTGGAAAGCAAGTTAGAATAACTTTTAAGAGTATTCCAGAAAAATGCAATATTGTTCTTGACTTAATTCGTACTGATTTATGTGGTCCAACAAGAACTAGAAGTTTACAAGGAGATAGATATTTTATGCTAATCATTGATGATTATTATAGAATGTGTTGGATTACTTTTCTCGGGGAGAAATCAAAAGCTTTTGGGAAATTCAAACCATTCAAGGTAATGGTAGAGAATGAAACTGGCAAGAAAATAAAATGTTTGAGATCAAATCAAGGAGGTGAATTCACATCTAAAGAATTTAATACATTTTGTGAAGTGAATGGAATCAGAAGACAATTATCAACACCTCAGACACCCTAGCAAAATGGATTTGTGGAAAGGAAGAACATAAATATTTTGAATGCAACTAGAAGCATGATATCAGAAGAAAACCTACCTCATGTATGTTGGAGAGAAGCAGTCAATACAGTTGTTTACACATTCAACAGAGTTCACATTAAAGGTGAAATTGGTAAGACCCCTCATGAACTATGGGTTGGTAATACTTCTACTCTTAAATATTTCATTATATTTGGAAGCAAATGTTATATTAGGAGAGATGATTATATTGCCAAATTTGATCCTAGAAGTGGTGAAGGAATATTTCTTGGTTATTCATCTAAGAGCAAGGCATATAGATGTTTGGAGAAAATCATTGAGAGTTCATATGTGAAGATTGATGAATAGTTTAGAGGTAATTCAAGGTCTATGGACTCTAAACTAATAGTTGAGATAATCACAAATGAACCTACAATGAGTACACCGATACAAAATGTTGATCTAGTCACATCAGCTTCATCTGAGAATTCCACAGTGACGAAAGAAAAGCAGCAAGTGAACACACCCAGGTATGTAAGATTGAATCATTCTGAAAGTCAGATAATTGGGAATAAGTATCAAGGTGTTATGACAGGAGGAAGTCTGGCAAATGAAGAGGTATGTCTAATTTCTCAAATTCAACCAGCAACTATTAATGAGGCATGTGAAGATAAACATTGGATTAAGGCTATGGAAGATGAATGAGAACAAATTGAAAAGAATAACACATGGACATTGGTTGCCCAGCCTAAAAACAAAAATGTAATTGGAAGTAATGGGTATTCAAAAATAAACTTAATGAAGATGGTAAGATAATAAGAAACAAAGAAATATTAGTGTGTAAGGGATATTCACAGAAAGAAGGAATTGATTACAATGAAACTTTTTCACCGGTAGCTAGATTTGAGGTAATTAGATTATTCTTAGCTTTTACAGTACACAAGAACTATAAAGTATATCAAATGGATGTTAAATGTGCATTTCTAAATGGTGATCTTGAAGAGGAAGTTTACATTGAACAACCTGATGGATTTTCTTTGACAGATGACAAATATATGGTTTGCAGGCTAAGGAAAGATTTATATGGATTGAAGCAAGCTCCTAGAGTTTGGTATGCTAGATTGGAAAAATATATTTTAAAGCTTGGTTACACTAAACGTAATGCTAACAACAACTTATATTACAAAGTGACTAATGATCACATCTTGGTTATTGAAGTTTTTGTTGATGATATCATTTTTGGAGGAGAAGAAGGATTGTGTAAAGACTTTTCTAATAAGATGCAAGAAGAATTTGAAATGTCTATGATTGGGGAGATAAAATTATTTTTAGGATTGCAGATTTCACAAACTAATAAAGTAATATTCATAAATCAATCAAAGTACTTGAAAGAACTGTTAAATAGATTTGGTATGCAAAACTCTAAATCGGTAAGTACTCCTATGACTACAACTGATAAACTATCATTGAAGGATGAATTGGCACCTGTTAATTTGACAATATATAAATCTATGATTGGAGGTTTACTGTATTTGATACAAAAAAGACTTGATATTATGAATGCAGTATGTATTGTTTCGAGATTTCAGAGTAATCCTAAGGAAAATCATGAATCAACAGTAAAAAGGATTTTCCAGTACCTACAATGCACAACAAATCTTAGTTTATGGTATCCTAAAGATGAAAATTTTGATTTATGTGCATACACATATGCAAATTGGGTAGGAGATGTAGATGACAAAAAAAGAACCACTAGTGGAGCATTCTTTCTTGGTATTAGCCTAATTTCATGGTTGAGCAAGAAACATAGTTGTACATCACTATCAATAGCAGAATCAAAATATGTTGCAGCAGCAACTAATTGTACACAGGTATTATGGATCAAGCAAATGTTGAAGGACATAAAAGTAAAATGCAAAGAACCTATAATCATTTACTATGATAATATGACAGCAATTGATATATCAAAGAATCTAGTATTTAACTCTGAAACTAAACACGTTTCTATCAAATTCAATTTTCTGAAAGAGAATGTTGAAGAAAAAGAAGTGAAATTGGTTTATGTGAATACTAAAGAACAAATTGCAGACATCTTTACTAAGCCTTTGCCTAAGGAAATGTTTGAATATCTAAGAGAGCATATATACCCTCACAGGTAGAAACTTAGATAGTTGGAGCATGGCATCAAACCGATAGAATTATCAGAGAAATATTTTTTTGACTTTGATGAAGGAGAGCTACTTCTCAAGGGGAGTAGATTTGATAAATTTGGTGTTTGTAATAAGTTCTATGAACTGATTGTATTTGGTTTTGTATTGCTTTGGAATTTGATGTAAAAGGGGGAGAGATATCTATGGAAAAATACATTCTTTTGCGAAGGGATTATTCCTAGGGGGAGAAATATTATGTATTTTGATTGATCTCTTTGGGAGATTGTTGGTTTTTTGGTTTTTGGCATTTCTGCTTTGGCACTTGGATGGTTTTTCCATCTTGTGTTACCATCAATGCCAAAGGGGGAGATTGTTGGTATTATGGATGTGTTGCGTTGGTTTTGTCATTGATGTCAACACTTATCAACACTTGTGAATACTTATCAGCACTAAAGATCTTTGGTTATGTTCACTGACATGTTTAGTGACTTATGCACAGTCACCGGTATCTAGTTCACCGATAGGTTATATTGTTCACTAACACTGAGGATGATCTATTATCATCTGGAGATTACTTGGTTATGTCGAAGACATTGTTTGGACACTTGGTTTTGGTGATTTGGTTATTGATCTAATCGAGTTTGCATATTTGTTGTTACTGGCAAATAGGTCTTGGTTATGGACCGGCAAGCATTATCTATTTCAGATCAACATGACACATTATGGAGATGTTTTATTGATTGGTTATTTATTTAAATTCATTGAGCCAATATGATTCATCACATATTGATTCATTTGTAATTGATTTAATTGTAATATTCTTAGTAAGCCGACCTACACATTTGGTCTTAGGTTTTGGTATATATGTAAGATCTCATTTGTGAGATTATAGAGAAGGTGTGAAAAGGGAGAGTAATAAGGTATATGTGAATATAAGAAGAGCTATACATGCAGACTTCATTTGAAGATTCAAGGAAGGTATGAAGAAGACAATCAGAGCTTAACTGGTACTGAATCCAGCATATGAAGATGTTATTTTGAGTAGTACATTATCATTGGATTTAACCATCCAATTGTAGTCAGTGTGACTCCCATTTTGTGATTGAGTGGTGAGCTCTAGGTAGCTAGCATTTCTGCATGTGCAGAACCCATTTGTACACACATTCTATTTGTAGTAGTATCATCTGATTGTGGGTAAGGTTTCCCACCGTGGTTTTTCCCCTTACAGGGATTTCACGTACAAATATCTGTTTTATGTTTTGTGGATGTTATTTGTCTTTCTATTTCATGCATTAAACTTTACCGGTACTATTATTAATTGTTAAACTGTCTACCGGCATTAAGTTTGGTTTACCGGTATTATACATTAAGTTTGGTTAAGCTATATTTGGGTTGAAATTAATAAACAACTGATTCACCCCCCCTCCCCCCCCCCCCTCTTAGTTGCCTCCGAGTCCTAACATCATGAGATGGTGGTGAAAAGGATTTTTAGATACTTGCAAGGTACATCAAAATATGGTTTGTGGTATCCTAAGAATTATGACTTTACTTTATTTGCATATACAGATGCTAATTGGGTTGGAGATATTGATGACCGGAAAAGTACTTCTTGTGGAGATTTCTTTCTTGGAAAGAAGTTAGTTTCATTGATCAACAAGAAATAGTCATGTACTTCTTTATCTACTATTGAAGCTGAGTTTGTTTCTTCTGCTACTAATTGTACACAAGTTTTATGGATGAAGCAAATGTTGAAAGATATAAAGGTGCACGATTTACTAGTAATTATTCATTGTGATAAATCTGTTGCTATTGATATATCAAAGAATCTGGTATTTCATTCTAAGACAAAGCACATATCTATCAAGTATAAATTTTTGAAGGAGAAGGTGGAAGCAAATAAAGTTAAACTGGTTTATGTGAATACTAAAGAACAGATTGCATATATATTCACTAAACCTTTATCCAAGGAATCATTTGAGTACCTAAGAGACAGATTGGGGGTTTCTACCCCTCCGGCAAAGACTTGATTGATGCGGTTTGGCATAAGTCTGGTATGTATTATCAGAGATACTATTCATTCTGACACTAATGCGGGATGCTAATTCTCAGGGGGAGTGGTCAGTTTTGAGATTCAGAGGCATATATTTTTTCTTTGATATTTTTGCCAAATTTTTGGCATTGATGTCAAAGGGGGAGAGATAGTGACATGAAAAAGAAATTCAGAACTTTACAGAGATATTATTCAAAGGGGGAGAGATATTGATATTCAGAGCTATATGCAAGAGATTATTGGTTGTCTTCCATAGGGGGAGACTTGTTTGGCATTTCTTGATACTTAGATGTTTCTCGCATCTAGTGTTGCTATCAATGCCAAAGGGGGACATTGTTGGCCATTTGGTGGAATTGATTATGTGTTGCATTGATGTTTTGTCATTGATTTCAACATGAGATGTTTGGATGCTTTATCGACACCCTTCTGGTTCTGGTAGGTTGAGTAGTTTTTGGTTAACTTGGATCCGGCATGATCCAGTTGACTCCAGTATAATCGGGTATGGAATTGACTTGTTCATAATGTTTATACTTGTATTTGGTCAATTGGTTTTGGTCTGGTGGTTGGATGCTATCCTGCTTGCTATGAACATTGGTTTCTGGTTCTATTGAGGGTTTCACCTGTAGAGCTTTTAGCGGATACCTTTGATGTATTATACAATTGGTATTGGTGCAGCTTCTGATGGTGTTTTAGGATGTTGTTGGTGATCATGTTCGAGACTTGACATTTGGAGATCATTGGTGAAGCGTGTGGATATATACTTGGTCCTGGTTGATCTAGGTTATGGACTCGCATTAATGTAACGTGTGGATAGGACCTATTGTTGTATTTTCAGGATGTCTTATGTGTTAGATATTATTTATTTTTGGTCAAAGGCCGATATGGTTGGTAATTATGTAATTGGTTTATTGTCTAGTGGCCGACCTGATTGTTTATGGTTGAGGGTTTGTATAAATAGGATTTAAGATCTCATTGTAGATCATCATGGTTATTGTAAGAGGTCATTCTCAAGGAATGTAATGTGTGAATAATGTAATATCATTTAGCCAAAGGAGTTGGTCGATCATTGGCTATCGAATTGGGTTTATAGAAGAGGATTTAGTTCTCCATTATTGAGCTTAACCGGAACTGTACTCAGGCATAGGATATGCTATCTTTGCAATTCATCACTTCTCCGGATTATAGTTTGGATTTGTATGTAGTTAGTGAGACTCCTTTTATGATGAGCAATGTGCTCTAGGCTATTGGCCTTTCTGCATGTGCAGGTCCCTTCATTGTAAATTCACATACTTACTACAAAAGTATTATCTAACTGTGGGTAGGCTTCCCATCATGGTTTTTCCCTTTATCGAGTTTTCCACATACAAATCTTAGTGTTGTGTGGATGGGTTTTATTATGTTATTATTGTTTATGCTTAATTGGATTAACTGCTATTACGATATTATTGTTTTGGGTTTCGGTATTTTTGTTTGAAATTTCTAATGCTTCTAGTAATCTGTGACAACTGATTCACTCCCCCCCCTCTCAGTTGTCTTTCGGTTATTTGAACTGTCTAACACATTCATTATGTCTGGTCTAGTCTGAGTCAAATATAGCAGACCTCCATATTATAGACTTGTATTTTGTAGGATTTACCGATGTAGATTCATCTTTCCTTGTCAATTTCTCACTTGTAACCATAGGAGTACTAACTAGTTTAGAATTTTGCATACCAAATTTCTTCAACATCTCCCTAGCATACTTAGTTTGATAGATGAAAATACCTTTATTAGTTTGAGTAATCTCCAAACATAAGAAAAATTTCATTTCCATAATCATAGACATCTCAAATTCATTCTCCATACTATTAGAAAATTCCATGCACAACTTATCTTCACCTCCAAAAATGATGTCACCAACAAATACCTCAATAATCAATATATCATCATCAGTGACTTTATAATATAGATTATTGTCAGCATTACCTTTAGTGAAACCAAGCTTTAAAAGATATTTGTCCAAACTTGCATACCAAGTTCTAGGTGCCTATTTCAATCCATATAAGGCTTTCTTTAACATGCACACTATGTTTTTATCATCTGAAAGTGAAAAACCATCAAGTTTCTCAATATAAACTTCCTCATTAAGATCCCCATTCAAAAAAGCACACTTAACATCCATCTGATAAACCTTGTAGATTGTTAGGTCCCGGAGACAACTCAGAGGGGGGGGGGTGAATCACTTGTCCAATAAATTCAACAAAAAATAACTTAACCAAAACTTAATGCTTAATACCGGCAAACCAAACTTTATGTTGTTAGACAATTTTAACATTTAATTGCAATACCGGTAAAGATTAATGCATGAAACAGAAAGACAATAACATCAACAACACATAACACCAATTTTTGTACATGGAAACCTTGTAAGGGGAAAAACCACGGTGGGAAGCCTTACCCACAATCAAATGATACTACTACTAATAGTATGTCTTTACAATATGGATTCTGCACATGCAGAAAGGCCAGTTGCCTAGAGCTCACTGCTCAATCACAAAATGAGAGTCACAATGACTACAATTGGATGGTTAAATCCAATGGTAATGTACTGCATAAAATAGCATCTTCATATGTTGGATTCAGTACTGGTGTAGTTCTGATTGTCTTCACAAAATCCTCCTTCAACCTTCAAATGATGTCTATGCGTATAGCTCTACTTATTTTTGCATATACCTTATTGCAATCCTTTTCGCATTCGCAATCCTATCTATATCTGTGATCTTACAAATAAGATCTTACATATATACCATAATCTAAGACCACTTGAATAGGTCAGCTCACTAAAAGATATTACAATAAAATCAATTACAAACAAATCAATATCTGATGCATGATGTTGGCTCAATGTATTTACAATAATAATAAATTATCTCTATAACATGTCATGCTGATCTAGAATAGATAAGTCTGATAGTGCTTATCCTGCACCTATTTGCCGATGACAAAAAATATGCAAACTTGAATAAACAGTTAACCAAATCATCAAAACCAAGTGATCGAATAATGTCTTCAACATAACCAAGTAGTTTCCAAGTCATTCCAAGTGTCGATGAACAATATAATCTGTCAGTGAACCAAATACCAGTGACTTGCATAAGTCTCTGTCTTGCCAGTGAACATAACCAAAGTCTCCAAATGTTGACAAATGTTGACAGGTGTTGACATCAATGACAAAACCATATCAACATATACAAAATACCAATAGTTTTTATGTGCAACATAGGCAAGAAAGAATCTTACAGCTTCAATCCTAGCTACAAGTGCAAAAGTTTCACCATAATCAATTTCTTGCTTTTGAGAATATCCTTTACAAACCAATATAGCTTTATTCCTCACAACTTGTCCATCTTCATTTAATTTATTCCTAAAACCCCATTTAGTTCCAATAACATTCTTATTTTTAGGTTGGTGAACTAAAGTCCATGCGTTATTCTTTTCTATCTAATCTAATTTTTCTTCCATAGCTTTCATCCAACATTCATCTTTACATGCTTCAGTCACTGATACCAGTTCAACTTCAGAAATTAAACATACCTCATTAGTTGCCAATCTTCTTCTTGCCATCACTCCATTGTTCTTATCCCCAATGATCTGATCTTCTGAATGATTCAACCTTACATACCTAGGAGTCTTCTGACTCTTTGTTCCTCTTTCCTGATCCTTAGTTACTGTTGAATTTTCTGATACTGTCGGAGTAACTGGTTCAACATTATGTTCTGGTAAAGGTGTTATCGGTTCAATTATGATCATTTCTACTGTCGATTCTTGCTCATAAATTCTGATTTGACTTCTATTTTTCTCATCCACCTTGACATTAACACTCTCCACAATTCTCTGCAATGTTTTGTTATAACATCTATATGCTTTTCTTTCATTAGAATAACCAAGAAATATTCCTTCATCACATCTAGGATCAAATTTGCCAATGAAATCATCTCGCTTGATATAACATTTACTACCAAAGATTTTGAAGTACTTAACTATAGGTGTATTGCCAAACCATAACTCATAAGGTGTCTTACCAGTTTCTCCTTTGATATGAACTCCCTTGAATGTATAAATTGTTGTGCCCACTGCTTCTCTTTAGTAGATATGAGGTAGATTAGTTTCCATCATCATGGTTCTAGCAGCATCCAAGATAGTTTTGTTCTTTCTTTCCACAACTCCATTCTGCTGAGGTGTCCGGGGAGTAGAAAATTGTCTCCTTATGCCATGCTTGCAAAAGTTATTAAACTCACTGCATGTGAATTATTCACCATGATCTGACTTTAAGCACTTAATCTTCAATCTTGTCTCAATTTCAACCTTACTTTTAAAGATTTTAATCTTTCCAAAAGCCTCAGATTTCAACAAATGGTATAGGAGTGAATAATGTAATACCAATTCCTCTGCATGAATATTTCCCATGTGGTGCTCTCTGAATAATGTTGGTATTTTGGTATGGTTTTGTCATTGATGTCAACATCTACTAAATACACCTACTTTGGGGATCCAGCAACATTCACCGGCAAGCAGTAATATGTGCAACAGTTACTGGTATATGGTTAACCGGTAGGATATAATGTTCACCAGTGCCTGGAATGACATGGAAGACACTTGGTAATATCGAAGACATCATGTGAAAACTTTATTTTGAAGTAATAATCATTGGTATATTCATATTTGCATATTTACTTTTACCACCAAATAGGTCTAGGTTATCTAGGGTTACACCGGCAGGTTTATCTTTTCCAGATCAACATGGCACGCTATGGAGATGATTTATTATTGTTGTAAATGCATTAAGCCAACATGTTTAATCAGTTATTGCATCGGATATTATATTATTTGTAAAATGTTTTTATTGTAATATCTTGAAGAGCTGACCTACTAAAATTGGTCTTAGGGTATGGTATAAATGTAAGATCTTATTTGTAAGATCAAATGTGGAATGTGAAAAAGATTTAAGTGAAGGTATATGTGAGATAAAGTAGAGGCATACACGAAGACATCATTTGAACGTGAAGTTAGGTTTTTGTAGAAGCATATCAGCATTACACAAGTACTGAATCCAGCATATGAAGATGCGATTTTGTGCAGTACATTCTTATTGGATTTAACCATCCAACTGTAGTCAGTGTGACTCCCATTTGTGATTAAGTAGTGAGCTCTAGGTTGTTGGCCTTTCTGCATGTGCAGACCCCTCTTTGTACACTTACTATCTGTAGTAGTATCATCTGATTGTGGGTAAGGTTTCCCACCATGGTTTTTCCCCTTATAGGGTTTCCATGTACAAATATTGGTGTCATGTGTTGTGGATGACTTTATGTTTATGTTTCATGTATTAATCCTTACCAGTATAGCAATTTAACATTGTCTATCGGCATACTTAACTGGTTTACCGGTATTAAGCATTAAGTTGGTTAATTAGTTTTTGGTTTGAATTTATTAGACAATTGATTCACCCCCCCCCCTCTTAGTTGTCTTTGGGACTTAACAATTGGTATCAGAGCTTAGTCCTCTTTTTGCAAAAGTTTAACAACTTGAGGAGATCCAATGTCTACTAATTATTTCAGGAAGGATAGTCCTAAACTTGATGGAACCAACTATGGGATATGGAAGATCAGAATGGAGACACATCTGAATTGCATCGGTAAAGACATCTAGGAAGTTACTAAGAATGGTTATACTGCTGCTGTAGCTGGTCAGACATCTCCAACTACCCTAGCCAAAGATGAAGAAAATGATTGCAAAGCAAGAGAAGCACTCTTGAGCGCATTATCAGATCAAAAAATCATGGGATTATCTGATAGGTCTGCTACTAAAGCTATTTGGGATCATTTGGAAACACTGAATGAAGGAGATTCCACAGTCAAAATTGCAAAACTTGAAAGCTTCCGAGTCAGGTATGAACATCTGAAAATGGAAGAAGATGAAAGGATTTCTGCTTTTATGGAAAGAGTAAATGAAATTGTTTTGGGTATCAAATGTTGTGGAGGAACCTTGAGTGAGGATGAGATTGTTTCAAAAATCTTAAGAGGTTTGCCACCAGCATATAAAATGAAGGTTACTACTATAAATGAGTTGAGAGCAATGCCTAATACATCAGTAACTAGGGATACATTGATTGGAAAACTTTTAGCTTTTGAAATTGAGGAATTTGGTCCAGTTGCTACTATAAAGACTGATTTGGCCTTTAAAGCATCAACATCATCTACTCCATCTTTTGACAAATCAGACTGGAGAACCTTTTATGCAAGAGAACTTGAAGAAACCAAGAAGGAGAATGAAGAGCTTGAAGAACTTGAAGCACTATTTGCAAGGAAAATGCCAAAAGGTCCAATTGGAAGTAAGTATGAAGGTAAAGCACCCTTTAAATGTTTTAACTGCAATAAGATTGGTCATATGGCTTCAAGATGCCCTGATAGACATGCTAGACTAATAGAAGAAGCTAGAAGAACATACAAACCTAATCCTGAATATCAGAGATACAGATTTAAGAAGAACAAAGATAAATCTTGTTACATTGTTGATGAAGGTGTGACTTATGATTCTGATGAGGATCCAGCAGACAATGGATGGGTTTTTGTTGCTATAATAGAAGATCAATCGGCACCTACTGCTCAACTAGTCAAACAAGCCCTAGTAGCTAAAGTTGAATCAAGGGATGAATGGATTATTGACTCTGGATGCTCACATCATATGACTGGAGACAAAGGTAAATTCTTGAACTTTCAAGAATACAATGGAGGTTTAGTAAGATTTGGAGATGACAAAGCCTGTTCAATCAAAGGTAAGGGTACAATATCTCTTGATGGTAAACATAACATTGATAATGTCTACTATGTTGAAGGATTAAAGCATAATCTTTTAAGTGTTGGTCAATTAGTTGAGAAAGGTTTTCAGTTACAATTTAAAAATGGAAAATGCAAAATCATGAATAGAACTGGTTTGAAAATTGCAACCAATAATCAGACTAGAGGTAATATCTTTCATTTGAATAACAGTGAAAAGGCATGCTTAATTGCACATATAGATGAAAGTTGGCTATGGCATAAAAGACTATGTCATGTAAATTTTGATTGTATGGTAAAAATCAGCACTTCTAAGGTAGTTAGAGATCTACCTAAATTTGTGAAACCTCATAATACAATTTGCCAGGAATGTCAATTTGGAAAACAAGTTAGAGCTAGTTTCAAAAGTATTCCAAAAAAATCCAATAATGCTCTTGATTTAATTCACACTGATTTATGTGGTCCAACTAGAACTAAAAGCTTACAAGGTGATAGATATTTCATGCTAATTATTGATGATTATTCTAGAATGTGTTGGGTTACTTTTCTCAGATAAAAATCAGAAGCACTTGGGAAGTTTAAATTATTCAAAGAAATGGTTGAAAATGAAACCGATAAGAAAATCAAATGTTTAAGATCAGATCAAGGAGGAGAATTCACATCTAAAGATTTTAATACATTTTGTGAAGTGAATAGAATCAAAAGACAGTTATCAGCACCTCAGACACCACAACAGAATGGAGTTGTTGAAAGGAAAAATAGAAATATCTTGGATGCAGCAAGAAGTATGTTATCAGAAGCAAATCTACCACGTGTACTAGAGAGAGGTAGTAAGCACTGTTGTCTATACATTCAACAAAGTTCACATCAAAGGTGAAACTGGTAAGACCCCTCATGAACTATGGTTTGGTAATATTCCTACTCTTTAGTATTTTAGAATTTTTGGAATTAAATGTTATATTAGAAGAGATGAGTATATTGGCAAATTTGATCCTAGAAGTGATGAAGGAATATTTCTTGGTTATTCATCTAAGAGCAAGGCATATAGATGTTTTAATAAAAGATTACAGAAAATTGTTGAGAATACAAATGTAAAGATTGATGAACAATTTAGAGGAACTTCAAGGTATATAGACGTTGAACTGGAAACAAAAGTTATGACAAATGAACCTACACTAAATCCACCAGTACAGAATGATGATCCAGTTACTCCAGTATCATCAGAGGATTCCACAGTAATTAAAGAACAACAACAGACTAAGACACCCTGATATGTAAGACTGAATCATTCTAAAGATCAGATAATTGGAAAAATATTTAAAGGAGTTATGACAAGAGGAAGATTGGCAAATGAAGAGGTATGTCTTATCTCTCAAATTGAACCATTATCTATCAATGAGGCATGTGAAGATAAATTTTGGATTAAAGCTATGGAAGAAGAATTAGGACAAATTGAGAAAAATAATACTTGGACATTAGTTCCCCGGCCTAAAGATAAAAATGTAATTGGATCCAAATGGGTATTTAGAAACAAACTTAATGAAGATGGTAAGGTTGTCAGAAATAAAGCAAGACTAGTATGTAAGGGATATTCTGAGAAAGAAGGAGTTGATTACAATGAAACCTTTGCACCGGTAGCCAGAATTGAGGCAGTTAGATTATTCTTGGCTTTTGCAGCTCACAAGTATTACAAAGTTTATCAAATGGATATTAAATGTGCATTTTTAAATGGAGATCTTGAAGAGGAAGTTTATATTGAACAACCTGATGGATTTTCTTTGACAGATGACAATGATATGGTTTGCAAATTAAGAAAAGCTCTCTATGGATTGAAATAAGGCCCAAGATCTTGGTATGCAAGATTGGATAAGTATCTTTTAAAGATTGGTTTTACTAAAGGAAATGCAAATAGCAATTTATATTACAAAGTAACTAATTATGATATCCTGATTATTGAAGTATTTGTTGATGATATAATTTTTGGAGGAGAAGATGGATTATGCAAAGAATTTTCTCTTGAAATGCAGCAAGAATTTGAAATGTCTATGATTGGAGAAATAAAATTCTTTTTAGGATTGCAAATTTTACAGAATAATAAAGGTATATTTTTTAGTCAATCCAAGTACTTGAAAGAACTACTAAAGAAATTTGGGATGGAGAACTCTAAACCGGTAAGCATACCTATGACTACAAATGACAAATTATCTCAAAGGGATGAATCTAGACCTATTAATCCAACTAGATACAAATCTATGATAGGAGGTTTACTATATTTAACACAAACCAGACCTGATATTATCAATGCAGTATGTATTGTTTCTAGATTTCAGAGTAATCCTAAGGAAAATCATGAATCAACAGTGAAAAGGATTTTTCGATACTTACAAGGCATAGAAAATCTTGGATTATGGTATCCTAAAGATGAAAATTTTGATCTATGTGCATACACAGATGCAAATTGGGCAGGAGATGTGGATGATAGAAAAAGAACCACTGGAGGAGAATTCTTTCTTGGAAAAAGATTAGTCTCTTGGTTGAGTAAGAAACAGAGTTGTACATCTTTATCAATAGCAGAATCAGAATATGTTGCAGCAGCAACAAATTGTACACAGGTACTTTGGCTTAAGCAAATGTTGAAAGACATAAAGGTAAAATGCAAGGAACCTATTACTATATACTGTGATAACATTGTAGCAATTGATATATCTAAAAATCTAGTATTACATTCTAAAACAAAACATGTTTCTATCAAACTGAATTTTCTAAGGGAAAAAGTTGAAGAAAAAGAGATAAAACTGGTTTATGTGAATACTAAAGAACAGCTCGCAGATATTTTCACAAAACATTTGCCTAAGGAAACTTTTGAGTATCTCAGAGATTAGCTCGGAGTCATACCACCACTAGTAGTGACTTAGACAGTTGATGATTGTCATCAACCGGCAGAATTGAAAGACAAATCTTTTACTCCGGTATTTGATGAGGAAGCTACTTCTTAGGGGGAGTAGTTGGTATATTGAATTGGTTGGTATTTTGTATGAACTTGACCTTTTGTGACTTTGGCATTTGATGTCAAACAAGGAGAGATATCTATGGAAAAACACATTAACACATTATCTTTTAGGCAAGAAAAAGAGATTTTAGGGGAGAGATTTTGAAAAAAAAAAAAAAACACACATTTAAGGAGAAATTGGTATGAAAGATTGGTATTGTTACTCCCAGGGGGAGAAATGGAGATTGCTGGTTTTTGTATTTGGCATTTCTGATTGGGCACTGTGATGGTTTTTTCCATCTTGTGTTGCCATCAATGCCAAAGGGGGAGATTGTTGGTATTTTGGTATGGTTTTGTCATTGATGTCAACATCTATTGAATACACCTACTTTGGGGATCCAGCAACATTCACTGGCAAGCAGTAATCTATGCAATAGTTACTGGTATATGGTTAACCGGAATGATATAATGTTCATCGGTACCTGGAATGACATGGAAGACACTTGGTAATGTCAAAGACATCATGTGAACACTTTATTTTGAAGTAATAATCATTGGTATATTCATATTTGCATATTTGCTTTTACCACCAAATAGGTCCAGGTTATCTAGGGTTACACCGGCAGGTTTATCTTTTCCAGATCAGCATGGCACGCTATGGAGATGATTTATTATTGTTGTAAATGCATTAAGCCGACATGTTTAATCAGTTATTGCATCAGATATTATATTATTTGTAAAATGTTTTTATTGTAATATCTTGTAGAGCCAACCTACTAAAATTGGTCTTAGGGTATGGTATAAATGTAAGATCTTCTTTGTAAGATCTAATGTGGAATGCAAAAAAGATTTAAGTGAAGGTATATGCAAGATAAAGCAGAGGCATACACAAAGACATCATTTGAAGGTGAAGTTAGATTTTTGTAGAAGCATATCAGCATTACACTGGTACTGAATCCAGCATATGAAGATGTGATTTTGTGTAGTACATTCTTATTGGATTTAACCATCCAACTATAGTCAGTGTGACTCCCATTTGTGATTGAGCAGTGAGCTCTAGGCTGTTGGCCTTTCTGCATGTGTAGACCCCTCTTTGTACACTTACTATTTGCAGTAGTATCATCTGATTGTGGGTAAGGTTTCCCACCATGGTTTTTCCCCTTACAGGGTTTCCATGTACAAATATTGGTGTCATGTATTGTGGATGACTTTATGTTTATGTTTCACGTATTAATCCTTACCGGTATAGAAATTTAACACTGTCTACCGGCATACTTAACTGGTTTACCGATAGTAAGCATTAAGTTTGTTAATTAGTTTTTGGTTTGAATTTATTAGACAACTGATTCACCCCTCCCCTCTCAGTTGTCTCCGGGACCTAACAAACAACCCTTTATCTTGTTTGACATCTTACTTTCTCTTATTTGGATAACCTAAGCTGATGACTCCTTTTCCTCCTCATTGGTATATCTCAAATCGATATTCTCATCAAGTGTTGGGTGAGTTCATTTAACATTATCATGATAGGCATTGTTTCCCCGATGGTCTTCACCATCAACATAGATCTTCCCAATGCAACCGGCTTCATTGCCATGAGTCTTCCTGATGTTGGCGTTCTACACTATATGAGAATATGGTTGATGTTTTCATTGATGGAAACCAACTGGTAATAGGTTTCTACATAGGCACTGGTACTTGCACACACATTCACCAGTATCCAGATTACATCGGTAATAAAGTATACTAGCTCTCAGGCCGACATGAGACAAAGTTTTGTTTATATGAATTATATTGTAAATATAATTAATTATTTGTAAGCCAACATGATGTATTGTAAAGACTCATATATGTATGAGATCTTATAGATCATTTTGTATGATGAAGGATATGATAGGTTGTTGGTATATGTAAATATAGTGAAAGGTTTTTGGTTAAGGTATCTGACTAAGCTTAAACTATTACTGAACTAGGCATTTGAGATGCTATTTTGAGCAGTACATTGTATTGGATTTAATTATCTATTTTGTAGTCAGTGAGACTCTTCTATTGAGCAGTGAGCTCTAGGTTGTTGGCCTTCCTACATGTGCAGGCCCATGTTGTAAGTAATATTTATTCATATTGGCCAGTGTGTAAATATTGTGGGTCACAAATCCCACCAAGGTTTTTCCCACACCGGTTTTCCTCACCAAAATATTTTGTGTTATGGTGTGCATTTATGTTGTTTGTGTTATTTCTCTTTACTATATTATTTCTTGTTTACCGATACATTGATTTAAGTTGCAAAGTTATAAATAAATTTAAATATTCCATTAACCGATTAGACACTTATTCACCCCCCCTCTCAGTGTCTTTGGAATTGTCATTGAATCTAACAATTGGTATCAGAGCCTGGTCTTCTATTTGCAAAAGACTAATAGCTTGAGGAAGATTCTGAAACCAGTACTGATGGAAAGTTCGAGAAAACAGTTGGAAGGAGCTCTTGAAGATTTTGATGTAGAAAAATTGAAGAATATTAATCTTCAAGATGATCTGAGGACTACTAAGGAATTCATTAAAGGACTTTAGGAGAACTTGGTTATAGCACAAAACTAGAGAAAGGAACTTCATCAACAAATGGAGAAACATGATGATGAAAAGGAAACTCTTAGTGATATTGCAGATAAGTTGAGGCAAGAGAACACTAACATGAGGAATGAAATGCAAGATTTAACCATGACGCTATGTAAGGATATTGAAGACAGAAAGAAAAATGAAGAAGAATTAACTAGGAGACTTAATGATGGAGAAAATGAAAATTTGAGACTTTGTCACAAGAATGATACGCTAAAGACAGATTTGATTCACATGCAACATGATAAAGAGGAGCTTAGGAGACAAATTGGCATTCTAGAAAATGAGTTGATCACTGCAAATGAGCACAAAGACAAATTCAAGAAAAGTTCAGAAAGACTTGATGCAATGCTGAAAAGACAAAAACCTGGTGGATTGGAATTGGATTTGAACATGGATAAAGTTCTGGGACTACAAATAATCAAGATCATAGTAAACTGATAAGACAACCTAATGCTTATAAATTTAATGGGAAATGTTTCAATTGCAACAAATTTTGGCATAGAGAACATCAGTTAAGAAATAATTAGAATACAAGCTTACCCACCGGTCAATATTTGAAATGCAATAAAGTTGGTCACAATTCAAAAAATTATAGAATGAATGTGAAAAGTTATGTTTTTGGTAGATTTGGACATTTATCTAATCAATGCAGAACACAAACCAGTCAAGGTTATGGAAAAACTATTCATAGGAATAATGTAACTTGTTATGCATGTAACAAGATTGGGCATATTGCAAAATTTTGTAGAAGCAAGACTATATCGGTGAACAATAAAGGATCTAATGAGAAGGGAAAAGAAAAGGTAAATGAAATAAAGCAATAATTTTCAAAATAATGGATTAAGAAAAGAGATCAGAGAGTTGATGAATCTGTCTCTGCACCGATAGGAGATTCTTCATTTAACTAAGGAATAATCCTTAGGGGGTATGTCAACAAGTTGAAAATCATGCGTTCTACCCTCAGTTGATGGTAAGAAGACACATTTCTTCTTTACTGGTAGATGTGTTAAGATTTCACTTAACCGGCAAGCATTAAATGGAGTTTTTGAAGAACGTTTTGGTTATAAATAATTGGAATGCCCTCATTTCAATCCACCAAGAATTCAAGCATTCAAAGAGCGTAAAATTGAGAAAAGGCATCCAAAGGCAAAGCAACAAGGTATTCTCAGGCATTCAAAGATTCCAAGAAAGAGGTATTTATCTTTCGAAATGGCATCTTTATCTTCTGCACCTGATTTTATTGTAAACCCTACTGTGGTAGAAAACATTAAGAGCCCTAGGCCTATGTTTAAGATCATTCGTAAAATTTCCAAGAAAGATGACTCTATCAGATCTTTTTCGAAAATTCCAAAGGGAGTCACTTTTGCAAAAGACCCTAGAATCTACATTCACTGCAACATAGAAAATTTAGGGACTGATGATTTAAAAAACATGTACAATGATTTTATTACTGATGAGAAAGGTTTGGTTAAACCAAAGCTCAAGATTGTAGGAGACTTAGGATTCATTGAAATATTGAACATACCTGAATTTCTGAAGGAGGTAGTTCATCTTGTACTAAGTAGAGTTCATGGAGAATTTATGTGGCTTGATTCCATTTTTAAAATCTTAAAGGAAGCAATCAAGGCAGTTACTGGTTTACCCACAATGGGTAGTAGGCCCGAAAAAACTAAGAAGATAACTAACAAGGGTGTTATGGATTTAACCGGAGCTACATATGACAATAGATCTCTTAGGGTTAATGACATTATTGATGCAAGTGTGAGATATTCGAGCATGGTACTTGGCTATAGAGTAACTCATACAAATATATTAAACTCTATTTCTAGCTTTTATATTCATAGTGCATATGAGATGGTCAAGAACAATGCTAGGATTGATATCAATGAATGGCTTAAGGATGAACTGATTGATAACCTGAAGAAGATTAAGGATGACAAGAAGGGGACATTTTGTTTTGGCAACTTACTTGTGTGTTTAATGCTTTACTTCACCAAATAGATACCCGACATTGGTCATAAGGACTTTGGTTATGAAATTTTGGTAGGCAAGCAAGTCATGGAAGATATCACCGCTATGGGCTCTAACAGTGACAACATTATAGAAGACTACCTCAAAAACTTCCAAACTAAGATGAGAGCTAGAGAAAGGTTACCACAGAGCATAGTAGATAAGTATGATAAGCAAATCTGCTTTGTAATCAAATGAGATGAAACATGGATGGAAGTTGTTACTCCTAGATCTATTTGGATAACAAAAATGGGTTATGAAGTTCACCTAAATATTCTTGAAGCATATGCTAAAACACTCCTTGATGCACCTAAAGAACCATCTGAAGAAATTTTTGGTAATGATGAGACCATTGAGAGTGCTATTTCAATACATAAGCAGAGAAAAAGAAGAGAAAAGTTTACCAGAGATGCGTCCAAGATGGCTAAGGAGGTTAAAGAAAATGTAAAGAACTTGAGTGGTATATCTGCTAGTGAATTGGAAGGACTAAAACCAGAAGCTCATGTTTCACTGGTTGTCACATCTTCATATACGAACAGTGGAAAAGAAACCGAGTTCAAAAGAGTAGAGAGGAAGTAGAGAAAACCCTAACTAGTACCTTCTCCTTTACCTATAAAGGCAAGGACATTAAGGAAAAAGTAGTAGGATGTAAGGGAGCCTAAGAAGAAGTTAACACCAAAGAAGAAACAACAAACTAAGACACTGGATACCCTTACACCAGAGGAACTGGTAAATGAGATAATACAAGATGGAAATCTTTGCAATGTAAATAAATTGTATCATTCATTCAAATATTCTAACAAGGACACAATAAAGGCTAGTATTATTTTGCATTTAGACATCTATAAGAAGGTTTTGATTGAAGTTGTAGATGATCTATCGAATGACTTGTATTTAAGGTTAGAAGCTAAAAGAATGTCGGTGATGGAACTAGACAAAAAGTTAAAGGTTGAAGCATTATTGGCAGTACATCCTATAGATTCTAAAGATGAAATTGATGAACTAATTTCTAAAGCAAACCGGTCAATTTTTGTGAGTGGACACTGGTAGGTTAGCCTAATGGCTGGGAGAGTGAAAGAGATTGCTGATGAAACAACAGACAAATGGGACATATTTTTTGTAGAAAAAGAAAAGAAATAGGAAAGGGAGAGACAAAAAATGGACAATTATTTTGCTAAGGTATACGAAAAGAACAAAGGGAAAAGCGAAATTGGTAGTACACCTGTTATAAAGGTAATAGATAACATTCCTCCACCAACACTAGATACTCCACCAATAACTTTGGATGCACCGGTACATAGAAAAAATCAACCAGATAAGGCAACTGAAGAAGTTACATATGATGACACTAACCCGGATTCTAAAATTATTTTCACCGTGAATGTAGATACAAGATATTAACATTATTGTGGATAAAGAGACTATAGAGGTTAAGGAAGATGATGCTAAGATCAGTGAGATCTCTAAGTCATCGACACACACTGTTGACTCTCAAAACACTAAGATACCAACACAAGCTGAGCAACCAAAGAATGAGAAACTGATAGAGGATAAGGTAACTAACACAAAGAAACCGGAGTTTGAGAAACTGATAGTTGAAGAGGTTCTTATACAGATTGAAAAACCAAAAGAAGTAGAGGTAATTACATAGACAAATAAACTGGTTGAAAATATGAAGAAATAGTGAAGGTAATTGAGCAAGTATCTATTGAAAGGAAATCTATTGCAAAACTATGCACATCTACTGGAGAATTTAGACCCACTAATGTAACAGATGTTCTATTGGATTCTATTAAGAGGATAACAGATTGCAATTCCTTAACAATGCCTTAGCATTTAAGGCTATTGATGACACATTACCTATCTTGAAGATGATTGCACCAACCTGTAAGATAGATCACATTAAGGATTCATTAGGTAACTTGGACACATTGTCCAAATTTATTGTTGGGAATATTCTAACTATAGATAAGGTGAATGAGGATACTGTAAAAGAAAGAGTAGATAAAGAGAAAAGTGAATTCTTTGATAAAACCATCAAAGATTGTACTAAGCACATGGATTCACTATTACCGGCACTTAACTCAAAAACTTTGGAATATAAGGAACTATATAGAGAAGCTGGCAAGCCTTGCCACCTAACTGAAGATATTGATGAGGAAATTAAGAAGACACAAAAAGAAATAGATGATATTGTGGATAATATGATAGGTTCTTCGGGACTTATCTCAGTTTTTGAGCAGGAAATGGCAGTTTTTTAGGAGAAGCTGGAGAAACTTGAGAAAGAGAAAGCAAGAATAAGGTTAAAGGCCCAGGAACTGAAAAGCAAACATGGTCCAAGATTAGATAGTCTTATCACTTAGTGGGTTGATATATCAAAGGCATCAATTCAAGGGGAACAATCACCGGAGTAGCAAATGCATTATCTGACTGGCTTGATCCAGCAAACAGAGACCATTCTTTCTGATAATAACAAATTCATGTAGAGCCTGATTCTAATTTTAGCAGACATTTTTCAACTTGTACAAAACTAGTTATAAACTATGAGATAGAATTTTTGTATTCTTTGATTCTTTTTGACATCCTTTTCCATTGATGTCAAAGGGGGATTAGTATGGAGAAAAATAATGCAAAGAGGAGATCACTTGCTCAGGGGGAGGACACTCCTTTTGGGATCAGATTTTGGATAATAGTATTGGATTTTTCTCATGAGTGTTGCCATCAATGCCAAAGGGGGAGATTGTTGGCATTATACACTCTATGAGAATATGGTTGATGTTATCATTGATGGCAACCAACTAGTAACATGTTTCTACACATGCATTGATATCATAGACATCATACACCGGCAGGCACCGACACCAACAGACACATTCACTGGCATCCAGATTACACCGACAATGAAGTTTATCGGCTCTCAGGCCGACATGAGACAACTGTTTGTGTATATTAATTGTATTGTAAATGTAATTAATTATTTGTAAGACGACATGATATATTGTAAAGTCTCATATATGCATGAGATCTTATAGATCATTTTGTATGGTGAAGGATAGGATAGTTTGTTGGTATATGTAAAGATAGTGATAGGTTATTGGTTAAGGTATCCGACTGAGCTTAAACCGGTACTGAACTAGGCATTTGAGATGCTATTTTGAGCAGTTCATTGTATTGGATTTAATTATCTATTTTGTAGTCAGTGAGACTCTTCTATTGAGCAGTGAGCTCTAGGCTGTTGGCCTTCCTGCATGTGCAGGCCCATGTGGTAAGTAATATTTATTCATATTGGCTAGTGAGTAAATATAGTGGGTCACAAATCCTACCAAGGTTTTTCCCACACTGGATTTCCTCACCAAAATATTTTGTGTTATGGTGTGCATTTATTTTGTCTCTGTTATTTCTCTTTACTGCATTATTTCTTGTTTATTAGTACATTGATTTAAGTTGCAAACTTATAAATAGGTTTAAATATTCCATTAATTGATTAGACACTGATTCAGCCCCCCCTCTTAGTGTCTTTGGGATTGTCATTGAATCTAACACCTGATAGTGTCTTCGCCCCACTCAATCAGTCTACTCCTTCATCGAGTATCGAGGTAATCCAAAATGAAACATACTGATAAGAAAAGTCTACCCAATAGAGTATGTTCCATTGATATATGTTTCACCAATTATTTCTTCGAGCGTTGGGGTGGCTCAGTGTAACACATACTGATTGCTTTGGCTATACCAATGCAACCTGAATTCAATGCCATGAGTCTTCCTGATAGTGTCTTTGCTCCACTCAATCAGTCTACTCCTTCATCGGGTATCGGGGTAATCCGAAACGAAACATACCAATAAGCAAAGTCTTCTTGATAGAGTATGTTCCATTGATATATGTTTCATCGATAATTTCTTCGGGCGTCGGGATGGCTCAAAGTAATAGATGTTGGTATTATGGATGTGTTGCATTAGTTCTATCATCGATGTCAACACTTGTCAACACTTATCAGCACTAGAGATCTTTGGTTATGTTCACCGACATGTTTAGTGACTTATGCACAGTCACCGGTATTTGGTTCACCGGCAGGCTATATTGTTCACCGACACTGAGAATGATCTATTATCATTTGGAGATTACTTGATTATGTTGAAGGCATGGTTTGGACACTTGGTTTTGGTGATTTGGCTATTGGCCTAATCGATTTTGCATATTTGTTGTTACTGGCAAATTGGTCTAGGCTATGGACCGGCAAGTATTATCTATTCTAGATCAGCATGACACATTATGAAGATGATTTGTTTATTGGTCATTATTGTAAATTCATTGAGCCAACATAATGCATTGCATATTGATTCATTTTTAATTGATTTAATTGTAGTATTCTTAGTGAGCCGACCTACACATTGGTCTTAGGTTTTGGTATATATGTAAGATCTCATTTGTGAGATTTTGTAGAGGGTGTGAAAAAGGATTGTAACAAAGTATATGTGAATATAAGCAGAGCTATACATGCAGACATCATTTGAAGATTCAAGGAAGGTATGAAGAAGACAATCAGAGCTTAACCGGTATTGAATCCATCATATATGAAGATACTATTCTAAGTAGTACATTATCATTAGATTTAACCATCCAATTGTAGTCAATGTGACTCCCATTTTGTGATTGAGTAGTGAGATCTAGGAAGTTGGCCTTTCGGCATGTGCAGACCCCATTTATACACACATACTATCTGTAGTAGTATCATCTGATTGTGGGTAAGTTTTCCCGCCATGGTTTTTCCCCTTATAGGGTTTCCACATACAAATATATGTGTTATGTGTTGTGGATGTTATTTGTCTTTCTATTTTCATGCATTAAACTTTATCGGTACTGTTATTAACTATTAAAATGTCAACCGACATTAAGTTTGGTTTATCGATATTATGCATCAAATTTGATTAAGTTATATTTGGGTTGAAATTAATAGATAGTTGATTCACCCCCCTCCCCTTCTCAGTTGCCTCTGGGTCCTAACAATTGGTATCAGAGCTAAGTCCTCTTTTTGCAGAAGTTTAACAACTTGAGGAGATTCTATGGCAACTAACTATTTCAAGAAGGACAGTCTAAAGCTTTATGGAGCTAACTATGGTATGTGGAAGATTAGAATGGAGACACATCTTAATTGCATTGGTAGAAACATATGGGATGTTACAAAGAATGGCTATGTTGGTCCTACACAGAGTCAACCTAATCCACCAACCTTGGCTAGAGATCAAGAAAATGATTGTATTGTCAGATCAGAAAATCATTGGATTATCTGACCGATATACTGCTAAAGCTATTTAGGACAAATTGGAGACATTGAATGAAGGTGATACCACTGTCAAAATTGCAAAACTCAAATTCTTCCGAGTCAGGTATGAAAATATGAAAATAGAAGAAGATGAAAGGATTTTTGCTTTTATGGAAAGAATCAATGAAATTGTTTTGGGTATACAATGTTGTTGAGGATCCTTAAGTGGAGATGAAATAGTTTCTAAAGTTTTAAGAGAATTTCCACTGACATAGAAAATGAAATTAACTACTATTAATGAATTGAGAACAATGCCTAATACATCAGTATCTAGAGATACCTTGGTTGGAAAAATTTCAGCTTTTGAACTTGAGGAATTTGGTCCTATTGCTACAATTAAGAAAAATTTAGCCTTCAAAACATCATCATCTGCATCATCATCATCTGCTACAATTAAGAAAAATTTAGCCTTCAAAACATCATCAACTGCATCATCATCATCATCATCATAGAAATCTGATTGGAAAGCACTTTATGCAAGAGAACCCGAAGAAATCAGAAGAGAATCAAGAATTGGAAGAGCTTGAAGCACTTTTTGCAAGGAAAATGCCTAAAGGTCCAGTTGGAAGTAAGTATGAAGGTAAAGCACCATTTAAATGTTTTAACTACAATAAAATTAGTTATATGGCATCTAGGTGTCCTGATAGACATGCAAGATTGAAAGAAGAAGCTAAAAGAACATACAAGCCTAACCTTGAATATGAGAGATACAGATTTAAGAAGAATAGAGACAAATCATGTTACTATGCTGATGGAGTCACTGATGATTCTAATGAGGAACTAATAGACAATGGATGGGATTTTGTTGCAATAATAGAAGATCAACTAACACCTACCATACAACCGGTAGAGCAATCCCTGGTAGCTAAAATTGAAGAAAAGGATGAATGGATCATTGATTCTGGATGTTTACATCATATGACTGGTGATAAAAGTAAATTCTTAACCTTTCAGGAATATAATGGATGTCTAGTAAGATTTGGGGATGATAAAGCTTGTTTGATTAGAGGAAAAGACACTATATCTTTTGATGGTAAGCACAATACTGACAATGTTTATTATTTTGAAGGTTTGAAGCATAATCTTTTGAGTGTTGGTCAATTATTTGAAAAGGGATTTCATTTACAATTCAAGAATGATAAATGCAAAATCATGAATACAACTGGTTTGGAAATTGCAACCGGTAATCAGACTAGAGGTAATATCTTTCATTTGAATAACAATGAGAAAGCATGCTTGATTGCACATATTGATGAAAGTTGGTTATGGCATTAGAGACTTTGTCATGTAAATTTTGATTGCATTGTGAAGATTAGTACTAATAAGGCAGTAAGGGATTTACCTAAGATTGTAAAACCTCACAATCTGGTATGTAAGCAATGTCAATTTGGAAAGCAAGTTAGAGCAACCTTTAAGAATATTCTAGAGAAATCCAATAATGTTCTTAATTTAATTCATGCTGATTTATGTGGTCTGGAAACAATTAGAAGTTTACAAGGAGATAGATATTTTATGCTAATCATTGATGATTATTCTAGAATGTGTTGGGTTACTTTTCTAAGCGAGAAATCAAAATCTTTTGGGAAATTCAAACTATTCAAGGAAATGGTAGAGAATGAAACTGGTAAGAAAATCAAGTGTTTAAGATCAGATCAAGGAGGTGAATTCACATCTAATAAATTTAATATATAATGTGAAGTGAATGGAATTAGAAGATAGTTATCAACACCTTGGACACCCTAGCAAAATGGAGTTGTAGAAAGGAAGAACAAAACTATTTTGGATGCAACTAGAAGCATGATATCAGAAGCAAACCTACCTCATGTGTATTGGAGAGAAGCAGTCAATATAGTGGTTTACACATTCAACAGAGTTCACATCAAAGGTGAAACTGGTAAGACCCCTCATGAACTATGGTTTGGTAATACTCGTACTCTTAAATATTTCAAAATATTTGGAAGCAAATGTTATATTAGGAGAGATGATTATATTGTTAAATTTGATCCTAGAAGTGATGAAGGAATATTTCTTGGTTATTCATCTAAGAGCAAGGCATATAGATGTTTTAATAAGAGATTGTAGAAAATCATTGAGAGTGCAAATGTGAAGATTGATGAACAATTTAGAGGTAATTCAGGGTCTATGGACTCTGAACTGGTAGTTGAGATAATCACAAATGAACCTACACTGAATGCACCAATACAAAATATTGACCTAGTCACACTAGCATCATCTGAGAATTCCATAGTGACTGAAGAACAACAAAAAGTGAATACACCCAAGTATGTAAGATTGAATCACTCTAAAAGTAAGATAATTGGGAATAAGTATCAAGGTATAATGACTAGAGGAATACTAGAAAATGAAGAGGTATGTCTAATTTCTCAAATTGAACCAACATCACTTAATGAGGCATGTGAAGATAAACATTGGATTAAAGCTATGGATGATGAATTGGAACAAATTGAAAAGAATAACACATGGACATTGGTTTCCCAACCTAAAAGCAAAAATGCAATTGGAATTAAATGGGTATTCAGAAATAAAATTAATGAAGATGGTAAGGTATTCCAAAACAAAGCAAGATTAGTGTGTAAGGGATATTCACACAAAGAAGGAATTGACTACAATGAAACCTTTGCACCGATAGCGAGAATTGAGGTAGTCAGACTATTTCTAGCATTTGCAGCACACAAGAACTATTAACTATATCAAATGGATGTTAAATGTGCATTTCTAAATGGTGATCTTGAAGAAGAAGTTTACATTGAACAACCTGATGGATTTTATTTGACCGATGATAAAGATATGGTTTGTAGGTTAAGGAAAGCTTTATATGGATTGAAGAAAGCTCCTAGAGCTTGGTATCCTAGATTGGACAAATATCTTTTGAACCTTGGTTACACTAAATGTAATGTTGACAACAACTTATATTTCAAAGTGACTAATGATGACATCTTGGTTATTGAAGTTTTTGTTGATGATATAATTTTTGGAGGAGAAGATGGATTGTGTGAAGACTTTTCTAATAAGATGCACAAAGAATTTGAAATGTATGATTGGGGAGATAAAATTCTTTTTAGGATTGCAGATTTCACAGACTGATAAAGGTATATTCATATGTCAATCTAAGTACTTGAAGGAACTACTAAAGAAATTTGGTATGGAAAACTCTAAACCGGTAAGTACTCCTATGACTACAACTGATAAACTATCATTCAAGGATGAATCAACACCTGTTAATACAACAAGATATAAATCTATGATTGGAGGTTTACTATATTTGACACAAACAACATCTGATATTATGAATGCAGTATGTATTGTTTCAAAATTTCAGATTAATGCTAAGGAAAATCATGAATCAACAGTGAAAAGGGTTTTCTAGTATCTACTGTTGACAACAAATCTTGATTTATGGTATCCTAAAGATAACATTTTTGATTTATGTGCATACACATATGCAAATCGGGCAAGAGATGTTGATGACAGAAAGAGCACCACTGACAGAGCATTCTTTCTTGGTAGCAGATTGATTTCATGGTTGAGCAAGAAACATAGTTGTACATCATTATCAACAACAGAATCAGAATATGTTGCAGCAACAACTAATTGTACTTAGGTATTATGGATTAATCAAATGTTGAAGGACATAAAGGTAAAATGCAAAGAACCTATAATCATTTACTGTGATAATATGGCATAAGTAGATATATCAAAGAATCCGGTATTTCACTCTAAAACTAAACATGTTTCTATCAAATTCAATTTTCTGAAAGAGAATGTTGAAGCAAAAGAAGTGAAACTGGTTTATGTGAATACTAAAGAGCAGATTGTAGATATCTTTACTAAACCTTTGCCTAAGGAAACTTTTGAATATCTCAGAGAGCAACTTGGGGTTATACCCTCACTAGTAGAAACTTAGATAGTTGGACCATGTGATCAGAGCGATAGGAATTAACAAAGAAATCCTTTTATAGCTTTGATGAAGGAGAGCTACTTCTCAGAGGGATTAGTTGGTTATAACAATTGGTATTTGTAATTAGTTCTATGGACCGATTCTATCTAGTTTTTGTATTGCTTTTGAATTTGATGTCAAAGGGGGAGAGATATCTATGGAAAAACATATTATCTTTTGGGGACAGATTATTCCTAGTGGGAGAGATATTATGTATTTTGATTTTTGGTAATTGATCTCTTTGGGAGATTGTTGGTTTTTGGTTTTTGGCATTTCTGCTTTGGCACTTAGATGGTTTTTCCATCTTGTGTTGCCATGAATGCCAAAGGGGGAGATTGTAAGTATTATGGATGTGTTGCATTAGTTTTGTCATTGATGTTAACACTTGTCAACACTTATCAGCACTGGAGATCTTTGGTTATGTTCACTAGCATGTTCAGTGACTTATGCACAGTCACCGATATTTGGTTCACCAGCAGGTTATATTGTTCACCAACACTAAGGATGATCTGTTATCATCTGGAGATTACTTTATTATGTCGAAGACATGGTTTGGACACTTCATTTTGGTGATTTGGTTATTTGCCTAATTGAGTTTGCATATTTGTTGTTACCGACAAATTGGTCTAGGTTATGGACCAACAAGCGTTATCTATTCCAGATCGGCATGACACGTTATGAAGATGATTTGTTTATTGGTTATTATTGTAAATGCATTGAGCCGACATAACGCATCACATATTGATTCATTCGTAATTGATTTAATTGTAATATTCTTAGTGAGGCGACCTACACATTTGGTCTTAGGTTTTGGTATATATGTAAGATCTCATTTGTGAGATTATGTAGAGGGTGTAAAAAAGGATTGTAACAAGGTATATGCAAATATAAGTAGAGCTATACATGTAGACATCATTTGAAGATTCAAGGAAGGTATGAAGAAGACAATTAGAGCTTAACCGGTACTGAATGCAGCATATGAAGATTCTATTCTGAGTAGTACATTATCATTGGATTTAACCATCCAATTGTAGTTAGTGTGACTCCCATTTTGTGATTGAGCAGTGAGCTCTAGGTAGTTGGCCTTTCTACATGTGCAAACCCCATTTGTACACACATACTATCTGCAGTAGTATCATCTGATTGTGGGTAATGTTTCCCACCTTGGCTTTTCCCCTTACAGGGTTTCCACTTACAAATATATGTGTTATGTGTTGTGGATGTTATTTGTCTTTCTATTTTCATGCATTAAACTTTATTGGTACTGTTATTAACTATTAAGCTGTCAACTGACATTAAGTTTGGTTTACCAATATTATGCATCAAGTTTGATTAAGTTATAATTGGGTTGAAATTAATAGACAACTGATTCACCTCCCCCTCTCTCAGTTGCCTCTAGGTCCTAACAACAGATACCGATCTCTTTGGCTATACCGATGCAACTGAGTTCATCGCCATGAGTCTTCCTGATAGTGTCTTCGCTCTGTTCAATTAGTCTTCTCCATTGAGTATCAAGGTAATCCAAAATGAAACATATATGTTTCACTGATGATTTCTTTAGGCATTAGGGTGGTTCAAAGTAGCACATCGGTCACTTTGGCTATATCGATGGGCTCTTCTTTTTGCCACTCTTATTGATATAAGTCTTACCGGTGCCCTCATCGACTATTGGAAAGACAATTATCCACTGCTGCCTCTAGTGTTTACTATGTTGATGGGTCATATCAGTATAGTTTTTGTCAATGCATCAATTTTTCTCAGCTTTTCTCCTTGATCGGTATAAGTTCTTCCAATGAGTACAACTTTGGCTTGCTATGCTCTCTCATCGGTATATGGTATCTCAATGCCTCCTCACCTCAATCGGGTGATCATGAACTTGCAGAGGAATTGCTAGTGTATTTTGTGGAACAAATAAACAATTGGTAAAACATATAGTTGGTTGTTCTCTCTCACAGGGTAAAGTATATTTTGAATTTTCATTTTGGATTGGGGCATTGAAATGGGGCTTACTTTTACAATTTGGAACTGCAGGGCAAGAAAGAATGTTTTGCTTCATGTTTGTTCATATGCTATGACTTGATCAGACTAGGTGTGGCCTTGGAACTTGCCTAGATGAATAATATGATTGAATTTTTGTTTCCATACCTACTTCAGGTTCTTGATATACTCTGATGATTGTGTGAATATTTTAAGTTTCTCTTTAATAAACATTTTATATCTTCTGCACAATTAAATACTAATATTCAAAGAATTTCTTTTTCAAATTTCATTTGAGAATACACGACAAATGTTGAAGAGCTTGTTCAAGACAAGTTAGAGGCTATCCAAGAAGAGAAATCCAAGGAGAAAGAAGAGAAAGATATTGTTTCTCAACAGGTATTCCTTTTTCTTAATTGAGCCTCAAGGAGCACTTGTTCTACTCTACTAACGGTTTTTAAAAATTCAAATAAATATGTGCCTATTTTGTTTTACAAAATATAGCATTTTAAGAGCATAATTAAGGAAATTATAGAAAAATAGTATTTTTCAGGAAATTATAGTAAAATAATGTGCTAGCATATTGCACTGTCTAAAAAGGATAATATTTACAAGGATCTAAAGGAGTTGGATGATATGAAGAGATAAGACAATAAGTTTGAGCAACTTGAAGCACTATTTGCTAGAAGAGTACCTAAAGGACCGGAAGGAAGTAAGTATGAAGGTAAAGAACCTTTTAAATGTTTTGCATATAATAAGATTGGTCATTCTGCATCTAGATGTCCTAAAAGGAATTCAAGATTTGAAGAAAGAGTGAGAAGATCATTTAATCCTAACCCTGGATATCAGAACAAGTATAAGTATAGGAAAAACAAAGGCAAATCATGTTACATAGAGGATGAGGAAGGTATTACTGATTCTGATGATGAACCGGCATAAGACTCTGCTAGTGGTTCTGACAATGCTAAGGAATGGGTGTTATTGGTTATCGAGGAAGATGTTCTGGGACTAGAAGAAAATGTACCTAAAGAGAAGGCACTTGTTGCTAAAATTGAAGACAAGGATGAATGGGTAATTGATAGTGGTTGTTCTTATCATATGACTTGAGATAAAAAACATTCTATCTTTGCAAGAATTTGATGGCGGTCTGGTTAGATTCGGAGATGACAAAGCATGTATGATCAAAGGAAAAGGAACTATATCATTGGATGGTAAGCACAATATTGATAATGTTTATTTTGTTGAAGGTTTAAGCATAATCATTTGACTATAGGAAAATTGGTGGATAAGGGATTTCAATTACAGATCAAGGATGGAAAATGTAAAATTATTAATAGATCTGGTTTGGAGATTGCAACCGGTACATAGACAAAAGGTAATATATTTTATTTGAATTCCAGTGAAAAGACATGTTTGATTGCACAAATTGATGAGAGTTGGCTATGGCATAAAAGGCTATGTCATGTGAATTTTGATTGCATTGTAAAGATCAATTCATCTAAGGAAGTTAGAGATATACCTAAGATTGTGAAGCCCTATAATCTGATATGTAAAGAATGTCAAATGGGTAAATAGGTTAGAACCTCTTTTAGAAGTATACAAGAAAAATCTAATGATGTTCTTGATTTTATTCATACTGATTTGTGTGGCCCTGCTAGAGTTAAAAGTTTTCAAGGTGATAGATATTTCATGCTAATCATTGATGATTATTATAGAATGATGTGGGTTACTTTTCTAAGGGAGAAATATGAGGCTTTTGAAAAGTTTAAAATCTTTAAGGTTAAAGTGGAAACTGAGATAGGATTGAAGATTAAATGTTTGAGGTTAGATCATGGTAGAGAATTCACATCTGGTGAGTTTAATAACTTTTGTGAGAAGCATGGTATAAGGAGACAATTTTCTGCTCCTTGGACTCCTCAATAGAATGGAGTTTTGGAAAGGAAGAACACCACTATCTTGGATGCTGCTAGAAGAATGATGATGGAAGCTATTCTACCTCATATCTACTAGAGAGAAGAAGTGAACACAATGGTTTATACATTCAACAAAGTACATATCAAAGGAGAAACCGGTAAGACACTTTATGAATTATGGTTTGGTTATACACCTATAGTTAAGTATTTCAGAATATTTGGTAGTAAATGTTATATTAGGAGAGATTATATCAATGGTAAATTTGATCCTAGATGTGATGAAGGCATATTTATTGGTTATTCTAATGAAAGAAAAGTATATAGATGTTATAACAAGAGATAACAGAGAATTGCAGAGAATGCTAATGTCAAGGTGGATGAGCTGACTAGAAGTCAAATCAAAGTTTATGAGCAAGAATTGGTGGTAGAAATGATTATATCTAAACCAGTAGCATCTTTACCGAAACAAAGTGTTGAACTAATTACTCTAAAAGTATCAAAAAATTGTACAATAACTAAAGAACCAAGAAGAGGAACAGAGATTCAGAAGACTCCTAGGTATGTGAGAATGAATGATTTAAAAGATCAGATCATTGGGGATAAGAACATTGGAGTGATGACAAGAAGAAGACTAGCAAATAATGTGGTATGTTTAATTTCTCAAGTTTAACCGGTATCAGTAATTGAAGCATGTAAAGATGAATATTGGTTGAAATCTATGGAAGAAGAATTAGATAACATTGTGAAAAATAACACATGGAATTTAGTTCCCCGGACTAAAAATAAGAATGTTATTGGAACTAAATGGGTTTTTAGGAATAAATTGAATGAACATCGACAAGTTGTGAGGAATAAAGCTAGATTGGTTTGTAAACGATATTCTCAGAAAGAAGGAATTGATTATGGTGTAACTTTTGCACCTGTAGCTAGGATTGAAGCTATAAGATTATTTATTGCCTATGTTGCACATAAAAACTACAAGGTTTATCAGATGGATTTTAAGTGTGCTTTTCTGAATGGGGATCTTGATGAGGAATTTTATATTGAGCAACCTAATGGTTTTTCACTTTCGGATGATAAAAACATGGTTTGTAGGTTAATGAAATCCTTATATGGATTGAAACAGGCACCTAGAGCTTGGTATGCAAGGTTGGACAAATATCTTTTAATGCTTGGTTTCACTAAAGGTAATGCTAACAGTAATCTATATTATAAAGTCACTAATGATGATATACTCATTATTGAGGTATTTGTTGATGACATCATTTTTGGAGGTGAAGATAAGTTGTGCATGGAATTTTCTAACAATATGGAGAATAAATTTGAGATGTCTATGATTGCAGAAATGAATTTTTTCTTAGGTTTGTAGATTACTCATACTGATAAAGGTATTTTCATCTGTCAAACTAAGTATGCTAGGGAGATGTTGAAGAAATTTGGTATGTAAAATTCTAAATCGATTAGTACTCCTATGGTTACAAGTGAGAAATTGACAAGGAAAGATGAATCTACACCAGTAAATTAGACAAAATACAAGTCTATGATTGGAGGTTTGCTATATTTGACTAAGACTAGACTGGACATAATGAATGTGTTAGACATTTCAAATAATCGGAAGACAACTAAGAGGGGGGGGGTGGTGAATCAGTTGTCATAGATTACCAGAAGCATTATAAATTTAAAACAACAATACCAGAACCCAAAACAATAATACTAGAATAGCAATTAATCCAATTAAGCATAAACAATAATCACATAATAAAATCCATCTACACAACACCAAGATTTGTATGTGGAAACCTCGGTAAAGGGAAAAACCACAATGGGAAGCCTACCCATAGTCAGATAATACTTCTGTAGTAAGAATGTGAATTTACAATGAAGGGGCCTGCACATGCAGGAAGGCCAACAACCTAGAGCACATTGCTCATCATAAAAGGAGTCTCACTGACTACATACAAATTCAAAGTACAATCCGGAGAAGTGATGAAGTGGAAAAGATAGCATCTTCTATGCTTGAGTACAGTTCTGGTTAAGCTCAATACTGGAGGACTAAATCCTCTTCTATAAACCCATTCGATATCCAATGATCAACCAAATCCTCTGGCTGAATGATATTACATTATTTGTTAGAAAGTGCACACTCCAATGAGAAACTATAGGTGATTGAAGGTATTGTCGTTGATGGCAACCTTACAATCCTATGGCACTGGCACCAACAAACACTGGCACAGGCAGAGACACCAACACTGGCAGCGAAAAAAGATATTTACCGGCACCCTGGCTGACAAGATTTTGTTTATTGTATTTTCTATTTAATTGTAAAATCTTTTTGTTAGCCGACAAGGTGAATTGTAATAGGACTCATATAAGTATGAGATCTTGTAAATCATTTGTAAGCAAAGAAATACATGGAAGGAATGTAATAGGCAGATGTGAATATTAAGGCAGATTTTGGAATAAGGTTTATGGAAGTTGTATGAGCTTAAACCGGTACTGAACTTGGCATAGTAGATGTTGAACCGAAGCAGTACATGATATTGGATTTACATAATCCATTTTTGTAAGTCGGTGAGACTTCCCTTTTTGTATTTGAGTAGTGAGCTCTAGGTAGTGAGCCTTCCTACATGTGCAGGCACCACATTTGTAAGTAATATTCAATTATTGGCCAGTGAGAGAATATTGTGGGTCACAAATCCTACTGAGCTTTTTCCCACAATGGGTTTCCTCATTAAAAATATTTTGTTATGGTGTACTTTCTATGTTGTGTTTACTGATCTTATTTACTACATTATTTCTGGTTTACCGGTACACTATTTTAGCATGCAATTCATTTAATAAGTTTAGAAAATCCATTAATTGGTTAGATACTGATTCACCCCCCCCCTCTCAGTATCTTTGAGAATCCGAACAATTGGTATCAGAGCCTGGTCCTCTATTTTCAAAAGCCTAATAGCTTGAGGAAGATTCTGACACCGGTACAGATGGAAAACTTGAGAAAGCAATTGGAAACAACTCTTGTAGATTACGAAGCAGAAAAGCTAAAAACTATGAAACTTGAAGATGATCTGAAAGCTGCATAGGAAATCATTTAAGGACTTCAGGAAAATCTCACTATTGCTAGGAACAAAAGAAGAGAGCTTCATGAGAAGATATGGAGTGATGATGATGGAAAAGAAACTCTTAATGATCTTGTAAGGAAGATGAAGTGGGATAACATGGCCTTTAGGAATGAAATGCAAGATATGACTATGAGGTCTTTTAAAGACATTGAAGACCAAAAGAAGAATGAAGATGACTTGGCTAGGAGAATCAATGATGCTAGAAATGAAAATCTAAGACTCAGTCATGAAAATGATATGTTGAAGACATATATAATTCAATTGGAGCATGATAAAACTAAACTCATGAGACAAAAAGATTTCTTAGAAAATGAGTTTGCTACTGCAAATCAACACAAGGAGAAAATCAAGAAAAGTTTAGAGGAAGTTGATGACATGTTGAAAAATCAGAAACCTAATGGAGATACAAATGGCCTTGGCTTTGAAGTTGGTGAAAGCTCCAGTACTGCAAATAATCATGATCACAGTAAACTGGTAAGACAACCTAATGCCTACAAATTTAATGGGAAATGCTCTAACTGTAACAAGTATGGTCATAGAGAAAATTAGTGTAGATCTATAAACTATTAGAACACCAATGCACCCACAGGTCAATGTTCTAAATGCAACAAAGTTGGTCATAATTCAAAAAATTGAAAAATGAATGTGTTGTTTTCAAAATCTGATTCACTTCAACATCCTTATAATAAAATGATTAAACTTTGTGCAGAAGAGATATTAAAGGGAAGGAAACTCTTAGAACAACATATGATAAGGTTTGATTTAACCTTCTACACTTCGGACCTACTCAGAGTCCAGGCGAGTATACCTTTGTGAACTAAATTCACACTTTCAAAAGATAAATCCACAGCAAACCAGTCCAAAAAACCAGTGGATCTAATCACCTTGAAACTAACTGAAACAAAGGAATGAAAACTATACTCATATTCAGTATTTTGACCTACAAAACATGTAATAGACAACCTCGATCTATACCAGTGCCTTATCCAAGGTCACAGAGTTATCTAAATTCAAACAATACTCCCCAAGCAAAATATCTCTACACATCCCATTGGCTCGGCTTCTGTTGATCCCTATATATGCTTGACACACATAAGAATTTATGCATACCAAATTAAACTATTCTCATCAAGATTCAAAGTATCCTACAGAGAATTTACTGGTAGAAATAATTCTTGCATATTTAATTCCCCTCTTGAAGAGAAAAGCTAAGAAAAATATCTACTGAAAGTTGCCTTACAACCCTATTCAAACAAAATAACCCTGGATTATTCAGAATGAAACAGTAAACAATTGCAAACACATTTGAAGACGACACAAATTTTTCACTCAAAACCGATGGTCTGTATATTGATATTATCTTCAAGAAAGTATTACAAAAGCTTTTGAATATTCTCCATTAAATTTAGAAAAGCTCAAATAAATTTCTGCAGCGTTTTCTTACAATTCTTTGCGATCCCCCTTCTATTAGTCCTGGTATCCATTTCTAACAATATGGATGCACATAGCTTCGGACTTTCCTAGGAGAATTTGTTACAATCATTTCTTTTCTAGAAGAAGTTACAAAGCCTTTTACAAAAACAGTTACAAGTTCTTTTCGACCTCTACAACTTCTTCTACTTGCTGTCCAGTTGCAACCTCTTCTAACTATTCAGGAGCACCCTCTAAGTGTTCTACATCCTAGATGGCATATTTTCTTGTCCACTCATTGTACACATCATCAGTTGGCCATGCAAAGTTAATCACTTTTGCCTTTGCCTTGGTCAACCTCTTCTAGGAATTTCTCATCTTGTTGACTTTTGAATTGAGAAAACCATAATAAGATTTTATTTTCTCTATCTCTCCTGAATTGTTACAACAAAAAAGGAAGCATCATCTAAGTCAACAATTCCTTTTATTCTGGCTGATAGTTTGGCCTCTAATTCCTTAAGCCGCACTTGTTTGTCCTTCAGTTGATCTGGGCTGACAAAAACTCCTAGGAGCAATTCAAAAACCTGGTCAGCATACTCCTTTTTGTACAAATTGAATTTCCTATCAGCATTATCCACCCCTTCTGCCAATTTTACTAAGTCCTTGGTGGTGTCACAAGTGTATTTGATGATAGGATCAGCCTCTGCTTCATCATAAGATACACAAACAAGCTCCACATCTTGCTCTCTAGGCTTCCACTTGTCAAAAATAGGTGTCAAAATGGCCTTATCTCCATTAAGCTCATTCCACATATCCAAAATCTTGCTTATGTTATTATATAACAGTGAGGCACTCATTGTATTTGCAAAACTTGAAATGGTAGCCCTTACTCTTTCCTCATACTTCTTTGCATACAAGGTCTGAGCCTGTTTTAAATTCTCTAACTCTTGAGGAGTAATCTCAATCATTTGGGAGATAGAAGGTGTTGGAGATGGTGGGAACTCAATGATGGGGCTGGTAGGTGGAGGTCTTGCAGGAGAAGAGGAGATCATCAATGTTGAAGACTCACCTTGATGGTACTATCCTATCAACTGGCTTTGCAGCTTAGCAATGATGTTATCTTTACCTCTTACCTCTTCCTTGGCACTGTTGTAAGCCTTCAAAATTGTCTCCAACTTGACTTGGAGGTCTTCTTTTTCCTTAGCTTCCCTTTCTGCTACTACAACACTAAATTTTGCAGTCTCTAGCACAGTGCTAGCAACTTCCACCACCCCTGTGTTTTGCACTCTCTTCACTATCATTCCACCAAGGTAGCTTGACCCTGGGGTATCCTTACTTCTCTTATTCTCATCTCTCTTGAGAGACCACATGACAAGTGTAGCATTATCTTTGCTAAAAGTGATCCCCTCCATGGGCTTGGTTTCTTTTCTCACTGCCTCCAGTACTGGGGCATCTGCTATGTCCCACTCAGGGAGAATGAGTACTCCTGCTTTTGCCACCATATCTCTTCCTTGCTTAGGAGTGATGGTTTTAAACTCATCCATCATTTCCTACTTTATTTCCTCCTCCACCAGAGTTGGATCTTTGTGAGGTTGCTCACCTTTTCTCTTCTCACATCTTGCATTGTATTTTTCTATATTTTGCTTCCATACAAACTGCATAAATGCTCCTGATGTAACAAAATTGTTGTTAGCCAAGAAGTCATCACTGGCATGCTTGATCTCAGGATCCCACTCTTGGCCCTTGAATTCATTGGTAGTGATGTTCATCTTAGTAGTAAGGGGCTCTTTTGGCATTCCTTCCTCTACTTCATCATATGTGTAGGCTATTTCTCCTAGACTGCCTAATTGTATCAGCTACTCAGCTGCTGCCTGTTCATCTCCTATGTGAATAGGGGATTGGGATAGAGAGTACAAGGGTGTATCAGATTGTACTTATTTTCCTACTCTCTGCTTCTTTGGGCTCTCTTGGATGTCAATGACATCTTGTATCTTCCTCTTTCCTTTGGAGGTAGAGGGCTCCCTTGTTGTAGGCATCAACACACTATAACTAGATTTCTTGTGCAATGTATAGTCAGCAGAAGGGATTTCTCTAGTGGAGGCAGGCCTACTTAGAACCATTCTTTCCTTTTCAGGGTTGCTTTTAATCACAACCTCCCTCTTTTCTTTTAGAGTCTGCATTACATCCTCAAAGAAAACAATTAGGAACTTTATTTTCTCCTCAAAAGGGAAAAAGCTAGATAATGGGTCATAGTTGGCATCAAACTGATGTACAAAATCTAAGGCTTTCTTATAAGCCACCTATTTTTCCTTCCTCAACTCCTGCTCATCTAGATCAAACTCATTTCTAATGAGGTCTTTAGGAAATTGAAATTGATGGGGTCTACCTCTGCACACTGCTCTCTTTCTAAATATGCCATTAAAGAAGTCTTCTGGATCAGCACACCTGCATATTGTAGTTGACAAATGATAAGGTTTGAGGAAATCCTCAAAACAATTCCAACCTCCCTTGGTTATTACATATTGATGGGCTATGGTAACCGTAGGGAAAATAGTCCCTTTACCCCTACCTGTCAGCTCTGTCTCTTGTACACTACCAATTTGTCTGAGGACTTCTGCAATTCCCACTTTGAGAGGGACTTGATAGGGAAATAAGAATGGAGTGCCTCTGAAACCAAAAATTTTGAAAACTGTTGATACAGGGTATAAGTAAATATCACCCCAATTATGAACAATCTTTATACTTTCTGCAAATTATTTTGGTCTAACAAATTGCAAAAGAACCTTGGGGATTCTTGGGTTTTTTGAGAAGAGGAGAGTCCTAATATTTGATGCAAAATATTTAACAAATTTTAAGAAACTGGCATCATCTTTGTCCCATGACAACACAGTGCTCCATAGTTGCACTGGCATCTTTTCTCCATCCTTCTCTTTTATAAGGTCCATTCCACTTGCAAAATAATCACCACCTTTGAACAAAAATAGATGCATGAGGAGTGAATACCATCCAAAAGGCCTATCCACCTTCCCACTCTTTATTCCTATCAATCCTCCATGAATAACATCAAAAATAATAGAAGCATAATCAAAGGTTACTGTAAGAGAAGGATTCAAAATCTGAGCAATCATTAGCAAGTAGTGATTGGGCATATTTGCCTCAGCATCCTCTCCTAAAATCTGGCAAAGTGACCAATACATTCCCTTAGCCCTAAGGGTGAACAAATTCAATGAGAAGGGCTGTTCAGTGTTGGGTCCTACAACTGTCAACCCACCTATCTTCACAAAAAATTCCTTAAGAGGCCCATTTCTAAGGTGGTTCCTCTGTGCACTGTATACTTGAGCTAATGATTTGAAGTTAATGGGTTCCAGAAAATTGGTAAACTCATTGAGCCCAAAAGCACTTCTGAATTCCTCATTATTGATTTCAATGAGGGCTTTCCCATTTATGTCCCTAATTCTCCTTGTGACTGGATCATAATTACGTGCAATTTAAGTCAATAGATCCATATCGATGAATACTCCTGGACTACCAATTTTCCAACATCTAACTCCCAGATGCTATTCTGCGGGGCTAGAGAATTTCTCATTTCAAATCCAAATTTGAATAACCCCAACCCAGACAACCCAACCTGTGGATCTCTCAACCAGTTGCCCTTATCATATAGCCCTTCTCCTATTTTCAAATGAGGAGCTCTTAGCACTAATTCTTTTACTTTTGATGCCTGATTAGTTGACAACGTCAACTGTTTGAGAAAATCATCACAAATGGCCCTCTCCTGATAATTAACTTTCCCAAAAAATTCTCTCTTAGGTGCCATTTTGAAATATGCAAGCAATTAAACTATTATCCCCAACTAGTTCTGTGACAAATCAAGACCCTAATTAAAACACACTGCAAAGGAATTACCACACCAAAGTACAAGAAAACCCATTTTTAGCTCGAAGGAATCCGCACTGCAACTGAATTGACTTGCTCTGTATTTGAAGAAAATAGCTCTATATCTGCTCCTCTACAATAATTCTTTAGAATGATACCTTCATCTGGTTGATAGGAGATCATATATGGTACCCAAGCTCTTAACTGCGACATTGATACCACATGCTTCAGCCGTCCCTTCAAAATTGAATTCCTAAGAGATTTTGAATTTTTCGCTCCAATGGCTTACAACATTCCTGCACATTCTTTCCTTTCTCTCTTTTGCTATTTCGTAAAGCATAACCTTTGGGAAATTTTGTTAAACAAAATCACGCCAACCGTCCGATCAAAAGAAACTAAATCTACCTTTACACTAACTTAACAACCTTGCCTTCGTGCTGGGCCCTATCTCCTTTTCGCCATTTCTTGGGATTTATCCTTCGAGCACTTCTCCTTCACGAAGCCGTGCCAGACGTTAGATGGAACTCTAACTGCTTGGCATTTAACTCTTACCGAAACCATCGACTTCTTCATTAACCTCACCTTTACCTTGACTGCTAGCGGTCTTTCGCTATTTCACGAAGCTTAAGCAACTTTCAACTTCAGGCCATGAAACAATACAAAGCGTTGGAACAATTTGGAGATGATCGTCTTTTAAGGGAGACCTTTATGCTTTCTTTACTTATGTCGCCTTTTCATTTCTTATTGACTACCACGTAGTTCAACGTCAGCCACATGTCTCTCCCTTATACCACCGGTTACACCTTCGTGGGCCGTCAACTTATTCTAAAACCACGTGTCCATGGACATGTCACCATCTAGCATTACACCTGGATGAGCCCTTTTTCCTTTCGCTATTTCATGAAGCATATCCTTCGGTTGGTTCACAACTGCGAAACAACACGAGCCCTTAGATCAAAACAGAGTTGATCATCTTTTAACCTCATGCTTTATTTGTCTTTGGGGCTGATAAACCTTTTCGCCATTTCACAGGGCATAAAACATGAGCACTTTACCATTGCAAACTCACGCGGGCCGTTAGATTATATTTGACTTGCTTGATGCTTAACAACTTACTGAATTTGGCAGAAGTGGGCCCTCTAACTCAACTTCATCCACCTAGCATCTAGTCACTTTTAAACTGACATGTCAACCTTTCATTTACTGAGAGAAAACACTGGGTTCCACCTCATTGTTGCACCTATATCTACTAGGTCACTTCTTATCCCACGGTATAACTCACCTTTGGGACCTACCTTTTAACCCTTAGACCTGCCTTGTTGACTATTGTGACCTCTACCACGTGCCATCATCTTACTCGCCCTCTCGACTAGCTGGACTGTCTGCTTGGAGTGCCATGTCATTTCGCTACTTCGCGAAAGCTAGTTGTCGAGCATCTTTATCCTGCGAAACAACGTGAATCGTCGGATCAGATTGGACTTGATCCCCTTTTAGTCACTTAGACAGTCTTCACTACAGGGTCCCCTTAGACGCTTTCACCATTTTGGGAAAGGTATTTCACTTGCAAGTTTAGGCTGTGAAATAATGCCAGTCATTGGATCTTGGATGAGATGAAGCCATTTTAAACTGGACCAAATGCGCCATTTAGAATGCTTCTCCCTTTCGCCATTTCTCGAGTCTTAAACCACGCACAACTTCGCCTAATGAAATAGCAAAAACCGTAGATCCCCCTAAGAACTGCGCACAACCTACTGGGCCCGACAACATTAGGAAGAAAAGACATAAGGCATAAAATTTTAATATTAATTCAACAACCACCTAGGCAAATGACAAGGGGGGACACCTCCTACGACCCCAAGACCCATTACTTAAGTGGATAAAGTAACGAAGGAATAGAAACCAGAGGGTTTTTTTGACAAAACATTGAACGATTTAAAATTAAAACCCTAAACCCCTAGGACCTAACACAAAGCTAAAGCAATTGATAGTGTGTCTAATTCAAAATTTCAAAAACTTAGCCGATTATGGGAAAGGAAAACCCATTTTTTAAATAGTGATAACAGAATGTAAGATGTTATGTTTATGGAAGATTTGGACACTTATCTAATCAATGCAGAACACATACCGGCATAGGATATGGAAAATATATTCAAAAAAACAATGTGACTTGTTATGCTTGTAACAAGATTGGACATATTGCAAAATTTTGTAGAAGTAAGGCATCACCGACAAATAACAAAGGACCTAGTTTGAAAGGTAAAGAGAAAGTTAAAGAGGTAAAACAAGAATTTTTAAAACAATGGATTAGAAAGTCAGATATGAATGTTAATGAAGCTATTCCTTAATTGGTAGAATAGAGTATCACTCCACCGGGAGGAGATTCTTCATCTGATTGAAAAGAAACCTTTTGAAAGTATGGCAACAAATTGAAAAACATGCTAATTTACCCTCGGTTGATGGTGAGAAGTTGAAATACTTCTTTACCTACAGATGTGTTAAGTTTCACTTATCCGGTAGGCATTTAATGTGGTAGATGAAGGAAATGACATTATAAAGCAAGTGTTTTGGCTCTTTTTCATTCACTAAGCATTCAAATTTCCTAAGAGTGCGAAAATCCTGAGCAAAGGCATCCACAACGAGAAGCGAAGCAAATCATTCAAGAACTCATACTTGAAGGTAGATTAAGGTATTTATAACAATGGCTTCCTCCTCTACACTTGAATTCATTGCAAACCCTACTATATTTATGTAGCCTTCTCAAACACCACCATCTGCTATAAATTTTCACGTGGGGAGGAGAACTAGCAAAGGTTGCATTAAAATTGGAGTTTAAAAAACCTTTCAACCATTATGCAGGGGAGAAGTTGGCTTTACAATAGCCAATTGCATTTTGCTTCACAATTTATTTCATGCTTTCCTTACTACCACGGTAGGGGGAAATTACTGAGGTTTCAACGCCATCAGCACTTGCTTGAAGGTTTCTAAATCCCTTTACCTTAACATTGATGTCTTCTCCAAACCAAATGGCATTGTCAATATGGGACAAGACGTATTGTATGTTGTTCTCTTTTGAAACTTAATACTTTTTCCAAAGCCACATTGCATTGGCTCGAAAGTTATTTGCTGTTGTTTTTTATTTAATAAAGTCTGAAAACCCCCACATAGCATTTGCTGAAAGTCTCTGTTGTTTTCCTTTCAACCACATGGAGGAGATGGGTTTGTTTTGGGCAATATCTTCTATTTGCTGAAAAGCTTCATCGCTGCCCTTTGCATTTTCTGTTTGTGTTCTATGCTATGATTTTCAACACTGCCCCTCTCCATTTCCATGCACAGCAAAGGGTGAAATTAGCATTTTATTGCTACCAATTACATTTGCTTTGGAAAATTCATTATTGTCTCTTTATAGCAACTGCATGGGAGATGAATTCTATGATCATCACTCATATAACATGCCTCAGAATCACAATTTGCATTTAGATATTCTGAAAATCCTTTATTAAACAAAGTCGCTAATAAAATAATACGACAAAGGCATGAGCCAAGTCGGGCCCCAAAGTGGGTCCCACTAAATTTTTTTTTGGTTTTATGCAACTAACCTTTGGAATATCTTAGGAACATTAAACTTACCTCTGGAATCGATCAGCACCATTTTCGGATCATAAAATTGAATTTTACAACTTTCAGGCAGTTACGCCACATTTTCGTATTTAATCGCGAAGACGTATTTTTCAAGTCAGTCAAAACACCTTTCTGGACCTCGCCATCTGATAGGCGTGTATGCTAATATAAAAGGATGAACTTTGCCAAGTGGTTTTTTAAGATGAATCCCGAGCAAAGAGATATTAATTGGCGAAAATGACCAACTGGCTTTGTCGACAATGCATTTCTTAAAAATATCAAACGACCTCCGTAGAACCTCAAATTTGAAACACAGGTACCTTGAAGTACATATTAAATCTTTGAATTCTTAGTTCAACCAAAATTCTGACTGGGTGTAAATGGCACGCTCATGAAAACGGCTACTTTAACTGATATAGCACTGAAAGTACGGATAACTGAAAACGATGACTCAATGAACCCTTTTGAAAACCGACTAAATGGATTGGAAGAGGCTTGAAATTTGAAACATAGCTTGTTAGTCATACCAAAAATAGCCCAGAACAAACATTATGTCACAACACTTACTAAGGCAACTTTTACACTTATGCGAAACAGGACTCCGACTAGCTGCTGAAACAGGGACTAGTCAAACCATACAAATTGCAAATATATTGAGCTTTGAAAACTTAGCAAATGAATTCATAAAGACTTGAAATTTTGTACTGAGGCACACTTTTATGTAGAGAATTCAATCTATTTTGAATTTCTTCATGATGATCAACAGGGAAAAAGATATAAAGACCCAAAGTAGGCTACTTAGTGAAATCTGCATTTGTGCCTAAAATGCACTTTCAGCTCACCCCTCAAAATGGGTACCTGGTAAGCTTATTCAAACTGAATTCTAAAAGTTTCACATCACTAAATAGGCCAAATGAAAGGTGTACAACATGTTTCTTGAGCCTTACCCCATGAAAATCAACTGGCTCCATTTTGCCCTCTCTCTAACTAGGCCATTCAAACTGACTCATTTGGAAATGCAAAACAAAAATTTGAATTGGGCCTCAAAACTTGACTCGAATTTAATGACTCCCAACAGTGGCTCTGACTAGGGATGGTTGATTGCAAGATCAACACAAGAATCCAGAATCTATGGTTATGTAGACCACCCAAGAATGGATCACTTCTCTTCTCTTCTCAAAAACAGGGCTTCCTTATTCTACCCAAATAGCAGGGCACTTTATTGAAAACTACACAATTGAAGAAAAGCAACTATACAAAATATACAATTTATAAATGGCCCTAGGCCATCAAAACTGAAATCAACTTTTACCTCTGTCGAAGACATGATTCTCGTTTCCACAAACCGGAGGTAAGTTGAGATCATCATTCCAATCTGCCTGATTAGAAACACTTCCACTTCTAAGCAGCTCAGCATGTAAAACATAATCAGCAACATGTTCATAGTCATGATATCTCTAAAAATCAAACACATGCTGAGAGGATTGGTCACTAGGTGACCAAAGAGTGCCATATTTTTTACCATTACTTCTCTGTGGAAATGAGAAATAATCCAACTCCCTCTGAAAGTTGGGAATATCAGACAGATCCTTATTGCTAGTTTGCTGAAATAATAAACACTCTTTCACAATAATATCCTTCAAACTAGAGAGGAAAACTTCCTCATAACATGACTGCACTTCAACTTGCTGATCACAAAAACTATCAGCATTTTGCACACATGAAAATACATGACTTTTACTTGCCAATGGTTCATTTCCTCCCTGCAAATCGGAGAAAAACACCTCAGATCTGTCATGTCTTTGAAAAGGTAGATCCATAGAATGCATATCAAAGCCAAAGTTCATATCAACATATGAATCTACATCATCATACCTATCAACCATATATGCATCATCATTTTGTCTATCAAACATAGGAAGAAAATCAACATCATATGTATCATTTTTTACACCCTCAAAAACATCATCAGTATCAAAACATATACTGAATGGGTATGAAAGATTGGGCACATTTTTGAATCCATATCTCTGAAAATCGGCAGCTAAGAGTTCTGAAATTTTCTCACTACATAGTGAACCTTCCTTTTCATTTTCATCTTCTCTGGCTTCAACCTATGAGCTATAAACATTGTCCCCAACTGCTAAAGGTATTGGATCTGTAGTGCTCATGTCTCTATGCACATTTATTTCATCATCACAACAACTTCCATCTGCATCATATCCTTTATCATGCTGCTCATAATGTGTTGCTACATGTTGCAACATTGTTTCACAACTTTGTTTGCCAACATTTTGTGGATTGAAATCAACAACAAGGTGATCTACATCATTACCATCTGAAACCTCAACGGGCTCATGATTAGTTGAACAATTACTATTCTCACAAATTTCTTCTCACTCTGAATACACATCTAAACTATCATACTGAGAATAATCACATTCTGCATCATAGGAGGTGATAACTCAATGATGAATATCTTGTACCAAACTGGTACTGAGAGGGGGGGGTGAATCAATACCAACACAATATAGTCCAAAACCAGTTTGATAGCAAACACTTCAAATGACTGACAAACAGGGATGGCGGTAAAATAGAGTGCAACTGGTAACATCCACTATAGCTCAATCAGTCATGAACCGATCACTCAATAAGCTTTCCTCTTAGCTCAATACTACAGTATCATTATATTCTTATGCATAAATAGGTAAACTTATTTGTTAGATCTTCACAGCACTGAGTTCAATATGTTTTATAGACAAGCACAAAACATAGAACCTTCATGTGCTTAACAGATAAAACAAAGCATCACAAGACAAAAGCATTTCACATGACACACATATTTTCACGTGGAAACCCAACTGGGAAAAACCATGGTGGGGATGAATACCCACAAGTTGCTTTTTGAACTCTTTAGAAGTCCGCTCTATTAGGAGCCTTGTCTAGTTAAGGACATTACAATAGGTTCTGGTAGGAACCGATCCTGTTAGGAATCACCCGGTTAAGGGTTAAACCCGTTAGGGTCACCTTGTTAGAGGATTTCAAGAACTCAATAGCTGAAAGGATCTCCTAAGCTTCTCTAGCTTCTCAGAACTCATTAGCCTCGAGTTACCCGGTTAAGGGATTTGAATCAAGCCGGTTAAGACCACCCAATTTAAGGGATTTTGAATCAAGCCAGTTAAGGCTACCCTGTTAGGCATTTTACAACTATTGAAGTGGTTAGAGATCAACAGGTATTAAAATGATCTGTTAATAGCACTCAATGCTAATGCAGATCCATTTAGGCTCCTCTTTTCCTTTTCCACATTCACTTTGCAGGTATCTCTTCGCTCCTTTGGTCTGGCAAGAATCACGTATCACTTTCCTTGGATACACACTCACAACTTTTGCCAACAACCTCAGAAAGAAATACAACATCGACCTTATAGGAAACATATAGGTCGGTAGCAAAAATCCTAAACCCTAAACCTATTAGGTTAAGCAATTCAAACGGTTTGATCCTGACCGTTGAATCATGCTGCATTAAATGCAACAATCTTGAATTGATCTCAAGACATTCTCCGTCATCCATTATCCTTTGTTTTCATGGCGGCTGATAACCCATCACGCGTTATCACCATTTGACAGACTTCGCACATTCCCGAGGTAGATAGGAATAGTCATCTTCATGCAAGATCCTTTATGCACACAGAGCTTACATGGCAACACGATCTGTCCTCCATCATACTACTAACTCATCACACAAGGATCACCGATTGAGTCACACAAACTTAAGGTACTCCAACCAGAAACCCCGAAGTGGAAGCTACCTACCAACTGGTAGTCATACAGTGCTTCCATGTGCTGGTTCCCATAACTACATGCCTGTTCACCTTGAACAACTATGCCGCTTCACTTTGGCATATAGACCGGTTCATACATATGCTGGTTCCTCTCTCTCTTCACCTATCACATGTGCCTGTTCACACCATGTCTCATATTGACATCAATGACAACATACAATATTATTATGTCTTCATGCCGGTTTACATAATGCCATGTCGGTTCACATATTGCCAACAATCTCCCCCTTTGGCATTGATGGCAATATACAAAAGATATCTTCTTGCTTCACTCCTTCTCCCCCTTTGACAACAATGCCAAATTGGAGGTACAATCATCATTGTTCCATCATGCTGCTCCCCTTGAGGAGTAGCATCCTTAAACACACCAATCAACCAAATATTTGTCTTTCTAGTACCTGACTGATGTGGAACAATCACTTTTAGTTCACCACCTGAAGGGGCAATACTCCTAATTCACCTCTCAAATGCACAATTGTTGTCTTTGGGAGAGGCTTGGTGAATATGTCTGCTAACTGCTCCTTACTGGATACATGCTCCAGTTCAATCTCTTTATTCTGAACCTTTTCCCTCAAGAAATGATACTTAAGCTCAAAATGCTTGGTTCTAGAATGTAAAACTGAATTGCTTGATATATTGATAGCACTTGTGTTATCACAGAATATACTTACCGGTTCAGATACAAGGATCTTGAAGCCTTCTAGTACATGCTTCATCCAGATTGTTTGAGTGCAATTCATGAAAGCTGAAACATACTCTGCTTCCGCTATAGACTGAGAGATACAACTCTGCTTTTTACTCATCCATGAGACCAGTCTACCACCGAGAAAGAATGCACCATAGGTTGTGCTCTTCTGGTCATCCACATTACCGGTCCAATCAGCATTTGTGAATACTTTCAGATTGAAATTATTGCTGTATGGGTACCACAATCCATAGTCAACTATTCCCTTCAGATACCTAAGAATCTGCTTGATTGCACTCAAGTGAGATTGTCTTGGACTCTTCTGGAACCTTGCAGTGATGCCAACTGCATGTGCAATATCCAGTCTGCTATGCACTACATAATGCAACTTACCAATCATTGATTGGTATTCCTTCTCATCAACTAGTGCGGAATCATCCTCCTTTGTCATTTTGCAACTGGTCACCATCGGTGTGCCAGCCAGTTTGCTATCTTCCATGCCAAAAGTCTTCAACACCTCTTTGACATATTTGGACTGAGTGATGAAGATTCCATCTTCCATCTGCTGGATCTGTAATCCAATGAAGAACTTAATCTCCCCTATGAGTGACATCTCAAATTCTTTCTTCATCTCATTAGAAAACTCATGACTCATCTTGTCATCTCCACCAAAGATGATGTCATCAACAAAAACTTCACAGATCAGAATCTAATCTCCTTCAAACTTCAAGTAGATATTGCTATCTTCATAGAATGGGAATGTAGGTGCTCATACCATGCCCTAGGTGCTTTCTTTAGACCATATAATGCTTTATGTAGCCTACATACCATGTCACTATCTTCAGATAGGGCAAACCCATCTGGTTGCTCAATATACACCTCCTCTTCAAGTACACCATTTAGGAATGCAGATTTTACATGCATTTGATATACCTTGAACCTCTTAAAAGCTGCATATGCAAGAAGCATATGAACTCCTTCCAATCTGGCTACAGGAGCAAATTTTTCCCCATAGTCTTCGCCTTCTTCTTGAGCATATCCTTTGCATACCAGTCTGGCTTTATTCCTAATCACTGTGCCATCCTCATTCAACTTATTTCTGAACACCCATTTGGTGCCAATGACATTTTTATGCTCTAGTCTGGGTACCAAGGACCATGTACCATTTTTCTCTATCTGGTCAAGTTCTTCTTCCATTGCCTTGATCCAGTCTTCATCTTTATGAGCCTCTTTGAATGACTTAGGCTCAAATTCAGAGATCATACATGAGTTTTCTCTGATCTTTCTTCTGGTAAGGATTCCTGCATCCTTATCACCTATGATCTGCTTGGGATTATGATTCAAATTGACATATAGAGGAATGGTCTTAACTGGTTCTTCTTGTTTTTCTTCTTCATCCTCATCTTCATCAGTATCAACATTCACCGATTCAGGAACACTGTTACTGGTACTTGATTGACTGACAATCAGTTCCTAGAAAGTTACAACCAGTTCATTTATAGCTTGCTCACTACTGGTTTCCTCAGTCTTCTCAGAGGATTCATCAACTCTTACATTGATGCTTTCCATAATTCTCTGAGTCCTATTGTTGTAGCACTTGAAATCTTTACTCTTGGTGGAATATCCTAGAAATATTCCCTCATCACATTTAGCTTCAAATTTGCCCTGATGTTCACTCCTCTTGATGTAACATTTGCTACCAAATACCTTAAAGTAGTTAACCAAAGGTGTCTTACCAATCCAATACTCATAAGGAGTTTTGTCCTTACCCTTTTTGATGAGTACCCAGTTCATAGTGTAGACTGCAGTGCTCACCGCTTCTCTCCAAAAGGTGTGAGCAACCTTTCCTTGGATCAACATGGTTCTAGCTGCTTCAACCATAGTCTGGTTATTCCTCTTTGCTAGGCCATTCTACTATGGAGTCCGGGGGGCAGACAGTTGCCTCTTGATGCCAAATTCTTCACAATACTTATTGAATTCATTGGAAGTGAATTCCCCTCCTTGTTCAGTTCTGAGGCATTTGATCCTTTTACCACTTTCCTTCTCCACTAATGCTCTAAAAGCTTTGAATTTCCCAAAAGCTTCAGACTTGTCTTTCAAGAATGTGACCCACATCATTCTTGAGTAGTCATCAGTGAGAATCATGAAGTACCTATCACCCTACACACTTCTAGTTTTCATAGGACCACATAAATCAGTATGCACAAGATCAAGCAAGTTGTCAGTAGTGAAAGATTTACCTTTAAAGGTTGAGGAAGACATTTTCCCCAATTGACATTCTCTACACAAGGTATTATCCGATTTGCTCAGCACCAGCAACCCTCTAATTGCCTTGATCTTACTAGCCTTCACAACGTTATCAAAGTTCACATGGTAGAATCTCCTATGCCATATCCAACTATCATCAAGCTTAGCCATAAGACATGTACTTATATTTGCATTTAGATGAAATAGGTTACCTTTAGTCTGCATGCCAGTGGCTACCAATTTACCATCTTTACCTTTGATTCTGCAAACTCCATTCTTGAATTGCAGAGTGAGACCACTATCATTTAGTTGGGCAACACATGGAAGGTTGTGTCTGAGACCATCAACCCAATACACATTGTCAGCACTACTCTTTCCATTCAAAGAGATGGACCCTCTGCCTTTGACCATGCATGGTGCATCATTGCCAAAGTGAACCACACCACCATCATACTCTTCTAAGGATAGAAACTTGCTCCGGTCACCAGTCATATGGTGAGAACAGCCACTGTCAATGATCCACTTATTGGAATCATCAAACCGGGAGACAAGAGCCTTCTTGTCTGCCACATCTTCCTTTACAGCAACAAGCACAATGTCTTCATTCTCTTCATCTTTTGATTCCTCATCTGTGACACCTTCATCAACTACCACAAAACAATTTCTCTAGTTTCCTCCTTTGAATTTCTTGAACCTTTCCGATTTATCCTTGTTGTCATTATTAGGACAGTTCATAGCAATATTTCCTATCCGGTTACAGGAGAAACATTTCAAAGGTAGCTTACCTTTGTATTTACCGGTTCCTTTTGAGAATTTCCTGGCAAGAAGTGCTTCAAATTCTATCAGAAACTCTTCATCCTTCATTTCTCTATTCTTATTAGGTTCCCCACTAGTGCTAGCCTCTTTTCCTTTTCTGGAAGGTATAGCAGAGGCTCTAAAAGCTAATTCTAACTTTTCAACACTACCATCAAAACTATTCAGCTAATAGGTTGTCAATTTGGCTATGATGGAGTCCAAGGATGCCTTACACTTGTCTATTAATCTCAGCTCCTGAATAGCAGCAACCCTTATTGCATAGACCGGCAACGAGGATCTCAGGACTTTGCTAACCACAGTGGAATCTTCTATTTTGCCACCTGCACTCTTTATTTCTCCAACTACTATTTTGATTCTTATTCCATACTACTGAATGGTCTCTCCTTCAACCATCCGCATGTCTCCAAACTTTCCTATCAGGCTATCTTCCTTAGCCTGTTTTACATGCTCATCACCACCATAGATATTTTCAAGAGCATCCCATACCTCTTTGGGATTTGCCTTGTCCTGAACATCAATGAACTCAATGTCAGATAGACTACTGATGAGGGCTTCCATGACTTGCCCATTTTCTTGAACCTCTCTCTTTTGGTCATTGGTGAGAGTATCGGTAGGAACAACATATACATTTTCAACATAACTCCAGTGTTGAACACCCATGCTTTTGATGAATATCTTCATCCTATCTTTCCATATACCAAAATTTTCCCTGTTAAACTTTGGACCTTCCCTCTTCATCATTTGACTAGGATCTTTTCCTCAAGAGGTTAAGCTTACAACACAGAGGACCTGGAGGGCTCTGATACCAATTGATAACTCAATGATGAATATCCTGTACCAAACCGGTACTGAGAGGGGGGGGATGAATTAGTACCAACACAATACAGTCCAAAACTGGTTTGACAACAAATACTCCAAATGACTGACAAACAGGGATACCGGTAAAACATAGTGCAACCGGTAACATCCAGTATAGCCCAGTCAGTCATGAACCGGTCACTCAATAAGCTTTCCTCTTAGCTCAATACTAAAGTATCATTATATTCTTATGCATAAATAGGTAAACTTATTTGTTAGATCTTCACAATAGTGAGTTCAATATGTTTTATAAACAGGCATAAAACATATAACCTTCAAGTGCTTAACAGATAAAACAAAGCATCACAAGACAAAATCATTTCACATGACACACATATTTTCACATGGAAACCCAACTGGGAAAAACCATGGTGGGGATGAATACCCACAAGTTGCTTTTTGAACTCTTTAGAAGTCCGCTCTGTTAGGAGCCTTGTCCGGTTAAGGACATTACAATAGGTTCTGGTAGGAACCGATCCTGTTAGGAATCACCCGGTTAAGGGATACCCGATTAAGGATTAAACCCGTTAGGGTCACCTTGTTAGAGGATTTCAAGAACAAAATAGCTGAAAGGATCTCCTAAGCTTCTCTAGCTTCTCAGAACTCATTAGCCTCGAGTTACCTGATTAAGGGATTTGAATCAAGCCGGTTAAGACCACCCGATTTAAGGGATTTTGAATCAAGCCAGTTAAAGCTACCCTGTTAGGGATTTTACAACTGTTGAAGTGGTTAGAGATCAACAGGTATTACAATGATCTGTTAACAACACTCAATGCTAATGCAGATCCATTTAGGCTCCTCTTTTCCTTTTGCACATTCACTTTGCAGGTATCTCTTCTCTCCTTTAGTCTAGGAAGAATCACGTATCACTTTCCTTGGATACACACTCACAACTTTTGCCAACAACCTCAGAAAGAAATCCAACATCGACCTTATAGGAAACATATAGGTCGGTAGCAAAAACCTTAAACCCTAAACCTGTTAGGTTAAACAATTCAAACGATTCGATCCTGACCGTTGAATCATGCTGCATTAAATGCAACAATCTTTAATCGACCTCAAGACATTCTCCGTCATCCATTATCCACCATTTTCATGGCGGCTGATAACCCATCATGCGTTATCACCGTTTGATAGACTTCGCACATTCCCGAGGTAGATAGGAATAGTCATCTTCATGCAAGATCCTTTACACACACAGAGCTTACGTGGTAACGCGATCTGTCCTCCATCATACTACTAACTCATCACACAAGGATCATCGATTGAGTCACACAAACTTAAGGTACTCCAACTAGAAACCCCAAAGTGGAAGGTACCTACCAACCAATAGTCATACAATGCTTCCTTGTGTCGGTTGCCATAAATACATGCCTGTTCACCTTGAACAACTATGCTGCTTCACTTTGGCATATAGAACGGTTCATACATATGTCGGTTCCTCTCTCTCTTCACCTATCACATGTGCCGGTTCACACCATGTCTCATATTGACATCAATGACAACATACAATATCATTATGTCTTCATGTCGGTTTACATAATGCCATGACGATTCACATAATGCCTATAGGAGGTACATCCACTCAGGGGCTCATCTCCTTCATTATTTTTAATCTTGTGTATATTTTTAGATTGAATTCTTTCAATCATATCTATCCATTCTTTAATACATTCGACACATTCTTTTCTGAAGGCAGTAGACCAATTAACTAAGTCTGACTCATAAAGCTCTAAGAATAACTCAATCAAAACAAACTCATGGGGTCTAGCATTAGCTAAAAGCTCATTTGATGCAACTAAAAATCTTCCATAAAAAACATATGATGATTCTTCTTTTTTTCTTGTTCCTACTTTCCTTTTTAACAACCAGAGAAATCTCTCTTGGATCATTTGAAGACATATTATAATTTCTCTATTGATCTCTTTCAGATTTGACAAAGGATTCTTGGATCTAGGAACTACATCTAGATCTATCAGTTTTATAGCATTCACTGAACCATTATCATGCATCTTACTATTTTATAAATTCTTTTAAAACCTTGTAGTCATTAACTTCAAAACTACATACTTCTTTGATCATTTAACTGAAATTTATTTCAAAAACATGAAGTATGCATAGTGTAAATTTCTTTTCCTTTTAACGGTGACTTTTTCACCTCATAAGGAACATGAATTATCTCATTAATGCTTTGAAGAATACCTGGAGAAAAAATTGTTGCTGCTGTTCACTTCACTTCTGACTGGAAATTTGAAGAACTCCTCCAAATCTTAGGTTTGTTCTTACAGAGTTGCCACCTCCCTAAAGAGGAATAAAACTTAACCACTAATCTTCACTCTGAACACTTTTAGATTTCTGGGTCTCACCACACAGCAGAGTCACACAATATTTTTGAATTTCTTAGCAACAAAATTTTTCAAGGTATACACTTCCAAATCTGAAAATGACTTTCAAATTTGTACACTTCTAAGACTCTTCACCAAATGAATTTTTGCTAGACTCATGGGATTCGATTCAACATGAATTATTACAACACTTCCCCAATAGAGTCACCATTTTTTGTTGTTCACCAAAAGTTATAACCCAAGAACACCTGCAAATCTATCGATGAGATAGCCAATCTCAATCAATGAAACACTTCAGGGCTTGTACAACATAACATAGGATCCTAATGATCCTCCTGCACTTCAGGTTCTACTAAACCTAGGGGGGGACACCCTTTTTGATGCATGAAATTAACTCATTTACTCACCATGACAACATCAATGAAGCATATAAACCATTCCACAAACTCAACAGATTAGGTAACACATACAGATTGGTTGGATCTTGTACAAATAATAAGTGAAATAGAGCTTTGGAAGGATAGAACACAAACCCCTACACATAAAGGGAAATTATATTTGCCTTCTAAAATTGTTGATCTGAAACTATCCCCAAATCTGCAAGACCAGTGCCTTGTTCATTGGGCAACAAAGTCACACACAAAACTGTAAATGTAGATCCTAGTCACAAATTGGTTCTCCTTAAATGATATTCCTACATTAATACCTTATACTAATGCATTACTCAATCCATTTACAAGATCATCAGATCTGTGACACATTCCATTATTTATGACTGGTCATAGAATTTAATACCTTCATTGAAGGATACCCACAAGCAATCACACAACCTCCTTGAGGATTGAATTCATAATAATGAAATGCATATACAGAAACAATAATGTGGGAAACTTACTCATGCCTGACACAAGTAAGATTTGCAACTAGAAAACAACATCTACAACACTGCACTGCAACCTCTATACCCTGAATAGATCCATAGAACTTTACAAGTTTGGGTCAAGAATTTCGGAAAATGGAAGCCATGAAAATTGGAGCACTTCCTCACAGAATTTTGGAACCCTTACAATTGAGAAGAAATTGGAATAAGAACGAAAGGGAAAAAGATTAGGTCTGCAATCGAAATTGCTAAGTGTCTCCTTTGTCCCTAACTACAAAAATATCTCTCTCATTCCTGTGGAAACTGCTCTTTAAATATCCCATATTTATTAAAACAAACTTAATAAATGCTTTCCTCATTTTGAGGGCTTTTCGGTGATATATAATACTTCTACATTTGGCCAAAAATTAAACCCTGGGCAAATTAATCTTGAACAACAGGCCATCATTTAAATTTTTCGAATTTTCTCTATAGTTTCAACTATATCATTTAATTTCAATTTTTTCACTCTTTTTTGACCTGACGCCCTGCCACGTGGCGACCTCTGATTGGTCGATGGGATCCATCGGGTGCCACCTGGCATGACACCTCATCTTTTGCCACTTGTCGGCCACGTCACTACCATTGGGCTGCTTGCTTGTATGCCACATCATCACCACTAGATAGGACCCACAAGCTATCTATCCACCTAGATCCGCCACCTGGCTTTCGCCATTTCACAATGGCTAAGCCATTGGATCATCTCCAAGATGGGTGACCTTTACCTTGATTTCCATGCACATGGATTTCGCTATTTCGCAAATGGTATTTGGGGTGCATCTTCCCTTCCCGAATCCACGCTCACCGTCGATCTTTTTGGAACATGCTCACTAGTTAAGCCATCCATTTCCTGCAAAACTCGCTTGCCTGCCTCAGGATCCATGCTTACGTGGGGTCCACCTATCGCCACGTGTCATCCTTCCTGGTCACCTTGAGAAGTGCACCCACATGCGTGGGGTATACTTGGGTGCCCAACCAACACCTGGTGTCAAAAGCCCAAAGCTTTGACACTATGATATTGTGAAGCCTTATATTTAAATACTAAAATTTCCTTATGCACAGCCAATGTGGGATAATTATTTTATGCCTAGGACTATGTATTTTGAAGATTTCTGAGTGTTCTTTAATGGTGTTTTGCAATTAAGGTTATGAAACCTTCAAACTCTAATACCCAAACAACACCGTGAGGGAGGAGCTAGCAAAGATTGTTGATTTGTTGCACTTGCATGAAAGTTTCCACATTTCCTGGAGGTTTCAAAACTGCCCATTGCATTGGTTGAAGCTTCTATTTGCTGCTAATTGCATTAAATTGAAGGTTTTGAATGCCCATTAAACCTCCTTCTGCAGTCACCCACCTCACAGAAGCTCACGCACCTACCAATTTTATCTACCTGATGGTTTATGCAGCCTTCTCAAACACCATCATCTGCTATAATTTTTCACGTGGGGAGGAGAACTAGCAAAGGTTGCATTAAAATTGGAGTTTAAAAAACCTTTCAACCATTACGCAAGGGAGAAGTTGGCTTTACAAAAGCCAATTGCATTTGGCTTCACAATTTATTTCATGCTTTCCTTACTACCATGGCAGGGGGAAATTACTGAGGTTTCAACACCATCAGCACTTGCTTGAAGGTTTCTAAATCCCTTTACCTTAACATTGACGTCTTCTCCAAACCAAATGGCATTGTCAATATGGGACAAGACGTATTGTATGTTGTTCTCTTTTGAAAATTAATGCTTTGCCAAAGCCACATTGCATTGGCTTCAAAGTTATTTGCTGCTGTTTTTTATTTAATAAAGTCTGAAAACCCCCAGATAGCATTTGCTGAAAGTCTCTGTTGTTTGCCTTTCAACCACGTGGAGGAGATGGGTTTGTTTTGGGATTCAATATCTTCTATTTGCTGAAAAGCTTCATCGCTGCCCTTTGCATTTTATATTTGTGTTCTATGCTATGATTTTCAATGCTGCCCCTCTCCATTTCCACACACAACAAAGGGGGAAATTAGCATTTTATTGCTACCAATTACATTTGCTTTGGAAAATTCATTATTGCCTCTTTATAGCGACTGCACGAGAGATGAATTCTATCATCATCAATCATATAACATGCCTCAGAATCACAATCCGCATTTAGATATTCTGAAAATCCTTTATTAAACAAAGTCGCCAATAAAATAATACGACAAAGGCATGAGCCAAGTCGGGCCCCAAAGTGGGTCCGACTAAAAAAAAAATTTTTTTTCATGCAACTGACCTCTGGAATATCTCAAGAACATTAAATTTACCTCTGGAATCGATCGGCACCATTTTTCGGATCATAAAATTGAATTTTACAACTTTCAGGCACTTACGCCACATTTTCGCATTTAATCGTGAAGACGTATTTTCAAGTTAGTCAAAACACCTTTCTAGACCTCGCCATCTGACAAGCGTGTACTTTGATATACAAGGATGAACTCTGCCAAGCAATTTTTCAAGATGAATCCTGAGCAAAGAGATATTAATTGGCGAAAATGACCAACTGGCTTTGTCGACACTGTGGACCAGATGAAGTCAATGTTCTGGCAACACATGATGCATTTCTTAAAAATATCAAACGACCTCCGTAGAACCTCAAATTTGAAACACAGATACTTTTAAGTACATATTAAATCTTTGAATTCTCAGTTCGACCAAAATTTCGACTGGGTGTAAATGGCGCGCTCATGAAAACAACTACTTTAACTGATATAGCACTGAAAGTATGGATAACTGAAAACGATGACTTAATGAACCCTTTTGAAAACTGATTAAATGGATTGGTAGAGGCTTGAAATTTGAAACATAGCTTGTTATTGATACCAAAAATAGCCCAGAACAAACATTATGTCACAACACTTACTAAGGCAATTTTTACACTTATGCGAAACAGGGCTCCGACTAGCAGTTGAAACGGGGACTAGTCAAACCATACAAATTGCAAACATATTGAGCTTTGAAAAATTAGCAAATGAATTCATGAAGACTTGAAATTTTGCATAGAGGAACACTTTTATGCATAGATTTAAATCTATTTTAAATTTCTTTGTGATTATCAATAGGGAAAAAGATATAAACACCCAAAGTAGGCTACTTAGTAAAATCTGCATTTGTGCCTAAAATGCACTTTCAGCTCACCCCTCGAAATGGGTACCTGGTAAACTTATCCAAACTGAATTCTGAAAGTTGTACATCACTGAATAGGCCAAATTAAAGGTGTACAACATGTTTCCCAAGCCTTACCCCATGAAAATCAACTGGTTCCATTTTGCCCTCTCTCTAACGAGGCCATTCAAACTGACTCATTTGGAAATGCAAAACAAAAATTTGAATTGGGCCTCAAAACTTGACTCAAATTTATTGAATCCCAATAGAATGGTGGACCCGATAGGTGGGTTAAAGAATGAAGTTAAAGACTGAGCATCTTTCTCAAGATTCAACGGTCCGCATTGATTCGCAAAGAAAAGATGCTAGAGATTTATCTTTCGCGAAGCGGTGAAAAGGTAGTGGGCCCAACGAAAGGGTTGCTTGTAAGGTAAAAAGGGTCCATCTTGAGATAGATCCAATGGTCCGCACTACTTTTCTTGGCAAAATAGCATGCCTTTTATGTTTCGCGAAATAGTGAAAGACAGGTAGGCCCGACAGATAGAGAGTTCCCGGTTTTTAAAGACCGATCAACTTGGAGGTTATTGGAGGGCCCGCGTTGTTTCGTAGCCAGAAGCAACACGAAGTTTACTCTTCACAAAGTGGCGAAAAGGAGCTGGTGGTTACATGGCGGATGATGTGGCAATACAACTAGATGTCTAGCTAGGGCAAAAGGTTATCTATCGGTAGGACACGTGGCTCCAAAGGATCGTAAAGGGCCCACTTTGATTGAGCAACGATGGTGATGAAATTCATGGCTAAATAAAGCACGTGGCAGTTCACATGTGGTGTCTGATAGAGTTCTTGAACGAATGAATGGCTGACATGTAGGAGCTATTTGTCAAAAATCAATAGGCCAAGTGGATTCCGCGTAGAGGGCCCACTTTGAAGGATAAAGGATGTTAAAGGCCACACATCTTGAAAGTGATCCAATGATGGTTAGCTAAAAAGACAAACAGTCACTGTGGAGAGTAAAGATCGAGCATATGGTAGAAGATCCAACAGCCAGTGTTGTTTTGCATGGAAGAGATGCGTGAGATTTATGCTTTGTGAAATAGCAAAAGGAAGGTGGGGCCCGTTCCTAAGCAAGATGACCCAGGTAAGGTAAAGAACGTGCATGTTCTTTAGGATTTGATGGACGGCATTGTTTCACATGGAAAAGATGCAATATTTTTATCTTTCGCGAAGCAGCGAAAAGCTAAGACACTGAGATTTTCTTTGTGGTCCGTTGGAGCCTTTTTTGAATTCAATTGCAAATTTATTGCCGAAGCATGTGGATTAATGTTTTAATTCAATTCTTTGTTGTCGTATTAAGCTTCACATCAACTGAATTTTAGCATCATTTCAAAGAGTTTTGAGGAGGAACCATTGCGTAGAGAGAATTTCTTCAAGAAATAAGTATGTTCTGCATATTGCTTGACAGATATTGTTGAATAAATATCAGTGGGTGTTTAAATTCTCAGAGGTCTATTTAAGTTAAAATTGAAATAGCTGTAATTCAAAGATGGCACCTCAAAGAGATTTCACAGGGAAGGTAAATTATCAGGATAGAGCCATTTGTGATGATTTTCTAGAATAATTAACCATGTCTACTAATGTCACTGTTAAAGAATTAGTGCCCAAGGCCCCCGTCCAAGAATTGGGGACAGTTTGTATGATAAAGGAAACTAGTTAAGGGATTCATAGATAAGGATATTAGATCTGGGACTCTTCACAGTGGGATTTGGCCAGAGACATTCCCTTTCTACAATGAACAACATATGGAAGTTAGATGTGGGAAAGCTCATAGTCCCTGGGGTTTTCATGGATGTGGACTTGTTAACCCAAATTGCAAATAATTATGACCTTGTTGCCAGAGGTGTTAGAAATATAAATGGGGGAGCTTTAATTGAGATAAATGATGATGAATTTAGGAAGGTTTTTAAACTCAATGAGGTATCAAACTATTTAGAGCCTATCAATTTTGATACACTTGCCCAAGTTTATAGTGTGCAGAGAGATCACCTCGGGAGTGGCCCTTTGAAAGATTTTTTTATCAAAATAGGAGGACTGCTTGTTGTAGGCCCTAGCACCATGGAACCCTTCTCTCTAAATCTTTTTAATTTGAGGGCTAAAGGGATGTATTGGTCCCTATGTCAGTTTTTTTGGGAAGATGCTGAAACAACCATGCCAACCAACTACATGCTAATGATAGTGCAGATTTTGAACCCCTCTTTGGCAGTAACTTTTGATTTTATACCTTATCTCACTAATGCAATTCATGTAGGGCTGTTAGGGATAAAAAATGCTAAGGTAGATAGACCTTTTGGGTGGTATTCTCTTCTTATGCGCATGCTTTTATTTAAAGGTGCTGATTATTTTGAAAAGGAAATGGACCTGGTTAAGGAGAAGGATGGTGAAGAGATGTTTGTGCAATTGTGGAGCACAATTTTGTCTTAGGATAGAGAGGATGCAAGTTACTTGAAGTTTGATAGATGATTTGCATCTCGGCTTAGGATCCTCTTGTGCCCACAAAACCCTAGGATCCCTAAGGCTCCTTTAGAATTCTTGAGGCCTAAAGAATTTAATGAAGGTATCAAGATTATGCATAACTGGGTTGATATATATTTGTTCCCTGTCTCTACTGTATTTAGATTTTATGGATTCAGAGGAACTCCATATTTGCTTCCCTATCAAGTCCCATTGAAGATAGGAATTGCAGAGATCCTGAGGAAAATTAGGGGTGTGCAAGAGGCAGAATTAACAAATAGGGGATAAAGGGACCATTTTCCCAACTATCACCATTGCACATCCATTTGTAATCACCAAGGGTGGTTGGAAACATTCTGATGATTTGTTTCAACCCTACAGGTTGTCTACTATAGTGTGAAGGTTTGTTGACCCTGAAGATTTCTTTAATGGCATGTTCAAGAAAAGAGCCGTATGTAAAGGTAGACCACATCAGTTCCATTTTCCTAAGGATCTAATCAGAAATGAATTCAATCTAGATGAGCAGGAATTGAGAAAAGAGAAATGGATAACATACAAAAGAGCTCTTGATTTTATCCACCAATTTGATATTGGTTATGATCCTTTGTCTAGTTTTACTCCCTTTGAGGAGAAGATTAAATTCTTGATACCGTATTTTGAAGATTTAATGCAAACTTTGAAGGAGAAGAGGGAATCTATATTGAGAAATGATCCTAAAAAGGCTAAGTTGGTTCTAGCCAAGCCTACCTTTGCTAAGCCCATTCCTCCAGGTGAGTATGTGATGCACAAGAGGCCAAAGTACAGTTTGTTAGTGATAGTAACTGGTGAGCCCTCCACTTCAAAAGGGAAAAGACCAATAGAAGATGTCATTGACATCCAAGATTCCCCTAAAAGGAAAAGGGTGGGAAAAGAGGTGAAAACAGGTGAACCTTAATACTCTATTGCAGCTAGGGAGTCTCATGGAGATTGTCTACACTTATGAGGAAACATAAGAGGGAATGCCTGAAGAGCCACCGAGTGTTGAGATGAACTTGACTATAGATGAGTTTAAAGGAAAGGAGTTAGACCCTGCCATCAAACAGGCTAGTGAGGAGTTCCTGGCTGATAATAATTTTGTTACAATAGGATCCTTTATGCAATTTGTTTGGAGGAAAAACATTGAACAATTCAAAGTAAGATGTGAGAAGAGGAAGAATGAGTAGCCTTAAAAAGATGCAACTACAGTGGAGGAGGAAGTGAAACAAGAAATGATGGAAGAGTTCAAAACCATTACTCCTGAGCAGGGGAGAGAAATGGTAGCAAAATTTGGTGTGCTAATTCTTCCTGAGTGGGATATAGTAGATGCCTTAGTGCTTGAAGTAGTAAGGAAAGAAACCAGGCCCATGGAAGGAGTGACATTCAGCAAGGACAATGTTGCTTTGGTCATGTGATCCCTAAGGAGGGATGAGAGAAGAAAAAGGAAGGACACTTCAGAGTCCAATTACCTTGGAGGTATGATTGTGAAGAGGGTGCAGGACATAGGAGTGGTGGAAGCTGCCATCACAGTTCTAGAAACAACAAAATTCAGTGTGGCATTAGCTGCAAAGGAAGCTAAGGAGAGGGCTGATCTCTAGGTAAAACTAGAGACAATTTTAAGGGCTTATAATGAAGCCAAAGGGGAAATAGCCACTAGGGATAGTATCATTTCTAAATTAAAGAGTCAATTGGCTGGGCAATACTAGATGGGTGAATCTTCTACCCTAATGATTGCTTCTTCTCTAGCAAGGCCTCCACCTACTAGTCCCATCATTGAATTTCCCCCTTCTCCTATGATCTCTGGTTTTCAAGCAGCAGAAACCATGCAAGATGAAATGGAAAATTTAAAACAGGCTCAAGCCTTGTTTGCAAGTAAGTATGAAGAAAAGGTCAGAGGCACAATTTTGAAATTTGCTGACACAGTAGGAGCCTCAGTTGTATACATTTATATGAAAAGAATTTTGGATATTTTGACTGATTTGAAGGAAGATAAGGCTACTCTGGAGCCAATTTTGAACAAGTGGATGCCTAGGGAGGAGGAGTTGGAGCTTATATGTTTATCTCATGAAGAGGCAGAGGCTGATGCCAAAATCAAATCCACTTGAATTAGTAAAAGGAATGAACAGGTTAGCAGAAGAAAGGGCCAATGTAAAGAGAAAAGCCAACTTGTACAAGAAGGAATATGCTCAACATAAGTATGAATTGTTTCTTGGGGGTTTTATTGGTCCAAGTCAACTAAAAGATGAAAAGGCATAGCTTGATGAGCTGGGATATAACTTGTCTCAATGGGTAAATGAGGTCATTAATATAGTTGACACATCTTTGTTTATTAAGACAATTGAGGAAATTGAGAAAGTGAAGTCACATTATGGTTTTTTGGAGACAAAGGTTGGGCAATTAAGAATCACATGGAAAAGGTTAAACAAACTGAAGAAGAAAATTGTTAACTTCCCATGGCCTGGCGATGACGTGTTGCAAGAATGGAAAAGAAAGTATATAGTGCAAGAAGAGGAATTCCAAGAACAGTTAGAAGATGCTACAGCAGAATAACTAACTTAAAAGCCATTAGGATTGAAAATGACTTGTAACTTCTTTTTGAAGAAAATTGCAGTTGTAACAAACTATTCTTAGGAAAGTCTGAAGCTTGTTTTGTATCCATATTCTTATAAATGGATACCAAGATTTAAGGAGAGGATATCACAAGAATTTGTAAAGAAACTCTGCTAAAATATATCTAGGGTTTTCTAGTTATTTCAAAATTACCTTGAGTTATATAAGATTTTTCCAAAAATGAATATTAATATACAGATCAAAGCTTTTCAGGCCTAAATCTTCATTGTCTTCTGGTGTGCATTCATTATTTTGTTGGTTTCATTTGAATAATTTAGGGTTATTCGATTGAATAAGGATTGTAAGGAAATCTTATAGATATGTTTCTGGCATTTCTCTTCAGGAGGGGAATTAAATATGCATGAAATATTTATGTCAGTAAATCAATTGTTTGCTGCTTTGAATTTAATAAACAATTTTAGTTTAAAGGGAAAGGACTTATATATTTCAGGCATGTATAGGGTCGATGAAAGCTGAAGTAATGAAATGTATGAGAATGTTTAGATTTGGAACTCTTGTTTTATTTGGGTGGCTCTGTAGCCTAGATAAGGCACTGATATCAGTTGTGGAATTCTTTCTATCTTTCTTGGGATCAAGACCGAAAATGAGCACAAGTTTTCTTTAATATTTCATTTCTATTGAGGTGATGAAGTCCATAGGGTTTTAGCATTGGCTTACTATGGATCTCAACTTAAAAGTGTGAAAGTATTCACAAAAGGTATACCCACCTGAGCTTTGAATAAGTTCAAAGTGTAGAAGGTTTTGATGAAACCTTGTTATATGTTATTCTGGAATTCTATTTTCTTGTTGTCCTCTTCATATGCAAATAGAGTTATCAAAATTTCTTATAGAGAGGATAGGGGGAATAAGAATTTGAGAACAATAGATTCCTTGGATAAAGCTCTAGTGAATATATCTGCAAGTTTTTCTTTAGTGTTCACATAAACCAGTTTAACTTAATTTACACAAATTGATGAGAGTTGGTAATGGCATAAAAGGCTGTGTCATGTGAATTTTGATTGCATTGTAAAGATCAGTTCAACTAAGGAAGCTAGAGATATACCTAAGATTGTGAAGCCCTATAAAACGATATGCAAAGAATATCAAATGGGTAAATAGGTCAGAACCTCTTTTAGGAGTATACAATAAAAATCTAATGATGTTCTTGATCTTGTTCATACTGATTTGTGTGGCCCTACTAGAGTTAAAAGTTTTGAAGGTGATAGATATTTCATGCTAATCATTGATGATTATTCTAGAATGATGTGGGTTACTTTTCTAAGGGACAAATATGAGGCTTTCAAAAAGTTTAAAATATTTAAGGCTAAAGTGGAAACTGAGACAAGATTGAAGATTAAATGTTTGAGGTCAGATCATGGTGGAGAATTCACATCTTGTGAGTTTAATAACTTTTGTGAGAAGCATGGTATAAGGAGACAATTTTCTACTCCACAGACTCCTCAATAGAAAGGAGTTTTGGAAAGGAAGAACAAAACTATCTTGGATGCTGCAAGAACAATGATGATAGAAGATGTTTTACCTCATATCTACTGGAGAGAAGCAGCGAGTGCAATGGTTTATACATTCAACAAAGTACATATCAAAGGAGAAATCGGTAAGACACCTTATGAATTATGGTTTGGCAATACACCTATAGTTAAGTATTTCAGAATATTTGGCAGTAAATGTTATATTAGGACAGATGATGTCATTGGAAAGTTTGATCCTAGATGTGATGAAGGCATATTTCTTGGTTATTCTAATGAAAGCAAAGAATATAGATGTTATAACAAGAGATTATAGAGAATAGTGGAGAATGCTAATGTCAAGGTGGATGAGCTGAATAGAAGTCAAATCAGAGTTTATGAGCAAGAATCGGTGGTAGAAATGATTATATCTAAACTGGTAGCATCTTTACCGAAACAAAGTGTTGAACCAATTACTCTAACAATATCAAAAAATTCTACTATAACTAAAGAATTGGGAGAAGGAAGAGAGTCAGAAGACTCCTAGGTATGTGAGATTGAATCATTTAGAAAATCAGATCATTGGGGATAAGAACATTGGAGTGATGATAAGAAGAAGACTAGCAACTAATGTGGTATGTTTAATTTCTCAAATTGAATTGGTATCAGTAATTGAAGCATGTAAAGATGAATATTGGTTGAAAGCTATGGAAGAAGAATTAGAGCACATTGTGAAGAATAAAACATGGACTTTAGTTACCTGGACTAAAAATAAGAATGTTATTGGAACTAAATGGGATCTAGGAATAAATTGAATGAGGATGGCCAAGTTATAAGGAATAAGGCTAGATTGGTTTGTAAAGGATATTCTCAGAAGGAAGGAATTGATTATGGTGAGACTTTTGCACCTGTAGCTAGGATTGAAGTTGTAAGATTATTTCTTGCCTATGCTACCCATAATAAATACAAAGTTTATTAGATGGATTTTAAGTGTGCATTTTTTAATGGGGATCTTGATGAGGAAGTTTATATTGAGCAACCTAATGGTTTTTCACTTTCAAATGATACAAACATGGTTTGCAGGTTAAGGAAATCTTTATATGGATTGAAATAGGCACCTAGAGCTTTGTATGCAAGGTTGGATAAATATATTTTGAATCTTGGCTTTACTAGGGGTAATGCTGATAGTAATTTATATTATAAGGTTACTGATGATATATTATTATTGAAGTATTTGTTGGTGACATCATTTTTGGAGGTGAAGATAAGTTATGCATGGAATTTTCTAAGAATATGGAGAAATAATTTTAAATGTCTATGATTGGGGAAATGAAATTTTTCTTAGGTTTGCAGATTACTTAGACTGATAAAGGTATTTTCATCTATTAAACTAAGTATGCTAGGGAATTATTGAAGAAATCTGAAATGTGAGATTCTAAACCAGTAAGTACACCTATGGTTACAAGTGATAAATTGACAAGGAAAGATGTTTCTACACCAATAAATCCTACAAGATACAAATCTATGATTGGAGGTCTTCTTTATTTGACTCAGACTAGGACTGACATAATGAATGTTGTTTGTATTGCATCTAGATTTCAGAGTGATCTTAGAGAAAATCATGAGAGTGCGGTGAAAATAATTTTTAGATATTTGCAAGGTACATTTGAATAAGGTTTATGGTACCCTAAGGATAATGAATTTAATTTTTGTGCATATATAGATGCAGATTGGGCTGGTGTTGTTGATGACTCGAAAAGTACTTCTGATGGAGCTTTCTTTCTTGGAAAGAAGTTGTTTCCATGGATCAACAAGAAACAATCATGTACTTCTTTATCTATTACTAAAGCTAAGTATGTTGTTGTTGCTACTAATTGTACACAGGTTCTATGGATGAATAAAATGTTGAAGGATATCACAGTGCATTGCACTAGACTGATAGTTATTCACTATCATAACTTTGCTGCTATTGACATATTAAATAATCTAGTATTTCAATCTAAGACAAAGCACATATCTATCAAGTATAACTTTTTAAAGGAGAAGGTGGAAGAAAATGAAGTTAGACTAGTTTATATGAACACTAAATAGCAGATTGCAAGTATTTTCACTAAACCTTTTCCTAAAGAACCATTTGAGTACTTGAGAGTCAAGTTAGCGGTTTCTAGCCCTCCAGTACAAAACTAATTGATGATTTTGGTATCATTTCAATATATATTATCAGAGACATTATTCATTTGGGCATTGATGTGGGGATGATATTTCTCAAGGGGAGTAGTTAGCTTTGTGTTTCAATGGTTTATATTTTTTCTTTGATATTTATGTCATATTTTTGGCATTGAAGTCAAAGGGGGAGAGATATTGATGTGAAAAACTTAAGGAGTTGTAAACATTAGGGGGAGAGATATATGTGTAATTCAGACCTTTACAGAGATATCATTTACAAGGGGAGCTTGTTCTTTATTTCAGAACTTCATTGTTATATCTTTATGTTGGAGATTGTTGGTTGTTTTCCATTGGGGGAGACTTGTTTGGAATTTCTTGGTACTTAGATGTTTTTCACATCTAGTGTTGCCATCAATGCTAAAGTGGGAGATTTTTGGCCATTTGGAGGAATTGATTATGTGTTGCATTGATGCTTTGTCATTGATGTTGGATGCTTTACAGACACTCTTTTGGTCTCGGTAGGTTGTGTGGTTTCTGGTTGGTTTAGATTCGACATGATTCGGAATGGTCCGGTATGATTTGGTTATGGAATTGGCTTACTCATGTTCATATCCTGTTCGCTTGGAAGCTTGGTTTATGATTCTGGCGAGGGTTTCACTGGCAGAGATTTGTTGAATCTCTTTAATGAATTGCATAAGTGGTGTTGGTAGAGCTTTTGGTATGGATTCAGGATGTTGATAGTTATCATGTTAGAGACTTGGTAGATTGGGATCATTGCTTTAGCGTGTGGACCTATATTGGGTCCCGATAGATCTAGGTTATGGACCGGCTTAATGTAATGAGTGGATTGGACCTCTTGATGTATTTCCCGAATGTCTTATGAGTTGGATATTATTTGTTTGGTCTAAGGCCAACATGTTTTGTAATTATGTAATTGGTTTATTGTCTAGTGGCCGACTTGATTGTTTATGGTCGAGGGATTATGTATATATGATGTAAGATCTTATTGTAGATCATCATCATAGAATGGGATATGGATATGTTGTTAAGAATCGGGAAGGACAACTAAGAGGGGGGTTGTGAATCAGTTATCAAAATATTATAACCCAAAACCAAAATACATCTCTCCAAGTACAATGTTTTTCCATAGACATCTCTCCCCCTTTGACATCAAATGCCAAAGTAGTCAAGAATCAAAATCAGAACATAACATACAACTAACTACTCCCCCTGAGCAGTAGCTCTCCTTCATCAAAATCAGAGAAAGATTTTTTTGTTAGTCCCTGTTGGTTTGATGCCAATCTTCATCATTCAAGTCTCTGTTTGTGGGGTGATTACCCCAAGCTTCCCTCTGAGATATTCAAATGTTTCCTTAGGCAAAGGCTATGTAAAAATATCTACAATATTCTCTTTTGTATTCACATAAACCAATCTCACTTCATTTGCTTCAACGTTTTCTTTCAGAAAATTATACTTAATAAAAACATGCTTTGTTTTAGAGTGAAATACCGGATTCTTTGATATATCTATTGCTGTTGAATTATCACAGTAAATAATTACCGATTCTTTGCATTTTATCTTGATATCCTTTAACATTTGCTTGATCCATAATACCTGAGTGCAATTAGTTGTTGTTGCAACATATTCTTCTTTTGCTGTAGATAATGATGTACAAGTCTGCTTCTTGATGATCCATGAAATTATTCTTCTGCCAAGAAAGAATGCACCACAAGTGGTACTCTTTCTATCATCCACATCTCCTGCCCAATTTGCATCTGTATATGCACATAACTCAAAATTGTCATCCTTACGATACCATAAACCAATACACATTGTATTCATTATATCAGGTCTAGTTTGTGTCAAATAGAGTGACCCTCCAATCATAGATTTGTACCTTGTCAGATTTGTAGGAGCCGAATCATCCTTTAATGTCAATTTATCAGTTGTAGTCATAGGAGTGCTTACTAGTGTGCAGTTTTCCATTCCAAATTTCTTCAAGAGTTCCTTCAAGTATTTTGTTTGACATGTGAATATACCTTTATCTGTTTGAGAAATCTTCAAACCTAGAAATTTCTTTATCTCTCCAATGATGGATATTTCAAATTCTTCCTGCATCTTGTAAGCAAAGTCTTTACATAACTCTTCCTCTCCTCCAAAAATGATATCATCTACATATACTTCAATAATAAAAATGTCATCATTGGTAATTTTGTAATACAAATTATTGTCAGCATTACCTTTTCTGTATCCACGCTTTAGAAGATATGTATCCAGTCTAGCATACCAAGCTTTGGGAGATTGCTTCAATCCATATAAAGCTTTCCTTAACCTGCAAACCAAATCCTTATCATCTATTAATGAAAATCCACCAAGTTGTTCAATGTAAACTTCTTCTTCAAAATATCCATTCAAAATGCACATTTTACATCCATCTAATAAATTTTATAGTTTTTGTGAGCTACAAATGCAAGAAAAAGTCTTACTGCTTCAATTCTAGCTACCGGTGCAAAGGTCTCATTATAATCAATTCCTTCTTCCTGATAATAACCTTTGCAAACTAATCTTTCTTTGTTTCTGATTACTTCACCATCATCATTATGTTTATTTCTAAATACCCATTTAGTTCTAATTACATTTTTGTCTTTAGGCCGGGGAACTAATGTCCAAGTATTATTCTTTTCAATTTGTTATAATTCATCTTCCATTGTTTTTATCCAATGTTTATCTTGACATGCTTCAACAACTGATGTTGGTTGAACTTGAGAAATTAAACATACCTCTTCATTTGCCAATCTTCATCTTATTATAACACCCTGATTTTTTTTTCAAATTATCTAATTTTCTGAATAATTAAATCTTACATACCTGGGTTTATTCTGATTTCCACTTATAGGTTGTTGTTCTTCAGTCACAGTTGAGTTTTCTGATGATGTTGGTGTGATTGGTTCTTCATTCTATTCTGGTGCAATCTATGCTAGTTCATTTATAATCATTTCCACTGCCAGTTCAGAACCTACAGATCTTGATGTTAGGACCCGGAGGAAAATGAGAGGGGGAGTGGTGAATCAGTTGTCTATTAATTTCAACCCAAATATAACTTAATCAAACTTGATACTTAATGCGGATAAACCAAACTTAATGTCAGTAGACAGATTAGCAGTTAATATTGATACCGATGAAACTTAATGCATAAAACAGAAAGAGAAACAATATCCATAACACATAACACAAATATTTGTACGTGGAAACCCTGTAGGGGAAAAAACCACGGTGGGAAACCTTACCCACAATAAGATGATACTACTGCAGATAGTATGTGCATACCAATGGGGTCTACACATTAAGAAAGGCCAACCGCCTAGAGCTCACTGTTCAATCACAAAATAAGAGTCACACTGACTACCATTGGATGGTTAAATCCAATGATAATGTACTACTCAAAGTAGCATCTTCAATGCTGGATTTAGTACCGGTTAAGCTTTGTTAATTACCTTCAAGCCTTGCTTGAATCTTCTCTATGGTCTTCTTATGTGATCTTCAATATTTGCACATACCATGTTACAATACCATAGCCATATACTATCTCTCTCTACCTATTACATTATCTCACAAATGAGATCTTACATATATACCAAAACATAAGACCAAATGTGTAGGTCGGCTAACTAAGAATATTATAATTAAATCAATTACAAATAAGTCAGGATGTGATGCATCATGTCAGCTCAATGCATTTAAAATAATATCCAATTAATTGAATCATCTTCATAATGTGTCATTCTGATCTGGAATAGATAATGCATGTTGGTCATAACCTAGACCAATTTTCTGGTATTAGCAAATATGTCAACCTGATTAGACCAATAACGAAAATACCAAAACCAAGTGTCCAAACCAAGTGATCTCCAGAAGATAATAATGACAAATAATGATGAATCAGTTAGCACCAAACTAGTACTAAGAGGGGGGGGATGAATCAGTACAAACAAAAACTTTCCCTAAACCAGTTTGACTGCAAAGACTGTACTTAACAGGTAAACAGTAGCATCGGTTTAAAATAGGGAACTACCGGTAAAACACAGTGAGAGTATGCATAAACAAGTAATATATCAACATAAATATAATGACTACCAATTCAACATGCTTTACCACTTGACAAAGAATATTAAACCATCACATGAAAAGCATCACACATGACACCCTGATTTTTTCACATGGAAACCCAACTGGGAAAAACCACGGTGGGGATGAATATCCACAAGCTATTCTTTGAACTCTTCTGAAGTCCGCTCTATTAGGAGCCTAGTCCACATAAAGACTTTTACAATAGGTTCTGCTAGGAACCGATCCTGCTAGGGATCACCCAGTTAAGGGATGGCTAAATACTCGGTTAAAGGTTAGAACCCTGTTAGAGGTTACCTCGCAAAAGGATTTGAAGAACTCATTGAATTGAGTCACCCTATTAAAGGATTTACACAAAAGCCTGTTAAAGCTACCTAGGTAAGGGGTTTTTCAACTGTTGAAATGGTTAGAAGTCAATAGGTAATACACTGATCTGATAACAACACGCAATGCTAAGGCAGATCCTCTTTAGCTCCTTTGTTTTTGCAATGACACTCTACAGGTATCAACACACTTCTCTATTCTAGCAAGAATCAAGTATCTCTTCACTTGGATACACACATAACATTTGCCAACAACTTCAAAATGAAAAACATCATCGACTTTATAGAAAACAGACAGGTCTGTAGCATAAACCCTAAACCCTAAACATTTAGGTTTTACAATTCAATCGATTCAATCTTGACTGTTAATCATATTGCATTGAATACAATAATCTTGAACAGATCTCAAGACGTTGTCCAATGTTCACTCTTTTCCTCTTCAGGAGATTGATAACCCATCACGCGTTCTCCACTATTTATAGAGACTTCGCGCATTACCAAGGTAGATAAGATCAATCTCCATGCAAGATCCTCAAGGAAATCCTTCACGTGCACAAGGCTGACATGGAAAAACTACTGATCTTCATTACAATGATAACTCATCACAAGATGTCATCGATTGAATCACATAGGCTTGGAATGCATCAACCGGAAACCCTGAAGTTGAGACTACCAACCGATAGTCATGCCAAAAAAAACCCCGATAAAAAGCTTCCCATATACTGATTCTCATTCCAACATACTGGTTCACTTTTTCACATATACCGGTTCACAATATCATACCAGTTCTTTAGCCAGTTTGCTTAGTTCAAAGTACCAGTTCATACGTCAGCATATTGACATCAATGACAACATAAAATATCATGATGTCATCAAGCTCTGCACATATGCCAACAATGTCCCCCTTTGGCATTGATGACAATATACAAAGATATCTCTTTGCTTCACATCTTCTCCTCAATACTACAGATATCTTCTTTGCTTCACATCTTCTCCCCCTTTGAAAACAATGCCAAAGTGGAGGCACAAATAGCTATGTTCCACTATGCTACTCCCCCTAAGGAGTAGCATCCTTCAACACACCAATCCTGAAAGAGATTTATCAATGGAATACTTGACTGATGTGGAGCACACACTTTTAGTTCACCTCTTGAAGGGGCAGCACCCCTAATTCATCTCTTAAATAGGTAAATGTAGCCTTCAGTAGAGGCTTGGTGAATATGTTTGCTAACTGCTCCTTACTGGCAACATGTTCCAATACAACTTTGTTCTGAACCTTCTCCCTCAAGAAATGATACTTGAGCTCTAAGTTCTTGGTTCTAGCATGCCAAACCGGATTCTTGGAAATATTAATTACACTTGTGTTGTCATAGAATATACTTAGCGGTTCAGATACAGGAAATTTGAAGTCACTTAATACATGCTTCATCCAAATTGTTTGGGTGCAATTCATAAATGCTGCAACATATTCTACTTTTGTTGTAGTTTGAGAGATACAACTGTATTTCTTACTCATCCATGAGACTAGTCTACCACCAAGAAAGAAAACACCGTCGATTGTACTCTTCCGGTAGTCCACATTACCAGCCCAATTAGCATCTGTAAACACTTTCAGGTTGAAATCATTATTGTATAGATACCATAATCCATAGTCAATAGTTCCCTTCAGATATCTAAGAATCCGCTTGACTGCTACTAAGTGGGATTCTCTTGGACTTTTCTGGAACCATGCAGTAATGCCCACTGCATGTACAATGTCTAGTCTGCAATGTACTACATAGTGCAACTTACCAATCATTGATCGGTATTCCTTCTCATTCACCAATGTTGAGTCATCGTCTTTTTATAATTTACAACTGGTTACCATCAGTGTACCAACTGGTTTGTTGTCTTCCATTCCAAAGGTCTTCAACACCTCTTTTACATACTTGGACTGAGTGATAAAGATACCATCTTTCATTTGTTGAATTTGTAGTCCAATGAAGAACTTAATCTCCTCTATAAATGACATCTTAAATTCCTTCTTCATCTCATCTGCAAAATCATGACTCATCTTGTCATCTCCATTAAAAATTATGTCATCAACAAATACCTTATAGATCAGAATCTGATCTCCTTCTGACTTTAGATAGATATTGCTATCTTCACTTGTTCTTTCAAATCCAATCTTCACAAGATGGGAGTGTAAGCATTCATACCATACTCTAGGTGTCTGCTTCAATCCATACAAGGCTTTATGTAGCCTACACACCATGTCACTGTCTTCTGATAGGGAAAACCCATTAGGTTGCTCTATATACACCTCCTCTTCAAGTATTCCATTCAGAAATGCACATTTTACATCCATTTGATATACTTTGAATGCCTTGAAGGCTGCATATGCAAGAAGCATACAAACTCCTTCCAATCTAGCTACTGGAGCAAAGGTTTCTCCATAGTCTTCTCCTTCTTCTTGAGCATATCCCTTACACACCAGTCTATCTTTATTTCTTACCACTGTGCCATCTTCATTTAGCTTATTTCTGAAAACCCATTTGGTGCCAATGACATTTTTATGCTCAGGTCTCAGTACGAAAGACCATGTACCATTCTTTTCTATCTGGTCAAGTTCCTCTTCCATTGCCTTGATCCAGTCTTCATCATTATGTGCCTCTTTAAATGTTTTAGGCTCAAATTCCAAGATCATGCAAGAATTTTCTCTCACCTTTGTTCTTGTAAGAATTCATGCATCCTTGTCTCCTATGATCTGCTTTAGATCATGATTCAGCTTTACATAACTAGGAATGATCTTAGCTATTTCCTCTTTCTTTTATTCTTCATCCTCATCTTCATCAACATCAATATCTTTTGGTGTAGGAGCACTATTATTGGTACTAGGCTATTTTGCAACCAGTTCCCAGAAGGTTACAACTAGTTCATCTACCACTCGCTCACTATTGGTTTCCTCAGGTTTCTTAGAGGTTTCATCAACTCTGACATTAATACTTTCAACAATTCTCTGAGTCCTATTATTGAAACACTTGAGAGCTTTACTCTTGGTGGAATATCCTAGAAATATTCCCTCATCACATTTTGCATCAAACTTGCTCTAATGTTCAGTCCTTCTTATATAACATTTGCTACCAAACACTCTGAAGTATCTTACTATAGGAGTATTACTGGTCCAATACTCATAAGGTGTTTTATCCTTACCTTTCTTGATGAGTACTCGGTTCATAGTGTAGACTGCAGTGCTCACCGCTTCTCTCTAGAAGGTGTGAGCAACCTTCCCTTGAATCAGCATCATTTTGGTTGCTTCAACTACAGTCTGGTTGTTCCTTTTTTCTAGGCCATTCTATTGTGGAGTCCAGAGGGCAGACAATTGCCTCTTGATGCCGTACTCTTCACAGTACCTGTTGAATTCACCTGAAGTTAATTCTCCTCCTTGATGAGTTCTTAGGCACTTAATCCTCTTTCCACTTTCCTTTTCGACTAGTGCTCTGAAAGATTTGAAGTTTCCAAAAGCTTCAGGCTTATCTTTCAAGAATGTTACCCACATCATTCTTGAGAAGTCATCAGTGAGAATCATAAAGTACCTATCTCCCTGCACACTCCTAGTATTCATAGGACCACACAATTCAGTGTGCACAAGATCAAGTAAGTTGTCTATAGTGAAAGATTTACCTTTGAAGGTTGAGGAAGATATTTTCCCCAATTGACACTGTTTGCACAAAGGATTCTCCGGTTTACTCAGCACAGGTAATCCTCTAACTGCCTTGATCTTACTGGTCTTCACAATATTATCAAAGTTTACATGGTAGAGTCTCCTATGCTATATCCAGCTATCATCAAGCTTAGCCATTAGACATGTACTGATATTTGCATTCAGCTGAAATAAGTTACCACTGATCTGCATATCGGTGGCCGTCAATTCACCACTCTTTCCTTTTATTTTGCACACTCCATCTTTGAATTCCAGAGTGAGTCCATTATCATTCAGCTGGGCAACACTCAAAAAGTTGTGCCTGAGACCTTCTACCCAATACACATTATTAGCACTGCTTTTTCCATTTAGAGAGATGGACCCTCTGCCTTTTACCATACATGGTGCATCATTACCAAATCAGACCACACCACCATCATACTTTTCTAGAGACAAAAACTTACTTCAGTTACCAGTCATGTGGTGAGAATAACCACTGTCAATAATCCACTCATTGGAATTATCAAAGTGAGAGATAAAGAGCCTTCTTGTCTGACACATCTTCCTTAATTGCTACAAACACAATGTCTTCACTTTCTTCATCTTATGATTCCTCATCAGTGACACCTTCATCAACTACTACAAAACAATTTATCTCATTTCCTCCTTTGAACTTCTTGAGCTTCTCCGGTTTGTCCTTATTATCACCTTTAGGACAGTTTACAACAATGTGTCCTATCCCATTGCAAGAAAAGAATTTCAAAGGGAGATTACCTTTGTATTTACCAGTTTCCTTAGGAAGTCTCTTCACAAGAAGAGCTTCAAATTCCATCAGGATCTCCTCATCATCCATTTCTCTGCATTGTCTTGGTTCACAACTGGTACTAGCTTGTCTTCCCTTTCTAGATGGTGCAACATATGCTCTAAAGGCTGATTCATTTTTTTCAATACTGCCATCATAATTATTTAGCTCATATGCAGTCAAATTAGCAATGATGGAGTCTAGAGATACCTTAGTCTTGTCTATAGACCTCAACTCCTGAATACCAGCTACCCTTATTGCATAGACGGGTAATAAGGATCTCAAGACTTTGCTAACAACAGTGGAATCATCTATTTTACCTCCTGTACTTTTGATGTCTCCAACAAGAGTTTTGATTCTTATTCCAAATTATTGAATGATCTCTCCTTCAACCATCCACATGTCTTCAAACTTTCCCCTAAGGCTCTCTTCCTTAGCTTGTTTCACATGCTCATCACCACCATAGATATTATCTAGAGCATCCCATACTTCTTTGGGATTATCTTTATCCTGAACATCAATAAACTCAATGTCCAATAGACTACTGATTAGGGCTTCCATGACTTGCCCATTCTCCCGAATCTCTCTTTTTTGATTATCGGTGAGAGTACCGGTAGGAATAACATAAGCATTCTCAACATAGCTCCAGTGTTGAGCACCCATGCTTCTGACATAGATCCTCATTATATCCTTCCATATCTTAAAGTCATCTTTGTTGAACTTTGGACCTTCCCTCTTCATCATTAGAGTAGAATCTTTTCCTCAAGTGGTTAAGCTTACCACATAGAGAACCTGGAAGATGCTCTAATACCAATTGATGAATAATGATGAATCAGTTACTATCAAACCGGTATTAAGAGGGGGGGTGAATCAATACAGACAAAAACTTTCCCTAAATAAGTTTAAGTGCAAAGACTGTACTTAACAGGTAAACAGTAACACCGGTTTAAAACAGGGCTCTACCGCTAAAACATAGTGAGAGTATGAAAGACATAAACCGATAAACACTTAAATCTCTACACAATTTAATATATCATTTACACTTCACCCATATGCATAAACAAGTAATATATCATCAAAAATATAATGACTGTCGGTTCAACATGCTTTACCACTTGACAGAGAATATTAAAGCATAACATGAAAAGCATCACACATGACACACTGAGTTTTTCATGTGGAAACCCAACTGGGAAAAACCACGGTGGGGATGAATACCCACAACCTGTTCTTTGAACTCTTCTGAAATATACTCTGTCAGGAGCCTAGTCTGGTTAAAGACTTTTACAATAGGTTCTACTAGGAACAGATGCTTCTAGGGATTGTCCAATTAAGGGATGGCTAAATACCCGGTTAAAGGTTGGAACCCTGTTAGAGGTTACCTTGCAATAGGATTTGAAGAACTCATTGAATTGAGTCACCCTGTTAAAGAATTTACACAAAAGCCTATTAAATATACCCGGTTAAGGGGTTTTCCAACTGCTGAAATGGTTAGAAGTGAACAGGTAATACACTAATTTTATAATAGCACACAATGCTATGGCAAATCCTCTTTAGCTCCTTTGCTTCTGCAATCACACTCTGCAAGTATCAACACACTTCTCTGGTCTGGCAGGAATCAAGTATCTCTTCACTTGGATACACACATAACATTTGCCAACAACTTCAAAATGAAAAACATCATCGACCTTATAGAAAACAGGCAGGTTGGTAGCATAAAACGTAAACCCTAAACATTTAGGTATTAAAATTCAATCGATTCAATCCTGGTCGTTAATCATACTCATTGAATACAACAGTCTTGAACATATCTCAAGATGTTCTCCAATGTTCATTCTTTGTCGCTTTAGGAGATTGATAACCCATCACGCATTCCCAAGGTAGACCAGATCAATCTCCATGCAAGATCCTCAAGTAAATCCTTCAACGCACAAGGTTGACGTGGCAACACTATTTAATCTTCATTACAATGCTAACTCATCACAAGATGTCATTGGTTGAATCACATAGGATTGGAATGCATCAACTGGAAACCCTGAAGTTGAGACTACCAACCGATAGTTATGCCAAATGAAACCCCAATACAAAGCTTCCCATATACCGGTTCTTTTGCCAATTTGCTTACTTCAAAGTACCAGTTCATACTTTAGCATATTGACATCAATGACAACATACAATATCATTATGTCATCAAGCTCTGCACATATGCCAAGAATATCCCCCTTAGGCATTGATGGCAATATACAAAGATATCTCTCTGCTTCACATCTTCTCCCCAATACTATAGATATCTTCTTCACTTCACATCTTCTTCCCCTTTGACAACAATGCCAAAGTGGAGGCACAAACAACTATGTTCCACTCTGTTGCTCCCCCTAAGGAGTAGCATCCTTCAACACACCAATCCTAGAAGAGATTTATCAATGTAATACCTGACTGATGTTGAGCACACACTTTTAGTTCACCTCTTGAAGGGGCAAAACCCTTAATTCACCTCTTAAATAGGTAAATATAGCCTTCGATAGAGGCTTGGTGAATATTTCTGCTAACTATTTCTTACTGGAAACATGTTCCAATACAACTTCTTTGTTCTGAACCTTCTCCCTCAAGAAATGATACTTGAGCTCAAAGTGCTTGGTTCTAGCATGCAAAACCGAATTCTTGGAAATATTAATTGCACTTGTGTTGTCATAGAATATACTTACTAGTTCAGATACAGGAACTTTGAAGCCACTTAATACATGTTGCATCCAAATTGTCTAGGTGTAGTTCATAAATGCTGGAACATATTCTGCTTTTGTTGTAGACTGAGAGATACAACTATGTTTCTTACTCATCCATGAGACTAGTCTACCACCAAGAAAGAATGCACCGTCAGTTGTGCCTAATCAGCATCTATAAACACTTCCAGGTTGAAATCATTATTGTATGGATACCATAATCCATAGTCAATAGTTCCCTTCATATATCTAAGAATCCGCTTGACTTCTACCAAGTGGGATTCTCTTGGACTTTTCTAGAACCGTGTAGTAATGCCTGCTACATGTGCAATGTTCTGTCTACTATGTACTACATAGTGCAACTTACCAATCATTGATCAATATTCCTTCTCAATCACCAATGCCGAGTCATCCTCTTTTGATAATTTACAACTAGTTACCATCGGTGTACCAACCGGTTTGCTATCTTCCATGCCAAAGGTCTTCAACGCCTCTTTGACATACTTGGACTGAGTGATAAAGATACCATAAACATTTGTTGAATTTGTAGTCCAATGAAGAACTTAATCTCCCCTATAAGTGACATCTCAAATTCCTTCTTCATCTCATCTACAAAATCATGACTCATCTTGTCATCTCCACCAAAAATTATGTCATCAGAAAATACCTCACAAATCAAAATCTGATCTCCTTCTGACTTCAGATAGATATTGCTATCTTCACTTGTTCTTTCAAATCCAATCTTCACAAGATGGGAGTGTAAGCATTCATTCCATGCTCTAGGTGCCTACTTCAATGCATACAAGGCTTTATGTAGCCTACACATCATGTCACCATCTTTTGATAGGGCAAACCCATCTGGTTGCTCTATATACACCTCCTCTTCTAGTATTCCATTCAGAAATGCAGATTTTACATCCATTTGATATACTTTGAATCTCTTGAAGGCTGCATATGCAAGAAGCATACAAACTCCTTCCAATCTAGCTACTAGAGAAAAGGTTTCTCCATAGTCTTCTCCTTCTTCTTGAGCATATCCCTTATGCACCAGTCTGGCTTTGTTTCTTTCCACTGTGCCATCTTCATTCAGCTTATTTTTGAAAACCCATTTGGTGCCAATGACATTTTTATGCTCAGGTCTGGGTACCAAAGACCATGTACCATTCTTTTCTATCTGGTCAAGTTCCTCTTCCATTACCTTGATCCAGTATTCATCGTTATGTGCCTCTTTAAATGTTTTAGGTTCAAATTTTGAGATTGTGCAAGAATTTTCTCTGACCTTTCTTCTTGTAAGAATTCCTGCATCCTTATCCCCTAAGATCTGCTTTGGATCATGATTTGGCTTTACATACCTACAAATGAACTTAGTTGTTTCCTCTTGCTTTTCTTCTTCATCGTCATCTTCACCAGCATTAGTATTTGCCATTGTAGGAGCATTTTTACTGGTACTAGGCTTTTTTGCAATCGGTTCCCAGAAGGTTACAACCGGTTCATCTACCACTCGCTCACTGCTAGTTTCCTCAAGTTTCTCAGAGGTCATCAACTCTGACATTAATACTTTCAACAATTCTATGAGTCCTATTTTTGAAACACTTGAGAGATTCACTCTTGGTGGAATATCCTAGAAATATTCCCTCATCACATTTTGCATCAAACTTTCTTTGATGTTCACTCCTCTTGATATAATATTTTCTACCAAACACTCTAAAGTAGCTTACTATAGGAGTCTTACTAGTCCAATACTCATAAGGTGTTTTATCCTTAACTTTCTTGATGAGTACCTGGTTCATAGTGTAGACTGCAGTGCTCACCGCTTCTCTCCAGAAGGTGTGAGCAGCCTTCCCTTGAATCAACATCATTTTGGTTGCTTCAACTACAGTTTGGTTGTTCCTTCTGCTAGGCCATTTTTGCTGTGAAGTCTGGGGGGCAGACAATTGCCTCTTGATGTCGTACTCTTCATATTACTTGTTGAATTCACCTGAAGTGAATTCTCCTCCCTGATCAATTCTTAGGCACTTAATCCTCTTTCCACTTTTATTTTTGACTAGTGCTATGAAAGCTTTAAACTTTCCAAAATCTTAAGACTTATCTTTCAATAATGTGACCCACATCATTCTTGAGCAGTCGTCAGTGAGAATCATAAAGTACCTATCTCCTTGCACACTCCTAGTTTTCATAGGACCACACAAATCAGTGTGTACACGATCAAGTAAGTTGTCTGCTGTGAAAGTGTAAGGCCTTCCCCAAACCAAGCTTTGATTAATTTAGTCGACCATGTTTGACCCTATTAATAAATGCTATAATTCAATAGGATGGGCTATATTAGACAGATAGATTGGTGAGAAAAGTAATTGAACCAAGTTATAGAATCATTTCATCCTTGTGGTGTACATTTTGATGTGTTATGAATCTGAAATCCTAAAAGATCCACTGATTGGATAATCTTGGTCTAACGTATGTTGTACAGGAGCACCTAGCTTCATTTCATTACAGGTTTGTTTTTTATTAGTCTTGAGTTGGAAAGTTTGTCTAAGATGTTTTTGAGTTGTTCTAAGTTGTTTGGATGAGTTTTGAACTCATTGTGTGGTCATGTTTCCTATTTTCATCTTTTTGCTCAAAGTTGCCAGTTTGGAGTTGCCTGGAAAAATGTTGGGAAAAGTGAGTTTTCAATGTGTTTTTGTTTTGAAAAGTTTTTAGACATGCTTTGTGCTTGGTTTTTAGGTGTGAGTAGTGTTCTTAGGTGATTGGTAGTATTTGAGATCAACCTTGCATCATCTAGGCATTAAAAGTTGTCATTTTAGACATGAAAATGTCAAATTTGAGTGCTCTTGGACATGTACCTATCCATACAAGAGGGTAACTAACTTATAGAGGTATTTATTCTTCTACTTTAACCATTGTAAGGGTTGATTTTGTGGAGATATCAAGCATTTGAAAGTTTGCACTAGTTTTTACCTTGTTTTTCTCTAAGTTTTAACTCCATGTGAGCAGCAGTCTGTACACCTGCTATACTTGGCCATATTGTTCTTACATTTTCAAGTTCTCTTATGCTTCCTAAAGATTTTCCCTTTGGTGGCATCAAATTTCATTAAGTTTTGAGTTCTAAGCAAAATTAATTGGTTTTGACAGTTTCACTGCCTTGTCTAGGAATTTGGCAAGGATGCTTGACCAACTTGGCTTCTTGAAGCCCTAAATGTTCATGGCTTCCAAAGAACAAGTTGGTCAACTTGTAATATATGTAAATAAATGTTTGTATTTCAAAAATGCAGGTGCCAAAAGTTTTGTGGCCATGGAGCCCTAGGCAAGTGTGCTATTTGGCTAGGGTCTTTGGAGTGGTTTGATGCTTTGCTCTTCTATAGAAAATGCATTCATCAGGTGGACAGACCTGTCTTGATGTTCAAGTTGTATGTGAAAGCAAAGAGGCTTTCTAAGCCAAGATAACGATTGGTTACATTTTTCAGTTTGTGAAATTGTGAAAAAAAAACAGTGAGTCACTGTTTTGGTGTTGGTTTCCACTCATTTGCTTACTCTCCACCATATATTGGTGTTTGTAAAACTTTGTATCTCCTTTTATTTGTTTGCAAACAAGAACAAGGAGTGGTCTTTGACCCTGCCCATGGGTTTTGAGATTGCCAAGATCAATTAATGATCCTTTAGGCAAAGTGGAAACGCCCAGCTATCTGTAACAGTCAATTATGACTGATTTTTGCATTTTAGTTGAGTTGTTTATGCAATCTTCCTCTTCCAAATGGTAGGTATGAAGGTCAAAAAACATTCAAAGATAGAGCATTGATCAAAAGCACCAGACATACCTTTGAAAAAGATTTTTGATAGTGGTAAATATAGGTTAAAGTGAAAATGCAGTGAAAGAGGTAAAGTGCAGTGATAACAAGTTTTGATAGTGAATGATTCATTGGTTTGTAATTGCCTAATGCCTTTTTTGTGCAAGGCTAATGTGGTTCTCCTTTGTCACTAATTTTGGACATGTTTACATGTTTTGAATGTAATTGGTACTCATGTAATGATGTGTTTGTGGAAAGAAAGAAAGGGAAAAGTTGTAAATGTTGCACACTCCTTATGAGCATCTTTTGTAAAACCTTGTTCTCTTACCTTTGAAGGTGTAAAACTACTTTATTTTGGCCTAATTAGTATGTGGCATGGTATAACTAAGGTTGCATGATTCACATTGAATGTTTCTAGCTTGTAAGTTGATTCTTGCCATCAAAACCCTAGCAAACCCTTCTTTTTGCACCCATTTTTGGGATAGTCATGGAGGAGGCCTAATGGACCCTAAGACTTAGAAAATATTCAAGAACTTCCAAAAGGGTATCAGAATATAAGGTTCTTTTTGTCTGGTAGTCCAACGTTGGAGCAGAATGAGCACAAAACCCCAAAAAGAGGGCTAATTCCTTGTAGCCCGGTTTAGGCCTAAAATATGATTTTTTGTCGAATTGGGTACACAAAGGAATGTTGTAAAGCATAAAACCCATCAAATCAAGTTGAAACAAGTTAATCTTCCATGTATTTAACACATTTGGTGAGATAGACTCCATAAGTCATTTTGTAGCACTTGTGAAGGATTACTACACTCCAAACCATAGAAGACCAAAGACACCCATGGGGGTAGAACTTGACACAAACTTGTAATTCATCAAGAGGAGACCTTGTGCAGTCAGAGAATAGGTTAGGGACAAAGGAAATTAATTCCAATTGAGAGAGTAAGGCATTAGACTACAAAGCCTAAAACAATGGAGTTGAAGCTCTTGAGCAATTAGGGAGTGTTTGACTTAGGGAGGTGGATCAAGGAGAGTTGCTAGGTTGTCTATAAGCTTTTTGCACTTTGATTTTTGCACTAGAAAAGGACCTATCACTTGGTAAAAATACAAGCCTATTGGGCAACCCCCTTTCCCTACCTCCCTATCATAGTGGTATCAGAGCCCAGTTACACTTGGGAAGAAGTAGCAATTTGGCAACCATGGTGACAAATGCAGAGTTAGCGAAGAAAATGGAAGATCAGGAAGAAGAAAATAGGTTACTTAGAGAGAAGCTAGACCTCCTAGAGTAGAAATTGGGAGAAGTAGAAGTGAAGGCAGATGAAGACAACAATAAGATAGATGGAACAAAAGACAGGGGTAAGCTATTAGCTATAGAGGATGAAATCCCTCTACTAGACCCTATAATAGAGAATGAACCCTTTTTGAAAGCCCTGAAGGCTATGAGTGGGAGAACACTAGAAGGAGTCCCACTATTCCGTGGTAAAATGGACCCAGAAGTGGTCATGGAGTGGATTGAGGGTCTTGAGAACCATTTTGATTGTGATGGTGTGACAGAGGCCCAGAAAGTGAAGGTGGCTAAGTCCAAGTTGAGAGGAGTTGCCTTAACATGGTGGAAGTTCATTCAGGATGAATCTGAGAAAGAGGGCAAAAAGCCCATAGCAACTTGGAAGGGAATGTTGTCTAAGATCAAAGAGACTTACATTCCTGAGGACTATGAAATACAATTTCATAGGAAAAGGCAAAACCTTAGGCAAAAAGAGTTAGATGTCAGTAGTTACACCGAGGAGTTTCAGAAGCTATGCCTTAGGTCAAAGATCCAAGAGGATGAAAATGTCAAGGTTGCTAGGTATCTCAATGGCTTGAGATGGAACATTCAAGAAGAGTTAAGTTTGTTGTGTCCTACAACAGTCTAGAAGTGCTATCAACTTGCACTTAAGGTAGAGGAAAGGAGTAGGAAGAAGCAAGAGAAGCATAACAGAGGTAGAGGAAGAGGCAGAGATGCTAGAGGCCATAGAGGCAGTTTTGGGGGAAGACACATAGATCAAAGGTCCCAGGGAGAATCTAAACTTATAGAGAAAAGTGGGGATTCTCAGAGCAAGCCCAACTATAGGGGTAGGGGATCAAGCAACCCAAGAAGGGGTAGATCTAGTGGACTAGGTAGAGGGTCTTACTTATCCATCATGAAATGCTATAACTATCAGAAATTGGGTCATCCAGCTTATAGGTGTCCAGAAAAGCCTAGTTCTTCCCATGGAGGTGAAAAGAGAGTGAACTATGTTCAGGAGGAAGGAAGTAGTACAAGAACTCCAACAATGAACCTAGCACCCGAAGATGGTGAGAGTCTAATGATGAGGAGAGTATTGATGCAAGAACCTCACAAGTGTGAAGTGTCTCTGAGAAGAGCATTGTTTAAGATTAAGTGCAAAATCTTGGGCAAGGTATGTAAGGTGGTTATAGATTCAGGTTCCATAGATAATATTATCTCAAAGGAGGCAGTTAGCAAATTGAACCTACCTAGAATGAGGCATAGTGAACCCTACAAGGTAACCTGGTTAAACAAGGGGCAACATGTCCTAGTTAATGAACAAGCATGGATAGACTTCAACATAGGTGAATATAAGGATAGGATACTATGTGACATCCTTCCTATGGATGCTTGTCATCTACTATTGGGTAGACCTTGGCAATTTGACAGAAAGGCACACCATGATGGTGAAAAGAACACGTATTCCTTTCAAAAGAATGGTATTGTCTACAAAATATAGTCCCTTAGTGAAGAGATAGAGAACAGCAAACCACAGGCACCTAAAGTGTTATTAGTCAATGAAAAAGAGTTCATCCAAACCATGAAAGAGGGGGATGGGATTGGTTATGTACTTGTAGTGAAACCTAAGGAGGAGAAGAAAGAAAAACAAGTTGAGATCCCACAAGAAGTGTAGAAAATTCTTGATAATTTTAAGGACATCATCAATGATGGACAACCAGCAACATTACCTCCTCCCAGAGCCATTAGTCATCAGATTGACTTTATACCAGGAGCTTCTATGCCAAACAAAGCAGCCTATAAGATGACTCCTGAATAGAACAAAGAGGTAGCTAGGTAGATTCAAGAGTTGTTGGATCAAGGATTAATAAGAAAGACTATAAGTCCTTGTGCCATACCTACAGTGTTAGCACCTAAGAAAGGGGGAACATGGAGACTATGCACAGATTCCAGAACCATAAACAAAATCACAATAAGGTATAGATTCCCTATTCCTAGGATAGAAGATTTGATGGATTGTTTAGTGGGTGCAAAGTATTTCACAAAAATAGACTTAAAGAGTGGTTACCATCATATTAGAATAAAAGAGGGTGATGAGTGGAAAACTACTTTTAAAACAAATGAGGGTCTTTATGAATGGTTGGTTATGCCTTTGGACTCTCTAATGCTCCCAGTACCTTTATGAGGTTAATGAATGAAGTGTTGCAGGATTTTCTTGGTAAGTTTGTGGTAGTCTACTTAGATGATATTCTCATTTTTAGTAAGACTAAAGAGGAGCATTTGAAACACTTAGCCATTGTTTTGCAAAGATTATCTGATGAGCAGTTAACCATAAATCTTGAGAAATGTGATTTTATGAAGCAAGAGCTAGTCTATCTTGGTTTTGTTGTGTCTAGTGGAGATCTTAAGATGGATCAATCTAAAGTTGCAGCCATAACAAGTTGGTCAACCCACAATCAGCCAGTGAAGTTAGGAGTTTTCATGGTCTAGCCTAGTTTTACAGAAAGTTTATTAGAGGGTTCAGTGAGATTTGTGCACCCATGTTAGATACAATAAAGGGTGGTCATAAGGTTAAGTTTCAATGGACAGAAGCAGCCAATAAGGGGTTTGAGTTACTCAAAACTAGAGTTGCTACATAGCCAATGTTAATCCTTCCTAGTTTTGATAAGCTCTTTACTATAGAATGTGATGCTAGTCATCTTCCAGTAGGTGTTGTCTTGAGTCAGGATAATAGACCAGTTGCTTTCTTTACTGAGAAATTGAATGATGCAAAGAAAAAGTACTCATCCTATGATTTAGAGTTATATGCATTGGTGTAGGCACTCGAGAAGTGGAGGCATTATTTGCTTCCTAAAAATTTTGTTGTGTATACAGACAACCAGGCAGTCAGTTTTTTGAATTCTCAGGATAAACTCAACCATAGGCATGTGAAATGGGTAGAATACCTACAAGCATATACCTTTACTCTTAAGCACAAGAAAGGCCAATGTAACAAAGTAGCTAATGCTTTGAGTAGGAGATTGTTGACTATTCAAGAGATTCAAGTTAAGAGTATTGGTATTGATTGCTTTCAAGATTTGTATCCTAATCATGATGATTTTGCTACTGCTTATAAAGTTTGTCACACTTTTGAGAATCATTTCCATAGTGAGTATGCTAACTATACATTGCATAATGGTTTGTTATTCAGGGGAGGATAGTTGTGTGTTCCTAAAGGTTCCATGAGAGAAAACCTTATCCAAGAGAAACACAATGGGTATTTGAGTGGCCATTTTGGTCTCAGTAAGACCTTAGAGTTGGTTCAACACTTCTATTACTAGCCTAAGATGTAGAGAGATGTCAGAAGGTATGTCAGAAGGCCAAAGGTAATAGCACTAATGCTGGTTTTTATCAGCCACTTCCCATTCCTTCTAGGCCATGGGAGTGTATCAGCATGGATTTTGTTGTAGGTTTACTAAAGACAAAAGTAGGGTATGACAGTATTTTTGTGGTTGTTGAAAGATTTAGCAAAATGGATCACTTTATACCTTGCAAAACTACTAATGATGCTAGTCATATTGCTTTCCTTTTCTTTAAAGAAGTTGTCAGGATACATAGTTTGCCATCTAGCATCGTGTCAGATAGAGATGTTAAGTTTTTGGGTCATTTTTGGAAGACTTTGTGGAAGAAATTGGGTACTAACTTGTCTTTTGGCTCAGCTTATCATCCACAGATAGATGGCCAAACAGAATTGGTGAATAGAACATTGGGTAATCTACTCAGATGTCTCACCAAGGAGTATGGACAAAGCTGGGATCAGCTTATTCCACAGGCAGAATTTGCCTATAATGATAGTGTAAACAGATCCACTGGTAAGAGTCCATTTCAGATTGTTTATGGTATGCATCCAAAAGGTGTTTTTGAGTTACATGATGTGACTAACTTGCAACATGTTAGTGGGACAACAAAGGATATGGCACAGTCTCTGAAAGAGATCCATGAACAGGTTAAGCAGTCTTTGTTGGACACCACAGCAAGAGTCAAGGCAAGGGTGGATGCTTCGAAGAGGGATGTCCAATTCTCAGTTGGAGATTTTGTGATGGTGCATCTCAACAAGTCCAGATTGCAAAAGGGAGTTCCTACCAAATTACAGATGAGAAGAATAGGGCCTTGCAGGATTTTGGCTAAGTATGGTCCTAATGCTTATAAGATTGATTTACCTACTAATGTTTCCTTGTCTCCTATCTTTAATGTTATAGATTTGGTACCTTTCAAGGCGCAGCCTCTAGAAGAGACTCAAAGAGCTTCAGACATTTCACATTCCCTTTCTAATCTATCTCTCCCCTCTTCTTCTTTTCCCATTCCTGAATAGGTACTTGATTCTAGGATCATCAAGAAGACTACACAACATGACTACTTTGAACATTTGATCAAGTGGAAGGATCAATCAGCCTCTAAAGCCACTTGGATACTTGAAAGTGACTTCCACAAGGTTAGTATTCCTCTCTCTTTTCAGCCCAAAGGAGTCACATGACTTCTTTTTCACCAGGGGAGTATGGTGCAAGAGCACCTAGCTTCATTTCATCACAGGTTTGATTTTTATTAGTCTTGAGTTGGAAATTTTGTCTAAGATGTTTTTGAGTTGTTCTAAGTTGTTTGGATGAGTTTTGAACTCATTGTGTGGTCATGTTTCCTGTTTTCATCTTTTTGCTCAAAGTTGCCAGTTTGGAGTTGCCTAGCAAAATGTTGGGAAAAGTAAGTTTTCAATGTGTTTTTGTTTTGAAAAGTTTTTATACATGCTTTGTGCTTTCTTTTTAGGTGTGAGTAGTGTTCTTAGGTGACTAGTAGTCTTTGAGATCAACCTTGCATCATCTAGGCATTAAAAGTTGTCATTTTAGACATGAAAATGTCAAATTTGAGTGCTCTTGGACATGTACCTATCCATACAAGAGGATAATTGACTTGTAGAGGTATTTATTCTCCTGCTTTAACCATTGTAAGGGTTGATTTTGTGGAGATATCAAGCATTTTAAAGTTTGCACTAGTTTTTACCTTGTTTTTCTCTAAGTTTTAACTCCATGTGAGCAGCAGTCCGTACACCTGCTGTACTTGGCTATACTGTTCTTACATTTTCAAGTTCTCTTATGCTTACTGAAGCTTTTCCCTTTGGTGGCATCAAATTTAATTAAGTTTTGAGTTCTAAGCAAAATTAATTGGTTTTGAGAGTTTCATTGCCTTGTCTAGGAATTTGGCAAGGATGCTTGACCAACTTGGCCTCTTGAAGCCCTAAATGTTCATGGCTTCTGAAGAACCAGTTGGTCAACTTGTAAGATATGTAAAGACATGTTTGTATTTCAAAAATGCAAGTGCAAGAAGTTTTGTGGCCATGGAGACCTAGGCAAGTGTGCTATTTGGCTAGGGTCTTTGGAGTGATTTGATGCTTTGCTCTTCTATAGAAAATGCATTCATTAGGTGGACAGACCTGTCTTGATGTTCAAGTTGTATGTGAAAGCAAAGAGGCTTTCTAAGCCAAGATAAGGATTAGTTGCATTTTTCAGTTTGTGAAATTGTGAAAAAAAAACAGTGAGTCACTATTTTGGTGTTGGTTTCCACTCATTTTCTTACTCTCCACCATATATTGGTGTTTTTAAAACCTTGTATCTCCTTTTATTTGTTTGAAAATAAGAACAAGGAGTGGTCTTTGACCCTACCCATGGGTTTTGAGATTTCCAAGATCAATTAATGATCCTTTAGGCAAAGTGGAAATGCCTAGCTGGCTGTAATAGTCAATTATGACTGATTTTTGCATTTTAGTTGAGTTGTTTATGCAATCTTCCTCTTCCAAATGGTAGGTATGAAGGTCAAAAAACATTCAAAGAAAGAGCACTGATCAAAAGCACCAGACAGACCTTTGAAAAAGAGTTTTGACAGTGGTAAATGCAGGTTAAAGTGAAAATGTAGTGAAAGAGGCAAAGTGCAGTGATAACAAGTTTTGACAGTGAATGATTCATTGGTTTGTAATTGCCTAATACCTTTTTTGTGTAGGGCTAATGTGGTTCTCCTTTTTCACTAATGTTGGACATTTTTACATGTTTTGAATATAATTGGTACTCATGCAATAATGTATTTGTGGAAAGCAAGAAAGAGAAAGTTGTAAATGTTGCACACTCCTTATGAGCATCTTTTGTAAAACCTTGTTCTCTAACCTTTGAAGGTATAAAACTACTTTTTTTTGGCCTAATTAGTATGTGTCATGGTAGAACTAAGGTTGCATGATTCACATTGAAGGTTTCTAGCTTGTAAGTTGATTCTTGCCAACAAAACCCTAGCAAACCCTTCTTTTTGCACCCATGTTTGGGACAGTCATGGAGGAGGCCTAGTGGACCGTGAGACTTAGAAAATCCTCAAGAACTTCCAAAAGGGTATCAGAATATAAGGCTATTTTTGTCTAGAAGTCCATCATTGGAGCGGGATGAGCACAAAACCCCAAAAAGAGGGTTAATTCCTTGTAACCCGGTTTAGGCCTAAAATATGGTTTTTTGTCGAATCGGGTACACAAAGGAAGGTTGTAAAGCATAAAACCCATCAAATCAAGTTGAAACAAGTTAATATTGCATGTATTTAACACATTTGGTGAGATAGACTCCATAAGTCGGTTTGTAGCACTTGTGAAGGATTACTACACTCCAAACCATAGAAGACCAAAGACACCCATGGGGGTAGAACTTGACACAAACTTGTAATTCATCAAGAGAAGACCTTGTGCAATCAGAGAATAGGTCAGGGACAGAGGAAATGAATTCCAATTGAGAGAGTAAGGCATTAGACTACAAAGCCTAAAACAATGGAGTTGAATCCCTTGAGCAACCAGGGAGTGTTTGACTTAGGGAGGTGGATCAAGGAGAGTTGCTAGGTTGCCTATAAGCTTTTTGCACTCTGATTTTGGTTACTAACCTTGAAACTAGCAAAGGACCTATCACTTGGTAAAAATACAACCCTATTGGGCAACCCCCTTTCCCTACCTCCCTATCAGTATGTCAGCTATATCTGGATTTAGAACTTATAGGATTCCATGATTTGGATAACATTGATGTATGTTGATTCTTCATTTATATGCTTTATGATATAGAACTCTATATGATTCTAGAATAGGATAAATTTGAGATGATATATGTCATTATTGGATTTGCAGGACTTTACTATGATGATAGAAATAGGATGCATGTTTTATTTATAGATCAAATTATGAAGATTATGATAATTGCTTATGTGGATTTATTTGGATATAAGATTAACTGATTTGTTAATGCCAATTATATGCAGAGTGTTTGATGTGTATTATTATTCTTGTGTTTAAAATTATATGAGGTTATTTGAAATTACTAATGTGTAATTGAGTTGCGCAGGAAAAATTATCCATGTGACCATGGAAACATTATGGAGAACCAAACCTAGACTTATGTACATTCGTAAAACCAGGGTTTGTCTATTTGGAGAGACAACACCCCGTTTGTATAGTATTTTTATTTGTGAAAGTGGATGTTGCATGTGTGTTAGATTGAATTTATTTATTTGTGTAAATCCAACAAGAGACAAGATTTCATGTATAATTTTTTAAAAGTATTTTTATTGTGTCACTTGACACATGTATTGATTTATGTTTGATTTTTGAATTGTCTCTTGGAGGGAGTTGTTTAACAATAGATTTTTCAATTAATTTAATGTGATTCCATAATTGCCTTGGGAAGAGAATCTTTGGGGTGGTCAACTTAAGTTTGACCCTAAAATTAACTTCAAAGGGGTTTAAAAGGGGTTAAATGGACACCTAGGGGTAGTTTAAGAGTGTTTCCTAAACAACATAAGGTATACCTAAGGATTAGGAGTAATTTTAGGCATGTTTCAACTCCCATGTGACCATTTAGACACCCTAAGAAGTGAGTTTTCTAAGTTGTACGAAAATTGAACTTAGAAGGCATCATCTAGATTAGTTAACTTTCTATTTTGTTGAGAGATCCCTTTTGATCTTTTTCTTCTTTTTCCTTTTTCAATTTTTAGAAACCTGTGAGAACTCTCACTAAGGTCTTCTTAGGCAAGAATGAGAGGATTTGCGGGTAATCACCCACTCTCCATTTTTGGAGACAAGATTTTGAAAGAAAGACAGATTTGGTTTTAGAAAATTTGGCTAAGTGTACAGAGGCAAGGGTTTGTGGAATTGGGCTGCTCATCTTCAACCAATCTAGCATACCTTTGGGAAGTTGAAGGTTGGTCATATTTGCTCCTTCTATTGTTTTATATTGCATGTTGTGTTGAAAGGATTTGCTTGTTTAAAAAGGCTAGTTTCTTGCATGTTTTCCTTGGAAAATTATTGTGTTCTATGTTTTACTTTTTATATGCATTTTATGTGGTTTGGGAGTAATCAAGGCCTCCTACTCTTGGGAGAGAGGATGGTCTTGTGGGTGGTAGAAGTGACAGCCCTCGAGTGAGAGGCTCTTGTTATGAGAGTGATCACAAGGGATTTTATGTGACCCTTGCTGCATGGCTTGTTTATGCATTTAGGGGTCATAAGGAGGGAAATAAGGCATGAATGCCTTGGGGGCATAAGGATGTGGGGTTGTTATACTTATGATGTATTTGGTTTGCCATGAGGTGGCTATATGTTTTACCATACTTGCAGTCTCCTCAGGGTACTTGGTCCACAACCACCCTTGAAAAGACATCACAATGTGTGGTGTAGTGTAGCCCTGGGTTGGGAATGTGTTTGTGATTGTTTTCCCTTGTTTACTGTGTTTGCATGTGTGTAATCATGTCTAGGGTTTGGTTCTCCTAGCTCGGGGGTGGCTACTAGTTAGCCTAGGATGGAAGGTGAGCACTCCATGGTCATATCCTTTGATTATTTGTAGGTTGTTGGAAGGAACGAATTAGGACAAATGGAAATTTGATGGAGTTATTTGTTGCAGAAAAACTATTTGGAAATACATTTATTATTTTGTTTAAAGTCCTCATTTATTAATCATGAGAGACCTATTTGTAATATGAGGATAGTGTCTTTTAAAATCAATTTAAAGGAATGTAATATTTAGATACTGCAGCAATGAAGTGAATAATTCTGGATTTAGTTCCTAAAGTTTTGAAATTGATATTTGTTGAGTATATAATATTTGGCAAAGCAAGAAATTTATTTCATCCCTTTATGCTTATGAAATAAATTAGGAAAATAAAGAATTAATTTAAAGATTGCATGCATGTCACTTTGAATATAAATGTTTCAGTTTAATTCCTAATTGCATGGTTAAATTTAAAGGATTTTAGATAAATAAATTTGCTATTAGAATTTAGTTAAATCTGTCAATTTATTAACTTGTAGAAATTTTTTTTTAAAAAAATTTCTAAAGTTTATTACAATCATCTTTAAAGATGTATTTTAAATTTCTAGTTTTTTTTAAATAGTTGTTGTTCTAAGTATATTTAATCCTGTTATTGACTTTATTCTTGCAGAAAGTAAATCTATATTTAAACGATATATCTATGTTATTTTAGCAAATAGAACTCTGATAAAAGGAAATAAATACAATGATCTAAGTCTGAGGAATTTATCTGATTGTTAAAGTGTTTCAAAATAAAAGTAGATCAACATTTATTTACAAAGAAATGCCCTAGATCTGATACTCAATTAAATTAGATTTATGTATATGTATAAATATATATATATATATATGTAAATATAGATATATATATATATAAATAAATTTATCTACATTTAAATATGTTTAAATGAGTCTCCTTCAGAGGAAAAAACTACTACCTTAAATATATAAATGTATATATTGTTGGTATTTTGGTATGGTTTTGTCATTGATGTCAACACCTACTGAAAACAAGCACATTGGAGATCCAGCAACATTCACTGGCAAGCAAATAACTATTGCAACAGTTACTGGTATATGGTTCACCGACACCTGGAATGATATGGAAGACACTTGATAATGTTGAAGACATCATGTGGACACTTTGATTTGAAGAATTAATCATTGGTATATTCATATTTGCATATTTGCTTTTATCAACAAATAGGTCCAGGTTATCTAGGGTTACACCAGCAGGTTTATCTTTTCCAGATCAGCATGGCACGATATGGAGATGATTTATTATTGATGTAAATGCATTAAGCCAACATGTTTAATCAGTTAATTGCATCAGATATTATATTGTATGTAAAATGTTTTATTGTAATATCTTGTAGAGCTGACCTACTAAAATTGGTCTTAGGGTATGGTATAAATGTAAGATCTTATTTGTAAGATCAAAAGTGGAATGCGAAAAAAAGAATTAAGTGAAGGTATATGCGAGATTAAGCAGAGGAATACACAAAGACATCATTTGAAGGTGAAGCTAGGTTTTTGTATAAGCATATCAGCATTACACCAGCACTGAATCCAGCTTATGAAGATGCTATGTTGTGCAGTACATTCTTATTGGATTTAACCATCCAACTATAGTCATTGTGACTCCCATTTTGTGATTGAGTAGTGAGCTCTAGGCTATTGGCCTTTCTGCATGTGTAGACCCCATTTATGTATACTTACTATTTGCAGTAGTATCATCTGATTGTGGGTAAGGTTTCCCATCATGGTTATTCCCCTTGCAGGGTTTCTACATACAAATATTGGTGTTATGTGTTGTGGATGACTTTATGTTTATGTTTCATGCATTAATATTTACTGGTATAGCAATTTACTATTAACACTGTCTACCGGCATACTTAACTGGTTTACCGGTATTAAGCATCAAGTTGGTTAATTGGTTTTTGGTTTGAATTTATTAAACAACTGATTCACCCCCCCCTCTCAGTTGTCTCTGAGACCTAACAATTGGTATCAGAGCTTAGTCCTCTTTTACAGAAGTTTAACAACTTGAGGAGATCCAATGTCTACTAATTACTTCAGGAAGGACAGTCCTAAACTTGATGGAACCAACTATGGGATATGGAAGATTAGGATGGAGACACATATGAATTGCATTGGTAAAGACATCTGGGAAGTTACAAAGAATGGTTATACTACTGCTGTAGCTGGTCATACTACTCCAACTACCTTAGCTAAAGATGAAGAGAATGATTGCAAAGCAAGAGAAGCACTTTTGAGTGCATTATTAGATCAACAAATCATGGGATTATCAGATAGGTCTACTACTAAAGCTATTTTGGATCACTTGGAAACACTGAATGAAGGAGATTCCATAGTCAAAATTGCAAAAATTGAAAGCTTTCGAGTCAGGTATGAACATCTAAAAATGGAAGAAAATGAAAGGATTTCTGCTTTTATGGAAAGAGTAAATGAAATTGTTTTGGGTATTAAATGTTGTGGAGGAACCTTGAGTGAGGATGAAATTGTTTCAAAAATATTAAGAGGATTGCCACCAGCATATAAAATGAAGGTTACTGCTATAAATGAGTTGAGAACAATGCCTAATACATCAGTAACTAGGGATACATTGATTACAAAACTTTCAGCGTTTGAAATTGAGGAATTTGTTCCTGTTGCTACTATAAAAACTGATTTGGCCTTTAAAGCATCAAATCATCTGCTCCATCATTTGACAAATCAGACTGGAGAGCCTTTTATGCAAGAGAACTTGAATAAACCAGGAAGGAGAATGAAGAGCTTGAATAACTTGAAGCACTATTTGCAAGAAAAATGCCAAAAGGTCCAATTGGAAGTAAGTATGAAGGTAAAGCACCCTTTAAATGTTTTAACTGCAATAAGATTGGTCATATGGCTTCAAGATGCCCTAATAGACATGCTAGACTAAGAGAAGAAGCTAGAAGAACATACAAGCCTAATCCTGAATATCAAAGATACAGATTTAAGAAGAACAAAGACAAATCCTGTTACATTGTTGATGAAGGTGTGACTGATGATTCTGATGCGGATCCAACAGACAATGGATGGGTTTTTGTTGCTATAATAGAAGATCAACTGGAACCTACTGCTCAATCGGTAGAAAAAGCCCTAGTAGCCAAAGTTGAAACAAAGGATGAATGGATCATTGACTCAGGATGCTCACATCACATGACTGGAGACAAAGGTAAATTCTTGAACTTTCAAGAATACAATGGAGGTTTAGTAAGATTTGGAGATGACAAAGCCCATTCAATTAAAGGTAAGGGTTCAATATCTCTTGATGGTAAGCATAACACTAACAATGTCTACTATGTTGAAGGATTAAATCATAATCTTTTAAGTGTTGGTCAATTAGTTGAGAAAGGTTTTCAGTTACAATTTAAAAATGGAAAATGCAAAATCATGAATAGAACTGGTTTAGAAATTGCAACCGGTAATCAGACTAGAGGTAATATCTTTCATTTGAATAATAGTGAAAAGGCATGCTTAATTGCTCATATAGATGAAAGTTGGTTATGGCATAAGAGACCGTGTCATGTAAACTTTGATTGCATGGTAAAAATCAGTACTTCTAAGGCAGTTAGAGATCTACCTAAAATTGTGAAACCTCTGAATACAATTTGTAAGGAATGTCAATTTGGAAAATAAGCTAGAGCTAGTTTCAAAAGTATTCCAAAAAAATCCAATAATGCTCTTGATTTAATACACACTGATTTATGTGGTCCAGCTAGAACTAAAAGCATACAAGGTGATAGATATTTCATGCTAATTATTGATGATTATTCTAGAATGTGTTGGGTTACTTTTCTCAGAGAAAAATCAGAAGCACTTGGGAAGTTCAAACTGTTCAAAGCAATGGTTGAGAATGAAACCGGTAAGAAAATCAAATGTTTAAGGTTAGATCAAGGAGTAGAATTCACATCTAAGGACTTTAATACATTTTGTGAAATGAATGGAATCAGAAGACAGTTATCAGCACCCCGGACACCAAAGAAGAATGGAGTTGTTGAAAGGAAAAATAGAACTATCTTGGATGCAGCAAGAAGTATGTTCTCAGAAGAAAATCTACCACATGTGTATTGGAGAGAGGCAATTAGCACTGCTGTCTATACATTCAACAAAGTTCACATCAAAGGTGAAACCGGTAAGACCCCTCATGAACTATGGTTTGGTAACACTACTACTCTTAAATATTTCAAAATTTTTGGAAGTAAATGTTATATTAGAAGAGATGAGTATATTGGCAAATTTGATTCTAGAAGTGATGAAGGAATATTTCTTGGTTATTCATCTAAGAGAAAGGCATATAGATGTTTTAATAAAAGATTGCAGAAAATTGTTGAGAGTACAAATCTAAAGATTGATGAACAATTTAGAGGAAGTTCAAGGTATATAGACTCTGAACCGGGAATAGAAATTGTGACTAATGAACCTATACTAAATCCACTGGTATAGAATGAAGATCCAGTTACCCCAGTATCATCAGTAGATTCCACAATAATTGAAGAACAACAACAAACTAAGACACTCTAGTATGTAAGATTGAATCATTCTAAAGATCAAATAATTGGAAACAAATTTAAAGGAGTTATGACAAGAGGAAGATTGGCAAATGAAGAGGTATGTCTTATTTCTCAAATTGAACCATCGTCTATCAATGAGGCATGTGAAGATAAATTTTGGATTAAAGATATGGAAGAAGAATTAGGACAAATTGAGAAAAATAATACTTGGACATCAGTTCCCCGGCCTAAAGATAAAAATGTAATTCGAACCAAATGGGTATTTAGAAACAAAATTAATGAAGATGGTAAAGTTGTCAGAAATAAAGCAAGACTAGTGTGTAAGGGATATTCTCAGAAAGAAGGAGTTGATTACAATGAAACCTTTGCACCAGTAGCCAGAATTGAGGCACTCAGATTATTCTTGGCTTTTGCAGCTCACAAGGACTACAAAGTTTATCAAATGGATATTAAATGTGCATTTTTGAATGGAGATCTTGAAGAGGAAGTATGTATTGAACAACCTAATGGATTTTCTTTGATAGATGACAATGATATTGTTGTCAGGTTAAGAAAAGCTCTGTATGGATTAAAACAAGACCCAAGAGCTTGGTATGCAAGGTTGGATAAGTATCTTTTAAAGATTGGTTTTACTAAAGGAAATGAAGATAGCAATTTATATTACAAAATAACTAATGATGACATCTTGATTATTGAAGTCTTTGTTGATGATATAATCTTTGGAGGAGAAGATGGATTATGTAAGGAATTTTCTATTAAAATGCAGCAATAATTTGAAATGTCTATGATTGGAGTGATAAAATTCTTTTTAGGATTGCAGATTTCACAAACTGATAAAGCTATATTTTTGAGTCAATCCAAGTACTTGAAAGAATTACTAAAGAAATTTGGGATGGAGAACTCTAAACTGGTAAGCACACCTATGACTACAAATGACAAATTATCTCAAAGGGATGAATCTACACCTATTAATCCAACTAGATACAAATCTATGATAGGAGGTTTACTATAATTGACACAAACTAGACCTGATATTATGAATGTAGTATGTATTGTTTCTATATTTCAAAGTAATCCTAGGGAAAATAATGAATCAATAGTAAAAAGGATTTTCCGGTACCTACAAGGCACAACAAATCTTGGATTATGGTATCCTAGAGATGAAAATTTTGATCTATGTGCATACACAGATGCAAATTGGGTAGGAGATGTCGATGATAGAAAAAGCACCACTATAGGAGCATTCTTTCTTGGAAAGAGATTAGTTTCTTGGTTGAGTAAGAAACAAAGTTGTACATCTTTATCAACAACAGAATCAGAATATGTTGTAGCAACAACTAACTGTACACAGGTACTATGGCTTAAACAAATGTTGAAAGACATAAAGGTAAAATGCAAGGAACCCATTACTATATATTGTGATAACACTGCAGCAATTGATATATCTAAGAATCTGGTATTACATTCTAAAACAAAACATGTTTCTATCAAATTGAATTTTCTAAGGGAAAAAGTTGAAGAAAAAGAGATAAACTGGTTTATGTGAATACTCAAGAATAGCTTGCAGATATTTTCACAAAACCTTTGCCTAAGGAAACTTTTGAATATCTCAAAGATCAGCTTGGAGTCATACCACCACCAGTAGAGACTTAGACAGTTGATGACTGTCATCAACCGACAGAATTAAAGGACAAATCTTTTATTCCGGTCTTTGATGAGGAAGCTACTTCTCAGAGGGAGTAGTTGGTATTTTGTATGAACTTGATTTTTGTAACTTTGGAATTTGATGTCAAAGGGGGAGAGATATCTATGGAAAAACACATTATATTTTTGAGGAAAGATTGGTATTGAAAATAAATCTTTGGATAAACTCATGTTGTTCCCAGGGGGAGAAATTGAGATTGTTGGTTGTTGGTATTTGGCATTTCTGTTTTGGCACTTTGATGGTTTTTCCATCTTGTGTTGCCATCAATGACAAAGGGGGAGATTGTTGGTATTTTGGTATGGTTTTGTCATTGATGTCAACACCTACTGAAAACAAGCACTTTGGAGATCCAACAACATTCACCGACAAGCAAATAACTATTGCAACAGTTACTGGTATATGGTTCACCGACAAGATATAATGTTCACCGGTACCTGTAATGATATGGAAGACACTTGATAATGTCGAAGACATCATGTGGATACTTTTATTTGAAGAAATAATCATTGGTATATTCATATTTGCATATTTGTTTTTACCGACAAATAGGTCCAGGTTATCTAGGGTTACACCAACAGGTTTATCTTTTCCAGATCAACATGGCACGCTATGGAGATGATTTATTATTGATGTAAATGCATTAAGCCGACATGTTTAATCGATTAATTGCATCGTATATTATATTGTATGTAAAATGTTTTATTGTAATATCTTGTAGAGCCGACCTACTAAAATTGGTCTTAGGGTATGGTATAAATGTAAGATCTTATTTGTAAGATCAAAAGTGGAATGCGAAAAAAAGAATTGAGTGAAGGTATATGCGAGATTAAGAAGAGGAATACACGAAGACATCATTTGAAGGTGAAGCTAGGTTTTTGTGTAAGCATATCAGCATTACACCGGTACTGAATCCAGCATATGAAGATGCTATTTTGTGCAGTACATTCTTATTGGATTTAACCATCCAACTGTAGTCAGTGTGACTCCCATTTTGTGATTCAGCAGTGAGCTCTAGGCTGTTGGCCTTTTTGCATGTGCAGACCCCATTTATGTACACTTACTATCTGCAGTAGTATCATCTGATTGTGGGTAAGATTTCCCACCGTGGTTTTTCCCCTTACAGGGTTTCCACATACAAATATTGGTGTTATGTGTTGTGGATGACTTTATGTTTATGTTTCATGCATTAATCTTTACCGGTATAGCAATTTACTGTTAACATTGCCTATCGACATACTTAACTGTTTACTGGTATTAAGCATCAAGTTGGTTAATTGGTTTTTGGTTTGAATTTATTAGACAACTGATTCGCCCCCACCTCTCAGTTGTCTCTGGGACCTAACATATATACATATATATATATATATAATTTAATAAAAAAAATTATTAAACAAAAATATTTTTATTAAAAAAAAATATATATATATTATAAAAGAAAATCAAACTGGTGGCTAGGGCTCGGGTCGAACCCACTATGCGAAGCATAGTGGCCGGTGGGAAAGCGAAACCACTGTGGTTTGTACAGTGGTCAGCGCAGCCTACAGACGCCACTATGGGAGACCACAGTGGACGGGGCCACTATTGCTTTCACAGTGGATGGCTCGAGGGCCGCCACTGTGGGCAGCGATAGTGGTCTCACCACTGTGGAAACCCATAGTGAACGACACCCATGGGAAACGTCATCGCCCGCTGCCATCTCAAGGAACCTCCGCCATGGCTGTCGCTTGGTGAGCCTGTCCTGCACAGCCGACACAAAGTTGAAAACCCTAGCCCGGTTAGGGCTAGGGTAAGAATGGGAAACAAAAATATAAAAGGGCTTATTTAATAATAAATAAAGGATTAGGGTTTGCATATGGTAATATTACTTTATTTTTTGTATATATATATAGGGTTATGAATATGTGTTGGACAAAATTGTAGAGTTTTTATATTATGAGTGAATTTGAGTAAGTTGAATAATTTTTGTTTAAGGAAAATTATTTATATAATTTATATATATAAAAAAAGATATTTTATAATTTATTAAATATATTAGTGTTTATTTTAAACATTAATAATGTTGTTGTTAAAGGGTAACTGGTAGGTCAAATATTTTATTAGAAATGTGTTGTCAAACATAACGATATAAAAGAAAAGCGATGTTTTTAGATGATATTATTAATAAACTTGTGGAAGATATTCCTTTGAAATTAATTGCCTCATTAGTTAATTTATTTTAATAATTGATTAAAATGTAATTTTAGATATTATAAATAACAGTGCTAGGTCTAAATTAATTTGGCTCCTGAAAGTAATTAATGTTTATTAGTGATCAACATTATCTTTGTGAATTATTTTTGGGGAGTTTGATATAATTAACAATTAACCAATTTTGATGAGAAAATAAATTAATTATTTTAGTAATCCGCATTTAATTCTAAATTATTCTCATTTACTTGAGTATGGGTTTAAGTTAACTCAACCATAGTTAAGACAAAACTTGTTAGTGCATTTCTTATTAGCATTTTAATGTTACTTAGGTTCAATTTAAAAAAAAAAAAAAAAATCTCTTTCTTGCCTGAAATTTTGGGCATGACAAAAAGATTTACCTTTGAACGTTGAGGAAGACATTTTCCTCAGTTGACACTCTCTGCACAAAGGATTCTCCGGTTTTCTCAGCACAGGTAATCCTCTAATTTCCTTGATCTTACTGGCGTTCACAATATTATCAAAGTTTACATGGCAGAGTCTCCTATGCCATATCCAGCTATCATCAAACTTAGTCATTAGACATGTACTGATATTTGCATTTAGCTGAAATAAGTTACCTCTGGTCTACATACCGGTGGCCATCAGTTCACCACTCTTTCCTTTTATTTTGCACACTCCATCTTTGAATTCCAAAGTGAGTCCATTATCATTAAGCTGGGTAGCACTCAAAAAGTTGTGCCTGAGACTTTCTACCCAATACACATTATCAGCACTGCTTTTTCCATTTAGAGAGATGGACCTTCTACCTTTTACCATACATGGTGTATCATTACCAAATCGGACCACACCACCATCATACTCTTCCAGAGACAAAAACTTACTATGGTCACCAGTCATGTGGTGAGAACAACCACTGTCAATAATCCACTCATTGGAATTATCAAAGTGGGAGACAAGAGCCTTCTTGTTTGACACATCTTCCTTAACTTCTACAAACACAATGTCTTCACTTTCTTCATCTTTTGATTCCTAATCAATGACACCTTCATCAACTGCTACAAAACAGTTTCTCCTGTTTCCTCCTTTGAACTTCTTGATCTTCTCCGGTTTGTCCTTATTATCAACATTAGGATAGTTTACAACAATGTGTCCTATCCTATTGAAAGAAATGCATTTCAAAGGGAGCTTACATCTGTATTTACTAGTTCCCTTAGGAAGTCTCTTGGCAAGAAGAGCTTCAAATTCCATCACGATCTCCTCATCATCCATTTCTTTGCTTTGTCTTGGTTCACAACTAGTACTAGCTTCTTTTCCCTTTCTAGATGGTGCAGCAGATGCTGTAAAGGCTGATTCAGTTTTCTAAATACTGCCATCATAATTATGTAGCTCATATGCGGTCAACTTAGCAATGATGGAGTCTAGAGATACCTTTGTCTTGTCTATAGACCTCAACTCCTGAATAGAAACAACCCTTATTACATAGACCAATAATAAGGATCTAAAGACTTTGCAAACAATAGTGGAATCATCTATTTTACCTCCTGCACTCTTGATGTCTCCAACAACAATTTTGATTCTTATTCCATATTGTTTAATGGTCTCTCCTTCAACCATTTGCATGTCTTCAAAATTTCCACTAAGGCTCTCTCCTTAGCTTGTTTCACATGCTCATCACCACCATAAATATTTTCCAGAGCATCCCATACTTCTTTGGGATTATCTTTATCTTGAACATCAATAAACTCAATGTCAAATAGACTACTGATTAGGGCTCCTATGACTTTCCCATTCTCCCGAATCTCTCTTTTTTGATCATCGATGAGAGTACTTTTAGGAATAACATAAGCATTCTCAACATAGCTCTAGTGTTGAGCACCCATGCTTCTAATGTAGATCTTCATTCCGTCCTTCCATATCTTAAAGTTATCTGTGTTGAACTTTGGACCTTCCCTCTTCAAGATTAGAGTAGGATATTTTCGTCAAGCGGTTAAGCTTACCACACACAGGACCTGGAAGATGCTTTGATACCAATTGATGAATAATGATGAATCATTTAGTACCAAACCGGTACCGAGAGGGGGGGTTGAATCAGTATAGACAAAAACTTTTCCCAAACCAGTCTGACTGCAAAGACTATACTTAACAGGTAAACAGTAACACCAATTTAAAATAGGGCACTACTAGTAAAACATAGTGAGAGTATGAAAGACATAAACCGGTAAACACTTAGATTTCTACACAATTTAATATCTCATTTCCACTTCATTCGTATGCATAAACAAGTAATATATCATAAAAAATATAATGACTACCGGTTCAACATGCTTTACCACTTGACAAAGAATATTAAAGCATCACATGAAAAGCATCACGCATGACACACTGATTTTTTCACGTGGAAACCCAACAGGGAAAAACCACGGTGGGGATGAATAGCCACAAGTTGTTCTTTGAACTCTTCTGAAGTCCGCTCTGTTAGGAGCCTAGTCTGATTAAAGACTTTTACAATAGGTTCTGCTAGGAACCGATCCTACTAGGGATCACCCGGTTAAGGGATGGCTAAATACCTGGTTAAAGTTTAGAACCATGTTAGAGGTTACCTCGCAAGAGGATTTGAAGGACTCATTGAATTTAGTCACCCTATTAAAGGATTTACACAAAATCCTATTAAAGCTACCTGGCTAAGGGGTTTTCCAACTGCTGAAATGGTTAGAAGTCAACAGGTAATACACTGATCTGATAACAACACACAATGCTAAAGCAGATCCTCTTTAGCTCTTTTGCTTCTGCAATCACACTCTACAGGTATCAACACACTTCTCTGGTCTGGCAAGAATCAAGTATCTCTTCACTTGGATACACACATAACATTTTCCAACAACTTCAAAATGAAAAACATCATCGACCTTATAGAAAACATATAGGTCAGTAGCATAAGCCCTAAACCCTAAACATTTAGGTTTTACAATTCAATCGATTCAATCTTGACTGTTAATCATAATGCATTGAATACAACAGTCTTGAATAGATCTCAAGATGTTCTCCAACATTCATTCTTTTTTGCTTTAGGAGATTGATAACCCATCACGCGTTCTCCACCGTTTACAGAGACTTCGCGCATTCCCAAGGTAGATAAGATCAATCTCCATGCAACATCCTCGAGGAAATCCTCCATGCGCACAAGGCTAACATGGCAACACTATCTGATCTTCATTACAATGCTAACTAATCACAAGATGTCATAGATTGAATCAAACAGGCTTGGAATGCATCAACCGAAAACCCTGAAGTTGAGACTACCAACTGGTAGTTGGGCCAAATGAAACCCCAATACAAAGCTTTCCATATACCGGTTCTCATTCTAACATATCGGTTCACATTTTCAGATATACCGCTTCACAATATCATACCAGTTATTTTGTCATCTTGCTTACTTCAAAGTACCGGTTCATACTTCAGCATATTGACATCAATGACAACATACAATATCATCATGTCATCAAGCTCTACACATATGCCAACAATGTCCCCCTTTGGCATTGATGGAAATATACAAAGATATCTCTCTGCTTCACATCTTCTCCCCAATACTGCAGATATCTTCTCCTCTTCATATATTCTCCCCCTTTGACAACAATGCCAAAGTGGAGGCACAAATAGCTATGTTCCACTATGTTGCTCCCCCTAAGGAGTAGCATCCTTCAACACACCAATCCTAAAAGAGATTTATCAATGCAATACCTGACTGATGTGGAGCACACACTTTTAGTTCACCTCTTGAAGGGGAAGCACCCCTAATTCACCTCTTAAATAGGTAAATGTAACCTTTGGTAGAGGCCTGGTGAATATGTCTGCTAAATGCTCTTTAAGATATTCAAAAGTTTCCTTAGGCAAAGGCTTAATAAGGATATATGCAATCTGTTCTTTAGTATTCACATAAACTAATCTCACTTCTTTTGCTTCAACATTCTCTTTTAGAATATTATATTTGATAGAAACATGTTTAGTCTTAGAATGAAATACTAGATTCTTAGATATATCAATTGATGTTGAATTGTCATAATAAATGATTATAGGTTCTCTGTATTTCACCTTTATGTCCTTCAACATTTGCTTAATCCATACTACCTGAGTACTTGTTTCTGTAATATATTCTAATTTTGTTGTTGATAATGATGTACAACTCTATTTCTTGCTCAACCATGAAATCAGTCTGCTACCAAGAAAGAATGCCCCATTGGTGGTGCTTTTTCTTTCATCTACATCTCCTACCCAGTTTGCATCAGTGTATGCACATAAATCAAAATTTTCATCTTTAGGATACCATAAACCAAGATTTGTTATGCCTTGTAGATACTAGAAAATTCTTTTCACTGTTGATTCATGATTTTCATTAGGATTAATCTGAAATCTTGAAATAATACATACTACATTCATTATATCAGGTCTTGTTTGTGTCAAATATAGTAAACCTCCAATCATGGATTTGTATCTTATCGGATCAACAGGAGCTAAATCATCCTTCAATGTCAATTTGTCAGTTGTAGTCATAGGAGTACTTACCGGTTTAGAATTTTCCATACCAAATTTCTTCAATAGTTCCTTCAAGTACTTTGTTTGACATATGAATATACCTTTAACGGTGTGTGAAATCTGCAATCCTAAAAAGAATTTTATCTCCCCAATCATAGACATTTCAAATTCTTCCTGCATCTTATTAGCATAGTCTTTATACAGTCCATCTTCTCCTCCAAAACTGATATCATCAACAAAAACTTCAATAACCAAGATGTCTTCATTAGTCACTTTGAAATATAAGTTGATGTCAGCATTACCTTTAGTGTAACCAAGATTCAAAAGATATTTGTCCAATCTAGCATACCAAGCTCTAGGAGCTTGCTTCAATCCATATAGAGCTTTCCTTAATCTGCAAACCATATCTTTATCATTTGTCAATGAAAATCCATTAGGTTGTTCAATGTAAACTTCCTCTTCTAGATCACCATTTAGAAATGTGCATTTTACATCCATTTGATATACTTTATAGTTCTTGTGTGTTGAAAATGCAAGAAATAATCTTACTGTATTGTTCTTTTCAATTTGTTCTAATTCATCTTCCATAGCTTTAATCTAATGTTTATCTTCACATGCCTCTATAAAAGATGCCGGTTAAATTTGAGAATTAAACATACCTCTTCATTTGCCAATCTCTCTCTTGTCATAACATCTTGATACTTATTCCCAATTATCTGACTTTCAGAGTGATTCCATCTTACATACCTGGGTGTGTTCACTTGCTGTTGTTCTTCAGTCACTGTGGAATTCTCTGATGATGCCATTGTGACTGGATCCACATTTTGTACGGGTGCACTCTGTACAGGTTCATTTATGATCATCTCAACTGCCAGTTCAGAATCCGTAGACCTTGAATTTCCTCTAAATTGTTCATCTATCTTCACATTTGCACTCTCAATGATTTTCTGCAATATTTTATTAAAACATCTATATGCTTTTCTCTTAGATGAATAACCAAGAAATATTCCTTCATCACTTCTAGGATCAAATTTACCAATATACTCATCTCTCCTAATGTAGCATTTGCTTCCAAATATTCTGAAGTATTTAAGAGTGGGAGTATTACCAGACCATAGTTCATAAAGTGTCTTACCGGTTTCACCTTTGATGTGAACTTTGTTAAAAGTGTAAACCACTATATTCACTACTTCTCTCCAATACACATGAGGTAGATTTACTTCTAATATCATGCTTTTGACTGCATCCAGAATAGTTTTGTTCTTCCTGTCCACAACTCCATTTTGCTGAGGTGTCTGGGGTGCTAATAGTTATCTTCTAATTCCATTTACTTCACAAAATGTATTAAACTCCTTAGATGTAAATTCACCTCCTTGGTCTGATCTTAAACATTTGATTTTCTTGCTAGTTTCATTCTCTACCATTGCCTTGAATAGTTTGAATTTCCCAAAAGCTTCTGATTCCTCCCTGAGAAAAGTAACCCAACACATTCTAGAATAATCATCAATGATTAGCATAAAGTATCTATCTCCCTGTAGACTTCTTGTTCTTGCTGAACCACACAAGTCAGTCTGAATTAAATCAAGAACATTATTGGATTTCTTAGAAATACTCTTAAAATTGGTTCTAACTTGTTTTCCCATTTCACATTCCTTATATATCGGGTTATGAGGTTTCACAATCTTAGGTAAATCCCTTACTACCTTAGTTGAACTAATCTTTATAATGCAATCAAAATTCACATGACAAAGTCTTTTATGCCATAACCAACTTTCATCAATATGGGCAATCAAGCATGTCTTTTCACTATTATTCAAATGAACGATATTACCTCTAGTTAGATTACCAGTTGCAACCTCCAAACTAGTTCTATTCATGATTTTGCATTTACCATTCTTGAACTATAACTGAAATCCCTTTTCAACTAATTGACTAACACTCAAAAGATTATGCTTCAAACCTTCAACATAATAAATGTTGTCAGTATTCTACTTACCATCAAAAGATATAGTGCCTTTTCCTCTAATCAAACAAGCTTTACCGTCCCCAAATCGTACTAGACCTCCATTGTACTCCTGAAAGGTTCAGAATTTACTTTTATCACTGGTCATATGATGCGAACATCCAGAATCAATGATCCATTCATCCTTTTCTTCAATTTTAGCTGCCAAGGCCTACTATAATGGTGGAACAGTAGGTGTCGGTTGATCTTCTTTTATTGCAACAAAATTCCATCCATTATTTGTCGGTTCTTCATCATAATCATTACTAACTCCTTCATCTGCATAGTAGCATGATTTGTCTCTATTCTTCTTAAATTTGTATCTCTGATATTCAGGGTTAGGTTTATATGTCCTTTTAGATTCTTCTCCCAATCTTGCATGTCTATCAGGACATCTAGATTCCATATGACCAACTTTATTGTAGTTAAAACATTTAAATGGTGTTTTACCTTCATAGTTACTTCCAATAGGACCTTTAGGCATTTTCCTTGCAAATAGTTCTTCATTTTCCTTTTTGATATCTTCAAGTTCTCTTGCATAAAGTTCTTTCCAATCAGATTTGTCAGATGATGATGATGTCATAGATGATGATTCTTTGAAGGCTAAATTTATCTTAATTGTAGCAACAAGACCAAATTCCTCAAGCTCAAATGTTGTAAGTTTTCCAACCAAGGTATCTCTAGATACTGATGTATTAGGCATTGTTCTCAACTTATTAATAGCAGTTACTTTCATTTTGTATGCTGGTGGCAATGCTCTTAAAAGTTTAGAAACAATTTCATCTTCACTTAAGGAACCTCCATAGCATTGTATTCCCAAAACAATTTCATTAACCCTTTCCATAAAAGCAGAAATTTTTTCATCTTCTTCCATTTTCAGATTTTCATACCTGACCCAGAAGCATTCCATTTTTGCAATATTGAGAGTGGTATCTCCTTCATTCAATGTCTCCAATTTATCCCAAATAGCTTTAGTAGTAGACCGGTCTAATAATCCCATGATTTGTTGATCTGATAATGCGCTCAAAAGTGCTTCACTTGCTTTGCAATCATTCTCTAGATCCTTAGCCAATGTTAGTGGATGAGGTTGATTCGATAAAGGAGAAACATAGCCATTCTTTGTAACATCCCATATGTCTCTTCTAATTCAATTTAGATGTCTCTCCATTCTGATCTTCCATATACCATAGTTAGTTCCATCAAGTTTCGGACTGTCCTTCTTGAAAAAGTTAGTTGCCATAGAATCTCCTCAAGTTGTTAAATTTCTATAAAAAGAGGACTTGACTCTAATACCAATTGTTAGGACCCGGAGGTAATTGAGATGGGGGGGTGAATCAATTGTCTATTAATTTTAACTCAAATATAACTTAATCAAACTTGATACTTAATACGGGTAAACCAAGCTTAATGGCAGTAGATAGATTAATAGTTAATAATAATACCAATGAAACTTAATGCATAAAAAAGAAAGAGAAACAATATCCACAACACATAACACAAAGATTTGTACATTGAAACCCTGTAGGGGGAAAAACCATGGTCAGAAACCTTACCCACAATCAAATGATACTACTGTAGATAGTATGTGTATACAAATGGGGTCTGCACATGCAGGAAGGCCAACCGCCTAGAGCTCACTGCTCAAGCACAAAATAAGAGTCACACTGACTACAATTGGATGGTTAAATCCAATGATAATGTACTGCTTAAAGTAGCATATTCAATGTTGGATTTAGTACTGGTTAAGCTTTGTTAATTACCTTCAAACCTTCCTTGAGCCTTCTCTATGGTCTGCTCATATGATCTTCAATATTCGCATATACCATGTTACAATACCATAGCAGTATACCATCTCTCTCAACCTATTACATTATTTCACAAATGAGATCTTACATATATACCAAAACCTAAGAGCAAATGTGTAGGTCAACTAACTAAGAATATTATAATTAAGTCAATTACAAAAAAGTGAGGATGCGATGCATCATGTTAGCTCAATGCATTTACAACAATATCCAATTAATTGAATCATCTCCATAACATGTCGTGCTGATCTGGAATAGATAATGCATGCCAATCATAACCTAGACCAATTTTCCAGTAACAGCAAATATGTCAACCAGATTAAACCAATAACCAAAATACCAAAACCAAGTGTCCAAACCATGTCTTAGACATAACCAAGTGATCTCTAGATGATAACAAGTCATCTTCAGTGTTAGTGAACAATATTACCTGCCGGTGAGTGATATATCAGTGATTGTGTATAAGTCACTGAACTTTCCGGTGAACATAATGTGTCGGTTTAACATAACCAAAGATCTCCATAAGGATAAGTGTTGACATCAATGACAAAACCAATGCAACACATCCATAATACCAACACTTGATTCTCTTCTAAAATGTTCATCTATCTTCATAGTACTTTCAATGATTTTTTGCACTTTTATTATAACATCTATATGCCTTGCTTCTAGTTGAATAACCAAGAAATATTCCTTCATCACTTCTAGGATCAAATTTTCCAATAGACTCATCTCTCCTAATATAGAATTTGCTTCCAAATATTCTGAAATATTTAAGAGTAGGAATATGACTGAACCATAGTTCATAAGGGGTCTTACCCATTTCACCTTTGATGTGAACTCTATTGAAAGTATAAACCATTGTATTCACTACTTTTCTCTAGTACATATGCGGTAGATTTGCTTCCATCGTCATGGTTCTTGCTGCATCCGGTATAGTTTCGCTCTTCCTTTCCACAACTCCATTCTACTGGGGTGTCTAGGGTGGTGATAGTTGTCTTTTGATTCCATTCTCTTCACAGTATGCATTGAATTCCCTAGATGCAAATTCTCCTCCTTGATCAGATCTCAAACATTTGATTTTTTTGTCGGTTTCATAATCTACCATTGCCTTGTATATCTTGAATCTCCCAAAAGCTTCTGATTTCTCCCTTAGAAAAATAACCCAACACATTCTAGAATAATCATCAATGATTAGTATAAAGTATCTATCTCCCTGTAGACTTCTTGTTCTTGCTGAACCACAAAAGCCAATATGAATTAAATCAAGAACATTATTGGATTTCTCATAAATACTGTTAAAATTTGTTCTAACTTGTTTTTGCATTTGACATTCCTTATATACCGGGTTATGAGGTTTCACAATCTTAGGTAAGTCCCTTATTGCCTTAGTTGAACTAATCTTTATAATGCAATCAAAATTCACATGACAAAGTCTTTTATGCCATAACCAACTTTCATCAATATGTGCAATCAAGCATGTCTTTTCACTATTATTCAAATGAAAGATATTACCTCTAGTTAGATTACCAGTTGCAATCTCCAAACTAGTTCTACTCATGATTTTGCATTTACCATTTTTGACCTATAACTGAAATCCCTTTTCAACTAATTGACCAACACTCAAAAGATTATGCTTCAAACCTTCAACATAATAAATGTTGTTAGTATTGTGTTTACCATCAAAAGATATAGTGCCTTTTCCTCTGATCAAACAAGTTTTATCATCCCCAAATCTTACTAGACCTCCATTGTACTCCTGAAAGGTTAAGAATTTGCTTTTATCACTAGTCATATGATGCGAACATCCAGAATCAATGATCCATTCATCCTTTTCTTCAATTTTAGCTTCTAGGGCGTACTCTAATGGTGGAACAGTAGGTGTCAGTTGATCTTCTTTTATTGCAACAAAATCCCATCCATTGTTTGTCAGTTCTTCATCAAAATCATTAGTAACTCCTTCATCTGTGTAGTACCATGATTTGTCTCTATTCTTCTTAAATATGTATCTCCGATATTTAGGGTTAGGTCTATATGTCCTTTTAGCTTCTTCTCTCAATCTTGCATGTCTATCAGGACATCTAGATGCCATATGACCAACTTTATTACAGTTAAAACATTTAAATGGTGCTTTACCTTCATAGTTACTTCCAATAGGACCTTTAGGCATTTTCCTTGCAAATAGTTCTTCATTTTCCTTTTTGATATCTTCAAGTTCTCTTGCATAAAGTTCTTTCCAATCAGATTTGTCAGATGATGATGCTTTGAAGGCTAAATTTGTCTTAATTATAGCAACAGGACCAAATTCCTCAAGCTCAAATGTAGTAAGTTTTCCAACCAATGTATCTCTAGATACTGATGTATTAGGCATTGTTCTCAACTCATTAATAGCAGTTACTTTCATTTTGTATGCTGGTGGCAATGCTCTTAAAACTTTAGAAAAAATTTCATCTTCACTTAAGGAATCTCCACAGCATTGTATTCCCAAAATAATTTCATTAACCCTTTCCATAAAAGTAGAAATTCTTTCATCTTCTTCCATTTTCATATTTTCATACCTGACCTAGAAGCATTACATTTTTGCAATTTTGAGAGTGGTATCTCCTTCATTCAATGTCTCCAATTTATCCCAAATAGATTTAGTAGTAGACAAGTCTAATAATTCCATGATTTTCTGATCTGACAATGCGCTCAAAAGTGCTTCACCTGCTTTGCAATCATTCTCTAGATCCTTAGCCAATGTTAGTGGATGAGGTTGATTCGATAAAGGAGAAACATATAAATTCTTTGTAACATCCCATATGTCTCTTCTAATTCAATTCAGATGTCTCTCCATTCTGATCTTCCATATACCATAGTTAGTTCCAACAAGTTTCAGATTGTCCTTCTTGAAAAATTTAGTTGCCATAGAATCTCCTCAAGTTTTTAAACTTCTGTAAAAAGAGGACTTGGCTCTAATTCCAATTGTTAGGACTTGGAGGCAATTGAGATGGGGGGTGAATCAGTTGTCTATTAATTTCAACCGAAATATAACTTAATCAAACTTGATACTTAATATCGGTAAACCAAACTTAATGTCGGTAGATAGATTAGTAGTTAATATTAATATTGATAAAAAGGAAAGAGAAACAATATCCACAACACATAACACAAAGATTTGTACGTTGAAACCCTATAGGGGGAAAAACCATGGTGGGAAACCTTACCCACAAATAGATGATACTGCTACTGATAGTACGTGTACACAAATGGGGTCTGCACATGCAGAAGGGTTAATTACCTTCAAACCTTCCTTGAACCTTCTCTATGGTATGCTCATATGATCTTCAATATTCGCATATATCATGTTACAATACCATAACCATATATCATCTCTCTCTACCTATTACATTATCTCACAAATGAGATCTTACATATATACCAAAACCTAAGACCAAATGTGTAGGTCAGCTAACTAAGAATATTATAATTAAATCAATTACAAATAAGTGAGGATGAGATGCATCATGTCAGCTCAATGCATTTACAACAATATCCAATTAATTGAATCATCTCCATAACATATCATGCTGATCTAGGATAGATAATGTATGTCGATCATAACCTAGACCAATTTGCTAGTAACAACAAATATGTCAACCCGATTAGACCAATAACCAAAATACCAAAACCAAGTGTCCAAACCATGTCTTAGACATAACCAAGTGATCTCTAGATGATAACAAGTCATCTTCAGTGTTGGTGAACAATAATACCTACCGGTGAGTGATATACCGGTGATTGTGCATAAGTCATTGAACTTTCCGGTGAACATAATGTGCCGGTTCAACATAACCAAAGATCTCCAGAAGGATAAGTGTTGACATCAATGACAAAACCAATGAAACACATCCATAATACCAACACTTGATTCTCCTCTCAAATGTTCATCTATCTTCACATTAGTACTTTCAATTATTTTTTGCACTTTTATTATAACATCTATATGCTTTGCTTCTAGTTGAATAACCAAGAAATATTCCTTCATCACTTCTAGGATCAAATTTTCCAATAGACTCATCTCTCCTAATATAGCATTTGCTTCCAAATATTCTGAAATATTTAAGAGTAGGAATATGACTGAACCATAGTTCATAAGGGGTCTTACCTATTTCACCTTTGATTTGAACGCTATTGAAATTTTAAACCATTGTATCACTACTTCTCTCCAGTACATATGAGGTAGATTTTCTTCCATCATCATGGTTCTTGTTGCATCTAGTATAGTTCCATTCTTCCTTTCCACAACTCCATTATACTGGGGTGTCTGGGGTGCTGATAGTTGTCTTTTGATTCCATTCTCTTTATTGTATGCATTGAATTCCCTAGATGTAAATTCTCATCCTTGATCAGATCTCAAACATTTGATTTTCTTGTCGGTTTCATAATCTACCATTGCCTTGTATATCTTGAATCTCCCAAAAGCTTATGATTTCTCCCTTAGAAAAATAACCCAACACATTCTAGAATAATCATCAATGATTAGCATAAAGTATCTATCACCCTGAAGACTCCTTATTCTTGCTGGACCACATAAGTCAGTATGAATTAAATCAAGAATATTGACCTGACCACAACTTGTGAGGACTTGTAGACAAGAGTGAAAACTAGTTCTGCAACAAGGAAGAATCATGCAGTCCCAAAGGTAAAGGGAAAATGGGAGAAGACAACTTCACCAGAAGCAGGAAGAGAAGGAAGTAGCAAAGAAGACCCTCTACTGGCAGAGGACAAAGAAATGCTACCACCCATAGGGGGAAGCAAGTGTGGGAGAAGAAGAGATCAGATGGAAGAGTTGCATAGAATGGAAAATCAAGGATCCATTCTAAAAGAAGAAGAAATGTGTTAGGATTAATGACAATCCAAAAGATACTAAGAGGGGGGGTGAATCAGTATCTAACCAATTTGCTTAATATTTAAACTTATTAAGAACTTTGCATCCTCAAACAGTGTATTGGTAAATAAGAATTAGTGTAGTAAACAGGAACAATAAAGACAACATAGAAAACACACCATAACACAAAATGTTTTAACGAGGAAACCTAGTGTGGGAGAAACCTTGATGGGATTTGTGACCCACAATATTCACTCACTGGCCAATAAATAAACATTACTTACAATGAGGGGCCTACACATGCAGGAAGGCCAACTACTTAGAGCTCACTGCTCAATAAGAGTCACACTGACTACAAAAGTGGATTATGAAATCCAATACAATGTACTGCTTCAAAATAGCATCAACTATGCTAGGTTCAGTACTTGTTTAAGCTTATTCCATTACCAAAACCTTCGTTGTCAACTATATCATCTTATACACAATTTTCATACTTCCATACATACATACCTCTCTATAATGACTATAAGATCTCATACATATATATGAGTCTTTTATAATATGCCATGTCGGATTTACAAAAGATAATTACATTTAAATACAATAAAAAAAGTTTATTCCCTGTCGGCTAGGGTGCCAGTATGTATTGTTGTTGTTGTTGGTGAAGTGTCTGTCGGTGTATATAGATGTCTATGCCAGTGCCGATAACTATCGATGGCTTTACCAAATGAATGCCAAAAGGCTGGTAGATGTGGTGCAAGGCACAAGCCTCAATTTCATAATTTATTGATTGAAAACTTAATGTTTTTTATAGAAATGTGTTGGGAAGGATCAAAGAATCCTTTGTTTATGTTTTGTTTCATAATAAGGTCCTAATTGTCCATTTTGTAAGGCCTAGTGGCCTAAGGTGCATTATAAACCCTATGGTCAACTATGGTCAAAGGGACTTAGGATGAGAAGATTTAGGAATTCAATTTTTTTTTGGTCTATTTCTATCCATTTCAATGTGTTTAGGTCCCTAGGTTGATGATAAAATTAGTTTGAATGGCAAAATGCCAAAATTGTCAAAAATTGTCAAAAATTGACAAAGTTGTTAATTTGTAAAGCAACTTTTTAAAAAGTTGTTGTAATTGGTCTCCCATTGTTCATAAGCATCTAAAATCAGTTTGAACATGTTTGGAAAAATATAAAATTCCTCAACAAACTCATGTGAGGGTTGTTGTGGTCGAAATTTGCAAAACTTGATATTTGAAATCAATAAAAAAACTGTATTTTCCAAAAAATTTGCTATTCTTTTGGTTGGTACGGAATTTAACAACCAGAAAACTGAAATATTATTTCACGGGGAGTTAGAGGGGTGAAATTAATTTCTTTTGAATCCAACCAGAGGTCTGGAGGTGGAGTATTGAGGAAGAAAAGTTGTAACAGATCCAAACAACCCGGAAAAGTGCCCTTTCCTAGGGCTTCAACTTCAATTTCCCATTTCTTCCAAATCCACCATGGGAAAATTCTAAAACTTGGTGAAATGGAGGATTTGGGAGTTTATTTTAATATCCAAAAGGTTTTAGATCAAAAGGATGCATTTTGGGTGATATTTTATTAAATTTGGCCAGGCATCTCTATGTGACTGGTTGTGGGAATTGAATAGAATTCATGAACAGTCCCCATAACTTTAGTTATAATGCAAACCAAAAGCTATAACTTAATATTTGGTTATTATTTAGGTACCCCAAGGTGTTCCAATTTCTTCCCTTGATAAATTTCAGGTTTTCAAGATATTTCCTTTGTTAAGTGCTTAAATTATCCCTTCTAGCCATATATGAGGGTTCATTAGTAATGGTACTTGCAAGAGGTTCCAGAACTTGTCCTTTGGTAGAAAGTGTTGCCCTAGGTTGGTGTTCAATAAAATCAAACAATATTGGCATTTCCTTTGGAATTTTTAGGTGGGAAGCCAAAAAGTGATTTTTGAAGGCTAATAGGTCGCTTGGCCAAATGGGTGATGATTCTAAGTGAATTTGGCATTGAGTATGTGGACCGTAAGGCTATCAAAGGGCAAGTTATTGCAAATCAGTTGGCCGATGCACCACTCATAGGCGATCATCCCCTCATTTCCAATTTTCCAGATGAAGAGATATTCCTGATCACAACAACACAACCATGGAAGCTATATTTTGATGGGTCATACACTAGGCATGGCTCGGGGGCAGGCATTCTGTTTATCACACCTCAAGGTGATAGCATCCTGAAGTCTTACAGGCTCACATTTCCATGAACAAACAACATAGCAGAGTATGAGGCCTTGATCACAAGACTCAGATTAGCCATACAATGGAAATTAAAAGAACTGCAAGTATATGGCGACTCACAACTGGTCATTTGACAAGCAACTGATGAGTATCAGACCAAAGATGATAAACTCATGCCATATAAGCAAATGGTGGACACTCTAAAGACATCATTTACTACTATCACTTTTGAGCAGATACCAAGAGATCAGAATCGAGCTGCTGATGCTATGGCTACCATCGCATCTCTCCTAGATCTTCCACAGAATTCAACACGCTACGAGTTCTTGGTCGAACAGCTTTGGATCCCCGCTTATGATATCCCCGAATCTGAAATGATATGTCACCTTGTTGGTTCTGAATCCCCATGGTATGGTGAGTTCTACACCTATCTCCGCGATCACGCCCTTCCTCCCAACCAATCAAATAACCAACGTAAAACCTTCATTCGCCAAACTGCTCGATATACCATTATTGCCGAAACCCTATACCGACGCGGTCTTGATGGTACTCTCCTTCGATGTCTAGAACAAGGTGAGATAACAAACGCTTTGGAAGAGGTACATGAAGGAATTTGCGGGACTCACTCAAGTGGTCCATCACTAGCCAAGAAGATCATGCGAGCTGGATACTATTGGCCATCTATGGAAAAGGATTCCTACTACTTTGTCAGGAAGTGCAAAAAATGTCAAGTTCATGGCGACCTAATACATGCACCAGCTCAAGAACTGCAACCAATCACAACACCATGGCCTTTTTGTCAATGGGGTCTTGATCTTGTGGGTAAGATTCATCCATCTTCATCCAATGGCCATAAATTCATTATTACCGCCACCGAATATTTCACCAAGTGGATCGAAGCTGTTCCACTTACCCAAGTCACCGGCAAGCAGATCGCCTCATTCATCCTCAACTACATCATCTGCCGGTATGGTGTACCCATGTCCATCATCACAGATAACGGTCTTCCTTTTAAAAATCAGGATGTCCATGAACTTTATGAGAAATTTCATATCCAACACCGCTTTTCCACTCCCTATTACCCACAAGGCAATGGTCAGGCCGAAGCATCCAATAAAAACATATTGAGGATCCTAAAGAAGACAGTCAATGACGCCGGTCGTGATTGGCATGTTCAATTGAATCCAGCATTATGGGCATATCGAACTAGCATTCGAACCCCTACAGGTGCAACTCCTTATTCATTGGTCTATGGTGCAGAAGCTATCTTACCTATTGAGGTCGAGATACCATCCTTACGGGTTTCCTTGCACAATCTCATCGATGATGAATCATACAGAGTCTCACGCCTTCAGGACTTAGAGTTACTTGATGAGAAGCAACAAGCTGCATACAATCACCTCAAAGCCTATCAGCAGCCCATATGTTGTCACTGCTGTATTCGGGTCCGGGGCATATCAGTTGGCTACATCAGAAGGAGAACCGCTTGCAGATCCAATCAACAGCATGCACCTCAAATGGTTTTATACCTAAGCTGTATAGAGCATCAGGCTCCCCTACATATTAGAAAAAGACCAAAAACATTCAGAAAATGTCTTGAAGAAAATACAAAAACATTCAAAAAAAGTAAAGAAAAATCATGCATTCAAACGGTGAACAACCACTCCGGTGGCACCTTGGGTAAGTGCGATGGTGAAAAATTGGCAAACAGGCGCCACTCATAAAGGCAATGGCTCTAGTATCTTTCAGGCTCGTTGCGATCATATTCATGCACACATACATCCATCCATCCCAACCATGGCTTGTTATTTGATCTACAATTAAGAAAGTACTCCATGCGTCTAGCATCCCACCTTTTCATAGTCAGGTCTACAAACTGGGGGCAATACCCTTACCCTCGTGATGGAAGTGGATTCTACATTGTCTTATATATCATTACGCTCTTCATTTAGGCAATCATCAGAAAATATCAAAAACATTCAAAAATGACTCTCAAAATACCAAAAACATTCAAAATTGTTTCACAAAATCCAAAAAAACATCGAAAAACCCATCAAAAATCACACAAAAACATAGATCTACGTGGGAAGTTCACTAAGTTACGTGATCTTATGCCAAATGCAGTCATAGATCACTACGGCTTGCTGACTACAGTGTATACCTCGACCATATGGGCATGAACCATTACCAAGGATCCTTATTCTTTATTCTTTATGTATATATTGTTTGTTTGCGGGTACAATGCTCTTCCTTTGGTTCCTCCTACCTCATCCAAACTGGATAAAGGTGTTATCTCTTAGTACGGTATGCACTTGTCTCAGGATATGATCAGCCTAAGATCAAGGAGGACGATCCAAGTCATGCATGAACGGTGATAATCCTTGTCTGTTCCGCAAGCAATACTCAAGTCAACTTGATCCATTATATCAAGTTGCTTGTATTAACTTGCTATATAAAATCCATGAAAGGAATACTCAGGTCATCTTGAATCATTATGTCAAGATGCTTGTATTCTCTTCCAACATTTTAAAGCTCAATGATGAAAATAGAGCACTATGGATCGTCATCTCATCTCATCTGTATATATTGCATTTCGTTGCATTCCACCCATCAATACATTCATAATAGTTGCATATCATGCATACATAGTCATAATAATGCATACTCTACTTTCCTCTTCTTCCATAGGAATGAGTCATAGGTTCTCCATTTCTTCTATCTAACATCGAACCCACCCCCCCCCTCACCCTCCCAATCTCGATAATCAGCATCACATACCCTTCATTGTTTCTCAATCAACCCAATCAAGCCACGTTCATCACCATCCATCTCTAAAAGGAGGGATTGTGTTTCCCATCCTCATTCATCCACACAATCAAGCAAGTTACTCTATCTACACAGATACATCAACTCACACACACCTAGACTATCAACAGATACTCTGATCAAGTATCTTCAGGTCTCAACAGGTAATCGATTATGGTAATCCTAGACTACATCAGGCATTTATCATAATGACCTAGTCTCAACAGGGCTGCCATGATTCCCCACAACCATCCATCACATGCACACACCATCAATTGATCAACCAATCAAACACAATCACATCGGACAATTACATCAATTGTCTACGTCTCAATGAGTATTTTGCTTCATATACCTTGACTTCATCGGGCAATTGCATCAATTGCCTAAGTCTCATCAGGTCACTTTGATTCACTTACTCAGACTTTATCTTGTCCAAGCAAACAACTGGCATCAAATGTCATGCTTTGACTTGACCGGGGCAATTAAACCGATTGCACCAGATTGTTCAACCAATTTTGATCACTTGTATAGCATCACTCGAAAGAACAACCACCACATTTTCACTGTATCTCCTGCATGACCTAAGGGTACTCACTGGCTTGATGTTTCTCCATTTTATCCCCGTTTTCTTCTATTTTTCACCCACGTTGCTAACTTATTCTTTTCTATCACCTCGCCAATTTTCATTCTTTTTCGAGAGATCGCCCAGTTTTTCAAAAAATTTCGGCCCATCTCTCGAGGGGGCATACCACCCATTAAATTTACATTTTATGGGGCATTTCTTCACACCAGTTTTTCTTTCTTTGAAACGTTGCGATAAACTACACCGTCTCAAAGAGGGGCAAATGTAGTCACATAAATCTGTCCATTTTAATTAAATGAATATTTCGTATTTATTTGATTAAAAATCCACTAGCCATCAGTTAATTAAATAAATATTTAATTAATTCATCCCCAAACATTCTTCTATTAATTAAATAAATTACTCAATTTATTTTAATTAATTCATTAAATCAAATTCACAATCAATTAAATAAATAAAATCTATTTATTTAATTAAAATCCCCCTATTCCTCTTTTAAATAAATTAACATTTATTTAAATCATTTTAAAACCCCCCCCCACTTGCATTTTCCTACAAATGCAACTTGCACACATTTTGAAATAAATGAATTTTTATTTTAATAAAATCCTATTTTCCCTCACCCACCAAATCCACTTGCAAAATCTAATCCCCTTCTAGATTCTTCTAACCCCTTCCTAATTAGCCTAATCCATCCCCTAAATATTGTCACATTCCTAAGCAAAATGGAGTCACTTCTCAAAGCCTCAACGTCTTTGATAACCATTAAAGGCTTCAAGTCTTCAACCACTAAATGGCTCAAAGTCTTTGATAACCATTGAAGGCTTCCAACTTTCAACCACTTAATCCCCAAAGTCTCCAATAACCATTAATGGTTAATTCAACCCTCCCACATGGTTAAAACATTTGTTTTGACTCAACCTCTACCCAACCCAAGGGTCTCATCAAGCATTTAATGCTTTGACCATGATTATCTCTTAATCATTTGCACAAAGGTTTATCCTTGCATTAACTCCTAATCCAGTGGGTAATCCTAATTTAGACTTGACCCTTAGCCTTTAGATAACCATGAAGTCTTCTCAGGCCTTTAATGCCTCCAACCTCTTCTCTCAACCCAATCTTATGTTGACACTTGTCACCATTTCATTGGTGCAAATTGTGCACATGGATCCCCAACTTTCAAGCTTGACCCTTGATTAAACCTTTCAATCCTGGCCATCCATTGCTCCATTTTTCCTATAAATAGAGCCCATTCCTTCATAATCCAGATCCTGAAAACTTGTAAGCATTTAGACTATAGCCATTTTAGAGAGGATTTAGCATAGCATAACTAAATCTTGTCTTTTTGGTAAAATCCACATTTTAGCATTAAAAATAGCTTTTCATTTCATGTTTGGAGCTATTCTACAAATCTCAATCCTCTATAAGCATCCATAGTGCAAAAAGCTACTGAGAGCTACACTATTTTGGAACTTGGAGAGGAGAGGAACAAGGGAGAAAGAGCTAATATCATGTTAAGAGATAGTTGGAGATAGCTCATTGTCTTACTTCTTTAGTTAGATTCATTAGCATGTTTTTAGTGTCTCCTTTGGAATGCCTTCATGTTTTAGTTTTTGATTGACTAACTCTAACGTTTTGAGTGTTTTGTGTTAATTGATCTTAAGCTAACATTTGTGCCATTTAGGAGGGCATCATTTGGTGAACCCGACGTGAATCGAACATGCAACCTTCTGATCATTTTTTTTTGAAATTAACATTTTGCTTGTTGAAATTGCCACACAGGTCGCGCTTTGGCGCTATTGAACGCGTTTTAGCGCTATTGAAAATTTTCTTTTAGCGCTATTGACCCTAAAGTAGCGCTATTGAAAATGTTTCAGCGCTATTGACAACATTCCAGCGCTATTGTCACTGTTTCAGCGCTATTGACACACTTCTAGCGTTTGTCTTCTCGGGTTTTTGTTTTCTTTCAGCGCTACTGTTTTAATTAGCACTTCTGCTCATGCAGACTAGCGCTATTGTATTAATAAGCGCTTCTGCAAAAACACAGAATAGCGCTATTGCGACAGAGTGTCGCCCAAATTGACTTGTAACCAAAAAAAATCAAAACTTAGGCTTGTGGAAGCCCCCCTTTGAGCATTGATTTAATTAACTCGTTTCTTTTCTTTGTGCAGGTTAAACAACACAACAAAAATCACAAAAATTTTCATTTAGTGCTTAAAAAGAACTTAAAAACACAAAAAAAGAGTTTTTCATTGTTTTCTAGTTAGGCCTCATTTTCTTTGGTGCTTAAAATTAACAACACAAAATTTGATTTCATTGCATCAATTGGGACCTAAAATTTACAATCCACATTTCAAAAAATTTGGTGCAAATAAAAACTGACAAACCACTTGTTTTTGATTGATTTTTTTTTTTGCAAACAAAATTTCCTTCAAGCAAAATGTGTTTTTCATTAAGTTGACCACGGTTTTCAAATTCTAGATTATGAAACACATTGCCTTTGAAGTTAAAAAGAACACCATGGCTGTTGGAGCAACATCTCCAAATAGTTAGATCATCTTTGCAAATGTTGGATTAAAAAGAACAAGTGAATTTTATGTTTGGCATGCTTGTGCACAAAAGTTAGTCGAGTGGACCTACTAACACACACCATCCTCTCCCTTGGCTCTCGTGGTCCTAGGTGCAAGAGAAAAGTGTTAGTAACGCTCACATTTTATCTTTTTAAGAGAGGCCTGCCAAGGGATCGATACTCTTGGGAACGACCTCGAGCGGTAAATCCTTTGAGCCGCTATAGAAATCAGGTGAGAGCGAAAGCTGTAGCCTTGGGTATAGCTGTTCCTACAGTGTAACTGGCCGAAAGGACAAATGGGCCCCACCACCAGTTACAAGGCTCTTAAGTGAGTCATTGCAGAATGAACTTATGTCCAAAAACATCGAACATGACTAAACACCTTTAAGTAGTAGCCCACCTGTTCTATTGATTGAGGATATTTGAGGTATAATTTAGTGCAAGAGCATAGAAGGTTTTGCTCCCAAGATACTCACCATACATATTTCCTTGAGTAGAAACATAGCTTTTTGAAAGGTCACTTGTGGCTTGATAAAAGTGGTGACTCCCCCATCATAGGGATCATCTATTTGTTATGCTCATGCAAGACTTAGTATATCACATCCTTACCTGCCCCGGTGGGATTCATAAGGTATGTAGTACCAAAGTCGAAGAAATATCAAGATGTGGGCTAAATTTATCACAACTGGCCATTTGACCTTAGGGATAAAAAGTGTTTGAAGTGTGTTCGTTTTACAGACCTAGAGCAAATTGAGCCGACTTCAGGCTTTGGAATTACACCTTAAAATAAATCTAAAGGAAGGGTCAAAAACAAGTCCAAGGATTGGGTTAATCTAGACCCATACTCATTTGTGCCTTTTTAGGCAACATTCTTGTGTTTGTGTGCTTGCTTTGTTTTCTTGTCAAAGAAAAATCAGAAAATCAATCCCAAAAACAAAGTATTCATCCAACATCTGTCAACACAACCAAAAATACCAAAAACATAGTGCCAACAACGAAGAATCACATTTTATGACCATTCTTCACATCTTGCGAAAGAAGAAGTGTCATCAGAATATCACCTTGAAAAGCAGACCACTAAGCTCAAAGGCTTTGATCAAAAGGAGGAAATTCTTCTATATCAATCGACAAATCTTTGTCTCCCATAGAGTCTTTCTACATCGCATGCGTCTATACCTTCAAGGTAAAACAAACGAGTTTGATTCCGAATCATTGAACCGCAGAGCTTTTATGCAATATAGAGCTCTGAGTTATCACAAAAATCAAGGAGGAAAGATAAATCCCAACTTCTTCCCAAACATCTGTATCACCTACAACACAGCTCGAGAAGTGCCACCAACACCTGAAAGGGAAGAAGAAGAGTTTGTCCCATTTGTGACACAAAGTTTTTATTGAAGTTGAAAACATTTTTTTCATCCATCATCTTACTCATACATTATCATTCCATCATCAATCCATCCCAAAACTCTCAAAACATTAAGAGGTTCTTGTCCCAAAATTCTCTTTTTAGATATTTCTTGAAATCAAACACATCACATCACTTTTTAGATTGTTTCTACATCTAGGATAAGCTCATCCTAAGAGACACATCTACGCAGGTTAAAACTAGTTCATGAGTGAATCCTCTCATTGCTAGGTAGTTAAATCTGTAACATATCTCAGATTTCTCTACACCTTATCACATCAAATCTTATCAAAACAAACAAGCAATTCAAAGAAGGAATTTCGGTTACATCTACCTTAAAGTGCTAGAGATCCCCATACAACACAAATCACCAAACCAATCAATCTTTCAATTCATCACCACTCATCATCATCTTCAATCAACTTTAGAACCAAACTTGTAAACAAAATGGCTCAAACCCGATCGCGATCAAGGCAGCAAGAAATAGAAATTGAGGAAGAGGAGGACAACCTCAATGAATTTCAAGAGGAACTTGGAGGAAATGGGAATGATGAAAACCCAGGTACACCCACTCCTTCAACAATCGAAAGGGTTCAGCATAATCCTCATTTTAACAGATTATTCGATGAAATACTAAGGAGCAATGCGGATGCTCACTTTTTACGACTTGCTCAAGAAGGAGCCAAACTCCCCTCTGACTTTGATCTTGCCCAATTAAGACAAGCATCAGAAAGACAAAGTCGCCATGAGGAGGAAAGGCATAGAGATCCCATCAGATATAACATCCCTCGAGGTAACCCACCACCTCCTCCTCCAAATGAAATGGAGATGTTGCAGCAACAAGTCGAGAATCTCGCCCAACAACTTCATAGTGGTGTTAAGACCAATCAATTTTCACTTAACGACATCTGTCCCTATCCGTTTGATAGGAATCTTTATATGCCACCCTTTCCACACGGGTTCGAAACACCAAAATTCAAAAAATATAGAGGAAAGGGAGATCCCCGTGATCATGTCCGAGAATTTCATTCCGCTTGTCTTGAAGTGGCTTATGAGGACACATACCTAATGCGCCTTTTTCCCCAAAGCTTGGGAGGAACAACCACATCATGGTTTTCCCGACTTCCAGGTGGCATTAGAACATTTGAGGAACTCATCCAGAAGTTCCTATCTCATTACTCTTATAATATTGAACGGGACATCACCATGGCTGATCTATGCAATACCAAACAAAAACTAGATGAATTATTCTCAGTATTCCTGCAACGATGGCGCCAAATGTCTAGCAGACGTTCTCTTCAGTTACCTGAACGAGAACTAGTGGAAATTTTCATTTCCAACTTAAACGAAGAAATGGAATTTCACCTGGATGTCAAAGACACAGACTCTTTTAACGATATGATCACCAAGGGTATAAAATGTGAAAGGGCACTCATCAAAAAAGGACTCATCAAAATCTTTAATGAACCAAAAGATGATCCTCGCCCGCGCTTCAATAGCGATAAACCAAACTTCTGGAATAAGAATAAGAATATCATCAACGATGGAGTTGTGGATGCTCGAACTATCCAAAATGCACAACCTGTGGTTCGGTTTGCAGGACAAAATCCTCCACCTCAAAATAACACAAATGTTCCTCTTAATCAAGGTCGCATCACATCTCATGATGAACCAAGACCTCGTCCACAAAAACAAAAATGCACATACACTCCCTTAGGGGAACCCATTGAAATAGTGATGCGACAACTCATTTCTCAGAATTTGATCACTCTACCTAAGTTATCAAATTATGAGCCTCAAGTCAAACCAGCATGGTGGAGAGATACTGAACATTGTGAGTTCCATCAAGGAAGAGGACACAAGACAAGTAATTGTCACCGATTGAAAGATCTCATTTAGGATCTTATTGACCGAGGAGAAATTGAGATTGAAGGACATGACCCAAAAACGACCAATAATGATCATCAGATGTTCAAGAATCCACTTCCATCACAAGATCAAAGGGGTCCTTCCACTTCCAGACAAGGTCCTAATACCACTGATTATACGCAGGCTGCGTATAACTACACTGTCAATCACCTGTATGATGCCAGTGAACAAATTGCAACTATCACCTTCAAAAATCCCACCTCAAATTGCAATGTTGTTACACGTCATGGCAAGGTCACCATAAAGGCAGCTCCACAAGGCACCACCTCCATCCCAAGGCAATACAATCTTGTGGAACAATTAGACAAAACCCCTGCGCTTATATCCATTTTGGAGCTTTTGCGTCTGTCACCATCTCATAAAACTATCTTGGATCAAGCACTCCAAGAGGCATCAGTCCCTGCAAACTTGAATACAGACCAATTTCAAGCCATGGTTGGAAATCTAAAGTCATCACCTTGTCTCACTTTTTCCGAAAGTGACAACTCTTCTTTCCAACAACCTCATAACGCCTCACTCCACATTGAAGGCTTTGTCAACCAACACAGGATCAAGCGAGTCTTGATCGATAATGGAGCAGGCCTAAACATTTACACACTACAGTTGGTCACAGCATTGGGATATGCAATAGAATCAGTGGATCCTCGCAAGAAGATCACCATCAAGGCCTATGATGATGCAGAGCGTTCATCCAAAGGAGCTGTGGTACTACCAATCCGAGTAGGCCCTATGGTAAAGCATATCATTTGTCAGGTTCTGGACCTTCCTCTGCCATATAACCTATTATTAGGGAGACCTTGGATACATGCCATGCAAGCTATTCCATCTACATACCATCAATGTATCAAGTTCCCACATAATGGTGCAGAGATCACAATCCTGGGCGATGCAAATCCCTTTGCATTTTGCCATAATATCAGCCATCAACCAGAAATTACTGTTCCTAATAATAGGGAAGCCATTTCCTCCACATCATATGTAAGTCCCACCTCTCTTGCCGGTTCGAACACCACTATACCCAAGCAAGAAAAGCTTAAAATGAAAGTCACAGAGGAAGGTCCTGGAGAATACAACTTGAGTCAGCTCTTTTGTGTGGGACAAATGCCCACTTCTCCTAGAACACATGGTAAACCACAGCAGTTACTCCAGCAACCACTAATCACGCCTGCATGTGCCTTAACGCCTTTCATCCTTGGAAAGAGTCAAGAGGAAGAGACACAAGATGAGGACCTAGCGGACTGGATCTATAAAGATCCCATCACCACTGATAAACCGCGAGTTACACTTCCTACAGAACAGTATGGCAAAGGCCTCCTCATTATGCAAAGAATGGGATATGATGGTCAGAGTGCTTTGGGATACTGCAAACAAGGACGACATGAACCTCTGCTACCAGAATTCAAGCCCAAAGGTAATACAGGCCTAGGCTTTGAAAAAGAAGTCCTTCCTAAACTCAGATTCAAAGGAAAACCCAGCAAACCATTTTGCCCACCTACTGCAAAGAGGACACCTTTCATAATCAAAGCACCATCAAACATTATCCCCACTGCCCCATTGAGGCTCACAACCCCACCACAACCATCTACAATACCAATCATCCCACCAAACGAACCAGTAATCCCATCAATAACACCAATAGCAGCAGCAACTACATTGGAACCCGCAGCAGCATCTATGGCACCAGTAGTTCCAGCAGAAACCACTGAATCAACACTGCCGATACTTCCAGTGACAAATCCTTTAAACCCCATCACGGTTCCTGCAGCACCGATCACCACAAAGGTACATAAACCAATCACGCCTGCAGTATTTAACTCCAAAGACATCCCAGTATGGTATAGCAATCGGATGCTGGAAAGTGATTCAGAGACCGACTCACATGAGTGGGAATTTGATTCTGTACAACTTAACACTTCAGATGAGGAAGACACATCACCACCTCCACCACGCAAAGACATTCCAGTTTACGGAGAAGCACAGATAAAGACCACTTGGGTACTTGAGCTGGAAACATCTTCCACAGACCCTACATCTCATCCTACGCCTGATTCTGACAGGGAGAGTACCATCAATGATCTTCACCACACTGTCTTAACCCTCACTGATACGTCTCCCGCACTTAACTTAATCGATGAAGTAATGCCCATTATCCACCCTGAACTCATCGAATGGAACCAACCAAATCCCTCATGTCTTGACCTCTTCCAGAATGATGAGGCTATCATTGACTTTATAGAATTAAGGGATAATCTACCAAGCGGGGATCACAAAGCTGGATTCGCCATTGAACTTAATAGCGCCGCATACTTCGGGGTGGATGCCAAACCCTTCAGCTGCAAAAATATAACATTAAAACATGGATCTTCCAGTGAAAACCACACTGTGGCACAGTTTGATCCGACAAAAGTAAAAAGAAAGAGCGTATCCAATGGTGAAAACCTCTCTGAGGCGCCTGAGGATGAAGGGTTTGACATTCTCCCTGCTAGTACACAACAGGAACGATCAACGATTCTTATTAGGGAGACCAAAGAATACAATGTGGGGACTCCTGAAAATCCTCATATTATACATCTGGCATCCCTTCTCACTCCAGAGGAACAGCCTAAATTTATAGAGTTCTTCCAGAAGCATCAGATCAACTTTGCATGGTCATATGCAGACATGCCTGGGCTGGATCCTGATTTAGTTATGCATCATCTCACAGTAGCAAAAGGAGCCAAACCTGTCAAGCAGAAGCTTCGTAAGATGCATCCTCAGATTGCCGTGCTAGTCAAAACAGAACTCAAGAAACTCCTGGATGTTGGTTTCATTAGACCAATTGATTATGCAGAATGGATCTCCAACATTGTGCCAGTCGGCAAACCAAAAGGGGGCATCCGCATTTGTACAGACTTCAGAGATCTGAATAAAGCATGTCCTAAGGATGACTTTCCCTTACCAAATATCGACATCATAGTGGATCTAACAGCAGGACATGCCATGCTTTCACTCATGGATGGCTTTTCAGGATACAATCAAATAAAGATCGCACCAGAGGACCAACATAAGACAGCCTTCACATGTCCATGGGGCACATACTGCTGGAATGTAATGCCTTTCGGTCTAAAAAATGCAGGAGCAACTTATCAAAGAGCAATGACCACCATCTTCCATGACATGATGCATACTCTGATGGAAGATTATGTGGATGACTTACTAGCAAAATCACTTACTAGAGAAGGACATCTCCACATCTTAGATCAAATCTTTGATAGACTAGAACAATATCATGTTCGACTCAACCCAAAGAAATGTGTCTTTGGAGTGACCTCCAGGAAGCTTCTAGGATACATTGTCTCAAGCAAAGGTATTGAGGTCGACCCAGCAAAGGTAAAAGCAATCATGGACATGCCACCTCCAAAGAATATTAGTCAGCTAAGGACACTACAAGGGCGGCTTCAATCCATCTGAAGATTCATTGCACAATTGGCTGATAAGTGTCACCCATTCACACACCTGCTACACAAGAACATACGCTTCCCATGGGATGACAGATGTCAGCAAGCATTTCAGGTACTTAAAGACTATCTCATGAATCCACCCTTGTTGATGCCACCAGATCCAAGTAGACCGTTGTTACTTTATATCTCAGCAACAAGTACAGCATTAGGTGTATTACTGGCACAACATAATGCAGAAGGCAAAGAGTGTGTTGTTTACTACATCTCTCGCACACTGGTTGGCTATGAACTCAATTACACACCTATTGAGCGAGCTTGCCTAGCAGTAATCTTAGCAGCCACAAAATTGAGACACTATCTGTTGACACACAAGGTACAACTCATTGAAAAGATTAATCCACTCAAGTACTTACTCAGCAAAGCAACATTGACAGGTCGCTTGGCCAAATGGGTGATGATTCTAAGTGAATTTGACATTGAGTATGTGGACCGTAAGGCTATCAAAGGGAAAGTTATTGCAGATTAGTTGGCCGATGCACCACTCATAGGCGATCATCCTCTCATTTCCAATTTTCCAGATGAAGAGATATTCCTGATCACAACAGCACAACCATGGAAGCTATATTTTGATGGGTCATACACTAGGCATGGCTCGGGGGCAGGCATTCTGTTTATCACATCTCAAGGTGATAGCATCCCGAAGTCTTATAGGCTCACATTTCCATGCAGAAACAACATAGCAGAGTATGAGGCCTTGATCACAGGACTCAGATTAGCCATACAATGGAAATTAAAAGAACTGCAAGTATATGGCGACTCACAACTGGTCATTCGACAAGCAACTGATGAGTATCAGACCAAAGATGATAAACTCATGCCATATAAGCAAATGGTGGACACTCTAAAGACATCATTTACTACTATCACTTTTGAGCAGATACTAAGAGATCAGAATCGAGCTGCTGACACTATGGCTACCATCGCATCTCTCCTAGATCATCCACAGAATTCAACACGCTACGAGTTCTTGGTCGAACAGCTTTGGATCCCCACTTATGATATCCCCGAATCTGAAATGATATGTCACCTTGTTGGTTCCGAATCCCCATGGTATGGTGAGTTCTACACCTATCTCCGCGATCACACCCTTCCTCCCAACCAATCAAATAACCAACGTAAAACCTTCATTCGCCAAACTGCTCGATATACCATTATTGCCGAAACCCTATACCGACGCGGTCTTGATGGTACTCTCCTTCGATGTCTAGAACAAGGTGAGATAACAAAGGCTTTGGAAGAGGTACATGAAGGAATTTGCGGGACTCACTCAAGTGGTCCATCACTAGCCAAGAAGATCATGCGAGCTGGATACTATTGGCCATCTATGGAAAAGGATTCCTACTACTTTGTCAGGAAGTGCAAAAAATGTCAAGTTCATGGCGACCTAATACATGCACCAGCTCAAGAACTGCAACCAGTCACAACACCATGGCCTTTTTGTCAATGGGGTCTTGATCTTGTGGGTAAGATTCATCCATCTTCATCCAATGGCCATAAATTCATTATTACCGCCACCGAATATTTCACCAAGTGGATCGAAGCTGTTCCACTTACCCAAGTCACCGGCAAGCAGATCGCCTCATTCATCCTCAACTACATCATCTGCCGATATGGTGTACCCATGTCCATCGTCACAGATAACGGTCTTCCTTTTAAAAATCAGGATGTCCGTGAACTTTATGAGAAATTTCATATCCAACACCGCTTTTCCACTCCCTATTACCCACAAGGCAATGGTCAGGCCGAAGCATCCAATAAAAACATATTGAGGATCCTAAAGAAGACAGTCAATGACGCCGGTCGTGATTGGCATGTTCAATTGAATCCAGCATTATGGGCATATCGAACTAGCATTCGAACCCCTACAGGTGCAACTCCTTATTCATTGGTCTATGGTGCAGAAGCTATCTTACCTATTGAGGTCGAGATACCATCCTTACGGGTTTCCTTGCACAATCTCATCGATGATGAATCATACAGAGTCTCACGCCTTCAGGACTTAGAGTTACTTGATGAGAAGTGACAAGCTGCATACATTCACCTCAAAGCCTATCAGCAGCCCATATGTTGTCACTGCTGTATTCGGGTCTGGGGCATATCAGTTGGCTACATCAGAAGGAGAACCGCTTGCAGATCCAATCAACAGCATGCACCTCAAATGGTTTTATACCTAAGCTGTATAGAGCATCAGGCTCCCCTACATATCAGAAAAAGACCAAAAACATTCAGAAAATGTCTTGAAGAAAATACAAAAACATTCAAAAAAAGTAAAGAAAAATCATGCATTCAAACGGTGAACAACCACTCCGGTGGCACCTTGGGTAAGTGCGATGGTGAAAACCTTGCAAATAGGCGCCACTCATAAAGGCAATGGCTCCAGTATCTTTCAGGCTCGTTGCGATCATATTCATGCACACATACATCCATCCATCCCAACCATGGCTTGTTATTTGATCTACAATTAAGAAAGTACTCCATGCGTCTAGCATCCCACCTTTTCATAGTCAGGTCTACAAACTGGGGGCAATACCCTTACCCTCGTGATGGAAGTGGATTCTACATTGTCTTATATATCATTACGCTCTTCATTTAGGCAATCATCAGAAAATATCAAAAACATTCAAAAATGACTCTCAAAATACCAAAAACATTCAAAATTGTTTCACAAAATCCAAAAAAACATCGGAAAACCCATCAAAAATCACACAAAAACATGGCAACACCTTGTACATATTTATCCGATCAGATACAAGATAAACATTGATACAGTACTCACACAATGACCATTTATCAATCGACCACACAACCCACATCCAACAAATCAGAAACTGTCTTTAAAAACAAGGATGCATCCTTCCTTATCCAAAACAAAGACAAGATGACATTTTCTTTGACAAGAAAATTCTGTTAGGCTATCAAATACTTGGTTGATTTATGAGTACAATCATTTGTTTATCTGTATCGGGATCTTTCAGCATTTTTTTGTATCATTTGCGCATTATTTCCGATGAAGTTCTGGGGCATGTACTAATGGTGTCTACGTGGGAAGTTCACTAAGTTACGTGATCTTATGCCAAATGCAGTCATAGATCACTACGGCTTGCTGACTACAGCGTATACCTCGACCATATGGGCATGAACCATTACCAAGGATCCTTATTCTTTATTCTTTATGTATATATTGTTTGTTTGCGGGTACAATGCTCTTCCTTTGGTTCCTCCTACCTCATCCAAACTGGATAAAGGTGTTATCTCTTAGTACGGTATGCACTTGTCTCAGGATATGATCAGCCTAAGATCAAGGAGGACGATCCAAGTCATGCATGAACGGTGATAATCCTTGTCTGTTCCGCAAGCAATACTCAGGTCAACTTGATCCATTATATCAAGTTGCTTGTATTAACTTGCTATATAAAATCCATGAAAGGAATACTCAGGTCATCTTGAATCATTATGTCAAGATGCTTGTATTCTCTTCCAACATTTTAAAGCTCAATGATGAAAATAGAGCACTATGGATCGTCATCTCATCTCATCTCATCTGTATATATTGCATTTCATTGAATTCCACCCATCAATACATTCATAATAGTTGCATATCATGCATACATAGTCATAATAATGCATACTCTATTTTCCTCTTCTTCCATAGGAATGAGTCATAGGTTCTCCATTTCTTCTATCTAACATCGAACCCACCCCCCCCCTCACCCTCCCAATCTCGATAATCAGCATCACATACCCTTCATTGTTTCTCAATCAACCCAATCAAGCCACGTTCATCACCATCCATCTCTAAAAGGAGGGATTGTGTTTCCCATCCTCATTCATCCACACAATCAAGCAAGTTACTCTGTCTACATAGATACATCAACTCACACACACCTAGACTATCAACAGATACTCTGATCAAGTATCTTCGGGTCTCAACAGGTAATCGATTATGGTAATCCTAGACTACATCAGGCATTTATAATAATGACCTAGTCTCAACAGGGCTGCCATGATTCCCCACAACCATCCATCACATGCACACACCATCAATTGATCAACCAATCAAACACAATCACATCGGACAATTACATCAATTGTCTACGTCTCAATGAGTATTTTGCTTCATATACCTTGACTTCATCGGGCAATTGCATCAATTGCCTAAGTCTCATCAGGTCACTTTGATTCACTTACTCAGACTTTATCTTGTCCAAGCAAACAACTGGCATCAACTGTCATGCTTTGACTTGACCGGGGCAATTAAACCGATTGCACCAGATTGTTCAACCAATTTTGATCACTTGTATAGCATCACTCGAAAGAACAACCACCACATTTTCACTGTATCTCCTGCATGACCTAAGGGTACTCACTGGCTTGATGTTTCTCCATTTTATCCCCGTTTTCTTCTATTTTTCACCCACGTTGCTAACTTATTCTTTTCTATCACCTCGCCAATTTTCATTCTTTTTCGAGAGATCGCCCGGTTTTTCGAAATTTTTCGGCCCATCTCTCGAGGGGGCATACCACCCATTAAATTTACATTTTATGGGGCATTTCTTCACACCAGTTTTTCTTTCTTTGAAACGATGCGATAAACTGCACCGTCTCAAAGAGGGGCAAATGTAGTCACATAAATCTGTCCATTTTAATTAAATGAATATTTCGTATTTATTTGATTAAAAATCCACTAGCCATCAGTTAATTAAATAAATATTTAATTAATTCATCCCCAAACATTCTTCTATTAATTAAATAAATTACTCAATTTATTTTAATTAATTCATTAAATCAAATTCACAATCAATTAAATAAATAAAATCTATTTATTTAATTAAAATCCCCCTATTCCTCTTTTAAATAAATTAACATTTATTTAAATCATTTTAAACCCCCCCCCCCACTTGCATTTTCCTACAAATGCAACTTGCACACATTTTGAAATAAATGAATTTTTATTTTAATAAAATCCTATTTTCCCTCACCCACCAAATCCACTTGCAAAATCTAATCCCCTTCTAGATTCTTCTAACCCCTTCCTAATTAGCCTAATCCATCCCCTAAATATTGTCACATTCCTAAGCAAAATGGAGTCACTTCTCAAAGCCTCAAAGTCTTTGATAACCATTAAAGGCTTCAAGTCTTCAACCACTAAATGGCTCAAAGTCTTTGATAACCATTGAAGGCTTCCAACTTTCAACCACTTAATCCCCAAAGTCTCCAATAACCATTAATGGTTAATTCAACCCTCCCACATGGTTAAAACATTTGTTTTGACTCAACCTCTACCCAACCCAAGGGTCTCATCAAGCATTTAATGCTTTGACCATGATTATCTCTTAATCATTTGCACAAAGGTTTATCCTTGCATTAACTCCTAATCCAGTGGGTAATCCTAATTTAGACTTGACCCTTAGCCTTTAGATAACCATGAAGTCTTCTCGGGCCTTTAATGCCTCCAACCTCTTCTCTCAACCCAATCTTATGTTGACACTTGTCACCATTTCATTGGTGCAAATTGTGCACATGGATCCCCAACTTTCAAGCTTGACCCTTGATTAAACCTTTCAATCCTGGCCATCCATTGCTCCATTTTTCCTATAAATAGAGCCCATTCCTTCATAATCCAGATCCTGAAAACTTGTAAGCATTTAGACTATAGCCATTTTAGAGAGGATTTAGCATAGCATAACTAAATCTTGTCTTTTTGGTAAAATCCACATTTTAGCATTAAAAATAGCTTTTCATTTCATGTTTGGAGCTATTCTACAAATCTCAATCCTCCATAAGCATCCATAGTGCAAAAAGCTGCTGAGAGCTACACTATTTTGGAACTTGGAGAGGAGAGGAACAAGGGAGAAGGAGCTAATATCATGTTAAGAGATAGTTGGAGATATCTCATTGTCTTACTTCTTTAGTTAGATTCATTAGCATGTTTTTAGTGTCTCCTTTGGAATGCCTTCATGTTTTAGTTTTTGATTGACTAACTCTAACGTTTTGAGTGTTTTGTGTTAATTGATCTTAAGCTAACATTTGTGCCATTTAGGAGGGCATCACCCTCCAAATGGTTTGATAGGCCTAAAAAGGCTAAAAATAGGTTCAGTAGGTTCCTACAAACTCAAATGATTCCCAACAACCCTCTGATTTGGTTGTTAAAGTCCCAAAAGTCACAAAGTGCAAATTGGCTCCTTAGACCTATTAGCCTTCAAAACTCACTTTTTGGCTTCCCACCCAAAAAATCGAAAGTATAGGGCAAGATTGTTTGATTTTATTGAAGACCAACCTAGAGCAGCACTTTCTACCAAAGGACAAGTTCTGGAACCTCTAGTAAGTACCATTACTAATGAACCCTCATCTATGGCTAGAAGGGCTAATTTAAGCACTTAACAAAGGAACTACCCTCAAAACCTAAAATTTATCAAGGGAAAAAATTGAAACACCTTGGGGTACCCAAATAATCACCAAATACCAAGTTATAGCTTCTGGTTTGCATTAAAACTAAAGTTATGGGGACTGTTCATGAATTCTATTCAATTCCCACAACTAGTCACATAGAGATGCCCGGCCAAATTTAATAAAATATCACCCAAACTACATCCTTTCAATCTGAAACCTTTTGGACATTAAAATTAACTCCCAAATCCTCCATTTCACCAAGTTTTAGAATTTTCCCATGGTGGATTTGGAAGAAATGGGAAATTGAAGTTGAAGCCCTAGGAAAGGGCACTTTTCCGAGCTGTTTGGATCTGTTACAACTTTTCTTCCTCAATACTCCACCTCCAGACCTTTGGTCAGATTCAAAATAAATTTATTTCACCCCTCTAACTCCCCATGAAATAATTTTTTATTTTGGAGATCATGAAATTCCATACCAACCAAAAGAACATCAAATTTTCAAGAAAATACAATTTTTTTATTGATTTCAAATATCAAGTTTTGCAAATTTCGACCACAACAACCCTCACATGAGTTTGTTGAGGAATTTTATAGTTTCCATCAATAAATTATGAAATTGAGGCTTGTGCCCCTACACCAAGATGGTTTCCATCAATGACAACACCAACTATTCGCATAAGAGTGTAGAATGCCAACAATCTCCCCCTTTGGCATTGATTACAACACTCTTGAGAAAAATCCAAAAAATGTTCCAAAAACCGAAGTCCAAAAAGTTACTAAAAAGATGTGCTCCCCCTGAGAAAATGATCTCCTCTGATTAATCATTTTTCTCTGTCCACTACTCCCCCTTTGACATCAATGACAATGGTTGTCAAAAATTGTCAAACGAGTGCAAAAATTTCACCTTAAAGTTTGTAACCGGTTGGTTACAATCTGGAATATATCTGCCAAAACCAAATTAAGACTCTACATGAATCTATTATAGTTGTTCAAGGTTACCTCATTCTATTAGATCGTGTTAGTGAGATGATGCATGTGCTCTTCCGGTGATCTTTCTCCTTGAAGTAATGCCTTAGAGATTTCATTTCTCAGAGAGATTAGATTGTCCAACTCAGGACCAAGTTTGTACTTAAGTTCTCTGGCATTAGCCTTAATCCTTGCCTTCTCTTTCTAAAATTTCTCTAATTTATCCTTAAACTTGCTATTTCTTGCTCAATAACTGATATAGGTTCACATTTTTGTTTTAGGAGATGACGAAGTGAAAAGGAGCAGAGTGAAAAGGAGCGGGAATCCCAAATTTCAAATTGGGAAATGGCAGAATTCCTAGGGAAGGCAGATTTCCTGGAAACTGTTGTTCCTTTGGGATCAGATTTGGCAAGCAGGCAGGGGGTCAGACATCTCAAGGGTCAGAAGAGGACAAGGAAAAAGGATAACTAGGAGAAGAAAAAGATTCGATCCCTAGGGACCCACACAATAGAGGAAAATGGAAAAAATGGTTTTCGCTCTTTGGAGTGAAGCCGCTGGTTAAATCTGGGCTTCCAGAAGTAATGAACATTTCAGACCCCACCTCTGGCCTGGTCGCTATTTTCGTTCTGGACAAAGTGGTCAATATGACTGTAGCTAGCCTATCTATGACATTAGTGGGATGATTCTCTGGCTTTAGGCCTAACATTGATGATGTTAGGAATTTCATAAGGAGAAAATGGATTGTAAAAGGAGAAGTGGAAGTGGCGGCACTGTCTAGAGGGTTTTTTACCTTTGCTTTCAACTCTAAAGAAGACATGAACAAAGCTCTTTGTGAAGGCCCCTGGATGTTTGGCAAGTCTTCCCTGGCTCTCAAGAAATGGGCCCTGAATCTCATCTTGGATGAATCCTTCTTTGTTTATGCACCAGTCTGGACACGCCTCCCAGGTCTTCCACTCAAATACTGGAACGAGGAAGTTTTCAAGGGCATTGTGAAATCCTTTGGAGAACTCTTGTCAATTGACTCAATGATGGTGGCTAAATCAAGGTTAGTCTTTTCTCACATTTACGTAAATGTTAACCAAATGTCAGATATGCCTCAATCCATAGATATCATATCTAAACTAGGAAAATGGTCCCAAGCTATTGAATATAAATCTCTACTGTTTGCCTGTTTCCACTGCAAAAAATCAGGGCATTGGGCAAAATCTTGTCTACTCAAGAAAGGCAAGGAACTCAAGACTGAAAGAACAAAAAGATCTGGCAAATGACAAACAAAAACGAAGATTCATCAACATCCGAGTGTAAACAAAAAAAGGATGCAACGAAACTTATGAATGAAGTCAAGAGAACTGGGAGTAGCAGCAATGATAAACAGGATTGTGTTTGCTCCAATGATCCACCAGAGAGCTCTAAAGAAGTAGAGCCAGGAACTGAGTTGATCAATAAAGAAAACCCAGAAGCTCTGGATAATGAAACTATTAGTCAGGAGAAGGAAGAAACCATTCCGGACCAGGAGGACGGATCAGCTAGCTAGGAGAAGGAAGAATCCTATCCAGCCTCTTCACTCTCTAAATCAGCTGAGGTAAACTTTAATGAAGCCCAAGACCCTTCTGATACTGAGCCCTTACTGCTTTTAACTAATGGAAGCCCAAAGCCTCTCCGCTGTAAAACCCCTACCCAAAGTGTGCATATGTTGGATGAGATTCTCTGGATACTTGGGTCGAGAGAAGGAAAATCAAACAAGGAGGAACTCAATGGAGGAATCTCAACCAGAAGAAAGATTAAGAAAAAGGTAGATGTTGGAAATCAAAATAAAAAGCAAGGAAGGCCATCCCTAAAACATCAAAGGGAACAGGAAAGCTGGAAGAACCGTGCTGATGGAACATAGTGTTCCATCGAGTCCACCCTATCCCCAGTTAAAGCATGAAGATTATATCCTGGAATATTAGAGGGCTGAACGCCCCCCATAAGCAGGATGTGCTACAAAATGTCATCAGAGATCATAAACCGGATGTGGTCCTTGTTTAGGAAACCAAGATGTCTAAAGAAAATGTTGAAATGATCAGAATTTTCAAAGAAAACGGAGTCATAGGAACTAACTCAGAGGGTGCTTCTGGAGGAACTACGATATTTTGGAACAAAAATACTATAACAGGAAAGGAAATCATCTCTGCTTTTAATAGGAACTTATTTTTTCTTGAGCATATTAAGGACAACTTTGTTTGCGTGTTATCTAATGTCTACGCTCCTAATACCAAATCCGGGAGAGCTAAATACTGGAAAAGCCTTGCCACTGACAGACTCCAGCTTGCTGATCAAAGCTAGATTATTATGGGAGACTTCAATACCCCGCTCAAAGATGAATAAAAGATGGGAGGTATCCCTTTACATCTTGATGGAAAACAAGACCTTATGAATTTCATTAATGACCAAGCTCTCATTGATGTTGATCTCCAGGGCATCAATTACACTTGGACCAATAGAAGAACTAGAGCTGATTTGATTCAAGTTAGGCTTGATAGATCTTTAATTTCTCCTGACTGGCTTTCTAAGTATAGCTGCTCCCTTATTTCTGTTATCAAAATCAGTTCAGACCATTTCCCCATCTCCTTTTTTGCAAACTCTTTTTCGGCAAAGAGAAACTTCCCTTTCAGATTTGAAAAAGCTTGGCTCTCCCATCCTTCTCTGGAAGCCTGCATTGCTGAATGGTGGAACTCTGATGTGGAGGGTAAGGCTCTTTTTAGAATTGTTAAAAAGCTCAACATCATAAAAGCCAAAATTAAAACTTGGAACAAAGAGATTTTTGGGGACATATTCAAGAACAAAACTCAAGTCAAAGCTGAATTAAAGTATGTTTAGGATAGAATCCAAGAGGTGGGGTTGATTGAAGATCTTAGGATGGCTGAAAATGATCTTTTATCTAAATACCATTCCATCATTTCTAATGAAGAGACTTTCTGGAGACAAAGATCCAGAGCCTTGTTCCCGAAGGAAGGAGATAAAAACACCCGCTTCTTTCACTTAACCGCTCTTAAGCACAGGGCAGGCAACAAAATATCCAAACTAACCTGCAATAAAGACATCCTAATAGAGGATTGCAACATCAAGAAGGAACCTCTCGAGCATTTCAGTACCTTGTTGGGTGAAGTGGATAACCTGGATTACAGTAAGAAAAATACCCTTGTACAAGCTATCCCTTCTATCCTGTCAGAAGCTAACAATCGCCTCCTATTGCGTATTCCTTCTAATCTTGAAATCAGAAAGGTGGTGTTCTCCTTTCAAGGTGATAAATCCCCTAGCCCGGATGACTTTCCCATGTTTTTCTTCCAAAAATTCTGGCACATTGTGGAGGTTGACATATGTAATGGTGTCAAGGAATTCTTTGGCTCTAGAAGACTTCGTAAGGAACTAAATGCCACTTTCATTGTCCTTATCCCAAAGAACCCCGAAGCTGATTCTCTTAACAAGTTTAGACCCATCAGCTTGTGTAGCTCTGTCTATAAGATCCTTTCCAAGGTTTTGACTTCCAGGTTGTTGGATGTTCTCCCAAGGATTATCTTTGTCCAACAGAATGGCTTTGTCCCCAGAAGACAGATTTTGGACTCTATTATCTCTATTCATGAAAATATCCACTCCCTGAAAGTGGCGAATAAACAGGGATTCTTCCTTAAGTTAGACATGGCTAAAGCTTTTGATAGAGTGAACTGGCAGTTTCTCCTTAGGATCATGAAATCATTTGGTTTTGGCGATAAAGTCATCCAGCTCTATTCTCAACTCATGGAAACTTCCTCCTCTGTTGTTATTGTTAATGGCTCCTCATCTAGTTTCTTCAAAAGTTCCAGAGGTCTCAGATAGGGAGACCCCATCTCGCCTATCCTGTTCACCATTCTTGTTGAATGCTTCGGTAGATTCATCCTTAAAAATGTGGAAGAAGGCAATCTTAAGGGTCTGAAACCTTCTGCATCCAATGTTGTTTTCTCCCATGAACAATTCGTTGATGACTCTATCACCATGGGGGAAGCCACCATCTTGGAAGCCAAAAACATGAAGATCATTCTGAATACCTATGAATCTGCCTCTGGTCAAAAAATCAACTGGGATAAAAGCTCTCTATTTTTCATCAACACCCCGCCCAAAGGCAAATTAGGATTGGTAGGATTCTTGGTTGCAACATATCTGAGTTTCCTTCTACCTATTTAGGGCTTCCTCTTTATCTTAAGCTTGAGGATTCCTTCTGGAATAAGTTAATAGACAGACTCAACCTAAAACTTGCTGGCTGGAAAGGGGCTATCCTCAATCAAGCTGGTAAAGTCACTCTGCTCAAAGCCACTCTCCAAAATCTTCCTGTGTATGCTCTTAGCTTGTTCAAAATCCCCTCAAAGTTTGTTGAAGCTATTGAAAGAATCCAAAAAAAGTTCCTTTAGTCAGATGTGGAAGTTAAAAATAGAATCCCCCTTATTGCCTGGAATAACATTTGCTCCCCTAAGGCCTCAGGCGGGTTGGGCTTAAGGAACATTAGTTCTATGAATAAAGCTTTATTAGCCAAGAAAATTTTGAGATTCAAAGGGGAGGAAAGAGAATGGAACTCTATTTGGAAAAGCAAATATGTCTATATGCAACCCTCTGAGGAAGAATTCTTTGACAACTCTTTCTTTGTTCATGGATCTGCCATTTGGAATGTCATGCAATCTGCTAAAGGTTGGGCTACTGCTGGCAAAACCTAGAACCTTGGGGATGGGAGGAAAATAAGATTTTGGAAAGATAGATGGATCGTGGATAAACCTCTGGAGGAAATCTCTATCCTCAAAGACTAGAAAGATAGTTTCAAATGCAGGTACGGTGAAATGGTAAGAGATTACTAGAGAAATGGGGACTGGATTGACTTTAGCTAGTAGTGTCCGGATCTCAAGTTCCTTCAGATCGCTCTTTCTGCTAAAATCCCTAGAGACAACAAAGATGACATTCTGATATGGGGGAAAAATCTGGATGGGAAATACCCTATTTCCTTTGATGTGGCTATTCACAATGTCCCGGTGGAAGCTATTCCCATCTGGGCTAAAGTTTGGAATAAGAACTTAGTTCCCAAATTCAACATCTTCTTTTGGATTTTCATCCAAAATAAGATATTAACCTTGGATAATCTTCATAAAAGAGGCATTATTTTTCCTAATAGGTGTTCTCTTTGTTGCAGGGAAGAAGAGACAGCTTGCCATATTCTCAATCAATGCTCTTTTAGCCAGGATATCTGGAAAATCATCCTTTCTAGGTGGAACCTGAGCTGGGTCTTCCCGAACTCTCTTGGTGACACTTGGCTTCAATGGCATTGTCCTAACTCTAATCCTAAAATTGTGGAGACCTGGAGACTTACTCTATCGTTTGTTATTTGGAACATATGGAAAGAGCGCAACAACAGGATTTTCAGAGATAAAAGGATTATTCCTGAAGTGGTTGCAGATAAAATCTTTAGGAGTATTTTTGAGTGCCTCTATTGTACTGATCAGGGACTTGCTACTAAAGATGATTTCAAAGACAGGTGGAATCTTTCTACTACTACTACTAGCAAGGAGAAAGGCAGAGAAGGTCTTGTCTAGTGTTTTCCCCCGCAGGGATGGATTAAGGCCAACTTCGATGGGGCTTCTAAAGGAAATCTAGGTAAAGCTGGATATGGGGGAATTATCAGGAATTTTGCTGGAAGTTGTCTTAAGGCGGTGGCTGGTCCTCTAAGGAATCAAACTAGCCATTTTGTTGAAGCCTCTGCTGCCTTGAATACCTTAATTATAGCCAAAAATCTTAATTATGATAAAATATGGCTTGAGGGGGATTCAATTAATATTATTAAGTGCTTAAAGGGGGAATCAAAGCCTTCTTGGTCTATTGAGAATATCATCACTAGTTTCAAAGAAATTATTATACAACATGCCTTCAGAGAGCAAAATAGTGTTGCTGACTATTTAGCGAATACTGGAGTTAACTCTAACGCTCAAATGATTTGGCATGAGGATGATCTCAATTTAAATATTAAAGAGATCCTCAAAAAGGACAGTTATACGGGGAGAGAAGGATAATTAAATTATGACAAGTAAAAAGCATTATTTTTGCCTTGCTGGAAAGGCCATCATTACCTGGCATTGCGACAGATCTCCTACTATCTCCAATAAATCGCCGTATGCTTTTTGGGTTACTTAGTGTGAAAATTTGAGCAGCATCGGGAAAGAAGGTCTCAATTTGCAGAGAAACAGAGCAGATAGCCTACATCCAAAAATGGGAGGAGACCTAAGATGTGAAGAACCTAACAATATGTCGACCTAGAAAACAATGCCTAAAGTCTGGGCGAAGTTGGAGAAGGGCTTTCTTACTAGCTTCATGGAAAAGCTTGAGGACTATGACAAAGGTAGGGTTAACTTAGCCGTTTCCAAGATTTCCGAAAACTGGTCTAATGGCTCTTTTAAACTTTATAGAGTTAAATTTAAGCTGGATGTTGGGCTTATTTCAACTGTGACTGGAATGCCCCACACCGGGCTTAACTTCTTTCAAGATCTCAAGGTCTCCATCAATGTGGTTAACCTATTCCCATGGAAAGAGAAAGAGCGAGCCAAAATAGGCAAGGCTACCAGGGGCTACTATGAAGCTGCAAACATCAAGAAGTTGTGGGGCTAGGTCCTAAATGCAATCATGGAGTATATTATAGTGGAAGGTTGTTTCTCTAGGGCCCACACCTACCACTTTGTGCTCTTAAACCATTTTAGACATGATAAAAAAGTGTCTCTGCCCTACTACCTTTTTCGGTCCTTTTCTAGGTCCCTGAACAAACACAAGACTAACCCTTCCAGCCCAATTCTCCACAGTGGGCTCCTGCTACTCATCTATGAGCATTGAAAAACCCTCGCTCTGTAGGAAAATAAGTGGATTTTCGCTTCCCCGAGTAAAAGAAAGATGGAAGAGGGAGAAACTAGCAAGGAGAAGGCATCATCTAGCAAGAAAAGGAAAAGTTCCCCTGGGTTGGAAATAGAGGACATTGTCAAGGAAAGCAGTGGTATGGAGACGGACAAATCTAATGGTGAAGATAGTTGGAAAGAAGAGGAGGTGGGCAATGAGGAAGAAAGTGGAGATTTTGAGCCTGGTCAAGATAGCCCTATTCCAAGCGACCACCCTGGTAAGGACAATAGCCATCTGATGGAAGAAACGGCTCCCAAGGACAATGAGGAAACCAAAGTTAATTCTAAGAAGGAAATAAACAAAGACTTGACTGAGAAAAGGGATAGCAAGGACAAGGAAAGTGCTAGTGAGGGGCTCATCCTGGATAATCTCAAGAAGCTCTCGGAGGCCAGAATGGATTTTGACAGACGGACCTACGAAACCCTAAAAAACCTGGAAAAGAAAGGGATAAATTTGGATAAAAAGAGGGAGGATGAAAACAGAGAGCATATTAATTGGAAGCAGGAAATGGAGAACAAGGTAAAATCGCTAGAAGAGGGAAAAGCAGTGATGAAAAATTTGATGGGAGTTATCCCAAGTATCCTCTCTACTATCACCAAAAACTTGGAGGACATCGCCAAGGTCTTTGACCATACTCCTAAACTGGTTGTGGATTTTGACCTAGAGGAGGAGACCATCCAGACTGGTAGTGGTGATGCTACCCCGGTGGGTGGGACTGCGAAGAGAACCAGGGCCAGTATCAAGAAAGTTGTGGCTGCTACTGCTAAGGACCCTCCCAACTTCAAAGACAACATCAAAGAGCTGCAAGAAATTAGTAGCACCCTGGCTAAAGCCCTGGAAAAAATTTGATTCCTGGATGGCCTGCTGGCTTTTTAGGGCTTTTGTGGGTTTTCTTCGGTTTTCCGCTGGTTTTTTCTTTTTGGTTTTGTTTCTCATGGCTTTGTTGTTTAAGTCTTTCTTGTAAAGTTTTCCGAGGCCCCTTCAAAACCTTATTTTTCATTAATCAAAAACTGATATAGGTTCAGATGAACCAATTATGTTATCAGTTATATCATCTATTTCTTTCTGTACTATGTTGATTTCCTTTTCTATGTCCTTTGTCAAAAGATGTGGTTTGCATATTTCTCTGTACAACTCTTTGAATTCCAAAATTGTAGTGTTCAGTGCTGGTAATAGTGTATTTAAGTGTTATGTACACTTCTTTATTGTGTCCTCAAAGAATTTATCCTTCTCCTTTTCAACTTTATCTTTGAAGGTGTCCTCATTCACCTTATCAACCGTTATTACATTGTCAGTAATGAATTTGGACAATGTGTCCAATTTACCTAAAGAATCCTTTATATAATCTATGTTACATTTCAGTGCTATCAATTTAAGAATTGGTATGGTGTCATCAATTGTCTTGTAGGCCAATGCATTATAGTCTATTATCTTCTTGATTGAATCCAGGAGTACCTCTGTTACATTAGTAGGTTTGAATTCACTTGATGAAGTGTCAGATGCCTGACCTATTACCTTAATTACCTCTATGATTCCAACATTTGTAACCACTTTTCCTGTGTTATCCTCTGGTGGATCAGTCTAAGTTTGCATTTCAACCAGTAAAGGTTTGTCTGATTGTTTAGGTGTCTCAGTGATTGCCAGTTTCTCTACTTCGATATGTACCTCTGCCTCTGTAGGTTTCTCTGTATGCTCAATTATCGGTATCTCAGTCTTCGTAGGTTTCTTTTTATGCTCAATTGTTGGTATCTCAGTCTCAATAGGTTTCTCTGTGCTAACATCTATTTCCTCTTTTGATTTAATCGGATGTACTACTAGAATTTTTTCAACTTGTAGTTTCTTGTCCAATTCCATCACTTCAATCATGTTGGCATCCAATCTTCTATATAGTTCATTGGTCAAATTATCTGCTACTTCAATTAAAACTTTCTTGTATATATCCAGATGTAAAATTATATTGTTTTCAATGCTTTCCTTGTCTGAATCTTTGAATGTGATACAATTTTCTCAAATTAGCCAAATTGCCATTGTTAGTTATTTCATTTAGCAAATTTTCTAATGAAGGTATAACCGGTTTTTGTTTCTTCTTGGGCGTTAGTTTCTTAGCTAGTTGCATTACTGCCTATTGTTTCTTCCTTAAGTTCCTTGTTCTTTTGTGTGGAGGAGAGGGTACTGTTAGGCCCAATATGGAAAGCTAGTGTACTAAGAGGGGAGGGGTGAATCAATATTTCGAAACTTTTCTTCAATAATAACTTTATTGTTAAGCATAAACTGAATAGTGCAGTAACATAATATAATGCTAAAACAAATAAATAACAATCATACATGATTCACTCCATAACACATATATTTTGGTTACATAGAAACTCTTGGTTAGAGAGAAAAACTGCAGTGGGGATGACACCCACAACTTCACTACTGCAATAATAAAGGTTTCTTGGTTAGAGCTACATGTTTAGCTATTTCTGATAGCTTACCCTATTAGGAGTATCAAGATCTGTTAGATCTACCTTGCTAAAGAATTTTACAACACTTATTCTAAATGTTGCACCTGGTTAGAGGCTTTACAATTTATAGACTTAGTTAGAGTCTTTTACCTTGTTAGAGGTTTTCTTACAACTCAAAATATTACAATCAAATCTTTACAAATTATCTGCAACTTTACATCTGAAATGTTATAGCAGATTCTATGTGCTCAAAATGATATTACCTTGGTAATTCATATATTAACTCGGTAAACCCTTCTGTTTACTCTGTTCCTTGACTGTTCTCTAAAATCCTTCTCGGTGACCTCTATGTTTCTCTTTTAACTGTAATAGTCATAACACTTTGTGATATCTCATGATTTTCCTTTTTGTATATGTCTTGCTTCACACACACATGCACATGTATACTTGCACATATATACAATCCTGAATTCATGTTGTATAAATAGATCTCTTATGTCGGTGATCTGGTCCATGCTTCGATCTTACAAACATGATTTCTCGAATGAATAACCATGCAAAATATTTCACTGGTTAGATGACCTTAAAATCATACACAATCTTTAAATGCAATTTTGAATGTGATAATGGTTATTTATTCCTCGATCTTTGTAACATGTTTCCCATATATGTCCAGGTTCAGTGAATCTGGTAACATGTTTCAATCGGTGTGTGTTCACTCGGTATATCATTCTTGCTGCTCAGTAGACATAGAGTGTTACTTGGTAGAGTGTTTGGTGTATACTATGCTCTGAGACTACTTTCTTCTATAACCGACTGCACTGTGCTTACCGACTGTTCTATGCTTACCGACTGAAAGATTCGGTTGAAGTAACCGACTAGAATATATAGAATAACTTTGAACATAAGACTAATGGAAATCTTAGTAAGTAGTAACAATCTCCCCTTTTGACATTAGTTGAGATGTTTGACAAAAACTACTTTCAAAGTTATAACTCAAAAATCTATATACTTGCAAAATTTGACTAAACTGACAATATATACATTTGTCAATGAAATAGTATATTCAGATATACCCCCCTTATCAATTTATTGTACATAACTCTGATTTTGCATGCTTGATGATCAATGTTCTGTGTGCTACTCTTGTTCTTTGCTTACTGCTCGGTATACTCCCCCTGTATACTTTGATACTATACTCCCCCTTTTTGACAAACATCAAAATTTAGTTACCATTTGGTGGAGGCAACTGGTCAAAAATGGATTTATACTTTGTCCTTGCTTCGGTGAGGGTGACAGAGAGTGCATCCTTGACATTGTCCATTAAAGAATTATCTGCTTGAATGTCAGCCAATAGAGAAATTAAGCCATCTAATGTGCTTCCCTCTTGTGTAGTAGATAGGTAAGTGGCTCGGTTGATCTATTCTTGAATGGAGGACAAGTGTGGAATGAATAAGGTTTGAAGAGTCATAATGTCCATTCTTATTTTGTGCTCTTCATTCCTGAGTTCCAATTGTTGAGCCATGAGCTATTGTAACTTTGTATAAAAATTCTGAATAGAATTGGGCTCAGTGGTTAGCTTATTTGAGAGATCGGTGATCTCTTTCTCAATTGCTTCTGTTTTATTTTTGATATCTTTAATAAATAAAGAGAATGTACAAAGTTTCTGAAATAAATAAAGAATGTGCTTGAGTTGAGGGGACAACTTAGCAATAAATTTGACCAGTTTAACTTTTCCAATAGAAATAGCTTTTTGTACCTCTTCAATCATTTTTGCAGTGAGCTCTTTGTCCTTTAACTTGCTCAAATATTCAGATGCATCGACTCCATATGTCTCTATCTAATTTAGGAGTTCATCCACTTGAATATGGATGGCTGCATCTATTGACACTGTAGTTGTAGGTAGCATATCTGATAATAGTGTCTTTACCTTCTGAAGTACTTTATTTTTCTTTTGTATGGCCATTTGTTTTTCCTGTTTGGCCTTTACTTTGCATAGTTCACCGAATTCAATGAGTGCTTGCCCTTTTAATTTTGATATGTCTACATTGAGAAACACTGTTGGTTTCGATATATCTACCTTGAAACTATGCTTTTTCATATTCTTTTCTTTAGATTTGGCTGGTTAAACCAATACAATAGCTTGGGAGGCTTGTGGATCCTCGGTAGGTTGCTCGGTGGAGGGAACACTTTTGTCAATTTCTTTAGCCTTTGCTGAGTCCTTCGGTGGTTCAGTGCTCAGGGTCTCAGTTGCAACATTTTCAGTGTTAGGAGGATCTTGAGAGGTCTATTTCCCAGTGGCCTGAGGAGTAGCTTCTCCTTCTGTATACTTGTGAACCTCTACACCTTGTTTAGTATCTTGAGCAGCCTCAGTTGCAGTAGAATGAGTGACCAGAGGATAAGGTTGATCTTGTTCTAAAACTAACTCACTGGATACCAGTTTTGCATAGGCATTGCCTTCTATCATTTCCTATTCAGGTGCCTCGGTGTCCATGATGTCTTCATTAGTTTGTATGGTGTGAGCAGGGTCTTGCTCCATGACATCAGGATCTTGCTCGATGACATCAACTATTTCTACTTCAGCTTGCTTAGCAACAGTCTTGAGTCGAAATATTTCTTGCCACTTTTCTTTTGTCTAATTTTCCACTTCAATATATAGACCATTCATTAGTTTTAAGGCTCTTTGTTTGATGAGGAACTTTGTGTGGTAGGTTGTCAGATGTTCTTTTATTTCAACTACTGACATGTCTGGAAAGAGATGTACCAAACTTCTTTCTCTAATCTATTTCTCTGAGTCCATTGCATATTTCCACCTGTTATCAATATGCAAATATAATTCTTTTGGAAAAGAGTTAGATACTTCCAATGGGACCAATTGGAATTTTAGAAGTGTGCAGATGACAGCTTCTTCTATTTTTCTCTTCTCATCATCAGATCTGGTTTCATACTTAACATATCTGAATCCTCTAAATCCACCATATTCTTTCAAGTTAGTACAAAAATTAGCAACACTATGTACATTTTCCTTTGTACTCTTAACAATTTGAAATTTGTTAGCATCTTCAGACTCTGTGTCACTGGACTCTTTAGTCAAAATGAGTCTCCGAGTAGATTTCTTATAGGTCTTTGTTACCTTAGGAACAACAATAGTCTTTGGCTTCTTACTCAGTGACACTGCAGATGATCTTGTGTTTGGGCACTTTACTGAGGGAGTCGGTGATGCCTTTGATGTGTCCTGTTTCTTCCTCTTCAGAACTTTCCCTTTAGGCAACTCGATGCTTAGTGTAATAGCAGCCTCTTGGGCTTTTGATTCCTTCTCAGTGATTACTAGTGTGCCCTTAACAGGTGTGGAGGAAGAACCTTCTCCAAATTTCTCTGATAGTGCCTTGATCATCTTTGTTGCTTTTCTTGTAGCTTTTGGTACTACAATGCTCATCTTTACTTTCTCTTTCACTTCTTCATATGTTCCATACCTCATCTCAGTAGCATGCCCTGGTAGTGTAAGAAAGGCATCTATATGCTATTGTGTGATGTCAAAGTCAATCTCATAACCCATAGGTGGAAAAGATTGAGTTCTTCGTTCCATAGCATTCACATAGCAGTAGTCGGTGTCTACTTCAAAACATATGTCATCTTTGTATTTTTCCACTAGCTGGGGTGGAATTCTATACCTGTTATGCATCTTCTCTTGAAACATACTAAAATAATCATCTATAATATCATTGAAGATGTCACCTAGACATTTGATAAAGTCATTGATTTGATGGGTGACTGGTCGGTGTAGCTCCCAAACTACTTTACCGACTGTTGGAAATAATTTTTCAAAATAGAAAAACATGCATACTAACAGTGATCCAAACTTTAGTGTATTGGCTGAGTTGTTCTTCTTCGGCTTCCTGATGGTGTTCAGATTCTCAAATAGGTTTTTCAGCAATACTTCACAAAGATCAATTTTCATTCCATTTTTCGTAATTTTGTATGCTAAGTCGACTGCTGCATAGGGTACACTGTTTTCCCTTGCCGATTGGAAGAAACAATAAACTATCACTCTAATAGAAAAATTTAGCTCTGCATCAGTTACATTATTCAGTTTCAATCCTCTACAATCAGATTCCACTTCGGTTAAGGTGATCAATTCCTTTTGTGATATCATCTTCTGAGCTCGGGCATGATCATAAATAGGGTAGCTAGTGATCAGATGAATAATTTCCTTGGTGATTTTGAATGGTTGCTCCTCTAACCACATGAAATCATCATGAACTCTGCTTAGAACAAACTTGACCCACTGGGGTTTGAAGACATGGGGATAGGTTAGGGCTTCAGTCAATCCCTTGATCTTAATATTCTCATACTTGCTATCCAATTTCCCATCGGTGCATAATTCATCATAGGTGTCTTTGATTTCAACATGACCTAGTTCTTCAAATCGATATTTGGTGAAGAATTTGACATCCTCAACTAGTAAAACTCTATCCAGGATGAGTGAAAATGCAGTTTTGTCATCTGGTTTCAATGCTACTTTGGGAGTTAGAGAGTATTTTAGTGAGGGATTTTCAAAATTCTTAACAACAATGGGTTCTTGGATCTTCGGTGCCATTGTAGATTTCAGATAGAAATTATCAAAAGATCCTTAGGGTTTGAAAACTTTCAAATGACAGACGTTTTTCCTCTTAACAAATATGAAACAAAAATATTAAATAGATATGATCGGTAAACCAACTTAACAATGCATTGAGATTGATGTAAATACCTTGAATTTTGCTTCAGAGGAGGTTTGATCGCCTTGGAATCTCTTTGCTCTGCTCTCTTGAAAACTTGGTAAGTGAAAAATGACCACGTAAATACTTTAAGTACACAATATACCTTATCAGGCTCCGTGCAGGTTAGGTTAAACCATTAAATGTACTCGGTTCCACTAAACCGATTTACTCTCCTTTTTCCGCTTTAACCGAGTAGCCAGATTTCCTTCATTTACCGACTAGACAGACTTCCTGTAGTTACTGACTTGATAGGTTTCCTGTATAGTGCTTTCAAAATACTTTGATAGAATTTCAAACTTACTAATACATCTTAGCTATGTGGATTTTGACTTAAGTACATAGTAAAGTAGGAACTGTTAATATTTGACCTTTGAGAGAGTGCAGTCCCTTCATACCTTTACCGACTAATTTGGAATAGGTGCACCTAACTCGGTAGGTAAGGTGCTTTCTTCATTTGACACAATTTCCTTCTTTTTCCAAATCATCTGTAATTTGCCTTTTATTTTTCAGTGTCACCTCTAGGTTGATCTTTGCAATCTCTAGCCAAGTGTCCAACTTTGTGACAATGAAAACATGTCATACCAGGATTTCTCCATGATCTTCAGTTGTTCATTCCAAACCTTATAAAGTAGTTGGAACTTGTATGTCCATATCTTCCACAACATTCACACCATATCCTTGTATTGTAATCCCATGGTACTGCAGCATATGGTCGGTTAAGTTCTCTGTGAGTTCGGTAGCTTCCAGTATTTGCTCGGTGTGCAGACCACATATAGTTATTTTTCTTAAACCAACACTTCTCGGTAATGTGTCCATATCTATTGTAGTTTTTACAAAACCCTTTGAATTTTGCCTTCTTATAATTGCTAGTAGACTTTTTCCTACATTGGTTAAATGTGTGACCATATTTATTGCAATTGTAACAATAATCGTTGGACTTAGTGACAATCGGTTGCTTACCTTTTCTGATTTGGCACATGTTGGTAGTATGACCTTGATTTCCATAGTAGTTGCAAATAGGCTTCTTTCTTTTGATGTTCTTCTTGATTCCAACTTTCTTTGATGATTCTCCTCTCTCGGTAGTATGAATCCCCTTCTCGGTAGAGTCTTTTCCTTTGTAACCGAGTCCTGCATCTTTGTTGGGTCTTCTTGTATTCAGTTGGTCATCCAAGATCTTTGATGCTTCATAACTCTTCTTCAATTTTTCTTTGGATTTCTTCTCTATTTCAAGTTCATCAATCAACCTTGATACTTCAAGTTTCAATGCTTGATTCTCATCATCTTTCAGATTTGCTTCATAATGTGCATAACCTAGTTGATTTGACAGATTTTGTTGAATCCAAGTCAATCTTATTATTTCATCATTCTTTTCAGATACTAATGCTTCAAGTTGTTGTTTCTCTCTTTCTAGATCTCTTACTTTATCCTTAGTTGTCCTCAATGCATCAAGATTTTTAGTCATCTGTGTGCTAAAATGCTCATGTTCTCTTTTCATTTCTTTTAGCTGATCAGTCCGTGCTTTGTTCTTTTCTTTCAACACTTCAATCATTTCTTCAATCTCTTCAGACATACTATTCTTTGATGATGTCTCAATTTGTTCCACTAGCTCTTGAGAATCCTGCAAATCATCAGATAACCTTCTTCTAACTTTTAGAGACTTTTGCATTTGTCTTTGCATGTCATCAATCACTTGATTAGCATGATCCAACTCTTCTTGCAGATATACAATTCTCCGAGATTGTTTATAGCCTTCCATTGATAAGATCTTTCTCTTTAGGCAGTTAAACCCTTTTCCAAGATTGAAGCTCTGATACCAATTGCTAGGCCCAATATGGAAAGCTAATGTACTGAGAGGGGAGGGGTGAATCAGTACTTCAAAACTTTTCTTCAACAATAACTTTAGTGTTAAGCATAAACTGAATAGTGCAGTAACATAATATAATGCTAAAACAAATAAATAACAATCATACATGATTCACTCCATAACACATATATTTTGGTTATGCAGAACTCTTGGTTAGAGAGAAAACCTACAGTGGGGATGACACCCACAACTTCACTACTACAATAATAAAGGTTGCTTGGTTAGAGCTACAAGTTTACCTATTTCTGATAGCTTACCCTATTAGGAGTATCAAGATCTATTAGATCTACCTTGCTAAAGGATTTTACAACACTTATTCTAAATGCTGCACCTGGTTAGAGGCATTACAATTTATAAACTTAGTTAGAGTCTTTTACCTTGTTAGAGGTTTTTCTTACAACTCAAAATATTACAATCAAATCTTTACAAATTATCTGTAACTTTACATCTGAAATGTTATAGCAGATTCTATGTGCTCAAAATGATATTACATTGCTTATAGCATACCTCAGTAATTCATATATTAACTCAGTAAACCCTTCTGTTTACTTTGTTCCTTGACTATTCTCTCAAATCCTTCTCAGTGACCTCTGTGTTTCTCTATCAATTGTAATAGTTATAACACTCTATGATATCTCATGATTTTCCTTTTTGTATATGTCTTGCTTCACACACACATGCACATGTATACTTGCACATATATACAATCCTGAATTCATGCTGTATAAATAGATCTCTTATGTCGGTGATCTGGTCAATGCTTCGATCTTACAAACATGATTTCTTGAATGAATAACCATGCAAAATATTTCATTGGTTAGATGACCTCAAAATCATACACAATCTTTAAGTGCAATTTCCAATGTGATAACGGTTACTTGTTCCTCAATCTTTGTAACATGTTTCTCATATATGTCCAGGTTTAGTGAATCTAGTAACATGTTTCACTCAGTGTGTGTTCACTTGGTATATCACTCTTGCTGCTCGGTAGACATAGAGTGTTACTCGATAGAGTGTTCGGTGTATACTATGCTCTGAGACTACTTTCTTCTATAACCGACTGCACTGTGCTTACCGACTGTTCTGTGCTTACTGACTGAAAGATTCGATAGAAGTAATTGACTAGAATATATAGAATAACTTTGAACATAAGATTAATGGCAATCTTAGTAAGTAGTAACAAGTATCGGTGAAGGTTTTCTCTTCCTTTCAACTCTTTTGAATTCAGCTAGTATCTCACTGTTAGAAGATGTGCCAACCGGTGAAATGTGTGTTGGTATTTTGGTATGGTTTTGTCATTGATGTCAACACCTAATAAATACACCTACTTTGGAGATCCAGCAACATTCACCGGCAAACATTTATCAGTATATGGTTAACCGGCAGGATATAATGTTCACCGATACCTACATTAACATGGAAGACACTTGGTAATGTCGAAGGCATCATGTGGACACTTTACTTTGAAGTAATAATCATTGGTATATTCTCATTTGCATATTTTCTTTTACCAGCAAATAGGTCCAAGTTATCTAGGGTTACACCAGCAGGTTTATCTTTTCCAAATCAACATGGCACGCTATGGAGATGATTTATTATTGTTGTAAATGCATTAAGACGACATGTTCAATCGGTTATTGCATCAGATATTGTATTGTTTGTAAAATGTTTTTATTGTAATATCTTGTAGAGCCGACCTACTAAAATTGGTCTTAGGGTATGGTATAAATGTGAGATCTTATTTGTAAGATCAAGTGTGGAATGCGAAAAAGATTTAAGGAAGGGTATATGCGAGATCAAGCAAGAATATACACAAAGACATCATTTGAAGGTGAAGTTAGGTTTTTGTAGAAGCATATCAGCATTACACCAGTACTGAATCCAACATATGAAGTTGTTATTTTGTGCAGTACATTCTCATTGGATTTAACCATCCAACTGTAGTCAGTGTGACTCCCATTTGTGATTGAGCAATGAGCTCTAGGCTGTTGGCCTTTCTGCATGTGCAGACCCCTCTTTGTACACTTACTATCTGCAGTAGTATCATCTGATTGTGGGTAAGGTTTCCCACTATGGTTTTTCCCCTTGTAGGGTTTCCACGTACAAATATTGGTGTCATGTGTTGTGGATGACTTTGTGCTTATGTTTCATGCATTAATTCTTACCGGTACTGCAATTTTCTGTTAACACTGTTTATCGGTATACTTAACTGTCTTACCGGTATTAAGCATTAAGTTGGTTAATAAGTTTTTTATTTGAATTTATTAGACAACTGATTCACCCCCCCCCCTCTCAGTTGTCTCCGGGACCTATAATTGGTATCAGAGCTTAGTCCTCTTTTTGCAAGAAGTTTAACAACTTGAGGAGATCCAATGTCTACTAATTATTTCAGAAAGGATAGTCCTAAACTTGATGGAACCGACTATGGGATATGGAAAATCAGAATGGAGACACATTTGAATTGCATTGGCAAAGACATCTGGGAAGTTACTAAGAATGGTTATACTACTGCTATAACTGGTTAGACTACTCCCATTACTTTAGCTAAAGATGAAGAAAATAATTGCAAAGCAAGAGAAGCACTTTTGAGCGCATTATTAGATCAACAAATCATGGGATTATCAAATAGATCCACTACAAAAGCTATTTGGGATCATTTGGAAACACTGAATGAAGGGGATTCCACAATCAAAATTGCAAAACTTGAAAGCTTCCGAGTCAAGTATGAACATCTGAAAATGGAAGAAGATGAAAGAATTTCTACTTTTATGGAAAGAGTAAATGAAATTGTTTTAGGTATCAAATGTTGTGGAGGAACCTTGAGTGAAGATGAGATTGTTTCAAAAATCTTAGGAGGTTTTCCACTGGCATATAAAATGAAGGTTACTGCTATTAATGAGTTGAGAACAACGCCTAATACATCAATAACTAGGGATACATTGATTGGAAAACTTTCAGCTTTTGAAATTGAGGAATTTGGTCTTGTTGCTACTATAAAAACTGATTTGGCCTTCAAAGCATCAACTTCATCTGCTCCATCCTTCGACAAATCAGACTGGAGAGCCTTTTATGCAAGAGAACTTGAAGAAACCAGGAAGGAGAATGAAGAGCTTGAAGAACTTGAAGTACTATTTGCAAGAAAAATGCCAAAAGGTCCAATTGGAAGTAAGTATGAAGGTAAAGCACCCTTTAAATGTTTCAACTGCAATAAGATTGGTCATATGGCTTCAAGATGCCCTGATAGACATGCTAGACTAAGAGAAGAAGCTAGAAGGACATACAAACCTAATCCTAAATATCAGAGATACAGATTTAAGAAAAACAAAGATAAATCTTGTTACATTGCTGATGAAGGTGTGACTAATGATTCTGATGAGGATCCAACAGACAACAGACGGGTCTTTGTTGCTATAACAGAAGATCAACCGGTACCTATTGCTCAACTAGTAGTACAAGCCCTAGCAGCTAAATTTGAATCAAAGGATGAATGGATTATTGACTCAGGATGCTCACATCACATGACTGGAGACAAAGGTAAATTCTTGAACTTTCAAGAATACAATGGAGGTTTAGTAAGATTCGGAGATGACAAAGCCTGTTCAATCAAAGGTAAGGGTTCAATATCTCTTGATCGTAAACATAACACTGACAATGTCTACTATGTTGAAGGATTAAAACATAATATTTTAAGTGTTGGTTTATTAGTTGAGAAAGGTTTTCAGTTACAATTTAAAAATGGAAAATGCAAAATCATGAATAGAACTGGTTTGGAAATTGCAACCGGTAATCAGACTAGAGGTAATATCTTTCATTTGAATAACAGTGAAAAGGCATGCTTAATTGCACATATAGATGAAAGTTGGCTATGGCATAAAAGACTATGTCATGTAAATTTTGATTGCATGGTAAAAATCAGTACTTCTAAGGCAGTTAGAGATCTACCTAAAATTGTGAAACCTCAGAATACAATTTGCAAGGAATGTCAATTTGGAAAACAAGTTAGAGCTAGTTTCAAAAGTATTCCAGAAAAATCCAATAATGCTCTTGATTTAATTCACACTAATTCATGTGGTCCGTCTAGAACTAAAAGCTTACAAGGTGATAGATATTTCATGCTAATTATTGATGATTATTCTAGAATGTATTGGGTTACTTTTCTCAAAGAAAAATCAGAAGCACTTGGGAAGTTCAAGCTATTCAAAGCAATGGTTGAAAATGAAACCGGTAAGAAAATTAAATGTTTAAGATCAGATCAAGGAGGAGAATTCAAATCTAGAGATTTTAATACCTTCTGTGAAGTAAATGGAATCAAAAGACAGTTATCAGCACCTTGAACACCATAATAGAATGGAGTTGTTGAAAGGAAAAACATAACTATTTTGGATGTAGCAAGAAGTATGTTATTAGAAGCAAATCTACCACATGTGTACTGGAGAGAGGTAGTAAGCACTGCTGTCTATACATTCAACAAAGTTCACATCAAAGGTGAAACCAGTAAGACCCCTCATGAACTATGGTTTGGTAATACTCCTACTCTTAAGTATTTCAGAATTTTTTGAAGTAAATGTTATATTAGAAGAGATGAGTATATTGGCAAGTTTGATCCTAGAAGTGATGAAGGAATATTTCTTGGTTATTCATCTAAGAGTAAAGCTTATAGATGTTTTAATAAAAGATTACAGAAAATTGTTGAAAGTACAAATGTAAAGATTGATGAACAATTTAGAGGAACTTCAAAGTATATAGACTCTGAACCGGTAATAGAAATTATGACAAATGAACCAACAGTAAATCCACCGGTACAGAATGATGATCGAGTTACTCCGGTATCATCAGAGGATTCCATAGTAATTGAAGAACAACAATAGACTAAGACACCTCGGTATGTAAGACTGAATCATTTTGAGGATCAGATAATTGGAAGCAAATTTAAAGGAGTCATGACAAGAGGAAGATTGGGTAATGAAGAGGTATGTCTTATTTCTCAAATTGAACCATTATCTATCAATTAGGCATGTGAAGATAAATTTTGGATTAAAGCTATGGAAGAAGAATTAGGACAAATTGAGAAAAATAATACTTGGACATTAGTTCCCCGGCCTGAAAATAAAAATGTAATTGGAACCAAATGGGTATTTAGAAACAAACTCAATGAAGATGGTAAGGTTGTTAGAAATAAAGCAAGACTAGTGTGGAAGGGATATTCTCAGAAAGAAGGAGTTGATTACAATGAAACCTTTGCACCGGTAGCCAGAATTGAGGCAGTTAGATTATTCTTGGCCTTTGTAGCTCACAAGGATTACAAAGTTTATCAAATGGATATTAAATGTGCATTTTTGAATGGAGATCTTGAAGAGGAAGTCTATATTGAACAACCTGATGGATTTTCTTTGACAGATGGCAATGATATGGTTTTCAGATTAAGAAAAGCTCTGTTTTACTAAAGGAAATGCAGATAGCAATTTATATTACAAAGTAGCTAATGATGACATCTTGATTATGGAAGTATTTGTTGATGATATAATCTTTAGAGGAGAAGATGGATTATGTAAGGAATTTTCTCTTGAAATGCAGCAAAAATTTGAAATGTCTATGATTGGAGAAATAAAATTCTTTTTAGGTTTGCAAATTTCTTAGACTGATAAAGGTATATTTATGAGACAATCCAAGTTCTTCAAAGAATTACTAAAGAAATTTGGGATGGAGAACTCTAAACTGGTAAGCACACCTATGACTACAAATGACAAATTATCTCAAAGGGATGAATCTACACTTGTTAATCCAACTAGATACAAATCTATGATAGGAGGTTTACTGTATTTGACACAAACCAAACCTGATATTATGAATGCAGTATGTATAGTTTCTAGATTTCAGAGTAATCCTAGGGAAAATCATGAATCAATAGTAAAAAGGATTTTCCGGTACTTACAAGGCACAACAAATCTTGGATTATGGTATCCTAAAGATGAAAATTTTGATCTATATGCATACACAGATGCAAATTGGGCAGGAGATGTGGATGATAGAAAAAGCACCACTGGAGGAGCATTCTTTCTTGGAAAGAGATTAGTTTCTTGGTTAAGTAAGAAACAGAGTTGTACATCTTTATCAACAGCAGAATCAAAATATGTTGCAGTAGCAACAAACTGTACATAGGTACTTTGGCTTAAGCAAATGTTGAAAGACATAAAGGTAAAATGCAAGGAACCTATTACTATATATTGTGATAACATTGCAGCAATTGATATATCTAAGAATCCAGTATTACATTCTAAAACAAAACATGTTTCTATCAAACTAAGTTTTCTAAGGGAAAAGGTTGAAGAAAAGGAGATAAAATTAGTTTATGTGAATACTAAAGAACAACATGCAGATATTTTCACAAAACCTTTGCCTAAGGAAACTTTTGAGTATCTCAGAGATCAGCTCATAGTCTTACCTCCACTAGTAGAGACTTAGATAGTTGATGATTATCATTAACTAGTAGAATTAAATGGACAAATCTTTTATTTCGGTATTTGATGAGGAAGCTACTTCTCAGGGGGAGTAGTTGGTATATTGACTTGGTTGGTATTTTGTATGAACTTGACTTTTTGTGACTTTGGCATTTGATGTCAAAGGGGGAGAGATATATGGAAAAACATTAGGGAGAGATCTATTAAAAATCCATTATCTTTTTGAGGAGAGATTGGTATGAGAGATTGGTATAAACACATATTACTCCTAGGGGGAGAAATGGAGATTGTTGATTTTTGTACTTGGCATTTCTGTTTTGGTACTTTGATGGTTTTTCCATCTTGTGTTGCCATCAATGCCAAAGGAGGAGATTGTTGGTATTTTGGTATGGTTTTGTCATTGATGTCAACACCTGCTAAATACACCTACTTTGGAGATCCAGCAACATTCACCGGCAAACAGTAAACTATGCAAATAGTTACCGGTATATGGTTAACCAATAGGATATAATGTTCACCGGTACCTGCATTAACATGGAAGACACTTGGTAATATCGAAGACATCATGTGGTCACTTTACTTTGAAGTAATAATAATTGGTATATTCTCATTTGCATATTTACTTTTACCGGCAAATAGGTCCAGGTTATCTAGGGTTACACCGGTAGGTTTATCTTTTCCAGATCAGCATGGCACGCTATGGAGATGATTTATTATTGTTGTAAATGCATTAAGCTGACATGTTCAATCGGTTATTGCATCGGATATTGTATTATTTGTAAAATGTTTTTATTGTAATATCTTGTAGAGCCAACCTACTAAAATTGGTCTTAGGGTATGGTATAAATGTAAGATCTTATTTGTAAGATCAAGTATGGCATGCGAAAAAGATTTAAGGAAGGGTATATGCGAGATTAAGCAGGAATATACACGAAGACATCATTTGAAGGTGAAGTTAGGTTTTTGTAGAAGCATATCAGCATTACACCGGTACTGAATCCAGCATATGAAGACGCTATTTTGTGCAATACATTCTCATTGGATTTAACCATCCAACTGTAGTCAGTTCGACTCCCATTTGTGATTGAGCAGTGAGCTCTAGGCTGTTGGCCTTTCTGCATGTGCAGACCCCTCTTTGTACACTTACTATCTGCAGTAGTATCATCTGATTATGGGTAAGATTTCCCACCATGGTTTTTTCCCTTACAGTGTTTCCACGTACAAATATTGGTGTCATGTGTTGTGGATGACTTTGTGCTTATGGTTCATGCTTTAATTCTTACCGGTATTGCAATTTTCTATTAACACTGTTTACTGGCATACTTAACTATCTTACCGGTATTAAGAATTAAGTTGGTTAATAAGTTTTTGATTTGAATTTATTAGACAACTAATTCACCCCCCCCCCTCTCAGTTGTCTCCGGGACCTACAATGTGTGCCTTCGATTGAAGTCCTTCCAACTCACTAGCCATTATACCAGTAATGTTCATAACATTTTCTTTGATTTACTTTACCTTCTTTGATGCATCCCTAATATATTTTTGTCTTTTCTTCCTTTGCTTCATTGTTTTCACACCACTCTCAATAGTTTCTGCACTACCAAAAACTTCTTTTGTTGGTTCTCTTGGTGCATCTAACAAAGCTTTTGCATATGTCTCAATAATTTTGAAATCTACCTCATAGCCCATTTCAATTACCCATATAGTCCTAGGAAGTACAACTTCCATCCATGTCTCATCCTTTTTTATTACAAAACAGATTTCTTTACCATAGTTGTCCACTACACTCTACGGTAGTCTTTCTCTAGTTTTCATTTTGGCTTGAAAAGCTTTAAAGTATTCAGTTATATTATTGTCCTTTGCAGTTCCCATGCCGGTAAAAGCTTCCTATAATTGTTTTCCAACCAGTATTTCATATCTAAAGTCTTTTTGTCCTATACCAGGGATTTCCTTTGTGAAATACAACATTAAGCATACTAAAAGATTACCAAAGTGAAATGTCCCTTTCTTATCTCCTTTAATCTTTTTCAAATTATCTATGAGTTCATCTTTCAGCCATTCACACACATCAATCATTGTATTGTTGTTGACCATTTCATAAGCACTATTAATGCAAAGACTAGAAATTCAATTAATCCTATTTGCATGTGTAGTCTTGTAATGTAAAACCATACTTATGAATCTCACATTGATGCATTTAATGTCATTCACTCTTAGTGATCTATTGTCTAATGTTGCTCCAGTTAGGGTCATTACTTTGTTGTTAGGAACTTTCTTTGTTTTGTCTAGTCTACTGTTGGTTGAGGGTAAACCTGTTACTGCCCTATGCTTGTCGGGTAAATTTGCAGACAAAATCCAACCATAGAAATTCTCCATGTGCCCTACTTAGGACAATTCTCACTACTTCTAGAAATTTGAGGATATTCAGTATCTCAACAAAACCTAAAGTCTCCATAATTTTATGTTCGGGTTTTACAGTGCCATTTTCATCACAAATTATGGTTTTAAACATTTTCAGCAATTCCTCAGAACCTAATTCTTCAGTGTTGCAATGAATAAATCCTAGGGTCTTCAGCATAAGCTACACCTTTAGGAATTTTTGAAAAAGCACCTATGGAATCATCTTGTTTAGCTACTTTTGGAATTATCTTAAACACAAGCCTAGGGCATTTTACATTTTCCATGATATTAGGGGTTGGAATAAATTTGGGAGCAGAAGATGAAGCCATTTGAAAAATACCTTTATCTTCCTTAGAGTATCTGAATGCTTGAAAGAAATCACTTCACACCTTCACCTTGAATGCCTTAGCTCTTTGCTGATTTTGAATGCTCGATGAATAAAAAATGAGGGAAATCCGATGATTTATAATGACATTTCTTTCAACAACTGCATTAAATGCTCATCGATTAAGTGAAAATTTAACACATCTAGTGGCAAAGAAGAAATCTATCTTCTCACCATCGACTGAGGGTAATCTGCATGATATTCAATTTGCGGAAATACCCCCAAAGGGTTACTTCTCAGTTGGATAAAAAATCTCCTACTGGTGGAGTAATACTCTATTCTACTGGTGAAGAAATAGTCTCATCAATATTTTGATCCATCTTCCTAATCTATTGTTTTGAAAATTCTTTCTTTACCTCATCTACCTTTTCTTTGCCTTTCAAACTGGGTCCTTTATTATTTGTTGGTGAAGTCTTGCTTCTACATAATTTTTCAATATGTCCAATCTTGTTACAAGCATAACAAGTCACATTATTCCTCTGAATAGCTTTTCCATATCCTATGTCAATTTGTGTTCTACATTGATTAGATAAGTGCCCATATCTCCCAAAAACATAACATTTCACATTCATTTTGTAGTTTTCTGAATTATGACCAACTTTGTTGCATTTGGAACATTGACTGGTGGGTGCATTGATGTTCTGATTGTTTCTAAATCTACATTGATTCGCTTTATGACCATATTTATTGCAATTGAAACATTTCCCATTAAACTTGTAAGCATTAGGTTGTCTTACCGGTTTACTGTGATCATGATTGTTTGTAGTACCAAAACTTTCTCCAACTTCAAATCCAAGTCCATTATAATCTCCATTTGGTTTCTGACTTTTTCAACATATCATCAAGTTCCTCTAAACTTTTCTTGAATTTCTCTTTTTGTTGATTTTTAGTAGCCAACTCATTTTCTAGAATTCCCTTTTGTCTCATGAGTTCAATTTTGTCATGTTGCATGTGAATCAGATTTGTCTTCAACATATCATTTTTATGACTGGGTCTTAGATTTTTGATTCCAACATCATTAAGTCTCCTAGTCAAGTCATCTTCATTCTTCTTTCTATCTTCAACGTCTTTACAAAACCTCATAGTCATATATTGCATTTCATTCTTCATATTATTGTTTTCTTGTCTCAATTTGTTCACAAGTTCATTAAGAGTTTCCTTTTCATCATTATCATTCTGCATCTTCTCATGAAGTTATTTTCTTTTATTTCAAGCTATAGTAAGATTCTCCTGAAGTCGTTGAATGAATTCTTGTGCAGTCCTCAAATCATCTTCAAGTTTGATATTCTTCAACTTCTCTACATGATAGTCTACAAGAGCTCCTTCCAATTGTTTTCTTAAGTTCTCCATCTATACCAGTGTTAGAATCTTCCTCAAGCTATTAGGCTTTTGAAAATAGAGGACTAGACTCTGATACCAATTGTTAGGATTACTAATAGTCCCAAAGATACTGAGAGGGGCAAGGGGTGAATCAGTATCTAACTGGTTTGCTGAATATTAAAATTTATGAAGAACTTTGCATCCTAAAACAATGTACTAGTAAATAAGAATTAATACAATAAATAGGAACAATAAAGATAGTATAGAAAACACACCATAACACAAGATGTTTTAACAAGGAAAAACAGTTTGGGAAAAACCTCGATGGGATCTGTGACCCACAATATTCACTCACTGACCAATGAATAAATATTACTTGCAATGAGGGGCCTGCACATGCAGGAAGGCCAACTGCCTAGAGCTCACTCCTCAATAAGAGTCACACTGACTACAAAAGTGAATTATAAAATCCAATACAATGTATTGCTTCAAAATAGCATCAACTATGTCAGGTTCAATACCAGTTTAAGCTCATTCCATTACCAAAACCTTCGCTATCAACTATATCACCTTATACATAATTTTTATACTTCCATACATACATACCTCTCTATAATGACCTATAAGATCTCATACATATATAAGTCTTTTACAATATTCCATGTCGGCTTTACAAAAGATAATTACATTTAAATACAATAAACAAAAGTTTATTCCCTATCGGCTGGGGTGTCGGTATGCATTGTTGTCATTGTCGGTGTAGTGTCTACCGATGTATGTAGATGTCTATGCCAGTGCCAGTAACTACCAGTGGCTTTACCAAATGAATGCCAGAAGGTTGGTAGATGGTTGCCATGAATGACAACACCAACTATTCTGATAAGAGTGTAGAATTCCAACAAAATGGAGATGCAAAACTGGCAAGATCTCCTCATGCATGGAAAAATTAATTTGTAAGTCACATGCCATCATTTACCAATTACTTCTTTGCATGTAATGCTTATGGCCATAGGGAATGGAAATGTAGAAAGATATCTAGAAAGGATAATGTAGGATCTCTTAGAAATCAAGCATATGATCAAAACATATTCAGCAGTAGATACATGCATGTCCCCTCTCCAGGTTATGCAAATGTTATCTATCATAACTACAATGTTTTTGGCCATAGAGAGTTTGAGTGCAAGTAAAGGAATCTTCAACCACATGGAGGTTGGTACAATAGCTATGCCCAATAGAAAGGTAAAAATAGAGCATATGGAAGGTAGAGACCTGCATGGAACCTAAGGAGAAATGTCCCTCAAGAGGAAGAGGCCCACCGGTTTCAGTTGCTAGTCACAACAACATGACCAGGGGAAGATGGTAAAACCGGTATGTCAAGATATTCTCCAATCATGAAGTTGGGATGGATATTGTGTGCTACTATAGCACTACTTTTCGACTGTGATGGAGAATTAGGAAATGGAAAGACCCATCAATAAAAGAAGGAAAGACCTACTCCCAACCCTGGAAATGGGAAGAAGGATGAGACCAAGTAGGCATGGAGGAAGAATACCATGGACCAACATTGTGCACCCATTGCATAGGTAATGTCTCCTAAGACCTAAAGGAGATGTAAGATCTTATGGGGAGTAGTAAATTAAACTTATCATTCACCCCCTCAATGAAGAAGGCAACATGGAAGGACATGTTGTTGTCGGTATGAAGAATGAAAATGAAAAGATAGGTGTGTGTAGAAGCTTCCTTGACTACACACCTATAGATGAATGTTGATTCACTACTAATGTGTCTATGCATGACCAGTTAACAATTGGAATCAGATACATGGTGACAAAAGATTCTAGGAGTCATAGGAAGGTTCTTTGGTAGTGATAATGGACCAGTACAAGAAACTGGTATGTGTAGATTGTTACCAGTATGACTAATAACACGTACTTGCAGGTTATGTAAGACAATGAGGTTGCAGATCATTGCAATAGCCCCGGTAGCTTGAAGTGAAGCTATGTCTTAGGTTGTATTGATGAAGATCTGGATGACATGAGTAGGCCCAATTGCTGATCATGCAGGCTTGCATATCTTATGGCAAGATGATGTCATTGTATGGCATTGTATGAATTTAGGATCATATCATAAGCTATGGTGGATATAATGGAACTGAAAAATCATCATATGATCATATATGAATAGCTCAACCAATATATGGTAAAGATTGGAGTCTTGGTATTGGACCTGACCGATGATGAGAACCTGAGATGTGTGACTTAGGGAGAGTTCAAGTGCTCATGATGCCAAGCCGACATGCTTGAACTAATAAGGATACTGACTGCCCAAACTACAGATGATGAAAATTGCAGTAGGAATACCAGGACAATTTCATTGAATGGAGTATCTACCTATCCTCTGGTTGGTTATATTGGTAGTGTTGACGTGTTTTTTATGACAACGTCTAACACAAAATAAAGTTGCCTAACGGTCACTTCACTCTCTCTTGATCAAAGTGCGATTGTATGATAAGATTGCAAGAAGTTCAAACAATCGAATCCAAGGTTCCTTCAATGCATGAACGTGACTCAGTTGGCTGATGTGTTTGTTGGTAATCCAAGGGGCCTTACGTTTGCATCATTCTTTCACTTCTTAGTTGTGGTTGGAACTCCATCATTGGACATGACAATTCTGTGATGCTGCTACTTCGAACGGACTAAAATGAACGGAAAGTAAAAGGGAAAGGGTTTAGAAGGATCTAAATCTACTCCTAAGGGCAGTGATAACAATGGATAGTGCTTTGATGGACATATTCCAAATAAACCAAGCTCTGCTTTGCCAAGATAAACTACAACTCTGTAGGAACCGGTGCAATCTGCTAAGGATGTTGGAGGATTTTCATATTGAGAAAAGTGCATCTGAATAACCAACACGGCGCAATCCAAATTACTATTCACAATTGAACTTAGCACAAATTTGGGGGTTTAGGCTAACTTTACATTGCAACTTACAATCAGCAAGATGCAAAAAGTATGAACCATGGAATTTCATCAAACACCATTACATTCTCCATTGGAATCAAAGCACTAAACTAATTCTAATCTAAGTGAGGAAGGTGAAACCATGCAAGCTTTAAAAGAAATAACTTAAGTGGACACCATCAAAGAACAATGTTTCACTGTTATTATCTCAAAGCTTATCGCAACAATTTCATACAAAGCTCCCTCTCTTTACAAATGAGGGGGTCACCCCTTTATATAGGCCTCAGGCCATGTTTACATGCAAACCCTAATTAGGGTTTTCCCTAAAAGATTATCCACACATGATGCAACAAGGTGGGAATCTCCAATTAATAACCCATCATGCCCATATACAATTAATTCAAAAGTACCCAAAATAGCATCCACTGTGCATTAAATGCACCACCTCCTTCAAATTCACCCAACATGCATTGAATATTCATCCATGCAAAAATCACCCCATTATGTCATAAATGCTCCATCATTTCCACATGCGGCAGCTGCATGAAAAAAGAATTTGCCATAAATTCAACATGCAATGACCAGGTTGCCATTTGGTCAAATATTCCAGCAACGAATGCATCACCATACTACCATGCGTTCAATAGATCCTCGCCATGCAAATGGACTCTGCCATCGTATATCCACTCCTACACATCTGGAATTGTTGGAGAGGGAAAACTCGATTCAGGAAGAATTTTCTTGAAGTCTCCTCAACTTTCCTTGCTTGAAGAAGGTTTTTCATCAATTCTGCACATTTCTTATTTTTTAGGAAAATTTCCAAATTAGGGTTCCATGGTCCAGGAGAGAGAAAATTCTCCTACGAATCCAAATCTGTAAAACTTTTAAAATTTGGATGTGATTTGATGCCCGAGAATGGATTTTTTCAAATTTTTCCCTAGAGGGGAAATTTCTTGTTCAATTCATCCCTGATTCCTTCCTTGCCTTAGAAATTTTATGTTCAATTCATCCTTGGGTGTATTTCTTCCTTGCTTGGAATTTTGTCTCCAAGGAAGGAATTTCCAATACTTAGCCAAATTTTCATCTTTCTTGGAATTCTGTCCTGAAGGAAGGAATTTCCAACACTTAGCCAAATTTTCACCTTTTTCAGGAACTCTATCATGAAGGGAGGAATTTCCAACACTTAGTCAATCTTTCACCTTTCCTGGAATTATGTTTTGAAGGAAGGAATTTCCATTACTTTGTGAATTGTCCATATCTCCTTTTCAACATCCCTATTTTTAGGGATCTTCCTAAATTTTAGGAGTCAGGTTCATTGGATGGGGAATTTCGTCCTGATTTTGAATCTATAAAAATTTCCATATTTGGCTGGGATTTGATGTCTAAAAATAGCATAACTGAAAATTCACCCAAGGGGAATTCTGCTTTTTATTCCTCCTTGACTCCTTGGATTCCGTGCCTTAGGCAAAATTCCAATTCTTTTAGCTCAGGTGAAATTTTCATTATGCCCATGGATTCATGGATTTTCTTCCTGTGAATGCCTTCCTGGTTTCAACGCCCCAGCCTTGACTTGGGCGCATTTTGGCCATGTCCATGGAGAGGTGGATTTTTTTTTCACAAGTTCCAGGCTCTTCATCGGGATATAGATATGAAATATAACATTTAAGTATAAGTGGTATCTTCAATATGTCTTTTTCCTTTTTTATACTTTAAGTTATATTTCATATATATTGTCAGGATGTTTGAGAGTGGTTTCAGGTCCATAGGAATCATAATGCAAATTCTGGATTTTGGAAGATCTTCCAAATTTCTAGACTTACTCAAATTTTAGGCCATTTTCGGATCAGGATGACATTGGTGGATTGATGTGAATTTATGGACTTGGATGATTTTGCATGCTTTCTTCTTCTGGAATAGGAGTTCCAAACTTAACCATTTTTTATCCAACTTGTCTACCTTCTGACTCTTTCGGATTTAGAAATGGTCTTCAGGAACATTCAGTCTTCAGCGTCTTTGAAGATATTCAACTTTCAGTGTTTTCCTATAAAGATCTTGCCAAAAATAGATTTTCCCAAATATTAAGTGTTTCAAAATGTCAAGGTTTGGGCAAAATAGGTCAAAAAAGAACTTACTAAAAATAGAAGCTTACTAAAAATAGAACTTAGTAAAAATAGTAAGTTTGATTTTTGGCAAAATCAGACCAATCCGGGACTTAGTAAAATCCCTAAAAAAAGGAACTTTCTAAAAATAGAAAGTTTCTTCGTTTTGGCTCAAATTTTACTAGGAGGTTCCTTGAAGGGTCATGATTCTAGTTGTATGTTCAGTTTTTCCAAAACCCTAACAGAAACCCCTAAAATCTAGGACAGAAGGCAAAAACCCTAAAATTCACAAAATGAGTCCTAGACTTAACCAAATTCACTCAAACAAAAAGCAAATTTAATTAATATGACCCCCAAACACTTGCAAAGAAGAGAGATTGACAAGACTACTGTGAAAAGACCACAAAAATGCAAGCCAAAAAACTGGGAGGGCCTAAAAAGAAGGGGGTTCCCATTTGCAATGGGGCAATGTGTGAAAACGTCACAACAGGTAGTACAATCACATTTGATTCCTAAAGAAATTTGCATCAAACATGAGGTGATGTAGGTTGACCGATAGGTCAGTAATGTTCACTGACACATCCCTTTGCAAATTGAGTGTTTTAACAAATGGTATAGATTTTACATGCTCAATTCGTGTTATTTGATGGTTGAATCCTCCATCTCAAGTGTTGTGACTTGAGAAAATGTAACAAAACGTAATAATTGGTATCAAAGGAAGAGGAACAATTGTTAAAGAAAAAGGAGAGAAATAATTTTGTCAGTGACCGGTAAATACAGGGAGGAATGATCTCTTGATAGTGCCCTTTGTCATTGTTGTCAAAGGGGGAGAAGAATGATTGTAGTATACTGTATACTACAGGTGTGAGAATCCATGGATGATAGTAAGGGGGAGAAGGATTATGTAGTATGTCGGATACTACATGAGTTGACATCAATACCAAAGGGGGAGATTGTTGGCATTGTATTGTCATTGATGTCAATCGATATGGGATGACTACGAGTATGAGAGATGTATGCGCAACATTGTCAAGAAGGAGTACAGGTTGAGATATCTTAGATATCACCTTGTCTTGCAAAACACCGTTAAGGTAAGGAAGATGACCTCGGGAGTCACTTGTACACAAGGTTCTACCTAACTTGTGAGGATGAGTTGGGAAAGTGAGCGGTACCAGTACAATGCATCACCGGTAAGGAAAGGATGTCAACTAGTAAGTGATGTGTTGACATGGAGATGTCAGATCAACTCAATGAACAGTTGTTAGCCTGTAAAGGTTATGACCAGTGTACAAGAAGGATGGGCAAGGTGTTTGAGTGGTTGTTTGTGATGAAGAGGCAGAATGTTACCTGAACCACATCAACAATGGAGGAGAAGAATGAATAGGTATTATGTTGTAAGGTTGCAGAATAGCGAGACTCCCACCTAATGAAGATGCAGTCACCATATGAAGAGATGAATGATAATGAATGTGCCCACACTGGATCACATGTGCCTGTTTGAAGATATGCTACACAAATAGGGAAGTCACATGAGTACATTGCAGAATACATATGTCAAAGGGTCAGTCCACCGGTAAGTGGAACTTATCTCTAGGTATGCATAGTGTGCATCATGATTCTTTGAGATAAGAGAGAAGAGGTAGAGGCATGTTGAGATGCCACTACAGAAGAGGAGTGATGTGTTTGTCATCTTGACAAACCGGTTGTAATATGGTTCCGAGCTGATCAGGGAGAAGGCAAGGCTAATCAGAAGTAGTCAAAGGAGAATGGTTGGACTAAAGATGAAGTTCGCTGATAATTAAAGACAAAGTGTCATCAAGAAGGTTTACGAGTATGTAAGTCCACTGGTAATATGAGCAGGATGCAATTTCAGATATCCTCCCACCTTGTGGGAATGAGAAGGCTCAAGATAGACATGTTTGACGATCGGTTAGGGTGTTCCACTTGCATTTTTGTAGAGTGCAGACATGATGAGTTAACCAATAGAGTGTGAGATGTTGGCAAGGTTTGTATACCAGCAAAGAAGAGTAACCTATAGAATTGGTAGGATGGTGATCCTATCTAGACCGACATGAAGAACCAAGCTAGCAGATGGTCAACATGGATGTCATTTGGAGTCAAGGTGGTGAACCTGCATTTGGATAAGGATGGAATGTACACTGACAGGGTAGTTGCAGGGTTTGTCGACATAAATAGAAGGTCCCACAAATCACAGGACATGTTACAGAGCTATTGCAAGGGTTTGTGGATTGAGGTGTAGAGGACAACTATGATCTAGCTTAGAGTGATTGAGGAGATTGAGGCAGATGAATGAAATAGAAAAACCAAATCTTTGTGTTTGACCAAGATACCGGTCAATAGGGGAAAAGCATGCTAGGATTCCCAAAGATACTGAGAGGGGGGGTGAATTAGTATTTGACTGGTTAGGTAATTTTTTGAACTTATTATATGAAAAGCATTCCAAAACAGTGTACTGGTAAACCAAAATTAATATAGTAAATAAGAACAATAAGCACAACATGAAAGACACACCATAACACAATATTATAATGAGGAAACTCGGTGTGAGAAAAACCTCGGTGGGATTTGTGACCCACAATATTCGCTTATTGGCCAATAAGGGAATATTATTGTTACAATAGGGGCCTGCACATGCAGGAAGGCCAAGCGCCTAGAGCTCACTGCTCATTTACAAAAAAAGTCTCACTGACATACAAAATTGGATTATACAAATCCAATGTCATGTACTGCTTCAGATCAGCATCTGCTATGCTAGGTTCAGTACCAGTTTAGGCTCTGTAATAATCATAAACCCTTATCCAAAATCTGCCTTGCAATTCGCATATTAGGTCTGCATTTTTCTAACCATACATTCATACACTCTAAATGATCTACAAGATCTCATACTTATATGAGTCATATTACAATCTGCCATGTCAGCTTTACAAAAAAAATTTACAATTAAATACAAAATATAATTAAGCAAAAATCCTATCGGCCAAGGTGTTCGTAATCTTTTCGGTGCTGCTGAACTGTATGCCGGTGTAGAGTCTGTCGGTGTCGGTGCCTACTAGTATCATATGATTGTAAGGTTGACATCAATGAAAATACCTTCAATCACCTACAATTTTTCAATGGAGTTTGCATTTGCCAACAATCTCCCCTTTGGCATTGATGGCAACACTCATGAGAAAAATACAAAAGTGTCAAAAAAGAATCTACCAAAACTTTGTCAAAACTGTGTTACCAAAATGTGGGCTCCCTCTGAGTTGATGATGTCTTTCTTTTGATCATTTTTCTCATCTCCACTACTCCCCCTTTGACATCAATGACAAAGGCTATCATTCATTGTCAATGGAGTGTGGTTCCTGCCTAGATCCTTGTAATTGATGAGTTACAATCTGATAGATGTCTGGCAATGTAAAATTTTGACGGTCGTTGAACCTTTTGCTATCCTTTAATGCCACTTCTATTCTCTGAATTGTACCAGTGAGTATGTGCATTTTCTCTTCCAGTGTCTTAAGTCTTGGAACTAGAGCCTCAAAAATTTCTTTTCTCAAAGAAATGAGGTAATCCAGTTTAGGGCCTAGTTTGCATTTTAAATCCTTTGCCTTAAACTTTATCTTTTCTTTATCTTTTTCTAACTTCTCAATTTTCTCCTCAAGAACTACAATATTCTTTTCAACTTACAAAAATGAATCTGATGTTCCTATTAAGTTGTTAGCAATATTGTTGATTTCTTTTTGTCCTTTGCTGATCTTTGCATCTATGTCCTTTGTCAGAATATCAGTTTTGCAAGTATCTCTACAGAGTTTCTTGAAATCCAAAATTGTTTCTCCTAATGCCCATAATAAGGTTTCCATTTGTTCCTTATTCTTGTTAACAATTTCCTCAAAGAATTTTTCTTTCTCCTTATTCATTTTCTCTTTGAGTGTATCTTCATTTATCTGGTCCAGTGTTATTAGGTTGCTGGTTATATACTTAGACAATGTGTCTAATTGGCTAGAAGAATCTTTATTATCTATGATACACTTTGAAGCTATCATCTTCAAAATTGGTAAAGTGTCATCTATAGCTTTATATGCCTGTGCATTACACTCTATTATTTTCTTTATTGAATCCAAGAGTACCTCTGTTACATTTGTAGGCCTAAATTCAATCATAGATGTACCGGATGTCTACCCAACTATTTTCACAATTTGTAATTTGCCAATGGTTGTGATTTCTTTGCTTTCCTCTTTCTCCGGAGGGTCAGTTTGTGTTCGCATTTCAGCTACCAATGGCTTAAGCTTGTCAGATGTAGCCGGTGGCACTATCTGTGAAGGAGCCTGTTTCTCAATGTTTACCCTAGTATGAACCTATTGTTTTACTAGTTTCTCAGTGTCCTTTCCTGAAGGTGTCTTTGTTTGTGCCTCTGAGGATTTCATTATAGAGTCCACTGCCAGTTTTTCTTTGCTTACCTCTGTGTTGTCTACTGTTGGTGACTCAGTAGGTATTCTAGTTTCAGTGGTTGTCGGAGGTTCAGTAGATGCATCAGTATGCATACCTGCGGTATTTGTTTTTCCAGTAACCAGGGGTTCATTTGATTTTTCAGTTTATTGATGTTTCCCAATTCTAATGTTTCCAACTTCAACATTTTCAGTCGGTGGCTCAGTTGCCACATCCTTTTTGTCAATTGTTTCCTTGTCCACCACAATATTGACTTCTTGTGTGTCAATGTTCATTGTGTATAACACCTCAGAATCAAGATTTCTATCCTCATGTGGTGTTTCCATACTCTCTATTGCCGGTTGTGTGTCACCAGTTTGTACCGGTGGAGTATCAGAGGTTGGTGGGGGTAAATTGTCTGTTATTTTTAGGCTTGGAGGTCCACCTACCTTACCTTTCCCTTTATCCTTTTGGTAGACTCTGATAGTCTTTGGTCTTTTTAGCTCTTCTTGTTTCTCTTTTTCAACAAAAAATATATCCCATTGATCTGCAGTCTCTTCTGTTATTTCATTTAGTCTACCTGCCATAAGTGCAACATGCTAGTGACTAGTTGAAAATGTTGGTGTAAATAAATATTCATTATGGATATTATTACACTTTACTTAAGTTAATTTAGGATAATGCATCTCTTCGTAGTTTGGATTTGAGACACTTAGGGAAGTGTGCACATAGGGATAGAGCTTGTAGGAGAAATTCCACCTTTTGTGGTCTTATTTTGCTGTTACACTCCACATTCGGTGGGTCATCCACCTCTTGTGGAATATTATATTATTTCTCCTACCTACCCTTGTTTCTCATTGAACCACATGTCATAATTGTGTGCTCGTACATCCATATGGCCTTGCCTATATAAGCAAGCCTATATTCATTGTATTGGTTAATCCAGTTGATCATTTTGCATATTGATGAGAATACAGTTTTGTTTTTGTCATTCTATTGTATCTCTTTTTATGCTTTTCATTGTGCCCTTGATCTTTGCAAAATCCTACATGGTATCAGACCTGTTGGGGCTTCATTTGATTGGTTTTTGGAGACATCATGGAAGGCTTCTATTTTTGGATCTGAGGAAATGCACTTTTTGGAGGCATCTTGGAGCATTTTTGACCTCACCATCACATATGGGAGGATGTTTCCATAAAAATCAAGTATAAATTTGACCATTTTTGGCAAAAATCAATTTTTGGGGGTGGAGGAATCTTTTGCCCAATTTGGGCGGTATGGTATGGAATTTTCGGATCTATAAAAAAAACAATTATTTTTTTTCTCTGAAAATTTTCCTAGTTTTAGAAAAGTTTTTTTTGAAAAAAAAAAATTAAAAAAAAAATTTATTTTGAAAAAAGGCGAAGGGATTTTTTTTTTTTTTAAAATTACAAATTTTTTTTGGGGGTCCGTAGGCCCCCCCCCCGTCCCGCCGTACCATTTTCCGCAGGCCCTGCAGGTCCATGCTACATCAGCATCATCCTCTGTGTAGCCCCAGCGACCACCGCTAGAAGCACCGTCAACAGCCCACGGAAGACCCTAGCCCAGCAAGCGCCGCCCAGCCACCGGCCGCCCCGCTCCGCTAGTCGCCTGCGTAGTGCGCAACGCCCACGCAGCTCTCGCGCCGCCCACCCCGCTGACCACCTAGCTCCCACACTGCCCAACTCTATGATGCCGCTAGGACCTCCCAACCCCACCGCCGGTGCCACTGCTGGCCCTCCGGAAACCACCACCAACCCTCAGGTAGCCCTTCCAGCCATCGCTTTCCGATCGCCGCCAAACTTTCCCGGCCGCAGCCCAAATTTCCCGGTCACCGTAAAACTTTTCCAAGAATAGACTAGTAGATTTCCAGTGACTGCCAATAGTCAATGCCCAGTCAATGCCCAATCAGTTTTTTGGAAATTCACAGACCCCTCTTCGTTGAGCTGTTTGGTTTTTTGGGCCAACTTTGGAGGCTCATAACTTGTTCAATTTTGCTCCTTTTTGGGTGTAATTTTTTTTTTATTTGGGCTAATTTTTCATTCTCTTTGCAGTGGAGTGGTTATTTTCTAGTTTTGGTGCAAAAGTTTTTCATAATTTTTGGATTCTCTCAGCTGTACCTATCTAATCCCCAATTCTGCAAATTCAAAGGCCTCGTTTGAGCTCATACAACCTCCTTTTCAGGTGCCATTTTTTTTGAAAGTGCATGTTTTTTGTCTACTTTCATAATCTATGATCATATTTTAGATATTTTGAGTGGAATTTTTACATTTAGATATTGGTCTTATTTGGCCTATTAGGTACTTGTAAAGTGCTTGGATCTTAGTTTAGATCTCTTTCATTATTAGTTTGAGTCTCTTTTGGCCTTATTGAGGCAGTTGTAAAATTGAAATCAGAATCCCAGTTTGCCATTTTTTGCAAGTGGCCCATTGTATATGCACTAAGTATAAAGTGCCAAATCATCACTTTTGGTGGGGGCCCTTTGATTGAGTGAATTTGGGGGGGTGTCTTGTGTGATTGTGCCTCTCTTTGTGCTCTTTCCTTTTTGTTGCAATGAGTCCTCATAAATTTCCACCTTTAACTCCACATAATTATGCATCATGGAAAATTAAAGTATGGAGCAAATTAATGGAAAAGCGTCTCACGCATTACATAGATGGAACAATAGTAGCACCACCTGATCCTAAGGCTGATCTTAATGCTCAGTTAGAATGGCTCACAAAGAATTGCATGGCTCTTGGAACTTTGCGCAAGTATGTATCAGATGACCTCATTTTTCACATTGAGAAGTGTACAACAATCAAAGAGGCTTGGGATATGTTTCAGAAATTGTATGGTCAAGTTGATGAAATCAAAGGTTACAAAATTGACAATGAGCTCACCAACTTGGATCCCAAGAGTTTTGATACAATCCAAGATTATGTCACCAAAGCAAATGAGCTAAGAGAAAAGCTTAAGGATTGTGGAATTGACAAAAAGGATGCTCAGTTGATATTCAACTTGTTGGACAAGCTTGCACCAGAATATGCAGCATTTGTGTCTAGCTTCCAAACTCATTGTTTGATGGTGGGGAGTTCCTATGTTATGCCTTCATTTGATGCTTTCACAGAAATGTTGATATTGGAACAATCTAAGTTGTTGAACATGGGACTTCTCAAGTCTTCAAAGTCCAAGGCTTTGGTGGCTAATCAAGGGAATCAAGGAAGTCAAGGAAAAGATTCCAACAAAAAGAAGAAGCACTCTAAGTCTAAGCCACAATAGGAAAAAGGACAATCATCCTCTCCATCACAAGGCGATTTTTCATCCTCTTCCAAGAAGGGGACACCACCTAAGAGGGATAAACCAACTTGTGCATATTGCAAGAAGTATGGTCATGATGAGCATCGATGCCACACAAAGAAAGTTGATGAGTTAACTAATCTTCTTAAGAAAAACAACATCAACTTGCCATCCACCTACACAAAGAAGGATTCATCTCCTTCCTCTTCCTCACATTCTAAGGGAAAAGGGCAAGCATTTGTGGCTACAATAGGTTCTTCAAAGCAATGGATACTTGACTCGGGTGCCTCATATCACATGGGTTTTACACAGGAGCAGTTTTCTTCACTGGAGCCATCTAATGTACCTCACATTTACGTACATGATGATACACAAGTTGAGGTTGAAGGGAAAGGTTTAGTTGACATGGATGATGGAACTTTTGAGAATTCTCTCTATGTTCCTAACTTGTCTACTAACCTTCTCTCTATCTACCAAATCACTCACTATGGGAATGGGATAAAGGTTGAGTTTACACCAAATTCAGTTGTGGTAAAGGAACTTGATGATGATGCCTTGGTAGCAGTGGGACAAGTCAATGACAACTGAAGTCTTTATTCATTCTCCCACTTTGTGCCAAGTTCACCTTCTAGGGTCTTTCTTACTCATTCAAATTTTGAAAGTAAGCTATGGCATGAGCGGTTTGGTCACCTCAACTACCGCTATCTTCAACAGCTAAGCACTAAAGACATGGTCATAGGTCTACCTCAAATCAGTTTTTCAGAGGGTGTATGTTCAGGTTGTTCCATGGGCAAGCATCCTGAAGAGAAGTTTGATAAAGGGAAAGCTTGGAGAGCTTTGGAAGTTCTTCAACTTGTTCACAGCGATGTAGCAGGTCCATTTCTAGCACCTTCATTTAGCAAGGCCCGCTATGTCCTCACCTTCATTGATGACTACTCCCGCATCACTTGGGTCTACTTTCTCATTCATAAGAGTGAAGTATTTGATAGACTTCAGGACTTCAAGACTCGTGTGGAGAAGCAATCCAAGAAAGTGGTCAAGATTCTTTGCACAAATAATGGAAGGAAATATGTGAACAAAATACTTGAGGATTTTTGTACATTTGACGGGATTGATCTTCAACATTCTGTCGATTACACTCCACAATAGAACAGAGTTGCAGAACGCAAGAATAGAACTCTCAAAGAAATGGCTAGCTATATGATACATGCACGTTCTCTTCATCCCACTTTTTGGGCAGAGGCTATCAGTTGTGCCACACACATCTAGAATTGGGTTCCTCACAAAGCTTTGCAAGGTATTACTCCTTTTGAGGCTTGGGCTGGTAGGAAGCCGATTGTGAGACATTTTAGAGTCTTTGGTTGTCTAGCATGGGCTCGTATACCTCCGCAAATATGCAAAGCATTGGAACCTCAGAGTTGGCCTTGCATATTTGTTGGATATCCAGAGGGTGTTAAGGCATATAGATTGATGGATCCTAAGACACATGAGGTGTTCATTGAGAGGAGTGTTCACTTTGAGGAAAGCTCTCCTAGCTTAGCCTCTCTACCTCCTCCACCTTCCTCCATTGTGGATAGTGATGCTAGTGATTCAGATGATGAGACTCCTTCAACTCTGACTTGCAGGGTTACACCTCCACAGGGTCCACATGTAGTTAAGGAGCCTCATTCTCCACCTCCACCTAGACCTTGTTGGGCTCGACAGACACTTGAGTTAGCAGGTTCTCTTGTTGGGGATCCTTCAGATACACGGAGAACTCGATCACAGCATCAGGATCTACCATATGCATTTATTGCTACCACTTCCGATTGACAGACATTTAGGGAAGCATCAGGGGTTCCTGAGTGGGACCAAGCTATGGAGGAAGAGTATAGTTCCTTGATGATCAGCTCATCAATTTCTTGTGTGGAGTTCACTGGGTGAACTGCAAGTAGCTTTTCTATTTTGATTTTCTTATCTAATTCAACAATAGCTACCCTTCTAGCTTCTAGCCTTCTATATAAATCATTGGGTATCTCATCCACAATTTCCATCAAAAATTTCTTATAGATGTCCAAGTGTAAGATTACACTATTTTATATACTCTCCTTTTCATCATTTGATAGTGTGTTATATAACCTACTGATGTTTTTCAATTTCCCATCCTCAGTTATTTCATTCAGAAGTTTATCAAATGGTGGAATAACCTATCTTTCTTTTCTTTTCTTTGGTGTTAATTTCTTAGCTGGAGGCCTAACTACTTGTTTCTTTTATCTTGTCCTTTTGGGTGTAGGTGAGGATATCCATGAGGGTTTTCTTTGTCTTTCTACTCTTTTGAATTCAGCGGGTAACTCACTATCAAAAGAAGTAGCAACCGGTGAGAGATGTGTCTCTAATTGTAGTCCTTCCAATTCACTCTCCTTAATATTAGTTTTATTCAAAACATCTTCCTTTATTGCTTTTTCCTGTCTTGAACCTCTCCTAACCATCTGCTTAGTTTTCTTATCTCTTTTCGTAGATTGAATGCCACTTTCAATTGTTTCAACATTGCTAAATACTTTTTCTTTCGGTTCCTTAGGGGCTTCTAAGAGGGCTTTTACATAAGTTTGAACTATGTTGTTATGAGCCTCATATCCCATCTCTGTAACCCAAACAGTCCTAGGGATAACTGCCTCCATCCAAATTTCATCTTTCTTGAACACAAAGAATATCTCTTTTTGATATTTATCAACAATTGCTTGAGATAGCCTTATTCTTGTCTTCATTCTTGCTTTCAGGGTTTGAAAATATTCATTTATGTTTTTCTCCCTATTATCTCCCATGTTGTTCTATATATCAAGAAGTTGTTTTCCTATCGGTATATCAAAACCAAAGTCTTTCCTACCAATACCGGGTACTTCCTTTGTGATGTATAACATTAAGCATACAAGTAAGTTACCAAATCTGAAAGTTCCCTTCTTATCACCCTTTATTTTCTTCAAGTTGTCTATCAATTCATCTTTAAGCCATTCACACACATCAATTCTTGCATTGTCATTCACCATGTCATATGCACTTTTAATACGTAAGCTGGAAACTAAGTTTAATCTATTTGCATGTGTAGCCTTATATTCGAGAATCATGCTAACAAATCTAACATTTATATCTTTCACATCATTTACTCTTAGGGATCTTTTATCAAAAGTTACACCAGTTAGGGTCATCACAATGTCATTTGAAACCTTCTTAGTTATGTCAGGCCTTCTATCGGTGGAAGGTAAGTCTGTCACTGCCCTAACTGCCTCTTTAGTGATCTTATGGATGGAATCCAACCAAAAGAACTCTCTATGAACTCTACTTAAGACTATTCTTACCACATCTTTCAGAAAATCAGGGATATTAAGAATGTCTACAAAGCCTAGGGTTTCCACTATCTTATGTTCCTCTTTAATAATACCATTTGCATCACAGATTTTAGTCCTATACATATTCATTATATCTTCAGCTCCTAGTTCATCAATATGATAATGTATATACATTGTAGGATCCTCTGCATAAACTACTTCCTTAGGTATTTTTGAGAATGCTCCTAGGGTATCATCTTTCTTCACAATTTCATGAATAAGTTTGAACACAGATCTAGGGTGCTTAATAACTTCAATCACAGTAGGGTTTGCAATAAAATCAGGTGTTGATGAAGAAGCCATAGTTATAAATACCTTAATCTGCCTTTAGGATGAGTTTCTTGAATGAACTGCTTCACTTTTTGCTAAAGATGCCTTCACTCGGGATTTTCGTGCTCTCTAGAGATTTGAATGCTTGGTGAATAAAAAAAGAGCCCAAACACTTGTTTTGTAGTGTTATATCCTTCAACTACCACATTTAATGCTTGTCGGTTAAGTCAAACTTAACTCATCTGTCGATAAAGAAGTAATTCAACTTCTCACTATCAACTGAGGGTTAATTAGCATGTTTTCAATTAGTTACTATACCACCCAAAGGATTTTCCTTTAGTTGGATGAAGAATCTCCTATCGGTGGAGTGATACTCTTTTCTGTCGGTGGAAGAGTATTCCCATCAACATTTTGATCTAACTTTCTAATCCATTGTTTTGAAAATTCTTTCTTTACCTCTTCTACCTTTTCTTTTCCTTTCAAGCTGGGTCCTTTGTTGTTTGTCGGTGATGCCTTACTTCTACAAAATTTTGCAATGTGTCCAATCTTGTTACAAGCATAACAACTCACATTGTTTTTCTGAATAGCTTTCCCATATCCTATGCCAGTATATGTTCTGCATTGATTAGATAGATGTCCAAATATTCCACAAATATAACATCTTACATTCATTCTGCAATTTTTTGAATTGTGACCAACTTTTTTGTATTTAGAACATTGACCAGTGGGTATATTAGTGTTCTGATAATTTCTAGATCTACATTTATTTTCTCTATGACTGTACTTGTTACATTTAAAGCATTTCCCATTAAATTTTTAAGCATTAGGTTGTCTTACCGGTTTGCTGCGATCATGATTGTTTGCAATACCAGAGCTTTCACCAACTTCAAAGCCAAGGCCATTTGTATCTCCATTAGGTTTCTGATTCTTCAACATGTTATCAAGTTCCTCTGAACTTTTCTTGAATTTATCCTTGTGTTGATTTGCAGTAGCCAACTCATTTTCCAAGAAATCTTTCTGTCTCATGAGTTCAGTTTTTTCATGTTCTAAGTGAATTAGATCCGTTTTTAGCATATCATTCTCATGACTGAGTCTTAGGTTTTCATTTTCAGCATCATTGATTCTTCTAGTCAATTAATCTTCATTCTTCTTTTGAGTTCCAGTCTCTTTACAAAATCTACAGTCATATCCTGCATCTCATTCTTCATTGTACTATTTTCTTGTCTCAGCTTGTTCACTAGATCATTAAGAGTTTCTTTTTCATCATCATCATTCTTCATCTTTTCAAAAAGTTCTCTTCTTTTGTTCCTTGCAATAGTGAGATTCTCTTGATGTCCTTGAATGATATCCTATGCAGCCTTCAGATCATCTTCAAGTTTGAAATTCTTCACCTTTTCTGCATCATAGTCTGAAAGAGTTCTTTCCAATTGCTTCCTCAAGTTTTCCATCTCTACCAGTGTCAGAATCTTCCTCAAGCTGTTAGGATTTTCAAAATAGAGGACCAGGCTCTGATACCAATTGTTAGGATTCCCAAAGATACTGAGAGGGGGGGTGAATCAGTATCTAACCAGTTAGGTAATTTTCTAAACTTATTATATGAAAAGCATTCCAAAACAGTGTACCGGTAAACCAAAATTAATGCAGTAAATAAGAACAATAAGCACAACATGAAAGACACACCATAAAAAAATATTTTAACGAGGAAACCTAGTGTCGGAAAAAGCTTGGTGGGATTTGGGACCCACAATATTCGCTTACTGGCCAATAAGGGAATATTACTGTTATAATAGTGGCCTGCACATGCAGGAAGGCCAAGTGCCTAGAGCTCACTGCTCATTTACAAAAGAAGTCTCATTGACTTACAAAATTGGATTATACAAATCCAATGTCATGTACTACTTCAGATCAACATCTTCTATGCTAGGTTCAGTACAGGTTTAGGCTCTGTAGTAATCATAAACCCTTATCCAAAATCTGCCTTGCAATTCGCACATTAGGTCTGCATTTTTCTAACCATACATTCATACATTCTAAATGATCTACAAGATATCATACTTATATGAGTCATATTACAATCCTCCATGTCGGCTTTACAAAAATATTTTACAATTAAATACAAAATATAATTAAATAAAAATCCTGTCGGCTAGGGTGTTGGTAATCTTTTTGGTGCCGGTGAACTGTATGCTAGTGTAGTGTTTGCCGATGCTAGTTCCTGTCGGTATCATATGATTGTAAGGTTTCCATCAATGATAATACCTTCAATCACCTACAATTTCTCATTAGAGTGTGCATTTTACAACAAAGAAGATCGCCAGAGATGTAAGGCATGATCTAGGAGGCACATAAATGGTGGAGTTGTGTAGGATGGCAGTGTGGAAGATCAAATTGGATAGGATCTAATTGGATTTGGTTTGCCTTGGGGATGGTGAAGAAACCCTAACCACCTAGAATTTGAATGGGATTTCGGTGGGAAAATCTATCTATAAATATGAAGACAAAGGACATTGTTAGGTGTTGCTATTGATGAGAAGAAAGATATTGTGCTATTGCAAAGTGATTAAGTGTTGCTTCTACATGTGAGAGCAAATCAGCCATGTTCTTAGAGATTATCTGAGAAAAGAGGGAGAGTGAAGAGAAAAATCGGTAGTGGTTATACCAGCAAAGAAAAATTGAAGAGTGTTGAAGAGAAGGAAGATAGTGGGATGGTAGAGTTGAGCACTGGTAAAGTGCAAAACAATGAGGAGGAGATCCTATAGAGAAGAAGAGTAGAAGAGGTGTACCGATAGGGCTTACCAGTAGAGAAGCAGTTGGTGAGAGCATCAAGAGAAGTGAGTCAATGTTGTAGAGAAGGTATCACACTGGTAGAGTAAGGTATATAAAATGGTTGGAAGATTCACTTGTAACAAGATAACTACTTTTGTATTTGAAGTTTACTTTATGAATACTGAGTTGTAGCTCAGTGAAGAGGTTGTAGCCCATAAATTCAGGGGCTGGTGCCCTAAACTTTGTAACAATTTTTTCATTGTGAGGCTGGATTGGACCAGTAGTCTCCAGCATCATTGGTCACCGAGGTTTTTCCCATCTTGGGTTTTCCTTGTATATATATTGGTGTTATGTGATGTTCCTTGTGTGATTTATCTTGTGTAGGTCTCCCTACTAACTAGTAAGTTTGCATAGAGTTAGATATATTAATTGGTATACTCGTAGAGGACAACAAAAGAAAAATGTTTGAGAACCATCGATTCACCCCCCCCCCCCCCCCCCCCCCCCGTCTCAGTGGTGCATTGTGTTTAACATTATTTTTAGAATTTTTGATGGCATTGATATCAAAGGGGGAGTGATATAGTGATGAATACTAAGAAGGGGGGTGAATTAGTATGCCAAAAATCTTTGCACTTAAACACTTTGCAAGACTAACAGTAAACCGGTAAAATAGTTTAACAGACAAACCTGTTAACAAACATGCAAACCAAACAACTAATAATGCATTCACCCACAGAAGCACAAACACCTTAACACAATAAATTTTGACGTGGAAACCCAAATGGGAAAAACCACAGTGAGATGGAACTCAAAGTCACTATCTATAGAATAGGAACCAGACCGGTTAAGGTCTTACAATGTTCTTTACCAGAATAGATCCTATTAGGAATCTCAATCTCTATTAGGAGATAAGTCCGATTAAAGAATACCTTGCTAGAGGATTTTAGATCCACAAATGTGAACCACCTTGTTAGAGGATTTACAAAAAGGATTTTGGGCCTACCCGGTTAAGGGCTATAGACTTGTCAAAGATGTGAGTAATCAACAAATGTTTGATCTATCTAATAGCACAGACTGCTTGGTTAGATCCTTGATAGCTCATTCTTAATGCACTCCTGCATTACTTCAGTCTTCTACACATTCATATTCTTTCCAACTCCTCAACCACCTTAAACCCTAGCAACAATATAAACTTTTGCTGCGACCTCATCAACAACCTAAAACCCTAGACATGATGTCCTTATAAAGGAATTTGATTTCATGTCAGTCTAATAGGATTACATTACGATTTCCCAGGTTCAATGAACCTGGACATACTTGGTACCATGACACAAAAAGCACCGTTAATGTGTTGGCACCATCAAACAATCGGTGGATGGTAACTCATCACAAAATGTTTGTTGGTAACTCATCACAGAGTATTACTGGTTCATACAAAATGTCAGTTGTCGGTTTGACAAAAATGAAGACTGGTAAAAATGTGTTATGCCGCTTTGGTCCTTCGTACTACTTGGGATCCATGAACCGCTTGGGGTCAACATGCCGCTTCAGACCGAGAAACACATTCTACAAAACATCAATAGTTTAAAGACTATAATACAACATACCGGTTGGAACAAATACCGGTTGTGCTCTAACTTATACATATAAAGAGGATGTCAATGCAAGTGTGTGTCAATCAATGACAATCATAACATAAACATAAAAAATGCCAACATATAGATGTGAAAAACTAAAAAGGGGCATTTGTATACATTAGGGGGAGAGATGGAGTATGGATTATTTTCCATTGATGAATATTCAACTCAGGGGGAGCAGGTAGGATGAAACCGGCAAATGAAACCTTGACCATTTTTTCACATGAGTGTTGCCATCAATGCTAAAGGGGAAGATTATTGGAAATTGGCACTCAATTGGTTGGTTTCACTATGTTTTCATTGATGGCAATATGGTATCTTGTTTCGGATTCATGTTTTGGTTCATTTGTGTATTGGTAGGCACTTCACAGACACTACACCAACACCGGCACCGACAAGATAGAAGAATTTATTTTGTTACTGGTAATGCAAGCTGACATGGTTAATAATAAGGTTATCGGTATTAGAGGCTGACATCTCTTGGATCTGACATCGACACTTTTTTTGGATATTCATGTATTTATGTTATCTAGCCGACTTGTATATTGATATTGTAATTATCTTTGTTAGCCAACATAAGGCATGATAAGTTGTATAGGGTATATAGGTCAGTTGGATTAGATCATTTTGTTATATGGTAATTGTATTGGTAATGGAGATGTGGATGTGGTATAATGTGAAATATATTAGAGAGATTATGTATGTGAGGATATTTATGTAATGGTTATTCCGGTAAAGGGTTTAGGGTTTCAGACCAGAACAGACAGAGCTTAACCGTAACTGTATTCTAGAATAGAAGATGCTATCTTTTGTAGTTCAATAATTTTCTGGATTGTAGTTTGGATTTATATGTAGTCAGTGAGGCTCCTTTTTTGATTGAGTAGTGTGCTCTAGGCTGTAAGCCTTCCTGCAAGTGTAGGCCCCTATATTTTGTAATATCTCTTCATATGGCCAGTGGATTGATATTATGGGTCACAAATCCCATCGTGGTTTTTCCTCTTTGAGGTTTTCCATGTATAATTTTTTGTGTTATGGTTCTCATTTATGTGATTGGCTTATTGGTTTATTTACATCTTTCAATTCTGTATGTACTAGTATACCGGTTGGTGTATGCATGTTTTAATAAGGTTAAAATTGATCTTTCTGATATAACATTGATTTAGCCCCCCCTCTCAGTATTATTGGATTCCAACATTTAGAACCAATCAACGTCATTACGAGAAGAAAAGGGAAGGTTACATTTATGGGGATAACAAATGAATCAACATCCACTTCATGACAATACAACTAAGTGGAACAATTGCAAAGGATACCCACTCAAATATCAATTTTAGAGCTCCTCAAAGTTTCACCTATACATAAGGAAATTTTGGAAAAATATCTAATGGAAGCAACAGTTTCAAAAGACCTGGATGTGAATTAGTTCCAAAACATGGTGGGACACCTTATAGCCCCTCATTGCTTATCATTTTCTGAAAATGACGACGCATCCTTCTAACATCCTCACAATGCTCCTTTACATGTTGAAGTCACCATTCGTAAAACTCATGTCAAATGCGTACTCATAGATGGTGGAGTTAGATTAAATATTTGTGCATTAAGTTTAATAAAGGCTTTGGGATATTCGGAAAATGCAATAGATCCAAAGAAGAAAATAACTTTTAAGGCTTATGATGAAGAAGAGCATTCTTCTAAAGGAACTATGGTGTTACCAATCAAAATAGGACTTGTGAAAAGGAATACATAATGCCATTTTTTAGAATTGAATTTGTCTTATAACATTATTCTGGGAAGACCATGGATTCACAACATACAAGAAGTTCCTTGTACATATAACCAGTGTGTAAAGTTTCTTCAGGAGGGACAAGAAGTCACTATAGTCACAGACTCTAGCTAGTATTGCAATAATCTGAAACCGGCACAAGATACAAGAGTTCCACATAATAGAGAATAAGTCTATCCCACCAAAGAAATTCAAGAAAAAATATTGGAAACCTTTGAGAAAAAGCTCAAATTTCATGATTAAGGAATGGGGAAATATTCTTTACATAGATTTCTACTTTCACCTAAATCATATAAAAATCCTACTAATGTTCAACCACAGATCTCAGAAAAATCTTTAGAAATGTTTGATGGAGCATTTGTTAGAGTTGGAACACTTGTAGAAGAAACCAAAGACAAAGATATTCTTAGTTGGTTGTACAAAGATGAAAATGAAACTATAGCATGTTGGTATTTTGGTATGGTTTTGTCATTGATGTCAACACCTACTAAAACACTAGCACTATGGAGATCTAGCAGCATTCACTGGCAAGCAAGTAACTATTGCACAATTACTGGTATATGGTACACCAGTAGGATATAATTATCACCGACACTCGGAATTATGTGGAAGACACTTGCTAATGTCGAAGACATCATTTGGACATCTTGTCCTGGAGTTTTGTTCATTGGTATATTCATATTTTCATATTTGCTTTTACCGGCAAATAGGTCCAGAGTTACCTAGGGTTACACTGGCGGGTTCATCTTTTCCAGATCAGCATGGTAGGCTAAGGAAATGATTAATTATTGTTGTAAATGCATTAAGCTGACATGTTCAATCGGTTATTGCATCGGATATTATATTGTTTGTAAAATGTTTTATTGTAATATCTTGTAGAGCTAACCTACTAAAATTGGTCTTAGGTTATAGTATAAATGTAAGATCTTATTTGTAAGATCGAATGTGGAATGCGAAAAAGAATTGTGTGAAGGTATATGCAAGATTAAGCAGAGCTATACATGAAGACATCATTTGAAGGTGAAGTTAGGTTTTTGTGAAAGCATATTAACATTACACCGATACTAAATCCAACATATGAAGATGCTATTTTGAGCAGTACATTCTTATTGGATTTAATCATCCAACTGTAGTTAGTGTGACTCCCATTTTGTGATTGAGCAGTGAGCTCTAGGCTATTGGCCTTTCTGCATGTGTAGACCCCATTTATGTACACTTACTATCTACAATAATATCATCTGATTGTGTGTAAGTTTTCCCACCATGGTTTTTCCCCTTACATGGTTTCCACGTACAAATATTGGTGTCATGTGTTGTGGATGACATTGTGTTTATGTTTCATGCATTAATCTTTACCGGTATAGCTATTAACTGTTAACACTGTCTACCAACATACTTAACTAGTTTGCAGGTATTTACCATTAAGTGTGTTAAGTTGTTTTTTGGTTTTGAAATTAGTTGACAACTGATTCACCCCCCCCCCTCTCAGTTGTCTTTGGGACCTAACAATTGGCATATAGATTAGTCCTCTTTTGCTGAAGTTTAACAACTTGAGGAGATCCAATGTCTACTAATTATTTCAGGAAGGATAGTCCTAAACTTGATGGAACCAACTATGGCATATGGAAGATCAGAATGGAGACACATCTAAATTGCATTGGCAAAGACATCTGGGAAGTTACAAAGAAAGGTTACACTACTGTTGTACCTGGTCAGTCCAGTCCAACTACCTTGGCTAAAGATGAGGAAAATGATTGCAAAGCAAGAGAAGCACTTTTGAGCGCATTATCAGATCAACAAATCATGGGATTATTAGATAGGTCTACTACTAAAGCTATTTGGGATCATTTGGAAATACTGAATGAAGGAGATTCCACAGTCAAAATTACAAAACTTGAAAGCTTCCGGGTCAGGTATGAACATCTGAAAATGGAACAAGATGAAAGGATTTCTACTTTTATGGAAAGAGTAAATGAAATTGTTTTGGGTATTAAATGTTGTGGAGGAACCTTAAGTGAGGATGAAATTATTTCAAAAATCTTAAGAGGATTTCCACCAGCATATAAAATGAAGGTTACTGCTATAAATGAGTTAAGAACAATGCCTAATACATCAGTGACTAGGGATACGTTGATTGAGAAACTTTCAGCTTTTGAAATTGAAGAATTTGGTCTTGTTGCTACTATAAAGATAGATTTAGCCTTTAAAGCATCAACATCATCTGCTCCATCATTTGACAAATCTGATTGGAAAGCCTTTTATGCAAGAGAACTTGAAGAAAGCGGGAAAGAAAATGAAGAACTTGAAGCACTATTTGCAAGGAAAATGCTTAAAGGTCCAATTGGAAGTAAGTACGAAGGTAAAGCACCCTTTAAATGTTTTAACTACAATAAGATTAGTCATATGGCTTCAAGATGCCCTGATAGACATGCTAGACTAAGAGAAGAAGCTAGAAGGACATACAAGCCTAATCCTGAATATCAAAGATATAGATTCAAGAAGAACAAAGAGAAATCTTGTTACATTGCTGATGAAGGTGTGACTGATGATTCTGATGAGAATCCAACATACAATGGATGGGTTTTTGTTGCTATAACAGAAGATCAACTGGCACCTACTATTCAACCAGTAGAACAAGCCTTAGCAGCTAAATTTGAAGTAAACGATGAATGGATCATTGACTCAGGATGCTCACATCATATGATAGGAGACAAAGGTAAATTCTTGAACTTTCAAGAATACAATGGAGGTTTAGTAAGATTTGGAGATGACAAAGCCTGTTCAATCAAAGGTAAGGGTACAATATCTCTTGATGGTAAGAATAACACTGACAATATCTACTATGTTGAAGGATTGAAGCATAATGTTTTAAGTGTTGGTCAATTAGTTGAGAAAGGATTTCAGTTACAATTTAAAAATGGAAAATGCAAAGTCATGAATAGAACTGGTTTGGAAATTGCAACCGGTAATCAAACTAGAGGTAATATCTTTCATTTGAATAACAGTGAAAAAACATGCTTGATTGCACATATAGATGAAAGTTGGTTATGGCATAAGAGACTCTATCATGTAAACTTTGATTGCATGGTAAATATCAGTACTACTAAGGCAGTTAGAGATCTACCTAAAATTATCAAACCTCAAAACACAATATGTAAGGAATGTCAATTTGGAAAACAAGTTAGAGCTAGTTTCAAAAGTATTCCAGAAAAATCCAATAATGCTCTTGATTTGATTCACACTAATTTATATGGTCTAGCTAGAACTTAAACCTTACAAGGTGATAGATATTTCATGCTAATCATTGATGACTATTATAGAATTTGTTGGGTTACTTTTCTCAGAGAAAAATCATAAGCACTTGGAAATTTCAAACTATTCAAAGCAATGGTTGAAAATGAAACCGATAAGAAAATCAAATGTTTAAGATCAGATCAAGGAGGAGAATTCACATCTATGGACTTTAATACATTCTCTGAAGTGAATGGAATCAGAAGACAGCTATCAGCACCCCGGACACCACAACAGAATGGAGTTGTTGAAAGGAAAAAAAAAACTATCTTGGATGCAACAAGAAGTATGTTATCAGAAGCAAATTTACCACATGTGTATTGGAGAGAAGCAATTAGCACAATGGTCTATACATTCAACAACATTCAAATCAAAGGCGAAACCGGTAAGACCCCTCATGAACTATGGTTTGGTAATACTCCTACTCTTAAATATTTCAAAATTTTTGGAAGTAAATGTTATATTAGAAGAGATGAGTATATTGGCAAATTTGATCCTAGAAGTGATGAAGGAATATTTCTTGGTTATTCATCTAAGAGAAAGGCATATAGATGTTTTAACAAGAGATTGCTGAAAATTGTTGAGAGTACAAATGTAAAAATTGATGAACAATTCAAAGGAACTTCAAGGTATATAGACTCTGAACTAGAAACAGAAATTGTTACTAATGAACCTACACCAAATCCACTAGTACAAAATGAAGATCCAGTTACCCCGGTACCATCTGAGGATTCCACAATAATTGAAGAACAACAACAAACAAAGACACCCTGGTATGTAAGATTGAATCATTCTGAAGATCAGATAATTGGAAATAAATTTAAAAGAGTTATGACAAGAGGAAGATTGGCAAATGAAGAGGTATGTCTTATTTATCAAATAGAACCATCATCTATTAATGAGGCATGTGAAGATAAATTTTGTATTAAAGCTATGGAAGAAGAATTAGAACAAATTAAGAAAAATAACACTTGGACATTAGTTCCTCAGCCTAAAGATAAAAATGTAATTGGAACCAAATGGGTATTCAGTAACAAACTTAATGAAGATGGTAAGGTTGTTAGAAATAAAGTAAGACTAGTATGTAAGGGATGTTCTCAGAAAGAAGGAGTTGATTACAATGAAGCCTTTGCACTGGTAGCCAGAATTGAGGCAGTCATATTATTCTTGGCTTTTGCAGCACACAAGAACTACAAAGTTTATCAAATGGATATTAAATATGCATTTTTGAATGGAGATCTTGAAGAGGAAGTATACATTGAACAACTTGATGGATTTTCTTTGACAGATGACAATGATATGGTTTGTAGGTTAAGGAAAGCTCTGTATGGACTGAAACAAGCCCCAAGAGCTTGGTATGCAAGATTGGATAAGTATCTTTTAAAGATTGGTTTTACTAAAGGAAATGCATACAACAATTTATATTAAAAAATAACAAATGATGACATCTTGATTATATAAGTATTTGTTGATGATATAATATTTGGAGGAGAAGATGGTTTATGTGAGGAATTTTCTACTAAAATGCAACAAGAATTTGAAATGTCTATGATTGGAGAAATAAAATTCTTCTTAGGATTGCAGATTTCACAAACTGACAAAGGTATATTCTTGAGTCAATCCAAATACTTAAAAGAGTTACTAAAGAAATTTGGGATGGAGAACTCTAAACTGGTAAGCACACCGATGACTACAAATGATAAATTATCTCAAAGGGATGAATCTACAACTGTTAATCCAACTAGATACAAATCTATGATAGGAGGTTTACTGTATTTAACACAAACTATACCTAATATTATGAATGTATTATGTATTGTTTCAAGATTTCAAAGTAATCCTAGAGAAAATCATGAATCAATAGTAAAAAGGATTTTCTGGTACTTACAAGGCACTATAAATCTTGGATTATGGTATCTTAGAGATGAAACCTCTGAATTAGGTGCATACATAGATGCAAATTGGGCAAGAGATGTGGATGATAGACAAAGCACCATTGGCGGAGCATTCTTTCTTGGAAAGAGATTAGTTTCTTGGTTGAGTAAGAAACAAAGTTGTACATCTTTATCAACAACAGAATCAGAATATGTTGCAGCAACAACTAACTATACACAGGTACTATGGCTTAAGCAAATGTTGAAAGACATAAAGGTAAAATGCAAGGAACCTATTACCATATATTGTGATAACTCTATAGCAATTGATATATCTAAGAATCTAGTACTACATTCTTAAACAAAACATGTTTCTATCAAACTAAATTTTCTAAGGGAAAAAGTTGAAGAAAAGGAGATAAAACTGGTTTATGTGAACACTAAAGAATAGCTTGTAGATATTTTCACAAAACCTTTTCCTAAGGAGAGTTTTGAATATCTTAGAGATCATCTTGGATTCATACCACCACCGGTAGAGACTTAGTCAGTTGATGATTCTCATCAACCGGCAGAATTAAAAGACAAAACTTTTACTCCGGTCTTTGATGAGGAAGCTACTTCTTAGGGGGAGTATTTGGTATTTTGTATATGAACTTGGTATTATTGTAACTTTGGCATTTGATGTCAAAGGGGGAGAGATATCTATGGAAAAACACATTATCTTTTGGAGAGATTGGTATGGAAACTTTGGATAACACATGTTGCTCCTAGGGGGAGAGATTGTTGTTTGGGAGAGACTATTACTCTCTGTATTCTGGTTATGATCTTTTTAGAGATTGTTGGTTATTGGTATTTGGCATTTCTGTTTTGACACTTTGATTATTTTTCCATCTTGTGTTGCCATCAATGCCAAAGGGGGAGATAGCTAGTATTTTGGTATGGTTTTGTCATTGATGTCAACACCTACTAAAACACTAGCACTTTGGAGATCCAGCAGTATTCACCGGCAAGCAAGTAACTATTGCACAATTACTGGTATATGGTTCACCGACAGGATATAATGATCACCAACACTTAGAATTATGTGGAAGACACTTGGTAATGTTGAAGACATCATTTGGACATCTTGTTTTGGAGTTTTGTTCATTGGTATATTCATATTTGCATATTTTCTTTTACCGGCAAATAGGTCCAGGGTTACCTAGGGTTACACCAGCAGGTTCATCTTTTCCAGATCAGCATGGAACGCTACAAAAATGATTAATTATTGTTGTAAATGCATTAAGTTGACATGTTCAATCAGTTATTGCATCAGATATTATATTGTTTGTAAAATGTTTTTATTGTAATATCTTGTAGAGTCGACCTACTAAAATTGGTCTTAGGTTATAGTATAAATGTAAGATCTTATTTGTAAGATCGAATGTGGAATGCGAAAAAGAATTGTGTGAAGGTATATGTGAGATTAAGCAGAGCTATACACGAAGACATCATTTGAAGGTGAAGTTAGGTTTTTGTGAAAGCATATCAGCATTACACCGATACTGAATCTAGCATATGAAGATGCTATTTTGTGTAGTACATTCTTATTGGATTTAACCATTCAACTGTAGTCAGCGTGACTCCCATTTTGTGATTGAGCAGTGAACTCTAGGTTGTTGGCCTTTCTGCATGTGCAGACCCCATTTATGTACACTTACTATTTGCAATAGTATCATCTGATTGTGGATAAGGTTTCCCACTGTGGTTTTTCCCCTTATAAGGTTTCCAAGTACAAATATTGGTGTCATGTGTTGTGGATGACTTTGTGTTTATGTTTCATGCATTAATCTTTACCGGTATATCTTTTAACTGTTAACACTGTCTACCAGCATACTTAACTAGTTTACTGGTATTAAGCATTAAGCATTAAGTTGGTTAAGTTGTTTTTTGGTTTGAAATTAGTTGACAACTGATTCACCACCCCCTCTCAGTTGTCTCTGGGACCTAACATAGCAACAACTGTAGAAGTCAATATTCCCATAGAGCAATATGGAAATGGTTATAAGATCATGCAAAAAATGGGATATGAAGGAAAAGGACCAATTGGTAAGCGACAAGAAGGTATTTCAAGACCTATTTTTCCTCACACACAATCTAAAGACGATAAATTGGGACTTGGATATCCAAAATGAAAGAAAAAACAACACAATTATCAACATCCAAGGTGGAGAAAGAAAGCATTCCCTAAAGAAGAACCATGGCAAGAAAAACTACACCAAGCAGTAGAAATAGTAGCCAACAAACAAAAATAAGAAGAATATGAGAAACAACAGGAAGAACTAGCAATCAAAAGAGAAGAATAATCTTGCAAAGAATTTCAAGGAATACAAACAAGTGTTGAACTTGATCAAGATATTATTGAAGCAGTGATAAAATAGATGGCCAAAATCAGAGAAATTTTCACACCATATAATATTCCTATTAGATATAGTGGTGTAATCCTAGACAATGGTTCAAAGACATATTCAAATGAATATGAATGGGGCCGAGATCTATCATTTGGTGTATCAAGTGAAGAAAATGATGAAGAACAAGTAGTTATTACAAATTAAGACTGATCTTTCACAAAACAAAGAATATAATTGGAAAGAAGACAAGAAGAAATTAGAATTCAGAGGAAAGAGACATATACAAAAAAAAAAAGAAAGAGGATGAAAAAGAACAAGAAGTAACACCACAAGAAACACAAACAATTATTGATCAAATATCAGAAGATCAACAAAATATTAGATTTGTATCAATTGTTGAGCAAGACATACCAAGGTATGGAAGAACCATGGAAGAACTAATAGATAGTCAAGCAGGATTGACTAATTGTCTAGAAGAAGCTGAATTTAAGAGAAGCCAAAAGATAGAAAAAGAATCCTCTATGTCATGTGCACAAGTATGTCAAATTTAAAATATAAATGAATCTATTGAAATTAATAAAAAAGGAACTAGCGGTATTAAATATGTATGTATTGATATAATCCATTCATTTGAGGGACAAACGTCAGATGAAGAGTCACTTGATTGCGAATCACAAAATACCAATCGGAATTTTATTAGAACTAATTGGAGAGCACTTGGGATATAATATCCTCAAGAGAGTTCTATCTATGAAATTACCTACTCTATGCTAAATTATGACTATTATGTCATGAACCTTGAAGCACCTAACAATGACAATGACTATGACTTACCCCTTCTTCATCCAGAACTAATCCAGAATTGGATATCTTTTCCAATGACCATGACTTAGCTGTATATCTTAATGTTGTCAAACCCATAACATCTAAGATATCTTCCATCACAGAATCAAGTAACACTTCTTGCAGTGTAGAGAATGCCAAACTTTCTAGTTGCAAAATTGAAATAAAACAAGGAAAAAGACCTAGTGCTGAAAACCATTTCATGGCAAGACTAGATCAATCAAGAGGAAAAATAAAGGATGTATCTGATGATGAGAACCTCTTTGAGGTGCCAAAAGATGGAAAGTTTGACATCCTCCCTGCATATTTTCAAGAGAGATCTTCTATATTAATAGAGCCAATAGAAGCAATAAACATTGGCACAACAAAGGATCCCAAGGTTCTTCATCCTGCCGCATCATTATCAGATGAAGAAAGGAAAGAATACATAGAATTATTAAAACAAAGACAGATAAATTTTGCTTGATCCTATGTAGACGTGCTGAGACTTGATCAAGATCTTATCATGCATCATCACAATGTGGCTCTAAAAGCAAAACCAGTTAAACAAAAGTTAAGGAAGATGCATACACACATTGCTCTCCTTATAAAAGTTGCGTTAAAAAAATTATTGGATGTGGGTTTCATAAGACCTATTTCCTATCTAGAATGGGTTTCAAGCATTGTGCCAGTGTCAAAGCTAGATAAAAGCATAAGAGTCTACACCAATTTTAGAGATTTGCACAAGGCATGTCCCAAAGATGATTTCCCACTACCCAACATTGATATAGTTGTAGATTTATCAGCAAGACATGAAGTGTTTTCATTAATGGATGGATTCTTGGGGTACAATCAAATAATAATAACCCATGAAGATCAAGAAAAGATAGCATTCACCTATACATGGGGTACTTACTACTAGAATGTTATGCCATTTGGGCTTAAGAATGCGGGAGCAACTTATCAGAGAGCCATGACAACAATTTTCCATGATATAATTTACACATTTATGGAAGATTACGTAGACGATATACTTGCAAAATATCATACAAGGAAAGAAAATTTGAACATCTTGGGAAAGATCTTTGGCAGGCTTGAACAATATCAGTTAAGATTGAATCTAAAAAAATGTGCATTCGGAGAAACCTCTAGAAAAATTCTTGGGTACATTATATCAACTCATCAGATTGAAGTAGATTCAAATAAGGTCAAAGACATCATGGAAATGGAGTCACCTAGAAACATAAGTTAATTGCATTCTCTATAAGGGAGATTGAAATCAATCAGAAGCTTTGTCTCTGAATTAGTAGATAGATGTCATCTATTCACTCATCTTTTACATAAGAATGTTCCATTCAAATGGGATCAAAAGTGCGAAGAAGATTTTATGAAAATGAAAGAATATCTAATGAATCCTCCAGTACTTGTATCACCAATCAAAGGGAAACCATTGTTGCTTTATATCTCAGCAAAAAATGTATCACTAGGAGCTCTTTTAGCACAACATGATGAAAAAGGGAAAGAAAGAGAAGTGTATTACATTAGTAGAACACTTGTAGGGTATGAATTGAACTATACATCAGTTGAGAAGACATGCCTACTAGTTGTATTTGCAACTCAGAAACTACGAAATTATATGCTTACTCATTTTGTGAAAATGATAGAAAAAATAGATCCACTATAGTATTTGCTGAACAAGTCAACTTTTATAGGCAGACTAGCAAAATGGGTTATGGTACTAAGTGGGTTTGATATATAATATGTTGATTGAAAAGATATCAAAGGACAGGTCATTACTAATCAATTAGCTAAAGCACCCTTACAAGATGACACACCATTGCACATTGAATTTCTTGATGTAGACATTTTGATGGTTCCTACACACAATATGGATCAGGCACTGGAGTTTTGTTCATAACACCTAAGGGACACACAGTTCCAAAATCATATAGATTGCAGTTTCCATGCACCAACAATACTGCAAAATATGAAGCATTGACTATTGGGCTCAAAATGGCTATTGAATGGAACATTAAGAAATTACATGTTTATGGTGATTTAGAGCTTATAATCAACCAAATAAATGATGACTATCAAACTAAGGATGACAAGCTCATGCCTTACAAGTAGTTGGTAGAAGAGTTTAAAGAACATTTTGAAGAAATATCATTCACTTAGATCCCAAGAAATGAGAATAAAGCAGTATATGCAATGGCTACAATAGCATCTCTTTTGTAGAATTGGGAGAATCAACAACATTATGAATTCTTAGTGGAAGATATCTTGAATCCTACCATTGAATCCCAAAATACCCACATGATTTTCCATATATCTAGAATTGATCAATCCTTATGTGACCAAACTTATCAATACTTAAAAGAGAATATCCTTCCTCCTGACCCATCCTGCAATCAGAGAAGAAATTTTATCTGTTAGTCATCCTGCTATACTATCATTGTTGATACCTTATATGGGCGAGGTCTAGATAGCACTTTATTGAGATGTCTTGAATAAGAAGAATCTGAGAAAGTTCTTAACGAATTTCACATCGGTATTTGTGGTACACACTCAAGTGGATTAATGTTGGCTAAGAAACTTATTCGTTTGGGTTACTATTGGCCTACTATGGAGAGAGATTCATCTATATATGCCAAGAAATGCAAACAATGCCAGATCCATGGGAATATCATCCACACACCAACACAAGAATTGCATCCTATGGCAGGATCATGACCATTCTCCCAATGGGGTCTTGATTTGGTAGGTAAGATAAACCCTTCATCCTCTAATGGACACAAGTTCATTATGACTACTATTGAGTATTTCACTAAATAGATTGAATTAGTACCTTTGATGAGAGTAACAGGAAAACAAATATCATCATTCATCTTGAATTATAAAATCCATCGCTATGGAGTCCCTATGACCATTATCACTGAGATAATGGACAACCATTTAAGAATCAAGATGTGAAGGAACTATGTGAGCGATTCCATATCCAACATAGGTTTTCTACACCATATTATCCATAGGAAAATGGTCAAGTTGAGGCATCAAATAAAATAGACTTGAAAATCCTAAAGAAAATAGTCAATGAAGATGGTAAAGATTGGCACATTCAGCAAAATCCTACTCTTTGGGCATACCGAACAAGCATTCACACACCAATGGGGGAAACTCCATATTGCTTAGTATTTGGATCAAAAGCCATATTAATTGTAGAAGTAGAGATACCTTCTCTATGAATGTCCTTGAAAGGTATTATACAAGAAGAAGAAGAACAAGTCTCTAGACTTCAAGAACTTGAGGTGATTTAGGAATGTCGCCAAAATGCAACAAATCATTTTAAGGCATATCAATAGAGAATGGAGAGAAGTTATAATCACAGAGTCAAGCCACACATTTTTTAGACTAGAGATATAGTTCTAAGGGAGAATCCAAGAAATCAACAAGACTGAGAAAAGAAGGGAAAATTTGAACCAAATTGGTTAGGTCATTTTGTCATAGTAGAAGCATATGGCTCAGGAGCATACAAATTATGTACACCTAAAGGAGATTGGTTTGATGAACCCATAAATTACATCCATCTCAAGAATTTTTATGCTTGAGATATAAAGTACTGAAGAAATCAGTAAAAAAAATGCATATAAAGTCTTGAAGAAATCAGTAAAAATCAGAAAAGTAGAAAATCCCTAAAATGCATAAAACAACAAAAACAGAAGGAAAAAATCAAATATGGAAAAAATGCAATAAATTTAGATAGTGAAAACTTGGTAAACAGGCGTTATCTAAAAGTAGGTTATTCCATCTATGAGATCGCTTTGTACACCTATTCACTCCATCCTATTTGCATCTATCGCTTCCATCTATCCTAGCTCATCCATTTCATCTTTGGCATCCCTTGCTCTGAACCATTTAGTAGAAAATATGTAACTTACCAATAGTTATCAATATTTGACATACTAATCGTAGTCACTATCTTGGATTTTATCAGAGTCAATCATATCTACATTATATCTCACCATGGTTTGGATCTTGATCAATTTGTACATCCATAATAAAGTTTGTTTCCACTGGGGGAAAAATCCTAATTCCTTTTGCTAAGGTGATCTTTTAAATTTTGAAAATCCAAAACATTTGGAAAAATTAGAAAAAAACCAAAACACCTAGGGTTTTGAAACAGATAGCGAGCAACAAAGCATTGAAGATGAAGGGATTTTGTAACAACTAAATCATGAAACTTAGAAAACAAAGATTCAACCAACAAGTAATAAAGGATATCAAGGATCATTCATCAAGATGATTATATAAGTTAATGACCATGAGAACATGTGAAGAACATACAAGATTCAGTGTTTATATCTTGATTTATTGCTAATTATGTACTCTATGTGACTCGAGGATGTCCATGAATAGAGAAGCTATGATGGGGCATGATTATTTTCTTTGTTTTGTGTTTGTCATTTATCTCTTATTAAGGTATGTACTTGTCTAAGGATATGATTAGCAAAAGATCAAGGAGACATTCTGAGTCATGCATGAAAGGGGATAATCCTTGTCTGTTCTGCAAGAAAGGTTAGGAACTGGGAAGAACAACTGAGAGGGGGGGTGAATAAGTTGTCAATAAATTATAACCCAAAACCAATTATTCCAACTTAAAACTAAGTGTCGGTAAAACATATTAACAATTATAGCAATACCGATACAACTTAGTGCATAAACTAGAAAGAAAAACACATTCACAACACATGACACAGATATTCTCATGTGGAGACCCTGCAAGGGGAAAAACCATGGTGGGAAACCTTACCCATAATTAGATGATACTACTGTAGATAGTAAGTGAATAAAATAATGGGGTCTGCAAATGTAGAAAGGCCAACCACCTAAAAGCTCACTGCTCAATCACAAAATAGGAGTCACACTGACTACAATTGGATGGTTAAATCCAATAACATTGTACTTCTTTAGTATAGCATCTACAATTTTGGATTCAGTACCGGTTTAAGCTCTGACCATGAGTGATAAACACCTTCATAACCTTTCCTTCAACCTTTAGATAATATCTTCATGATTCGCACAAGGATCTGTTTATTTTTGCTCTTCATAATGATCTTCAATATTCGCACACACTCACACATACACTCATACATCTTACAATTATTTATACAAAACCTAAGACCTCATGATTAGGTCGGCTCCCTAAGATATTACATTTACAAAATAAGTCTTGATGCAATATAATATGTTGGCCTCAATACATCTATAGATTATCCAATCAATAAACCATTTCCAAAATGTGTTGTGCTGATCTAGAACAAGATATCTTGTACCAGTCCATAACCTAGACCTATCTACCAATAAAGGAAAATATGTGAACCCGATCTAACCAATAAGAAAAACACAAAATGTAAACATCTTGTCCATGTCTTCAGCATAACCAAATGATCTCCAGATGATAACAAGTCATCATCAACTTCTTAAGTTGTCGGTGAAACATATACCAGTCACTGTGCATAAGCCAATATCCATGTCGGGACCACAATGTACCAGTTCAACAACAAACCAATATAACCAGGGTGCCAAATCAACAATGTATACCTCCATAAAGATAAGTATTGACATCAATGAAAAACCCAATGCAACACATGATGAAGTCATCCATAATACCAACAATCTCCCCCTTTGGCATTGATGGGAACACTAGATGGAAAAACATCTAAGTGCCAAAATTAGAATGCCAAATACCAACAATCTCCCAAAATAGATCAATACAAAGTTCTGTACCAAAAACAAAAACAATATAACCAAAACCAAAATACATCTCTCCAAGTACAATATTTTTCCATAGACATCTCTCCCCCTTTGACATCAAATGCCAAAGTAGTCAAGAATCAAAATTAGAACATAAGATAGAGCTAACTGCTCCCCCTGAGTAGTAGCTCTCCTTCATCAAAACCGGAAAAAGATTTTTCTATTAGTCCCTATTGGTTTGATGCTAATCTTCATCATTGAATTCTCTGCCGGTGGGGTGATTACCCCAATCTTCTCTCTGAGATATTCAAATGTTTCCTTAGGCAAAGGCTTTGTAAAAATATTTGCAATTTTATCTTTAGTATGTTAGGTCTTGGGAAGGACAACTGAGAGGGGGGGTGAATCAATTGTGAACCATTTGTCAATAAATTATAATCAAAATGCAAGTTATTCCAATTTAACCTTAATGCTAGTAAACCAAACTTAAGTGTCGATAAAATAGATTAACAAATATAGCAGTATCGGTTTAACTTAATGCATGAAACATAAAGAGAAACAACATCCACAACACATAACATAAATATTTTGATGTGGAAACGTGGTAAGGGTAAAAACACAATGGGAAACCTTACCCAGAATCAAGTGATACTACTGCAGATAGTATGTGTATACAAATGGGGTCTGCACATTTAGAAAAGCCAATTACCTAGAGCTCACTACTCAATCACAAATTAGGAGTCACGCTGACTATACTATTGGATGGTTAAATCCAATGATAATGTACTACTCAAAATAGCATCTCCAATGCTGGATTCAGTATCGGTTAAGCTCTAAACATGAGTTTCAAAATACCTTCATAACCTTCCTTCAACCTTCAAATAATGTCAGTGTGATTCGCACAAGGATCTGCTTATTTCCATTCTTCAATATCCACACTCACTCATGATTACCATGATCTTCAATAAGATCTTGCAATCATATATACAAAACCTAAAAACAAATGAATAGGTCAGCTCACTAAAGATATTACAATAAAATCAATTACAAATGAGTCTTGATGTGATACAACATGTCAGCTCAATACATTTACCATAATAACCAATCAATAAAATAATCTCCATAACGTGTTGTGCTGATCTAGAATAGATAACATGTACCGGTCCAAAACCTAGACTTATCTGCTGATAAAGGCAAATCTGTCAACCCAATTAGACCAATAAGAAAAAAACCAAAACCAAACTTCCAATCCATGTCTTCGACATAACCAAATGATCTCCAAGTTATCATCGTTGTTAGTGAAAAATATAACCTATTGGTGAGCATATACCGGTGACTATGCATAAGCCACTAACCATACTAGTGAACCATAATGCAAACCTCCAAGAAGACAAGTGTTGACACCAATGATAAAACCAATGCAACACATGACAAAGTCATCAATAATACCAACAATCTCCCCCTTTGTCATTGATGGCAACACTAGATGGAAAAATATCTAAGTGCCAAAAAAATAGAATGCCAAAACCAATAAACCAATCAATCTCCCAAAGATAGATCAATACAAAGTTCTGTAAAACAAACAGAAACCAAAACCAAAATAAAGAGTATATCTCTCCCTCAAGGAATAATGTTTTTCCATAGATATCTCTCCCCCTTTGACATCAAATGCCAAAGCAATTAAGAATTCGAAACTTAACATTCTGCCAACTACTCCCCCTGAGAAGTAGCTCTCCTCCATCAAAGCTGGAAAAAGATTTTTCTATTAGTTCCTACCGGTTTGATTGCAATCTTCAACATCTAAGTCTCTTCTAGTGGGGAAATTACCCCAAGCATCTCTTTGAGATATTCAAATGTTTCCTTAGGCAAAGGCTTTGTAAAGATATCTAAAATTTGCTCTTTAGTATTCACATAAACCAATTTTACTTCATTTGCTTCAACATTCTCTTTCAGAAAATTATACTCAATAGAAACATGCTTTGTCTTAGAGTGAAATACCAGATTCTTTGATATATCAATTGTTGCTGAATGATCACAATAAATGATTATTGGTTCTTTGCATTTTACCTTTATATCTTTCAACATTTTCTTAATCCATAATACCTGAGTACAATTAGTTGTTGCTGCAATATATTCTAATTTTATTATTGATAGTGATGTAAAGTCTGCTTCTTACTTATCCATGAAATCAATCTGCTACCAAGAAAGAATGCACCACCAATGGTACTCTTTCTGTCATCTACATCACCTACCCAATTTGCATCGATGTATGCACATAAATCAAAATTTTCATCTTTAGGATACCATAAACCAATATTTTTTGTGCCTTGTAGGTACTGAAAAATCCTTTTTACTATTGATTCATGATTTTACTTAGGATTGCTTTGAAATCTTGAAACATTACATACTCCATTCATTATATCAGGTCTTGTTTGTGTCAAATACAGTAAACCTCCAATCATAGATTTGTACCTTGTCGAATTAATAGGAGTTCAATCATCCTTCAATGTCAATTTATCAGTTGTAGTTATATGAGTACTTACAGGTTTGGAATTTTCCATACCAAATTTCTTCAAAGGTTCCTTCAAGTACCTTGTTTGACATATGAATATACCTTTATCAGTTTCTAAAATCTGCAAACCTAAAAAGAATTTTATCTCTCAAATCATAGACATTTAAATTTTTTTTTACATTTGATTAGAAAAGTCCTTACATAATCCATCTTCACCTCCAAAAATGGTGTTATCTACAAAGACTTAAATAACCAAAATATCATCATTGGTAACCTTGTAATATAAATTGCTAGCAACATTACCTTTTATGTAACCAAGCTTCAAAAGATATTTATCCAATCTAGCATACTAAGCTTTCAGAGCTTGCTTCAATCCATATAAAGCTTTCCTTAACCTGCAAACCATATCCTTATTATCTATCAAAGAAAATCCACCAGGATGTTCAATGTAAACTTCCTCATCAAGATCTCCATTCAAAAATGCACATTTTACATCCATTTGATAAACTTTACAGTTCTTATAAGCTACAAATGCAAGAAATAGTCTAACTACCTCAATTCTACCTACCAGTACAAAGGTTTCATTATAATCAATTCCTTCTTTCTGTGAATAACCTTTACAAACTAATCTTGCTTTGTTTCTGATTACTTCTCCATCTTTATTAAGTTTATTCTTAAATACCCATTTATTTCTAATTACATTTTTGTCTTTAGTCCAGGGAACCAATGTCCAAGTATTATTCTTTTCAATTTGTTCTAGTACATCTTCCATTGCTTTTATCCAATGTTCATCCTTACATGCTTCAATAACATATGCTTGTTCAATTTGAGAAATTAAACATACCTCTTCATTTTACAGTCTCTCTCTAGTCATAGCACATTGATTCTTGTTTCCAATTATCTAATTTTCTGAATGATTCAATCTTACATACCTAGGTTTGTTCTGATTAACATTCATAGGTTGTTGTTCTTCAGTACCTGTTGATTTTTCTGATGATGCTGGTGTGACTGGGTCTTCATTCTATACTAGTGGAGTCTGTGTCGGTTCATTTATATCATTTCAACTGTCAGTTCTATAGATCTTGAATCTCCTCTAAAGTGTTCATCTATCTTCACATTAGTACTCTCGATGATTTTTTGTAACCTTTTATTATAACATCTATATGCCTTTCTTTTAGATGAATAACCAAGAAATATTCCTTCATCACTTCTAGGATCAAACTTGCCAATATACTCATCTCTTCTAATATAACATTTTCTTTCAAATATTTTGAAGTATTTAAGAGGAAGATATTGACCAAACCATAGTTCATAAGGGGTCTTACTGGTTTCACTTTTGATGTGAACTCTATTGAAAGTATAAACCGTTGTATTCATGAGGTAGATTTGCTTCCATTACCATTGTTCTTGCTGCATCGACAATAGTTTTGTTCTTCCTTTCCACAACTCCATTCTATTAGGGTGTCTGAGGTGCTGATAGTTGTCTTTTGAATTTATTCACTTCACAGAATGCATTAAATTCCCTTGATATAAATTCTCCTCCTTTATCTAATCTTAAACATTTGATTTTTTTGTCGGTTTCATTCTCTACTATTTCCTTGAATATCTTGAATCTTCCAAAAGCTTCTGATTTATCCTTGAGAAAAGTAACCCAACACATTCTAGAATAATCATCAATTATTAGAATAAAATATCTATCTCCTTGTAGACTTCTTGTTCTTGCAGTACCACACAAATCAATATGAATTAAATCAAGAATATTATTTGATTTCTCAGTAATACTCTTAAATGTTGTTCTAACTTACTTTCCCATTTGACATTCCTTACATACTGGATTATGAGGTTTCACAATCTTAGGTAAATCCCTTACTATCTTAATTGAACAATATAATCAAAATTCACATGACAGAGTCCTTTATGCCATAACAAACTTTCATCAATGTGTGCAATCAAACATGTTTTATCACTAGTATTCAAGTGAAAGATATTACCTTTAGTCTGATTACCGGTTGCAATCTCCAATCTAGTTCTTTTTATGATTTTGCATTTCCCATTCTTGAACTGTAACTGAAATCCTTTTTCCACTAACTGACCAACACTCAAAATATTATGCTTTAAACCTTTTACATAATAAACATTGTTAGTATTATGCTTACCATCCAAAGATATAGTGCCTTTTCCTTTGATTAAACAAGCTTTATCATCTCCAAACCTTACTAGACCTCCATGAATTTCTTGAAAAGATAAGAATTAGCTTTTATCACCAGTCATATGATGTGAGCAGCCAGAATCTATAATCCATTCATCTTTTTCTTCATTTTTTGTTGCCAGTGCCTACTCTACTGGTTTAACAATAGGTGTCGGTTGATCTTCCTTTATTGCAACAAAATCCCATCCGTTATCTGCTAGATCTTCATTTGAGTCATCTGTAACACCTTCATCTGCATAGTAACATGACTTATCTCTATTTTTCTTGAATCTATATCTCTGCTATTCAGGGTTAGGTTTATATGATCTTCTTTCTTCCTCCCTTAATCTTGCTTGTCTATCAAGACATCTAGATACTATATGACCAACTTTATTGCAATTAAAACATTTGAAAGGTGCTTTACCTACATACTTACTTCTTGTTGGACCTTTAGGAATTTTCCTTGCAATTAGTGCTTCAAGTTCTTCAAGTTCTTTTGCATAAAGTACTTTCCAATCAGTTTTGTCAGATGATGATGATGATGCTTTGAAAGATAAATCAGTCTTAATAGTAGCAACAAGACCAAATTCCTCAAGTTCAAATGCTGAAAGTTTTCCAACCAAAGTATCTCTAGAAACTAAAGTATTAGGCATTGTTCTCATTTCATTAATAGCAGTTACTTTTTTTGTAATCCAGTGGCAATGCTCTTAAAACTTTAGATACAATTTTATCTTCACTTAGAGATCCTCCACAATATTGTATTCCTAAAAGAATTTCATTAACTCTTTCCATAAATGCAGAAATTATTTCATCTTCTTCCATTTCAAATTTTTATACCTGACTCGGTAACATTCCATTTTTGCAATTTTGACACTGGTATCTTTTTCATTTAGTGTCTCCAACTTATCCCAAATATCTTTAACAGTAGATTGGTCTGATAATTCCATGATTTGTTGATATGATAGTGCGCTCAAAAGTGCTTCTCTTGCTTTGCAATAATTGTCCATATCCTTAGCCAATGTTGGTGGATGAGGTTGATTTGGAATAGGAGAAACATAGCCATTCTTTGTAACATCCCATATATCTCTTCCAATCCAGTTTAGATGTGTTTCAATTCTGATCTTCCATATGCCATAGTTAGTTCTATCAAGCTTTGGATTGTTCTTCCTGAAAAATAGTTGTTGCCATATGATCTCCTCAAACCATTAGGCTTCTACAAAAAGAGGACTTAGATCTAATACCAAATGTTAGGTCCTGAGAAGGACAACTGAGAGGGGAGGGTGAATTAGTTGTGAACCAGTTGTCAATAAATTGTAATCCAAATGCAAGTTATTCCAATTTAACCTTAATGGCGATAAACCAAACTTAAGTGTCAATAAAATAGATTAACAGATATAGCAGAACTAGTTTAACTTAATGCATGAAACATAAAGAGAAACAACATCCACAACACATAAAACAAAGATTTTGACATGGAAACTCGGTAAGGGAAAAACCATGTTGGGAAACCTTACCCACAATCAGATGATACTACTGTAGATAGTATGTGTATACAAATGGGGTCTGCACATGCAGAAAGACCAACTGCCTAGAGCTCACTGCTCAATCACAAATTAGGAGTCGCACTAACTACACTATTGGATGGTTAATTCCAATGATAATGTACTACTCAAAATAGCATCTCCAATGCTAGATTCAGTATCGGTTAAGATCTGAACATGAGTTTCAAAACACCTTCATAACCTTCCTTCAACCTTCAAATAATGTCTGTGTGATTTGGACAAGGATCTGCTTATTTTTGTTCTTCAATATCCACACTCACTCATGATTACCACAATCTTCAATAAGATCTTACAATCATACATACAAAACCTAAGACTAAATGAATAGGTCGGCTCACTAAAGATATTACAGTTAAATCAATTACAAATGAGTCTTGATGTGATACAACAGGTCAGCTCAACACATTTACCATAATAAGCAATCAATAAAATAATCTCCATAACGTGCCATGTTGATCTAGAATAGATAACATGTACCAGTCCATAACCTAGACTTATCTCTCGGTAAAGGCAAATCTGTCAACTTGATTAGACCAATAAGCAAAACACCAAAACCAAACTTCCAATCCATGTTTTTGACATAACCAGATGATCTCCAAGTTATCATCTCTATTGGTGAACAATATAACTTGTTGGTGGTGAACATATATTGGTGATTGTGCATTAGCCACTAGCCATACCAGTGAACCATAATGTAAACCTCCAAGAAGACAAGTGTTGACATCAATGACAAAGTCATCCATAATACCAACATACTATTCACATAAACCAATCTCACTTCATTTGCTTCAACATTTTCTTTCAGAAAATTATACTAGAAACATGCTTTATTTTAGAGTGAAATACTAGATTCTTTGATATATCTATTGCTGCTGAATTTTCATAGTAAATAATTACTAATTCTTTGCATTTTACCTTGATATCCTTCAACATTTGCTTGATCCATAATACCTGAGTGCAATTAGTTATTGTTGCAACATATTCTTCTTATGTTGTAGATAACGTTAGGTCCCGGGGACAATTGAGAGGGGGGGTGAATCAGCTGTAAAATAAATTTAAACCAAAAACAATTTAAACAACTTAATGCTTAATACCAGTAAACCAATTAAGTATGCCGGTAGAGAGTTATAACAGTTAATTGCTATACCGGTAAGGATTAGTGCATGAAACATAAACACAAAGTCATCCACAACACATAACACCAATATTTATATGTGGAAACCCTGTAAGGGGAAAAACCACGGTGGGAAACCTTACCCACAATCAGATGATACTACTGTAGATAGTAAGTGTACATAAATGGGGTCTGCACATGCAGAAAGGCCAATAGCCTAGAGCTCACTGCCCAATCACAAAATTGGATTCACACTGACTACAGTTGGATGGCTAAATCCAATAAGAATGTACTACACAAAATAGCTTCTCCATATGCTGGATTCAGTACCAGTGTAATGCTGATATGCTTTAACAAAAACCTAGCTTCATCTTCAAATGATGTCTTCGTGTATAGCTCTGCTTAATCTTGCATATACCTTCACACAATCCTTTTTCGCATTCCACATTTGATCTTACAAATAAGATCTTACATCTATACCATAACCTATGACCAATTTTAGTAGGTCCGCTCTACAAGATATTACAATAAAACATTTTACAAACAATACAATATCTTATGCAATAACCGATTGAACATGTAAGCTTAATGCATTTACAAAAATAATTAATCATCTCCATAGCATACCATGTTGATTTGGAAAAGATAAACCTACCGGTGTAACCCTAGACCTATTTGCTAGCAATAGCAAATATGCAACTATGAATATACCAATGAACAAAACTCCAGGATAAGATGTCCAGACGATGTCTTCGACATTACCAAGTGTTTTCCATGCCATTCCAAGTGTCGGTGATCATTGTATCTTGTCGGTGTACCATATACCAGTAACTGTGCAATAGTTACTTGCTTGCCGGTGAGTGCTGCTGGATCTCCAAAGTGCTAGTGTATTAGTAGGTGTTGACATCAATGACAAAACCATACCAAAATACCAACAATCTCCCCCTTTGGCATTGATGGCAACACAAGATGGAAAAACCATCAAAGTGCCAAGATAGAAATGCCAAGTATGAAAAACCAACAATCTCCAAAAAGATCATAACTAGAAATCAGAGAGTAATAATATCTCCTAAACAACAATCTCTTCCCCTGGGAGCAACATGTGTTTTCTAAAGTTTTTTTTTCATACCAATCTCTCCAAAAGATAATGTGTTTTTCCATAGTTTTCTCTCCCTGTTTGACATCAAATGCCAAAGTTACAATAAAGCCAAGTTTATTTACAAAATAACAATCAATTCAATATACCAACTACTCCCCCTGAGAAGTAGCTTCCTCATCAAAGACCAGAATAAAAGATTTCTCTGTTAATTTTGTTGGTTGATGACAATCATCAACTGTCTAAGTCTCTACCGGTGGTGGTATGACTCCATGCTGATCTCTGAGATATTCAAAAGTCTCCTTAGGCAAAGGTTTAGTGAAAATATCATCAATCTTCTCTTTAGTATTCACATAAGCCAGTTTTATCTCCTTAGCTTTAATATTTTCCCTTAGAAAATTCAGTTTGATAGAAACATGTTTGGTTTTAGAATGTAATACCAGATTCTTAGATATATCAATTGCTGCAGTGTTATCACAATAGATAGTAATAGGTTCCTTGGATTTTACCTTTATATCTTTCAACATTTGTTTAAGCCATAGTACCTATGTATAGTTAGTTGCTGCTGCAACATATTCTGATTCTGTTGTTGATAAAGATGTACAACTCTGTTTCTTACTCAACCAAGAAACTAATCTATTTCCAAGAAAGAATGCTCTGCTGGTGGTTCTTTTTCTATCATCCATATCTCCTGCCCAATTTGCATCTATGTATGCACATAATTAAAAGTTTTCATCTCTAGGATACCATAATCCAAGATTTATAGTGCCTTGTAAGTACCGAAAAATCCTTTTTACTGTTGATTCATGATTTTCTCTATGATTACTTTGAAATCTTGAAACAATACATACTGCATTCATAATAATAGGTCTGGTTTGTGTCAAATACAGTAAACCTCCTATCATAGATTTGTATCTAGCTGGATTAACAGGTGTAGATTCATCCCTTTGTGATAATTTGTCATTTGTTGTCATAGGTGTGCTTACCAGTTTAGAGTTCTCCATCCCAAATTTCTTTAGTAACTCTTTTAACTATTTGGATTGACTCAAGAATATACCTTTATTAGTCTGTGAAATCTGCAATCCTAAAATGAGTTTTATTTCTCCAATCATAGACATTTCAAATTCTTGTTGCATTTTAATAGAAAATTCCTTATATAATCCATCTTCTCCTCCAAAGATTATATCATCAACAAATACTTCTATAATCAAGATGTCATCATTAGTTACTTTATAATATAAATTGTTGTCTACATTTCCTTTAGGAAAACCAATCTTTAAAAGATACTTATGCAATCTTGCATACCAAGCTATTGGAGCTTGTTTTAGTCCATACCGATCTTTCCTTAACCTGCATACCATATCATTGTCATCCAGGTCAAAGAAAATCCTTCAGGTTGTTCAATGTATACTTCCTCTTCAAGATCTCCATTCAAAAATGCACATTTAATATCCATTTGATAAAATTTGTAGTTCTTGTGTTTTGCAAAAGCCAAAAATAATCTGACTACCTCAATTCTAGCTACTGGTGCAAAGGTTTCATTGTAATCAACTCCTTCTTTCTGAGAATATCCCTTACACACTAGCCTTGCTTTATTTCTGACAACCTTACCATCTTCATTAAGTTTGTTTCTAAATACCCATTTGGTTCCAATTACATTTTTATTTTTAGGCCGGGGAACTAATGTCCAAGTGTTGTTTTTCTCAATTTGTTCTAATTCTTCTTCCATATCTTTAATCCAAAATTTATCTTCACATGCCTCATTAACAGATGATGGTTCAATTTGAGAAATAAGACATACCTCTTCATTTTCCAATCTTCCTCTTGTCATAACTCCTGTAAACTTGTTTCCAATTATCTGATCTTCAGAATGATTCAGTCTTACATATTGGGGTGTCTTAGTTTGTTGTTGTTCCTCAATTACTGTGGAATCCTCAGATGGTACCAGGGTAACTGGATCTTCATTCTGTACTGGTGGATTTAGAGTAGGTTCATTTGTCAAAATTTCTATTTCTAGTTCAAAGTCTATATACCTTGAAGTTCTACTGAATTGTTCATCAATCTTTACATTTGTACTCTCAACAATTTTCTGCAATCTCTTGTTAAAACATCTATATGCTTTTCTCTTAGATCAATAACCAAGAAATATTCCTTCATCACTTCTAGGATCAAATTTTCCAATATACTCATGTCTTTTGATATAACATTTACTTCCAAATATTCTAAAATACTTAAGAGTAGGAGTATTACCAAACCATAGTTCATGAGGGGTCTTACCGGTTTCACCTTTGATGTGAACTTTGTTAAATGTATAGACCACTATGCTCATTGCTTCTCTCCAATACACATGGTAGGTTTGTTTCTGACAACATACTTCTTACTGCATCCAAGATAGTTGTATTTTTTCTTTCAACAACTCCATTCTACTGTGGTTTTCGAGGTGCTGATAGCTATCTTCTGATTCCATTCACTTCACATAATGTTGTAATGCCCCTACCCTAGTCGGCCTTGTCAAACCCATTTGACCTTGGTTGACTTCCTATGTGCCATTCTTGAATGATTGATTAATCGTGATGTAATGTTGTAGATTAGATAATATAAATAATTGTTCATACCTAGTATTGTGCTTTTGCATCGATGCTTGTGTAAATGTAATTGTTCCCTAATTCTTGTTATAAATCTCAAGCTAATGCCTTCATTGAATATGTATATATATGTATGCTTGTGTGACTCATGGTTGTAGGAAATTGTAGGTACTATACCGCTTAGGTGAGGGGTTCATCTCCATCAGGATTTGCAGGGTTGAGTATACCTCCTTCATCCTTAGAATTCGGATTAGGTGGTCATTAAACTCTTGTCTTGCCTTAGCCATGATCAGGTGAGCATCGTGTGTGGTCCGTAGAGTTCTTTTTTCATTTGGGTTGCATGTCATGTGATTGGTGGACTTTCTTGGCTTGCGTACCTTGCGTGTGGTGAATGAAGTATTTTAACCTAAGTATTTAATTCAATTTAATGTGTTGATTTACGCATTAGTAATTGAGAAATTAAAATAGATAGGTTTCTTTTAGGTGATTAATCATTAATTAAAAAGATCTCTTTATTTATGTGGTAGCAAATTTAATTTAATGGTGAATTTTAAATAATGAATTTAATTAGTTAGTTGTTTAAAAAAAAAAAAGGAAATATTTAAAGTTATTTGAAATATAAGTAATTTACCCTCTTTTGCATTTTGGAAAAGGAAAGGTTATTTTTACTTATTTAAGAAAATCATATTTTATTAGAAAAGCAAGTTTAATTTATAAGTAAATTTGATATAGTGTGAAAAATTGATTTTGGGAATTAATTTAATTAAATATCTACCCTTGACAATATTGCGAAAATATAAATGTTGGCGTAATTAATATTGAGAAATTAAAATTTAACAAGAGAGAAGCATTTTAATTAGAAAATCAAGTTAAATTAATTAAATAGTTGAAAAGAATTATTATTTCCTTTTTGTTTAAAAAAAAAAATTAAATTCGAAATTAGAAATTACATGAGGGAGAGAAAAGCATTTTTTGATTTAGTTAAAACAAAATTTAAAAAAATGCTCTTTTATTAAATATTTAATTATTAGAAAATATTTTTGGGAGAAAACCTAAAAAGTTTAGGTTTCATATATATATTTTTTTAAATTATTTTATGAGGGAAGTTCTCCGGAAGGAGGCGGCAGCTGGTGGAAAGAAGAAATTTTTATGCATGTTGAGTAAACAAGAATCTGGAGCTTGGAGATTTGGCTCTGCAACAAAACTCTTCCAGGATTGCGTATGGATGTAGGGTTTTGTTTATTTCCTTTCTTGCCAAAGAATCTTACTGTTTGGCTTTGAAAGAACAGTGTTGGTTAATAAAAAATCTTACAAATTAATTTTAGATTTATGTTGGATTTGGGGATTTAAAAACTATGCACTTTACTTGAAAAAAAAATATTGATTATTTGAATGGTTATTTACAATAGATTTGTTAATTTAGTAATCCATGGAGATGAGATTTTTAATAATCTCTATTTTATTTTAAGAGATTTCATAAATCTCTATGTTCATTTCTATTTTAAAATAAAATAAAATAATGCAGAGTGCTGGAGATGAGAGTTTTAATAATCTCTATTTTATTTTAAGAGATTTCATAAATCTCTGTGTTCATTTCTATTTTTTTTTAAATAAAATAATGCAGAGTGCTGAAGATGAGATTTTTAATAATCTCTATTTTATTTTAAGAGATTTCGTAAATCTCTGTTTTCATTTCTATTTAAAAAAAAAAAAGATAATGCAGAGTGTTGAAGATGAGATTTTTAATAATCTCTATTTTATTTTAAGAGATTTCGTAAATCTTTGTGTTCATTTCTATTTTAAAATAAAATAAAATAATGCAGAGTGCTGAAGATGAGATTTTTAATAATCTCTATTTTATTTTAAGAGATTTTATAAATCTCCGTGTTCATTTCTATTTAAAAAACGAAATAATAATGCAGAGTGCTAGAGATGATATTTTTAATAATCTCTATTTTATTTTAAGAGATTTCATAAATCTCTATGTTCATTTCTATTTAAAAATAAATTAAAAAAAATAATGTAGAGCACTGGAGATGAGATTTTTAATAATCTCTATTTTATTTTAAGAGATTTCATAAATCTCTGTGTTTATTTCTATTTTAAAAAAAATAAAATAATGCAGAGTGTTGAAGATGAGATTTTTAATAATCTCTATTTTATTTTAAGAGATTTCATAAATCTCGGTGTTCATTTCTTTTTAAAAAAAATAATAATAATATTAATAATTTAATATTAAATTAATAAGCAAATTTGGATGAAGTTTAATTAATTAAATTCAAGTTTTTTTTAAATTTTATATATTATTTAATTTTAGATTATTAAATAATACTTGGATTTTAGATAATTGATATTTAGGTAATCCATACTTGATTTCATGTTATTAAATAGATATTGATCGTGCCCAACTTTGGATAATATATATTATTAACATAGATTAAGTATTAATTGTGGATTAATCTGGATTTTAAATAAAAGTTAATTTAGAAAATCTATAAACTTGATCAACTTTAATAGTTAAATCAATATGGTAAACGAATGCCACTACCAGTTAATGCCTATGCAGATTTAAATTTCTATATTCGATTTTGGTTATGTAATAGTAAGACTTGATATGCTTGTTAGGACCCTGTCGTCTGGTGGGTCCGTGGTTGGCCATAGGGGGTCAAGTCCCTAGTTAGGGTACCATTAGACAAGAGACCTTTGAAATTGCTTTAGATGTGATCAGTCAGATCCGCTTCTATGAAGGGATCATTTATGTATTTATTGTCCGAAGTGGTCATTGTATAGTGGTTGTGTTCGCCTATAAGACATAGATGTAAATGACATGAAACTTATATAATCTTAACTATATTAATTACCAGAGGGGTCTTGCAGTTGAGCAGACCCGAAGATGTAGCCCTCTAGGGGTGAACTCCGAGATCATTTTTGTGTTATGTGATGCTTTTGTCTCTCATGTTTCTTACTTAGAGCTAGCATGTATGGTTTCATTTTGTAAGTGTATAATGGGGATTTAATGAAGTTAATTCTTGAATGCATGAATATAGTCATCTTGTTAAATGTAGTAATTAGGGTCATAAAATAATGTAAATATGATTATGGAAAATATTTTGTTAATGTCAATGAAAAGAAGTAAGCATGGAAAGAAACTCGCTAGGTTACAATTATTGGATTAACTTGTTATAAAGCTTGTAATTTGAATGTATTGAATGGGTAACAAATATTGGATTAATTGTCATAATATCTAAATTCAAATCTAATGGATGAACCTCATTTGGCTACTTACCGTATCATCTTAATAAATGAACATCGTCATGTTAGCTATATTTCACTAAATTGGATGAGTTTATTTAGTTGTTTACGTTTTATTCTAAACAAATAATCCTCACCAAATTAGTTTTATAATTGGATGAACTCAATTGGTTACCCACATTTTAACCTTTATAAATGAACTTCATCATAATAGCTATAATTGAACTAAAATGGGAGAACTCATTTAGTTGTGTATATCTTAATCTTAGCAAATGTATTTCTTCATATTAACTTTATTTTAACAAATGAGTGTACTCATTAAGTTACCTATATCTTAAACCTGATGGATGATCTTCATTTGGCTATTTACATTTTATCCTCTATAAATGAACTATGATTTAATAGTTGGTTACGTTTAAACCCTAATGAATGAACTTAATTTCATTGGTTTACATCTTAATCCTTGATGAATGAATTTCACCTTATTAGCCATATTTTAACTATAAAGGATGATCTCATTTGGTCGGTTATTTTTAAACCTAAATAAATGAACCTTGATATATTAGTTACATTATATCTAAATGGATGGACTTGTCAAGTTAACCATACTTAAACCTTAATGGGTGAATTCTTAAGTTAACTATGTTTTAACTTCATTGGGTAAAATCCCTTTTGATAGCCGCTTTTGCGACCATAATAGGTGAACGCTTCATAATATCTATAATGTTAATTCACTGAACAAATTATATCCATGTTCCAAGTAATAACATGTAACTAAGTTATCCAGTTTAATTGGATCTATTGTCATGAGTTGAGTTAGGTGTTAAGTTACATAATCACGTTAGGAAACTCCTTAGGTTCGTTTAGTCTTCCGCTGTGTTATCTAAGCGTTAGATAACTCCAATCTATCTTAATGTTGTGACTTAATATTAACACTCTTATTATTATTATAAAAAATATATATATTTACACTCCATTCGAGTGTTTTAGCTTTAACCCTTCAGGGTTTCCTGGCGGGGCATTACAAATGTATTAAATTCTTTATATGTAAATTCACCTCCTTGATCTGATCTTGAACAGTTGATTTTCTTAGCAGTTTCATTTTCTACCATTGCTTTGAATAGTTTGAACTTTCCAAGTGCTTCTGATTTTTCTCTAAGAAAAGTAACCCAACACATTCTAGAATAGTCATCAATAATTAGCATGAAATATCTATTACCTTGTAAGCTTTTAGTTCTAGCTAGACCACATAAATAAGTGTGAATCAAATCAAGAGCATTATTTGATTTTTCTGCAATACTTTTGAAACTAGCTCTAACTTGTTTTCCAAATTGACATTCCTTACATACTATATTTTGAGGTTTGATAATTTTAGGTAAATCTCTAACTGCCTTAGCAGTACTGATCTTTACCATGCAATCAAATTTTACATGACAGAGTCTCTTATGCCATAACTAACTTTCATCTATATGTGCAATTAAGCATGCCTTTTCACTGTTATTCAAATGAAAGATATTACCTCTAGTCTGATTACCGGTTGCAATTTCCAAACCATTTTTGTTCATGATTTTGCATTTTCCATTTTTAAATTGTAACTAAAATCCTTTCTCAATTAATTGACCAAGACTCAAAATATTATGCTTTAATCCTTCAACATAGTAGACATTGTCAGTATTATGCTTACCATCAAGAGATATTGTACCCTTACCTTTGATTGAACAAGCTTTGTCATCTCAAAATCTCACTAAGCCTCCATTGTATTCTTGAAAGTTCAAGAATTTACCTTTGTCTCCTGTCATATGATGTGAGCATTCTGAATCAATGATCCATTCATCTTTTAATTCAACTTTAGCTGCCAAGGCCTGTACTACCAGTTGAGCAGTAGGTGTCAATTGATCTTCTGTTATAGCAACAAAAACCCATCCATTGTCTTTCGGATCCTCATTAGAATCATCATTCACACCTCCATCAACAATATAACAAGATTTGTATTTATTCTTCTTAAATCTATATCTCTAATATTCAGGGTTAGGCTTGTATGTTCTTCTAGCTTCTTCTCTTAGTCTAGCATGTCTATCAGGGTATCTTGAAGCCATATAACCAATCTTATTGCAGTTAAAACATTTAAAGGGTGCTTTACCCTCATACTTACTTCCAACTAGACCTTTAGGCATTTTCCTTGCAAATAGTGCTTCAAGTTCTTCAAGTACTTCATTTTCTTTCCTACTTTCTTCAAGTTCTCTTGCATAAAAGGCTTTCCAATCAGATTTGTCAAATGATGGAGAAGATGATATTGATTCTTTAAAGGCCAAATCTATCTTTATAGTAGCAACAAGACCAAATTCTTCAATTTCAAAAGCTGAAAGTTTCCCAATCAATGTATCCCTAGTAACTGATGTATATGACATTGTTCTTAACTCATTTATAGTAGTGACTTTCATTTTATATGCCATTGGAAATCCTCTTGAAACTTTTGAAACAATTTCATCCTCACTTAAGATTCCTCCACAACATTTAATACCCAAAACAATTTCATTCTCTTTCCATAAAAGTAGAAATCCTTTCATCTTCTTCCATTTTCAGATGTTCATACCTGACTTGGAAGCTTTCAAGTTTTGCAATCATGACTGTGGAATCTCCTTCATTAAGTGTTTCCAAATGATCCCAAATAGCTTTAGCAGTACACCTATCTGATAGTCCCATGATTTGTCGATCTAATAATGTGCTCAAAAGTGCTTCTCTTGCTTTGCAATCATTTTCTTCATCTTTTGTCAAGTTAGCTGGATTGGGCTAGCCTGGTACAATAGTAGTATAACCATTCTTTGTAACTTCCTAGATGTCTCTTCCAATGAAATTTAGATGTGTCTCCATTCTGATCTTCCATATGCCATAGTTGGTTCCATCAAGTTCAGGACTGTCCTTCCTGAAATAATTAGTAGACATTGGATCTCCTCAAGCTGTTAAACTTCCACAAAAGAGGACTAGGCTCTGATACCAATTATTAGGTCCCAGGGACAACTGAGAGGGGGGGGTGAATCAGTTGTCAAATAAATTTAAACCAAAAGCAATTTAACCAACTTAATGCTTAATATCAGTAAACCAGTTAAGTATGCCAGTAGACAGTTATAATAGTTAATTGCTATAGTGGTAAGGATTAGTGCATGAAACATAAACACAAAGTCATCCACAACACATAACACCAATATTTGTACGTGGAAACCCTGTAAGGGGAAAAACCACTATGGGAAACCTTACCCACACTCAGATGATACTACTGCAGATAGTAAGTGTACATAAATGGGGTTTGCACATGCAAAAAGGCCAACAGCCTAGAGCTCATTGCTTAATCACAAAATGGGAGTCACATTGACTACAGTTGGATGGCTAAATCCAATAAGAATGTACTGCACAAAATAGCATCTCCATATGCTGGATTCAGTACCAGTGTAATCCTGATATGCTTTCACAAAAACCTAGCTTCACCTTCAAATGATGTCTTCGTGTATAGCTCTGCTTAATCTTGCATATACCTTCACACAATCCTTTTTCGCATTCCACATTTGATCTTACAAATAAGATCTTACATTTATACCATAACCTAAGACCAATTTTAGTAGGTTTTCTCTACAAGATATTACAATAAAACATTTTACAAACAATACAATATCCGATGCAATAACCAATTGAACATGTCGGCTTAATGCATTTACAATAATAATTAATCATCTCCATAGCATACCATGTTGATCTGGAAAAGATAAACCTGCCGGTGTAACCCTAGACCTATTTGCTGGTAACAACAAATATGCAATTGTGAATATACCAATGAACAAAACTCCAAGACAAGATGTCCAGATGATGTCTTCGACATTACCAATTGTTTTCCATGCCATTCCAAGTGTCAGTGATCATTATATCTTGTCGGTGTACCATATACCAGTAACTATGCAATAGTTACTTGCTTGCCGGTGAATGCTACTGGATCTCCAAAGTGCTAGTGTTTTAGTAGGTGTTGACATCAATTACAAAACCATACCAAAATACCAACAAATAACAATGTACAAGTTTGATTCTTACTGATCCATGAAATTCATCTTCTGCCAAGAAAGAATGCACCACTAGTGGTACTCTTTATCTCATCCACATCTCCTACCCAATTTGCATCTATATATGCACATAACTCAAAATTTTCATCCTTAGGATACCATAAACCAAGATTTGTTGTTCCTTGTAGGTACCAGAAAATCCATTTTACTGCAGTTTCATGATTTTGTTTAGGATTGCTTTGAAATATTGAAATAATACACACTGCATTCATTATATCAGGTCTGGTTTGTGTCAAATACAATAACCCTCCAATCATATATTTGTACCTTGTCAATTTTATAGGAGCTAAATCATCCCTTAATGTCAATTTATCGGTTGTAGTCATAGGAGTGTTTACCGGTTTGGATTTTTCCATTCCAAATTTCTTCAATAGTTCCTTCAAGTATTTTGTCTGACATATGAATATACATTTATCTGTTTGAGAAATTTGCAAACCTTTAAATAATTTTATCTCTCCAGTCATGGACATTTCAAATTCTTCATGTGTCTTGTTAGCAAAGTCTTTACATAACCCTTCTTCTCCTCCAAAAATGATATCATCCACAAATACTTCAATAACCAAAATATAATCATTGGTAATTTTGTAATACAAATTAATGTCATTATTACCTTTTGTGTATCCAAGCTTTAGAAGATATTTATCTAGTCTAGCATACCAAGCTATGAGAGTTTGCTTCAATCCATATAAAGCTTTCCTTAACCTACAAACCATATCCTTATTTGTTAATCAAAATCCATCAGGTTGCTCAATCTAATCTTCTTCTTCAAGATCTTCGTTCAAAAATTCACATTGTAGATCCATCTGATAAACTTTATAGTGTTTGTGAGCTGCAAATGCAAGAAATAGTCTTATTGCTTCAATTTTGGCTATCGGTGCAAAGGTTTCTTTATAATCAATTCCTTTTTTCTGAGAATAACCTTTACAAACTAATCTTGCTTTATTTTTTATTACTTCACCATCTTCATTAAGTTTATTTCTGAATACCAATTTAGTTCCAATTACATTTTTGTCTTTAGGATGGGGAACTAATGTCCAAGTATTATTATTTTCAATCTGTTCTAATTCATCTTCCATTGATTTTATCCAATGTTTATCCTGACATGCTTCAATAACTGATGCTGGTTCAATTTGAGAAATTAAACATATCTCTTCATTTGCCAATCTTCCTCTTATCATAACACCTTGATTTTTATTTCCAATTATCTGATTTTCTGAATGATTCAATCTTACATACCTGGGTTTATTCTAATTTCCAATAACAAGTTGTTGTTCTTCATTCATAGTTGAGTTTTCTGATGATGTCAGTGTGACTGGCTCTTCATTTTGTTCCAGTGCAATCTATGCCAAGTCATTTATAATCATTTCTACTATTGGTTTAGAACCTACAGATCTTGATTTTCCTCTAAAATGTTCATCTATCTTCACATTAGTACTTTCAATGATTTTCTTCAATCTTTTATTATAACATCTATATACCTTTCTTGTAGTTGAATAACCAAGAAATATTCCTTCATCACTTGTAGGATCAAATTTTCCAATAGACTCATGTCTCCAAATATAGCATTTGCTTCCAAATATTCTGAAATATTTAAGAGTAGGAATATGACCGAACCATAGTTCATAAGGGGTCTTACCGGTTTCACCTTTAATGTGAACTACGTTGAAAGTATAGACTGTTGTATTCATTGCTTCTCTCCAGTACATATGAGGTAGATTTTCTTCCATCATCATGGTTCTTGTTGCATCCAGTATAGTTATGTTCTTCCTTTCCACAACTCCATTCTACTGGGGTGTCTGGGGTGATGATAGTTGTCTTTTGATTACATTCTCTTCACAGTATGCATTGAATTCCCTATATGTAAATTCTCCTCCTTGATCAAATCTCAAACATTTGATTTTCTTGTTGATTTCATTCTCTACCATTTCCTTGTATATCTTGAATCTCCCAAAAGCTTCTGATTTCACCCTAAGAAAAGTAACCTGACACATTCTAGAATAATCATCAATTATTAGCATAAAGTATCTATCACCCTGAACACTCCTTGTTCTTGATGGACCACATAAGTCAGTATGAATTAAATTAAGAATATTATTTGATTTCTCATAAATGCTCTTAAATATTGTTCTAACTTGCTTTCCCATTTGACATTCCTTACATACCAGATTATGAGGTTTCACAATCTTAGGTAAATTCCTTACTACCTTGGTTGAACTGATCTTTACAATGTAATAAAAATTCACATGACAAAGTCTTTTATGCCATAACCAACATTCATCAATCTGAGCAATCAAACATGTCTTATCACTAGTATTCAAATGAAAGATATTACCTTTAGTCTAATTATCAATTGCAATCTGCAATCCTGTATTGTTCATGATTTTGTATTTTCCATTCTTGAATTGTAGTTGAAATCCCTTTTCCAATAACTGACCAACACTCAAAATAATATGCTTTAAACCTTCAACATAATAAACATTGTCAGTATTATGCTTACCATCCAAAGATATAGTGCCTCTTCCTTTGATTAAACAAGCTTTGTCATCCCCAAATCTTACTACACCTCCATGAAATTCCTGAAATCATAAGAATTTTCTTTTATCACTAGTCATATGAAGCGAGCATCCAGTATCAATGATCCATTCATCCTTTTCTTCAATTTTTGTTGCTAATGCATTCTCTACCGGTTTGACAATAGGTGTCAGTTGATCTTCTTTTATTACAAAAAATGCCCATCCACTATCTATTGGACCTTCATCAGAGTCATCTGTAACACCTTCATCTACATAGTAACATGACTTATGTCTATTTTTCTTAAATCTGTATCTCTGATATTCAGGGTTAGGTTTATATGTTCTTTTTGCCTCCTCTCTTAGTCTTGAATGTATATCAGGACAACTAGATGCCATATGACCAACTTTATTGCAATTAAAACATTTGAAAGGTGCTTTACCTTCATACTTACTTCCTGCTGGACCTTTAGGCATCTTCCTTGCAAATAGTGCTTCAAGTTCTTCAAGTTCTTCATTTTTTCTTCTGATATCTTCATGTTCTTTTGCATAAAGTTCTTTCCAATCAGATTTATCAGATGATGATGATGATGATGTTAATGATGATGTTGATGATGATTCTTTGAAGGCTATATTAGTCTTAACTGTAGCAACAGGGCCAAATTCTTCAAGCTCAAATGCTGAAAGTTTTCTGACAAAAGTATCTCTAGATACTGATGTACTAGGTATTGTTCTCAACTCATTAATAGTTGTCACTTTCATTTTTTAAGCTGGTGGTAAAGCTCTTAAAACTTTAAAAACAATTTCATCTTCACTTAAAGATCCTCCACAACATTGTATTCCTAAAACAATCTCATTAACTCTTTCCATAAATGCATAAATTCTTTCATCCTCTTCCATTTTTAAATTTTCATACATGACCCGATAACATTCCAATTTTGTAATTTTGATAGTGGAATCTCCTTCATTCAATGTTTCCAGTTTATCTTGAATAGCTTTTGCAGTAGGTCTATCTGATAATCCCATGATTTGTTTATCTAATAATGCACTTAGAAGTTCTTCTCTTACTTTGCAATCATTTTCCAAGTCTTTAGCCAAGGTTGGTGGATTAGGGTTATTCGGAGTAGGAGCAACATACCCATTCTTTGTAACATCCCATATATCTCTTCCAATGCAATTCATATGTGTTTACATTCTAATCTTCCATATACCATAATTAGTTCCATCAAGTTTGGGACTATCCTTCCTAAAGATATTTGCTATAATAAGATCTCCTCAAGTTGTTAGGCTTCTGCAAAAAGAGGACTAGGGTCTAATAATAGTTGTTAGGAACCGAGAAGGACAACTGAGAGGGTGGGTGAATTAGTTGTCGATAAATGATAACCCAAAACCAATTATTCTAACTTAAAACTCAGTGTCGGTAAAATAGATTAACAGTCATATGAATACCGGTACAACTTAATGCATGAAACAGAAAGCAAAACACATCCACAACACATGACAAAGATTTTGATTTGGAAACCCTGTAAGAGGAAAAACCATGGTGGAAAACATTACTCACAATTTGATGATACTACTACAGATAGTAAGTCAATACAATAATGGGTTCTACACATGCAGAAAGGCCAACCACCTAGAGCTCATTGCTCAATCACAAAATAGGAGTCACACTGACTACAATTGGATGGTCAAATCCAATAACAATGTACTACTTCAGTATAGCATCTACAATGCTAGATTCAGTACTGGTTTAAGCTCTGACCATGATTGCCAAACACCTTCATAGCCTTTCCTTCAACCTTTAGATAATATCTTCATGATTAACACAAGGATCGGCTTATTTTCACTCTTCACAATGATCTTCAATATTCACACACACTCACACATACACTCATACACTTACAATTATTTATACAAAACCTAAGACCTCATGATTAGGTTAGCTCCCTAAAGATATTACATTTATAAAATAAGTCTTGATGCAATACAATATGTCAACCTCAATACATTTACACATTATCCAATCAATAAACCATTTCCAAAATGTGTCATGTTGATCTAGAACATGATATCTTGTACCGGTCCATAACCTAGACCTATCTACTGGTAAAGGCAAATATGTGAACCCGATTAGACAAATAAGCCAAACACCAAATTTAAACATCCAATCCATGTCTTTGACATAACTAAATGATCTCCAGATGATAACAAGTCATTATCAACTTCCTCAGTTGTCAGTGAAACATATACCAGTGACTGTGCATAAGCCAATATCCATGTCGGGACCACAATGTGTCGGTTCAACAACAAACCAATATAACCAGAGTGCCACATTAACAATGTAGACCTCTACAAAGATAAGTGTTGACATCAATGACAAAACCAATGCAACACATGATGAAGTCATCCATAATACCAACAAGAAATACTCAGGTCAACTTGATTCATTATATCAAGTTGCTTGTATTAAATTGCTATATCAAAATCCATGTAAGAAATACTTAGGTCATCTTGAATCATTATGTCAAGTTGCTTATATTTTCTTACAATATTCAAAAGTTGAATGATGAAATCAAACACTGTTATAAGACAACATATAAAGAAGAGAAGTACTATTTTAGTTAGATCATTTTTTTTGGCTCATTATTCATCTACATTATAAGCATTCATTGTCAGTTGCATTATAAGCATTTCATTCCATTCAGAGATCAATGGTCATAAATAAAGATTGAGTATACTTGGACAAACAAAAACAATTTGCATTTGATCATTGTATGTTCATTCATCTTTAGCATCATTTAAATTATTATCATTCATTTCATTTAGTTGCATTCAATCATTGCATTAGTTTGCATTTCATTAATTATGTAGTATACCATCATTATTATTTGCATTAGGTTCATTATCATTTTAGTTCATTTTTGTCCATTAAAGTCATTTAATTGCATCTTCACACTTAGATTCATTTATCATTATAAGCATTTCATCATAAGCACTACATATAAGCATCCATAAATTGCATTTCATAAACATCATTTTCATTTAAAATTATCCAACTTGAAATCAAATACATTTCATGTAGATCATTTGCATTTAAAATCATTATATGCATAGACATTAAAAATAAAAAATCAACATTCATTTTCATGCTTAATCATTGGAAGCATTCTCATATAGATAATTATGTTTGCATAATTTAGGTAAAACATTATATAATTAATTTCATTTGCATCTATGATCATCAAAATCAAAAATCAAATGCATTTTCATTTCATCATGATTGCATCATATAAAACATCATCATCATGAAAATAAAGGAAAGGAAAGATCATCATCATATCATCCATGAACAAAGACCATCAAAACATCGTCCATCTAAATCACTACATATATATAATCTATGTAATCAATACATATAGATCATCATCATATAGAGTAGCATGCATAATCAATCATGAATCAAAGCATCATATAGGGTCCATGTTTGCATATCATCATAAAACAATAAACAGTCCAAGTATGCAATGATATCAAATAAATAATCAATAACATACAAATGTCCCATGATACAAATAAATATCTCATATTAGTATGTCAACTAGGATGAGAAGACCCTCCAGATGCTTCTACTCCCCCTGTATGAATCAATACATCTAGATCCTCCTGCAACATGATATCAACAAAATGTCAGTTCTTGATCCAATCAATCTCTTTGATCAATCATTCAGCTATTTTATCTGCTCACTTGAGATTTGTATCAATCTCTTTGACCACATATTAGTGACACTCATTCATCATGAGGTTATGCATCTAGTCTATCCAATCTTGAGTTTACATCATTGGCATTCATCAATCATGAAGCCAATCAAACTCTATCCTATCAGATCATCAAAGCTTCGAGTTTATATCATTGACCCTCATTGATCATGAGGTCAATCAAACTCAATGAATCGTGAAATGAAGCAAAATGTCAAAGTAATCAAAGAGTGAACATTTTTCATCTGTTAGAGTTATCTTTTATTAGCTGATAATTATTTATTTTATTATTAGTCTATTATACTCATGCTTAAGCTAAACTTAGGAATCTTATAATTAGGGTTATCTCCTTTAGGGTTTCGAGTATCCTCTTATAAGGATTCTCTCTTTTTATTTTCATAAATCTATAATTATAGAATTGCATTCTTGTTGCACAATCAATAGGACTCCTCTTTACTGGATCTCTAAATTCTGGCCTCCATAGCTTTTTTGCTTCTCTCCTTCTATAATAGGTTTGCATGCAGGTGATCTTTAGAAATTGTGGAGTTGATTTTTCCTCAACTCCAGTATGGTATCAGAGCTCCAAATTTGCATGCCCCTATTCTCTTCATGAGATTTTTTGGGTCTTGTTCTTCAGATCTATGTTTTCAGGGGTTTGTGGAGTTGGCTTTTGTCATTTCTGGGGGTAGCTGATTTTTTTGTACATTTTGGTGCCAAAAGGACCTCATAGATGGATTCAGAAGGTCTATTCCATGGATTTTGATATATAATTTGCCTATTTTCGATGACAGGGGCATCTAGGGCATGATTTTTTATTGACACATTTTTTGAGGCACAAAAATCTGTACGGTTGTACCTGCAAATGCGTCAGAACATTTTCGTCATTTTTTTCTTTTAACCCTCTTTATGCCCTACAAGAGGGTTTTTTTTTTCTTTTGGCCATAACTTGGTCATACAGAGGCACTTTTTCAAAAACATTATATCATCGGAAAGCTCTTTTCGAGCTCTATCTAGATCTGGAGGTTTAAACTTTTGATTTTTCTTTTTTAATGGTGGTTTTTTTCTATCAAAGCCAGAGGTTCCTTTTTGCACTCTAAGAGACATCACTTGAGCATCTGAACTCCATTTTTTGAAAACTTTATATTGTTGGAAAACTTGTTCTATGTAATTTCCATTCCAATTAGTGTTCTTTCCTGCTTCTGCTCCAAGTATATTTTATTTAGTTTTTTGGTTTTCAGCACTCTGGTGAATATCTTGGATGTTTCAGGTCCTGGGATCTCTTTCTTTGAGTAGGATGTCTTGTCTTTGACTGTTCTTTTTGTTTCCAGTCTTATGTCTCTTTTGATCATTGTAGCATTTTATTTATGCAAACACACTAAGATAAAGTGCCACCATGCATTATATACTTGGGATCTTGCACAGCTTGTGCCTTATTGTACATGAACTACTTATAAAGTGTCATGGGGGGTTGATGTTTTCCTTTTGTTTTCCATCTACCTTTGTCAAGTTAGTGTTCCTTCCATGACATTAGCCTCATGATGTGTGCCAAGTGAGTGTTCCTTCCACAACACTATGTACTTTCTCTACACCTTCGATGTTCCTGGTTCTTCATCATGCAGTTCTTGTTGGTCGTTCTTTTCAGTGTACCAATCTCTCTCCCTTTTTAGCATTATGGGAAGGTTTGTCATGTTGGTTCTAATGCTTCCTTGGTTCGATTGATCATCTCTTCAGGTTTTGGTGTTTCATGTCATCTGTATCTTCGAGTTTAGTTGTTTGCCTTTATTTTCCATTTGATTCAAGTAGTGCTATTTGAGGGCATTCATGCAAATTATAGTCTTCTCTACCTAGTCATGTTCTATTTTAGTGGAGGTTCTTCAGATCAACAGTTACTCTTCGATAATGTTTGCAGCTATTTCATGCTTTAGTGGTTTTCTTCATTCTCTTCTTTTTGTTCCTATCTTCTAGAACATTCTTCTTTGGAGGCTTCTTAGTCCTTTACTTGAGCTTTAATCTCTTCTTGGAGAGGAGTTTTCTTCCCATAGGGTTTTCTCCTTTTTTCTCCACTTTACAGAGATTTAATTGTACTTGGGTACCTCATCAGGCCTAGTTGTCGGGACCCATTGCTGCTTTCCCACATTTTGTATGCTTTTATAGTCGTTGGTTGTTTTTTAGCTACTCCCCAAGTTCATCTTAAGGGGGGTGTTAGAGTTATCTTTTACTAGCTAATAATTATTTATTTAATTATTAGTCTATTATACTCTATGCTTAAGCTAAACTTAGGAATCTTATAATTAGGGTTTCCTCCTTTAGGGTTTCAAGTATCCTCTTATAAGGATTATCTCTTTGTATTTTAATAACAACTGTAATTATAGAATTTCATTCTTGTTGCACAATCAATATGACTCCTCTTTTCTGGATCTCTGACTTCTGGCCTCCATAGCTTTTTTGCTTCTCTCCTTCTATGAGAGGTTTGCATGCAGGTGATCTTTGGGAGATGTGGAGTTGATTTCTCCTCAACTCCAATATCATCAATCAAAGTTTTAGAGATTCAATCAATTATCATGAGATTAATCATTCAAATTTTTTAAACAATTTCACGATCAATCTCCCAAGGGCGCACACAATCAGGATTTTATCTCCATCAGGTGCATTATTGGGACTTGATTTAATCTTTGAAACAATGTTATCTCAACATCATTTCAAAGAGGGGGAAAATGTATACATATTAAAATGGCTATGAGTAATTAAATAAATATTTTTATTTATTTAATAATTATTATTCTATTAAATAGTTAATTGGAAAAGATTAATTTATTTAATTTATTTCATGTCCTATTAATTAATTTAATTGAAACATTTTATTAATTAATTCCACATATCCTTTTCTTCTAATCAATTAATTAAATATCTAATATTTAATTAATCCATCTACTATCCTATAGTCTCATTTATTAAATAATTTCTTAATTATTTAATCCCTTTTCCAACTCACCTTCCATCTCCACTTCATCTTTCCTTTGCCAACTCATCCATCACGTGCATAAATTAATTCAACAAAATAAAATAAAATAAAACCATTTATGAGCCACTTATCTCCAACTTCCAAAATAAATGAAATATTGTATACGTACACATATTTCCTAACCTTCTTCTATATTCTCTCCAACATCCTTATGTCTTAGGAGGACTTGAGTCCACTTGTCCTCTTATTCATACATCTTCTCCAACTATCCTATATCCTCTGGAATCTTCAACTTAGTCAAGGTGAGATGAGTGACACTTGTCTTCTCCTTCCCCCTTTCTCTCAACCTTAAACTTCTTGCTCATAGCCATCCAATTTGCAAGATTCGATCATGACCGTTGATCTCTACCACCTAACCCCATGCACTCAAAAATCTATAAAAAGAGGTCTCCTAAGACATTTTGAAACTAATAGACTAATATCTAATCATATGGTCATTCTAGGAGTCTTCATCTTGCTTATGTGAGTTTGAGTTTGAAGCAATTATCAATTTTAGAATTTCTTTCATAGCTTAATATCATGTTAGATTAAATCATTTGCATATGCATATAATAGTATCAATTAACTATTAGTCCATTCTTCATATGCCATCTTGGAAGCTACCAGTGCTTGTTTGAGAGAAAATTATTTGCAACCAGGAACAATGGAGTTAAGACACAATGAGACTTAAATCATGAAGGTAATAATGTTTTTATTTTATATTCATTTTCATGTAGTTTCATTTGTTCAATTTGGATTTCATGTAGTATTTCCTTTATTTTTTGTGAAGCTAATATGTTGTAGGTGGTATACTAAAGATGAAATTCAAGTCAACACAGGTATAAATATGATGTAAGATCTCTTTGTAGATCATGGGCATATGGGATTAAGGTTATGGGATTATCTATGTGTGACTAATGTTGTAATCATATGCAGAATGTTTGGTTGATCATAGGTGATTGAATTGGATTAGTAAGAGAGGTTTAAAACCTCTGGTATTGAGCTTAACCAAAACTGTACTCAGGTGTAGGAGATGCTATCTTTGTAGTTCTGTCTTCTTTCCGGATTGTAGTCTAGATTTATTTTGTAGTCAGTGAGGCTCCTTTTTGTGAAGAGAAGTGTGCTCTAGGTTGTTGGACTTCCTGCATGTACAGGCCCCTCATATTGTAATCACATACTTACTACAGAAGCATTGTCTGACTATGGGTAGGCTTCCCACCGTGGTTTTTCCCTTTACTAAGTTTTCCACATACAAATCTTGGTGTCATGTGTTATGGATGAATGGTAACTATTCTATGATTTATGTTTATGTTTAATTGCTATATCAATTATTCTGATATTTGGTTTATGCATTCATGTATTGATTTTATGTGTTTTGATAATAAGGTTTTGAATGCTTAAAATTCTATAATGTGGTGACAATTGATTCACTCCCCCCTCCTCTCAGTTTTCCTCTAGTTATTTGAGTTTTCTAACAATTGGTATCGGACCGTGGTCCTCTTTGCAAAAGCTTAACCACTTGAGGAAGATCCTATGGCATCTAACAATTCAAGTTCATCAAGTTCACCTGCTACTATTTTTCGGAGAGAAATTCCTAGGCTTGATGGAATAAATTATAGACTATGGAAGATTAAGATGGAGACTCATCTAAGATGTCTTAGAAATGAGATTTTGAAGATCACTAAGAATGGATATACACCTCATAATCCAGAATCTGGTAATCCTCCTCCGATAGACTTGGATAAGGACATTAGAAATGATTGTAGAGATAAAGAATCCCTTTTGTGTGCACTTTATGATCAACAAATAATGGGACTAACTGAAAAATCAATTGTAAAGGCTATATGGGACAAATTGGACTCTAAATGAAGGTGGCCCTATTGTTAAAATTTTAAACTTGATGGTTATCGGGTGAGGTATGAGAACCTAAAGATGGAAGAAGATGAAAGGATTGTTGCTTTCATGGAGAGAGTTAATGAGATTGTTTTGGGAATTCAATGTTGTGGTGGATCTTTGGGTGAAGATGAAATAGTTTCTAAAGTACTGAGAGCTTTGACACCGGCTTATAAGATGAAGGCTACTACAATTAATAAGTTGAGAACTATGGAAAATACCTATGTTAATAGGTATACCTTTGTTGGGAAGTTATCTACTTTTGAGCTTGAGGAATTTGGACCTTTTGAAACTATAAAATCTTAACCTTCTTTTCATCATCTACATCATCTACTAGCAAGAGTTATTGGAAAGATTTATATGTGAAGGAACTAGAGGATATGAAGAAAGAAGATGAAGAGTTTGAGAAACTTGAAGCCTTATTTGCTAGAAGAGTACCTAAAGGATCGACAGGAAGTAAGTATGGAGGAAAATCACCTTTTAAATGCTTTGTATGTAATAAGATAGGTCATTTTGCATCTAGATGTCCTGAAAGGAATTCAAGATTTGAAGAAAGAGATAGAAGATCTTTTAAGCCTAACCATGATTATCAGAAAAAGGATAAGTGCAGGTTAAACAAAGACAAATCATGTTACTATGCAGATGAGGAAGGTATGACTGATTCTGATGATCAACCAACACGATTCACCTAGTGGATCCGAAAATGGAAAGGAATGGGTATTTTTGGATATCAAGGAAGATGATTCGGTACCTAAATAGAAGGCCTTTGCTGCTAAAATTGAATTTGCTGATAAAAGGAAGTTCTTATCTATGCAAGAATTTGGTGGCAGCCTAGTTAAATTTGGAGATGACAAAGCATGCATGATCAAGGGAAGAGGAACAATATCATTGGATGGTAAGCATAATACTAATAATTTTTATTATGTTGAAGGTTTAAGGAATAATCTTTTGAGTGTAGGATATTTGGTGGATAAGGGATTTTAGTTACAGTTCAACGATGGAAAATGCAAGACTATCAATAGATCTAGATTGGAGATTGCATCCGGTACACAAACTAGAGGTAATATCTTTTATTTGACCTCCAATGAGAAGACATGTTTGATTGCACAAATTGATGAGAGTTGGCTATGGAAAAAGAGGTTGTGACGTGTGACAATTGATTGCATTGAGAAGATCAGTTCTATTAAGGCAGTTAGAGATATACCTAAGATTGTAAAGTCCTATAATCTGGTATGCAAGGAATGTAAAATAGGAAAGCAAGTTAGAAATTATTTTAAGAGTATAAAAGATAAATCTAATTATGTTCTTGATCTTATTCATACTGATTTGTGTGGTCGTGCTAGAATCAAAAGTTTTCAGGGTGATAGATATTTAATGTTAATCATTGATGACTATTCAAGAATGATGTGGGTTACTTTTCTAAGGGAGAAGTCTAAAGCATTTGAAAAGTTTAAAATCTTTAAAGATAAATTTGAGATAGAGACAAGATTGAAGATTAAATGCTTAAGGTTAGATTAGGGTGGATAATTCACATCCAATGAATTTAATAGCTATTGTGAGAAGAATGGGATAAGGAGACATTTGTCTGCACCATGGAAACCTCAACAAAATGGAGTTGTGGAAAGGAAGAACAAAACTAACTTCGATGCAACTAGAACTATGATGATGGAAGTTAATCTGCCTCATGTATACTAGAGAGAAGTTGTAAGCACGGTGGAATACACATTCAACAGAGTTTATATCAGAGGAGATACCAATAAGACACCTTATCAGTTATGGTTTGGTCATACACCGACAGTTAAGTATTTTAGAATCTTTTGTAGTAAATGCTATATCAAAAGAGATGATTCCATTGGAAAGTTTTATCCAAATATGTGATGAAAGAATATTTCTTGGTTGTTCTAATGAAAGGAAACCATATAGATGTTATAACAAAAGATTGCAGAGAATTGTGGAGAGCACAAATATCAAGGTGGATGAGCATAACAAAAGTCAAATTAGAACTTATGAGAGAGAACTAACAGTGGAAATGATCATAACTAAACTGGTAACACCTACACCAGAACAAAATGTTGAACTAGTTACTCCGATAGTATCAGAAAATACAACAGTAACTGAAGATTAGGACAAAGGAACAGAAAATCAAAAGACTCCTAGGTATGTAAGGTTGAATCATTCAGAAGATCAGATCATTGGAGACAAAAGCAAAGGAGTGATGACAAGAAGATGTTTGGAAGCTAATGAGGTATGTTTAATTTCTCAAGTTGAACTGACATCAGTAATTGAAGCTTGTAAAGATGAATGTTGGATGAAAGCTATGGAAGAAGAATTAGATTAGATAAAAAAGAATAACACATGGACTTTAGTTCCCTGGCCTAAAAATAAGAATGTTATTGGAATTAAATGGGTTTTTAGGAATAAATTAAATGAAGTTAGACAAGTTGTAAGGAATAAAGCTAGATTGGTTTGTAAAGGATATTATCAAAAGGAAGGAATTGATTATGATGAAACCTTTCCACCGGTAGCTAGGATTGAAGTTGTGAGATTATTTCTTGCTTATGATGCATATAATAACTACAAGGTTTATCAGATGGATGTTAAGTGTGCCATTTTGAATGGATATCTTGAAGAGGAAGTTTATATGAAGCAACCTAATGGATTTTCACTTTTAGATGACAAAAACATGGTTTGCAGGATAAAGAAACCTTTATATGGATTGAAACAAGCCCCTAGAGCTTGGTATGTAAGACTCGATAAATATCTTTTAAAGCTTGATTTCACTAAAGGTAATTTTAATAGTAACTTATATAAGATCACTGATGATGACATATTGATTATTAAATTCTTTGTTGATGATATTATTTTTGGAGGTGAAGATAAGTTGTCTATGGAATTCTCTAACAATATGAAGAATGAATTTGAGATTTCTATGATTGGGGAGATGAAATTTTTCTTAGGTTTGCAGATTACTCAAATTGATAAAGGTATTTTCATCTGTCAAACTAAGTATGCTAGGGAGTTGTTGAAGAAATTTGGTATGAAAAATTCTAAACCGATTGGTACACCTATGGTTACAAGTGAGAAACTGACAAAGAATGATGCATCTGCACCGATAAATACTAAAAGGTACAAGTCTATGATTAGAGGTTTTTTATATCTGACTCAGACTAGACCACATATAATGAATGCAATTTGTATTGTATCAAGATATCATAGCGATCCTAGAGAAAATCATGAGAGTGCGGTGAAAAGGATTCTTAGGTACTTGTAGGGAACAACTAAATATGGTTTGTGGTATCCTAAAAATGATAACTTTACATTATGTGCATATACAGATGTAGATTGGGATAGAGATGTTGATGACCGAAAGAGCACATCTAGTGGAGGTTTCTTTCTTGGAAAGAAACTTGTTTCATGGATCAACAAGAAGCAGTCATGCACCTCTTTATCTATTGCTGAAACTAATTATGTTGATGCTGATACTAACTGTGCACAAGTTCTATGGATGAAGCAAATATTGAAGGATATAAAGGTGGATTGTATGAACTAGTAGTTATTCACTATGATAACTCTACAGTTATTGATATATGAAAGAATCTGGTATTTCATTCTAAAAAAAAGGACATATCTATGAAGTATAAATTTTTTATGGAGAAAGTGGAAGCAAATGAAGTCAAATTGGTTTAAGTTAACACTAAAGAGAAAATTCCATACATCTTCACTAAACCTCTACCTAAGGAATCATTTGAGTATTTCAGAGACAGATTGGGGGTTTCTGCCCCTCCAGTAGAGACCTTAGTGATGCTGATTGGCATCAGTCTGGTATGCATTATCAGATCTATTACTCATTCAGGATTGATGTGGTGGTGCTACTACTCAAGGGGAGTAGTTAGTTGTAAGAATCAGAGGATTTATATTTCTTTGATATTCATGTCCAATTTTTGGCATTGATGTCAAAGGGAGAGTGATATATGTGAAAAAAAGAGAGTAACATAATATCAATCAATGTGGGAGAGATCAGAGCTTCATTGCTATATCACTTTGTGGGAGATTGTTGATTGTCTTCCATAGGGGGATACTTGTTTGACATTTCTTGGCACTTGGATGTTTTTCACATCTAGTGTTACCATCAATTGCAAAGGGGGAGATTGTTGTCAATTTGGAGCAAATGATTATGTTTTGTATTGATATTTTGTCATTGATGGCAACACCGGTTGTTTTGGTTGTTTAGCGGTTTCTAGTTGGTTCTGTTAGAGTGGTTGGTTTATGATATTGATCCGGTATGCTCTGGTATGATTTGGTTTGGATCTATCATTCATGCTATTCAGATGTGTATCATGATCAATTGGTTTAGGATTTGATGACTCGAGAGCTATCATTTATTCTAGTAAGTCTTCTGATTATAGGTAAGGGTTTTACCGATAGAGCTTTGTTGAAGATATTTTGATGCACGTGATAAGTTGTGTTGGTGTGGCTTCTAGATGGTTCTCAGGATACTACTGTTTATCTTGTTTGTGTTCCAGTTCATCAATGGTCTTAGATTTGGTTTATGGAGACCTAGTTTGGGTCTGGTGTGTTGGCAATTGACACTTATTAGATTCATATGTTGTCATTGATGGCAACAAGATTCTATTAAAGGCATATACTAGTAGATACCAGCATTTGGAGGCATACACCGACAGATACCTGCATTGGAGTAATCAAGGTCACCACCAACACCGACATTGAGTGTTAGGATTCCCAAAGATACTGAGAGGGGGGGGTGAATCAGTATCTGACTGGTTAGAAGATTTTCTTAACTTATAACATGAAAAGCATATCAAAACTATGTATCGATAAACCAAAAATAATGCAGTAAATAAGAATAGTAACCACAACATAAGAGACACACCATAACACAATATTTTAATGAGGAAACCTGGTGTGGGAAAAACCTCAGTGGGATTTGTGACCCATAATATTTGTTGGCATTTTTATGAATATGTTGTGATTGTCATTGATGGACACACACTTGCTATGAGATCACTTTGAGAATGTATAAATTATACCCAACCAATAATTGTTCCAAACCGGTATCATGTTGTAGTCTTTAGACTACTATTGTTATGCAGAAAGTGTTTACGGATCTCAAGCGGTATAAAGAACCAAGCAGCATAGAGAGATCAAGTGGTTTAAGGATCTCAAGCAGAGCGGAGCAAAGGAGCCAGAAGTGACAGTTATCTTTTTCCCAGTCTTCAATTTTTGTCAACCAGTAATTTGTTAAACCGATATTACTCTGAGTCACCAACCAGTAACCAGAAAGTTGGACAAACTGGTAATACTTTGTGATGAGTTACCAACCGATATATTTTTATGATGAGTTACCATCCACCGACACTTTGACGGTGTTTTTGTGTCATGTTATCAAATGTGTCTAGATATAATGAAGCTAGGAACTTGTAATGAAATCCTATTGAACCGACATGAAATCAGAAGGACATCATGTCTAGGGTATTGATATAGAGAGAGTATGCAAATATAGCTGTTAGGTTTTGTAGTGGTTGAAAAACCTCTTGAATGTGTGATCTTAACTGAGAAGATCAAGTTTGTGAGTTATAACAGAGTAAGGAGTTACTGAAGACTGAAGTAATGCTGAAATGCATTAGCTATGAGCTACAATAGATCTAATCAAGTAGACTGTGCCATTTGCTAGATCATTCACTTGTTGATTACTCACATCTTTGACAAGTTAGAAACCCTTAATCGGGTAGGCCCAGAAAAGCCTTTGTAAATCCTCTAACAAGGTGGTTCACATCTATGGATCTGAAATCCTCTCCCAAGGTAGTCTTTAATCAGACTTATCTCCTAACAAAGATTGAGATTCCTAACAGGATCTGTTCTGGTAAAAAACATTGAATGACCTTAACCAGTTTGACCTTAACCGGTCTGGTTACTATTCTACAGATAGTTACTTGTGAGTTTCATCTCACTGTGGTTTTTCCCATTTGGGTTTCAACATCAAAATCTTTTGTGTTATGGTGATTGTGCTTCTATGGGTGAATGCAATTATTTGTTATTTGGTTTGCATGTGTCTTAACTAGTTTGTTTGCTAAACTATTTTACCGGTTTAGTGCTAGACTATTAAAGTGTTTAAGTACAGTATTTTTTGGTATACTAATTCACCCCCCCCTCTTAGCATTCATTAATATTCACTTACTGGCCAATAAGGGAATATTACTACTTACAATAGGGGCCTGCACATGCAGGAAGGCCAAGTGCCTAGAGCTCACTACTCAATTACAAAAGAAGTCACACTCACTTACAAAATTGGATTATACAAATACAATGTCTTGTACTACTTCAAATCAGTATCTTCTATGCCAGATTCAGTACTGGTTTAAGCTTTGCAATATACATAAACCCTTATCCTACTAGTTCGCACATTAGGTCTACTATATTCTTTTCATACTTTACTCATTAAATGATCTACAATGATCTCATACATATATGAGTCATATTACAATCTGCCATGTCGGCTTTATAAAAGGTTTTACAATTAATTACTAAATATATATACACAAAATTCCCGTCGGCCAGGGTGCTGGTAATCTTCTTCTTTGGTGTTGGTGATCTGTATGCCGGTGTAGAGTCTATCAGAGCTAGTGCCTGTGCTTGACTACTGATATCACATGATTTTAAGGTTGCCATCAATGACAATACCTTCAATCACCTACAATGTCTCATTGGAGTGTGCATTTGCCAGCAACCGACATCCAGCACTTCAGTGAAGCCAACATTAGTCTGGGATCCAAAAGGTTTTATTTGTAAAATCATTTTGTAATTATTGTATAGGGCCGACACTGAATATATTTTGTATTGTAAGTCAACATAAGGCATATTGTTTGTAAAGGGTATATAAGTCAGTCTATTAGATCATTTTGATATATCACAAGGTAGTAGAACTATGTAATGCGAAGGATATGTATGTAGGTCATTTGTATGAGAACTTTATATCATGTAATGATCAGTAGATGGTTTGTAAAGAATTCTTGGAGGAAAGGAGATACAAATAGAATGGTTCAGAGTTTATGAACCGGTACAGAGAAGAGCTATAACCAGAACTCTTTTTGGTATTGTAGAAGCATTTTGTGAGTTCACCATTACTGTTTTATCTCAGTAGAAGCTTGTAGTTAATGAGACTCTTTTGTGTTGAGCAGTGTGCTTTAGGTAGTGTGCCTTCTTGCATGTGTAGGCCCCCATGCTATGTAATATCTTTCATATGCCCAGTGAATTGATATTGTGGGTCACAAATCCCACTGTGGTTTTTCCTCTTTGAGGTTTTCCACGTATAAAATTTTATGTGTTATGGTGTTCATTCATGTGGCTGGTTTATTTACTTCATTTTATATGTTTCTTCATTTACCGGTTTATATGTGTATGTTATAATAAGGTAAAATCTTATATTACCGACAGAACATTGATTCACCCCCCCCTCTCAATGTTCTTGGATTCCAACAATTGGTATCAGAGCCTTGTACCTTGGAAGATTTTTAACAGCTTGAGGAAGACCCTAAAACCGGAAGCACTGAAAATGGCTATGGAGAAGCAAATTGAGATGGCACTTGAGGATTATGATGCTGAAAGGATGAAGAAGTTAAAACTGCAAGATGAATTGAATTATGCTAATGAATTCATTCTTGTTCTACAAGAAAGGTTATCATCTGCCCAAGATAAGAGAAAGGAACTTTTGCAAAACCAGGATGATGAAGAGAAAAGTGTATTTAAGGAACAATGTCAGAAACTAAGTCAAGCAAACCTGCTCATGAAAAATGAAATGTAAGACCTGACTATGAGAATATCAAAATATATTGAGGACAAAAAGAAGAAGGAAGAAAATCCTTCTATATCTCTGAAGAACAAATTTGAAGAATGTGGTAGATTGGCTCATGAAAATAATCTATTGAAAACTGATTTGGTACAATCCCAGAATAATGAACAAGAGCTAGAGAGATAAATAATGACTCTGAGTGATGATCCAACTATTGCAAGTGAGTATAAATAAAAATTCAAGATTATTGCTGAACAATTGGATGGTTTATTGAAAAGAAAGAGGCAGAGTGAAGATTCTAGAGGACTTGGATTTGTACAAGGTGAAACCTCTGGTATTGCAAATAAAGATCAGATAATCGGTATGCAAAACTCATTAGACCAAAGGAAACCGGTAAGGAAATCTAATGCTTACAAATTCAATGGTAGATGTTTTGTTTGTAATAAATTTGGGAATATGTCTAGACAATGTAGAAATAGAGAAAATCAATACTACAATTCAGTTCCTAGTCAATGCACAAATTGCAAGAAATATGGTCATAAGTCAGAAGATTGTAGAATGAATGTTAAATGTCATACATGTGGAGAGTTTGGACATTTGTCTAATCAATGTAGGTCAAGGAATGACACTAGATATGTCAAACAAATTCAAAAGAACAATGTTACATGTTATGCATGAAACAAAACAAGTCATATTGCTAAGTATTGCAGAAGCAAGACTACACTGGTTAGCAATGATAAAGCAAATGAGAAAGGAAAGAAGAAGGTAGATGAAATACAACAAGATCACCCCAAGAGATGGGTTATAAAATCTGAAGAACCAAGTGGAGATGAAACAACACCAGTAACTGCACCACTAACTCCACCGATAGAATAGAGCATTCCTGCACCAACAGGAAATTCAATTGGTAATTGAGGCATATGCCTTAGGGGTTGGAAAATTCTTTGCAAATCTTGCATATTCCCCATAAGAGATCTAGAGAGTGGTATTGATCATTGATGAAGGTTTATTCGGCATAAAAATACAAAACCAACATCTGGTAGGGCACATCACTAAGCATTTATGACAGTGATGAATTAGGGTTTACTTGCCGATAAAAAAGGAAACAGAACTCATTTTCACTCACCCAACACTCGAGCAAACCAAAGCGAAGCAAAGGCAAATCATAGGTGATCAAGAGTGTGCAAAGTCATTCCAAGGAATTTCCAGCAGTTATCTAAGAAGTAATCAAAATCTTTCAACCAACGATCATTATCCAGGTATTTCTTTGAAATGGCATCCGGATCATCATCTTCTCCTACTTTCATTATGAATCCCATTGTTGTTGAGGTTAAGGATAGGCTTAGACCTATTTTCAAGGAAGTTCCCCAAATCACTATGAAGACTCTATTGGCATATTTTTTGAGGGTTCCCGATGATGTGGTTTATGTGGAAGATGTTAGGGCCTATATTCACTACACCTTAGAGGATTTATGCATTGAGGAAATCAAGGGAATGTATCAATCTGAGATAATAGGCTGCTCCAAAAAAATGAAGCCAGAATATCAAATCATTGAAGACCTAGGGTTAACCAAAATCCTGTATATACAAAAATTCAAGGATGAAGTGATCAGATATGTTTTGAGCAGGGTCCATAATGACTTCATCTGCCTAGACTAACCCCACATGATCACCAAAGAAGTAATTCAGGTGATCACTGGCTTACCCAAAGTTGGACAGGAACCAAGAAAGAAGATCTCCAACACTGTGGTTGAGAAGCTAATCGATGCCACCCATGATGGAAGATTAGTGAGGGTTAGCACCATCAAGATACATATGTGAAACTTGCCAGCATGATCATCTACTACAAGGTAACTCAATCAAGTCGATTGAACTTTTTTGCCAGTTCCTATATCCATGTTGCATATCAAATGATAAAGAGTGATGAAAAGTATGACTTGTGTGAATGGTTAAGGAGTGAAATAATATTAAAACTTGGCAAGATCAAAGGTGTTAAGAAAGGAACCTTCTAGTTTGGAAATCTTATTGTCCGTTTGATGTTGTATTTCATGAATGAGCTACCGGGTTTGGGAAAGAAATGTTGGGCTCATGACATACCGATAGGTATGTAGATCAAAGATGCAATCACCAGTCTTGGTAGTAACAAGGATGAGAAGCTTTAGGGATACTTTAAAACTTTTCAAGAAAACATGAGACTAAGGGAAAGAATCTCCAAACACATTGTGGAGAAATACTGCACTGATATTTGCTTCATGGTAAAAACAGATGAAACTCTCATGGAAGTAGTGGAACCTAGAACTATATGGGTCACTGAATTGGGGTATGAATTTGATGATAGCATCTTGGAGCTATATGCTAAAATGCTAATTGATTCTCCTTTGAATGATAAGGCTGAACACTTTGGCGCTGTAGAGGAGAAGGCTCTTGAGGCTAAAATTGGTTTCAACAAGAAACAAAGGGAAAAGAAGATAGACAAAATGTCTACATTTGTTCAAAATGTAATTGACAGAATAGATACAGAACTAGGTTTTGGATCTCAACCAGTAGATCAACCAACAACGGGTAGTGCTTCTAAGGTAATGAGGCCTGAGAATTTCATTTCTTCTATCACTTCTGACTCTGATCCAGAGGATAATCAACCTCTTGCATTTAGAAGGGTACAAAGGAAGAAAGTTGACAAGCCTCCGGAAAAAGAGAAGAAGGTGGAACCAAGGAGGAAGCTAGTAAGAAAGGTAACAACTACATCCACACCTCTGACAAAGAAGAGGTATCCTGCTCCATCCGCTCCTACAACCCCCAACAAGAAGAAAAAGAGTGTGATAGATGAAGCAATTGAATCTTGTAATGTTACCATCATCCCCCCAATGACTTGTGCAGAATTGGTAGATGAGGTAACTAAAGATGGAATTTTGAAGAATCTATCAAATTCCTATGAAGATTTAGATGATAATGAGAAAAATGAAATGGAATAAGCATTTTTTTTACATTTAGATATATAAGAAGGCTTTGGTAGATATTTTGAAGGAAATTCCTTTATCATTATATAATAAGTTAGATACAAGGAGATTAGATGCAATGAGGAGGGACAAAGAGATTAAGGAAGTTAAACTTTTGAGTATGTGTGGTTCTATAAATAATGAGGAAATCAAAAGATGTATAGAATTTACAAATAGAACAATATTTAACAGCAAACCCCAACAAATAGGTTTAATGATGGGTAGTCAATGAGATAATAAATGAGACTAGAGATGGTTGGGCTAAATTCTTCTTGTTGTTCTCAAATTATAATTTCCCTTCTATAGTCCCTATAAGAAATTAAGTAACTCTGTTTCCAAATGAAGATATCAGGGAAATATAACTCAAAAATAACATATAACAAGGTTTTAACAAAACCTTCTACACTTTGAACTTATCTAAAGTTCAGGTGGGTATACCTTCTGTGAAAACTTTCACACTTTTAAAATTCGAGATCCATAGTAAACCAATGCCAAAAACCTATGGACTTCATCAACTTAATAGAACTAAAACATTAATAGAAAATCTTATACTCATTTTCAGTATTGATCTCCAAGAGAAAGAGAAAGAAAACCACAACTCGATACCAGTGCCTTATTCGGGCTAAAGAGTCACCCAAATCAAATTAGAATTCCAAAACTAAACAATCATATACATTTAACCACCTTCACCTTAGATAACCCCATACATGCCTAACATATACATGAGTTTTATCCTCTAAAAACTAAAACCGTTCATCAAATTCAAAATGAGAAAACAATTGATTTACTGATAGAGATATTTCAAGCATATTTAATTCCTCTCCCTTGAAGAGAAAAGCTAGAAACATATCCATATGACTACCTTACAATCCATGTTCAATCAAATAACCCTAGATTATTCAAATAAAACTAGAAAATTAACAAGTGCAAACTAGAAGATGACACAGATTTAGGCCCGAAAAGTGTTGATATCTATCTTTATATTCATTTTTAAAAGATAATATTACATGATTCAAAGTATTCTTTGTGGTAGCTAGAAAAACCCAGATATATTTTTGCATAGTTTCTTTACAAAATTTCTTGTGATCCCTTATCCATTGGTCCTGGTATCCATTTATAACATTATGGATGCATACAAGCTTCAGACATTCCTAAGAAAAGTTTGTTACAAACCACAATGTCCTCTAAGAAACAGTTACAAGTCCTTTTCAGTATCAACGACCTCTTCAGTTTGTTGCTCCTTTGTAACATCTTCTAACTACTCTAGGATTCCTTCTTCTTGCACCACATATTTCTTGATCCACTCTTAGAACACATCATCAATAGGCCATGAGTAGCCAACAATTTTCTCCTTCAACTTAAGCAACCTTTTCCAAGAGTTTATCACTTTATTAACCTCTGAATTCAAAAATCCATAATGTGACTTTATCTTTTCTATTTCTTCCAATATCTTGACAAATAGGGATGTGTCATCTGTATTAATGATTCCATTCACCCTTAGGGGTAAGTTAGCTCCTAGTTCATTAAACCATGCTTGTTTGTCTTTTAGCTGATTTGGATTAACAAAACCCCAAGGAAATAATTCAAACTTGTGCTCAGTATATTCTTTCTTATACAAGTTGATTTTCCTTTCTATACCAGCTCTTCCTTCTGTTAGCTTTGTCATGCCTTTTTCCATTTCACAAGTGGATTTAATAATGGCAACGGATCCTGCCTCATCATAGGATGCACACATGAGTTCTAGATCCAATTCCCTAGGAATCCACTTATCCAAAATTGGCTCCAGAAGAGCCTTGTCTTCATTCAACTCATTCCAAATATCAAAAATCTTCTTCATGATATTGTGTTAGCAAAGCTCAAAATTGTGGCCTTTACCTTTTCTTCATATTTATTTGCAAACAAAACATGAGCCTGTTTTAACTTCTCTAATTCATGCTAAATGGTCTCAGCTGGTTGAAAACCAGAAGGCATAGGAGAAGGGGGAAATTATATAATAGGACTGGTGGATGGAGGTTGTGCAGGAGAAGAAGCTATCATTAGAGTACAGGACTCACCTTGATGATACTATCTTGCCAATTGACGCTTCAATTCAGTAGTGATGTTGTCTTAGTTAGCTATTCCTTCTTTGGTCTCATTATAAGCCTTCAAGATTGTTTCTAATTTCAACTGGATATTAGCCTTTTCCTTTTCCACCTTTTCTGCCACTGCTACACTGAACTTTGTAGTTTCTAAAACTATGCTAGCAGCCTCTACCACCCCTGTATCCTAGACTCTTTTTACTATCATACCTCCTAGAAGACTAGATCCTGGGGTATCCTTCCTTCTTCTACTTTCATCCCTCTTTAGGGACCACATGACTAGAGCAGCACTATCTTTTTTGAATGTCACTCTCTCCATAGGCTTGGTTTCTTTTCTGACTACTTCAAGTACCAATGCATCTGCTATATCCCATTCAAGGAGGATTAAAACACCAACCTTTGACACCATTTCTCTTCCAGCTTTAGGAGTGATGGATTTGAATTCAACCATCATTTTTTGTTTAGCTTCTTCCTCCACTAAGTTTGTATCCTTGTAAGGCTGCTCACTCATTCTCTTTTCACATCTTGCCTTGAATTTTTCAATGTTTTGTTTCCATACAAATTGCATTAAGGCCCCTATTGTGACAAAATTGTTGTCAGCTAGGAACTCTTCACTAGCTTTCTTGACAATTAGGTCTAACTCTTTACCTTTGAACTCCTCTTCAGTTAAGTTCATTTTGGCACTAGGTGGCTCTTCTGGCATTCCCTCTTGTGTCTCTTCATAGGTATAAGCAATGTCTGTGAGGCTTCCTAACTGCAACAATTGTTTTGGTACTACTTGTTCATCTCCTATATGGATAAGGGATTGAGATGGAGAGTAGAGAGGTCCACCTATTTTCACTTCTTTCCCCACCCTTTGCCTTTTAGGGGATTCTTGGATGTCAATGATATCTTCAATTGTTCTCTTCCCTCTTGAAGTGGAGAGGTCATGTGTAACTGGCATTAATACACTATATTTTGACTTTTTATGCATCGTATAATCACCGAGAGGGATGGCTTTAGCAAAGGAAGGCTTAGCTAGAACTAACTTAGCCTTGTCAGGGTTATCTCTTATTATAACCTCCCTCTTTTCTTTTAGAGTTTGCATTAAATCTTCAAAGTAAAGAATTAAGAATTTGATATTTTCCTCAAAGGGGTTGAAGCTAGACAGAGGGTCATATCTACTATCAAATTGATGAATGAAATCCAGACCCTTTTTGTATTCCACCCACTTTTCTTCCTTAATTATTTCTCATCAAAACTGAATTCATTTCTTATTAGGTCTTCAAGGAAATGAAATTGGTGTGGCCAACCTTTGCATATTGCTCTTCTCCTGAACATACCATTGAAAAAATCCTCAGGGTCAGCAAAGCTAGTTACTGCAGTAGACAACCTATATGGCTGGAAAAACTCATCAAAGAATTTCCAACCACCTTTCGTGATCATGAATTGATGGGCCATGGTAACAGTTGGGAAAATAGTTCCTTTACCCTTATTTGTCAGCTCTACCTCTTGCACACCTCCAATTTTCCTTAAGACCTCTGCAATTCCTATCTTCAATGGGACTTGATAAGGCAATAAAAATGGAGTGCCTCTGAAACCAAAAACTTTGAAAACTTTAGAAACAGGGTAAAAATATATATCACCCCAATTATAAACAATATTAATACCTTCAGCAAACTCCTTAGGCCTAAGGAACTCCAAAAGAGCCTTTGGGATCCTAGGGTTCTATAAGCATAAAAGAATCATAAGCCTACATGCAAAGCATCTATCAAACTTCAAGTAACTGGCATCCTCTCTGTCCCAAGACAAAATTGTGCTCCACAGTTGCACAGGAATCTCCTCACCTTCCTTTTCTTTGAACAAATCCATTTCCATAGGAAAATAATCAGATCCTTTGAACAAAAATATGTGCATTAGAAGAGAATACCATCCAAAAGGTCTATCCACCTTACCTTTTTTTATCCCTACAAACCCTGCATGAATTGCATCAGTGAGGTAAGGTGCATAATCAAATGTCAGTGCTAGAGAGGGGTTTAGAATTTGTGCCATCATTAACATATAATGGATTGGTATGGTTGTTTCACCATCTTCCCCAAGGATCTGACATAGTGACCAATACATGCCCTTGGCCCTTAAAGTGAAAAAATTCAAGGAGAAGGGTTCCATGGAGCTAGGGACTACTACAGTTAACCCTCCTATTTTAACTAAAAACTCCTTCAAAAGGGCCACTCCTAAGGTGATCTTTCTGCACATCATAAACTTGGGCCAATGTTTCAAAATCAATAGGTTCTAAAAAATTTGATGCCTCACTGAGCTTGAAAACATTCCTGAATTCATCATCATTGATCTCTATCATGGCTCCTCCATTGACATTCATCATGCATCTAGCAACAGGATCATAATTGTGTGCGATCTGGATTAGCAAGTCTACATCCATAAAAACCCCAAGGACTACAAGCTTCTCCATGTCTAGTTCCCATATACTATTCATTGGGGCACTGGCATGTCTCGGACTAAATCCCACTTTAAAAAGACCCAGCCCTCAAATCCCTATTTGTGAATCCCTTAACTATCTACCTTTGTCATATAAACCATCTCCAATCCTTAGATGGGGGCCTTTAGGAACCAATTCTTTGATTTTGGCCGTAGCATTTGAGGACATGGTCAATTTTTCTAGGAAGTCATTACATATATTTCTATCTTGATAATTTACCTTCCCTATGAAATCCCTTCTTGGTGCCATCCCATTTATGCAATTATATCAATTAAGATTCAAACACAACCCTGATAAGGCAAGCACACAATAAAGTACTGATTTTCAAACTGTAATTAGCGAGCAAGACATAAAAACATGTTACTCTCCTGAAGAAATTCGTTATGCACCAGCTCCTTTGCAACAAACTCGTTGAAATGGTGCTAATATTCAATTGATGTGGACCTTAACACAACAACTTGGCATTGAACTGAGACATTAATCCTGCATGCTTCAGCCATCTTCTCGAAATTGAATTCTCAAATCGAATTCAAAAATGGGCTCCAATGGATCACAAGTTTTTAGAGTATTTCCTAGTTTCGTTGTTTCGCCATTTCACATAGTTTAAAACCTCTGCACCTTTCCTTACACAAAGCAACGATGTTCGTTGGATCCTTGGAAACTTGCTTTGCTTTTACTCCTTCCAATCCTTCTGTATTAGTGACGGGCCCCACCTTCTTTTCGCTACTTCACGAACACTAAACCTTGTGCACTTTGATCACACAAAACAATGCTAGCCATTCAATCAATTACCACTTGTACGATCTTTACTGCTTACGGTGACAACCAGTCTTTTTTGTTAATCGCGCACCACCATCACTACTAGCGATATTTGCAGCTTCGCGAAAGCTAACCACCCTACATCTTCAGGCTACAAAACAATGCCCATCATTGGATCCACCTCAATATGTTCACCTTTTAATGTACCCAAACCTTTAAAGTGGGCCCTCATCTTGGAAACCACTTGCTTCATTTCATCGCCGACAAATGAATCTTACGTGTCGGTCTCCTATTCACTCAAGAACTCCAACGGGCTCCATTCTAGGACTACCACATGTTCTATGTCACCATGGGTTTCAACACCATTATTGGCTAAATCAAAGTGAGCCCTCAAACAATCCTTTGGAGCCACGTGAATCTGACAAGTCATCATTTCCCTCAACCAAGCGACCCACCTGTCCTGCCATCTCATCCACCATGTGACTGCCATGTCATTTTTCTATTTCGTGAATGGTAAACTTTGTTTGATTTGGGGCTGCAAATCCACGCGGGCCATCCGATCAACTCCAAGTTGATTGGTCTTTAAAATCATGACTTGCCTATCTTTCAGACCCACCAACCATTTCGCTACTTCACGAACACTAAACCTTAGGAAACTCTTCTTTGTGAAGCAATGACAATCATTAGATCTTTGGAAACTACTCGCCTGTTAACCTTTTCATGACCACCTTGGCCAGACCCTCCTCCACCTTTTCGCTACTTCATGAAAGGTAAAACATGGATATCTTTCAGCTATGAATCTATGCACACCATTGGATCAATTGCACACTGATTGTCCTTTAACCAAAGGAACCGCTTACCTCTGGGACTCGCCAACTCTTTCGCTATTTCGCAGAGGATAAATCACATGCATCTTGGGCTAGCAAAGCAACACAACCCATTGGATCCAAATCAAGATGCATTCCTTTTACCTAACAAACAATCCTTTGGCCGAGCCTACTTACCCTTTTCGCCACTTCACAAATGATAAATTGCAGGCATCTTCGCCCAATGAAACAACACATACTGCAGGATCAACCTTGACTTGCACAATAGTTAAGAATCTTGACAAAGATTAAACCAAGACATAGGTAAAGGCGTAAAAATTAAAAATATTTAAAGGACCGCCTCAGGAAAACCTAAATGGGGGAAACTTTCATGACAAAGCGACCCTTCCACCTAAGTGGAAAAAGTAATGCAGAAATAGATCACAAGGGTTTTCAAAACATAGGAAGGGTTAAATCTTTCAAAAACCTTAAACCCTCTTTGACCAAAAAAACACAGAGGCAATGAGGTTATGTCAAACACATCTTTGCAGATTTTAGCTGATTATGAGACAAGAATACCCAATTTTAAAAATAGTGATAACAGCGGCTCTGACTGGGGATGGTTGATTGCAAGATCAACACAAGAAATCAGAAACTCTAGAGAACAGACCAAAACACAAGCCCAAAAACAACCAATAGAAACAAACCTAATATGTACAGACTAAAACCTACTATGCATGGACTTAAGAGAAGTAATGTTTCAGGAACTGTCCATGCACTAGAAATTCATGTACCTCACCATTCATTTTCTACAAAAAATATGAATCCTTTCCATTAAGATCATAAACCACTGAGGGGCCTATCCATAGTGACACAAGTTTTTTGTGTTTTCCTTTATCTTGCCCTTTTGCATTCCATTGAAGAACCATGTCACCAATTTGAAACTTTCTTAACAAGGTTCTTTTGTCAAACAAATATTTGGACTGCAACTGGATCTTCAGATTCCTCTTATGGGCCAAAGTTCTAATTTCTTCCACCTCCACCATCTGAATCATTCTATCTTCCATAGGTTCAAATAACACGATATCTTCAGCTTGTAGGAACTTGTATACTGGAAAAAGATTATTGACTGGCACCCTAGATTGTGTGCCATAGACCAAATCAAAAGGTGAAACCCCAATTGCTTTCTTGACAGTAACCCTATCTGCCCATAGGGCCAACTTTAGCTTCTGGTCCCAAGACCTTTTGTTCTCCTAAAGTATTTTCTTAATAATGTTCAGAAGGATCTTATTGCTGGATTCAGCTTACCCATTACCCTGAGGATGATATGGTGAAGAGTAGGACATAACTATTTCATGGCTGGTGCAAAATTCAATGAACTCCTTTGACCTGAAGCTCATGGCATTATCCATCACCAGTTTCATAGGAACACCAAATCTGGTTATAACATTATCCATCAGGAAGTCAATAACAACCTTACTTGTAGCTCTTCTAGTGGGTATAGCTTCAATCCATTTAGTGAAATAATCAATAGCCACTATAATCCACCTATGACCTCTTCCTGATTTCTCAACTATTTTTCCAATAAAATCAATGCCCCATTGGAAAAAAGGGGCTTCCACTATGACTGGGTTGACGGGTAGAGCTCCCTCATACTTCAATTTGGATGAAAATTTCTGGCATGGGTCATATCTCTGGACATGTTCATGGGAATCTTTAAACAAAGTAGGCCAATAATATCCTGCCCAGACTATCTTACTAGCTATTGTTTTGGCAGAATAGTGACCTCCACATACTCCATCATGCATTTCAGTTAACATCTTTCTAGCATGGGATTTATCCAAACACATCAACAATGCCCCATCTCTATTCCGACAATATAGATCACCCTGAATAAGGACATATTTTTGACATTTTAGTCTCAATGTCCTTCTCTGGTTGTGCGTCATTCCCTCTGGATATTTTGCATTCCTTAAAATATGCACTATCTCTAAGTACCACGGTTGTGTCTTAATACTTGTGACCAAGATGTTCTCAATTTCAATATTATTCAGCTCAATGTTAAGAAGGTTTGATTCAGCCATCAGCTTAACAAGGCCTAAACCTCTCACCAATTTAGTGATCTTAATCTCTAAATCAAACTTCTGAATTCTGGTTATCCATCTGCATCTTTTACCAGTGACCTCGCACTGGGATAAAATATCTTTGACAGCCGCATGTGGGACATAAGAAATTACTTGTGCATTTACAAGATATGGCCTAAATGCTTTAACAACCTTGACCAAAGCATATGCTTGTTTCTCCATGATTTCATATTTTAACTCTGCAGCCTGTAAAAATTTGCTATAAAAAGCTATAGGATGTTCATATCCTTCATTATCCTTTTGTAGAAGAATTGCAGCCATGATATGATATGAAGAAAAAGAAAACAGAGAGAAAGGATTACTACAATTAGGGGACTTCAACACTGGTGCCTCTTGAATAGAATTTTTTATTTCATCAAAATCATTTGAAGCTTCTTCATCCCTAGAGCACTTTGTATTCTTCTTAAGCAATCTAACAATGGGCTTGACTGTCTCTACAAAATTTGCAATATATCTTCTAACAAAATTTACCTTGCCCAAGAAAGACTAAATACCTTTGACACTTTTAGGCTCAGGTACATTGTTTATAGCTTCAATTATTTTAGGGTCTATTCTAACCCCTTCCTTGGAGACAATATGCCTGAGAAGCTTCCCTTCAGCAACAACAAAATGACACTTTTTCGGATTTAAGGAGACACCAAATTCTAGAGCTTTATTGAAAACCTTTTCCAAGTGCCCACAGTGGTCATCTGCCCTTTTGGAGAAACATGTCAAATCATCTTGATACACTACCATGATAATGTTAATGAATTCCTTGAAAGCTACATCCATTGCTCTTTGAAAAGTAGCTCTAGCATTTTTCAAACCAAAAGGCATTCTTACATATACATATGTTCCCCAAGGGGTGGTAAAAGCAATCTTGAATTGTTCAGATTCTTTCACTAACACCTGGTTATATCCTGAGAACCCATCCATCATAGACAATAGGTCACAACCAGTTACTCTCTACAACATTGCTTCCATATTAGGAGAAGAATAATTGTCTTTCAAAGAGGCAACATTTAGGTTTCTAAAATCAACATAGAGCCTTATGTCCCCATTTTTCTTTCTAACTGGGACCAAATTACACACCCATGATGAATTCCTTATAGGCTTAATGATCCCCCCTTCTCTTAACTTGGTTAATTCTTGCTGCATTTTAGATTCCAACAAGGGGCTAATAGGTCTTTGTTTCTATCTAAAAAGATTAGCATCTGGAAGCAAAGGGACTTCATGCTGAAATAAATCTTGTCTATACACCTTCAGATCTTCATAAGACCAAGCAAAAACATGCTTATATTTCTTCAATAATTTAATAAGGTTAACTCTGACATGAGGAGACAATTTTTTTCCAATATACACCAACTTAGGGGATGATTATGTCCCCAAGTTCACTTCCTCTAATTCATCTAACTTGGTGGTTGACTGCTGATGCAAATGACTATCACTGTAACTGAACATACCTTCCAATTCTACTAACCCTCTAGGTATTTCATTAGTTTCCAACTGAACCATGTCATTTCCAAACATATTTTCTCTATCTTCAACCACTTCTACAAATGCATTGCAATCATTTTTTTGTTCATCATAGTCGTCAATGCATTGTATGAATCTAAGAATGTCTTCATCATCAACAAACACTTGCCAATTATATACATTATCAGGAATGGGAGGCCTAGCTTTTATCTCAACTATGGATACACCGGTTAGTGTTATATCATCATTTTTTAATGCAACATTTGCTAAGAAATCAGCCATGATATTCTTTGACCTTTCTATCCAATTAATAGAGAATGCACTAAAATGTTCAATCACATCCCAAACTGCATGTTTGTATCTTTTCAAACGATCTTTTTTAGATGCATACTTAGATCTAACCTGAGAAACAACCAACTCTGAATCCCCTAGTACTCTCAACAACTGAATCCCATGCCTTTTTGCAACTTCAAGCCCCAATAATAAGGCTTCATATTCAGCAGTGTTATTTGTGCATTGGAAGGCTAGCAGAAAAGAATATTTGAAGGTCATACCTGATGGGGGCACAAAAATAACTCTTGCTCCAGATCCTTTTTTAGAGAAAGCTCCATCAAAATACATGTGCCATAAACCATGCTATTGAGATTCCAATTCAATCACAATAGAATCAGTATTTTTCAATTGAGGCAAAATCGGTTGTATTCTAAAATTGTCAAGATCCACATCAATCATATAGTTTAACATACTAGGGTCTATCTTCTCAATTACCCTAGGGGCACATGGTTCTCTATACAACTTAACTTGGCTTTCATTGATTGGGATAGTAGCATATAATAGATCCAACTAAACATTTCCACCTACTGCTGCAACCCACTATCTAGATAACAACATGCCATAGTGAGGTTTTGTATCAATTACTATGACATCCATCTTATATGTAGCTTCAGGGAATGCTGCTATTTTTACTTCCACATATTTCATTGTACCTATCATTGGCACTTCTCTATTGTCCATAGCATAACACTTCCCATACACTATACTTACTGATAACCCTAATTCTTTCATGACACCATATGGCATCACATTTGGAGCTGCACCAGAATCTATCATATAGTTCTTAATTAACCGATTATTTACTAATAAAGTAACATAAAAAGGATCAACTTGTGAAGGCTCTTGTGTAATAGATGTTCCAACATATACCTCTGGGGTTTGCAGCTCATGATCCTTTTCATCCTTGATTGAACCTGAAGGCAAAGTTGTGCTACTGTTAGATATCTTAGAAAATAAAGATAGAGCAACTTCTCTATGTTCCTCTATTTTCAATAATTCTATCAATGTGACTGTGACCTTGATCTAGGTAAGAGCCTGAGTCATATCAAAAGTTGAATTATTAACCAACTCAATATTAGTCTTAACTTTCTCTGTCTTAGGATAACTTGCCTTCTTCATTGTGGCAGTTCCTTGTACATCATCAGTAGCATTATTACCCATACCATTGGCTATATCTTTAATTTGGTTATTCTTTTCTTGACCATCTTGTGGCAAGGTGGCATTACTTGCTGCTTTCTTCTGGGATACTTATTTTATGAACATTGAGCTAGGTTCACCTTGATCCCCATCCTTCTTACTACTTCTCAAGTTGTAATTATGCTTGGCTCTGGTTATGCCAGCCTTAGTAAGATTTCTTACTTCTTCATCACTGGGTCTTCGAAGATCAACTTCTTCATCTTCAATAGTCACCACATTCAAAGTGGGATGCCAATCAAGTGTCAATTGTCCTTGGTAAGATCTATTATTATTTAGCACATCACATTCACTAAATTCACTTTGTAATGACTCATCATCACTTTCAATAATAGTTTCAAACATATTAATATCAGGCTCAGCCTCTTTTCTCATGGATTCTTCGAGGGCTTGAGCTACAACACATTGATGAGGAGAATGTGGTCCATCACAAGCCATGTGCCAAGGAGTATTCTCTATATTATGAACATTCCCTCCTTTCAAAGGATCTGGGGTATCTTGGTTCTAAGTGTTTTTTGGCTTCTCATTTTGAGATTTTCCATCTTTCTAGGTTGTATTGTAAGGCATGTCATGCAATCTAGGAGGCCTATCTTGCCAATTGTAATGAGGCTTATAATTTTTACCTACCTTGACAGGAAGATCTTTCATGGAAATTACTAATTTCTCTATTTTGTCATCTCCTTTAGCAACTTTATTAGGTTGTTGTTTTTATTCTTTCCACAACCTTCCATCAGTCCTCCTTCCCACCTTTCCAGACGCTTTCCTATTGATTTCAACATTTATAGCAATTCTAAAAGAACACCTGAAACTGTGTGGGTTTTTGTCCCTAATAATATAGGCCATTTTGGAATCGAAAGCATTATAATAAGTGTTGAGACACATATTATCATCTAATCTCATTACTTGATATAGCCTATGAATTGCTTTCTGAAATCTAGCATTGAAATCTGTGACAATTTCATTATCAAATTTTCTAATATTATTAAACTCATTGAGCATGAAGCTCACATTTGTTTTGTCACCATATTTTTCTTGAAAACAATTTTTAAAATCTTCCCAAGACCCAATGCTATTCACAGGGAGACCTATGTACCAGTCCCTTGCATCATCTACTAAGGACTGTACAAACAATTTAATGATGACATCTTCATCTATTATTTTATAATCATTGATTAAGTCACCAAAAGATTGTAGGTGCTCTTCTATACTGATTGCATTGTTGCCAACAAATTTGTGGAGTCTATCCCTTAATTCAGTAGGAACATGGTTAGGGTACCCTAGGATTCCATCAAAGAAGAGCTACCTATACAATTCTAGATTAATGGGTCTTCTCTAGAATTGGTTGCCAGTAAAGTTATTACCCATGTTCATTCTCACATTAGGGTTCTAAATTAGAAGAGCTTGGCTATTTTGACCTATAATGGGGATTTGATTAACAAGAACAGTGCTAGTAGGTGGGGTTGATTAGATTTTTACTGGAGGGAGTGGGATAGGATGAAGCAAAGGTTTACTTGGGTCCACTGAAGGAAAAATTATAGTGGGAGCCTTTAGATAACTAATTTTTCATTTAACCTATTGATTGGCTTCCTCTAATTCAGCTTTCTCCAATTCCCTTTGTAGGTCTTCCTTCTCTTTCCTCATCCTATCTATCTCTTTCTCTTGTATAGACAACATAGAAGAGATTTCTACTGTAGTTTTAGACCTAGACCCATCTTCCATACACTTCTATTTTCCTTTTTCAATGTTATTCCTAATAGGTTGTGGATCACTTAAGACCTATCTATTTGGTTGCACAACAGATTTGTATACAGGGTTGATTTTGGGAACTAAATTTTCTCTAATGACTAGACCTTCATCCTCACTTTTAGCTTTCTCTTGGGTGAATAACTCAAGCTCAACAATCTGCCTTAGAAGTCCATCCCTCTCAATCAGTTTAGCCATCACTTTCCTTTTCTTTATTTGCTTCCTTCTGTGCTCTCAAAGATATTAAGTGATGGACTCTTCTATTGAGGGCCTTAATTTCTTGGGACACCTTATCTTCATCAGGGAACATTTCTTCATAATCTAATATATTGACTAGGTCTAAATTAATTAAACTAATATTTCCATCTATTGTCCTAGGCACAAAATCCATTTTAATATTTGAACCATTCTTGTCCTTCCCAGAAAAACTAGCATGAGAGATCTTCTGATTTAAAATTTGGACATCCTCATTGTTACCAAATAACCCAGAATGGAAACCCAAAATGTCCTGATCTGATTCACAGGAGGAAGAATTTGAAGTTGCATATATGGGTCTATTAGATGACTTACCTGTATTAATGCTCTTTTGTACCCAAGCAACATTAGATGGCTCATGTACAACTGATCTTTTCTGGCCTCTCTGTGCATGTTCAAGTAATCCCTCTTGCAATGTCTCTTGAGGATGCTTCCTCATGAATGACTTGATGTTCCTTCCTCTCTGCATTGTGCTTGTTCTTCTTAAAATAATTATACTTATTCAATAGAACTGGTTATACTTGCTAGAGTCGCCACCCACAAAGACTGTGGGAAATAAGAAAATAAGCTTTAAAAAAATCACTTGCAAAGATTTAACAAATCAAGAAGATTTTCAAAGAGAAAGATAGCACAAATGAGAGATAAGGCAATCTTCCACAACACACAGAGATCCAAACAAACTTCCGAACTAATTCAAGCACCAATCTGTAACATAGATACACACAATGACTATCCCCAGCAGAGTCACCACTTTTGTTGTTCTCAAATTCTGATTTCCCTTCCATCCTCTTTGTAAGAAATTAAGTAACTCTATTTGCAAATGAAGAGATCAGGGAAATAGAACTCAAAAATAACATATAACAAGGTTTTAACAAAACCTTCTACACTTCGAACTTATCCAAAGTTCAGGTGGGTATACCTTATGTGAAAACTTTTACACTTTTAAAATTAAAGATCTATAGTAAACCAGTGCCAAAAACCTATGGACTTCATCACCTTAATAGAATTGAAACATTAATAGAAAAGATTATACTCATTTTTAGTATTGATCTACAAGAGAAAGAGAAAGAAAACCACAACTGGATACCAGTCCCTTATTCAGGCTACAGAGTCACCCAAATCAAATTAGAATTCCAAAACTGAACAATCCCATACACTTCACCACCTCGGCCTTAGCTAACCCCATACATGCCTAACATATACATGAGTTTTATCCTCTAAAAACTAAAACTGTTCATCAAATTCAAAATGAGCAAACAATTGATTTACTGATAGAGATATTTCAAGCATATTTAATTCCTCTCCCTTGAAGAGAAAAGCTAGAAACATATCCATATGACTACCTTACAATCCATGTTCAATCAAATAACCCTAGATTATTCAAATGAAACCAGCAAATTAATGAGTGCACACTAGAAGATGACACAGATTTAGGCCTGAAAAGTGTTGATCTATATCTTTATATTCATTTTTGAAAGATAATATTACATAATTCAAAGTATTCTCTATGGTAGCTAGAAAAACCCAGATATATTTCTGTAGAGTTTCTTTGCAAAATTTCTTGTGATCCCTTATCCATTGGTCCTAATATCCATTTATAACATTATGGATGCATACAAGCTTTAGACATTCCTAAGAAAACTTTGTTACAAACTGCAATGTCCTCCAAGAAACAGTTACAAGTCTTTTTTTAGTATCAACGACGTCTTCAGTTTGTTGCTCCTCTGTAACATCTTCTAACTGCTCTGGGATTCTTTTTTCTTGCACCACATACTTCTTGATCCACTCTTGGAACACGTCATCAGCAGGCCATGAGTAGCCAACAATTTTCTCCTTAAACTTAAGCAACCTTTTCCAAGAGTTTATCACTTTATTAACCTCTAAATTCAAAAAGCCATAATGTGACTTTATCTTTTCTATTTCTTCCACTGTCTTGACAAATAGGGATGTGCCATCTGTACTAATGATTCCATTCACCCTTAGGGACAAGTTAGCTCCTAATTCATCAAGCCATGCTTGTTTGTCTTTTAGCTGATTTGTATTAACAAAACCCCGAGGAAATAATTCAAACTTGTGCTTAGTATATTCTTTCTTATACAAGTTGATTTTCCTTTCTATACCAGCTCTTCCTTCTATCAACTTTGTCATGCCTTTTTCCATTTCACAAGTGGATTTAATAATGACATTGGATCCTACCTCATCATAGGATGCACACATGAGTTCTAGATGCACTTCCCTAGGCATCCACTTATCCAAAATTGGCTCTAGAATAGCCTTGTCTTCATTCAGCTCATTCCAATATCAATTATCTTCTTCATGCTATTCTGCACCATGAAAGACCCTATTGTGTCAGCAAAGCTCAAAATTGTGGCCTTTACCTTTTCTTCATATTTATTTGCAAACAGGACCTAGGCCTATTTTAACTTCTCCAATTCATGCTAAATGGTGTCAACTGGTTGAAAACCAGAAGGCATAGGAGAAGGGGGAAATTCTATAATAGGACTGGTGGATGGAGGTTGTGTAGGAGAAGAAGCTATCATTAGAGTAGAGGACTCACCTTGATGATACTGTCCTACCAATTGACGATTCAATTTAGTAGTGATGTTATCTGGGTTAGCTATTCCTTCTTTTGCCTCATTATAAGCCTTCAAGATTTTTTCTAATTTCATCTGGAGATTAGCCTTTTCCTTTGCCTCCTTTTCTACCACTGCTATAGTGAATTTTTCAGCTTCTAAAACTGTGCTAGCAACCTCTACCACCCCTGTATCCTAGACTCTTTTTACTATAATACCTCCTACAAGACTAGATCCTGGGGTATCCTTCCTTCTACTTTCATCCCTCTTTACGGACCACATGACCAGAGCACCATTATCTTTGTTAAATGTCACTCCCTCCATAGGCTTGGTTTCTTTTCTGATTGCTTCAAGTACCAATGCAATTGTTCTATCCCATTCAGGGAGGATTAAAACACCAACCTTTGACACCATTTCTCTTCCAGCTTTAGGAGTGATGGCTTTGAATTCAGCCATCATTTCTTATTTAACTTCTTCCTCCACTAAGGTTGTATCCTTGTGAGGCTGCTCACTCATTCTCTTTTCAAATCTTGCCTTGAATTGTTCAATGTTTTGTTTCCATACAAATTACATTAAGGCCCCTGTTGTGACAAAATTGTTTATAGCTCGGAACTCTTCACTAGCTTGCTTGACAGCCAAGTCTAACTCTTTACCTTTGAAATCCTCTTCAGTTAAGTTCATTTTGGCACTAGGTGGCTCTTCTGGCATTCCCTCTTGTGTCTCTTCATAGGTATAAGCAATCTCTCTGAGGCTTCCTAACTACAACAATTGTTCTACTACTGCCTGTTCATCTCCTATATGGATAGGGGATTGACATGGAGAGTACAGAGGTCCACCTGTTTGCACTTCTTTCCCCACCCTTTGCCTTTTAGGGGATTATTTGATGTCAATGACATCTTCAATTGTTCTCTTCCCTCTTGAAGTGGAGGGCTTACATGTAACTGGCATCAATACACTATATTTTGACTTTTTATGCATCACATAATCACCAGGAGGGATGGCTTTAGCAAATCCAAGCTTAGCTAGAACTAACTTAGCCTTGTCAGGGTTATCTCTTATTATAGCCTCCCTCTTTTCTTTCAGATTTTGCATTAAATCTTCAAAGTAAAGAATTAAGAATTTTTATCTTTTCGTCAAAGGGGTTGAAGCTAGACAGAGGGTAATATCTGCTATCAAATTGGAGAATGAAATCCAGACCCTTTTTGTATGCCACCCACTTTTGTTTCCTCAATTCTTGGTCATCCAAACTGAATTCATTTCTAGTTAGGTCCTCAGGGAAATGAAATTGGTGTGGCCTACCTTTGCATACTGCTCTTGTCCTAAACATACCTTTGAAAAAGTCCTCACAGTTAGCAAAGCTGGTTACTATAGTAGACAACATTTATGGTTGGAAAAAGTCATGAAAGAATTTCCAACCACCTTTGGTGATCGCAAATTGATGGGGCATGGAAACAGTTGGTCAAATAGTCCCTTTACCCCTATTTGCCAGCTCTGCCTCTTGCACACCTTAAATTTGCCTTAATACCTCTGCAATTCCTATCTTCAATGGGAATTGATAAGGCAATAAAAATGGAGTGCCTCTAAAACCATCAACTTTGAAAATTGTAGAAATAGGGTACAAATACATATCACCCCAATTATGAACAATCTTAATACCTTCAACAAACTCCTTAGGCCTGAGGAACTCCAAAAGAGCATGTGGGATCCTAGGGTTGTGTAGGCATAAAAGAATCCCAAGCCTAGATGCAAAGCATCTATCAAACTTCAAGTAACTGGTATCCTCTCTATCCCAAGACAAAACTGTTCTCCATAGTTGCACATGTATCTCCTCACCTTCCTTTTCTTTGACCAAATACATTTCCTTAGCAAAATAATCAGATCCTTTGAATAAAAATATGTGCATTAGAAGGGAATACCATCCAAAAGGTGTATCCACCTTACCATTTTTTATCCCTACAAGCCCTACATGAATTGCATCAATGAGGTAAGGTGCATAATCAAATGTCACTACTAGAGAGGGGTTCAGAATCTATGCGATCGTTAACATATAATTGGCTGGCACGGTTGTTTCAGCATCTTCCCCAAGGATCTGACATAGTGACCAATACATGCCCTTGGCCCTTAAAGTGAACAAATTTAGGGAGAAGGGCTGCATGGATCTAGGGCCTACTACAGTTAACCCTCCTATTTTAGCAAAAACCTCCTTCAAAGGACCACTCCTAAGATAATCTTTCTGCACATCATAAACTTGGGCCAATGTTTCAAAATCAATAGGCTCTAATAAATTTGATGTCTCACTAAGCTTGAAAACATTCCCGAATTCATCATCATTGATCTCTATCAGGGCTCCTCCATTAAAATTCCTCACACATCTAGCAATAGGATCATAATTGTGTGCGATCTAGGTTAGCAAGTCTACATCCATAAAAACCCCAAGGACTACGAGCTTCCCCACATCTAGTTCCCATATTATATTCATTGGGCACTGGCATGTTGCTGACTGAATCCCACTTTAAAAAGACCTAGCCCTGAAATCCCTATTTGTGAATCCCTTAACCATCTACCTTTGTCACATAAATCGTCTCCAATCCTTAGACGGGGGGCTTTAGGAACCAATTCTTTGATTTTGGCCGTAGCATTTGAGGACATGGTCAATTTTTCTAGGAAGTCATCACATATATTTCTATCTTGATAATTTACCTTCCCTATGAGCTCCCTTCTTGGTGCCACCCTATTTATGCAATTATATCAATTAAGATTCAAAAACAACCCTGATAAGGCAAGCACACAATAAAGTACCGATTTTCAAACTGTAATTAGCGAGCAAGACACAAAAACCTATTACTCTCGTGAAGAAATTCACTCTGCACCAGCTCCTCTCCAACAAACTCATCGAAATGGTGCCAATATTCAATTGATGTGGACCTTAATATGACAACTTGGCATTGAATTGAGACATTAATCCTACATGCTTCAGCCATCAACTAAGGAAATTGTATTCGCAAATCGAATTAAAAAATAGAATCCAATGGATCACAAGTTTTCAGAGTATTTACCTATTTTGTTGTTTCACCATTTCGCAGAGTTTAAAACCTCTACACCTTTCCTTACATGAAGCAGCGACGTTTGTTGGATCCTTGGAAACTTGCACTGCTTTTACTCCTTGTGGTCCTTCTGTATTACTAACGGGCCCCACCTTCTTTTCGCTACTTCGTGAACACTAAGCCTTGTGCACTTCGATTGCACAAATCAATGATGGTCATTCGATCAATTACCACTCGCACGATCTTTACTACTTATGGTGACCACCAGCCTTTTCTGCTAACCACGCACCACCATCACTGCTAGCGGTCTTCGCCGCTTCAAGAAAGCTAACCACCCTACATCTTCAGGCTGTGAAACAATGCCCATCATTGGATCCACCATGATATTTTCACCATTTAACGTACCCAAACCTTTAAAATGGGCCCTCGGATTGGAAACCACTTGCTTTATTTCATCACTGGCAAATGAATCTTACGTGTCAGTTTCCTATTCACTCAAGAACACCAATGGGCTCCATTCTAGGACCACCACATGTTCTATTTCACCATGAGTTTCAACACCATCATTGGTTAAATCAAAGCGGGCCCTCAAACAATCCTTTGGAGCCACGTGCATCTGACAAGTCATCATTTCCCTCAAGCAAGCGACCCACTTCTCCTGCCATGTCATCCACCATGTGACTAACATGTCATTTCGCTATTTTGCGAATGGTAAACTCCATTTGATTTCAGGCTGCGAATCCATGTGGGCCATCCAATCAACTCCAAGTTGATCGGTCCTTAAAATCATGACTTGCCTATCTTTCTGACCCACCAACCCTTTCGCTACTTTGCAAACACTTAACCTTAGGCAACTCTTCTTCACGAAGCAATGACAATCCTTAGATCTTTGGAAACTGCTTGCTTGTTAACCTTTTCATGACCACCTTGCCCAGGTGCTCCACCTTTTCGCTACTTCGCAAAAGGTAAAACACAGATATCTTTCAGCTACGAATCTATGTGCACCGTTGGATTAACTTCACACTGATCGTCCTTTAACCAAAGGAACTGCTTACCTCTGGGACCCGCCAACTCTTTTTCTATTTTGCAAAGGATAAATCACATGCATCTTTGGCTAGCAAAGCAATGCAAGCCATTGGATCCAAAACAAGATGCATTGCTTTTACCTGATGAACAATCCTTTGGTCGGGCCTGCTTACCCTTTTCGCCACTTCACGAATGCTAAACTACATGCATCTTCACCCAGTGAAACAACACACACTGTAGGATCAACCTTGATTTGCATGATAGTTAAGAAGCCCAACAAAGATTAAAACAAGACATAGGTAAAGGTGTAAAAATTCAAAATATTTAAAAGACCACCTAGGGAAAACCTAATGGGGGGACACTTTCATGATGGAGCAACCCTTCCACCTAAGTGGAAAAAGTAATGTAGAAATAGAACACAAGGGTTTTCAAAATGTAGGAATGGTTAAATCTTTCAAAAACCTTAAACCCTCTTTGACCAAAAAAACACAGAGGCAACAAGGTTATGTCAAATGCATCTTTGCAGATTTTAGCCGATTATGGGACAAGAATACCTAGTTTTCAAAATAGTGATAAAAACTCCAAAAGAATCTTGATTTTCTTGCTTGTCAAGATGAAATTTCTAAAGCAACAACTCCCACCATTCCAATCAGATCTAAAGGGAAAGGAATTTTGGGAAGTTAAAATCAAATTTTGAATGAACCAGTAGTTAAACCTAAAACTGATGAGAGTGTGCAAACTAAACCGACAAAGACAACATTTGTACAATCTGAGCAAGGTAAAATAGATAGTGTACAAGCTACATATAATATTATGGATAATACTCCACCGATAATAATAGATACAGCACCAAGTGGCAAAGCCACCGGTACAAAATAGGATGAGAAAAGGGATACACCGAGAGAGGATAAGGAAAATGAGACTGATAAGACACCCAATACCATACCGGAAGTTGATTCCCTAGCAAAACATTTTCCAAATGATACTTCTCAAGCTGAGAAGAAATCAATCATAGAGATGAGTCCCATAGAGCTAATGATGATGGCTACTCAAAAGCTAATGAAGGAAGGATCTACAAATAAAGGAATAATAGATCAATTAGTAACAATTTCGTATAGATTGATTCTTGATTGTATGATTGAAAATGAAGAAAGCCCTTTAGGCAAGCTTAAGGCATTGACAAAGTACATATCTAAAAAATCTCAATCACTGTAGCAGATTTAAGATAGGAAAGCACTTGAAAGATTTACTCTGGCCAAGAAAGTCGCTTTTGACCAGATTATTGAGATAGAGAAGAGGAAGGCTGAAGAGAAACTTATACTTATTGAAAACTCTTTGAAATAATGTACTAACATATACAGGGTCTGTTGAAATATATAAATTCTTACAACAAATGTAGATAAGAGGATAAAGGAGTTACATGAACAGATTGCTAATATTGCTAATTCTTTTGATGGACTAACTTCACTTACAAGATCCATTGATGGACAAATTTTGACTTTGAAGAACCAAATTTTTTTTTTTGAAAAGGAAAGAGACAAGATTATTCAGAGAGAAAGAAGTCTTAGAGGTTTGGTGAGTCCAAGATTAGATTCACTTGGTGTACATAAGAGGGAATGTATGGATATGCTTGCAAAGCCCATAGTGGCAGAAATCATTGAGAAAGAAACATTAGCACATTTACTGAGTGGACTTGTATCCATATCTGAAACATTCAAAACCGGTTGGGATACCTATGTACAGTTGCTAGATAAAGCTTACCCAAAAACCTTGAAATTGGTCAAGCTCCGATAAAGTAATATGTAATAATTATTTCACTGATCTTTGCAATTGATGCCAAAGGGGGAGTATATTATGTGAAAAATATGTATATGTATATAATCCTAGGGGGAGGATATATGACAGAGTATATTGCATATAAAGTCAATCAGCTAAGGGGGAGCATGTTTCAGTTGAACCGATAGGGAATCTATTTCTCACATGAGTGTTGCCATCAATGCCAAAGGGGGAGATTGTTGGAAATTGACACTCATTGGATTCATATGTTGTCATTTATGGCAACAAGATTCTATTGAAGGCATATACTGGCAGATACCGGCATTTGGAGTCATACACCGGCAGATACCGGCATTGGAGTAATCAGGGTCACCATCGACATCGACACAAACATCCAACACTTCAATGAAGTTGACATCAATTTGGGATATGAAAGGTTTTATTTGTAAATCATTTTGTAATTATTGTATAGGGACAACATTGAATATCTTTTGTATTGTAAGCTGACATAAGGCATGTTGTTTGTAAAGGGTATATAAGTATGTTAGGTCATTTTGATATATGACAAGGTAGTAGAACTATGTAATGCGACGGCTATGTATGTAGGTCATTTGTATGCAAGCATTATATCATGCAATGATCAGTAGATGGTTTGTAAAGCATTCTTGGAGGAAAGGAGATACCGGTAGAAGGGTTTAGGGTTTATGAACCGGTACAAAGCAGAGCTATAACCGAAACTCTTTTTGGCATTGCAGATGCACTTTGTGAGTTCACCATTACTGTTTTATCTCAACAAAAGCTTGTAGTCAGTGAGACTCTTTTGTGTTGAGCAGTGTGCTCTAGGTAGTGTGCCTTCCTACATGTGTAGGCCCCAATGCTATGTAATATCTTTCATATGGCAAGTGTATTGATTTTGTGGGTCAAAAATCCCACCATGGCTTTTCCTCTTTGAGGTTTTCCACGTATAAAATTTTGTGTGCTATGGTGTTCATTCATGTGGCTGGTTTATTTACTTCATCTTATATGTTTCTTCATTTACCAATTTATATGTGTAAGTTATAATAAAGTAAAATCTTATATTACTGGCTAAACATTGATTCACCCCCCTTCCCCCTTTCAATGCTCTTGGATTCTAACACGGTGTTCTCAAGGTTATAGACTGGTTTATGTAACATGTTGGAAGATGTTCCTGATGCGTTATCAACAAGATTTAATGATTGGTTTACATTGTTTTCAGCCTAAGACAACTTGGTTGATCATTGGATTATAGGTTTATGTTATGAATTTATTCTATTATCTTTTAGGTGGCTGACCTAATTGTTTAGGTCTCAGGTTGGTATAAATATGATGTAAGATCTCTTTGTAGATCATGGGCATATGGGATTAAGGTTATGGGATTATTTGTGTGTGAATAATGTTGTAATCATATGCATGAGGTTTTGTTGATCATAGGTGATTGAATTGGGTTGGTAAGAGAGGTTTAAGACCTCTGACACCGAGCTTAATCATAACTATACTCAAGCATAAGAGATGCTATCTTTGCAGTTCACTCTTCTTTCTGGATTGTAGTCTGGATTTGTTTTGTAGTCAGTGTGGCTCCTTTTTATGATGAGCAGTGTGCTCTAGGCTATTGGCCTTCCTGCATATGCAGGCCCCTCATATTATAATCACATAGTTACTACAGAAGTATTATCTGACTATGGGTAAGCTTCCCACCATGGTTTTTCTCTTTACTGGGTTTTCCACGTACAAATCTTGGTGTCATGTGTTATGGATGAATGGCAATTGTTATGTGATTTATTTTTATGTTTAATTACTATATCAGTTATTTTGGTATTTGGTTTATGCATTCTAGTATTGAGTTTATGTGTTTTGGTAATAAGGTTTTGAATACTTAAATTTCTATAATCCGATGACAATTGATTCACCCCCCTCCTCCCCTCTCATTTGTCCTCTGGTTATTTGAGTTATCCAACAATACTTGCCCTAGAATGTTAGGAAACACCTCGCAAATAAAAAAAAAAAAACAAAAATGACCATGACCCATCCTCACCACTCTAATTCTCTTAGTGACATCATCGAGAAACATAGGAACATGTTTAAAGACAAAGATAAATCAATGAAAGATAAGATGCACAAATTCAAACAAGTCAAACAACCATTTTGATCTTCATTGTCAAAGTGATAGTGTTGTGATAAAAGGATGATCATGCAGTCTGGTTTCAGGGAACGTAGTACCCCATCTAGGATAGGATATAGTCTGGTTTCGAGCATACCACACCCTGTATAAGACCCATGATAATGTTGACAAAAGGACCGATAATGTTGATGTCGATTGATTGATAAGACAAGTTTGATCAGTTGGAATGATTGCTCAATTGAATAGTTTGTTGATTAAAGTGTGATTTTGTTAAGGATAATGTTTAATGTGTTTCTATTTCATGTCAGCTCAAATATCTATCTATGTACAAAGGGGAAAATTTATTGGTAGAATGAAAGAAAAAAGATTGTTTTTTGAATTTTTTAATATTTTCTGATTTTTAGGGTTTTTGAAATTTTTGAAATTTTTGTGCTTTTTTAAGGATATTTTATGATGTTTTGATTTTTTCAGGACAATTTTCAATTTTTTTGGATTATTTCAGGATTTTATTTGATTTTTAATGCTTTTTTTAGGACATTATTCAATTTTTAGGGTTTTTTCTTCAGGACTTTATTTGATTTTGTTGATATTTACGATTTTGCCCCTAGTGTCTAGCAAGCAAAGGAATATGACAAATGGATAGATAAGCTTGCTAAAATTTTGGTCGATAGAGGGACGATAGAGGCCATTTATGATAGAGATAGAGTGGATTCAACTTCCAAGGGCTATCAAATGATGGGATAAGGGACCTGATATTGCAATGCAAAGTGGCATGAGGTGTTGGCATAAGAGATTATTGGCATATTGGCATAACTAATGATGATAGTGGTAAACCCGTATAAGGAATGTTGGTGATGATATAGTTGAGATGTTGCTTGATGACTTGATGATCAGTTTGTGTTGTCATTGATGGCAACTATGGATATATTATTCTATCATGTTATCTAAGTCATCTATGATTGACCAGGAAGCTATGGAATGGATTAAACAATTAAACTAGCAAATAGGACTTTAACTAGTAAATGTGAAACTGTATTATGTTTTCATAATTGGATCTAGAGATTGATGAAGTATTTGGTGTTGCGGTTTAGAATATGTGTTTGTAATGTTGTATTGAGGTTATGATCATAATTGCATCATATTTTGGTTACTAGAAGTCATGTTTGTGATTCACTGATGTATTTTCTATAGGGTTTTAGTAGGGTTTAATAACCTGTACTCAAATCATTTAACCGATAATGATTTTGAGATCAGTGGTGTATTTCATTATGTTTGCAAGTTGTTGATGATGTGGTTGGATCTATGTGAAGTGGTGAAATGCTATTTTGGTACGATTAAAGAGGGAATCTCTTGGGAAACAACAAAGAACATAGAAGAATATTTTAAGGGCATGATTGCTTATCAGATTGAAGTGCGGTGATGATTCATGATCATGTTGGAAATTAACACTCAATTGGTTGGTTTCACTATGTTGTCATTGATGGAAACATGGTATCTTGTTCCAGTTTCATGTTTTGGTTTAGTTGTGTATCGACAAGCACTTCATAGACACTACACCGACATCGACACCGACAAGATAGAAGGATTTATTTTGTTACCAACAATGCAGGCCGATATGGTTAAGAATAAGGTTATCGGTATTGGAGGCTGACATCTCTTGGATCTGGCATCGGCAATTGTTTTTTATATTCATTTATTTATGTTATCTAGCTGATATGTATATTGATATTGTAATTATCTTTGTAAGCCAACATAAGGCATGATAAGTTGTATAGGGTATATAGGTCAGTTGGATTAGATCATTTTGTTATATGGTAATTGTAATGGTAATGGAGTTATGGATGTGATATAATGCAAAATATATTAGAGAGATTATGTATGTGAGGATATTTATGTAATGGTTATTCCAGTAAAGGGTTTAGGGTTTTAGACTAGAACAAATAGAGCTTAACCGAAATTGTATTCTGACATAGAAGATGATATCTTTTATAGTTCAACACTTCTTTGGATTGTATTCTGGATTTATATGTAGTCAATGAGGCTCCTTTTGTGATTGAGCAGTGTGCACTAGGCTGTAAGCCTTCCTGCAAGTGTAGGCCTCTATGTTTTGTAATATCTCTTCATATGGCCAGTGGATTGATATTGTGGGTCACAAATCCCACCGTGGTTTTTCCACTTTGAGGTTTTTGACGTATAAATCTGTGTGTTATGGTTCTTGTATACACCTAAAAACGGTCTGAAGATAGTTAATTAAATATGTAATTATTTTATTAATTCCCCCTCCCCAATTTAATTGAATTCATTAAACAATTTGATTAAATTCTTCCACTCATCTACTTATTAATAAATCTAAGAATTTATTTAATAGGTTCATTTCAATAATCCCCTTTGACTAATTAATTCAAATTAATTAATCCTCCCCCCAGCTTTAATCATTTCTTCTAATCTTCTAATTAATTAAAACAAATCAATTTATGAGTTGTTGAAAGTTAATTAGTCTTTTCCTATTATGTGAATTTTTAAATTCAAATTACCCACATACCTCCTAACATATAACCACCTGACCTAACCTCTTCTAAACCTAACCCATTCTATCTAACCCCGGGTTTAATTAAACCTATCTTAGCTTACACATCCTAACCTCCTATGGTGTGGATACTCTTCCCTTCAGACACATGGAATTCTTGGGCCACATGTCTCCTTTCCTTAGAAACTTTCCCTCTCATGAGAAAATATTCTTGACACTTGTCACCATAGAGATGGCAAATTTTCCCTTTCCAACAACCTCTTTTCCAACCTCCTACAATTTCACCATTGATATCTTCACACTTAATCTTGACCGTTGATTCCTGCCACCTCACCCCTAGCCTTGGAAATCCTATAAATATCCCCCATTTTGGAGCAATAATCATCCCACCTCATTTGCATCTTATGCATTATTACTATAGGCATATATCTCTTAGCATATCATTTGAGCATTATTATTATAGGCAATTGCATCTTAGATCTAGCTTAATTTGATCATTTTCTAGCATAATTGTTGAATCATATAGCTTAATTATTCTCTTTTCTAGCTTAATTGCATCATTATCATTTCAAATCCTCCATCTAGGTGCAGTCAAGTCATTGAAATTTTCTTATCCAGATCTAAGAGAAAATCCACACTTGCATCTCTTAGGAGGCGATCGATCGCTTTGCCATGGTTTTATTTTTCTTTGTTTTAAAATTGCTAACCATGCTTGTAATGATCTATTGAGTGTTTTGTGTTGCAGCTGTAGGTATCACACTTCACAGGCATGACATTTTTGCACCCACCATGGGGCCAAAAATTTGGTTTTTGGCCTCTCAAACATCATCAAATCTTCATTTCTGGTCGAGTTGGAATCAGAATCTCGTTTGAGTTCCTTTTCGGGCTTGTACAAGCTCCTTTGTGAACTAAAATGACAATCCATCTTGACTCGTACAAGCTTTTGATTTGTTGTACGATCTTGCTTCTGCACTCATACGATCTCGGAAAGATTCTCGTATGAACAAGTAAATCATGTCGTATGACATTCTGCTTCTATGTTTTTAAAATAGACTGCATTTTTGGGGTTTCATGCTTTGATTCGATTATTACTAATGCTAACCCTGGTCTGTTTGTGAGTTTTTTTGGTAGCCTAACTGGTTTTTGCAGGATGATTGTCAAAGATTATGCTTGTCAAAGCTTCATTTCAACAAAACACATCATGACTACTAATGCATTTATTTTGCAGGTTGCCTAGGAGGACTCAACTAAACTCTATGTCTTCTTTAATCTTTCTAGGCACACTTGATTTTGCTAATGGAAATGAGCAATCATGTTTTTGTGTTTTGATGATAGGTGAGTATGCTCTCACCTTTCTTAGGTGATCAGAAAGCTAGACTCATCCTTTTCTTTCATTAGTGCATTTATTTAGCAGGCCTACCCTTCTGAGGAGCTAATAACTCTTAGCCATTAAGGCCGGTGAGAGGGGAACGGCCTAAGTGGGAATGGCTAATGCCAATTAATCCAATCCATTATAAAATAAATGTGATTTGATGAAAATCAAGTCAACGACAATGCTCAGGAATAGCTCTCCTCCGTACCTTTGGGTATATCAAGCCTTGGTTTTCAAGGCTGGGAGACCTCTTAATTGAGTTTATACCTCAATGTGCCCAATAAATCCCTTACTAGTTCTGGTTAAATTAGAATCTACCTGATTCACCGCCGAAAGGGTGATAATCTTTGTGCAAGAGAGATAGTAACTCTCCCAATACACTTGTCATATCATGCCCCATTTAGCATTTGGAGTCAGATAATACGACATTGAGAATCCATTGCATGAGACTCAGTGACCGTATTCTGATTAGATATTGTTGGCATTTTTGATGTTTATGTTGTGATTGTCATTGATGGACACAGACTTGTATTGAGATCTCCTTTGTATGTATGAGCTAGAGCTCAACCGGTATTTGTTCCAACGAGTATGTTGTATTCTAGTCTTTAGACTATTGGTGATTTTGCAAAATGTGTTTCTCGGTCTAAAGCGCCATGTCAACCCCAAGCGGTTCGTAGATCTCAAGTGGTATGAGGGAGAAAAGCGGCATAACACATTCTTACCAGTCTTCATTTTTGTCAATCCGGCAACCGACATTTTGTATAAACTAGTAATACTCTGTGATGAGTTACCAACCGACATTTTGTGATGAGTTACCAATCCACCGTTTGATTGACAGTGCTTTTTGTGTCATGTTACTGAGTATGTCTAGATTCATTGAACCTAGGAAATTGTAATGTAATCCTATTGGACCGACATGAAATCAAATTCCTTTAAAAGGACATCATGTCTAGGGTTTTAAGTTGTTGCTGAAAGGGTTTATGTGGTGCTAGGGTTTAAGGTGATTGCTGAGTTGTTGAAGAGCGATCTTATCTGAGAAGATCAATTTGTAACTAAGAGAGATAGAGAAGACTGAAGTAATGCTAGAATGCATTAGGAGTGAACTATATTGGATCTAACCAAGTAGTCTGTGCTATTAGATAGATCAAACACTTGTTGATTACTCACATCTTTGACAAGTCTGTAGCCCTTAACCGAGTAGGCCTAAAATCCTTTGTAAAATCCTCTAACAAGGTGGTTCACCACTGTGAATCTAAAATCCTCTAACAAGGTAGTCTTTAATCAGACTTATCTCCTAATAGAGATTGAGATTCCTAACAGGATCTATTCTGGTGAAGAACATGGTAAGACCTTAACCGGTCTGGTTTCTATTCTACAGAGAGTAACTTGTGAGTTCCATCTCACCGTGTTTTTTCCCATTTGGGTTTCCACGTCAAATATCTTGTGTTATGGTTGTATTGCTTTTGTGGGTGAATGCTTTACTTGCATTTTGGTTTGCATGTGTGATAACCGGTCTGTCTGTTAAACTGTTTTACTGGTTTGTCTTCAGACTGTTTAAGTGTTTTAGTGCAGATATTTTTGGGATACTAATTCACCCCCCCTCTTAGTATTCATCAGATATTGGGTGTGTACCTAAGCTTGCATGCAAAGGTTTTCTCTCTTAGCCAACTTCCTTAGGTAGCGTAATGTGCTTGAAGGTCACTAATCATATCACGTGTTTGTTGTGTATTCGTCCCTAAATATGAAAAATTATATATTTGAAACTGGAAAACATAAGCAAATCTTCAGACTTCACTAATCAAAATTCTGCCAAGCAAACATATTTTTCTCTATTCTATTATCTATCATATGAGGAATATAGTTTATCGTATGAGCCAATGAAAGTTGTCGTATGAGCCTGTGCTTTGTCATATGAAATTTCTGATTTATCTTATGGGATTATATGTATTGTTGTCTAAGGCTTCTTAAACTGTCATACGAATTTATGTCTTTGTTGGTCTAGAGTTGTCTTCTTGAACATCTTTTTCAGATCTGTCATATTTCCTTGGTCAATTTACAATGATCATAAACACCTGTTCTCTGTAGTTCTATGTTTGTATTGTCTCCTTTGTTCGCTTGGTCAAGCTATCATCTATCAAGTCAGACTCTAGAACATAAACACCTCAAGATTTTCAAGTGCTCACATTCAACAAGTTCAAGGTCTATACATATCACAGTGCATCATCAACCTCTTTGATAAACAAATCACTCAAAACATAGTTTCTCATTAGGATCTATCATCCTTTATCATGAAACTACAAAGTTTGGTCAGGATAATCTTGTCCCACATCATAGGATATATTGTTCCTATTGGACTTGACTTTTATCAAATCATCATCATTGCACTCCAAAACCGAAGATCAAAAACTTGCAAACTTTTAAACACTTGAATCATCTTTACATGTCATATCACTCTATCGTATTTACATTGACAATTGATCACTTATCAAAACAAATTTTAGACAATCGAACCCCTGAAATGGAAATAGAAACATTTGCAATAGCTGAATATCATACCAACATGACATACCAAACCAAAACACAAGAATAAAACATGACAAACCAACATATCAGAGAAATCAAACAAGTCCAAAAACAAAATCCAACTATGTCAAAATCTCACAAGGATTCAAATAAATCTCCAAAGAAAGGTGGTTCTTTTATGCAACTCTTAAAGATATCCCTAAATGATTTGGCTGAAAAAGATCAAAATTGTGCACCTATGTCTAGCAAAGGCTCATCCCTCCATAAGAAAATTGACTTGATAGTTCTGCTACTTAATGTAAGTATAGATCCAATAGCCAACAAGATGAGAAGGGGGGGGGAGTGAATCATACAAACTTAATCATCCATAAAAACATCAGATTCAACCTCGATAACATATATATCAATCATATAACCAAAAACTGTCAAACATGCAAACTCAAAAGCATATGAACAATATAAACCTCATAACACCAAAGTTAACGTGGAAACCCAAATAGGGAAAAACCACTATGGGATTTTGGACCCACTAAGAAATATACTCTTCTAGAGTATGCTCGGTTAAAAGTGAATCTTGTTAAAGATTACAAACACATTGCTAGATGTGACCCGGTTAAGGGATTTCCCTCAGATCTGTTAGGATCTTCACTTTGTTAGAAGTGACCTTGTCAAAGGATTTCAAACACTCAATCAGAATGTCACCTTGCTAGAGGATTTACATATAAGACTATTAAGTCCACTCGGTTAAGAGATTTTCTGTCACTTTCACAAAATAATAGTAATAAAAATCTATCTGCAACTTCACATCTAAAACACTAAAGCAGATTCCTATTTGTTCAATACAATATAGACATAGAACTAATCTTGTCTATCTGCTGGGCATCTATACTCTGTTATTCTAACAGGTCTTCAAGCTTCTATGCTCGGTGATCACTATGTAGCATCCCTGTGCATACACTTGCCCGCATACATTGATTATCAACAGTTTCCTATTTGTAAACAATCTTCTAACCGCTTAATCTCATTGATCACATTTCCCATGATCAATCATAGCCATCAGATCTTCAATCTTGTCCAGGTTCAATGTATCTTTCGATCTGAAAATTTTTTACCCCACCTTGGAACTTGCATTGTCACCTTGGAACTTGTGTTAGTGTATTGCGGTTCAATCTGAGCTATAGATCTTCATGTCGACTTTCCATTGCCTTAGATTCATTAACAAACTTCTTCCATGGCTTACCAATCATTGATCCACTCCAGCTCATCAGCTTCTTTCATTAAATATCACGTGTAAACATTTAATGCATTCTGTTATAGCTCGGTTGTAACTCGGTAAATACTAAACTTCACTCGGTAGACATTTTGCCTTCATTAACTGATAGCGATAACCTTAGGGTTTACCAACTAGGTTCTTTCCTCGGTAACATAGTATAGTATTAACCTTTCAAACAATAGCATATGTAGGATATCAAAACAATCTAAACATCATGATCTCATCATTGTCTAACTAGGTAATAGTTTCCCATTGAATAACTTATCCCCTTATTCATCATATTCATTCTGTATCTTGTACCGACATCTTTGTACTCATCAAATCATACTTCTTAAGAAATGGCATCATCATACTGAATTAGAAAATCAATTTCTTTGACATCAGTGACAAAATAATAATATTAAGATAATAATCATCCTTAATCAGTTATATCCATAGTCATCAACAACCTTCTCAATATCCTTATTGAAATGCCAACAATCTCTCATTGTAATTGGAATGCCAACCTTCTTCTTTTCTGTTGTAATGCCAACAATCTCCCCCTTTGGCATTGATGGCAAAAAAAAATGATTTGACCTTAATAGATTCAGATTGCTATGATTCTGAAATGTTGAAATGCTCTCCCCCATACATTAGACTTCTCATGTTTTCTCAGTCTTCTTTCCAATCTATAGTCTTCTCTTCTTATGTATTCTCCCCCTTTGACAACAATGCCAAAAAGAAAAGAACTAAAACATAATTTCTTCCTCTGAGAAGTGAATTCCATGCTGTTATGTATCAATTTAGTTTACGTCAGAGCATTTGTCTTCAATTCCTGTTTCCTATTTATTGTTTCCTGCACACTTTTAGAAAACCTCCTAAAGTGTGTAAATCAGCATCAACTCCTAAAAGATATTTTGTAGAGTCATCAAATTGATGCTTTCACCGAACTTGGTCAGTGATTGGAAGATAGGGGTAGGACCCCTAACTTACTTTTGAGATATTCAAAAGTCTTCTTTGGTAGTGGCTTGGTGAAGATATATGCTATTTGCTCCTTTGTGCTAACATATTCCAAAACCACTTTCTTCTCTTGAACTTCTTCTCTAAGATAATGATATTTGATAGAGATGTGCTTTGTCTTAGAGTGCATAACATGATTCTTTGAAATGTTAATGGCACTAGTGTTATCATAGAATATAGTTACTAGCTCGGTAACTTGCTCATTTATACCTTCCAACAGTTGTTTGATCCATGAAATGTTGGTACAATTCAGCGCTCCAGCAACATATTCAGCTTCCGCTATTGACTGAGAAATAGATCCTTATTTCTTGCTAAGCCAACTCACTAGTATTTCTCCTAAAAAGAAAGCTCCTCCACTTGTGCTTTTCCTTTCATTAATGTTGCCTGCCCAATCAGCATCAGTATAAACTTTTAAATCAAATTCATTTCCTTTCTGATATACTAAGCCATAATCTTCAGTGCCTTTCAAGTATCTAAAAATTCTTTTGATTGTCGTCATGTGTGTTTCCTTAGGATCTGTAGAAAATCTTGCAACAATACCTACTGCATGTGCTATATCTGGCCTACTGTGAACAACATATTTCAACTTTCCAATCATAGATCGGTAAAGTGTCTCATCAACAGATGCAGATTCATCATTCTTTGATAGTTTACAGTTGGTAGTCATAGGAGTACTTATTGGTTTTGAATCCTCCATTCCAAATTTCTTCAAGATTTCCTTTATGTACTTGGATTGAGTAATGAAAATCTCATTTTTCATTTGCAGTATCTGTAAACCTATAAAATACCTTATCTCACCGATTAATGACATCTCAAATTCTTTGCTCATTTCATTTCCAAAGTTCTTGCATAGAGAGTCATTTCCACAAAATATAATATCATCAACAAATATGGCTGAGATTAGTATTCCATTTTCATCATTCTTCATGTACATGTTGTTGTTCTCACTTGTCCTTATAAAACCAATCCTAATCAAATAAGAGTGCAATCTTTCATACCATGCTCTTGGTGCTTGTTTCAAGCCATATAAAGCTTTGTTCAACTTACATACCTGATCTTTATTAATGTCTTCAACAAATACTTCAAGTTGTTCAATGAAAACTTCTTCTTCTAATATTCCATTCAGAAATGCAGATTTGACATCCATTTGATATACCTTGAAATTCTTGTAAGCAGCATATGCCAACAATGTTCTTACTCATTCAAGTCTAGCAACAGGTGCAAAAGTTTCACCATAATCAATTCCTTCTTCTTGTGCATAACCTTTGCAAACTAGTCTTGCTTTGTTTCTAATGACCTCACCTTTTTCATTTAGCTTGTTTCTGAAGATCCACTTTGTACTGATTACATTTTTGTCCTTCGGTCTTGGGACCAATGTCCATGTGTCATTCTTCTTGATTTGATCAATCTCTTCTATCATACCATTTATCCAATCTTCACTATTAAATGCCTCTTTCACTATTCTCGGTTCAAATTTAGATATCAAACATATGTTCTATCTTAGTTTGTTCCTTGTCATCACTGGATCATACTTATCTCCTATAATCTAACTTGGTGCATGATGTCTTCTAACATACTTGGCTAATATAGGCTCGGTAGGCTCTATTTGATCTTCTTCATCACTCGGTAACTGGATATTTCTTTCATTTTCTTCAACAGTTATCGTGGTAGGACTTCTTGGTTGCACATAAACAAATTCATCATTGTCTTCTGGTTCTTTGGAATTACCTTCATCATTTCTTTCTACAAATTCATCAATTTTCACATTTGCACTTTCTATTATTTTGTTAGATGATTTGATTAGACATTTAAATGCTTTGCTTATAGAAGAATATCCTAGAAATGTTCCTTCTTCACTTTTCTGATCAAACTTGCCATTTATATCATCTTTATGAAAATAGCATTTACTTCCAGAGATTTTAAAATAACTAACATTAGGTTTCTTGTCATACTAGATCTCATAAGGTGTCTTCAAAGTACCTTTCTTCAATTGAACTCGGTTCAAGGTGTAAACAGTTGTGCTTATTTCTTCTCTCCAAAATGTTTGTGGAACTTTCTTTTCAATAATCAGTGTTCTAGCACAATCCACAATAGATCTGTTCCTTCTCTCAGCTATCCCATTCTGTTGTGGAGTTCTCGGTGTAGAGACTTGTATTTTTATACCATGATCATTGCAAAATAGATTGAACTCATCAGATGTAAACTCTCATCCTCTATCTAATCTAAGACATTTTAGTTGTCTTCCTGTTTCATTTTCAACTCTTGCCTTGTACCATTTAAACATTTGAAAAGCTTCTAATTTTTCTTTTAAAAACATTACTCACATCATCCTTGAGTAATCATCCACAAATAATATGAAATAATTATCACCATAATAACTCTGAACTTTCATACGACCACAAAGTTCAGTGTGCACAAGATCTAAAATTCCCTTAGAAGTGTAGGACTTACTTGTAAAGCTTGATCTTGTCATCTTACCCATCTGGCATCCTCGGCACATAGCATTCTCAGGTTTTTCAAGATTCGGTAGACCTCTTACTTGGTGCTTCTTACTTATTTTGACCAAATTATCAAAATTAACATGACAAAATCTTTTATGCCATAACCAGGTATCATCTATATTTGCATGCAAACACTTATTCTGAGTTGAGTCAAGGTGAAATGTGTTACCTTTTGTTTATGTCCTGGTAGTAGCTAACTTTCCATTCTTGTCATGAACTTTGAGAATTCCTTTCTGAAACTCTATTCGGTAACCTGTGTTGTTTAGCTGTGCTACACTCAACAAATTGTATTTCAAACCTTCAACCCAATAAACATCATTACATTTCGCATTGTCAAGAAGTGTTATGGATCCTTTACCTCTTACCGGACATGGTGCATCATTACCAAATCTAACATAGCCTCCATCATAATCTTCTAACATAACAAACTTGTGTCTATCTCCTATCATATGATGTGAGCATCCACTATCTATAATCCAAGAATCATTAGTGTTTATGTGAGATATTAGGGCTTTTTCTTCATACCTTTCTTCATCTAATCCATCCTTGATAGCCACATAAACAACTTCCTTTGTATTAGTCTCATTTGATTTATCATCATTAGATTCCTCATCAGCTATTAAGCATGTCTTTCTATCACTTCTTCTGAAGTCTTGGTGTCCTCTATAATGGTTATCCTTTTGTCTGTCATCTTGGTAATCTCTCTTTTTAGTAAAATCTTTGTCAGGACAGTTAGAAGCCATATGTCCAATCTTATCACAATTGAAACATTTCAAAGGTAGTTTTCCTTTATACTTACCTTTCCCTCTTGGTAACCTTTTGGCCAATAGTGCTTCAAACTCTTCTTGCTTTCTGATTTCTTCATACAGTTTGTGTACTTCTTCCATATTCTTCCAAAATCTTTCACTTGCTCCACTGTGATCTCCTTCAGAGTACTTATACTTTCTTTCATTGTAATCATTAGATTCATTAAGATGAAAAGAACTAAATGCAGATTCAACTTTATTTACCGATGACCCACTGTTATCAAAGTCACTTAACTCAAATGCATATAGCTTAGAAATAGTAGCATCTAAAGAAACTGGCATATTGGGTACAGACCTCAATTCATTGATTGCAGAGACTCGGATTGCATAGGCAGGTAGAAGGGTTCTTAACAACTTACCTGTTACATCCTTTTCTTCAATAGTTCCTCCTACTCCTTTGATTTGATTTACAATCTCCTTTAGTCTTGTACTATATTGGGTTATGTTCTCACCTTCATTCATCCTCATAGATTCAAGTTGTTCTCTTAGACTATCCACTTTTGCTTTTTGAACATGTTCATCTCCACCATATATTGATATGAGCTTAGTCCACATTGCCTTTACATCAGTACATCCTTCTAGATCATTAAACTCTGAGTCAGTCAATGCAGATGTTATTTCAATCATTTCTTGAATATGTTCTTGCTTTGCCTTTATCTCTTCTATTGTCAATGGATAGGTGCTCGGTGCAACAAAATCATTCTCCAGATAGTAGAAAACATATTCTCCAACTCCTGATAGATGTAACTTCATCCTTTTATGCCATTTAGAGAAACTTGACTTCTTCAACTTCAGTGCATCCCTCTTATACATCTTTGGATCTTTAACTCAAGTGCCTTTAAACTTTCCTTTCGGAGTCCAAAGCTTTGATACCAATTGATAGTTCTGATACTTAATGTAAGTAAAGATCCAATAGCCAACAAGATGAGAGGGGGGGGGGGTGAATAATACAAACTTAATCATCCATAAAAACATTAGATTCAACCTCGATAACATATATATCAGTCATATAACCAAAAACTATCAAACATGCAAACTCAAAAGCATATGAACAATATAAACCTCATAACACCAGATTTAATGTGGAAACCCAAATAGGGAAAAACCACTGTGGGATTTTGGACCCACTAAGAAATATACTCTTCTAGAGTATGCTCGGTTAAAAGAAAATCATGTTAAAGATTACAAACACATTGCTAGATGTGGCCCGGTTAAGGGATTTCCCTTAGATCTTTTAGGATCTTCACTTTGCTAGAAGTGACCTTGTCAAAGGATTTCAAACACTCAATCAGAATGTCACCTTGCTAGAGGATTTACATATAAGACTGTTAAGTCCACTCGGTTAAGAGATTTTATATCACTTTCACAAAATAATAGTAATAAAAATCTATCTGCAACTTCACATCTAAAATTCTAAAGCAGATTCCTATTTGTTCAATACAATCTAGACATAGAACTAATCTTGTCTATCTGCTGGGCATCTATACTCTGTTATTCTAATAGGTCTTCAAGCTTCTGTGCTCGGTGATCACTATGTAGCATCCCTGTGCATACACTTGCCCGCATACATTGTTTATCAACAGTTTTCTATTTATAAACAATCTTCTAACCACTTAATCTCATTGATCACATTTCCCATGATCAATCATAGCCATCAGATCATCAATCTTGTCTAGGTTCAATGTATCTTTTGATCTGAAAATGTTTTACCCTACCTTGGAACTTGCATTGTCACCTTGGAACTTATGTTAGGGTATTGCTGTTCAATTTGAGCTATAGATCTTCATGCCGACTTTCCATTGCCTTAGATTCGTTAGCAAACTTCTTCCATGGCTTACCAATCATTGATCCGCTCCAACTCATCAGCTTCTTTCATTAAATATCACATGTAAACATTTAATGCATTCTGTTATAGCTCGGTTGTAACTCGATAAATACTAAACTTCACTTGGTAGACATTCTACCTTCATTAACCGATAGCGATAACCTTAGGGTTTACTGACTAGGTTCCTTAGGGTTTACCGGCTAGGTTCTTTCCTCGGTAACATAGTATAGTATTAACCTTTCAAACAATAGCATATGTAGGATATCAAAATAATCTAAACATCATGATCTCATCATTGTCTAACTCAGTAATAGTTGCCCATGTTGGCATACGGACACTCCAATGAGACATTGTGTGTGATTGAAGGTTTTGTCACTGATGGCAACCTTGCAATCCTATGGCACCGGTAAGACATTATACTGGCAAAGCATTACATAGGAAACCTTGCAATCGAATGCCATCAACAAGACATTATACCGGCAAAACATTATTCAAGAAAGACAGTGCACCAGCATCAGCAAGATCAATCTACACCAACACCGGCATAGAAGATGTACACCGACACAGAAAAAAAAAAATGTATACCGGCACAGAGGCCGATAGGATTTTTGATATGTAATATTTTGTTTACTATTGTAAGCCGACTTGGAAAATTGTAAAATGACTCTTGTATATAAAAGACATCATTGTAGACATTTGTAGGATATGGATAGGAAGTATAAAGAAAATTATAAGGCAAACCTAATGTGCGAATTGTAGGTCAAGGGTATATGTAAAGAATAGAGCAAGAACCAGTACTGAATCTAGCATTTAAGATGCTATTGTAAAGCAGTAAAGAATATTGGATTTGAGTAAATCCTCATTGTAAGTCAGTGTGACTTCTTATTGAGCAGTGTGCTCTAGGCAGTTGGCCTTCCTGCATGTGCAGGCCCCTATTGTAAGTAATATTCTCTTATTGGCTAGTAAGTGAATATTGTGGGTCACAAATCCCACCGAGGTTTTTCCCACACCAGGTTTCCTCATTAAAAATCTTATGTTAATGGTGTTTCTTTCATGTGGATATTTTTGATTCTGTTATTTACATTAATTCTTGCATACCGGTATATTGTTACTTTGTGTTCTGCATATTCAGTTTTAAGAAAATTTCATTACTGGTCAGATACTGATTCACCCCCCCCCTCTCAGTATTTGTGGGAACCCTAACAATTGGTAGCAGAGTCTGGTCCTCTATTTTTAGAAGCCTAATAGCTTCAGGAAGATCTTGACACCGGTAAAGATGGAAAATCTGATGAAGCAACTTGAAGGAGCTCTTATTGACTATGATGCATAGAAGTTGAAAAATATCAAATTAGAAGATGATTTAAAAGCAGCTCAGGACATTATTCAGGCACTTCAAGAAAATCTTACTGTTACAAGAAATAAGAGAAGAGAACTTTGTGAAAAATTGCAAAATGAAAATGATGAAAAGGAATCACTAAATGATATGATAAGCAAATTGAAACAAGAGATCATGACAACAAAAAGTGAAATGCAGGATATGACTATGAGATTTTGCAAAGAGATTGAGGACAGAAAGAAGAATGAAGAAGAATTGACCAAGAGACTAAGTGATGCAGTAAATGAGAACACAAGACTTAGCTATGAAAATGACATGTTGAAAATAGATCTGATGCATACTCAGAATGACTTGAATGAACTAATGAGACAAAAAGAAATCTTGAAAAGGGAATTGGAAACTACAAATCAACACAAAGAAAAATTCAAGACAAGCTCAGAAGAACTTGGTACCTTATTGAAGAATCAAAAACCCAAAGGTGACACTTCTGGAATTGGATTTGAAGTTGGAGAAAGCTCTGGTACTGTAAATACCCAAGATCACAGCAAACCGATAAGACCTTCTAATACTTACAAATTCAATGGAAAATGCTTTAACTGCAATAAATATGGTTAGAGGGAAAATGAATGTAGATCTAAGAATTATCAAAATATCAATCCTCCCACCGGTCAATGCTCCAAATGCAACAAAATTGGTCATAACTCTGAAAACTGCAGAATGAATGTAAGATGTTATGTATGTGGAAGATTTGGTCATTTATCAAATAAATGCAGAACACAAACCGGCATAGGTTATGGGAAAGCTATTCAAAAAAATAATGTAACTTGTTATGCATGTAACAAGATTGGTCATATTGCTAAATTTTGTAGAAGTAAAGGTACACTGATAGATAACAAAAGTACTAGTTTGAAAGGTAAAGAAAAGGTTGAAGAGGTTAAGCAAGAATTTTCAAAGCAATGGATTAGAAAAGTTGATCTAAATATTGGGGATACTCCTCCACTAGTAGAGCCAACAAATGCTCCACCAGAAGGACAATATGATGCTCCACTGGTAGGATGTTCTTCATCAAATTGAAGAAAATTATCTTGAGGGTTTGGCAATCTAATGACACATGTGCTATTATTCCCTCAATTAGAGAAAAGAAGTTGAAAATCATTCATTACCGGAAAGCAATTAATGTGGTAGGTAGCAAAAAAGACTTTATAAAATAAGTTTTTGGCTCCATTTCATTTCACCATGAATTCAAACTTTCAGAGAGCACGAAGATTTCTAAGCAAAGAGGCAAAGCACTTCAACAATCAATCCATTCAAAGGTAGAAAAAGGTATTTATCATCATGGCATCCTCCTCTATACCTGAATTCATAGAAAACCCTACAGTAGTCGAAGTTATAAAACAACCTAGGCCTGTGTTTCATCTAGTTCCCAAGGTAGCTAAGAAAGATGACAATATAGGTGCTTTTTCCCAAATTCCAAAAGGTGTTGTTTATGCAGAAGACCCTAGAATGTATATTGATTGCAACATAGAGGAATTACGTGATGAAGAAATCAAAAACATGTATAAGACTGTTATATGTGACAATTCCGGAAATGTGAAACCTGAACATAAAGTTGTTGAAACCCTAGGATTCACTGAAATCCTCTGCATTCCTAAATTTTCCAAGGAAGTGATTAGGATAGTTTTAAGCAGGGTACATGGTTCATTCTTTTGGCTTGACTCAGTGCATAAAATTACAAAGGAAGCTGTGAAAGTAGTAACAGGGTTACCTTCCACCGGTAACAGACCTGACAAAACCAAGAAGGTCTCCAATGACTTAGTAACAAACTTAACTGGTGCAACATCTGACAAGAGATCATTGAGGGTTAATGATGTGACCGATACAAATGTTAGATTTGTTAGCATGATTTTAGGTTACAAAGCAACTCATGCTAATAGGCTTAACTTAGTTTCCAATTTATGCATAAAGAGTTCTTATGACATGGTTAAGGACAATGTAAAAATTGATATCTGTGAATGGTTAAAGGATGAGTTAATTGACAATTTAGCAAAAATCAAGAAGGATAAGAAAGGTGTAATGCCCATACCCTAGCTAGACTTGTAAAACCCGTTTGACCATGATTGACTTCCTATGTGGGATTCTTGAAAGGTAGGTTAACCATGGTGAAATGTGTAGTTTAGATAATATAAATAACTGTGCATACTTATTATTATGCTTTTGCATCGATTTTCGTGTAAATGTAATTGTTCCTAACCCTTGAGATAAATCTTGAGCTAACGTCTTCATTGAATATGTATTTGTATATGCATGCTTGTATGAATTCATGGGTGCAGGAGATTGCAGGTACAACACCGCTTAGGGCAAGGTTCATCTCCTTTGGGATTTGCAAGGTTAAGTATGCCTCCTTCATCTTTAGAATTTGGATTTAGTGGTCATATAACTCTCGTCTTGCCTTAGCCATGGTTAGGTGAGCATCGTGTGTGGATTCATGGGGCTTGCTTTTCATTGGGATGCATGTCAAGAGATTTGGAGGACTTCCTCGATTTGCGTGCCTTGCACGAGGTAAGTGGAGTTTGTTGTTCTAAGTATTAAATTCAAAATTATGATTAAACGTACACATTAGAGATATAGAAATTTAAATAGGTAGTTTCTTTTATATGATTAATCATTAATTTAAGAGATTTGCTTTAAATTATTATTGTAGCAAGCTTAAGGTATTTAACTGGGGTTAGTGTGCTCATTTACACATTTGCGACATTTACGCATTTGTAGTTGAGAAATTAGAATAAATCAGACTCTTGCATTAGATTAGTCATTTATTTAAAAATGTCGCTTTATTATGTTATAGCGAGTTAATTTAATAGCTAATTTTAAAATAACGAATTTATTGAGTTATGCGTTTTAGAAAGGAAAAATTTTAAAGTCATTTGGGAGATAGAAATAAATTACTCATTTCCGCATTTTGGAAGAAAAAATGGGTAAATTATTATTATTTAAACGAAATTATTTTCCTTTTACTTGTAAAGTCGATATAGTATAAAAGTTTGATTTTTAGAAAATTAAATTAATCAAACGCCTCACCCGGTCAATAGTTCCGAATTATAAAAGTAGGCCTAAAATTTATAGTGAGAAATTAAAATTTAAAAACGCAATAAGAAATGGAAGCTTTTTAATTTTAAAGGAAAAATGAATAAGAGGGATTGAATAAGAGGTTTCCATTTTTCATCCATTTTATTTTAAAAATAAATACCTAATTTCGAAATTGAAAATTAGGGCAAAATTAGGGTTTCTCTTTTTAACCTAGTTTTGTAAGCATTTTGGGGGGTTCTTTTTGCTTGGGAGTTTTTTGGGGGAAAAATGGTGGGGAAAAATGGTGTTCTCTTGCTTGGAGTTGCAGGTGGAGCTCTTCATCAGATTCATGCCCGGAGTGCGTTATAAGGTAGGATTCAAATCTACTACCTTATTTATTTGTTGAATACAAAAAGAAATTTAGTCTTACCCATGAATGATTTGGGGTTTAGTTTTCAGTTTACTTTCAGACTTGGTTGTTTCTTGAATCAAATCCTTGTTCTTAATGGATTTTGTGATTTTAAACTTGATGAGGAATTATTTTTCCCATAATGTACTTTTTGGTAAAATCCAGAAAATGAATGGATTTGTGAAAAAAAAAGATAATGGAAGATTTGTGTTATTTTGGTTGTTTCATTCTGTGTTTTTTCTTCAAAAAAAAAACAGAAGGAATAAATATTTGGGGATTTTAGGGGGATTGTATTTGTTTTTTGTTTTTTTAAATCTGTATAACCCTGGAAATTTGTTCAGCCCAGGAAAATCTGTTTTGATGCCTGTTTTTGTTTTGTTATTTAAAATAAAAAATAAAATAAAAAAATGCTTTTTTAAACCCCCCCCCATCCCTGCTGGTAGCAACTGCTACTGTTAGTAGCAGCGCTACTAGAGGTAGTGGACTGCTACCAAATGGTAGCAGTGCTACCAAAGGTAGCGGCCTGCTACCATTTGGTAGCAGCGCTACCAATGGTAGCTGGGCTGCCAGGGGGGGAGGGCCCACGTGGGTGTCCACGTGGGTACCTTTCCACTCTTTATTTTGTTTTTTTTTAAATTTAAAAAAAAGTTTATCATATTTTATTTTTAATTATTTATTTATTTATTTTATATAATGGTTTTAAAAATAAATAAATGAATATATGCATATAAGATATAAAAAAATAAAAATAGAGAAGAATCAGATTAACAAGTGAATTCAAAATTAGTATAAGGGATTTACATTCAGTTCTTTGATATTATTCAATTTTAAATTCAGTTTCGTATACTATAAATCTTGGATTATTAATTAATATATTTGGACTTTAGGGAATCAACATTAGTAAATCCATACTTGAATACAAATAGTCATATTGGTTTCATCATACTCAAGTTAACACTTATTTTTTTACATGGACTAAATAGTCATGGTGGACTAATACGAAATTTTAAATAAAAGCTAAATTATCAAATCCGTAAACTTGTTCCACATTAATGGTTAGACAGTTATGGTAAACGAACATCTCTACCGGATTATGCCTATGTAGGTTTAAATTTCTATAATAGCATTTGGTTACGGAATGGCAAGACTTGTTATGATAGTGGTTGGTTATAAGTAGGTCAAGCCCCTAGTTAGGCTACCATCAAGCAATAGAATCTAGGTTTGTTGTTTTCTTTTGGTTATAATTCAATTTGACCCGCTTTTAAAAGGGATCACTATGTAATAATCAATCGAGATAGATGTTGAATAGTGTATGTGTTCGCCTAAAAGGCAGAGTTGTAAAGACATGTAAATATGTAACCTTAACTATATTAAATGCCAGAGGGGTCTTGCAGTTGAGCAGACCCGGAGATGTAGCCCTTTAGGGGTGAACTCCGAGATCATATCTGTGTTGTGCGATGTTTTTAGCTTACTTTGTTTTAAGTTTTAAATTATCATGAATGGTTGTATTCTTGCATAAGTGTATGGTGGAAATTTAATGTATTCAAAACTAAGTGCATAACATTATTCATCTGGATAAATGTAGTTATTTAAGTTCATAAAACATTGTAAATTATGATTATGGCAAAGTATTTTAAAATATTGTAATTAAAGTTGTGGAAAGAAGTATTTTGATAAGGTTAAATAGACGTAGTAATAGTGGAAAGAATCTTGCTAGGTTACATCAATGAATTAACTTGTTATTAAGCATGTAAGTTGACCAAATGAGTATGGGAAAATAAAGATAGAATTAATGTTATAATTTTCTAAGTTGGAATCTAAAGGATGATCAACATATAGGTAATTACTTTTATCTTCTCGAATGAGCAACGCCATGTTAAGTATATTCCACTATATGGATGAATATATTTAGTTATTTATGTTGCAATTGTAACCAATAATCCTCACCAGATTTATTTTATAATTGGGTGAACTCAGTTAGATATCCATATTTTAATCCTTATAAAAGGAATCCCTCATGATTGCTAAAGTTGATCTAAAATGGGAAATAAGTTGATTTGTTGTTTATACATTAAAACTTAGTAAAAGTACCTCTCTCATTTTAAGTTCATTTAACAAAAAAAAAAAAAAAAGAGAGTGATATGGAATCAGGAATTTGTATTTTAATCCTAACAGAAGAATGTCACTATGATCTTAATTATTCTAATCTTGAAATGTTGAATGTCATCTAGTTAACGATACTTTAATTTAAAGGATGCTCTCGTGCATCCTAATGCATATCCTTCTTAATGATATTAGTCCATTTATTTGCATTATTAAAACTTCAAATGAATTCCATGGCTACTCACATTATACCTTTCATAAAAGAACTTCAACTCATTAGTTGGCTATGCACGAAATCTAATGAAGGGATCTCATTCTATTAACTGTAGTTAATCTTTAAGGAATGAATTTTTCTTATTAACCATACCTTTTAATATTTAAGAAACATATATCAAATGTGGGTGATTATTTTAAAGAAATCAAATGATGGAATCCTCGTTTTACTAATCATAGTTTAACCCTAAACGAATGGATCTCGTTAAGCATATTTATAGCATTTAAGGATGTTTTCAAGTGTGGATGGTTATCTTAAAACCCTAATGAATGGACTTTGTTATATTTAAAACGCTTTAACCTATTGGAGGCCTCTAAATGAAATTATGAATTTAAGTGCATTGAATAAATAACCCCTCAATGGCCTCTTAACCACCCAAAGAATTTGAACGCTCCTTAAGATATAAGATGTCAAACCATTGAACACATATATAAACAAGATCTATGCATTATCTCATAATTAAGATATCCAGTTTAATGGATCTAATGATGCAAGTTGAGTTAGGTGTGAGGTTATGTAATCGCGTTGGGAAACTCCTTAGGATCGTTTTAGCCTTCCGCTGTGATATCTAAGTTGTCAGATAACTCCAATGTATCTTAATGTTGTGTCTAATTATGAACTGAGATAACTTCAAACTATCTTAATGTTGTAATTTTTCATTAACGCTCTTAATTATTATTTTTAAAAAAAAATATTTACACTCTAATTGAGTGTTTTTAACTTAAACCCTTAGGGGTTTCCTGGCGAGGCATTACAAAAGGAGCCTTTAGATTTGGAAATTTACTTGTATGCTTAATGCTACATATAACCAAACAGGCTCCTGGTATAGGCAACAAGGATTTTGGATTTGACATACCAGTAGGAAAACAATTATCTGACTTATTCAACAACATGGGCGAAAATAGAGAAAAGAATATCAATGAGTATTTTCAAGCACTAAAGGTCAGAATGAACAAAAGAATCAGACTATCACAGGAAATTGTCAACAAATACAAGGATGATATATGTTTTGTAATAAAAAAGGATGAGATCTGGATGGAAGCAGTCATCCCAAGGACAATCTGGGTAGCAGAGATGGGGTATGAAATAGATGACCACATAGTGGCAACTTATGCCAAAGCACTTCTGGAAGCCCCCAATGAACCAAAGGAAGAAGTATTTGGTAGTACTAAGACCATAGAAAGTCAAATTCAATCTAAGAAGAGAGTGAAAAAGGTTGAGGCATTTGTGAGGAAAGGATCCAGACAAGTAAAAATCATAAAGGAAGAAAAAGACAAACACTGACTTGGCCTCTCTTGATATATTACTGAATGAGATCATAGAGGAAGGTAAATTGAAAAACATAGGGAAAATCTATGACACCCTATCAGATGATGAGAAAGGACAAGTTGAGGAGAGTGTTATATTACACATGGACATGTATAAAAAGTTTTTGATGCAAGTCTTAAATGAAATTCCTGATGAACTATATAAAAGACTTGAGGCTAGAAGGCAAGAAATAATTGAGTTGGATAAGAAAATTAAAATAGAAAAATTACTTGCAGTATACCCAGTTAACTCACCTAAGGAAATTGATGATCTGATAGCTTAGGCCAACTAGATAGTTTTTTCCACTGCACATCGACAAATTTCACTAATGGCAGGTAGAGTTACAGAAGTTTCAAAGGAAACAGAAAATGGTTGGGATACATTCTTGGTTGAAAAAGAAAAACAAGAAGAATATAGGAATCCCAAGCCCATTCTGATATATCAAAAGGACAAAGGGAAAGGTAAATTTGGTGGACCACCAAGTATCAAGATTAGAGACAACTTACCCCCACCTCCTTTAAATACTCCACCGGTAAAAATAACAACCACTGAAGATCAACCAGTAGCTGAGAGTATGGATACAAAGGATAATAATCCTAATCCTGAAGTCCTATATATTGTGAATGTTGATACTCAGAAGATCAACATAGTGGTAGATAAGGATACAACAGATAAATAAGGTATATCCAAAGAGCCTCCAACAACAGGATACACAGAGCAACCGGCAGCAGATACAGAGAAAAAGATGGAATCTGAAACACAAACAGAGCAACCAATAGAGCTAAAGGCTCCAGAACAGATGCCACTGGTAAGAAATGATGTAGGAAAACCAGTGCTTAAAGAGATGGAGACACAAATAGACCTACCAGAGGTCAATACTAGCATGGTCACTTCCACCAGCACTCAATTTGTTGGGTCACCATTAAATGTGACTGAGGTATTACTTGAATCTATCAAGAAAATAATTGATTATAGCTCACAAGGTTATAAAGCAATAGACGATTCAATTCTATTTTTGAAATCAATAGCTCCTACTTGTAATATAGACAATAAAGATTCTTTAGGCCAGTTGGATACACTTTGTAAATATATTTCTAGAAATTTTAAGCAAACAAAGGTACAATCTGTAAAGGAAATTGTAGAAAAAGAGAAACATAAATTCTTTGAGGAAGGAATAAAAAAGTGTAACAGGGAATTTGACACACTTCTACCAGAACTGTGCAATTTATTGAAAGAGTACAAAACTCTGTACAAAGACACCTATAAGATAAACTTTTTGACCATAGATGTAGACAAAAATATGAGCAAGGTACAGGAAGAGATCAATAAACTTGCAGATAATTTTGTTAACTCACCTGATACATTATCAGTTTTTGAGGAAAAGATAACAAATTTTGAGGAAGAAGTACTCAAATTGGAAAGAGAAAAAGAGAAAATAATAAACAAGGCAAAACTCTTGAGATCTAAACTAAGTCCAAGATTGGACTATTTAGCATCTCTGTGGAAGGAAATCTCAGAGGCACTAACACAGGGAAGCAAAACACTGGCAGAGCACTTGCAGCATCTCACCGGTACAGTATATAGAACTGAGACAGCAATGAAAGACAGTAAGAAGTTTATGGATGGTATAAACTTAATTTTGGGAGATATTCTTTAGATAATAACTACCCAACTACAAGGTTGAGGTTATGGATTGGTACAACTATAAAATCTACTAATCTTTGTCATTGATGCCAAAGGGGGAGTAGTAGGATGAGAAAATTCAAAACACAGGGATCACATGCTCAGGGAGAGCTCTCACATTATTGGTCTACACATTTTTTTTTTTGGATATCTTTTGAAATTTCTCATGAGTGTTGCCATGCCAAAGGGGGAGATTGTTAGCATATGGACACTCCAATGAGACATTGTGTGTGATTGAAGGTTTTGTCATTGATGGAAACCTTGCAATCCTATGGCACCAGCAAGACATTATACCGACAAAGCATTACATAGGCAACCTTGCAATCCTATGGCATCGGCAATACATTATACTGGGAAAACATTATTCAAGAAAGACAATGCACTGACATTAACAAGATCAATCTACACTGGCACTGACACAGAAGATGTACACCAGCACAGAAGAAAATATGTATACCGGCACAGAGGCCGACAGGATTTTTGATATGTAATATTTTGTTTATTATTGTAAGCCGACTTGGCAAATTGTAAAATGACTCTTGTATATAAAAGAGATCATTGTAGACATTTGTAGGATATGGATAGGAAGTATAAAGAAAATTATAAGGTAGACCTAATGTGTGAATTGTAGGTCAAGGGTATATGTAAAGAACAGAGCAAGAACCGGTACTAAATCTGGCATTGAAGATGTTATTGTAAAGTAGTACAAAATATTGGATTTGAGTAAATCCTCATTGTAAGTTAGTGTGACTTCTTATTGAGCAGTGTGCTCTAGGCAGTTGGCCTTCCTGCATATGCAAGCCCCTATTGTAAGTAATATTCTCTTATTGGCCAGTAAGTGAATATTGTGGGTCACAAATCCCACCGAGGTTTTCCCCACACCGGGTTTCCTCGTTAAAAATCTTGTGTTAATGGTGTTTCTTTCATGTGGATGTTTTTGATTCTATTATTTACATTAATTCTTGCATACTGGTATACTATTACTTTATGTTCTGCATATTTAGTTTTAAGAAAATTTCATTACCGGTCATATACTGATTCACCCCCCCCTCTCAGTATCTATGGGAACCCTAACAGCCCATTGAATAACTTATCCCCTTATTCATCATATTCATTTTGTATCTTGTACTGACATCTTTGTACTCATCAAATCATACTTCTTAAGATATGGCAACATCATACTGAATTAGAAAATAAATTTATTTGACATCAATGACAAAATAATAATATTAAGACAGTAATCATCCTTAATCAGTTATATCCATAGTCATCAACAACCTTCTCAATATCCTTATTGAAATGCCAACAATCTCTCATTGTAATTGGAATGCCAACCTTCTTCTTATCTATTATAATGCCAACATGACTGTCCAAAGGCATCTATTCCTACACCTCTTGAAAGTTTGCAAGAACCTTCCTTAGAATCCTCACCAAATAATACACCCAAAGATGAATTTCCCTAAGGGATATCCATAATGGACATCAAACCTATTTTAGAGGATCCTATTCAAAGCTCATCTCCTTCATATCCAAGCATTGATTCCTTGCAACATCCCCATAACACTCCCTTGCAAATCGAAGTCATCATCCATATAATGCTTGTTAAACGTGTCCTAATAGATGGGGGAGCTAGCTTGAACATTTTCTCTTTGAGTCTTGTCCGTGCTCTAGGTTATTCAGAAGATGCAGTTGACCCCCTGAAAAAGATCACATTCAAAGCATATGATGAAGAAGAGCATTCCTCTATAGGAATTGTGGTACTACCCCTCAGAGTGGGACCTTTGCAAAAAGACACAGCATGCCAAGTTCTAGTCTTGGACTTATCATACAACATAATCTTGGGAGGACCATGGATACATGACATATAAGTTGTTCTATCAACATATCATCACTACCTAACATTTCCCTACAATGCGCAGGAAATCACAATCTCAGTAGACTCAAATCCATTGCAGTGTTGTAGTAATCTAAAACTAGCTCAATGAGGTCATTGTTTCACTTAACAGAGAGGAAGCATCTTCAAGCACACAATCCAAAGAACAATCATTTGCATCAATTTTGTCAAACATGGAAAAACAAATGCAGCTAAGAGATCAAGGGAACAAAGAATATTTTCTATCGTGGAAAAACAAACAAGAGCAACTTGAAATTGAAAGAGAAGAAAAAGATGTAGGAGTCGATATAGTTCACATGTATGTAGGAAAATGTTAGGAACTAGCTCAACTAAATTAGAATCACATCCAACTGACCTAGAATTAATCGAGGATGATCAGGAGTTACTTGTGAAAGGTCATTCTGATGAGAGTATCATTTTAGAAATGGAAATACATATTGAAAGCTCTAACATCTCTATCATGAACCCAAATATCTTTGACATAATTCAACATGAGGATCCTTTATCCTTAATCCCTCCTGAAACTATGGACTCAAAAAATGAAGGACATACTGCCACTGATACCTTACCGAATGACCAGGCCATATCCTTATATCTTAATGAAATCAAACCCGCAACAACTTTCACCAGGGATTTTGCTAACGTATCTTCAAGTCAAGTGGGTGCCAAATCTCCTAGTCCCAAAAAGGAAAATAAATAAAACAATATCAGGTCTAATGTTGAAAACCATTTACTAGCAACATTGGACCAAGAAAAAGTAAAATTAAAGGATACATCTAATAGTGAAAAACTCCTCGAGGTGCTAGAGGATGGGAGATTTGACACCTTACCTAAATTTTATCAAGAGAAGTTATCTATCATAATAGAACCAGCAGAGGCAGTTATCATTGGCACAACTGATCTATATCTCGCAACTTCTCTATCAAAACATTAAGTACAAAAATATTTGGAACCCTTCAAAAGATGTCAAATAAATTTTACCTGGTCATATGAAGACATTCAAGGGTTCAATCCATATCTTACAATACATCACCCGAATATCAGTCCAGGAGAAGACATCAATAATGAAACACAACATGGATCAGGAGCACGCATTCTATTCATCACATCATAGGGTCATACAATTCCAAAAGCATACAAATTAAGTTTTCCATGCACCAACAACATAGCAGAGTATGAAGCTTTGGAATAGGTATCAAAATGTCCATAGAATGGAACATTACACAACTTCAAGTCTTTGGAGACTCTCAAATCATCATAAATCAAATTAATGACGATTATCAAACAAATGATGAAAAATTAATGCCTTATAAAAATATGGTTGATGATATCAAGAAATACTTTGTAGAAATAACTTTTCAGTAGATTCCAAGAAATGACAACAAAGCAACAGATGCCATGGCTACACTTGCTTCTCTCTTTCAGCCATAGGAAAATCAACAATGTTATGAATTCCTGGTGGAAGAGTTGTTTTACCCTGCTCATAATTGTCCTGATTCCTAAACTATCTATCACCTTGTTGGGCATGATTCCTCCTGTTATGGCCAAAATTATACATACCTGAAAGATAACACCTTACCTTCCGACTTATAAAAAAATCAAAAGAGTAACTTTATTTGCCAATCCTCCCATTTTTATCTTGTCGCAGATACCCTATTTAAACGAGGTCTAGAGATTACACTTTTAAGATGTATCGAACAAGAAGAATCTGATAAGGCCTTACATGAAGTCCATAATAGTATTTGTGGCACTCATTCAAGTGGTCTTACCCTTTCAAAAAAACTCATACGCTTGGGCTATTATTGGCTGACTATGGAACAAGATTCTTTTCATATAGCTAGAATATGCAAACAATGTCAGATCCATGGGAATTTGATTCATGCAATAGCATAAGAACTTCATGCTTTGGCAACATCTTGGTCTTTCTGTCAATGGGGTCTTGATCTAGTAGGAAAGATAAATCCTTCTTCATCTAATGGTCACAAATTCATCCTTGTAGCTACAAAATATTTCACAAAATGGATTAAGGCAGTACCTCTCACAAATATCACAGGAAAACAAATTGCTGCATTTATCTTGAACTACATCATCTATCACTACCAATGACCATTATTACTAATAATGAGTGACTGTTCAAGAATTAGGATGTACAAGAACTATGTGAGAAATTCAAGATCCAACACAAATTTTCCACACCCTACTAGCCACAGGGAAATGGGCAAGAAGCATCAAACAAAACTATTTTGAAAATCCTCAAAAAGATAGTGAATGGTGTTGGAAGAGATTGACATATTCAATTAAAACCTGCTCTATGGGCCTACCATACCAGTATCCGCACACCAACAAGTGTCATACCTTTCTGTCATGTTTATGGACTAGAAGAAATACTGCCAATAGAAGTAGAGATACCTTCTCTATGAGTATCATTAAAAGGTCTTATCCCAGATGAAGAACAACGAGTATCTAGATTACAAGAATTAGAATTAATCCATGAACAAAGACAAAATGCCTTTGATCATTTAAAATTATATCAACAAAGAATGTGTCGGAGTTATAATCACAGGGTCAAACCAGGAACATTTCAAGTAGGGGAACTAGTACTAAAGTAAAATCCACACAACCAGGTAGATCGAGAAAAGAAAGGAAAGTTTGAACCAAACTAGTTAGGTCTGTTTGTGGTCATAGCAATATTTGGATCAGGAGCATATCAACTATCAACATAGGACAGAGATCGGCTCGATGAACTGATCAATAGCATGCATTTGAAGAAATTTTATATCTGAAAAAGCAAAAAAAAAAAAAAGGGTAAAAAAAAAAAGTGAAAAAGCAAAAAATCCACAAAAAGAAAAAACAAATATGAGAAAAAGTGCAATAAAAATAGATGGTGAAAACTTGGCAAACAGGTGCTCTCTATCCACAAGCTCTTCCATCTATTAGTTCATGCATCTTTCCGCTTGCATTCATTTTCCTCGGTGCTGTCCATATCCATCATGAAGCCTTTGTACATACGCTGGCATCCCATCTAAACTCTCATCATGGTTTGGATCATTGAGTATATCATAACGACTTTGTTTCTAGGCTTGGGGCAAAATCCTGCACCTAGTTGGGGGCAAAATTCTTGATCATTTTGAGCTTAATCAAACAGGTAGAACAATAGTTAAACAACCCTTATCAAGAAAAAACTATGACACATCTAATGTTGAACACGAGATCAAATTATCAACCATCAAACTATCACAAAGATAGTCTAAACGCATGGATGATATCTTTTGAATAATGATTTTAACATGATTGCTCAACTTTTCTATATTGATTTTCGCTATCATGATTTCTAAGTGACTCCAGGATGTCTTTGACTAGAAGAACAAGGAAGGAATATGATATATTTCTTGTCTACTATTTGTAAATTAATCATTAATATGTGGAAATTTGTCTCAAGACATGATCATCAGAGTATCATTGAAGACATTTCCGATTTGCATATTAAAATGGTTAATACTGCCTGTTTTATGCAAGCAACACTCAAGTCATCTTGGTTCAATTATACCTCGATGCTTGTTCTAACTATCCATATCAAAAGCGAGGAAAGCAGTGCTGAGGTCATCATGGTTTAATTATATCATCAATTTTTGCACTCACTTCCCACATTTCAAAAGCTCAATGATGACAAAAATGCAATAATCCAGTGACTGGTCTGGTTGTAGCTTTGCATTTTATTTGCATTGGCATTTGCATTTAAGCTTCCATTTCATTCTTGCATAGGATCCCGCATTCTCATTTTATCCAAGGTTAAATCTATCACAGGAATAATCAAGGTATCATCATAAGTGTATACCCAATCAGACTAATGACTCTTATCTCTCCAAATATTGTCGACCTAGCAAAAATCTTATGCTACCCTCTCAACAGAATCAACATAAACATATCCAAATCTTCCTACAACTTGATATCAACAAATTGTCAGTTCTTTATCTAATCAACCTTATCAAATTTAATCGATTGTATCTTTGTCTTATATAGGATGTATCTTTCCTTAAACCAAACATTCTAATCATGTCTTATATAGGATGTATCTTTCCTGAAACCATATGCTTTGATCATCTTTGTCTTATGTAGGAGGTGTCATTCCTGAAACTAGACTGAATCTCGATCTTATCAATCTAACCAATCAAGCTTTATCAATAATAAAAAACCACATCACCATGACTGTAGAACTCGCATTTTCATCAAACACAGTTGCAGACATCAAATCATTTCTAATCGAGATGTCAATTTTGCAAAAATTTGCAAAAAATCCATAGATCAATTATCTCAATTGTTCTCTCGAGGGGGCATCATCATACTGCAATTTATCAATCAATAGCTGGGGCATCCTATCAAACCAATATCACCATCAAAATGAGATTATTCTTTGAATCAACACGTCATCACACCTCGCTTCAAAGAGGGGCAAAATGTATACACCTAAAAATGGTTTGAAGTGTTACTACTTATCAAATTGCCATTAGTTTTATATCCAAAGTCATTCTATATACTCTAGTCAGTTACTACTACTGAAATATTTAGTCGGTATGAACAGTCTAGTCGGTTACAAAAGGAAAATAGTCACAAAGCCCAATATACACTGAGCTGTCTACCGAGTGTTATTTCATGTCTACCGAGCAGTAAAGATAATACACCGAGTTGATATACACTGAGTCAAACATGTTACCAGATTCATTGAACCTAGACACACATATGAAAATGTGTTACAAGATCGAGGCACATAGAATCATTATCACATTGGAAATTGCACATATAGATTTTGTATAATTTTGAGGTCATCTAACCAATGAAATATTTTCCATGGTTATTCATTCGAGAAATCATTTTTGTAAGATCGAAGCAATGAATTAGATCACTGACATAAGAAATCTATTTATACAGCATGAATTTAGGGTTAGAGACATATGTGAATGAGAGAAATGTGTGTGCATATGTGTATGAAGCAAGACTTATGTGATACATGAGAAATCACAGAGTATTATGACTGTTACAGAGACACAGAGGTCACCGAGAAGGTTTTTAGAGAATAGTCAAAGAACAAAGTAAACAGAAGGGTTTACCGAGTTACTTTATGAGTTACCAAGACATGCTATAGGCAAGGTAATCTTATTTTGAGCACATAGGATCTGCTACAACATTTCAGATGTAAAGTTGCAGATATTTGTATAGTCTTATTGTAATATTTTGAAGTTGTAAGAGAAACCTTTAATAGGGTAAAAGACTCTAATCAAGTCTATAAATTGTAAAGCCTCTAACCAGGTGCAACATTTATATAAAGTGTTGTAAAATCCTTTAGCAAGGTAGATCTAACAGATCTTGTTACTCCTAACAGGGTAAGCTATCAAAAATAGCTAAATGTAGCTTTAACCAAGCACTCTTTATTATTGCAGTAGTGAAGTTGTGGGTGCCATCCCCACCGCAGTTTTTCTCTCTAACCAAGAGTTTCTACGTAACCAAAATATATGTGTTATGGAGTGAATCATGTATGATTGTTACTTATTTGTTTTAGCTTTATGTTATGTTATAGTAGTTTTTGGTTTATGCATAATAGTAAAGATATTGTTGATAAAATGATTTGAAGTACTGATTCACCCCTCCCCTCTCAGTACATTAGCTTTCCATATTGGGCCTAACAATTGGTATCAAAGCTTGAATCTTGGAAAAGGGTTTAACTACCTAAAGAGAAAGATCTTACCAATGGAAGGCTACAAACAATCTCGGAGGATTGTGTATTTGTAAGAAGAATTGGATCATGCTAATCAAGTGATTGCAGACATGCAAAGGCAAATGCAAAAATCTCTGAAAGTGAGAAGAAGATTACCTGATGATTTGCAGGACTATCAAGAGTTAGTGGAACAAATTAAGACATCATCTGAGAACAGTATGTCTGAAGAGACTGAAGAAATGATTGGACAATTGAAAGAAAAGAACAAAGCACTGGCTGATCAACTAAAAGCAATGAAAAGAGAACATGAACATTTCAGCACATAGATGATTGAAAATATTGATGCATTGAGGACAATCGAGGACAAAGTAAGAGATCTAGAAAGAGAGAAACAACAACTTGAAGCTTTAGTATCTGATAAGGATGATGAAATCATAAGGTTGACTAGGATTCAACAAAATCTATTAGATCAACTAGGTTATGCACATCATGAAGCAAATCTGAAAGATGATGAGAATCAAGCATTGAAACTTGAAGTATCAAGGTTGAGCAATGAACTTGAAACAGAGAAGAAATCCAAGGAAACACTGAAGAAGAGTTATGAAGCATCAAAGATGTTGGATGAGCAACTCAATACAAGATGACCCTACAAAGAAGGAGGACTCGGTTACAAAGGAAAAGACTCTACCAAGAAGGGAATCTGCACTACCAAGAGAGGAGAATCATCAAAGCAAGCTGGAATCAAGAAGAACATCAAAAGAAAGAAGCCTATTTGCAACTATTGTGGAAATCAAGGTCATACTGCCAACATGTGTCAAATCAGAAAAGGTAAGCAACTGAATGCCACTAAGACCAATGGTTATTGTTATAATTGCAATAAATATGGTCACACATCTAATCAATGTAGGACAAAGTCTGTTAACAATTATCAGAAGGCAAAATTCAAAGGGTTTTGTAAAAACTGCAATAGATATGGACATAGTACCGAGAAGTGTTGGTTTAAGCTGAAAAAACCACATGTGGTCTGCACACTGAGCAAATACTAGAGGTTACCGAACTCACACAGATCCTTACCGACAATATTCTACAGTACCATGGGATTACAATACAAGGATATGGTGTGAATTTTGTGGAACATATGGACATATAAGTGCCAACTTCTTTATAAGGTTTGGAATGAGCAACCGAAGATCATGGAGAAATCCTGGTATGGCATGTTTTCATTGTCACAAAGTTGGACACTTGGCTCGAGATTGCAGAGATCATCCTAGAGAAGACACTGAGGAAATAAAAGAGAAATTAAAGATGATTTGGAGAAAGAAGGAAATTGTGTCAAATAAAGAAAGCACCTTACCTACCGAGTTAGGTGCTCCCACTCCAAATTAAACGGTAAAGGTGTGAAGGGACTGCATTCTCACAAGGTTAAATCTTAAACAATTCCTATTTTAGTATGTAGTGAATTCAAAATCTGCATAGTAAGATGTAGTTATAAGTTTGAAATTCTATCAAAGTCTTTTGGAGCACTTTACAAGAAATCTGTCAAGTCGGTGAATTCAGGAAGCCTGTCAAGTCGGTATATGAAGGAAATTTGGGTACTCGGTTAAAGCGCAAAAAAAAGGGAAAGAAAGTTAAGTAGAACCAAGTGCATTTAATGTCTTTTACCTAACTTGCATGAAGCCCGATAAGGTTTATTATGTACTTAAAGAATTCTTTGAGGTCATTTTCATTCACCAAGTTTTTGAGAAGTAGAGCAGAGTGAATCAAGGCAATCAAACCATCTTCAAAGCGAAATCTAAGGTATTTACATCAAATCTCATCGCATTGCTAAGCTGGTTTACCGAACTCATTAAGTTGTTATTATCTGCTAAGTGTGAAGCGTCTACCGTTTGTTAAGTTCTCAAACCCTAAGGTTTCTGTGTCAATTTTTATATGAAATCAAAATGGCACCTAAGATCCAAGACCCCATTGTTGTCAAGAATGTAGAGAAGCCTTCACTAAAATACTCTTTGACTCCCAAAATTGTATCTGATCTGGATGACAAAACTGCCTTTTCACTCATCCTGGATCGAGTCTTGTTAGTCAAGGATGTGAGATTCTTCACCAAATGTCGTGTTGAAGAACTCAGTCATGTTGAGATCAAAGATGCATATGATGAATTGTGCACAGATGGTAAAATGGATAGCAAGTATGAGCACATCAAAATCAAGGGATCGACTGAAGCCCTAACCTATCCCCATGTGTTCAAACCCTAGTGGGTCAAGTTTGTACTAAGCCAAGTGCATGATGATTTCATGTGGCTACAAGAGAAACCATTTAAGATCACTAAAGAAATCATTCATCTGATCACCAGTTATCCTATCTATGATCATGCCCGAGCATAGAAAATGATATCACAAAAGGAATTGATCAGTTTGACTGGAGTAGAATCTGATTGCAGAGGTCTGAAGTTGAACAATGTCACTGATCCTGAACTCAAATTTTCCATTAGAGTAATTGGTTATTGTTTCTTCCAATCGGCAAGGGAAAATAGTGTACCCTATGCAGCAGTGGACTTAGAATACAAAATTGTTAAGAAAGGCATGAAAATTGACTTGTGTGAAGTATAGTTGAAGAACTTGTTTGAAAATCTAAACACAATCAGGAAGCCGAAGAAGAACAACTCGACAAATACTCTAAAATTTGGATCACTACTTGTATGTATGTTTTTCTACTTTGAGAAGTTTTTTCCAACAGTCGGTAAAGTTGTTTGGGAACTACACCGACCAATCACCCATCAAACCAATGACTTCATCAAGAAGTTAGGTGATAAATTTAATGATATAATGGATGATTACTTCAGCAAGTTCCAAGAGAAAATGCATAACAGGTACCGGATTCCACCCTAGCTAGTAGAAAAATACAAAGACGAGATATGTTTTGAAGTCAACACCGATTACTATTATGTGAATGTTGTGGAACCGAGGATTCAATCTTTGTCACCTATGGGTTACGAGATTGATTTTGATATCACACAATAGCAAATCGATGCATTTCTAACACTACCAAGGCATACTATTGAGCTGAGGTATGGAACCTATGAAGAGGTGAAAGAAAAAGTAAAGATGAGCATTGTAGTACCCAAATCTACAAGGAAGGCATCAAAGATGATTAAGGAATTAACTGAGAAATTTAGAGAAGAGTCTTCCTCCAAACCTGTCAAAGGTGTTCTAGCCATCACTGAAGAGGAGACAGAAGCCCAAGAGGCAGCCATAATACTTAGCACCGAATTGCCTAAAGGAAAAGTGTTGAAGAGAAAGAAACATGACACTTCAATGGCCATAACAACTCCTCCAACAAAGAGACCCAACACAAGGGCACCTGTTGCATCACCAAGTAAGAAACAAAAGACTGTTGCCATTCCTAAGGTAACTAGAACTTACAAGAAATCTACTCAGAGACTCATTTTGCCAAAAGAGTCGAGTGATACTGAATCTGAAGATGAAAGTAAATTTTAGATTGTGAAAAGCAAGAAGGTAGATGTACATAGTGTAGAAATTTTTTGTAATAATCTGAAGGAATATGGTGGATTTGGTGCATTCAGATTTGTCAAATATGAATCTAGATCTGCTGATGAAAAGAGGCAAATTGAAGAAGCTGTCATTTGAACACTTCTAAAATTCTGAGTAGTCCCATTAGAAGTATGTAATTCTATTCCTAAGGAATTATATGCACATATTGAAACCAGATGGCAGTATGCCCTAGACTCAGAGAAACAAATCAGAGAAAGAAGTCTGGTGCATCTCTTTCCTGATATGTCGGTTGATGAAATAAAAGAACATTTGACAAACAGCCAAACAAAATTTACAGTAAAACAAAAGGCCTTGAAATTGATGAATGGTCTATATATAGAAGTGGAGAAGGAAATGGCAAGACATCTTTCAAAGAAAGAATGCTGGTGAACAATCTACAGTGGAAATAGTCAATGTCACCGACCAAGAGCCTGATGTCACTGAGCAAGACCCTGCTGACACCATTCAAATAGATGAAGATATCATGGATGCAGAGGCACCTAAACAAGAAATGATAGAAGGCAATGCTTATGCAAAACTTGTCTCCAGTGAATCTGTTTTGGAACAAGTTCAGCCTTACCCATCGATCAATTAACCTGCTACAACCGAAGCTCCTCAAGATACAAATGAAGGCACCGAAGGTCAAAAGTATACAGTAGAAGGTACTTCACAAGAACACACCTCTCAAGCACCTTCTAGCATGGAAAATGTTACAGCTGAGACACCAAGCACTGAGACACTGAAGGACACTATCGAGGCTAAAGAAACCAACCAAAGTGTTGTCTCTACCAAGCAACCTACCGATGCTCCTCAAGCCTCTCAAGCTATTGTAGTGGTTTACCCAGTGAAAGGTAAAGAAAAGAAGTTGAAAAAGCATGGTTTCAAAATAGATTTATTGAAACCGATAGTGTTTCCCAATGTAGACATCTCCAAATTGAAAGGGCAAGCACTCACTGAATTCAGTGAACTGTGCAACACAAAGGCCGAACAAGAGAATCAACTGGCCATACAAAAGAAGAATAAAGTACTTCAGAAGGTAAAGACCTTACTATCAGATATGCTACCTTCAACTACAATATCAACCGATGCAGCCATCCATATTCGATTGGATGAACTCCTAAATCAAATTGAGACATCTGGAGTAGATGCATTCGAATACTTGAGCAAACTAAAAGACAAGGAGTTAACTACTAAAATGATAGAGGAAGTACAGAAATCCATTGTTGTTGGCAAGGTAAAACTTGTCAAATTTATTATTGAGTTGTACCCTCAACTCAAGCACATTCTTTCATTATTTCAGAAACTCTGCACATTTTCTTTCTTCATCAAGGACATTAAGAATAAAACAAAAGCAATTGAGAAAGAGATCACCGATCTCTCAAATAAGTTGACCCCCGAGCCCAATCAATTCAAAAAATTTATACTAAGATACAATAGCTCATGGCTCAACAATTGGAATTGAGGAATGAAGAACACAAGATCAGGATGGACATAATGACACTTCAAACATTATTCCTTCCTCATCTTTCATCTGTTCAAGAACAGCTCAACCAAGCCACTTACCTCTCTACTACACAAGAGGGAAGCACTTTAGATGGCTTAATTTCATTATTGGCTGATATTAATGCATAGAATTCTTTAGTGGACAGTATAAAGGATGCACTCTCTGTCACTCTCACCGAAGCCAAGACAAAGTACAAATCCATTTTTGATCAGTTGCCACCTCCAAATGGTAACTGAATTTTGATGTTTGTCAAAAAGGGGGAGTATATCATCAAAGTATATATAGCATCAAAGTACATAGGGCGAGTGTATAGTATTCAAAGTATCAAACAACCAGAGTGTAGTATATAGGGAGAGTATACCGAGTAGAATGGGCAAAATATTTCAAATCCTCCATCTAGGTGTAGTCAAGTCACTAGAATTTGCTTATCCACATCTAAGAGAAAATCCACACTCGCATCTCTTAAGAGGCAATAGATCGCTTTGCCATGGTTTTATCTTTCTTTGTTTTAAATTTTCTAACCATGCTTGTAATGATCTATTGAGTGTTTTGTGTTGCAGCTGTAGGTATCACACATCATAGGCATAACAGTTCTCATTTATGTGATTGGATTATTGGTTGCTTTACTTCTTTCAATTTTGTATGTATCGGTATAATGGTTGGTGTATGCATGTTTTAATAAGGTTAAAATTGATCTTTCTAGTATAACACTGATTCACCCCCCCCCCCCCCCCCCCCGTCTTAATGTTATTGGATTCCAACAATTGGTATCAGAACCTTGTGCCTTGGAGGAAGTTTAACATCTTGAGGGAGATCCTAAATCTGGAATCCATGGACATGAGTTTGGAAAATCAACTTGAGATGGCACTTGAAGATTATGATGTTGAAAGGTTGAAGAACTTAAAGAGATAAGATGAATTGAATTCTGCTAAGGAATTCATTCTTGTCCTATAGGAGAGGCTATCATCTGTTCAAGCTAGGAGGAAGGAACTTTTGCAAAATTAGGATGATGAAGAGAAAGATGCACTTAAGGAATAGTGTCATAAATTGAGTCGGGAGCATATGGTTATGAGAAATTAAATGCAAGTTATAACAATGAGAATGTCTAAAGAGATTGAGGACAAGAAGATAAAGGAAGAAAATCTTGTTGTATCCCTGAAGAACAAATTTGAAGAATGTGGTAGGTTGGTTCATAAGAATGATATGTTGAGAACTGATTTAGTACAATCCTAGAGTAATGAACAAGAGCTTGAGAGACAAATGATAGTTGTGAGAGAATATCTAACTACTGCAAGTAAGTACAAAGAGAAATTCAAGATTAGTTCAACACAACTAGATGAGTTACTGAAGAGACAAAGGTAGAATGGAGATTCTAGTGGACTAAGATTTGAGCAAGGACAAAGTTTTGGTATTTCTAATGAAGATCAAAACCATAAGGCACCAGTAAGGAAGTTTAATGCTTATAAATTTAATGGTAGATGTTTTGTTTGCAATAAATTTGGTCACATGGCTAGGCAATGTAGAAATAGAGCAAATCAGAACCCTGATTCTACTCTCGATCAATATTATAAATGTAATAAGTATGGTCATAAGACATAAGATTGCATAATAAATGTTAAATGCTATGCATGTGGAAAGTTTAGACATATGGCTAATCAATGTAGGTCAAGCAATTATACCAGTTTTAGCAAAGCAATTCAAAGGAACAATGTTACATATTATGCATGTAATGAGGTTAGACATATTGCTAAACTTTGTAGAAGCAGAAATCCATCAATTGGTAATGGAGGATCAAATGAGAAAGGGAAAGAGAAGGTTAATGAAATCCGACAAGATCATACCTAGAGATGGGTCACGAAGACTGAAGAACAATATGCAGATGGGAATGCACCAATTACTTATCCAACGGAGGAGGTTGCTCCTACACCACTAGGTAGCTCATTTGGTAACTAAGGAAGATGCCTTAGGGGTAGGCAAAATTCATGAAGATGCTACATATTCCCCAAGAAGAGGTTTTGGAAGATGTTCCAGACATTGGAGATGCTTATCCAGCATGGATATGTTTTGTTCGATATCCGATGTCTTTCACCAGAAGTCATTGATGTCAATAAAATATTAGGGTTTTTCTTGGAGGATATAAGGTTGAATTCACTTTATTTTTTATCACCTTGCATTCAAAGAAATACAAAGTGATCAAAGGCTATTCAGTGTGATCGAATATCTTCTTGAATGATTTCACTGGCGACTAGAAGAATTTGTTAAGGGTTTCACCAGAAGCGATCATCAGGTATTTTTCTTTAATCATGGAAGCAGGATCATCATCTATTCCTATCTTGGTTGCCAATTCTACTGTTGTAGAGGTCAAGGACCATCCCAGGCCAATTTTCAAGTGGTATCTGCATGTGGCTACCCTGGAAGATTGGGTTGGAGCATATTCCTATGTTTCAGATAGAGTGGTGCATTGCATAGTGGGAGGCGTCGACCACGCCATCCCCCTTCTCCATACTGTGCCCCTCTTCGGCCATGACCGCCGTCAGATCTCCCTAGTTTGGCCCTGCACCAAAACTCTAAAGCAAGAAAAATATTAAACCCTAGCCTGGGTAGGGCTAGGGTAATAAATAATTATAAAAGAAATGGTAACACTATTTTTTGATTAAGGGCATTTTATAATGTAAAATCCCTAATTAGGGTTTGTATGGCTTGTTTTGTTATTAAGTTGGGAGATTTTTTTAAGTAGATTAAATATATATATATTTGTATGTGTATTTATATTTAAATATAAATATTTAAATACACATATATGATATATAAATAGGAAGTTGGGGAAAATTTAAAGAATAAAGCCTAACCTTATATTTTAATATTTATTCAGTGTTGTAGATACTTAATTGCGCCTTAGTTAATTTAATTTGAGTATTTATTTTTAAGTTTGGATTGAAAAGGATTAATTTAAGCACATTTCATTTTGGGATTAGAATGGATGCTAGAAAAATAATTTTAATTAGCTTTCTAAAATCAATTAATAGCTATCCATGATTAATTTTGCTCGTGTATATTAATTATCTAAATTAATTGACTTATTAAATTCAAGTAGACAATAAAACCATTCAATTAGAATTTTGCATTTTATCTTATTTAATTTCCAAATATTTGAGCTAGTAGATAAAGCTAATCCAAACATAGTTAAGACAAAACATGTTGTAGTTTTTTTATATATTTGTCGATTTAGTGCTCTTATTAGTTATATTTTTTTTAAAAAAATTTATCCCGTTCTTGCCTTAAATTTTGGGCATGACATCAAGGACCGTTCCAAGCCAATTTTCAAGTGGTATCCACATGTGGCTACCTTGGAAGATTGGGTTGGAGCATATTCCTATGTTTCAGAGGGAGTGGTTTATGTTGAAGATGTTAGGGCATACATACGCTGTCACATTGAGGATTTGGGGACATATGATATAAAGAGAATGTACATGAGCAAGCTTATGGAGGATTCTGGAAAGATCAAACCAACATACAAGCATGTTGAAGACTTAGGGTTTACTAGCATTCTGGACATTCCAGAATTCAAGGATGAAATAGTTAGGTATGTTTTAAGAAGAGTACATGGAGAGTTTATCTAGTTGGATAGACCTTACAAGATCACCAAATAATCCATCAAGGCAACCACTTGTTTACCGCAGGTTGGGAAACGTCCAAATAAGAAGGTCTCTAATGATTATGTCAACAAAATCATTGGCACAACATCTAACAGGATATCTATGAGAATTAGCACTATTACTGACACAAACATCAGATTCGGTAGCATGATCATCGATTATAAGGTAACTCAATCAAACTGACTGAATTCTATTTCTAGCTCCTACATTTTTCGTAGGTTACAAAATGAAGAGAGAAAATGAGAAATTGGATCTATGTGGTTGGATGTTAGATGAATTATTAATAAACCTAAAGATTAAAGGTAAAAAGAAAGGGACTTTTCGGTATGGAAACTTAATTGTTTTCTTAATGTTGTTTTTCATGAATGACACTCCCAGTTTTGGGAAGAGACAATGGGCATTTGATATCCCAGTAGGGAGACAATTGAAACAATCAATTGCTACATTGGGCACTCAAAGGGATGAAAAAGTATGGGGATATTTTAAGGGATTCCAGAAGTCTATGAAATCTAGGGAAAGGGTTCCTAAGCATATTGTTGAGAAATATTCAACTGACATATGCTTCATGGTGAAGAAAGATGAAACACTCATGGAAGCAGTCAAACCCCAGAAGATCTGGATTGAGGAAATGGTATATGAAGTTGATGCACAGATCCTTGATGCTTATGCAAAGATGTTGATTGATGCACCTATTGATGAGGTTGAGAAGCCCTGTGGTACTACAAAATAGAAAACACAAGAGGTTGAAATAGAGTTCAACCAGAAGAAGAGAGAGAAGTGGGAAGGAAAGGAAAGCAAGTTTGTTGAGAAGGATTCACAAGACATCAAATCATTAATTGATGCTATGCTGGAGAAAGGCAGGTAGAGGAAAGAACTAGAAGTGTTCATTGAGTCTATTATAGTTGAGTCTACATCAGAGAATGACACACCCTTGGCATTCAAAAGGGCTGTAAGGAAGAAAACATAGGAAACAAAGGTAGAAGATAAAAGCAACTGGTTAGGAAAGTTACATTCAAGATATCGGCACATAAGAAAGAACCAAAAGAAACACCTTTAGCTCCATCCGGTACTGCAAAAAGAGACAAGAAAAATGACATTAGTATGGCAATTCAATCTGGTAATGTAACTATCATTCCACCAAAAACTTGTGCTGAGTTAGTAGATGAAATAAATAAGGATGTCATGCTAAAGAATGTATTGTTTTACTATGATCATTTAGAGAATGATGAACAAAGAGAGGTAGAGTAAGCATTATTCTTATACTTGGATATTTATAAGAAAGCCTTGATAGAAATTGAAGATCAAATACTGATAGAATTGTATGATATGTTAGATGCTAGGAGACTATCAACAATGCAAGATGAAAAACACATAAAAATTCAAGAGTTGTTATCTATTTGTGCTTCTATTACTCCAGAGGAAATGGATAGGACACTTGAGGTGGCAGATAGAAAAGTATTTAACAACAAACATAAAATAACTAGTTTGATGCTAAGAAGGGTAAATGAGATAATAAAGGAGACCCACAAGGCATGGGTTAAGTTCTTTGGAGAGAACCAAGGTTTCTTTACTTCACCAGAATCAAAGAAAGATATTGCAGACAACTTGGTTGAAGGAAAAAGAAAGGGTATTATGGGTACTTCACCCTCAATTTAAAAAAACATTAAGATAGTGGAAATTAAGCCCTTGGTAGATACAAATTTTAAAAAAAATATTGAGATACTGGCAAATACAGAGAGTGAAAAGGTTGATAATGTACAAGATACTAATTTTGTGGATAACACTCCTCTGGATACTGATGTATAGGTTGAGGTCACAGTTCCTACAGAGGAACCGATAGATACAGAGACTGGACCAAGTGGCGAAGCCACCAGAGTAAGTGAGGAAGATATAAAGGATAAATCATCAAAGGAGAAGAAAGGGGAATCCAGTAGGGAACCGTTAGTAGGTACATCATTGTTGTCAATTGCCACCTCACAAGGTGTAAAGAAAAACATAACCGAGATGAGTCCTACTGAACTCATGATGATGGCTGCACAAAAATTAATGAGGGAAGGACCTACGGATAAAGGGATTATTGATAAGTCTATCACTGTTTTACATAGACTAGTCCTAGAGTGCAAGATTGACAGAGAAACAAGCCCATCCGGCAAGCTTAAGACAATTATTAAGCACATTTCAAAGGATTTTCAATCCTTGCAGTAGATTTCAAATAGGCAAGCACTGGAGAGGTTCACACAAGCTAAAAGAGATACATTTGATCAGGTGATTTAATCTGAGAAGAAGAAGATTAATGAAAAGTTGAAAATAATAGACAATTCTTTAAAGCAATGTACAAATATATATAGAGTATGTTGTAACACATATGTACTTATAGTTAATGCAGATAAGAAGATTAAGGAATTTCAGTTTAAAATTGCAAGTATAGCTAATTCTTTTGATGGATTGACTTCATTGACTACATCCATTGTGTTAGGTCCCAGAGACAACTGAGAGGGGCGGGGGGGGTGAATCAGTTGTCAAATAAATTCAAACCAAAAACAACTTAACCAGCTTAATGCTTAGTACCGGTAAACCAGTTAAGTATGTCGGCAGACAGTGTTAATAGTAAATTGCTATACTAGTAAAGATTAATGCATTAAACATAAACATAAAGTCATCCATAACACATAACACCAATAATTGTACGTGGAAACCCTGTAAGGGGAAAAGCCATGGTGGGAAACCTTACCCACAATCAGATGATACTACTGCAGATAGTAAGTGTACATAAATGGGGTCTACACATGCAGAAAGGCCAACAGCCTAGAGCTCACTGCTCAATCAAAAAATGGGAGTCACATTGACTACAGTTGGAGGGTTAAATCCAATAAGAATGTACTACACAGAATAGCATCTTCAAATGTTGGATTCAGTACCAGTGTAATGCTGATATGCTTCTACAAAAACCTATCTTCACCTTCAAATGATGTCTTCATGTATACCTCTGCTTAATCTCGCATATACCTTCTCACAATCCTTTTTCTTGCATTCCACATTCGATCTTACAAATAAGATCTTACATTAATACCATAACCTAAGACCAATTTTAGTAGGTCAGCTCTACAAGATATTACAATAAAAAAAATTTACAAACAATATAATATCCAATACAATAACTCATTGAACATGTTGGCTTAATGCATTTACAACAATAATTAATCATCTTCATAGCGTGCCATGCTGATCTGGAAAAGATAAACCTACCGGTGTAACCCTAGGTAACCGTGGACCTATTTGCCGGTAAAAGCAAATATGTAAATATGAATATACCAATGATTAATTCTTGAAAATAAAGTGTCCACATGATGTCTTTGACATTACCAAGTGTCTTCCATATCATTCTAGGTGTCGATGAACATTATATCCTATTGGTGAACCATATACTAGTAACTGTGCAATAGTTACTTGCTTGTCGGTGAATGTTGTTGGATCTCCAAAGTGCTAGTGTTTTAGTAGGTGTTGACATCAATGACAAAACCATACCAAAATACCAACAATCTCCCCCTTTGGCATTGATGGCAACACAAGATGGAAAAACCATGAAAGTACCAAAATAGAAATGCCAAATACCAAAAACCAACAATCTCTCCCCCTAGGAGCAACATGTGTTATCAAAAGGTTTTCAATACCAATCTCTCTTTAAAAGATAATGTGTTTTTCCATAGATATATCTCCCCCTTAGACATCAAATGCCAAAGTTACATAAATCAAGTTCATATACAAAATACCAATCAATTCAATATACCAACTACTCCCCCTGAGAAGTACCTTCCTCATCAAAGACCCGAGTAAAAGATTTGTCTTTTAATTCTGCCAGTTGATTACAATCATCAACTATCTAAGTCTCTACCGGTGGTGGTATGACTGCAAGATGATCTCTAAGATATTCAAAAGTCTCCTTAGGCAAAGGTTTTGTGAAAATATCTGCAAGCTGTTCTTTAGTATTCACATAAACCAGTTTTATCTTCTTTTCTTCTACTTTTTCCCTTAGAAAATTTAGTTTGATAGAAACATGTTTTGTTTTAGAGTGTAATACCGGATTCTTAGATATATCAATTGCTGCAGTGTTATCACAATATATAGTAATAGGTTCCTTACATTTTACCTTTATGTCTTTCAACATTTGCTTAAGCCATAGTACCTATGTATAGTTAGTTGCTGATGCAACATATTCTGATTCTGTTGTTGATAAAGATGTACAACTCTATTTCTTACTCAACCAAGAAACTAATCTCTTTCCAAGTAAGAATGCTCCGCCAGTGGTTCTTTTCCTATCATCCACATTTCCTACCCAATTTGCATCTGTGTATGCACATAGATCAAAATATTCATCTCTAGGATACCATAATCCAAGATTTGCAGTGCCTTGTAAGTACCGGAAAATCCTTTTTACTGCTGATTCATGATTTTCTCTAGGATTACTTTGAAATCTAGAAACAATACATACTGCATTCATAATATTAGGTCTGGTTTGTGTCAAATACAGTAAACCTCCTATCATAGATTTGTATCTAGTTGGATTAACAAGTGTAGATTCATCCCTTTGAGATAATTTGTCATTTGTAGTCATAGGTGTGCTTACCGGTTTAGAGTTCTCCATCCCAAATTTCTTTAGTAACTCTTTCAGGTACCTGGATTGACTCAAAAATATACCTTTGTCAGTCTATGAAATCTACAATCCTAAAGAGGATTTTATTTCTCCAATCATAGACATTTCAAATTCTTGCTGCATTTTAATAGAAAATTCCTTACATAATCCATCTTCTCCTCCAAAGATTATATCCTCAACGAATAATTCTATAATCAAGATGTCATCATTAGTTATTTTGTAATATAAATTGTTGTCTGCATTTCCTCTAGTAAAACCAATCTTTAAAAGATACTTATCCAACCTTGCATACCAAGCTCTTGGGGCTTATTTCAATCCTTATAGAGCTTTTCTTAACCTGCAAACCATATCATTGTCATCTGTCAAATAAAATCCATCAGGTTGTTCAATATAGACTTCCTCTTCAAGATCTCCATTCAAGAATGTACATTTAATATCCATTTGATAAACTTTGTAGTTCTTGTGAGTTGTAAAGGCCAAGAATAATCTGACTACCTCAATTCTAGCTACCGGTGCAAAGGTTTCATTGTAATCAACTCCTTCTTTCTGAAAATATCCCTTACACACTAATTTTGCTTTATTTCTAACAACCTTACCATCTTCGTTAAGTTTGTTTCTAAATACCCATTTGGTTCCAATTACATTTTTATCTTTAGGCCGGGGAACTAATGTCCAAGTATTATTTTTCTCAATTTGTCCTAATTCTTCTTCCATAGCTTTAATCCAAAATTTATCTTCACATGCCTCATTAATAGATGATGGTTCAATTTGAGAAATAAGACATACCTCTTCATTTTCCAATCTTCCTCTTGTCATAACTCCTTTAAATTTGTTTCCAATTATCTAATCTTTAGAATGATTCAATCTTGCATACCGGGGTGTCTTAGTTTGATGTTGTTCTTCAATTATTGTGGAATCCTCTGATGGTACCAGGGTAACTAGATCTTCATTCTCTACCAGTGGATTTAGTGTAGGTTCATTTGTCACAACTTCTGCTACCGGTTCAGAGTCTATATACCTTGAAGTTCCTCTGAATTGTTCATCAATCTTTACATTTGTACTCTCAACAATTTTCTGAAATCTCTTGTTAAAACATCTATATGCCTTGCTCTTAGATGAATAACCAAGAAATATTCCTTCATCACTTCTACAATCAAATTTTACAATATACTCATCTCTTCTAATATAACATTTACTTCCAAAAATTCTGAAATACTTAAGAATAGGAGTATTACCAAACCATAATTCATGAGGGGTCTTACCGGTTTCACTTTTGATGTGAACTTTGTTGAATGTATAGACGGCTGTGCTGACTGCTTCTCTCCAATACACATGTGGTAAATTTGCTTTAGATAACATACTTCTTGTTGCATCCAAGATAGTTATGTTTTTCCTTTCAACAACTCCATTCTGCTGTGGTGTCCGAGGTGCTGACAGTTGTCTTCTGATTCCATTCACTTCACAAAATGTATTAAAGTCCTTAGATGTGAATTCTCCTCCTTGATCTGATCTTAAACATTTGATTTTCTTACCAGTTTCATTTTCAACCATTGCTTTGAACAGTTTGAACTTTCCAAGTGCTTCTGATTTTTCTTTGAGAAAAGTAACCCAACACATTCTAGAATAATCATCAATAATTAGCATGAAATATCTATCACCTTGTAAGTTTTTAGTTCTAGTTGGACCACATAAATCAGTGTGAATCAAATCAAGAGCATTATTGGATTTTTCTGGAATACTTTTGAAACTAGCTCTAACTTGTTTTCCAAATTGACATTCATTACAAGTTGTATTCTGGGGTTTCACAATTTTAGGTAGATCTCTAACTTCCTTAGAAGTACTAATCTTCACCATGCAATCAAAGTTTACATGACATAGTCTCTTATGCCATAACCAACTTTCATCTATATGTGCAATCAAGCATGCCTTTTGACTGTTATTCAAATGAAAGATATTACCTCTAGTATGATTACCAGTTGCAATTTCTAAACCAGTTCTATTCATGATTTTGCATTTTCCATTCTTAAATTGTAACTGAAATCCTTTCTCAACCAATTGACCAACACTTAAAAGATTATGCTTTAATCCTTCAACATAGTAGACATTGTCAATGTTATGCTTACCATCAAGAGATATTGTACCCTTACCTTTGATTGAATAGGCTTTGTCATCTCCAAATCTTACTAAACCTCCATTGTATTCTTGAAAGTTCAAGAATTTACCTTTGTCTCCTGTCATATGATGTGAGCATCCTGAGTCAATGATCCATTCATCCTTTACTTCAACTTTAGCTGCTAGGGCTTGTTCTACCAGTTGAGTAGTAGGTGTCGGTTGATCTTCTATTATAGCAACAAAAACCCATCCATTGTCTTCTGGATCATCATCAAAATCATCAGTCACACCTTCATCAGCAATGTAACAAGATTTGTCTTTGTTCTTCTTAAATTTGTATCTCTGATATTCAGGATTAGGCTTGTATGTTCTTCTAGCTTCTTCTCTTAGTTTAGCATGTCTATCAGGGCATCTCAAAGCCATATGACCAATATTATTGTTGTTAAAATATTTAAAGGGTGCTTTACCTTCATACTTACTTCCAACTAGACCTTTTGGCATTTTCCTTGCAAATAGTGCTTCAAGTTCTTCAAGTTCATCATTCTCCTTCCTACTTTTTTCAAGTTCTCTTGCATAAAAGGCTTTCCAATCTGATTTTTCAAATGATGGAGCAGATGATGTTGATGCTCTAAAGGCCAAATCTATCTTTATAGTAGTAACAGGACCAAATTCCTCAATTTCAAAAGCTGAAAGTTTTCCAATCAATGTATCCCTAGTTACTGATGTATTAGGCATTGTTCTCAAATCATTTATAGCAGTAACCTTCATTTTATATGCCGGTGGCAATCCTCTTAAGATTTTTGAAACAATTTCATCCTCACTCAAGGTTCCTCCACAACATTTAATACCCAAAACAATTTCATTTACTCTTTCCATAAAAGCAGAAATCCTTTCATCTTCTTCCATTTTCAGATGTTCATACTGGACTCGGAAGCTTTCATGTTTTGCAATCTTAACTGTGGAATCTCCTTCATTTAGTGTTTCCAAATGATCCCAAATAGATTTAGTATTAGACCTATCTGATAATCCCATAATTTGTTGATCTGATAAAGCGCTCAGAAGTTCTTCCTAGATGTCTTTACCAATACAATTCAGATGTGTCTCCATCCTGATCTTCCATATCCCATAGTTGGTTCCATCAAGTTTAGGATTGTCCTTCCTGAAATAATTACTAGTCATTGGATCTCCTCAAGTTGTTATACTTCTACAAAAAGAGGACTAGGCTTTGATACCAATTGCTAGGTCCCGAAGACAACTAAGAGGGGGGGGGGGTGAATCAGTTGTCAAATAAATTTAAACCAAAAACACTTAACCAACTTAATGCTTACTACCAGTAAACCAGTTAAGTATGCCGGTAGATAGTATTAATAGTAAATTGCTATACTGGTAAAGATTAATGAATGAAACATAAACATAAAGTCATCCATAACACATAACACCAATATTTGTACATGGAAACCCTGTAAGGGGAAAAACCATGGTGGGAAACCTTACCCACAATCAGATGATACTACTATAGATAGTAAGTGTACATAAATAGGGTCTGCACATGTAAAAAGACCAACAGCCTAGAGCTCACTGCTCAATCACAAAATGGGAGTCACACTGACTACAGTTGGATGGTTAAATCCAATAAGAATGTACTGCACAAAATAGCATCTTCATATACTAGATTCAGTACCGGTGTAATGCTGATATTCTTCTACAAAAACCTAGCTTCACCTTCAAATGATGTCTTCATGTATACCTCTACTTAATCTCGCATATAACTTCTCACAGTCCTTTTTCTCGCATTCCACATTTGATATTACAAATAAGATCTTACATTAATACCATAACCTAAGACCAATTTTAGTAGGTCAGCTCTACAAGATATTACAATAACAATATTTTACAAACAATATAATATCCGATGCAATAACCGATTGAACATGTCAGCTTAATGCATTTACAACAATAATTAATCATCTTCATAGCGTGCCATGCTGATCTGGAAAAGATAAACCTGCCGGTGTAACCCTAGGTAACCCTAGACCTATTTGCCGGTAAAAGCAAATATGTAAATATGAATATACCAATGATTAATTCTTCAAAACAAAGTGTCCACATGATGTCTTTGACATTACCAAGTGTCTTCCATATCATTCTAGGTGCTGGTAAACATTATATCTTGCCGGTGAACCATATACCAGTAACTGTGCAATAGTTACCTGCTTGTCGGTGAATGCTGCTAGATCTCCAAAGTGCTAGTGTTTTAGTAGGTGTTGACATCAATGACAAAACCATACCAAAATACCAACACATTGATGGTCAAATTTTGGTTTTGGAAGCCCAAATTTCTATTCTTGAGAAAGAAAAAGACAAAATCATAAGAAGACCCAGAAGTCTAAGAGGTTTGGTGAGTCCATGGTTGGATTCACTTAGTGTACATAAGAAGGAGTGTATGGATATGGTTGGAAAGCCCACACCGACAGAGTTAAGTGAAAAAGAATCATTTGCTCATATACTAAATGGACTTGTATCTATTTCCAGCACTTTCAAAACTAGTTGGGCTACTTATCTTGAGCTATTGGAGAAGGCATATCTAGAAATTTTCAAATTTGTTAAGCTTCGGTAAGATATTTTTGGGATATTAATTGTACAGTTTTTGGATCTTTGACATTCTTTTTAATTTTTTGATGGCATTGATGTCAAAGGGGGAGTGATATAGATATGAAAAAGGAAAAAAAAAGGGAGTTGTATACATTAGGGGGAGACATGGAGTATGGAGTATTTTGCATTGATGAATATTCAACTTAGGGGGAGTAGGCAGGATGAAACCGATAGCTAAAACCTTGACCATTTTTCACATGAGCATTGCCCTCAATTCCAATGGGGGAGATTGTTGGCAATTGACACTCAATTGGTTGGTTTCACTATGTTTTCATTGATGGAAACATGATATCTTATTCCAGCTTCATATTTTGGTTCAGTTGTGTACTGGCAGGCACTTCACAGACACTACACTAGCATCAGCACCGGCAGGATAGAAGGATTTCTTTTGTTACCGACAATGCAGGCCAACATGGTTAAGAATAAGGTTATCAGTATTGGAGGCCAACATCTCTTGGAACCGGCATCGGCAATTGTTTTTTATATTCATGTATTTATGTTATCTAGTCGACATGTATATTCATATTGTAATTATCTTTGTAAGCCGACATAAGGCATGATAAGTTGTATAGGGTATATAGGTCAGTTGGATTAGATCATTTTGTGATATGGTAATTGTAATGGTAATGGAGATGTGGATGTGATATAATGCAAAATATATCAGAGAAATTATGTATGTGAGGATATTTATGTAAGGTTTATTCCAATAAAGGATTTAGGGTTTCAGACTGGAATAGACAGAGCTTAATCAGAACTATATTTTGGCATAGATGATGCTATCCTTTTTTGTTCAACACTTCTCTAGATTCTATTCTGGATTTATATGTAATCAGTGAGGCTGCTTTTGTGATTGAGAAATGTGCTCTAGGCTGTAAGCCTTCTTGGAAGTGCAGGCCCCTATATTTTGTAATATTTCTTCATATGGCCAGTGGATTGATATTGTGGGTCACAAATCCCATCGTGGTTTTTCCTGTTTGAGTTTTTCTACGTATAATTATGTGTGTTATGGTTCTCATTTATGTGATTGGCTTATTGGTTGCTTTACTTCTTTCAATTTTGTATGTACCAGTATACCGTCTGGTGTATGCATGTTTTAATAAGGTTAAAATTGATCTTTCTGATATCTCAGTGTTATTGGATTCCAACAGATCATTCAATGGTTGTAATTGATTTTTATTTTGTTGTAATGATCCATATGATGATCTGCAATTATTTGTAAAGATGTGTGTTGATGTAAATCTTAGTATGAGGTTAGGGTTTTGTAAACGACTAAGTTGTAAAGTCTATTTAGGGTAAGTATGTAATGATTTACAATGTCAGTGATCAAATTAGAGTGTGTGGCTGAACTAGTGTGTGTGTCTGCATGAGAGAGGTAGGTTGGAGATAAGAAGGATATGTACAAGCAAGTAGAGAGTGCTATTTTCAAATCATATATCTCTTGTTCCCTAACTGTTGCAGCAAACTCAACATCACTTAACCGGGTAGGTCCTGATAGGCCTGATTGTATAAATCCCTTCACCAGGTGACTCATTATCTTGGGTTCTAAATCCTTTCAAAAGGTTACTCCTAACAATGTAAAGCTCTTAAAAGGGCTGAGATAAATCCCTTAACTAGGGGACTCCTAATAGGGTTTGCTCCTAACCGGGCATATTTGTAAGCTCCTAACAGGGCGCATTACAAAAGAGTGCAAAATCTTGTGGGTACAAATTCGCACCTTGGTTTTTCCCATTTGGGTTTCCACGTGAAAATCCTGGTGTTCATGTGTTGATTGATTTATTATGTGTTGAATTGATATATTTTTATTTCATGCATCATGATGAACACTTAATAAAATAGTTGGATAAATCTGATTAGTAGTATGATTTTAGTTATTATCAGTATTGTTTATGAATAGTTTTGAAAGAAGTTTGTGGTGGTTGTTAAAGTTTTAAAGTTTATTGTAATTACTGATTCACCCCCCCCCCCCCTCAGTAATTATCGGATACTCACAAATAACAATTGGTATCATATTTTTGGTCCTTTGTGTGCAAAAGCTTAACCACTTGAGGAAATGATCCAGAGAAAGATGATGAAGAAAGAGGGTCCAAAATTTTACCAAGGACAACTACACAATATGGAAAGTCATAATGAGGATTTATATCAAAGGTATGGGTTCTCAATTTTGGCAACATGTTACTACTAAATATGTACCTCCTACCAGTCCTTTGACTCACGATCAGCTTAAAGAACAACAAGAGAACAATCAGGCACTGGAAGCAATTGTAAGTGCTCTGTCTGATACTGAATACATTGATGTACATGGATTAGAAATTGCATTTGAAGTATGAGATAAATTAGAACTAATTTATGGTGGAGACAAACATGTTCAAAAATTTAAGGAAGAAAGTCTTAGAGGTAAACTTGATGACATGAGAATGGTTGAAGGTGAAAATATAGCTCAATATGGAAAAAGAATCAAAGAGGTTGTCAGCGGTATTAAAAGTGTTGGAGGAAAGATTGAAGATGATACTGTTGTAAGTAAATTGTTAAGAAATATTTTACCTGCCTATGCAATCGGAGTTTCTTCTATTCAAGAGTTAAGGTCAGTAAGTAGTGATAAGGTTATTGTTAATTTTCTTATAGTGAAAGTAATTGCATTTGAATTAAATAGTTTTGATAATAGTATTTCTAAGAAAACTGAATTAGCTTTTAAGGCATCTGTAACCGGTACACCTATGAGGAAAGGAATAGATGTATGTCACCGTTATGATTGTAGATCAATTCATGGTAGTAGCAAAGGAGATAATGATCACGAAGACAACTTGATGGAGTTTGAAGGTCTTCTGGCTAAGAGAATTCCAAGAGGCAATGGTAAATATATGATAGTTCTGATACTTAATATAAGTACAGGTCCAATAGCCAACAAGATGAGAGGGGGGGTGAATCATACAAACTTAATCATCCATAAAAACATTAGATTCAACCTCGGTAACATATATCAATCATATAATGAAAAACTATCGAACATGCAAACTCAAAAGCATATGAACAATATAAACCTCATAACACCAGATTTAACGTGGAAACCCAAATAGGGAAAAACCACTATGGTATTTCGGACCCACTAAGAAATATACTCTTCTAGAGTATGCTTGGTTAAAAGCAAATCCTGTTAAAGATTACAAACACATTGCTAGATGTGATCCGGTTAAGGGATTTCCCTCAGATTTGTTAGGATCTTCACTTTGTTAGAAGTGACCTTGTCAAAGGATTTCAAACACTCAATTAGAATGTCACCTTGTTAGAGGATTTACATACAAGACTGCTAAGTCCAATCAGTTAAGAGATTTCTTGTCACATTCACAAAATAACAATAATACAATCTATCTGCAACTTCACATCTAAAATGCTAAAGCAGATTCCTATTTGTTCAATACAATCTAGACATAGAACTAATTTTGTCTATCTGCTAGGCATCAATACTCTGTTATTCTAATAAGTCTTCAAGCTTATGTGCTCGGTAATCACTATGTAGCATCCATGTGCATGCACTTGCCCACATACATTGTTTATCAACAGTTCCTTATTTATAAGCAATCTTCTAACATCTTAATCTCCTTGATCACATTTCCCATGATCAATCATAGCCATCAGATCTTCAATCTTTTCTAGGTTCATTGTATCTTTTGATTTGAAAACATTCCCCCCCCCCTTGGAACTTGTACAATCACCTTGGAACTTGTGTTAGGGTAATGCGGTTCAATCCGAGCTGTAGATCTTCTTGCCAACTTTCCATTGCCTTAGATTCATTTAACAAACTTCTTTTATGGCTTGACAATCAGTGATCCACTCTAGCTCATTAGCATCTTTCATTAAATATCACATGTAAACATTTAATGCTTTCTATTATAGCTCGGTTACAACTCAGTGAATACTAAACTTCACTCGGTAGACATTCTGTCTTCATTAACTGACTGCGATAACCTTAGGGTTTACTGACTAGGTTCCTTAGGGTTTACAGACTAGGTTCTTTGCTTGATAACATAGTATAGTATTAACCTTTACATTTGACAACATATGTATGATGTTAAAACAATCTCAAACATCAAGATCTCATCATTGTCTAACTCGGTAGAGTTTCCCATTGAATAACTTATCCCCTTATTCATCATATTCTTTCCTGTGTCTTTACCGACTTCTTTATAATCTTCATATCATATTTCTTAAGATATGGCAACATCATACTGAATTAGAAAATCAATTTCTTGACATCAATCACAAAATAATAATATCAAGATAGTAAAACATCTTTAATTAGTTATGTCCATAATCATCAACAACCTTCTCAATATCCTTGTAATATTGCCAACAATCTCCCCCTTTGGCATTGATGGCAAAACCAATTGATTTGACCTTTAAAAAAATTCAGATTGTTGTGATTCTGAAATGCTGAAATGCTCTCCCCCATACATCAGACTTCTCTTCTATTTTCAGTCTTTATTTCAATCTGTAGTCTTCTCTAAGTCTTCTCAGGTCTTCTCCCCTTTTGGTAGATCTTCTCCTTCTTTGTCTTCTCCCCCTGGGTAGGTCTTCTCCTTCTTGGTCTTGTCCCCCTTTGACAACAATGCTAATAAAAAATAGAACTAAAACATAATTTCTTTCTGTAAGAAGTTATTTCCTGCTATTGTGTATCAATTGAGTCTCGGTCAGAGCATTTGTTTACAGTTCCTGTTCCCTGTATCATTGTCTATATTATCCCAGTATTATTTCCAGTACACTTTTAGAAAAATATTCTAAAGTGTATCACTCCAGCATCAGCTCCCCAAAAGATATTCAATAGAGTCATCAAAGTGATGCTTTCACCGAACTCGATCAATGAGTAAAAGATAGGGGTAGGACCCCTAACTTACTTCTAAGATATTCAAAAGTGTCCTTTGGTAGTGGCTTGGTGAAGATATCATCTATTTGCTCCTTTGTGTTGACATATTCCAACACCACTTTCTTCTCTTGAGCTTCTTCTCTAAGATAATGAGATTTGATAGAGATGTGCTTTGTCTTAGAGTACATAACAAGGTTCTTTGAAATATTAATGGCACTAGTATTGTCACAGAATATAGTTACTGGCTTAGTAACTTTCTCATTTATACCTTCCAACAGTTGTTTGATCCATGCAATGTTGGTACAATTCAGTGCTGCTACAACATATTCAACTTCGGCTGTTGACTAAGAAACACATCCCTGTTTCTTGCTAAGCCAACTCACTAGTCTTTCTCCTAAGAAGAAAGCTCCTCCACTTGTGCTTTTTCTGTCATCAATGTTGCCTGCCCAATCAACATCAGTATAAACTTTTAGATCAAAATCATTTCCTTTCTGATATACTAAGCCATAATCTTCAGTGCCTTTCAAGTATCTAAAAAATTCTTTTGATTGTTGTCATGTGTATTTCCTTAGGATTTGTAGAGAATCTTGCAACAATACCTACTACATGTGCTATATTTGGCTTGCTGTGAACAACATATTGTAGTTTTCCAATCATGGATCGGTAGAGTGTCTCATCAATAGATGCAGATTCATCATTCTTTGATAGTTTACAGTTGGTAGTCATGGGAGTACTTACTAGCTTTGAATCATACATTCCAAATTTCTTCAAGATTTCCTTTATGTATTTGGATTGAGTAATGAAAATCTCATTTTTCATTTGCAGTATATGTAAGCCTATAAAATACTTTATCTCACTGATTAATGACATCTCAAATTCTTTGCTCATTTCATTTCCAAAGTTCTTGCATAAAGAGTCATTTCCACAAAATATAATATCATCAACAAATATGGCTAAGATTAGTATTCCATTTTCATCATTCTTCATGTACATGTTGTTGTTCTCACTTGTCCTTATAAAACCAATCTTAATCAAATAAGAGTGAAATCTTTCAGACCATGCTCTAGGTGCTTGTTTCAGAGCATATAAAGCTTTGTTCAATTTACATACCTGATATTTATTATTGTCATGAACAAATCTTTTAGGTTGTTTAATGAAAACTTCTTCTTCTATTATTCCATTCAGAAATGTAGATTTGACATCCATTTGATATACCTTGAAGTTCTTGAAAGTAGCATATGCCAACAATGTTCTAATTCCTTCAAGTCTAGCAACAGGTGCAAAAGTCTCACCATAATCAATTCCTTCTTCTTGGGCATAACCTTTGCAAACCAATCTTGCTTTGTTCCGAATGACCTCACCTTTCTCATTTAGCTTGTTTTTGAAGATCCACTTTGTACCAATTACATTTTTGTCCTTCGGTCTTGGGACCAGTGTCCATGTGTCATTCTTCTTGATTTGATCAATCTCTTCAATCATAGCATTTATCCAATCTTCACTGTTAAATGCCTCTTTCACTATTCTCGGTTCAAATTCAGATATCAAACATGTGTTCTGTCTCAGTTTGTTCCTTGGCATTACTGGATCATCCTTATCTCCTATAATCTGACTTGGTGCATGGTTTCTTCTGACATACTTGGCTAATACAAGCTCGGTAGGCTCTATATGATCTTCTTCATCACTCGGTAACTAGATATTTTCTTCATTTTCTTCAACAGTTATCTCGGTAGGACTTCTCGGTTGCACATAGACAAATTCATCATAGTCTTCCGGTTCTTTGGAATTCCTTTCATCAGTTCATTCTACAAATTCATCAATTTTCACATTTACACTTTCTACTATTTTGTTAGATGATTTGATCAGACATTTAAATGCTTTGCTTCTAGAAGAATATCCTAGAAATGTTCCTTCTTCACTTTTCTGATCAAACTTGACATTTCTATCATCTTTATGAACATAGCATTTACTTCCAAAGATCTTAAAATAAATTACATTAGGTTTCTTGCCATACCAGATTTCATAAGGTGTCTTCAAAGTACCTTTCTTCAATTGAACTTGGTTCAAGGTGTAAACAACTGTGCTTATTGCTTCTCTCCAAAATGTTTGTGGAACCTTCTTCTCAATCATCAGTGTTCTAACACAATCCACAATAGATCTATTTCTTCTTTCAGCTATTCCATTATGATGTGGAGTTCTTAGTGCAGAGACTTGTCTTTTAATACCATGATCATTGCAAAATAGGTTGAACTCATCAGATGTGAACTCTCCTCCTTTATCTGATCTAAAGACATTTTAGTTGTCTTCCTGTTTCATTTTCAATTCTAGCCTTGTACCACTTAAACATTTGAAAAGCTTCTGATTTTTCTTTTAAAAACATTACTGACATCATCCTTGAATAGTCATCCACAAATAATATGAAATACTTATCACCATAATAACTTTGAACTTTCATAGGACCACAAAGATCAGTGTGCACAAGATCTAAAATTCCCTTACAAGTGTAGGACTTACTTGTAAAGCTGGATCTTGTCATCTTACCCATCTGGCATCCTTAGCACATAGAATTCTCAGGTTTTTCAAGACTCGGTAGACCTCTTACTCTGTGCTTCTTTCTTATCTTGATCAGATTATCAAAATTAACATGACAAAACATTTTATTCCATAACTAGGTATTATCAATCTTTGCATGCAAACAATTATTGTGAGTTGAGTCAAGGTGAAATGTATTACCTTTTGTTTGTGTCTTGGTAGCAGCTAACTTTCCATTCTTGTCATGAACTTTGACAATTCCTTTCTAAAATTCTATTCGGTAACCTATGTTGTTTAGTTGTGCTACACTGAACAAATTATATTTCAAACCTTCAACCCAATAAACATCATTGCATCTTGCTTTATCAAGAAGTGTTATGGATCCTTTACCTCTTACCGGACATGGTGCATCATTACCAAATCTAACATAGCCTCCATCATAATCTTCTAACATAACAAACTTGTGTTTATCTCCTGTCATATGATGTGAGCATCCACTATCTATAATCCAAGAATCATTAGTGTTTATGTGAGATATTAGGGCTTTTTCTTCATACCTTTCTTCATCTGATCCATCCTTGATAGCCACATAAACAACTTCCTTTGTATTAGTCTCATCTGATTTATCATCATTAGATTCCTCATCAGCTATTAAGCATGTCTTTCTATCACTTCTTCTGAAGTCTTGGTGTCCTCTGTAATGGTTATCTTTTTGTCTGTCATCTTGGTAATCTCTCTTTTCAGTAAAATCTTTGTCAGGACAGTTAGAAGCCATATGTCCAATCTTATCACAATTGAAACATTTCAAAGGTAGTTTTCCTTTATACTTACCTTTCTCTCTTGGTAACCTTTTGGCCAATAGTGCTTCAAACTCTTCTTGCTTTCTGATTTCTTCATACAATTTGTGTACTTCTTCCATGTTCTTCCAAAATCTTTCACTTGCTCCACTGTGATCTCCTTCAGAGTACTTATACTTTCTTTCATTGTAATCATTAGATTCATTAAGATGAAAAGAACTAAATGCAGATTCAACTTTATTTACTAAAGATCCACTGTTATCAAAGTTACTTAACTCAAATGCATGTAGCTTACCAATAGTAGCATCTAAAGAAACTGGCATATTAGGTACATACCTCAATTCATTGATTGCATAGACTCAGATTGCATAAGCTGGTAGAAGGGTTCTTAATAACTTACTTGTTATATCCTTTTCTTCAAAAGTTCCACCTGCTCCTTTGATTTGATTGACAATCTCCTTTAGTCTTGTACTGTACTGAGTTATGTTCTCACCTTCATTCATCCTCATAGATTCAAGTTGTCCTCTTAGACTATCTACTTTTTCTCTTTGAACATGTTCATCTCCTCCGTATACTGATATGAGCTTATCCCACATTGCCTTTACATCATTGCAGCCTTCTAGGTCATTAAATTCTAAATCGGTCAATGCAGATGTTATTTCAATCATTGCTTGAATATGTTTGTGCTTTGCCTTTATCTCTTCCATTGTCAAAGGATAGGTGCTCGGTGTAACAAAATCATTCTCCAAATAGTATACAGCATATTATCCAACTCCTGATAGATGCAACTTCATTCTTTTCTGCCATGTGGACAAACTTGAATTGTTCAGCTTTGGTGCATCCCTCTTATACATCTTTGGATATTTAACTCAAGTGCGTTTAAACTTTTCTTTCAAATTCCAGAGCTCTGATACCAATTGATAGTTCTGATACTTAATATAAGTATAGATCTAATTGCCAACAAGATGAGAGGGGGGGTGAATCATACAAACTTATGTTGGTATTTTGGTATGGTTTTGTCATTGATGTCAACACCTGCTAAATACACCTACTTTAGAGATCCAGCAACATTCATCGGCAAACAGTAAACTGTGTAAATAGTCACTGGTATATGGTTAATCAGTAGGATATAATGTTCACCGGTACCTGAAATGACATGGAAGATACTTGGTAATATCAAAGATATCATGTGGACACTTTACTTTGAAGTAATAATCATTGGTATATTCTTATTTGCATATTTTCTTTTACTGGCAAATAGGTCCAGGTTATCTAGGGTTACACCGGCAGGTTTATCTTTTCCAGATCAGCATGGCACACTATGGAGATGATTTATTATTGTTGTAAATGCATCAAGCCGACATGTTCAATCGGTTATTGCATCGGATATTGTATTATTTGTAAAATATTTTTTTGTAATATCTTGTAGAGCCGACCTACTAAAATTGGTCTTAGGGTATGGTATAAATGTAAGATCTTATTTGTAAGATCAAGTGTGGAATGTGAAAAAGATTAAAGGCAGGGTATATGCGAGATCAAGCAGGAATCATTAGATTCATTAAGATGAAAAGAACTAAATGCAGATTCAAATTTATTTACCGATGACCCACTGTTATCAAAGTTACTTAACTCAAATGCATGTAGCTTACCAATAGTAGCATCCAAGTAAACTGGCATATTGGGTACAGAGCTCAATTCATTGATTGCAGAGACTCAAATTGCATAGGCAAGTAAAAGGGTTCTTAACAACTTACTTGTCACATCCTTTTCTTCAATATTTCCTCCTGCTCCTTTGATTTGATTTACAATCTCCTTTAGTCTTGTACTGTATTGGGTTATGTTCTCACCTTCATTCATCCTCATAGATTCAAGTTGTCCTCTTAGACTATCAACTTTTTCTCTCTGAACATGTCCATCTCCTCCATATACAGATATGAGCTTAGTCCACATTGCCTTTGCATCATTGCAGCCTTCTAGATCATTAAACTCAGATGTTATTTCAATCATTGCTTGAATATGTTCTTGCTTAGCCTTTATCTCTTCCATAGTCAATGGATAGGTGCTCAGTGGAACAAAATCATTCTCTAGATAGTATATAGCATATTCTCCAACTCCTGATAGATGTAGCTCCATCTTTTTCTGCCATGTAGAGAAACTTGACTTATTTAGCTTAGGTGCATCCCTCTTATACATCTTTGTATCTTTAACTCAAGTGCCTTTAAACTTTCCTTTCAGAGTCCAAAGCTTTGATACAAATTGATAGTTCTGATACTTAATATAAGTACAAATTCAATAGCCAACAAGATGAGAGGGGGGGGTGAATCATACAAACTTAATCATCCATAAAAACATCAGATTCAACCTTGGTAACATATATCAGTCATATAATAAAAAACTATCAAACATGCAAACTCAAAAGCATATGAACAATATAAACCTCATAACACCAAATTTAACATGGAAACCTAAATAGAGAAAAACCACTGTGGGATTTTGGACCCACTAAGAAATATACTCTTCTAGAGTATGCTCGGCTAAAAGCAAATCCTATTAAAGATTACAAACACATTGCTAGATGTGACCCGGTTAAGGGATTTCCCTCATATCTGTTAGGATGTTCACTTTGTCAGAAGTGACATTGTCAAAGGATTTCAAACACTCAATCAGAATGTCACCTTGTTAGAGGATTTACATATAAGACTATTAAGTCCACTCGGTTAAGAGATTTCCTATCACTTTCACAAAATAATAGTAATACAATCTATATGCAACTTCACATCTAAAATGCTAAAGCAGATTCCTATTTGTTCAATACAATGTAGACATAGAACTAATCTTGTCTATCTACTAGACATCAATACTCTGTTATTCTAATAGGTCTTCAAGCTTTTGTGCTTGGTAATCACTATGTAGCATCCCTGTGCATACACTTGCCCGCATACATTGTTTATCAACAGTTCCTTATTTATAAGCAATCTTCTAACATCTTAATCTCCTTGATCACATTTCCCATGATCAATCATAGCCATCAGATCTTTAATCTTGTCCAGGTTCATTGTATCTTTCGATCTAAAAATGTTTTACCCCACCTTGGAACTTGCACAATCACCCTGGAACTTGTGTTAGGGTAATGTGGTTCAATCTGAGTTGTAGATCTTCTTGCCAACTTTCCATTGCCTTAGATTCGTTTAACAAACTTCTTTTACGACTTGCCAATCATTGATCCGCTCTAGCTCATTAGCATCTTTCATTAAATATCACATGTAAACATTTAAAGCTTTCTGTTATAACTCGGTTACAACTCGGTGAATACTAAACTTCACTCGGTAGACATTCTTGTGAGGCCCTACCCCGATTCAGTTTGACATTTTCAGTTATTTGCATATAGAGACTATTATGGATGCTTTATTTTATGCTTTATGGACTTAGAACTTATATGATTCCATGATTTGGATCACACTGACATATGTTGATGCTTTATTTCATGCATGATGATTATGAAACTTTAGATATGTTACTAGAATAGAGTTACATTGTGATGGTGAATGTCATTATTGGAAATTTGCAGGACTTCATTTTGATGATAGAAAAATGATGCTTATTTATGAATGGTTCAATTTTGGGAAATTATGTTAATTGCTTATGTGAAATTGAATTTGAAACAAATGAGATATTGAATTATTGTTGCCAAATGTATGAGTGTTTGATGTGCAATGGAATCCATGTATTTGATTATGTATAAATGTGATTATTTGGAATTACTAATGTGTTAATTGAGATGCGCAGGAAAATTATCCATGTGACCATGGAATTTATATGGAGAACCAAGCCTAGACCGATGTGCGTTTGTTAAGCCGGGAGTTGTCTATTTGGAGAGACAACACCCCATTGTAATGTATTTTATTTGTAAAGTGTATAATGCTTGAGTGTTAAAAATTTATTTATATGTATATGTGTAATCCTACAAGAGACAAATTCCATGTGTGATTTTTATATTGTATTTTTATTGTGTCACTTGACACATGTGCTGATTAGTGTCATTGATTTTGACTTGTCTCTTGGAGGGAGTTTTGTTTCTACCAAAGCCATTCAAAAACATGAGTGTGGTCCCAAATTTGCCTTGGGTAGGGAGTCTTGGGAGTGGTCAACTCAAGTTTGACCCGTAGGTAAACTTCAGTTGGGTTTCCAAAGGGTTTAATGGACTCCTTGGGTCAGTTTTAAGGCTTTTCCAAAGGTCCAAAGGGTATACCTATGGGTTAGGGGTATTTTGAAACATGTGGCTTCTCCCATGTGACTATTTAGTCACTTCAAAAAGTGGTGTTTCCAAGATGAACGAAAATTTAACTTAGAAGGTTCCTCCTAGGATAGACAACCTTCTCTTTTGATGTCAAACTCTCTTCCCCATCTTCTTCCACCTTTTCCCTTTCCAATTTTAGTAATGTGTAAGAGTTTGGGAAGGGCAACCAATGGAAACTCACACCTCACCCAAGGGGTTGGGAAGTGTGTGAGAGGCCTTCTTAGGCAAGAATTGGAGACTTAGTGAGTAATCATCCACTCTCCATTCTTGGAGATTATGCTTGTTTTGAAAAGTTAGTAGGAGAATAGCACTTTTGGTGGAATTTGGAGAAAGTTAGTGTGGAATTGGGCAGCTCATCCCCAACTAATTTTAGCATACCTATTGGCAGAATAAGGTTGGTTTCTTCTTATCTCCTCTTGTTTATGTTGTATGTGTTAGTTATGTTGTTTTGTTGTAGAAAAGAGATGCTTGTAAAGAAAGTGTTTTATGAAGTTTTTTTGGAAGTAAAGAATGTGTAGTATTCTTTTCTATGTGTTTTGTTTTGTGTTCTTGTTGTTTTTGGGAGTGTCCAAGATCTCCTACTCTTGGGAGGGTAGGAAGATCTTGGGGTGGAAGGAGTATGACAGCCTTGGGTGAGAGGCTCTCCTTATGGAGAGTGATCTCAAGGGTGTCCTTTGTGGCCCTTGTTGCATAGCCTTGTGTATGCATTTGGGGGTCATAAGGGGAGTAAATATGGCCTTGAGCCTTTTTGGGGGGCATAAGGATTGTGGAAGTATTTTGTTATATTGGTATTGCCATGAGGTGGCTTGTGTTGTATTTGGCTTGCAAATCTCCCCATTGGTACTTGGTCCACTTCCACCCATGGAAGAGTCACCATGAATGTGGTGAAAGTGTAGCTTGGGAAGGGAAACTTGTATGTTGAGTGTGTTCCTATGTTTGTTGTAGAGTTGCTTGTTTGTAACCCGTCTAGTGCTTGGTTCTTCAAGCTTGGGGGTGGCTTCTAGTAAGCCTAGGCTGGGAGGTGAGCTCTCCATGGTCCAAGATGTGTTTTATTGCAGGTTGCATGGGATGGGAAAAGAAGGATTGAAGAACTAAGTTGTTGTTTTTGTGTTGCAGAAAAGTGTTTTAAAAAAAGAGAAAGGGGTAGATTTAAAGTTGAAGTTTGTATAAAAGAATAAATGTAAGCTCTTGTTGTATTTACTTTCAAGGAAAGAAAGTGTTGTATTACATTTATGTTATCATGGAAAGAAAAAAAAAAACATTGTTGAGTTTTCATACTCCTTTGTATCCATTTCTATTTTGTATCTACATTTGCCAATGAATACACATGTTTTTCCCTACTTTGGTAGTTTTGCAAAAGAAAAAGAAAATGTTAGTTTGCATCTAGATCTTCATGTATTACATAAAAATATATATATATATATATATATATGCACTTTTGAGTAAACTGAAATGTCAAGTTAGATGTTACTCCATATTTCTTTAAGTAGAATATGCTGCTGTAAATTTAATTAAAAACAGTCATTTATTTCTCATTATTTGCAGAAAATGAAATCTTAGTATTTGTAGTCTATTTCTTGTATTTAGTCTTAGTTATTTGGCTTACAAAATAAGATATATTCTCCTCATTATTAACTCTGCAAATCTCATTTGGAAAACCCTTGTATGCATTTTAGAGAAACACAAGTAATGATAAACTCCTAAGGAAAGCCTATATGGGTCATAGACAAAAAATAAATAAATGGTAGCAATATATATAAACATATTCAAATATTTTAGCTCTAAAAATGTTATCTTGATAAACTGTTTAAACAAAAAAAAAAATATTTACAGCTCTATTAATGCTAAATAACAGAAAAGGAGATCTGATAGACTTGTTAAACAAGTCATTTAAAAAAACATATATATATATATATATATATATATATATATATATATATATATATATATATATATATATATATATATATATATTTATACATGTACATATACATATTGTAGCGTCCTAAAATTGTGACACTTGCAATTTCGACTGCATTTCGGTCTTCACGATGGCGACGCAACACGCAACCTGAATGGAGACCCCGAAACCTGATTATGACACTGAAAACTGCATTTTCTTACACCCTGGCCTGAACCTCCTTGCACCCTGCTGTCCCGAGAGGTGGGACCAGAGCGCCCAGCACCCTGGTCCTTCAGGACCAGGGCACCCAGCGCCCTGGTCCCTGGGTCCTATTTTGGGCCCGGTCTCTTTTGGACTTCGGGTCTTTTTGTTTGCAAATTGGAAATTACATTCCCTGGTCGGCCTAAGGTCGGGAAAATCAGTCTATCAGCCCTAAATGACAAGTATATAAACTACATTGTCCTCTTCCATTTGGGTAAGAAGGTCATATGTGTACAAAGTGTGGAAACTATACTCAAGCATTAAAGCATTCAAGCATTCCTTCAAGCAATTGATCATTTCAAGTCTCCATTCAAGGCTAAGTGTTGCATTCAAGACAAGGATTCAACCATTGAAGAGGAGATCACTTACTACATACTACATACAACATACTACAACAACATACAACATCAAACCTTCGCACATAAGGATACAAACATCCTTAGAACAAGGTATTAGTACTTGTTTTACAGTCATTTACATTTACAGCACTTGCTCATTTCTTGGTTAATTCCAAAATCGGGGTTTGACCTAAAGGCAAACCCCTAATCCCTAACCCCCCAATCGTCTTCGCTTTTTTTTGTGTGTAGGTTGCAGGTACGTGGCTGAAATTGAAAATCTGGAATCCTTGTGCAGAGACGAACAGATCCCCCTTCGTTTCACGGATTTTTCGGAGGACCGTGGCGCCGGGCGCCATCGTCCCGACAACTTTTGCTCAAATTTGCAGGACAACGCCGTATCGACATTTCACTGCTAATTCCAGGTCTGTAGCTTCATACTATATCCCTATCTCAGTTTATAAGAGAATCTTTCTCACTTTCCATGCATTTCTAGCTCAATTCCTCTATGCACATTCTTTACAAAAGAGGGTAGCCTTGCTGTCTTAACCCTTGAAACTCATTTAGCATCCAATCTTGCATTGTGTGGGATTGGATCTTGTGGGTTTCAACCCCTCTTTTGAATGTAAAGTCTCTCCCCTAAGTGAAAACCATCAACCCTAGTGAATCTCCCTTCTCTCTCCTCGGAGTTGGAAGAGGGGAGAGCAACTAGGGTTCGATCGCGATTTTCCGCTTTACACATATATATATATATATACATATATATATTTATAGATATTATTCAATAAGAAATCTGCCAATATTTAAACATTGTAACTATATTTATTTTACCTTGTATATATATATATATATATATATGTTTACATTTTTATAAAAAAAAAAAAAAAGAAAACAAAAAAAAAAGTCAACGCGTGATTATTTAAGTTCGCAGGCAAGGTTGGAGCCGAACCACTGTGGAATCACAGTGGCCGGCGGTGGCGCGGGAGGCGCCCGACCGCCACTGTGGTTACCCACAGTGAGCGGCGCTCGGCCGCACTATGGGTAACCACAGTGGCACCCGGGGAAACCCCCGCCCACTGCGCTCGCCGCCTACTCTAAACTCCCCGCTCCGCTCTGCCTTCCCCTCTACATTGCGTTAAATGCCAAAACCCTCAGCCGCTAGCGTGGTTAAACAAAGCAAAAAAAAAAAATGCCCGGGTTTCTTCCCCTTCCGCCATGAAACAAACGCATAATAAAAGAGAAGGGGTCGGCCCTAAACGCCGATACCCCTCTCTGCCCCTTCTTTCTTCGGCTCGGCCAAGGGCTGAGCTTGGACCGCCGACCCACCCTGCACACAACACACACACACACAGGGTTTGAAAGAAAAGAAAAATAAAAGATGTTATCTTAATCGCCCTAACCCTAGTTCGGGTTAGGGAAAACACCCACATTAGGTTTAAAATAAGAGTGTGTGTGTGTGGTGGGGGGGGGGAAATATAATAATAAAAAATAAGGGGTTCAAATTCCTTCATTCTTTTGAAGAAACAAATTAGTAAATGGTAAAATAAAGAATATTTATATATATATATATATATATAAAAAATAAAAATTATGTGTATAGGTATGTATAAACATTTATAAGAGATTTATATTTGCTTTGGATGGCTAAACAAGCAGTTAGTTAATGGTAACATAAGGAATATTCTAGAAAAATATATATATATATATATATGTGTGTATTTCTATATATATATATACACATACCAATATGTATGTATATAAATATATATATAAGTAATTTTAAATTTGTTGTAGATGTTTGATAACTCAATTGGTAGTTGATAACATTACCTAATGTTCTTTTAAATTAGAAATTAAATGTAGGAGCATTATAAGGGAAAAAAAATTATAAACTCGTGGGTAGAGCATGCCCATTCGTATCAAAAAGAAAGGGGAAATAATAATAATATCACCTAGCAATATTGGTGGGGTCAAGTGGCCCATTTAAATTTTAATTAAGAAGCGTTTTAAATTTATGGGGATATTATTTAGTGAGGTTGTTAATCTTAAAAGAAAACTAGGACAAAATTAAATTTAGATCCCAGGTAGTTAAGAACGATAAGATAAATTTTGGGTCAGGTAAATTTGAGATTATACATTTTGCTTGAGGTTTTAATTATTTAGTATTGAAGCTTAGTGTTTACCTTTTTGGGAGAAATTTTAGCTCATAGATAACTTAGTTATCTTTATTACTAAATTGAATTTAATTACCTGATTGACACAAATGTAGTTAAGACCAAACCATAGTTGCATGATTTTAGTTAAGTAAGTCGTTAATTGGTTAAGTATTTTTAAAAAAAAAATTTCCATTCGTGCCCAAAAGTTGGGCATGACATTTTGGTATCAGAGCCAGGTTGCCAACACTAGGAACCTTACTCCATTACGTTTCGCTATAATTATTTAATTAATTAAATTGTAATTATTTTTATTTTTAAATTAGCTAAAATACTTTCTCCTAAAATAGTTATTTATTTCATTTTATTTTATTTTCTTAAAAAGGATGCCTCCAACTACGCGACAAGCTCGCAAATGTGGTAGAGGCCCTAGGCGTGAACACATGGCACGCGAAGAGGTCATTAGGGAGGAATCGGTTCAGGAAGTGAACCCAGCAGCTCCTCCCAAGTGATCAGTTGACCCAAACCGAGACATCTTGGTAGCTCTTCAGAACCTGATTGGACTAGTACAGGATAGGCTTCCAGCAGTAGATCATAATGTTGAGAACCAGAACTCAGGAAGTCATAGAACAGTAGAACGGGAATGGAGTAGGAGTCCACCTCCTAATCCCATAGAGAGTCAGGCTGGGCATGAGCCCGAACCCATTCACCTACCAGCACCACCTCCAGCCGTAGCACCAGTGTATATTGAGAGGGCACATCGGGATCCAGGGGATCTAATCAGAGAGGTTATGCATCTTCAGCAACCATCGTTTGGGGGATCTACCGATGAGGTAGAGGCAGAGGCATGGCTTTTAAGCCTAGATAGGTGTTTTGCATTACGCTCTTATGAGAGCAATCTAAAAGCATGTGCAACGGTTCACCTATTGCGAGGAACAGCCTCCACATGGTGGAGACAGGAAGAATATAAGTGTGGCTTAGAGATAGAGACCCTCACTTGGGAGATTTTCACAGAGAGATTTAAGGAGAGGTACTTATCAGAACATTTCAGACAGCGTAGGGTGGATGAGTTTCACGACCTCCAGCAGAAGGGCCTTTCAGTGACACAGTACGAGAACAAGTTCTTTGAACTCTTACCTTATGTAGACTATTTGAAAGATGAAAAGCTTCTCGTCAACCGATTTATCAAAGGGTTGAATTCTGGCATAGCAGGACCAGTGAGAATGGCCGCTCCAGGGAGCCTCCGGGTTGCCGTGGAGAAGGCTTTGATAGCCAAGGAGATTCAGGCCAGACCACATGACTCGAAGGATCGGTTCCAAAACTGTAACCCTTCACCACAGACTTATAGGTTTCAGAAACCCCATTGGAAAGGTAACAACAGGCACTCATCGGGGTTCTCCAAACTCCCTCCTCCGCAGCAGTCTCAGCAAAACCAGAGGCAAAGGCCTCCGCAGAGTCAGCAAGGCACGAAGCCCAAGTAGTGGCAGTCACAGGGTCAGAGGCGAGATCAGAGATCTCAGGCTCCTTACACACCTCCGGCTAGGACTCAGCAGTCCTCTAGAGGTGCGTACAGTGGTTCTAGTAGGACAAGGGGACAGTCTTTCTCTAGACCACAGGGAGTGCAGTTTCAGGCATGTGGCGCTTGCTTCACATGTGGAGCCATGGGACACATGGTGAGAGAGTGTCCTCAGGGTCAGATGGCAGGGAATCAGAGGATGGCAGCATCAGAGCCGATAGTTGGGGACATGGGCAAGTCCCATAGGGTCTTCGCAGCGGTTGACAACCGCCAGGCAGAGCATCAGGCCACAGTTATTGAGGTAGCAGGTATGATCAGAGGTAGCAGTGTATCTATATTATTTGATTCAGGAGCTACTGATTCTTTTATATCTCCATTGGTTGTGGAGCATTGCGGGCTAGTGGCAATTAGGCAAGAGGTCAGTTGGGAAGTGGAATTAGCTTCAGGGGCTAGAGTGTCAGTGGAATCAGAGGTTAAGGGCTGTCAGCTTTAGATTGGTAACACCACCACCTTAGTAGACCTTAGAGTTACACCACTCAGATCATATGGCATCATACTTGGCATGGATTGGCTTTATGCCCACAGAGCCAAGATGGATTGTCGCCTGAAAAGGATCGAGTGTGAGGATGATCAGGGCTCTCCTATTGTGATCACTGGAATTCAGAGACCCGTATCTCTTCGTATGATCTCTTCCATGCAGCTTAAGCGGAGCATGCGAAAGGGATGTCAGTTATTTGCCATCACCATTAGTGATAGAGAAGAAGAAGAGGAAAAAGAACCATCTATTGACGACCATCCTATCCTTAGAGAATTTTCAGACGTATTTCCTTTAGAGTTACCTGGTATGCCGCCCCGTAGAGAGATTGATTTTCATATAGACCTTGTTCCAGGAGCCGAACCAATCTCAAGAGCACCATATAGAATGACTACAAATGAGCTTAATGAGCTCAAGATTCAGCTTGAGGAACTCCTAGAGAAAGGCCACATTCGCCCTAGTGTATCCCCTTGGGGTGCACCAATCATCTTCGTGAAGAAGAAGGATGGATCTCTCCAATTATGTATAGATTACCATCAGTTGAACAAAGTAACCATCAAGAACTGATATCCATTGCCCAGGATCGACGATTTGTTTGACCAACTTCAAGGTGCCAAAGTATTTTCCAAGATTGATCTAAAGTCAGGGTACCATCAGTTGAGGATAGTAGAAAGTGATATCCACAAGACCGCATTTCGCACTAGATATGGCCACTATGAGTTCACCATGGTTCCATTCGGTCTTACGAATGCCCCAGCAGTTTTTATGAGTCTCATGAATGGAGTATTCCGTACGTTCCTCGACTGATTTGTGATTGTGTTTCTCGATGACATATTGATATATTCACGGAATGAGGAGGAACATGAGGAGCACTTGAGACAGGTTTTGCAGTGTTTGAGGGAAAATCAGTTGTATGGCAGTTTGTCGAAGTGTGCTTTCTTTAGAACTGAGATCAAATACCTTGGTGATGTTACATCCGGTGATGGGATCTCAGTAGACCCATCAAAGATCAGAGCCATTATGGATTGGCCAGCACCTACCAGTGTGACAAAGGTCAGGAGCTTCATGGGCTTAGCAGGTTATTACCGACATTTTGTTGAGGGATTCTCTAGAGTTGCTCATCCTATCACTTCTCTTCAGCGCAAAGGGAAGAAGTTTGAGTGGACGGAGAAGTGCGAGAAGGCCTTTCAAGAACTTAAAAAGGCACTTACTACCGCACCTATCCTTGTAGTACCAGATCCATTAGCTGATTTCATGGTTTGCATAGATGCTTCCCTAGAGGGTTTAGGAGCAGTACTTATGCAGAATGGCAGAGCTATAGCTTTTGAGTCTAGGAAACTCAAGACTCACGAGCTTAATTACCCTACTCATGACCTTGAGCTTGCAGCCGTAGTGCATGCACTTGTGAGATGGAGACATTTCCTTTTCGGTCATCATTTTGAGTTGCACTCAGACCATCAGAGCCTTCAGTACATATTTACTCAGCCGAATCTTAATGCACGTCAGAGGAGATGGATGGAATTCTTGTGTGAGTATGATTTTGACGTTCACTACATCAAAGGGAAAGAAAATGTAGTTGCAGATGCTTTGAGTAGGAGACGTCACGAGGTATACACCATGTCTATGAGAACGGATTTGAGAGATCAGATCATGCAGCGATTGCCAGAGGACAGATGGTATTTAGAGGTTTGTCAGGCTATTCGATCTCAGGAAGTCGTAGAAGGGAAATATGTGGATTACTCCTTAGAGTCCGATGGTTTATTACGCCATAGAGGGCACATCTATGTACCTTCTTCCGGGGGATTGTGGGAGTTTATTATCACAGAGGCTCATAGAGCTCCTTATGCAGCGCATCCCGGGGTCAAGAAGTTGCATGCAGACTTGAGAGAACTATACCATTGGCCAGGAATGCGACAACTTATTGCCGAGTTGGTAGCCCGATGCCTTGAGTGCCAGAGAGTCAAGGCGGAGCACCGCCATCCAGGTGGGTTGCTCCAATCTCATGCTATACCAGAGTGGAAGTGGGACACTATATCCATGGATTTCATCATTGGTCTCCCTATGTCATCTCGCCGCCATGATGCCATCTTGGTGACGGTTGACAAGTTGACCAAAGTGGCTCACTTTTCACCAGTTCGTACCACCTTCACAGCACCAGCAGTAGCACAGGTGTTTTTGCGAGACATTGTCAGACTTCATGGTGTTCCACGTAAGATCATTTCCGACAGGGATTCCCTCTTCACTTCTTCTTTTTGGAAGGCATTACCGGCAGCTATGGGTACCAAACTCAATTTCAGTATAGCCTATCATCCAGAAACGGATGGCCAGATAGAGAGAGTTAATCAGGTGTTAGAGGATATGCTTCGCATGTATGTCATGGATCACCAAACCAGATGGGAGGAGTATCTTCCTTTAGTGGAGTTTGCCTATAACAATGGGCATCACACGTCCTTGGGGATGCCACCCTATCAGGCATTATATGGCAGGCCTTGTAGGACACCATTGAGTTGGGACCGCATAGAGGACAGAGTTGCTATTGGTCCAGAGATAGTTCGGGATATGGAGCAGCAGGTGGATTTGATTAGGCAGCGTCTTAGAGAGGCACAGGATAGACAGAAGAAATATGCAGATGCAAAGAGGGTTGATCGTAGCTACTCAGTTGGGGATAGATTCTTCTTGAGAGTGCGACCGCATAAGAGTCCAATCCATTATGGAAAGGGTTCTAAGCTCGCACCCCGATTTGTAGGACCATTTGAGATCCTTGAGAGGATAGGGCCAGTTGCCTACCGCCTAGCATTGCCACCTAGCCTGTCACGCATCCATGATGTGTTTCATGTTTCAGTTTTGAGGAAGTATATCTATGATGAGTCTCATATTCTAGAATTGGATGCCTTGCAGGTGGAGTCGGACGGGCAGCTAGCTTTGGAGCCCATTCGCATTTTGGCACGCCAGACGTTGAACCTTCGAGGGCGAGAGCTGGACCAGGTTAGGGTCCAGTGGGATTGCTATGATAAGGTCACAGCCTCATGGGAGGATGCAGCACTCATGAGATCATAGTACCCCCACCTTTTTGATGAACTCCAGGAGGAAGTTCATGCCTAGAGGGGGAGGGTGTGAGGCCCTACCCCGATTCAGTTTGACATTTTCAGTTATTTGCATATAGAGACTATTATGGATGCTTTATTTTATGCTTTATGGACTTGGAACTTATATGATTCCATGATTTGGATCACACTGACATATGTTGATGCTTTATTTCATGCATGATGATTATGAAACTTTAGATATGTTACTAGAATAGAGTTACATTGTGATGGTGAATGTCATTATTGGAAATTTGCAGGACTTCATTTTGATGATAGAAAAATGATGCTTATTTATGAATGGTTCAATTTTGGGAAATTATGTTAATTGCTTATGTGAAATTGAATTTGAAACAAATGAGATATTGAATTATTGTTGCCAAATGTATGAGTGTTTGATGTGCAATGGAATCCATGTATTTGATTATGTATAAATGTGATTATTTGGAATTACTAATGTGTTAATTGAGATGCGCAGGAAAATTATCCATGTGACCATGGAATTTATATGGAGAACCAAGCCTAGACCGATGTGCGTTTGTTAAGCCGGGAGTTGTCTATTTGGAGAGACAACACCCCATTGTAATGTATTTTATTTGTAAAGTGTATAATGCTTGAGTGTTAAAAATTTATTTATATGTATATGTGTAATCCTACAAGAGACAAATTCCATGTGTGATTTTTATATTGTATTTTTATTGTGTCACTTGACACATGTGCTGATTAGTGTCATTGATTTTGACTTGTCTCTTGGAGGGAGTTTTGTTTCTACCAAAGCCATTCAAAAACATGAGTGTGGTCCCAAATTTTCCTTGGGTAGGGAGTCTTGCGAGTGGTCAACTCAAGTTTGACCCGTAGGTAAACTTCAGTTGGGTTTCCAAAGGGTTTAATGGACTCCTTGGGTCAGTTTTAAGGCTTTTCCAAAGGTCCAAAGGGTATACCTATGGGTTAGGGGTATTTTAAAACATGTGGCTTCTCCTATGTGACTATTTAGTCACTTCAAAAAGTGGTGTTTCCAAGATGAACGAAAATTTAACTTAGAAGGTTCCTCCTAGGATAGACAACCTTCTCTTTTGATGTCAAACTCTCTTCCCCATCTTCTTCCACCTTTTCCCTTTCCAATTTTAGTAATGTGTAAGAGTTTGGGAAGCGCAACCAATGGGAACTCACACCTCACCCAAGGGGTTGGGAAGTGTGTGAGAGGCCTTCTTAGGCAAGAATTGGAGACTTAGTGAGTAATCACCCACTCTCCATTCTTGGAGATTATGCTTGTTTTGAAAAGTTAGTAGGAGAATAGCACTTTTGGTGGAATTTGGAGAAAGTTAGTGTGGAATTGGGCAGCACATCCCCAACTAATTTTAGCATACCTATTGGCAGAATAAGGTTGGTTTCTTCTTATCTCCTCTTGTTTATGTTGTATGTGTTAGTTATGTTGTTTTGTTGTAGAAAAGAGATGCTTGTAAAGAAAGTGTTTTATGAAGTTTTTGTGGAAGTGAAGAATGTGTAGTTTTCTTTTCTATGTGTTTTGTTTTGTGTTCTTGTTGTTTTTGGGAGTGTCCAAGATCTCCTACTCTTGGGAGGGTAGGAAGATCTTGGGGTGGAAGGAGTATGACAGCCTTGGGTGAGAGGCTCTCCTTATGGAGAGTGATCTCAAGGGTGTCCTTTGTGGCCCTTGTTGCATAGCCTTGTGTATGCATTTGGGGGTCATAAGGGGAGTAAATATGGCCTTGAGCCTTTTTGGGGGGCATAAGGATTGTGGAAGTATTTTGTTGCATTGGTATTGCCATGAGGTGGCTTGTGTTGTATTTGGCTTGCAAATCTCCCCATTGGTACTTGGTCCACTTCCACCCATGGAAGAGTCACCATGAATGTGGTGAAAGTGTAGCTTGGGAAGGGAAACTTGTATGTTGAGTGTCTTCCTATGTTTGTTGTAGAGTTGCTTGTTTGTAACCGGTCTAGTGCTTGGTTCTCCAAGCTCGGGGGTGGCTTCTAGTAAGCCTAGGCTAGGAGGTGAGCTCTCCATGGTCCAAGATGTGTTTTATTGCAGGTTGCATGGGATGGGAAAAGAAGGATTGAAGAACTAAGTTGCTGTTTTTGTGTTGCAGAAAAGTGTTTTAAAAAAAGAGAAAGGGGTAGATTTAGAGTTGAAGTTTGTATAAAAGAATAAATGTAAGCTCTTGTTGTATTTACTTTCAAGGAAAGAAAGTGTTGTATTACATTTATGTTATCATGGAAAGAAAAAAAAAAACATTGTTGAGTTTTCATACTCCTTTGTATCCATTTCTATTTTGTATCTACATTTGCCAATGAATACACATGTTTTTCCCTACTTTGGTAGTTTTGCAAAAGAAAAAGAAAATGTTAGTTTGCATCTAGATCTTCATGTATTACATAAAAAATAAAAATAAAAAAATATATGCACTTTTGAGTAAATTGAAATGTCAAGTTAGATGTTACTCCATATTTCTTTAAGTTGAATATGCTGCTGTATATTTAATTAAAAACAGTCATTTATTTCTCATTATTTGCAGAAAATGAAATCTTAGTATTTGTAGTCTATTTCTTGTATTTAGTCTTAGTTATTTGGCTTACAAAATAAGATATATTCTCCTCATTATTAACTCTGCAAATCTCATTTGGAAAACCCTTGTATGCATTTTAGAGAAACACAAGTAATGATAAACTCATAAGGAAAGCCTGTATGGGTCATAGACAAAAAAAAAATAAATGGTAGCAATATATATAAACATATTCAAATATTTTAGCTCTAAAAATGTTATCTTGATAAACTGTTTAAACAAAAAAAAAATTATTTACAGCTCTATTAATGCTAAATAACAGAAAAGGAGATCTGATAGACTTGTTAAACAAGTCATTTAAAAAAACATATATATATATATATATATATATATATATATATACATGTACATATACATATATATATATATACATATATATATTTATAGATATTATTCAATAAGAAATCTGCCAATATTTAAACATTGTAACTATATTTATTTTACCTTGTATATATATATATATATATATATATATATATATATATATATATATATATATATATATATATATATATATATATATATATATATATATATATATATATATATATATATATATGTTTACATTTTTATTAAAAAAAAAAAAAAAAAAAAAAAAAAGTCAACGCGTGATTATTTAAGTTCACAGGCAAGGTTGGAGCCGAACCACTGTGGAATCACAGTGGCCGGCGGTGGCGCGGGAGGCGCCCGGCCGCCACTATGGTTGCCCAAAGTGAGCGGCGCTCGGCCGCACTGTGGGTAACCACAGCGGTGCCCAGGGAAACCCCCGCCCACTACGCTCGCTGCCCACTCTAAACTCCCCGTTCCGCTCTACCTTCCCCTCTACATTGCGTTAAATGCCAAAACCCTCAGCCGCTAGCGTGGTTAAACAAAGCAAAAAAAAAAAATGCCCGGGTTTCTTCCCCTTCCGCCATGAAACAAACGCATAATAAAAGAGAAGGGGTCGGCCCTAAACGGCGATACCCCTCTCTGCCTCTTCTTTCTTCGGCTCGGCCAAGGGCTGAGCTCGGGCTGCCGACCCACCCTGCACACAACACACACACACACAGGGTTTGAAAGAAAAGAAAAATAAAAGATGTTATCTTAATCGCCCTAACCCTAGTTCGGGTTAGGGAAAACACCCACATTAGGTTTAAAATAAGAGTGTCTGTGTGTGGTGGGGGGGGGGGAAATATAATAATAAAAAAAAAGGGGTTCAAATTCTTTCATTCTTTTGAAGAAACAAATTAGTAAATGGTAAAATAAAGTATATATATATATATATATATATATATATATATATATATATATATATATATATATATATATATATATATATATATATATATATATATATATATATATATATAATTAATTGTATAGGTATGTATAAACATTTATAAGAGATTTATATTTGCTTTGGATGGCTAAACAAGCAGTTAGTTAATGGTAACATAAGGAATATTCTAGAAAAATATATATATATATATGTGTATTTCTATATATATATATACACATACCAATATGTATGTATATAAATATATATATAAGTAATTTTAAATTTGTTGTAGATGTTTGATAACTCAATTGGTAGTTGATAACATTACCTAATGTTCTTTTAAATTAGAAATTAAATGTAGGAGCATTATAAGGGAAAAAAAATTATAAACTCGTGGGTAGAGCATGCCCATTCGTATCAAAAAGAAAGGGGAAATAATAATAATATCACCTAGCAATATTGGTGGGGTCAAGTGGCCCATTTAAATTTTAATTAAGAAGCGTTTTAAATTTATGGGGATATTATTTAGTGAGGTTGTTAATCTTAAAAGAAAACTAGGACAAAATTAAATTTAGATCCCAGGTAGTTAAGAACGATAAGATAAATTTTGGGTCAGGTAAATTTGAGATTATACATTTTGCTTGAGGTTTTAATTATTTAGTATTGAAGCTTAGTGTTTACCTTTTTGGGAGAAATTTTAGCTCATAGATAACTTAGTTATCTTTATTACTAAATTGAATTTAATTACTTGATTGACACAAATGTAGTTAAGACCAAACCATAGTTGCATGATTTTAGTTAAGTAAGTCGTTAATTGGTTAAGTATTTAAAAAAAAAAAATTTCCGTTTGTGCCCAAAAGTTGGGCATGACAATTCTGTCTTCATTAAGCGACTGTGATAACCTTAGGGTCTATCGACTAGGTTCCTTAGGGTTTACCGACTAGGTTTTTTGCTTGATAACATAGGATAGTATTAACCTTTACATTTGACAACATATGTATGATGTTAAAACAATCTAAAACATCAAGATCTCATCATTGTCTGACTCAGTAGAGTTGCCCATTGAATAACGTATCCCCTTATTCATCATATTATTTCTTGTGTCTTTACCGACTTCTTTATAATCTTCATATCATATTTCTTAAGATATGGCAACATCATACTGAATTAGAAAATCAATTTCTTGACATCAATCACAAAATAATAAGATAGTAAAACATCTTTAATCAATTATGTCCGTAATCATCAACAACCTTCTGAATATCCTTGTAATATTGCCAACAATATAAAGGTAAACTACCTCTTAAATGTTTTGCTTACAATAAGATTAGACACATTGCTACAAATTGTAATACCCTAAAAATAATCATCTAAACCATGAGCCCCTAATTTTGACAACGTCACCAAGGTCCTAATGAAAGGCAATTAAATAAATCTTGAGCACACAATTAATTTCTAAAATCAGCAAATGTCACATGGCAAAATTAATCACTCAATATTAATTAAATATTTATTTAATTAATTGATCATTCCAAGTAAATCATTTTAAAGAATTATCTTATTTATTTTAATTAAATATCTTTTGCATATTTAATTAAATAAATCAATTTGTCGTTAAATATTCAAAAAAGGAAACAAATCAAGAAAGAGGAATTGGAAATTATGAGCACAAATCTTCAAAAAAGGAAACAAATAAAAAAATTAATTAATTGACAAAAAAGAATTAAAATTTGAGAAAAGAAATCAATTGGAGATAATCTTGAAAAACAAATTAAAAATTGATAAATAATCTCAGAGAAAGCAATTAAACAATTAAATATTAAAATTGAATGAAATAAAGAATAAATCTGTTTTTTCCAGATTTTATCTTAATTTTAGTTCAATTTCCTTTAAAACTAAGAAAAGCATCCAATCACATCAATTCACCTGGATTGTGCTTCCTCTTGGAGAATATTGACCGCTCATAATCATTTGATCTCAGCCTTTGGTTTCTTTCTGAATTTTCTATAAATTTAGGTTCTCATCTCTCATTCAAAAATCCTGGAGAATATATTGTTATTATGCTATTTTTGCTCTAGGTTCATTGAGAATTTGCATTGAGATATTGCATATTAGTTATTTCATATTGCTTAAATCATTTAGCTTAAATATTCATTTATTGCTTAAATCATGTTAGATTAATCTTGCATCCATTTAGCTCATATTCATGCTCATATAGATTTAAAAATCCTTCATTTAGGTGTTGTCTAGTCATTGGATATCTTAACAATTTGAGAGCAATCTAAACTCGCATCTACTAGAAGGAAATAGGTCACTTTGTAATGGTTTATTATTCATTGATTATTGATTTACTAACCATGCATCTAATGATTGAATTGAAGTATTGTGTATTCCATATATAGATATAGGTCCACTTTTCACATACACCATTTTTGGCACCCACCATGGGGATTGAAACCATGACTGCAATATTTCTAATGTTTCTTGAACAAATTTAATGTTTGGTTTTTATAACTAATAAACATGTGTTAAATTTGCAAATAAAAATCTTTCTTTTTGCTTGTTCTTCTGTGACAATCAAAAATGGTCTCTGTTTGGAAGGAATAACATTTTATTGAACCATTGGGTCTCAACCAATTTTGGATATGTTATTTAAAACCAAGTGTTCTATAGTTTCACCAAAGCGATTTGCCTAAGAGTTTCTAGTTTGAAAGTTAGGAATGACAGAGTGCAGTACTATCATTTTACTTATTCTTCTGTGACAGTAAAAAATGGTCTCTGTTCGGAGGGCATAACTTTTATTGAACCATTGGATCTAAACAAAATTTTAATATGTTCTGTAAAACCAATTTTTCAATATTTCCACCAAAGCGATTGTCCTAATTACCTTTGGTTAAAAAGTTATAAATGATAGAGTGCAGTACTATCAAAACTGTCATAACTAGTATAGTCATAAAAAATGGAAATTCTTGTTAGATTAGTTTAATTTATAGTTTGCATGCTAGAATTTTCTTTTGACAATTTTTTTTATGTTATTTTGGAAACTAACCTTGGTCTTTTATTGTTTGCAGGTCCTCTTGACAAAGAATTCAATCATTAAACATATGCTTGCCAAACATTATAAACTCAAACTACTGATATCTTTGTTTTGCAAGTTGCCTCCGGAGATACAAATAAACATTCTGTATTCTTAATATTTTTAGGAATACTTAAATTTATATAAGGGAAAGAACTATGTTTTATGTGTTTTTGGGAGAAATATAGAGTAGGAGTGTATGCTCTTGTTCATTTGGACAATTAGAAATCCAGACCTTGAGGTTTTTTCTATTAAAGTTTGAGATCTGTTGATACCTTTAGAGGGCCTACCTCCCAAGAAGCCCCTAAGGCTCGGTGACAGGGAACGACCCAAGTGAGTCCAGCCAAAGCTAGGAATCCAACTCACTATAATAAAATGCTTCTAGGATGAAAGTCTTAGGAGATGGAATAATCGGTGGCACTGCTTCATTTATGAGGATTGTCTCATGTTGAGCATCTTGTAAGGCCTCGTTTTCTAAATCACGCTTGCATGACTACATGGTTTCAACATCTTGCTAGGTTTTGTATCTAAATCATGCTTGTGTGATAGTCAAGCGGTCCTTCCAAATGGAACCCTTACTAAAAACTATAAGATAGAGGCTACCTGATTCACCTCTGAAAGGGGGATAATCTTTGTGCAAGAGAGATAGTAACTCTCCCAAGATACTTGCCATATCGTGCCCCCATTAGTGTTTGGAGTCAGCTGATATGGCATTGAGAATCCATTGTGTGAGACTCAGTGGTTGTATTGTGATTAGCTATTGGGTGTGTTCCTGAGTCAACAAGTAAAGATTTTCTTCTCTAAGCTAACTTCTGTAGGGTTAGCATGTTGTGATTGAATTATTATACATCTTGCATGTTTTATGTGTTTTCACCCCTAAAACTGAAACTAAAATACTAAAAATGGAGAAAATAAATCAACAACTCAATGAGAAACTCTGTCATACAAATTCCTGATTTTATCAGTCCTGAATAGTCAAACTTGCCTAAACCAGTCTACAATGAGCATAAAAATTGTTATCATCCTCCTGAGCATAAGCAGTCTTGATAGTGTACCCCTGTCGTTGTGTTGCATGATTTTGTTGATCATCTCTAAGCTAGTTCAAACAACATCTTATCAAACCTAAGTTAACTTAGATAACGTCTTACATAGGATAGATCATTCCTGAAACTAGACCAAATCTTAGTTACTTCACTCAATCACTACATTAAATGAACAACTAGCTACAATTTGATCCTGACTTCTACAACACATCTAGCTCTTGGTCCCATCGATTGTAAATATTTGTTCAAACCAGAAGCTCTTCTAAAAAATTCTGATAAAACTAAGAAGCCCATGGCTACCTTGGCCCAACAAATTCAAGATCTCAAGAAAGAAATATATGACATTCAAGCCCAACAAAAATATTCATGACCCCTCTTGAGATGAAAATTCATGATATTAAGAACACTAGCCTTCAAGAAATGCTAAAACAATTACATAAGATGGAACAAGAAATAATTGACAATCAAAAGCCAAATCTCAAACAAGCTCAAAAGACACCTTCACCAAGACATAAAGACATTTCCTCCAAATATCCCCTAGATAGATAGTTTACACCTTTGGGGAAATCTATTGAGTCAACTTTGAAAGAGCTTTTTGAGCATAATCTTATCATATTGCCTAAAAAGACAACATGGCGGTGTGATTTTTTGAGTAAATATTGTGCATATCATAGACAAATGAACATAAGACTTCAAAATGCATGGAATTAAAACATAAGATTCAAGATCTCATTGATAACAGTGTCATTGAAATTGAAGATCCTAATGACTCACCAAAAGAAAAAGAAGGAACAACTTCTAAGCCTGATCAAAATCATGAACCTATGTCTAGTAAGGCTCCATATGTGGCCTCCATCCCTTCCATGATGCCTTCATCTACTAGAACTTCTCAGCAACAATCCACACCATCTCCTTCAAACAATGAAACTTCTCATGTTTACCTTCAAGGGTTCTCTCCTATGGAAATCCAAGTTAATGCCAATATTGATACAAGTTCCTATAAAGATTTAAAAATCCTGGATGCTATGCCATCATGCACTCCAATTCCAAACATACTCACTCCAGAGAGTCCCACTCAAAATGCTTCCCCATTATACCAAAATATAAACAGCTTCCAAGAATCCTCCATGCATATAAAAAACACTACCTCTTCCTTAGAAATGGCTTCATGTCAAGAGGAAAATATGGAAAATGAAAAAATAAGTCCTACCATAAATCAATATCAAGACACCAAAACTCCCCAATCTCATCTAATGATTGAAAAAGATCCTATTTCCCTAGAATCCCATGATGATCCCCTTATACCTTCCATTTTTTTCGATGATTCCATTGAAAGTCAAAAGAATGGCACCTTTAAAGAGGAATCCAGTGATCTTCCTCTTCCATGTCAAGATCAAAGTATCCCTTTATTCCCTTGTCATAATCCTCCATGTTCAGCTCAAGGATCCATCATGCCTACAAATCCCCTTCATGATCCTATCATTCCTTACATTCCACCTTTATCTCATAATGGACTCACACCTTCTTTCCAAAGAATAGTGTATCCTACAAGTCAAAATATTTATAAAGGCAAAGGGGTAGATCTACACAAGCAAGAACCCCTCCATATTAAAGAAAATGTTAAAGGTCATGGCCTCAGGGACATTTCTCAAGATGTTTGTATCTCTCATAAATCCTACATTTCTTTGGTTAAATCCAAATATATGCTTTCTCCTTCTCCCCTTCCATCCATTCTAGGTCCCTATATCCCTCCATCCCTTATGCGGGATCAATAAAGGCACACATCTTTGAGTACCTTCCATCCATCTAAAAGACCTTCATATCATTCCTATCTACCCACGCATCTCCCTCAAAGCAATTTGGATGCCAAGCATAAAAGTCATAAATAACGCAATCCACATGTATTCAAGGATCAACATGTCCCATCTAATTGACATGTCAAAATAAAGAAAAATATGATCCAAAAAGAAAAAGAATACTAAAAAATGCCACAAAGGTCCACAAAGAAAGAAGAAAAGTCAAAAGTTATATGGGTTCCTAAGGCACTTGTACAAGCAATGCACTCTAAGGAACTACAAAAGCATGAAAAATCAAAAACCATGTGGATGCCTAAGCGGCTACTTGAAGCACAACAGTCTAAAGAAAAATCAAAATTGGCACCCAAAATTGTTGTTCCTCCATCCAAACCTTCCGAGTCTATTCCTCCATCACCTCCTTCATCCATTTTGGGTTCTTATGCCCCCAAAACTGTAACCTTTCCTCCATCCAAATCTTAAAATCTGAGATTCACTTCTCTTCCATATGTCCACCATCCCTCAAGATATGTGCCAATGTTGATCTTTCCAACATTTCCATCTAGCCATACACAATTCTTCCAACATCCCATCTATTATCCAACACCTCTTTTTCACCCTTCCATCCCTCTTATCCAATCCTTTGCATAAATCCTTGCCCTAGTTTCATTTCATTATCCTGCCAACATATTTGAGCATACCTTCATAGTCATGGTCTATTGCAGCTCATATTCCAAGAGTAACATCCAAATAAGTGAGATGACGGGGTCCTTCTACCATCCATTATCTTCCAAAAATAAAAAATGATGAAAAAGTGGTTTAAAAAATCAGAAAAAAAGTAAAGAGAAATAAATTCTTCCTTGTGTGAAAACCACTTCTTGTGGCACCTTGGGCAAGTACCATGATGAAAACTTGGAAAATAGGCATCATGCGTAATCCATTATCCTTTTGCACTTTACACTGGGGGAAAGTTCCATCCATGTACATCCATCTATTATCCTTCACCCTCCATTATCCCTCATTCGCTCTATCTACATTCATATCCCTTTTCCACATTTGATCTTGATAAGGCTAAGGATCCTTCCATGCTTCATGTGTCCTATCTATTACACTTGATCTAGACCCTTTAGCTCCTACCCATTGCTTGCTTACATCCTTCATTACTGGTGTAGGAGCACCTAGTCATGCTTTACTCTCCATTTTAAGTATTTTCATGCTTAAGTGTTTGTAAGTCTTGTAATAGGTTTTTAATGTTGTCATAGGTTGTTTTTAGTCATTTCATGAGTGTTATATCTCATTTTATGCTTGAGAGATCAAATTTTTCTTCTTAGAGCTTGAATTATCAATTTTGTGCTTCTAGGCCAAAAAGGGCTAAAAAGTGAGAAATTGCCTTATTGGCCTAGAAATGATTGGGAAAGTTTTATAACATGTTTTGTGAGTGATTTTAATCATTCCTAAGTTTCTAGGAGGAATATATAGGCTAGGTTGCTCAAAAATGTCATTTGGAGCAACAAAAAGTTGCTTTCTTTCTTGGAAAGTTGTCATTTTTAAGACAAAATATGTAAAAGAAAACCTCCTGCAACTGTGCATCCATACAGGACCTCATAACTACTTCATGGTTCTATAAATATGCCTCCCTCTTCTTTGTATAGGGTTGGCAATTGTTTTTGAAGATATTCTCAATTGGAAATATCAAGAATTTTGGCTTTTTAATGGTGTTTTAACTCATTTTCTTGTGGTAGTTTGTACTGGGCAGTTCCTTTTAGTATTGTAATTGTTTGAGATTTTTCTTAATGTACATTCGAGGCATTTAATGTATTAAGTTCATTTGTTAAGCATTTGCAAGTTGATTGTACAACTTAGTTTCATTTTTGGCTTTTGACTGCCCTATCAAGGGTTTGGGCCACAAAAATGCATCAACTTGTCTAAATCTAGGTTTGGGCTCCCATGGATGGACTTATACAAGTTTTATTGCACTTTTGTAGTGTAAATATTTCACATTTTGGCCAGGGTTGTGAGAAATAAGATTTTTTGAGCATATGCTAGGTAAATTGGAAATGGATTTGGCTAGCAACATGAGTAAGACCAAACTTGTTTGTGCTCAGGACCAATTTGAGTGAGAAAACTTGAGGAAGAGGTCTTCACTAGTTTACAATGAGTTTTGGATGCATTTGGAGCTCCAAACAATGTACTTTTCATCTTGCAAGTGTGTGTTAACTCTAGTTGACAACAAGCATACATTTTCCAGATTTATGACAGTCAAAATTGGTCTTGGTGCAGAGATGATAACTGTTTATTGCACAGTTGGATCTTTATGAATTTTGGATATGTTTCTCTTATTCACATTTTATAAAACTCCACAAAAGTTATTGGACTATTATTTTTGGGTTTGGAAGTTGTTAATGTCTGAGTGTACTGAAGTAGTGGCTGGCAGCAAGTGCCTAGTTTTGGGAAATTAATGCCTTTATGAATCCAAGTTTCCTTTATGAACACATTCATACTTTGGCATCTTTTGAAAGGGTTAAAAAAGATGATGGGAGGTTGGTATATGCATTGATGAAGTTTTCTATGGTGATCTAACCTTGTATAGTGCAGGAAAAACGGTGGTTTGACAGTGATTGTGTTTTTCTTAATAATTTTTATGTTGTATGGCAAGTGTTTGGTGTAATGAAAGTGTAGGGCAGGGTTACAAAATAGTTCAAAGTGATGGAGTTTGGAAGATTGGTGTGTGGTACAAGAGTGACTTCCTTTGGAACCTGGTTGAAACCCTCTCAAACCCTACTTAATAGGCTAAAAGTGTGGACAGTCCTTCTTCCAACTTCCTAGGAGCTAAAACCATGAAAATCCTTGATTTTACACCTTATTGACACCATCCATGTCAGGTTTTATGAAGGTTGTGGTCATCATTACCCTTTGCAAGCAAATTTCACTCAATTAGCCCTCCATGGGCTAGTAGCCCCTTTTAGCCCTATTTTCACAAATGTTGAACCTGATTGTCCAAATGATGTATGAACCTTCCTAATTCATCTAAAGCAATTGAAATACACACAAAGGACCTAATTAAACCAATCATGATAGTCAAGACACCATTTTGGGGTGTGGACCTATGTTGGAGGGTTTGAGTAACCTTTAGTAACTTAAGGAAGCAAACTAGAACAATGTTGCATAACACACAATAGGGTGATTGCTTGAGGAGAAGTGTGGGTATTGGAGTTTGATGTTGCCAAACACAAATTGAATACAATAAAAAAAGCATAACCTTGGGTCCATTTGACAATTAGACCAATTTAGGCTCATTGAATAACTTATCATTCAATCTCCCTATCATAGTGGTATCAGAGCCTGAGTAAGATTCAGGTGAAAAGAGAAAGCAAATTGACTTAGGATCAATAGAATCCTTAGAAGAAAACATGGTGACTAATGTTGAGTTAGCCAAGAAGGTCGAAGACCAAGAAGAAGAAAAGATAGCACTCAGAGAGAGGTTGGAGCAACTAGCAACAAAACTAATTGGAATTAAAGTTAAGACTGAAGAAGTCCATGATAGGGTTGGAGATAAGGGCAAAATGGTGGAAATAGAAGATGAGGTTCCCATACATGACCCTGTTCTTGAGTAAGACCCATGAGTGGTAAAAACTTAAAGGGAGTGGATCTTTTTCAGTGGAAAGATAGATCCAGATGCTCTTATAGAATGGATTGAAGGCCTAGAAAACCATTTTGAATGTGATGGAATAACTGAAGCACAAAAGGTTAAAGTAGAAAAATCAAGGTTGAGAGGGGTAGCCTTAAATTGGTGGAAGTTCATCCAAGAGGAAAGGGTGAAAGAGGGTAAGCAACCAATAGCCACTTGGAAAGCAATGGTAACCAAAATTAGGGAAACTTATCTTCTTGAAGACTATGAAATCCAACTACATAGGAAAAGACAAAACTTGAGGCAAAAAGAATTAGATGTCAGTAGCTACACTAAAAAATTTCAAAAACTATGCATGAGATCCAAGGTGATAGAGGATGAGAGTATAAAAGTAGCAAGGTATTTGAATGGATTGAGATGGAACATACAAGAAGAGATGAGTTTGTTATGTCCGCAAATAGTTCACAAGTGTTATCAACTAGCACTTAAGGTGGAAGAGAAGAATAAGAAAAAGAAAGAACAAAGAAATAGAGGAAGAGGTAGGGGTAGAGATGGTAGAGGCCATAGAGGAATTTTTGGTGGAAGAGGAGATCAAAGATCCCAAGGAGAATCCAAACTTATTAAGCAAAGTGGGGATTCATATAGCAAGAGCAGCTATAGAGAAAGGGGATCTAGCAACCCAGGTAGAGGTAGATCTAGTGGACCAGGAAGAGGGTCCTACTTCTCCACCATGAAATGCTACAACTGTCAGAAGTTGGGACACCCTTCCTACAAATGTCCAGAGAAACCCGCTTCATCACAAGGAGGTGAAAGAAAAGTGAATTATGTGCAAGAAAGTGCAGCAAGCAACAAAGTTCATGAAGTGAGCTTAACATCAGAAGATGGTGAGAGTTTGATGATGAGAAGAGTCTTGATGAATGAGCCAATCAAGGAGGAACCTATTCAAAGAAGGTCATTGTTTAGAATTCAGTGCAAGATCATGGGAAAGGTATGCAAGGTGGTCATTGATTCTGGATCCACAGATAATATAGTTTTAGAAGAAGCAGTGAGGAAACTCAAACTAGAAAGAATCCCTCACACACATCCCTATAGAGTCACATGGTTGAATAGGGAGTAGCATGTTCTTGTCCATGAACAAACATGGGTAGAATTCACTATAGGAGGGTATCAAGATAAGATCTTATGTGATATTATTCCAATGGATTCTTTCCATCTACTTCTTGGTAGACCTTGGCAATTTGATAGGAAACCCATACACAATGGTGAAAAGAGCTCTTACTCATTTCAGAAGGATGGTATGACATACAAAATTCAGTCTATAAATGAAGAGAAAGAGGGAAATAGTTCATAGAATTAGAATATTTTGATAGTGAATGAGAAAGAGTTTATTAACACACTTGAAGAGGGTAAAGTAGTGGGATTTGCACTCATAGTGACACCCAAGGAAGAAAAGAAGGAGAAGAAGGTTGAGTTACCACAAGAAGTGCAGCAAATACTTGATAACTATAAGGAAATCATAAGGGATGGAACACCTAGAACCTTACCACCTCCTAGAGCCATTAGCCATCAGATAGACTTCATACCAGGAACCTCTTTACCAAACAAAGCAGCCTATAAGATGACACCTGAATAGAACAAAGAAGTGGCAAGACAAGTGCAAGAACTACTAGATCAAAATTTGATAAGAAAAAGCATAAGTCCTTGTGCAGTACCTACCGTTTTAGCACCCAAGAAATGAGGTACATGGAGATTATGCACAGATTCAAGAGCCATTAATAGAATCACTATCAGGTATAGATTTCCTATTCTAAGGATTGAGGATTTGATAGATTGTTTGGGAGGTGCAAAGTATTTCACAAAAATTAACCTCAAGAGTGGTTATCACCAGATCGGGATAAAAGAAGGTGATGAATGGAAAACAACCTTCAAAACAAATGAGGGTCTTTATGAGTGGCTAGTTATGCCATTTGGTCTTTCTAATGCCCCAAGTACATTCATGAGACTCATGAATGAAGTGTTGCATGATTTTATTAGTAAATTTGTTGTGGTGTACTTAGATGACATATTAATATTCTATAAAGCTAAAGAAGATCATTTGATGCATCTTGAAATTGTTTTGAACAAGTTTTATGATGAACAACTGACAATCAATTTGGAAAAGTGTTATTTTTTGAAACATGAATTTGTTTATCTTGGCTTCGTGATCTCAGGTGGAGATTTGAAAATGGATAAAACCAAGTTGGAATCCATCATAAATTGGCCTACACCCAAACCAACAAGTTATGTCCAAAGTTTTCAAGGTTTAGCACAGTTCTACATAAAGTTCATTAGAGGGTTTAGTGAAATTTGTGCTCCAATGCTTGATACTATAAAAGGTGGAGCTAAGGTAAAGTTTCATTGGACAGATGTAGAAAATAAGGGGTTTGAACTTTCAAAAACCAAGGTTGCTTCTCAACCAGTGCTTATACTTCCTAGTTTTGACAAGTTATTTACTATTGAATGTGATGCTAGTAATATTGCAGTAGGTGCAATCTTAAGTCAGGATAATAGACTTGTAGCTTTCTTTAGTGAAAAGTTGAATGATGCTAAAAATAAGGACTCTTCCTATGATTTGGAACTCTATGCTTTAGTTCAAGCACTTAGAAAGTGGAGACATTATTTTCTTCCAAAGGAGTTTGTTGTTTAAATAGATAATCGGGCTTTGAGTTTCTTGAATTCACAAGATAAGTTAAATCATAGGCATGTTAAATGGGTTGAGTACTTACAATCATGCAATTTTACTCTTAAGCATAAGAAAGGACAATGCAATAAGGTAGCAGATGCTTTGAGTAGAAGGCTTCTAACAGTGCGGGAAGTACAGGTTCAGAGTATTGGCATAAAATGCTTCAAAGGAATGTATCATGATGATGAAGATTTTCCAGTCATCTATAAGGTTTTCCAAGCATTTGATAATTCTTTTCATAGTGAATATGTTGATTATACTTTGCAAAATGGTTTGTTGTTTAAAGATGGGAAGCTATGTGTTCCTAAAAGCTCAATGAGGGAGAATCTGATTCAAGAAAAGAACAATGGGTGTTTGAGTGGCCATTTTGGTCTCAACAAAACATTGGAGTTGGTGCAACATTTTTATTATTGGCCAAAAATGCAGCGAGATGTCAGAAGGTATGTGGAGCAATGTATGGTTTGTCAGAAAGCAAAAGGTAATGCTTCTAATGCTAGTCTTTATCAGCCTCTTCCAATTCCTACAAGGCCTTGGGAATGTGTTAGCATGGATTTTGTGGTAGGCTTACCTAAGACTCAAGCTGGTTTTGATAGCATTTTTGTGATTGTGGATAGGTTTAGTAAAATGGCACACTTTGGTCCTTGAAAAAATACACATGATGCTAGTCATTTAGCCTTTTTTTTTTTTAGGGAAGTGATTAGAATCCATGGTTTACCTTCTAGCATTGTTTCTGATAGAGATGTTAAGATTCTTGGCCATTTTTGGAAGACATTGTGGAAAAGATTGGGTACTAATATTTCTTTTGGTTTAGCTTATCACCCACAAACTGATGGCCAAACTGAGGTGGTCAATAGGACTCTTGGAAACCTCTTAAGGTGTTTGACAAAGGAATATGGCCAAAGTTGGGATTAGCTCATACATCAGGAAGAATTTGCATACAATGATAGTGTTAATAGGTCAATTGGTAAGAGTCCCTTTGAGATTGTTTATGGGATACACCCAAGGGGTGTCATGGAGTTAAGGGATCCTGGTAACAAGCAGCAAAAGAGTGGTACAACAGATGACATGGCTCAATCAATGAAGGAAGCTCATGAGCAAGTGAGAAAGACTCTTCAAGATACCTCACAAAAAGTGAAAGCTAGAGTGGATGCATCAAAGTGGGATGTTCAATTTTTCAGTTAGGGACTTTATGATGGTACATTTGAAAAAGTCTAGATTGCAAAAGGGAGTTCCTAGGAAGCTCCAAATGAGGTGGATAGGTCCTTGAAAGATATTGGATAAGTATGGTTCTAATGCATATAAAATTGATTTGCCTACTGATCTTTCTTTGTCTCCTATTTTCAATGTTTTAGATTTAGTGGAATTCAAAGGTCAGCTTCCTAACAAGGATGATAGAGTTTCAGATGTTCACAAGTCACTTTTAGACCTGCCTTTACCTCCTCGATCCATTCCTCAAGCTGAAAAGGTGTTGGACTCAAGAGTTTACAAGAGGACTCGCCATCAAGTGTACATGGAGCATCTCATCAAGTGGAAAGATAAACCACTTATAGAAGCCACTTGGGTACACAATTCTGACTTCTCTAAGTCTGAAATTCCTTCTTCTTTTGTGACTCAAGAAGTCACATGACTTCTTTGTCTTTGGGGGAGTATGGTGCAGGAGCACCTAGTCATGCTTTACTCTCCATTTTTAGTATTTTCATGCTGAAGTGTTTGTAAGTCTTTTAATAGGTTTTGAATGTTTTCATGGGTTTTTTTTAGTCATTTCATGAGTTTTTGATCTTACTTTGTGCTTGAGAGATCATTTTTTGCTTCTTAGAGCTTGAATTGTCAATTTTGTGCTTCTCGGCCAAAAAGGGCTAAAAAGTGAGAAATTGCCTTATAGGCCTAGAAATGGTTGGGAAAGTTTTGAAACATGTTTTTTGAGTTATTTAAATCATTCCTAAGTGTCTAGGAGGGACAGATAGGTTAGGTTGCTCAAAAATATCATTTGGAGCAACACAAAGTTGCTTTCTTGCTTGGAAAGTTGTCATTTTTAAGACAAAATGTGTAAAAGAAAACCTCCTACAGTTGTGTGTCTATATAGGAAATCATAACTTCTTCATAGTGTTATAAATATGTCACCTTCTTCTTTGTATATGGTTGGCAATTATTTTTCAAGACATTCTCAATTGGAAATATCAAGAATTCTGGCTTTTTAATGGTATTTTAACTCATTTTCTTGTGGTAGTCCATATTGGGCAGCTCCTTTCCATATTGTACTTGCTAGATATTTTTCTTAATGTACATTCAAGTAATTTAATGTATTAAGTTCATTATTTAAGCATTTGGAAGTTTATTGTGTAGCTAGGAAATCGAAAATCATCAAAGCAAATCAAAATACTAATCTAGCTCAATCACAAAAGCTCAAATGTAATGATCAATCCTAAACACACTCAATAGAGAAAGGGAAATAAAACATTCAAATGCAAATGCAAACCAATGCAAATGTGAATGTCTCCTCCAGAAATCTCCATTGTCCTTCTTTCTTCTTCAAATAGCTTTGTTGTGGATCTCACCTACAAGTGCATGATCATGATATGAAAGCAAGTAGACAAGATGATTGCTCAAGAATACTCAAAGCGTGATTGATTCGACAAAGTAATTCAAACAAGTGATTATTCGATAATGTGATTATTTGGGATTGAAGAAATTCATCCAATTTATAGACAAATTGGAGAAATGATCAAATTAGCATGATTCAATTCAAATAGAAATTGTAAATCAAAAATGTCAATTGTGACAAATTATGACAAATTATGCACTTTCTATGCAAAATTGATTGATTGATAATTTATGACAAATTATGACAAATTTCTATGTCAAAAATTGATTGATTGTCAATTATGACAAATTATGACAAATTGAAATGTCATTCCCATGAAATTAGGAGAAAAATAGGAGGAAATTGAATTAGAAATTAGGAAAATTAGAAAATTAGAAAAAGAGGAAAAATTAGGAACTAAGAAATTGATGAAAATTAGGAAATTAGGAATTAGAAAATGAGGAAATTAGAAATTTAGTGAATTAATTAATAATTTTTCATTTATTAATTAATTCACAAAGAGGGAATTTAGAAATTGATGAAAAATTAGGTAAATCAATTAATAATTTGTCATTTATTAGTTAATTCACAAAAAGAGGAATAATTAGCCAATTAAATGAACATTTAATTGCGATGAGAAGACTTAGGATAAATAAATAATTTATTAATCCTAAAGGGAGAAATGACACACAAGGTTAAATGATTAAATCACGAAACCTTAGAAGATGAATTAGCAATGCAAGGATGACAATTAGGTCTTGATGAAAGATAATTGACTCGATTCGATTCTGATTAACAAAGGACCAATGTTGATAAATGATTTGATTGATAAATGCGCCAATTGACGAGGAACAATGACAAATTGATCCAAATTGACATAATTGAGACAGACAACGATCGATGGCAAATTGATCGCAAAATGACAAAATTGACAAGAGGACAAGGATTGATGACAAAATAGATTGCAAGATGACAAGATTGAAAATAACCACGATCGATGATGAATCGATCACAAAATGACAAGATCGAACATGACAACGATCGATGACAAATCGATCGTTAAAATGACAAGATTGAAAATGATAAGGATTGATGACAAATCGATCGCCAGATGATAAGATTGATAAGAGGACAAAACCCTAATTAGGATTGACAATGTCCAAAATAATGACAAATGAGCATGCACATTGATGCGACAGGCTAAAATCAATCAAAATCATGACTGGATAGTGTTGTCGACAAGACCAAATTTGAGAGCGAGACGAATGAAGAATGTAGAAGAATGACTCGATGCTCGCAAATGATAAAGACCAAGTGTGAATCATAGGAGAAATGTTAATGCGACGCAAAAACCCTAAAATAAGGCAATGCGCAAATGTTAAAGTATGACTCCGCAAGTGTTGACCATTTTTAGGTGTCTACAGATTGTACAAATTAGTTTCATTTTTGGCTTTTGACTGCCCTGTCAAGGGTTTGGGCCACAAAAATGCATCAGCTTGTCTAAATCCAGGTTTGCGCTCCCATGGATGGACTTAGACAATATTTATTGCACTTGTATAGTGTAAATATTTCAGATTTTGGCCAGGGTTGTGAGAAACAAGAGTTTTTGAGCATATGCTAGGCAAATTGGAAATGGATTTGGCTAGCAACATGAGTAAGACCAAACTTGTTTGTGCTCAAGACCAATTTGAGTGAGAAAACTTGAGGAAGAGGTCTGCAATAGTTTACAATTATTTTTGGATGCATTTGGAGCTCCAAACAATGTACTTTTCATCTTGCAAGTGTGTGTTAACTTAGCTGGCAACAAGCATACATTTTTCGGATTTATGATAGTCAAAATTGGTCTCGGTGCAGAGATGATAATTGTTTATTGCACTGTTGGATCTTTATGAATTTTGGATATGTTTCTCCTAATAAAGGTGTCTAAAACTCTATTGAAGCGATTGTACTATGCTTTTCTGGTTTGGAGGTTATTAATTTCTGAGTGTGTTGAAGTAGTGGCTGGAAGCAAGTGCCCAGTTTTGGGAAATTAATGCCTTTGTGAATCCAAGTTTGCTTTATGAACACATTTGTACTTTGGCATCTTGTGATAGGGTTAAAAAATATTATGGGAGGTTGGTATATGCATTGATGAAGTTTTCTATGGTGATCTAACCTTGTTTAGTGCTGGAAAAAGAGTGGTTTGACAGTGATAGTGCTTTTCTTAATTATTTTAATGTTGTATGGCAAGAGTTTGGTGTAATGACAGTGCAAGGAAGAGTTAGAAAATAGTTCAAATTGATGGGTTAGATATTATAAATGATTTTGGAAGCTTGGTGTGTGGTACAAGAGTGACTTCCTTTGGAACTTGATTGAAACCCTCTCAAACCCTACTTAATAGGCTAAAAATGTGGACAATCATTCTTCCAACTTCCCAGGGGCTAAAACCATGAAAATCCTTGAGTTTACACCCTATTGACACCATCCATTTCATGTTTTGTGAATTTTGTGGTCATCATTACCCTCTGCGAGCAAATTTCACTCAATTAGCCCTCCACGGGCTAGTAGCCCTTTTTACCTTGTTTTCACAAATGTTGAACCCGATTGTCCAAATGAAGTATGAACCTTCATAATTTGTCTAAAGAAGTTTAAATACACACAAAAGACCTAATTAAACCAATCATGACAGTCAAGACACCATTTTGGGGTGTGGACCTATGTTGGAGGGTTTGTGTAACCTTGAGTAACTTAAGGAAGCAAACTAGAACAATGTTGCATAACACACAATAGGGTGATTACTTGAGGAGAAGTGTGGGTATTGGAGTTTGATGTTTCTAAACACAAATTGAATACAATAAAAAAAGCATAACCTTGGGTCCATTTGACAATTAGACCAATTTAGGCTCATTGAGTAACTTCTCATTCAATCTCCCAATGAATTACCACCTTTGATCTTGATTATCCTATTTGTCCTCTATCTAGATCTATTCCTTGATCTTGATCAACACCATGGACAAAATGCAAAAGCATTCTTTCCACAAACCTCTTGACATGGCCACTTCTTTGGACCATATGGCTTTGTTATGCTATATCCTTTCTTTACATCGCTGAAATCCTTCCTTTACATCGCTAAAATATTTGTTGTACATTGCTATATCTGGTCCCTGTGCTGGATTAACATGGTGAGATAGTCCTTGAAATAATCCACCATCATTTTCTTATCCATTCATGTACTCAAAATCCCTTTTTCCTTGCTAGACACTAGGGGCAAACATTAAAAAATCATAAAAATCATACAAACTCCCAAACAAACTCCTAAAATAATCATAAAATGTTCTGAACAAAGTCCTAAAAATAAAAAATCACAAAATAAAAAATTGAAAAAAAATCAGAGCAAGAAAGCATAGATTGTCCATCAAACTAAATCAACATCAGACAGACTCTCAAAGTCTGCAATCAAACTTATCACATGTCTTGTTAATCAATCTATCAAACTCTATCAAACATCAACATATCTTATACAAGGAAGGGTACAATCGAAACCAGATAGATCGGTCTTATACGGGGAACTTACTCTTTGAAACTAGACATTCCTATCAATGATCCTCAAATCAAAACAATGACATAGATCAGTATGGTTGCTAGATTTTGTCCAGGGTAGTCTTATCTCTTGTACTGGAATGCTGCATTTTTGCTTTCACTTGTACATATTTTAGTCATTTTTGTGACATCCTGGTTCATTGGAACCCTCATGGCTTGAAATTGATCAATGTGCTAGTCTTAGGGTAATCGACTGATCAATTTACATGTCCTAAGAAGTATCAACCAAGTCATCTTTATGTCAGTGATACCCGGTCATTCACTCCGAGTCAATCACCTATCTCCTGACTACTGAAGAGTTTTATCATTGAGTACACAAGAAAAACAAAACTGAAAACAATCACTAAACTATTTGAGATATGCATGCAATTTTCTTTGTGTGTTGTCTTTTATATTGGTTTTCAATTATTATCCCTCTGAGTAACTCGAGGAAGTCTATCTTGACTAAAAGGAGCAATGATTGGGGGCATAATATTTTCTTTGTTTTCTGCTTGTAGGAATGATTCTGATGATCTGAAAAACATCTAATCAATTGGGTGTCTGTGATAAGTGCCTTCACATTAAGGTGCAATCTCCACACATACCTCGACTTTGCTTATTTGTATGCTACAGGGAGGTTCCCATCATTTCTTTGTCTATTTTGAGGGAATTTCTTTATCATGCAATCCATGTCCCTGCGAAATCTGTCTAAGGATATGAACGAAAAAAGGGTCATTGCGGACAAGATAATTAATATTGTACATGAAAAGAAAGGAACTCTAATATTCCTGCTATGTTTGAAAAATGCTCAATGCTTAAAATTAAGCTTTCCAAATCCAGTGACTAGGTTTCGGTTGCATCTCATTTTGCATCTCATCTTGCATTTCATTCTGCATCTCATGAATTTAGAGTGTTTTCAGTATGGTAACACTGATTTCTTTATCTTCTGAATGAGAAGTTGGAAACATCATCATTTCTTAGCTAAGTGGTCTCTTTTTTATCATCATTTCTCTGATCCAGTACTTGTGTATTGAGATGTTAGCTCCATACATGAGCATCTTCTATAGATCCATACATTTCATTTTATACTTGTTTGCATTCATATTATTGCATGAAGAAAAATAAACATTTGCATTACTAGTTACTCATTCTCCTCATTTATTTGCATAAAAAGAAACAAAAATAAACATCCATATTCCATTTGCATTCATTCATCTATACTGAAAAGATATGCATACATATAGAATAAAGCATATAAAACAACATCTCATAATCAATCAACACAAGTACGATGAAATCAATTCAAGATCTCGTAAATCGGCTATCCTGAGTCCATTTTCGGGATCGAAATCAAAACCTAACATCAACTCTCTCATCAAAATTTCACAACGTTGACCACTTAGCGCTTTCATCAACTACTCATTCTCTTCTTCAATTTGCCCTCAATTTCACATTAATCAATGCTAAATCTCAATTTAATATTCACATTAACTTTGATTTTAATCTTCAACATTAATCTTTGCGCTCAATAACTTATAATCATTCAAAATAAATTCTTAAAAGCATTGCACAACCCTTGCTATCTTTCGATTTCTCTCCTGAGGGGGCATACTGATGGCATATTAATGGCGGTGTGGTAAGATTTGGCAATAACTCACCCTGCATGGTAAAAGGTAAAGGATCTATTTAACTTAATGGTAAGAGAAATGTAGATGATGTTTATTGGGTTGAAGGTTTAAAACATAATTTTCTGAGTGTTGGACAATTAAATGATGAAGGATATCGCCTTGAGTTTAGAAAAGAAGTGTCTAGGATCATGGGATGCAATGGAGATTTGATAGCTACTGGTAAATAGACTAGAGGTAATCTTTTTCATCTGAATGCTAATGTGAATGGTTGTTTGGTGGCTAAAATTGAAGATAGCTGGTTGTGGCACAAAAGGTTCCGTTATGTCAACTTTGATAATTTGGTAAAGGTCAGAAAATCAAGTATGGTGAGAGGTATGCCCCAACTTGTTAAACCAGATAATGTGTTATGCAAAGATTGTCAGATGGGTAAAGATAAATTTGACATATTTTTAGAGTAAATCTTTTTCTTTAGAGAATATTCTTGATTTAGTGCATACTGATCTTTGTGGTCCTATGAGAACTAGAAGTTTCTTTGGTGATAAGTATTTTATGATTTTCACTAATGATTTTTCAAGGATGACGTGGGTAAATTTCTTGAAGGAGAAATCAAAGGCATTTTGTTGTTATTATGGATGACTTTGTCATGTGTTACATTGGTTTTCTCATTGATGTCTGTTAGGTCCCAGAGACAACTAAGAGGGGGGGTGAATCAGTTGTCAAATAAATTCAAACCAAAAACAACTTAACCAACTTAATGCTTAATACCAGTAAACCAGTTAATTATGCTGGTAGACAATTTTTAATAGTTAATTTCTATACCGGTAAAGATTAATGCATGAAACATAAACACAAAGTCATCCACAACACATGACACCAATATTTGTACGTGGAAACCCTATAAGGGGAAAAACCATGGTGGGAAACCTTAACCACAATCAGATGATACTACTGTAGATAGTAAGTGTACATAAATGGGGTCTACACATGCAAAAAGGCCAACAGCCTAGAGCTCACTGCTCAATCACAAAATGGGAGTCACACTGACTACAGTTGGATGGTTAAATCCAATAAGAATGTACTGCGCAAAATAGCATCTTCATATGTTGGATTCAGTACTGGTGTAATGCTGATATACTTTTACAAAAACCTAGCTACACCTTCAAATGATGTCTACATGTATTGCACTGCTTAATCTCGCATATAACTTCACACAATTCTTTTTTGCATTCCACACTTGATCTTACAAATAAGATCTTACCTTTATACCATAACCTAAGACCAATTTTAGTAGGTCGACTCTACAAGATATTACAATAAAAACATTTTACAAATAATATAATATCTGATGCAATAACTGATTGAACATGTTGTCTTAATGCATTTACAACAATAATTAATCATTTCCATAGCGTTCCATGCTAATCTGGAAAAGATAAACCTGTCGGTGTAACCCTAGGTAACCCTAGACCTATTTGTTGGTAAAAGCAAATATGCAAATATGAATATACCAATGATTAATTCATTAAGATAAGATGTCCACACGATGTCTTCGATATTACCAAGTGTCTTCCATATCCTTTCAAGTGTGGGTGATCATTATATCCTACCAGTGAACCATATACCAGTAACTGTGCAATAGTTACTTGCTTGCCGATGAATGCTGCTGGATCTCCAAAGTGCTAGTGTTTTAGCAGGTGTTGACATCAATGACAAAACCATACCAAAATACCAACAATGTCAACACTTATCCTTCTAGAGGTCTACTTTGTTGATTTGGCACTCTGGTTATATTGGTTTGTTATTGAACCAGCACATTGTGTTCACCGGCATGGTTACTGGCTTATGCACAGTCACCGGTATATGTTCACTAGCAAGATATATTGTTCATTGGCAGTGATGATGACTTGTTATCATCTGGAGATCATTAGCTATATCAAAGACATGGATTGGATGTTTGGATTTAGCATTTTGCTTATTGGACTAATCGAGTTCACATATTTGCCTTTACTAATAGATAGGTCTAGGTTATGGACCGGTACAAGATATCATATTCCAGATCAGCATGGAACATTTTGGAAATGGTTTATTGATTGGATAATGTGTAAATGCATTGAGCCGACATATTGTATCACATCAAGACTTATTTATAATTCATTTAAATGTAATATCCTTAGTGAGCTGACCTTATGATTTGGTCATAGGTTTTGTATAAATAAATATAAAATCTCATTTGAGAGATGTAACAGATGATTGTGTGCGAATATTGAAGAGCGAAAATAAGAAGATCCTTGTGCGAATCATGCAGATATTATCTAAAGGTTGAAGGAAGGTTATGAAGGTGTTTGGCACTCATATTCAAAGCTTAAACTGGCACTGAATCCAGCATTGCAGATGCTACATTGAAGCAGTACATTGTCATTGGATCTAACCATCTAACTATAGTTAGTGTGACTCCTATTTTTTGATTGAGAAGTGAGTTGTATGCGGTTGGCCTTTCTGCATTTGCAGACCCCATTTGTATACACTTACTATCTACAGTAGTATCGGCTAATTGTGGGTAAGTTTTCCCACCATGTTTATTCCCCTTACAAGGTTTCCATGTCAAAATATTTGTGTTATGTGTTGTGGATGTTGTTTCTCTTTCTGTTTCATGGATTAAGTTATACCGATACTGCTATAACTGTTAATCTGTTTTACCGGCACTAAGTTTTAAGTTGGAATAAGGTTGTTTTGGATTGTAATTTATTGACAACTGGTTGACAACTGATTCACCCCCCCCCCCCTCTTAGTTGTCCTTCTCGGTTCCTAACAATTGGAATTAGAGCCTAATCCTCTTTTGTAGAAGCCAAACATCTTGAGGAGATCCTATGGTAGCAAATATTTTTTAGGAAAGATAGTCCTAAACTTGATGGAACTAATTATGGTATATGGAAGATCAGAATGGAAACACATCTGAACTGCATTGGAAGAGATATATGGGATGTTACAAAGAATGGCTATGTTGGTCCTACTCTGAATATCCCTCATCCTCCAACATTGGCTAAAGACTTGGAGAATGTTTGCAAAGAAAGAGAAGCGCTTCTAAGCGCATTATCAGATCAGCAAATCATGGGATTATCAGACAGATCCACTTCTAAATCTATTTGGGATAAATTGGAAATGTTGAATGAAGGAGATACCACTGTCAAAATTGCAAAATTGGAATGTTACCGATTCAGGTATGAAAATTTTTAAATGGAAGAAGATGAACGAATTTATGCATTTATGGAAAGAGTTAATGAAATTATTTTAGGAATAAAATGTTGTGGAGGATCTTTAAGTGAAGATGAAATTATTTCTAAAGTTTTAAAAGCTTTGCCACTGGCTTACAAAATGAAAGTGACTGCTATTAATGAGTTGAGAACAATGCATAATACATCAGTTTCTAGAGATACTTTGGTTGGAAAACTTTCAGCAATTGAGCTTGAGGAATTTGGTCCTATTGCTACAATCAAAACTGATATAGCTTTCAAAGAATCATCATCAACATCATCAACATCATCATCTGACAAAACTAATTGGAAAGCACTTTATGCAAAAGAACTTGAAGATATGAGGAGAGAAAATGAAGAACTTGAAGAACTTGAAGCACTATTTGCAAGGAAGATGCCTAGAGGTCTAGTAGGAAGTAAGTATGATGGTAAAGCACCTTTCAAATGTTTTAATTGTAATAAAGTTGGTCATATGGCTTCTAGGTGTCCCGATAGACATGCAAGAGTGAGAGAGGAAGCAAAAAGAACATATAAACCTCCCTGAATATCAGAGATACATATTTAAGAAAAATAGAGATAAGTCATGTTACTATGAAGATGAAGGTGTTATAGATGATTCAGATGAAGATCCAGTAGATAGTGGATGGGAATTTGTTGCAATAAAAGAAGATCAAACAACACCTATTGTCAAACCAGTAGAGCAGGCATTAGCAACAAAAATTGAAGAAAAGGATGAATAGATCATTGATAGTGGATGCTCACATCATATGACTGGTGATAAAAAAATTCTTATCATTACAAGAAATTAATGGAGGTCTAGTAAGATTTGGAGATGACAAATCTTGTTTAATCAAAGGAAGAGGCACTATATCTTTGGATGATAAGCACAATACTGACAATTTTTATTATGTAGAAGGTTTAAAGCATAAACTTTTGAGTGTTGGTCAGTTAGTGGAAAAAGGAGTTCAGTTACAATTCAAGAATGGAAAATGTAAAATCATAAACAGAACTGTATTGGAGATTGCAACTGGTAACCAGACTAAAGGTAATATCTTCCATTTGAATACCAGTGATAAGACATGTTTGGTTGCACACATTGATGAAAGTTGGTTATGAAATAAAAGACTCTGTCATGTGAATTTTGATTGCATTGTAGAGATTAGTTCAATTAAGGTAGTAAGGGATTTACATAAGATTGTGAAACCTCATAATCCGGTATGTAGGGAATGTCAAATGGGAAAGCAAGTTAGAACAACATTTAAAAGCATTTATACGAAATCCAATAATATTCTTGTTTTAATTGATACCGATTTATATGGTCTAGCAAGAACAAGAGGTCTTCAAGGTGATAGATACTTTATGCTAATAATTGATGATTATTCTAGAATGTGTTGGGTTACTTTTCTTAGGGAGAAATCAGAAGCTTTTGGGAAATTCAAGATATACATGGTAATGGTAGAGAATGAAACTGGCAAGAAAATCAAATGTTTGAGATCTAATCAAGGAGGAGAATTTACATCTAGAGAATTTAATGCATTTTGTGAACTAAATGGAATCAAAAGACAACTATCAGCACCCCAGACACCTCAGCAGAATGGAATTGTGGAAAGGAAGAACAAAACTATTCTAGATGCAATAAGAACCATGATGATGAGAGCAAATATACCTCATGTGTACTGGAGAGAAGCAGTGAATACAATCGTTACAAAGTTCATATCAAAAGTGAAACTATCATACTCCTACTCTTAAATACTTCATAATATTTGGAAGAAAATGCTATATTAGGAGAGATGAGTATATTGACAAATTTGATTTTAGAAGTGATGAAGTAATATTTCTTGGTTATTCATCTAGAAGCAAGGCATATAGATGTTATAATAAAAGATTGCAAAAAATCATTGAAAGTACTAATGTGAAGATAGATGAAAATTTTAGAGGAGAATCAAGGTTTATAGATTATGAACAGACATAGATTGCACCAGTACAGAGTGAACATCCCGTCACACTAGCATCATCATGAAACTCATCTGTGACTGAAGAACAACAACATGTGAATAAACCCAAGTATGTAAGATTGAATCATTCAGAGAATTAGATAATTGGAAATAAAAATCAAGGTGTTATGACAAGAGTAAGATTGGCAAAAAAAGAGGTATGTTTAATTTCTCAAGTTGAACCAGCATTAGTTATTGAAGCATCTGAAGATAAACATTGGATAAAAGCAATGGAAGATGAATTAGAACAGATTGAAAAGAACAATACTTGGACATTAGTTCCCCGGCCTAAAGACAAAAATGTAATTGGAACTAAATGGGTATATAGAAATAAACTTAATGAAGATGGTGAAGTAATCAGGAACAAAGCAAGATTAGTTTGTAAAGGTTATACTTAGAAACAAGGAATTGACTATAATGAAACCTTTGCACCAGTAGCCCGAATTGAAGCAGTTAGACTATTTGTTGCATTTGTAGCTCACAAGGACTATAAAGTTTATCAGATGGAAGTAAAATATGCATTTTTAATGGAGATTTTGAAGAGGAAGTTTACATTGAACAACCTGATGGGTTTTCTTTGACAGATGATAAGGATATGGTTTGCAGATTAAGGAAAGCTTTATATGGATTGAAGCAAGCTCCCAGAGCTTGGTATGCTAGACTAGATAAATATCTTTTAAAGCTTGGTTACACAAAAGGTAATGCTGACAACAATTTGTATTACAAAGTCACCAATGATGATATTTTGGTTATTGAAATATTTGTGGATGATATCATTTTTGTAGGTGAAGATGGAATATGTAAAGACTTTGCTAATAAGATGTAGGAAGAGTTTGAAATGTGTATGATTGGAGAGATTAAAAAATTCTAGGTTTGTAGATTTCACAAACAGATAAAGGTATATTCATATGTCAAACAAAGTACTTGAAGGAACTTTTGAAGAAATTTGGTATAGAGAACTCCAAACCGGTAAGTACTCCTATGACTACAACTGATAAATTGACATTGAAGGATTATTCAACTCCTATTAATCCGACAAGGTACAAATCTATAACTGGAGGATTACTGTATTTGACACAAACCAGACCTGATTTAATGAATGCAGTGTGTATTATATCTAGATTTTCAAAGCAATCCTAAAGAAAATCATGAATCAGCAGTAAAAAGGATTTTCCGGTACCTACAAGGCACATAAAATCTTGGTTTATGGTATCCTATGGATGTCAATTTTGACTTATGTGCATATACATATGCTAATTGGGCAAGAGATGTAGATGACAGAAAGAGTACAACTGGTGGTGCATTCTTTCTTGGCAGAAGGTTAATTTCATGGATCAACAAGAAGCAAACTTGTACATCATTATCTACAGTAGAATCAGAATATGTTGCAGTAGCAACTAATTGTACTTAGGTATTATGGATTAAGCAAATGTTGAAGGATATAAAGGTAAAATGCAAAGAATCGGTAATTATTTATTGTGATAATTCAGCAGCAATTGATATATCAAAGAATCCGTTATTTCACTTTAAGACAAAGCATGTTTCTATTAAGTACAAATTTCTAAAAGAGAATGTTGAAGCAAATGAAGTGAGATTAGTTTATGTGAATACTAAAGAGCAAATTGCAGATATCTTTACAAAGTCTTTGCCTAAGGAAACATTTGAATATCTCAGAGAGCAGCTTGGGGTAATTTCCCCACCGACAAAGACTTGAATAATGAAGAATGGCATCAAACCGGCAAGGACCAACAAAAAAATCTTTGTTCAGCTTTGATGAAGGAGAGCTACTTCTCAAGGGGATTAGTTAGTTGTATGTTAAGTTCTGATTTTGATTCTTAACTGCTTTGGCATTTGATGCCAAAGGGGGAGAGATATCTATGGAAAAACATTTTACCTTGGGGAGAGATGTATTTTTGGTTTTGGTTTCTGTTTTTGGTACAAAACTTTGATTGATCTATTTTGGAAGATTTTTGGTTTTTGGCATTCTGTTTTTGGCACTTGGATGTTTTTCCATCTAGTGTTGCCATCAATGCCAAAGGGGGATATTATTGGTATTATGGATGACTTCGTCATGCGTTGCATTGGTTTTGTCATTGATGTCAACACTTATCCTTTTGTAGGTCTACTTTGTTGGTTTGGTACTCTGGTTATATTGGTTTGTTGTTGAACCAACACATTGTGTTCACTAGCATGGTTATTGTCTTATGCACAGTCACTGATATATGTTCACCAGCAGGATATATTGTTCATCGGGAATGATGATGACTTGTTATCATGTGGAGATCATTTGGTTATGTTGAAGACATGGATTGGACATTTGGATTTGGTGTTTTTCTTATTGGACTAATCGGGTTCACGTATTTGCCTTTACTAGCAGATAGGTCTAGGTTATGGACCGGTACCATATATCATATTCCAGATCAACACAACATGTTTTGGAAATGGTTTATTGATTAGATAATGTGTAAATTTATTGAGCCGACATATTGTATCACATCAAGACTTATTTATAATTGATTTAAATGTAATATCCTTAGTGAGTTGACCTTATGATTTGGTCTTAGGTTTTGTATAAATAAATGTAAAATCTCATTTGAGAGATGTAACAAATGAGTGTGTGCGAATATTGAAGAGCGATAATAAGCAGATCCTTGTTTGAATCACATAGATATTATCTAAACGTTGAAGGAAGGTTATGAAGGTGTTTGGCACTCATGTTCAGAGCTTAAACCGATACTGAATCCAGCATTGTAGATGCTACATTGAAGCAGTACATTATCATTGGATCTAACCATGCAACTATAGTCAGTGTGACTCCTATTTTGTGATTGAGAAGTGAGCTCTAAGCGGTTGGCCTTTCTGCATGTGCAGATCCCATTTGTATACACTTACAATCTACAGTAGTATCATCTGATTGTGAGTAAGGTTTCCCACCATGGTTTTTCCCCTTACAGGGTTTCCACATCAAAATTTATGTGTCATGTATTGTGGATTTTATTTCTCTTTGTGTTTCATGCATTAAGTTATACTGGTACTACTATAACTGTTAAATCTATTTTACTGACTTTAAGTTTATTTTACCGGCACTAAGTTTTAAGTTGGAATGAGGTTGTTTTGGATTGTAATTTATTGACAACTGGTTGACATCTAATTCACCACCCCCCTCTCAGTTGTCCTTCTCAGTTCCTAAAACATTTAACAAATTCAAGATCTTTAAAGCCCTAGTTGAAAAGGAAACCGACAAGAATTTGAAGTGCTTAAGATCTAACTGGGGTGGAGAATTTACTTCTAATGAGTTTACTAGGTACTGTGAAGAACATGGAATAAAGAGACAGATGTCAACACCAAGGAATCCATAGTAGAATGGCATTGTAGAGAGGAGAAACAGAACAATAGTGGAAGTTGCTAGAATAATGTTGATACAAGGATATGTTCCAAAAATGTTTTGGAGAGAAGAAATAAGCACTATTGTTTATACCTCAAACCAGGTTCTTTTGAAGAAGGGTATAAAACACCTTATGAAATTTTGCATGGTAAGACTCCTAATATCATCTTCTTAAAAATTTTGGAAGTAGATGTTTTATTAAGAGAGATGATTTTACTGGAGAGTTTGATGCAAAGAGTGATGAAGGGATATTTCTTAGATACTCTACCAAGAGTGAAGCATTCAAATGTTATAATAAAAGGACAAAGAAAATAGCTAAAAGTGTGAGTGTTAAAATTGATGAATTTACTGACAAATCTAATGAGTCTAGCAGATCTGAGCATACTAATGATGAAGAAAAGCTTGTTTATATTGAACTAGAAGTACATAAGGAAGATGAGAAGAACAATGCAAAAATAGGAGATCAATTGATAAGCAATGAAGAAGATGATGAACATTAAACTAGAAGAATTGCACTGGAACTGTTAATTCCCAGATATGTAAGGTTAAATCATTCAGAAGACTAGATTATAGGAGACAAGAATGCTAGTGTGTAGATAAGAATAAAAATTAGGGAGAAATCCTGTCTGATTTCAACTATTGAGTCGAAGAATGTTAGAGAAGCTTTGAAAAATGAAGATTGGTTGAATGCAATGAATGAGGAACTTGACCAAATTGAGAAGAACAATACATGGTCTCTTGTTCCTAGACCAGAAGACAAAAATGTTATTGGGACAAAGTGGGTATTTAGGAACAAACTTAATGCAGATGGTGAAGTTGTAAGAAACAAGGTGAGGTTGGTTTGCAAAGGGTATGCACAAGAAGAAGGTGAAGACTATGGTGAAACCTTTGCACTGGTGGCAAGACTTGAATGTGTTAGAAAGTTGCTTGCCTTTGCTTTTTTAAAATGATTTAAGGTACATCAGATGGATGTTAAATCAACCTTTTTGAATGGTATATTGGAAGAAGAAGTGTACATAGAAAAATGAGATGGTTTTGCATTGAGTGAAGATGAAAATATAGTTTGCAAGCTACAAAAGAAACTAGAAGGATTGAAGCAATCTCCCAGAGCATGGTTTAGAAGATTTGATGGTATGATGAAAGAATAAGGATCCAGTCAACTACTGAGAGGGGGGGTGAATTAGTAGATAGAAAAACTGATATTAACTTCACCAATCTCAAAATCAACCTCTCAAAGTAAACTTATAACTATCAATGCATTATCATTATCAAGATAAATTGTCAAGTTAAACCGGTTGTCTATTATAATAGATTAACAATAAACAACTTGAAAATCACAAACATCCAAATACTTTTATTGAAATAAGTAAAACTTCATTTCATATTGCTTCCAGTTATCATGACTTATCAAAGTGGATTAAGTAGTTAAGCAAATCAAACATATAAAACATTACCACAAAAACATTCACCACTTGACATAATATTTTGACGTGGAAAACCAAATGGGAAAAATCATGGTGAGATGATACTCAAAAGATAACTATCTAAATTCTTCTGATGTTCTCCCTATTAGGATCCAAGCATGTTAAAGCTTTACAAAAAGTCCTGTTAAGAACAGATCCTGTTAGGGACCACCCAGTTAACGGATTTACTATAATGCCTTGTTAAAAGCAATACCCTATGAGGAGTAACCTCAATAGAGGATTTTAAATCCAAGCTAATGGACCACCTCGTTAGAGGATTTGAATAACACTAAGCTTGTTAGAGATTAAGTGATTAGGGGATTTCAATTTATTGTAATTGTTAGTAAACAACAGGGGTTTGTTGATCTCTTTGAATAGTGCTACACTTGCTTGTTCAGATCCTTTTCATGCTCCTATCCTCCTTTACACAAATTATAGATACATCATCTGGTTGGGCAACCACACACTCAACTAAAACTTTTCTAACTCTAAAACTAAACAGCTCATCAACCTTATAAACAAATCAATAGGTTTGTAACACAACAAAAACCAAATTCTCTCATAGAGATTACAAACAAGTCGGTTCAAGTATGAACATTGGATTACATAACAATCTCTACACATCATTCAAGAAATCCTCAACTGCTCTTTGATCACCGCTTCATTGAACTCAGTAACGCATCACATGCTTTGTATTACATGCAATATACATGCTCATTCCCTAGACAAAAATTGTTATCTCAACGCGCTAAAAACACTTTGAAACTCTCTTCATATAGTATGCATACATTTCGTAATCATTACCACTTATTATCAAATCATAAACCAATATAGCCAATTCACCAAACTTAATCGGTTAGGGTTTATCAGATCAACATGTAGGGTTTACTGATTCAACTCTCCAATACTTAGCAATACCAGTTCACTCCACAAACTTACCTATCGGTTATAGTTCCCTTTCACTAGCTCTTCCTACTGGTTACAAAACAACATTACAACAATATCATTATTGGTCAATTGACATGACTGACAACATAACATATCATTAATGCAATCTTGATACAAATACCAACAATCTCCCCCTTTGGCATTGATGGAAATACAAATATAAATACCATTGATTGTTGTGACTGTGAATAGGAATCTTGGTTTACAATTTACCATGTACTCTCCTTGTCATCAGCTGGTAGCTAGCTATATATCTTGCCTCTATCAATCATACAATTCATCTCCCACATAATCACATAGTTCTTCTCCCTCTTCGACAACAATACCAAATCAAAAGAAAAAAATGTAATGTAAACCTTCACTATTCAGCATCAACAACCTCCAACTTGATGCTCCCCCTGTGGAATAACTCTACTTATACATCAATCTTATTGTAAAATTATGCAAGTAGCTCTGGGAATATACTCTACATCATGCTCAATTGACCTCATGAAGGTGTACAACCCCTAGCTGACTTCTAAGATACTCAAAATTAGTCTTAGGCAGAGGTTTAGTAAATATATCTACATGATGCTCCTTTGTAGAAACATGCTCCAAGATCACATCTTTACTCTGCACTTTTTCCCTCAAGAAATGGTAGTTCAATTCAATATTCTTGGTTCGTGCATGCAAAATTGGGTTCTTTGAAATATTTATGGCATTGGTATTGTCACATAAGATCTTTATAGATTCTGTAAACTTCATCTTAAAACCTTTCAAAAGGTGCCTCATCCAAATAGCCTAGGTACAATTCTTATAAGCTGCAACATACTATGCTTCAGTAGTAGACTATGATATACAACTCTTCTTCTTGCTACTCCATGAAACAAGTCTTCCAAGAAATAATGCTCCACCAATTGTTCTTTTCCTATCACCAACATTACCTACCTAGTCTGCATCTATGTACACCTTCAAGTCAAAGTTTCCTTCATATGGATACCATAATCCATTGTCAACAGTACCTTTCAAATATATGAATATCCTCTTGGTTTCTATCAAATGTGTTTCCTTCGAATTCTTTTGAAATCTAGCAACTAGACCAACTACATGATCTATATATGGTTTGTTGTGAACAACATAGTGCAATTTTCCAATCATTGACCTGTACTCCTTCTCATCAATAGATGTGGCCTCATCTTCCTTAGACAACTTACAACATGTAACTATTAGACACAATGCACCACTGAGAGGGGGAGGGGGTGAATAAGTGGCTCTCAAATGTTTTCCTTTAGTAATCCTATGTGAGCATATCAGTTAATGGGTCTAACTCAATGCAGACTTATCGGTTAGTGGGGAGACAAACACAAATTCAATCACACAAGGGGACATCACATAACACCAGCATATCTGAGGAAAACCCAAGTTGGGAAAAACCTCGGTGAGCAATGCTGCTAGAGTCTACTACCCCAATCCAGCCTCACAATGAAAATTATTACAATGTTTAGGGCACCAACCCAAGGAGAACCAACCCCTGATCTAAGGCACCAACCCAAGGAGCACCAACCCCTGACTTTAGGGCACCTACCCAAGGAGCACCAACCCCTGCACCGAGATACAACTCAGTGTTCATAGAATAATTGTCAAATAAAGAAGTAGTTGTCTTGTTACAAGTTAATCTTGCAACTATTTCATGTATCTTACTCCATCGTTGAGATCCCTTCTCTGCTACACTGACTCACTCTTCTGCTGCTCTCTTCTACTGCATAACTGTCGGTAAACTCTACCGGTAGACCTATCCTCTTCTTCTTCTCTATTGGATATCCACCTTACTCTTTTCTCTTCACTAGTGTAACACTTTGCCGGTTCTCTATCTGCCTTCTTTGCAAGCTCCTTCACTTCTTCTCTGCTGGAATGAACACTATCAGTTCTTCTCTCCACTCTCCCTCTTGTCTTAGATACTTTTTGAGCACTTGGCTGATTTTCTCTCACATGCAGAAGTGACACACTTTGCAGTAGCACAATATTCTTCTATATCGCAGTAGTCCACTACCCTATGTCTTTTTCTTTCCTCTTTTATCGACTGGATTTCCTGCCCAAGGATAATTCAAACTGAGGCAGTTAGGGTTTTCTCACCATCCTCGAGGTAAAAGTGGATACGATTAGATCCTATCAGATCCTACCCAATCTGACATTTCAGATAGCCAATCTGCACAACTCCACCATTTACATACCTCCTAGATCATGCCTTCCATGTCTGGTGATCTACTTTTTATCCTAACAGTAGATCTCTTGGTCAAACACACAAGATCCATCATGTTGTTTCTTTCATTTCCTTTATGTCCTCAATCGCTCTTAGTTGGCCTGTAGTTGTCCTTCAGACCTTGAGCCACACACCTCTGTAACTCATCCCGTGATTTGTGGGACCTTCCATTTATATCGACCAACCCTTGCAACAACCCTATCGATGTACATTCCTTCTTCATCCGATGCAGGTTTTCCACCTTATCTCCAAGTGGCAACCATATCAACCAACTACCAGCTTGGAATTTCTTGTAGGTCTAGATAGGATCACTGACCAAACATTCTACCAATTCCTCCTTTCTATCGGTTTGCTAACCCTGCTGATATATCTCATTCTACTGGTTACTTCCTCATGTCTGCCCTTTGCCAAGATGCCTGTGGAATACCTAAACCGGTCCCTAGACGTGTCTATCCAAAGTGTACTCATTTCCACAAAGTGGGGAGTCATCTACGTCTGCACCTTTCTCATATTTTTGGTGGACTTCCATACCGGTTACCACTCTTGATGACACCAGCCATCAATCTTCACTACACTCCCTCTTTAATTAGGTCATTCTACTTCTAACTGCATCTGCTTGACCTTGCCTTCCCCCTGATTAATTTTGTTCATTCCTCTACTAGTTTTTCAAGGTGATAGACACATCACACTTCCTCTGTACTAGCATCTCAACATGCGTTGTTTGTCAGTCCAGTGCACAACCTTGTTTTTCATGCACTTGATGCATTCCTTTTGTTTCACCAGTGGATCCATTTAGAACCTTGAACACTTACCTTTAATTATTTCTTCCTTATCTCATAGAACCATGATGCACACTATATGTACTTGGAGATAAGCTTCACTTACTTGTGGAGTGACACCTTGTCACCTTCATCCTTCAATTTCACTCATGTCACTTCCCTATTTGTGCAACATCTCTTCAAATAGGCACATGTGATCAGATGTGAGAACATTTATTATCATTCATAGCTTCTCGTGATGACTGCATCTTCATCCGGTGGGAGTCCTATTGTCCATCAACCTCACAACATATCGGTGACCTTTTCATTCTTCTCTTCTGGTGTTGGTGTGATTTAGGTAATATTCTACCTCTTCATCACAAACACCATTCAAGCAACCTGCTCATTTTCAACACTCCATTTCCCAGTTGACATACTCTCCTTGTGGGGATACACTATCCCAGTATCTATAACCTTACCATTCCATCCACACAACTCATGCACTAACTTGTGTACCAGTGTCACCAGTGATCACTCTTCCTTACCTTACCGGTGTTCTGCAGCATAAGGTGATATCAAAAACATCACATCATGTACTCCTCCATAGCAGTGTTGCACAACCATCTCTTCTATTGGTAGTCATCCCACCAGTTGACATCAATGACAAAAAAATTCCAACAATCTCCCACTTTGGCATTGATGTCAACTCATGTAGTATTCGACATACTATATAATCGTTTTCCCCCTTACTGTTATCCATGGATTCACACACATGTAGTATGCGATATACTACAAAATCCTTCTCCCCTTTTGAAAACAATGGCAAAGGGCGCTGTCAGGATATGATTTCTTTTTGTATTTACCAGTCACTGACAGAATTCCTTCTCCCCATTTGTCTTCATCGAATGAACTCCTCCTTTGATACCACTTTTTATCTTGTCACAATTGTTACATCTTCTCAAGTCATAGTACTTGAGATGGGGAACTTAATCATCAACTGACACCTGTCGATCAATCTGCAACACCTCTACAATTTCCATCTCCTGCAGTTTGGGTAGTCAGTATCCTTACAAGTTCAAGCATGTCAGCTCTGTATCATGAACAGTTGAACTCCCTCTGAGTCATACACCTTAGGTTCTTATCTTCAGTTAGGTACAATCCTCAGACTCCAATCTCCTCCATAGACCGGTTTAGCTGTGCATATGAGATTATTTGATGATCTTTAAGCTCCATTATTACACCATAGCCTATGACATGATCCTGAATTTTCCCAATGCCATACAATGACATCATCATGCCAAGAATCAAACTGGCTAGCCCCAAAACATGCAAGCCTACATGATCAATAACTGAGGCCAACATATGTATTTCAGATCTTCATCAACACCACTTGAGACATAACATCACTCCTTGCTATTGGAGGCTATTACAATGATCTTCAATTTCATTATCTTATATAAATTGCAAGTACCTGTTAGCAGTCACACCGGTAATAACCTGTACATACCAGTTAACATTTGATACCAAATGTTAACTTCCACTTATTGACACATGCAGAGGTGATCCATCATTGTTCTGTAGATGTGTAGTTAATGCAACCTCTATACACACTTATCACTTTCTTCCTTTATACCTGCAACAACATGTTCTTCCATGTTGCTTTTTTTCATTGAGGGGGTGAATGATAAATTTAATGTTCTACTCCCCTGAGGTTTTGCATCTCCTTTAGGCCTTAGGAGATATCACCTATGCAGTGAGTGCATAGTGTCGGTCCATGGTCTTCTTTCTCCATACCTGCTTAATCTCATTCTTCTTCCCATTTTAAGACTTTGGAGCAGGTCTTTCCTTTGCTGATGGGTCTTTCCATTTCTTGATTCTCCATCACAGCCAGAAGTAGTGCTATAGTAGCACACAACATCCATCCCAACTTCATGTTTGGGGAATCTCTTGACATATGGGTTTGACCATCTTTTCCTGGTCACGTTGTTGTGACTGGAAACCAAAGCCGGTGAGCCTATTGCTTCTGCAGGGACATTTCTCCTTTGGTTCTGTGTAGATCCCTAACTTCCAAATGCTCTATATCCACTTTTCTGTAGAGCATAGCTATTATACCAGCCTCCATGTGACTGTAGATTCCTTTTCTTGCACTCAAACTTTCTATGGCCAAAAACATTGTAGTTATGACAAACAACATTTGTATAACTGGGAGAGGGGACATGCATGTGTCTACTCCTAGATACATTTTACTCATATGCATGATTTCTATGAGATCCTACATTATCCTTTCTAGATATCTTCCTACATTCTTTTCCATATGGCCATAGGCATTACATGCAAAACAGTAACTGGTAAATGATGGCATATGACTTACAAATTTATTTTGCCATGCATGAGGAGATCTTACTGGTCTTGTATCTCTATTTTTGCTTCTTTGGGGATGGACCCTAGGTTGTCCATTATTTTTAGCTCTTTCATCTGGTCTCTTCATCTCCAACACTTGTCTTTCCCTATGGCTAGGAGCATTTCTTGGTCCTCTTCCTGTAGGAGGTCTTCTTTGCTACTTCCTCATCTTCCTGCTTCTGGTGAAGTTGTCTTCTCCCATCTTCCCTTTTCCTTTGGGTTCAATAATGTTCCTTCTTCTTGCAACATCGGTCTTCTTTCCTTTCTGCAAGTCCTCACTAGTTGTATCTAGATCAACCTTCTTCCGAGGAGCATTTCTTATAGTGAAGGTTTTGCCTTTGTTTTCTCCATTTGAGGATACAATCAGAATGTCATTATGGGGGACATTCTTGCTACTGGAGAATTCACCGACACCACTACCTAACCCTTTAGTGTCCTTGGCATGCTTTTGCTTCTTCAACATCTGGTCCAAGGCATCACTGCTATCATGAAAATGGATTCTCATCTTGAGCTCATCCTTACATTTGTCAAGGTCATTTAGGAGAATCTCCACTTCTCCAAGCAGCTTCAGATGTTCTTTATTTATTACTTCTAGCTCAGAGGCTAGATCTTTACACTGACACTCCTTGGTGTCTTCTTCCTGAGACCTCATCTCTAAGATTCTTTTCTTAGATTCTTCAACGCATTTTGTTAGCCGGTTCTACTCCACTATAGCAGCATTCTTGAATAGCTTGTATTCCCTTATAACTATATTGAGTTCTTCAAGTGCATTTATAAGCTCTCCTTCAAGATAAACTTCTGCTTCATCCTCTTCTTCCCCTTCCTCATCACTTCCAAACACATCTTGCCGATGGGCACACTTTTCCCTCGCACTTTCAGATGTGTACTCTTCTTCTTTAGATTCTTGAGCTATGAAGAGGTGGGTTCCTTCTTCATCACTGCTACTCTTGTTAGCAGATCTATCTCCATCATCCAAATAAATATGAGATATATTACTCATATTTCCTTTAATTGTTGGCTCTATAGTTGAGGGTTCATTTCCATAGAGCTTCTTCAATCTTTCTCATAAGCTCTTTGTTGTTTTACACCTGTCCACCTATGAAGAGACATCACCAGTGAGTCCACTGAATATAGCCTTCATGACCTCTTCACTGCATTGGTTTCTTCTTTCTTCTACAAATCCAGTAGGAAGACTGATCTTTCTAGGGAGACCATCAACTACTGACATCCATACATCAAACCCTAAAGAGGATAAGAAAACTTCCATTTTGCGACTCCAAATAGAAAAGTTTCAACCATCAAATACAGAAGCAGAGATTTACACTAAACAAACCATTGTGTCCTTAAGATAGAATCTACCCAAGTTGGAGAAATCTCTTCTTACTGGGAACCTACATTCTGATACCAATTGTTAGACACAATGCACCACTAAGAGGTAGAGGGGGTGAATCGGTGGTTCTCAAACTTTTCCCTCTAGCAATTCTATGTGATCATATCGGTTAATGGATCTAACTCAATAAAGACTAACTAGTTAGTGGGGAGGCCAACACAAATGCAATCATACAAGGGGACATCACATAACACCAACATATACGAGGAAAATCCAAGATGGGAAAAACCTCGGTGAGCAATGTTGTTGGAGTCTACTGCTCCAATCCAGCCTCACAATGAAAACTCTTACAATGTTTAGGGAACCAACCCAAGGAGCACCAACCCTTGATTTAGGGCACCAACCCAAGGAGCACCAACCCCTGACTTTAGGGAACCTACCCAAGGAGCACCAACCCCTGCACCGAGCTGCAACTCAGTGTTCACAAAATAATCATCAAATAAAAAAGTAGTTGTCTTGTTACAAGTGAATCTTGCAACCATTTCATGTATCTTACTTTGTCGATGAGATCTATTGTTTGCTACACTGACTCACTCTTTTGTTGCTCTCTTCTATTGCATAATTGTCAATAAACTCTACCGGTAGACCTATCCTCATCTTCTTCTCTGTTGGATCTCCACCTTACTCTCTTCTCTTCACTAGTGTAACACTTTGTCAGTTCTCTATCTACCTTCTCTACAACCTCCTTCACTTCTCCTCTACTGGTATGAACACTACCAATTCTTGTCTTCACTCTCCCTCTTGTCTCAGATACTTTTTGAGCACTTGGCTGATTTTTTCTCACATGGAAAAGTGACACACTTCGTAGTAGCACAATATTCTTGTATATCAAAACAACCCACTACCCTATGTCTTTTTCTTTCCTCTTTTATCAACTAGTTTTCCCACCTCAGGTTAATTCAAACCAAGGTGGTTAGGGTGTCCTCACCATCCTTGAGGTAAAAGTGAATCCAATTAGATATTGTCTGATCTGACCTTTCTAATAGCTAGTCTGCACAACTTTGCCATTTACATACCTTCTGGATCACGCCTTCCATCTTTGGTGATCTACTTTTTATCCTAATAGCAGATCTCTTTGTCAAACACACAAGATCCATCATGTTTTTTCCCTCATTGCCTTTAACTCCTTAGTCTCTCTTAGTTGGCTTGTAGTTGTCCTTCAGACCTCAAGTTGCACACCTCTATAGCTCATCCCGTTATTTGTGGGACCTTCCATTTATGTCGACCAACCCGTACAACAACCCTGTCGATGTACATTCCTTCTTTATCTAATGTAGTTTTCCACCTTATCTCCAAGTGGCATCCATATCAACCAACTGCCAACTTGACATTTCATGCAGGTCTAGATAGGATCACTGACCAAATATTCTATCGGTTCCTCCTTTTTATTGGTTTGCTAACCCTATCGGTATCAGTCATTCTACCAGTTACTTTGTCATGTCTGCCCTTTGCTAAGCTACCTATGGAATTCCTAAACTGGTCTCCAGATGTGTCTATCCAAAGTGTGCTCATTTCTACAAAGTGGGGAGTCATCTACTTCTGCACCTCACTCATATTTCTGGTGGACTTCCATATCGGTTACCACTCTTGATGACACCAGTCATCAATCTTCACTAGACTCCCTCTTTAATTAGGTCATTCTACTTTTGATTGCATCTGCTTGACCTTGCCTTCTCCTTGATTAATTTTGTTCATTCCTCTACTGGTTTTTCAAGGTGACAGACACATCACACTTCCTCTGTACTAGCATCTCAACATGCCTTCTCTATTGGTCTAGTGCACAACCCTACTTTTCATGCACTTGAGGCATTCCTTTTGTTTAACCAGTGGATCTGTTTAGAGCCTTGATCACTTGCCTTTACTTCATTCTTCCTTATCTCATAGAACCATGATGCACACTATGCATACTTGGAGATAAGCTTCACTTACTGATGGAGTGACACCTTGTCACCTTCATCCTTCAATTTCACTCATATGACTTCCCTATTTGTGCAACATCTCTTCAAATAGGCACATATGATCAGATGTGAGCACACTCATTATCAGTCATAGCTTCTCATGATGATTGCATCTTCATCCGGTGGGAGTCCTGCTATCCATCAACCTCATAGCATACCGGTGACCTGTTCATTCTTCTCTTCTAGTTTTGGTGTGATTTAGCTCATATTCTTCCTCTTCATCAAAAACACCATCCAAGCAACCTGCTTATTGTCAACACTCCATCTACCAGTTGACATACTCTCCTTTCTGGGGATACACTGTACCGGTATCTTTAACCTTACCATTCCATCCACACAAGTCAGGCACTAACTTGTGTACCGGTGTCACTAGTGATCACTCTTCCTTACCTTATCGGTGTTGTGCAGCACAAGGTGATATCAAAAATATCATATCATGTACTCCTCCATAGCAGTGTTGCACAACCATCTCTTCTACTGGTAGTCATCCCATACCGATTGACGTCAATGATAACACAATGACAATAGTAACCATTGGTGTCCCAACTTTTTTATAGTCACTCATACCAAATGTCCTTAATACCTCCTTCACATACTTATATTCTATGATGAAAATACCACTCTTCATTTGTTGTATTTGGAAACCTATGAAAAAATTTATCTCTCCAACTAGAGACATTTCAAACTCACTTTTCATTTGATATGCTTTGAATCCCTTATGTGCTAAAAATGCAAGTAAAGTTCTGACACCTTCCAGTCTAGCCACTAGTGGAAAAGTCTCACCATAATATTCTCCTTCTTTTTGTGCATAACCTTTTCAAACCAATCTTTCTTTGGTGCGGACTACAACACCATCTTCATTCAACTTGTTCCTGAATACCCACTTAGTACCTATCACATTTTTATTTACCAGTCGGGGTACAAGGGTCCATGTATTGTTCTTCTCAATTTTATCGAGCTCCTCCTCCATAGATTTGACCCAATGGTCATCTCCAAATGCTTCCTTAACAGTTCTAGGCTCAATAGTGGAGATCATGCAAGAATTCTCTCAAATTCTTCTTCTGGTTAACACTCTAGCACCCTTATCTCCAATAATCTATTTAGGATTGTGATTGAGTCTCACATACCTTTGAATAACCTGATCATTATCTTCAGGTTCTTCTACATTATCATCATCTTCTTTTGAATCTACCTGTTCTGGTTGAAATGGTACAACAACATTCTCTTTCCCAATTTCAGGTTTCACAGGTTTTGGTTCCAAAAACAAAACGCAAGGATCTTCATCCTTTTTCTCCACACTAGTTTCCCCTGAGACTTTAGGATACTCATCCACTCAAACATCAGTACTCTCAATGATTCTCTATGTCTAGTTGTTATAAAATTTGTAGGCCTTACTCTTGGTGGAATAACCAAGAATTATAACTTCATCACTTTTAGCCTCAAACTTGCTAACATAGTCACCTCTCTTAATAAAACATTTTCTACCAAATATCTTGAAATAACTAGCATTAGGTCATATACCATACCAGTATTCATCAGGAGTCTTGTCCTTACCTCTTTTTACCAAAATCAAATTCATAGTGTAGATAGTTGTGTTGATAGCTTCTCTCCATAAATTTTTTGCTACACCTCCTTGTATCAACATCATTCTAGCTGCTTCAACAACTGACTGGTTGTTCCTCTCTGCAATATCATTCTGTTGTGGTGTCCTCGATGCAGAAATCTATCGTTTGATACCATTTTCTTCACAATATCTAGTGAATTCCTCATAAGTAAATTCACCGCCTTGATCAATTCTCAGACACTTTATCTTCTTACCACTCTCCTTTTCAGCTAAGGCCCTGCATGCCTTGAACTTACTAAATGCTTCTATTTTATCCTCCAAGAATGTGACCCACATTATTCTTGAGCAATCATCAGTGAAGATCATGAAATATTTATCACCTTGAATACTTTTAGTCCTTATTGATCCACAGAGGTCTGTATGAACCAAATCTAATAGATGTTCTACTGGAAAAGATTTTCTCTTGAAAGTTGAGGATGGTATATTTCTCAATAGACTTTCTTTACATAGAGCATTAACCGATTTTTCCACCTGAGGAAAACCTCTCACTGTCTTGGACTTACTCACTTTAACAATGTTATCAAAATTTATATGACAAAATCTCATATGCCAAATCCATCTATCATCTACTTTATGATTTAGGTGAAACAGGTTACCTTTAGTCTTCTTGTCAATCGCAATCAATTCACCTTTGCTCCCATAGATTTTGCACATACCATTCTTAAACTCTAATGAATATACTTTGTCATTGAGTTGAGCAATACTTATTAGATTGTTCTTTAGACCTTCAGCCTAGTAGACATCATCTTCACCTCTCTTTCCATTAAGAGAAATAGTTCCCTTGCCTTTAACCATGCAAGGTGAGTCATTACCAAATCTTACAACTCTGCCATCAAATTCCTTCAAAGAAAGAAATTTGCTCTGGTAATTGGTCATGTGATGTGAACAACCACTATCAATGATCCAATCATCAGAATTATCCATGTGAGAAACTAAAGCCTTTTGATCAGATGTTCCTCTTTAATGGCTACAAACACAATGTCTTCATTAGCATCACCATCAGATTCCTCATGAGTGATACCACCATCAATTGCAGTAAGACAATATCTTTTGCCTTTTCCCTTGTACTTATTGAATTTCTCTTGCTTGTGCTCATTATCACCATTAGAAAAATTAGCTGCAATGTGTCCAATCTTTTTACATGCAAAAAATTTCAAAGGTAATTTACCTCTATATTTAATGGTTCCTCTGGGCAACCACTTGGCCAACAATGCTTCAAGCTTAACCAAAATGTCTTCATCATCAACTTCTCTACTGAATCTAGATTCATAACTGTGACTGACATCTCTAGTTTCCTCATAGATGAGTTAGAAACTAAATCTCTAAATACAGACTCAGATTTCTGAACACTACCATCATAACCATTTAATTCAAAAGTTGTAAGCTTACCAATGATGGAATCAAGGGTAACCTTAGTTTTGTCAATATATTTCAGCTCCTAAATGGTTGTAACTCAGATAACATATACCAGTAGCAAGATTCTCAACACCTTACTAACAACTATGGCATCTTCCACTTTAACACCAACACTCTTGACCTCACCAATTGTCTCTTTTATCCTCTGACCATATTGCTGGATATTCCCACCTTCAGCCATCTACATGTCATCAAACTTTCCTCCTAGACACTCTTCCTTAGAAATATTCACATGTTCATCACTGCTATAAATCTCTTCAAGTTTCTTCCATACCTCATATGAAGTCTCCAGACCATGGACATCAACATATTTTGCATCAGACAAAGAACTAATAATAGCCTCCAGTGCTTGATTTTTTTCTTGTTGCTCTTTCTTTTGATCATCAGTCATAATCCCACTAGGTGCAACATATTGAGTACCAACATGTTTCCAATATTGATTTCCAAGACTTGATATAAATTTTCATTCTATCACTCTATATTTTATAGTTCTTTCTATTAAACTTCAAACCTTCCTTCTTCATCATGTTCTGCAAGATCTTTACCTCAAGCTATTGTTAGAGTAAAGGTTTTAATTTAATCATTTTGATTAAATTACCTTTATTCCTCTCTTAAGATTTCACTTTAGTTTGCATTTGTGACATTTAATAATTATATTAATTATTAAATGTCTACCTATTAGGGTTTCTTTTAGGGTTGCACAATATCCTTTTATAAGCATTCATCATTGTAATTTATCTCTCTCTTGGATGAATACATTTTTTAGCTTTCAGAGCACCCTTGCTTGTTTGTCTCCATCTCTTCTTTCTGTGACAGGTTATTTGCATGCAGGTGATCTTCGGGGTTTGTGAAGTTGGCTTTCTCAACTTCTACATGGTATCAGAGCTCCAGACCTGTTGCTTCCTGTTCGTCTTCTAAAGAATTTACTTTGTGTTTTCACACATCTGTCAATTTACTTGGACGTTTCAGACTTGGAAATGATTTGTTTGCGTGGGATGGCTTTATTTGATCTGCTTTATCAGTATTAAAGTCATTTTGTCTCAGATTTGTTAATTTGAAGAGTTATCATGGGTTTTTCTACTCACCCTGCAGTTGTATTTCTAGAACGGGGTAATTATGAGTCATGGGCAAAGGGCATACTTACACACTGTAGGTGGCTTAATATTTTGCCTTATTTGTATGATCTCATACCTGAACCAGCAACTTTAGAGGGAAAACTAGCTTGGGATATCATTAGAAATCACATAGTAGGAGTTATTTTGTCTAGTGTTGATTCTGACAATGTGTGGGCTATATCGGGCATTGATTGTCCTCACTCACTTTGGACACGTCTTTGGGAGATCTATGGAGACCCTAGTCTTTCTCCATTCCCAAAGGATCCTGCTTCAGATTGTCTTGTACCCATTGGTTGGAGAGATAACACACCTTTTGATCATGCTACTTTGAAGGAACTTCAATATTTAGACACCCTTACATATTCCGATGAATCAGAGGATTGTCTCACAGTTCCTACTCTTCAGACTGAGATTATATATGTATCAACATCATCTCCTTTTGTTCCTGATTAGTTTGATATTGCCTCTTCTTTGGCTCCTATTGATTCAGCTAAGCAGGACATCATACATCTTTCAGACATGGCTACTTGGGATTCTTATCTTGCAGGCATTTCGTCTTTGTTTGTAGAGTCCTATATTGCAGACTTGGAGGATTACTTTGAGGATTTTCAGCTCCTCTTTGTTGACAGCCATATTCCAGCTGTTAGCCCACCATCATCTGTACGTTCAGTTTGGATTTGACATCTTTTGTTTCAGTTCAGACAGAGGGATTCTTCAGCATCCTATTATGGCACACATCTTGAGACAGATTGATTCTTCTCTCTTCACAGGGTTTCTTCATCTTCGTCCTTTGCATCCATTTCTTCCCAAGGGGAGGAATATTATATGCCACTTCAAGATCTCTTTTTGGATTCTACCTCAGGCATCCATATGTGCGATAGGAGTTTCTTCATTGTGGGGGGGGCTTCTAGTCTCTTTCTTTTTCTCCTATGGAGACCATTGTATATGTACTTATATGATAGAAGTTGTCTATGGGGGGTATCATGTTATCCACCTCCTATCCTTATGTTATTAGTGCATTTATTTCTTTCATCTCTTTTTGGAGTAGAGTTTTTCCCATGAGGTTTTCTCTATTTCTCCACTTTACAGAGATTTGGTTGTAATTGGGTACTTGATTAGGCCTTGTTGCTGGGACCCAAGTTTACTTTCTTGCATTGTAGTTACCTTTGCTTTCTTGCACATGTTTGTAACTACACTTTTGCTCATCTTAAGGGGGGGTGTTAGAGTAAAGGTTTTAATTTAATCATGTTGATTAAATTACCTTTATTCCTCTCTTAAGATTTCACTTTAGTTTGCATTTGTGACATTTAATAATTATATTAATTATTAAATGTCTACCTATTAGGGTTTCTTTTAGGGTTGCACAATATCCTTTTATAAGGATTCATCATTGTAATTTATCTCTCTCTTGGATGAATACATTTTTTAGCTTTCAGAGCACCCTTGCTTGTTTGTCTCCATCTCTTCTTTCTGTGACAGGTTATTTGCATGCAGGTGATCTTCGGGGTTTGTGAAGTTGGCTTTCTCAACTTCTACAACTATCAGGCTTAGACCTTAGAGGACCTGAGATGTTCTAATACCAATTAATGGTATGATGAAAGAATAAGGATCTGGTCAACTACTGAGAGAGGGGGGTGAATCAATAGATAGAAAAACTGATATTAACTTCACTAATCTCAAAATCAACCTCTCAAAGTAAACTTAGAACTATCAATGCAATATCACTGTCAAGATAAACTGTCAAGTTAAATCAGTTGTTTCTTATAATAGATTAACAGTAAACAACTTGAAACTCACAAACATCCCAATACTTTTAATGACATAAGTAAAACTTCATTTCATATTGTTGTCAGTTATCATGACTTTTCAAAGTGGATTAAGTAGTTAAGCAAGTCAACCATATAAAACATAACCACAAAAACATTCACCACTTGACATAATATTTTGACATGGAAACCCAAATGGGAAAAACCATAGTGAGATAAGACTCACAAGATAGCTATCTAAACCCTTTTGAAGTTCGCCCTGTTAGGAGCCAAGCCTATTAAACCTTTACAAAAAGTCCTGTTAAGAACATATCCTGTTAGGGACCACCCGGTTAAGGGATTGACTATAATGCCTTGTTAGAAGCAATACCCTATGAGGAGTAACCTCAGTAGAGGATTTCAAATCCAAGATAATGGACCACCTCGATAGAGGATTTTAATAACACTAAGCTTGTTAGAGCTTACCCAGTTAGGGGATTTCAATCTGTTGTAATTGTTAGAAAACAATAGGGGTTTGTTGATCTATTTGAATATCACTACACTTGCTTGTTCAAATCCTTTTCATGCTCCTATCTACCTTTACAAAAACTGCAGATACATCATCCGGTTTGGAAACCACACACTCAACTGAAACTTTTCCAACTCTAAAACTAAACAACTCATCGACCTTATAAACAAATCAATAGATAGGTAACACAACAAAAACCTAATTCTCTCATAGAGATTACTAATAAGTTGGTTCAAGTATGATTGTTGGATTACATAACAATCTCTACACATCATTCAAGAAATCCTCAACCGCTCCTTGATCACCACTTCATCAAACTCATTAACTCATCATGCACTTTGCATTACATGCAATATACTTGCTCATTCCCTAGACAAAATCTGTTATCTCAACGTGCCAAAAACACTTTTAAACTCTTTTCATATAATATGCATACATGTCATAATCATTACCGCTCATCATCAGATCATAAACCAATATAGCCAAGTCACCGAACTTAGTCAGTTAGGGTTTATCAGATCAACAGGTAGGGTTTACCGATTCAACTCTCCAATACTTAGCAATGATGGTTTACTCCACTAATTTACCTACCGGTTATAGTTCCCTTTCACTAGCTCTTCCTACTGGATACAAAACAATATTACAACAATATCATTACTGGTTAATTGACATCAATGACAACATAACATATTGTTAATGCAATCTTCATGCAAATGCCAACAAGATTGTATGCACATCTAATCAAGATATGATTCCAAAGAACCACTGAAGATAGTAACATATATTTGAAGACTAACGGAAACAAAATGTTAATTGCTAAAGTTTTTGTTGATGATATAATATTTGGTGGAGATGATGACATGTGTATGTCTTTTATAGAAGAAATGAAGAAAGAATTTGAGATGTCTCTTATTGGTGAGATAAAATTATTTATTGGTTTATAGATTCAACAACTAGAGAATGAAATATTTATTTTTCAGAATAAGTATATAAAAGAAGTCTTGAAAACTTTTGGCATGGAAGATTGTAAACTGGTTCGTACTCCAATGGTGACAGGTTGTAAATTGTCAAAACAATATGATTTACTGTTTGTTGATGAGAAAGAATGCAGGTCTATGATTTGAAAGTTGCATTATGTTGTTCACAGTAGACCAAACATTGCACATGCTATTGGATTGGTTGCAAGATTTCAAAAATATCCTAAGGAGACACACCTAGTAGCAGTTAAAAGGATATTCAGGTAATTCAAAGGAACAATTTATTATGGTTTATGGTATCCTTGCAATGATCATTTTTCTTTAAAAGTTTTCACAGATGTAAACTGGACTCAAAATGTTGATGACTAGAAAAGCACAACCTGTGGAGCTTTCTTTTTAGGAGAAAGATTGGTGTCCTGGATAACCAAGAAACAATCTTGTATTTCAAAGTCTATAGCTAAAGCAGAATACATGCCAAAATCAATAAATTGTACTCAGGCTATAGGGATGAGACATATTCTAGAAGGTTTTAAGGAAGACATGTCTGCACCGGTGACTATTCATTGTCATAACACTAGTGCGATTAATATTTCAAAAATTCTTGTGTTACATGCAAGAACAAAGTACATTGAGTTGAAGTATCACTTTCTAAGGGAAAGAGTACAAGAGAAGAAAGTAAAAATGGAGTATGTGTCTAGCAAAGAACAATTAGTAGATATATTCACTAAACCTTTGCCTAAGACAACCTTTGAATATCTCAGAGGTAGATTAGGGGTCGTACCCCTACACAAGATCAACTAAGATGTTGGTGATGCATCAATCTGGTGGATTCATTGAATAGATTTCAGTTTTGGATTGATGTAAAGTGGGATAATCCTTAGGGGGAGCATCTATGATGAGATAGGTAGAGATAAAGACAACATAAGTATTTGCACCTTTTCCATTGTTGTCAAAGATGGAGAAGAACTAGCTGAGAGGAAGAAGACTTAGTTGAAGATCGGCCATGAGAAGAAGAGCCAAATAACCGACAATACAAAGGAGGAGGAGAACATAAGAGAGAAAGTACAAAACAAATCATTTTTAGTTCAATTCAACATGATGAGGTTTTCAGTGTTGTCATCAATTCCAAAGGGGGAGATTGTTGGAATATGAATTTTTTGGCATATTGACATAACTATTGATGATATTGGTAAACTAGTATACGAGTTGTTGGTGATAATATAGTTGAGATGTTGTTTGATGACTTGATGATCAATTTGTCTTGTCATTGATGGTAACTATGGATATATTATTCTATCATGTTATCTAAGTCATCTATGATTGATCGGGAAGCTATGGAATGGATTTGACCGTTAAACTGGCAAATAGGACTTTAACTGGTAAATGTAAAACTGTGTTATGCTTTAGTAATTGGATATAGAGATTGATGAAGTATTTGGTGTTGCGGTTTGGAATATGTGTTTGTAACATTGTAATGAGATTATGACCAGAATTGCATCATGTTTTGGTTACCGGAAGTCATGTTTGTGATTGAGTGATGTATTTTATTTAGGGTTTTAGTAGAGTTTAAGAACCAGTATTCAAATCTTCTAACCGGTAATAATTTTGAGTTCGGAGGTGTATTTCATTATGTTTGCAAGTTGATGATGACGTGGATAGATCCAGGTGAACTGGTGAAATGTTGTTTTGGCATGATTAAAGATGGAATCTCTTGGGAAACAATGAGGAACATAGAAGAATGTTTTAAGGGCATGATTGCTTATCATATCAAAGTGCGGTGATGATTCATGATAATTCAATCATTGTAATTGATTTGTAATTTGTTATAATGAGTTGAATGATGATCTGTAACAATTTGTAAAGATGTGTGTTGATGTAAATCTTAGTACGAGATTAGGGTTTTGTAATTGACTAAGTTGTAAAGTCTATTTAGGGTAATTATGTGATGATTTACTATTTCAGTGATCAAATAAGAGTGTGTGGCCAAAATAATGTGTGTCTTCATGAGAGAGGTAGATTGGAGCTTTAAGAAGGATCTATACAAGCAAGCAGAGAGTGCTATTTTCAGATCATTTCTTTGTTGTTCCCTGACAGTTGCAACAAACTCAAAATCCCTTAACCGGGTACATCCTGACAGACCTGATTGTATAAATCCCTTCACCAAGTGACTCATTAGCTTGGGTTCTAAATCCTTTCATTAGGTTACTCATAACTAAGTAAATCTCCTAACAGAGCTGAGGTAAATCCCTTAACCGGGGGACTCCTAATAGGGTCTACTCCTAACCGGGAATATTTGTAAGCTCCTACAAGCTAGGCTCCTAACAGGGCACATTTCATAAGAGTGCAGAATCTTGTGGGTACCAATTCCCACCATGGTTTTTCCCATTTGGGTTTCAATGTGAAAATCCCGATGTTCATGTGTTGATTGATTTCTTATGTGTTAAATTGATATCTTTCTATTTCATGCATCATGATGAACACTTAATAGAATAGTTTGATAAATTTGATTAGCCGTATGATTTCAGTTATTAGCAGTACTGTTTATGAGTAGTTTTGAAAGAAGTTTGTGGTGGTTGTTAAAGTTTTAAAGTTTATTGTAATTACTCATTCAACCCCCCCCCCCCCTCTCAGTAATTACCGAATACTCACAAATAACATGAGGGACATGTCAAGAGGTTTTTGAAACCATGTTTTGCATTATACATCCTCAAGATCGATGAATGAAAAAGAGTGTATGGATAGGATAAGAAAGATCAAAATTGGATAAGGGACATGAACTGAAGGTTATGATAGGATAAAGTATAACAAAAAAAGGTTGTAATAAGCTAGGGAATATGGATGAAAGATTGTAGTAAGATAATTGATAAATACCTAAAATTTGTGATAGACTAAAAGATGCAAACAAGATGCATGATACTCATGAAGATCCTTAGCCTTGTCAAGATCAGAGGTGGAAAAAGGGAGTATAGACATGAGGGACAATAGGATAATGGATGATAAGGGGATATGATAAGATAATGAAGGGTATGATAGGGTATGATAAGATAAGATAGGAAGGATGAAAATTTCACCCAAGTATGGTATGCAAGAATTTCATAGATTACACATGACACTTGTTTGCCAGGTTTTCATCACGGTACTTGTCCAAGGTGCATGTTTACAAGGTTTTCACCAGTGAAGGAATTATTTTTCTTTACTATTTTTTTTTGTTCTTTCTTTTTTATTTTTTATTTTTTATTTTTTATTTTTTTCAATTTTTTAAAATGTTTTGAACACCTAATAGGGGATGGAAGGACTCAATCATCTTGTTGTTTGGGTGGTACCTTTGAGATTGGACCAAGACATTGGCAATATTTATGCAAAGGATTGGATAGGATGGATGAAAGGATGGAAAATGTGCATTGGATAATGGATAGGGTATTGGAAGAATTGTGCTTGCATAGATGGAAATGTTGGAAAGATCAACATTGGCACACACCTTGACTTGAGGGATGGTGGATTGATGGAGGAAAAGTGGATCTCAAATTTTGAGATTTGCAAGGAAGAAAGGTTAGGGATTTTGGGACATAAGGACCCAAAATGGATGAAGGAGGTGATGGAGGAATAGATTTGAAAGGTTTGGATGGAGGAATAGCAACTTTATATGCCAATTTGGATGCTTCTTTAGACTGATGTGCTTCAAGGAGCCTCTTAGGAATCCACATGGTTTTTTATTTTTCATGTTTTTGTGGTTCCTTGAAATGCATTGCTTGCATAGGGGATTTAGAAACATATAGATTTTGACTTTTTTTTTTTTTGAGCAATGAGCTTTTGTGGCCTTTTAGATTTTTCTTTTTCTTTTTGGATCATATGTTTTTGTGATTTGACATGTTGATTAGATGGGATATGTTGATACTTGATTGTATGTGGATTGTTGGACTTATGACTTTTATTCTTGGCATCCAAATTGCTTGGAGGGGGGAAAGAATATGTAGATGCATAGGGTGATATGAGGGTCTTTTGGATGGATGGAAGGTACTTGAAGATGTGTGCCCTTGTTGACCCTGTATAAGGGATGAAGGGATATAAGGACCTAAGATGGATGAAATAAATGAAGGGGAAGGCATATGTTTGGGTTTTGATAGAGGGATACCAATGTCATGAGAAATGTCACTCAAGCCATGACCATTACGATTTTCTTTAAAATGGAAGGGTTCTTTCTCATGAACGTCTACCCCTTTGCCTTTAAAAATATTTTGACTCATAGGATACTCTTTTCTTCAGGAAGAATATGTGAGTCCATTAAAAGGTGGATGCGATATAAAATGAATGATGGGATCATGAAGCAGATCAAACTGGACAAAAGTGGAGGAACCCATTGTGTATGTAGGGGATTCATGAACATCTTGGGCTAGCATGTTAGAATCATGAGGGGGATCGGAATTGTTAGTGGAATTAGGATCAATGATAGGCTTTTCATGAGATGGAGTAGGAAGAATAATGGGATCATCAAGAGAAATTAGATCTTGGAGTGTATATGGAGGATTAGGACATGGAGATGGAGGGATGATAGTATCTTGTGGTGGACATGAAGCTAAAAAGATACTCTAATCTTGACAAGGAGGAAGATTGTTGGATTCCTCTATAAAGGTGCTCTACTCTTGACTTTCAATGGGATCATCAGAAAGGATGGAGGAGATATCTTGATCTTGCTCAAGGAGTGGAATGTCAGTTGGATTTAAAAGGACATCTTGTTTGTCAAACGGAAGAGGATCATTTAGGATAGGATGGACTAGGATATCTTGATCTTTCTCAAGGAGTGGAATGCCAATGGACCTTGAAAATGTATTGTGTTTTTGGATAGGATGGATAGGAATAGAGGGATATACATGAGTTTCTAGGAAGATGGGATCCTGGTCAACAATTGGATGGCATTGTTCATTGTTTGTATCTTGATCTTAATCTGTATTAGGATGCATTTCTTCATACTCTAAATCATCCTCTTACAATGGGGTATGATTTTGGATGTGCAAGCGATTCTGACAAGGAATCAATGCTTTGACATGAAGGAGATGGAATTTGAATGGGATCCTCTAACATAGGTAATGACAATGAAGAACATGATGGAATTGGGTCTTGCATTTCTGTAGCATGATAGGGATGTGCATCATGAATTGGATTAGCTTGGTGATCAATTGTGGATATCCCTTGAAAAATTGTTGGCATTGTACACTCCAATGAGAATTGTAGATGATTGAAGGTATTGTCATTGATGGCAACCTTGCAATTCGGCAGGCACCGGCATCGACAAATAGTTCATCGGCAGTGGCAATAATGTTTATCGACACCCCAGCTGACAGGATTTTGATTATTGTATCTTGTATTTATTTGTAATATCTTTTTGTAAGCCGACAAGGTGTATTGTAATAAGACTCATATATAAGTATTAGATCTTGTAGATCATATTAGATGCAGACCTAGAAAAATTATTTGCAGAAGTAATGTGCGAATATTAAGGCAAATTTTGGAGTAAGGTTTATGGTTATTGTATGAGCTTAAACTAGTACTAAACCTGACATAGCAGATGCTGGACTAAAGAAATACATTATATTGGATTTGCATAATCCATTTTGTAAGTCAGTGAGACTTCCTTTTGTAATTAAGCAGTGAGCTTTAGGCAGTTGGCCTTCCTGCATGTGCAGGCCCCTATTGTAAGTAATATCTATTTATTGGCCAGTGAGTGAATATTTTGGGTCACAAATTCCACTAAGGTTTTTCCAACACTGGGTTTCCTCGTTAAAAATCTTGTGTTATGGTGTGCTTTCTATGTTGTGTTTATTGTTTATATTTACTACATTAATTATTGCTTACTGGTACACTATTTAACAAGGTTAGGAAATCTATTTATTAGTTAGATACTGATTCACCCCCCTCTCAGTATCTTTGGGAATCCTAACAATTGGTATCAGAGCCTGGTCCTCTATTTTCAAAATCCTAACAGCTTGAGGGAGATTCTGACACTAGTATAGATGGATAACTTGAGAAAGTAATTGGAAATAGCTCTTGCAGATTATGATGCAGAAAAGTTGAAGAATATCAAACTTGAAGATGATCTAAAGGTTGCACAGGAAATCATTCAAGGAATTCAAGAGACTATTACTATTGTTAGAAACAAAAGAAGAGAACTTCATGAGAAGATACAAAATAATGATGATGAAAAGGAAACTTTTAATGATCCTGTAAGAAAGATGAAGCAAGAAAAGATGACCTTGAGGAATGAGATGCAAGATATGACTATCAAATTTTGTAAAGACACTGAAGATAGAAAGAAGAATGAAGATGACTTGACTAGGAGAATCAATGATGTTGGAACTAAAAATCTAAGACTCAGTCATGAAAATGATATGTGAAGATAGATTTGATTCACTTGGAACATGATAAAACTGAACTCATGAGACAAAAGGATTTCTTGGAAAATGAGTTGGCTACTACAAATCAACACAAAGAGAAATTCAAGAAAAGTTCAGAAGAACTTGATGATATGCTGAAAAATCAGAAACCTAATGGATATACTAATGGACTTGGCTTTGAAGTTGGTGAAAGATTCGGTACTGCAAACAATCATGATCACAGTAAACTGGTAAGACAACCTAATGCCTACAAATTTAAAGGGAAATGCTTTAACTGTAACAAGTATGGTCATAGAGAAAATCAGTATAGATCTAGAAACTATAGGAACACTAATGCACCAACCGGTCAATGTTCAAAATGCAACAAAATTGGTCATAATTCATAAAACTATAGAATGAATGTAAGATGTTATGTTTGTGGAAGATTTGGACACTTATCTAATCAATGCAGAACACATACCGACATAGGATATGGAAAGGCTATTAAGAAAAATAATGTGACTTGTTATGCTTGTAACAAGATTGGACATATTGCAAAATTTTGTAGAAGTAAGACATCAATGGAAAATAATAAAGGACCCAGTTTGAAAGGAAAAGAGAAGGTTGATGAGGTAAAGCAAGAATTTTCAAAACAATGGATTAGAAAGAGAGATCAGAATGTTGATGAGACTATTCCTTCACCAGTAGAACAGAGTATCACTCCACTGGCAGGAGATTCTTCATCTAACTGAAAAGAAACTTTTTGGGGGTATGGCAACTAATTGAAAATCATGCTAGTTTACCCTCGATTGATGGTAAGAAGATGAATTGCTTCTTTACCGGCAGATGTGCTAAGTTACACGAAAACGACATACAATTATTGTGGTAGTTGAAGAAAAAGACATTATAAAGCAAGTGTTTTTCACTCTTTTTCACTCACCAAGCATTCAAATTTCCTAAGAGCACAAAAACCCGAGCGAAGGCATCCACAATGAGAAGTGAAGAAAAATATTTCAAGCATCCAAACCTAAAGGAAGATTAAGGTATTTATCAATGGCTTCCTCCTCTACTCCCAAATTCATTGCAAACCCTACTATTGTTGAAGTGGTTAAATGCCCTAGGCCCGTATTCAAAATCATACCCAAAGTAACGAAGCAGGATGATACCCTAGGTGGATTCTCTAAAATCCCTAAACGAGTTTCATATACAAAAGACCCTAGGATATGCATACATTGTCATATTGAGGAACTAGGTGCTAATGAAATCATGAATATGTATAAGACTGTCATTTGTGATGAGAATGGTGTTCTGAAACCAGAACATAAAATCATACCTAGATTTTGTGGAAATACTTGATATTTCGGATTACCCCAAGGAAGTTGTGAGGATTGTACTCAGTAGAGTTCATGGAGAATTCTTTTGGCTTGATTATATCCATAAGATCACTAGAGAAGCAGTAAAGGCAGTGACTGCCTTACCTTCCACAAGTAGCAGGCCTGACAAATCTAAGAAAGTTCCAAATAACACTGTGATGACATTAACTGGTGCAACACATGACAACACATCCTTGAGATTCAACGATGTAAAAGACATAAATGTTAGATTCATTAGCATGATACTTGGATACAAAGCTACACATGCTAACAAGTTGAAATCTATTTCTAGTTTATGTATCAAAAGTGCTTATGATATGGTGAATAGTAATGCTAAAATAGATATATGTGAATGGTTGAAGGATGAATTGATTGACAACTTGAAGAAAATTAAAGGTGATAAGAAAGGTACTTTCAGATTTGGTAATCTACTTGTGTGCCTAATGCTATATATTACAAAGAAAGTTCCTGGTATAAGCAGGAAAGAATTTGGTTTTGACATACCGATAGGTAAACAACTATTGGATATCTTTACCAGCATGGGAACTGACATGGAAAACAATATAATTAAATATTTCCAAGCATTTAAGGCTAGAATGAAAACAAGGGAAAGGCTACCTCAGAACATTGTTGACAAATATCAAAAAGAAATTTATTTTGTTATTAAGAAAGATGAAATCTGGATGGAGGCAGTGGTTCCTAGAATTGTTTGGGTGACAGAAATGGGTTATGAGGCTGATGTAAACATAATTGAGACATATTCCAAAGCCCTACTTGAAGCCCCTAGAGAACCTGGAGAGAAAATATTTGGTAGTGCTGAAACCATTGAGAGCAAAGTATAAACACTTAAATGAAGGAAGAAAAGAGAGAAATATATCAGGAAAGCAACTAAACAGGTGAAAGAGATCAAGGAAAATGTATTGAATATAATTGGTATTAAGGAAAATGACTTGGAAAGGTTACAACCGGAAGCTCACCTCTCACCAGTTGGAACTTCATCTGACAGTGAAATCCCAACTGAGTTTAAGAGAGTAGAAAGGAAAAGAAAATCTACACCGGCACCCTCTCCTACACCAAAGAGAACAAGAAGGAAACAATAGGCTCTAAGGCCTCCAGCAAAGAAAATGACACCAAGGAAGAAGAAAGAAAAACAGGTTATTCCTCCTTTAGACAATCTTTTGAATGAAATAATAGATGATGGAAACTTGTTTAATGTTAGTAAGCTGTATGATAATTTTTCAAATGAGGAAAAGGAAAGCATACAAAATAGTATCATTCTACACCTAGATATCTATAAGAAATTTTTGATAGAGGTTGTATAGATGACTTGATGCCAAGAGATTAGCTATTATGGAATTGGATAAGAAAATAAAAGTTGAAAAGCTACTTGTTATACACCTAGTTAAATCAGTAGAAGAAATTGATGAGTTAATAAGTGAGGCTAACAGGACAACATTTTCCAATGGTCATCGACATGTATCCTTAATGGTAGGAAGCGTCAATGAAATCACTAAAGAGACAACAGAATGACTTGATGCCAAGAGATTAGCTATTATGGAATTGGATAAGAAAATAAAAGTTGAAAAGCGACTTGTTGTACACCTAGTTAAATCAGTAGAAGAAATTGATGAGTTAATAAGTGAGGCTAACAGGACAGCATTTTCCAGTGGTCATTGACATGTATCCTTAATGGCAGGAAGCGTTAATGAAATCACTGAAGAGACAACAGAATGACTTGATGCCAAGAGATTAGCTATTATGGAATTGGATAAGAAAATAAAAGTTGAAAAGCTACTTGTTGTACACCCAGTTAAATCAGTAGAAGAAATTGATGAGTTAATAAGTGAGGTTAACGAGATAGCATTTTCCAGTGGTCATCGACATGTATCCTTAATGGTAGGAAGCGTTAATGAAATCACTGAAGAGACAACAGATAAATGGGATATCTTCTTTGTGGAGAAATAGAAGCAAGGAGAACTTAATAGACCTAAAACATTTAAGGTATATCAAAAGGATAAGGACAAAGGTAAAGGCAAGGTAGGTGGACTACCCAACATAAAAATAATAGACAATTTGCCACCACCTCCTTCTATTACATCTCCAGTTGAAACTGTTGACACACCGACAACTAAGGATATGGAAACTACACATGAGGATACAAATATTGATTCTGAAGTTTTATACACAATGAATATTGATACACAAGAGGTCAATATTGTGGTTGATAAGGAAACCACTCATGAGGAGAAAGATGTGGCTACTGAGCCACCGGTTGAAAATATTGCAGTTGAAACACCAGCTGATAATATTGAGATTGGGGTTGGGACACACATTGAGAAAACTGAACAATCAGTTGATCCCCTAGTTACTGGAATAGATACTAACAATACCATTAATATAAACATTAAAAAACCTATAGCGTTAGGGCAACTAGCTGATAGCACAAAAAAACCAGTTGAGATACCGACAATGGATAGTACAGAAGTGCATACTAAGAAACCGCCAGTGAATACAACTGAGACATCATTAGAGAAACCGACAGTAGAGAGCACAGTGAAACCCACTGAGGTACAGGTTGAGTCATAGGTTCATGCGAAGACATTGCCACTGGCAACAACTAAGAAGCCTAAACCTTTGCTGAAAGAAATATAGACACAAACTGACCTACCAGAGGTCAATACAAGCAAAGAGGTTATTCACACTGGCGAAATGCAGATTGTTAACGTAGTTGGACAATCATTTGGTTCTTCCATGACAGAATTTAGACCAACTAATGTGATAGAGGTATTATTGGATTCAATTAAGAAAATCACAGAGTGTAATGCACTAGCATATAAGGCTTACAATGATATCATTCCTATTCTAAAATTGATTGCACCCAAGTGCAATGTGGAAAATAAAGATTCTTTAAGTCAATTAGACACACTGTCTAAATATATCACCGGTAACATATTGACAATTGAACATATAAATGAGGAGATATTTAGAGAGAAAATGAATAAGGAAAAAGATAAATTCTTTGATGAGACAATAAAGAAGTGCATGGGACATATTGACACACTCCTACAGGCACTAAGATAAACAATAATGGAGTTTAAGGAGTTGTACAGAGACACTTGTAAGACTAATATTTTGACAGTGGACATTGATAAGGAGACCAGTAAAGTATAGAAAGAAATAAATAATATAGTTGATAACATAATTGGTTCACCTGAACCAATATCAGTTATAGAATAGAAGATAACTGAATTTGAAGAAAAACTTGAGAAATTGGAGAAAGAAAAGGAAAGAATAAAAGGAAAGGCAAATGATCTAAAATGTAGACTCAGTCCCAAATTGGATTACCTCATCTCTTTGAGGAAAGAGATATCAGAGGCACTTGTTCAAGGAATGAAGACACCGGTGTTAGGTCCCAGAGACAACTGAGAGGGGGGGGTGAGTCAATGGTTAAATGAATTTAAACCAAAAACAACTTAAACAACTTTTTGCTTAATACTGGTGAAATAGTATGTTATACCAGTGAGCAGTTTTATTAGATAATTGCAATATCAGTAAAGATTAATGTATGAAACAAAAAGACAAAGTCATCCAAAACACATAACACCAATATTTGTACGTGGAAACCCTGTAAGGGGAAAAATCACGGTGGGAAACATTACCCACAATCAGATGATACTACTGCAGATAGTAAGTGTATACAAATGGTGTCTGCACATGCAAAAAGGCCAAGCACCTAGAGCTCACTGCTCAATCACAAAATACGAGTCACACTGACTATAATTGGATGGTTAAATCCAATAAGAATGTACTGCTCAAAATGGTATCTTCATATGTTGGATTCAGTACCGGTGTAGTTCTGATTGTCTTCACAAAAACCCTCCTTCAATCTTCAAATGATGTTAGCATGTATAGCTCTTCTTATTCTCACATATACCTTTACACAATCCTTTTTCACACTCCACACATGATCTTACAAATAAGATCTTATATTTATACCATAACCTAGGACCAATTTTAGTAGGTCGGCTCTACAAGATATATTGCAATAAAATCATTTTATAATAAAAACAATATCCGATGCAATAACCAATTCAACATGTCGGCTCAATGTATTTACAACAATAATAAGTCATCTCCATAGCATGCCATGCTGATCTAGAGAAGATAAATCTTCCGGTGTAACCTTGACCTATTTGCCGGTAACAACAAATATGTAAATACGAATATGTCAATTAACAAAACTCCAAGACAGGGTGTCCACATGATATCTTTGACATAACCAAGTGTTTTCCATGCCCTTCCAAGTGTCGGTGATCATTTTATCTTGCCCATGTACCAAATACTGGTGACTGTGCATAGGTCACTTGCTTGCTAGTGAATGTTGTTGATTCTCCAAAGTGCCAGAGTTGATAAGGTTTAGGAGGTCTTGACATAAATGATAAAACCATACCAAAATACCAACAATCTCCCCCTTTGGCATTGATGGCAACACAAGATGGAAAAACCATCAAAGTGCCAAAACAGAAATGCCAAATATCAAAAGCCAACAATTTTCCAAAAAGAGATCATAACCAGAAATCAAAATACAGATAGAGAGTAATAATTTCTCCCAAATAACAATCTCTCCCCCTGGGAGCAACATGTGTTTTCCTTGTGTTTTTCCATACCAATCTCTCCCCCTTTGACATCAAATGCCAAAGTTAGTACAAAACCAAGTTCATATACAAAATACCAACCAAATTAGTATACCAACTACTCCCCCTGGGAAGTAGCTTCCTCATCAAAGTCGGAGTAAAATATTTCCTTGTTAGTTCTACCGGTTGATAACAAACTTCAACTTCCTAAGTCTCTACTGCTGGGGGTATGACCCCAAGCTAGTCTCTAAGATATTCAAAAGTCTCCTTTGGAATAGGTTTAGTGAAGATATCTGCAATCTGCTCTTTAGTATTCACATAAACTAGTTTTATTTCCTTTGCTTCAACATTTTCCCTTAGAAAATTAAGTTTGATAGAAACATGTTTGGTTTTAGAATGTAATATCGGATTCTTAGATATATCAATTGCTGCAGTGCTATCACAATAGATAGTAATAGGTTCCTTGCATTTTACCTTTATGTCTTTCAACATTTGCTTAAGCCATAGTACCTGTGTACAGTTAGTTGCTGCTGCAACATATTCTAATTCTACTGTTGATAATGATGTACAACTTTGCTTCTTTCTTATCCATGAAATTAATCTCACCTGTACCATTCAAAGAACAAAGGTAGCATTGAAGGACAGTGACAGATTCACTAAGAGCCTGAATTTTGTATTAGCAAACCTTTTTCAGATTGTAACCATCCGGGTACAGGTTTCTAGCTGATAACTACACTCAATTGACATTTTGACAACCTTTGTCATTGATATTAAAGGGGGAGTAGTAGAGAGAGAAAAATCCAATTACTTAGAGATCATCTGCTCAAGGGGAGCACACAGTTTTGGTAAGATTTTTGGACTTCAATTTTTGGATACAATTTTGAATTTTTCTCATGGGTGTTGCCATCAATGCCAAAGGGGGAGATTGTTGGCATTGCACACTCCAATCAGAATTGTAGATGATTGAAGGTATTGTCATTGATGGCAACCTTACAATCCTATGCCACCGACAAGCACCGACACCGACAGCGGCAATAATGTTTATCAACACCCTAGTCGATAGGATTTTGATTATTGTATTTTGTATTTATTTGTAATATCTTTTTGTAAGCCGACAAGGTGTATTGTAATAAGACTCATATATAAGTATGAGATCTTTTAGATCATTTTAGATGCGGACATGGGAAGATTATTTGTAGAAGTAATGTGCGAATATTAAGGCAGATTTTTTGAGTAAGGTTTATGGTTATCATATGAGCTTAAACTGGTACTGAAGTTGGCATAGCAGATGCTGAACTAAAGTAGTACATTATATTGGATTTGCATAATCCATTTTGTAAGTCAGTGAAACTTCCTTTTGTAATTAAGCAGTGAGCTTTAGGCAGTTGGCCTTCCTACATGTGCAGCCCCTATTGTAAGTAATATCCATTCATTGGCTAGTGAGTGAATATTGTGGGTCACAAATCCCACTGAGGTTTTTCCCACACCGGGTTTCCTCGTTAAAAATCTTGTGTTATAGTGTGCTTTCTATGTTGTGTTTATTGTTCATATTTATTACGTTAATTCTTGTTTATTGGTACACTGTTTAATAGGGTCAAAAAATCTATTTATCAGTTAGATACTGATTCAAACCCCCCCCCCCCCCCTCTCAGTATCTTTGGGAATCCTAATAGGAATTTCATCCTTAGGTGTATTGTTTGATGGGGATGATATGGAAAGTTTTTGTGAAGCTTCAAAAGGTGTAGGGATGGATGCCACTTGAGGGTCAATTTTCTTACAATAGGATGAGCCATTGCTAGACATAGGTGCATGATTTTGGTCTTTCTCATAATTATAACCCAAGACTCTCTTAAAGGGTTGTGTAATAGAGCCGCCTTTCTTTGGAGATGCATTTCAATCTTGAGGTTTTGACATGTCTGAGCTTGGATTTTGAACTTGTTTGAAGGTGATTTAGTTTTGGTTTGGTGTTACATTTTGATCTTGGATTGGGTGTTGGTCAAATTGATTTGACATCTTTGAAATTTGGCTTGGTGTGTGTTGTAACTTTTGTTTTTGAATTTCTGGTTGTATTTGTTGATATTGAGTTTGTTGTTGATACTTGACAGTTGGTTGAACAAATTGTTGACATTGTATGTTTGGTTGAGCAAATTGTTAAAATTAAACCATTGATTGTGTTCGTTGGACATGTTGGATCATTGGTTGGAAACGTTGGACCATTGGTTATTGTTCGATGATTGGTTGTATATGTTGGATGATTGGTTGTTGTTGTGGGATATGTTGGACCATTGACTGTGTATGTTGAGGCATTAATTGTTGATTCATGATTTGATTGAATGAAGTTTGACAAAATGATTTTCAACTTGGGACTTGGTAAATTGAAATTTGATTTGAGACACGGTTGAAGTTTGTGCTTTTTGCTTGAAATTGTTTCATCATCTCTATTTGAGAGATGAGAGCTGGTATGTTTGATTGTTCGATGAGAGATTTTACATCAACTGACTCAAATTTTGGGTTTGGACCTTAAATTTTTTGAAATCTTTTAGACATTTGGGATCTAATATTTTCATGGTTTTTCACTTTTTTGGTCTAAGATCTCTTTTTCTTGAGCTATTTTTTCCTCCAATTTTTGTATTTGGACATTTAAATCATTATTGATTATTTTGATCAATATTTCCTTGTAGTTGAGCTATATAGAATTGTGATTGCCTTGGATCAAAACTTGATTTCATTTTGTTATTCATTCAGCCAATCATCGGTTGATATGTCAAACTTTGTTGCATCGCAGGTTGGAACCTTGTTTAATAGACTTGTCACTATGCAATGTAGTATTTTTGGGATTTTGATTTTTAGGGATGATGTATGCAACTAATGAAACCAATAAGGATGACAATGCAACTTTTGTTTTTGGTATTTTTGGATTTTTGGGATGACAATGATATGAAACTAAGTGAAATCTTAACAAATGATGATGCCATCTAGGGCAAGAATGCAACCTATGTTTTTGGATTTTTCAATCATCATAAATTGAAATGAATGTTGGTATTGTATTCTCATTGATGTCAACCGTTATGTTTAACAAATCACCAGTATGGATAGTTATCGATATGAAAGGTGTATGCAAGGTGCAAGCCAAGAGATGTTACCAGCATGGAGGTTCACCAGTAAGATAACATAATCAGTATACAAGTAAGGTATGTTACCGGTATGCAGACAAATGAAGACTACAAACTACCGATATGTAGGTAAGAGAAGAGTCAATTGGTAAATAGGGATACCGATATGCAAGAAAGTGTAGAAGTGAAAATCTTCCATCAGATGAAGATGCGCATGTTGTGGATTGACATGGTTGGTCACTGGGTAGATATGTTCCAACTGGCAGAACATGAGACTGCATGGTTTGAAGGTTGACCAGTTATTGCATGATCGGTAGGGTAAGATAACTAGTAGAGTAAGGGATACACCGATTGTAAGTTTAGTCGGTGATTGAATCTAAAACAACAAAGTGGACTAAGTTGAGGTGGATGCCGACAAAGAATGACACGTAGGATCCAAATGGATAACATGCAGTGTTCGGTGAAATGAGGATCGGTGAGGTAGTTGCTGACTAATTTTGCATTTAATGTGGACCCAATTAATCATGACATGATGATAGAGGTTTGCAGCTCAAAGCAAAATGATAGATTCAGATTGGATTGGTGATGTAAGGATAAATGTACGACATCGTGTACCAGATCAAATGTGGTGCAGAAAACATCCAGATCATTTATGATGATTGAAAAAGAGTAGAGCCATTTTTTTGCCAGATATAGTAAACTTACATTTGAAGGAAGAATTTTGGTGGTGCTATGTATCATTGTTGTAGGTTATCATCTTGGAAAAGAAATCTGATGTGATTTGATATGGTTCATGGTAGGTAGAATAAACCCTAACCACAGATTGTTTGAACCTGATTCTGGTGGGAAAACTGAAGCATAAATATACAGATTGATGATCAGAGGTTGATGATGCTAGTAGCCAGAACAGAGGGCACTTGAGTGAATAAAGAGTTGATCAGACAAAGTGTAGTTGAAGTGACTGAATATTTGAAGTAAGAACTGACAAGAGAGGCTCAATCGGTAGAATGGTTCAATCGGTAGGAGATAGAGCAACCGTGAGCAGTCAAGTGAACTAATAGTGATTGAATCAGTAGGAAGGAATCATAGAGTGAAAGAGTGCAAATTGAGATTCAGGGAAAGATAAGAAAGGTAGAGGGTGACGGGTAAGGGATCAGAGATAGTGAATTGATAACCGGTAGTGAAAGAATCGGTGAAATAGAGAAGAGTTGTAACCAACAGAGAAAAATTGAATAGGTGTTACAAAACTCATTTGTAACAAGGTTTTATCATTGTAATAAGTTGTTATTTCATTATATATCACTAAGTTGGAGCTAAATGTAGGGGTTGGTGCTCCTTTGGGTTGGTTCCCATAAACAGTTAGGGTTTGGTGCCCTAAATCAGAAGGGGTTGGTGCCCTAAATATTTGTAATATAGTTGTTTTCATTGTGAGGCTGGATTGGAGTAGTAGACTCCAACAAAATTTCTCACCGAGGTTTTGCCCACATTGGGTTTTCCTCATACATCTAGTGTTGTGTGATGTGTTTTTGTGTGTTCTTGCATCTTGACCTTTTCTTTGTCTAACCGATATACTAACTTAGTGTTTGAACTGCTAACCAGTACATACACTTAGGTTTAAAAGGTTAAGATTATTGAAAACCACTGATTCACCCCCCACCTATCTCAGTGGTATCTCATGTTCCATAATTGGTATCACAACCTTAGGTTTCTGGTTGGTTAAAGATTTCTCTAGCTTGGGTAGATTCTGGTCTAAAAACACAATGGTAAGAAATGAACCCTCCTCCTCCAAAGCTCCCATGTTTTATGGAAGCAACTATGCCTTTTGGAGTAGAAGAATGAAAACCTATTTTTCCTCTCTAGGTTTTGATGTGTGGATGTTGGTAAAGAATGGGTATACTATCCCTAGTGTTCCTCCTACTGATCCAGATGCTAAGAAGGATTATGAAAACAATGCAAAGACTAAACATGCTATACTTAGTGGACTATCAAATAATGTGTTTATTAAGGTTATGCACTGCTCACCTACCAAGGAGACTTGGGAGAAATTGTAGAGATTATTTGAGGGAGATGTCAAAGTCAAGGAGGCCAAGCTGCAATCACTAAGAGGCCATTTTGAAGGCTTGAAGATTAAAAATTAAAAAAATATTGCAGACTACCTTTACAGAGTAGATGAAACTGTAAACACTATCAGAGGACTTGGAGAGGAAATAATTGATGAAGTTATTGTTAAAAAGGTACTTAGATCACTCACACCTAAGTATGATACTAAGGTCTCTTCCATAGAGGAAACCAAGGATCTGAAAACTTTTTCAATGGATGAGTTATTCGGTTCCCTAACTTCTTATGAGATGAGGACAATCGGTGAAGGAGCTTCAAAGAAAGAGGTTTCTTTCAACTCCATCAAAAAGAGCAAGGAAGAAATTGCTCATGGTGAATTAGGTGAAGGTTCATATATTAAGGTGGAAAACTTTGTAAGAAAGTTGAAAAGAGGATCTGGTAAGTATAAAGGAAAGTTACCACTCAAATGCTTTAACTGTGGTAAAATAGGATGCTTTGTTGCAAAATGTCCCTATGGTGAAACCGGTGGAGATGAGCAAAGGATCTCTGGTAGGTCTTCTGGTAAGGACAAAGAGAAAAAATTCTACCAGCAAGGAAGAAGAAGCTACTGGAAGAAGAACAACCTATATATCATTAAGGACGATGTCATAGATAAAGAGAGTGCATCAAAAGATGACTTCCATGAGTATGAAAGAGAAGTTAATCTCTTTATGGAACTAGATAAACTGGTTGATAAAGATGAGGAAGATGAAGACATTGAAGCTGAAGTGGACTTGGAAGGTGAACTCATAAGTGCACTTGAGGATTTGAATAAAACAAGAAGAGAACTCAAGAAGGTTAAGCATGCTGCTGTAGAGAAACAAGAACATCTTGAGAAATCTTTGGAGGAATCCAAGGAAGCAATCTTTGATCTGAAACTCCATCTGGAAGAAGCTAAAAGGGTTCATGAGGTCACAAGCTCTAATGCATTAGAAAAGGAGAAGGAGCATCAGAAGTTAGAAGAAGAAATCGTAAGGCTTAGAAAGGAGCTTGAAAAAAGAAAGGATGAACTAAAGATGAGGAGAAAGTATGCGGGTAGCACTGAAGCCTTGGACAATATATTGAGCAATCAAAAGCATTCAAAGGATACCGGTGGTTTAGGATTTGAAGAAGGAAAAAGTTCAAACAACAAAGACACATCTAGTAAAGAGATACAATCCACTTCCTTAGGTGAATGTAAAGAGAAGCAAACATTTATTGTCAGCAAAGATACTAGTAAGAAGACCTATGTTGAGGCTACAAGAAATCAACCTGTGAACCGGTATGCTTAAAACCAGAAGGCTCACACATTGTACCAGAATGTAAATAATGAAGGAAAGCCCAAGGTGGAAAATGAAGGATTCACTAGAATCAATAGCATGAGAGGAAGACATCCAATGAGACAAAGGTTTGCCAGTCCAAAGCTATAAGACTGGTATGTACCCAGTTTCCATGGTTATTGCTTTTCGTGTAATAAATTTGGATATAGAATTGTTGATTGTAGATTGATGAATAAACCTCATATAAGTTTTGCAAGTAAAAATCCATTCAATTTACTCTGGGATATGGATGTTAGTTGTTATCAATGTAATGGATTTGGTCATAGGAGTTTTGAATGTAGGAGGAGTCAATCGGTGTCCTACAATAATTTTTAAAGCTCATCATTTAATGTCAATGTGAAATGCTATAATTGTCAAGAGTTTGGATACATTGCAAAGCATTGAAAGCTCATAAAAATCAAGTAAAAGAATTCAACACCATATCAGAAACCGGTAGTTAAACCAGAACATGAAATTGTAGCAGACAAGAAGAAAGAGGCCAAACCAGTTTGGGTTGAGAAGGACAAGAAAAAAGAAGAATCAAGTCTGATTGTGAAGACCGCTCTACATGCAGAGAGAAGGAACTTATGGGTACTAGATAGTGTATGTTCCAATCACATGACCAAAGACAAAAATAAATTCATTAAGCTTGAAGATTGGAATGGAGGCTCAGTAAGATTTGGAGACAACTCCTCCATCAAGATAAAAGGCAAAGGTACTCTAAACATAGATGGATATTGAAGGCACATGATGTATATTATGTGGAAGGTTTAAAGCACAATTTGCTAAGTGTGAGTTGAATGTGTGATAAAGGATACAAATTCACTTTTGACTCTAACGGTCAGATTGTAGAAGAAGGAAAAAGGATAGATGGAAATGTGTACAATTTGAAGGAATGCTATGAGTCCGAATGCATGATGGGACAATTGGATGAGAGCTATCTATGGCATATAAGACTAGGACATATAAACTTTGACAATTTGGTCAAAGTAAGAAAAAAAGACTATGTGAGACACATGTTGGAGATCATTAAACCGATAAGCATTTTTTGTGATAAATGTGTAAAAAGAAAGAAAACTAAGGTGAATTTCAAGACTAAATAACATAACACTTCAAGGCCACTTGAGCTTGTGCATACTGATCTATGTGGTCCAACCAGAACAAGAGTTCTAGCCAATGAGAGATATTTCATGCTTCTCATTGATGATTTTTCAAGGATGACATGGGTTACTTTCCTACAAGACAAATCTCAGGCATTTGAAAGATTCAAGATCTTCTTAAAGATGGTTGAAAGGGAAAGTGAATGCAAACTAAAATGCCTAAGATCTGATCAGGGTGGAGAGTTCATATCTAATGAGTTTGAAGACTACTATGAGAGACATGGAATCAGAAGGTAGTATTCAGCTCTAATAACACCTCAACAAAATGGTGTCGTAGAAAGGAAAAATAGGATAGTCAAGGAGATGGAAAGAACCATGCTAAATGAAGCTAACATACTAGATATATATTGAAAGTAAGTTGTTCATGCTGCTATATATACCTTGAACCAGGTTCAATTGAGAATAAACAATAGAATGACACCTTATGAATTGTGGTATGACTTGAAGCCATCAGTCAAGTACTTCGAAGTGTTTGGGAGTAAATGCTTCATGAAAAGAGATCAAGGTGGCTTGGGCATATTTGATTCCAAGAGTGATGAAGGTATTTTCCTTAGTTAATCAACTCATAGTAAGGCCTACAAGTGCTACAACAAAAGACTAAGAAGAGTCATTGAGAGTGTGCATGTTAGAGTTGATGAAGACTTGCATAAAGGAAGATATGGTCAAGTCAACCAATATGATGATTTCGGTGATGAGGATAAAGTGCAATCTGATAGTGAACCAGAAGAAGCATCAAACAAGTCCCATAACTAGTATGTACAGAAAAATCACCTTGAAGATTAGATTATAGGCAAGAAGAATGATGGTGTGCAGACTAGAAGAAGACTTTCCCAGACCAATGAACAAGTCAATTTCTACCTCATGACTGAAATGGAACCCAAAATATTGAATGAGGCCAGCAAGAGTGAGAAATGGATAGCTACCATGGAAGAAGAGTTGCAGAAAATTGAAAAGAAAAAAACTTGGGAGTTAGTTCCTAGACCGGCAGATAAGAACATCATTGGCACAAAATGGGCATATCAGAACAAGATGGATGAAGAAGGTAAGATTGTTGTACAAAGGATATTCTCAAGTAGATGGAATAGATTTTGAAGAGACATTTGCATCAGTTGCTAGACTTGAGGCTATTAGAATGTTTCTAGATTTTTCAACCTATAAAGGATATAAGGCCTATCAAATGGATGTAAAATCTGCCTTTCTGAATGGTAATTTGGAAGAGGAAGTATACATGGAACAACCGAAAGGTTTTCTACTACATGATATTGAAAAAATTTGTGTGTTGGTTGAAGAAAAAAGTGTATGGCTTGAAGAAAGCTCCAAGAGCATGGTACTCAAGGTTAGATAAGTATCTAAAGGAGAAGAGTTTAAAAAAGAGAACTGCAGACAATAATTTGTACATTAAAGTAGATGGAGACCACATGATTATTGTGGTTGTATATGAGATGCAGTCAGAGTTTGAGATGTTAATGCTTGGAGAGCTCACATACTTTCTTAGTTTGCAGATTTCACAACATGACAAGGGAATATTCATCTCTTAGACCAAGTATGCCAAAGATATGTTGAAGAAGTTTTAGATGTAAGACAACAAATTGGTAAGTACCCCCATAGTGACCAGATGCAAGTTGAGAAAGGAAACTAAGTCAGTAGTAGTGGATTGGACATTGTATAGATCCATGATTGGTAGTTTGTTGTATCTTACTCCTTCTAGATTGGATATAGTGCAGTTAGTGTGCATGGTGGCAAGATTTCAAGCAGGACCTAAATAGTCACATATGAATGTAGTCATAAGGATCTTCAGTTACCTACAAGGAACACTCAATTATGGAATATGGTACCCTAAGGAAGGAGAACTCACCTTGCGAGCCTACACTGATGCTGCTTGGACAGGATGCATTGATGACCAAAAGAGAACAAGTGGTGTTGCATTCTTCTTAGGTAACCGGTTGATTTCATGGCATAGCAAGAAGAAATATTCAATCTCTTTATCAACTGATGAAGCAAAATATATTTCTACTACTACATGTTGTTCTCAAGTGTTATGGATGAAGTAGACCCTCAAGGATATTCAGGTACAGATGACTGGTCTATCTCTATCTAGTGTGACAACTCAAGTGCAATTAACATATCCAAGAACCCAGTTATGCACTCAAGGACCAAATATATTGCCATCAAATACCATTTTCTCAATGAAAAGGTTGAAGAGAAACAAGTCAAGATAGAATATGTCCCTACAGGTGACCAAGTGGCTGACATATTCACCAAACCTTTACAAATAAGCACATTTGAGTATCTAAGAAACAAGTTAGGAGTTGTGTCACTAGCTTCATGCACTTAAATGTGTATGGAAATCTATGGTTTTGGGGGAGTCCATTGCCATATCTCTTGTCTCTTAGACCAGATATTGGACACAGGGGGATATCAAGTGTTTATGTTGCAAAACCGGTATTATTGAGACTTTAAGGAGTACTCATTGACTTGTGTTTGTAGTTTCTTTTAATGTCTACCCAATTTATACTTAATTAAAATAACACTTGGGTTGTCGGTTGAAAAGAATAGTTGTCCTATTAGGTAAACCTACTATATCACAGGGAGAGATTGTCATGATTAAGTATATGCAGAGGAACCAATATGATAGTGATTGAGATTATCCTGATAGCAGCAAATGACCCAGTTGAAAACACAAAGGGGGAGAATACACCATCTAATCGGGGAGAATAAATCAAATGAAGAAATGCCCTAGCCCTTTGTCATTGTTGTCAAAGGGAGAGAATGGTATCAGAATGAACTGGTTGAAGAAGTATTGCAGAGTGTGTTGACATCAATGCTAAAGAGGGAGATCATTGGGATTGTATTGTCATTGATGTCAACCGGTATGTATAACAAGTCACCAGTATGGATGGTTACTAGTATGCAAGTTGTATGCAAGGTGTAAGAAGGAGATGTTACCGACATGGAGGTTCACCTGTAAGCTAGCATAATCAGCATGCAAGTAAGGTATGTTATTGACATGCAGACAGTTGAAGAATACAAACTACTGGTATGTAAGTAAGAGCAGAGTCAACCGATATGCAAGAAAGTGTAGAAGTGGAAATCTCCCATCAGATTAAGATGAGCATGTTGTGGATTGACATGGTTGGTCACCGGGAAGATATGTTCCAACTAGCAAAACAGGAGACTGCATGGTTTGAAGGTTGACTTCATATTGCATGATCATTAGGGTAAGATAACTGGTAGTGTAAGGGATACACCAGTTGTGAGTTTAGTCAGTGACTGAATCTAAACCAAAAAAGTGGACTAAGCTGAGGTGGATTCTCATGAAGGATGACACATAGGATCCAAGTGGCTGACGTGCAGTGGTTGGTGAAGTGAGGGTCACTGAGGTAGTTGCCGACTAAGTTTGTATTTAATGTCAACCCCATAAATCATGGGATGATGACAGAGGTTTGTGGCTCAAAGAGTAATGATATATTGAGATTGGATTGGTGATGTAAGGATCAATATAGGACGTTGTGTAGCAGATTAGATTTGGTGCAAAAAACATCCAGATCATTTATGATGGTTGAAAAAGAGCAAAGCCATTTTTTTGCCAGATAATGTAAATGTACATTAGAAGGAAGGATTTTGGTGGTGTTGTGTCTCATTGTTGCAGGTGATCATCTTGGATAGGAAATGTGATGTAATATGATATGGTTCATGGTAGGTAGAATAAACCCTAACCACAGATTGTTTGAACCTGATTCTGGTGGGAAAACTAAAGCATAAATATACAGATTGATGATCAGAGGTTGATGATGCCATTAGTCAGAAAAGAGGGCGCTTGAGAAAACAAAGAGTTGATCAGACAAAGTGCGGTTGAAGTGACTAAATATTTTAAGTAAGAACCGACAAGAGAGGCCCAACCAACAGAAGGGTTCAACCTGTAGGAGACAGAGAAACCGTGAGCAATAAGAGAGTAAGCAATTAAGTTAACCGGCAGTGATTGATTTGGTAGTAAGGCATCATAGAGTGAAAGAGTACAGATTGAGAATCAGGGGAAGATAAGAAAGGTAGCGGGTGACTGGTAAGAGATCAGAGATAGTGAATCGATAACCAGTAGTGAAATAACCGGTGACACAAAGAAGAGTTGTAACCGATAGAGAAAAGTTGAATATGTGTTACAAAACTCATTTGTAACAAGGTGCTATCATTGTAATAAGTTTTCATTTCACTGTATATCATTGAGTTGGTCTCAAAAAAGAGAAACCCAAGTTCACCTGATATATATATATATGAAATATCCAACCTCAATCAATGAAAAGCTTTAAGGCTTGGACAACATTAACATAGGATCCTAATGATCCTCCTACACTTCAGGTTCTGCAAGACCTAGGGTGGGACACCCTTTGATGCATAAAATACAACCAATGACAGACATATGGAATCAACAAAAGAAGACAAATCTCACAGGGCTCAACAACAAGGAGGTTACTCCAGATGGGTTAGATCTACATTGACATATCAACAAGATTGGAGCATGAGATAGATGGAACATCTAAACTACAAACATGAAAGCAAATGGATACTTGATATTTGAAAATCTCTGAGAATCCCCAGAATCTACAAGACCAGTGCCTTATCCAAGGGCATTGAGTCATACATCAAACTGTAAATGGAAACTTCTATTACAAATCCAATTTATTGAAAAAGATTATCCGTGTATTAATGTCTGACATTAATACATTCTAAACTCAAACAGAGGATCATACATATCTAGACATTATTTTGAATTCAAAATGATTGCTCATAGAATTTAAACCCTTCCTTGAAGAGTACCTAAGAACATCCATTACACTCCCACTTTGAGAGGACAAACCCAAACTCCCTTGAAGGCTGCATTCATTGAAAATAAGAGAAGGCCTAGAGACAATCTAATAAACTATATATATGCCTTACATATATGTGACCTGCAACATAAAACATTTACAAGAAGAAGATACTCTATTGCTTGAAAAGAAACATTCACTGTACAAATTTGGGAAAAAACTCAAAAAATGGAATATGATATTATGGAGCCTTGCTCACAAAAATCTGGAGCCCCTTACAAAATGAGAATACCCTCGAATAAGAAGGCAAGGAAGACAAAATTAGATTTCATTCTCTGACAAAGGCAACCGCCCTATCTTTTAGCATTAACTATTTCACACAACTTAGCCTGCAAAACATCCAATCTCTCTGACTAAAAAATCCAATCTGAGATCCTAAGGTAACTACCCCAAAACACTTGTCATGGGTTACACTTGACTATAGAATCAGATTCCCTGAATCAAGAGCTCTCCAACGATATATAAAACATATATCGGGCAAAAAATAATCCCTTAGGCGCATTAATCCCTCTGCAGGTCATACGTTTAATTTTCTACCTATTCACCATAGTTAGAAATTATATTTTTTAATCTTTGAATTTCTCATGCAGACATCTACCATGCATCTCTGCCATGTGGCACCATCTAGTTCATTCCGGGGCCGTTATCTTGCCACCTCAGCATCGCCTAGGTTCACTGCCGAAATGAAGCTCTATGTTTCTTCCTTGGACTCGCTTGTTCCTTATTTCCTGCAGACTACTCTCCTTCTCCACCGGGCCCTACCACTTAGTCACCAAGTCATGGATATTAGCCATCGCACATCTTTTCATTGCGACTTGATGATAGTCGTTGATCTTCCTTTGATCATCATTGATCTTTGTTGATATGCTCGACCCTTAGCCCCTCTGAGCAGCTACATCCTATACCATGGTGTTATTACATGTATGCCACTTGTCTGCCACCTCATTAGTCACCAAGTTATGGCCATTAACAGTCGATCACCTTCTCATGGTGGTATAGCGACCACCATCCGATCTGCCCAAACCTGCTCGCTGTTTAATTTCCCCTTTTGCTGCAAAATTAGGCCACTTTGGGATGCATGCACACATGAGGCCCACTACTTCTGAGATGCCACTTTCCAAAAGCTCGTAAGCTTTGACACTTAGGATATATGTGGCCTTGCACATAAATACTAAAATGCTCCTCCCTGCGGCCAATGTGGGATAAATGGGCTACCTTAGCCCTTTCCATCGAGATAGTTTGAAAACCTAATCTTTGATCCTCCTAGACATTCTGCGCTCCGCACCTTTCTCATAGGTCCCAATACTTAGTCACCATGTTGCAGAGAATAACCATCGAGTACTTTTGCATTGTGGTATAGCGATAGCCGTGAGATCAATGGGAACTTGCTCGATCTTTAGGAAGCCCGACAGATACATAGGAAAAGACACAAGACTTAGGAAAAATTAAAATTTATCAGAACCCACCCAGGCCTAGACTTAAAAGGGGCCCCCTCTTGACGACACATAGACCCTTCTGCTTAAGTGGAAAAGTGACAAGCAAAGACTTTTAATCAAAAGAAAAGGGACATTTTGAACCTTGAACCTTGAACCGATTTGCAAATGGTTCAAAATAGACATAACACATTCTCACTTGCTTAGTAAAAAATATTACAAAGTCACGACTCATGCAAGAGAAATGATTGAACCTTGAACTTTGAGCCAAAAAGGTTTAAAGGTTCAAGTTTAATATGAATTACAACAAGGTTTAATTTTCTAAATGTTTTCACAAAAAAGAAAAAACCCTAAACCCTCAGAATTTTATAGGTCCCAATAGTGGCTCTGATTGGGGATGGTTGATTGCAAGATAAACACAAGAATCTAGAATCTTTGGTTATGCAAACCACCCAAAAAAAAATCAATTCTCTTCTTCTGAAAATCAGGGGTTCCTTATTCTACCCAAACATCAGGGCTCCTTATTGAAAACCACACAACTGAAAGCAAAGTGACTATACAAGATGTACAAATATACTTACAACCTATTAAAAACTTGCTCCAAAAAATCTCAGCGTTTACCTCTATCAAAAAACTGATTCTCATCACCTGATGTCATGATCCAAACAAAGGCACCTTTCAACAACAACTAAGCATAATCCTTATTATCATGCTCTGTGAAGTGTACCTGTACCAGCAGCCATAATGCACTCAATAAATCATTACAAGCAATGGTTAGTAAATTGAAACAATGAAAGACAAAACCATAGCTAATCGACTTATTGCCTCCTAGAAAATGTGGGTATGAAAAATTCTCTCAGATCTTATTATGCAAATTCTAGTGACTTGACTACACTTAGATGGAGGATTTGATGGATGAAAATGCATGACCTTAGCAAGAATAGCATGATTAAGCTAAGATTTAAGCTAAAATGAACATGATAATATTGCTAAAAATGATAAACTAGAAGCTAGATGCCTATAGTAACAATGCTTAAGCTATGAATGAGATGGGATCCACACTTCTTAAAATGAGGTCTATTTATAGGATTTTCCAATGCTAGGGGTGAGTTGGCATGAATCAACGGTTGAGATTTATTCAAAGATATCAATGGTTAAATTGGAGGAGGTTGGCAAAGGGGGTTGGATTAAAGGGAACACTTAGTGACAAGTGTCACAAAAGTTCTAGAAGATGTTGGATGAAAGGGGACATGGTGGTAGGTAGAATGGGTTAGGTTTAGGAATGGTTAGGTTTAGGAGTGGTAGAAGTTAGGAGAATTTGAATTTAAAAATTCAAATATTAGGAAAATGGCTAATTAATCTCAACAACTCATGATTGATTTGTTTTAATTAATTAGGATTAGAAGAAATGATTTTGATGGGGGGAATTAATTAATTTGAATTAATTAATTAAAGGAGTGAAATAAACCTATATAATAAATCCTTAGATTTATTAATAAGTAGATGAATGAGAGATTTAATCAAATTGCTTAGTGAATTTAATTAAATTGGGGAGGAGAGATTAATTAAATAATTGCTTATTTAATTAATTATCTTCAGACCATTTTTAGGTGTATACATTTTGCCCCTCTTTGAAGTGAGGTGTGATGACGCGTTGATTCAAAGAATAATCTCATTTTGATGTTGATATTGATTTGATAGGATGCCCGAGCTCTTGATTGCTAAATCCCGATATGATGATGCCCCCTCGGGAGATCAATTGAGATAATTGATCTTTGGAGTTTTTGCGAGATTAATATCCTGATAGATTTGATTTGATTTTTGCAATTGTGGTTTGATGAAAATGCGAGGTCTTTGATTAGCTTGATTCCTTAGATTGATAAGATTGAAAAATATTGATTGATTAGATTCAGTCTGGTTTCAAGAAGGATTCATCCTGTATAAGACAATGATGATCAAAGTGTCTCGTTTCAGGAAGGATTCATCCTGTATAAGACATGATCAGAATGTCTGGTTTTAGGAAGGATACATCCTTTATAAGACATGAATCAGAATCAGATCATCTGGTTTCAGGAAGGATACATCTTGTATAAGACATGAATCAGAATCAGTTCGTCTGGTTTCAGGAGGGATACATCTTGTATAAGACGTGATAGAATTGATTATGTTTGATTGATTGATTTGATTTGATAAGGTTGATTAGATAAAGAACTGACATTTTGTTGATATCAAGTTGCAGAAATATTTTGGATATGCTGATTATTGGTTCTATTGAGAGAGATAGCATGATTTGAGCTAGGTCGATAATATCATGAGAGAAATATGAGTCATCATTCTAATTGTGTATACACTTGTGATGATACTTTGATGATTCCTATGATATATTTAGCCTTGGATAAAAGGAGCTTGTAGGGTCCCATGCAAGAATGAAATGCAAGCTAAAATGCAAATGAAATGCAATGGAATGCAAAGCTATGACCGGACTAGTCACTGGATTATTTTGCATTTTTGTCATCATTGAGCTTTTGAAATGTGGGAAGTGAGTGCAAACATCGATGGTATAATTAAACCATGATGACCTGAGCACTATTTTCTTGGATTTTGATATAGCAAGTTAACACAAGCATCAAGGTATAATTGAACCGAGATGACCTGAGTGTTGTTTGCATAAAATAGGTAGTATTAATCATTTCAATATGCAAATTGGAAATGTCTTCAATGATATTATGATGATCATGTCCTGAGACAAATTTGCACATATTAATGATTAATTTTTAGACAGCAGACAAGAAAAATATCATGTTTCTTCCTTGTTCCTCTAGTCAATGACATCTCGGAGTCACTCAGAAATCATGATAGCGAAAATCAATTTATAGAAAATTTGAACAATCATGTTACAATCATTATTCAAAAAGATATTACCCACTGAAAAGTGTGTGATATTCTTAGATTGATTTCATGATAAGCTTGATAGTTGATAATTTAATCTTGTGTTCAATGTTGGATGTGTCTCAGTTTTCGCTTGATAAGAGTTGTCTAACTGTTTGTTCTACTTGTTTGGTTAAGCTCAAAATGGTCAAGAGTTTGCCCCTAGCTAGGTGTAAGATTTTTCCCCAAGCCTAGAAACAAAGTCATTATGATATCTCCAATGATCCAAACCATGGTAAGAAACCACCTGGGATGTTTGTGTATGTATAAAGGCTTCATGATGATCAACGTTGATAGAAAATGAATGCAAGCGGAAAAATGCATGAACTAATAGATGGATGAGCCAACCAACAGATAGCGCCTATTTGCCAGGTTTTCACCATCTGTTTTTATTGCACTTTTTCTGATATTTGATTTTTTGTTTTATTTTCTGCTTTTTCACTGTTTTTGATTTTTTTCTGATTTTTCACTGTTTTTGATTTTTTTTATTTTTCAGACAGAACTTTTTCAGGTGCATGCTATTGATAGGTTCCTCGAGCTGATCTCCATCCTATGTTGATAGCTCATATGCTCCTAACCCAAATACTATTGTGACCACAAATGGACCTAACCAGTTTGGTTCAAATTTTCCTTTCTTTTCTCGATCTGCCTGGTTGTGGGGATTTTCCTTTAGCACTAGTTCTCCAACTTGAAAGATTCATGGTTTAACCTTATGATTATAGCTCTGGCACATTCTTTGTTGATATACCTTTAGATGGTCAAAGGCATTGTGTCTGCATTCATGGATTAGTTCTAACTCTTGTAGTCTAGATACTCTTTGTTCTTCATCTGGGATGAGTCCTTTTAGTGATACACATAGAAAGGGTATCTCTACTTCGATTGGCAATATGGTTTCGGATCCATATACAAGAGAAAAAGGTGTGGCACCTGTCAATGTGCGGATACTGGTACGGTAGGCCCATAGAGTAGGGTTTAGTTGGATATGCCAATCTTTCCCGGCATCATTCACTGCCTTTTTGAGGATTTTCAGAATAGTTTTGTTAGATGCTTCTGCCTGCCCATTTCCCTATGGATAATATGGCGTGGAGAATCTGTGCTAGATTTTGAACTTCTCACATAACTCTTGTACATCTTGATTCTTGAATGGTCGCCCATTATCAGTGATAATGGTCATTGGTATTCCATAGCGACAGATGATATAGTTCAAAATAAATGTAGCAATTTGTTTTCCTATGATATTGATGAGAGGTACTGCTTCAATCCATTTTGTGAAATATTCCATAGCTACAAGAATGAATTTGTGTCCATTAGATGAGGAAGGATTTATCTTTCCTACTAGATCAAGTCCCCATTGACAAAAAGGCCAAGATGTTGCTAAAGCATGTAGTTCTTGTGCTGGTGCGTGGATCAAATTCCCATGGATTTGACATTGTTTGCATGTTCTTGCTATCTTGAAAGAATCTCGTTCCATAGTCGGCCAATAGTAGCCCAAGCGTATGAGTTTTTTCAAAAGGGTAAGACCACTTGAATGAGTGCTACAAATGCCCTTATGGACTTCATGTAAGGTCTTCTCAGATTCTTCTTGTTCGAGACATCTTAAGAGAGTACCATCTAGACCTCATTTATACAAGGTATCCACGACGAGAGTAAAATGAGAGGATTGGCGAATAAAGTTTCTCTTTTGGCTTTTTGATAAGTCAAGAGGTAGGATGTTATCTTTCAAGTATGTGTAAGTTTGGCCATAGCGAGATGAACCATGTCCAATGAGTTGGCAGATGGTTTTGGAACCAAGACAATTAAAGGTAGGATGAAACAACTCTTCAACCAGGAATTCATAACGCTCTTGATTTTCCTGTGTCTGCAATAGAGAAGCAAGTGTAGCCATGGTGTCTGCTGCTTTGTTATCATTTCTAAGGATCTGTTCAAAAGTTATTTCTACAAAGTACTTCTTGAAATCATCCACCATCTTTTTTTAAGGCATGAGTTTATTTGATAGTCATCATTGATTTGATTAATGACAAGCTGAGAGTCTCCAAAGACTTGAAGTTGTGTTATGTTCCATTCTACAACCATTTTGATACCTGTTACCAATGCTTCATACTCTGCTATATTGTTTGTGCACAGAAAGCTTAATTTGTATGCTTTCGAGATTGTATGCCCTTGTGGTGTGATGAAAAGAATTCCTGCTCCTGATCTGTGTTGTGTATATGAACCATCAAAGTATAGTTGCCATGCTTTTCTTGTAACTGTTAAGATATCAGCATCAGGAAATTCAATCTGTAGAGGATGATTATCTTGAAGTGGTGTCTCTGCTAGTTGATCTGCGATGACTTGTCCCTTGATAGATTTTCTGTCAACATATTTGATATCAAACTCGCTTAGAATCATGATCCATTTTGCTAGTCATCCTGTCAATGTGGATTTGCTGAGCAAATACTTCAGAGGATCGATTTTAGCTATCAACTTGATGGAGTGAGATAGTAGATAGTGTCGTTGTTTTTGAGAAGCAAAAACTACTACCAAGCATTCTTTTTCTGTTGATGAATAGTTAACCTCATATCCCACTAGTGTTATGTTGATGTAGCAGATGGCTCGTTCTTTTCCTTTATTATCCTCTTGTGTGAGCAAACTCCCAATGATGCTTTGGTAGTTGATTCATAGAGTAATAATGGTTTTCCTAGAATTGGTGACATTAGAATAGGTGGTTGCATGAGATATGCCTTGATCTTGTTGAATGCTTCTTCACAGTGATGGTCCCATTTGAAATTAACATGTTTCTGCAATAGGTGAGTGAATGGTTGACATTTACCTGCTAATTGAGCCATAAATCTTCTGATTGACTGGAGTCTTCCTTGTAGTGATCTTAGTTGATTGATATTCTTGGGAGATGCCATTTCCATGATTGCTTTTACCTTAGCTGGATCTACTTCAATTCCTCTTGCTGAAACAATGTATCCCAATAGCTTTCCTGAAGTAACACCAAAGGCACATTTCTTAGGGTTTAGCCTTACCTTGTATTGTTCTAACCTATCAAAGATCTTTTCTAGTATCTCTATATGTTCTTCTTTGTTGTATGATTTAGCTAATATGTCATCCACATAGTCTTCCATGAATGTATGTATCGTGTCATGAAATATAGTTGTCATAGCTCTTTGATATGTAGCACCTGCGTTCTTTAATCCAAAAGGCATGATGTTCCAGCATAAAGTACCCCATGGGCATGTAAAAGTTGTCTTTTCTTGATCTTCGGGTGCTATTTTGATCTGATTGTATCTAGAGAAACCATCCATTAGAGAAAACATGGAGTGTCCAGCAGTTAAATCTACAATGATGTCAATGTTAGGCAAAGGAAAGTCATCCTTTGGACATGCGTTATTAAGATCTCTGAAGTCTATGCATATCCTGATGCTTTTATCTAGTTTTGAAATAGGAACAATGTTAGATACCCATTGAGGATATGCTATAGGTCTGATGAATCCGACATCCAATAATTTCTTTAGTTCTGCTTTGACTAGAAGAGCGATATGAAGATGCAATTTTCTTAACTTTTGTTTGACTGGTTTGGCTCCTGGACTAACATTTAAGTGATGCATAATAAGTTCTGGATCTACCCTAGCATGTCTACATATGACCAGGTGAAATTGATTTGCCATCATTTGAAGAATTCCACATATTGTTGCATTTCTTGCTCAGATAAAGAAGTTGTTGGATGAAGAATCTTTGGTTGCTCTTTTGTGCCAATGTTAACTACCTCTGTTGGTTCGATCAAAATGGATGATCTTTCTTGATAATGCTCAGGTGAAGTGTCAAATCTCCTATCTTCTGGTGCCTCAAGGAGGTTTTCACTATTAGATGTGTCCTTTATTTTTACTTTTTCCTAGTCTAATGTTGCCAATAAATGGTTTTCAGCATTAGACCTGATATTGTTTTCTTTATTTTCACTTTTGCGACTAGGAGATTTGGCACCCACTTGACTGGAAGATGCATTGCTGAAATTCCTGGTGATAGTTGTTATGGGTTTGATTGCCTTAAGATATACAGATATGGAATGGTCATTTGGAAAGGTATCAATGGCATTATGTCCTTCATTTTCCCAATCAATAAGCTCAGGGTGGACTAGAGGTAAGGGATCTTCAGGTTGGTATATTTCAAGGGTTTCAAAGGTCATGATGGAGGTATCAAAGTTTTCAATATGTGTGTTGATGTATAGAACGGTACTCTCGTTAGACTGATCTTGCGTAAGAAGTTCCTGATTGTCCTTAGTTAAGTCCAAGTTAGCCAAATGTGATTCTAATTCAAGTGAACTAGTTCATGGCGTTTGTCCTGCATACGTGTGAACTATATCAACTTCTATATCTCCTTCAAAGCATTTTTCTTCAGCTGATTCTTCAGAGTGATAGGAATCCCATTCCCATTCATTAGAATTTGTATCACTTGCAGCTTGTAGTCTACAGATTTGGTCATATAGCATTTTTTCCACTTTTCTGGCTATAATTTTCCTTCTTTCATATTCAATCTCCTCAGGACTGAGATTGAGTTTTGTCAACTTTTCTATGAGTTCTCCTAAACTTATATTAGCTTCTTTCTTGTTTTGCTTGAGATTTAAGACTGCTTGAGAGATGTTTTTAGTTTGTTTCTCTCGCTGATTTGAAGCTTGCTTCTTTTGCCATTTCAAGTTTTTTTGTGCTTGTTGCTTAGCCGATTTTTCTTCCTTTTCAATTGCAAGTTGTTCTTGTCTATTTTCATATTCCTCTTGTTGTGGACTAAAAGATGTGTTTTCTGGTAGATTGACATGTCCATACCCTAATCTTGTTTTGTCAGTTTTCTGATGAGTATGAGGCTCAATAGGTTCTGAGATGCCTTCTTTTCTTTTTCCTATAGGTCTTGTTCCAGTGTATCCCATCTTTCGAAGAATGTTGAATCCTTTTCCATATTTTTCTGTAGGAATTTTGACATTGTTGACCTTTTGTTGAACTTCTTCATCTTTGTATAACCATTGTAGTACATCTTTGTCTTCTATCTCCTCTGATAAGGTTCTAGCACTAAAAAATGCTCCATCAAATATCGGAAGATGTTTCACAGTTGATTGTTGTTTAGTGCTTGATGGTTTTCCCAAGGATTTAGGAGAAAGTGGTAATTGTGATATTGAGTATTCTCCATTCCCTCGATCTCTTAGCTACATTTTTTTTTCCATACTTGATAGAATAGAGGCAAATGATTTTTCCTTGGATTGTATGTTCAAAGATGTTACCTCCCTGTTATGTGGAACAATTAATTCTTGACCCATTTTTAGATTGCTACAATATTAGAATGGATTTGCATCTGCAAATATTGTGATTTCTTATCCTTCATAGGGAAATTTTACACATTGATGATAGGTTGATGGGATAGCTTGCATGTCATGTATCCATGGTCTCCCTGGGAGCACATTATATGATAGGTCCAAGTCTAGAACTTGGCATGCTGTGTCTTTTTGTAGAGGTCCCACTCTGATTGGTAGTATCACAATTCCCTTGGAGGAACATTCTTCTTCATCATAGGCTTTTATAGTGATCCTTTTTCGGACATCAACTGCATCTTCTGAATATCCTAAGGCATGAACAAGACTCAATGAGAAAATATTTAGGCCAGCTCCACCATCTATTAGAACATGCTTGACTCGCGTTTTGTGAATAAGGACTTCAATATGTAAGGGAGCATTGTGAGGGTGTTGTAAGGACATGTCGTCTTCGTCAGTGAATGATAAGCAATGAGGGGTTGTGAGGTGTCCCACCATGGTTTGGAATTGATCAATATCAAGATCTTTGGATATGGTTGTATCTACTAATGCTCGTTCAAGAATCTCCTTGTGTGCAGGTGAAAGTTTTAAAAGTTCCATGATTGATATTTGGGCAGGTGTTTTCTGCAATTGTTCCACTACATTGTATTGTTTTGTTGTAGTGGATGATGTGTTTGTTGTAGGACCCGGCAAAACAACTTTGGCTTTGCTTCTTGTGATAGCCTGAGCATGTTCTTGATTTTGTTTTTCTTTAACTACAATCACATTCACCATATTGTCAATGTATGCACGTAGTTTACCTTTGCTTTATCCTTACCATTGTTTGTTGTTGATGACTCACCTTTCTTATAGTTTGGAAGCAGAGTTTTAAAGGTGATATGAGATTCATTTGTTGTATGTCCATCCACAGTTATTACACTATTATCAATTAAGTCTTGTATGACATGTTTCAACTTTTGACAATTATCTGTGAGATGTCCTTTGTTTCGATGGAAATTGCAATACTGATTATCGTTCCACCAAGGTGGTTTGATTTGAGGTTCGTAGTTCCTTTCTTCTGGTAAAGTGATCAATTTTTTTGCGAGAAGTGTCTTTAGTGCTGATCCAAGGGGTTCACCAATGTTTGTGAATTGTCTACGAAAGAAAGTTTTGATAGTTGGTCTTTGTTGATTGTTGTTTTGTTGTGCTGCTATTGAGTGAGTAGATAAATTGAAAATCAGTTGTTTTGGTTTCACATTGTTGTTATCTACTATTCCATCATTGACGACATTTCGATTTCTATTCCAAAACTTTGGTTTATCATTGTGATTGTTGTTGTTATTGTTGTTAGGTGGATGGACTCCTTTGTATATTTTCAACTCACCTTTCTTTATCATAGCTTCCTCCATTCTGATTCCATTATCAACCATTTTTCCAAAGTTTTGATTTTCTTGCATTTTTAAGTAATAACTCATTTGATCATTTAAGTTGTCAATGAATATGTCCATTTTTTCATACTTTGGAAATGTGCGAGGATACCATGATGCTAGGCATCTCCATCATTGTAAGAATGTCAAGAAGGGTTCTCCACTTTTTTGTTTAGTGTTACATAGATCTAGCATGGTCACTTCATGTTGTATATTATAGGAATATTGTGAAACAAACTTATCCACCAACTCTGAAAATGATCTTATTCTAGGTGCAAGTTTGGAAAACCACTCCATAGCTAGTCTAGTTAAGCTTTTCAGAAATAGTCTCATTAAGTAGGTATCTTCATGTGCAAACTCCATACTCATGGTACAAAATTCTCTTATATGATCTTGAGGGTTAGAGCTTCCATCATATTTTTTCGTATCTCAGAGTTTCAAAACCTATAGGGAATGGTATCATATTTAGATTCCTGTCAAAAGGATAAGGACATATTTCTTGAAGTGAATATCGTCTAACATTTCCTCTTTGCATCTCTTGGATTTGTGTTTACATTGCTTGCAGTTGTTGTGTGAGAGTCATGATAGGATTATCGACATGATTTGTTCTTGCATGACCATGATTTTGCATTCTAGGAGGATTGGGATCTCTTCTTGTTTCATTTCTAGCTCTTCTTGTATCCTCATTGAATTGAACATTATTCGAGATTTCTACTTCATCACTTCTAGGTATGTTGGTTTCTTCATTGGCCCTAGTGGTATTGGGAATTGATGTGTCATTCATGCGGAGACCAAAGATGTCCTCATATTGTTTGTTATTATGAGGAGGGTCACTTTTCTTTTGTGTCAATTTATTCACATCAAAATCTTGGGGAAGTGTAGCACTAGATTTGGCTAGCATTAGAAAGTATTTTTCTTTTTCTTCCTCCAATAATCTCTGCATAAATTTGTCAAATTGGGGATCTTTCTTGATGTCTTTGATGTTTTGTTCTGTTATTTCTCCTTCAACTTGTACTTCATTTTCATGTTCCATGGTTATGTTTGTTTCCAATGTTTCAATTTCCATCTCTGCAATCTTTCGTCTCTGAGCTCTAGTTAGAATGGGCATACACATGTGTTATTTTGTTTAGGATTTGATTGTCCAAAAGGTTGTTTTGGGTAAGTGAGCAATTGTCAATTTCAAGGCAATAGAGTGATATGACACTAAAAGAGGATTCAAGTGTTTAAAAGTTTGCAAGTTTTTCGATCTTCGGTTTAGGAGTGCAATGATGATGATTGGTATGAACCAAGTCCAGTAGGAACGATATATCCTACGATGTGGGACGAGATTATCCTGACCAAACGTTTCAGTTTCATGATAAAGGATGATTGATCCTTATGAGAAACTATGTTTGAGTGATCAGTTTATTAAAGAGGGTGATAATGCACTTTGAGATGTTTAGATCTTGAACTTGTTGGGGGTGAGCACTTGAAAATCTTGAGGTGTATATTTTCTAAAGTCTGATTTTGATAGATGATAACTTGACCAAGCAAATCAAGCAGAAAATCTAAGCACGGATTGATAGATAACAGGTGTTTATGCTTACTACAAATTGATCAAGCAAAAATGATAAATTTGAAATAGGCATGCAGGACACAGCTCTGGACTGGCAGATGCAGAGTTTCATATGACAGATACAGCTTAGGATGACACAAGATACAAAATAGAATGACAAACTAGTGACTTCATGTGAAAAGCAGTGTTTCGTATAACATAGAACCTTGACTCGTACGATAGAAGATAAAGCAGTATGACAGAATATCTTGATTTGTACAACAAAGGATCAAGAAATATGACAAAGACTTCTGACTCGTACAATAGGTATTTGAATAGTGATAAAAAGTGTTTGTTTGTTTGAGTTTTGATCACTGAATTTTGATGTTTTACTTTGGTTTTCCAGTTTTAAGTGTTTGATTTTTCAATTTTAGGGATGAAGACACAGCAAACACATAATGTGATACATGACTCTCAATCAAGCTAAACCCTAAGGAAGTTGGTTGAGAATGAAAACCTTTGCTTGTTGACTTAGGTACACACCCAATAGCTAATCAGAATACGGCCACTGAGTCTCACGCAATGGATTCTCAACACCGTATTATCCGACTCCAAACACTAATGGGGGCACGATATGGAAAGTGTCTTGGGAGAGTTACTATCTCTCTTGCACAAAGATTATCACCCTTTCGGAGGTGAATCAGGTAGCTTCTATTTTAACCGTCACTAGTAAGGGATCCGTTCAGCACGTCGGGGTATAGACTCAATTAAGAGGTCTCCCAGCCTTGAAAACCAAGGTTTGATATACCCAAAGGTACGGAGGAGAGCTATTCTCAAGCATTGTCATTGCTTTGATTTTCATCAAAAACACATTTATTTTATAGTGGGTTGGATTACTTGGCATTAGCCATTCGCACTTAGGTCATTCCCCTCTCACTGGCCTTAATGGCTAAGAGTTAATAACTCCTCGAGAGGGCAGGCCTGCTAAAGAGATGCACTAATGAAAGCAAAAAGATGACTCTAGCTTTCTAATCACCTAAGAAAGGTGAGAGCATACTCGCCTATCATCAAAGACACACAAGACATGATAGTTCATTTCTTTAAGCCCAAATTGAAGTGTGCCTAAAAATCTTAAAGAATACACAAAGTTTTTGTTGAATCCTTAGGCAACCTACAAAATAGATCCATTAGTAGTCATGATTGTGTTTTGAATTTGTCTTTGACAAGCATATCTACAAGAAAAGAGTTAGTTAGGCTGCAAACATCTCATAGACATAACAAGATTAGCATTAGTGATCCGAACTATGAAATTTTCAAAAAAACTATATGAAATTTTAGCCTAACTTCAAATAGGCATAACTTTCTGCTCGGGTCTTGAAATTATGAGTCGTTTACCTCATTGGAAAGGTCTCCAAGAGTTCTAGATACATATTACCGACGTATAGACAAATTTGAAATTTCTAATTTGCATTTTTTTCAAAAAAACACAGAACCAGAGACTCATATGACACAAATTTGCAATTAGCACGATAGAGGATTACACTTTGCATAGAGAGCAAAACAGACTCGTATGAGACATAATCAACCTAGTATGAGTAAACAATTTTCAAAGAAGAAACTCATATGAAAAGGATTTAGCTATCGTATGAAAGTGAAAATAAACTCGTACGATAGAGGATCAGCATAGTACGAGACAAGAATTTGCAGTTTAAAATATTGTACGAGTCAAGATTATACTTAGTATGAGTCAGGATGAGGTATCATACGAGACTTAAAGGAAGTTCATACGAGCTAGAAAGGCAACTCGTACTACAATCTGATTCTGATCCGACAGAGATGAAGTTTGAGGAAGCTTGGGAAGCTGAAAATGATGATTTCGGCCCCACGGTGGGCACCAAAATGTCGTGCTCTGTGAAGTGTACCTATACCTGCAACCACAATGCACTCAATAAATCATTACAAGAAATGGTTAGTAAATTGAAACAATGAAAGACAAAACCATAGCTAATCGACTTATTGCCTCCTAGTAAATGCGAGTATGAAAAATGCTCTCAAATCTTATTATGCAAATTCCAGTGACTTGACTACACTTAGATGGAGGATTTGATGGATGAAAATGCATGACCTTAGCAAGAATAGCATGATTAAGCTATATCAATGATTGATCTCGCATGATTAAGCTAAGATTTAAGCTAAAATGAACATGATAACATTGCTAAAAATGATAAACTAGAAGCTAGATGCCTATAGTAACCATGCTTAAGCTATGAATGCAATGGGATCCATATTGCTCAAAATGAGGTCTATTTATAGGATTTTCCAAGGCTAGGGGTGAGTTGGCATGAATCAACGGTTGAGATTGATTTGAAGATATCAATGGTTAAATTGGATGAGGTTGGCAAAGGGGGTTGGATTAAAGGGAACACTTAGTGACAAGTGTCACAAAGGTTCTAGAAGATGTTGGATAAAAGGGGAAATTGTGGTAGGTATAATGGGTTAGGTTTAGGAATGGTTAGGTTTAGGAGTGGTAGAAGTTAGGAGAATTTGAATTTAAAAATTCAAATATTAGGAAAATGGCTAATTAATCTCAACAACTCGTGATTGATTTGTTTTAATTAATTAGGATTAGAAGAAATGATTTTGACTGGGGGAATTAATTAATTTGAATTAATTAATTAAAGGAGTGAAAAGAACCTATTTAATAAATCCTTAGATTTATTAATAAGTAGATGAATGAGAGATTTAATCAAATTGCTTAGTGAATTTAATTAAATTGGGGAGGAGAGATTAATTAAATAATTTCTTATTTAATTAATTATCTTTAGACCATTTTTAAGTGTATACACTTATAATCAACCCCTTTCATCTCATTACTAGAACAACTGGTGTGCACACCTTTTGCCTGATTTTGAACTTTATAGTCACACATTATTTCAACTAGGGTAAAATCATGAGACAAATCACTATAAAGGCCTTCCCACAAGCTGCCATGCATTTCACTATCCCAATCAAATCTATCCTTTGCAAGGGCATCATCATGCTAAATTTCAAAAATAAAACATTCATTTTCACCATTGTAATTCTCATCAACACATGCCTTGTTATCATTTAAATTCATAGAATGCGGGACATTAATAACCAATTGATACAAACAAGGAACATAAACATTTTGATCTAGATGTGATACTTCACTATGTTGATCACACTTTATATTATCCTTGTTCATCAAACTCAATGCGTGAGCATTCTCAATATCCCGGTCATGGAAAAGAATACATACCTCTGGGTGAAACAAATCCTCAGCTAAGTCTTTATCATTCAGACTTACATCCACCTAAAAAACTTCCATTTGTGGTATGAAATAATCATCACATAGCCCATGCCTCTTATCTTCATCATGAAGTAATTTTTTACAACACATGCTACTGTTGTTTGGAACTTCATCAGCATCAAAAACTTGTTCAATACAAGGGGAAATTTCAGCATTTTCATCAATGACATCAACACTATGAGAATTGATATCAAAGGCAAAGAACTCCATGTCCGGTTCAAACATGCCATCAACATTCATATCCTCTTCATTGTATGTCAAACCTTGAAAACATTCAAATATAGGTTCATTTAAATCTGGAAATGAAGCATCATCCACACTTTTACATATGTTCTTATCTTCAAAAATACTTTCATTTTCAGACTCATCACTGAGATATATAACTTGATCTCCTCTTATATCATCTTCACAAGATGAATAATAAGAAGTCTCATAGGTATCCTCAGCTGCATGATTGGCGTTTATTTGCTGACCATAATAAAATGAATAACTTGTGTCACAATCACTCTTATTCTGAAATTGATCTTCATTGCTCATTTGTATATTTTCAAAGTGTTGAAAATCATACTCAGTGTCCTCATAATCAGCAGCACCGCTCCATTCTGAAACACATTCATCACTGGGTATGCTTGTATTGAGAACACCACTAGCATCATTCACAATTTCATTTTCAGCTTTATCCAACTCAATCAAATCTTGAGTTGCATCATATTGCCCATCCTTGTGTGACAAAATCATGGGTTGACTGACAACTTCTTTGTTTGAACACATTGTGTCATTATCATTATCCTTGGGATATGCATGATTAACTTCATAATTTGCAGCCACATAATTAGCATAACTGGCATACAAATTAAATGGTGCATATCCTTCATATATATCTATATCTGTAACAGCATTGTCACAAAATTTCCCACTGATTATTCCATCACTACTGTAAGAGACAACCGGCATTGATAGCAAAGATTCTTGGGAAAGAATGTTTTTCTCATCTTCACATGGTGTTTCACCATTGAAGATGTTTTGACAAGAAGAAACAACAAACAAAAATCTCTTTGAGATCCGAAATTTTAAATTGTTTTCAATGTCCCTAGCTATTTTAAAAGCTTCATGCAAAGTTTTGGGTTCCTTGTCTCTTAATAAGAAACCCATCTTCTTGTCGAAAGAACTCATATAATCTCCAAGCTCCATCATTAAACTTATACTTGCTGGAAATATTAGACAATATTTGTAAAAATCTAATATTGAATGTTGGTACCAATTCATCTTCCCCGATTTGTATGTACATGAATCCTCTCAGCATATCAAAATCACTCACCTTTTCAGCGAATTGGGCCATAAAGTTAGTTGTTAATTAATCCCATGAGGAAATACAATTTGTTGGCAAAAAAGAGAACCAATCCCTTACATCCTCTTTCAGTGACTGGACGAATAACTTCATGCACACATCCTCTTGACAAAATTCAAAATCTCCCATCAAGTCTGAAAATCATTTCAAATGTAGATGTGCTGATTCTGATTTCTTCCCACTGAATATTGGCAAATACTTTCTAATTTATGTGGGTATGGGATTTGGGTAACCCAGAATATCTTCAAAGTTCAAAGTAGCATAATGATTTATTTTAAAACCTCTCTTATAACGTGGTTGTGACATTTCACTGGGCATGACCATATATGAAAATACACAAGGCTGAAAAACTTCATTACACATTCCTACTTGCTTCTGCAAGTAATTACACAACCTTGGATAGAACAATGAAACACTTGAAGCATATATCATCATTTAGATCTATTCATAACATTTCTTGACACAATTTCTTTAGATTTGCATACTACATATGTTGGAAACTTCAACAAAATAGATATGCAAATAAATTTGTGATTCCTATTTTTTCCTATTTACTAGTGTTGTTCGCTTAATGGGAAAACTATTTTACTCATTGAAACTTCTGAAAGTACCGGGATATTTGTAGCTTCTGTTCACTTTACTTCCTACTGAAAATATGAAGGGGACCTCCACATCTCAGGTTCATTCTTACAGAGTTGCCACCTCCCCGAGGAATAACATTTAACCATTGATCTTCACTCTGAAACACTTTCAGATTTCTGGGTCATACCACACAACAGAGTCACAAAATATTTTTTTTTAAAATTTCTCAGCAACAAAATCTCCAGGACACACACTTTCAAATCTGAAAAACAATCTTCAGACTTCTAAAATTCTAAGACTCTTCCCCAAATGAATACTGGCCAGACTCATTCACAATCTGATTCAACAGTCTAAACCAGAGATCTTTAGATCACTCCCCAACGGAGTCACCATTTTGTTGGTCTCAAAAAAGATAAACCCAAGTTCACCTGATATCTATCTATGAAATATCCAATCTCAATCAATCAAAAGCTTCACGGCTTGGACAACATTAACATAGGATCCTAATGATCCTCCTACACTTTAGGTTCTGCAAGACCTAGGGGGGACACCCTTTGATGCATAAAATACAACCAATGAAATACATATGGCATCAACAAAAGTAGATAAATATCATAGGGCTCAACAACAAGGAGGTTACTGCAGATGGGCTAGATCTACATTGACATCTCAACAAGATTGGAGCATGAGATAGATGGAACATATAAAACTACAAACATGAAAGCAAATGGATACTTGATATTTTAAAATCTCTAGGAATCCCCAGAATCTGCAAGACCAATGCCTTATCCAAGGGCATCGAGTCATACATCAAACTGTAAATGGAAATTTCTATTACAAATCCAATTTATTGAAAAAGATTATCCATGTATTAATGTCTGACATTAATACATTCTAAACTCAAACAGAGGATCATACATATCTAGACATTATCCTGAATTCAAAATGATTGCTCATAGAATTTAAACCCTTCCTTGAAGAGTACCTAAGAACACCCATTACACTCCCACTTTGAGAGGAAAAACCTAAACTCCCTTGAAGATTGGATTCATTGAAAATAAGAGAAGGCCTAAAGACAATCCAATAAACTATATATATGCCTTACATATATGTGACCTGCAACATAAAATATTTACAGCAAGAAGATACTCTATTGCTTGAAAAAAAACACACTGTACAAATTTGGGAAAAAACTTAGAAAATGGAAACCAAGATTATGGAGCCTTGCTCACAATAATCTGGAACCTCTTACAAAATGAGAAAACTCTCGAATAAGAAGGCAGGGAGGACAAAATCAGATTTTATTCTCTGACAATGGCAACCACCCTATCTTTCAGCATTAACTGTTTTGCACAACTTGGCCTACAGAACATCCAATCTCTCTGACTGAAAAATCCAATATGAGATCCTGAGGTAACTACCCCAAAATACTTGTTGTGGGTTACACTTGACTACATAATCAAATTCCTCGGATCGACAGCTTTCCAACGATATATAACACTTATATATCGGGCAAAAAATAATCCCTTAGGTGCATTAATCCCTCTGCAAGTTAGTTGATTAATTTTCTACCTGTTCACCATAGTCAAAAATTATATTTTTAAATCTTTGAATTTCCTGTGCAGATATTTGCCATGCATCTTCATCACGTGGCACCATCTAGTTCATTCTGGGGCCCTTATCCTCGGAGCTCAGCACCGCCTAGGTTCACCGCCAGAATGAAGCTCTTTGTTTCTTCCTTCGACTCACTTGTTCTTTATTTCCTAAGGACTACTCTCCTTCTCCATCAGGCCCCACTGCTTGGTCGCCAAGTTGCGGCTATTAGCCATCACACATCTTTTCATTGTGACTTGGTGACAACTGTTGATCTTCCTTCGATCATTGTTGATCTTTGTTGATCTGCTTGACCCTTAGCCCCTCTGAGTGGCTACATCCTATGCCACGGTGTTACCACATGTCCACCACTTGTCTTCCACCTCATCAGTCGCCAAGCCACGACCATTAATAGTCAATCACCTTCGCATGGCGGTATAGTGACCGTTGTCCGATCTGCCCAAACCTGCTCGCTATTTAATTTCCCCTTTTGCTACAAAATTAGGCCGCTCTAAGATGCACGCGCATGCGGGGCCCACTACTTCTAAGCTACCACTTGCCAAAATCTTGTAAGCTTTGACACTTAGGATATATGCGGCCTTGGACATAAATACTAAAATGCTCCTCCTTGCAGCCAATGTGGGATAAATGGGCTACCTTAGCCCTTTCCATCAATTCATCGAGACAGTTTGAAAACCTGATTTCCAATCCTCTTAGATGTTCTGTGCTCTGCACCTTTCTCACAGGTCCCACCACTTAGTCACCATGTCACGGTGAATAACCATCGAGCACTTTTGGGTTGCGGTATAGCAACAACCACGAGATCAACAAGAACCTGCTCGATCTTTAGGAAGCCCGACATATACATAGGAAAAGACACAAGACTTAGGCAAAATTAAAATTTATCAGAACCCACCCAAGCTAGACTTAAAAGGGCCCCCCTCTTGATGACACATAGACCCTTCCGCTTAAGTGGAAAAGTGACGAGCAAAGACTTTTAATCAAAAGCAAAGGGACATTTTGAACCTTGAACCTTGAACCGATTTGCAAATGGTTCCAAACAGACATAACACATTCTTACTTTCTTAGTTAAAAATATTACAAAGTCACGACTCAAGAAAGAGAAATGATTGAACCTTGAACTTTGAACCAAAAAGGTTCAAAGGTTCAAGTTCAATATGAATTACAACAATGCGCTACAAAGGTTTAATTTTCTAAATGTTTTCACGGAAAAGAAAAAACCCTAAACCCTCAAAATTTTATAGGTCCCAACAGGGTTGGTGCTCCTTTGGGTTGGTGCTCCTTGGGTTGGTGCCCTAAATATTTATAATATAGTTAATTTCATTATGAGGCTGGATTGATGCAGTAGACTCCAACAACATTTCTCACTGAGGTTTTTCCCACTTTGGGTTTTCCTCGTACATCTGGTGTTGTGTGATGTGTTTTTGTGTGTTCTTGCATCTTGACCTTTTCTTTGTCTAACCGATGTACAAACTTAGTGTTTGAACTGTTCATCTATACACACACTTAGGTTAAAAATGTTAAGATTACTAAAAACCACTGATTGACCCCCCCCTTTCAATGGTATCTTGTGTTCCACAATGAAGGCTAGATAGAAATTGACAAAAGGATAAAATGACAATGTCGCACCTATATGCTTAGATACTAAGATATGTTTGACAAAATAATGTTTATAAGAGGACAAATTTTGGACAAGTTCAAGACTCCCTAACAACAAATTAGGGTTTAATCTAGAGATTTGATTTTTGAAGTTTGGAAAAACCTAATTTTGAAGACTAAATGCAAATTGACAATGATAATGACAAGGATCTAAGGATATGATATGAATATGATATGGTCTCAAGATATCATATGATCTAAGGATATGACATGATATGATATGACAAAATGATATGAACCAAGGATATGAATGCAAACTTTTGACAATGTTAACCTAAGAGAATACCTAGGGTTTTGGACTTTACAAATGATGTGACTCTAATGTAAAAAAAGGCACATGCAAGGGAATAACATGATCTAAGTGAAAACCTAGCTTTGGTATGACAATGAAAATGGATGATAATGACCTTAAACCTAAGTGGAAAAATGAGGAGGCTTGCAATGAAATGGACTAAAATGAAGGGGAATGAAAATATGTCCTAAAACCTAAGTTTGAACCATGAAAAACCTAACCCTAAGTAGCATGAATTTTGAAACAAGGTTGTCCAATGTTTTGAAAAGCCATGTTTGTAAAATATTTTCAAATTGTTGGATGAATACTTTGAAACTCTTTGGACCAAGGTTGACTTTTTTTTAATCTTGTTTGGACAATTGTTTGGGTTTGATGATCAAAGTTGATTATGACTGCTTTTGAAAAATTGTTTGCTAATGTTTGTAAGGTTGATTGTGTCCTTTGTTTATGATTCACTTTTAACAAGCATAGAAGACAAGATGTTTGTTTGACTTTGACAAAAGACACTCATGTACATTCAATTACAAAATCCTAAAGTTGGCAAGGACAATATTTGTTGAACTCCTAGCAATAAAATACCACATTCAACTAGATAGTTAGAAGGTTGGTAGCATTACCTCCCCTCCACATCACTCACTTCTATGGGAATATCAAGATTTAAATGTTTGGGTCATCACTTCCCAAGAAATTTACCATCTCTAAATGAGGGGCACGTGAGGGGTATCTTCAACATGTGCATATCACAATGCCTGAGTCAACAAATAGAAGATTTTTGGCAAATATAAATACAAAGGGTTATAGTCAAGGCATATGTTTGAGTGGCCATAATAAAGAACATTTTCCACTTTGTTAAAGGAGGCCTCCTAGCTTGCAGAGGTTATGCTTTATAGGTTTTCATGTGTCATGCAGACACTGAGGGAGACATAAAGTCATTATAGAAACATGAAACACTCATCGCTTTCAACTTTTGTCACAAACACATTTTTTTGATAGTGGCTCGAAAAAGTTTGGCTTTAGCCCGTTGCCACTTGGATCATTCCCTCTCACCAATGCCTATGTCAAGTGCCAAGCAGATTGAGAGGTAGGCCCTCTAAAGGTAAAATCACACACACAAAATGAAATAAGACATAGAAAACATGGCGTTCTTTATCCTTTAGGAAATTGAAGTGCGCACTAATCTAGAAAATGCAAACACTATTTTTATAAGATTCTTTGGTTGTAACCTGCACCAAATCAATTAGTAGAATGCCAATATACTGCACAAATCATTAATAAATTGTCCAATTTGTACCCCTACTTAAAATCGATGAAGATTGTGGGGTTCATTTTATTAGCTTATTAAATGAAATGAGAATTTGTTGTTCATATAATCCCCTAATTAGACTATGTGATGATTCATTTTGAAATCCTTAGTAGATTGTAATGAGATATTATTGTTGATTAACCTTCTAATTAAGCTATGTGGGGAATTTTTATTCATTTAAACCTCCTAATTAGGCTATATGAAGAATTGTTGTTAATTAAAACCTCAAAATTAGGTATGTGAATTGTTCATTAAAATCTCCTAATTAGGCTATGTGAATAATTGTTGTTCATTGCATGTTAAGAAATCTTGCATAAATAATTGCTTGGACTCCATAAAACCCACATGCAATATTATATTCTCATGTAAAACCTGCATGAAGTAATAAATCAACACTTGAAACTTGCATGCAACAATAAATTAGTACCTAAAACCTGCAAGCAACAACATATTAGCATAAAAAACCTACATGCAAGAACAAATCCACACATAAAACCTGCATGCAAATATTAGACTTATAAAAGTATCAAATTTAAACCATTCACATTGGGTTCACCAAGAAATGTAACTAGGAAATCAAACATTAAGTTCATAACATATGAGTTAGCCAACCACAAAAACTAACAAGTTATGAAAATGAATCCTAATACATTAAATGAAAGAACGAAAGCAAAACAATAAAACAAAGACCCAAACCATCCAAATGTGTTTCCTTCATTGACCTCCATTGTTCCTCTCTCTCCTTCAAATGGGACTTTGTGGATTTCACCTACACGTGCAAATTCAAATGGAAGCAAGATTGTGAGATGAAAATGACAACATAAGGGTAATCAAAGTGTGGTTGTTAATGATGAAGAAAAGAGCTCAATTTATAGGTCAAAATTGAGGCAAATCATGAAATTAGAATGATTGATTCAAAAATGGAAAATTGATTTGAAAATGGCATAATTTAATGACAAAATTTATGAAAAGTTTCCACATGCAAATATGATAAATTTCTATGCAAAATCAATGACAAATTGAGAGAGAATTAAGACTCCAAATTATGACAAATTAGCAACAAATTTTGCTTCATGATTTATAACATGATTGAGAAAACAAATAGATTCAAATTGGCCATTAAAATAGCTTCACAAATCATGATATGATTGAGCACAAAAAGGGGAGCTAATTAGGAGGATAAATTTATGGGAAAAATTAGTGGAAATTTGAAATTTAAAAATTACTAAATTAAGTGGAAAAGAGAGAAATCAGAGAAATTAGAAAAGTAGGAAATTAGGAAGAGGTGGCATTAATTAATAAATTGTCATTTCTTAATTAATCCACAAAAAGGGACACAATTACCCAATTAAATGATTTATTTAATAATGACACAAGAGACCTAGGATAGACAAATTTATTTATCCTAAAGAGGAAAGTTAGTAGGATTAAATGAACAAATCATTAAACCCTAGGAGGAATTAGGTCATGAAAAAATTGAAGCCAATAAATGATAAAGATTGCAATTGAAGGGACAAAATGACAAAGGTTTGATAATGATAAGAAACCTATATTGATTGACTGACGAAGATCAATGACAAATTGATCAAAATTGACAAAAGGGTCAAATTGATAGATGACAAATGATAAAGGATCAATGACTAATCAATAAGATGATTGATTGGGATCAATGACTAATCAATATGAAATTGATGAAGATTGATGATTGATTGAGATCAATGACGAATCGATCAAAGATTGATAAATGGTCGACTTGATGAAGATTGACTAATAATTGACAATTGAAAGAGGATCCAAAATGATCAAAAATGATTGAAGATAATTAAAAATTACTTGAAAATTATTTTTAAAAAAAGGACCAAACCCTAATTGGACATTGTCCAATTGACATAACAAGATTGATCACGACCCATGATTGCAATTCAAAAATGACATTGCCAAGACCTAATTCAAACACGAGAGAATTGGAATCAAATAGGAAATAAATGCAAAAGAATGACAAGATACTAACAAATGATAAAGACCAAATGCATAACATAGAGGAAATGTCAATAAGATGTGAAAACCCTAAAGAAGGTCATGTAGACATGTTAAAGTATGGCACCTTAAGCGTTGACCACTTTTAGATGTCTACAAATCCATTTTTTTAAATCCTATTCAATTAATTTGTGGATCAATACAATTCTTAAGGATGCATATAAAATCACCCAATGGGGCATAGCTCCATGATAAAATTCACTTCATTGGTGATGTTCCCACCTTGAGATTCAAATCCCCATTGAGTTGTTGAGCTCATAGACCTTGTGCCTTCACTGGGATGATGTTCTCAAAGGAAATGTGACTTCATTTGGCAATTGGGCTCGTAGGCTATGGTCCTTCACTAGGCTATTGATCTCATTGGTTTCAACAAGTGAAGTGTGTTAATGGGAAAATATGGATCCCCATAAGTGGCATAGGTGTGAATAGATCCCCTATAAGTGGTCTATCTAGACCCAAACAAGGCTAAATACTTGGGTATTTCCTAGCAAATAAAATGATGCATAGAAATCAAATGCTTCTTGAAGTTGTATCATTCAATAGTCAATTCCAGTATATGGTGAATAAATGACCTTATATACATGAGAAATATTATGTATTTTATTTCCAAACACAACCACATATTAGTTGAAGCACCAAGTTTTAATCAACAAAAAGAGATTTTTATTTAATATTTAATTATATATAGTTATATGATAAAATCTTAGAGGAAACTAACCTCTACAGACTACTCACTAAGTGAATATTGAATGCAAAGTTTTATGATAAACTTTTCTACTTTTAATTTTTTTTCATAATTAATTTTTTTAACAATTAACTATTATATTAACTTTACCTTTTGTATGAAATTTTTAAATGAAATGATGTTTTTATAGTTTTGTTGTGCAAGATGAAGGTTATTAGAAGACCATAATTTCCTTTTGTTTTAATAATTATAGATCAAGGTCATTTGTGGATATTTTTGTTAAATATGCAAATTTGTGTAAAGGAAAAAAATATACCATATAACTTTCCAGCAATTTGTTCTTGTTGTAAATATAAAGAACTATCATGTCTAATTGAACAATTCTCATGCACTAACTAATTCGTACCCTAAAAATCAATACTTTAATCACTACACGTCCTTTAGCACTAGACTAACCCTATCCTACAAACTTTTATTACCTCACATTATCATGTTGTTATATCTAGTCCATAAACTAGGTCAAATATTGTTATGTCATTAACATGTAGCATGTATGTGCATATAAATACCTAACTTGTGGCTATAATAACCTTATATTAAGTTATATTATCATTTCTATATTTTTATATAAGTATTTAGGTTGGCTTAGTTCTCCCCGTAGTATAGTTATAGTATATTTAGAAGGTAATAGTCAGTTTGTTGTCATCATATAGAAATTTCTATTCTTTATGAATACTTTTAGAGGCTTTCCCCTTGAAATGTACAAATATTATGAATCATTTATCAATATTTCATAATATGTTTATAATGAATTGTTGCATTGTTCTTCTCTTATGATTATAAGTTGTATTAAAACACGATCTTAGCATTTGGACACTAGAAATAAGATTATTTATTTTATTTAGAAGACAATACATTGTGAGCTCATTTCTGTAACCCATCTAGCTATAAGAATGTGAGGATTATCTATAAAATCTACTGAAATGAGCCCTAACATATGAAAACTAGGTCAGTCACAAAGTGGTCCATTATGAAGAAGAACAAGAAAACCATGACTTGATTGTAATAGAAGATACTTTTCATGAATATGATACATGTGGGTAAGAAACAATTCTCCTCACAATGTGTTCTATGTACAATTGGATGCCTATGAAATATTATCTTGTTCATAATAACTCTATGGTAATTAAATGAATATGTATATATATTATGCACAGTTAACATTTCTTAGGCAAAATACATAGCATTAGTAGCTTAAATTATATCTTATTTTTCTCTTAGAAAAAAGGGTTATCTTTCTATTCTACACTTATTTTAATGAAATAATACAAATGAATTTTAAAATATATAGACATCACAAATTATATAAATTAATATTTGAATACATCTTGAGATAGGATCGCTGAAATGATTGTAATACAATATAGGCCTAATTGGAATTTTATGTGATGTTGATGGTTATTTCTTTCCATGGCTAAAAAGATATGACAAAGATTTGGAAACTAGAAATTAGTAATTGATTTGGTATTAAGAGCATTTGATATAGATAATAATAAATTATACTATTTAAGACTATGCCACATGCACTACTTATTGTTTGAATGCTTTCCTTGATATGATTCTGTCCACTATACATTTTTTGTTTCAAGTTATTCAAAACCTATTTGAGAATTTGTAGATGAGTTTGTAAAAATAGTGGTACCAAGAAGAACCTTTAGGGCCTATTATACATAGAGGGAGAGGCATTATCTTCATTTATAGCAATTGGACACGAATATTGAATTGAACAAGACTAAAACAAAGAAAATAAAATGTCTTAGATGTTCATTTAATTTTGATTGATCGAAGGCATAATTGTGACTAATCTACGACATAATCACACTATAATAAAAATATACTATACTTCTATAAAACTAACTGAATGATAATAAAAATTAATCAAAAATAGTAATCTAAATAGAAACCCTAAACATATATTTTTTTGGTGAGCCAACATACACTCTCAACATAATGACTCAACCATACGTAAGAATCATATCACACTAAGAAAACTATAACTCTGATGTGTACAACTATGTACAATGTATATGAACAAACTCTGATGTGTTTCATGAAGAAAAAGTCCTTAAAAATGGACCAATACTAATAACTTGAAGAGATAGACATGAATTCTAGGGTCAACTACTATGCCAAAAAAAAGACATTGAATTCATATCCAATTATGAGAGAGCCAATGTGACTACCAAGCACGCAACTTTAAATGTTTGACTCCGTGTCATATGACCATACGCCTAAAAGTGGGTGGGGTTATCATAATAGACATTCAGCTATTTAGTGGTAGAATAGAATCGCATGACTGGTGGAGGGGGCTTAATCATATCCTCAGCACCTCCACGTGCGGCCTAGATTCGTTGTCTGGCGAGTCACGGCTTAGGAGGCGACTTATCTTGGTTCTCTTTACCTTAACTTTATCCATCCATACAAATCCTGTGTACCGACACTTTTGTCTTCTAATGCTGTCCCATCCTTCCCAATTCAATAAAAAAATCAGAAATTTCACTACATTTTGATATCAATTCCACTTCTGCCAAATTCTGTCAGACTTATCTTGTCCTTTAGGGTAAATACAATGTATGGAAGCTATAGCTTATGCAAGAGCAAGAAGTCATGTTTGACATTTGGATGTACTATTAGGGCAACGCAATGAATAACAATAGTAAACAAGATTTAATTAGAATGATGAAATCTAGTGTTCAAGGGAGATAAAATCTTTTGGTGAAAAGTCTATTTCAAAATAAGTTGATAGGAAAGTAATTATTTGAGGACTAATATAAATCATTATATATTTGTTTTTTTATAGATTCAAGCTTACACAAATACAACAAAAGTGGTAAGGTAAAATCGTGTGATTCAAAACTACTCTATATTTCTTTTTTGTATTATGTTTCTCAAACATGGAATATGTTTCTCATATACCACTCACATAAAATATCTAGCCCAAAGTTACATACAACATTACAAGTGGACCTAACTAAATATCTAATGTGGCTAAATAAATCACCTAAGACATACCATGAATGAATGATTATTTAATTTACTATATTAAAATATTTCAATGTTATACAAGGTGTACAATAGCTATTCCTAACATTCTCCCAGTTATTGTATATATTACATAATGTTCAATCAATGGAGAACATCATCATATTCATGTGCATAATACCACAAGAATCTCTAGCATACCCTCACACACCATAAAGATACCATTAATAGAAATAGAGTGACCAAAATATCAAATAATAATTCCATGTTCAATCAATGGAGAACATCATCATATTCATGTGCATAATACCACAAGAATCTCTAGCATACCCTCACACACCATAAAGATACCATTAATAGAAATAGAGTGACCAAAATATCAAATAATAATTCCTCGCATCCTCCAACCTGGCACCTATGAAAGAAAAGAAACAAGCCAAGGTGAAGACTACCATTCCAAAGAACACAATCATCAAATACAAGTAATAACAAAGACTCCAAGCTATTCCCAAAGGTAAAAACCCACATGGTTGAAAATAAAACATACAAAAACTGGTATTATATCCAACCATCTCAAAATATTAGTGCAATCACATAAATCTGTCCACTTAATTAAATGAATATTTAATATTTATTTGATTATTTAACCATCAATTAATAATTAATTAAATTAATATTTAATTAATTCATCTTAACCCTCTTCTCCTATTAATTAAATAAATTATTCAATTTATTTGATTTAATTCACTTAACCAAATTCAGACCATTAATTAAATAAATAAATCATGTTTATTTAATTAAATTTTCTCTCACATTTAAATAAATTAATATTTATTTAAATTCCCCCAAAATCCCACCTCTCACATTTAAATAAATTAACATTTATTTAAATCACCTTTATCCTCTACCGTTGCACAACTATTTTAAATAAATCATTTATTTAAATCACCTTTATCCTCCACCCACTTGCATTTTCCTACAAATGCAAGTTGCACAACTATTTTAAATAAATTATTTATTTAAAATCCTATTTATCCTCACCCACTTGAAACCTTTAATGGTTTCCCTTAAAGTCTTCAAACTTAATGGCTTCCTTCTAGAGTCTTCTCAAACTTTTAATGGTTTCCTTTAAAGTCTTCAAAACTTAATGGCTTTAAAGTCTTCAAACTTGATGGCTTCCTTCTATAGTCTTCTTAAGCCTTTAATGGTTTCCCTTGAAGTCTTTAAACTTAATGGCTTCCCTTAAAGTCTTCTTAAGACTTTAATTGCTTCCCTTAAAGTCTTCAAACCTTTAATGGTTTCCCTCAAAGTCTTCAAGCATTTTAATGTTTTATCTTCCTTTTTCTCATTTAAATAAATTAATATTTATTTGAATATTTATCCAAATGCAAATTACACCATTTAATTGAAATAAATGATTTTATTTTAATTGAAAATACCAAAATTCCTCCCACTTGCATTTTCCTACAAAATCCACTTGCATGCCTAAACCCCTTCTAGATTCTTCTAAACCTTTCCTAATTAACCTAATCCATCCCCTAAATATTGTCACATTCCTAAGCAAATTGGAGTCACTTCTCAAAGACTCCAAAGTCTTTGAAAAACAATTAATGATTTGTGTGTTCAACAAATTAACCTCTAAAGTCTTCCAAACCACTTATGGCTCTTACATGACCATTAATGGTTAATTCCACTTGCACCCATGGTTAAGGACTTTGACCCCTAACTTAACCCTCATGTAACCCATGTGTCTCTTCAAAGCATTTATTTCTTTGACTAGGGTAACCATCATGTCCCCTCAAGCATTTAATGCTCCTTATCTCTCTTCTCAAGCCTCCTCATGGTGACACTTGTCAACATGGGATTGGGTTGAAAGTCTTACATGGATTGAATATCTTTCAATCCTAACCCTTGTTAAGATTTCTCAATCTTAACCCTTCATTTTCCCATTTCTTCTATAAATAGAACCCTTCTCCTCAAGCAAAGAGAGAAACATTAGAGTATTGTTGTTATACTGGTATTAGCATAGAGCTTTTTTATAGCATCACTATCTACACTTGCATAGCATTTGCTTATCATATTCAACCATCTTGAATCTCCATATGGCATCCATGGCTAGTGCTAAAAGCTGAGAGCTACACTCATTTGGGACTTGGAGAGGGGAGAAACAAGGGAGAAGCATCGAAAGGCATCATGGAAGCATCTTAGGGAGGCTCTTCTCCTTTCTTTTATTTTGTTAAACTTCTTTCATACTTTTTGAAATCTCTTTTGATATGTTTGGAATGGTTTTTAGTTCTTTGTTTTGTTTTTATGGTTGAAACTAACTTATTAACATTGAACTTTGTTGTTGCCTTGTCCCCATTTCCATGACATCATTTAGGTGTCAACAACATCAATAGGCTCATGCCATCAATATATCAACATGCAAATTGCAATCAAAAGATCCTTGTAGAAAAATTTTCAATACACATATACATCCAAGAACTCCCACCCAATGGGTAATATCAAATATCAAAATGATCAAGGAATAAGAAGTCTACCAATAGCATCACATATAAGATGTAAGTAATATAATGTAGTACCAATGAATATCCATAAATATATAAAAATCTATAATGGTGGGGAAATTAGGATTTCACTAATTAAGATAATAAAACCATTAATCTCACCAATTCAGACATACAGGCAAAAGATGGGACAAATTCAATAGATCTAGCCACAATTCAAATAGGGCAAAGGGTTGAGATATCATTTGAATTTACCTATAGGTTGTCTCTCCCTTTGGAGTTGAAATGGGATTTATATTGTAAGGTTTAGGGTAAAACAATGAAGGATTAGAGTAGAGCAGTAGTAACAAGATGCTACAAACTTCACACAAGACCACAAATAGAGATCTAAACAAGGAAAGTGAATTGGAACCTATTGCAAAAAATCTAAACTAAATTATTAGGTTTGGGGTGGTAGGTTGCCCTAAACCTATAACTCCCAGATGAGCAAATGTGATATTTTTTTAGATTAGGGAGATGCATAGGATCCACTATCAGAAGATCAAACAAAATATTTGGGACCAAGGTGGTAGGTCATTCTAGTCCTCCACTTTTCTCTATTGTAAATGTTGAGTGTGTTTGTTGTCATCTATTTTGTTAAACTCTTTGATCATAGCTCTTGAATCAAATTTATACACACATGAAGAGAGAAAAAGGGTCATGGATAGGGGTTTGCCTTGGGTCAAACCCCAATTTAGAAATTAACCTTCAATTGAATTGAAGTATGAAATGTAAATACTAAAGTAAATGCTAGAAGATATACCACATATCTGGAATGGTAGATAGAAAGATTTATGATGCAATGTTTTTTAGATGTGATCACAAATGTTGAATGCAATAACCTGACAAACACATGAAAATGAATGATGTAGTCAAATAGAGATCCTTGCATGAAGAATGTGGTGGGATGAAATGTTTTAAACCATTATTGGCATCAAATTGTCATTGATGTCAACTGGTTTGTCAGGGTCGCCGATGAGTAAGAAGTGCTGACCGATATAAGAAAAGTAAGACATATGATATCAATCCATATGTGAGTAAGCTGACAGAAGGAAGGTTACCGGTACACATGGATTATGTCATTTGCTAGGAAAACAAGCTTACCGGTGTAGTCACATAAATCTGTCCACTTAATTAAATGAATACTTAGTATTTATTTGATTATTTAACTATCAATTAATAATTAATTAAATTAATATTTAATTAATTCATCTTAACCCTCTTAATTATTCAATTTATTTGATTTAATTCACTTAACCAAATTCATACCATTAATTAAATAAATAAATCATATTTGTTTAATTAAATCTTCTCTCACATTTAAATAAATTAATATTTATTTAAATCCCACCTCTCACATTTAAATAAATTAATATTTATTTAAATCCCCCAAAATCCCACCTCTCACATTTAAATAAATAAATCATTTATTTAAATCACCTTTATCCTCCACCCACTTGTATTTTCCTACAAAAGCAAGTTGCACAACTATTTTAAATAAATCATTTATTTAAATCACCTTTATCCTCCACCCACTTGCATTTTCCTACAAATGCAAGTTGCACAACTATTTTAAATAAATTATTTATTTAAAATCCTATTTATCCTCACCCACTTGAAACCTTTAATGGTTTCCCTTAAAGTCTTCAAACTTGATGGCTTCCTTCTATAGTCTTCTTAAGACTTTAATGGTTTTCCTTAAAGTCTTCAAGCCTTTAATGGTTCCCCTCAAAGTCTTCAAGCATTTTAATGCTTTATCTTCCTTTTTTTCATTTAAATAAATTAATATTTATTTGAATATTTATCCAAATACAACTTGCACACATTTATTGAAATAAATGAATTTTTATTTTAAATAAAATCCTATTTTCCCTCACCCACCAAATCCACTTGCAAAATCTAATCCCCTTCTAGATTCTTCTAACCCCTTCCTAATTAGCCTAATCCATCCCCTAATTATTGTCACATTCCTAAGCAAAATGGAGTCACTTCTCAAAGCCTAAAAGTCTTGGATAACCTTTGAAAGCTTCCAACCTTCAACCACTAAATGTCTCAAAGTCTTGGATAACCTTTGAAAGCTTCCAACCTTCAACCACTTAATCCACAAAGTCTTCAAAAACCATTAATGGTTAACCCAAACCCTCCTACATGGTTAAAACATTTGTTTTGACTCAACCTCTACCGAACCCAAGGGTCTCATCAAGCCTTTAATGCTTTGACCATGATTATCTCTTAATCATTTGCACAAAGGTTTATCCTTGCATTAACTCCTAATCCAGTGGGTAATCATAATTTAGGCTTGACCCTTACCTTCTAGATAACCATGAGGTCTCCTCAGGCATTTAATGTCTCCAACCTCTTCTCTCAACCCAATCTTATGTTGACACTTGTCACCATTTCATTGGTGCAAATTGTGCACATGGATCCGCAACTTTCAAGCTTGACCCTTGATTAAACCTTTCAATCCTGGCCATCCATTGCTCCATTTTTCCTATAAATAGAGCCCATTCCTTCATAATCCAGATCCTGAAACTTGTATGCATTTAGACTATAGACATTTTTAGAGAGCATTTAGCATAGCATAACTAAAATCTTGTCTTTTTGGTAAAATCAATCATTTTAGCATCAATAGCATAGTATTTAGCTTTTCATTTCATATTTGAAGCTTAATATTAAATCTCAATCCTCCATAAGCATCCATAGTGCAAAAAGCTGCTGAGAGCTACACTCATTTGGGACTTGGAGAGGAGAGGAACAAGGGAGGAGCAACTATGAGCATCTTGATTAGCTATTTCATTCTATGTTTATATGCTTTCTATTTCATGCTTAATATCTCTCTTGATATGCCTGTTTAGGATAATCTTTTGTTGCTAACACTAACGTTTGTTTCTTGTGCTCTTGTGTGTGTTTCCATCAAACAGATTTTCTAATCCATTTTGCAGAGCATCATTTGGTGAACCCGACGTGAATCCAAACACCAAAAAGATCAACTTTTTTTTTTTTTTTTTAACCAATAACATGTTTGAATGTTGAAAATGTCACACAGGTTGCGCTTTTGACACTATTTTGGTGCATTTGACATTATTTTGGCGCTATTCACCCTGTTTCAGTGCTTTTTCCTTCTCTGTCTTTCCCTTTCTTTTAGTGCGTTTGTGTTAAATAGTGCCTCTGTTCAAACGCAGACTAGCGCTATTGTAACAAAACATTGTACAAATCACCTTGTAACCAAAAAAAAAAAAAAAATTAGGCTTGTAGAAGCCCACCAAATAGGCGGATTTTACTAACTATTTTTCTCTTTTGTGTAGATTTAAATTAGATTAAAAAGTAGATTTATATTTTTTACTAACTTGTTTTTTGAAGTTGGTTTTAAAAATGAATTCACTTTTTATTTTGATTTAAAATTAACTTCACATTTCAAATTTGGGCTTTTAAAAAAAGAATCACACATTTGTTTGGGGCTCTTGAAAAGAATTTCATTGTTCCAAGGTAAAAAGAACCACAAACTTATACAAAAACAACTTCTTTTTTTTTTTTTTGCAAGTTAGGAAACAAACTTCGTTTTGGTGCTTAAAATCAACAAAGCAAATTTTATTTCTTGCATCAAGATAAAACTTACAATCCACACTTCCATTTTTGGTGCACATAAAATTCACAATCAACTTGTCTCATTTTTAAAGCAATTTTACTTCATGCAAACGTGTTTTTCATTAAGTTGACCAGGATTTTCAAATTTTAGTTTACTCAAACAATTGCCTTTGAAAATTAAAAAGAACACCATGATTGTTGGAGCAACATCTCCAAATAGTTAGATCACATTGCAATGATAGATTAAAAAGAACAAGTGTTTTTCGTGCTTGGCACACTTGTGCAAAGAGTTGGTCGAGTGGTCCTACTTCTAACACACACTATCCTCTCCCTTGGCTTTTGTGGTCCTAGGTGCAAGAGAAAAGTGTTAGTAACACTCAAAATTTTATCTTTTTAAGAGAGGCCTGCCAAGAGACACATCACTCTTGGGAACGACCTTGAGCGGTAAATCCTTCGAGCCGCTATAGAAATCAGGTGTGAGCGAAAGCTGTAGCCTTGGGTATAGCTGTTCCTACAGTGTAACTGGCCGAAAGGACAAATGGGCCCCACCACAAGTTACAAGGCTCTTAAGTGAGTCACTGCAGAATGAACTTATGTCCAAAAACATTGAACATGACTAAACACTTTTAAGTAGTAGCCCACCCATTCTATTGAATGAGGATATTTGCGATATAATTTAGTGCAAGAGCATAGATGGTTTTGCTCCCAAGATACTCACCATACATATTTCCTTGAGTAGAAACATAGCTTTTTGAAAAGTCACTTGTGGTTTGATAAAAGTGGTGACTCCCCCATCATAGGGATCATCTATTTGTTATGCTCGTGCAAGACTTAGTATATCACATCCTTACCTGCCAAGGCGGGATTCATAAGGTATGTAGTACCAAAGTCGAAGAAATATCAAGATGTGGGCTAAATTTATCACAACTGGCCATTTGACCTTAGGGATAAAAAATGTTTGAAGTGTGTTCATTTTAGTCAAGACCAAGTACAAATTGAGCCGACTTCAGGCTTTGGAAATACACCTTAAAATACATCTAAAGGAAGGGTCATATACAAGTCCAAGGTTGGGTTGATCTAGACCCATACTCATTTGTGCCTTTGGAGGCAACATTCTTGTGTTTGTGTGCTTGCTTTGTTTTCTTGTCAAAGAAAAATCAGAAAATCACTTCCCAAAAAATAAGTATTCATCCAGCCAAACATCTGTCAAAACAACCAAAAACATAAAAAACAAAGTGCAAACAATAAAGAGTCAAAAACTTTATGACCATTCTTCACATCTTGCGAAAGAAGAAGTGTCATCAGAATATCAACTTGAAAAGAAGACCATTAAGCTCAAAGGCTTTGATCAAAAAGAGGAAATTCTTCTATATCAATCGACAAATCTTTGTCTCCCATAGAATCTTTCTCCATCGCATGCGTCTCTACCTTCAAAGAAAAACAAACAAATTTGATTCTGAATCATTGAACCGCAGAGCTTTTATGCAATATAGAGCTCTGAGTTATCACAAAAATCAAGGAGGAAAGATTAACCCCAATTTCTTCCCAAACATCTGTATCACATACAACACAGCTCGAGAAATACCACCAACACCTGAAAGGGAAGAGGTAGAGTTTATCCCATTCGTAACACAAAGTTTTTATTGAAAGTTGAAAACGTTTCATCTATCATCCCATTCATACATCATCATTCCATTATCAATCCATCCCAACTCTCAAAACATTAAGAGGTTCTTGTCCTAAGATTCCTTTTAGATATTGCTTGAATCAAACACATCACATCACTTTTTAGATTGTTTCTACATCTAGGATAAGCTCATCCTAAGAGACACATCTACGCAGGTTAAAACTAGTTCATGAGTGAATCTTCTCATTACTAGGTAGTTCAATCTGTAACACATCTCAGATTTCTCTACACCTTATCACATCCAAACTCCTCAAACAAACAAGCAATTCAAAGAAGCAATTTCAGTTACATCTACCTCAAAGTGCTAGAGCTCTACATACCACACAATCACCAACCATCAAATCTCATTACATTAAACAACAACTCATCATCATCTTCAATCAACTTCACACAAAACTTGCAAACAAAATGGCTCAAACCCGATCACGGTCAAGGCAATGAGAAATAGAAATTGAGGAAGAAGAAGACAAAAATCTCAATGAATTTCAAGAGGCACTTGGAGGAAATATGAATGACGAAAACCCAAGTACTCCCACTCCTGCAACAATAGAGAGGGCCCAGCATAACCCTCTCTTTAACAGACTGTTTGACGAAATACTCAGGAGTAATGCAGATGCTCACTTCTTAAAACTCGCTCAAGAAGGAGCCAAACTCCCCTTTGACTTTGATCTTGCCCAATTAAGACAAGCATCAGAAAGACAAAGTCGCCATGAGGAGGAAAGAGGTAGAGATCACATCAGATATAACATTCCTCGAGGTAACCCACCACCTCCTCCTCCAAATGAAATGGAGATGTTGCGGCAACAAGTCGAGAATCTCGCCCAACAACTTCATAGTGGTGTTAAGACCAATCAATTCTCACTTAACGACATCTGTCCCTATCTGTTTGATAGGAATCTTTATATGCCACCCTTTCCACGAGGATTCAAAACACCCAAATTTGAAAAATATAGAGGAAAGGGGGATCCCCGTGATCATGTCCGAGAATTTCATTCCACTTGTCTTGAAGTAGCATATGAAGACACATACCTAATGCGCCTTTTTCCCCAAAGTTTGGGAGGAACAACCACGTCATGGTTTTCCCGACTACCGAGTGGCATTAGAACATTTGAGGAACTCATCTAGAAGTTCCTATCTCATTACTCTCATAACATTGAACGCGACATCACCATGGCTGATCTGTGCAACACCAAACAAAAACCAGGTGAACTATTCTCAGTATTCCTGCAACGATGGCGCCAAATGTCTAGCAGACGTTCTCTTCAGTTACCTGAACGAGAACTAGTGGAAATTTTCATTTCCAACTTAAACGAAGAAATGGAATTTCACCTGGATGTCAAAGACACAGACTCTTTTAACGATATGATCACCAAGGGTTTAAAATGTGAAAGGGCACTCATCAAGAAAGGACTCATCAAAATCTTTAATGAACCAAAAGATGGTCCTCGCCCATGCTTCAATAGCGATAAACCAAACTTCTGGAATAAAAACAAGAATATCGTCAATGATGGGGTTGTGGATGCCCGGACTATCCAAAATGCACAACCTGTGGTTTGATTTGTAGGACAAAATCCTCCACCTCAGAATAACACAAATGTTCCTTCCAATCAAGGTCGCATCACATCTCATGATGAACCAAGACCTCGTCCACAAAAACAAAAACAAAAACGGGCATATACTCCCTTAGGGGAACCCATTGAAACAGTGTTGCGACAACTCATTTCTCAGAATTTGATCACTCTACCTAAGCTATCCAACTATGAGCCTCAGGTCAAACCGGCATGGTGGAGAGATACTGAACATTGTGAATTCCATCAAGGAAGAGGACACAAGACAAGTAATTGTCACCGATTGAAAGATCTCATTCAAGATCTTATTGATCGAGGAGAAATTGAAATTGAAGGACATGACCCAAACACAACAAATAATGATCATTTGATGTTCAAAAATCCACTTCCATCACAAGATCAAAGGGGTCCTTCCACTTCCCAGTGAGGCACTGATACCACTGATTATACGCAGGCTGCGTATAACTACACTGTAAATCACCTGTATGATGCTAGTGAACAAATTGCAACTATAACCTTCAAAAATCCCACCTCAAATTGCAATGTTGTTACATGTCGTGGCAAGGTCACCATCAAGGCAGCTCCACAAGGCACCACCTCCGTCCCAAAGCAGTACAATCTTGTGGAACAATTAGACAAAACCCCTGCACTTATATCCATTCTATAACTATTGCGCCTATCGCCATCTCATAAAACAATCTTGGATCAAGCACTCCAAGAGGCGTCAGTCCCTGCAAACTTGAATACAAACCAATTTCAAGCCATGGTTGGAAATCTAAAGTCATCACCTTGTCTCACTTTTTCTGAAAGTGACAACTCTTCCTTCCAGCAACCTCATAATGCCTTGCTACACATTGAAGGATTTATCAACCAGCATAGGATTAAGCGAGTCTTGATCGATAATGGAGCAGGCTTGAACATTTGCACACTACAGTTGGTCACACCATTGGGATATGCAATAGAATCAGTGGATCCTCACAAGAAGATCACCATCAAGGCCTATGATGATGCAGAGCGTTCATCCAAAGGAGCTGTGGTACTACCAATCCGAGTGGGCCCTGTAGTAAAGCACATCATCTGTCAGGTTCTGGACCTTCCTCTGCCATACAATCTATTATTAGGGAGACCTTGGATACATGCCATGCAAGCTGTTCCATCTACCTACCATCAATGTATCAAGTTCCCACATAATGGTACAGAGATCACAATCCTGGGCAATGCAAATCCCTTTGCTTTTTGCCATAATATCAGCCATCAACCAGAGATTACTGTTCCTAATAATAGGGAAGCCATTTCCTCCACATCATATGTAAGTCCTGCCTCTCTTGCCAGTTCGAACACCCCTATACCCAAGCAAGAAAAAATTAAAATGAAAGTAGCAGAGGAAGGTCCTGGAGAATACAACTTGAGTTAACTCTTTTGTGTGGGACAAATGCCCACTTCTCCTAGAACACATGGTAAACCACAACAGTTACTCCAACAACCACTAATCACGCCTGCATGTGCCTTGACGCCTTTCATCCTTGGAAAGAGTCAAGAGGAAGAGACACAAGATGAGGACCTAGCGGAATGGATCTATAAAGATCCCATCACCATTGATAAACCGCAAGTTACACTTCCTACGGAACAGTATGGCAAAGGCCTCCTCATTATGCAAAGAATGGGATATGATGGTCAGAGTGCTTTGGGATATTGCAAATAAGGATGACATGAACCTCTACTACCAGAATTCAAGCTCAAAGGTAATACAGGCCTAGGCTTTGAAAAAGAGATCCTTCCTAAACTCAGATTCAAAGGAAACCCTAGCAAACCATTTTGCCCACCTACTGCAAAGAGAACACCTTTCATAATCAAAGCACCATCAAGCACTATCCCCACTGCCCCATCAAGGCTCACAACTCCACCGCAACCATCACCAATGCCAAACATCCCATCAATCGAACCAGTAATCCCATTCGCGGTAGCCATCACATCAATAAAACCATTCGCAGCAACAACTGTATCCAAACTCGCAGCAACATCTATGGCACCAACCATTCCAATAGAAGCCACTAAGTCAACACTGCCGATACTTCTAGTAACAAATCCTTTAATCCCCATCAAAATTCCTGCAGCACCGATCACTACAAAGGTACATAAACCAATCCTGCCTGCAGTATTCAACTCCAACGACATCCCAGTATGGTATAGCAATCGGATGCTGGAAAGTGATTCAGAGACCGACTCACATGAGTGGGAATTTGATTTTGTACAGCTTAACACTTCAGATGAGGAAGGCACATCACCACCTACACCACGCAAAGACATCCCTATTTACGGAAGAGCACAGATAAAGACCACTTGGGTACTTGAGCTGGAAACATCTTCCACAGACCCTACGTCTCATCTTACGCCTGATTCTAACAGGGAGAGTACCATCAACGACCTTCACCACACTGTCTTAACCCTCACTGATACATCTAACGAACTTAACCTAATTGATGACGTAATACCCATTATCCACCCTGAACTCATCGAATGGACCCAATCAAATCCCCCATGTCTTGACCTCTTCCAAAACGATGAGGCTATCATTGACTTTTTGGAAATAAGGGATAACCTACCAAGCGGGGATCACAAAGCTGGATTCACCATTGAACTTAATAGCGCAGCATACTTCGGGGCGGATGCCCAACCTTTCAGCTGCAAAAATATAACAATAAAACATGGATCTTCCAGTGAAAACCACACTGTGGTACTGTTTGATCCAACAAAAGTAAAAAGAAAGAGCGTATCCAACGGTGAAAACCTCTCTGAGGTGCCTGAGGATGAAGGGTTTGACATTCTCCCTGCTAATGCACAACAAGAACGATCAACGATCCTCTTTGAGGAGACCAAAGAATACAATGTGGGGACTCCTGAAAATCCTCATATTATACATCTGGCATCTCTTCTCACTCCAGAGGAACAACCTAAATTTATAGAGTTCTTGCAACAGCGCCAGATCAAATTTGCATGGTCATATGCAGACATGCCTGGGCTTGATCCGGATTTAGTCATGCATCACCTCACAGTAGCAGAAGGAGCCAAACCTGTCAAGCAGAAGCTTCGTAAGATGCATCCCCAGATTGCAGTGCTAGTAAAAACAGAACTCAAGAAACTCCTAGATGTTGGTTTCATTAGGCCAATTGATTATGCAGAATGGATCTCCAACATTGTGCCTGTCAGCAAACCAAAAGGGGGCATCCGCATTTGTACTGACTTTAGAGATCTAAATAAGGCATGTCCTAAGGATGACTTTCCCCTACCAAATATCGACATCATAGTGGATCTAACAACAGGACATGCGATGCTTTCACTCATGGATGGCTTTTCTGGCTACAATCAGATAAAGATCACACCCGAAGATCAACATAAGATAGCCTTCACATGTCCATGGGGTACATACTGCTGGAATGTAATGCCTTTTGGTCTAAAGAATGCAGGAGCGACCTATCAAAGAGCAATGACCACCATCTTCCATGACATGATGCATACTATGATGGAAGATTATGTGGATGACTTACTAGCAAAATCACTTACTAGAGAAGGACATCTCCACATCTTAGATCAAATCTTTGATAGACTGGAACAATATCATGTTCGACTCAACCCAAAGAAATGTGTCTTTGGAGTGACCTCCGGGAAGCTTCTAGGATACATTGTCTCAAGCAAAGGCATTGAGGTCGATCCAGCAAAGGTTAAGGCAATAATGGACATGCCACCTCCAAAGAATATCAGTCAGCTAAGGACATTACAAGGGCGGCTTCAATCCATCTGAAGATTCATTGCACAATTGGCTGATAAGTGTCACCCATTCACACACTTGCTACACAAGAACATCCGCTTTCAGTGGGATGCCAGATGCCAACAAGCATTTCAGACGCTTAAAGACTATCTCATGAATCCACCATTGTTGATGCCACCAGATCCAAGTAGACCGTTGTTACTTTATATCTCAGCGACAAGTACAGCATTAGGTGTATTATTGGCACAACATAATGCAGAAGGCAAAGAGTGTGTTGTTTACTACATCTCTCGCACACTGGTTGGCTATGAACTCAATTACACACCTATTGAGCGAGCTTGCCTAGCAGTAATCTTAGCAGCCACTAAATTGCGGCACTATCTGTTGACACACAAGGTACAACTCATCGCAAAGATTGATCCACTCAAGTATTTACTCAGCAAAGCAGCATTGACAGGTCGCTTGGCCAAATGGGTAATGATTCTAAGTGAATTTGACATCGAGTATGTGGACCGTAAAGCTATCAAAGGGCAAGTCATTGCAGATCAGTTGGCCGATGCACCACTCATAGGCGATCATCCCCTCATTTCCAATTTTCCAGATGAAGAGATATTCATGATCACAAAAGTACAACCATGGAAACTATATTTTGATGGTTCATACACTAGGCACGGCTTAGGGGTAGGCATTCTATTTATCACACCTCAAGGTGATAGCATCCCGAAGTCTTACAGGCTCACATTTCCATGCACAAACAACATAGCAGAGTATGAGGCCTTGATCACAGGACTCAGGTTAGCCGTACAATGGAAATTACAAGAACTACAAGTATATGGCGATTCCCAACTAGTCATTTGACAAGCAACAGATGAATATCAGACCAAAGATGATAAACTCATGCCATATAAGCAAATGGTGGACACTCTAAAGACATCATTTACTACTATCACTTTTGAGCAGATACCAAGAGATCAGAATCGAGCTGCTGACGCTATGGCTACCATTGCATCTCTACTAGATCTTCCACAGAATTCAACACGCTACGAGTTCTTGGTAGAACAACTTTGGATCCCTGCTTATGATATCCCCGAATCTGAAATGATATGTCGCCTTGTTGGTTCCGAATCCCCATGGTATGGTGAGTTCTACACCTATCTCCGTGATCATACCCTTCCTCCCAACCAATCAAATAACCAACGAAAAACCTTCATTCGCCAAACTGCTCGATATACCATTATTGCCGAAACCCTATACCGACGCGGTCTTGATGGTACTCTCCTTCGATGTCTAGAACAGGATGAGATAACAAAGGTTTTGGAAGAGGTACATGAAGGAATTTGTGGGACTCACTCAAGTGGTCCATCACTAGCCAAGAAGATCATGCGAGCTGGATACTATTGGCCATTTATGGAAAAGGATTCCTACTACTTTGTTAGAAAATGCAAGAAATGTCAAGTTCATGGTGACCTGATACATGCACCAGCATAGGAACTGCAACCAATCACAACACCATGGCCTTTTTGTCAATGGGGCCTTGACCTTGTGGGTAAGATTCATCCATCTTCATCCAATGGCCATAAATTCATTATTACTGCCACCGAATATTTCACCAAGTGGATTGAAGCTGTTCCACTTACCCAAGTCACCGGCAAGCAGATCGCCTCATTCATCCTCAATTACATCATCTGTCGGTATGGTGTACCCATGTCCATCATCACAGATAACGGTCTTCCTTTCAAAAATCAGGATGTCCGTGAGCTTTGTGAGAAATTTCATATCCAACATCGCTTTTCCGCCCCCTATTACGCACAAGGCAATGGTTAGGCCGAAGCATCCAATAAAAACATATTGCGGATCCTAAAGAAGACAGTCAATGATGCCGGTCGTGATTGGCATGTTCAATTGAATCCAGCACTATGGGCATATCGAACTAGCATTCGAACCCCTACAGGTGCAACTCCTTATTCATTGGTCTATGGTGCTGAAGCTATCTTACCTATTGAGGTTGAGATACCATCATTACGGGTTTCCTTGCACAATCTCATCGATGATGAAGCATACAGAGTATCTCATCTTCAGGACTTGGAGTTACTAGATGAGAAGCGACAAGCTGCATACAATCACCTCAAAGCCTATCAGCAGCGCATGAGTAGAAGCTACAATCACCAAGTTAGATCTCGTACATTTGAGGTAGGTGATCTTGTTCTTCATGAGAATCCTCGCAACCAATCAAACAGAGAACATCAAGGCAAGTTTGAATCAAACTGGCTGGGCCCATATGTTGTCACTACTGTATTCGGGTCCGGGGCATATCAGTTGGCTACATCAGAAGGAGAACCGCTCGTAGATCCAATCAATAGCATGCACCTCAAACGGTTTTATACTTAAGGTGTACATGGCATCAGGCTCCCCTGCATATCAGAAAAAACCAAAAACATTCAGAAAAATGTCCTGAAGAAAATACAAAAACATTCAAAAAAGTAAAGAAAAATCATACATCCAAACGGTGAACAACCACTCCGATGGCACCTTGGGTAAGTGCGATGGTGAAAACCTGGCAAACAGGCGCCACTCGTAAAGACAATGGCTCCAGTATCTTTCAGGCTCGTTGCGATCACATTCATACATACACACATCCATCCATCCAAACCATGGCTTGTTATTTGATCTGCAACTAAGAAAGTACTCCACGCGTCTTGCATCCCACTTTTTCATAGTCAGGTCTAACACTGGGGGCAATGCTCTTAACCTATTGATGGAAGTGGATTCTACATTACTAGTGATTCATTGACAAAAACATTCAAAAATGACTCTCAAAATACCAAAAACATTCAAAATCATTCAACAAAATCCAAAAACATCGAAAAACCATCAAAAATCACACAAAAACATGGCAACACCTTGTACATATTCATCCGAGCAGATACAAAACAAACATTGACATAATACTCACATGATGACCACTTATCAATCAACCAAAACAATCAACATCAACAATCCAAAACTGTCTTCAACAAGGATGCATCCTTCCTTATCAAAACAAAGACAAAGTGATGTTTTCTTTGACAAGAAAATTATGTTAAGCTATCAGATGCTTGATTGATTCGTGAGTAATTCATTTGTTTATCTGTATCGGGATCTTTCAGCATTGTTTTGTATTGTTTGCGCATTATTTTCGATGAAGTTCTGGGGCATGTACTAATGGTGTCTACGTGGGAAGTTCACTAAGCTACGTAATCTTATGCCAAATACAGTCATAGATCATTACAGCTTGCTGACTATAGCGTATACCTCGACCATATGAGCATGAACCATTACCAAGGATCCATATTCTTTATTCTTTATGTATATACTGTTTGTTTATAGGTACACTGCTCATTCTTTGGTTCCTCCTCATCCAATTTGGATAAAGGTTTTTATTTCTTAGTATGGTATGCACTCGTCTCAGGATATGATCAGCCTAAGATCAAGGAGGATGATCCAAGTCATGCATGAACGGAGATAATCCTTGTCTGTTCCGCAAGCAATACTCAGGTCAACTTGATCCATTATATCAAGTTGCTTGTATTAACTTGCTCTATCAAATCCATGTAAGAAATACTCTGGTCATCTTGAAATGCTTGTATTCTCTTCCAACATTTTAAAAGCTCAATGATGAAAATAGAGCACTATGGATCGTCATTCCATCTCATCTGTATATACTGCATTCCATTGCATTCCAACCATCTATACATTCATAATAGCTGCATATCATGCATACATAGTCATAATAATGCATACTCTATTTTCCTCTTCTTCCATAGGAATGAGTCATAGGTCCTCAATTTCTTCTAACATCGAACCCCCCCAACCCTCCCCATCTCAATAATCAACATCACATATCCTTCATCGTTTCCCATCAACCCAATCAAGCCACGTTCATCACCATCCATCTCTAATAGAAGGGATTGTGTTTCCCATCCTCATTCATCCACACAATCAAGCAAGTTACTCTGTCTACACAGATACATCGACTCCCACACACCTAGACTATCAACAGATACTCTGATCAAGTATCTTCGGGTCTCAACAGGTAATCGATTATGGTAATCCTAGACTACATCAGGCATTTATCACAATGACCTAGTCTCAACGGGGTTGCCATGATTCTCCACAACCATCCATCACACGCACACATTATCAATTGATCAAACCAATCAAACACAATCACATCGGACAATTACATCAATTGTCTACGTCTCAACGAGTATTTTGCTTCATATACCTTGACTTCATCGGGCAATTACATCAATTGTCTAAGTCACATCAGGTCACTTTGATTCACTTACTCGGACTTTATCATGTCCAAGCGACCAACTGACATCAACTGTCACGCTTTGACTTGCCAGGACAATTAAACCGATTGCACCAGATTGTCCAACCAATTTTGATCAATTGTATAGCATCAATCCAAACCCCACACTACATCTGCTATGTATCTCTTGCATGACCTCAGGGTACTCGCTGGCTTGTTGTTTCTTCATATTCACTCCATTTTCTCCCATTCTTTCATCATTAGTTCTAATTTCTTCTATTCTACCTCCCCTCCACTTTGCATTCTTTTTTGAGAGATCGCCTGATTTTTCAAAATAAAATTCGGCCCATCTCTCGAGGGGGCATACCACCCATTAAAATTACATTTTATGGGGCATTTCTTCACACCTATTTTTCTTTCTTTGAAACGATGCGATAAACTGCACCGTCTCAAAGAGGGGCAAATGTAGTCACATAAATCTGTCCACTTAATTAAATGAATACTTAGTATTTATTTGATTATTTAACCATCAATTAATAATTAATTAAATTAATATTTAATTAATTCATCTTAACCCTCTTAATTATTCAATTTATTTGATTTAATTCACTTAACCAAATTCATACCATTAATTAAATAAATAAATCATATTTGTTTAATTAAATCTTCTCTCACATTTAAATAAATTAATATTTATTTAAATCCCACCTCTCACATTTAAATAAATTAATATTTATTTAAATCCCCCAAAATCCCACCTCTCACATTTAAATAAATAAATCATTTATTTAAATCACCTTTATCCTCCACCCACTTGTATTTTCCTACAAAAGCAAGTTGCACAACTATTTTAAATAAATCATTTATTTAAATCACCTTTATCCTCCACCCACTTGCATTTTCCTACAAATGCAAGTTGCACAACTATTTTAAATAAATTATTTATTTAAAATCATATTTATCCTCACCCACTTGAAACCTTTAATGGTTTCCCTTAAAGTCTTCAAACTTGATGGCTTCCTTCTATAGTCTTCTTAAGACTTTAATGGTTTTCCTTAAAGTCTTCAAGCCTTTAATGGTTCCCCTCAAAGTCTTCAAGCATTTTAATGCTTTATCTTCCTTTTTTTCATTTAAATAAATTAATATTTATTTGAATATTTATCCAAATACAACTTGCACACATTTATTGAAATAAATGAATTTTTATTTTAAATAAAATCCTATTTTCCCTCACCCACCAAATCCACTTGCAAAATCTAATCCCCTTCTAGATTCTTCTAACCCCTTCCTAATTAGCCTAATCCATCCCCTAATTATTGTCACATTCCTAAGCAAAATGGAGTCACTTCTCAAAGCCTAAAAGTCTTGGATAACCTTTGAAAGCTTCCAACCTTCAACCACTAAATGTCTCAAAGTCTTGGATAACCTTTGAAAGCTTCCAACCTTCAACCACTTAATCCACAAAGTCTTCAAAAACCATTAATGGTTAACCCAAACCCTCCTACATGGTTAAAACATTTGTTTTGACTCAACCTCTACCGAACCCAAGGGTCTCATCAAGCCTTTAATGCTTTGACCATGATTATCTCTTAATCATTTGCACAAAGGTTTATCCTTGCATTAACTCCTAATCCAGTGGGTAATCATAATTTAGGCTTGACCCTTACCTTCTAGATAACCATGAGGTCTCCTCAGGCATTTAATGCCTCCAACCTCTTCTCTCAACCCAATCTTATGTTGACACTTGTCACCATTTCATTGGTGCAAATTGTGCACATGGATCCGCAACTTTCAAGCTTGACCCTTGATTAAACCTTTCAATCCTGGCCATCCATTGCTCCATTTTTCCTATAAATAGAGCCCATTCCTTCATAATCCAGATCCTGAAACTTGTATGCATTTAGACTATAGACATTTTTAGAGAGCATTTAGCATAGCATAACTAAAATCTTGTCTTTTTGGTAAAATCAATCATTTTAGCATCAATAGCATAGTATTTAGCTTTTCATTTCATATTTGAAGCTTAATATTAAATCTCAATCCTCCATAAGCATCCATAGTGCAAAAAGCTGCTGAGAGCTACACTCATTTGGGACTTGGAGAGGAGAGGAACAAGGGAGGAGCAACTATGAGCATCTTGATTAGCTATTTCATTCTATGTTTATATGCTTTCTATTTCATGCTTAATATCTCTCTTGATATGCCTGTTTAGGATAATCTTTTGTTGCTAACACTAACGTTTGTTTCTTGTGCTCTTGTGTGTGTTGCCATCAAACAGATTTTCTAATCCTTTTTGCAGAGCATCAACCAGTATGAAGGCTAGTTGTTTGTTTGTGATGAAGAGGCAAAATGTTATATGAATCACGACAACACCTGATGAGCAGAACATAAATAATGGCATGAAGATATACCGAAAGACAAGATGAATTGTAAGGAGGATGTGTTGTTGGTAAGAGTGACTATTCAGTTTGTTGGTATACCGGTAAGGTGAATTGAACTAGTAGTCAATCTTGGTCAATGAAGAATTTCAAAACCGACATAACAAACCAAGTAGAGGTGGATGTCGACAAAAATGACAGCTAGAAACCAGGTGGTGTTAAAGCACAGGTCGGTGAAGTGTGTTTTGATGTAGCTGTCAGCAAGCAGGTCGACTTTTATGAAGAACCTGCAAGTCATGGAGGATGCCAAAAAGATTGCGGTTCGAGGAAGACAAGCTGGCATGCAATTAAACTCATCCTGCAAGAAGATTTGATCTTTGTACTTGTTTGCTGAAGGAAACAATCAAGCCATTAATGGCGTATGACAGAGAAAAGCATGGTGCAAACCTCCAGATTTAGAAATCGCACATTGGAATGCGAGGCATTGGTGGTGTTGATCAATGACATGAAGATCATATCCCTAGAAAAGAAAATCGAATCAAATCCAATATGGATCGAGTTGGTGAAGGCAAAACCTAAAAGGACAATGTTTGAATGTGGTTTTTGGCTGGAACCTTAGGTGATAAATATGTGAGCTCAAGACAGAAAGGTATGATGCTTGATGTGAAGGAGTGTGAAGAGAGCTTGAGCAAAGAGAAAGATATTCTTCCTTAGAATTTACTCTAATAAAGTTGCAGAGTGAGTTAGCAGGTGAACTGGTAAGAGGGTTTAATCGTCAGAGATAGAGTACCGATAAACTATTGTAGGTCTAACAGTTAAGCTAACCAATGAGGTGTGATTGATCAAGTAGGTATCCGAGTGTGACATAGTGTGTTGTGAGGCTGGGAGAGAAAGAAGAGAGGCCAAGAATTAGAGAGAGTAATCTCATAACTAGCAGTGTGAGATCCAGTGAAGAAGAGAAGGTTGTTAACCGACATAAATCTATTGATTAAGTGTTGCAGAACTCATTTGCAACCAGATGCTATTGTTAGGAGTCATAAGGACAACTGAGAGGGGGGGTGAATCAGTTGTTAACCAGTTTTATATAGATTATAATCCAAATGCAAATTATTCCAACTTAATCTTAGTGTTAGTAAACCAAACTTAAATGTCGGTAAAATAGATTAACAATTATAGTAGTACCAGTAAAACTTAATGCATGGAACATAAAGAGAAACAACATCCACAACACATCACATAGAGATTTTGATGGGGAAATCCTATAAGGGGAAAAACCACAGTGGGAAACCTTACTCAAAATTAGTTAATACTACTATAGATAGTAAGTGTATACAAATGGGGTCTGCACATGCAGAAAGGCCAACTTCCTAGAGCTAACTACTCAATCACAAAATGGGAGTCACACTGACTATAGTTGGATGGTTAAATCCAATAACAATGTACTGCTCAAAATAACATCTGCAATGTTGGATTCAGTACCTATTTAAGCTCTGAACATGAGTGCCAAACATCTTCATAACCTTCCTTCAACCTTCGGATAATGTCTGTGTGATTCGCACAAGGATCTGCTTATTTTCGCTCTTCAATATTTGCACACACTCATACCATACCATGATCTTCAATAAGATCCTACAATTATATATACGAAACCTAAGACCTATACATGAGGTCGGCTCACTACAGATATTATAATTAAATCATTTACAAATAAGCCTTAATGTGATACAACATGTCAGCCTTAATACAATATCCAATCAATAAACCATCTCCATAGTGTGTCGTGCTGATCTGGAAAAGATCATGTATCGGTCCATAACCTAGACCTATTTGCCGGCAAAAGAAAACATGTCAACCCAATTAGACCAATAAGAAAAACACCAAATTGAAACATCCAATCCATGTCTTCGATATAACCAAATGATCTCTAGATGATAACAAGTTATCATCACTTCCAGTGAACCATATATCCTTCCGGTGAAGCATTTACCGATGACTGTGCATAAGTCACTATCCATACTGGTGAACACAATGTGTCGGTTCAACAATGAACCAATTTAACCAAAGTGCCAAAACAACAATGTAGACCTCCAAGAAGATAAGTGTTGACATCAATGAAAAAACCAATGCAACACATGACAAAGTCATCCATAATACTAACAACTATAACTGTATCAAAATTGTATTTCATTGTACATCACCAAGTTGGAGCTTGGTCCACGGGTTGATGCTCCTTCGGTTGGTACCCTAAATCAGTAAGGGTTGGTTCTCCTTGGGTTGGTGCCCTAAATCTTTGTAATTCATTGTTCCACTTGTGAGGCTGAATTGGAGTAGTAGACTCCAACAACATTTCTCACCGAGGGTTTTCCAATATTGGGTTTTCCTTGTACATCTAGTGTTGTGGGTTACATTTCTGTGTTTGTCTCTTTTGATATCCATATTTGTCTTACAGGTTTGATTGTTTAGTGCTTAGGATGATAACCAGTATTCTAAGGTTTTTGTAAAAAGGAAAAGAATTTAGGAAGCACTAATTCACCCCCCTCTCAGTGGTACATTGTGTTCAACAATTGGTATCAAAGCCTAGGTTCTCAGTTGATTAAAGCTTGGGTAGATTCTAGTCTTAGAACACAATGGAAAGAAATGAGTCTGCCTGCTCAAAATCTCTCATGTTTGATGGATCTAACTATGCCTTTGGAGAAGAAGAATGGAGACCTATATTTCCTCCCTTGGTTTTGATGTGTGGATGTTTGTCAAGAATAGGTATATTGTCCCTAGTGTTCCTCCCACTGATCTGGATGCCAAGGAGTATGAGAATTATGCAAAGGCTAAACATGATATCTTAAGCGGGTTGTCTAGTAATGAGTTTGTTAAGGTCATGCACTATGCATTAGCCAAGGAGACTTGGGATAAAATGTAGAGGTTATTTGAAGGTGATGCAAAAGTCAAAGAGGCCAAGATGCAAGCACTAAGGGGTCAACTTGAAGGCATCAAGATAAAGTATTAAGAAAAGATTGCAGACTATCTTTATAGATTAGATGAAACTGTGAACACCATCAGATGAATTGGAGAAGAAATTGCAGATGAGATTCTTGTCAAAAAGGTACTTAGATCTCTCACACCTAAGTATGATACTAAGGTTTCTGCCATAGAAGAAGCCAAGGATCTGAAGATCCTCACAATGGATGATCTATTTGGCTCACTAATAGCCTATTAAATGAGAACAACCGGTGATGCATCCTCAAGGAAAGAGGCAGTGTTTAAATCCACCAAGAAGGGAAAAGAAGAGGTTTCTCATAAAGGATCTAGTGAAGACTCGGATGCAAAAGTAGAAAAGTTTGTTAGAAAGCTCAAAAGAGGATCCAACAAGTATAAAGGAAAGTTACCACTCAAATATTTCAACTGTGGTAAAGTTGGACACTTTGCTGCAAAATGTCCTTATAATAAAACTGGTGGAGATGAGTCAAGAAGTTTTAGCAGATTTGTTGGTAAAGACAGAGAAAGAAATGTCTACCAACAAGGAAGAAGAGGCTACCGAAAGAAGAACAACCTATACACTATTGAGGATAATGCCACAGATGAAGAAAGTGCATCAGAAGATGACTACCATGGGAATAATAGAGAAATTAATCTCTTAATGGCAGTTGATGAACTAGTTGGTGAAGAGGAGGGAGAAGAAGACATTGAGGCCAAAGTGGATCTAGAAGGTGAGCTTATAAGTGCTCTTGAGGAGCTAAGTAAAATAAGAAGAGAACTCAAGAAGTTCAAGCTTGCTATAGTAGATGAAGATTTTTTTTTGAAGCAATCCCTGGATGAGTCCAATCAAGTTATATCTAACTTGAAACTTCAGCTAGAAGAAGCCAAGAGGATATGTGAAGTTGAATCCTCTGATCTGATGAAGATGGAAAAGGAGCATCAAGATCTAGAAGTGGAAATAGTGAGTCTCATAAAGGAGCTTGAAAAAAGTAAGGAAGAAATGAAAGTAAGAAGCAAATATGAAGGCAACACCGAAGCTTTAGACAAGATGTTGAGAAAATAAAAGCCATCTAAAGATACTGATGGCTTAGGATTTGAAGAAGGAAAAAGTTCAAATAGTAGAGACACATTTGGTAATGAGATACAGTTCACTTCTTCAAATGAAGGTGAAGAGAAGAAAACATTCATGGTAAGCAAGGATACTAGTAAGAAGACATATGCAAATGATGTTAGAAACTGCCACACAAACTGGTATACACAATCAATTAACCAGAGGCCACACTCAATGTATCGACGTGCAGATCCAAGGAGAAATGCAAGAATTGATCATGAAGGATTCACCAGAGTCAACAACATAAAAGGAAGACCCCCTGTGAGACAGTCATTTGCAGGACCAAGGCTGTTGGAATCCAAGAACACTAAGAGGGGGGATGAATTAGTGTTCTACCAGAATGATAAATTTTAGCCTTATTAAATCATGAAATGATTGAACTGCAAAGATAATATCTTCTATGCCTGAATACAGTTCCAGTTAAGCTCTGTTTGTTCCAGTCTAAAACCCTAAACCCTTTATCGGAATACCCCTTACATAAATATCCTCACATACATGATCTCTCTGATATATTTTACATTACATAACATCCATATTTGCATCCATACCATATTCATCACATATCAAAATGATCTAACCAACTGACCTATATACCCTTTACAATTCATCATGCGTTATGTCATCTTACAAAGATATTTACAATATGAACATACATGTCGGCTAGATAACATAAATAAATGAATATCAAAAACAACCAAAAGATGTTAGCTTCCAATATCGATAACCAAATTCTATACCATGTCGGCCTGCATTGCCAATAACCTGAGGATTCCTTCCAACCTGTCGGTGAAGTGCCCGTCGGTACACAACTAACCCAAAACATGAAGTCGGAATAAACTGCCATGTTGCCATCAATGACAACATAGTGAAACCAACCAATTGAGTCTCAATTGCCAACAATCTCTCCCTTTGGCATTGATGGCAACACTCAATGAAAAATGGTCATGGTTTCATCTGTCGTTTTCATCTAGAACTTGCTCCCCCTGAGCTGAATATTCATCTATGATCATAATAAAAATAACTTCATATCTCCATATCTTCATATCTCCCCCTAATGTATACAACTCCCTTTTTCTTTTACACATCTATGTCACTCCCCCTTTGACATCAATGCCATCAAAATTTCAAAACGAATATCAAAAATCCAAAATCGGGATGAAGAATGAAAGATATTGTACAATGAATATCCCAAAAATATTTTACCGGAGCTTAATATATTTGAAAATTTCTTGAGGATCTCTAGATAAGTATCCCAACCAGATTTGAAAGTGCCAGAAATGGATACAAGTCCATTTAGCATACGTGCAAATGACTCTTTCTCATTTAACTCTATCGGTGTGGGCTTACCAACCATATCCATACACTCCTTCTTATATACACTAAGTGAATCCAATCGGGGACTCACCAAACCTCTAATATTTCCAGCTCTCCTTATGATTTTGTCTTTTTGTTTCTCAAGAGCAAAAACTTGGGCTTCCAAAACCAAAATTTGACCATTAATGGATGTAGTCAATGAATTCAATCCATTAAAAGAATTGGCTATACCTGCAATTTTATCCTGAGTTTCCTTAATCCTCTTATCCAAATTAATTGCAATAAAATGTGTGTTACAACATACTCTGTAAATATTTGTACACCATTTTAAAGAATTATTTATCAATTTCAACTTTTCATTAATTTCCTTCCTTTCAGACTCAATCATTTGATTAAATATAGCTCTCTTTTCTTGTGTGAACCTCTCCAGTTCTTGCCAGTTTGAAATATGCTACAAGGATTGAAAATCCTTTTAAATGTGTTCAGTGATTATCCTAAGTTTGTTGGATGGGCTCACTTCATTGCCAAACCTGCACTCCGGAACGTCTATGCAAAATACTGATAGACTGATCTATAACACCCTTATCCATAGATCCCTCCTTCATCATTTTATGTGCAACCATCATCATGAGTTCAGTATAACTCATCTCAGTTATGCTTCTCTTTTCAACCTCGAGTTGTCAATTAACAACAATGATGGACTCACTACCGGTTCCATGTTGGATTCCTCTTTCTTCTCCTTTGATGATTTTTCCTTTATAGCTTCCTCACTTGCACCGATGGCTTTGTCACTTGGTGCAGTCTCCTTAATTGTCAGTTCCTCCGTAAGAAATGTAACCTCATCCTATACATCTGTATGTGGAGGACTGTTGTCCTCAACATTAGTATCTTGTACATTATCAACCTTTACACTCTCTGTGTTTTCCGGTATCTCAACATTTTTCTATACATTTATATCTACCGAGGGCTTAATTTCCACTATCTTAATAATTTTCAAAATTGAGAGTGAAGTGCCCATAATACCCTTTCCTTTTCCTTCAACCAAGATGCCTGCAGTATCTATCTTAGATTCCGGTGAATTATAAAAACCATGGTTCTCTTCAAAAAGATTAACCCATGCCTTGTGGGTCTCCTTGATTATCTCATTTACTCTACCTAATATAAGACTGATTATTTTGTGTTTTCTATTAAAGATTTTCCTATCTGCCACCTCAAGTGTCTTATCCATCTCCTCTAGAGCAATAGAAAAACAAATAGATAATAACTCTTGTATCTTTATATTCTTGTCTTCTTGCATTGCTGATAGTCTTCTAGCATCTAATATATCATATAACTGTGTCGATATTTGGTTTTCAATTTCTATCAAGGCTTTCTTATAAATATCCAAATAAAACAAAATTGCTTCCTCTACTTCTCTTTGTTCAACATTATCTAAATGTTCATAATAAAATTGTACATTCTTTAATATGCCATCTTTAGTGATTTCATCAACTAACTTTGCACAAGTTTTTGGTGGAATGATACTTACATTACCAGATTCAATTGCCAAATCAATGTCATCCTTCTTCTTCCTTCTTCCATTACTAGATGGGACCAAAGGTGTTTCTTTTGGTGCTTTCTTCTGTGCTGGTACCCCGATAGTAACTTTCCTAACTTGTTGCTTCTTTGCCTCTACCTTATCTTCTTTAGTTTTCTTCCTTATTACCCTTTTGAATGTTAGGGGTGTGTCATCTTTAGATGTAGACTCTGATACAATAGGCTCAATGAATACTTCTAGTTCTTTTCTCTTCCCGCCTTTCTTCGAGACAACATCAATCAATGCTTCGATGGCCTGTGAAACCTTCTCCACAAACTCTTTCCTTTCCTTCCCGCTTCTCTCTCTTCTTCCAGTTGAACTCGGTTTCAACCTCTTGTGTCTTCTGCTTAGTAGTGCCAAAGGTTTTTATAGTTTCATCAACCAGTGCATCAATTAGCATCTTTGCATAAGCATCAAGGATCTATGCATCAACTTCATAACTCATCTCTTCAATCTAGATCTTTTGGGGTTTGACCGCTTCCATGAGTGCTTCATATTTCTTAACCATGAAGCATATGTCGGTTGAGTCTTTCTCAATAATGTTCTTTGGAACCCTCATCCTAGAATTCATAGCATTTTGAACTGCTTTAAAATATCCCCATACTTTGTCATCTCTTTGATTACCCAACGAAGCAATTGACTGTTTCAGTTGCCTCCCTACCAGGATATCAAATGCCCATTGTCTCTTCGTAAAACTGGGAGTCTCATTGATGAAAAATAGCATTAAACAAACAATTAGGCTACCATACCGGAAAGTTCCCTTCTTTTCTCTTTTAGTCTTTCCTAGGTTAATCAATAGTTTATCTAACATCCAGCCACATAGATCTATCTTCTCATTCTCTCTCATAATTTTATAAGTTGCATAAATGAAGGAGCTAGAAACAAAATTCAGTCGGTTTGATTGAGTTACCTTGTAACCAATGATCATGAGATGTCTGTATCAGTGATAGGACTGATTCTCATTGACCACCTATCTGATATTGCACTAGTAATCTTGTTAACCTGATCATTTGAGATTTTCTTCTCCAGACGTTGTCCAACTTTTGGTAAACTGGTGATTTCCCTGATGGCCTCCTTTGTAATCTTATAAGGTCCATCCAACCAAATAAACTCTCCATGCACTCTGCTCAAAACATACCTAACAATTTCATCTTTGAATTCTAGAATGTCCAGAATGCCGGTAAACCCTAGATCAACAATATGTTGGTATTCAAGTTTAACCTTTCTAGAGTCTCCCATTAACTCTTTCATTTACATGCTCTTGATATTAGTTATTCCCAAATCCTCAATATGACAATGAATATAAGATCTTAAATCTTCAACATACACAACTCCTTCTGGGACATGGGAAAAAGCGCCAACTGAATTGTCTAGGGTAGCCACATGTGGATATTGCTTTAAAATCATCCTAGGACGGTCCTTGACCTCAGCTATAGTCAGATTTGCAAAAAAGATAGGAATAGATGATGATCTCGCTTCCATGATTGAAGATAAATACCTATGAATCACTGTCGGTGAAAAACCTAAAGACCTCTTCCAATCACTGGTGAAATCGCTCTAAAAGATATTTGATCGCACCGAATCACCCTTAATTGCTCTAAATGCAAGGTGATAAAAAATGAAGTGAATTCGATCTTTTATCCTCCAAGAAAAACCTAATCCTTCATTGACATCAATGACTTTTGGTGGAAGATACTGGATCTCAAACAAATATTTTCATACCGGATAAGCATCTCCAATATCTAGAACATCTTCCAGAACCTCTTCTCGGGGCATATGCAACATCTTCATGAATTTTTCCTACCCCCAAGGCATCTGCTTTAGTTACTGGTTGAGCTTCCTAGTGGTGCAGGAACAACCTCCTCTACCAGATAAGTAACTGGAGCATTCCCATCTACAAATTGTTCTTCAAACTTCCTGACCCATCTCTAGGTATGATCTTGTCAGATTTCATTAACCTTTTCTTTCCCTTTCTCATTTGATCCTCCATTACCATCGGTGGATTTTTGCTTCTACAAAATTTAGCAATATGTCCAACCTCATTACATGCATAACATGTAACATTATTCTTTTGGATTTATTTTCTAAAACCGGTATAGTTGCTTGACCTGTACTGATTAGCCATATGTCCAAATTTTCCACATGCATAACACTTAACATTCATTCTACAATTTTCTATTTTATGCCAATACTTATTACATTTAGAACATTGACCAGGAGAAGAATCAGGGTTTTGATTTGCTCTATTTATATATTTCCTAGCCATGTGACCAAATCTATTATAAACAAAACATCTACCATTAAATTTATAAGCATTAAACTACCTTACCAGTGTCTTAAGGTTTTGATATTTATTTGCAGTACCAGAACTCTATCCTTGTTCAAATCCAAGTCCACTCGAATCTCCATTCTGCCTCTGTCTCTTCAATAACTCATCTAGTTGTGTTGAACTAATCTTGAATTTTTCTTTATACTCACTTGCAATAGTGAGATCATATCTTAGAATTATCATTTGTCTCTCAAGCTCTTGTTCATTACTCTGGGATTGTACTAAAACAGTTCTCAACATATCATTCTCTTGAACCAACCTACCACATTTTTCAAATTTATTCTTCAGAGATACAATAAGATTTTCTTCCTTTGTCTTCTGGTCTTCAATCTCCTTAGACATTCTCATAGTTATAGCTTGCATTTCATTTCTCATGACCATGTTCTCTTGAATCAACTTCTGATATTGTTCCTTAAGTCCATCTTTCTCTTCATCATCCTGATTTTGCAAAAGTTCCTTCCTCCTAGCTTGAACAGATGATGGCCTCTCTTATAGGACAAGAATGAATTTTTTAGCATAATTCAATTCATCTTGTAGCTTTAAGTTCTTCATCCGTTTAGCATCATAATATTCAAGTGCCATCTCAAGTTGCTTTTCCAAACCCATATCCATTGATTTTGGATTTAGGATCTCACTCAAGCTGTTAAACATCCTCTGATGCTCAAGGATCTGATACCAATTGTTGGAATCCAAGAACACTGAGAGGGGGGATCAATTAGTGTTCTACCAGAATGATCAATTTTAGCCTTATTAAAACATGCATACACCAACCAGTATACCAATACATACAGAATTGAAAGAAGTAAATCAACCAATAAGCTAATCACATAAATGAGCACCATAACAAACAAAATTATACTTGGAATATTAGGACCTAGAGGCAACTGAGAGGGGAAAGGTGAATCAGTTGTCTATTAATTTCAACCCAAATATAATTTAATCAAATTTGATACTTAATACTGGTAAACCAAACTTAATGCTAGTTAACAAATTAACAGTTAATATCAATATCGGTGAAACTAATTGCTTGAAATAGAAAGAGAAACAACATCCACAACTCATAACACAAAGATTTGTACATGGAAACCCTACAAGGGGAAAAACCATGGTGGGAAACCTTACCTACAATCAGATGATACTACTATAGATGTGTATACAAATGGGGTCTGCACATGCAGAAAGGCCAACCGCCTAGAGCTCACTGCTCAATCACAAAATAGGAGTCACATTGACTACAATTAGATGATTAAATCCAATGATAATGTACTGCTCAAGGCAACATCTCTAATGCTAGATTCAGTACTGGTTAAGCTCTAATAATCACCTTCAAACCTTCCTTGAACCTTCTCTATGGTTTTCTCATATGATCTTCAATATTCGCACATACCATGTTACAATACCATAACCAAATATTGTCTCTCTATTTTGTTACATCATCTCACAAATGAGATCTTACATATATACCTAAACCTAAGATCAAATGTGTAGGTCAAGTAATTAAGAATATTACAATTAAATCAATTACAGATAAGTCAAGATGTGATGCATCATGTCAGCTCAATACAATTACAACAATATCCAATTAATTAAATCATTTCGATAACGTGTCATGCTGATGTGGAATAGATAATGCATGTCGGTCCATAACCTAGACCAATTTGTCGGTAACAACAAATATGCCAACCCGATTAGACCAATAACCAAAATACCAAAAATAGGTGTCTAAACTATGTCTTCAACATAACCAAGTCATCTCTAGATGATAACAAGTCATCCTCAGTGTCAGTGAACAATATAACTTGCCAGTGAGCAATATATCGGTGACTGTGCATAAGTCACTGAACTTGCTGGTGAACATAATGTGTCGGTTCAACATAACCAAAGATCTCTAGAAGGATAAGTGTTGATAAGTGTTGACATCAATGACAAAACAAATACAATAAATCCATAATACCAACAATGTCCCCCTTTGGCATTGATGGCAACACAAGATGGAAAAACATCTAAGTGCCAAAATAGAATGCCAAAAACTAAAAACCAACAATCTCCAAAATAGATCAATACCAGAAATCAAAATACAAAGGCAGAGAGTATATATCACTCCCCCAATAAGTAATCTCTCCCCAAAGGATAATGTATGCTTTTCCATAGATATCTCTCCCCCTTTGACATCAAATGCTAAAACAATATAAATACTAGATACAACCAGTTCATAGAACCAATTATAGTAACCAATTGTTATATCCAACTACTCCAACTACTCTCCCTGAGAAGTAGCTCTCCTCCATCTGTTGTTCACCAAAAGCGATAACCCAAGAACACCTGCAAATCTTTCTATGAAATGGCCAATTTCAGTCTACAAAACACATCAGGGCTTGGAAAACATAACATAGGACCCTAATTGATCCTCCTGCACTTCAGGTTCTGCTAGACCTAGGGGGGGACACCCTTTTGATGCACTAAATACAACAATTACAGACACATAACTGCATCAACATTAAGCAGATAGATCATTTCACAAGCTCAATAGGTTAGGAAACATTACAGATTGGCTAGATCTGTACAAACAATAGGATGAAACAGAGCTTGGAAAGAATGGAACACACACCCCTAAACACAAAGGAAAATAGATTTGTCTTTTAAAATGTTGATCTGAAACCATCCCCAAATCTGTCAAAGACCAATGCCTTGTTCATTGGGCAAGAGTCACACACACAAAACTACAAAATGTTAATCATAGCTGCAAATTGGTTTTCCTTACAACATATCCCTGCATTAATACCTTGTACTGATGCATTACTCAATCCATTCATAAAATTATCAGATCTGGGACACATTCCATTGTTTATGACTGATTATAGAATTTAAACTCTTCATTAAAGAATGCCTACAAACAGTCATACAATCTCCTTGAGATGACAAATTATAAGCCTCCTTGAGGATTCAATTCATAACAATTAAATGCATACACAGAGACAATATCATGGAAAATTTACTCATGCCTGACACAAGTAAGACCTGCAACTAGAAAACAATCTGTCATCCTGCAATGTAGCCTCTATACCCTGAATAGATATATAGAACTTTACAAGTTTGGGTCAAGAATTTCAGAAAATGGAAGCCATGAAAACTGGAGCACTTCCTCACAGAATTCTAGAACCCTTACAACTGAGAAGAATTTGGAATAAAAAGAGGAGAGAAGAAAATCAAATCTGCAACTGAATTGTCAAGTGTCTCCTCTCTAACTGAATTTTGTTCCCGTGGAAATTTCTTCTAAAATATCTCACATTTGTCAAAATTAACCTCATAATCGGATTCCTCACTCCGAGAGCTTTCCGAAAACATATAATACTTTATACTTTGGAAAAAAATTGAGCCCTGGGCGAATTAATCCTCAACACAGACCCATCATTTAAATTTTTCGAATTTCTCTATAGTTTAAACTATATCATTTAATCATTTTAAATTTGATTTTTGCCTCCATTTGTGCTCTAACGCCTTGCCACGTGGCGACCTCTGATTGGTCGATGGGGTTGACCGGATGCCACCTAGGATGACACCTCATCATCGCCATGTCATCTGCTTCGTCACTGCCACTTGGCCGCCATGTCATCGCCACTGGACTGCCACCTGTGCGCCTATTGTGTGCCACCTCACCGGGACCCGCCTGCTGGACTCCCACCTATCATGACACGTGGACGGCTCTCGTTCACTTTCGCTATTTCGCGGGGTTTAAACTACGTGCATCTCCCTTCGCGAAATAGCGCGAGCTGTTGATCTCTCTCGAACTTGCTCGCTCGTTAACTCGACCTTCGTCTGCAAAATTTTGTCTATTTGCCTCGGGAAGCATGCCTGCATGGGGTCCACTTGGTCTTCGTCCAATCAACTCCTCCATCACCTCGGGAAGCGTGCTCGCACATGGGCCCACCTTGGGCGCCCATAGGCACCTTGTGTCAAAAGCCTTTATGGCTTAGACATATTACTATACTGCGGTTTTACATATAAATACTAAAAGCTCCCAGTTCACAGCCAATGTGGGATAATTATCTTATGCCTGGGACTGCACTTCTGAGCTTTTCCTTGAGCTTTAATGGTGGCCTTTTACATTTACTTTAAAATTTCTATTTGCCTTTCCTCCAACCAGCACGCTACACTTCACACCATGAATTTGGCTAATAAATTCTTTATTCTTTTCAAAAACACTGCCCTCCACGTAGCCCCTTGCACTTGCCTAGAGGTTTCCATGGTTTTACTAGCCAATGCGTAGGCCCAATCAATTACATTGCTCTATTTCTACGGGCTGCTATCACCTCAGGTGCCACGCAAGAGGGGAGGTATTGGCAAGTTTTACCTTTGCTTGGAGATTTCTGTAGATTTCCTCTTCACCATGCCATGCAAAGGGAGATCTTTGGCTGGCATTTATCAAACTCATTTGTTTATGGCAGCCTTCCTCATCACCACATCCAGCATTAGCTTACAGCTGCTCTACTAATTATCTTTTGCAATAAAGTTTAATGTGCCTCCAAATAGCCACGTGAGGAATAAGAGACTGTAGCCATTGCCATTTGCTTGATGGTTTTAACCATTGTTGCTGCTGCCAATGCACTTGCTGAAGGTTTTAACAATCTTCTCCATTGGATTGTTGCATTGGATTTGGGGGGACACCCACAGTTTGCATTTGATTGGCATGAAAACCTCCTACGTGACCATGCCAAAAGATTTGCTTGGAAGCTTAAACACTTCCCAAACTTCATGCACATTGCATTTGGTGCAGTCTGAAAACCCCCAAACAAAGGAAGGAATGGGTGTTTGCTGGGCTTCACAGTTACCAAAAGAATTTGTTTAAAATTTGTTTAAAAACCTTTTCACCATTTCACTCCACACATGGAGGATTTGGCTTCATGCAGCTGCTTAATATTTCATGTCAATCTTTATTGCTGAGGGAACATTTGACATTACATTTGTCAATTTGAATTTTCCATTTTGCTTAAGCTACTGAAAGTCTTCTCAATTCATGAAAACTGAACAATTCGCCACAAAAAATTAGTGCACAAGCATGGGCCAGGTCGGGCCCCAAAGTGGGTCCGACTAAAAAAATTTTCGTTTTCAAGTGACTGGCCTTTGAAATGCTTTAGGAACTTCAAACACACCTCTGGAATCGATCGGCACCATTTTCGGATCATAAAATTGCATTTTACATCCTTCAGGCAATTACTCCACAATTTTCGCATTTAATCGCGAAGACGTAATTTTCAAACCTGTCAAAACACTTTCTGGAGTTTGCCATCTAACAGGAATGTACTTTGATATACAAGGATGACATCTACCAAACGGTTTCTCAAGACAAGTCTCGAGCGAAGAGATATTAATTTCCGAAAACGGCCAACTGGCTTTGTCGACACTGCGGACCTGATGAAGTCAATGTTCTGGCAACACATGATGCCTTTCTCAAAAATATCAAACGACCTCCGTGGGTCCTCAAATTTGAAACATAGGTACCTTAAAGTACATATTAAATCTTTGAATTCTCAGTTCGATCACCAGACTGACAGGATGCAAACGGCGCGCTCACCAAAACGGCTACATTAACTGATCTAACACTGGAAGTGCGGATAACTGAATTTGATGGCAAAATGAGTCCTTTTGAAAACCGATCAAATGGATTGATAAAAGCTTGAAATTTGAAATGTATTTCACCATTTATACCAACATTAGCCTGGAACAAACATTCTGACATGACATTCACCGGGACATTTTTACACTTGTGCAAACCTCACAAACTACAAATGGATTTGGCTATGAAAATGGAGCAAACGGATTCGTTAGGACTTGAAATTTTGTAGGTTGACTCACATTTATGCATAGAATTGAATCCACTTTGAATTTCTTCATGATGATCAACAGGGAAAAAGATATAATCGCTCAAAGTAGGCTACTTAATAAAATTTACACTTGTGCCTAGAATGCACTTTCAGCTCACCCCTCAAAACGAGTACTTGATAAACTTCTCCAAACTGAATTCTGAAAGTTGTAAAACACTGAATAGGCCAAATGAAAGGTGTGGGACATGAATCTCGAGCCTTACCCTCTCAAAATCAACTGGATCCATTTTACCCCCTTGCAAAGTAGGCCATTCAAACTGACTCATTCGGGTACTTTTCTGACATGCAGGGCAAAATTTTGAAATGGGCCTCTAAACTTAATTCAATTTTAATCAGTCCCAATAGTGGCTCTGACTGGGGATGGTTGATTGCGATATCAACACAAGAATCCAGATATCTTTGGTTAAGCAGACCACCCAAAAACGGATCATTCTTCTGTCAATTCTTCTCTTCTCATCTCAGGGCTTCCTTATTCTACCCAAACAGTAGGGCACTTTATTGAAAACCACATGACTAAAAGCAAAGCGACTGTACAAAATATACAACTTATAAATGGCCCCGAGCCATCAAAATTGAAATCACTTCCTACCTCTGTCAAAAACATGATTCTCTTTTCCACAAACCGGAGGTAAGTTGAGATCATCATTCCAATCTGCCTGATCAAAAACACTTCCACTTCTAATCAGTAGATCACATAAAACATAATCAGTAGCATGTTCATAATCATGATATCTCTGAAAATCAAACACATGCTGAAAGGACCGATCACTAGGTGACATAAGAGTGCCATACTCTTTACCATTCTTTCCCAGCTGAAATGAAAAGTAGTCTAACTCATTCTGAAAGTTGAAAACATCAGGCACATCTATATTACTAGTTTGCTCAAATGATGAACACTCTTCCACAATGATGGCTTGCAAACTAGAGAGGAAAACTTCCTCATAACATGACTGCAATTCGTCTTGCTGATCACAATTCCTATCAGCACTTTGCACACATGAAAATACATGATTGTCACTTGTCAATGGTTCATTTCCCGCTTGTAAATCTGAGAAAACTACTTCAAATTTTTCATTCTTTTTAACAGCAAGATCCACACAATGCATACCAAAATCTGAGTTCATATCAACATATGAATCTACATTATCACACCTATCAAGCGTATATGCATCTTCATCTTGTCCATCACTCAAATCAAAAATAGGGAAAGAATCAATAGCATATGTATCATACTTCACACCCTCAAAAATATCATCAATATCTAAACAAGTACTGGTTGGGCGTGAGAGATTGGGCACATTTTTGGATGCATACCTCTGAAAATCAGCAGCTAAGAGCTCTGAAATTTGTTCACTACTTAGTGAACCTTCTTCATTTCCATTTTTCTTGGCTTCATCCTCTGAGCTGTAAACATTGTCCCAATCTGATAAAGGTATTAAATCAATAGTGCTCATGTCTCTATGCACATTTGTTTCATCATTACAACAACTCACATCTGCATCATAACCTTTATCATGCTGCTCATAAAGTGTTGCCATATGTTGCAACATAGTTTCATAACTGGGGTTGCAAACATTTTGTGGATTGAACTTAACAACAAGGTGACCCATATCATTAAAATCTGAAACCTCAACGGGCTCATGAATACTCGAACAATTACTTATTTTCTCATAAATTTCTTCTTGCTCTGAATAAACATCTAAACTGTCATGCTGAGAATAAGAATCACCTTCAGCATCATAGGAGGCATATCCACTCACGGATTCATCTCCCTCACTATCCTCAATCTTGTGTACATTTTCAGATTTAATTGCTTCAATCTTATCCATCCATTCTTTAATACATGCAACACTCTCTTCTCTCAAGGTAGTAGACCAATTAATTGAGTCAGGCTCATCAAGCTCTAAAAATAATTCAATCAAAACGAACTCATGAGGTCTAGCATCAACTGGAAACTCATTTAATGCAGCTGTGAATCTTTTATAAAAAATACATGATGACTCTTCCTCTTTTCTTTTCCCTATTTTCTTTCTTAAAAACCAGATGAATTTCTCTCGGATCTTTTGAAGACATACTGCAATCTCTTTATCAATCTCTTTCAGATTTGACAGAGGATTTGGAGATCTAGGAACTACATCTAGATCCATCGGGTTTAAAACATCTATTGAACCACTATCATAACCATGCATCTCACTATTTTACAAATTCTTTTCAAAATACAAGCAGACACTACTTTTTAGAATCATACACACTTCTCATCATATCTCTGACTGAAAACTTATTTCAATGAAGTATGTAAATTGTAAATTTCTTTTCCTTTCAATGGTGACCTTTTCACCTTATAAGGAATATGAATTGTCTCATTAATACTTTGAGGAATACCTGGAGTAAATTTGTTGCTGCTATTGCTACTCTGATATTCGGTAAGATCTCTCTGAGATCTTCTAACATTATACACTGATTTTTGTATAGAGTTGCCACCTCCTTCATGGAGGAAAATATCTTCAATAGATTCGTTGGGATCTACAATCATAAAACCCCAAGCAGCTGCCAAATCTTTGATGCAAGTTCACCAAATATTTTGAAACTTTTACCACAATGAACACTGGTGCAGAGATCTTTCAGAGTCGCCACTCACTACTGTGAGAATTTATAAAATCATTTGTAGAACATGAATAGATCTGAGCTCACACAAAGATAAAAGGACAAAAAATTTTCCACACTTGGCACAGAACACTACCAGGCACATAACTACAGATCTGAAAATGCTTTCAGATTTATAATACTTTAATGACTCTTTCCTCAAATGGATATGGCACAACTCTGGGATTCGATTCAACATGGGTTATTACAACACTTCCCCAGCAAAGTCGCCATTTTTGTTGTGGTGACTCAGATGGGATAATCTCAACCTTATATGAATTAAATCTTTATTAACTAGAGGCTCTTGATAGTTCATTTGTTCCCCAGCAGAGTCGCCATTTTTGTTGTTCACCAAAAGTGATAACCCAAGAACACCTGCAAATCTTTCTATGAAATGGCCAATTTCAGTCTACAAAACACATCAGGGCTTGGACAACATAACATAGGACCCTAATTGATCCTCCTGCACTTCAGGTTCTGCTAGAACTAGGGGGGGACACCCTTTTGATGCACTAAATACAACAATTACAGACACATAACTGCATCAACATTAAGCAGATAGATCATTTCACAAGTTCAATAGGTTAGGAAACATTACAGATTGGCTAGATCTGTACAAACAATAGGATGAAACAGAGCTTGGAAAGAATGGAACACACACCCCTAAACATAAAGGGAAATAGATTTGTCTTTTAAAATGTTGATCTGAAACCATCCCCAAATCTGTCAAAGACCAGTGCCACACACAAAACTACAAAATGTTAATCACAGCTGCAAATTGGTTTTCCTTACAACATATCCCTGCATTAATACCTTGTACTGATGCATTACTCAATCCATTCATAAAATTATCAGATCTGGGACACATTCCATTGTTTATGACTGATTATAGAATTTAAACTCTTCATTAAAGAATGCCTACAAACAGTCATACAATCTCCTTGAGATGACAAATTATAAGCCTCCTTGAGGATTCAATTCATAACAATTAAATGCATACACAGAGACAATATCATGGGAAATTTACTCATGCCTGACACAAGTAAGACCTGCAACTAGAAAACAATCTGTCATCCTGCAATGTAGCCTCTATACCCTGAATAGATATATAGAACTTTACAAGTTTGGGTCAAGAATTTCAGAAAATGGAAGCCATGAAAACTGGAGCACTTCCTCACAGAATTCTGGAACCCTTACAACTGAGAAGAATTCGGAATAAAAAGAGGAGAGAAGCAAATCAAATCTGCAACTGAATTGCCGAGTGTCTCCTCTCTAACTGAATTTTGTTCCCGTGGAAACTACTTCTAAAATATCTCACATTTGTCAAAATTAACTTCATAATCGGATTCCTCACTTCGAGAGCTTTCCGAAAACATATAACACTTTATACATTGGCAAAAAATTGAGCCCTGGACGAATTAATCCTCAACACGGACCCATCATTTAAGTTTTTCGAATTTCTCTATAGTTTAAACTATATCATTTAATCATTTTAAATTTGATTTTTGCCTCCATTTGTGCTCTAACGCCTTGCCATGTGGCGGCCTCTGATTGGTCGATGGGGTTGACCAGATGCCACCTAGGATGACACCTCATCATCGCCACATCATCTGCTTCGTCACTGCCACTTGGCCGCCATGTCATCGCCACTGGACTGCCACCTGTGCGCCACCTCACCAGGACCCGCCTGCTGGACTGCCACCTATCATGACACGTGGATGGCTCTCATTCACTTTCGCTATTTCGCGGGGTTTAAACTACGTGCATCTCCCTTTGCGAAATAGTGCGAGCCGTTGATCTCTCTCGAACTTGCTCGCTCGTTAACCCGACCTTCGTCTGCAAAATTTTGCCTGTTTGCCTCGGGAAGTGTGCCTGCGTGGGGTCCACTTGGTCTTCGTCCAATAAACTCCTCCATTGCCTCGGGAAGCATGCTCGCACATGGGCGCACCTTGGGCGCCGATAGGCACCTTGTGTCAAAAGCCTTTATGGCTTAGACATATTACTATAGTGCGGTTTTACATATAAATACTAAAAGCTCCCAGTGCACAGCCAATGTGGGATAATTATCTTATGCCTGGGACTGCACTTCTGAGCTTTTCCTTGAGCTTTAATGGTGGCCTTTTACATTTACTTTAAAATTTCTATTTGCCTTTCCTCCAACCAGCACGCTACACTTCACACCATGAATTTGGCTAATAAATTCCTTATTCTTTTCAAAAACACTGCCCTCCACGCAGCCCCTTGCACTTGCCTGGAGGTTTCCATGGTTTTACCAGCCAATGCGCAGGCCCAATCAATTACATTGCTCTATTTCTACGGGCTGCTATCATCTCATGTGCCACGCAAGAGGGGAGGTATTGGCAAGTTTTACCTTTGCTTGGAGATTTCTGTAGATTTCCTCTTCACCATGCCATGCAAAGGGAGATCTTTGGCTGGCAGTTATCAAACTCATTTGTTTATGGCAGCCTTCCTCATCACCACATCTAGCATTAGCTTACAGCTGCTCTACTAATTATCTTTTGCAATAAAGTTTAATGTGCCTCCAAATAGCCACGTGAGGAATAAGAGACTGCAACCATTGCCATTTGCTTGATGGTTTTAACCATTGTTGCTGCTGCCAATGCACTTGCTGAAGGTTTTAACAATCTTCTCCATTGGATTGTTGCATTGGATTTGGGGGGACACCCACAGTTTGCATTTGATTGGCATGAAAACCTCCTACGTGACCATGCCAAAAGATTTGCTTGGAAGCTTAAACACTTCCCAAACTCCATGCACATTGCATTTGGTGCAGTCTGAAAACCCCCCACACAGAGGAAGGAATGGGTGTTTGCTGGGCTTCACACTTGCCAAAAGAATTTGTTTAAAATTTGTTTAAAAACCTTTTCACCATTTCACTCCACACATGGAGGATTTGGCTTCATGCAGCTGCTTAATATTTCATGTCAATCTTTATTGCTGAGGGAACATTTGACATTACATTTGTCAATTTGAATTTTCCATTTTGCTTAAGCTGCTGAAAGTCTTCTCAATTCATGAAAACTGAACAATTCGCCACAAAAAATTAGTGCACAAGCATGGGCGAGGTCGGGCCCCAAAGTGGGTCCGACTAAAAAAATTTTCGTTTTCAAGTGACTGGCCTTTGAAATGCTTTAGGAACTTCAAACACACCTCTGGAATCGATCGGCACCATTTTCGGATCATAAAATTGCATTTTACATCCTTCAGGCAATTACGCCACAATTTTCGCATTTAATTGTGAAGACGTAATTTTCAAACCTGTCAAAACACCTTTCTGGAGCTCGCCATCTGGCAGGCATGTACTTTGATATACAAGGATGCCATCTACCAAACGGTTTCTCAAGACAAGTCCCGAGCGAAGAGATATTAATTTCCGAAAACGGCCAACTGGCTTTGTCGACACTGCGGACCTGATGAAGTCAATGTTCTGGCAACACATGATGCGTTTCTCAAAAATATCAAACGACCTCCGTGGGTCCTCAAATTTGAAACATAGGTACCTTAAAGTACATATTAAATCTTTGAATTCTCAGTTCGATCACCAGACTGACAGGATGCAAACGGCGCGCTCACCAAAACGGCTACATTAACTGATCTAACACTGGAAGTGCGGATAACTGAATTTGATGGCAAAATGAGTCCTTTTGAAAACTGATCAAACGGATTGATAAAAGCTTGAAATTTGAAATGTAGCTCACCATTTATACCAACATTAGCCCGGAACAAACATTCGGACATGACATTCACCGGGACACTTTTACACTTGTGCAAACCTCACAAACTACAAATGGATTTGGCTATGAAAATGGAGCAAACGGATTCGTTAGGACTTGAAATTTTGTAGGCTGACTCACATTTATGCATAGAATTGAATCCACTTTGAATTTCTTCATGACGATCAACAGGGAAAAAGATATAATCGCTCAAAGTAGGCTACTTAATAAAATTTACACTTGTGCCTAGAATGCACTTTCAGCTCACCCCTCAAAACGAGTACTTGATAAACTTCTCCAAACTGAATTCTAAAAGTTGCAACACACTGAATAGGCCAAATGAAAGGTGTGGGACATGAATCTCGAGCCTTACCCTCTCAAAATCAACTGGATCCATTTTATCCCCTTGCAAAGTAGGCCATTCAAACTGACTCATTCGGGTACTTTTCTGACATGCAGGGCAAAATTTTGAAATGGGCCTCTAAACTTAATTCAATTTTAATCAGTCCCAACACCATCAAAGCCAGAAAAAGGTATCTCTGTAAATTCTGTCAGTTTGATGTCAATCATCAACTACCTAAGTCTCTACCGGTGATGGTATAACCCCAAGCTGCTCTATGAGATATTCAAAAGTTTCCTTAGGCAAAGGCTTAGTAAAGATATCTGCAATCTGCTCTTTAGTATTCACAAAAACCAATCTCACTTCTTTTGCTTCAACATTCTCTTTCAGAAAATTATATTTGATAGAAACATGTTTAGTTTTAGAGTGAAATATCGGATTCTTAGATATATCAATTGTTTCTGAGTTATCACAGTAAATGATTATAGGTTCTTTGCATTTTACCTTTATGTCCTTCAATATTTGCTTAATTCATAATACCTGAGTACAATTAGTTGTTGCTGCAACATATTCTGATTCTGCTGTTGATAATGATGTATAACTTTGTTTCTTGCTCAACCATGAAATAAATCTGCTACCAAGAAAGAATTCCCCACCGGTGGTGCTCTTTCTATCATCTACATCTCCTACCCAATTTGCATTAGTGTATGCACATAAATCAAAATTTTCATCTTTAGGATACCATAAACCAAGATTTGTTATGCCTTGTAGATACCGGAAAATTCTTTTCACTACTGATTCATGATTTTCTCTAGGATTACTCTAAAATCTTGAAACAATACATACTACATTCATTATATCAGGTCTTATTTGTGTCAAATACAGTAAATCTCCAATCATAGATTTTTATCTTGTCAGATTAATAGGAGCTGAATCATCCTTCAATGACAATTTATTAGTCGTAGTCATAATAGTACTTACTGGTTTAGAGATTTCCATACCAAATTTCTTCAGTAGTTCCTTCAAGTACTTTGTTTGACATATGAATATACCTTTATTAGTCTGTGAAATCTGCAATCCTAAAAAGAATTTTATCTCCCCAATCATAGACATTTCAAATTCTTCCTACATCTTATTAGCAAAGTCTTTACACAATCCATCTTCTCCTCCATAAATGATGTCATCAACAAAGACTTCAATAACCAAGATGTCTTCATTAGTCACTTTGAAATATAAGTTGTTGTCAACATTACCTTTAGTGTAACCAAGCTTCAAATGACATTTGTCCAATCTAGCATACCGAGCTCTAGGAGCTTGCTTCAATTGATATAAAGCTTTCCTTAATCTGCAAACCATATCTTTATCATTTGTCCATGAAAATCCATCAAGTTGTTCAATGTAAACTTCCTCTTCAATATCACCATTCATAAATGCACATTTTACTTCCATTTGATATACTTTATAGTTCTTGTGTGTTCCAAATGCAAGAAATAATCCGACTGCCTCAATTCTAGCTACTGGTGCAAAGGTTTCATTGTAATCAATTCCCTCTTTCTATGAATACCCTTTACACACTAATCTTGATTTGTTTCTTATTACCTTACCATCTTCATTAAGTTTATTTCTGAATACCCATTTAGTTCCAATCACATTTTTATCTTTAGGTCGGGGAACCAATGTCCATGTATTGTTCTTTTCAATTTGTTCTAATTCATCTTCCATATCTTTAATCCAATGTTTATCTTCACATGCCTCAATAATAGATGCTGGTTCAATTTGAGAAATTAAACACACCTCTTCATTTTCTAGTCTTCCTCTTTTCATAACACCTTGATACTTATTCCCAATTATGTGACTTTCAGAGTGATTTAGTCTTACATACCTGGGTGTGTTCACTTGTTGTTGTTCTTCATTCACTATGGAATTCTCTGATGATGCCGGTGTGACTGGATCCACATTCTATACCGGTGCACTCTGTGTAGGTTCATTTATGATCATCTCAACTGCTGGTTTAGAATCCATAGACCTTGAATTTCCTCTAAAGTGTTCATCTATCTTCACATTTGCACTCTCAATAATTTTTTGCAATCTTTTATTGAAACATCTATATGCTTTTCTCTTAGATGAATAACGAAGAAATATTCCTTCATCACTTCTAGGATCAAATTTCCCAATTTACTCATCTCTCCTAATGTAGCATTTGCTTCCAAATATTCTGAAGTATTTAAGAGTAGGAGTATTACCAAGACATAATTCATAAGGTGTATTACCAGTTTCACCTTTGATGTGAACTGTGTTGAAAGAGTAAATTGTTGTATTCATTGCTTCTCTCCATTATACATGAGGTAGATTTGCTTCTGATATCATGCTTCTAACTGCTTCCAGAATAGTTCTGTTCTTCCTTTCCACAACTCCATTTTGCTGAGGTGTCTGACGAGTTGATAGTTGTAATCTAATACCATTCACTTCACAAAATGTATTAAACTCCTTTGATGTAAATTTATCTCCTTGATCTGATCTTAAACATTTGATTTTCTTACCGGTTTCATTCTCTACCATTGCCTTGAATAGTTTGAATTTCCCAAAAGCTTATGGTTTCTCCCTGAGAAAAGTAACCCAACACATTCTAGAATAATCATCAATGATTAGAATAAAGTATCTATCTCCCTATAGACTTCTTGTTCTTGCCGGACCACACAAGTCAGTATGAATTAAATCAAGAACTTTATTGGATTTGTCAGAAATACTCTTAAAAGTTGTTCTAACTTGCTTTCCCATTTGACATTCCTTACATACTAGATTATGAGGTTGTACAATCTTAGGTAAATCCCTTACTGCCTTAGATTAACTAATATTTATAATGCGATCAAAATTCACATGACAAAGTCTTTTATGCCATTACCAACTTTCATCAATATGTGAAATCAAACATGTATTTTCATTGTTATTCAAATGAAAGATATTACCTCTAGTCTGATTACCGGTTGCAATCTCCAAACCAGTTCTATTCATTATTTTGCATTTACCATTCTTGAATTGTAACTAAAATCCCTTTTCAACTAATTTACCAACACTCACAAGATTATGCTTCAAACCTTCAACATAATAAACGTTGTTAGTATTGTGCTTACCATCAAAAGATATAGTGCCTTTTCCTCTGATCAAACAAGCTTTGTCATCCCCAAATCTTACTAGACCTCCATTGTACTCCTGAAAAGATAAATAATTACTTTTATCACCAGTCATATGATGTGAACATCCAGAATCTATAATCCATTCATCCTTTTCTTCAATTTTAGGTGCCAGGGCCTGCTCTACCGGTGGAACAGTAGGTGTTAGTTGATCTTCTTTTACTGCAACAAAATCCCATCCATTGTCTATCAGTTCTTCATCAGAATCATTAGTAACTCCTTCATCAGCATAGTAACATGATTTGTCTCTATTCTTCTTAAATTTGTATCTCCGATATTCAGGGTTAGGCTTATATGTTCTTTTAGCTTCTTCTCTTAATCTTGTATGTCTATTAGGACATCTAGATGCCATATGACCAGCTTTATTGTAGTTAAAACATTTAAATAGTGCTTTACCTTCATACTTACTTCCAATAAGACCTTTTGGCATTTTCCTTTCAAATAGTGCTTCAATTTCTTCCAGTGCTTCATTTTCCCTCCTGATATCTTCAAGTTCTCTTTCATAAAGTGCTTTCCAATTAGATTTATCAGATGATGATGCTTTGAAGGCTAAATCTGTATTAATTGTAGCAATGGGACCAAATTCCTCAAGCTCAAATGCTGAAAGTTTTCCAACCAAGGTATCTCTAGATACTGATGTATTAGGCATTGTTCTCAACTCATTAATAATAATTACTTTCATTTTGTATGCCGATGGCAATTCTCTTAAAACTTTAGAAACAATTTCATCTTCACTTAAGGAACCTCCACAACATTGTATTCCCAAAACAATTTCATTAACCCTTTCCATAAAAGCAAAATTTTTTTCATCTTCTTTCATTTTCATATTTTCATACTTGACTCGGAAGCATTCCAATTTTGCAATTTTGACAATGGTATCTCCTTCATTCAATGTCTCCAATTTATCCCAAATAGCTTTAGCAGTAGATCGATTTGATAATCCCATGATTTGCTAATCTTACAAGGCACTCAAGAGTGCTTCTCTTTCTTTGGAATCATTCTCTTGATCCTTACCCAATGTTGGTGGATTAGGTTGATTCAGTGGAGGACCAACATAGCCATTCTTTGTAAGATACCATATGTCTTGTTCAATGCAATCTAGATGTGTCTCTATTCTGGTCTTCCATATACCATAGTTAGTTCCATCAAGTTTTGGACTGTCCTTCCTGAAAAAGTTAGTTACCATAGAATCTCCTCAAGTTGTTAAACTTCTGCAAAAAGAGGACTTAGCTCTGATACCAATTGTTAGGACCCAGAGGCAACTAAGAGGGGGGGTGGGGTGAATCAGTTGTCTATTAATTTCAACCCAAATATAATTTAATCAAACTTGATACTTAATACCGGTAAACCAAACTTAATGTCGGTTAATAGATTAATAGTTAATATCAATACTGGTGAAACTTAATGCTTGAAACAAAAAGAGAAACAACATCCACAACTCATAACACAAAGATTTGTATGTGGAAACCCTATAAGGAGAAAAAACATGGTGGGAAACCTTACCCACAATCAAATGATACTATTGCAGATAGTATGTGTATACAAATGGGGTTTGCACATGTAGAAAGGCCAACCACCTAGAGCTCACTGCTCAATCACAAAACAGGAGTCACACTGACTACAATTAGATGATTAAATCCAATGATAATGTACTACTCAAGGTAGCATCTCCAATGCTGGATTCAGTACTAGTTAAGCTCTGATAATCACCTTCAAACCTTCCTTGAACCTTCTCTATGGTCTACTCATATGATCTTCAATAGTCACACATACCATGTTACAATACCATAACCATATACCATCTCTCTATTCTGTTACATCATCTCACAAATGAGATCTTACATATATACTAAAACCTAAGACCAAATGTGTAGGTCAGATAATTAATAATATTACAAATAAATCAATTACAAATAAGTCAAGATGTGATGCATCATGTCGGCTCAATACAATTACAATAGTATCCAATTAATTAAATCATTTCCATAACGTGTAGTGCTGATCTGGAATAGATAATGCATGGTGGTCCATAACCTAGACCAATTTGTTGGTAACAACAAATATGTCAACCCGTTTAGACCAATAACCAAAATACTAAAACCAAGTGTCCAAACCATGTCTTCGACATAACCAAGTTATCTCCAGATATTAACAAGTCATCTTCAGTGTCGGTGGACAATATAACATATCGGTGAGCAATATACTAGTGACTGTGCATAAGTCACTAAACTTGTTAGTGAACATAATGTGTCGGTTCAACATAACCAAAGATCTCCAGAAGGATAAGTGTTCAAAAGTGTTGACATCAATGACAAAACCAATGCAACACATCCATAATACCAACATGCAAAACCTCAAAGAGGAAAAACCATGGTGGGATTTGTGACCCACAATATCAATTCATTAGCCATATGAAGAGATATTACAAAATATAGGGGCGTGTACTTGCAGGAAGGCTTACAGCCTAGAGCACACTACTTAATCACAAAAGGAGCCTCACTGGTTACATACAAATATAGACTAGAATGTGGAGAAATGATTGAACTGCAAAGATAGAATCTTCTATGCCTAAATACAGTTCCAGTTAAGCTCTGTCTATTCTGATCTAAAACCCTAAACCCTTTACCAGAATACCCCTTACATAAATATCCTCACATACATGATCTCTTTGATATATTTCACATTACATAACATTCATATTTGCATCGATACCATATTCATCACATATCAAAATGATGTAACCAACTGACCTATATACCCTTTACAATTCATGCAATGACTAAGAACATTGAATTGAAGTATCACTTCTTGAGGGAAAAAGTTCAATGTAAAGATGTTATCTTGGAGCATGTTTCTACCAAGGAGCAGCTTGCAGATATCTTTACCAAACCTCTGCCTAAGACCACTTTTGAGTATCTTAGAATTCAATTGGGGGTTGTCCCTCTTCATGAAGTTAGTTGAGCATGATGTTGATTGCATCAGTCCCTAAATTACTTGCAGAATCTTACATGGATTGATGAAGAAGTGGATATATTCCATAGGGGGAGCATCAAGTTGGAGTATGTTGTTGATGCACAATGAGAGAAGAATTACATGCTTTTACTTTCACTTTGGCATTGTTGTCAAAGGGGGAGAAGAATTATGTGAGAAGAATTATGTGTCTGATTAGGGAAACCAGTGGTAGGTTGAAGACAGACAAAGAAAGGTGAATACTTGGTAATGTAAACCAGGATTCTTATTCACCAATCTCAACAACAATCAAACATGTTGATATTTGTATTGCCATCAATGCCAAAGGGGGAGATTGTTGGCATTTTACATATAGATTACATTAATGATATGTTGTCATTGATGTCGATTGAACCAGTAATGCTATTTATGTTATTGTTGATATTGTTGTTTTTTATATTGGCTAGTAACTGGTTGGGAGAGCTTTGTGGAAGATGTTGTAAACTAGTATGTTAAGTTTGTGAGTTGAACCAGTAAACTTGTAAAAAGGGTTAAAATTTTCTATGCAATATAACTAGTAAACCTTATCAGTTGTTAAACTCTAACCGATCAAGTTTGTTGGTTTATTATCTGATGAGCGGTAATGATGGAGACACATGTGATCATTGTATGAGGATAAGTTCAGATTGTTTTGGTACGTTTGTTTTCTTGGAAAGGAGAAAAGTGGACTGCATCTAATTCATAGCATGTGATGAGTTACAAAGTCCGATGAAGCAGTGATCATGGAGTGGTCGGAATTTTCTTGAAGAATGTGAAGAGATTGTTATGATTTCTAACAGTTAAGATTGTACCGACTTGTTTGTAATCTCGATGATGAAAATTAGGTTTTTGTTGTGTTACCGACCTAATTTATTTGTATTTAAGGTCAATGATATTGTTTGTAAAAGATGTTGGCAAAGTTGGCAAGATTGGCAGAAACCTATTGAGTGTGTAGTTGCCTAACGGATGAATGGATCTGTACTTTTGAGTAAAGATAGATTGAAGCTTAAAAGGATCTGATCAAGCAAATGTAGTGCTATTCAGACAGATCAAGAAAACTTGTTGTTTTCTAACAACTACAACATAAGTGAAATCCCTTAACCGAGTAATCTCTAACAAGCTTGGTTACTTATTAAATCCTCTAACAAGGTGGTCCATTAGCTTGGATTCTTAAATCCTCCAGTGAGGTTACTCCTAATAGGGTATTGTGCTTTTCATCAAGGCATATTTGTAAATCCCTTAACCGGGTGATTCCTAACCGGAATTAGTTCTTAAGATGACTTATTGTAAAGATTTAATAGGCTTGGCTCCTAACAGGGCAAACTTAAGAAGAGTTCAGATAGCTATCCTTGTGAGTCTCATCTCACCGTGGTTTTTACCTATTTGGGTTTTCCATGTATAAACATTTGTGTCAAGTGGTGAATGTTTGTGTGGTTATGATCTTATTTGTTGATTTGATTAACTTCTGATGAGGCATGATAACTAGAAGCATTGAGAGATGAATATGCTGAGATATGATTAAGCTTTGCTGATGTTTACAAGATTGAAGTTGTTTACTGTTAAGTTGTCATAACAGTCAAACCGGTTAATGTCAAGTATTCTTATGAATATTGATCTTGATTGTGATAAGTTTAGTTTGTATGGTTGAATTTGAGTTTGGGAACTTTGTATCAGTTTTTCAATATACTGATACACCCCCCCTCTCACTATTCTACTGAATACTTATTCTTTCATCATACCATCACAGTTAGTATCATGGCACAACAAGAAGCAAGATTCAATGTCACTAGCTACTACTGAGGAAGGGTATATAGCAGTGGATACATGTTGTTCATAGGTTTTGTGGATGAAGAAGACATTGAAAAACATACATATGGAGATACCGAAACCTATTCCAATCTGGTGTAATAACTCAAGTGCAATCAACATCTCCAAGAATCCAATAATGCACTAAAAAAAAAAACACATTGCAATAAAGTATCACTCCTTGAGGGAGAAGGTAGAAGACAAGGAGGTCATAGTATAATATGTTTCAACTGGTGAGCAGATTGTTGACATATTTACCAAGCCACTTCCTTTGGGGCCATTTGAGTACTTGAGACAAAATATGGGAGTTGTCCCACCATCTGGCAACACTTAAATGCATAACAAGATGTATGATTCAGGGGGAGTCAATCATTGTTACTATCTTATGACTCTTGAATCATGATGCATGGACATAGGGGGAGAGTATGTCTTAAACTGGATGTAGTCAAGGAATAAATTATTGGTGTTAGATTGAGGTTCCCTTTGCCATTGATGTCAAAGGGGGAGAGAAACTGGAAAATATAATGTTGACATCAATGCCAAAGGGGGAAATTGTTGGCATTAAGTTGTCATTGATGTCAACCAGTATTGTAGGCTATCGGTAAAGGGATGTCACCCAGTATAAAGAAGATTGAACTGGTATGGTGGAAGACAAGTAGGTATCGAGACTATCAGTGACTTCACTAGTTTAAGATGAGATGCATGTGTGTGTTAGCATGTTGAGTGTCAACTAGTAGAGAATAAACTATTTTGAAGGATGGTTGCTTGTTTGTGATGAAGAGGCAGAATGTTAAAATGATCACAAACCACCAGAGGTGAAGATGTGCTACCGGTGTAGTGTACACTACCGTTTAGCAGGAGGAGAAGGTCTCACCAGTAAGGACTTGTGCTGGTATGAGTTTGTTGAATGTTCAAGTGTAAACTGACCTTGTGTTAGTGAGATAAGTGTATGACTGTTGTGATGCCATGTAGAACTGAGGTGGAAAGCATGCAAAGGTCGGTGAAGTTTCCATCGACATGGTTGTTGAAACAACTAGTCAGCATTAATGAAACAACCACAAAACACAAGATGATAATAGATTGATGCGACTCAAGGAAGAGTAACAAAGAAAGATCAGGGAGTTGTTGGTGCCTAGATTGAAGCAAATAAATGAGACTGCAAGAGGACATCGAGAAGGAAATAGATGGGTCATAAATGAATCGACAGGTTTCAAGGGTGACAATCATGGTTGGGATTGTTATCTTTAGCAAATATGTATTGGATAATGGAAAATGCATACAAATGCATTCCTCAAGTATAGGTGATTGATCCAAGGTAGATTGGATTGCATCTGAAATAGATTTGGTCAGCTGAAGGAAACCCTAACCGCCCTCAGTCTGAATATATTCTTGGCGGGATAGCTCAAATTTAAATATGATGACTTGAGACTGTGATTGTTGTTGCTATAGAGTGAAGGAAAGTGTGAAATTGTTGTCTGAGAGACAAAGAGATAAACACTTGAAGTTTTTATGAGTGAAGACTGTATTGGTAAGGAGAAGTAGGGTAAACCGATGTAAGGAACAAACCAGTGGAGTGAGCTTAGAACACAGAGGTGACAAACCAACAAAAGTTGTACCTAATAAAGAATGATCAAGTGTGAGTTGAAGAGAGAAGACATTGTGAGAAGGGACTTAGCAAAGTTATTAGCAAAGAAAAGTTACAAAGTGAGTGGAGAAAATATAGACTGGCAAGGTTGAAACCGATAGAGAAGAATATTGTAAGGTTGCAAAACTTTATTTACAACAGTTATTTAATTTTTATAACTAAGTTTTATATTATTTTCACCAAGTTGGAGCTTAGTGTAGGGCTTATAAATTGTGTAGGGGTTGGTGCTCCTTTGAGTTGGTGCTCATAAATCAAGAGTTGGTGCTCCTTGGGTTGGTGCCCTAAAATTGTAATTAGATCTTTTATATTGTGAGGCTAGATTGGAGCAGAAGATCTCCAGCAGCTATTCTCACTGAGGTTTTTCTCACATTGGGTTTTCCTCATATATCTGGTGTTGTGTGTTGCATTCATAATGTTTTTGCAAATCCTTTCACACACCTAGTTTGCACTATTTGAGCTACTGGTTAGCACTCAGTTTGTTTTATATATTACCGGTATATTTGTGTTGTATAAAAAGTGTTTAAATCACTGATTCAACCCCCTCTCAATGATCCATTATGTCTAACACAAATAGTCACATTTTTAGTCCAAACAATAGCTCTCATGGTCCAAACAATAGCTCTCATGGTCCAAACAGTCGCACTTTCAGTCCAATCAATAGATCTCATGGTCCAAACAGTCTCACTTTCAGTCTAAACGTTAGCTCTCTTAGTATGAATGTTAACTTTCTCATATTTCAACATTACCTCTCCAAGGTTGAGCTTGCTAGGTATAAGCATCGATTTTCTCAGTCTACAAATCAACTCTTGGAGTCAAAACAACCATTGTCTAAGTTCCAACATCTTAATTTGAAACATAAAAGTTTCTGGTCTAAACAATAGAGTTTCTAGTCCAAACAACACCTCTCTTGATCTCAACAACAGAGTTCTTGGTCTAAACAATAGAGTTTTTGGTCTAAACAATAGAGTTTCTAGTTCAAACAACAACTCTCTTGGTCTAAATAATAGAGTTTCTGGTCTAAACAACTGAGTTCTTACTCTAAATAGTAGCTCCCTTGGTCTAAATGTTAGCTCCCTTGGTCTAATCAACAACTATTATGGGTTGAATGTCAAATTGCTCATGTTTTAATACTAGATCTCCTAGTTTGTACTTGGTAGGTCTATATATCAGTTATTTGAGTCTAAAAATCACAAAATTGGGTCAAAACAACAATATCCTAAGTTCAAACACCTAATTTGTTGAGTCTAAACATCACTATTTTGAACTTTAGAGTCATTGAAATGCAGAATAGCATTTCTGGTTAGTATAGAAGCGTTTCTGGTCTTTTCCTCAGTGTTTTTGGTCAGTTTGTTAGCATTTCAGGTTAGTAGAGCAGTGTTTCTAGTTAGTATAGCATCATTTTTGGTTATTTTGTCAGCATTTCTGGTAAACTGCACAAAACCAAAAAACAAAAACAACCCTTTTCTCAGACAGTCAAACATAGAGAGTAAGTCATCTTCTTGGGTCACCTAGTCAGGTTATCTTCTGACAAAATAGATTTGAAGCTAGACTCACTAAGGTTCTCAAGTATTCACCTCCAACAAGTTCAAGATCTAACATCTTAAAGTGAAACATCACATTTTTCTTTGATAAACTGATCATTCATGCATAGTTTCTCAACAAGATCTATCATATGTTATCTTGAAACTACAATGCTTGATCAGATTAAACTTGTTCTCTATCATAGGATATATCATTCCTATTGAACCTAGTCATATCAAAAAACATAAAATTTGCACTCCAGAAACTAAGGTCAAAAAACTTGCAAACAAGAAAATACTTGGAAAGATCATTTTGTGTCTTATCTATCTATAATATTTACCTCAACAATTGATCACTTATTGTGACACAATATAGAATATTTAAACCTCACAAAACATTTAGAACATGTGTATGCCCGTTTTAACTAGGGCTTAGAGACAAAATATTGTAGAAATAGAAATAGAAGCATTTGAAATGACTGAAGATTATAGGAACATGGAATACCAAAATGAAATACAAGAAGAAGAAGAAATAGTAGAACAACACCTCAGAGAAATCAAACAAGATCCTAAATTCGATAAATTTATGGAGAAAATATTGGAGGGAGAAAAAGAAAAATACTTCTTAATGTTAGCAAAATTTGGTGGTACACTCCACCAAGATTTTTATGTGAGCAATTTAGGACAAAGGAGAATAACCTTTTTCATGATAACGAATGACATGAGGATATTTCCAGTCACAAAAAGGATGACACATCAATTCCTGATAACACAAGAACTAATGAGAAAAATTCCATTCCCAAAAAGGATGACGTAGAACTTCTCAACCATGTCAAATTTAATGAGGACACAAGAAAGAGTCAGGATGATATGAGAAAAGAACAAGATCATACTAGAGCGTGACCTCATGGTTATGCAAGAATAAATCATGTGGATAATCCTCTCATAGCTCTTACTCAACAAATACAAACACTGCAAACACAAATTCAAGATATGCAGAGAGGAACTATTATAAGATATTCACTTCAGGAAATTTGTCCTTACCCATTTGACATAAATCTAAACATGATACCATTTTCTACAAGTTGCGAAACTCCTAGATATAATAAATATAATGGAAGCATTGATCCCCAAGATCATATACAAGAATTTTGCACGATGAGTATGGAGTTTGCACATGAAGGTACATGTTTGATAAGATTATTTCCAAAGAGCTTAAGTGGACTAGCTATGGAATGGTTCTCCAAACTTCCACCTGGATTTAGATCATTCTTAGACTTGATGGATAAGTTTGTTTCACAATACTCTTACAACATTCAACATGAGGTCATAATGCTCGACCTATGTAATACTAAACAAAAGAGTGGAGAACCTTTCATGATGTTTCTACAGAGATGGAGACGATTAGCTTCACCATATCCTCGTACAGTGCCATAATACAATAAAATAGATATATTTATTGACAACCTAAATGATCAAATGAGTTATAATCTAAAAATGCAATGTCATCAAAATTTTGAAAAAATGATTAATAACGGAATTAGAATGGAAGAAGATATGGTAAAGAAGGGTGAGTTGAAGCTATACAAAGAAGGAGTTCATCCTCCTAATAACAATAACAACAACAACAATGATAAGCCAAAATTTTGGAAAAGAAATCAAAATATTTTCAACGATGGGATAGTGGATAACAACAATGTAAAACCAAAGCAACCGGTTTGTAATTTATCCAATCAGTCAGCAATGGCTCAACAAAACAACAATCACCAAAAATCAACTTTCAACAATTTCTTTCAAAGAAAATTTACAAACATTGGTGAACAACTTGGGTCAGCATTAAAGACGCTTCTCACAAACAAGTTGATTACCTTTCCAGAAGCAAGAACTTTGAACTCAAGGTAAAACATTCTTGATGGAACGATAACCATTATTGTGATTTCCATCAAAATAAAGGACACCAAACAGATGCTTGTCAATGATTAAAACATGTCATCCAATATTTGATTGATAATGGAGTGATAATTATGGACGGACTTACAACAAATGAATCTCACACAACTTTCAAAACTTTGCTTCCTAACTATGAGAATGGTGAATCATCAATAGAGCATAACGGTAAAGGTATAGCAAAGGTGAAATATTCTCATGCATATGATAATGTGGTAAATGTGATCGTGGTTAAAGAGAAACAACATCAAGAACCCGCTCATGCTATCACAAGAAGCAAAGCCAAAGTTGTTTTGTCAGGTCCTACAACTAACACTTTGTCCACTACAAAACAATATGTTAGGATTCCCGAAGATACTGAGAGGGGGGGTGAATCAGTATCTAACCAGTTTATGAATTTACTTGATTTAAAACATGTAAAGCATATCAATACTGTGTACTGGTAAACCAAAAATAATGCAGTAAATAAGAATAAATATAACCACATGAAAAGCACACCATAACATAGTTGTTTAACAAGGAAACCCAGTGTGGGAAAAAGCTCGGTGGGATTTGTGACCCACAATATTCACTTACTGGCCAATAAGGGAATATTACTATTTTACAAGAGGGGCCTACACATGCAGGAAGGCCAAGTGCCTAGAGCTCACTACTCAATTACAAAGGAAGTCACACTGACTTACTAAAATGGATTATAAAATCTAGTGTCTTGTACTACTTCAAATTAGCATCTACTATGCCAGATCCGGTACCGGTTTTAGCTCTGCTTCATACATAAACCTTTAACCTATAATTCGCATATTAGGTCTTCATAATTTTGCCTATTACATTCTTACTTAATGTTCTACAATGATCTCATACATATATGAGTCATATTACAACTCACCATGTCGGCTTACAATGATTTTACAATTAGCTACAAAATATATTATCAACAAAATTCCTATTGGCCAAAGTGTCAGTATCCATCCTTTCACTGCTGGTGTTCTGTGTGCCGGTGTAGAGTTTGTTGTTGCCAATGCCGGTATATTTGTCTTGCTGGTATCATATGATTGAAAGGTTTCCATGAATGACAAAACCTTCAATCACCTACAATTTCTCATTGGAGTGTGCATTTGCCAACAATCTCCCCCTTTGGCATTGATGGCAACACTCATGAGAAATATCAAAAAGTGTTCAAAAATGATATCCAAAAATAGTCTGCCAAAAATGTCTTACCAAAACTATATGCTCAGAACTATGTGCTCCCCCTGAGCAGATGAACCATTTTTTCTCATTCCTCTACTCCCCCTTTGACATCAATGACAAAGGTTGTCATTCACTATCAGTGGAGTTCTGCCTGACTTCTTGTAACCAGTGGGTTACAATCTAAAAAATGTCTGTCAAAACTAGATTTATTCCATTGCTGAATGTTTTGCAGTCTTTTATGGCTTCTTGAGTCCTTTGCATTGTACCGGTGAGTATGTGCATTTTCTCTTCCGGTGTCTTTAGTTTGGGAACCAGAGCCTCATATATTTCTTTTCTCAAAGAAATAAGATACTCTAGTCTTGGACCAAGTTCGCATTTTAAGTCCTTTGCTTTGTCCTTTATTCTTTGTTTTTCATTTTCTAGTTTCTTGATTTTCTCTTCCCACTCTACAATTTTCGTCTCTAATTCCAAAAATGAGTCTGATGTTCCAATCAGATTATTAGCAATATTATTAATCTTATCCTGTGCTTTTCTGATTTCTTTGTTAAGATCCTCTGTTAATACATCCGTTTTGCAAGTGTCCCTATACAATTTCTTGAAGTCAAAAATGATTTCACCGAGTTCCAGTAAAAGAGTATCCATTTTGTCTTTGTTCTTATTCACAATTTCCATACATAATTTTTCTTTCTCTTTTATCATTCTTTCCTTAAATGTATCCTCATTTATTTTGTCCAATGTTATTAGGTTGCCAGTTATATACTTAGACAATGTGTCTAATTGGCTCAAAGAATCTTTATTCTCAACACTCCACTTTGGTGCTATCATCTTCAAAATTAGTAAAGTGTCATCTATAGCCTTATAGGCTTGTGCATTGCACTCTGTTATTTTCTTTATTAAATCTAATTAGACCTTAGCTACATTAGTAGGTCTAAATTCTATCATGGCTGTACCAGATGTTTGTCCAACAGTTTTTACAATTTGTAATCCGCCACTTGTGGTTATAGCTTTGCTTTCCTCTTTCTCTAGAGAATCTGTTTGAGTTTGCATTTCTACAAACAAAATTTTAGGTTTTTCATTTTGGGCCGGTGGCACTATCTCTATTTGTACCTGTGAAGGAGCCTGTTGCTCTACCTATTTCTCTATGTTTTCCACTATCAGTTTTTCCTCTATGCTGCCTGTTGCTGGTGACTCAATTGGTTTTTCAATTTCAGTAGTTGTTGGTGGCTCAGTGGATGCATCAGTTTGCACATCTGTAGTTTTTGCCTTTCCAGTGTCCGGGGGTTTACTTGATCCTTCAGTTTTTTTTAGTTCCCCAATTTCAATGTTTTCTATTGCAATATTTCCTGCCAGTGACTCTGTTGCCACATCTAATTTCTCAGTTGATTCCTTATCCACCACAATATTGACTTTCTGAGTGTCAATGTTCATTGTATATAACACATCAGAATCAGGATTTGTATCCTCATGTGGTGTGACCATACTCTCAGTTGCCGGTTGATTGTCAGTGGTGTCTACCGGTAGAGTATCTAGAGGCGGTGGGGTAAGTTGTCTATTATCTTTATACTAGGAGGTCCACCTACCTTACCTTTTCCTTTGTCCTTGTCCTTTTGATATACCTTGAAGGTTTTAGGTTTTCGATACTCTTCCTATTTCTCTTTTTGTACCAAGAATATGTCCCATGCATCTGATGTTTCCTCTGTTACTTGATTCACTCCTCCTATCATTAGTGCTACATGCCGATGAACAATTGAGAATACTGACTGGTTAGCCTCAGAGATTAATTGATCTATCTCATCAGGTGAGTTAACAGGGTCCACTGCAAGAAGTTTTTCAATCTTTATTTTCTTATCTAGCTCAACAATAGCTACTCTTCTAGCTTCTAGTCTATTATATAGATCTGCTGGTATTTCATCAACAACTTGCATCAAAAATTTCTTGAAAATATCTAAGTGTAAGATTACACTGTTCTCTACCTTTTCTTTGTCATTAGCGAATAGTGTGTCATATAATTTGTTGATGTTCTTCAACTTTCCATCCGCTGTAATCTCACTGAGAAGTTTATTAATGGGAGCAATAGTTTGTTATGTTTTTTTCTTAGGAGTCATCTTCTATTTCTTTGGAGTTAATTTCTTTTGTCTTGTCCTCTTTGGTGTAGGAGAAGGTGTCGATGAAGGCTTTCTTTTCCTTTCAACTCTTCTAAATACAACAGGTATGTCACTTTCTGAAGAAGTTCCAACCAGTGAAAGGTGAGTTTCTAGTTGAAGTGCTTCCAACTCACTTTCAGTTATACCAGTTTGTTTTAGCACATCTTCTTTAATAGCTTTTGCCTACTGGGTTCCTTTTCTAATAGTTGCCTCAACCTTCTTAACTCTTTTCCTTGATTGAATTTGGCTTTCTATAGTTTCAGCACTACCAAATATGCTTTCTTCAGGTTCCTTAGGAGCTTCCAGGAGGGCTTTTGCATAAGTTTCTATTATGTTGTCATCAGTTTCATACCCCATTTCAGTAACCCAGATGGTTCTAGGAATAATTGCCTCCATCCGAATTTCATCTTTCTTTATCACAAAACAGATTTCCTTTTGGTACTTATCCACAATAGCTTGTGATAACCTTACTCTTGTTTTCATTCGAGCCTTTAGTGCTTGAAAGTGCTTATTTATGGTTTTCTCCCTGTTCTCTCCCATATTGTTCAACAATTTTCATAGTTGTTTTCCTACCGGTATATCAAATCCAAAATCTTTGGCACCAATACCAGGTACTTGTTTGGTTATGTATAGCATCAAACAAACAAGTAGGTTTCCAAATCTGAATGTCCCTTTCTTTTCCCTTTTGATCCTTCTTAGATTGTCTATTAGCTCATCTTTAAGCCATTCACATATGTCTATCCTTGCATTATCATTTACCGTATCATAGGCACTCTTAATACATAGGCTAGAAATCGAGTTTGACCTATTTGCATGTGTATCCTTGTAACCTAAGATCATACTGATAAATCTGATATTTACATCCTTTACATCATTTACCCTTAGTGATCTTTTATCAAATGTTGCACCAGTTAGGTTTGTCACTAAGTCATTTGATACCTTCTTAGTTTTGTCAGGTCTGTTGCCGGTGGAGGGCAACCCTGTTATTGCCCTTATCGCTTCTTTTGTGATCTTGTGAATATAGCCTAACTAGAAAAATTCACCATGTACTCTACTTAGCACAATCCTTATGACATCCTTGGGGAAATCTGGGATACTAATAATTTCAGTGAAACCTAGGGTTTCTACTATCTTGTGTTCAGGTTTGACATTTCTGGATTCATCACAAATTACAGTCTCATACATATTTTTAATTTCATCATCACCTAGTTCATCAATATGACAATGTATATACATTATAGGGTCTTCAACATATACTACTCCTTTAGGGATTTGGGAGAATGCACCTACCCTGTCATCTTTCTTAGCAATTTCGGGAACTAGCTAAAAAATGGGTCTAGGTCGCTTAACAACTTCAACAATAGTAGGGTTTGCAATAAATTCAGTAGTGGATGAAGATGCCATAGCTATAAATACCTCAATCTACCTTAAGGATGAATGCTTTGATGGATTTCTTCACTTCTTTGCATGGAATACCTTCGCTCAGGAATTTTTGCCCTCTCAAAGATTTGAATGCTCAGTGAATAAAAAAGGGCCAAAAACTTGCTTTATAATGTTATTTTTGCCAACTACCACATTTAATGCTTGTCGGTTAAGTTACAAATTAACTCATCTGCCGGTATAGAAGTAATTTCAACTTCTCACCATCAACCGAGGGAATAATAGCATGTATTTCATTTGTTGCTAAACCCTCAAAGGATTTTTCTTTAGTTACATGAGGAGTCTCCTGCCGGTGGAGTGTTACTTTGTTCTACCAATGGAGGTGTAATCATATCAACATTCTGATCTGACTTTCTGATCCATTGTTTTGAAAATTCTTGCTTTACCTCTTCAACTTTTTCTTTACCTTTCAAACTAGGACCTTTGTTATTTGTCGGTGATGCCTTACTTCTACAAAATTTAGCAATATGTCCAATCTTGTTATAGGCATAACAAGTCACATTGTTCTTTTGAATAGCTTTCCCATATCCTATGCTGGTATGTGTTCTGCATTTATTAGATAAGTGCCCAAATCTTCCACAAACATAACATCTCAAATTCATTATGTAGTTTTCTGAATTATGACCAACTTTGTTGCATTTAGAACATTGACCGGTGGGTGTATTAGTGCTCTGATAATTTATAGATCTACATTGATTTTCTTTATGACAATACTTGTTACAGTTAAAGCATTTGCCATTAAACTTGTAAGTAGTAGGTTGTCTTACTAGTTTGCTATGATCATGATTGTTTGCAGTACCAGAGACTTCAAAGCCAAGGCCAATAGTGTCACCATTAGGTTTATGATTCTTTAGCATGTCACCAAGTTCTTCTGAGCTTTTCTTGAATTTCTCCTTGTGTTGATTTGCAGTAGCCAATTCTCTTTCCAAGATTCCTTTCTGTCTCATGAGCTCATTTGCGTCATTTTGTGTATGCATCAAATCTATCTTCAACATATCATTTTCATGACTAAGTCTTGTGTTTTCATTTCTAGCATCATTTAGTCTTCTAGCCAAGTCTTCTTCATTCTTCTTCCTATCTTCAATTTCTTTTCAAAATCTCATAGTCATATCCTGCATCTCATTCTTTGTTATACTGTTTTCTTGTCTTCGCTTGTTTACCAAATCATTAAGAGTTTCCTTATCATCATTCTCATTTTGCATCTTTTCACAAAGTTCTCTTCTCTTATTTCTTGCAATGGTAAGATTTTCTTGAAGTGCTTGAATAATATCCTAAGCAGCCTTCAGATCATCTTCAAGTTTGATATTTTTCAACTTTTCTGCATCATAGTCTAAAAGAGCTATTTCCACTTGTTTCTTCAAGTTTTCCATCTCTACTGGTGTCAAGATCTTCCTCAAGCTGTCAGGCTTTTGAAAATAGAGGACCAAGCTCTGATACCAATTGTTAGGATTCCCAAAGATACTGAGAGGGGGGGGTGAATCAGTATCTAACCAATTTATGAATTTACATGATTTAAAACATGTAAAGCATATCAATACTATGTACCAGTAAACCAAAAATAATGCAGTAAACAAGAATAACAACAACCGCATGAAAATCACACCATAACATAGTTGTTTAATGAGGAAACCCGGTGTGGGAAAAACCTCGGTCAGATTTGTGACCCACAATATTCATTTACTGGCCAATAAGGGAATATTACTGTTTTACAAGAGGGGCCTGCACATGTAGGAAGGCCAAGTGCCTAGAGCTCACTGCTCAATTACAAACAAAGTCACACTGACTTACTAAAATGGATTATAGAAATCCAATGTCTTGTACTACTTCAAATTAGCATCTGCTATGCCAGATCTAGTACTAGTTTTAGCTCTGCTTCATAAATAAAACTTTAACCTATAATTTGCATATTAGGTCTACATAATTTCTCCTATCACATTCTTACTTAATGTTCTACAATGATCTCATACATATATAAGTCATATTACAACTCGCCATGTTGGCTTACAATGATTTTACAATTAGTTACAAAATATATTATCAACAAAATTCCTGTCGGCCAGAGTGCCGGTATCCATCCTTTCACTGTCAGTGTTCTATGTGCTAGTGTAGAGTTTGTTGTTGCCAGTGCCGATATATTTGTCTTACCAGTATCATATGATTGCAAGGTTGTCATGAATGACAAAAACCATCAATCACCTACAATTTCTCATTGGAGTGTGCATTTGCCAACACAATACAGTCTAGTGGATCAACTACAGAAAACCCCTTGCAAATATCCATCTTCGAACTTTTAAATCTTTCACCTGCACACAAAGAAATTTTAGAAAGAGCATTAGTAGATACAACAGTGTCCAAAGATCTTGATATAGATCAATTCCAAACCATGGTGGGACACCTCACAACCACTCACTGCTTATCATTTACCAAAGAAGATGACATGTCCTTGCAAGATCCCCATAATGCTCCCTTGCATATTGAAGTCCTCATTCACAAGAGGTGCATTAAACATGTCCTAATAGATGGTGGAGATGGATTAAACATTTGTTCATTGAGTCTTGTCCATGTGCTAGGTTATTCAAAAGATGCAGTTGATCCCCCAAAAAAGATCACCATCAAAGCATATGATGAAGAAGAGTGTTCCTCTTAAGGGATTGTGATATTACCCATCAGAGTGGGACCTTTATAGAAAGACACAACATTCCAAGTTATATACTTGGACTTATCATATAACATACTCTTGGGAAGACCCTAGATATACGACATACAAGTTGTTCCATCAGCATATGATCAGTTCCTAAAATTTCCCTACAATGGGTAGGAAATCATGATCTCAGTAGATTCAAATCCATTTCAGTATTGTAGTAATCTAAAACTAGCTCAAGAGGTCATTGTTCCTCATAATAGGGAGGCATCATCTTCAAACACACAAACCAAGGAAAGATCATTTTCCTTAATTTTTTCAAGTATGGAAAAACAAATGCAGCTAAGAGATCAAGGGAATGGAGAATTTTTCGCTATCACAATTACCACTTTCTCCTAAATCCTATGGAAAACCATCAAACTCTAAACAACAACCAATTGTGAAACATCTTCCAATATTTGATGGAGAATTTGTTAGTATTGTGACCTTATTAGAGGAAACAAAAGACAAAGATGTACTACAGTGGATATACAAGGATGAAGAAGTCCAACAAAAGATCAACAATGTTAGAATACCTATAGAAAAGTATGGAAAATGATTTAACATCCCTGAAAAAATGGGATACACTAGAATAGGTCCTATAGGAAAAAGAAAAGAAGGTATCTCAGAACCTATCCAACCTCATACTCAATAGGCTACAAACAAAGCAGGCTTAGGGTATGGACAAGTTACTCTACCAGAGAACACATCTTCTAGACAACAACAAGATGAATATGAAAACACACAAGAACAACTTGCAACTGAAAGGGAAGAAACAACTGCCAAACAATCAAAACAAACAAACATGAAATGGAAAAAGAAGCAAGCTTTTGATCAACAAGAAAAACAAATTAAAGGCACCTCCCAAGCAGCATTAACTCATAATCAAAACAAGAAAGAAGCTAGTACAAATAAAGGAGAGATAATAAAAAGGTTGACAAAACTCAATCTTAGTCTAGAAGAAGCTGAATATGAAAGAAAAAAAGATTAGCAAGAAAAATAGAAGAAACAAATCAAACGCTAAATGAACAAATTTGTAGATTGGAAGTTGCAAGTGAGACTAATTCTAATGAATGGGAATGTGATTCCTATCATTATGAAGAATCAGCTGAAGAAACTTGCTTTGAAGAAGACATAGGAGTCGATGTAGTTCATACATATGCAGAGAAAATGTTAGGAACTAGCCCACTTGAATTGGAATCACATTCAGTTGACTTGGGCTTAATAGAGGACAATCAGGAGCTACTTCCAAGAGTTCATTCTAACAAGAGTACTATTCTATACATTGAAGCACATATCAGAAACTTTGACATCTCTATCATGACCCTTGATACCCTCGAAACATCTCAACCTGAAGACCCCTTTCCTCTAACCCACACTGAACTTATTGATTGGGAAAATGAAAGACATACTAGCATTGATACCTTTCCTAATAACCATGCCATATCCTTATATCTTAATGCAATCGAACCTGCAACAACTTTCACTAGGAATTTCAACAACACATCTTCCAGTCAAGTGGGTGCCAAATCTCCCAGTTGCAAAAAGGAAAATAAAGAAAACCCTATCAGGTATAATGCTGAAAACCATTTATTGGCAACATTAGACGAAGAAAAAGTAAAAAGAAAGGACACATCTAATGGTGAAAACCTCCTCGAGGCACTGGAAGATGGGAGATTTGACACTTTACTTGATTACTATCAAGAAAGGTCATCAATGTTTATTGAACCAATAGAGGCAATTAACATTGGGACAACAGACCAACCAGAGATTCTACATCCAACAACTTCTCTGTCAGAACAAGAAATGCAACAATATATGAAATTATTCAAATGATGACAAATCAATCTTGCTTGGTCATATGCAGACATGCTGGGGTTAGATCTAGAGCTTATTATGCATCACTAAAATGATAGTCTAGGAGCCAAATGAATTAAACAAGAATTAAGGAAGATGCATCCTCATATCACTCTTCTGGTCAAAGCAGAACTAAAAAAATTATTGGATGTAGGATTCATTAGACCTGTAGCATATCCACAATAGGTATCAAATATCATTCCTATTTCCAAACCAGATAAAAGTATCAGAGTATGCATAGACTTCAGAGATCTTAATAATGCATGTCCAAAGGATGAAATTCCTTTACCTAAAATTGACTTTCTCCGGATACAATCAGATTAAAATAGCATCTAAAGATCAAGAAAAGATAGATTTCACATGTCTGTGGGGTACTTTTTGCTTGAACGTCATGCCTTTTGGACTAAATAATGCAGGTGCCACATATCAGAGAACTATGACAACGATATTCCATGACATGATGCATACATTCATGGAAGACTATGTGGATGACATATTAGCCAAATCATACAATAGAGAAGAACATATAGGGATACTGGAAAATATCTTTGACTGGTTAGAACAGTACAAGCTACGACTAAATCCTAAGAAATGTTCCTTTGGTGTCACTTTAGGCAAGCTATTGGTATATATTGTTTCAGCTAGAGATATCAAAGTAGATCCAGCTAAGGTCAAAGCAATCATGGAAATGGCATCTCCTAGGAATATCAGTCAACTTAGATACTTCCAAAGAAGACTGCTATCAATCAAAATATTTGTTGCTCAACTAGAAGATAAATGTCAACCATTTACTCATCTCTTGCACAAAAATATTAATTTTAAGTGGGACCATCAATGTGAAGAAGAATTCAACAAGATCAAGGCCCATCTCATGCAACCACCCATCCTAATGTCACCAATTCCAAGAAAGCCATTGTTACTCTATGTATCAACCACCAAAGTATCATTAGGAGTTCTTCTCGCACAACAGGATAATGAAGGAAAAGAATGATCCATCTACTACATCAGCAAAACACTAGTAGGATACAAGCTCAACTATTCACCAACGGAAAAAACATGCTTGGGGGTAGTTTTTGATTCTCAAAAATTAAGACATTATCTACTATCTCACTCCATCAAGTTGATAGCTAAAATCGATCCATTGAAGTATTTTATCAGAAAGGCAACATTAATAGGAAGATTAGTAAAATGGATCATGATCCTGAGTGAGTTTGATATTGAGTATGTGGATAGAAAAGCTATCAAGGGGTAATTCATTGTAGACCAACTAGCAAAGGCACTGCTTCAAGATGATCATCCTTTACATATTGAATTTCCCAATGCTAATATCCTAACGATCACCACAAAAAACATGGCAATTATACTTTGATGGTTCATATACACAGCATGGATCAGGAGCAGGTATTCTATTCATCATGCCACGAGGTCATAAATTTTTTGAAAACATACAAATTAAGATTTCCATGCACCAAAAATACAATAGAATATGAATCTTTAGTTACAGGTATCAAAATGGCTATAGAATGGAACATTACACAACTTCAAGTCTTTGGAGACTCTCAGCTCGTCAGCAATCAAATTAATGACAATTACCAAACAAAGGATGACAAACTCATGCCTTACAAAAAGATGGTAGATCATTTCAAGAAGTATTTTGTAGAAATAACTTTTGAGAAAATTCCAAGGAATGACAACAGAGCAGCAGATGCCATGGAAACACTTGCTTCTCTACTTTAGACACAGAAAAATCAAGAGCGTTATGAATTCCTCGTGGAAGAGTTGTTTTACCCCACTCATAATTGTCCTGATTCCCAAACTATCTGTCACCTTGTTGTGCATGATTCCTCCCACTATGGCCAAACTTATACATACCTAAAAGATAACACCCTCCCTCTCGACTTGTCAAAAAACCAAAAGAGAAACTTTATTTGCCAATCCTCCCATTATACTCTTGTCGCAGATACCCTTTTTAAACGAGGTCTGGACGATACTCTTTTAAGATGTCTTCAGCAAGACGAACTTGAGAAGGCCTTAAATGAAGTCCATAATGATATTTGTGGTACTCATTCAAGTGGTCTTACCCTTTCGAAAAAACTCATACATTTGGGCTATTATTGGCCAACTATGGAACAAGATTCTTGTTAGTAGCTAAAACATGAAAACAATGTCAGATCCATGGGAATTTGATTCATGCACTAGCACAAGAACTTCGTGCTTTGGCAACATCTTGGCCTTTCTACCAATGGGGTCTTGATCTAGTAGGAAAGTTAAATCCTTCTTCATCCAATGGTCACAAATTCATCCTTGTAGCTACATAATATTTCACAAAATGGATTGAGGCGGTACCTCTCATCAATATTATAGGAAAACAAATTGTTGCATTTATCTTGAACTACATCATCTATCACTATGGAATACCCATGACCATTATCACTAATAATGGGCGACTGTTCAAGAATCAGGATGTCCAAGAGCTATGTGAGAAATTCAAAATCCAACACATATTTTCCACACCCTACTATCCACAAGGGAATGGGCAAACAAAAGCATCAAACAAAACTATTTTAAAAATCCTCAAAAAGACAGTGAATGATGCTGGCAAAGATTGGCATATTCAATTGAACCCTACTCTATGGGCCCACTGTACCAGTATCCACACACCAATAGGTGCCACACCTTTCTCTCTTGTCTATGGATCAAAAGCAATACTGTGAATCAAAGTAGAGATACCTTCTCTACGAGTATCATTAAAAGGTCTTATCCTAGATGAAGAATGAGTATCTAGATTGCAAGAGTTAGAATTGATTAATGAATGAAGAAAAAATGCCTTTGATCATTTAAAGGTATATCAACAAAGAATGTGCCAAAGTTATAATCACAAGGTCAAACCATGAGTCTTTCAAGTTGGGGAACTAGTACTAAAGGAAAATCCATGAAACCAGTCAGATCAAGAAAAGAAAGGAATGTTTGAACCAAACTGGTTAGGTCCATTTGTGGTCACAATAGTATTTGGGTCAGGAGCATATCAGCTATCAACACAGGATGGGGAATAGCTTGAGGAACCCATCAATAGCATGCATCTGAAGAAGTTTTATGTTTGAGAAAGAAGAAAAATCCATAAACAATGGAAAAGAAGAAAAATACAAAAATAGTGGAAAAGCAGAAAAATCCATAAATAGTGGAAAAGCATAAAAACTCCAAAAATAGTGGAAAAGTAGAAAAATCCAAAAAAAGTGAAAAAGCAAAAAATACAAAAACAACGAAAAATAGTGAAAAACAAAAAAAATTCAAATATGCAAAACAGTGCAATAAAAATAAATGGTGAAAACTTGGCTAACATGCACTATCTTTCAGCTAGCTTTTCCATTTATTGGTTCATGCATCCTTCCACTTGCATTCATTTCCATCAGTGCTATTTCTATCCATAATAAAGCCTTTGTACATACGCAGGCATCATAGGTGATTTCTCGCCATGGTTTGGATCATTGTATATGTCATAATAAAGTTTGTTTCTAGACTAGGGGCAAAATCCTGAACCTCACGGAGGGCAAAATTTTCATCATTTTGAGCTTAATCAAATAGGTAGAACAACAGTTAGGCAACACTTGTCAAGCGAAAACTAAGACACATCCAACATTGAGCACAAGATCAACTTGTCAAGCATCAACTATCAAATATTGGTCTAAAAATGACAAACATGTATCAATGGATGATATCTTTTGACTAATGATTTTAACACTTTGACAATAACAGTTCAACTATTTTATCTTGTTTTTTCACTATCATAATTTCTGAGTGACTCCAGGTTGTATTTGACTAGAGGAACAAGGAAGGAATGTGATATTTTTCTTGTCCGTTGTCTGTAAATTAATCATTAATATGTACAAAGTTGTCTCAGGACATGATCATCGGAGTATCATAGAAGACATTTTGGACTTGCATACAGAAATGGTTAATACTATTTGTTTTACGCAAACAACACTCAGGTCATCTTGGTTCAATTATACCTCAATGCTTGTGCTAACTTGCAAAATTAAAACCCAGGAAAGTAGTGCTAAGGTCATCATGGTTTAATTATACCATTGATGTTTGCACTCACTTCCCACATTTTAAAGGTTTAATGATGAAACAAAGCAATGACCACATGACCGGTTTGATCGTCGCATTGCATTTCATTTTGCATTTGCATTTTTAAAATATATTTGCACTTCATTTTTTGCATGGGATCACAACACTCATCTTTTCCAAGGCCAAAAGCTTCAACATGGTGTTATCTCTCTTATTACGTGATTGAGTATATTAGATAGTGACAAAAATAATCAATTCATTCATCCTGCATGATTAGTTAGTTCATCTCATATAATCATTGCATACTAAGACATATTCATATACAACATCCAATCATTCATTCATTTAATTAGATCATTGCATTGCATCCATCTCATCTCAAATCATATAAAGTAGCATCATTGCATTGCATTGCATCCATCTCATATTAACATGCATGAGAAAATCATCAAAACATCATAAAAATAGAAAGCAAAGCATTGCACATGCATCACATATTACTTATAAGCATCACCATACATATTTACATTTGCAAAACATCATGTAAGAAGCATACATCCATCATCTAGAATTCGTAAGCATATAGAAAATAAAACATACATCATGAAAGTAACTGTAAAACATAATCATATAACAAATAGAATGCATCCATCATCTCATAGGTCATGTAGAGAAAATAAGATTGACTGCATATCATATCATCAAAAAGATCAAAGTCCAAGGTACAATGACATCACAAAAATATATGAGATACATTGCGGGAATCATCACTATCTCATCACAAAAGGTGTGTACATGAATGGATCAATGTCCCATATCAGTGTGACCACTAGGACACAGAGCGAAACTCTTTCCTGATGCAATAGGTCTAGTAACACCAGCTGATACCCCTATTCCTAGGTCCCCACCTGGGGGATCTCTCTGAAGTGGCCCTATCACTCTGTGACTCTCAGACTGGCTCTATCCTGATATCCTACTTAGATGTAAAAATATCAGAGCCCTCTGATTAGTAGGAACAATAGTATAGTATAAGGTCCTGTAATACTCAGCCTCTCGGACTGCTTGGCGCATCATCTTAAGGGTAGCCTTCCCTGAACTAGACTCTCCTGACATCTATACCTGTGCCTCGGCCTTCCAACACCTATCCCTAGCTGCATCTCTCTTGACCATGAGAGAGGATATCTAGACCTCTACCTGGACAATCTGGGCTTGTGCCTATACCTGTAACTGTGTCATCTGGACCTCTAACTCGTCTATCTGAGAGTCCCTCTCTGCTAGTCAAGTGTCTAGTTGCTGAACCTAACCCTGTAAGTCAATAATTTGAGCCCACTACTGATGAGATGACATCCTAATAAGGATTCGTCGAGGTGCCTCTTCCTATGGCTACTCAACCTATGATACTCCCATAGGTACCTTCTCAACCTGGGGAGCCTCCCGCTCTAGGACCTGATGCCCCTGATCCACTAGACCTGATCTCATTCATCTAACCACCCAAGTCATCTATTCCATATATACATCTCTAGAAGATCTAGAACTATTGGCTCCTAGTGTGCCTATCACTGCCACTGCCATTGCTTGGCCATCTCCCCCATCATCATCTCCTCCATCATCATCTCCAACACCATGATCTCTTGCATCTCCTCCATATCCATCTCTATCATCCCCTCCATCTCTGCCATCATCTTCGCCCCCACCTCCTCTCCCCCCACCATACCTCTGTTGTCTAGGAGCTCTGCATTGTAGCCTCTCATTATCCTCCTCTAGAACTGGCCCTGGCTCATCCGGACATGTCAGCCTAGGAAACCTATGTATAGTAAAATATACAACGTACTCATCTGTCATCCCGCTATCTATCATACCTGATAGATAATCCTAATCCAGTAGCCCCAATCATCGGTACTCTGCATATGCCTAATCATATGAAATATAGGGCCCCCAAGTAGTTGCATCTAGTCTCCTGCAAGCATAATGAGTTGTACCTTGTGGTATCCCTTGTATCCTACCATACTGTCTTAACACCCTCATACAAAGGAATTGCTCGATAACATAGGGTATCGATCCGATCAAGTATCACGTCAATAATATATATGGCATCTCCACTTCATCCTCGAGCCAAAACTCACAATATCTGTACGGTCTCCATATCACAATATCTAGATCATCTAGTGTCCATCGCCAATACTCCAATTTTCCTAGCTTTCGCTGGACAATGATGCCTAGATACTCGTTAGCATAAATCCTTCCTATAGTTCTATCTCTATTAGCCAATGGTCGTGTGATAGGCAGGTGCTCCCAAACCCATATCTGGAGAACGGTCACCCCTGCTAATAATGCAATCGATCTCTAGTACACAACTTGGTGCAGGTCATGATACAAGTGCGCCAACATGTATGACCCCCACGCAAATCAGGTCCCCTGTGTCACCATTTGCTCAAGGAGACGACCCCATCCAACAGATAATCCCTTTGACCTATGATAGGACAAAGGAAACCCCCAATGAATCTAGCAAGAATAGTGGGTAATGTGGCATAACCTAGCTCTAGCATCTCTTGCCATTCAATGCCATATTCACCTATCTCATCATCATCAAAAACTCGACAAAGTGCATCTGTCCCACCCTGATCACTAAGATCATAATACACTAGCTCGACCATCACAGGGATGCGTAGTATCCAGTATACGTCCTTGAGTGTCACTATCATCTTGCCTGTCGATAAATGAAAAGTATTGTGCTCACTATGCCAATGCTCTACTAAGGCTATCAATAATCCTTGGTTAATCAAAGGTTGGGGCATGTCAAGAAGGGAAGATAAACCACACTTGTCAATGTGGTCTCGCTCCACCTGGCTAAGGTGGGGTATCAACATCCATCTCTTTAGGAAGCGCTCCCAAGACTGGAGGACACTAAAGTGCTCCTACAATCAAATCATCTCATCATATTAGTCTCTCCATTTATCTATCTATCAAATCAATCTATCTATGAGTTGATCTTGCTCACTTGAGATTTTTATCAAATCTCATTGAGCCCCTATCAATGATGCTCATCTATCATGAGGTCATTATCAATCCTATCTCATCTCAAACATACATCGAGATAATCTGCTCTGATTATCAAATTCCATCAACTAGGAGTATCTAATTTTATCAATTAGATAACTAATGCAATATATCTTACCCAACCATCCAATATTACCAAAATTCTTCGATTGCAATCAAATCAACTGAATCAACCAAACTCGAAAAATCAAATCATTTTATCAAAAATAAAAAAATCAAGCCCAAATGGTCAAAAATCAAGAAAATCATGTTTCACAATTTAACAAATCGCAAAAATGCAGCAAATAAAAAATCAATTGAAAAAATTGAAAAAACCTAAAAAAAAAAAATACTTACCCAACCCGGTCTTCGTGGTGCCCATGGCGCCTGCGGTGGCGCCGACAACACTTCTTGTAATGCCCATGGAACTCACAATGGCATTGACAGCGCATCCCATGGCATCAAAGGTGTTGTTCGTAGCACCGATGACATCCATCACACTCGTGGTGGCGCCGCCATGGCACCACCACCCCCCTCCCAAAGCAAAAATTTTAATTTTTTGTTTTTTTAGAAATTTGAAAATTTTTGAAAATCGAAAAACCCATTTTAAAATTCAAAAAAACAATGTCAAAAATGCAATTTTTTTCAAACCCACATGGCGAAAATGCTAAAAAATGATTTTTTTTACAAATGGCTAAATTTTTCAAAAATCACTTAAATTTGACAAAACTGGGTTTTCTTGGAGTACGTACTGGTGGACTGTAGGGCGGAGGATGCTCATGTCGCTGAGCTCGCTCAAACCTATGCTGATGGTACGTGATCGTCATTCCTTCCTCCAAAGCAAATTTTTCAAACAACTGAAGTGCACAAATGAAGAGTGATAAAAATAATTCACCTTTTTAAACTCAAAATGGGGCATTTAAGTGGGATTTTTATTCCACTAATTTTTAATCATCTAATCAAATAATCAGTTTGGCAGGGAAACATTTTCAAATTTCTTATTGGGAAATGAATCCGATCACCTCTTAATATATCTAAAATTTGGAAAATCATCCAAAATCTAAAAATCATTAAAAATTCAACAAAAATACTAAAAAAAAAAAAAATCGCGAAAAAATTCAAAAACACTGAAAAATTATCTGATTCATCTCTCGAGAGGGCATCCTCGCATTGATATTTATTAGTCAGCGTCTGAGGCATCATTTCGAGATTTATCATCTCAAACATCGAAACAGCATCAAATCTACATCATATCGAGATTTATCATCTCAAAATCGAATCAACATCATATTAACACCAAATCCGCATCGAAATCAAAATCAAATCTGCATCCTATCAAAATCAATATCAACAACATCATCAATCAAGTCTTCTTTGAACCAATGCGTCGTCACACATCACTTCAAAGAGAGGCAAAATGTATACACCTAAAAATGGCCTAAAGATAATTAATTAAATACGTAGTTATTTAATTAATCCTCCTTCCTAATTAATTGAATTCACAAGCAATTTGATTAATTTTCCTATTCATCTACTAGTAAATAATGTTAGGATAACTGGTGGACAACTGAGAGAGGGGGTGAATTAGTTCTCAATAGATTATATCAATTACACCACTTAATAACCTTTAACCGGAGCACATAAACATTGAGTACCGAAATAGCAAAAATAGATACCGGTAAGCAATAAAAACTTAAGAATGAAATGGATAATCAACACAATGCAACCATACCACATAACACCATGATTTGTATGTGGAAAACTAGGTAAAGGGAAAAACCATGGTGGGAAGCCTACCCATAGTCAGGTGATACTTCTACAGAAAGTATGTGATACAATGAGGGGCCTACACATGCAGGAAGGCACACTGCCTAGAGCATACTGCTCATTACAAAAGAGTCTCACTGACTACAGAGAGGTTATAACCACCTCAAGATAATTGGACAACAATCTAAAAGAATGAATTGCCAAAGATAGCATCTACCATGCCTGATTACAGTCTCAATTAAGCTCAATACTAGAGGCCTTTGACCTCTGACATAAACCCAATTTGATCACCTATGATCGACCAAATCTCCTCTGCATATGATATTACATTTCACAACCACGACACATATTATTCCCATACCATTCCTTTGATCTACAATGAGATCTTACATCAATTTATACAAACCTTAAGGCCTAAACCAATTAGGTCAGCCACCTAAAAGATATTACAATAAGATCATTACATATATCCATATTACAGTGATATGTCATGTCATCTTTAAACCAAAACAACAATAACCAATCAATAAATCATCTCGGTAACGTGTAGAGAACACGTTATAATGATATCGGTCCATAGCCTAGATAGGTACCAGACCTAATTTGGGTCCACCATGCCAAAGTGATGTCTCCAATCAATTGAGGCACGATCAAGGATCACCTTCTTCATCCTGAATTCCATGTAGAAGCCACACCACCACCATTTAGCATTCGTAAAGGTTTCTCAGTGAAAGCCCCATCGATTAAACCTTAAACCCTTACCAGTACCACAAGATCTTCTATCGGTAACCAAAACCTGTCTGTCAGTAACCAACCAAAAGAGCTAGTGTTAAAATCAATGATAAAACATCAATGCAACACATATCAATTCATACATATTGCCAACTATCTCCCCCTTCGGCATTGATAGCAACACTAGATGTGAAAAACATCTAAGTACCAAGAAATTTCAAACAAGTCTCCCCCTGTGAAAGACAACCAACAATCTCCTGAATATCAATAACTCACCACCTGTGAATAATATCTCTGTAAAGTTATGAATTTATTTTTCACTTCACTATCTCTCCCCCTTTGACATTAATGCCAGGAATCTGACAAAAATATCAAAGAAAGAATATAAGCCTCTAAATCTCAAAGCTGACTACTCCCCCTGAGTAGTATCACCACTACATCAGCTCAGAGGAAAGGATAAAGTTGATGAATCATACCGAACTGATGGTCTGCTTCATTAATTAAGTTTCTACTAGAGGGGTAGATACCCCTAACCAGTCTCTCAAATACTCAAATGATTCCTTAGCCAACGTTTTAGTGAATATATTTGCAATCTGCTCTTTAGTGTTCACATAAACCAATTTGACTTCCTTTTCTTCCACCTTGTCCTTCAAAAAGTTAAATTTTATTGATATGTGTTTAGTCTTAGAGTGAAATACTAGATTTTTAGACATATCAATAGTTGCAGAGTTATCATAGTAGATAACTATCGGTTCACTACAATTTACCTTGATATCCTTCAACATTTGCTTCATCCACAAGACTTGAGTGCAATTAGTTTCTATTGCAACATATTTAGCTTCTGCAGTAGATAAATAAATGCATGACTATTTTTTGTTGATCCACGAAACCAATTTCTTTCCAAGAAAGAAAGCTCCACCAGAAGTGCTCTTCCTCTCATTAGTATCTCCTATCCAATATGAATCTGTATATGCACATAAAGTGAAGTTATCATCTCTAGAATACCATAAGACATATTCAGATGTTCCTTGCAAATATTGGAATATCCTCTTTACAACACATTCATAATTTTCTTCAGGATTACTTTGATATCTTGAAACAATAGTTACTGCATTCATAATATCTGGTCTAGTCTGAGTTAGATATAATAAGCCACCAATCATAGACTTGTACCTTGTCGAATGTGTAGACTACTGTACTCACTGCTTCTCTCCAGTAGATGTGAGGCAATTTGGTTTCCATCATCATAGTTCTTGGTGCATCCAAAATGGTTCTATTCTTCCTTTCCACTACTCCATTTTGCTAAGGAGTCTGAGGTGCAGATAATTGTCTCCTAATTCCATTTGTCTCACAATGACTATTAAATTTATGAGAAGTGAACTCACCGCTTTGATCTGATCTTAGACATTTGATTTTTAATCCAGTTTGAGTTTCTACCTTAGTTTTAAAGATCTTGAATTTCTGAAAAGCTTCAGACTTCTCCCTAAGAAAAGTCACCCACATGATTCTAGAATAATCATCAATTATCAGCATGAAGTATCTATCACCTTAAAAGATTCTAGTCCTTGCTGGACCACATAGTTCAGTGTGAATCAAATCAAGTACATCATTAATTTTATCATGTATTCTCTTAAAATGAGTTCTAACTTTCTTTCCCAATTGACATTCCTTACATACGAGATTATGAGGCTTTATAATCTAAGGTATATCTCTAACTGCCTTTATTGAACTGATCTTAACAATATAATCAAAATTGACATGACACAACCTCTTATGCCATAACCAACTCTCATCAATATGAGCAATCAATCATGTCTTATTAACAGTGTTCAATTGAAAGATATTACCTCTAGTCTGAGTATCAATTGCAATCTCCAAACCAGTTTTTTTAATGATTTTGCATTTTCTATCTATAAACTAAAGTTGGAAACCCTTGTCCACCAATTGACCAACACTTAAAAGATTATGCTTTAAACCTTCTACATAATAGACTTTATCAGTATTATGCTTTCCATCCAAAGAATTAATACCTCTACCTTTGATCATACATGCTTTGGCATCTCTAAATCTGACTTGAGTGCCATTGTATTCTTGCAAGGACATAAATTTTATTTTATCTCCAATCATATGATGTGAGCATCCACTATCAATTACCCATTCATCCTTGGCTTCAAATTTTGCTGTCAGGGCCTTTTCTTTATTCTTAATAGTCGGTTCCAGTTCATCTTCCTTTAAAGCATAGAACACCTATTCCTTTCCATTGTTGGGTCCACTAAAAGAGTCTTTTGTTGGTTCATCCTCAAAGTCATCACTTACTCTTTCCTCATCCGCTATGTAGCATTGTTTACTTTTCTTAAATATATAACTGTTTTGATTTGGCTTAAATGATTTCTTAACTCTTTCTTCAAATCTTGCATTCCTTTCATGACATCTAGATGCAAAATGACCAATCTTATTACATGCAAAACATTCAAAAGGTTCTTTTCCTTCATACTTACTTCCTGTCTGTCCTTTAGGCACTCTTCTAGAAAATAAGGCTTCAAGTTGCTCAAATTCTTCATCCTCTTTCCTCATATCTTTCAATTCCTTTGCATATAAGGCTTTCTAATCACTTTTGCTAGTAGATGACGATGCATGAAAAGCAGGTTCAGATTTTGCAGCTCCAGAAGGTCCAAATTCTTCAAGCTCAAAAGCAGATAATTTCGCAATCAGAATGTCTCTATTAATTGAAGTGTTTGTCATTGTTATCAATTCATTGATTGCAGTTGCCTTCATCTTGTAAGCTGGTGGAAGGGCTCTCAAGACTTTGGAAACTATTTCATCTTCACTCAGAGATCCTCCACAACATTGAATTCCCATGACAATCTCATTTACTCTTTCCATAAATGTAGCAATTCTTTCATTATCTTCCATCATAAAGATCTCATACCTTACCTGATAACCATCAAGTTTAGCAATTTTGACAGTAGGATCACCTTCATTCAAAGTTTGAAATTTATCCCACATAACCTTTCCCAATGATCTATCAGTTAATCCCATGATTTTTTGATCAGTAAGTGCACACAAGAGGGCTTCTTTAGCTCTGCAATCATTTTCAATATTCTTGTCCAGGTCTGCAGAAGCAGGATTGCTAGATGTTGGATCATAAGGTGTGTATCCTTTCTTGTTGATCTCCCAAATATCCTTTCCAAGACATTTAAGATGAGTCTCAATTCGAATTTTCCATATCCCATAATTTGTTCCATCAAACTTAGGGATTTCTCTTTTGAAAATAGTTGCCGATGGATTTGAAGTATTAGTTGTCATAGGATCTACCTCAAGTGGTTAAGCTTTTACAAAAGAGGACCAAAGCTCTGATACCAATTGTTAGGATAACCAGTGGAAAACTGAAAGGGTGGGGGGGTGAATCAGTTGTCAATAGATTATATCAATTAAACCACTTAATAACCTTTTACCAGAGCACATAAACATTTAATATCGGAATAGCAGAAATAGATACCGGTAAGCAATAAAACTTAAGAATGAAATAGATAATCAACACAATGCAACCATACCACATAACACCATGATTTGTACATGTAAAAACCAGTAAAGGGAAAAACCACGGTGCGAAGCTTACCCACAGTGAGATGATACTTCTACAAAAAGTATGTGATATAATGAGGGGCCTGGACATGCAGGAAGACACACTACCTAGAGCGTACTGCTCATTACAAAAGAGTCTCACTGACTAAAGAGAGGTTATAACCACCTCAAGATAATTGGACAATAATCTAGAAGAATGAACTGCCAGAGATAGCATCTACCATGCCTGATTACAGTCTCGGTTAAGCTTAATATCGGAGACCTTTGACCTATTACATAAACCCAATTCGATCACCTATGATCGACCAAATCTCCTTCACATATGATATTACATTTCATGACCATGACACATATTATTCCCATACCATACCTTTGATCTACAATGAGATCTTACATCAATTTATACAAACCCTAAGGCCTAAACCAATTAGGTCGGCCACCTAAAAGATATAACAATAAGATCATTACATATATCCATATTACAATGATATTTCATGTTGGCTTTAGACCAAAACAACAATAACCAATCTATAAATCATCTCAGTAACGTGTAGAGAACATGCTATCATGATACTGGTCCATAACCTAGATAGGTACCAGACCTATCTAGGTCCACCATGCCAAAGAAATGTCTCCAATCAGTTGAGACATGGTCAGGGATCACCTTTTGTGTCCTTAATTCCATCTAGAAGCCGCACCAACACCATTTAGCATTCATCAAGGTTTCTTAGTGAAAGCTTTGTCAGTTAAACCTTAAACCCTTACTGGTAACACAAGATCTTCTATCAATAACCAAAACCTGTATGTCGGTAACAAACCAAAACAACTAGTGTTGACATCAATGACAAAACATCAATGCAACACATAATCAATTCATCCATATTTCCATTCCTATTCATCTACTATTCAATAAATCCACATGATTTATTTATATAGTTCATTCCATATCCCCTTTTGATTAAGTAATCTAAATTAATCAATCCTCCCCTATCTAAATAAATTCTTCTAATCCCCTAATTAATTGAAACAAATCAATTTATGAGTTTGTTGAAAGTTAATTAGCCTTTTCCATTATTTAAATTTTTAAATTCAAATTACCCGCATACCTCCTAAATTCTAACCACCTAACCTAACCATCCCCTAACCTAACTCATTCTATCTAATCCTAGGGTCTAACTAACCCTATCCCTTTACACATCCTAAACTCCTTATCCTAACCTCCTATGGTGTGGATATTCTTCCCTTGAGACACATGACACTTTTTCCACATGTCTCCTCCCTTGGACACTTTCCATCTCATGAGAAAGGCTCCTTGACACTTGTCACCATAGAGATGACAAGTGTCCCTTCCTCCAACCTCTAGTCCAACTTCCTCAATCTTGACCATTGATATCTTTAGATCAAATCTAGATCGTCGATTCCTACCACCTTAGCTTTGGCCTTGGAATTCCTATAAATATCTCCCATTTTGGAGCGATAAGGATCCCTTGCATTGATAGTTTTAGCATCATTACTATATGATTTTTCATTTCAATCATCTAGTAATTAGCTTTTTGGATTAATGATAGCATGTTAATCTAGTTTCTTAGATCATGCATTTCATATCATTTGCATAATCAATCATGATCAAGTAGATACTCAATTGTTGAGTTGCCACTTTGGAGGTCATTGCTTCATTGAGATCCAAACAATCCAACACCTTCAAGGTCCTCAAGAATAGAGGAAAATGGGACATTTCAAGGGAGGCTTATGGTTTGCATCTTTAATTTAGTTTTCAATTAAGCTTTCTATTATGTTTTGTTGTCTCATTATATGTGTATGTTTGCTTCTATTTACCACATTTTTAGCATCACACTGACAACCATTGTTTGGGGCCGAAGGACTTGGATCATGGATGGTTGAAGAGTTCCTTCTCCTTCCTCAACACTTGTTCTTATCCTTCTTCTATTGTTGTAGATGTATCTATGTAATTATTGTTGAGCATAGTATTCATTGATGATTAGTATATGGAACACTCAAAGTGGATATGCATGTAATTAAAGTTGAGCATAGTATTCTATATTATTATCGATGGATGGATCTTTAAGTAGACAAATGTCAGGACTGACCATTGAGCATGATATTTTATGAATTTTATTTGATGCTATAGATGATGATATCATAGGAACACTTGGTTTTGTGCTTAAAATGAATGTAGATGTAATTTTTTTTGTTGGATTACTAGGAAGATTGTTGGATTTGTTTGTTCATTGTTTCTACTAGGATAAGTTGTTGTCATTGATGTCAAAATATTCCTATGAGTTTGCAAAGGGTTTTTGGTCCAGTTTTGTAGTTTGGATGTTTTGATCTTTGTTTTTTAGAATCCAGTATTTCCTCTGGTATATTCTAGTGTGATCAGATCTTGTACTAAGACTTTAAATAATTGTTTGGGATGATCTTGTGTATCCTCATTTTAGATGGTTCATGATTCTGTGCTCCACAAGTTATATTTCCTCATGACAATTATTGATTGGTTGTGTTCTTGAGCCTTGAGGTGTTGACCAATGAAGATTTGAAAAGAGGTGTTGATGCAACTATTCTGGATGATTCTAACATGCTTGCTAGTGTTTCCTAGTTGTGTCCTACTTGTTTTAGCGATCCATATTGATTGTTGTGAGATTTTTTGGTGATTTCCATTAATCGGTGATAATTTGCATGTTATGTAGTATTTTTGGTGGTGTAGAGTGTTACGATTGATCTTGGCGGGATTTTTGATGGATATAATTGTTTGGGAATTTGAATTAGGTCCATGCTATGTAATGTAAATCATAATATTGGACTCGTGGTTGATCTTTGTATCATGTAATGTAGTTTTTGTAATTATGAGTTGAGGGTTGAGGGTTTATCCGACCTTGTTATCAAAGTTGATGATTTGTATATATAGGTGATATAATTATGTAATTTAGGTGTTGGTATTGTGTCTACATTATTAGAGAAAGGTAAATGTGAAAATAAGGGATATATCATTCAGTAAAGTGTTGTGGTGAGATTGGTGTTACAGAGAGGACAACTCTGCTTAATCGAAACTATCATCAGACATTTGTAGATTCTATCATTGTAGAATTCCATCTGGATTGTACTCTGAATCATATTGTAAGTCATTGAGACTTCCCTAAGGGTTGTATCCTTTCGGGCATATATTTTGAGCAGTGAGCTCTAGGCAGTGTGCCTGAATGTATGTGCATTCCCCATTGTAATATTTTCACATACTGCTACAGAGTATCATCTTATTGTTGGTATTTTGGTATGGTTTTGTCATTGATGTCAACACCTACTGAAACACTAGCACTTTGGAGATACAACAACATTCACCGACAAGCAAGTAACTATTGCATAGTTACTAGTATATGGTTCATCGACAGGATATAATGATCACTGACAATTGGAATGATATGGAAGACACTTGGTAATGTCGAAGACATCATGTGGACACTTTGTTTTGAAGAATTAATCATTGGTATATTCATATTTGTATATTTTCTTTTATTGGCAAATAGGTTCAAGTTTATCTAGGGTTACACCGGTAGGTTTATCTTTTCCAGATCAGCATGGCATGCTATGGAGATGATTTATTATTGTTGTAAATGCATTAAGCTGACATGTTCAATTGGTTATTGCATCGGATATTATATTTTTTTGTAAAATGTTTTTATTGTAATATCTTGTAGAGCCGACCTACTAAAATTGGTCTTAGGTTATGGTATAAATGTAAGATCTTATTTGTAAGATCGAATGTGGAATGCGAAGAAGAGTTGTGAGAAGGTATATGTGAGATTAAGTAGAGGTATACACGAAGACATCATTTGAAGGTGAAGCTAGGTTTTTGTAGAAGCATATCAGCATTACACTGGTACTGAATCCAGCATATGAAGATGCTATTTTGTATAGTACATTCTTATTGGATTTAACCATCCAACTGTAGTCAGTGTGACTCCCATTTTGTGATTGAGTAGTGAGCTCTAGGTTGTTGGCCTTTCTGCATGTGTAGACCCCATTTATGTACACTTACTATCTATATTAGTATCATTTGATTGTGGGTAAGGTTTCCCACCGTGGTTTTTCCCCTTATAGGGTTTCCACGTACAAATATTGGTGTTATGTGTTGTGGATGACCTTATGTTTATGTTTCATGCATTAATCTTTACTGGTATAGTAATTTACTGTTAACACTGTCTACCAACATACTTAATTGGTTTACCGATATTAAGCATTAAGTTGGTTAAAAGGTTTTTGGTTTGAATTTATTAGACAACTGATTCACCCCCCCCCCTCTCAGTTGTCTCTGGGACCTAACAATTGGTATCAGAGCTTTTTCCTCTTTTACAGAAGTTTAACAACTTGAGGAGATCCAGTGTCTACTAATTATTTCAGGAAGGATAGTCCTAAACTTGATAGAACCAACTATGGGATATGGAAGATCAAGATGGAGACACATCTGAATTGCATTGGTAAAGATATCTGAGAAGTTACAAAGAGTGGTTATACTGCTATTGTAGCTGGTCAGACTGCTCCAACTACCTTAGCTAAAGATGAGGAGAACGATTGCAAAGCAAGAGAAGCACTTTTGAGCGTATTATCAGATCAACAAATCATGGGATTATCAGATAGGTCTACTGCTAAAGCTATTTAGGATCATTTGGAAACACTAAATGAAGGAGATTCCACAGTCAAGATTACAAAACTTGAAAGCTTCCGAGTCAGGTATGAACATCTGAAAATGGAAGAAGATGAAAGAATTTATACTTTTATGGAAAGAGTAAATGAAATTGTTTCAAAAATCTTAAGAGGATTGCCACTGGCATGTAAAATGAAGGTTACTGCTATAAATGAGTTGAGAACAATGCCTAATACATTAGTAACGAGGGATACATTGATTGGAAAACTTTCAGCCTTTGAAATTGAGGAATTTGGTCTTGTTGCTACTATAAAGACAAATTTGGCCTTTAAAGCATCAACATCATCTGCTCCATCATTTGAAAAATCAGACTAGAAAGCCTTTTATGCAAAAGAACTTGAAGAAACTAGGAAGGAGAATGAAGAGCTTGAAGAACTTGAAGCACTATTTGCAAGGAAAATGCTAAAAGGTCTAGTTGGAAGTAAGTATGAAGGTAAAGCACCCTTTAAATGTTTCAACTGCAATAAAATTGGTCATATGGCTTCGAGATGTCCTGATTGACATGCTAGACTACGAGAAGAAGATAGAAGAACATACAAGCCTAATCCTGAATATCAGAGATACAAATTTAAGAAGAACAAAGACAAATCTTGTTACATTACTGATGAAGGTGTGACTGATGATTCTGACGAGGATCCAGTAGATAATGGATGGGTTTTTGTTTCTGTAACAAAAGATCAACCGACACCTACTACTCAATCGGTAGAACAAGCCCTAGCAACTAAAGTTGAAGTAAAGGAAAAATGGATCATTGACTTAGGATGTTCACATCATATGATAGGAGACAAAGGTAAATTCTTGAACTTTCAAGAATACAATGGAGGTTTAGTAAGATTTGGAGATGACAATGCCTGTTCAATCAAAGGTAAGGGTTCAATATCTCTTGATGGTAAGCATAACACTAACAATGTCTACTATGTTGAAGGATTAAAGCATAATCTTTTAAGTGTTGGTCAATTAGTTGAGAAGGGATTTCAGTTACAATTTAAAAATGGAAAATGCAAAATCATGAATAGAACTAGTTTGGAAATTGCAAACGGTAATCAAACTAGAGGTAATATCTTTCATTTGAATAATAGTGAAAAGGCATGCTTGATTGCACATATAGATTAAAGTTGGTTATGGCATAAGAGACTATGTAATGTAAACTTTGATTGCATGGTAAAAATCAGTACTTCTAAGGCAGTTAGAGATCTACCTAAAATTGTGAAACCCCTGAATACAATTTGTAAGGAATGTTAATTTGGAAAACAAGTTAGAGCTAGTTTCAAAAGTATTCCAGACAAATCCAATAATGCTCTTGATTTGATTCACACTGATTTATGTGGTCCAGCTAGAACTAAAAGCTTACAAGGTGATAGATATTTCATGTTGATTATTGATGATTATTCTAGAATGTGTTGGGTTACTTTTCTCAAAGAAAAATCAGAAGCACTTGGAAAGTTCAAACTATTCAAAGCAATGGTTGAGAATGAAACCGGTAAGAAAATCAAATGTTTAAGATCAGATCAAGGAGGAGAATTCACATCTAAGGACTTTAATACATTCTGTGAAGTGAACGGAATCAGAAGACAATTATTAGCACCTCGGACACCACAACAGAATGGAGTTGTTGAAAGGAAAAACATAGCTATCTTGGATGCAACAAGAAGTATGTTATCTGAAGCAAATCTACCACATGTGTATTGGAGAGAAGCAGTTAGCACTGTTGTCTATACATTCAACAAAATTCACATCAAAGGTGAAACCGGTAAAACCCTCATGAACTATGGTTTGGTAATACTCCTACTCTTAAGTATTTCAAAATTTTTGGAAGTAAATGTTATATTAGAAGAGATGAGTATATTGGCAAATTTGATCCTAGAAGTGATGAAGGAATATTTCTTGGTTATTCATCTAAGAGCAAGGCATATAGATGTTTTAATAAGAGATTGCGAAAAATTATTGAGAGTACAAATATAAAGATTGATGAGCAATTCAGAGGAACTTCAAGGTATATAGACTCTGAACCGGCAACAGAAATTGTGACAAATTAACCTACACTAAATCCACCAGTAAAGAATGAAGATCTAGTTACCCCAGTACCATCAGAGCATTCCACAGTAATTGAAGAACAACAACAAACTAAGACACCCCGGTATGTAAGATTGAATCATTCTGAAGATCAGATAATTGGAAACAAATTTAAAGGAGTTATGACAAGAGGAAGATTGGCAAATGAAGAGGTATGTCTTATTTCTCAAATTGAACCATCATCTATCAATGAGGCATGTGAAGATAAATTTTGGATTAAAGCTATGGAAGAAGAATTAGGACAAATTGAGAAAAATAATACTTGGACATTAGTTCCCCGGCCTAAAGATAAAAATGTAATTGGAACCCAATGGGTATTTAGAAACAAACTTAATGAAGATGGTAAGGTTGTTAGAAATAAAGCAATATTAGTGTGTAAGAGATATTCTTAGAAAGAAGGAGTTGATTACAATGAAACCTTTGCACCGGTAGCTAGAATTGAGGCAGTTAGATTATTCTTGTCTTTTACAGCTCACAAGGACTACAAAGTTTATCAAATGGATATTAAATGTGCATTTTTGAATGGAGATCTTGAAGAGGAAGTATATATTGAACAACCTGATGGATTTTATTTTATAGATGACAATGATATGGTTTGCAGGTTAAGAAAAGCTCTGTATGGATTGAAACAAGCCCCAAGAGCTTGGTATGCAAGGTTGGATAAGTATCTTTTAAAGATTGGTTTTACTAAAGGAAATGTAGACAACAATTTATATTACAAAATAACTAATGATGACATCTTGATTATAGAAGTATTCATTGAGGATATAATCTTTGGAGGAGAAGATGGATTATGTAAGGAATTTTCTATTAAAATGCAGCAAGAATTTGAAATGTCTATGATTGGAGAAATAAAATTCTTTTTAGGATTGCAGATTTCATAGACTGATAAACGTATATTTTTGAGTCAATCAAAGTACTTGAAAGAATTACTAAAGTAATTTGGGATGGAGAACTCTAAACCGGTAAGCACACCTATGACTACAAATGACAAATTATCTCAAAGGGATGAATCTACACCTGTTAATCCAACTAGATACAAATCTATGATAGGAGGTTTATTGTATTTGACACAAACCAGGCCTGATATTATGAATGCAGTATGTATTGTTTCTAGATTTCAAAGTAATCCTAGGGAAAATCATGAATCAACAGTAAAAAGGATTTTCCGGTACTTACAAGGCACATGAAATCTTGGATTATGGTATTCTAGAGATGAAAATTTTGATCTACGTGCATACACAGATGCAAATTGGGCAGGAGATGTGGATGATAGATAAAGCACCACTGGAGGAGCATTCTTTCTTGGAAAGAGATTAGTTTCTTCGTTAAGGAACATAGTTGTACATCTTTATCAACAGCAGAATCAGAATGTGTTACAGCAGCAACTAACTATACATAGGTACTATGGCTTAAGCAAATGTTGAAAGACATAAAGGTAAAATGCAAAGAACCTATTACTATATATTGTGATAACACTGCAACAATTGATATATCTAGGAATCCGGTATTACATTCTAAAACAAAACATGTTTAGAATCAAACTGAATTTTCTAAGGGAAAAAGTTGAAGAAAAGGAGATAAAACTGGTTTATGTGAATACTAAAGAACAACTTGTAGATATTTTCACAAAACCTTTGACTAAGGAGACTTTTGAATATCTCAGAGATCAGCTTGGAGTCATACCAGAACCAGTAGAGAATTAGACAGTTGATGATTGTCATCAACCGATAGAATTGAAAGACAAATATTTTACTCCGGTCTTTGATGAGGAATCTACTTCTTAGGGGGAGTAGTTGGTATATTGAATTGATTGGTATTTTGTATATGAATTTGATTTTTGTAACTTTGGCATTTGATGTCAAAGGGGAGAGATATCTATGGAAAACCACATTATCTTGAGGAGAGATTGGTATTGAAAATAAATCTTTGGATAAACACATGTTGTTCCCAGGGGGAGAAATTGTTGTTTAAAGGAGATTGTTGGTTTTTGGTATTTGGCATTTCTGTTTTGACACTTTGATGGTTTTTCCATCTTGTGTTGCCATCAATTCCAAAGGGGGAGATTATTGGTATTTTGGTATGGTTTTGTCATTGATGTCAACACCTACTGAAACACTAGCACTTTGAAGATCCAACAACATTCACCAGCAAGCAAGTAACTATTGGACAGTTACTGGTATATGGTTCACCGGCAGGATATAATGATCACCGGCACTTGGAATGATATGGAAGACACTTGGTAATATCGAAGAAATTGTGTGGACACTTTGTTTTGAATAATTAATCATTGGTATATTCATATTTGCATATTTGCTTTTACCGACAAATAGGTCCAAGGTTATCTAGGGTTACACCGATAGGTTTATCTTTTCGAGATCAACATGGCACGCTATGGAGATGATTTATTATTGTTGTAAATGCATTAAGCCGACATGTTCAATTGGTTATTGCATTGGATATTATATTTTTTATAAAATGTTTTTATTGTAATATCTTGTAGAGCCGACCTACTAAAATTGGTCTTAGGTTATGGTATAAATGTAAGATCTTATTTGTAAGATCGAATGTGGAATGCGAAGAAGAGTTGTGAGAAGGTATATGTAAGATTAAGTAGAGGTATACACGAAGAAATCATTTGAAGGTGAAGCTAGGTTTTTGTAGAAGCATATCAGCATTACATTGGTACTGAATCTAGCATATCAAGATGCTATTTTGTACAATACATTCTTATTGGATTTAACCATCCAACTGTAGTTAGTGTGAGTCCCATTTTGTGATTGACCAGTGAGCTCTAGGCTATTGGCCTTTCTACATCTGCAGACCCCATTTATGTACACTTACTATCTACAGTAGTATCATCTAATTGTGGGTAAGGTTTCCCATCGTGGTTTTTCCCCTTACAGGGTTTCCACGTACAAATATTGGTGTTATGTGTTGTGGATAACCTTATGTTTATGTTTCATACATTAATCTTTACTGGTATAGCAATTTACTATTAACACTGTCTACCAACATACTTAATTGGTTTACCGATATTAAGCATTAAGTTGGTTAAAAGGTTTTTGGTTTGAATTTATTAGACAACTGATTCACCCCCCCTCTCTCAGTCGTCTCTGGGACCTAACACTTATTATGGGTAGGTTCCCACCATAGTTTTTCTCTTAACTAGGTTTTCCACTCCAAAATCTTGGTGTTGTGTGTTGTGCTATTAATTTTCTTATTTGCTATTATTGTGGTTTATCAGTTTGTGTCTTGGAGTTTAATTTGTTGTGATCTAGTGAAGACTGATTCACCCCCCTCTTATCCTTCCTTCTTGATTGTTGCTAACAATTGGTATCAGAGATAGATCCTTCTATAGAAGCTTAATCTCTTGAGGAGATCTGAGATGGAAGCTCAAGATATTCTTTTCAAGAAGGACAATCCAAGGTTTGATAGTAGCAACTACACTGTATGGAAGAAACAGATGGAGGTGCATTTGAAATGTCTTGGAGAAGATTGTTGGAAAATTACTAAGAATGCCTATGTTGTTCCTTAGAATGGACCATCCACTCCTCATGAGGTTAAGGAAGCTAAATATAACATCAGAGCAAAGGAAGCATTAGTTAGTGCCCTGACTGATTTTGAAATGAAAAATGTTATGAAAATTCAGATCATACGTGAGATCTGGGTGAAGATTGAGATCTTGTATGAAGGTGATAGTCAAGCGAAAGTTGCTAAGTTGTGGAGTTTAAAAGAAAAGTATGAGACATTGAATATGGGTGATGATGAGAACATACAATCATACATGGCTAAGGTGAATGACCTTGTCCTTGGTATCAAATCTGCCAGTGGAAAGATTGAAGAAGATGAGTTTGTTGCTAAGGTGCTAAGGTCTTTGCCTCCTGCTTGTAAACATAAGGTTATTGCTATTGATGAGATCTGGAGTGTAACTACAGTGAGAAGAGATGTACTGGTTGGAAAACTTGCTACATTTGAGTTGAGCAAATTTGGTGAAATACATGGAAAATATGAGATAGCATTCAATGCATCAACATATATGTCCGGTAAGTATAAATATGATCCTAATGAATGCAGTATATCTAGATACAAAAGAGAAAGGAGAGAGATAGCAGGGAAAGAAAGAGAACTATATGAGCTTGAGGCATTGATTGCCCAGAGATCACCTAAAGGTGTTGGTAAGTATGATGGAAAGTTGCCCTTGAAATTTTTTTCCTATAATAAGATAGGACATTTTACTTCTATATGTCCAGAGAGAATGGCTAAGTATGACGGATATGATAAATTTGATAGGTTTGATAGGATATGAGAAGCATGAGAAGTATGATAAGCCTTATAAGTCTAACCAGAAGGATAGGAACCAGAAGAACTATTATTATGTTGTAGATGAAGGTGTTACAGATGAAGAATCATAAGAAGATGAAGTTGTATATATTTCTATTAAAAAAGATAGACCTGTGCCTATTGATTCCACTAGTTAATCTATTGAGGAGAAAGCTTTGGCTGCAAAGGTAGAAGAAAAAGGTGAATGGGTGATTGACAATGGTTGTTCACATCTGGTGACAAAAGAAAATTTGTAAGCATGGAAAGGTATGATGATGTAATAGTTAGATTTGGAGATGACAAAGCCTGTGTAATCCATGGGAGAGGATCAATTTCTTTTGATAGTAAGTGTTGAACCTTTTTGTGTCAACTTAGGTTTATCCAATCTAAGCAAGTTATTTTGCATAACCTGTGTGTTATGCTATTCTCCATAACCTTCATGTTATGCGGTTTCTTTTGTTGACAATCTGCAAAGGGGGTCTTTTTTTGCCTTGTTTTCTTTTGGGTTCCATTTTTTAGTTGACTAAGTCGATTGGTCAACTCACTTAAGTTCCACCGATTGGAGGGTCCCTGATCGTTGTTGGGCCGGTTTTCCCCTTTCCTTTCACCAGTCACAGGATTCTCAAACGTAGCAAGCAGAGGTTGTGGGATAAGAATTTTCAAAGGCGGGGAAGTATTCCTCCTTATCCTGTGGAGTGGAACGATGACAATAGATGGGTCGTGGGATAAGAAAGCAAAGACAAATGCTTTCTTCTTATCCTGCAAGGTTAGAACAATGCACAGTTGATGTCGTGGGATAAGATACAAGGGGAAAGAGGACCCTTATCCTGCGAAGGAAAAAAAAGAAAGCCTTATCCTGTGGGGTGAAAATATTGGCATCATGGGCTTGTGGGATAAAAAAACAACATTAAAAAATAGAGGACTCTTATGCCACAAAGAAAAATAAGGACAACAAAGATTCCACAGGATAAGGAGCAAAAAAAAACTACAAATCATTTTGCTTATTTGCAGGGGTAAATTTGAGGACACAAATGGTCCATGAGATAAGAACAAAGCAAACAAAGACCTTAAGGCCTTATCCTATGAAGTAGAAAAGAGTAGTGCAAAGTGTCATGGGATAAGAAACAAGGAAGAGTTAAAGCAAATGCTTATCCTGTGTGGTAACATCAGGCCCATAGGGGCCCTGCGGGATAAGAATTCAGGGGTCATTTAGTGGTCAAACATAGTAAGGATACATGTGTTGGGAATATTTTGGATTTAGTTAAGTGTTGTCATTGATGTCAACACTATATCCTGGTTTGAGACTATCCCGGTTAGATCTATACCAGTTAGTCTTGGTGATAATCTTGGTTCTGGATATGATTCTAATGGTTATATGTTTGCTATATTCTGGTGGTTTGTGATTTGGTTATTTCTTTTGGTATTCCCAGTACTTAGTTAGCTTTGGAATTTACCGGATTAGCTTGTGCCTTTACCGGATAGCTTTTAGCTTTATTGACATGCATTATTTGGTGACTTGATTAGTGGATTTTGGTTCCAGCTTTTGGAATTGGTTTCTATCATGTTGTTGGTGCTTCTTGATCATATCTTGAGTGTTTGGTGACTTTACATTGGATGGTGTGCTGTTATGGTCGTCCTATTTAGATCCGCTTAAAATTTCACTAAGGGTTTCTACCAACAAGTGAAGCATTTTGGATTTTGGTCTTAACGGAATTCACAGTGGATACAATTGTTTGGTTACTTGATTTAGGTCCATGCCATGTAATTTAAATCATAATATTGGTCTGGTGGTATCGATTGATCTAATTTTGTAATTATGGGTTTATGGGTTTAGGGTTTAGTCGACCTTGTCAATAAGGTTGATGATTTATATTTATAGGTGACTTATTCATGTAATTTGATATGCGATGGTTATGGGTGGTTAAGTCTGCATTAATAGAGAAAGGATTATGTGCGAATAGAGTCATATCATTTCAAAGAAGGTTGGAAAGGTTTTTTATTGCAAAAAAGACATTAGTGCTTAACTGGAACTGTATCAGGCATTTTAGATGTTACTTTCATAGTTCATTGCTTTTCAGATTATAGTCTGATGATTTTTTAAATGAGTGAGACTTCCCTTTGTGATGAGAAGTGCACTCTAGGTTATTGGCTTTTTCTACATGTGCAAACCCCATTGTAATTATTCACATTATTATTGTAGATTATTCATTTGATTGTGGGTAGGGTTTCCTTCTATGGTTTTTCCCTTTCCGAGTTTTCCATGTCAAAATATTGGTTTTATCTATGATGTGCTTTGATGTTATACTCTTCATTGTGTTATTCTCTGGTTTATGGTTTATAATTGAATTAATTGTTGTAACTGTTAGTAAACTGATTCACCCCCCTCGTAGTTTAATCCCGGTATCAATGTTTTCCAACAATTGGTATCAAAGCGAGGTCCTCTCTACAAAAGCTTAACCTCTTGAGGAGATCTGATGCCATCAACATCTAGTTCTACATTCAATCCTTACATGAAAGAGAGTCCTAGATTTGATGGTACAAATTACAAGATATGGAAGGAGCGAACAAAGATTCATCTCCGATGTCTTGGAACATAAGTTTGGGAAATAGTGGAGATAGGGTACATACCTCATGATCATAATTATAGTACACCGACACCTGTTGATGAACTAAAGAGAGCTGAAAAATGATGTGAGAGCAAAATAAGTTTTGTTGAGTGCCCTATCTGATGAAAAGCTATTGAATGTCATAGAGTTGGAGAATGCTAAGAAGATTTGGTTGAAGCTTGAAACTCTTTATGATGGTGATCAGGCAGTGAAGATTGCTAAACTTGAAGGTTTCTGAGTAAGGTATGAAAATTTGAAGATGGAAGAAGAAGATAAGATAGCTTCTTTCATGGATAGAGTCAATGAGATTGTCATGGGTATCAAATGTTGTGGTGGATCTATAAGTGAGGATGAGATAGTGTCAAAAGTTATAAGAGTTATTCCTCTAGCTTAGAAAATGAAGACTACTACTATTAATAAACTTCAAATAATGTCAAGTACCCCTATGACCAAAGATACATTACTTGGGAAATTGATTGCTTTTGAACTTGGAGATCAAAGTGTTGCTAAGACTGAGACTGCATTTAAAGAATCTACCTCTGATAAACAGAAGATAGATTGGAAAGAGATGTATGCTAAGGATATGAAGTAAATTGAGAGATAAGAAAGAGAGCTTGAAGAGCTAGAAGTCCTGATTGCTAGAAGAATCCCTAAATGAGCAGCTGGAAGTAAGTATGAAGGAAAAGTCCCTTTTCAATGTTTTTCATGCAATAAGATTGGTCATTTTGCTTCTAGATGTCTTGAAAGAGCTGCTAGGAATCATGAAAGATTTGTGAGGAATTATAACCCTAATCTTGAATATTAGACAAGACCGAGATTCAGAAGGAATAAGGATAAATCATGTTATTATGCTGGTGATGATGATTTTGGTATTTATGATGATGATGATGATGATGATGATGATAAACCTATGAGTGGATCTGGTAATGCAGCTTCCTTTGAAAAAGATTGGGACTTTATTTCTATCAAGGATGATTCTCCAGAATCTATCATTGAAGCAACAAATACTGAGGAAAAAAATTTAGCTGCAAAAATTGAAGAGAATGATGAATGGGTTTGTTGTTCACCAAAAGTGATAACCCAAGTATACCTGCAAATCTATCTATAAGATAGCCAATCTCAATCAATGAAACACCTTAGGGCTTGGACAATAGAACATAGGACCCTAATTGATCCTCCTGCACTTCAGGTTCTGCTAGACCTTGGGGGGGACACCCTTTTGATGCATTAAATACAGCAATCACAAACATAAGACTGCATCAACAATAAGCAGACAAACCATTCCACAAGCTCACCAAATTAGGTAACATGTACAGATGGGCTGGATCTTATACAAATAATAGGTGAAATAGAGCTTGGAAAGAATGGAACACAAACACCCCTAAACATGAAGGGAAATTAGATTTATCTTTTAAAATGTATATCTGAAAACATCCCCAAACTTGCAACACCAGTGCCTTGTTCATTGGGCAACAGAGTCACAGACATAACTACAAGTATGAATCATAGATCCAAATTTGTTTTCCTTAAACAAGATATTCATGCACCAAATACCTGATATTAATGCACTATTTGATTCATTCACAAATTTATCAGATCTGGAAATACATTTCATCATTTATGACTGACTATAGAATTTAAAACCTTCCTTGAAGGATACCTATAAACAGTCACACAATTTCCTCAAAATTGACAAATCTTCATCCTCCTTGAGGATTCAGTTTATGATAATGAAATGCATACCTAGAGACAATACTCTGAGGAATTTACTCATGCCTGACACAAGCAAGACCTGCAACTAAAATCACATTTACAACAATGCACTGCAATCTCTGTACCCTGAAACCAAACATAAGCATTCACAAATTTGGGTCATGATATTCAGAAAGTGGAAGCCATCAAATCTGGAGCATTTTGCAAATTTCTGGAACCCTTACAATTGAGAAGAATTGGGAATAAGAAGGAGAGGGAACCAAATCAAATCTGCAACTGAATTGCCAAGTGTCTCCTTTCTAACTAAATTTTGTTCGCATGGAAATTGCTTCCAAAATATCCCATATTTTTCAAAATTAACCTCATAATCAGATTCCTCACTCTGAGAGCTTTCTGAAAACATATAACACTTTATATTTTGGCCAAAATTTAGACCCTGGACAAATTAATTCCCCAATGTGCTCAATCATTTAAATTTTTTGAAATTTAATATAGTTTAGACTATATCATTTACTCATTTTAATTTTGATTTTTGCTTCCATATGTGCTCTAACGCTTTGCCACATGGCGGCCTCCGATTGGTCAATGGGGTTGATCGGACGCCACCTGGGATGACACCTCATCACTGCCATGTCATCTGCTTTGTCACTGCCACTTGGCCACCACGTGTACACCACCTCAGCACCACATCATCACCACTAGATTGGCACCTGTGCACCAACTGTGTGCCACAACACTGCCACCTCAACGAGACCCGCTTGCTGGAGATCTGACTGTACCCGCCACCTAGATTTCGCAACTTCACGGGGTGTAACTCGCGTGCATCTTCCTTTCACGAAATAGCGCGCTCCATTGATCCATCTCGAACTTGCTCACTCGTTAAGCCGACCTTTCTTTGCAAAATTTTGCTTGTTTGCCTCGGGAAGCATGCCTGCTTGGGGTCCACCCGGTCACCGCCCAGTCACCTCCTCCATCACCTTGGAATCTGTGCTTGCGCGTGGGCCCACCTTGGGTGCCATCAAGAACCATCCGTCAAAAGCCTTTATGGCTTAGACATTATAGATGTGTGTGTTCTTGCTTTTAAATATTAAAGACCTCCACCCAGCCAATGTGGGATTAAGACATTAAGCCTGGGATTGCATTTTGGAGCCTGATCTGCAAATTTAATGGTGATTTTTGGTCCGAAACTTGAATTACTTCTTCTATTTTTCATGTGGGGAAGATGCTGGAGGTTGTTGGGTTTGGGGAAAGCACCCACTAGTTTGCATTACTTGAAGAATAGTGCTTAACAACAGTTGAAACATGGTTTTCACCAAATATTTCTTCATCCTTAGCTATTTTCATTTTATTTGCATGTTGTTCTTAGTCCATGGCATCAAATCCTCTTGGAATGCTACAAAGAGCGAACACATATTCACTACAATCCAAGTCCCTGTTAGATTTAGTTGCTCCAATTTTGATATTGCTGGTGCCATTCTCCACATTCCACACAGGAGGATTTGGCTCTGCATTTGCTTTGTTTTAATTTGTGCCAAAGGCTTTGCGTGGGGAAAGGGTGCTGCTTCAGCTTCCACATATCTCACTCTTCAAACTCCATCTATGTAGAAGCTTAAACCAAAACCACATCCAACAAGGAAAGGCAACGTGGGGGAGGAGGAAATGCTGGTCTGCATTTGAACATTGTTTTAAAAAACTTTGCCTTCTAATTACCACACAAGGAGAAAAGATGCTAGCAGTTTCGATGCATTTGCTTGAAATTCTTTGTTGTTTGCCTCCTTACCATGCCACATAGAATCCTGGAGTGTCCAATGGCATTTGCATTTGCTTCAAAAATTTTAAACTTGCAACCCCTTCTCTAGCCATGCAAACATACTCTGCAACCCTTCACCACACCATGTTCAGCAGGGAGGACAAGGAGGCACGTGAGTGGGAAAGCTATTTCAGTTTGCTTGGAGGTTGTAAATCATTGTTGCCACTTCCACGCAGCAGGGGGGAGGCACTATTACACTTACAATTTACATTAAGCCTCACTCAACGATACCCTCTCTACTCAACCACTTCAACACAAGGCAAGAGGGGGATGCAAGCACCATCACATGGGAAAGAGATGATTGGGTAAAGATTCATATCCTTGGGAGTTTTTTGCCTTCCCTCTCCTCCACCATTTGTATTTAGTAAAAGAAATTATATTTGCATGAAATCTGCTACGACATATATGAGGAGACTATCAACAGGCACATGAGGAAGATGGATACAAATTGCGTTTGTTGAGGTTCTTGAACTCTTCTTTACTTGGCGCCTCCTTTCTCTAAAACAATAAAGTTCAAAATGAAAGAGATTTATCTAGAATTACTCACCTCAAAACATTCCTCTATTTCACCCAAAGAATAAACATTCTTTTGCATTGCACAAGAGGGTTTATGCTACTTAAAAATGCTATCTGCATTTGTTTTGAATCCATTAAAAAACACCCTTTTCAATAACCATGTAAGGCGCATATTGGAATGACACCTTGCTTAATTCACCATGGTGACAAGACATAAAGGATCAAAATGTAGACAGAGCTGGTAGTAATGGCATCTTACCATAGAATTTATGCACGGGCACAAGCCGGGTTGGGCCCCAAAGTGGGTCCGACTAAATTTTTTTTTGTTTTCACGCAACTGACATTCGGAATGCTTTAGGAAATTTAAACACACCTCTAGAAATGATCGACATCATTTTCGGATCATTAATCCGCATTTTACAACCTTTAGGCGATTACGCCACAATTTTCACATTTAATCGCGAAGATGTAATTTTCAAACCTATCAAAACACCTTTCTGGAGCTCACCATCTGACAGGCGTGTACTTTGATATACAAGGATGACTTCTACCAAACAGTTTCTCAAGACGAGTCCCAAGTGAAGAGATATTAATTTTCAAAAATGCCCAACTAGCTTTGTCGACACTGCGGACCTGATGAAGTCAATGTCCTGGCAACACGTGACGCCTTTCTCAAAAATATCAAATGACCTCTGTGGGTCCTCAAATTCGGAATATAGGTACCTTAAAGTACATATTAAATCTTTGAATTCTCAGTTTGATCACCAGACTGACAGGATGCAAACGGCGCACTCACAAAAATAGCTACATTAACTGATATATCACTGAAAGTACGGATAACTGAATTTGATGGCAAAATGAGCTCTTTTGAAAACTGATCAAACAGATTGATAAAGGCTTGAAATTTTAAATGTAGCTCATCATTTATACCAAAATTATCCTAGAACAAACATTCTGACATGATGCTTACTGAGGCAACTTTTACACTTATGTGAAACAGGGCTTTGACTAGCTATCGAAACAGGGACTAGTCAAACTACACAAACTGCAAACAGATTTGGCTACAAAAACTAAGCAAATGGATTCGTCAAGACTTGAAATTTTGCAGATTGACTCATATTTATGTATAGAATTGAATCCACTTTTAATTTCTCCATGACGATCAACAGGGAAAAAGATGTAATCGCTCAAAGTAGGCTACTCAATAAAAACTGCATTTGTGCCTAAAATGCACTTTCAGCTCACCCCTCAAACTGGGTACCTCATAAACTTATCCAAATTGAATTATAAAAGTTTCAAATCACTGAATAGGCCAAATGAAAGGTGTGGGACATGAATCTCAAGCCTTACCCTCTAAAAATCAACTGGCTCCATTTTACCCCCTTGCTAACTAGGCCATTCAAACTGACTTATTTGGGTACTTTTTCGACATGCAGGGCAAAATTTTGAAATGGGCCTCTAAACTTGATTCAATTTTAAATACTCCCAATAGTGGCTCTGACTAGGGATGGTTGATTGCAAGATCAACACAAGAATCCAGATATCTTTGGTTAAGCAGACCACCCAAAAATGGATCTTTCTTCTCTTCTCATCTCATTTGAAAAACAGGGCTTCCTTATTCTACCCAAGCAGCAGGGCACTTTATTGAAAACCACACAACTGAAGCAAAGCAACTATACAAAATATACACAAACAAACACACAACTAATTACAACTGCTCCACCTACAAACATTTACCTCTGTCAAAAATCTGATTCTCATCTCTTGGTATTATGATCCTAACAAAGACATCTTCTAGTAACAACTGAGCATAGCTTTTATAATCTGCCTCTTTTGTCCCATTACTGAAACAACTAGTGTGCATACCTTTGGTCTGATTTTAAACTTTCTAATCACACATTACTTCAACAAAAATAAAACCATGAGACAACTCACCATAAAGGCATTCCCATAAGCTAATATACCTTTCACTATCCCACTCAACTCTATCATTTGCAAGGACATCACCATGCTAAACTTGAAAAATAAAACACTCTTTCTCAACATTGCGATTCCTATTAGCACATGTCTTATTATCATTTAAATTCATAGAATGAGGGGCATTACTAATCAACTGATGCAAACAAGGAACATGAACATTACAATCCGGATGTGATATTTCACTATGCAAATCACACCTCATACTATCCTTGCTTATCAAACTGAAAACCTTTGCATTATCAACATCCCATTCATGGAAAAGAATGCATACCTTCGGCTGAAGCAAATCCTCAGCTAACTCTTTCTCTTTCAGGCTTACATCCACCTGAAACACATTCATTTGTGGTCTTCAATGATCATCACATAACCCATGCCTCTTACCTTCATCATGAGATAAATTTTTACAACCCATGCTATTGCTGTTCGGAATTTCATCAGTATTATGGACTGTTTCAACATTTACAACATGTGGCTGATCAGTTATTTCTTCATATAAAGGGTTAGAAACAAAATGAAGAATCCCCTTATAAACATTATGACACTGAAGTGGCTGGTTCATATCTATATCAACATTGAATAAAGCATTAGTAAAATTACTAAAGACACCATCCATTCGATCATCATAATCATCTTCATCAAGCAAAGAAGAAATTGACACTTGGCTGGAACAATCCTCAATGTTCCATGTTTCACATTCATAAGATTTTATCCTATGACCATCATTCTGAAAATCAAAGTAATCATACTTATCTTGACACAACTGATCTTCTTCACCAATAGAACACTCGTCATCAGCCAAAGAATGAAAATGAACATCGCTGCAATTTACTTCATCAGATGAGTTTTCAGCATGTTCATCAGGTGTACAAGCATTCAATTCACAGTCTTTTTCCAAAGAATTCTCTTCACTATATTTCAGAAGGTCTTCATCAACAGCTCGAAGGCTCTCCAACATTCGAACCTTCTTGTCCACAACTTCAAGAGCTTTCTTAAGTTCTGCAATCTTCTGGACTTGCATTGCACTTTGTTGTTCCATTTGAGATTCCGTAAAAATTTGTCCATTCATGTGTGTTATATTTTCATTGCAATCACACATACCATCACAATTTTCTGAATTTACTTTGTGCATAACTTTCAAAATAGAAAGATCATCATCATGATTACAAGAAGTGAAATCTGAAGTGAAATCTGAAAATAGATTTACTTCATCCTCAACACAATTAAGATTATCAATATCTAAGTGAGGATCAACTATTGTTTGCACTAAACAATTCTGATTTTCATCATATGGCACATTTTCGCTTGCACAAACAGAAACACTTAGTAATCCCTTTGTATTTGGAATTTCAACATCAAATACATCAACAACATGTAAATATTGATGGTCATCACCATCATTATTTTCATTAATATTATCTTGAAGAGATGCATGACTCACTTGGTAGTTGGCAGCCACATAATCAGCATAACCGACATACAAATCAAATGGTACATATCCCTTGTATATATCAATCTTTGTATCAACATTTTCACAACACTTCCCACTGATCATTCCATCATTACTGTGAGAGACAACCGACATTAACAGCAAAGGTTCTTGACTCATTCAAATCTGAAACACATGCATCAACAAAACTATCTGGAACTGCAAAGCTTGATGCACCTAGACAAGGAATGATTTGCTCATCTTCACATGGTATTTCACCATTGAAGGTGCTTTGATAATAAACTACAGCAGACAAAAATTTCTTGGCTATCCCGAATTTCAAATTGTTTTCAATGTCCCTAGCTGTGTTAAAAGCTTCATACAAAGTCTTAGGTTCTTTGTTTCTCAATAAGAAGCTCATCTTTTCATCAAATGCACTCATATAAACATCCAGACATACTTTATCATCAAAATTTATACTTTCTGGAAATTTTGGACAAAGCTTGTGAAAATCTGATATTAAACATTGGTACCAATTCATCTTCCCTGATTTGTATACAAGTGAATTCTTTCAGCAAGTCAGAATCACTCACCTTCTCATCGAATTGATCTATGAAATTTGAAACCAATTCTTCCCATGAGGTAATAGAATTCACTGGCAAAAAAGAGAACCAATCTCTTGCATCCTCTTTTAATGACTGAATAAACAACTTCATGCATATATCTTCCTAGCCAATTTCAAATTCTCCTATAAAATATGAAAATATTTTAACATGTTGACATGCTGATTCTAATTTCTTCCCACTGAATATGGGCAAATACTTTCTAATTTCTGTGGGTATGGGATTTGGGTAACCCAGAATATCTTTGAAATTTAGAGCAGCATAATGGTTCATGATGAAACTTCTCCTATTATATGGTTGTGACACTTCACCAGGCATGGCTCTCTGTGGAGATACACAAGGTTGAAAAACTTCACTATTCATTTTTTCTTTTTACTCCCACAAATGATTATACAATCTAGAATAAAAAACCTCAAGCACATATCCTTATTCAATTCTATTCCTTAACATTGCTTGACATAAAGTTCTTTCACATTTGCATACTACAGAAGATAACATACACTGAATATTTTAGCAGCATAGATATGCAAATCAATTTTGAGATTCTCTCTTTCCCTCTAAACTAGTGCTGTTCACTAAATGGGAAAACTACATTATACATTCGAACTGTCAGAAGAGATGTCTTGCATTTAAATCCTCTGAAAATACCTAGAGATTTGCAGTTGTAAGACTTGTAGATCTGGAGATTTACTTCACACTTTAGCACTGTTTTTTATATCAGAGTCGCCACCTCTTGCACAGAGGATATTTTGAACAGCAGAACACCATTCAACACACATTCAAATTCTTTACTGTCTCCTTCAATCTCACTTTTCTTCTCAAGCTTTTATGATGAAAGCACTTATGTGTGAATCTGCTAATTAAACCATTTGCACCTTAAAATGATTCATAAGATTATCTACTAATCTTGTGAAAGTCTTGGAATACAAACTTCCTTCAAGCACCAGTACAGAGACTAGAGTTGCCACCCAATAAGGAATTGGGGAAAAATTTGCATACAGCTGCAAGGACTTGCTCACAACTAAGCAATATAACTTTTATTTGTTACTGCTTCATACAATATATGACATGTAAAACATATCATGTTACAGATCCAAAACAAGAACTATTATCTTCATCATAAAACCACTTTCAACTCTATGCATATGTAATGGACTAACTAACTAGATGAAATTAGGCAATTTCTATTTAGCTTCCCTAGCAGAGTCACCATTTTTGTTGTTCACCAAAAGTGATAACCCAAGTATACCTACAAATCTATCTATGAGATAGCCAATCTCAATCAATGAAACAACTCAGGGCTTGGACAACATAACATAGGACCCTAATTGATCATCCTGCACTTCAGGTTCTGCTAGACCTCGGGGGGGACACCCTTTTGATGCATTAAATACAACAATCACAAACATAAGACTGCATCAACAATAAGCAGACAAACCATTCCACAAGCTCACCAAATTAGGTAACATGTACATATGGGCTGGATCTTATACAAGTAATAGGTGATATAGAGCTTGGAAAGAATGGAACACAAACACCCCTAAACATGAAGGGAAATTAGATTTATCTTTTAAAATGTATATCTGAAAACATCCCCAAACTTGCAAGACTAGTGCCTTGTTCATTGGGCAACAGAGTCACAGATAGAACTACAAGTATGAATCATAGATGCAAATTTGTTTTCCTTAAACAAGATATTCATGCACCAAATACCTAATATTAATGCACTATTTGATTCATTCACAAATTTATCAGATCTGGAAATACATTTCATCATTTATGACTGACTATAGAATTTAAAACCTTCCTTGAAGGATACCTATAAACAGTCACACAATTTCCTCAAAATTGACAAATCTTCATCCTCCTTGAGGATTCAGTTTATGATAATGAAATGCATACCTAGAGACAATACTGTGAGGAATTTACTCATGCCTGACACAAGCAAGACCTGTAACTAAAATCACATTTACAATAATGCACTGCAATCTCTGTACCCTGAAACCAAACATAAGCATTCACAAATCTGGGTCATGATATTCAGAAAGTGGAAGCCATCAAATCTGGAGCATTTTCCAAATTTCTGGAACCCTTACAATTGAGAAGAATTGGGAATAAGAAGGAGAGGGAACCAAATCAAATCTGCAACTGAATTGCCAAGTGTCTCCTTTCTAACTGAATTTCGTTCCTATGGAAACTGCTTCCAAAATATCCCACATTTTTCAAAATTAACCTCATAATCGGATTCCTCACTCTGAGAGCTTTCTGAAAACATATAACACTTTATATTTTGGCCAAAATTTAGACCCTGGGCGAATTAATTCCCCAATGTGCTCAATCATTTAAATTTTTTGAAATTTAATATAGTTTAGACTATATCATTTACTCATTTTAATTTTGATTTTTGCCTCCATATGTGCTCTGACGCTTTGCCACGTGGCGGCCTCTGATTGGTCGATGGGGTTGACCGGACGCCACCTGGGATGACACCTCATCACTACCACGTCATCTACTTTGTCACTGCCACTTGGCCGCCACGTGTACACCACCTCAGCACCATGTCATCACCACTGGACTGCCACCTGTGCGCCAACTATGTGCCATGTCACTGCCACCTCACCAGGACCCACCTGCTGGACATCTGATTGTACCCGCCACCTGGATTTCGCAACTTCGTGGGTGTAACTCGTGTGCATCTTCCTTTCACGAAATAGCGTGCACTATTGATCCATCTCGAACTTGCTCAATCATTAAGCCAACATTTCTCTGCAAAATTTTGCCTGTTTGCCTCAGGAAGCGTGCTTGTGTGGGGTCCACCTGGTCACCGCCCAGTCACCTCCTTCATCATCTCGGGATCTGTGCTCGCGTGTGGGCCCACCTTGGGTGCCATCATGTACCATCCGTCAAAAGCCTTTATGGCTTAGACATTATAGATGTGTGTGTTCTTGCTTTTAAATATTAAAGAAGACCTCCGCCCAGCCAATGTGGGATTAAGACATTAAGACTGGGACTGCATTTTGGAGCCTGGCTTGCAACTTTAATGGCAATTTTTGGTCCGAAACTTGAATTACTTCTTCTATTTTTCACGTGGGGAAGATGCTGGAGGTCATTGGATTTGGGGAAAGCACCCACTAGTTTGCATTACTTGAAGAATAGTGCTTAACAGCAGCTGAAACATGGTTTTCAACAAATATTTCTTCATCCTCAACTATTTTCATTTTATTTGCATGTTGTTCTCAGTCCATGGCATCAAATCCTCTTGGAATGCTACAAAGAGCAAACACATATTCACTACAATCCAAGTCCCTGTTAGATTTAGTTGCTCCAATTTTGATATTGCTGGTGCCATTCTCCACATTCCACACAGGAGGATTTGGCTCTGCATTTGCTTTGTTTTAATTTGTGCCAAAGGCTTTGCGTGGGGAAAGGGTGCTGCTCCAGCTTCCACATATCTCACTCTCCAAACTCCATCTATGCAGAAGCTTAAAACAACAACACATCCAGTAAGGAAAGGCAACGTGGGGGAGGAGGAAATGCTGGTCTGCATTTGAACATTGTTTTAAAAAACTTTGCCTTCTAATTACCACGCAAGGAGAAAAGATGCCAGCAGTTTCGATGCATTTACTTGAAAGTCTTTGTTGTTTGCCTCCTTACCATGCCACGTAGAATCCTGGAGTGTCCAATGGCATTTGCATTTGCTTCAAAAATTTTAAACTTGCAGCCCCTTCTCCAGCCACGCAGACATACTCTGCAACCCTTCACCACACCATGTTTAGCAAGGAGGACAAGGAGGCACGTGAGTGGGAAAGCTGTTTCAGTTTGCTTGGTGGTTGTAAATCATTGTTGCCACTTCCACATAGCAGGGGGGAGGCACTATTACACTTACAATTTACATTAAGCCTCACTCAACAATACCCTCTCTACTCAGCCACTTCAACGCAAGGGAAGAGGGGGATGCAAGCACCATCACATGGGAAAGAGATGATTGGGTAAAGATTCATATCCTTGGGAGTTTTTTGCCTTCCCTCTCCTCCACCATTTGTATTCAGTAAAAGAAATTATATTTGCATGAAATCTGCTACGACATATATGAGGAGACTATCAACAGGCACATGAGGAAGATGGATACAAATTGCGTTTGTTGAGGTTCTTGAACTCTTCTTTACTTGGCACCTCCTTTCTCTAAAACAATAAAGTTCAAAACTAAAGAGCTTTATCTAGAATTACTCACCTCAAAACATTCCTCTGTTTCACCCAAAGAGTAGACATTCTTTTGCATTGCACAGGAGGGTTTATGCTACTTAAAAATGCTATCTACATTTGTTTTGAATCCCTTAAAAAACACCCTTTTCAATAACCATGTAAGGTGCATATTGGAATGACACCTTTCTTAATTCACCATGGTGACAAGACATAAATTGTCAAAATGTAGATAGAGCTGGTAGTAATGGCATCTTACCATAGAAGTTATGCACGGGCATGAGCCGGGTCGGGCACCAAAGTGGGTCCGACTAAAAAAAATTTTGTTTTCATGTAACTGACTTTCAGAATGTTTTAGGAAATTTAAACACACCTCTGGGAACGATCGACATCATTTTCGGATCATTAATCCGCATTTTACAACCTTTAGATGATTATGCCACAATTTTCGCATTTAATCACGAAGACGTAATTTTCAAACCTATCAAAACACCTTTCTGGAGCTCGCCATCTGACAGGCGTGTACTCTGATATACAAGGATGACTTCTACCAAATGGTTTCTCAAGATGAGTCCCAAGCGAAGAGATATTAATTTTCAAAAATGCCCAATTGGCTTTGTCGACACTGCAGACCTGATGAAGTCAATGTCCTTGCAACACATGACGCCTTTCTCAAAAATATCAAACGACCTCTGTGGGTCCTCAAATTCAGAACATAGGTAGCTTAAAGTACATATTAAATCGTTGAATTCTCAGTTCGATCACCAGAATGACAGGATGCAAACGGTGCACTCACAAAAATAGCTACATTGACTGATATATCACTGAAAGTATGGATAACTGAATTTGATGGCAAAATGAGCTCTTTTGAAAACCGATCAAATGGATTGATAAAGGCATGAAATTTTAAACGTAGCTCATCATTTATACCAACATTAGCCCAGAAAAAATATTCTGACATGACTCTTACTAAGGCAACTTTTACACTTATGCGAAACTTGGCTTCGACTAGCTGTCGAAACAGGGACTAGTCAAACTACACAAACTGCAAATGGATTTGGCTATGAAAACTGAGCAAATGGATTCGTCAAGACTTGAAATTTTGTAGAATGACTCATATTTATGTATAGAATTGAATCCACTTTTAATTTATCCATGTGGATCAATAGGGCAAAAGATGTAATCGCTCAAAGTAGGCTACTCAATAAAAAATGCATTTGTGCCTAAAATGCACTTTCAGCTCACCCCTCAAACTGGGTACCTCATAAACTTATCCAAATTGAATTCTGAAAGTTTCACATCACTAAATAGGCCAAATGAAAGGTGTGGGACATGAATCCTGAGCCTTACCCTCTGAAAATCAACTGGCTCCATTTTACCCCCTTGCTAACTAGGCCATTCAAACTGACTTATATGGGTACTTTTCCAACATGCAGGGCAAAATTTTGAAATGGGCCTCTAAACTTGATTCAATTTTAAATACTCCCAACAGGGTTATAGACAGTGAATGCTCACATCACATGATTGGTGAGAAGAGAAAATTCTTAACATTGCAATAATTTGATGGTGGATTAGTCAGATTTGGAGACAACAAGGCATGCAGGATCAAAGGAAAAGGAACAATATCAATGGATGGTAAGATAAATATTGATAATGTTTACTATGTTGAAGGATTAAAGCATAATATTTTGAGTGTAGGTTAGATGGTGGATAAAGGATTTCATTTGTAATTTAAGGATGGAAAATGCAATATTATCAATAAATCTGGATTGGAGATTGCTTCTAGAACTCAGACTAAAGGTAATATCTTTCATTTCAACTCTAGTGAGAAGACTTGCTTGATTTCTCAAATTGGTGAAAGCTGGTTATGGCATAAGAGGATGTGTCATGTAAATTTTGATTGTATAGTGAAGATCAATTCAATATCAGTTGTAAGAGATTTGCCCAAGATTGTTAAACCTCATAATCCGGTATATAGAGAATGTCAAATGGGTAAGCAAGTTAGAACTTCTTTAAGTAGTATACAAGATAAATATAATTAAATTATCGATCTTATTCAGATTGATTTGTGTGGACTGGCAAAGACTAAAATTTTTCAAGGTGATAGATATTTCATGTTACTCATTGATGACTATTCTAGAATGATGTGGGTAGCATTTTTGAAGGAAAAAATTGAAGCTCTTGAGAAATTCAAAATATTCAAAGCTATGGTCGAGACTGAGACATGAATGAAGATAAAATGCTTGAGATCAGATCATGGTGGTCAGTTTACATCTGGTGAGTTCAAAAGCTTTTGTGAGAGGAATGGTATTAGGAGAAAACTTTCTACACCTATAACCCCAAAATAGAATGGATTGGCGGAAAGGAAGAACAAAACAATATTGGATGCAACAAGGACTATGATGACTGAAGCTAGATTACCTAATATCTATTGGAGAGAGGCTGTCAATACCCATGCATACACTTTCAACAGAGTACACATTAAAGGCGACACCAGTAAGACTCCTTATGAATTATGGTTTGGTCATACTCCTACTATTAGATATTTCAGAATTTTTGGAAGCAAATGTTGCATTAGAAGAGATGATGCATTAAGAAATTTTGATCCTAGAAATGATGGAGGAATATTTTTGGGTTATTCTACTAAGTGAAAAGCATATAGATATTATAACAAAAGATTGAATAGGATAATGGAAAGCATAAATGTCAAGGTGGATGAGCATGGCAGTAATCAGATCAAAGCTTATGGTTATGAACTGGAAGATGAATTTATCAGACCTAAACTGGTAATGCAAGAATCAGTTTAGAACAGTGAACCAGTGAATCTGGTAGCATCAAAAAATTCAATAGTGATAGATGAACAACAAAATAAGTTAGAAAATCAAGAAAATTCAAAGACTCCCAGGTATGTAAAACTAAATCATTCTGAAGATCAAATTATTGGAGATAAAAGGAAAGATGTGATGACTAGGAGAAGATTAGGTGCTGAAGAGATATATTTAATTTCTCAAATTGAATCGGAATCATTTATTGAAGCAAGTAAGGATGAAAATTGGATAAAAGCAATGGAAGAGGAATTAGATCAGATTGAAAAGAATAAGACATGGGAACTAGTACCTAGACCTAAAGACAAGAACATTATTGGAACTAAATGGGTTTTCAGGAATAAATTGAATGAGGAATGTCAATTTGTAAGGAACAAGGATAGATTGGTTTGAAAAGGTTATTCACAGGAAGAAGGAATTTATTATGGAGAGACTTATGCTCTAGTTGCTAGAATTGAAATGGTAAGACTTTTTCTTGCTTATGTTGCACACAAGAACTATAAAGTATATCGGACGGATGTTAAATGTGCATTTATGAATGGAGTTCTTGAAGAAGAAGTTTACATTGAGAAAAATGATGGATTTTCTTTATCAAAAGACAAGGACATGGTTTGCAGGTTAAAGAAAGCTTTATATGGACTAAAACAGTCCCCTAGAGCATGGTATGCTAGATTGGATAAGTATCTTTCAAACCTTTCTTTCAGTAAAGGTAATACTGATAGAAACTTATATTACAAAATTGAGCATGATGATATATTGATTTTTGAAGTCTTTGTGGATGATATCATTTTTGGAGGAGAAGAAGGTCTATGCATGAACTTTACTGATGATATGAAGAATGAATTTGAAATGTTTATGATTGGTGAGATGAAATTTTTCTTAGGCTTGCAGACTACTCAGACTAATAAAGGTATTGTCATTTGTCAAACCGAGTATGTGAAGGAGTTACTTAAACAAAATTGGACTTGAGAATTCTAAACATGTCAGTACTCCTATGATAACCAATTGCAAATTGTCAAAGGATAGTGAATCACCTAAAGTAAATCTGAGCTGATACAAATCAATGATTGGTGGTTTGTTGTACCTAACTCAGACAAGACCTAATATAATGAATGTTGTTTGTATTGCTTCTAGATTTCAGTCATATCCTAGAGAAACTCATGATATTACTATCAAGAGAATATTTAGATATTTGGCAGGTACAATAGACTTTGGGTTATGGTATCCTAAGGATGATGACTTCATATTATATGCATATACAGATTCTAATTGGGCAGGAGATGTGGATGACCAAAAGAGAACTACTGGTCGTGAATTATTTCTTGGGAAGAAGTTGGTTTCATGGCTTAGTAAGAAACGATCATGCACTTTGTTGGGACTCATAAATTTGACTAAATTTGAAAGGCCTATTTTGAAATTTTGCATCTGCATTTTCAGAAAGGCACTTAACTCATCAACCAGAGTGGCCTAGTTTGAAAGAGGGTAAAATGGAGCCAGTCGATTTTCAAGAGGTAAAACTTTGGAAACTTGTTGTACACCTTTCATTTAGCCTATGAAGTGTTTTGAAACTTTTAGAATTCAGTTAGGATCAATTTATCAAGTACCCAGTTCAAGGGGTGAGCTGAAAGTCCATCATAGGTGCAAATGGAGATTTTATTAAGTAGCCTACTTTGAGTGCCTATAACTTTTGCCCAGTTGATCGTCATGTTGAAATTCAAAGTGCACTAATTTCTATGCATATAGGTGAGTTTGCATGCCAAGTTTCAGGTCTTTATGAATCTGTTTGATCAGTTTTCCAAGATAAATTTCTTGAGCCACTTTATTCAGTTTTCTGCACTTTCATTGCTACATCAGTTAAAGTTGCTATTTTCATGAGCGCACCATTTGTACCCAGTCAGCCTTTTGGTCAAATTAAACATTCCGCAATCTTCTTTGTAATTCAAGGTATTTATGCCCCAAATTTGGGGGTCTACAAAGATCCTTTGATATTTTTCAGAAAGGCATTTTGAGGTCCCTGCACATTGATTTCATCAGGTTCATAGTGCTGACAGAGCCATTTGGTCATCTTTGACCGTTAATATTTTTTCACTTGGGATTCGTCTTGAGAAATGGTTTGGCAGAGTGAATGCTTATATATCATGCAGTATGCCTGTTAGTTTGCGAAGTCTAGAAAGATGTTTTGACCAATTTTAAAATTGCATCTTTGGATTTAAATGGGAAAATGTGGCAAAAGCACCTGAAAGTTTTGAAACTCGGTTTAATAATAAAAAAACTATGCCGATCAACTCCAGAGGCATGTTCAAGGTGCCTAAGGCATTTCAAAGGTTAGTTGCATGAAAATGAAATTTTTTTAGTCGGACCCACTTTGGGGCCCGACCTGGCTCATGCCCTTATAGTGTTGGTTTTATGGCGAAAATGTTCTTAGTACATGACATCATGATGCATAAAGATATGGAGATTAAAGAAGATGATATTACTTTTGATTCATCAGATATGGGATTACATAGTAATGTTACTATAAATTCTTGTAGAATATATAGAAATGTGGACTTGGGGATTGTAAAGCTTCAAAATCTAAGTTCTTCTAAGGTGCTTATTGATGGACAATTACTAGGAAAAGATGAACAAATTGCCCTTGAAAATGGGAACTCAATATCCATAGTGTGTTCCTCTTCAAGTTTTTGTTGGAGAAGGTATTAATTGTGTGTGGGAGACTGTTCATTTGACTTGCCAGTCATGCTGGGGCCTGATGCCTTTAAGAGCTGATATATATGTTCCTCAAATGTTTGATCTTATTTAGAGGTTCTATTGAAGTACACTAGATAAGAGAAAAGGCAACATAAACCATTAACAATGCATGTTGGTAGGTATAAACCAAATCCCATGACCCTTTGCTAACATTCTCCCTAAGTGCAGATGGTGCTATTGAAAAGGTATTTGAAACCATTAAGCAAATACAACTGTTAGGTGCTTGCCCAATCTTCCCCAATTTGGCGTAGAAGACTATACTAGATTTCAGCAAGTTTCATTGGCAGGTAAAATGATTTCCTCCATTGGTGCATGGCATTAAAGAAACTTTGAAACAAATGTAGTGGCTGGTGTAAAGCCCACACTCCACATGCCAAAACCAGTAGTCCCCTGCATGGTTGAAGGGCATTGAAGGTTGCAAAGAAAGTTATAAAACCAAATGCAATGGAAGGTGTAAAGCCAAAGTCCACGACCTCTAGCAGCAATCCATCCTCTCTTGCACAATGGTAATGAAGGTGGGGGAATTTAATAAACTTAAACCAAATACAGGTGCTACATGGTGAGGTAAATGTCATTAGAAACTTTCAGCAATATGCAATGACAGGCTTAAAACCAAATCTCACGTGGTAGATTAGGCATATAAGTTGCAAAAAATACCATTAGTAGTGAGAAGGTCCAAAGAAACTTAAAGTAAATTGCAATGAGTAGGTGTATAACCAAACTCCATGAACTTTAACACCATCCTCCCTGCGTTGGGTGAAAGGTTTTAGAAACATCAATGCAAATGCTTTTGGCATGTGTAAATTGCCAACATTCCCCCGTTGCATGGCAGACAAGCTAGAAAGCAAACCATGGAATTGAAAAGTACATGTAAGCTCCAGCAAGGGCACACAACATGTGTAAACCTATAGAAAAAATAACATAAACCAAATACAATTTGGTAGGAGAAAATGCCATCCTCCCTCCAGCATAGTTGCAATGAAAAGGTTAAAGTAGAAACTCTCCAGGAAAATACCATTTACAAGTGTAAAGCCATGATCCTCTGGAGTGATGGTGTGGTTTAGAAAATCCAATTGGTAGTGAAAAAGGTTTTAGAAACTTTCAGCTAATTTATTTAGCAGGTGCATTACCAAATCCTCCCTTCACAGGCCGTGGTGGTTGAAAAGACATTTAAACCCCCAACTTTTCCTTGCCATGAGTGTTAGGTCCTGGAGACAACTAAGAGGGGGGGGGTGAATCAGCTGTATAATAAATTCAAACCAAAAACCAATTAACCAACTTAATGCTTAATACCAGTAAACTAGTTAAGTATGCTGGTAGATAGTGTTAATAGTAAATTTCTATACCGGTAAAGATTAATGCATGAAACACAAACATAAAGTCATCCACAACACATAACACCAATATTTGTACGTGGAAACCCTGTAAGGGGAAAAACCACGGTGGGAAACCTTACCCACAATCAGATGATACTACTGCAGATAGTAAGTGTACATAAATGGGGCCTGCACATGCAAAAAGGCCAACAGCCTAGAGCTCACTGCTCAAACACAAAATGGGAGTCACACTGACTACAGTTGGATGGTTAAATCTAATAAGAATGTACTGCACAAAATAGCATCTTCATATGTTGGATTCAGTACTGGTGTAATGCTGATATGCTTATACAAAAACCTAGCTTCACCTTCAAATGATGTCTTTGTGTATACCTATAGATCAGGAAATTGAAAATCATCAAAACAATAGCAATTAGGACAACCACAAAACCTAAAGCTTCTATGAAAGCAATCCTAATCCAATCAATGAAGACATAAAGACAAGATATTTAAATCAGATGAAATCAAAGCAAACCGACGTAGATATCTCCTTCATGTGGCTCCATTGTTCTTCTTTCACCTTCAAATTTGATGTGGATCTCACCTACAAGTGCAAAATGCAAGTGGAAAGCAAGTTGTTGAGAGATGAAATTCGCAGCATAAGGTTACTCGAAAATGTGATTGATTCCCCTTTCATTGAAGAAAATCATCCAATTTATAGACAAATTGGAGAGAGGACAAGATTAGCATGAAGAGATTTGAAAGGAAATTCAAATCAAGAATGGCAAAATTATGACAAATGAGCACGCACCATGATGCGATAGGATAAGATCGACCAAAATCATGACTGAATATTGCTATCAACAAGACCTAATTTGAAAGCAATAAAAATGAGGAATGCAGAAGAAGGACTCAATGCTCGCAAATGATAAAGACCAAGTGCGCAACATAGAAGAAATGTCAATGCGACGCAAGAACCCTAAAATAAGGGAATGTACAAATGTTAAAGTATGACTCCACAAGCATTGACCATTTTTAGACGTCTACAATACCTCTGCTTAATCTCGAATATACCTTCACTCAATTCTTTTTCGCATTCCACACTTGATCTTACAAATAAGATCTTACATTTATACCATACCCTAAGACCAATTTTAGTAGGTCGGCTCTACAAGATATTACAATAAAATCATTTTACAAACAATATAATATCTGGTGCAATAACCAATTTAAACATGTCGGCTTAATGCATTTACATCAATAATAAATCATCTCCATAGCGTGCCATGCTGATCTGGAGAAGATAAACCTGCCGGTGTAACCCTAGATAACCTGGACCTATTTGCCGGTAAAAGAAAATATGCAAATATGAATATACCAATGATTAATTCTTCAAAACAAAGTGTCCACATGATGTCTTTGACATTTCCAAGTGTCTTCCATATCATTCCAGATACTGGTGAACATTATATCTTGTTGGTGAACCATGTACCAGTAACTGTGCAATAGTTACTTGCTTACCGGTGAATGTTGCTGGATCTCCAAAGTGCTTATTTTTAGTAGGTGTTGACATCAATGACAAAACCATACCAAAATACCAAAAATCTCCCCCTTTTACATTGATGGCAACACAAGATGGAAAAACCATCAAAGTGCCAAAACAGAAATGCCAAATACCAAAAACCAACAATCTTGATTTCTCCCCCTGGAAGCAACATGTGTTTATCCAAAGATTTATTTTCAATACCAATCTCTCCTCAAAAGATAATTTGTTTTTCCAAAGATATCTCTCCCCCTTTGAAATCAAATGCCAAAGCTACAAAAATTAATTTTATACAAAATACCAACTACTCCCCCTGAGAAGTAGCTTCCTCATCAAAGACTGGAATAAAGATTTATATTTTTAATTCTGTCGGTTGATGACAATCATCAATTGTCTAAGTCTCTACCGGTGGTGGCATGACTCCAAGCTGATCTCTAAGATATTAAAAAGTCTCCTTAGGCAAAGGTTTTGTGAAAATATCTGCAAGTTGTTCTTTAATATTCACATAAACCAGTTTTATCGCCTTTTCTTCAACTCTTTCCCTTAGAAAATTCAGTTTGATAGAAAAATGTTTAGTTTTAGAATGTAATACCGGATTCTTAGATATATCAATTGGTGTAGTGCTATCACAATATATAGTAATGGGTTCCTTGCATTTTACCTTTATGTCTTTCAACATTTGGTTAAGCCATAATACCTGTGTATAGTTAGTTACTACTACAACATATTCTGATTCTGCTGTTGATAAAGATGTACAACTCTATTTCTTACTCAACCAAGAAACTAATCTCTTTCCAAGAAAGAATGCTCCTCCAGTGGTACTCTTTCTATCATCCACATCTCTTGCCCAATTTGCATCTGTGTATGCACATAGATCAAAATTTTCATCTTTAGGATACCATAATCCAAGATTTGTTGTGCCTTGTAAGTACCGGAAAATCCTTTTCACTACTAATTCATGATTTTCCCTAGGATTACTTTGAAATCTAGAAACAATACATACTGCATTCATAATATCAAGCCTGGTTTGTGTCAAATATAGTAAACCTCCTATCATAGATTTGTATCTAGTTGGATTAATAGGTGTAGATTCATCCCTTTGAGATAATTTGTCATTTGTAGTCATAGGCGTGCTTACCGGTTTAGAGTTCTCCACCCCAAATTTCTTTAGTAATTCTTTCAAGTACTTGGATTGACTCAAAAATATACCTTTATCAGTCTGTGAAATCTGCAAACCTAAAAATAATTTTATTTCTCCAATCATAGACATTTCAAATTCTTGTTGCATTTTAATAGAAAAATCCTTACATAATCCATCTTCTCCTCCAAAGATTATATCATCAACAAATACTTCAATAATCAAGATGTCATCATTAGTTATTTTGTAATATAAATTGCTATCTGCATTTCCTTTAGTAAAACCAATCTTTAAAAGATACTTATCCAACCTTGCATACCAAGCTCTTGGGGCTTGTTTTAATCCATACAAAGCTTTTCTTAACCTGCAAACCATGTCATTGTCATCTGTCAAGGAAAATCCATCAGTTTGTTCAATATATAATTCCTCTTCAGGATCTCCATTCAAAAATGCACATTTAATATCCATTTGATAAACTTTGTAGTCCTTGTGAGCTGCAAAAGCCAAGAATAATCTAACTGCCTCAATTCTGGCTACCGGTGCTAAGGTTTCATTGTCTGGTGAATATCCCTTACACACTAGTCTTTCTTTATTTCTGACAACCTTACCATCTTCATTAAGTTTGTTTCTAAATACCCATTTGGTTCCAATTACATTTTTATCTTTAGGCCAGGGAACTAATGTCCAAGTATTATTTTTCTCAATTTGTCCTAATTTCTCTTCCATATCTTTAATCCAAAATTTATCTTCACATGCCTCATTGATAGATGATGGTTCAATTTGAGAAATAAGACATACCTCTTCATTTGCCAATCTTCCTCTTGTCATAACTCCTTTAAATTTGTTTCCAATTATCTGATCTTCAGAATGATTCAATCTTACATATCGGGGTGTCTTAGTTTGTTGTTGTTCTTCAATTACTATGGAATCTTCTGATGATACCAGAGTAACTAGATCTTCATTTTATACTGGTGGATTCAGTATAGGTTCATTTGTCACAATTTCTATTGCTGGTTCAGAGTCTATATACCTTGAAGTTCCTCTGAATTGTTCATCAATCTTTACATTTGTACTCTCAACAATTTTCTGCAATCTCTTATTAAAACATCTATATGCCTTGCTCTTAGATGAATAACCAAGAAATATTCCTTGATCACTTCTAGGATCAAATTTTCCAACAAACTCATCCCTTCTAATATAACATTTACTTCCAAAAATTCTGAAATACTTAAGAGTAGGAGTATTACCAAACAATAGTTCATGAGGGGTCTTACCGGTTTCACCTTTGATGTGAACTTTGTTGAATGTATAGACAACAGTGCTAGCTGCCTCTCTCCAATACACATGTGGTAGATTTTCTTCTGATAACATACTTCTTGCTGCATCCAAGATAGTTCTATTTTTCCTTTCAACAACTCCATTCTGCTGTGGTGTCCGAGGTGCTGATAACTAGCTTCTGATTCCATTCACTTCATAGAATGTATTAAAGTCCTTAGATGTGAATTCTCCTCCTTGATCTGATCTTAAACATTTGATTTTCTTACCAGTTTCATTTTCAACCATTGCTTTGAACAGTTTGAGCTTTCCAAGTGCTTCTGATTTTTCTCTGAGAAAAGTAACCCAACACATTCTAGAATAATCATCAATAATTAGCATGAAATATCTATCACCTTTTAAGCTTCTAGTTCTAGCTGGACCACATAAATTAGTGCGAATTAAATCAAGAGCATTATTGGATTTTTCTAGAATACTTTTGAAACTAGCTCTAACTTGTTTTCCAAATTGACATTCCTTACAAATTGTATTCTGAGGTTTCACAATTTTAGGTAGATCTTTAACTGCAATAGAAGTACTGATTTTTACCATGCAATCAAAGTTTACATGACATAGTCTCTTATGCCATAACCAACTTTCATCTATATGTGCAATCAAGCATGCCTTTTCATTGTTATTCAAATGAAAGATATTGCCTCTAGTCTGATTACCGGTTGTAGTTTCCAAACCAGTTCTATTCATGATTTTGCATTTTCCATTTTTAAATTGTAACTGAAATCCCTTCTCAACTAATTGACCAACACTTAAAAGTGTTGGCATATGGACACTCTAATGAGACATTGTGTGTGATTGAAGTTTTTGTCATTGATGGCAACCTTTCAATCCTATGGCATAGGCAAGATATTTTACCGGCAAAGCATTATTCAAGCAAGATAGTGCACCGACATCAACAAGACCACTCTACACTGGCACCAACACCGAAGAAAAGATGTATACCAGCACAGAGGCTGACAAGATTTTTGATATGTAATATTTTGTTTATTATTGTAAGCCGACTTGGAAAATTGTAAAATGACTCTTGTATATAAAAGAGATCATTGTAGACATTTGTAGGTGAATGTAGCGAGGATAAAGAAAATTATTAGCAGACCTAATGTGCAAATTATAGGTCAAGGGTATATGTAAAGAATAGAGCAAGAACCGGTACTGAATCTGGCATTGAAGATGCTATTGTAAAGTAGTACAAAATATTGGATTAGCTTAATCCTCATTGTAAGTCAGTGTGACTTCTTTCTGAGCAATGTGCTCTAGGCAGTTGGCCTTCCTGCATGTGCAGGCCCCTATTGTAAGTAATATTCTCTTATTGGCCAGTAAGTGAATATTGTGGGTCACAAATCCCACCGAGGTTTTTCCCACACCGGGTTTCCTCGTTTAACATCTTGTGTTATGGTGTTCTTTTATGTGGATGTTTTTGATTCTGTTTATTACATTAATTCTTGCATACTGGTACACTGTTACTTTATGTTCTGCATGTTTTGTCTCAAGAAAATTTCATTACCGGTCAGATACTGATTCACCTCCCCTCTAAGTATCTATGGGAACCCTAACAAAAAGATTATGCTTTAATCTTTCAACATAGTAGACATTGTCAGTGTTATACTTACCATCAAGAGATATTGAACCCTTACCTTTGATTGAACAGGCTTTATCATCTCCAAATCTTACTAAACCTCCATTGTATTCTTGAAAGTTTAAGAATTTACCTTTGTCTCCAGTCATGTGATGTGAGCATCCTGAGTCAATGATCCATTCATCCTTTGCTTCAACTTTAGCTGCTAGGGCTTGTTCAACCGGTTGAGCAGTAGGTGTCGGTTGATCTTCTATTATAGCAACAAAAACCCATCCATTGTCTATTCGATCCTCATCAGAATCATTAGTCACACCTTCATCAACAATGTAACAAGATTTGTCTTTGTTCTTCTTAAATCTGTATCTCTGATATTAAGTATTAGGCTTGTATGTTCTTCTTGCTTCTTCTCTTAGTCTAGCATGTCTATCAGGGCATCTCAAAACCATATGACCATTCTTACTGTAGTTAAAACATTTAAAGGGTTCTTTACCTTCATACTTACATCGAATTGGACCTTTTGGCATTTTTCTTGCAAATAGTGCTTCAAGTTCTTCAAGCTCTTCATTCTCTTTTCTGGATTCTTCAAGTTCTCTTGCATAAAAGGCTCTCCAATCTGATTTGTCAATTGATGGAGCAGATGATGTTGATTCTTTAAAGGCCAAATTAGTTTTTATAGTAGCAACAGGACCAAATTCCTCAATTTCAAAGGCTGAAAGTTTTCCAATCAATGTATCCCTAGTTACTGATGTATTAGGCATTGTTCTCAACTCATTTATAGTAGTAACCTTCATTTTATATGCTGGTGGTAAACCTCTTAAGATTTTTGAAACAATTTCATCCTCACTCAGAGTTCCTCCACAACATTTAATACCCAAAACAATTTCATTTACTCTTTCAAGAAAAGCAGAAATCCTCTATTTTCAAAAGCCTAACAGCTTGAGGAAGATCTTGACACCGGTAAAAATGGAAAATCTAATGAAGCCACTTGAAGGAGCTCTTACTGACTATGATGCAGAGAAGTTGAAAAGTATCAAATTAGAAGATGATTTAAAAGCAGCTCAGGATATCATTCAGGCACTTCAAGAAAATCTTATTGTTACAAGAAATAAGAGAAGAGAACTTTGTGAAAAATTGCAAAATGAGAATGATGAAAAGGAATCACTTAATGATATTATAAGAAAGTTGAAACAAGAGATCATGACAACAAAAAATGAAATGCAGGATATGACTATGAGATTTTGCAAAGAGATTGAGGACAAAAAGAAGAATGAAGAAGAATTGACCAGAAGACTAAGTGATGTAGCAAATGAGAACACAAGACTTAGCTATGAAATTGACATGTTGAAGATAGATCTGATGCATACTCAGAATGACTCGAATGAACTAATGAGACAAAAAGAAATCTTGGAAAGGGAATTGGAAACTGCAAATCAACACAAAGAAAAATTCAAGAAAAGCTCAGAAGAACTTGGTACCTTATTGAAAAATCAAAGACCCAAAGGTGACACTTCTAGAATTGGATTTGAAGTTGGAGAAAGCTCTAGTACTGGTAATACTCAGGATCACAACAAACCGGTAAGACCTCCTAATACTTAATAATTCAATGGAAAATGATTTAACTGTAATAAATATGGTCATAGGGCAAACGAATGTAGATCTAGGAATTATCAGAATATCAATCCTCCCACCGGTCAATTCTCCAAATGCAACAAAGTTGGTCATAACTCTGAAAACTGTAGAATGAATGTAAGATGTTATGTTTGTGGAAGATTTGGACATTTATCAAATCAATGTAGAACACAAACCGACATAGGTTATGGGAAAGCTATTTAGAAAAATAATGTAACTTGTTATGCATGTAACAAGATTGGTCATATTGCTAAATTTTGTAGAAGTAAAGGTACACCGGTAGACAACAAAAGTACTAGCTTGAAAGGTAAAGAAAAGGTTGAAGAGGTTAAGCAAGAATTCTCAAAGCAATGGTTCAGAAAAGCTGATCTAAATATTGGGAATACTCCTCCACAGGTAGAACCAACAAATGCTCCACCCAAAGGACAATGTGATGCTCCACCGGTAGGACAGAGTAGTGCTCCACCGACAGGAAGTTCTTCATCTAATTGAAGAAAATTATCTTGAGGGTCTGGCAATCTAATGACACATGTGCTATTATTCCCTCGGTTAGAGAAAAGAAGTTGAAAATCACTCATTACCGACAAATACAGTTAAGTTAATACATTATTGGCAAGCAATTAATGTGGTAGGTAGCAAAAAAGACTTTATAAAATAAGGTTTTGTCTCCATTTCATTTCACCGTGATTTCAAACTTTCAGAGAGCGCGAAGATTTTTGAGCTAAGGCATTTCAAGCAAGAAGCAAGCACACTCCAAGCAATCATTCATCCAAGATAGAAAAAGGTATTTTATCATGGCATCCTCCTCTGCAATTGAATACATAGAAAACCCTACTATTGTGGAAGTAATTAAAAGACCTAGGCCCGTATTTCAGTTGGTCCCCGAAATAGCAAAGAAAGATGATACCTTAGGTGCATTCTCTCTAATCCCTAAAGGTGTTGTATATGCTGAAGACCCTAGAATGTATATTCACTACAATATTGAAGAGCTAGGAGATGAGGAAATCAAAACCATGTAGAAAACTGAGATATGTGATGATACCGGCAATATCAAAGCTGAACACAAAATCATTGGAACCCTAGGATTCACAGAAATCCTTAGTATTCCTGAATTTCCTAAGGATGTGATTAGGATAGTATTAAGCAGAGTTCATGGAGAATTTTTCTAGTTAGATACAATTCATAAGATCACCAAGCAAGTAGTAAAGGCTATCACAGGGTTACCGACCACTGGTAAAAGACTAGATAAAAACAAGAAAGTTTCAAATGATTTAGTCATTGACCTAACAGGTGCAACATCTGATAAAAGATCTTTAAGGGTTAATGGTGTAAAGGATACAAATGTGAGATTCATAAGCATGATATTAGGTTACAAAGCCACTCATGCCAATAGACTCAACTCAGTTTCAAGTTTATGCATCAAGAGTGCTTATGACATTATAATCGACAATGCAAAAATTGACATCTGTGAATGGCTAAAGGATGAACTGATAGACAACCTTGGGAAGATAAAGAAGGATAAGAAAGGAACCTTCAGATTTGGAAATTTGTTAGTGTGTCTAATGCTTCATATAACAAAACAAGTTCCTAGTATAGGATATAAAGATTTCGGATATGACATACCGGTAGGAAAGCAACTGATAGAACTGTTCAATACCATGGGCGACAATAAGGAAAACATCATTCATGACTTTTTCCAAGAACTAAAAACAAAAATGAAGAAAAGGACAAGGTTATCACAGAAGATTGTAGACAAATACAAAGATGATATATGCTTTGTTATCAAAAAGGATGAAATATGGATGGAAGCAGTCATCCCCAAGACAATCTGGGTAACAGAAATGGGCTATGAAACAGATGACCACATAGTGGAAACTTATGCCAAAGCACTTCTGGAAGCCCCCATTGAACCTAAAGAAGAAATATTTGGTAGTGTTGAAACCATAGAAAGCCAAATTCAATCAAAGAAAAGAGTGAAAAAGGTTGAGGCATTTGTGAGAAAAGGATCCAGGCAAGCAAAAGCCATAAAGGAAGATATATTAAAGAAAACTGGCATAACTGAAGATGAGCTGGCAGTCCCACAACCTGAAGCTCATCTATCACCGGTAGGTACTTCCTCATAAGGAGATATGCCAGCAACTTTTAAAAGAGTTGTTAGGAAAAGAGATCCCTCACCGGCAACCACTCCTTCACCTAGAAGGACAAGGCAGAAGCAACAAGCTGTGAGATCTCTAGTCAGAAAGGTCACACCTAAAAAGAAGCCGACCCCTAAGAAAAAGAAAAAGGCAACAACTGACTTGGCACCTCTAGAAATTTTGTTAAATGAGATCATAGAGGAAGGAAAACTAAAGAACATAGGGAAAATTTATGACACCCTATCAGCTGATGAGAAAGGGCAAGTTGAGGAGAGTGTAATATTACACATGGACATGTTTAAAAAGTTTTTGATGCAAGTCTTAAATGAAATTCCTGATGACTTATACAAAAGACTTGAGGCCTGAAGGCAAGGAGTAATTGAACTAGACAAGAAAATAAAAATAGAAAAACTACTTGCAGTATATCCGGTAAACTCCCCAAAAGAAATTGATGATCTAATAGCTCAGGCTAACCGGATAGTTTTTTCCACTACACACCAGAAAATTTCATTGATTGCAGGTAGAGTTATAGAGGTTTCAGAGGAAACAGAAGATGGTTGGGACATATTTTTGGTTGAAAAAGAAAAACAAGAAGAATATAGGAATCCCAAGCCTGTTAAGGTATATCAGAAGGACAAAGGGAAAGGGAAAGTTGGTGGACTTCCAAGCATAAAGATTAAAGATAATCTACCTCCACCTGTAAAAATTACAATCCCTGAAAACCAACTAGCAACTGAAAGCATGGATACAGAGGATGGCAATACAAATCCTGAAGTTCTATTCACTGTGAATGCTGATACCCAAAAGATCAACATAACAGTTGATAAAGACCCAAGTGAAAAATCTGATATAGCCAAAGAGCCTCTGGTAATAGGAAATATAGAGCAATCGGCAGTGAATACAGGGAAAAAGATGGAATCTAAAGCACAAACAGAGAAACCGACAGAGCTAAAGGCTCCAGAACAAGTGCCACCAATAAGAAATGAAGTAGGAAAACTAGTGCTAAAGGAAATGCAGACACAAACTGACCTGCCAAAGGTCAATACAAGCATGGTCACTTCCACCGGTACTTAGTTTGTTGGGTCACCATCAAAGTCAACAAATGTGACTGAGATATTACTTGAATCCATCAAGAAAATAACTGACTATAGCTCACAAGCTTACAAAGCAATAGATGATTCAATCCCATTTTTGAAAACAATAGCTCCTAATTGTAATATAGATAATAAAGATTCTTTAGGACAGTTAGATACACTATGTAAATACATTTCTCGAAATATTGAGCAAATAAAGGTAGAATCTGTAAAGGACATTGTAGAAAAGGAGAAACATAAATTCTTTGAGGAAGGAATTAAGAAGTGTAACAGAGATTTTGACACACTTCTACCGGAACTGTGTAGTTTGTTAAAAGAGTACAAAAACCTGTACAAAGACACATGCAAAACAAACTTCCTAACTATAGATGTAGACAAGAAGATAAGCAAGACATAGGAAGAGATAAACAAGCCTGCAGACAATTTTGTCAACTCACCGGATTCATTATCTATTTTTGAAGATAAGTTAGCAAATTTTGAGACAGAATTACTTAAACAAGAGAAAGAGAAAGAGACAATAATAAATAAAGCAAAATACTTGAGATCCAAACTGAGTCCAAGATTGGATTATCTAGCATCTCTACGGAAGGAAATCTCAGAGGCATTAACACTGGGAAGTAAAACATTAACAAAGCAATTACAACATCTCACCGGCACTGTGAAGAGAACTGAAACTGCAATAAAAGATAGAAAAAAGTTTATGGATAGTATAAACTTAATTTTGGGCGATCTTTTTCAGATAATAACAACCCAACTACAAGGTTCAGGTTATGGATCGGTATAACTACAAACTCTACTAACATCTTGACAACCTTTGTCATTGATGCCAAAGGGGGAGTAGTAGGATGAGAAAATTCAAAACATAGGGATCATATGCTCAGGGGGAGTCCCTCATTTTTTTTGGTAAATTTTTGGTCTACACATTTTTGGACATCTTTTTGAAATTTTTCATGAGTGTTGCCATCAATGCCAAAGGGGGAGATTGTTGGCATATGGACACTCCAATGAGACATTGTGTGTGATTGAAGGTTTTGTCATTGATGGCAACCTTGCAATCCTATGGCACCGGCAAGACATTCTATCAGCAAAGCATTATTCAAGCAAGACAGTGCACCGGCATCAACAAGACCACTCTACACTGGCATCGACACCAGCATAGAAGAAAAGATGTATACCGGCAAAGAGGCTGACAGGATTTTTGATATGTAATATTTTGTTTATTATTGTAAGCCGACTTGACAAATTGTAAAATGACTCTTGTATATAAAAGAGATCATTGTAGACATTTGTAGGTGAATGTAGCAAGGATAAAGAAAATTATTAGGCAGACCTAATGTGCGAATTATAGGTCAAGGGTATATGTAAAGAATAGAGAAAGAATCGGTACTGAATCTGGCATTGAAGATGCTACTGTAAAGCAGTACAAAATATTGGATTAGCTTAATCCTCATTGTAAGTCAGTGTGACTTCTTTCTGAGCAGTGTGCTCTAGGCAGTTGGCCTTCCTGCATGTGCAGGCCCCTATTGTAAGTAATATTCTCTTATTGGCCAGTAAGTGAATATTGTGGGTCACAAATCCCACCGAGGTTTTTCCCACACCTGGTTTCCTCGTTTAACATCTTGTGTTATGGTGTTCTTTTATGTGGATGTTTTTGATTTTGTTTATTACATTAACTCTTGCATACCGATACACTGTTACTTTATGTTCTGCATGTTTTGTCTCAATAAAATTTCATTACCGGCCAGATACTGATTCACCCCCCCCTCTCAGTATCTGTGGGAACCCTAACAAAAAGATTATGCTTTAATCTTTCAACATAGTAGACATTGTCAGTGTTATGCTTACCATCAAGAGATATTGAACCCTTACCTTTGATTGAACAAGCTTTGTCATCTCCAAATCTTACTAAACCTCCATTGTATTCTTGAAAGTTTAAGAATTTACCTTTGTCTCCAGTCATGTGATGTGAGCATCCTGAGTCAATGATCCATTCATCCATTGCTTCAACTTTAGCTGCTAGGGCTTGTTCAACCGGTTGAGCAGTAGGTGTCGGTTGATCTTCTATTATAGCAACAAAAACCCATCCATTGTTTGTTGGATCCTCATCAGAATCATTAGTCACACCTTCATCAACAATGTAACAAGATTTGTCTTTGTTCTTCTTAAATCTGTATCTCTGATATTCAGGATTAGGCTTGTATGTTCTTCTTGCTTCTTCTCCTAGTCTAGCATGTCTATCAGGGCATCTCGAAACCATATGACCATTCTTATTGTAGTTAAAACATTTAAAGGGTTCTTTACCTTCATACTTACATCCAATTGGACCTTTTGGCATTTTTCTTGCAAATAGTGCTTCAAGTTCTTCAAGCTCTTCATTCTCTTTTCTAGATTCTTCAAGTTCTCTTGTATGAAAGGCTCTCCAATCTAATTTGTCAAATGATGGAGCAGATGATGTTGATGCTTTAAAGGCCAAATCAATTTTTATAGTAGCAACAGGACCAAATTCCTCAATTTCAAAGGCTTCAAGTTTTCCAATCAATGTATCCCTAGTTACTGATGTATTAGGCATTGTTCTCAACTCATTTATAGCAGTAACCTTCATTTTATATGCTAGTGGTAAACCTCTTAAGATTTTTGAAACAATTTCATCCTCACTCAGAGTTCCTCCACAACATTTAATACCCAAAACAATTTCATTTACTCTTTCAATAAAAGCAGAAATCCTTTCATCTTCTTCCATTTTCAGATGTTCATACCTGACTCGGAAGCTTTCAAGTTTTGCAATCTTAACTGTGGAATCTCCTTCATTTAGTGTTTCCAAATGATCCCAAATAGCTTTAGCAGTAGACCTATCTGATAATCCCTTGATTTGTTGATCTCATAATGAGCTCAAAAGTGCTTCTCTTGCTTTGCAATCATTCTCTTGATCTTTAGCTAAGGTAGTTGGAGCAGTCTGACCAGCTACAGCAGTAGTATAACCATTCTTTGTAACTTCCCAGATGTCTTTACCAATGCAATTCAGATGTGTCTCCATTCTGATCTTCCATATCCCATAGTTGGTTCCATCAAGTTTAGGACTGTCCTTCCTGAAGTAATTAGTAGACATTGGATCTCCTCAAGTTGTTAAACTTCTACAAAAGAGGACTAGGCTCTGATACCAATTATTAGGTCCCGAAGACAACTGAGAGGGGGGGGGTGAATCAGTTGTATAATAAATTCAAACCAAAAACCAATTAACTAGCTTAATGCTTAATACCGGTAAAGCAATTAAGTATGTCGGTAGACAATGTTAATAGTAAATTGCTATACCGGTAAAGATTAATGCATGAAACACAAACATAAAGTCATCCACAACACATAACACCAATATTTGTACATGGAAACCCTGTAAGGGGAAAAACCATGGTGGGAAACCTTACCCACAATCAGATGATACTACTGCAGATAGTAAGTGTACATAAATGGGGTCTCCACATGTAGAAAGGCCAACAACCTAGAGCTCACTACTCAAACACAAAATGGAAGTCACACTAACTACAGTTGGATGGTTAAATCCAATAAGAATGTACTGCACAAAATAGCATCTTCATATGCTGGATTTAGTACAGGTGTAATGCTGATATGCTTATACAAAAACCTAGTTTCACCTTCAAATGATGTCTTCGTGTATACCTCTGCTTAATCTCACATATACCTTCACTCAATTCTTTTTTTCTTTCCACACTTGATCTTACAAATAAGATCTTACATTTATACCATACCCTAAGACCAATTTTAGTAGGTCAGCTCTACAAGATATTACAATAAAATCATTTTACAAACAATATAATATCCGGCGCAATAACCGATTTAAAAATGTCAGCTTAATGCATTTACATCAATAATAAATCATCTCCATAGCATGCCATGTTGATCTGGAAAAGATAAACCTGCCGGTGTAACCCTCGATAACCTGGACCTATTTGCTGGTAAACACAAATATGCAAATATGAATATACCAATGATTAATTCTTCAAAACAAAGTGTCCACATGATGTCTTTGACATTTCCAAGTGTCTTCCATATCATTCTAGATATTGATGAACATTATATCCTACCGGTGAACCATATACCTATAACTATGCAATGGTTACTTGCTTGTCAGTGAATGTTGCTGGATCTCCAAAGTGCTTATTTTCAGTAGGTGTTGACATCAATGATAAAACCATACCAAAATACCAACAGTGAGCTCCTAGATGGTATTAAAAGAGATGTATTAAATTTTAAACAAATGCAAAGTGGTGGAAGAAGCAGTGTTTTCCTCCCCTACGTGGTTGAAAAGAATTGAAATCCCCAGGCGAGGCGCCAAAGAGAGAGAAGCTCCTCCCTGCATGCGAAATCCAAGGAAATGAAGTGTCAGGATAATGCCATTATCCCACATTGGCTGGGCGGAGGGAATTTTTAATATTAAAATACAAAAGCACACATAACCATAGTGTCAAATCCTTGAGGCTTTGGATGCAAGGTGCTAGCTCGGCACCCAGGTAGACCCCACACATGCATGCATGAACCCCAAGGCTGTGAAGAGATAGTTGATGACCAGGTGGACCTCACGTGTGCATGGTTCCTGAGGTAAGCAATTTTTATAGTGGAAGGGTGAGTTAACAAGTTTGCAAGTTTGAGGACGATCAATGGCTGTCGCTGATTCGCAATGCGAAAGTGCCCAAAAGTTACCCATCGTGAAACAGTGAAAAATCACGCGTGGAAAAGAGCATGTTAAAGATTGAGTAGGTTGAGGATTATCGGATGGCCATCATTGAGTTGCTATGCGAAGGTTCTTGACCATTACCCTTTGCGAAAAAATGACAAGTGAGTTGGAAGGTATAGGTGGCGGTGAGCAAGTGGGTCTGAGTGAGGTGGCGATGAGCAGGCAGGTCTGGTGGCCGTCTAGTGGCAGACAGGTGGTGGTCCGCAAGCCCGTGAGATGGAGCTGAGGTGGCAGGTCCAAGTGGCAGACCAGTGGACCCTGCGAGTGAATCACAAGATGCCACGTGGAAGGGTGTCAGGTAAAATCAGGCAAAAAAATCAAAGTTAAATGCATAGTTTAGACTATAGAGAAAAATGAAAAAATTTAAATGGTGGCCTACATAAAAAAGATTAATTTGCCCAGGGGTTATTATTTGCCCAAATATAGAAGTATTATATACCATCGGAAAGCTCTTGGGATGAGGAATCCAGTCATGTAGTTTGTTTCAATAGTTCTAAGATATTTTGAGAGAAGTTTCCATAGGAAGGAGAAAGGAAATATTTTTTCAGTTGGGGAAAGAGGACACTTGGCAATGTGTTATGTAGATCTGGTCTTTTCCCTGCTTTATATTCTCATTTCTTCTCAATTGTAAGGGTTCCAGAATTTTGGAGAAATGATCCAGATTTTCATGGTTTTCAGTTCTGAGTTTTCTTCAAGATTGTACAAGGAAATGTACTTTTCCAGAGAACAAAGTATGATTCATGCTATAGGTGTTTCTAATTGTGGGTTTTTTATGTATGCAAGGCACGCATAAATTCACATAGAATTTGTCTTTGAAGTGTACTTTCATTTTATTCAAATCAGATCCTTAAGGAGGATCAAGTTTGTCATGAGCAGCTGTGTTTGTGAGTGTAATGTTTGCTTGTAGGTAATATTTCAAGGAAGATTTTAAACACTGTGAGAAAATATTAATAAAATAGGGTTCATGTTCTAGATTTGACATTTTCTGTGAATGAGCTGAGTAATGCATTTATGTAAGGCATTAGTACAAGAATACTTAATGATGAAGATGGATTTGTAGTAGAATTTTTCATCTATAGTTTGATATATGACTCTGTTGCCCCAGAGTTCCATCCATCTCATGATTCAAACATTGTTGAGTTGTCAATGTAGATTTAGCCTATCTACAGTACCCTTCTTGTTTTTGAGCCTGGTGAGATCTATCTGCTTCTATTGATGCTGTCATAGGTTGTAATGGGTTTAATTTTAAGCATCAAAGGTATACCCACCTAGGTTTTGCAGAGCCTAAAGAGTAGAAGGATTCATATCCTTGTTATGTTGTCCAAGCCCCTGAAGTTTTCATAGATTGAAATTGGCTATTTCATAGATCAATTGCAGGTGTACTTGGGTTAACTAGTTTTGGTGAACAACAAAAATGGTGACTTTGTTGGGGAAGCTGAATAGAAATTGCATAATTTCATCCAATTAGTCAGTCCATTGAGATTGCACATAGTTGAAAGTGATTCTATGGTGAAGAGAGTGTTCCTTATTCTGGATTTGTAGAATGATATGTTATTTCATGTCATATTTTATGAAGGAATAATAGTGAATTCATGTTGCTGAGTTGTGAGTAAGTCCTTGCAATTGTATGCAAATTTTTCCCCAATTCCTTCATTGGGTGGTGACTCCATGGTTCATACCAGTGTTGAATGTCTATGCAATTAGTATTGCATAAGGTTTTTATGGTTTGATATATAGTGCAAAGATATGGGTTATCACTGCTAATGCAAATTTACACATAAATTCTTCATCATAGAAGTTTGATAAGAAAGTGCAGTAGAAAGATACACATAGATTTGGTGTTAATTTCCCAAATCCATATGTTTGTGGCCTATAAGAGTGTTTATTGTAGCAGATTTGAAGAAGGGTAAGTAATGAATTGGAGGAGAACAACTCTTTGTTGTTCAAAATTGTTCCTCTATGCAAGAGGTGGTGACTCTAAGGTAAAAGACCAATCTAAAATGTGAATAAATGTTCAGATCTACAAGTCTTATAGCTGCAAATACCCAGGTACTTTCAGAAGTTTCAATGCAAAACTTTTTGTTCTAAAAATTTTGAATGAGTAAAATAGTTTTCCCATTAAGTGAACAACACTAGTAAAGAGGGAAAAATAAGAATCACAAATCTATTTGCATATCTATTTTGTTGTAATTTCCTGCATGTATGTTCTACTGTAGTATGCAAATTTGAAGAAAGCTTTGTGTTAAGTAATGTTATGAATAGATCGGTATGATGATATATGCTTGAAGTGTTTCATTGTTCTATCCAAGGTTGTGCAATTACTTGCAGGAGCAAGTATAAATATGTAGTGAAGTTTTTCGGCAGGTATATTTCCACATGTAGCCATGCCTAGTGAATTGTCACAACCATGTTATAAGAGGAGTTTTAAAATAAACCATTATGCTGCTTTAAACTTCAAAGATAATCTGGGTTACCCAAATCATATACCCACAAAAATTAGAAAGCATTTGCCAATATTTAGTGGGAAGAAATCAAAATCAGCACATTTACATTTGAAAAGATTTTCAGACCCGATGGGAGATTTTGAGGTTTGTCAAGAAGATGTGTGCATGAAATTATTTGTCCAGTCACTAAACGAGGATGCAAGAGATTGGTTCTCTTTTTTTCTAGCAAATTGTTTCTCCTTATGGGATGAATTAACAGATGACTTTATGGCCCAATTTGCTGAAAAGGTGAGTGATTATGATATGTTGAGAGGAATCATGCACATACAAATCAGGGAAGATGAATTGGTACAAGCATTTAATATTAGATTTTACAAATATTGTCTAATATTTCCAGCAAGTATAAATTTAATGATGGAGCATGCTTGGAGATTTATATGAGTTCTTTTGACAAGAAGATGGGTTTCTTATTAAGAGACAAGGAACCCAAAACCTTGCATGAAGCTTTTAACACAACTAGGGACATTGAAAACAATTTAAAATTTGGAATCTCAAAGAGATTTTCATCTGCTGTTGCTTCTTGTCAAAACACCTTCAATGGTGAAACACCATGTGAAGCTGAGAAAAACACTCTTTGCCAAGAATCTTTGCTGGCAATGCCGGTTGTCTCTTACAGTAGTGATGGAAAAATCAATGGGAAATTTCGTGACAGTGCTGATATAAAGATACATTTATATGAAGGATATGCACCATTTGATTTGTATGCCGGTTATGCTGATTATGTGGCTGCAAATAATCAAGTAAATCATGCATCTCCCAAGGTTGCTGATTATGCAAGTGAGGATGATAATGACACAATGTGTTCAAACAAAGAAGCAATCAATCAACCCATGATTTTGTCACAAAAGGATATGCAATATGATATAAATCAGGATTTGATTAAGTTTGATAAAACTGAAAATGAAATTGTGAATGATGTTAATGGTGTTTTCAATACAAGTATACCCAGTGATGAATGTGTTTCAGAATGGAGTGGTGTTTCTAATTATGAGGACACTGAGTTTGATTTTCAACACTTTGGAGATGTTCAAATGAGCAATGAAGATCAATTTCAGAATAAGTGTGATTTTGACACAAGTTATTCATTCTCTTATGATCAACAAATGAATGCCAATCATGCAGCTGAGAATACCTATGAGAATTCTTATTATTGATCTTGTGAAGATGATATAAGAGGAGACCAAGTTATATATCTCAGTCATGAATCTGAAAATGAAAGTATTTTTGAAGATAAAAACATATGTGAAAGTGTAGATAATGCTTCATTTTTAAATTTAAATGAACCTATATTTGAATGTTTTCAAAATTTGACATACTATGAAGAGGATGTGAATGTTGATGGTATGCTTGAACCGGATATGGAGTTCTTTGCCTTTGATATAAATGTTCATAGTGCTTATGTCATTGATGAAAATGTTGAAGTTTCCCTTTGTGTGGAACAAATTTTTGATGTTGATGAAGTTCCCAACAATAGTAGTATGTGTTGTAAAAAATTACTTCATGATGAAGATAAGAGGCATGGGTTGTGTGATGATTATTTCAGACCACAAATGGAAGTTTTCCAGGTGGATGTAAGTATGAATGAGAAAAACCTAGCCGAGGATTTGCTTCAACCAAAGGTATGCACTCTTTTCCATGATTGGGATATCGAGAATGCTGATGTATTAAGTTTGATGAATAAGGATAATGTAAAGTGTGACCAACACAACGAAGTATCACATCTAGATAAAAATGTTTTTGTTCCTTCTTTGTATCAATTGGTTATTAATGTGCCTCATTCTATGAATTTAAATGATAACGAGGCATGTGTTAATGAGAACTACAATGGTGAAAATGAATGTTTTATTTTTGAAATTCAGCATGATGATGCCCTTGCAAAGGATAGAGTTGATTGTGATAGTGAAATGTATGGCACCTTGTGGGAAGGCCTCTACAGTCATGTTTTTACTTTTGTTGAAGTAGTGTGTGGCTATAAAGTTCAAAATCAGGAAAAAGTTGTGCACACCAACTGTTGTAGTAATGAGATAAAAGAGGTTGATTATAAGGATTATGCTCAGTTGTTGTTGAAAGGTGCCTTTGTTTAGATCATGACATCAGGTGATGAGAATTAGATTTTTAAGAGGTAAGTGTTGAAATTGTTTGGGGCAGTTTATAATCAATTGTAAGTATGTGTGTATACTTTGTATAGTCACTTTGCTTTCAGTTGTGTGGTTTTCAATAAAGTGCCCTGCTGCTTGGGTATAAGAAGGAAGCCCTTTGTTTTTGAGAAGAGAAGAGAAGTGATTCATTTTTGGGTGGTCTGCTCTACAATAGATTTTGAATTCTTGTGTTGATCTTGCAATCAACCATCCCTAGTCAGAGCCATTATTGGTCTCATAAATTTGATTGAATTTGAGAGGCCTATTTCAAAATTTTACATTTGCATTTTCAGAAAGGCACTTAACTCATCAACCGGAGTGGCCTAGTTTGAAAGAGGGTAAAATGGAGCCAGTCGATTATCAAGAGGTAAAGCTTTGGAAACTTGTTGTACACCTTTCATTTGGCCTATGAAGTGTTTCTCAACTTTCAAAATTTAGTTTAGATCAATTTATCAAGTACCCATTTCAAGGGGTGAGCTGAAAGTCCATCATAGGTGCAAATGCAGATTTTATTAAGTAGCCTACTTTGAGCGCCTATAAATTTTTTCCAGTTGATCGTCATGTTGAAATTCAAAGTACACTAATTTCTATGCATATAGGTGAGTCTGCATGCCAAGTTTCAGGTCTTTATGAATCTGTTTGATCAGTTTTCCAAGATGATTTCTTGAGCCACTTTATTCAGTTTTCTGCACTTTCATTGCTACATTAGTTAAAGTTGCTATTTTCATGAGCGCACCATTTGCACCCAGTTAGCCTTTTGGTCAAATTAAACATTTTGCAGTCTTCTTTGTACTTCAAGGTATTTATGCCCCAGATTTGGGGGTCTACAGAGATCATTTGATATTTTTAAGAAAGGCATTTTGAGGTCCCTGTGCATTGATTTCATCAGGTTCATATTGTTGACAAAGCCATTTGGTCATCTTTGACTGCTAATATTTTTTCACTCGAGATTAATCTTGAGAAATGGTTTGGTAGAGTGAATGCTTATATATCATGCAGTATGCATGTCTATTTGTGAAGTCCAGAAAGGTGTTTTGACCAGTTTTAAAATTGCATCATGGGTTTAAATGCGAAAATGTGGCACAAGTGCCCAAAAGTTACAAAAATTAGTTTAATGATCAAAAAACTATGTCGATCAACTCCAGAGGCATGTTCAAGGTGTCTAAGGCATTTCAGAAGTCAGTTGAACGAAAATGAATTTTTTTTTTTAGTTGGACCCACTTTGGGGCCCGACCTAGCTCATGCCCTTCCAGTGTTGGTTTTATGGCAAAAATGTTCTTAGTACATGACATCATGATGCATAAAGATATGGAGATTAAAGAAGATGATGTTACTTTTGATTCATCAGATATGGGATTACATAGTAATGTTACTATAAATTCTTGTAGAATATATAGAAATGTGGACTTGAGGATTGTAAAGCTTCAAAATCTAAGTTCTTCTGAGGTGCTTATTGATGGACAATTGCTGGGAAAAGATAAACAAATTGCCCTTTAAAATGGGAGCTCAATACCCACAGTGTGTTCCTCTTCAATTTTATGTTGGAGAAGGTATTTATTGTGTGTGGGAGACTGTTCATTTGACTTGCTAGTCATGCCGGGGGCTGATGCCTTTAAGAGCTGATAAATATGTTCCTCAGATGTTTAATCTTCTTTAGAGGTTCTATTGAAGTACACTAGATAAGAGAAAAGAAAAAATAAACCATTAACAATGCATGTTGGTAAGTATAAACTAAATCCCACGACCCTTTGCTAACATCCTCCCTAAGTGCAGATGGTGCTATTGAAAAGGTATTTGAAACCTTTAAGCAAATGCAACTGTTAGGTGCTTTCCCAATCTTCCCCAATTTGGCATATAAGAAGACTGTAGTAGCTTTGAGCAAGTTCCATTGGCAGGTAAAACAATTTCCTCCTTTGGTGCATGGCGTTAAAGAAACTTTGAAACAAATGCAATGGCTGGTGTAAAGCCCACACTCCATGTGCCAAAACCAGCAGTCCCTTGCATGGTTGAAGGGTATTCAAGGTTGCAAGGAAATTTTTTAAACCAAAATGCAATCGAAGGTGTAAAGCCAAAGTCCACGACCTCTGCCAGCAATCCATCCTCTCCTACATAGTGGTAATGAAGGTGGGGGCATTTAATAAATTTAAACCAAATGCAAGTGCTGCGTGGTGAGGTAAATGTCATTAGAAACTTTCACCAATATGAAATGGCAGCCTTAAAACCAAATCTCATGTGGAAAATTAGGCATATAAGTTGTAGCGAATGCCATTAGTAGTGAGAAGGGCCAAAGAAACTTAAAGTAAATTGCAATGAGCAGGTGTATAACCAAACTCCATGGACTTTAACAGCATCCTCCCTGTGTTGGGTGAAAGGGTTTTAGAAACTTCAATGCAAATGCTTTTGGCATGTGTAAATTGCTAGCATTCCCCCTGTGTGGCAGACAAGCTAGAAAGCAAAACATGGCATTGAAAAGTACATGTAAACTCCAGCAAGGGCACACGACATGTGTAAACTTGCAGACAAAAGAAACATAAACCAAATGCAATTTGGTAGGTGAAAATTCCATCCTCCCTCCTGCGCAGTTGCAATGAAAAAGTTAAAGTAGAAACTCTCTAGGCAAATGTCATTTGCAGATATAAAGCCGTGATCCTCTGGAGTGGTGGCGTGGTTTAGAAAATCCCATTGGCAGTGAAAAAGGTTTTAGAAACTTTCAGCTAAAGTATTTAGCAGGTGCATTGCCAAATCCTCCCTTCACAGGCCATGGTGGTTGAAAACACATATAAACCCCCAACTCTTCCCTATTGTGAGCTCCTAAATGGTATTAAAAGAGATATTATTAAATTTTAAACAAATGTAAAGTGGTGGAAGAAGCAGTCTTTTCCTCCCCTGCGTGGTTGAAAAGCATTGAAATCTCCAGGCAAGGTGCCAAAGAAGAGAGCAGCTCCTCCCTGCATGTGAAATCCAAGAAAATGAAGTGCCAGGCTAATACCATTATCCCACATTGGCTGGGCAGAGGGACTTTTTGATATTTAAATACAAAAGCACACATAACCATAGTGTCAAAGCCTTGAGGCTTTGGACACAAGGTGCTAGCTTGGCACCTAGGTAGACTCCACATGTGCGTGCATGAACCCCGAGGCAGTGAAGAGATAGATGGAGACCAAGTGGACCCCACATGTGCATGGTTCCCGAGGTAAGTAATTTTTGCAGTGGAAGGGCAAGTTAACAAGTTTGTAGGTTCGAGGATGATCAACGATTGTTGTTGATTCGTAATGTAAAGTTGCCTAAAAGTTACCCATCGTGAAATAGTGAAAAAGCACGTGCAGAAAAGGGCATGTTAAAGATCAAGCATGTTGAGGATGATTAGATGGCCATCGCTAAGTCGCTCTGTGAAGGTGCTCGACCGTTACCCTTCGGGAAACAACAATAAGTGAGCTGGCAGGTACATGTGACGGTGAGCTGGTGGGTTCGAGTGAGGTGGCGATGAGCAGGTAGGTCTGGTGGTAGTCCAATGGCGGACAGGTGGTGATCCGTAAGCCAGTGAGATGGAGCTCAAGTGGCAAGTCCAAGTGGCAAACCAGTGGACCCTACGAGCGAATCACAAGCTACCACATGGTAGAGCGGCAGGTAAAATCAGGCAAAAAATTCAAAGTTAAATGCATAGTTGAGACTATAGAGAAAAATGAAAAATTTAAATTATGACCTGCATAAAAAAGATTAATTCGCCCAGGGGTTATTGTTTGCCCAAATATAGAAGTATTATATACCGTGAAAGCTCTCAAGATGAGGAATCTAGTCTTATAGTTTGTTTCAACAAATCTCAGATATTTTGAGAGCAGTTTCCACGGGAAGGAGAAAGGAAATATTTTTTTAGTTGGGGAAAGAGGACACTTGGCAATGTGTTATGCAGATCTGGTCTTTTCCCTCCTCTTTATATTCTCATTTCTTCTCAATTGTAAGGGTTCCAGAATTTTGGAGAAATGCTTTAGATTTTCATTGTTTCCTGTTCTGAGTTTTCTTCAAGATTGTATAGGGAAATGTCCTTTTTCCAGAGAATAGAGTATGATTCATGGTATAGGTGTTTCTAGTTGCGGGATTTTTATGTATGTAAGGAATGCATAAATTCACACATAATTTGTCTCTAAAGTGTACTTTCATTTTATTCAAATCAGATCCTTAAGGAGGATCAAGTTTGTCATGAGTCATTGTATCTATGAGTGTAATGTTTGCTTGTAGGTAATCTTTCAAGGAAGATTTTAAACTCTATGAGCAAATATTAATAAAATAGGGTTCATGTTCTAGATTTTACATTTTCTGTGAATGAGCTAAGTAATGCATTTATGTAAGGCATTAATGCAGGAATATTTAATGATGAACATGGATTTGCAGTAGAAGTTTTCATCTATAGTTTGATGTATGACTTTTTTGCCCTTGGATAAGGCACTGATCTTGCAGTTAAGGAGATTCTCAAGCAATTTTAAAATCTAAAATCAAAATATCTTTTGTTTTCTATTCTGTGGTAGTGTTCCATCCATCTCATGATTCAAACATTATTGAGTTGTAAATGTAGATTTAGCCTATCTATAGTACCCTCCTTGTTTTTGAGCCTAGTGAGATCTATCTGCTTTTGTTGATGCTATCATAGGTGTGTAATGGGTTTAATTTTAAGCATCAAAGGTATACCCGCCTAGGTTTTGTAGAGCCTGAAGAGTAGAAGGATTCATATCCTTGTTATGTTGTCCAAGCCGCTAAAGTTTTCATAGTTTGAAATTGGCTATTTCATAGATCAATTGCAAGTGTACTTGGGTTAACCAATTTTGGTGAACAACACACTTCATTGTCTGCTACTGAAGAATAATATGTTGCAGTTGCTACCAACTATACTCAGATTTTACAGATGAAACAAATACTAAAGGATATAAGGGTAATTAATGGTGAGCCTATTGTTATTCACTGTGCTAATACTGCTACTATTGATATGTTAAAGAATTTGGTATTTCATTCCAAATTAAAATACATTTATATAAGGTATAATTTCTTGAAGGAAAAGGTTGAAGCAAAGGAAGTCAGATTGGTTTATGTGCCTACTAAGGAATAGATTTCAGATATTCTAGCTAAACTTGCCTAAAGACACTTTTGAATATCTCATAGATTACTTGGGGGTTACCAGCCCTCTAGAAGAGACTTAGAGATACATGGATCCATAAAACTAGTGAGCTTATTAGACATATTCACTAGTACATTCGGGTCAAAATTTCAATGGCAAATCATCAGAATTCCGACATAATTTCATCACACTATCGACAAAAAAAGTCGTCGAAAACATTGTGTCAGAAGTTCTGACTATCCTTGTGGTCGTCGCAATTTTGACATCACCTCCAACCTTTTTGACTACCGCCATGGATGCTCATACCCTGAAAGAATACCGTCACGATCTTGGCCTATCATCGGAATTCCAACTCCAAAGGATAAAATTCCGACAGGGGAGGGCCGTCAGATGCACAACATCCTCGTCGGAACTCTCCTGGAGGCCGTCATTTGACGGCCTCCAAGAGAGTTCCGATGAGGATGCTGTGCATCCGATGGGCCTCCTCTATCAGAATTTTATCCTTTGGAGTTGGAATTCCGACGATAGGCTGATTTTTCAGAAAAATTTTTTTTTATAGAAAAAGATTGACATTGGTATCTCTCTTCTATCTCTCTTCTCTATCCCTCTCTACTATCTCACTTCTCTCTCCCCTCTCTAGGTCTCTTTCTCCATCCCTCTCTTCTTTTCTCCCTCTCTACTTCTCTTTCTCTACCCTCTCCAGGTCATTATCTCTTCCTCTCACCCTCTCTCTCTCTCTCTCACCTCTATAGGTCTCACCTTCCATTCCTCCATCATTACCCATGTTGTCAAGTTGCAAGATATTTCCTAAAGTACTTGGTTTCTAGGGTTGATTTACTTAGTGTTGGAGTCGGAGTTAGATGAGACCTGGATGATTAAGATGTATTAAGTGATCAAGTCACCAAGATCTCAATTGTAAACATGACTAGGTTCTAGGGTTTTAGGGTATAGCATAGGTCAAGATTGAGGTATGGTGGTCAAGAATTACCTTCCAATGACAAAAGACATCCAAATGATGAAGAATGAAGGCGATGAACTCATATAAGTTTGGAGGAGATAATTTGACTAAGTTAAAATTTTGTTTATGTCATGGTCATGATACTAGCTTGCTCATCAAGAGCAATTTGTGCGAATGAACCCTAGAAATGTGCCCATGCTAGAGAAGCAAGAATTCCAATAAAACATAAGGAAATACTAGTAAGGGGTCAAAATTAAAGAATTAGAGTACAAAAAACAAAATTTGGCTAAGTCGAGATGTTGCTCAAGGATGACCTAAATCATGTAGTGTAAATCAATCATGAAACATGAGAATGGATAGGTCTTGACCCAAGCAATGTAAGTCCCCCTTGTGATTCTAGAATATATCACATCATAATCATTGAGTCTATCTGCAATATAAAGTCAAGACCTGACTATTGGAATCTTGGAGTCATCCCATTTGATCACGTAGTTTAGCACTTGGGAGGATTTTGTTCAAGAGAGGATAGAATACTTGGTATTTTATTTTGTGCTGCATAGTGCATAAAAAACACATCAACAAAAACCATTGAAAGGTTTGGTTAAAGCCTTCGAATCATAATCTCTACAAGAAGCTATCAAGAGTGCCTAGAATTTGGAAACTTTAGTATCCAAGAACATAATTCATAAGGCACCACTTTTAGAGCAACCAAAGAAGCCTATCAATGTAATATTTTATTTACCTTGGATATGTTTTACCCTAAGTGTGATATTCCACTATTAAAAAGCTTAATTAGGTAATATTTTTACTTAGGTAGAATAAGATAATGAGTTGCACATTCTCCTTCTTTGATTGAGATTCTACTTTTTCCTTGTCACAAATTTGGAAACTTGGATAAACAATTTCTTGTTTTGGTTTTCTACCTCTTCATGATCCTCATGGATTTGGAATCTTGGAAGCTATATATTGTAGGTTTTTCCTCGATTAACATATCAAATGGAACTATTGTGAACTTTCATATCTTAACATACCAAGGGCTTAAGTTTGGGGACGACAGAGGGATGACGAAGGGGGTGGGGTGGGATGCAAATATATATACAACTTAAAAAATTAATTATAAAAGGATGTGTATAGAATAAGTATAACAATTGTAAATAAAACTTTGCCACACTATGTAAATTTTACAATAAAAATTAAAAATATGTCAATGATTGCATTGAAATCTGAACATTAACAATGGTGGTAGAGTTTTGGAACTTTGGGAACAAACTAAGAATAAGTATAAGAATTGCATATGAAACTTTGGCATACTAAGTGTTTAAACTAGTCAACATAAAAAAAATGGAAATGATTGCATTAACAATAAGAATGGTGGGTAGAGGTTTGGGGTCAATGGGTAGTGCCCCTTGTGGGGGGTTTGGGGCAGAGCCCCCATCAAGGTTAGGGGGCATTGCCAAACCTTTAATACGGATGACATTTTCACAATAATTTCACCATTTTTGTTTAGAATTGGAGTTTCTAATTGGGGGCCATGGGAGACTCATAGGCATCCTCAAGATGGTCAAGAGACTCCTTGAAGTCCCTAGGACATCCCTAAGTGGTGCGACAAGGGGATGTTTCCCCTAAGTATTGCATCCTAAAAAAATAGGGATTTTGGAGGGGGGGAAGGGGTCCCCATGTTTAAATGGTTTTAAAAGATTCTAAGTTGCTTTTTTTATCTTGTCATAACAAAATATACTCCTCTTGCATCCTTAGATGATTTGAAAATTGAAAACAATTTTTGTCTAACTTCTAAAGTTTAGACTTAGTTTTCTTTTTTTATCCAAGTCACTACAACAATTCAATGATCAAAGTAGCTTTTTTTTGGTGGTTTCGAAGCATCCAAAAGGCTTGAGAAATTCAATATTATCTTTAATTCCACCAAAATTGGAGATCAAGAAGCATGCTCACAAACAAGGATTTGTTTGTAACTTAAGGCAATCGACTAGTTTTGGGGGCATTTTTAGGTCTAAAGAACCTACCATTGTGTCAAAAAGGCCCATAAGACCCCATTTTCATCTAAAACTTGTCTCTTTTGGTTGTAGAAGCATTTAAGGAAAAAAAAAATCACACAACCAATGATATGCCTATACCATACATATTTGAGTTAAAATAAAAATAAAAAATTGACAAGGTTTGGAGACCATTGAACAATTTGGGAGATTGCTAATACATACGCTCAATTTATAAAGTCTCAATTTGATGTACTTAATCTTTGAGAGGCCTATACAAAAGCATTTTGTAATTGCAAACTAAGATAAATTTCCATTTTTGGTAGTTTTCATCATGGATTATGGTATTAAATTCCGACATTCTATTGTCAAGATAAATTCAGAGAACCATTTGTACTCGAAACAAGGGATAGTGAAAAATTACATTATGTAGGATCTCCTACCCTATCTCATTGAATTCATTCCTACACCATGTGACTATGAACAAAAGTGTAGGTATTTAACAACAATGACATGGTCCATCGACTAGTGATCCTCCTCTTGATACTCCATCTACAAATGAGAACATCTCTTATACACGTTGCTACTTCAGAATTAAAAGTTGCTTCTTCTAGAACTTTCCATGATTCTTTGCAATAGGATTATATGTCTTCTAGATTCACCCCACTAGAACACATTCCTATCAAGCATCTTTACTTTTTTGAAAAGTAGACCACATTTCAGATCTAGATGATACCATAATGACTTTGATTTCCTCTTGCAAGATATTCCTCCATCATGTATTGCTTCATTGAAGTTCAAATTTGCTTCTTCAAGGGCTCTCAATGATTATCTATATAGGATTCTTCGTGTCTATGAGATCCACTTCATTGGGAGGCCTACTTAAACATTTCACATCTGTTTGTGGACTCTCACCTTTCAAATATTGATGAAACAATTGAGAATATTTGTCTTCTCATTGATGACAATGCCCATTGAGTTACATCATCTCCCATTGTAAATTCACTTGTTCTATCCCCACCATATCATGCAACATGACACATTCTATTTCACATTAATTAAGGTCTCACACTTCAATGATTGTAGTCCCTGAATCTTCTATAGAACAATCACAACTTAAAATCAACATCAAGACACATGAGTCGCTTCAAAAACCATACATCTGAATTCCTTTCTACATTCCACTTTAATGGGAATTCAACAATTTGACAACTCAAGATTTCCTTATTGTGAAAGGAAGGTGCATCATTTGTTGCAAATGAACCTACTACAACATTCACCATTCAACATTGTGCATTGCTTTTCTCTCTTCTTTGTGGAGGCACCAACTTTAGGGGATGGGGTGGGTCTATATTATCCTTCACATATGTCACTTGGGATGGAGTTTTGTCCTATGGATTTTCTAGTCTCTACTTCGAGAGGGTACACTCTCTTTGTAATTTGGGGTTATTTCATATTTTACATGGATACCTAACCTTGTGACCCATTTCTTCTTACCTCAATTGCACTTAAGGGGGTGTGCCAATGTACCATTTTATTCACCAAGTGGATATGTTTTATCGTAAGTATGATATTGCATTTGTTTGTTTAGTTTACTTAAGTAATTTCTTTTAACTTGAGATAATGACTTGCACATTCTCCTTGTTTCATAGGATTATGTTTTTTTCCTTATCCTCAAAAATTTGGAAACTTGGATAAACAATTCCTTGTCTTTTGGTTTTCTATCTCATCCTCATCTTCATCCTCATGGATTAAAAATCTTGGATATCGAGTGAAGATATTGTGAACTTTTTCATTTTCTTTCTTATGAAATCAACTATGTTATGCTATTTTGATTTTATTATCATTTATATTTAACAATTTTAAAAATGTTATCACTTACATTAATTTCTAGGTTAATATTTATTTTGTAGATTCTAATAGAATTGAATACCATACCCAGACAATATCTAGTATGAACTACTTAGTTACAGGCTAGGTTCCAAGCATACTTGGTAACACAATTTTTGAGCTTGTGTTTGTTTATGATTTAACAATTGATGCATCTAGCTTTGCTACACATCTACTTTGAATACAATAAGAGGGTGATTTTGTCTAAGCCAAGAGACCCTACTATCTAATATCACCCAAGAAAGATACTGATATTTTACCTTGGAAATATAAGCCTTTTGTAAGTATAATTCAATGAATTGTGATAATAACTTAAAACGAAGTGAATTAAAATTTGATTGAGTTCCCCATTGTATTTTAACAAATCACCTAGGAAGATGTTCGTTCCTAACAATTTCCAATTCTCTTTCCAAAATGATGAAAAAGAAGAGAAAGGAACTAATTAATGTTGGGACAGAATTTAGAAGACCTATGTTTTGTGTCTGAAAGCTACTAGCCTAGAGAGCATGGAAACAATCTGAAGTCATGGGAGAGAGTTTCAGTTCTATCTCCAAAAATTATGTCCAATACTCTTGTATTGAATTTTTAAATCCTTCTAAGTTTAAATGTTCTTGAGGAAACTCTAAAATTTTAATAAAATACATAAATGAAAACCAATTTTGTTTTTGTCGGAATACTTTTGAAAATCACATCACCTCAGTAATTGAATTGTAACAATTAAATTGCATACAAAGTGCAGGTTTGCTATGAAACATGTTAAAAGGGTTAAACTATTTCAATTAATACAAACACTAGAACTATTAAACAATAATAGCTTGTTGGTAATCAAGAATTTGGACTATACCCACATTTTACACCTTTTCATATAGTTACAAAGAACATAGAAAACATGTACGTGGAACTACAGATTCCAACATATGTAAAAATACAACAATCTAAATAAGAATGGGAAGCATGTGGAGAATGGTTAAGACATGCATAAATAAAAGGAAAACAAAAATCTCTCAATGTGTATCACAAACAAATCAAGGAAAAAATATTTTAGGTAGGGGACCGATATGATCATAAAAATTTCAAAACTTCCAAAGTATAGAGCATTTGAGATTTTACAAAGAATGCGCTAATTCAGCTTTATTCATGATGAGGCATATTCACAACTTTTGCAGTCACACCATGGTGTTGTTCATATTGGCTCTATTGGACCCTGCAATTAAGATTCAATATACGTACATTATTCAATAAGATTAACTGTGCAACATAATGAAATATTGAAAAGTGTGTTATCTTATTGAGCTTCGCTTTGTTTCAAGAATAGTTTAATATTCTCTACTTAACAGGGCCAACCACATGAAGGTGGAAGCTCATTTGGCCCCTCCCCACCCCCCCCGCCCCTAACATCACTCTAAATTCCCCGTTAACATCTAACATTCATTCATTCTTTCATCCATTATTAAAATATAACATTCATTCATTATCACATAACGTTCATTAACACATAAAATTCATTAACTTTCATTAACACGCAAAATTCATCAATAATCATCAACACATATCATTCATGAACATTCATTAGCACATAATTACATTCATTAACACATAAAAATCAGTCATTATCAAATAAGGTAGATTACAATCATTTCTTTCTTTGTTTGTTTTTTGGAGCTATGTAAAGTCTAAGTGGAGCATTGTCTTCTTCATCATTTCCCCCATCTTCGGATGTTCTGACCTCTTCTCGTGCTCTTGATGTATGCCTAGTCCTATACAAAGGATGAGGATGCTGAACCAAAGGGGGGTCCTCTGCAATAACAAAGAATTAGGTTAAATTCAAAACATTTTTTTATTATTGTTACAAGTATTTCATTAATTTAAAGAACACAACCGTTACACTCTTTACCTGATGGGGCCACATCATCTTCCACATCATTTTGTCTAGCCTCAACCTTGACATGCTGAACACCCTCTAGATCCTCTGGAGTTGAAATACGAAACGTTACATTAATCAATACACCAATTGCAATTAAATGTGTTTAAAGGAATAACAGTGGTCCTCTTTACCTGATTGGGGAACATCACGTTCTTGATGTTGTCTACCCAGATCATGCTCCACTTGGTCACCACCGACTACATTCTCTAAAATATTAACAATAAAGGTTACATTAATTACTACACTAATTTTCAATTTAAGATGTTTAATTGTATTAATAATTACATAAAAAAATTTGAATAGCAAATGAATACCTCCACTACTAGGATGCATATCCAGACCTTCATGTACAGGTTCTATTCCACAATTATCATGTTGCATTCCAATGTCATGCGCAGTGTTATCATTGCTTGCTTATTTAAAAAAAATATAGTCACTTTATGTTGAAACTTAACATCAAATAGATTATTGGTTAAGTATTCAATTTGAAATAATTTTCATTTAGCTTATTTACCATTGTGACAGATGCATCAGAATCTCGTGTTTGCCCACTCAATTCTCATAGCCATTCAGCCACGGCTATATAGCCTTGCTGGTAGTCAACTCTCTTGTCATCTTCTGTGGGCGCTCTATTGAATTCAGAGCCCTGCAGTTTTGCTTAGTATTGTGAATTTTGCTTGTATTGTCTGATTAAAAAAAAATTGTTTACAATTTATAAATATTTTGATGTGATACTTAATTTATTGATTCTTACAATTCATGTGACAAGTTTCATATAACCACCAAAGCCGAGTTTGTGTTGCCCATGCTTTTCTTGTCTTGCCTTGGTTGCCTTTGACATGTCACTCAATCTATGAAAAGTTTGAAATATGTTACATTAAATAAATATAATGAATAATTAGTACATATTCACATTCTTAATAGTATCACATACCTTCTTCTGGCATTTGGTGGTGTATTTCCTTTTTTCCTTTCAATTCTCTCCTTTGCATCCAAAATCAGGTCCTTCCACTCCCTCTCTGGAATCATGGGGGGATGCTCATACTTTACGTTCTTCTCTAAATGTGTCCTGTATTGGTCCCTCACATACTTTAGATATGTGCCAACTTTTTCCAGGAGCTTAGTCTTGTCGAATGTGTCATTTCCAAACAACCCTACCATACGGTTTGTGAGTTCATCTTTTAACTTTTTTTCTTGGTCATTCCACCTTTAAAGCAAAAACAAACCTATTAGATTTAGAAAGAAACTGAAGCTACCTTTGATATAGTTCAAGAAATGGATAAAAGGAAAACTATTCTAGCAATGATAAGAAATCAAAATAGTGGATAAGGGTTAGTTCACGTATGATGTTCCACCTTTTACGTACGGTGGGCCCAAATATCTGCAATGTAATGTCATTAAGATTTTTATAAAAAATATCATTTCCTGCAAAAAAAACATGGGATCATTAGTCCAAAACGAGTGATTAGTAAGTAAATTACAATTAGACTATATATAATAATAATTTTAAAGTACTTGGAACCTTTTGTATCTTCAAGGGAATCAATTCTTCATCGCTCACCACCAATGTGGCCTGCAACGTTCCCGTACTAGCAATACGGGAAGATCCAGGAAATGATGGTATGTTATCACTAGTAGTTGCCTCTGGCACATCCTCATGTGCATCTCCTGCCACAATAAATGAATCCACTATGAAATGCCTCCAAGAAAGAACACTTCAAGGGTAATAAACACATAACAAAAGAGAGAGAAAAAGAGGGTTCTACCACTAGTGGAGGGTCAACACGAGCCGGTGCAATAGATGATGTTTGCATGCTACGTGTTGCCGACATTGCAGTTAGCAATACAGTTGGGGTCGACCTTGGACCCATGTCAACACCTGAAGAGTAATACATTAAATATATAAAACATTAAAAAAGAAAGTTCACAAGTCCAAAGGAGTGGTTTTAATATATAGAACATGGTCATCACCTGAACTACTCGCAATACCCTGATCATCGCCACCAGGATGATGAGGCCTTATAAATTTCTGTAAAAACAACACATACATATTTTAGTTAATGACATAAAAGAGAAATAAATATAAACCATTATTGAACTTTTGTTATGATTAAAGCTTTCATTACTGCTTACTTGCAAGTTTTCCACTGTCCGCAACAATAGTTGCACCCTCTCTGTTATCTCATCAGTCTGAGGGCTTATGGTTGCCAAATCAACAATCTCTTGGCTAATTTTTCTAATATTCTTTTGTACCAATTGTATAGGGTTTGCGCCAAGTATGATGTCATTAGCGCATAACACTGTCGAGCACCCCACATCCCTATGGAGGTGCTAAGGTACTGCAGGTTCCTTTCCCTTATCCCAAACATCCGTCTGTGACAAGAATATAATTAACACTATCAAAATTACTTCAAAACACTCAAGAAAAGATCATAATGTAACAGTTTGCTTCTATCTAATTTGTACAATTACAATGAGGTTTACCTACTCTGTAGAAGTGTCAAGACCTACACCCCTATCTGTGCTATGTGGTGGATCCATTTGGCCCTATGACAAAGAAAAATTATAAAAATGTTAGCGAAATGAAACCAATAGACTTAGCAAAAAAACTTAATAATACAATGGTTTATTGGATTCATTAATTAAAAGTTGGCTTAAATGGTATATATATAGTACGTACCACCCCCATGATAGTAACTTTGTTTGTATCTGTACGATTCAAATTGTAATCAATTAGCAGCTCTTCCCCTACACTTATTGATTTTATTGCACAAACAAACACACAATTTCCCTCACGTGCCTCAAATATGCAATTGGGTTGCTTATTAGTTGACCCAGGTCATGTAATATTTATAAAACCTACAATATTCTGTGTTGCTTTTGGCCTTCCATCAATGTATACAGCCACTCGTTTACTTTGATCATTATCTTTTTGTTGTATATAATTGGCTGACAGTTCATACCTACGCATACTTTTTTTATATCGAACAATCTACATCCAATCATTATAATTGTAATAAGGTCCAATAAACTCCATCAATTCAGCAACTTTGTTGTAACAGACCTTTATGCTGTCCATGGAAAATAGGCCCAAACCATGTAACGACGAAGGTGCTATGTGATATATCCTCTCATTAACACAAAAATCAATGTTTATTGGAGGAAGTTCCTTGGGTACACATTGTTTCAGTAGATGTTTGTACCTCAAGGGCACCTCAATGTCGCCTTTGGTCTCATCATCATAAGAACATGACCCCCCTTGAGCAAGAAAAAATCCCATGCATTTATTGAATTTTATTCTAATCTTTTGACCTCTAGTTGATCTCCCTATTTGAGATCTACTACATGTCTCACTTTCCTTTTCTATTCCTGCATTTCCCTCACTCGAGGAAGACACATCTAACAAATACCTATTTGGTGATACCTATGCACCATCAAATGAGAGAGTTAGTTGGTAATGAGAGAGATATTTTGCAAATGAGGGTAATATTGATGAAGAAGTCGGCCATAAAGTTGATGTTGAGATTAAAATTTGAGTAAGTCCAACTGGGGCCTCAAGTGTTGATAACTGTATTAGATTTGCTGCTAATGTTGAGGTTTGAAAAACTGAGGAAGTTTGTTTTTCTTGTAATTTTTTTAAAATATATTATTTCTATAAGGTGTATTGACTTATACCTATCGATCCATGAGACTATGTAGGATCCTCGTCAAAGGGGTTCAGGTTCTTGCACCAACAATTGAGCATCATAAGCATTACATTTATAATTTGATAAACAATAAATACTGCAGTATCATAAGCATCATAAGCATCACATATGTATCATCATATATGTAATTGAGCATCATAAGAATCACATATGTATCATCATAAACATGTAATCCATCACATACGTATCATAAATCACCATCCATCATATAGCTAATAAGTAGTCCATATTCCATAAATAAACACAAAGTTCAAAAAAAGTCACATGTATCATCATAAGCATGTAATCCATCACATATGTATTTTAAATCACCATCTATCACATAGCTAGAGGTGCATCATGAATTAATTAAGTAATGGCACTAGATTTCAAAACATATGAATTATTCATGTAACCATATAAGTCAAATCAATTTCTATCAAGATATCAATATTAAAAAGATAATATAATAATCGCATCTCATACATTTTATTCATGTCATTGATCTTCTTCTTCATCCAACTCATGATGATGATGATGATGATGATGATGATGATGAACATCATCATCATCATCATTGTCGTCGTCGTCGTCGTCATTGTGTTCCGTGAGGCCCTACCCTGACTCATCCTAACATTTCTATTATTTTCATATTGAGACTATTGTGGATGCTTTATTTTTATGCATTATGGATTTAGAACTTATATGATTCCATGATTTGGATAACATTGACATATATTGATGCTTTATTTTTATGCATTATGAATATGAAACTTTATATGTTGCTAGAATAGAATTACTTTGAAATGATGTATGTCATTATTGGATTTGCAGGACTTCATTTTGATGATAGAAATAGAATGCTTATAATATGAATGGGTCAATTTTGAGGATTATGATAATTGCTTATGTGGAATCAAATTGGAATATATAAGATATTGATTTATTACTGTCAATTGTATGAGTGTTTGATGTGTATTGGAATTCATGTGTTTAATAATATATTTGTGGTTATTTGGAATTACTAATGTGTTAATTGAGATGCACAAGAAAATTATCCATGTGACCATGAAAATAATATGGAGAACCAAACCTAGACCTATGTACGTTTGTTAAGCCAGGGGTTGTCTATTTGGAGAGACAACACCCCGTTTGTATTGTATTTTATTTTGTGAAAGTAAATGATGCATGTGTGTTAAATTGATTTTATTAATTTGTGTAATCCTACAAGAGACAAATTCCATGTGTGATTTTTATAATGTATTTTATTGTGTCACTTGACACATGTGCTGATTAGTGTCATTGATTTTGACTTGTCTCTTGGAGGGAGTTTTGGTTCTACCAAATCTATTTCAAACATTTGAGTGTGGTCCCAAATTTACCTTGGGTAGGGAGTCTTGGGAGTGGTCAACTTAGTTTTTACCCGTAGGTTAACTTCAGTTGGCTTTCTACGGGGTCAAATGGACTCCTAGGGTCAGTTTTAGGGTTTTTCCAAAGGTCCAAAGGGTATACCTATGGGTTAGGGGTATTTTTAAACATATGACTACTCCCATGTGACTGTTTAGTCACCTCAAAAAGTGGTTTTCCCAAGGTGAGCGAAAATTCAACTTAGAAGGTTCCTTCTAGGATAGACAAACTTCCCTTTTGGTGTCAGACTCTTTTCCCCATCCTCTCTTACCTTTTCTCTTTCCATTTTTAGCAACATGTAAGAGGTTGGGAAGACCAACCAATGGGAACTCTCACTTTACCCAAGGGGTTGGGAAGAGTGAGAGAGGCCTTCTTAGGCAAGGATTAGGGACTTAGTGAGTTAATCACCCACTCTCCATTGTTGGAGATCATGCAAAATTTTGAAGAATAGTTGTAGGATAGAATTTTTGGCCAAGGGTTGGTGAAGAGATTGTGTGGAATTGGGCTGCTCATCCTCAACTAAATCTATCAAACCTTTGGGCAGACTAAGGTTGGTTCTTACTCCCTTTTGTTTATGTTGTATATGTTTGTTTGGAGAAATGCTTGCATGGAAAAAGATGTGTATATGTATTTTGCTTTGTAGAAGAAAAATGTAATTTCCTTCCTTTGTTTCTTTTTATGTTTTCTTGTATTGGGAGTGTCCAAGGCCTTCTACTCTTGGGAGAGTAGGATGGTCTTGGGGAGGAAGAAGTATGACAGCCTTGGGTGAGAGGCTCTCCTTTATGGAGAGTGATCTCAAGGGTGTTCTTTGTGACCTTTATTGCATAGCCTTGTGTATGCATTTGGGGGTCATAAGGGGAGAAGATATGGCTTATATGCCTTTGGGGGGCATAAGGGTGTGGAGATGTATTTTTTTGTATTTTGGTTGCCATGAGGTGGCTTGAGTTGTTCCATGCTTGCAGTCTGCCCAATGGTGTTTGGTCCACTTCCACCCATGGATTATCATCAGAAGTTGTGGTGAAGTGTAGCTTGGGTTGGGAAAATGTTTTGTTGAGTGTTTACCCCTTTGCTTGTTGTGTTTGTTTTGTGTGTGACCCATCTAGTGCTTGGTTCTCCAAGCTTGGGGGTGGCTTCTAGTAAGCCTAGGCTGGGAGGTGAGCACTCCATGGTCAAGCCTTTTGTTCTATTTCCAGGTTGCTTGGGATGGGAAAGAAAAAGGAAGAAATTATTTGCTGGTTTTTACTTGAGTTGCAGAAAAGATTTAAAAAAGAAGGGGTTGTATTTATTATTATAGCTTTGTAATGGAAAGCCAAATGATGTATTTATTTTTCAAAAGAAAAGAAATATATGTATTTAATTTAAAGTTCTCTTTCAATGGAAAGAAGAAACTAGTAGGGTTTTAAACCCATTTGTATTGTTATCTACATTGTATTTTAAATATGTTATAAAGAAATGCTTTATTCTATTGATTTACCTTTGCAAAAACAATGTGTATTACTTTTATCAAGTTCCTATAGTTACTAAAATGATATTTGTTGTAATCTTGTCATATAAAAAAATATAAGTTCATTTTATTCCTTCTTGCAAATTGAAAAAAAAAGAGTTGGTCTATTTACAAATTCAATAAATGGTTAAATAGGCTTAATATGCCTTTCTCTAAATTGATTTAAATGTTTCCTAGGATAATATAGTTGCTGTGATAATTTATCACTTTCTGTCATTTAATTAATTGTAGGAAGATAAATCTAATTAGTGATACATTTCTAAAGTTAGCATCTAAGATTTGCAAAAGAAAAATATATAAATTAGAGCTTGCTGTCAAAAGAAAACTACTGCATTCTGTCATTTATTTACTGCGGAAAATGTATTTAGTATTAAGAAGTCATCTATTTCCAAATGTTAGCATTAGATAGAAGAAAAAAAAAAAAAGGAGTGTAATGCATTATAAAAAAAGAATCTACTAGCTTGCTGTTTGTTATTTAAGTAAAAAGAAATAGTTTCACATTTGTCTTAAGCCATGAAAATATAGTTTATTTCTAGATCCTTCTCATACATTTTAAAACTTGCAAAAAAAACAAAAAATGGTCTCCTCATCTATTTCTTGCTGCTAATTTTCTTTATTAGTATCCTGCATATTTTATTAAGTTGAAAAATAAATAAATAAATAAACTGAAAGTTTATGTGTGCTTATAGATATATATATATATATATATATGTATATATATATATATATATATATATATATGTATATATATATGTATATATATATGTATATATATATATGTATATATATATATATATATATTTATATGTATATATATATAAATATACATGCATACATATACATATATATATATGTATGTATGTATATTTATATATACATACATATATACATATACATACATACATATATATATATATATGTATGCATGTATATTTATATATATATACATATAAATATATATATATATATATACATATATATATATACATATATATATACATATATATATATACATATATATATATATATTGATTTTATTTATTTTAAACAAAAAAAAAATTATAAAATAACTATTGCAGACCGGGGGAGGGCCAAGAAACCCTACCCTGCCGGACCGGCCTCACTTAACCCTTGTGGGCGCTGTAGTGAGCGGACGTCGCTCGCTGTGGGCCATCCGCAGTGGGCAGGGCGAAGCCCACCACTGCGGTGACCCCCAGCTGTAGTGACCTCCACTGTGGTAACCTGCAGTGGGCGGCAGCCGCCACTATTAGTGGACGACGACCGCTCCCTGCGGGGTACCGCAGTGGCTGCCACTCTGGCTCGCCCTTCCCTTGTAACCCACTCAGCCTCCACCACCGTGAGTGCCTCGGCCTCCTCCGCCTCTCCCCCTTCGGCTCTGCCAAAAACTAAAACCTAGGCCGCCGCCTCCACTACCTGCACATTCACACACACACACACAACATTACAAAAAAATGAAACACACACATACACAAGCCCTAACCCAATTTTCAGGTTAGGGCAAAACACATAGATAAATTATATAAAAAAAATGAAACATGTGTGTGGGATGAATGAAATGTTAGGGTTAACATAGAGATTTTAGATTCTTTTTAAAAAAAAAATAGAAAGGAAAAAGGGGGGAATACCCATTCAAATTTTGAATAGGGTTTTCCCCATCCCTTTAACTTAATAATATATGTTAGTTTGGTTTTAATAAAGGAACTTTTCATCCTCCACACACACACACACACACACACATATATATATACATATATATATATATACATATATATATACATATACATATATATATATATATATATATATACATATATATACATATACTATATATATATTTACCTTTATATATATATATGTATATGTATATATATATATACATATACATATACATGTACATGTATATGTATATGTATATGTATATGTATATATATATTTACCTATATATATATATATATATATATATATATATATATATATATATATATATATGGACAATTAATATCTAATTTTAGATTAATAGATTTACGTCCATATTTCATATGTATGTGTAAACATTTAAATATGATTCCTTAAATTTTAAACTCTTTGGAGATTTTTCCTTAGGGATTTATAGTTGATTTGTAAGTCATGATGGCCCTTTAATTCGAGTTTGTTAGGCACATTTTAATAAATGTTAATTTTGCATAATAGGTTTAATAATCTAAGTGTTAGGACTCATTAATTTATTTCCTAACATTTAAAAGGCCTTTAGAGATTAATTATTTCTCTTGTAAATTTAATTTTCAACCTTGTTTAAAGGAGTTAATTATTTATTTATTGATGGAATAATATTAACTCCTTGGGAAAACAACATCCCATTTTTTAAATATAAAATAGTTTTCACCAAATCAATTTAGTTTTTAGATTAGTTCAAAACTTAGTTGAGACAAGACTTGTTGTTGCATTATTTAGCAATTTAGTTTTATTAGGTTAAGTTTTTTTAAAAAAAAAATTATTCCGTTTGTGCCCAAAAGTTTGGGCATGACATTTTGGCATCAGAGTCAAGTTTCCAACACTAGGAACCTTTATCCATTACGTTTCGCTTTAATTATTTAATTAATTAAATTATATTTTTTTTTTATTATTATATTTATTTTTAATTAGTTAAATTTTTTTCTCCAAAATTATTTATTTATTACATTTTTTTTATTTTCTCAAAAGGATGCCTCCAACTACGCGACAAGCTCGCAAACATAGTAGAGGCCCTAGGCGTGAACGCATGGCACGCAAAGAGGTCGATAGGGAGGAATTGGTTCCGAAAGTGAACCAAGAGGCTCCTCCCGAACGACCAGTTGACCCGAACTAAGACATCTTGGTAGCTCTATAGAACCTGATTGGCATAGTCCAGGATAGGCTTTCGATAGTAGATCATCATGTTGAGAACTAGAACTCAGGGAGCCATAGAACAGTAGAACGGGAACGGAGTAGGAGTCCACCTCCTAATCCTGTAGAGAGTCAGGCTGGGCATGAGCCCGAGTCTGTTCACCTACCAGCACCACCTCGAGTAGTAGCACTAGTGTATTATGAGAGGGCACGTCGGGATTTAGGGGATCTAATCAGAGAGGTTATTTGCCTTCAACCACCATCTTTTGGGGGATCTACCGATGGGGTAGAAGCAGAGGCATGGCTTTTGAGCCTGGATAGGTGCTTTGCATTGCGCTCTTATGAGAGCAATCTAAAGGCACGTGCAGCAGTCCACCTATTGCGAGGAACAACCTCCACATGGTGGAGATAGGAGGAATATAAGTGTGGCTTAGTGATAGATACTCTCACTTGGGAGATTTTCACAGAGAGATTTAGGGAGAGGTACTTATCAGAGCATTACAGACAACGTAGGGTGGATGAGTTCCATGACCTCCAGCAGAAGGGTCTTTCAGTGACCCAGTACGAGAACAAGTTCTTCAAACTCTTACCGTACATAGACTACCTAAAAGATGAGAAGCTTCTCGTCAACTGATTTATTAGAGGGATGAATACGGGCATAGCAGGACCGATGAGGATGGCCACTCCAGGGAGCCTTCGGGTTGTCGTGGAGAAGGCTTTGATAGCAAAGGAGATTTAGGTCAGACCTCAAGACTCGAGGGATCGGTTCCAGAACCATAACCCTACACCCCAGAATTACAGGTTTCAGAAACCCCATTGGAAGGGTAACAGCAGACACACATCGGGGTTCTCCAAACCCCCTCCTCCACAATAGTCACAGCAGAACCAGAGGCAAAGGCCTTCACAGAGTCAGTAGGGAATGAAGCCCAAGCAATGGCAATCACAAGGTCAGAGGCGAGATCAGCAATCTTAGGCTCCTTACACACCTCCAGCGAGGACTCAGCAGTCCTCCAGGGGTGGGTACAGTGGTTCTAGCAGAACGGGGGGACAGTCTTTCTCCAGACCATAGGGCGTGCAGTTTCAGGAATGTGGCACTTGCTTCACATGTGGAGCCATGGGACACATCGTGAGAGAGTGCCCTCAGGGTCAGATTGCAGGCAGTCAGAGGATGGTAGCATCAGAGCCGATAGTTGGAGATATGGGCAAGTCCCATAGGGTCTTCGCAGTGGTTGACAACTGCCAGGCAAAGAATCAAGCCATGGTTATTGAGGTTGCAAGTATGATAAGAGGTAGCACTGTATCTATATTATTTGATTCAGGAGCTACTTACTATTTTATATCTCCATTGGTTGTGGAGTGTTGCGGGCTAGTGGTAATTAGACAAGAGGTCAGTTGGGAAGTGGAATTAGCTTCAGGGGCTAGAGTGTCAGTGGAATCAGAGGTTAGGGGATGTCAGCTTTAGATTGGCAATACCACCACCTTAGTAGACCTTAGAGTTACACCACTTAGATCATATGGCATCATACTTGGCATGGATTGGCTTTATGCCCATAGAGCGAAGATGGATTGTCACCTGAAAAAGATTGAGTGTGAGGATGATCATGGTTCTCCCATAGTAATCATTGGAATTCAGAGACCCGTGTCTCCTCGTATGATCTCCGCAATGTAGCTTAAGCAGAGCATGCAAAAGGGATGCCAGTTATTTGCCATCACCATTAGTGATAGAGGAGAAGAAGAAGAAAAGGAACCATCTATTGATGACCATCCTATCCTTAAGGCATTTTCAGACGTATTTCCTTCAGAGTTACTCGGTATGCCATCCTGTAGGGAGATTGATTTTCATATAGACCTTGTACCAAGAGCTGAGCCAGTTTTAAGAGCACCATATAGGATGACCACAAATGAGCTTAATGAGCTCAAGATGTAGCTTGAGGAACTCCTAGAGAAAGGCCACATTCATCCTAGTGTATCCCCTTGGGGTGCACTAGTCATCTTCATAAAGAAGAAGGACAGATCTCTCCAATTATGCATGGATTACAGTTAGTTGAACAAAGTAACCATCAAGAACCGATATCCTTTGCCCAGGATCAATGATTTATTCAACCAACTTCAAGGTGCCAAAGTATTTTCCAAAATTGATTTGAAGTCAGGGTACCATCAGTTGAGGATAGTGGATAGCGATATCCACAAGACCACATTTCGCACTAGATATGGCCACTATGAGTTCACCGTGGTTCCATTCGGTCTTACGAATGCCCTAGCTGTTTTCATGAGTCCCATGAATGGAGTTTTCCGCACATTCCTTGACCATTTTGTGATTGTGTTTCTTGATGACATATTGATATATTCACAGAATGAGAAGGAGCATAAGGAGCACCTGAGACAGGTTTTGCAGTGTTTGAGGGATAATCAGTTGTATGGCAGTTTGTCGAAGTGTGCTTTCTTTAGAAAAGAGGTCAAGTACCTTGGTCATGTTATATCTAGTGATGGGATCTCAATTGACCCATCAAAGATCAAAGCCATAATGGATTGGCCAGCACCAACTAGTGTGACAGAGGTTAGGAGCTTCATGGGCTTAGCAGGTTATTATCGATTTTTTGTTGAGGGATTCTCTAGAGTTGCTCATCCTATTACTTCTCTTTAGCGTAAAGGGAAGAAATTTGAGTGGACGTGAAAGTGCGAGAAGGCCTTTCAGGAACTTAAGAAGGCACTTACTAGCGCACCTATCCTTGTAGTGCCAGATCCTTTAGCTGACTTCATGGTTTGCACAGATGCTTCCCTAGAGGGTTTAGGAGCAGTCCTTATGCAGGATGGCAGAGCTATAGCTTTTGAGTCTAGGAAACTTAAGACTCACAAGCTTAACTACCCTACTCATGACCTTGAGCTTGCAGCAGTAGTGCATGCACTTGTGAGGTGGAGACATTTCCTTTTGGGTCATCATTTTGAGTTACACTCAGACCATCAGAGCCTTCAGTACATATTCACTCAGCCGAATCTTAATGCATGTCAGAGGAGATGGATGGAAATCTTGTGTAAGTATGATTTTGACGTTCACTACATCAAAGGGAAAGAAAACATAGTTGCAGATGCTTTGAGTAGGAGACGTCACGAGGTATACACCATATCTATGGGCATGGATTTGAGAGATCGGATAATGTAGCAGTTGCCAGAGGATGGACGGTATTTAGAGGTTTGCCAGGCTATATGATCTTAGGAAAATTTAGAAGGGAAATATGTGGATTATTCCTTAGAGTCTGATGGATTATTACGCCATAGAGGGTGCATCTATGTACCTTCTTCCAGGGGATTGCAGGAGTTCATTATCACAGAGGCTCATAGAGCTCCTTATGCAACACATCCTAGAGTTAAGAAGATGCATGCAGACTTGAGGCAGTTATACCATTGGCCAGGAATGCGACAGCTTATTGCTAAGTTGGTAGCTCGATGCCTTAAGTGTCAGAGAGTCAAGGCGGAGCACCGCCATCTAGGTGGGTTGCTCTAATCTCATGCTATACCAGAGTGGAAGTGGGATACTATATCCATGGATTTCACCATTGGTCTCCCTATGTCATCTCATCGCCATGATGCCATCTTGGTGATGGATGACAAGTTGACCAAAGTGGCCCACTTTTCACTAGTTCATACCACCTTCACAACACCAGTAGTATCATAGGTGTTCTTGCGAGACATTTTCAGACTTCATGGTGTTCCACACAAGATCATTTCCGACAAGGATTCCCTCTTCACTTCTTCCTTTTGGAAGGCATTACAGGCAGCTATGGGTACTAAGCTCAATTTCAGTATAGCCTATCATCCTGAAATGGATGGTCAGATAGAGAGGGTTAATCAAGTGTTAGAGGATATGCTTCACATGTATGTCATGGATCACCAGACCAGATGGGAAGAGTACCTTCCCTTAGTGGAGTTTGCCTATAACAATGGGCATCACACATCTTTGGGGATGCCACCCTATCAGGCACTATATGGTAGACCTTATAGGACACCGTTGAGTTGGGTCCGCATAGAGGACAAAGTTGCTATTGGTCTTGAGATAGTTCAAGATATGGAGTAGTAGGTGGATTTGATTAGGCAGCATCTTATAGAGGCACATGATAGATAGAAGAAGTATGCTAATGCGAAGAGGATAGATCGTAGCTACTTGGTTGGAGACAGAGTCTTTGAGAGTGTGACCACATAAGAGTCCAATCCATTATAGAAAGGGTTTTAAGCTCGCACCTCGATTTGTAGGACCATTTGAGATCCTTGAGAGGATAGGACTAGTTGCCTATCGTTTAGCATTGCCACCTAGCTTGTCGTGCATCCACGATGTGTTCCATGTTTCAGTTTTGAGGAAATATATATATGATGAGTCTCATATTCTAGATTGGGATGCCTTGCAGGTGGAGTCGGGCGGGCAGCTAGCTTTGGAGCCCATTTGCATTTTGGCACGCCAGACGCTGGCCCTTCGAGGTCGAGAGCTAGACCAGTTTAGGGTCCAGTGGGATTGCTATGATGAGGTTACAACCTCATGGGAGGATGCAGCACGTATGAGATCACAGTACCCCAACCTTTTTGATGAACTCCAGGAGGAAGTTCATGCCTAGAAGGGGAGGGTGTGAGGCCCTACCCTGACTCATCCTGACATTTCTGTTATTTTCATATTGAGACTATTGTGGATGCTTTATTTTTATGCATTATGGATTTAGAACTTATATGATTCCATGATTTGGATCACATTGATGTATATTGATGCTTCATTTTTATGCATTATGAATATGAAACTTTATATGTTGCTAGAATAAAATTACTTTGAAATGATGTATGTCATTATTGGATTTGCAGGACTTAATTTTGATGATAGAAATAGGATGCTTGTAATATGAATGGGTCAATTTTGAGGATTATGATAATTGCTTATGTGGAATCAAATTGGAATATATGAGATATTGCTTTATTATTGTCAATTGTATGAGTGTTTGATGTGTATTGGAATTCATGTGTTTAATAATATAGTTGTGGTTATTTGGAATTACTAATGTGTTAATTGAGATGGGTAGGAAAATTATCCATGTGACCATGGAAATAATATGGAGAACCAACCCTAGACCTATGTACGTTTGTTAAGCCAGGGGTTGTCTATTTGGAGAGACAACACCCCGTTTGTATTGTATTTTATTTTGTGAAAGTAAATGATGCATGTGTGTTAAATTTATTTTATTAATTTGTGTAATCCGACAAAAGACAAATTCCATGTGTGATTTTTATAATGTATTTTATTGTATCACTTGACACATGCTGATTAGTGTCATTGATTTTGACTTGTCTCTTGGAGGGAGTTTTGTTTCTACCAAAGCTATTTCAAACATTTGAGTGTGGTCCCAAATTTACCTTGGGTAGGGAGTCTTGGGAGTGGTCAACTCAGGTTTGACCCGTAAGTTAACTTCAGTTGGCTTTTTAAGGGGTCAAATGGACTCCTAGGGTCAGTTTTAGGGCTTTTCCAAAGGTCCAAAGGGTATACCTATGGGTTAGGGGTATTTTTAAACATATGACTACTCCCATGTGACTGTTTAGTCACCTCAAAAAGTGGTTTTCCCAAGGTGAGCGAAAATTCAACTTAGAAGGTTCCTTCTAGGATAGACAAACTTCCCTTTTAGTGTCAGACTCTTTTCCCCATCCTCTCTTACCTTTTCTCTTTCCAGTTTTAGCAACATGTAAGAGGTTGGGAAGACCAACCAATGGGAACTCTCACTTTACCCAAGAGGTTGGGAAGAGTGAGAGAGGCCTTCTTAGGCAAGGATTAGGGACTTAGTGAATTAATCACCCACTCTCCATTGTTGGAGATCATGTAAAATTTTGAAGAATAGTTGTAGGATAGAATTTTTGGCCAAGGGTTGGTGAAGAGATTGTGTGGAATTGGGCTGCTCATCCCCAACTAAATCTATCTTTGGGAAGATTAAGGTTGGTTCATACTCCCTTTTGTTTATGTTGTATATTTTTGTTTGGAGAAATGCTTGTATGGAAAAGGATGTGTATATGTATTTTGCTTTGTAGAAGAAAAATGTAATTTCCTTCCTTTGTTTCTTTTTGTGTTTTCTTGTATTGGGAGTGTCCAAGGCCTTCTACTCTTGGGAGAGTAGGATGGTCTTGGGGAGGAAGAAGTATGACAGCCTTGGGTGAGAGGCTCCCCTTTATGGAGAGTGATCTCAAGGGTGTTCTTTGTGACCCTTGCTGCATAGCCTTATGTATGCATTTGGGGGTCATAAGGGGAGAAGATATGGCTTATATGCTTTTGGGGGGCATAGGCTGTGGAGATGTATTTTGTTGTATTTTGGTTGCCATGAGGTTGCTTGAGTTGTTCCATTCTTGAAGTCTCCCCAATGGTATTTGGTCCACTTCCACCCATGGATTATCATCAGAAGTTGTGGTGAAGTGTAGCTTGGGTTGGGAAAATGTTTTGTTGAGTGTTTACCCCTTTGCTTGTTGTGTTTGTTTTGTGTGTGACCCATCTAGTGCTTGGTTCTCCAAGCTCGGGGGTGGCTTCTAGTAAGCCTAGGCTAGGAGGTGAGCACTCCATGGTCAAGCCTTTTGTTCTTTTTGTAGGTTGCTTGGGATGGGAAAGAAAAAGGAAGAAATTATTTGCTGGTTTTTACTTGAGTTGCAGAAAAGATTTAAAAAATGAGGGGTTGTATTTATTATTGTAGCTTTGTAATGGAAAGCCAAATGATGTATTTATTTTTCAAAAGCAAAGAAATATATGTATTTAATTTAAAGTTCTCTTTCAATGGAAAGAAGAAACTAGTAGGGTTTTAAACCCATTTGTATTGTTATCTACATTGTATTTTAAATATGTTATAAAGAAATGCTTTATTCTATTGATTTACCTTTGCAAAAACAATGTGTATTACTTTTATCAAGTTCCTATAGTTACTAAAATGATATTCGTTGTAATCTTGTCATATAAAAAAATATAAGTTCATTTTATTCCTTCTTGCAAATTGAAAAAAAAAGAGTTGGTCTATTTACAAATTCAATAAATGGTTAAATAGGCTTAATATGCCTTTCTCTAAATTGATTTAAATGTTTCCTAGGATAATATAGTTGCTGTGATAATTTATCACTTTCTGTCATTTAATTAATTGTAGGAACATAAATCTAATTAGTTATACATTTCTAAAGTTAGTATCTAAGATTTGCAAAAGAAAAATATATAAATTAGAGCTTGCTGTAAAAAAAAAACTACTGCATTATGTCATTTATTTACTGCAAAAAATGTATTTAGTATTAAGAAGTCATCTATTTCCAAATGTTAGCATTAGATAGAAGAAAAAAAAAAAAGGAGTGTAATGCATTATAAAAAAAGAATCTACTAGCTTGCTGTTTGTGATTTAAGTAAAAAGAAATAGTTTCACATTTGTCTTAAGCCATGAAAATATAGTTTATTTCTAGATCCTTCTCATACATTTTAAAACTTGCAAAAAAAAAAACAAATGGTCTCCTCATCTATTTCTTGCTGCTAATTTTCTTTATTAGTATCCTGCATATTTTATTAAGTTGAAAAAAAAAAGAAAAAGAAATAAATAAATAAACTGAAAGTATACATATATACATATACATATATATTTATATATATATATATATGTATATATATGTATATATATGTATGTATATATATGTATATATATGTATATATATGTATGTATATATATGTATATATATGTATGTATATATATGTATATATATATACATATTGATTTTATTTATTTTAAACAAAAATAAAAAATTATAAAATAATTGTTGCAGACCGGGGGGAGGGCCAAGAAACCCTTCCCCACAAGACCGGCCTCCCTTAACCCTTGCGGGCGCCGCAGTGAGCGGACGCCGCTCGCTATGGGCTGTTCGCAATGGGTAGGGTGAAGCCCGCCACTACGGCGACCGCCAGCGGCGGTGACCGCCACTATGGTAACCCGCAGTGGGCGGCAGCCGCCACTATTAGTGGATGACGATCGCTCCCTACGGGATACCGCAGTGGCCACCACTTTGGCTCCCCTTTCCCTTGTAGCTCGCTTGGCCTCCACCACCATGAGCACCTCGGCCTCCTCCGCCTCTCCCCCTTTAGTTCCACCAAAAAATAAAATGCAGGCCGCCGCCTCCACTACCTGCACATTCACACACACACACAACACTACAAAAAAATGAAACACACACATACACAAGCCCTAACCCAATTTTTGGGTTAGGGCAAAACACATATATAAATTATATAAAAAAAAAGAAACATGTGTGTGGGATGAATTAAAAGTTAGGGTTAACATAGAGATTTTAGATTCTTTTAAAAAAAAAAATAGAAAGGAAAAAGGGGGGGAATAGCCATTCAAATTTTGAATAGGGTTTTTCCCATCCCTTTAACTTAATAATATATGTTAGTTTGGTTTTAATAAAGGAACTTTTCATCCTCCACACACACACACACACACATATATTTACCTGTATATCTATATATGCAAAATTGTATATATACATATATATGGATAGTTAATATCTAATTTTAGATTAATAGATATATGTCCATATTTCATATGTATGTATAAACATTTAAATATGATTCCTTAAATTTTAAACTCTTTGGAGATTTTTCCTTAGGGATTTATAGTTGATTTGTAAGGCATGATGGCCCTTTAATTCGAGTTTGTTAGGCACATTTTAATTAAGGTTAATTTTGCATAATAGGTTTAATAATCTAAGTGTTAGGACTCATTAATTTATTTCCTAACAATTAAAAGGCCTTTAGAGATTAATTATTTCTCTTGTAAATTTAATTTTGAACCTTGTTTAAATGAGTTAATTATTTATTCATTGATGGAATAATATTAACTCCTTGGTGAAACAACATCCCATTTTTTAAATATAAAATAGTTTTCACCAAATCAATTTAGTTTTTAGATTAGTTCAAAACTTAGTTAAGACAAGACTTGTTGTTGTGTTATTTAGCAATTTAGTTTTATTAGGTTAAGTTTGTTTTAAAAAAAATTTATTTTGTTTGTGCCCAAAAGTTTGGGCATGACATGTTCGTCATCATCATCGTCATCACCATCACCATCACCATCACCATCACCATCACCATCATCATTAGCATCATCATCATCATCATCATCATCATCATCATCATCAACAACTTCTTCTTCATGTACATTTCCGTTAGGAACATCATCGACTAGCTGTCGATCGTGATCATCATCTATATCATCTTCTACTTCTTCATTATCTTCTTCTTCCATCACATTATACATTATCGACCTTCCTCTTGGATCATGTCTAACAACAAATGACCAACCTGGTTTATGTGGAACCTCCAAGTAAAATACCTGCTCACATTGACTTGGTAGAACATAGGGCTCATCCCCAACTCGCTCAAATGACCTTGTATTAACCATTGTAAATCCATTATCATGTTCGATAACAGTTCTATCAGGATCATTTTTATTCAGTCATAGCCTATACCATTTGACGACGAACAAAACTAGTTTGAAGGAATTAAAGTCACACTCAAGTATATCATCCAAAATGCCATAGTATCAATTTTGAGACTCTTGAGGATGTATTTCATTTCTAGATGAAATATTGGTCACCTCAAAGACTGCAGTTATCCCAGAATCACAAGTTTTCTTCGTGGCATCCAACTGTTTGATGCGAAATTTATGACCATTGCAGCACATAGCCTTGTGGTGTTTGACCTGCAATATGTCTAACATATTAAAATTATTGCATCATGAGTTGATAAACATACGAGTGATTAATAAAATTATACGTACCTATTGATCTCTTAAACCATATGCTAAATCAATTTCCCTTTGTGTAACATTGGAATCTCCATTACGATGAGCTTCTTTAACCAATGAAGCGATAGCATCCCATGTTAATGTGCAACCAGAATGTTGACATCGTTCAATCCACACCATCATCCAATCAAGATTGTTTGCAATATACAAATGTAGCGCATCCTACTCCTGACCAACTGTACAAATAATTAATAGACCACTTACAACTGATTTATTTAGAAGATGAAGAATTAATTTACTACAATAACATCTTATAATTACCTCTCACTTTCTTCAATCTACCTTTCCCCATCAAGTGCTCCCCTTCGAATTTATTAATGGAGTTGGGATCCCAAATGCGATCTATGTGGATTTTTACTGCAAACTTAGGAAGATATTCAGTAATGTACACCATAGTCTGGTATACCATATACCCCTCCACCATAGAACCCTCAGGATGTGCTCTTTGTCAAACCAAAGCCTTCAAATATTTCAAGTGTCTCTCAACCATCCACATTGACCTAGTGTGTATAGGTCCACAGAATTTGATCTCCTGAACTTGGTGTATGAGGTAGTGTTCTTGTGCATTGAAAAAAGTTGAAGGTAGACACTTTTGCATTTCACACATTAGATGAGGGATTTTTCTCTTCCAACATTTTATATCTTCCTTGTGGATTTCTTTAGATGACAACCACCTAAAAGAGATTGAAGATGCAAAAATATATAAATGAGACTTTACAAAATAATATACAATATATTGCATAACAAGTAAAACAAATGGAAAATATAATATCTATACAACAAATTGAACAAACATCACTACTTACCTCATGTATTTTCCAAAATCATATATGACTTGCTTGATATTATTATCGAAGTGGTCTGGGACAGATAGAGGTAGAATGTACTGCAACAATTATAAAATGATCTTTTCATTGTTTTCTAACATAATACAATGAAAAGTACATGTGTAGTATACGAATATATAGTAAAAACACAAGAACACGAATTACCTTAATGAAGGTATGCCAATCATGCATTTTCATCCCTGGCCCAAATTCACTCTTCTTTGATATGAGATTGTTTATGTTCGCAGCAAATCCTGTGGGAAATCGAATTTTTCGTATGACTTCTTTTATAGAATTGCTTTGCTACTCCGTTAATAACCAAGGAAGGGCACTTATATTAATCTGATCTCCATTGCATGATTGGATTCCACAATGTCACTACAAATTTTGACATTTTTTTCTTATCATGCCTTCCATCCAATATTTTCCATAATGTCTCTGTTATATTCTTTCCAATATGCATTGTATCAAACAAATGCACAATTTGTAGCTGCTCATAGTAAGGCAAACTACTGAATTGTCTGGGATAAATTTTTAGTCCCTTTGGAAGGTGGTCATCCATGCCTGGACGACCTTCAATATCATCAATTACATCATCAATAAACAAAACACGATAGAAAAATTCAAATTCCAAACATAAACCATTAGATGGGATAACATTATGTTGACAATTAATTCTATTATATGCCAACTTCCATAAGTGAGGAGTCATTCTTCGTGGCTTTGATTTAGTCTCTTCTTTCCCATTGAAAAGATGTTTTTCAGTATTCTGGTACTTATGATTTTTGTGAAGTGCGTTCCTATACTCATCAAACACCTGCTTTCCTAAACTTTTTGAATGATGGGATTTCATCTTTGGACCACAAACTGGACATGCAAATTTTCCCTTTGTTTGAAGACCTACAAGATAATGTATAATTCTATTAAATCTGTTAATTTTTATGATTATAATTATCATGCACAACTTGAACACTATAACGTACCACAAAAATGTGTTAGCCCTGGGGCATCATGTATTGTCCATACAAGCATTGCATGGAATTGAAATTGTCTTTGTCCTATTGGTCTAGAGATGTCATACATGGTCACACCATTCCATAACTCCAGCAACTCATCGATAAGAGACTCAATATATACATTCATATCTTTAACTTGGTACTTGCCTAGTGGAATGAACAAAAGCATTACATAATTATTATGACCATTTTACTACAATATTTATAATTAAATGTAGATGACTATTAAATGATAAAATACCTGGAACAATCATTGCCAACATTATGTGCTCCCTCTTTATTGGCATCCATGGAGGAATATTATTGTTGATAACAAAAATAGGCCACACCGAGTAAACATATCTCAACTCTCCAAATGGATTGACACCGTCCGCTGCCAATGAAAGCCTGAGATTACGAGGTTCTTCTTTAAAGTGTGGCCACTTTTCCTCTATGTCCATAAATGTTGAACCATCTGTAGGAATTCAAATAATGTCATCTCGACTTCTATTGCGTGCATGGTAATCTATAAATTGTGCCAAGCTAGTGCACCTGAATAATCGTTGCATACATGGAATAATGGGAATATAACGAAGAACCTTGCGAGGCACCTTTTTTGTTATTTGATCTGTTCGATATCTACTGATATGACATTCAGGGCATTTTGTTCCAAATTCATGTTTTTTATGATATATAATATGATCATTGGGACAAGCACCTATTGTTTGATACTCCATTCCAATATCTTTTATAATGGCAGATAATTCTCGGTATGAGCGAGGTAGAATATTTGATGGTGGTAAGAAAAACTCACCTATCAATCTACAGCAAAAAAAAAAAGTTTGAGGTGTTAATATAAAGAATATTAATGGTACATGATTCACCATTTATTAATTGTAGTGACATTTATGACACACCTTAACATACGTGAGATTGTTATGTTGGATAAACCATTCATAACCTTCAAGTTCACCAACAACAATACAACAAAGAGAAGAGTTGTTTGGGAGCCTTTGTAAAGGGGCTCATATGCCTTCTCAAGAAGAGGTAAATCATGAACATCAAGGTCATCCTGATCATCATGATCAGCTGTGCTAGTACTAAATGTGTCATGGATCAATGTATTTGTACCATCATCTTCAATTGTGTTTTCTGGTGCATGATCTTCATCTTCCATGAGATCACTATCTTCAGCTTCGATATTCACACCTCCATGTTCCTCCACTTCAAAAACCATATTCTTTGGGTTGTGTTGGTCCATATCATGTGCCCTGGGGTGCTCGACCTATATAAAAATGATCAACATAAATGAACCATGATCATGATCTCATTATCAAGTGATTTCTTATGTATATAAATTGTTAAAATGATATAATTAACAACTTACCAGTGGATGATAATCATGTCCCCCTTCAATGTGACCATGCTACCTACAATGTTTCTTAGTTGTTTTGATTAGAAATCTTCTAGTCTTTAAGCCCTTACAAATTTTGCAGGGACAACAACATTTCCCATCACCTTTTCTTTTCAAGTTAGACCATAATCTAGCAATTGTCTCCTTATTTTGTTCTTCGTTGATATTATCTGACATGGTCTTTCTTCATAGGCAAAAAAATCAGGCTATGAAAACTTCAGTGCAAAATTTATTTAATGTAGCTAATTGTGTGAATTTCTGAGCATTGTGTCTACAAATTCTTACTAAAAGTTTGCCTGTTGTAGACTTTCTAAGAGACATTTTTGAGTATTCTAAGCCTTGGTTCTTGTATTTTCACTGGTGATAAGTTGGCAACTTTATGGCAGACATGTAGCCAATCGATCTAATTTTGACAAGTTATACACCAAGCAAATAGGCATCTAGAACTAGCATTGTTTGCAGGTCACCCCTACCCTATGCCATGGGTATATGACTACCCAGAACTCCAGTTTAACCATCAATCCTGGAAATGATCGGTATACGACTACCTAGAACTCTAGTTTAAGCATTAAGTTACATCATTATTAACCTTACTTTGGGATGCTATGTATGAGATTGGAACCTATTGTAAGGTGTGATCAATGTGCTATCATAAATGCAAAGCCAAAACCATTTTGATGAGATCATGATCCCACTAATACTATTTTGCCTTGTTAATTTTGCACCCACAAAAATGATAGAACCAGATATAATATGCCATCAATGCCCATATACCGACAATGCTCAAGATGAGCCACTTAGAGGTAGAGTTTAACCACTTTCCATATAGGTAGATTATCTCTAACCTCATTTTCCCTATAGGTAACTGATTAGGTTCATTTTAGAGTCTTATTTCCAAATATGTACCTCTATGTTAGCTTTTTGCTTTATTATTTGCCTGTTTATGCTTAATCTTGTCAATTTTGCATAATTTTACTTAGTTCTTGCATCTTCAATGAAATTATATCTAATCATATCCAATCACATCAAAATGGAACAATTAATCATATTGCTGGTCTCTCCTAGAGGAATTAAATTGAACCAAATTGACTATTCCCCAATAAAATGTTTTGAAATGGTGAATGTATAAGTTTGTAGTTTACTTTCCTAGACTAGGACCCCATTTCGTCAACATTTCACTATGAAAGCATAAATATTTTTTCTTGAAGAGAACATCTTACAGATTATGCTTCAATGTATAACACATTTTCATAATCAATCATTCGACTTCACATGGATAAAAGAATTCACATATTGTAAATCATGATCTGATGATGTGAACAACTCATATGCAACTATATGGCATGCAAAGCATTTATTTTAACATACACTTATTCATCCACATTGTAGGGATAACAATACAAGGCTCACATATTGGTCTAAGAGGATGCCATGGTCTCACAAAGTAACCAAGAACCATATGAAATGATGGTCTTGAATCCACACACAACTAGGGAGGATCCATATGATTATGTATGACTTCCCCCTTGTTTGTTTATTGGGATTAGCCTCCAAGACATAGCCATCAATAATCACTAAGAATGTACAAGTGGATCGTAGCTACCCATACAACAAACACTTAACCCTATCCTCAAATTTTCCCAATGTTTGATTCCTTATATACACTCATCCAAGGTTATCTACGTTGATCTTGGTGAGGAATCACATCACAACAAAGAAGGCAACATTTAAAAATAGCAAGAGTTTCACTAAACTACCAAAGATCATAAATATTGAAAGAAAGAAAAAATAGTACCAATAATAAGTCAAATAAATGTGTTCAATTCCAATAGCAAATCAAACATAGCCACAATAGCTACACAATAGAGAAAACTCACAATAATGATTAAACTAATTCAAACAAGATAAAATAAAATTGTTGGCCCATGCAACAAAGATGAGAGATCATCAATAATTGAAGGAAACTTCACAATCCTTAAAAGTGCACATTACATAACTATACGACTAGAAATTATGGCTAAATAGAGTGAAGATTCATCATGACTCCAATAATAGTCCCTCATGTGTGCATTTGTGGCATGGACACAAAAACTCCCACATGGTATGGCCATGTACCTAATGGAGAAGACATGCCTAGGCTACATGCCCAAAAAACATGACTATAATAATAGTACCTCATGCATGCATTTGTGGCCTGCACACTACAAATCCTAACATATCATGGCAATACACCTCATAGAGAAGACACACCTAGAGCCACATTGCAGATAGCAATGTGCCTCACAAAGAAGACATGCATAGGGCACATGCAACATAGAAATGTGTCTTATGGAAAAATGTGCATGCATGTCACACACCAAAGCTATATGTATACATCATGAGGCACATTCATATGTTATCAAACACAACCTATTGTATCTAACATGAGTTCCTCTCTACATGTGTGCAAATCTTCCAACACTAATCACCACTAAGAAGGAATAATATAAAATGCATCTTCAAATATTTGTGTGTGTGTGGAATTGTGTCTTTGAACCCAAATCGCTACCATCAACAACATGTAACCATCACCTACACTATATCAAAACATAAGTATGGTGTGACATCATATCTATTTGCATAATGTCAAAACACATGCAACATGAAAATCATTATAGCATGACAAAAATCAATCTTTACATGTTGGAACAAAGATATAAATAAGATAATAGGGTAAGAGGAAACCCGTACCAAGAACCACATACCAACTATCGGCAATGCCATCAAGATAAATGTAGGATAGGATACCACTATGAGCCATCCAATGGTCCATTCTATGAGGAGAACTAGGGGATACTATCTTTGAAAGGCGTGGTCAATAGAGATAATCCCTACTAATGCCACAATATGTCACCATAGCTTCTTGAGTTTTCCATTCTTCTACTTAACACCACATTTATTGAGTTCTTCAATAGCGAGGTTGGTTCTCAATAGGATGCACAAACATGTAAACACACAAGCATGGTTTCATCATACTTGTACAACAATACAAATTCATTTTTCTAGTTAATTACTTAGTGTAAAAATAACTCCATTACATAACATAGGGCAATAATCAACATATGTTTTCAAATAAACTGCCTAAACATCAATTGGAGTTACCCTTTCTAAGGTACAAACATAATTTATTTAAAACTTCAAAATTAAAATAATCACAATACATCAAAATAAGTTCAATAGTGCATGAAAATAGACAACATGATCCATAATTAAACCCATAAATTACCCTAATTGGATATGCTAATAAAATGGTGTCTCAAATAATAGAGATTATGTTGGACCTATAATAGAGATCTGGACTTTGTTTCATCATACACAAGCATGGTTTCATCATACTTGTATCCAAATACACCATCCATAGATATGTACTCAGTACCACAATCTCATGGGTACCCTTTTAGCTGAATTTACCCTATATTTAGGTGAATCTACCCTTGTATCATTCCTTGATCTAGTATGTCATTCCACCAATCAATAATTTTTCCATATTCTTGGGAGAATACACTATCCCTCAGGTGAATATGCCATATCTTTAAATGAATCCTTCTTGTCATCATCCTAAGTCCTCTTTTTGTTAAGTCTTATCCCTTCATCTTTAGGAAAATCCACCTATCCTTATGTGAATCTACTTTCTCTTAGGTGAATCTATTTCACATAAATCATTTATCTTATCCATCTTTCTTATGCAAATGGTGAATTTTTCCTATCCTTAGATGACTACACTCCCATTTAGGTGAATCTATCTAGTTTTAGTCTCCTTCCATTATTTTGTCCAAATTTGTATCCTCTAGTTTACATGAATCTACTTGTTCTTAGGAAAATCAACCCTATCATTCTAAGGAAAATTCACCTTGTCATCATCCTTAATCATCTACCTTTCAAGTGTATAGTCCATCCATCCTTGGGAGAATCTAACATATTATTGGGAAAATCCACTCCCTCTTAGGTGAATCCACCTTTTCCACCTTCTCATTAATCTATTATTTGTTCTAAGAAGGACACAAAAGTGGATAGAAAACAATAGAGGAGATAGTAATCAAACAAGTACTAAGTAAATTGCATTAGTGACATGTCACAAATGTGAGTTATACATGTTCCAAATTGATTGATTCTCATGAAGGACCTAAGTTATCTACAATAAATAGCCACCCAAGAAACCCATTTGCTTTAGGAAAACTATCTTCTTAGTAGTAGCTTAATTCTTGAGACACTTGATTTAGATATGATCTTGTAAATGGTGTTAAAAAGAGTAATTAGTCACCAACCAACCACACTCTTCATTTGTATATTTAAGAATTAGTTTGGTCAAACCTTGATTGTAACAAGCATAACCAAATCCTCCATGATAAATTTAACAACAAATATATTATTGCATAACCAAATCTTTGTGGTGGGTGTGTTCAACAAATATATTATTGTGTGAATTGATTTTGTCCAAAATGTAGGAACTTGATCTACATATCCATGAAGGCATGATTAGGTCTCTATACAACATTGTTTTGTTGATGCATATATGTAGTGGTTAGTTGTTTTCTTTTAGTTGTGGATAAACAATTTTGAGTGAATTTCTCATTTACTTGAGCATTTTGCATTTAGAGAACAACTAGATGACCATTCAACAAGGGGTTTAAACTCTTTGAACTTCACAAATGCTTGAGCTTTTCTTGTCAAGCAATGTACCCACATCTTAAAGACATCAAATTATGAAAGATGATAGTCCCAAATCTGCAAATGACTATCACAACATAGTGAATAAGGGAAATCCATAGATACATTAATGAGTAGCCCTAGATCAATACAAAGGGAAATACAGTCATGTTTATCTCAATCCAATGTTTGTCAACATCCTCCCTACGTGTGCCAAAATAGGAGCTTTCGAACAAGGTATGGACATCCATCAAAGCATAATCGAGAGAGCATTGGAATACAGGTCGGTTCTTGTCCAACAAGATTCAAGACGTAGGGCCCCCACTAATAAGAGAACCCATAGTGGGTATGGGAGGAAGTCAGGTCTTATGTGGTTCAATGAAATCCCCATTCCATCCATTTGAGTTACTTCATTAATGTCTTCCAAATTCTTGAAGTGGTTTTTTTTATCCAATAACAAAAATCACAAAATGGGGTAGCATACGCATGGCATGTGAACTGTATGATGGAATACCTCAAAGAGATGTCATTTCATGGAATTTTAAGATTGTAGGAATGCACAAAATGGATTAATTCAAAAAAAAACTTACCTTGCTTGTGCAGAGATCGCTCCGACGGGGGGGGGGGGGGGGGGGGGGGGGCAGGGAGGCAAGATGGTCGCCGCTTGTGCTTTCAAAATGAAATTGCATTGTGTTTTTTTTTTTAATAAAATGCTTGAGATCATCGGAATTCTGACGAAGACGAGAATTTTTTTTAAAATTTAACCCCAAATGTATTAGTGACTTTTTCTGATCTAGGTTGATGAATATAGTGCTACTACTCAGGGGGAGTATTCAGTTGTTTGGTTCAGTATTCTTGGTTTGGTATCCATCCTTTGTCATTTATGTCAAAGGGGGAGAGGTGTTCATGTGAAAAAGTTTTAGATCTTTTCAGGGAGAGGTATTCATGTTAATCAAAGGGGGAGATATATTTCAATTCAGCTTTTGGGAGATTGTTGGCATTCCTTGGCACTTAGATGTTTTTCACATTCAGTGTTGTCATCAATTACAAACAGGGAGATTGTTGGAAATATGTTGGATTTTGTTAAGTATTCTCATTGTTGTCAATACTATATCTTGGTTAGATCTATCTTGGTTAGTCTTGGTGGTCATCTTGGTTTTGGCTATGATTCTAATAAGGTATGATCAGATCTCTGGAATTGGTTTTGGATGCTTATTTTGATGGTTATGTGTTTTCTATATTCTAGTGTTTCATGATTTTGTTATTTCTTTTGGTATTTCCAGTACCTGATTAGCTTTTGTTTTTACCAGATTAGCTTGTGTCTTTACTGGCTAGCTTCTAGCTTTACCGACATGCATTATTTGGTGACTTGATCAGTGGATTTTGGGTCTAGATTTTGGAATCGGTTTCTATCACTATTTTGGTGCTTCTTTATCACATCTTGAGTGTTTGGTAACTTTGCATTGGATGGAATTCTATTATGGTGGTCCTATTTGGATCCGGTTAAACTTTAGCAGAGGGTTTCTATCGACAAGTAAAGCGTGTTGGATTTTGGTCTTAGTGGAATTTGCAATGGATATAATTGTTTGGTTACTTGATTTAGGTCCATGCTATGTAATCTAAATCATAATATTGGTCCAGTGGTATCGATTGATGTAATTTTATTATTATGAGCTTATGGGTTTAGGGTTTAACCGGCCTTGTAAATAAGGTTGATGATATGTATTTATAGGTGATTTATTCATGTAATTTGATATGCGATGGTTATGGGTGGTTAAGTCTACATTAATAAAGAAAGGATTATGTGCGAATAGAGTCATATCATTTTAGAGAAGGTTGGAAAGGTTTTGTATTGCAGAGAAGACATTAATGGTTAACTGGAACTATATCAGGAATTTATAGATGCTACTTTCACAGTTAATTACTTTTTGGATTGTAGTCCGATGATTTTGTACGTTAGTGAGACTTCCCTTTGTGATGAGTAGTGCTCTCTAGGCTATTGGAATTTCTACATGTGTAGATCCCATTGTAAGTATTCAAAATACTACTGCAGAGTATTCATCTGATTGTGGGTAGGGTTTCCCACCGTGGTTTTCCCTTTTCAAGTTTTCCATATCAAAATATTGGTGTTATTTGTGTTGTGCTTTCATGTTATACTCTTCATTATGTTATGCTCTAGTTTATCGTTTATTATTGAATTAAGTGTTGTAACTATTAGTAAACTGATTTAGCCCCCCCCCCCTCTCATTTTACTCTTAGTATCAGTGCTATCCAACAACATGGACCCAAGGTGCGATGTTGACCAATTGTGGTCGTCAAATCTTCATAAAGGCCCAATCCGATGGTCGTGTTTTAATCATCGTTTGGGCTTGCTAGAGGCCTAGATTGAGAGATCTCGGATTTCCATCTTTGCATGAATCTCTTAGATCATTGGTCAACATTAGAATTCACAAAGGCCATTGGCATTTAAAATTTTGTAGGTGGTTTGTTGTCAACCCGATTGTCGAAACGTAATTCCTACTCAATCAATGCCTCATATCTGATTCAATTAGCCTCTAACCACCAGATTTGCTTGTCATTACTTCAGACGCGACCTTGCAGGCCATTTTTAGATGCCACCATGCCCTCTTTGATCCAGAACATAGAATTTTTTTCCCTGCAAGTGTGCTCAACCATGCTTATTGGCATGGAGTACTTTGTCCAGGTTGGCTTTTTTGCACTTATAGAGATAAAGGCCCAACTTGTAGAGTTGTTACAACACACCATTAGTTCTATTGATTTGATCTCTTCTCCTCCTCTTTGATTTTTTTGTAACCTAACCTGGGTAGGGTTAGGCTTTTCTCAATGTAACCATATGAGTTATGCCTGATCTATAAAGGAAAAAATGTAACATATTGTTTGGATCTTCTCCCTCTTTTTTCTTCTACAACAAGCTTATGTCTTTGCACTTGTAAAATTTGCTTTGCCTTTACATTAATAAAAACTTACTTGTTTTTCCTGATTTCATTCTTATTATGTGTGTATTTTGCTTACCTCATTGTCTAAATTTTTTCTTGTTTGTTTTCTTTTGTTGTAGATGTTGTGTTGGTCCCCTCTGTGAATATTGACTATGAACTAAGCTCAGTTCCTCTCTTCTTTTCATAGATTTAAACCTTCATTGGTACTTAGTTGATAGATTAGGATAGAAACATGTGCATGTCTTGGGTAGTTTCATTCATGTTCTATGCAGTCATAGGTAGGGGAGATCATTATTTCAGTCTGGGTGCAAACCCTTTTCCCTTCTTTTCTACAACCCTTCTCTTTCTTCCCTTTTCCCTGTCAAATCATAGGTTAGTTTTATTAGTGTTGGGTTGGTCAAACACTTGTTCACAGATTAAAGAGGAAGTCGGCCTTCTCCAGATATTCAACCTCACAATAGTGCAAGGTCCCATACTTGAGAGGTTGATTCAATGTTTCACAAGGTTGGTGGTCAACCCTGATCACCAAGGGTGCAAACTATTGTGATAACAATTTTTAGCACGCCCAGTGGGATAGATTGAACTAGCTTTGGTTCAATATTCTTAGCATTTTTTTTATGGTTGGTGTGTCCATCAACAAATTCAGCCTTTGGGAGTAGCATCTTACATACCTAGCAACTCTACGACAAATTTATTAGTGAAGCAGTTCAATGCTCAAAACACTTGAAGACTTGGTGTACTCTTCAGTATCCTTCCTTTGGAGGTAGTCACATCAGCACTTGGTGACTCTAAGGATCAGATCTAGGCTCTTGTTCAGGACCAATAGCCATTTCACATCGAACAACCAAATAGGAGATCTTTCTAGAGGTATTTTTCTCTTATAATATGAGCTTTCCGATTCTAGAAGGAGAGGGATTAGCATAAAAATATGGCTATCCATAGAATGCATGCTTTTGTCACCTTTAATGGTAGCAACCCCTTAGCTCTAGCCCAAAAGAATGACATCCCAGTTGTAGCCTTTAAGGCTATACCCTTTTTCATTAGGGAAACCCCTATCACCCCAACTAAGCACATTCAAGATGTAGCAGGATTTTGCTCTATTTTTTACATCACAAAAGACAACATAGTAGTGAGGCTTCTTGCATCTTCATTCAAGGGAAAAGCCCTATAGTGGTTTATGGGTCTTCCCTCTAGTTCAATACATAACTAGGATGAATCAAGGGAAGGATTGTGCAAGAGTTTTGAGGATAGGAGTGCCTCTTTGTCATTGATTGAACTAGTAACTATCAAGAGAGCCCCATATGAATTCATGGTAGACTTCAAATATAGGTTCTAGAAGACTTGGGATAGGATCCCTGCTCTGGTTAGGCCATCTTCTAATTGTGCATTTTTATACTTCTCGAGGGCTATAAATAGTGACATAGTTGTGATGATACAAACATTTGGAGGTGATAACCTTCTAAGGGCTTATGAAATTTCCATCAAAGAAGAAAGGTGCTTAATACATGATGGAAAGTTAGCTCCTAGGCCCCCATTTCCCTTGTTCCCAGAGGTTCCTGCACAACAACTTGCTTTGGCCCCTATACCAGTGACACCTACTGGTCTAGAGATCTAGTTTTGCAGGACAAAACCAATGGATGGCCCTAGGCCTTTGGAGAGCCTAAATCCTGCAAGTGCAAGAACCTCAAGAGAATTTGTTCTTGTGCAATCCAATCATGTTAATCTGGTCACTTGGAGAAATAGGGATGCCTCTCAGGCCCTAGTGGCACAAAGAGATTTTGTTTTTACAAACTAGTAGGAGGTAGAGGATAACAGTGAGGAGGATTTTGTTTTCTCATTTTAGGAATACCTCCCCTCCTCCCTTATGGAGAATGATGTGCCTACATCTGAGAAACAACATGAGATCAAGCTAGGGGTTGGGGAGTCAAAGGATGATTCTTTTTGGGATGATCTAGAGGGATTTTTCTTAAGTTTTGACACCGAGATGACAACTTCTAGTTAGTTGAATCAAGATGAGCAAGAGGAAGATATTACATTTCTAGTTGAGGCAATAAATTTTGAAGAGCAAGGGCATATCTTAGAGGTTCCTAGTTTTTTGTCAAATTAGCAAAGCAATGGGCAACTCAATAGTGATGGCCTAAGTCTATCTCCTTCAATGGGATGGCCTTTCAGACATTTGGCTCAGACCTATAATTCACCCCTTGTCATGCTTACTTCTGTGCATGAATTTGAGAATCATGAAGAGGAGGAGGTTCTTTTCACCCATCCACTCTAGAAGGATAAAATTCAGTCATGGGTGAGTTTCTTTTCTCTCAGGTTTTGGGAGGCATTCCAACAATTTTTTGGATGCCTTTCAATTTTCTTTTCCTGACTGGTTTTCCATAGGCATGAAGAGTGTCAGGAATTTGTTAGGAAAGGTAGCTAATTTGATAAACTAGTGAATGTCTTTGTTTAGCCCATTTATTGTGAGGCACTGTACATATTAGCTTAGGTTATTTCAATTTTTTTAGCTTTCCAAGAAGTGTGCATGCACATGCTATTCTCTGGAATGGTGAAGTTTCGACATCTTGCAGGGGTAAAGATTATCTTTTTGCTTCAGATTTTGACTCGTTCTCAATGGATACCCAAAGACATATAGTCTCACTCTAAGCAGGCTTAGGGCGCCCTTTGAGTTCCCAAAATGTTGACCCTTTTTGTTTAAACTTAGGTTTATCTAGTCTGAGCTAGTTATTTTACATAGCTTGTGTGTTATGTAGTTTCCTTTGTTGACAATTTGTAGAGGGTGTCTTTTTTTACCTTCTTTTCTTTCAGCTTCCATTCTGGTCAACTCACTTAAGTTCCACCGATTGGAGGGTCCTTGAGTGTTGGTGGGCCAATTTTCCCCTTTCCTTTTGCCAGTTAGAGGATTTTCAAACACAACAAGAAGAGGCCACAAAATAAGAATTTGCAAAGGCAAGGAAGTATTCCTCCTTATCTTATGGAGTGGAACGCTGACAATAGATGGGCCATGGGATAAGAAAGCAAAGCAAAAGGCTTTCTTCTTATCCCGCAAGGTTAGAACAACACACAATTGATGTTGTGGGATAAGATACAAGGGGGACAAAGGACCCTTATCCCACGGGGTGAAAAGATCAACATCATGGGCCCATAGGATAAATAAAAAAAAGGTAAAAACTAAAGGACCATTATCTTGTGAAGGAAAATAGAGACATCAAAGATCCCATGGGATAAGGAGCAAATAGAAACTACAAAGCATTTTTCTTATCCCACGAGTAAATTTGAGGACACAAATGGCCCACAGGATAAGAAAAAAGCAATCAAAGACCTTAAGGCATTATCTCATGAGGTAGAAAAGAGCAGTGCAAAGTGTCGTAGGATAAAAAACAAAGAAGAATTAAAGAAAATGCGTATCCCGCAAGGTAAGGTCAGGTCCGCAGGGGCCCTGCAGGATAAGAATTCAGGGGCTGTTTAGCAGTCAAACATAGTAAGGATATGTAAACCCAGGGTGCCATTTTGACCAATTGTGGTCATCAGATATTCATAAAGGCTTGATCTGACGACCATGTTTTAATCATCGATTGGGCCTACTGGAAGCCTAGATGGAGAGATCTCGCACATCCATGTTTGCGTGAATCTCTCAAATGAATGGTCAGCATTTGAATTCACAAAGTCCATTGGAATTTGAACTTTTGTAGGTAGGTTATTATCAACTTGATTGTCAAAATGTTCTTCCTACTTAGTCAATGCATCATATCTGATCTGATCACCCTCCAACCACCAAATTTTCTTGTTATTACTTCAAATGTGACCCTATAGGTTGTTTTCAGATGCCACCATGCCCTCTTTGATGCAGAACAAAGAATTTTTGTCCCAAGTGTGCTTAGCCATGCTTATTGGCATGGAGTACTTCACTGAGGGGGGCCTTTTCGCACTTCCAAAGATAGAGGACCACTTTGTAGACCTATTACAACACACAGTTAGTTTTGTTGATCTGATCTCTTCTCCTCCTCTCTATTTTTTTTTGTAACCTAGCCCGGGTAGGATTAGGGTTTTCTCAATGTAACCATCTAAGTTATGCCTGATCTATAAAGGCAAAATTGTAATATATTGTTCGGATCTTCTCTCTCTTTTTTCTTCTGTAGCAAACTTATGTCTTTGCACTTGTAAAATTCACTTTGCCTCTACATTAATGAAACTTGTTTTGCTTGATTTCAGTCTTATGATGTGTGTATTTCTCTTACCTCATTGTCTAAATTTGTTCTTGTTTGTTTTCCTTTGCTGTAGATGTTGTGTTGGTCCTCTCTGTGAAATTTGATTGTTAACTGAGCTTAGTTCCTCTCTTCTTTTCATAGATTTCAACCTTCATTGGCACTTAGTTGATAGATTGGGATAGAAATTTGTGCTTGTCTTAGGTAGTTTCATTTGTGTTCTGTGTAGTCATATGTAGGGGAGATCATTATTTCAGTCTGGGTGCAAACCCTTTTCCCTTCTTTCTTGCAACCCTTCTCTTTCTCCCTTTTCCCTTTAAAATCTTAGGTTAGTTTTATCAGTGTTGGGTTGGTCCAACACTTGTTCTTAGATTGAAGAGGAAGTCGACCTTCTTTAGAGATTCAACCTCAGAATAGAGAAAGGTGCCACACTTGAGAGGTTGATTCAATGTTTAATAGGGTCGGTGGTCAAGCCTGATCACCAAGGGTGCAAAATTTTGTGATAACAGTAAGCATTACACTGATGATGTTTTGTATGTTGAAGGTTTGAAGCATAATGTTTTGAGTGTTGGAAAGATGGTTGATAAGGGTTATGATCTACAATTCAAAGAAGGTAAATACAAGATCTTGAATGCCTCTTGTATAGAGATTACATTAGGAACTAATACTGAAGGGAACATTTTTCATTTGGATGCTAGTGAGAAAATTTGTTTGATTGCTAAGATTGATGAGAGTTGGTTGTGGCATAGAAGAATGTGTAATATAAACTTTGATTCATTGATCAAGATCAGTTCTACACAAGTTATTAGGGATTTGCCTAAGATTGTTAAACTTGTTAATCTGGTATGCAAGGAATGTTAGTGGGTAAGAAAACAAGAATTTCTTTCAAGAGATAATGGTACACATCAGATGGATTGTTAGATCTTGTACATATTGACCTGTGTGGACCTAGAAATGTTAGAAGTGTGTAGGGTAATAGATATTTTTTGTTGCTAATTGATGATTATTCTAGAATGATGTGGGTTGTCTCTTTGAAGGAAAAATTAGAAGCATTTGAGAAATTCAAGATATTCAAATCTAAAGTTGAAATTGAGTCCGGATTGAAGTTTAAGTGTTTGAGATCTGATAGAGGTGGAAAATTTTATTCCAGTGAGTTCAAATCTTTCTATGAGATGCATGGAATCAAAAGACAACTATCTGCTCCTAGGACCCCACAACAGAATGAGATTGTTGAAAGGAAGAACCGTACTATTTTAGATGCTACAAGAACCATGTTGATTGAAGGAAATGTCTTGAAGGTCTACTAGAGAGAATCTATTATCACCGCAGTCTATACATTCAATAGAGTTCATATCAAAGGTGATACTGGTAAGACTCATTATGAGCTTTGGTTTGGTCATGTGCCTACTGTGAAATATTTCAAAGTTTTTAGTAGAAAATGTTATATCAAGAGAGATGAAGATATAGGAAACTTTGATGCTAGAAGTGATGAAGGTATCTTTTTAGGATATTCTACAAATAGAAAAGCCTACTAGTGCTATAAAAAGAGACTGAGAAAGATAGTTGAGAGTGCAAGTGTGAAGGTGGATGAAACCTTGGGAAGGAGATCAGAGCTTATGATGAAGGTCAACATGTTGTTTTAGCTTCTATTCAGCCTGAAGAGCCTAAGCAAAATTATCCAGTAGAGACTGTGAATCCAGATGTTGTTGCTGCTAGTGATGATGTGCAGGAACCTGAAGATCAGAACAATCAGAAGACTCTAGGGTATGTAAGATTGAATCATTATGAGAACTAGATAATTGGTGATAAGAATAGAGGTGTGATGACTAGAATAAGGTTAGCTACTGAAGAAATGTATTTGATTTCTAAAGTTGAACCTAAAGATGTTGTTGAATCCTATAAAGATGATAACTGGATTAGAGTCATGGAAGAAGAGTTAGATCAGATTGAAAAGAACAACACTTGGGAACTTGTGCCTAGACCTAAGGATAAAAATGTTATTGGTACTAAATGGGATTTTAGGAACAAATTGAATGAAGTAGGTGAAGTTGTCAAAAATAAAGCCAAACTAGTCTACAAAGGATATTCACAGCAAGAAGGGATCGATTATGAAGAAATTTTTTCTTTTCTTGCCAAAATTGAAGTTGTTAGATTGTTTCTTGCTTATGATGCTTATAATGATTTCAAGGTATACCAAATGGATGTCAAATCTCTATTTTTGAATGGTGATCTAGAATAAGAACTTTACATTGAACAACTTGATGGATTTTCATTATCAGATGATGGAGACATGGTTTGTAAGTTGAAGAAAGCACTTTATGGTTTGAAACAAGCCCCTAGATCCTGGTATGCTAGATTAGACAAATACTTGCTAAAATTGGGATTTATTAAAGGTGTTTCTAATAGTAATCTTTACTTTAATATTGAAAATGATAACATTTTGATTGTTGAAGTATTTGTTGATAACATTATCTTTAGTGGTGATGATGATATGAGCATGAAGTTTTCTGGTGATATGCAAAAGGAATTTTAGATGTCTATGATTAGTGAGATGAAATTTTTCATAGGCTTGCAGATTACACAAATAGGAAAAGGTATCTATATATCTCAAACTAAGTATGTGAAGGAATTGTTCAAGAAGTTTGGATTAGATTATTCCAAACTGGTTGGAACTCCTATGGTGAATGGTTGTAAATTGTCTAGAAATGATGAATCTCCTAAAGCTAATCAGAGTTTGTATAGATCTATGGTTGGTGGACTGCTATATCTCACTTAGACTAGGCTTGACATTATGCATGTTGTGTATAGCTACTAGATATCAAGTTGATATGAAGGAGAGTCATGTCACTATTGTATCTAAAGGGAACTGAAGATCATGGTTTATGGTATCCAAATAATGAATGATTTCATGTTGTGTGCTTACACTGATGGAGATTGGGAAAGTCATGTTGATGACTAGAAGAGTACTATCGATTGAGCATTCTTTTTAGGTAAGAAGTTGGTTTCATGGGCTAGCAAGAAACAAGATTCAGTATCTTTATCTACTACTATAGCTGAGTACATTTTTTGGGATTAAGGCAAAAATAGGTTTTGAAGGACCCCTAAAACCCTTTACAAAATGATTCTAAGAGGTATAGAACCAGAAAGCAACATCCAAAACAAAATGAGTTGCAAGGATAGGCATAAAAAGCAATAGCCAAAGACACAAAAAAAGCCCAGCTGGGCACAAAAAGACAACGGAAAGACCAAACCCAGACACAGAAAGAACCAGTAACAAAAACCAACCCAATTACATTATGCTTTTGAGGGTCTCAGTGACCTCAGCCTCAAGGGAATTCGTGGTATCAACAACAACCTTCATAGCTTTATGATCCAAATTATGAAAAGTTGCTTTTTTCTTCATGTTCCCTTAGGTCCTTTTGCAGGATCCTTCACCACTTTGAGCTGCCTCAGCTTCATCACCAATAACAACAACAACCTTATCTAGTTGTTCCAGACTATTCCCCATGGTATTCATAACCATTGCAGTTTGTTTAAGAATTTTGTGATTGCTAACCATAATGGTCTTGAGGGTGTCTTGGATCTTGTTGTAACCTTCCACAACATGGGTGATGAATTCCTCCAGCATTTTCTTCAATTGATCAACCCCTTTCCTTGTTTTCTTGATACAGTCCATGGCTAACTTCTTCTTGGCCTTAGTCTAATTCCCTTCATTATTCATATTACCAAGAAAAGAACCAGGAGGGAGATAATCCATTTTTCTTCCCAGGGCTCTTTGTTTAATTTGGAACTCTTTAAGTTCACGAAACAACCACTTGAACAACTTGAAGGTGTCAATTGCATGATCATGATCCATCCCCAACACATTTTCATAATCCTCCAGCTTATCATTTATCTCATCACTTTTGGGATGAAGGTCGGCAATACCAGCCACACCCACATTACCAGTCTCCTTATAGGATAGATGAGAGGTCGAGACATTAGGGTTATCAATGTTCTTAACATCATCTACTTTCTCACTAGAAGAGGGGGAGCCATTCTTAGCCAAAGTACAGGAGGAGGACATAACAATGTTGTTATGACCTTTGGAACCCTTCCTCATCTTGGGTTTAGAGCTTGAAGGAATTTCCATTTTATCTTTTTTCAAGGGAGGGGGAGTCTCATCAGACCGAGACCCAGAGACATCATTATCAGACTCTCCCACACTAGTCTCATCATTCTCAGAAGAAATGTGGCTAAAATCATCAGGGGGAGGAAGAGCATGGAAATGAGCATCAATAAGGACTAGGAGGCCTTCATGCACGATGGGAAACTTAGCAGGGTTCTTATGGTGGTCAGTAAAATTAGCCCTAAGAGAAAACATGAGGTAGAAAGGGAAAGAAATTTTCACACCATGGTGGAAATGATTCAGAATAACAAAGTGGTGGAGATACATCCTAGTATACCGACCATCCAAAGTAAGGTAATTCATAATTACCTTGAGAAGCTTCTGCTAGAAAGACAATAACCACAATACCATAGTAGTTGGCTACCTTCTTAATGATTTTAGCCCGCTCCGCCTCCTCCTTGGGGAAATTCTACACATCTTGCTCCATGTACACTGTTGGTATTTGCATGGAGATTGCATTAATGATATGTTATCTTGTCATTGATGTCAATTGAACTAGTAATAGTATTTATAATATTCCTGATATTGTTGTTATTATTGACATTGTCTTGTAACCAGTAGGAAGAGCTTTGTGGAAGATGTTGTAAACCGGTATGTTAGTGTGTGAGTTGAATCGGTAAACCGGTGTATAAGGTTAAAACCTTTTCTATGCATTGTAACTGGTAAACCCTAACCGAACAAGATTTGTTGACATGAGATCTGATCTCAAGTGATAATGATAGAGACATATATGATCATTGTATGAGTATTAGTTCAGATTGTTTTGGTGCATTTGTTTGATTGTCTAGGGAATGAGACAAGTGGATTTCATCTAATGAATAGCACGTGATGAGTTACAAATTCTAATGAGGGAGTGATCCTGGAGTGGTTGGAATTTTCTTAAAGAATGTGTATAGATTGCTATGTAAATCCAACACTTGAACCGATTTGTTTGTAATCTCTATGAGAGAATTAGGTTTTTGTTGTGTTACCAACCTAATTGATTTGTATTTAAGGTTAATGAAGTTGTTTTATTTTAGATTTGGCAAAGTTGGCAGAAATTAATTGAGTGTGTGGTTTCCTAACTGGAGAATGGATCTACAGTTTGTGTAAAGGTAGATTGAAGCTTAAAAGAATCTGATCAAGCAAATGTAGTGCTATTCAGACAGATCAAGAAAACTTGTTGTTTTCTAACAATTACAACAAAAGTGAAATCCCCTAACCGGGTAAGCTCTAACAAGATGGGTTACTTCTTAAATCCTCTAACAAGGTGGTCCATTAGCTTGGATTCTCAAATCCTCTACCAAGGTTACTCCTAATAGGGTATTTGCTTTTCATCAAGGCATTTTGTAAATCCCTTAATCTGGTGATTCCTAATAGGATCAGTTCTTAACAAGACTTATTGTAAAAGCTTTAACAGGCTTGGCTCCTAACAGGGAAAAATTTAGAAGAGTTTAGATAGCTATCTTGTGAGTCTCATCTCATCATGGTTTTTACCTATTTGGTTTTTCCACGTATAAATATTTGTGTCATGTGGTGAATGTTTTTGTGGTTATGATCTTAGTTGTTGATTTGATTAATTACTTAACTATTATGACAAGGCATGATAACTGGAAGCATTGAGAGATGGAATATGTTGATATATGATTAAGCATTTGGATGTTTACAAAATTGAAGTTGTTTACTATTAAGTTGATATAACAGTTAACCGGATGATGTTGAGTATTCTTATGAGTATTGATGTTGATAGTGAAAGTTTACTTTGTGAGTTTGAGTTTGAGTTTGGGAAGTTTGTATCAGTTTTTTAGTTTACTGATTCACCCCCCCCCCCCTCTTAGTAAATCTACCAGATACTTATTATTTTATCATACCATCATACACCCTATCTCTATAATATTTCATGCCATCCATAGATAACCTAGTGACATGTACAATAAGAGCTTCATCAACTAGGACCACCCAACCATGAAGAACAATCATTCCATCCTTCCAGTCTTTAGCAAAATAGCTCACAACATCTTGATTTTGCCCTTGAAGCATCTCAATGTAAGGAGTGAGTCCGCCTTTCTTTAGAATACACCATAGCTTCCTTTCACTCTTAAGTTGCACACAACTAGGCGAATCAATTCTTTTTCTCGCACCACCCATTTTACCGGGCTCTCTATAATACTCTCTATGACAAATTTCCAAATTTAAAGAAAACCTCCAGAAAATCTATAAAATCACCCACAAAGCATATGAAATAAATTTGCATCGATTCTTATGTCATCGCTGGCCACTTGTCTCAGAATGAAAGGTATTAGAAATTATAGAAACACTCAAAGTCATTATGGCACTAGTAATCATTAAATTTACTCCCCTGACTTTTCTTGTGGAGCACATGTATCACAAATTCCAATTCCAACCTATCACCATGGGTCCAACAAAGCTCCCATATTGGCAAGGAAGTTAGCAATTACACTGGCTTGTCTGTAAACATGGATGAACATGCATTTATCAAAGGATTTAATAATATCTTTATCTTTTTTCATCCAAATATCAACATTCCAAGTCGAAGTTGAATTGCCCTTTAGGTAGTTTATAATGTTCTTTGAGTCTCCCTCGACTCAAACAAATTTAAAATTGTTCTATTTTGCAAGTTTTAAACTATAATAAGATCCTATGGGTTCAACAATATTATTAGTTTGTTTACCTAGAGGGACAAAAATAGCAGAAATGAAGCTATCGTAGTGATCCCGTATCACCCCACCACAACCAGCTTGACTAGGGTTCCCTCTATTGGCATTAAGGATGAATTGATTATGTGTTGCATTAGTGTTTTTTCATTGATGTCAACACTAGTTGTTATGGTTGGTTATCGACAGATAGGTTTTGCTTACCGGCAGACAGGTTTTGGTTACCAATAGAACATCTAGTGTTACGAGCAGAAGAGACTATCTGTTGGACACTTCCAACATGTTTGGATCTATGGAGTATGTTTGATTTTATGTGTTACATGATTCTCAAGCATGTTTTGGTCAGTTCTTATTGACATGGTAATCAAATACTATCATACACTCTTGTAAACCCATATCGACATTGGTTTAAGGTTTAACCAACAGAGATTTCAATGAGGAATATTGACTGGATGCATAAGTGGTGTGTTACTACTTATCAAATTGCCATTAGTTTTATATTCAAAGTCATACTATATATTCTAGTTAGTTAGTAAAACCGAATCATGCAGTCAGTACACACAGAGAAGTCAGTATGAACAATCTAGTCGGTTACAGAAGAAAGCAGTCACAGAACGTAGTATTCACCGAGCTGTTTACCGAGTATTGTTTCATGGCTACCATGCAGTAAAGATAACTCACCGAGTTGATATTCACCGAGTGAAACGTTTTACCAGATACATTGAACCTGGACATGCACATGAAAACATGTTACAAGATCGAGGCACATCTAACCATTTTTACATTGGAAATTGCACTAGAAGATTATGTTTGATTGCAAGGTCAATCTAACCAATGAAATATCCTGTTTAGTTATTCATTCGTAGAATCTTTTTGTAAGATCGAAGTAATTAATTAGATCACCATTGTAAGAGATCTATTTATATAGTATGGGAAGAGAGAAATGAGTGTGTATGAATGTATGTGTGTGTATGCATGAAGGAAGACTATTATAGAGACACAAAGAGGTCATGAAGAAGGTTATCAGTGAATAGTTGAAGAACAGAGTAAACAGAAGGGTTTACTGAGTTACAATATGGGTTACCAAGGTATGCTACAAGCTAGGTAATCTTATTCCGAGCACATAGAATCTTCTATAACATTTTAGATGTAAAGTTGCAGATATTTGTAATGATTTTATTGTAAAATTGTGAAGTTGAAAGAGATACCTTTAACAGGGTAAAAGACTCTAACCAAGTCTATAAATTGTAAATTCTCTAACTAAGTGCAACATTTATATAGTGTTGTGAAGTCCTTTAGTAAGGTAGATCTAATAGATCTTGTTACTCCTAACAGGGTAAGCTATCAGAAATAGCTAAATGTATCTCTAACCGAGCAATCTTTATTATTGCAGTAGTGAAGTTGTGGGTGCCATCCCCACCGCAGTTTTTCTCTCTAACCAAGAGTTTCTGCATGACCAAAATATATGTGTTATGGAGTGAATCATGTATGATTGTTATCTGTTTGTTTTAACTTTATTTTATGTTACTGCACTATTTTGTTTATGCATAACAGTAAGGTTATTATTGAAGAAAAATTTTGGAGTGCTGATTCACCCCTCCTCTCTTAGTACATTAGCTTTCCATATTGGGCCTAACAATTGGTATTAGAGATTGAATCTTGGAAAAGGGTTTAGCTACCTAAAGAGAAAGATCTTATCAATGGAAGGCTACAAACAATCTCGAAGGATTGTGTATCTACAAGAAGAGCTGGATAATGCAAATCAAGTGATTGTAGACATGAAAAGGCAAATGCAAAAATCTCTAAAAGTAAGGAGAAGATTATCTGATGACTTGTCGGATCCTCAAGAGTTAGTGGAACAAATCGAGACATCATCTGAGAACAGTATATATGAAGAAACTGAAGAAATGATTGGAATGTTGAAAGAAAAGAACAAAGCATTGGTTGATCAACTAAAAGCAATGAAAAGGGAACATGAACATTTCAGTACACAGATGACTGAAAATCTAGATGCATTAAGGATAGCTGAGGATAAAGCAAGAGATCTACAAAGGGAGAAACAACAACTTGAAGCTCTAGTATCTAATAGGGATAATGAAATCATAAGGCTTACTGGTATTCAACAAAATATGACAGATCAACTAGGTTATGCACATCATGAAGAAATTCTAAAGAATGATGAAAATCAATCATTAAAACTTGAAGTATCAAGGTTGACTGGTGAACTTGAAATAGAGAAGAAATCCAAAGAAACATTGGAGAAGAGTTATGAAGCATCAAAGATGTTAGATGAACAACTGAATACAAGAAGACCCTACAAAGAAGGAGGACTCGGTTACAAAGAAAAAGACTCTACCGAGAAGGGAATATGCACTACCGAGAGAGGAGAATCATCAAAACAAGCTGGAACAAGAAATAACATCAAAAGGAAGAAGCCTATTTTCTACTACTATGGAAATCAAGGTCATACTGCCAACATATGCTAGATCAGAAAAGGTAAGCAACTGAATATCACTAAATCCAATGGATATTGTTACAATTGTAATAAATATAGTCACACATCTAATCAATGCAGGACAAAGTCTATTAACAACTATTAGAAGGCAAAATTCAAAATCTGCATAGTTAAGATGCAATTAGTCAGTTTATAATACTTTACAGGAAGCCTGTCAAGTCGGTGTATATAGGAAACCTGTCAAGTCAATTAATAAAGGAAAGTTGGTTACTCGGTTAAAATGAAAAAAGGAGTCAATTGGTAAAAGGTGAATTGAGTGCATTTAATGTCTTGAGCTAATGTGCACAAAGCCTGATGAGGCATTTTTGAGTACATAAAAGTGTTTTCACGGTCATTTTCATTCACCAAGTTTTCGAGAATCAGAGCAGAGTGAATCAAGGCAATCAAACTTCATTCAGAGTGAATTTCGAGGTATTTACATCAAATCTATTCACCGTTAAGTTTGTTTCCAATCTAATCAAATTGCTATTGTCTACCGAGTGAGAAGCACCAGTCATTTGTAAACCCTAAGGATAATTTGTCAAATCTTACCCAAAACCTACCATGGCGCCCAAGATCCAAGATCCCGTAGTTGTCAAAAATGTCGAGAAGCCCTCGCTAAAATATTCTTTAACTCCCAAAGTTGCCTCTGAACCAGATGACAAAACTGCATTTTCACTCATCCCGGATCGAGTCTTGTTAGTTGAAGATGTTAGATTCTTCACCAAATTCCATGTTGAGGAACTCGGTCATGTCGAGATTAGTGACACATATGATGAACTTTGCACTGATGGCAAACTGGATAGCAAATTTGAGCATATCAAAATCAAGGGATTAACTGAAGCCCTAGTCTATCCTCGTGTGTTCAAACCCCAGTGGGTTAAGTTTATCTTGAGTAGAGTACATGATGATTTCATGTGTCTACAAGAGAAATTGTTTAAGATCACTAATGAAATCATTCACCTGATCACCGGGTATCCTATCTATGATCATGCATGCGTGCAGAAAATGATATCACAAAAAGAGCTAATCAGTCTAACTGGAGTAGAATTTGATTATCGAGGACTGAAATTGAATAAAGTCACTGATGCAAAACTCAAGTTTGCAATTAGAGTAATTGGTTACTGTTTCTTTCAATCTGCAAGGGAAAACAGTGTACCATGTGCTGTAGTTGACTTGGCCTACAAAATAGTCAAGAAGGGGATGAAAGTAGACTTGTGTGAAGTACTACTGAAGAACTTGTTTGAGAACCTGAACACAATAAGGAAGCCGAAGAAGAACAACTCGGAAAATACACTAAAGTTCGGTTCACTACTTGTATGTACATTTTTCTACTTTGAGAAGTTCTTTCCCTCAGTCAGTAAAGTAGTATGGGAGCTACACCGACCTATCACCCATCAGATCAATGACTTCATCAAGAAGTTAGGTGATAACTTTAATGATATCATGGATGATTACTTTAGCAAGTTCCAAGAGAAAATGCACAACAGGTATAGGATTCCACCACAGCTGGTAGAAAAATACAAAGATGAAATATGTTTTGAAGTCAACACTGATTATTTCTATGTAAATGTTGTTGAACTGAGGACTCAATCATTGCAACCAATGGGTTATGAGATTGATCATGATATTACATAGCAACAAATTGATGCCTATTTATCATTGCCAAGGCATGCAACTGAACTAAGGTATGGAACCTATGAAGAGGTGAAGGAAAAAGTATAAATGAGCATTGTAGTACCTAAGGCTACAAGAAAAGCTACAAAAATTATAAAGGTTTTATCTGAGAAATTCGGAGAAGAATCCTCCTCTACACCTATCAAAGGAAATCTTGCCATTACCAAAGAGGAATCAAAAGCTCAAGATGCAGTAATAACATTAAGAAGAGTGTTGCCTAAGGGTAAAGTTTTGAAAAGAAAGAAACAGGGCATCTCAAAGGCCCTATCGACTCCACCAACAAAGAGACCAAACACCAGAGCATCAGTTGCATCACCAAGTAAGAAACAAAAGAGTGTTACTGCTCCCAAGGTAACCAAGACCTATAAGAAATCTACTCAGAGACTCATTTTGGCAAAAGAGTCGAGTGATACAGAGTCTGATGATGCAAATAAATTTCAGATTGTGAAAAGCAAAAAGGTAAATATTCACAGTGTTGAAAATTTTTGTGCCAATCTTAAAGAATACGGTGGATTTGCAGGATTTAGATATGTTAAGTATGAAACTAGGAATAATGATGAGAAGCGACAAATTGAAGAAGCTGTCATCTGTACACTTCTGAAGTTTTGGCTAGCTCCATTAGAACTAGCAAAGTCACTTCCGAGTGAACTATACTTACATATTGATAACATATGGAAATATGCAATGGACTTAGAGAGACAAATAAGAGAAAGAAGTCTAGTCCATCTATTTCCTGATATGTCCGTAGCAGAAATCAAGGAGCATTTGACCACATACAATTCTAAATTTCTTGTCAAACAGAGAGCCTTAAAATTGATGAATGGGCTATACATAGATGTGGAAAATGAGACAAAAGCCAAGTGGCAGGAGATCTTCAAACAAAAGGATGTCGGTGAACAATCTCAAATTGAAATTGTTGATGTCACCAAGCAAGGTCCAGACCCGGTTGACACTATTCAAATTGATGAAGTAGCACCGGAGCAGGAAATGATTGAAGGCACTACCTAAGCAAAACTTGTCTCTAGTGAATATGTTTTAGAACAAGTTCAACCATATCCGCCGATGAAGCCACCTATCTCAACCAAAGCTCCCAAGGACACAGAGCAAGGCACCAAAGGTACCAAATCTGAAGCAGCAGAAGATACAACCAAAGATCAGACGTCTCAAGCACCATCGAGCACTGCAAATGTTATAGTTGAGACCCCTAGCACCGAGACACCCAAGGACACTACAACAGCTACAGGAACCAACCAAAGTGTTGCATCTACCGAGCAACCTACCGAGGGTCAGAAAGCCTCACAAGCACTTGTGGTAGTGTCACCAACCAAAGGAAAATAAAAGAAGGTGAGAAAGCATAGTTTCAAATTTGACTTGTCTAAACCAATCGTGTTGCCCAATGTAGACATCTCAAAATTGAAAGGGCAAGCACTCACTGAATTCGGTGAACTATACAAAGCGAAAGATGAACAGGAGAAGCAACTGGCCATACAAAAGAAGAATAAAATACTTCAGAAGGTTAAGACACTACTAATAGAAATGCTACCTTCAACAACAGTGTCAACCGATGCGGCCATCCACATTCAATTGGATGAACTCCTTACCCAAATAGAAACATCTGGAGTTGATGCATCTGAGTACTTAAGAAAGCTAAAGGATAAAGAGATTACAACAAAAATGATAGAGGAAGTATAGAAATCTATTGCTGTTGGCAAGGTAAAGCTTGTCAAATTCATTGCCAGGTTGTCCCCTCAACCCAAACATATTCTTTATTTATTCCAGAAACTATGTACATTTTCCTTATTCATTAAAGATGTCAAAAATAAAACTGATGCAATTGAGAAAGAGATTACCTATCTCTCAACTAAGTTGACCACCGAGCCTAATTTAGTTCAGAATTTTTATACAAAGCTTCACTAGCTCATGGCTCAACAGTTAGAACTCAGGAATGAAGAGCATAAAATCAGGATGGACATAATGACCCTTCAGACATTATTCCTTCCTCATCTCTCATCAGTACGGGAATAGATCAACAGAGCTACACACCTATCAACTACACAAGAGGGAAGCACTCTTGATGGCTTAATATCACTCTTAGCTACTATTCAAGCACAAAATTCATTAATGGAAAGTGTAAAGGATTCACTCGCAGTCACCCTCACCGACGCCCGGACCAAGTATAAGTCTATTTTTGATCAGTTACCACCTTCGGATGGAAATTAAGTTTTTGATGTTTGTCAAAAAAGGGGGAGTAATATTATAATACTACATAGAGGAAAGTAATACCAGGCAAAGGGGGAGTAATACTATATTTGGAGAGTGATACAGTTTTGGTAACACAGTTTTGAGTATTGTATACAAGGGGAGTATACCAAGCAGAATATAAAAAGCATTCAGAGCACACAAGCACAAAACTGAACCGAACAGAAAAATTCAGAGTTATGTATAGAATAAAGATAAGGGGAGTATATCTACATATACTATTTCATTGACTATTGTATATATTGTCAAGTGTAGTCATTTTGCAAGTATATATTTTTTGAGTTATGACTTTGAAAGTAGTTTTTGTCAAACATCTCAACTAATGTCAAAAGGGGAGATTGTTACTACTTATCAAATTACCATTAGTTTTATATTCAAAGTCATACTATATATTCTAGTCAGTTAGTATTACAGAATCATGCAGTTAGTACACACAGACAAGTCAGTATGAACAGTCTAGTCAGTTACAAAAGAAAGCAGTCACATAACGTAGTATTCACCGAGCTGTTTACCGAGTATTGTTTCATGGCTACCGAGTAGTAAAGATAACTCACCAAGTTGATATTCACCGAGTGAAACATTTTACCAGATACATTGAACCTGGACATGCACATGAAAACATGTTACAAGATCAAGGCACATCTAACCGCTTTTACATTGGAAATTGCACTAGAAGATTATGTTTGATTGCAAGGTCAATCTAACCAATGAAATATCTTGTTTAGTTATTCATTCAAGGAATATTTTTGTAAGATTGAAGCAATGAATTAGATCACCGCTGTAAGTGATCTATTTATACAACATGGGAAAAGAGAAATGAGTGTGTATGAATGTATGTGTGTGTATGCATGAAGGAAGACTATTACAGAGACATAGAGAGGTCACCGAGAAGGTTATCAGTGAACAGTCGAAGAATAGAGTAAACATAAGGGTTTATCGAGTTACAATATGGGTTACCGAGGTATTCTACAAGCTAGGTAATATTATTCTGAGCACATAGAATCTGCTATAACATTTCAAATGTAAAGTTGTAGATATTTGTAATGATTTTATTGTAAAATTATGAAGTTGAAAGAGATACCTTTAACAGGGTAAAAGACTCTAACCAAGTCTGTAAATTGTAAATCTTCTAACCAGGTGTAGCATTTATATAGTGTTGTGAAATCCTTTAGTAAGGTAGATCTAATAGATCTTGTTACTCCTAACAAGGTAAGCTATCAGAAATAGCTAAATGTAGCTCTATCCGAGCAATCTTTATTATTGCAGTAGTGAAGTTGTGGGTGCCATCCCCACCATAGTTTTTCTCTCTAACCAAGAGTTTCTGCGTGACCAAAATATATGTGTTATGGAGTGAATCATGTATGATTGTTATCTATTTGTTTTAACTTTATTTTATGTTACTGCACTATTCTGTTTATGCATAACAGTAAGATTATTATTGAAGAAAAGTTTTGGAGTACTACTTCACCCCTCCCCTCTCAGTACATTAGCTTTCCATATTGGGCCTAACATGGTGTTGGTATGGCTTCTACATGGATTTTAGGATGGTGAAGATGTTATTTGATCATGCTTCAACTGCTTGAAGATATTGCTTTGGCGTGGTGGACCCAGAAAAGGTCCAGTACCTATCTAGGTTATGGACTGTTATCATGTTAATGTGTACTCTACACATTACCAGGATGTTTCAGGATGTTCTATGGATTGGTTATTGTTGTTTTTCTCTTAAGCTGACATGGAATGTCATTGTAATATGGATTTATGTAATGATCTTATTGTAATATCTTTTAGGTGGCTGAACTAATTGGTTTAGGCCTTAGGGTTGGTATAAATTGATGTAAGATCTCATTCGGGAATGTGATCCTAGTCGCGAAATGTAATATCATATAAGAAGGAGATTTGGTCGATCATAGGTGATTGAATTGGGATTAAGGAAGAGGTCAAAGGCCTTCGGTATTGAGCTTAACTAGGACTGTAATCGGGCATGGTAGATGCTATCTCTGACAATTCACCCTATTGGATTGTTGTCCATTTATCTTGAGATGGTTATTACCTCTCTATAATCAATGAGACTCTTTTGTAATGAGCAATATGCTCTAGGCAGTGTGCCTTCCTGCATGTGCAGGCCCCTCATTATATCACATACTTTCTGCAGAAGTATCATCTGACTGTGGGTAGGCTTCCCACCATGGTTTTTCCCTTTCTGGGTTTTCCATGTACAAATCATGGTGTTATGTGTTATGGTTGCATTGTGTTTATTATTTGTTTTATTGTTATGTTGCATTTCTTACTAGTATCTGTTTCTTCTATTCTGGTGCTTTATGTTTTTGTGATGCAGTTAAAGGTTATAAAGTGGATTAATTGATATAATTTGTTAACAACTGATTCACCCCCCCTCTCAATTGTTCACCGGTTATCCTAACACCCTCTAGCCATGCCATCAAAATTGATTTTAACCCATCCTTGGGGTAGGAAGTTCCAACGAATGTTGTCCCTAGGGTTGACCTTAGGTATAACCATATGATGACCAAAATCCTAGTCCTTGACAACATTAGCTTCATACTCCTTAAGGATATCAATTTGAGAGGGGACTTTAGGGCTAACAACCGAGAGGTTATAAGAGATGGCTCTCAAAATTTTCTTGAAGACAATATCAGAAGGGAGATGGATATCCCTGAAGATACAATAATTACGTTCTTTCCATAAACCCCACACCATGTGAGGAAACACAAAAAAATAGAGCTTCTATATGAAGGGATTTCTTGAGGGTGGGTTCCATTGGTGGATGAACTCCTTAACAGCTCCTCGTAAAGTCCATCGAAGATCCCATTTCTGAAGCACCAGACTCCAAATCTCAGAGGTGTAAGAGCAATGTAAAAATAGATGGTCCATAGATTCAGCCTCCTGCAAGCACAAGTAGCATCTATTTGGGATAGAAAAGCCTCTCTTAACAAGATTGTCAGTAGTTAAGATTTTATTAAGAAAGAGGAGCCCAAAAAATATATTGACCTTAGGAGAAAGGTCCTTAATCCAAACTTTAGAATATCACACCACATGGGGTTCATTACAAACATCCACAAAAGCCACATAAAACTTCCCATTGGGACTACACTTTCCTCCAAACCAAAAGAATTTAGTGAAATTTGCAAATGGGTGAAAGAAGGATTAATAACAAGAAGATTAACCCACTTAACCTCCTTCCAATAGTCAGCCACCATAGTACCAAGATAAACCACACAAATTTCCCTTAAAGATCCCAAAGTAGGATCAGAAGCAAGTGAGTGATTCCCGATCCAACAATTATCCCAAAACTGGATTTTTCTTCCATTCCCTAGCTTCCAATAGGCTCCCTATCTAGCCACATCCCTTGAGGATATTGTTCCAAAGAAGAGATCCAATAGGGATATGAGAAGAACTCAAAAAATATTGCAAAGAATGAATATTAGAAAGATATTTATTGTGCCATAAGGTGTTCCATTCCCTTCTACTATCATAAGACCTCTAGACCTGTTTATCCAAAAGAGCATTATTAATGGTTTTGATGATTCTAATTCCCAATCCACCAAATCTCCTTGGCTTGTAGACATTCTCCTAGGAAACCAGAGGGATTCTTCTCTTTTCCTCAACCCCTAACCAAAGGATTTTTTTTTTAAATTTGTCAGTAATTTCAGCATATTTAGAGGGGATTTTGAACAAACTGAGTGCATACACTGGGAGGTTCTGAAGAGTATCTTTCAACAACTAAATTTTACCATCCTGACTCAAAAGGGTGCCTTTCCACCCAGCCAGCTTCCTATTAAATTGATCAATTAAATATTTCCAAAAGGACTCAAAAGGTTTAGATCCTAGAGGGAGGCCCAAGTAAGTATAGGGGAGCTTACCAATGAGGCAACCAAGAATGTTACCAATCTTCATTTGCTACTGCTCAGTGGTGATAAAATAGATAAAACTTTTAGTTCTATTAACCCTATATCCAAAGGCATTTTCATAGATGTTGAGAACCGATTTGATGACTCTGGCTTCTCCAAAAAATGAGCTATCCATTAAAATGGTGTCATCAACAAATTTTTGATGAGAGAAAATCAAATCAGCAGAGGATGGCTTGAGACCTTTCAAAGATCCTTCGACAACTTTTTCATGAATGAATCTACCCAAAATTTCTGCCATTATAGTGAAAAGAATAGGCGATATGGGATCACCCTTCCTAAGACCCCTTGAGGTTCTAAAGAAGGACGATGATCCATTGACAATATCAATAGAAGAGGTGGTGTAAATGAAGCTAAGTACATTGTTGCTGCTAGTAATTGCACTCTGATAATTTGGATGAAGCAAATGTTGAAAGATGTCGGAGTTATTTATGATGAGCCTACTATGATAATTCCAGTGCTTTAAACATGTCTAAGAATAAGGTGAAATATTCAAATACTAGCATAAATCAATCAAATATAATTACTCAAGAGAGAAAGTTAGTGAATAGAAGGTGAAGCTAGAATATGTATCTAGAAAGGAACAAATTGCTGATATTTTCACTAAGCCTTTGCCTACATATACATTTGTCTATCTAAGAGACAAGCTAGGGATCTCCACACCTTTTCATGAGAACTAGAAGCATTGAGTTGCATCAATTTGGTGGAATTCAGAGCCTTATTCTTTTATCCAGATTGATGAGTTGGTGTTGCTCGTCTACTGGAGCAGTCTATTGATTTGATTGTGTGTCCCAGGGGAGAGAGAGATTCATGATTCTATTTTGGGAGAGAGTTTGATTTTTTGTTTTAGTGATCTTTGGCATTGTTGTCAAAGGGGGAGAGAGATCATGTGAAAAATTTCTTTATCTATCTTGATCTTAGGGGAAATTTGTTGGTGATATCTTCTTTCTTTGCATTGATTGTTTTTAACATTCATATGTTGCCATCAATGCCAAAGGGGGAGTTTGTTGGATTTGGTTTTTCATTGCTACTGCTAGGATATGTTCTTGTCATTGATGTCAACATATTCTTCTAAGTTATTCCAATGAGTTTGGAAAGGGTTTTTGGTTTGGGTTTTTAGTTTGAATGTGTTGATCACTATTTTGCAGAATCCAGTATTTCCTCCTATATATTCCGGTGTGATCAGATCTTGTACTAAGACTTTGGATTATTGTTTGGGATAATCTCCATGTATCCTCATTTTATATGGTTTATGATTTGGTTCTCCACAAGTTAACTTTCCTCATGACTATTGCTGATTGGTTGTGTTCTTGAGCCTTGAGATATTAACCGCTGAAGATTTGAAAAGAGGTGTTGGTGGAATTGTTCCAAATAATTCTAACGTGCTTGTTGGTGTTTCCTAGTCATCTCCTATTTGTTTTTGGTGATCCACATTGATCATTGTGTGATTTTTTGGTGATTTTCATCAACCAGTGATAATTTGCGTGTTATGTAGTATTTTTGGTGATGTAGCATGTCATGGTTGATCTTGGCGGGATTTTTGGTGGATATAATTGTTTGAGAATTTGAATTAGGTCCATGCTATGTAATGTAAATCATAATATTGGACCGATGGTTGATCTTTGTATCACGTAATGTAATTTTTGTAATTATTTGTTGAGGGTTGAGGGTTTAGCTGACCTTGTTATCAAGGTTGATGATTTGTATATATAGGTGATATACTTATGTAATTTAGGTGTTGGTATTGTATCTGTATTATCAGAGGAAGGTAAATGTGTGAATAAGGGATATATCATTCAATGAAGTGTTGTGGTGAGATTGGTGTTACAAAGAAGACAATTGTTCTTAACCAAAACTATCATCATGCATTTGTAGATGCTATCATTGCAGTTCATTCCTTTCGGATTATAGTCTGAATCATATTGTAAGTCAGTGAGACTTCCATTAGGGTTGTAGCCTTCTAGGCATATCTTTTAAGTAGTGAGCTCTAGGTAGTGTGCCTGAATACATGTGCATTCCCCATTGGAATATTTTCACATACTACTGTAGAGTATAATTTTATTCTGGGTAGGTTCCCACTGTTTTTTTCTTCCCTTAATCAATTTTTCCACGTCAAAATCTTGGTGTTGTGTGTTGTGTTGTTAATTTTATTATCTGCTATTGTTGTGTTTTATTAGTTTGTCTCTTCAATTTTAATTTATTGTGATCAACTAAAGACTGATTCACCCCCCCCCCCTCTTAGTCTTCCTTCTTGATTGTTGCTAACAATTTTTGTATCAAAGAATGAATTAGTCATCTCCTAGTGTGGTCTTGAGATGTTGACCAAGCCTTTATTGGATTGAGCTCTCGGGAGCCTATTCTGGCTTAACCAGAACCACCTAGTGTGTGTTTCATGATGTCCAATTAAATAATTTAGCTATGTTGGACACCTTAGTTTCCCTTTGTTTCAATTGGGAGTGAATTAGGTTCAGTGGTGGCGAATTTAGTCCTTTCAAACTTTGCCTTGTCTTATAGGAGTCAAATGGTTACCTAGTGTCTCAAGACAACCCATTTTCTCACCTTTTTGCCTAATTATGTCTATTAAAGGATTGGATAGTAATTATAACTTCTTCAATGGGTTTAGTGTGTCTAGGGCCTTGTATCTAGTCTATCTAAGAAGCTTATTGGTTAGGGATGGCAACACATCTCAATGACAACAACGTGAGTCACTAGTCCAAAGGATTCCATAATAGAGTTTGGATAGTAGCATGGGTCTAGAACACTTATATAGGAATAGGACACCATCATGCCATGCTAGGGTCCTTTTGGTGTGCTAGTGTCCAGTGGGGACACTTAGTTGTTGTTCGAGAGCCACTCTTGCTCATTTAGGCCGAAGATGATTTTGGGGGATAGAGAGGTCAATTTGACCCAGTTTCAGATGTGTTGCAAAGGTAGAAACATCAAGGAACCCCTTGAGGGGCCTTGAGTATGTTTTGAGTGAATTTGTATGGTATTGGGGATATTCATTTGCACTTAGGGTTTTATCAGAGCCCATCTATGACATCTAGGACCTTGTGGTTTGTCTTGTTTGATGAATCAAACTTGGTATCTTCGAGAATGGTCTTGTGTTATCCTAAGAACCTCTTAGACCTTGCATTAATTTTTGGGAGAACTTTTCCATTTTTTTATAGTATTGAGTGTTTAGTCTTTCACTTGTGCTTTTTTGGTTATTGACATGATTAATGTTACATTGAGGTGAGTGTTATACTTGTATCATTATGCATGATGACACTTTAATACTTCAAAAGAAATATTTTCTTGCATTTATTATGTAATTTTCTCTTATTCTCTAGGGTTCCATGGTGGGGAATTACATCTGGTATCAAAATCCCATGTTGCAACACTTAAATCTTTGGTTATGTTTTTTCCTATGAAGACAATGTTGTTATCACATAGTTTTGTAGGTACATTTTCTTTGTGAGTTAGTTGTTAGCTTGTTGCTTGGGTGCTTTGAGTGGCATGTGTGAGAGTTTAGGATGAAGCAACCCAAGCAGCACATGGAGGAGGAAGAGTGCCTCCTATATCATTTGCACCTATCAGGGATGGATGGATACCCCTATGAGAGAGCCTCTTGAGTGGGATAAGGATTGCTTGTTTGGTGTGTTCCTTCCTATGAGTGAGGTTGTGTTTTGCCTTTGAGTGGTCTATGTATGAGGATGTTGTTGGTGACAATGGATGTGTTGCCTCATTTTATTTAGTATGATATTTGGTGAGTGGTGTTGTTTGGGGATGATTTGACCCTCTTACATGTCAAAGAATTCCCTCTTGTTTGATGGTATCCTTGATGATTGATCTTTGCTTTCATGAAAGTTAGAGGCTCTTGAGTGACCTTGTTTCTATTATAATCCTAGTAGGGTGGCATGATTGTTTGTTTGATTGACCTTGACTGAGATACTTATGATTGACACCTAATTGAGCATTGTGCTCCTCATTGTATAATATTGCATTTAGATGTGATAGAGACATATGTAAATCATGCTTAGAATATGTTGAGAATCATTGTACTTGCATTATTTATATTATCTATTATCTTCATGAGAGTACTATTGTCACAAAAGTTTGCACCATTATTGAATACTAATGCTCAACAACCTTGTGAAACATGGAATCAACCTCCAAGTGTGGGACGTTACACATGTGAGGTTGATTCTCCAGACAAAGATAAATCCCTTTCTAATTAGGGTGTAGTGTTAGACCAATCCAACACTTTTAAAACCTACTCCTAAGCCTAATCTAATCACTTGGAGAGATAAAGGGAGAAATAATGTAGAAAGGGAAATGAGAGGTGATGCACCTAGATTGAAATTGTTGGTATTATGAATGAATTGATTATGTGTTGAATTGATGTTTTATCATTGATGTCAACACTAGCTGTTATGGTTGGTTACCGACAAATAGGTTTTGGTTAACAGTAGAAGATCTAGTGTTACCAGCAGAAGAGACTATCTATTGGACACTTCTGGCAAGTTTGGATCAATGGAGTATGTTTGATTTTATGTGTTACATGTTTTTGGAGCATGTTTTGGTCAATTGGTATTGACTTGGTAATCAGATTCTATCATAAACTCTTGTAAACCCTTACCGACATTGGTTTAAGGTTTAACCGGTTGAGCTTTCACTGAGGAATCTTGACAGGATGAATAAGTGGTGTTGGTGCGGCTTCTACATGGACTTCAAGATGTTGAAGATGTTCTCTAATCACGCTTCAACTAGGTGGAGACATCTCTTTAGCATGGTGGACCCATAATAGGTTTGGTACCTATCTAGGTTATGGACTGATATCATTTACATGTGTAATCTACACATTATCAGGATGTTTCTATTGGTAGTGGGCCAGCATCCCTTGTGGGGATTTGCGACATAGTTTAACTGCCTCTTGTGGATTCTATAAGTCTAGTGGTTGTATTGGGCATTGACAGGTCGATCTTTTGGTACAACCACAACCCTAGCTTGTAACAAGTGCTATTAGAGCTTGGTCACAGGTTTGATGCACGCAAGTCGTGGTGAGTGACGCTGGGAGGGGGATTGTTGGTAGTGGGAAAGTGTCCCTCATGGGGATTTTCAACATGGTTTAACAACCTCCTGTGGATTGTATAAGTCTAGTGGTTGTATCGTGAATTGGTAGGTCGATCTTTTCATACAATGACAACCCTATCTTGTAATAGATTCGAGATTTTCTATGGATTGGTTATTGTTGTTTTGGTCTTAAGCCAACATGGCATATCATTGTAATATGGATTTATGTAATGATCTTATTGTTATATCTTTTAGGTGGCCAACCTAATTGGTTTAGGCCTTAGGGTTGGTATAAAATGATGTAAGATCTCATTGTAGATCATGGGAATGGGGAATCAGTGTCATGGTATTGAAATGCAATATCATATGCGAAGGATATTTGGTCGATCATAGGTGACCGAATTGGGATTAAGGAAGAGGTTAAAGGCCCCCAGTATTGAGCTTAATCAGGACTGTAATCAGGCATGGTAGATGCTATCTCTGGCAGTTCATTATTTTGGATTGTTGTCCATTTATATTGAGGTGGTTATAACCTCTCTGTAGTTAGGGAAACTCTTTTGTAATGAGCAATGTGCTCTAGGCAGTGTGCCTTCCTACATGTGCAAGCTGCTCATTGTATCACATAATTTCTATAGAAGTATCATCTAGCTATGGGTAGGCTTCCTACCATTTTTTTTCTCTTTTCGGGTTTTCCACATACAAATCATGGTATTATGTGGTATAGTTGCATTGTGTTAATTATCTATTTCATTGTTAAGTTTTATTGCTTACCGGTAGTTGTTTCTGCTTTACTGGTACTTAATCTGATTAATGGTTATTAAGTGGATTAATTGATATAATTTGTTAACAAATAATTCACCCCCACCTCTCAGTTGTTCATCAGTTATCCTAACAATTGGTATCGGAGCTTTGATCCTCTTTTGTAGAAGCTTAACTTCTTGAAGTAGATCCTATGGCAACTAATACTTCAAATCCACCATAAATTATTTTTCAGAAGAGAAATCCCTAAGCTTGATGGAAAAAATTATGGGATATGGAAAATTCAAATGGAGACTCATCTTAGATGTATTAGAAAGGATACACACCTTATGATTCGACATCCGACAATCCTGCTCCTGCAAACTTGGATAAAAATATTGAAAATGATTGCAGAGCTATAGAAGTCCTCTTGTGTGCACTTATTGATCAACAAATCATGGGATTAACTGATAAATCATCAGCAAAGGGTATGTGGGATAAATTGCAAACTCTGAATGAAGATGATCCTACTATCAAAATTGCTAAACTTGAAGATGGAAGATAATGAAAGAATTTGTGTGTTTATGGAAAGAGTAAATGAGTTTGTTATGGGAATTCAATGTTGTGGAGGATCTCTGAGTGAAGATGAATTATTTTCCAAAGTCTTGAGAGCCCTTCCACCAACTTAAAAGATGGAGGAAACTACAATTAATGAGCTGAGAACAATGGCAAACACTTCAGTTAACAGAGACATTCTAATTGGGAAATTATCTGGTTTTGAGTTTGAAGAATATGGATCTTCTGGAGCTGTAAAGTCTAAACCTTGTTTTCATCCATCATCATCATCTACCGAAAAAAGTGATTGGAAAGCCTTATATGTAAAAGAATTGGAAGATATGAGGAAAGAAGGTGAATAATTTGAGCAACTTGAAGCCTTATTTTCTAGAAGAGTACCTAAAGGACCGGGAGGAAGCAAGTATGAAGGGAAAACACCTTTTAAATGTTTTTCAAGTAATAAGATTTGTCGTTTTGCATCTAGATGTTCTGAAAGGAATGCAAGATTTGAGGAAAGAGTTAAGAAATCATTTAAGCCTAACCAGAACATATATAGATTCAAGAAAAGTAAACAATGCTACATAGCGGATGAGGAAGGAGTAAGTGATGACTCTAGGGATGAACCAACATAAGACTCTGCTAGTGGATCCGATAATGGAAAGGAATGGGTGTTCTATGCTTTAAAGGAAGATGAACCGGAACCAGCTATCATGAATGAAGAAAAGGCCTTGGTAGAAAAATTTGAAACAAAAACTGGATTGAAAATCAAATGTCTAAGATTAGATCAAGGCGGTGAGTTCACTTCTCGTGAATTTAATAGTTATTGTGAGACAAATGGAATTAGGAGACAATTATCTACACCTCAGACTCCTCAACAGAATGGAGTAGTGGAAAGAAAGAACAAAACTATTTTGGATGCAGCAAGATCTATGATAATGGAAGCTAAATTGCCTCACATCTACTGGAGAGAAGCAATATTCACAACATTCTACACATTCAACAAAGTTCACATCAAATGTGAAACCGATAAGACCCCTTATGAATTACGGTTTGGCCATACACCTACTATTAAATATTTTAGAATTTTTGGAAGTAAATGCTATATCAAAAGAGATGATTCAATTGGGAAGTTTGATCCTAGATGTGATGAAGGGATATTTCTTGGTTATTCAATTCAAAGAAAAGCATAAAGATGTTATAACAAAAGTTTGCAGAAAATTATGGAGAGTGCTAATGTGAAAGTGGATGAGAAATACATTAATCAATCTATATCATATGATAGGGAATTGATGGTGGAAATCATCATAACTAAACTGACAATACCTCAACTAGTATAGGAAATTGAGATAGTTACACTGGCACAAACAAAAAAATTCAACTGTGACTGATGATAAAATCAGTGAACCTAAAATTTAGAAGACACCAAGGTATGTAAGGTAAAATCATTCTGAAGATCAAATCATTGGATATAGGAACAAGGGTGTTATGACAAGAAGAAGACTAGCAAATGAAGAGGTATGTCTTATTTCTCAAATTGAACCGGCATCTGTTATTAAAGCTTGTAAAGATTTACATTGGTTAAAGGCTATGGAAGATGAATTATATCATATAGAGAAGAATGAGACTTGGACTTTAGTTCCCTGGCCTAAAAATAAGAATGTTATTGGAACTAAATGGGTTTTTAGGAATAAACTAAATTAGGGTGGTCAAGTTGTAAGAAACAAGACTAGATTGGTTTGTAAAGGATATTCTTAAATGAAAGGAATTGATTATGGTGAGACATTTGCACCTGTAGCTAGAATTAAAGCTCTTAGACTATTTCTTGCCTATGCAGCTTATAAGAACTATAAGGTTTATCAAATGGATGTTAAATGTGCATTTTTGAATGGTGAACTTGAGGAAGAAGTATACATTGAGCAACCTGATGAATTTTCAGTGATAGATGATAAATATATGATTTGTAGATTGAAGAAAGCTTTATATGGATTAAAACAAGTTCCTAGAGCTTGGTATGCAAGGTTGGACAAATATCTTTTAAATCTTGGTTTTACTAAAGGCAATGCTGATAGTAATTTGTATTACAAAATTACTGATGATGATATTTTGATTATTGACGTATTTGTTGATGATATCGTTTATGGAGGAGAAGATAAATTGTGCATGGAATTTGCTAACAACATGAAGAATGAATTTGTAATGTCCATGATTGGTGAGATGAGATTTTTCTTAGGTTTGTAGATTACTCAAACTAACAAAGGAATTTTTATTTGTCAAACTAAGTATCTAAGGGAGTTGTTGAAGAATTCAAGGTATAAGTCTATGATTGGTGGTTTCCTATATTTAACTTAGACTAGACTGGATATTATGAATGCAGTAAGTATTATTTAAAGATATCAAAGTAATCCTAAAGAAAATCATGAATGTGCAGTAAAGAGGATATTCCGGTATTTACAAAGAACAACAAAATATGACTTATGGTATTATAGAAATGATGATTTCACTTTATGTGCATATACTGACTCATATTGGGTAGGAGATACTGATGACAAGAAGAGAATGTTTGGTAGAGATTTCTTTCTTGGAAAGAAACTGGTTTCATGGATCAGTAAAAAATAGTCACGCATTTCTTTATCTACTGCAGAAGTTGAGTATGTTGCAGTAGAAACTAGTTGCACTCAATTCTTGTGAATGAAGAAAATGTTAAAGGATATCAAAGTAAATTGTAGTGAATCGGTTGTTATATACTATGATAACTCTATAGCTGTTGACATGTCTAAGAATCTAATATTTCACTCCAAGACTAAGCATTTATCAATAAAGTATATCTTTTTGAAGGACAAGGTAGAAGAAGAGGAAGTCAAATTGGTTTATGTGAACAATAAAGAACAGATTGCAGATATATTTTCTAAACCACTATATAAGGAATCATTTGAGTATTTGAGAGATAGGTTAATGGTTTTTGCCCCTCCAACAGAGACTTGACTGATGCAGTTTGTCATTAGTCCAACATGCATTAGTAGAGATACTATTCATTCTGACACTGATGAATAGTGCTACTACTTAGGGGGGGTAGTCAGCTTTGAGATTCAGATGATTAAATTCTTGCTTTGATATTTGTGTCAGATTTCTAGCATTGATGTCAAAGTGGGAGAGATAGTTGTTAGACACAATGACCACTAAGAGGGGGGTGAATCAGTGGTTCTCAAACTTTTTCCCTTTAACAACCTATGTGTGTAAACCAATTAGTAGATCTAACACATTACAGACTTACTGGTTAGTAGGGAGACCAACACAAATACAAACACACACAATGAGACATCACATAATACTAGCATGTATGAGGGAAACCCAAGATGGGAAAAACCTTGGTGAGAAAATGTTACTGGAGTCTATTGCTCCAATCTAGGCTCACAATCAAGTCTTAGTTACAATGCTTAGGGAACCAACCCAAGGAGCTACAACCCATAATTTAGGGCACCAACCCATGATTTAGGGCACCAACCCAAGGAGCACCAATCCCTAATTTGTTTATTGGATACAACCCCTGATTTAGGGCACCAACCCAAGGAGCTATAACCCCTACTTGATTTTTGGGCTACAACCCAGAGGATCTACAACCCCTGCACTGAGCTACAACTCAGTGTTCACAATGAAAACATCATTTTCAGAAGTAGTTATCTTGTTACAAGTGAATCTTGTAACCATTTCATTTACCTTACTATGTCAGTGAGGTATCTTCTTTGCTATGACCAGTACACTTCTATGTTGCTCTTATCTACTTCTTAACTACTGGTACACTCTACCGATACACCTCTACTCTCCTTATTCTCTACTAGATATCCTCCTCACTGCTCTACTCTTCAGCAGTACTATATTCTGTCAGTTCTATATTTGCCTTCTCTCTAGCTCCCTTCTCTTCTGCTCTACCGATATGGACAATACCGGTTCTGCTTTGTTACTGGTTGAACACTTCAACCTGGTTCACCCTCACACTCAGTCTCTTCTTAGATATGTGTTGATTACTTCATTGATTTTCTCTTCACTTGTAGAAGTAATACACTTTGCAATAGCACAATATTCTTCTATTCAGCAGCAACCTTCAATGATTTTGGCTTCCTTATTTATAACCTTTTTTTTCTACCAAAAGATAATTCAAAATCATGGGCGGTTAGGGTTTCCTCTTCAACCTTGAGGCAAACCAAATCCAATCAGATCTTTCTCGATCTAATCTTCCTGATAGACAACTATACACCTCCACCATTAACATGCCTTCTTCATCATGCTTTCTATCTTTAGCAATCTGCTTTTTACCCTATTGACTGATCCCTTGGTCAAGCACCGAGATTGGTCTTGCCATTATCTTCTTCTAACTCGATCTCCTCAATCACTCTGAGTTGACTCTCAGTTGTCCTATAGACCTTGAGCCACAAACCTTTGCAACACGTCCCATGATTTGTGGGATCTTCCATTAATGTTGACCAACTCTACAACTACCTTATCAGTGTTCATTCTATCTTCATCTGAATGCAAGTCCACCACCTTGACTCCATGTGGCATCCATGTTGACCAACTTCCAAGTTGACTCTTCATGTTGGTCTAGATAGGATCACCAACCAAAAATTCTATCAGTTCCTCTTTCCTGTCAGTTTACTAACCCTACCGGTATCTCACACTTTATCGGTTGACTCCTCATATCTGCTCTTTGCTGAACTATCGGTGGAACACCAAAACTGGTCATTAGACATGTCTATCCAAAGCATGCACATTCTCATTAGGTAGGAGTCTTTTGCATCTGCACCTTGTCCATATTATCGGTAACCATTTATACCAATAAGACCTCTTGATGAAACTATGTCATCAACCTTCCACAGACTCCATCTTCAATCAGGCCATTCTTCCTCTATCTGTATCTACTCAGCCTTTCCTTTACCTTATCTTCCTTATCTCATAGAACTATGATGCACACAATGCATAATAGGAGATAAACTCCACTTACTGGTGGAGTGACACCTAGTCATCTGCATTCTACAATGCACTTCATGTGACTTCCCTATTTGTGCAACACATCTTCAAATAGGCACATGTGATCTAGTGGGAGCACATTGACTATTAGTCATCTCCTCCCTTGGTGATCACATCTTCATCCGGTGGGAGTCTTGTTGTTCTGCAACCTCACAACATACCAGTGACCTGTTCATTCTTCTCTTCTGATGTTGATGTGACTCATGTAACATTTTGCCTCTTCATCAAAAACACCATCCAGGCATCTTGGCCATTGTCAACACTTTACTTGCTAGCTGACATATTCTCCTTACCGGGGATACAGTGTGTCGGTACCCTATTCATCTTATCCACACAAGTTAGGCACTAAAATGTGTATTGGTGACTCTAGTGATCATCTTGCTTACCATACCGGTGTACTGCAACACAAGGTCTTATCCAAGATATCACATCACACTATGCTTCTTCATGATAGTGTTGAACTTACATCTCTTCTACCAGTTGACATCAATTACAACACAATACCAACAATCTCCCCCTTTGGCATTGATGTCAACACATGTAGTATTTGGCATACTACATAGTCTTTCTCCCCCTTTCTGTGATCCATGGATTCTCTAGCATGTAGTATGTGGTATACTACATAATCCTTCTCCCCCTTTGACAACAATGGCAAAGGGCACTATCAAGATATCATTTCTCCTTGTATTTACTAGTCACTAAAAGAATTCTTTGCTCCCTTTATCTTAATTGGATGCAACTCCTCCTTTGATACCACTTGTTATCTTCTCACCAATTATTACATCTTCTCAAGTCGTGACAATTGAGATGGAGGACTTAACCATCAATTGACACCAATTGAGCATGCAAGTTTGATGCTATTTGATAGAGCACTCAATTGTAGAAAGACTGATACCATTTGTTCATGTGTCAGTGAATACTACTCACTTGCTGGTCAACCTACAACACCTCCTATTTGATCCCAAATTTATTCATAATCAAATGTGATTGTACCATGAATACAACCAACCAGAAGATAGCTAGATACTCATAACCATTACTCCAATTTCAATCATTTGTAGTTTGGGTAGTCAGTATCCTTACAAGTTCAGGCATGTTGGCTCTACATCATGAGCACTTGAACTCCCCCTAAGGCATACATTTTAGGTTCTTATCTTCGATCAGGTACAATACCAAGACTCCAATATCCTCCATATATTGGTTTAGTTGTGCATAAGAGATCATCTGATGATCCTTCAACTCCATTGTATCCACCATAGCCTATGACATGATCTTGGATCTTCATTATGCCCGATAATGTTTTGATCATGCCAAGAGTCAAACCAGTTAGCCCAAAAAACATGCATGTCTACATGATCAACCACCAGGCCAACATATGTCATGCAGGTCTTTACCAGTACCACCTGAGACATAAAATTCACACCATGCTACTGGGGCTAATGTAATGATCTCCATCCTTATTTTCTTACATAACTTGCAAGTACCTACTAGCATTCATGCTAGTAACATCCTGCACATATTGGTTAACATCTGATACCAATTGTTAACCTCCACTCATTAACATATGCAACAATGATCCAACACTAATATATAGGTGTGTAGTTAATGCAACCTCTACACACACTTGTCATCTCATTTTCATCCTTCATACAGGCAACATCTTGTTCCTCTAGATGTCCTTCTTCACTGAGGGGGTGAATGATAAATTCAATATGACACTCCCTCTAAGATCCTGCATCTCCTTTAGGCCTTAGGAGATATCACATGTGCATTTAATGCATAGTGCCGGTCCATGGTCTTCTTCATGTCTTCTTGGTCTCACTTTTCTTCCCTTTTTTAGTCTGGGGAGAAGGTTTCATCTTTTCTTGCAAATTGATCCTTACACTTCTAAATTCAGCACCAAGATAGGAAGTAGTGTTGTAGAAGCACACAACATCCATGCTAACCTCATGACATGGGAACCTTCTATTGTACCAGTTTGCTCTTCTTCTTCTTGTCATGTCACTGTAGCCATTTGTCGATCTCCTTGGATATCCTGCTTGAGTAGGAACACCACTCATCTTGTTCCATGTAGGTCTTTGTTGCCTATATCTTCTATACCTACTTCCATGCTGATCATGACTATTCCACCGATTGTCATGGGATAGCAAGTCCTTCCTCCTGCAATCATAACTTCTATGGTTGGGTCTATTGCAGTTGTAACATACCTTTGCAATACCGAGAGAGGGTGTATGCATGCTTCTACCCCTAGATGCATTATGCTCATGTGCATGAAATCTATAGCCATCTAATTTATTATGCCTAGGAAGAACACACTATCTATTCCTAGACTTCATTTCACATTCCCCTTCCCTATGACCATAACATTTACAAGCAAAACAATATCCTGAGAAAGGAGGCTTGTTACTTATAAAATTATTTTGCCAAACATGAGGTGATTTTACTGGTTTGGCATCTTCATTTCTGCTTCTTTGGGAATGGAACTAGGGTTATTGTCCATTCTCTGTAGATATTCCATCTGATCTCTTCTTCTGCCATGCTTGTCTTGACTTGGTGGTAGCAACATTTCTTTGTCTTGTACCGGTAGGAGGTCTTTTCCTATTCATGCTACCGGTAACACTTTCCTCCCTCAACTTTCCTTTTCCTTTCAGATTTTCATTGTTTCTCCATGCAACATCATTCTTCATCCTCAGCTTGAGCTCATCTTGACATTTCTCAAAATATTTCCTGAAGAACTCCATTTCCACTATTGTCTACTGATGCTCTTTATCGTTTGTCTCTAGCTCAGCCTTTAGATCTTTGCACCTGCATTCCTTGGTGTCTTTTTGTTGAGTCTTTAACTCTGAGATACATTTCTTAGATTCTCCATTTCACTTTCCTTGGAGTCCAAGACTTATTTCAAATCATTAGTCAATCTTTTTGTTTCTTCTAGTTGAGTGGTCAATAAACCAAAATTTTGGTTTGACACTTCAAGGAAGGTTCTCAACTGGCTGCAATCCTCATGAACTGATTTTTTGTAGTTTTTAAAATCATTTATAACATTTTGAAGCTCTTCTAGGGAACTTACCCATTCACATTCAAGATCTACTTCTGCATCTTCATCATCATCCTCATCATTTCTAAATAGATCTTATCAGCTAGATCTATTTACCTTGTCTCCTTCTTCTTCTTATTCTTCTTCTTCTTCCTTTTTAGTGTCATTGTCAAACACATCATACTAGTGGGATCTATCTGCATTATCCCCTTTTGATGTGTGATTCTTAATGTTTGTCTCATGGGCCATGAAGATATGAGTCTCATCATCATCATTGTTGCTGCCGCAATCTGAACTACCTTTGTCATCTGCATATGTATCTGCTGCAAAGTTCTTTTCACTCTCACAAGTTGATTCAGTGGTGCAGGGTTCATTTCCATATAGCTTCTTCAGTCTATCCCATAGACTCTTTTTTGATATGCACTTATCCACATATGAGAGAACATCATCGGTAAGCCCATTGACTATGGCCTTCATGGCTCCTTTATTGCATACGCATCTTCTTTCATCTTCAATGTCGGTGGGAGGACAAACATTCCTAGGGAGACCATTAGTAACTACCTTCTAGATGTTATAACCTAGGGAGGACAGGTAGACTTCCATTCTATAACTCCAAATAGAATATTTGATCCATTAAACACTAGAGCATGGATTGACACTAAACAAACCATTGTATCCTTAAGATAGAATCTACCCAGGCTGGAGAGACCTCATCTGACTAGGAACCTATGTTCTAATAGCAATTGTTAGACATAATTCATTACTAAGAGGGGGATGAATCAATGGTTCTCAAACTTATTCCCTTTAACGCCCTATGTATGTATACCCGTTAGTAGATCTAACACATTACAGACTTACCTATTAGTAGGAAGACCAACACAAATATAAACACACACAATGAGACATCACATAATACTAGCATGTATGAGGAAAACCCAAGATAGGAAAAACCTCGGTGAGAAAATGTTGCTGGAGTCTACTGCTCCAATCTAGCCTCACAATCAAGTCTTAGTTACAATGTTTAGAGCACCAACCAAAGGAGCTACAACCCTTGATTTAGGGCACCAACCCAAGGAGCAACAACCCCTAACTTGTTTATGGGCTACAACCCAAAGGAGCTACAACCCCTAATTTAGGGCACCAACCCAAGGAGCTACAACCCCTGCACTAAGCTACAACTTAGTGTTCACAATGAAAACATCATTTTCAGAAGTAGTTATCATGTAACCATTTCATTTACCTTACTCTATCGATGAGATATATTCTTTGCTACACTAGTACACTTCTCTACTACTCTTATCTATTGCTTAACTACTAGTACACTCTATCGATACACCTCTACTCTCCTACTACTCCGCTAGATCTCCTCCTCACTGCTCTTCTTTTCACCGATACTATACTCAATTGGTTCTATATCTCCTTTCTCTACAACTCCCTTCTCTTCTGCTCTGTTGGTATGGACACTATCAGTACTTCTTTGCTACTAGTTGAACACTTCTGCCTAGTTCACCCTCACACCCACTCTCTTCTCAGATATGCATTGAGTGTTTGACTAATTTTCTCTTCACTTGTAAAAGTAATACACTTGACAACAACACAATATTCTTCTATTCAGCAGCAACCTTCAATGATTTTGGCTTCCTTATTCATAACTTGTTTTTCCCACCAAAAGCCAATTCAAAATCATGGGCGGTTAGGGTTTCCTCTTCAACCTCAAGGAAAACCAAATCCAATCAGATCTTGAATGATCTAATCTTCTTAATAACCAACTGTACACCTCTACCATTAACGCGCCTTCTTGATCATGCCTTCTATCTTTTGCGATCTTCTTTTTACTCTATCATCTCATCTCTTGGGCAAGCATTGAGATTGGTCTTGTGGTTTCCTTCTTTTGCCTTGATCTCCTCAATCACTTTGAGCTGGCTCTTAGTTGTCTTCCAGACCTTGATCCACAAACCTCTGCAACAACTCTACAACACGTCCCATGATTTATGGGATCTTTCATTAATGTCAACCAACTCTACAACTACCTTATCAGTGTTCATTCTATGTTCATTCGAATGTAGGTCTGCCACCTTGAATCCATGTGGCATCCATGTCGACCAACAGATACCTTGACTTTTCATGTCAGTCCAGATAGGATCACTGACCAAACATTCTACCGATTCCTCTTTCCTGGTAGTTTACTAACCCTATTAGTATCTCAGACTTTATTGGTTGACTCCTCATGTCTACTCTTTGTTGAACTATTAGTGGAACACCAAAACTAGTCATCAGACATGTCTATCCAAAGCATGCACATTCTCATCAGGTAGGAGTCTTTTGCATTTGCACCTTGTCCATATTATTGATGACCATTTATACTAGTAAGACCTCTTGATGACACCATGTCATCAACCTTCCACAGACTCCATCTTCAATCTAGCCATTCCTCTTCTTGATGCACATTCGACCAATTGCAAGGTTGGCTCTTCATGTCAGTCTAGATAGGATCACCGACCAAACATTCTACCAGTTCCTCTTTCCTGCCAATTTACTAACCCTACTGGTATCTCACACTTTACTGGTTGACTCCTCATGTCTACTCTTTGTTGAACTACCAGTGGAACACCAAAACCATTCATCAGACATGTCTATCCAAAGCACGCACATTCTAGTCAGGTAGGAGTCTTTTTCATCTACACCTTGTCCATATTATCAGTGGCCATTTATACTAGTAAGACCTCTTGATGACACCATGTCATCAACCTTCCATAGACTCCATCTTCAATCTGGCCATTCTTCCTCTATCTGTGTCTACTTTTCCTTTCCTTTACCTCTTCTTCCTTATCTCATAGAACTATGATGCACACAATGCAAAATAGGAGATAAGCTCCACTTACTGGTGGAGTGACACCTAGTCATCTCTATCCTACAATGCACTTCATGTGACTTGCCTATTTGAGCAGCACATCTTCAAACAAGCACATGTGATCTGGTGGGAGCACATTCACTGTCAGGAATCTCTTCTCTTGGTGACTGCATCTTCGTCTAATGGGAGTCTTGTTGTTCTGCAACTTCATAGCATATCGGTGACCTGTTCATTCTTCTCTTCTAGTGTTGATGTGACTCATGTAACATTCTGCCTCTTCATCACAAACACTATCTAGGCATCCTGCCCATTGTCAACACTTCACTTTCTAGTTGACATATTCTCCTTACCAGGGATACACTATTTCGGTACCCTATCCATCTTATCCACACAAGTTAGGCACTTACTTGTGTACCGTTGACTCCAGTGATCATCTTCCTTACCATACTGGTGTACTGCAACACAAGGTGATATCCAGGATATCACATTACACTACGCTCCTTCATGATAGTGTTGCATATACATCTCTTCTACTTGTAGTCATCTCATACCAGTTGACATCAATGATAACACAATGCCAACAATAGTGATGTGAAAATTAAATTCAGAATTTTATAGAGATATCATTTGTAGAGGGAGAGTTATTCATATTCAAGAGATTGATGGTCGTCTTCCATAGGGGGAGACTTGTTTGGTAGTTTTTTGGTACTTAGATGTTTTTCACATCTAGTGTTGCCATAAATGCCAAAGGGGGAGATTTTTGGTGTTATGGATGAATTGATTATGTGTTGCATTGATGTTTTTTCATTGATGTCAACACTAGTTGTTATAACTAGTTACCGGCAAATGGGTTTTGGTTACTAGTAGAAGATCTAGTGTTACCAGCAGAAGAGACTATCTATTGGACACTTCTGGCAAGTTTGGATCAATGAAGTATGTTTAATTTTATGTGTTACATGTTTCTGGTGCATGTTTTGGTCAGTTGGTATTGACCTGGTAATTGGATGCTATCATACATTGTTGTAAATCCTTACCCGCATTGGTTTAAGGTTTAACCGATAGAGCTTTCACTGAGGAATCTTGATAGGATGAATAAGTGGTGTTGGTGCGGCTTCTACATGGACTTCAAGATGTTGAAGATGTTCTCTAATCATGCTTCAACTAGGTGGAGACATCTCTTTGGGGTGGTGGACCTAGAATAGGTCTGGTACCTATCTAGGTTATGGACCGGTATCATGTTAACATGTACTCTACACGTTACTAGGATCTTTCAGGATGTTATATGGATTAGTTATTGTTGTTTTGGTCTTAAACCGATATGGCATATCATTATAATATGGACTTATGTAATGATCTTATTGTAATATCTTTTAGGTGGCTGACCTAATTGGTTTAGGCATTAGGGTTGTTATAAAATTATGTAAGATCTCATTGTAGATCATGGGAATGGGGAATAAGTGTCATGGTCTTGAAATGTAATATCATATACAAAGGAGATTTGGTCAATCATAGGTGATCGAATTGGGATTAAGGAAGAGGTTAAAGGCCTTTAGTATTGAGCATAACTGAGATTATAATCAGGCATAGTAGATGCTTTCTCTAGCAGTTCATTATTTTGGATTGTTGTCCATTTATCTTTAGGTAGTTATAACCTCTCTGTAGTGAGTGAGACTCTTTTGTAATGAGTAGTGCGCTCTAGGCTGTGTTCCTTCCTGCATGTGCAGGCCCCTCATTGTATCACATACTTTCTGTAGAAGTATCATCTGACTATGGGTAGGCTTCCCACTGTGGTTTTTTCCTTTTTGGGTTTTCCATGTACAAATCATGGTGTTATATGGTTTAGTTGCATTGTGTTGATTATCTATTTCATTTTTAAGTTTTATTTCTTATCGGTATCTATTTTTGCTTTACCAGTACTTAATCTAATTAAAGGTGAATAAGTGAATTAATTGATATAATCTGTTAACAACTTATTCATCCCCCCTCTCAGTTTTTCACCGGTTATCCAAACAGAAATATCAAATTTCTTTCCCTACTTGTGAATGCACAAGACATCAATAAACCAACCAAGGATGTACAAAAATCCTAATCTATCAGCTATCTCTGAAGAAAATAGAAAGGCTAGATAGAACCTAATATGACACTGAGAGGGATCTTCCTTACCATACTGGTGTACTGCAACACAAGGTGATATCCAAGATATCACATTACACTATGATCCTTCATGACAGTGTTGCATATACATCTCTTCTACCGGTAGTCATCTCATACTGGTTGACATCAATGATAACACAACGCCATCAATAGTGATGTGAAAATTAAATTCAGAACTTTACAGAGATATCAATCATAGAGGGAGAGTTATTGATATTCAGGAGATTGATGGTCATCTTCCATAGGGGGAGACTTGTTTGGCATTTTTTTGATACTTAGATGTTTTTCATATCTCCTGTTGCCATCAATGCCAAAGGGGGAGATTGATGATGTTATGGATGAATTGATTATGTGTTACATTAATGTTTTTTCATTAATGTCAACACTAGTTGTTATAGCTAGTTATTGACATATAGGTTTTGGTTACTAGTAGAAGATTTAATGTTACTGGTAGAAGAGACTATCTGTTGGACACTTCTGGCAAGTTTGGATCAATGAAGTATGTTTTATTTTATGTGTTACATGTTTCTGGTGCATGTTTTGGTTAGTTGGTATTGACTTGGTAATTGGATGCTATCATACACTATTGTAAATCCTTACCTGCATTGGTTTAAGGTTTAACCGATAGAGCTTTCACTGAGGAATCTTGATAGGATGAATAAGTGGTGTTGGTGCGACTCATACAAGGACTTCAGGATGTTGAAGATGTTCTCTGATCGTGCTTCAACTAGGTGGAGACATCTCTTTGGCATGGTGGACCTAGAATAGGTCTGGTACTTATCTAGGTTATGGACTGGTATCATGTTAACATGTACTCTACATGTTACTGGGATGTTTCAAGATGTTATATGGATTGGTTATTGTTGTTTTGGACTTAAGACAACATGGCATATCATTGTAATATTAATTTATGTAATGATCTTATTGTAATATCTTTTAGGTGGCTGACCTAATTAGTTTAGGCATTAGGGTTGTTATAAAATGATGTAAGATCTCATTGTAGATCATGGGAATGGGGAATAAGTGTCATGGTCTTGAAATGCAATATTATATACAAAGGAGATTTGGTCGATCATAGGTGATCAAATTGGGATTAAGGAAGAGGTTAAAGGCCTCTGGTATTGAGCCTAACCAAGATTATAATCAAGCATAGTAGATGCTATCTCTAGCAGTTCATTATTTTGGATTGTTGTCCATTTATCTTGAGGTGGTTATAACCTCTCTGTAGTGAGTGAGACTCTTTTGTAATGAGTAGTGCACTCTAGGTAGTGTGGCTTCCTGCATGTGTAGGCCCCTCATTGTATCAGATACTTTCTGCAAAAGTATCATCTGACTGTGGGTAGGCTTCCCACCATGGTTTTTTCCTTTCCAGGTGTTCCATGCACAAATCATGGTGTTATATGGTATAGTTGCATTGTGTTGATTATTTATTTCATTGTTAAGTTTTATTACATACCAGTATCAATTTCTGCTTTACCAGTACTTAATCCGATTAAAGGTTATTAAGTGGATTAATTGATATAATTTGTTAACAACTTATTCACCTCCCCTCTTAGTTTTTCACTAGTTATCCTAATAGAAATATCAAGTTTCTTTACCTACCTGTGAATGCACAAGACAACAATAAACCAACCAAGGATGTACAAAAATCCTAATCTATCACCTATCTTTGAAGAAAATAGAAAGGATAGAACCTAATATGATGCTAAGAGGGATTGAGAAATATCCTCAGACAACACACATAAGCACATTTAACACAATCTGAAGTTTGGAAATAGAGAAAGAAAGATTGCAAATAAAAGGTGAATAACAGAAATGTATTTGAAAACAAAGATAAGGTAAAATAAATAATTTATCAACATGAAGGCAAGACACTTATAGTTATAGAAACCATGGAATTTTGCAATAGAAAAGGGAGAAGAACCCCAAAATATTACAAAATTGCCTTTATAGATCATGGATAACTCAAATAAAACATTAGGTTCAAAACCCTAACCAATTAAGGCTAGGTTACAGAGGAAAAAAAATTACAATGGATCTGATTGTTGCATGCTGGAGTAGATTCCCAAGGGGGGACTATAGTCGATGGAGATAGAAAATCACAAAAAATCCCCACGGTTCGCACTATGATGGCATTACAATATACTTTGCCAGGCAAGAATTTCAACTATGTGTAATAAATGCGCATGGGAAACCTTAATAAACATATGTAGTAGCCAGAAAGAGTAATGGTGATCATCCTGTAATATCTAGAAGTGGTTGGAGTGCAATCTTATTAGATTTGGCATGTCAATGAGACCTACATTCAGTTTGACCTAAAAGGTTAGCAACCACCATAGCACTATTTGAATTCTAATATTCATCGCCAAAATTTGAACCTTGGTTGCTGGATCTTCTTTACATGCATGGATGAACAACTGAGTGATGGTATGAAAAAATAATAAGTATCTGATAGATTACTGAGATGGGGGGCTGATTCAGTAAACTGAAAAATTGATACAAACTTTCCCAAACTCAATTTAAATCTCTCAAAGTAAACTTATCAATGAAATAACACTGTCAAGATAAAAACTCATAAGATAAACCGGTTGACTGTTACAAAAATTTAACAGTAAACAACTTCAAACTTATAAACATTCAAATGTTTTATCATATGTCAACAGACTTCATTTCTCAATGCTTATGGTTATTATGACTTATGAAAATACTTAAGTACTTAATCAAATCAACCATAATAACATAACCACAAAAAAATTCACCACTTGACACAAATATTTTTGACGTGGAAACCCAAATGGGAAAAACCACGGTGAGATGAGACTCACAAGATAACTATTTGAACTCTTCTAAAGTTCACCCTGCTAGGAGCCAAGCCTATTAAAGCTTTACAAAAGTCCTATTAAGAACTGATCTTGTTAAGAACCACCCAGTTAAGGGATTGACTACAAATGCCTTGTTAGAAGCAATACCCTGTTAGGAGTAACCTTGGTAGAGGATTTGAAAACCCAAGCTAATGGATCACCTTGTTAGAGCTTACCCGGTTAAGGGATTTCAATTCTACTGTAATTGTTAGAAAACAACAGGAGTTTGTTGATCTGTCTGAATAGCACTACACTTGCTTGATCAAATTGTTTTCATGCTCCTATCTGCCTTTACTCAAATTGCAGATACATCATCCAGTTTGGCAACCACACACTCAACTAATCTTTTGCCAACACTTAAACTAAACAACTTCATTGGCCTTATAAACAAATCAATTAGGTTGGTAACACAACAAAAACCTAATTCTCATAGAGATTACAAACAAATCGATTCAAGTATGACTGTTAGATTACATAGTAATCTATGAACATTAATTAAGAAAACCTTGATCACTCCTTGATCACCGCTTCATCGATCTCAGTAACTCATCACGTGCTTTGCATTATATGCAATACACTTTCTCATTCCCTAGATAAAAAACCGTTACAACAACACACCAAAAACACTTGAAATTGTCTTCATACAATAATCATACATGTGACCATCATTACCGCTCATCATCAGATCATAAACCAACATAACCAATTCAACAACCTTAATCGGTTAGGGTTCAACAAAAACAACAGGCAGGGCTTACCGGTTACATCAATTGATAGGTTTTAACCTTTTTACCAATTAGCGATTCAACTCACAAACTTACATACCGGTTTACAGTTTCCATCACTTAGCTTGTCCTACCGGTTACAAGACAATATCAACAACATTAGCAATATCATTTCTGGTTAATTCACATCAATGACAACATAACATATCATTAATGCAATCTTCATGCAAATGGCAACAATCTCCCCCTTTGGCATTGATGGCAATACAAATATCAACACCATTGATTGTTGTTGTGATTGTGAATCAGAATCCTGGTTTACATTACCAAGTATTCACCATGATCTCCATGTCTTCAACTTGTCACTGGTTCTCCTCCTCATAATAACATAATTCTTCCCTCCCTTTGACAACAATTCCAAATTGAAAGTAAAACATGTAATGTCAAATGTCATTGTGCGACAACAACAACAATCTGCAACTAGATGCTCCCCCTATGGAATAACTTCCACTTCTACACCAATCCTTCTGTAAGATTCTGCAAGTAGCTCCTGGATTGATGTAATCTACATCATGCTCAACTAACCTCATGAAGGGGTACAACCCCTAGATGACTTCTAAGATACTCAAATGTAGTCTTAGGTAGAGGTTTAGTAAAAATATCAGCAAGGTTCTCCTAGGTAGAAACATGCTCTAAGATAACATCTTTGCTCTGCACTTTTCCCCACAAGAAATGATACTTCAATTTAATATACTTGGTTCGTGCATGCAAAAAAGGATCCTTGAAAATATTTATGGAACTTGTATTATCACATAGAATCTTTATAGGTTCTGAGATCTTCATCTTAAAACCTTCCAAAATGTGCCTCATCCAAATAGCCTATGTGCAATTCATGTAAGCTGCAACATACTCAGCTTCAGTAGTAGACTGTGAAGTACAACTCTACTTCTTACTACTCCATGAAACAAGTATTCCTCCAAGAAAGAATGCTCCACCAGTTGTTCTTTTCCAGTCATCAACATTTCCTACCCAATCTGCATCTGTGTACACCTTCAAGTCAAAATTTTCTCCATATGGATACCATAATCCATAGTCAACAGTACCTTTCAAGTATCTAAAAATCCTCTTGGTTTCTATTAGATGTTTTTCCTTAGGATTCTTCTGGAATCTAGAAACTATGCCAACTGCATGAGCTATATTTGGTCTGCTGTGAACTACATAGTGCACTTTGCTAATCATTGACTGGTATTCCTTCTCATCAATAGACTTAGATTCATCTTCCTTAGACAACTTACAACCTGTAACCATTGGTGTCCCAACTGGTTTACAGTCACTCATGCCAAATGTCTTCAAGACCTCTTTTACATAATTAGATTGTGTAATGAAAATACCATTCTTCATTTGTTGTAAATGCAAGCCTATGAAATTTTTTATTTCCACTACTAAAGACATTTCAAAATCACTTTTCATTTCATCTGCAAAACTATTGCTCATGACATCATTACCTCCAAATATGATATCTGATGAATACTAAGAGGGGGGGGGGGTGAATTAGTATGCCAAAAATCACTGTACTTAAACACTTTACTAGACTACCAATTGTAGATGTCTAAAAATGGTCAAAGTTTATGGAGTCATACTTTAACATTTGTGCATTGCCTTATTTTAGGGTTCTTGCATCGCATTAACATTTCTTCTATGTTGCGCACTTGGTCTTTATCATTCGCGAGCATCGAGTCCTTCTGCATTCCTCATTTTCCTCTCTTTCAAATTAGGTCATGTTGATAGCAATCTTCAATCATGATTTTGGTCGATCTAATCCTGTCACATCATGGTGCGTGCTCATTTATCATCATTTTGGACATTGTCAATCCTAATCGATGATAGAATTAGGGTTTTTGTCCTCTTGTCAATCTCGTCATTTTGTGATTGATTCATCATCGATCCTTGCCCTTGTTAGCCTCATCATTTTGCGATCGATTCATCATCGATCCTTGTCCTTGCCAATCTTGTCATTTTGTGATCGATTCATCATCGATCCTTGTCCTTTTCAATCATGTCAATTTGGATCAATTAGTCATTGTTCCTCATCAATTGGCACTTATCAATTTGATCTCCTTGTCAATATTGGTCAATTTGTCATTGATTTTTGTCAACCAATCTCAATCATTTATCAACATTGATCCTTTGTCAATCAAAATCATGATTGAACCTACATTAATTTCTTGTTGTCTTGACCTAATTCCTTGTCCTCTTATTTCTAGGGTTTTATGATTTGTTCATTTAATCCTTTTTCTTCTTCTTTGTGGGTTAAATAAATCTATTTATTTAGTCCTAGGTCTCTTTCATGAATTAATTAATGGATGAAAACCTATTAATTAATTCATCGAATTTCTATTTCATCTTTTTCCTCAATTTTCTAATTTGCTAATTTCTCGTAGTTCCTAATTTCTATTTCTCCTATTTTCTCTCTTCCCTTTTGTCATGGGAATAGCATCTTGTCATAATTTGTCATAATTTGTCATACATCTTCCATAGCAACTTGCCATAATTTGTGCATAATTTGTCATACACCTTGCATAGAAATTGTCATACATTTGTCATAATTTTTCCATTCTTGATTTGAGTTTCCTTTCGAATCTCTTCATGCTAATCTTGTCCTCTCTCCAATTTGTCTATAAATTGGATGATTTTCTTCAATAAAAAGATCAATCAATCACATTTTCGAGTAACCTTATGCTACGAATTTCATCTCTCAACAAATTGCTTTCCACATGCATTTTGCACTTGTAGGTGAGATCCACATCAAATTTTAAGGTGAAAGAAGAACAATGGAGCCACATGAAGGAGATATCTGCGTCGGTTTGCTTCAATTTCATTCAATTTGAATATCTTGTCTTTATGTCTTCATTGATTGGATTAGGATTGCTTTAATTGCAGTTTAGGTTTTGTGATTGTCCTAATTGCTATTTTTTTTGATGCTTTTCAATTTCTTGATCTACATTTTGGTGAACCTGACATGAACTAACCCCTTAACCATGTTTTGAGTGCTTTTGAGCTATTTGCAGGTAAAAAACTCAAGAAACAGGGTGACTCAGAGGTTTCTAGACACTTCTACGCCTATGTTGAGGCATTCTATGCCTGTGTTGATGGGTTTTGTGCCTGTGTAGATGGATTTTGTGCCTGTGTTGATGGGTTCTGCGCCTATGTTGAGTCATTCTGCACTTGTGTAAGGCCAGAAATAGAGGTAAAATCAGTTGTTTTTACTTGCAAGTTTGTTTGTTTTCATTCTGTTTTCTGCATTCTGGTTTTTCTTTGGTGCTAATTCTCTAGGCAGCATCTTGGCGTTACATGTGATGAAGACTAAAAATGCAACTACTAATGAATCTTATGCAAGACGCGGTCAAAGACTCTCATTAAAACATCTTGCTTGCGATTTTTAAAGTAGTTGCACATTTCATTTCTTAAAGGTTAATGAACACCATGCATGCTTTGTCTATTTTTAATTGCATTGCATGTTTTAACCCTTAGAAATGGGCCTGCCTCTCAATTTTCCTAGCACTTTGCATAGGAATTGGTGAGAGGGAATGACCCAAAGTGGTGACGGGCTAAAGCCAAGCTCTTCTGAACCACTCTAAATAAATGTGGATGCAACAGAAGTTGTAGACAATGGGTGCTGGAATGGTATTGCGATGATTTATTCACTAGATCAATACCCACCCGAACAGATGCCCTTACTAGAATCTCTTGTTTTTAGATGCCAAAATCCTTCTATCTATTGGCTCAGGCATTGTGATACATGCATGCCAAAGACACCTCTCATGTACTCCTCAGCCAGAGATAGAAAGTTCTTGGGAAGTGATGCCCCTTGAACTCAAAGCTTGGTATGCCCGAGAAGTGAGTGCACTGTAAGGGGGAGCCAGTGCTACCAAGCATCTAGATATCTGGTTGAGTGTTGTATTTTATGGTTAGAGGATTCAACAGATATTGCCCTTGCCAGCCATAGGATTTGTTGTGAATGTGCTTGATTGTCTTGAGTCAAAGTCAAACAAACATTTTGTCTTCTGTGATTGTCAAAAGTAAATCAAAAACAAACATTCAAAAGTGCTCATAATCAACTTGGGTTTTCAAAATCAACAACCTTAAATTCAAAACAAAAGTCCAAATTTGTCCAAGTGTTCATCCAATATTTGAACATGGCTTGTCAAAGCATTGAATATCTTTGTTTCAAAATTCATGTCATTGCAAGTGTCCTCATTTTGCACTTAGGTTCAAAATTATTTCCCTAAGTTTGCATTTTGTTGTCATATCCAAGCTAGATTTCCATTTAGGTGACATTCGTGCATTATCCTTGTCATGCTAAAATTAGGTCTTGCCTAGGTTGCATTTTGCATATTCCAAGTCATTGGTCTTCGCATATCCTTATCATTGTATTGTCATCTTGTCTTGGCTTCATCTTGTCATATCATATCCTTAGATCATTTTCATGTCATATCCTAAGTCATTGTCATAATCATTGCCTTCTTGCATTTAGTCTCAAAAATTTGGTTTGTCAAACTTGAAAAATCAAAACTTTGGATGATACCCTAAGTTGTTCTTAGGGAGTCTTGACTTTGTCTAAAATTTGTCCTTTCATTAATATCATTTTTGTCAAACCTAGCTTAGTATCCAAGCATATAGGTGAGACATTGTCAATTTGTCCTATTGTCATTTGGTCCTTTGTCCTTTAAGGTCTTGCCTTCATTTCAACTTCCCAAGGTTGAGTCTTTAGCTTTGCATTTCAAAAGTTTGTCTCCAAAAATTCAAAAGGTACAAAAACATTAAGTTGCATTTGTCAATCCCATTAGTTGCATTGCATAGTGACATGTTTGTTGAAATGATGTCTCAACCTTCTTACGAAGCCATGTCATCACAATTGAGAAATCGATCATGTCAATCCAATCTGTACATGTCTCAGAACTTGGATCAAACTTATCATGATGATGTAAATGTCCAAATACAAAAACTAGAAGAGAAACTAGCTCAAGAAAAGGAGATTTTGGAACAAAAAGTGAAAAACAATGAGAAGAATAGGTCACAAATGTCCAAAATGTTTAAAAAATTTCCAGGTCGAAATCCAAATATTGAGCCAATTGATGTAAGATCTCTTATCGAACAATCAAACATACCAGATCTCCTCTCACAAATAGAGATGATGAAACAATTTCAAGAAAAGAGACAACAACATTATGTGCCTTCACAACAAGAACAAGAAGGTGTTTACTATCAATCAGATTTTCAACCACCACAACCAATTGTTCAACCGTTCGAACATTTCCAACAGACACAACCAATGGTCCAACATATGCAACCAGTGGTCCAATTTCAACAATATGTCCAACCAACTATACAATGTCAACAAAAGGTTCAACCAATGGTGGAATATCAACAAGTTCAATCAACATATCAGTATCAACAACTACAACCAAACATTCAAAAACAAAGGTTGCAGCACACACCAACCCAAGTTTCAAACATGTCAGAACAATTGAACCAAGTCCAATATCAAAACATGACATTAGACTAGAACCAACTCCTTTCCAAACAAGTTCAAATTCCAGATACAACTATGTCAAAACCTCGAAAGAAAGGTGGCCTTATTGCAAGGATCTTAAGGAAATTACCAAGTGAGTTCTTTGAGGAAGATCAAGATAATACACTTATGTCTAGCAATGCCTCATCCCCCCACAAACAAATTGACTCTCCAGTGGCATCTATCCCTACACGTTTAGAATTTTCCCAAGAACCTTCCATATTGTCCTCATCAAACAATACACCCAAGGATGAAATTATCCAAGGGCTATCCATAATTGATTGCCAAGATAATCTAATTCATGATGCACATCCTTGTCATGTTTCAGAAATACAAGACCCAATGCCACCATGCACTTTATTGCCATTATCTATTTTAGAGGACCCCATTTGAAGTCCCTCTTCCTCATGTTCAAGCATTGATTCCTTGCCAGAATCCATCACAAATGTTCAAAGTGCATTTCCTTCATGCCAAAACATTGATCCCTTGTCAGTATCCCCCATGCATATCCAAAGTCCAACCCCATGTCAAGAGGATAATTTAGAGCATGAAGAAACGTGTCTTAAAAAAGATCAAGATCAAGATCCCAAAACCTTATCATCCCATCCAATTGTTAACCAAGATCCCATTTCCCCAGACACTCGCAATGATTCACTATTTCCTATCAATTCTATCCAAGAACACAATGTCCTTTCAAATCCCATTGACATTCCACTTCCTAAGAAAGATCAAGATATCCCTTCCATCCTTTCCGATGATCCCATTAAAAGTCAAGAACAAAGCACCTTTGAAGAGGATTCCAATGATCTTCCTCCTTGTCAAGATCAAATTATTCCTTTAAGTCCTCCACAAGATCCTTTTGTTCCTCCATCTCCTTGTCTTAATCCTCCATATACACTCCAAGATCTCATTTCTTTTGATGATCCCATTATTTCTCCCATTCCATCTCTTGAAGAGCTTGTCATTGAACCATGTCCACTACACAATCCTAGTCCCCCTCATGATCCTAATCCCCCTCATGATTCTAACATGTTAGTGCAAGATGTTCATGAACCCTCAACATGCATAATGGGTTCTTCCACTTTGGTGCAATCTGATCCACTTCAAGATCTCATTATTTCTCTCATATCATATCCACCTCATAATGGACTCGCGTCTTCTTCCCAAATAAAAGAGTATTCTACAAGTCAAGATATTCATAAAGGCAAAGGAGAAGATCTCCATAAGCAAGAATCCCTTCATGTTAAAGAAAATATTAAGGGTCATGGCCTCAGTGCAATTCCTCAAGACATGTGTACCCCTACTAAATCCAACATCCCTTCAAAATCCAAACATATCCCTTCCCCTTTATCCTTTCCATCCATCTTAGGTCCTTATATCTCTTCCTCCTCTATGAAAGGTCAGCAAAGGCACGCATCCTTGAGTAAATTTCATCAATCCAAAAGGACTCCATTTCATTCATATCCATCCATGCATTCCTTTCCCCCTCCAAGCAATTTGGATGCCAAGTATAAAAGTCATAAGTCTAGAAATCCACATGTATTCCAGGATCAACATGTCAAAGCAAAGAAAAATTTGATCTATAAAGCAAAGGAAAAATCCAAAAGGTCACAAAGGCCCATTGAGAAAAATAACGCAAAGTTAAAATCTATATGGGTTCCTAAATCCCTTGTGTTGGCAATGCACTCCAAGGAACCACAAAAGCATGAAAAATCAAAAACCATGTGGATCCCTAAGCAGCTCCTTGAAGCACAAAGCCTAAAGAAACATCCAACTTGGCATCCAAAGTTACTATTCCTCTATCCAACCCTCTCAAATTTGTTCCTCCATCACCTTCTTCATCCATTTTGGGCCCTTATGTCCCAAAATCCCAAGATGTTCCTCCATCCAAATCTCACAATCTGAGATCCATTTTTCCTCCATCAATCCATCACCCCTCAAGGTGTGTGCCAATATTGATCTTGCCTTCATTTCCATCCATTGAAGCCCAATTCTTCCAATACCCTATCCATTATCCAATGCATATTTTCCATCCTTCGATCCCTTTGATCCCATCCTTTACATAAATCCTTGCCATAGTTTCATCTTATTTTTCCATGTCCTTATCCTACCAGTGTCTTTGAGCATACTTTTAAAGGTCATGGTCCATTTTTTTTAAGGCTACTATCCAAACAAAAATATGTTTGAGTCCTTCTTCCATCCTCTATCATGTGTCCATTTTCGACTAAAAAGTCAAAATACAAAAAAAAAAAAAAGTGCAAAAAAAAAGACAAAAGAAAAAAGTAAAGAAAAAATAATTCGTCCACCGATGAAAACCTAGCAAACAGGCACCTTGGGCAAGTACCATGATGAAAACCTGGCAAATAGGCATCATGCATAATCTATGAACTTCTTGCATACCGTACTTGGGGGCAGGTTTCCTCCTTCATATCCTATTGCCCTTCATTATCCTATCATACCATGTCATACTCCTCCATTATCCTATTGTCCCTCATGTCCAGTTTCCCTTTCCACCTTTGATCTTGACAATGCTGAGGATCATCATGAGCATCATGCATCTTTTTTGTAGCTTTTAGTCTATCATAGCTTTTGGTATTTATCCATTTGATTATTACAACCTTCCATCCATATTCCCTGTCTTATTGCAACTTTCTGCCACTATCCCTTAGCCTACCCCGACCTTCAGTCCATGTCCCTTATCCATTCTTGGTCTTGCTTATCCTATCCATATCTTATCACTATCCATACACTCTTTTTCATTCCTTGATCTTGATCTGACATAAGGATGCAAAATTTAAACATAGCTTCAAAAACCTCTTGACATGTCCCTCATGCCATGTTCCTACTTTACATTCTCATATCTAGTCTCTTGTCCCATCACGCAATAGCCCTTGAAAATTGCATCTGTATTATCTCCATGATAAAAGGCCTTTGTCTTCCCTCTATTCACCATCATTTTAGCAAGCCTATTTATTCACCTGTCATATTCCTTGCCTTGTTAGACACTGGTGGCAAAATCATAAAAACATTCAAAAAATGTCCTGAAAAAATCCCTGAAAATCAAATAATGTCCTGAACAAATCCCTAAAAATCATATAATGTCCTGAAAAAATCCCTAAAAATCATATAACGTCCTGAAAAAAATCCTTAAAAAGTCAAATAAAGTCCTGAAAAACGAAACAAAAACAAATCAAAATCCAAAAATAGTTTCCTTGGCATTTTGCATTTTGTGAATAAATGATCCCCTTTGTGCATAGACAGATTGCTGAGCATACATCCAATGATAATCAATTAAACATTGTGCTTTAATGAAATCACACATTAACAGATGAACTATTCGACCAAGCAAGCATTCAACCTGATCACAGTTGTCACATCAATCCAAATAGCATCAACATTACCATTGGTCCTTGTCAACATTATCATGGGTCTTATACAGGGTGTGGTATACTCGAAACCAGACTATGTCCTATCTTCAATGGGGTACCACATTCCTTGAAGCTAGACAACATGATCATTCTTGTTTTCCACTTTTGGCAATGATGATCAGACTGTTTGTTTGACTTGGTTGAATTTGTGCATCTTATCTTTTTACTGATTTATCTTTGGCTTCGATCATGTTCCTATGTTGCTCAATGATGTCACTGAGTGATTTAGAGTGATTGGGATGGTTCATGGTCCCTTTCTTTTTTTTTGTTCTGTTTGTTGTTTGTGGAATGTTTGTCACAAACTGAGGCAACTATATCATTGGGTGTCTGTGATAAGTATGTTCGCTTTGTGAATGCCGCACATACCTCCACCCTTGATGTATGCACCCTAGGATGCTTCACTTATTCCTTGTGTGCGATGTGTCTGTCTTTTGCAAAAAGGGGTTGCGTTCCAACTCTGGCTTTCAATGCCATGATGCTCTACATCCGCTTTGCTACAATAAATAAAGGTTCTCACATACTTATGTGCATTTGTGAAAGCAAGTTTTCCTTCATCTCTAACTGTCCTCTGTCTAATTTCTTCTTACTAATGTTTCTTCCATCAGTCTTGGCAGTCCGTTTGGTCTAGTTCTCATTTGTGCCTTCCACTGCTTGTCCTTTGTGCATCCAACCTTCAATTTTTGATCCGTTCGAACCTATCATCTTCTGTCATTCTTATCGATCACTTGGCCTCTTTTCTAGATTTTTACAGCCAATTCCTCAAGGGGGCATGCATATGTCATTGTTATTTCCTAGGGCATTTTCATTATTATTCTTTGAAACAATGCTTAGAATCGCATTGTCTCAAAGAGGGGCAAAATGTAGATGTCTAAAAATGGTCAACACTTGTGGAGTCATACTTTAACATTTACACATTGCCTTATTTTAGGGTTCTTGCATCGCATTAACATTTCTTCTATGTTGTGCACTTGGTCTTTACCATTTGCAAGCATCGAGTCCTTCTTCTGCATTCCTCATTTTCCTTGCTTTCGAATTAGGTCGTGTCGATAGCAATCTTCAGTCATGATTTTGGTCGATCTTATCCTGTTGCATCATGGTGCATGCTCATTTATCATCATTTTGGACATTGTCAATCCTAATCGATGATAGAATTAGGGTTTTTGTCCTCTTGTCAATCTCTTCATTTTGTGATCGATTCATCATCGATCCTTGTCCTTGTTAGCCTCGTCATTTTGCGATTGATTCATCATCGATCCTTGTCCTTGCCAATCTTGTCATTTTGCGATTGATTCATCATCGATCCTTGTCCTTTTCAATCATGTCAATTTGGATCAATTAGTCATTGTTCCTCATCAATTGGCACTTATCAATTTGATCTCCTTGTCAATCTTGGTCAATTTGTCATTGATTTTTGTCAACCAATCTCAATCATTTATCAACATTGATCCTTTGTCAATCAGAATCATGATCAAACCTACATTAATTTCTTGTTGTCTTGGCCTAATTCCTTGTCCTCTTATTTCTAGGGTTTTATGATTTGTTCATTTAATCCTTTTTCTTCTTCTTTGTGGGTTAAATAAATCTATTTATTTAGTCCTAGGTCTCTTTTATGAATTAATTAATGGATGAAAACCTATTAATTAATTCACCTAATTTCTATTTCATTTTTTCCTCAATTTTCTAATTTGCTAATTTCTCCTATTTCCTAATTTATATTTCTCCTATTTTCTCCCTTCCCTTTTGTCACGGGAATAGCATCTTGTCATAATTTGTCATACATCTTGCATAGCAACTTTCCATAATTTGTGCATAATTTGTCATACACCTTGCATAGAAATTGTCATACATTTGTCATAATTTTGCCATTCTTGATTTGAATTTCCTTTCGAATCTCTTCATGCTAATCTTGTCCTCTCTCCAATTTGTCTATAAATTGGATGATTTTCTTCAATAAAAAGATCAATCAATCACATTTTCGAGTAACCTTATGCTATGAATTTCATCTCTCAACAAATTGCTTTCCACATGCATTTTGCACTTGTTAGTGAGATCCGCATCAAATTTGAAGGTGAAAGAAGAACAATGGAGCCAAATGAAGGAGATATCTGAGTCAGTTTGCTTCAATTTCATTCAATTTGAATATCTTGTCTTTATGTCTTCATTGATTGGATTAGGATTACTTTCATTGCAGTTTTAGGTTTTGTGATTGTCCTAATTGCTATTTGTTTTGATGCTTTTCGATTTCCTGATCTACACCAATGAACCGGTAAAACTGTTTAGCAAACAAACCAGTTATCACACATGCAAACCAAATAGCAAATAATGCATTCACTCATAGAAGCACAAACAACATAACATAAGAGATTTTGATGTGGAAACCCAAATTGGAAAATCCACGGTGAGATGGACCTCACAAGAAACTATCTGCAAAATAGAAACCAGACTGGTTAAGGTCAGACCAGTTAAGGTCATACAATGTTCTTTACCAAAACAGATCCTATTAGGAATCTCAATCTCTGTTAGGAGATAAGTCCAGTTAAAGACTACCTTGCTAGAGGATTTTAGATCCACAGATGTGAACCACCTTGTTAGAGGATTTACAAAAGGCTTTTGGGCCTACCCGGTTAAGGGCTTCAGACTTGTCGAAGATGTGAGTGATCTAGTAAATAGCACAGATTGATTGGTTAGATCCTTTATAGCTTGTCCCTAATGCATTCCAGCATTACTTCAGTCTACAACACATTCACTCTCTACCTCTTCTCGCAAACCTGAACATTTTCTATCTTGACTTACAAAAACTTTTCAATCACCTTAAACCCAAGCAACAACATAAAACCCTAGACATGATATCCTTATAAAGGAATTTGATTTCATGTCAGTCCAATAGGATTACATTATAATTTCCTAGGTTTAATGCATCTAGACATATTTTGTAACATGACACAAAAATCACCATTAAAGTATCAGCACAACCGAACAATCGGTGGATGGTAACTCATCACAAAATGTCAGTTGGTAACTCATCATAGAGTATTACCGGTTCATACAAAATATCGGTTAAAGAAAAATACCTGTTACCGGTTTGACAATAATGAAGACTGGGAAATATGGGTTGTGCCGATTCATTCTTTTGTACCGCTTGGGGTCTTCATACCGCTTCGGATCGGTAAACACTTTCTGCAAAACACCTATAGTCTAAAGATTATAATACATCATACTGGTTGGAACAAATATTGGTTGAGCTTTAACTCATACATAAAAAAATTGATCTCAAATCAAGTGTGTGTCCATCAATGACAATCACAACATTAATCATCAAAAATGCCAACAATCTCCCCCTTTGGCATTGATGGCAACACTTAGGCAAAATTTTGACATCTAAGTGTTTTACAACAAAAAATATGTCATAATCAAAATTACTCCCCCTAAGCATGTACACTATCCCTTTTGCAAACAAAACAATGTATAACTATTTCCGTATGATAGACGTTTAAATATATAGAGCATACATCAAAATTTTAAATACCAGAATACTTCTCCCCCTTTGCCAACAATGACAAAGTATAGTTGAACAACCCTTGTCTCCATTTGGTATTAAAATAATAAGAGTTTATGACAATAAAGAGGAAAACTTGTCAATAACTAATTTAATGTCCTGCAAAAATTGTTTCATAGATAAGGACTAGGACTCAAGTAGGGAGGTAGCCACTTCTTTCTCTTTCTACATCTGAGAGACCTGTTCTTCCATGGCATCTATTGTGCTCATCTCTTGAGTCACTATTAAGGCATAAAGATTGAGATAACATTTCTAAAGTATTTGCAGGCGTGGGAGGAGAACTAGTTGTAGTTCTTACAATATCAAGTCCGGTTGCTGATTTCCAACTCTATTTTGGCAGACTAGATATGAAACCGGTGAACGGTTTGCCCATAAGCTATAAAAGAGTCATATGGCAGCTTGAAGATGCTCATGTATAATTGCAAGTCAGATTGTAGCTTTTGCTTCTGTACAAGCACATCATTACAAAAGAGATGGGGTTAGTAGATCTTACTTAGTAGTAGATTCCCCTCATCCAAAGCATCCCTTTAATCTTTTTGAGCTTTTTGCAGATCGGACCGGAGCTCATTTAGCTTCTTCACTAGGGAAATGTTGAGAGCCTTTTGATGCTTTTTCTTGGCATTTGCCTCTGCTACCTCTTCTAGGCTCTATACCTAATCATTCACTACGGTGCATAGGAGCTTCAATTGTGCCAGTGATGAATCAGTTTTGGGGAGGTTTGTGCCAAGTAACAAACCGGTAAGAGTGTCCACCATAGCTTGGAGTTCAAGGTGTTCTTTAGAAACCTTAATGCTTTGTATTAGGTCCATTTTGTTTGTAGACTAGAGGTCAATAGGACTGGTGAGGTCAACCGGTTTGGCTTGACTACCAGTTGCCTTTGGAGTCTCCATCTGAGTGCTTTTTGCCGCTTCTTCTTTCTCTTTGTCCTTTTTCTTCTCCGCTTATTTTTGCTGCTCCTCTTCCTTTTCCTCCTCTGATTTCTTCTTCTCCACTTCCTTTCTCTTCTCCTCTTCCTTATCCTCCTTTGCTTTCTTCTTCTCTGCTTCCTTTCTCTTCTCCTCTTCTTTATCCTCCTCTAATTTCTTCTTCTCCGCTTCCTTTCTCTTCTCCTCTTCTTATCTTCCTCTTCTTTCTTCTTCTTCACATCTTCTTGTTTCTTTTTATCTTCTTCCTCTTTTCTCTTTTCCTCCTCTTTCTTTTTCTTCTCATCCACTTTTCTCTTTTCCTCCTCTTTCCTTTTCTCCTCATCTTCTTCCTTTTTCTTCTCCTCCACTTGCTTCTTTGCTTCCTCCTTTTTGTCCTCTATTTCCTTTTTCTTTTCTACCTGTTCTACCTACTTCTCCTATCTTGTTACTTCTGATGGTGCATCCTGAGTAACATGTTCACCATCTAAGGCATCTACATCAATGGGGTCCATTTGTTTTGTGACCAGTTCTTCTTCACTGTCATACACTACATCCGGTTTGCCAGTTTCTGGTTCTTGCTCAGCTTTTCTGTTGGCTTCAGCCATTTGATGCAGCTTAAGAGCTTCTTGAGCATGAGTATGTGTATCCTTGATCAATTCTTGACCCTTTCCATCCAGTAATAGGAGTCTTCTTCTTCTCATGAAGAAGAGGCCTTTGTATTTATTCATAACTTTGAAAAGTTCTGAATTAGATACATCATGAAAATGTTGAGAAAATATTTTCTCCCTCATTTCCTGTTCATTTTCTATGGCAATGTGCCATTTATTGTCTAAAGAATTATACAAAGAATCTGGTGTCTCAGATCTAATTTCTGAAGGTGACCGGTCATTAACACACAAATACTTAATGATTTCCTATTCAACTGCTTCCTTTTCATCATCATTGAAATCATCAAAACAATCAATTAAATCATTCAACACTTTTCTCCTAATGTTCTTTATAGTTCTTTGACAACATTTCAAAGGTTTGTAAGAAGAAATGTCAATATTTACCAGTCCAGATGATACCGGTTCATTCTTTGTCTTTTTCTTTGTTTGCCTAGTCTTCTTCTTAGGCAGTTCTTCTAACACAATTTCTTCTGAGTCAGGTGTATTGCTTTTTGTCTTCCGCTTTCTCTCGAAGACTTTTGCAAGTGCTGCTTTCGGTTTCTTCTTAACTGGTGAATGCTTCGTCACTTTGAGACTAGTTGCAGTAACTAGTGCCGATGCTAAAAGCACTGCCCTTCCTTTCTTTTCAAAGGGTTTTACAACTAGTGCAACCCTTACCAAATAGCTGTCGATTCTCTTTGCCTTAGGATCAAGGGGTGAGGCGATTAGGGTAGAAGCATACCCATCTAGCATATCATACATCAACTCATAGCCCATAGGCTCCACTTCTTCCTGTCTAGGCTCAACAGCCTCCATTATGCATTCATCCACATTGATGATAAAGTAGATGTCCTCTTCATATTTCTTGACAATGTCACTGGATATCCTCATCCTTAGGCTCATCTTGCTTCTGAACTCATCAAAGTTCTTGATTTGTTTTGTTACCGGTTGGTCGACAGACCACTGAATATCACCTACTCCTGGAAAGTAGCCTTGAAAGTAAACGAACAAGCCAACCAATAATTGTCCGAACTTGAATCTCAGTGCATTGTCCTATTTGATTGACTTAAGATTCAACATAAGTTGTCTTTGTATACAAGTGCACAGATCAAATGATGCATGCTCCTCGATCATCTGTAAGTGGTATTTACCACTGCAGTAGAGACAAAATTAATTCTACTAGTAGAGAACGTCCGGTAACCTATCACCATGCAAGCATACTTGACCAGATCATCCTTGATTGAGTTAACGGTCATGCCACATGAGTTGCTCACTAAACAGGTGAGATTGGACATTTCAGTCTTGCTGACCTTCCTCAGGGCTAGCACTTCCCCTGTATTGCAGAAATCGGTGATGACATGAATCACTTCCAGTGTGATATCATGTGTTCTCTCAAGATACATCTTGTCACCATGAACTCTGCTCAAAATGATTTGAATGTGGTCATCTATGAAATCCTCTAGGAAGTAAACTGCATTGTGAAGTTTCTTCTTCTCCAAGATGCTATACTTCGGTTTGATCTTTTTATCATTCCCACAGAATAGACCTAGCTGAGAATGGATCACAAGAGACCCTAGGTCTTTGATTTTGTAGTATATGTAATCAGAAATACCTTCTTCTACTATAACACCAGCTGATACTTGAGACAAGGCATTATATTTTGACTTTCACTATATGAAGTCCATAGAATCAACAGTTGCACTAGAACTATCATGAGATGCGGAAGCCATGATAAAATAGAAAACTCAAGAAATACCTTTCGGAAATCGAGAATTTAGGGCTTGCTAATTCCACTTAGCCTCACACTTCATCGGTTGCTGAATCACTGCTTTGAGTTCTTCTCTTGACTATTTGACATTTGCTTCTAAATCTTCTTCAGGGTTTCAAAATTTCTTTGAATCACAACACAAATCACTTTTTCTTCGCTTTTCACTTGAAAAACTTCTTCGCTCAAAAAAATGATAGTGGGAAATGATTTGAAAATTCCTTTTAAACATATTCCTCACCTACCATAATAAATGCTCCACCATTAGGGCATAAACCCTAATTTGCCTTTTACCATTTTCGATCTTCTGCTGAATGATAGGTATCTCATACCGGTTAAGGTCTTTTATCGATATAAACTGGGGGTTCAAAACATTTCACCGTTTGCTCCCCCTAAGCTTTTCTGATGCTTAGTTTGCCAGTTTTGTGATTTCCACACTAAGTGCATAAACTGGTTCATCTTGCAACACCGCTGGTTTCTTTTTCTAGGTTTTGTTCTTATCCGTTTGAACAGTTTCAATATCAATCTTTCCTTCCAGAGTGACTGGTATGTCATCTGATATGTTCTTTCTTGTTCTGCAGAATCTGGCAATGTGACCCGGTTTGTTGCAATGATAGCAGACCATTCCAGGTTCTTTCCAAGGTCCATTATTCATGTTACCATTCTTCCTCCTGCATGTTGTAGTAGTGTGACCATAACAATGACAGATCGAACAGTTTGCTCTCCATCCAGTTGTTGTTTGATAGCCACCACTTCCTGACTGATGATTAAGGCATTACACCAGTTGTGATTCTGGTTCACAAAAGGCTCCAGACCAACTCCTTGAGTCCTCTGAGGATATCTTCCTATGTTGTTCATAATAGACTTGCATTCAGATGCTCTATGCCCAAACTTGTTGCATGCATAACAATTACCATTGAACTTATTGGTTTCTAGGTACATTGTTTATAAAGGAAAATTATTGTAGGCTTTTCTCCTACACACATTGGCAGTATGTCCTTCTTTAAGATAGTTAAAGCAAATAGGTTTAAACTTTTGCTTACCTTTATCCTTTGATGTTGGTTGTTTCTTCGATGCTCCAGCATTTGTACCAGAGGTCTCACCTTCCTCATGACCAAAATAACCAAGTCCATCAGTATTCTTGACAGGTTTGGCAAATTCAAGATTTTGCTCTAGCTTAATAGTACTCTTGTTGAACTTAGCAAGTATTTCCTTTGACTCAGAGAGTTCTTTGGAAATAGCAGCATTTGTTTCCATCAAGTTTGCATTCTCGGACATGGTCATGTTCAGTTCTCCTTGCATGTCTTCCTTTTCCACTTTGCTCGCATAGAGTTGAACAGTTAGGGCACTGATCTCTTGCTTCAACTTGGAAATTTCATGATCTTTGTCTTTTACCAGATCTTCAGCTTTCCTCCAGTTCTCAAGCTCTTGGCATATTTGAATAGTCAGTCCTTCCAACTCCTTTCTTAGGTTGGAATTGGATTCATTCAACTTTTCTACTTCTTGGATTAGGGCTTCCATGTTCGCTTCATCAAAAGAACTATTTTCAGATAGCTCCATCATTTTTTCAACACGTTCTCTCCTTTTTGCTTGAGAGGCCTTATATTTTGACCAGAAGATTATCATAGGCTTGCTCAGACTGAGTGAGCCGATTTGTAAGTTCCCTCATAGTGTATTCCCCCATATCTCTTGACAAGTGGTTAAACTTATAGAAAGGCTGGCTCTGATACCAATTGATGAATACTAAGAGGGGGGGTGAATTAGTATGCCAAAAATCACTGTACTTAAACACTTTACTAGACTACCAGTGAGCCAGTAAAATAGTTTAGTAAACAAATCGGTTATCACACATGCAAACCAAATAGCAAATAATGCATTCACCCACAGAAGCACAAACACCATAACAAAAGAAATTTTGATGTGGAAACCCAAATAGGAAAAACCACGGTGAGATGGAACTCATAAGTAACTATCTGCAAAAGAGGAACCAGATCGGTTAAGGTCATACAATGTTCTTTACCAGAACAAATCCTGTTAGGAATCTCAATCTCTATTAGGAGATAAGTCCAGTTAAAGACTACCTTGCTAGAGGATTTTAGATCCATAGATGTGAACCACCTTGTTAGAGGATTTACAAAAGGCTTTTGGGCCTACCCAGTTAAGGGCTTCAGACTTGTCGAAGATGTGAGTAATCAACAAGTGACTGATCTAGTAAATAGCATAGATTGCTTGGTTAGATCCTTGATAGCTTGTCCCTAATGCATTCCAGCATTACTTCAGTCTTCAACACATTCACTCTCTGGCTCTTCTCGCAGACTTGAACTTTTTCTATCTTAACTTACAAAAACTCTTCAATCACCTTAAACCCTATCAACAACATAAAACCCTAGACATGATGTCCTTATAAAGGAATTTGATTTCATGTCAGTCCAATAGGATTACATTACAATTTCCTAGGTTCAATCCATCTAGACATATTCTGTAACTCATCACAGAGTATTACTAGTTCATACAAAATACCGATTAAAGGAAAATACTGGTTGTCAGTTTGACAATAATGAAGACTAGGAAATATGGGTTGTGCCGCTTTGTTCCTTTGTACTGCTTGAGATCTTCGAACTGCTTGGGGTCTTCATACCACTTCAAATCGATAAACACTTTCTACAAAACATCGATAGTCTAAAGACTATAATACATCATACTGGTTGGAACAAATACCAGTTGAGCTTTAACTCATACATACAAAAAGTGATCTCAAATCAAGTGTGTGTCCATCAATGACAATCACAACATTAATCATCAAAAATTTTAACAATATCATCTACAAATACTTCATTGACTAGTATTTCATCTCCTTTAGATTTGAGATATATGTTACTGTCATCACTAGTTCTCAAAAAACCTATCTTTATCAGATGTGTATGAAGCCTTTCATACCATGGTCTGGGTGCCCGCTTTAATCCATATAAGGCCTTATGAAATCTACATACCATGTCATTCTCATCATTCAGAGCATAACCATCTAGCTGCTCAATATAAACTTCTTCTTCCAATATTCCATTCAAAAATGCAAACTTAACATTCATCTGGTATACCTTAAATTTCTCATGGGCTGCAAATGCAAGTAAAGTTTTGACACCTTCTAGTCTTGCCACTAGTGCAAAATTCTCACCATAGTCTTCTCCTTCCTCTTCAACATAACCTTTGCAAACTAATCTAGCTTTTTTGCAAACTACAAGACCATCTTCATTCAACTTGTTCCTATATACCCATTTAGTACCTATTACATTTTTATTTACCGATCGGGGTACTAGGGTCCAAGTGTTGTTTTTCTCAATTTGATACAATTCCTCCTCCATAGCTTTAACCCAATTATCATCAACACTCTCAACAATTATTTGTGTCCAGTTGTTAAAACATTTGTAGGGCTTACTCTTGGTGGAATAGCCAAGAAATATACCTTCATCACTCTTAGCTTCAAATTTTCTAATGTAATCTCCTCTCTTAATAAAACATTTGCTTCCAAATATCTTAAAATAGCTAACATTAGGTGATCTTCCATACCAATATCCATAAGGGGTCTTGTGCATACCTCTTTTCACCAAAACTCGGTTCATAGTGTAGATAGTTGTACTGACAACTTCTCTCCAAAATGTTTTCACTACACCTCCTTGTATCAATATTGTCCTAGCAACTTCAACAACTGACCGGTTGTTCCTCTCTATGATACCATTTGGTTGTGGTGTCCTTGGTGCATAAATTTGTCATTTGATACCATTCTCTTCACAATACCTAGTGAATTCCTTAGAAGTAAATTCATCACCTTGATCTATCCTTAGACATTTTATCTTCTTACCACTCTCCTTCTCAGCTAAGGCCCTGAATGCCTTGAACCTACCAAAAGCTTCAGTCTTATCCTTCAAGAATGTGACCAACATCATCCTTGAGCAATCATCACTAAACATCATGAAATATCTGTCACCTTGAATGTTTTTTGTTCTTATTGGTCCACAAAGATCTGTATGAACCAAATCTAACAAGTGCTCCACTGAAAAGGTTTTTCTCTTGAAAGTTGAGGATGTCATCTTTCCTAACTAACATTCTTTGCAAAGAGCATTAACCGGTTTGTCCAACTAAGGAAAACCTCTCACTGTCTTGGACTTACTCACTTTAACAATGTTATCAAAGTTTATATGACAAAACCTCCTATGCCAAAGCCAGTTATCATATATTTTTGCAATTAAATAGTTGCTAACTTTAGGATTAAGGTGAAACAAATTACCTTTAGTTTTCTTCTCGGTTGCAGTCAGTTCACCTTTGTTGTCAAAGATTTTGCACATACCATTTTCAAACTCCAGTGGGTATCCTCTGTTATTAAGTTGTGCCACACTCAAAAGATTGTGCTTTAAATCTTCAACCCAGTAGACATCATCCGCACTTCTCTTCTCATTAAGAGAAATAATTCCCTTACCTTTAACCATGTAGGGTGAGTCATTACCAAATCTTATAACTCCACCATCAAATTCCTTCAAAAAAATTTTTTTTCTCTAATCACTTGTCATATAATGTGAACAACCACTATCAATGATCCAATCATCTGAGTTATCCATCCTGGATACTAATACCTTTTTCTATGATATCTCTTCTTTAATAGCTACAAACACTATATCTTCATTAGCATCATGGTCAGATTCTTCATCAATGATACCACCATCAATAGCAATAAGACAATCTCTCTTTCCTTTACCCTTATACTTCTTGAATTTCTCTCGCTTGTGTTCATTTTCACCATTAGGATAGTTAGTAGCTATGTGTCCAAATTTGTTGCATGCAAAACATTTTAAAGGTAATTTACCTCTATATTTACCAGTGCCTCTAGGCAACTTCTTTGCCAACAATGCTTCAAGCTCCACTAAACTATCTTCATCAGCAACATCTTAGCTAGATCTGGATTCATAACTGTGACTAGTATCTCTACTTTTCTCACAGATGGGTTATAAATAGAAGCTCTAACTGCAGACTCATATTTCTATACACTACCATCATAACCGTTCAATTCAAAAGCAGTAAGTTTGTCAATGATGGAATCAAGAGTTACCTTAGTTTTGTTAATGGACTTCAGCTCCTGAATGGCTGCAACTCAGATAGCGTAGACCAGTAGCAGGGTTCTCTGTACCCTACGGATCACTATGGAATCTTCCACTTTCCCTCCTGCACTCTTAATTTCACTGACTATCTCTTTTATCCTTTGACCATACTGCTGGATATTCTCACCTTCAGCCATCTGCATGTCATCAAACTTTCCTCTTAGACTCTCCTCTTTAGCAATCTTAACATGTTCATCACTGCTATAAATATCTTCAAGTTTTTTTAATACCTCATATGCAGTCTCTAGACCATGAACATCTACATATTCAACATCAAGTTGGGAACTAATAATGGCCTCTAATGCTTGATGATTTTCTTATTTCTCTTTCTTCTAATCATCAATTAAAATCCCAGTAGGTGCAACATATTGAGTATTGATGGGACCAGGTTTGGGATAGACTAGCCTCGTCTATGCTCTTGGATCCTTTCCTTGGATCACTTGGTGTTCTCCTCACACCCTAGGGTCTCTAGGACTTCCTTTCCTTGAGGAATCCCCTAACCTTGCCCAATCCACCCACCAATGAGTTCATTTGTTGCTCCTAAGGTCTCACCTTCTCATTAGACTTCAAACACCTTACTATGGCTAATAAGGGCTAATCTTTTTTGACACCTTCCAAGGTCTTAGCAAGGTTGTTTCAGGTCTATTTCATGGTCTATCCACCCATTCATGAGCCTCCAAGAGGTTTCAAGATTCTAACCCTTTACCGATTTCACAAATTTTGGTTTTTGCCTTCAAATAGGGCTACAAGGATTAGGACCAATTAGGCCTCCTAACCAGTCTTCTAGGGCTCCCTCTCACAAATGATGGAAAAAAAACCCAATCTCCCAAAAAGGACTGCCATTCATTTGGCAAGGACTCAAGGATTTTCTATGATTTAGGCCTCCAAGTGTCCGTACACTATCCTAGGTGGATTTTAAGGGTTTTTGTGAGGGTTTTTAGGGTCTGCTTGGGTCATAGTGAGCGTTTTGAGTTTTAGCCACCTTTTTTGGATTTTCAGAGGCTCCTCATTCACACCAATGATGCTTCACTCACTCCCCTACACTTCCTCCAAAGGATGCACTCTCCACTAATCAACCTTGCTTTCCAAGACCTCTGCACCAACAACCATTCCTAACCGGGCACTATACAGTCTCGCCTTGGAATGGGTCTTTGCTTGGCCTCCTTGCATTTCCAAGGGCCTTGCTTGCTTGGTACTATAGTACAAGGTCTTCACATCCATTTTCCATGGTTTCATGGTGGTTCCACAATGGGGAATGGAGTTAAGAATTCATTTACTCAAACCGGTCCAAAACTAGACAGTGAGACTGCAAATTACAAACAATTTACAAACACACTTAATCCAGTAAACAAAAAGCTAATCTAATCACTCATAGTGAAGTTATATACACCAAAGAAGACATTTCACATAGGTTTTCTCACAAATCAATCTAGTATTTTGCTCGGTAACTTCATACAAACTGACTGGTAACTCAAAAACAGTCACAGTCAAGCTTTTCTTCCTTGGGCCATACAATGTTTGACATCCCACCCATGCATTTAGGGTTTGCAAATACTTATACCACCCATACCTTAGTTAGTGTGCCAAAATTAGGGCTCTCCACACACAACAAGGGTCTATGACCATTTTGGGTGGAAAAGTTGCTTGACAACTTTTAAAAGTTGTCATGCAACTTTTGCATCTTTTGAGCAACTTTGCCATTGTTGCCTTTCATGATTCCTAAGCCTACTTTGGGCTATTCTAAGGACATAAACATGCTAATCAAGCCTAAAACTAGGACCTAGTCTAGCACACATGAGCTCATGGCTCCTATTCATGTACAATGGCTTCATAAGAAGCATAACACCAACAAAACAAAGAAAGAGAAAGAGTTTGGAAGGGTGCTCCTGCACCATACTCCCCCTCTGCACACAACTAAGAAATAGAAGAAGAGATGAGAGTCGAGTCTATTCCAATTGTTTTGAACGTGCTTTCTTCAAACTAGATAGCTTCAGACTCAAGCTCTCCTGCCCACTTCACGAAGTGTTCCATGTAGACCTCATCTCTGGTGGACTTCTTTACTCTAGATTGCAAGATCTCCTCTGCTATTGGCTTCTTCACCTGTGGTAAGGAATTAACATCTAGGTCCTGTAGTACCTTGGCTTGATTCTCAGTCTGCCCTGCTATCTCACCCTTGAACATGTTCAGGTCAGCTACATTAAAGACTGGTGATATAGCTAAATCTGAAGGCAGGTCAATCTTGTAAGCATTCTTACCATATTGCGACAAGATTCTACAAAGTCCTACCCTTCTCATTTGTAGTTTGGTAGGCTTATCACTTTGCATCCTAGCTTTGCTCAAATGGACCATCACATAGTCACCCACCTTGAACTTCTCTTCTCTTCTTTTCTCATCCACTTTAGTTTTTAGTTTTTGAGTGGATTCAAGGATGGTCTTCTTAACCTGCTCTTGTACTTCCTTGATTGTTTGAGTGAAGTTCTCTGCTTGCCCACTCTTCATTTCAAAACTACTAGGGTCTCTCAACTCACATACTCCCCTTGGATGTCTGCCATACATAACCTCAAAAGGACTTCTACCAGTGGTTCTATTCACACTATCATTATATGCATACTCTGCTTGAGGAATGATAAGGTCCCATGTCTAACCATACTCCTTAGTCAAACACCTCAACAAGTTGCCTAACACCCTATTGATGACTTCAGTTTGACCATCTGTTTGTGGATGGTAAGCTAAGCTAAAGGACAAGTTAGTTCCTAGTCTCCTCCATAATGTCTACCATAAATGACCCATGAACTTGCTATCCCTATCTGAAACAATGCTTAAAGGGAGTCCATGAATCCTAACAATCTCTTTGAAGAAGAGATGTGCAACATAGCTAGCATCATGTGTAGTCCTACATGGTATAAAATGACTCATCTTGGAAAATCTATCGACTACCACATAGATGTTGTCCATACCTATTTTACTCTTGGGAAGTCCTACCAAAAAGTCCATGCTTATACATTCCCAAGGTCTATTAGGGACCGGCAATGGTTGATAAAGACCAGCATTGCTTGATCCCCCTTTTGCTCTTTGGCATACACCACATTGTTCTACATACCTCTTCACATCTCTTGGCAACTTTGGCCAATAGTAGTACCTTTGCACTAAGTCTAGGGTCTTATTAATCGCAAAGTGTCCACTCAAACTGGCATTATGATTTTCTTGGATGAGTTTCTCCCTCATGGATCCTCTTGGTACACACAACTAGTTACCCTTGAACAAGAGACCATTTTGGAGAGTGTAATCTGCATACTCACCATGGAAATGGTTCTCAAACTCTTTGAAAACCTTGTAAGCTGATGAGAAGCCTTCATCTCCTTCATAGAGGTCTTTGAAACCTTCTATGCCTATGCTCTGCAACTGTAACTCTTGAACAGTCAACAACTTCCTGCTCAATGCATCTGCCACCTTATTAAGTTGCCCCTTCTTATGCTTGATAGTGAAGGTGAAGGATTGGAGATATTCCATCCATTTCAGATGTCTATTTCTTAGCTTCTCTTGAGTGTTGATGTAAATCGATGCCTGGTTGTCTGTGAACACTACAAATTCTTTAGGAAGTAGGTAATGCCTCCATTTTTTTAGAGACTGCACTAATACATACAACTCTAGGTCATAGGCTGAGTACTTCTTCTTTGCTTCATTAAGCTTCTCGCTGAAAAATGCCACAGGTCTTTCCTCTTGACTCAAAACACCACCTACTACAATTCCACTTGCATCACACTCCAAAGTGAATAGCTTATCAAATGTAGGTAGGAGAAGGATAGGTTTTGTGGCTACTTCTTGCTTCAATAATTGAAATGCTTTGTCAGCTTGCTCAGTCCATTTAAACTTGGTTTTAAGACCTCCTTTGATGGTGTCAAGGACTGGTGCACATATACCACTGAAATTCCTCACAAACTTCCTATAGAATTGAGCTAATCCATGGAAACTTCTTACCTCAGTCCCTGTTTTAGTGCAGGCCAATTCAAGATTGCCTCCACTTTGCTTGGATCCATCTTCAAGGTTCCCTTAGACACCAAAAATCCTAAGTAAACCATCTCTTGCTTCAAGAAGTCACACTTTATTAGGTTGATGGATAGCTTCTCCTCATGCAACCTCTCTAAGACTAACCTCAAATGCTCAAGGTGCTCTTCTTTGGTTCTGCTATAGATGAGAATGTCATCTAGGTACACCACCACAAATTTGCTTGTGAAATCCTTCAACACTTCATTCATCAACCTCATGAAGGTGCTTGGAGCATTGGTGAGTCCAAATGGCATCACAAGCCATTCATACAATCCCACTGTGGTTTTGAAAGCAGTCTTCCACTCATCACCCTCCTTAATTCTTATCTGGTGATAACCACTTTTAAGGTCTAGCTTGGTGAAATACATAGCCCCTCCTAAACAGTCCATTAGATCCTCTATTCTAGGAATAGGAAACCTATACCTTATGATAATCCTATTGATTGCTCTTGAGTCAATACAAAGTCTCCACTTACCTCCTTTTTTTGATGCTAGCACTACCAGGACTGCACATGGGCTGATGCTCTTCTTAATCAATCCTTGTTCCAATAACTCTTGCACTTGCCTTGCTACCTTCTTATTCTGATCAGGTGTGAGCTTATATGCAGCCTTGTTAGGTAAGGATGCACCAGGAACAAAGTCTATTTGATGACTTATAGACCTTCTAGGTGGGAGTGTTGCAGGTGTTCCATCACTCACTGTATCCTTATGCTCTTGCACCATTTGCTTTACCTCCTTGGGTATTTCTGCCTACAACTTGCCTTCTTCCTCCCTTGGTTTCACAAAGATGGCACACTTCACTATCTCTTCCTCATGTAGCAAGTTTAAAAACTCTTTACTAGTAGCCATTAAGACACTATGTGTCTTTGAAGTTCCTTCTTCATTCTCTATCAAAGACTGAATTTTGAAGGTCTTTCTATCCTTCTTAAAGGAAATGGAGTTCTCCTCTCCATCATAGATCACCTTCCTATGAAATTGCTAGGCTCTTCCTAGTAGCATATGACATGCATCCATGGGCAACACATCACAAAGGATTTTGTCCTTGTATCCTCCAATGGAAAAATTTACCCAAGTCTATTCATAGACTAACACACTCTGCTCATGATTCAACCATGTCACCTTGTATGGGTTTGTGTGGGGTATCCTTGTGAGTTTCAACTTCCTAACTGCCTCTTTTGATATGATATTGTCAGTTGAGCCTGAATCAACTATCATATTGCACACTTTACCAAGGATCTTGCACCTCACCCTAAACAATGCTCTCCTATGCTTAGGTTCACTCTTGATTGGTTGTCTTATCAAGACCCTATTGAACATCAGATTTTCTCCACTCTCTGATTCAATATGGTCCACCTCAGGTGTCTTGCTACTTGAAGAGTCTTCATGTGCATATGCAACCCTCTTTCCACTACTTGATGATGTAGGCTTGTCAAGGCATCTATATGTCGGGTGTCCCAATTATCCACAATTGTAACACTTCATTGTTGCAAAATAGGAGTTACCTCTTCTAGTACCTCTACCCCTACTTGGACCACCTTGTGCACCTCTTCCTCTAGAATGTCCTCCTCTAGGATTGGTTTCACTACCATGTTCAGTCAACTTGGCTTCTCCTTGGTTCCTTTGTTCATTTGTCTTGCTTTGGTAACCACCTCGGTGATTCACTTGATCTCTACCTTTGCCTCTACCCCTATTATTGGAGTCTCCTTTCCTTTTGTTCCTCTCTTCTACCTTGGCAGCAAGTTGATGACACTTCTAGATAGTAGTAGGAGTCCATAGGCTTATCTCCTCTTAAATGTTCCACTTTAGGCCGCTTAGATACCTAGCCACCTTAATGGATTCATCTTCTTGGACTTTAGATCTTAGACATAGCTTTTGAAACTCTTCAGTGTAGGAGGCCACATCAAGATCCTTCTACTTCAATCCTTGTCTCTTCTTATGAAGCTGGACTTCATAATCCTCTGGTAAGTAGTTCTCCTTAATCTTACCCACCATAGCTTTCCAATTTGCAATAGGTAGCTTCCCCATACTAACTCTCTCTTCTTGCAGGTACTTCCACCATGTCAACATTGCTCCCCTTAATCTTTATTTGGCAACTTTAACCTCCTGAGCCTCTATCACTTCTTCACACTCAAAGTGGTTTTCCATGCCCTCAATCCATTCCATAATAGTGTCTATGTCCATTCATCCACTGAAATGTGGCAATCCTTCAAAGGCTTTGTTGTTCAAGGCCTTAATAGCCTTCACAAATGGTTCTCCATTGAATAAGGGATTAGGTTGAGGGATAATGTCATCTATATCTATAGTCTTCTTGCCTTTTACCCTTTGTGTCTTCATCCCAAGGTCCTTGCGTCCTCTGATCCACCACTCCTGCAGTTTATCCCTCATCTCACTCACAGCTTCTTCAAGGAGTCTATTTTTCTCCTTCTGTTCTTCCACCTCTCTAGCCAGCTCTACATTAGTAACCATTCTTCTCTCCCCTACTGATTCACCAGTATATAGAGACATACACAGTCCAACAAGTCTTTTACTTGCTCTGATACCAATATGATGGGATGGGGTTTGGGATAGACTAGCCTCGTCTATGCTCTTGGATCCTTTCCTTGGATCACTTGGTGTTCTCCTCACACCCTAGGGTCTCTAGGACTTCCTTTTCTTGAGGAATCCCCTGACCTTTCCCAATCCACCCACCAATGAGTTGCTTTGCTGCTCCTAAGGTCTCACCTTCTCATGAGACTTCAAACCCCTTACTATGGCTAATAAGGGCTAATCTTGTTCCACACCTTCCAAGATCTTAGCAAGGTTGTTTCAGGTCTATTTCATGGTCTATCCACCCATTCATGAGCCTCCAAGAGGTTTCAAGATTCTAACCCCTTACTAATTTCACAAATTTGGGTTTTTGCCTTCAAATAGGGCTACAAGGATTAGGACCAATTAGGCCTCCTAACTGTTCTTCTAGGGCTCCCTCTCACAAATGTTTTACAAACAACCCAATCTCCCAAAAAGGACTACCATTCATTTGGCAAGGACTCATGGATTTTCTAGGTTTTAGGCCCCCAAGTGTCCATACATTGTCCTAGGTGGATTTTAAGGGTTTTAAGGGTCTGCCTAGGTCACAGTGAGTGTTTTGAGTTTTAGCCACCTTGTTTGGATTTGTGGAGGCTCCTCCTTCACACCAATGATTCTTCACTCACTCCCCTACACTTCCTCCAAAGGATGCACTCTCCACTAATCAACCTTGCTTTCCAAGACCTCTGCACCAACAACCATTCCTAACCGGGCACTGTCCAGTCTCACATTGGAATGGGTCTTCGCTTGGCCTCCTTGCATTTCCAAGGGCCCTAATTGCTTAGGACTATAGTATAGGGTCTTCACATCCATTTCCCATGGTTTCATGGTGTTTCCACAATGGGGAATGGAGTTAAGACTTCATTTACTCAAACCGGTCCAAAACTGGACAGTGAGACTGCAAATTACAAACTATTTACAAACACACTCAATCCGGTAAACAAAAATCTAATCTAGTCACTCACAATGAATTTATATACACCAATGAAGACATTTCACACAGGTTTTCTCACAAATCAATCCAGTAGTTTGCTCGGTAACTTCATACAAACTGACTGGTAACTCAAAAACAGTCACAGTCAAGCTTTTCTTCCTTGGGTCATACAATGTCTGACATCCCACCCATGCATTTAGGGTTTTCAAATACTTATACCACCCATACCTTGGTCGGTGTGCCAAAATTAGGGCTCTCCATGCACAACAAGGGTCTATGACCATTTTTGGTGGAAAAGTTGCTTGACAACTTTTAAAAGTTGTCATGCAACTTTTGCATCTTTTGAGCAACTTTGCCATTATTGCCTTTCATGACTCCTAAGCCTACTTTGGGCTATTCTAAGGAAATCAACATGCCAATAAGGCCTAACACACATTCCAGGCATACTCAACATCTCCTGCACAAAAAATCACACAAACACTAAGGACCTAAAACTAGGACCTAGTCTAGCACACATGAGCTCATGGCTCTTATTCATGTACAATAGCTTCATAAGAAGCATAACACCAACAAAACAAAGAAAGAGAAAGAGTTTGGAAGGGTTCTCTTGCACCAAGTATTGACATGTTCTCAATACTGACTTCCCAGACTCTTGATGTAAATTTTCATTCTGTCACTCCATATCCTATAGTTCTCTCTATTAAACTTTAGACCTTCCTTCTTCATCATGATCTGCAAGATCTTTACCTCAAGATGTTAGGCTTTTATCTTAGAGGACCTGATATGCTCTGATTCCAATTGATGGTATGAAGAAACAATCAGTATCCAGTAGATTACTAAGAGGAGGGGGTGAATCAATAAAGTGAAAAACTAATACAAACTTTTCCAAACTCAATTTCAATCTCTCAAAGTAAACTTATCAATGAAATACCACTATCAAGATAAAAACTCATTATCTAAACTGGTTGATTGTTACAACAATTTAATAGTAAAAAACTTCAAAGTTATAAACATCCAAATGCTTTATCATATGTTAACAGACTTCATTTCTCAATGCTTTCGGCTATAATGACTTATCAAAATAGCTAAGCAATTAATCAAATCAACCATAAGATCATAACCACAAAAAAATTCACCACTTGACACAAATATTTTTGACATGGAAACCCAAATGGGAAAAACCATGGTGAGATGAGACTCACAAGATAACTATCTGAACTCTTCTAAAGTTCGCCATGTTAGGAGTCAACCCTGTTAAAGCTTTACACAAGTCCTGTTAAGAACTGATCTTGTTAAGAACCACCTAGTTAAGGGATTGACTACAAATGTCTTGTTAGAATAAATACCCTATTAGGAGTAACCTCGGTAGAGGATTTGAAAACCTAAACTAATGGATCACCTTGTTAGAGCTTACCCAACTAGGGGATTTTAATTTTGTTGTAATTATTAGAAACAACAGGAGTTTGATGATCTGTTTGAATAGCACTACACTTACTTGATCAGATCCTTTTCATGCTCCTATCTACCTTTACTCAAACTACAGATACATCATCTAGTTTAGCAACCACACACTCAACTGATCTTTTTCCCACACTTGAACTAAACAACTTCATCGACCTTATAAGCAAATCAAGTAGGTCGATAACAGAATAAAAACCTAATTCTCATACAGATTACAAATAAATCGGTTCAAGTATGATTATTAGATTACATAGCAATCTCTGTACATTAATCAAGAAAAACTTGACCACTCCTTGATCATCGCTTCATCAATCTCAGTAACTCATCACTTACTTTGCATTATATGCAGTACACTTGCTCATTCCCTAGATAAAAAACCGTTACAACAACGTGCTAAAAACACTTGAAATTGTCTTATACAATAATCATACATGTCACCATCATTACCGCTCATCATCAGATCATAAACCAACATAACCACTTCAACAACCTTAATCAGTTAGGTTTTAACAAAACCAACAGGTAGGTCTTATCGGTTACATCAATGGATAGGGTTTAACCTTTTTACCTATTACCGGTTCAACTCACAAACTTACATACAGGTTTATAGTTTCCTTCATTTAGCTAGTCCTACTAGTTACAAGACAATATCAACAACATCAATAATATCATTACCGGTTAATTGACATCAATGACAACATAACATATGATTAATACAATGTTCATGCAAATGCCAACATTGAGATGCACCTAGAAGACCCCCAAAATGGCTAGTTAAAACAACTATCATTGATTTACCCATTAATGAAAATTGAATGGCCACCATTGGTCTGTGAAATTATATAGGCCCCACCAATCGACTGAGACCATCAATTGTAGGATAGCAACCTAGGAAAAAATAGTGACATAGAATTCGCGATGATGCGGCTTGTCATTCACCTTAACCGTTAGCCACCAATCGCAAGATCAAAACCCAAAATAGTCCATATCACTAATCACTGCAAACCATGCAACCAAGCATCTAGTAGCCACTAATAACCATAACACAACATCACAACCTAGAACAACCTTTGTTCTTGACTACTGTGAACCATGCAACTTGGCATCCAACCTAACCACCAATGGTCCATCACAATGATGCAAGTCTAACCAATGGTTAACCCTAACCACATTGAATATGTAATCAAACATCCCTTGGTAACCGCTAATAGTCCATTGCAACATCATAAGGCCAAGCGGTGGTGATCGCCAACAACTACAAACCATGCACCCAAGCGATCATGGTAGCAATAACTTTGTGCCTATCAGTAGTGGGTAAAATGAGGCCAGTTCTAGGATAAACAAAAGGGGTTCAACCGATTGATTTAAGTGAAATTACCACCTGCACTGATCAACAAAGGAAAAGAACAAGGCCGAAAAAAAGACTAAGGCAGGAAGCCTTGAAGGTTAAGGGTTTTAAGCCTTGGGTAATTATGCAGGGTTTAGCCATTAGATTATCTCGAATCAGTTATTTGGATGGCTAAGGTTGACATAAAAAATGTCAACAATATATTAGGTAGGTTAGAATCTTTCAACATAGTTTATCCATCTCAAGAATGGTCCTATTTTTCCTTTCAACTACACTATTTTATTAAGTAGTCCTTGAAGTAGAAAAATGCCTCCTAATACCATGTTCTATAAAGTATTGAATTCATTTTATGTAAACTCTACTCCTCTAGCATATCTTAGACATTTTCTTCTAACATCTATTTTATTCTGAATCATTAACTTGAATACTCTAAATCTATCTAATTCTTTAGACTTTTCTCTTAATAATGTAACCCATGTCATTCTAAACTAATCATCAATAAGTAGCATAGAATACTTTTCTTCTCTTAATCCTCTTGTCTTAATAGGTCCACACAAATCCATATGAATTAACTTCAAAGAATCTCTAATGCATACTCCTTGTTTACAAATCTCCTCATTTTCTTTCCCAACATAGATTCCCTGCACATAATATTAGAAAGTTTGATTATTCCTGGTAAATCTCTCACAACATTATTATATCTAATATCCAACATATTATCAAAGCTGATATGTCCCATTCTTCTATACTAGAACCAGCATTCACTACTTTGTGCCAACAGTTGCCTCCACTATAATATCTTACATAGTAAAATTTGTCATTAGTCCTTGTACCTTCTACAATCAATCTTCTAGAAATTTATTTTCTAATTTCACATATAGAACCATGAAATATGATCTTATAACCTTTTTTACACATCTAACTCACACTCAAATGATTATGTCTCATACCTTTAACATAATAAACATAATCAATTTTATACTTACCATCAATAGAGATGCTTCCTTTTCCACAAATATTTATAGCTTTTTCTCTTTCAAACTTAAAAAATCCACTGTCATATTTCTCAAGCTTAATAAACTTATTTCTATCACCAATCATATGGTTTGAACATACAAAGTCAATGATTTATGCTTTTGGTTCCACTTTTGCATGTAGTGTAGTTTTCACACTTACTAATTTCTTACTATTATTTACATCTTCTAAACTTTCAAATCACTCATCATACCTTTCTTCTATATCCAAGAACAAATATTATTCATTTGAGTCATCATCATCTTCTTCTTTAGGTGAGTACATTTTTGTTGAACAAAAACTCAAGTCTTTTTCTTATCTATATCATGTCTTCTCATATTTTTGTTATTCCTGCTATAGTTTTTCTTTCCTTTGTTATCATCATTTGGTCTTCCACCATAATCCTCCTTATGCATAGATCTAAAATAATAATTTCCAATTATTCCACAATTAAAATATTTTAGGGGTAGCATACCTTTGTACTTCCTAGTTCCTCTCTTAAATCTTCTCACAAAGTTTGTTTTAATCTCATCCATGTCTTCATCTTCTTTTGGTTCTTCAGGCTTCTTTGTAGCTTTGAGTGTTGCTTCCTTCCTTTCATTTTTTATGTCATCCAATGTAGTAATCTCAAAGGTAGAGAGTGAACCAAGGAGCAGATAAACATTATACTTATTTATGTCATGACTTTTCTCAATAGCATACTTCTTAGGTTTATATCTTTTAGGCATGTTGGGTAAAAATTTTGTAAACTTGGGGAGGTTTACAAATTCTAGGTTTCACCATAGTGCACATGAAAATAAATCTTAGAAGGCAAGATATGATCTCACCTACTTTTAAGGGAAGGCTCCCCCTTTCTACAACAAACTAAATCTAATATTATTCTACCTGCTAACTTTATATTAATTCAGAATAATACAACTACTTAACTCTCTTTTTCAGAGTAAGTATTTTCCCAATTCTCTATCTAGAATGGATTTAATTCATTAAGACTAAAAATAATTCTTATTTTCAGTAATTCAAAAATATATACTAATTGGAAGCAAAGTGTCCATAGGAGTAAAAGGTCTCTCATGGCTTCCTTTTCTGAAAATGACTTTGTGATGGGAAAATAGCAATGAAGCTCAAAGTCTTCAACTTACCACTATCTTATCAATCTTCTTACATATGATTCTTTTTAACTAATACATTTAAAAGAACAAATCAAACACAAAGTCTTTATGTTGCTACTTGCATGTAATTTATAATTTTATCCAAGAACAATCAAGCATAGCACAAAGTGTTTGAATGTTTATTCAGAGACGGCTACTTTCAAATTCAAAAATTAGCACAAAGTCTACTTAGCAAATTCAAATGACTCTTTAATATATCACACAACTCACACTTCTCAACTCAATATTTTCAAGAATATAACATAAATGACATAAGAATATCTATATTATAAACAAAGATGATTCCAAAACAAAGTTTGAAATCCAAAATTTATCTTCTTCTTATTTTGATTGAGCTTGCAAAATCACAATTTGAACACAAAGTCTCACTTTTATTTTCACTTTGGCATAGTTTTGTTGCATAAAATATAATATCCTAATTACAATGAGCACCCTCATATATATAGAGGAGGTTTAATGAGAAAAAATAGGAAAAACTCAACTAACTATGACCAAGTCAAAAGTACAATTCGATTTCACTTAGGACTTGTGCAATCTTACATGCAAAACCGTGTATACAAAATGACACCTGAAGTACAAATTGAAATTACAAAATGCCACTACACTAGGGATGCATAAAAATGACTAAGTTCCTAGAGACACATCTTTTATTATGATCATACTTCTTCATAAAATTTTCATTATTTTGCTATGTAGCCTGTATTTTAGAATCATTTGGTGTTTGCATTGTTTGATGCCAGCAAGGATGGTTGGAAGACCAGATGGGGATCTTTCTTTTTTGAACTTCATATTTTTGTGACTTGGAGATGGTGAAGTCATCTAGTAGCAACTGTGATTGCAATATATTTGAGAAAGGCCTCTTGAGTTATCCAAAACATCCTCATGAGAAAAACATCTTCATTGGAACAAGAAGGCTGAAAAATGTCTTGTATAGATGTCTTTGAAGGTCCTGAAAGAGTAAAAATTAATCTTTATACTTTGAACAAAAATTCTAAGTAAAAATTGTACCATATTTGTAAGTAAGTTAAGTAGCAGAACAAATTCCTACACTAATCTTGAGAGGAGGGTAATACAATTTTTTTACAGATTGTTACAACAATTAAAAAAACATAACATAAACAACATAATATCATGCATACAACAACAAAACAACACAATGATTTACTTGGGGAAAACCCTTTCGGGAGAAAAACCCCAATCCAAAAGTAGCTCAATATATTATTCAACAATCAATAATAGATTACAATATACTTGTAGAGCAGGCTCTTTACAGGAATACCATTAATTAGAGACTTAGAGATAACTCAATCACCATGAGACTCTTACACACAACCTCTATCTTATGCACCTCATATATAGGAGATACAGTACAAGAAACCATCAAACAATATTACAAAACCATGGGCTAAAACCACCCAATAAGGAAGAGTCAACCTTATCACCATTTTAGATGCCCTATGATGTGTCAAAAAACACATCAACACACGTTCTTCCCTTTTGTAGCTCATTTATGTGTCTGATACATTTATAAGTCCTATTTCAGGAAACCAAACTTACAGAGGCAATAACTTGTGAACCGTGTGTCCAATTGACAAATTGTTTGAAGTATCAAAAAGCTCGTGAATCTCTCTATCACCTCGTAAATTGTGATACCATTTAAACACAATTTTCAAGGTGTTTTGGAACCTCTAAATCCCTCAAAATTAAATTTAAACCTTTCATTGCACCCTCCAAAAATGAAAACTTTAATATCTTCAAAACTAGCTATGATCTTGCAACAAAAAAATTATCATAATGCTTATCTAGCCAACCAGAAGCTTCGGGGATAATTTCGCACCATTTTGTGCTTAAACAAAAACTTACTATAAATAATAACCTCATATAAATGCAAGGTTGAGACACCATTTCCCCAAAATTCTCCCACTTGTCGAACACCTTGCAAGAGAAAAGGGAATATGAACACAATAAATTGATTTCTAGGGGGCATGAGGTCTATAGACTCCAAACACCATTTAAAATTCTCTATGCTCACAACCTTAGTTAAATAATATGCAACATTCATAAAAATATCCACCTTCATGAGTTTCAGCCTACCATCTTTGACCATATCTCTGACAAAATTATACTGAACATCAATGTTCTTGGTCTGGGCATGAAGTTTTGGGTTCTTAGGTAGGTAGATCGCACTCTGATTGTCACAATAAATTGTCATTGCACCTTGTTTTATTCCAATATCTAAACATGGCATGTTAAGACAATATCTAAACATGCTCTCTTAAGCCAAATGGCTTCTTTACAAGAATGAGTAGTTGCCATATACTCTACTTTTGTAGTGGACAAAGAAACCATAGTCTGTCGCTTACTCATCCAACTAATTGAACCACCAAATAAAGTAAACACATAAGCATTGGTTGATCTTCTACTATCAATATCACCTTCCTAGTCTGAATCCACATAACCATGATGTTGAACACTAGATGTCTCTAAGAGGGGGGTGAATCAGTGATTTCCAAACTTAACCCTTTTATATCCTATGTGTGTATACCGGTTAACAAATATAACATAAATAAGATATATCGGTTAGATGGGAGACTAACAAAAATGCAACCACACATAAAAGGGACATCACATGACACCAAATGTATGAGGAAAACCCAAGATGGGAAAAACCTCAGTGAGAAGTGCTACTGGAGAACCAACCCCTGCACCGAGCTCCAACTCAGTGATTAAAAAATCTTATTTTGAATACAAAAGTTATTTTCTTGTTACAAAAGAAGTTTGTAACTCTCATCTATGTCTCTCCTCTGGTTCTCCTCTCTTCAATCCTCTGCTAGTTCTCTACTGACCTTCTCACTGCAGCAACCTTATCCCCTACTGCAACTCACTCTCTACCACAACCTTACTAGTTCAGCCTCTTCTTCTTCTTTGTCAGTTCTGCACTCTATCGATTCTCTTTTCTCTCTATCACACTGTTGCTATTCATTACTAGTCTTGATAACTTAGTCAGATGTATACCATTTGATTCCTCCTAGTTGAATTCTCTTCTCTATAATATTTTATATCTCTTCTCTATCAGTTCAGTCACCACCGGTGTACTCCTCTATTAGACTCAATGGTAGAGTACTGGTTGCCTCACTCTTGTCGATTGAACTCTTCAACCCGATTCTCTCTCTCACACAGTCTCTCCTCTGATTCTCATTGATCACTTGATTGATTTCTCCTCTCCTATAGTAGTACCAACAACATCTTTGGCTTGCACTCTTATAGCTATATTTTCCTGCCTAAACATGAGTTTGAACATTGGCATGCTAGGGTTTCTACCATGCACTGAATCTGCATCCGATCTGATCTCTAATATCATGTTCTTGATCTATGATCAACACTCAATCAATGAGCATCTCCCAACTATTTACCTTGTGAATCACATCTTCTCTCTTTAGCCATCTATAGCATGATTTTCGGCCTTTTGTCTAATCGATCATGTGCGTGATGTGGTTTCATTCATCCTCTTGGATCTGCAAGATAAGTATTTTTTGGATCTCTATTGTTTCCTTGATCTCGAGCTATAATCCTCTACCATGCTTCCTCGAGCTTCGTAGTCATCATAAATGTTGGACCAATCGCCAATGATATCACTGACTCACCACACTGACCTTTGCATGCATGTCACTTCACCTCCATGTGGCCCCTTTATTGGCATCCATCTTTGCTAGGTCGGTTGTGTCAGTTTGGATAGGATCACTGACCAACCACATAACTCGATTCATCTACTAGTTCACAGACCCTTCCAGTTATACCCTAACTGGTCTACCTTCAACCTTGCACCTTGATTCTCTTTTGGTGGAGCACCTTAACTAGTCAGCACACATGCCAACCTATCTCATGCACATCTTCATCGGATGGGAGCCTTTTGCATCTACACTTTGACAACATTACCGATGGACATACTTACTAGTAAGCACCTTGATGACATCATGTCATCGGCCTTCAACACACTCCATCTATCTGCAACTGCTCAACCTTGCCTTCTTCATCTATAGGTCGATTCTCCTATCAACTGGTTTGTCTAAGTGACAAACATATCCTTCAATCTCTGTACCAACAACTCATCATGTCTACCTAGCTAATCTAGTGCATATCTCTGATCTCATGCACCTAAGACAACTTAGTCTTTCATCAATTCATCTGGTTTGAGCCTTCAATCACATGCCATTAACTCTTTTATCTTATCTCAGAGGGCTATGATGCATTCCATTCATAATAGGAGATAAGCTCCACTTACTAGTAGGAGTGGATCCTTGTCATTTGCATCCTGCATTACACCAATATGGCTTCCATGTTTGAGCATGCATATCTTCAAACAGGCACATGTGATCCAGTTGGCCACACACTGTTAGTAATCTCTTCATTTGGTGATTGCAAATTTATCCAGTGGGAGTCCTATTGTTTTTCATCCACATAGCATATTGGTGGCCTGCACATACTTTACCTCTGGTGTTGATGTGATTTTGGTAACATTCCCTCTTTTCATCACAATCAACAACCCAACATCTTGCTCTCAAATCGGCTGGCCACAGTGCATTGCCAACATAACACTTACTAGTCTACAGTCCTTATGTCTTCAACACAAGTCAACACTAACTTGTGTATCGGTGACTCCAATGGCCATTATGCTAGATGACCTTCTCTTTCTTACCGGTGACATGCTATGCTAGATGACATCAATGGCACCATTTCCATTATTCATCAATGCAAACACTTCTCATCAATATCCCATACCGGTTGACATCAATGATAATACAATGCCAACAATCTCCCCCTTTGGAATTGATGTCAATAGATGTAGTATCCAACATACTATAGATTCTCTTTCTCTCTTTGTAGGATCCATTGTTTCTCACACATGTAGTATGTGGCATACTATGGAATCTCTCTCCCTTTGATAATAATGGCAAAGGGCACTCATAGAGTTTTTCTCCTTCTTGTGTCTACCGCACACTGATAGAGTTTTATCTAACCACATTTTTCTCTACTAGATGCTTCTCCTCCTTTGACCATCATATATTGCATCTTCTCAATTCATAGCACTTGAGATGGAGATCTCAACCACCAACTGACACCAATTTCTTAGCAACCAACTATATATGCAAACTAAAAATACATGCATATACAAGTCTACAACCAATTAAAGGCACGAGTCAGTGAATAAAACATACCTATTAGTCAGACTGTATCATCTCCCTTTGATATGCAGAAGCCATTCTGACCCCTAAATGTTGATACCAAGTGTTGAAGCTAACACTGATACCAATTGTATCTCTTACGATACCAAATGCACAAGCAACACTCCTAATGGTCCAATTGTGATTTCAATTAAATACGCATTGAAATATCTCACAACCTTGGACACTTCAAAAGACATAATCATACTGGTATAGCTATAGATACTCTTTTTTATCCATCTGGTGGAATTGATTATGTGTTGCATTTATGTTTTTTCATTGATGCCAACACTAGTTGTTTGAATTCTTTACTGGCACCCTTCTGGTCCTAATAGGTTGAGTGGTTTCTGGTTGATTTGGATTTAGCATGATTTGGTAGGCTCTGGTATATTTTGGTGATGGAATCAGCTTGTTCATGATACTCATGCTCATATTTAGTCAATTAGGTTTGGTCTGGTGATTGGATGCTATCTTGTTTTCTTAGAAACTTAGTTTCTGGTTCTGTTGAGGGTTTCACTGGCAGATCTTTTGATGAATATCTTTGATGAATTGCATAAGTGGTGTTGGTGCAGCTTCTGGTGGAGTGTTAGGATGTTGTTGGTGATCATGTTCAAGACTTGGCAGATGGAGATCATTTCTATAGTGTGTGGACCTATACTGGGTCTCGGTTGATCTAGGTTATGGATTGACTTTAATGTAACATGTGGATTGGACCTCTTGATGTATTTCCGAGATGTCTTATGTGTTGGATATTATTTTTTTGGTCTAAGGCTGACATGTTTTGTAAATATGTAATTGGTTTATTATCTAGTGACCGACCTAATTGTTTATGGTCAAGGGTTTGTATATATAGATGAAAGATCTCATTGTAGATCATCATGGTTATGTTAGAGGTCATGGTCAAGGAATATAATGTGCGAATAATGTAATATCATACAAGCAGAGGATTTTTTCAATCATTGGAGATTGAATTGGGTTTATGTAATAGGATTTAGTCCTCCCATATTTAGCTAAACTAAAACTTTACTCAGGCATAGGAGATGTTATCTTTTGTAATTCAACACTTCTCCGGATTGTAGTTTGGATTTATATATAGTTAGTGAGGCTCCTCTTGTGATTAAGCAGTATGCTCTAGGTTGTTGGCCTAACTACAAGTGCAAGCCCCTCAATTGTAATTCACATACTTACTACAGAAGTATTATCTGACTGTGGGTAGGCTTCTCACCATGGGTTTTCCCTTTCTCGGGTTTTCCACATATAAATCTTGGTGTCATGTGGATGCCTCTTATTATGTGATTAATGTTTATTCTTAATTGGTTTAACTGCTATCCTGATATTAAATTTTTAGAGTGCTAATAGTTCTAGTAATATGAGACAATTGACTCACGCCTGCCCTCTTAGTTGTCTTCTCATTATTTGAACTATCTAACAATTGGTATCAGAGCTTTGGTCCTCTTTGCAGAAAGCTTAACTGCTTGAGAAAGATCCTATGATGACTAATAGTTCAAGTTCATCCAGTTCCTCTGGAGCTATCTTTTGGAGGGATATTCTGAGGCTTGATTGAACAAATTAAACAATATGGGATCTAATCAAATGGAGCCTCATCTGAGATGTCTTGACAAGGAGATTTGGTAGATCACACAGAATGTTGTCACACCTTATAATCTAGGATCTAGAAATCCTCCTCTAGAAAACCTGGACAGGGAGCTTGAGAATGATTGTAGAGAAAGAGAAGCCCTCTTGTGTGCACTTTTTGATCAACAAATAATGGGATTAACTGACAAATCATCTAGAAAGGCTATATGGGATAAATTGGAGAATCTTAAGGAAGGTGACCCTACAATGAAGACTACTAAACTTGATGGTTACTAGGTGAGATATGAAAACCTAAAGATGGAATAAGATGAAAGGATTACTACATTCATGGAAAGGGTAAATGAGATTGTTATGTGGATTCAATGTTGTGGTGGAACTCCGAGCAAAGATAAAAGTGTTTCTAAAGTCTTGAGATCCCTACCATCGGCTTACAAACTAAAGGCTACTTCTATTAATGAGTTGAGAACAATAGATAATACATCTATCAAAATAGATACTTTGGTTGGGAAACTATCTTCTTTTGAGCTTCAAGATTTTGGACCTTCTCAAGCTGTGAAGTCTGAACCTGCTTTTCATGCATCTACATCTGCAACTAGTAAGCAAGACTGGAAAGCTTTATATGCAAAGTAATTGGAAGATATGAAGAGAGAAGATGATGAGTTTGAGAAACTTGAAGCACTATTTGCTATAAGAGTACCTAAAAGACTGATAGGAAGTAAGTATGAAGGAAAATCACCTTTTAAATATTTTACATGTAATAAGACTGGTCATTTTGCATCTAGATGTCCTGAAAGGAATTCAAGATTTGAAGAAAGAATTAGAAGATAATTTAAGCCTAACCCTAGATATGAGAACAAGTATAAGTACAAGAAAGAAAAAAAGACAAAGCATGCTACATAGTGAATGAAGAAGGCATTACTGATTTTGGTGTTGAACCGACAAAAGACTCTGCTAGTGGTTTCGGAAATGGGAAGGAATGGGTGTTCCTAGCTATCAAAGAAGATGATCCGACACTGGAAGAGAATGTACCTCAAGAGAAGCAACGTTCTGCTAAAATTAAAGACAAGGATGAATGGGAAATTGACAACTGTTGTTCACATCATATGACTGGAGATAAAGGGAAGTTTCTATCTTTGCAAGAATTTGATAGCGGTCTAGTTAGATTTGGAGATGACAAAGCATGTATGATCAAAGGAAAAGGAACTATATAATTGGATGGTAAGAACAATACTAACAATGTTTGTTATGTTGAAGGTATAAGGCATAATCTTTTCAGTTTAGGACAATTGGTAGATAAGGGATTCAATTACAGTTCAATGATGGAAAATACAAAATCATTACCAGATATGGTTTGGAGATTGCAACCAATACACAGACAAAAGGTAATATCTTTCATTTGAATTTTGGTGAGAAGACATGTTTGATTACACAGATTGATGAGAGTTCGCTATGTCATAAAAGGTTGTGTTATGTGAATTTTGCTTTCATTGTGAAGATTAGTTCATCTAAGGTAGTTAGGGATATACCTAAGATTATCAAGCCCTATAATCTGGTATGTAAAGAATGTCAAATGGGTAAATAGGTCCAAATCTCTTTTGGAGTATAGAAGATAAATCAAATGATTTTCTTGATCTTATTCATACTGATTTGTGAGGCCCTAGTAGAGTTAAAATTTTTCAAGGTGATAGATATTTCATTGTAATCATTTATGATTATTCTAGAATGATGTGGGTTACTTTTCTAAAAGAAAAATCTGAAGCATTTGAAAAGTTTAAAATCTTAAAGGCTAAAGTGGAAACTAAGACAGGATTGAAGATTAAATGTTTGAGGTCAGATCATGGTGGAGAATTCATATATGGTGAGTTTAATAACTTTTGTGAGAAGTACGGTATAAGAAGACATTTTTATTCTCCCTGGACACCTCAACAAAATGGATTTGTGGAAAGGAAGAACATAACTATCTTGGATGTTGCTAGAACAATGATGATGGAAGCTAGTCTACCTCATATATATTGGAGGGAGGCAGTGAGCATAGTGGTTTATACATTCAACATAGTACATATCAAAGGAGAATCCAGTAAGATACCTTATGAATTATGGTTTGGCAATACACCTACAGTTAAGTATTTCAGAATTTTTGGTAGTAAATGTTATATCAGGAGAGATGATATCATTGGGAAATTTGATCCTAGATGTGATGAAGGCATATTTCTTGGTTATTCTAATGAAAGCAAAGAATATAGATGCTATAATAAGAAATTGTAGAGAATTGTGGAGAGTGCTAATGTTAAAGTAGATGAGCTGAAAAAAAGTCAAATCAGAAGTTATGAGAAGGAACTTGCAGTGGAAATTATTATATCTGAATCGGTAGCACCTTTATCAGAATAGAGTTTTGAACTAGTTACTTTGGCAGTATCAAAGAATTCTATAGTAACTATAAAGAGGGAAGAGAAATAGAAACTCAGAAGACTCCTAGGTATGTGAGATTGAATCATTCAGAAGATCAAATCATTGGGGATAAGAGCAATGAAGTGATGACAAGAAGAAGACTGGCAACTAATGAGGTATGTTTAATTTCACAAGTTGAACCAATATCAATAATTGAGGCATGTAAAGATGAATAAATTGAATGAGGATGGTAAATTTATAAGGAATAAGGCTAAAGGATATTCTCAGAAGGAAGGAATTGATTATGGAGAGACTTTTGCACCTATAGCTAGGATTGAAGTTGTAAGATTATTTCTTCATATGCTGCTTATAAAAACTACAAGGTTTATCAGATGGATGCTAAATGTGCATTTTTGAATGGGGATCTTGATGAGGAAGTTTATATTGAGCAACCTAATGATTTTTCACTATTAGATGATACGGATATGGTTTGTGGGTTAAGGAAAGCTTTATATGGATTGAAACAAGCACCTAGAGTTTGGTATGCAAGGTTGGATAAATATCTTTGAAGCTTGGTTTTACTAAGGGCAGTACTGACAGTAATTTATATTATAAGATCACTGATGATGATAAACTGATTATTGAAGTATTTGTTGATGAAATTATTTTGGAGGTGAATATAAGTTATGCATAGAACTTTCTAAGAATATGGAGAAAGAATTTGAGATGTCTATGATTGGTGAGATGAAATTTTTCTTAGGTTTGTAGATTGCTTAGACTGACAAAGGTATTTTCATCTATCAAACTAAATATGATAAGGAATTGTTGAAGAAATCTGGTATGGGAGACTCTAAACCGGTAATTACTCCTATGGTTACAAGTGAGAAATTGACAAGAAAAGATGTTTTTGCACCAGTAAATCCTACAATATACAAATCTATGATTGGAGGTCTTCTTTATTTGTCTCAAACTAGGCCTGGCATTATGAATGTTGTTTGTATTGTTTCAAGATTTCAAAGTGGTCCTAGAGAAAATCATGAGATTACAGTGAAAAGGATTTTTAGATACTTGCAAGGTACATCAGAATATGGCTTAAGGTACCCTAAAGATGATAACTTTACTTTATGTGCATATACAGATGTTGATTGGGATGGAGATATTGATGACCAAAAAAACACTTTCGGTGGATCTTTCTTTCTTGGAAAGAAGTTGGTTTCATGGATCAACAAGAAACAGTCATGTACTTCTTTATCTACAATTTAAGCTGAGTATGTTGCTACTACTACTAACCGTACACAAGTTTTATGGATGAAACAAATGTTGAAAGATATAAAGGTGGATTGTGATGCACCGATAGTTATTCACTGTGATAACTCTACTGCTATTGATATATCAAATAATCCAGTATTTTATTCTAAAACAAAGCACATATCTATCAAGTATAACTTTTTGAAGGAAAAAGTGGAACCAAATGAAGTTAAACTGGTATATGTGAACACTAAAGAGAAGAGTGAAAATATTTTCACTAAACCTTTGCCCAAGGAATCATTTGAGTACCTGAGAGATAGATTGGGAGTTTCTGCCCCTCCAGTAGAGACTTGATTGATGTGGTTTGGCATCAATCCAACATGCATTATCATTAATACTATTCATTCCAGCACAAATGTGGGATGCTACTTCTCTGGAGGAGTAGTTAGCTTTGGGATTCAATAGTTTATGTTTTTGCTTTGATATTTTTGTCAGATTTCTAGCATTGATGTCAAAGGGGGAGAGATATTGATGTGAAAAAGACAAAGAAAGAAAAAGAAAAAGTCAAAGGGGGAGAGATATGAATAAGAAAATTAAAAGGGAAGAGATATTGACATTCAGAGTTGTACGTGGAAGTTTGTTGGCTATCTTCCATTTGGGGAGACTTGTTTGGCATTTCTTGGTACTTAGATGTTTTTCACATCTAGTGTTGCCATCAATGTCAAAGGGGGATATTGTTGGTCATGTGGTGGAATTGATTATGTGTTGCATTTATGTTTTGTCATTGATGCCAACATTAGTTGTTTGAATTCTTTACTAGCACCCTTCTCATCCTGATAGGTTGAGTGGTTTTTGGTTGATTTGGATCTAGCATGATCTAGTATAGTTTGGTGATGGAATGAACTTGTTCATGATACTCATGCTCATATTGAGTCAGTTGGTTTTGGTCTGGTGATTAGATGATATCCTGTTTGCTTAGAATCTTAGTTTCTGGTTCTGGTGAGGGTTTCACAGGTAGAGCTTTCGATGAAGATCTTTGATGAATTGCACAAGTGGTGTTGGTGCAGCTTCTAGTGGAGTTTTAGGATGATTTTGGTGATCATGTTCGAGACTTGGCAGATGGAGATCAATGTTGGAGTGTGTGGACCTATACTGGGTCCCAGTTGATCTAGGTTATGGATCGGCTTTCATGTAACGTGTGGATTGGACCTCTCGATGTATTTACAAGATGTCTTATGTGTTGCATATTATTTGTTTGGTCTAAGGCCAACATGGTTTGTAAATATATAATTGGTTTATTATTTGGTGAATGACCTAATTGTTTATGGTCAAGGGTTTGTATATATAGATGAAAGATCTCATTATAGATCATCATGGTTATGTTAGAGGTCATGGTCAAGGAATATAATGTGTGAATAATGTAATATCATTCAGGCAGAGGATTTGGTCGATCATTGGAGATCAAATTGGGTTAATGTAAGAGCAATTAGTCCTCCCGTATTAAGCTAAACCGGAACTAAACTCAAGCATAGGAGATGCTATCTTTTGCAATTCAACACTTCTCCCGATTGTAGTATGGATTTATATGTAGTCAGTGAGGCTCCTTTTGTGATGATAAGTTCACTTTACGATGTTGGCCTTCCTACAAGTGCAGGCCCCTCAATTGTAATTCACATACTTACTATAGAAGTACTATCTAACTGTGGGTAGGCTTCCCACCATGGTTTTTCCCTTTATCGGGTTTTCCACATATGAATCTTGGTGTCATGTGGATGGTTTTTATTCTTTGATTATTATTTATGTTTAATTGGTTTAACTGCTATTCTAGAATTAATGTTTTGGGTTTTGGTATTAAATTTTAAAGTGTTAATAGTTCTAGTAATCTAAGAAAACTGGTTCGCCCTCCCCCCCCCTCTCAGTTGTCTTCTGGTTATTTCAACTGTCTAACAACTTTCACACCCTCTTTGTCCATCAAATTTGATACAAATAATAAATCATGGTTGTCAACTCCCCTTGAGTTATACATCTCAGGTTCTTATTGCTTGTCAGGCTCAAAACTGAAGCTCCAATTTGAACCATATACCGGTTAAGTTGTGCATATGTGACCAATCAGATGATCTATCAACTGCATTATATCCACCACAATATATAATATGATCCTAGATGGACACAATGCCATACAATATCACCATCATGTCATAAATAAAACCAGGTACCCCACAAAGGATGCATGCATACATAATTAGTAACCGGGCCAACATATGTCATTCAGATGTTCATCACTATCACCTGAGACATAAAATCCTCAATCCATGTTACCAAAGTTAATGCAATGATCTTTAATCTCATTGTCTTACATAACTTGTGAATACCTATTAGTATACTTACTGATAACCTAATGTACATACTGGTTTCCTGCACTGGTCCATCATTTCTTTCGGAGCACTTTTTCTCTAACTCCTATCTTCTTGTGTCAATTTTCTTCTAATCCCAATTGTGAATTTTCCATCCATTGACACATGTAGTAGTGATCCATCTCTTATCTGTAGATGTGTAGCCAAGGTAGCCACTAAAAATACTTGCCATCTTATTCTCTTCTTTCTAACCAACAACATCCTGTTATATTATTTGTCCTTTTTCACTAAGGGGTTGAATGATATGGTCTGTGTACTACTCCGCCTAAGGGCCTGCATCTCCTTTAAGCCTTAGGAGATATCACTTGTGCATTGAATGCATAGTTTTGGTCCATGGTCCTACTCTCTTCTTTCTTCCTCCATACCTACATGACTTCACTTTTCTTTCCATTTTCAGACTTTGGAGTAGGTCTTACTCTCTTCTTTCTTCCTCCATACCTACATGATTGAAGACATTACTATAGAAGCAAACAATCTTCATGTCAAATTCATGATTGAGGGACCTTCTATGAACCTAGTTAGACCACCTTATTCTGGCCATGTTGATGTAACTTGCTAGCAGTTTCCATGGATTCCTTGATTGCATAGGAACACTTCTCCTCTTGTACCCTATAGGTCTTTGTTGCTCATATACCCTATAACTGCTTCCATAGTGATCATGATTGTTCAACTGACTACCATAGGACTAAGAATTCTTCTTCCCGCATTCATGACTTCTATGGCCAAAACTAGTGCCTTGTTAATATAAAGCATTTGCATAATCGAGAGATGGGATATGCATGTTTCTACTCTTTGAAACTTTGTGCCCATATGCAAAATATCTATGGAAACCTACATTATTTTTCCTAGATCCCTTTCTACATTATTTTTCTCTATGGCCATATCTATTACATGCAAAGTAGTAACCAGAGAAGGAGTACTTATTACTCATAAATTTATTTTTCCATGCTTGTGGAGATCTTATTGCTTTAGTATCTCCATTTCTACTTCTCTGGGGATGAATCTTGGATTGTCCACACTCTACAACTCTTCCATATGTTCTCTTCTTTTCCGACACTTGCTTTGTCTTGTGGGTGGTATAATTTCCTTATCTTCTACTATTAGGAGGTCTTCTATGTTGTCTTCTTTTTTTCTTTCTTCTGGTGAAGCTTCCTTTTCCCATCATCCCTTTTCCTTTGGGATCTGCATTGTTTCTCTTTCTTGCAGCACCGGTCTTCATCCTTTGATTCGTGTCTTCATCAATTGTGGTTAGATCAACCTTCTTTCAGGGAGTATTTCAGAAAGTGAAGGTCTATCCCTTGTTATCTCCATTTGAGGAGACAAACATAATGTCATTGTGGGGGACATTCTTTCTAGTGGAGCATTCACCAACACCACTTCCTAATCCTTTGGTGTCCTTGGAATTCTTTTGCTTCTTCAATATTTTGTCCAAGGCATCACTACTGTCATTAAACTGGATTGTCACCTTAAGCTCATCCTGACATTTCTCAAGGTCATTTCAGAGATTCTCCATTTCTCCTTCTAGCTTTTGATACTCTTTATCCTTGTCATGTAGCTCAGACTCTAGGTCTTTACACTGGAACTCATTGGTGTCTTCTTGTTGAGTCTTCAACTTTGAGATACATTTCTTAGATTCTTCAAGGCATCTAATCAATCGATTATGTTCCACAACTACAATATTATTGAATAACTTGTATTCATTCCTCACTCTACTAAGTTATTCAACTGCACTTACAATTTCTCCTTCAAGATCTACTTCTCCTTCTTCTTCTTCTTCACCTTCACTATCACTGCCAAATACATCTTGTCAATAGGAATGATCTATATGATCATTCTTAGATGTGTACCTCTCATCTTCAGATTCTTGAGTGATGAAGAGGTGGGTTCCTTCTTCATCATTGTTATGGTTTGTACTAGATTTACCTTCATCATTTGCAAACACATGAGTTGCATTTCTCATCTTTTCTTCACAAACTGGTTTTGTAGTGGTAGGCTCATTTCCATAGAGCTTCTTCAATCTATCCTAAGTTTTTTGTCAATCTGCATCTACCCACCTGTGAGGAGACATCATCTAATGACCCACAAAGTATAGCCTTCATTTCTATATCATTACACTGGTTTCTTCTGTCTACATCTGAGTTGGTGGGAGGACTGACTTTACTAGGGCAGCCATTTACAATTGACATCTGCACATAAAACTCTAAAGAGGATAGGTAGACCTCCATCCTACAACTCCAAACATGAAAATTTGAACCATCAAATACAGGAGTAGGGATTTACACAAAACAAACCATTATGTTCAAATATCATAATCTACCCAAGATAGAGAAAACTTATCAAGAAGGAACCCAAGCTTTGATACCAATTGTTGAACACTAGATGTCACTAAGAGGGGGTCTCAATCAGTGATTTCCAAACTTAGCCCTTTTCTATCCTATGTGTGTATATCAGTTAATAGATATAACATAAAGCATACATACTAGTTATATATAAGAGTAACACAAATGCAACCACACATAAAAGGGACATCATATAACACCAGATATACGAGGAAAACCCAAGATGGGAAAAACCTCAGTGAGAAGTATTGCTGGAGACTACTGCTCCAATCTAGCCTCACAATGAAATGTTACGTTACAAGATTTAGCACACCAGCCCAAGGAGTACCACTCCTACTTTAGGGCACCAACCCAAGGAGCACCAACCCCTAGACCGAGCTCCAACTCAGTGATTACAAAATCAAATTTTAAATACAAAAGTTATCTTCTTGTTATAAAATAACTTTGTAACTCTCATGTATGTCTCTCCTCCAGTTCTTCTCTCTTCAATCCTTTGTTGATTCTCTTCTCACCTTCTCACTATAGAAACCTTATCTCCTGCTACAATTAACTCTTTGTTGCAACCTTATTGGTTTAGCCTCTTCTTCTTCTTTGTTGGTTCTCTTTTCTCTCTATCACATTGCTGCTATTCACCACTAGTCTTGATAACTTAGTTAGATGTCTACCTTCTTATTCCTACTAGTTCTTAGCTTCCCTTCTCTACAATATTCTATAGCTCTTCTCTACCAATTCAGTCACCATCAATGTACTCCTCTATCAGACTCAATGGAAGACTAGCATTTGCCTCACTCTTGTCGGTTGAACTCTTCAACCTGATTCTCTCTCTTGCATGGTCTTTCCTCTAATTCTTGTTGAGAAATTGACTGATATCTCCTCTCCTATAGTAGAACCAACAACATATTTGGCTTGCACTCTTATAGCTAGATTTTCATGCCTAAACATGAGTTTGAACATTAGAATGCTATGGTTTCTTCCATGCACTGAATCTGCATCTGATATGATCTTTGATCATTGTGACATATCATGTCCAATCTGATATCATGTCCTTGATCAATGGTCAACACTAAATCAATGAGAATCGCTCAACTATTTACCTTGTGACTCACATCTTCTCTCTTAAGTCATTTGTAGCATGATTTTTGGCCTCTTATATGATCAATCACGTGTGTGATGTGGTTTTCTAGATCTTTCTTGTTTCCTTGATCTCGAGCCACAATCCTTTGGCATGCTTCACAGTCATCATAAATGTTGGACCAGTCACCAACGACATCACCAACTTAATATACCGACTTGTGTATGCATGCCACTTCACCTGCATGTGGCCCCTTTGTTGGTATCCACCTTTTCTAGGTCAGTTATTGTTGGAATAATGATATATTTGTCATTAGTGAATACACTTAGTGAAAACACTTATTCAATTTTGAATGGTTACTGAGCTCATCACTCAGTCTACAGCCTATACCGAGCATTCAGTAAAGCTCACCGATTAAACAGTTCAAACCGAGCAGTAAGACTGTCACCGAGCATATGAGACAAACAACAGTTACCGAGAAGTCAGTTCTCACCGAGTCACCAGTGGTTACCGAGTGACACTATATCTACCGAGTCACCACAGCTACCGAGTTCCAAGCTACACTTCGGGACTAGTATGAACCGAGCCTCTACTCTTACCGAGAGCATGACGATGCCAAGTACTGTAGTGGACGCCATGTATCAGAAGATCACCGAGCCAGCTTGAGGAACCGAGTATCTACCGACTCAGTAATATTTTGTTCACCTATGTAAGGCCGACTTAAGAATGAGTTTATGTTATTAATTTGTATGAGGCTGACTTTATGAAATGTAAATGTAATTATGGACGGTATATATATGTGATGTATTATACCATCTGTAGCATGTATGAAAAATGTAAGATGTATGGATATGCGAAATTAAAAAGAGCAGAGCAGAAACTGCATTAAGGCAGCAGACCATAACATCTTCGCAAAGTCAGTAAAGGAGCAGAATCAACATATCTATCTCAGAAGGAGATCAATACTCAAAGGATCTTATCAGCAATAAAGTTGTAAGTCAAGATCTACTGTTTCATCCTAACAGTTGAATCAGTTTGTAAATCCTTTTACTGGGTAGACTTAACAGTCTTTTGTAAATCTCTTAACCGAGTGCATACTTCATTGTATGTTTGTAAATCCTCTAACAAGGTGGACCTAGCGGTCCAAATTTGCTTCTAACAGGGCAGATCATCAGAAGTGATCATTGTAAGCCTTAACCGGCCAACTTTTACTGCAGTACCAAAGTTTTGTGGGTACCATCCCACCCCAGTTTTACTTTCTATTTGGAAGGTTTCTGGGTCACCAAATCTTTGTGTTATGTGTTGTGAATGATTATATTTTCATGCATGCAGTAGATTAAAAGGATGAATGGTTTAATATATGCAAGTGCAGAAATGAATTAAAAGATTTAAGTGTTACTGATTCACCCCTCCCCTCTCAGTAACTTGGTTAGTCCTGAATATTTTCAACAATTGGTATCAGAGCATTGTGGTTCTCAGAGTAAAAGTTTGACAGCTTGAGAAAAGATCAAGACAATGGAGATATTCAGACTTGACAAAGCTATTGAGAATGAAAAGCTAGATCTGGAAATGGCCATAGCACAACTCAAAGAAGCAAGAGAACATCTTTCCCAATCCCTAAAAAGAAGAAAGGAACTAGCAAAAGAAATAAATGATCATGAGTATGTTGAAACAAAAATTGAAGATCTCTTTCCTACAAGTAGTTCAAATGAAGTAGATGAAGCAAACAATGCAATCAAAGAACTCCTAGAAAAAAATGGATTACTGCAAAAAGAAGTAAGGATGCTAAGAAGAGAACAGGAAATTCAGTCTGCAAGATTTTGTGAAATCCTGGAACAAAGGAATAAAATGCAAAATGAAATAGAAGGAAGAAACAATGAAATTGTACAGCATGAAGATCTCACCGAGCAACTCTCCAATGCAAATGAAGAGATCAGAATTCTCAAAGAACAGAATGAAAGTTTGAAAAATGAGCTAGATATTCAAAAGCAAGCAAATGAAAGGATGATGAAATCTCAAACAGACTTGGATCAATTAAATGAGCAAAATCTTCACAAACAAAAAGGTAAAGCTGGTCTTGGTTACAATGAAGAAGGTGAATCTTCCGAGCAAGGTAGCCAAATAAATCAAAGACCTACATGCAATTACTATGGTAAGACAGGTCACACATCAAACAAATGTTGGAGCAATGGAAAGACAAGATTCAAAGGCAAATGCTACAGCTGTAATCAGCATGGTCACAAGGCTAGTGAATGCAAGGAGAAACCAAAATTTGAAGGCAAATGTCACAAATGCAAGAAACAAGGTCACAAGGCATCAGAATGTAGAACAAAGACATTCACTCTAGTAGAACAAATTGTCAAAGCAATATTTGGTTGGGATTACAATACCTGGTGCAGATGTCATTATTGTGGAGAATATGGACACATTGGGATGAATTGTACAAGGCATCATCTAAGGAAGAAAGATACAACCATAAGATGTTATACATGCACTGAACTTGGACATATAGCCAAGAATTGCATGAACACAAAGAAGGTTGAAGATGAAAAGAAAGCTAAAGTTGACAACATTCGGAAACAGATGAGACAGCAGTGGGTTCCTAAATCTACCGAGCAGGATAATTCAAGCAATGGTCCTGTCACTCAAGAATTGGGTGACCCCACCATTACAAATTAGATCCATTAAAGAAGATAAGGAACTGCATCTTCAAAGCCTTACCATAAGCAGTTCCAAAATACAAAAGCATAATCGATGAAATCAGTATTTCCGATACATACAGAAAAGTCACTTACCGAGTTGAATGTTATTGAGCATGGTAAAACTGCAGACCTTACCAAGTTAGGTCAGAAATAAGAACACCGAGTTAGGTCAGTCTTACCGAGCAATCGCTAAAGTCATTAAGTCATCTCACCTACCCACTTATCAAGCATTAATGATAGAATTTTAATAAAAAGGGCAAAATCGACTTCATTCTTCACCGCGTTATTCAGCATTCGAAGAGCTTAGGTTTTCAAAGTGCTTAAGGAGATTTAAGGCGAATTTGCAGCGAAGGATCTAAAAAGAACTCGTTCCATTCAGCAATGACTTCCACTAGCACCACCAGCAGAAGCAAGGCGAAGAAGACTTCCAATATGTTAGTGAAAGGAGTTGAATGGACAGTGCCGAACTTCAAACTCATTCCAGCGATCGCAGAATCACTCGACCCAAGTGGAGCACAGTCCAGAATCCCTTCCAAGGTACTTCTTATCAATGACATTCGTACTCATTTGAAATGCACTATTCAGGAGTTAGGGACTTTAGAAATGGACAATGCCCTAAGTCAGCTATGTGTTGACAAAACCCTAAAACCTGAGCATAGACATTTGGAAATCAAAGGTTTGACCCATATCCCACACCTACCAAGAAACTTTCAAGTGAAATGGATTAGGTATGTATTGAGCTGTGTACATGATGGGAAACTATGGTTAGATCAATCTATCTTAATAACAAAGAAGATGATTCATAGAATCACAGGTTTACCGATGTCAGACAAAGCAAAATCCACCAAAACCCTAGGTCGGGACGAACTGCAGGAGTTAACTCTTGCCGAGTGGGATGGAAGAGGATTGAAAATTAACAATGTATCTGATGTTGAACTTAAATTTGGTATTATTATCATTGCATATAAGCTGTATAGTTCCAGTAGGCTAAATAGTGTGGCATGTGAGGCAGTAGACCTTGCCTACAAGGTAGTAAAGAAGAACATGGATTTTGACCTAGCAGAGGTCTTACTAACACAATTCAACAAGAACATGGACAGTATAAGGACATCAAAGAATAATCCATGCAAATTTGGTTCTTTGTTGATTTGTATATTTTTCTATGTACAAAACTTTTTCCCTTCTAAAGGCACAGTAGTATGGAGGAAGGATACTCCAATTTTGTATCAGATAAATGAGTTTATAGCAGAAATAGGTCAGAATTTTGAGATAGTAATGGATAATTATTTTGAAGAATTTAAGGACAAAATGAACAACAGGTTCAGGATTCCTCCTAAGTTGGTAAAAGATTACAAGGATGATATATGCTTCATGGTAGACTGTGATAAAGTTTACATCCAGGCAGCCATACCCCGAGTGGCATGGGTAAAACCATTGCCCTATGAAATTAACATAGATGAAGCAAGGGATATAATAGAAGCCCTGATAAATGAACCAGCCATTCCCAACACCCCTACATTTGGCACTTATGATGAGGCCAAAGCCAGAATTAAGCTTGAAATCAAGCTTCCAAAGGCCATCACCAGTACCAAGAGAAAGACAGCTAAAGAAACAGAAGAAACAGAAGAGGAATCAGAAGAGGAAGCAGAAACACCAAATAAGAAAGGCAAAGTAGTAATCACCAAACCCAAACCTAAAACTGCAGTGTTCACAAGGAGAACCAGGAAAGGGCAGAAAGAAAGTAAAGTTGTATTCAGGAAACCCCCTCCTACCTTCTAAGAAAAATTGAAACAGTTGGAACAAGGATCTGGCATGTCTAACTTCAAGGCACTGAAGTATGAAAGCAGATCAGATGCAGAAAAGATGCAGATCGAGGAGCTTTTACTGAACAAAATGGGTAAATGGAAATATACCCCAGATGATATTAGTTCTCAAATTCCAAATGAGCTTCTAGTCAGGATTAGACCAAGATGGACTTCAGCAGTGCAAACTGTCAAAGACATTTATGCACAATCCTTAAAACAGTTGTTACCGAACCTGACATATAAAGAAGTAAAAGAGGCATTAAAGGAGAATGAACACCAAATGACACTTAGGTTTCATACCTTCTTAGTTCTCTCCAAGCAGATAGAAGCAATAGTAAATAATGCCACAATTGTGTGGAAAAGGATATATAAGCTGCCAATGCCATCTGACCCCACGATAACAATTGAGGGTGATAAAGATGATGAAGAGGATGAAGAGAAGAAGGAAGAAGAAGAAGCAGCTGAGGAAGAAGGTGACACGGTAATAATAGGTGATGAAGAAGGTGACACGATGATAATAGGTGATGAAGAAGATGATCCTGAATAGGTAGTAGCAGAAGTCATTGCATCTCTTCCTCACTCACCTCAGAAAGGTGTTGCATCATCAGCTTCAGCCAGCAGGATTGTGAGCACAGTAGCTACATCTATTGCTCAATCCTTGCCAATCACCTCTCAGCTCGAGACCCCAACAGTTACCTCATCCACTGAGCTGCAGAGCATGTCATTATCTACCGGGATGCAGAGTGTTGCCTCTACCGAGCAACAAGTGACTTCTTCAGTCACCGAGATCACAACTTCTCCTGCAGCATGTATAGTAAGTTTTGCAACCTCTCCAGTTTTGACACATTCTTTAGCACAAATGATCACACCAATCAGCACTCCTGCATGTACATCAATTTTGGGAACAGTCGGTACATCCATGAGTCTTCCTCTAGTAAATCCCATTCCAGTTATAACAGCTACTCCAACCTTATCAACCATTGTAACTACATCAAAAGATAAGGAAGTAAGCACAGAAGTAATACAAAAGACACCTTTAAAACTTCTGCTTACCGGCAAGGCTATAGAGGATGATATAGATCTGGATAAAGAGATTGTCATTCCACAAATAGACCTCAATACTGCATCAATTGATGAAATGAGATTGATCAGCCAGTTGTTAGAACAGAAAGCAAAACAAAAACAACTAAGAAGTGAGAGAGACAGGGAATTCAACATCATAAACGGTGCAAAGACCATTCTCACAGATGCCTTAGGTATAAAAGTTGATCCCTCTCAACACATTTTGCTACAACTCGAAGAGGCTGTGAATAGATTCAATGAGGACTCATCAGGAGAAGAGAAACTGATAGAAAGAACCGAGAAGAAATTTGATAACAAGGTGCTTGAGCACATTGCTCAGCAGATAGCAATAAAACAAGTTGAATTGACCACTATTTTGGCCAAGTTAGAAAATTCTTTTAATAATGTAACTTCATTTTTTGCAAAGTTATGTGATGTTACCGAGTTCACAAAAGGAATCAGAGATCAACTGAAGAAAATTGATGATGATCTGAAAGCAAGTTCACAACAGTTGCAGCTTGACCCCAGCTCAAGCTCAACTCACCATTCAAACATCAGATTCCTATTAGATAAGCAATCAGAATTGCTCAGGGAAGATGCAAGGATCTGGTCTACATTGTTAGATATTCAGAATATGATCCTCCCTAACATGGATACAATGCAGAAACACATTACACATTCCAAAACATTGATCCATGATAACATTTTTTCAGTTGCAGAGCATGTAATTGAACTCTCAGCCAAAGTTCAAGTTGCATTGTCTATTTGCACAATTTTGCAAGAAAATTGGGATAAGACCTTGGCGCATATCAAACAAGTACACTCAGAGTTTATCTCACACTTTAATATTTCTATTTGAGTTATCTATTCTTTGGCATTATTGTCAAAAAGGGGGAGAATATGGAACATATTATTAGAGACAAAGGGAGAATGATCAAGGGAGAATGTAAATAACAATTGGTATAGAGATAAGTGTATAGAATCATATGTATATTCTATGGGGGAGTTATGTACAATGAGATATACAGGTATATACAACAATCTACAATTGGCATCAATTTTGAAGAATCAAGTCAGCATGACAGATTCATTTTTGTCTCATAAGTGTTTTTGTCACTAATGCCAAAGGGGGAGATTGTTGGAATAATGATATATTTGTCATTAGTGAATACACTTAGTGAAAACACTTATTCAATTTTGAATGGTTACTGAGCTCATCACTCAGTCTACAGCCTATACCGAGCATTCAGTAAAGCTCACCGATTAAACAGTTCAAACCGAGCAGTAAGACTGTCACCGAGCATATGAGACAAACAACAGTTACCGAGAAGTCAGTTCTCACCGAGTCACCAGTGGTTACCGAGTGACACTATATCTACCGAGTCACCACAGCTACCGAGTTCCAAGCTACACTTCGGGACTAGTATGGACCGAGCCTCTACTCTTACCGAGAGCATGATGATGCCGAGTACTGTAGTGGACGCCGTGTATCAGAAGATCACCGAGCCAGCTTGAGGAACCGAGTATCTACCAACTCAGTAATATTTTGTTCACCTATGTAAGGCCGACTTAAGAATGAGTTTATGTTATTAATTTGTATGAGGCCGACTTTATGAAATGTAAATGTAATTATGGACGGTATATATATGTGATGTATTATACCATCTGTAGCATGTATGAAAAATGTAAGATGTATGGATATGCGAAATTAGAAAGAGCAGAGCAGAAACTGCATTAAGGCAGCAGACCAGAACATCTTCGCAGAGTCAGTAAAGGAGCAGAATCGACATATCTATCTCAGAAGGAGATCAATACTCAAAGGATCTTATCAGCAATAAAGCTGTAAGTCAAGATCTACTGTTTCATCCTAACAGTTGAATCAGTTTGTAAATCCTTTTACCGGGTAGACTTAACAGTCTTTTGTAAATCTCTTAACCGAGTGCATACTTCATTGTATGTTTGTAAATCCTCTAACAAGGTGGACCTAGCGGTCCAAATTTGCTTCTAACAGGGCAGATCATCAGAAGTGATCATTGTAAGCCTTAACCGGCCAACTTTTACTGCAGTACCAAAGTTTTGTGGGTACCATCCCACCCCAGTTTTACTTTCTATTTGGAAGGTTTCTGGGTCACCAAATCTTTGTGTTATGTGTTGTGAATGATTATATTTTCATGCATGCAGTAGATTAAAAGGATGAATGGTTTAATATATGCAAGTGCAAAAATGAATTAAAAGATTTAAGTGTTACTGATTCACCCCTCCCCTCTCAGTAACTTGGTTAGTCCTGAATATTTTCAACAAGTTATATCATTTTGGATAGGATCACCAACCAACAACACAACCAGGTTCATCTATCGATTCATGGACCCTGTCGGTTATACCCTAACCAGTTTTCCTTCAACCTTGCACTTTGCTTGTCTTTCGATGGAACACCTTAATCGGTCAGCACACATGCCAACCTACCTAATGCACATCTTCATCAGATGGGATCCTTCTACATCTATACTTTGATAGCACTACCAGTGGGCATACTTATCGATAAGCACCTTGATAACATCATGACATCAACCTTTAGCACACTCCATTTGTCTACAACTACTCAACCTTGCCTTCTTCATCTATAGGATGGTTCTCCTATCAAAATGGTTTGTCAAAGTGACCAACATATTTTTCAATCTCTATACCTGTAACTCATCATGTCTACCTGGATGATCCGGTGCATAGCTATGATCTCATGCACCTAAGGTAACTTAGAGTTTCACCAGTTCATCCGATGTGAACCCTATTGGCATTTTGACATTAAGGTGTCATTGATGTCAACTGACATGATCGGTATTCACATGAATGTGAGCAGACAGAATGAAGGCTTACCAATAAGGCATAAACTAGTGTGAAGGATAATTGCTTGTTTATGATGAAGAGGCAGAATGTTAAAAGTTGTCACAAACTACTGGAGGGGAAGATGTGTTACCGGTATAGTGTGCACCACTGGTTAGCAGAAGAAGAAGAAGACCTTACTGGTAAAGATGTGTACCAGTATGAGTTTGTTGAATGATCAAGTTTGAACCAACTGTGTGTCGGTGAGTAGAGTGATTGACCAAAGTGATGTCATGTGGAGCCAAGGTGGCAAATAGGTAGAGGTTGGTAAAACCATCATCGACACGGTTGGTGGAACTATCTATCGATATAAATGAAACAACCTCAAATAGAGGGATTATATTTGACCGTTGCGGCTCGAGGAAGAAACAATGATAGAGGAAGATCAAGGAGTAGTTCACACCTAGATCAATGCAAAGGAAATCCAATTCAGGAAGACCTCAAAAATGAAACAGCAAATATGCATTGGATAACAGAAACCAAGTACAGATGCATCCTTGAAGGACAAGTGATCGATCCAAGACAGGCTGGATCAGATCTCATGAAGAATGTGTCGAGAAGGGGAAAACCTAACCACTCCGTGATGGACTTGAAAAGAACTGAGAGAGGGATGAATCAGTGACACCAAAAATAAAACTACTTCAAACACTAACCGGTAGATGAACTTAACAAATCTTTTAAACACAATGCATGCAATCCAAAATGATATAACAACATCCAGAATAAGTAAAACATCCACCATAACACAAGTTTTTTTACGTGGAAAAACCAAATAGGTAAAAGCCACAGTGAGATGGAACTCACAAGTTAACTATCTGCAGTAATAGATAATTGACTAGTTAAGGTCTACAAAGTGCTCTACTAGGAGCGAATCTTGTTAGAGATCCCAAAGCTTGATTAGAAGCTTATACCCTATTAAAGGTAGTACCCTATTAGGAGTAACCTCGATGGAGGATTTCTGAATCCAAACTAATGGATCACCCTGTTAGAGGATTTATATATTGGAGCTTATTAGAGCTTACCCAGTTAGGGGATTTGATTCTGTTGTAATTATTAGAAAAAAATAGGATTGGTTTGATCTATTCTAAGTATCACAATACTTGCTTGATCAGATCCTTCTAAACAGATTCAACACTTCTCTTCTGCATACTCTACAACTTAACTCTTTTTCACTTTTGCACACAACATATCTCTTTCACTTATATGAAATAATTCAATGTGATGTCAATATATAGACATTATGATTTCATGTCAGCCTTAAGAAATCATAATACAATTTCCTAGGTGCAGTCTATCTAGACAAGTGATCATAACTCATCACAAAAATTACTGCAAAAAGTTTTTTGGTGGAATAACTCATCACAATCTGTGGTAACTCATCACAAAATAAAACCGAATACTAGTTGGAACAATCAAATACCAGTTTGAGTAAAACATATGAATGGTTATCCTTGAATCTCTTGTTATGATCTCCGCTTGATCTCCATCTTGATGTCGACTTAGTATAACCATAGGTTATCTCTTATGCACATACCGGTTATCACAAAGTACTGGTTAGAGATTAACCACTAAGTATACCGATTGATATTGTAAACATTTGAAGTTACACCGGTAAACAATATAAACATGTGTGTGTGTGTGAGTGTTTCATCAATGACAACATATGATGAATACATTATAATCATCATGCCAACAATCTCCCCCTTTGGTATTGATGGTAGCACTTAGAAAACTTTACAGTAATACTACTAAGTGTGCATACAACAAAAACATTTACACATATACACATACTCCCCCTTAATGTATACATTATACAAAATTTTCAAAAACACACACATATTTTTACTCCCCCTTTGACAACAATGCCAAATTGAAAAAGAAATATATATATATATATATATAGAAATTTTTTATCAAAGTGTTTAGCATATAAAATAATAACTAAAATTAAACTTGAATCAAAGTTCATGAATAAGAAATTCTCATGAAAATAACATTGTAGCTCTTCTTCAATTGTGACAAAGTATTTGTCCATGACTCCAACATGTTCTTAGTGTATGCGAATGTAGATAGAAGCTATGAACAAAATTCTTCCATGGAATCCAATGTGCGGGTTTCTGGAGTTGCTAAGATAGCTTCTACATTGGAGTAGGCTCTCTGAAGTATGTCTACTTGTGATGTGAGCAGACTTTTGAGTTCCTTTAGAGACCAGAGTCTCTTTGCCTTCTCATTATCATAGATATTTAGCCTATTATGTAAATCATCTACATATTTGCTGAAAGCAAATATAGAGTCCTGAAGTGGGACATATGCCTTGCATATCCTTTCCAGCTCTTGCTCTATTTCTGTTTGCCTTTTTGAAATGTCAAAATAAAAGAAAGAAACATTAGAGGTGGAAGAAAGATACTTTCCTCCTATTTCAATAGCTTTACTCAACAAATATTTATTGTGCGATAGAGCCATTTCTCCACTATCAATATCCTTTGCTAGTTTTTCTCCTTACTTCTTCTTGTGACTGTTTTCAGCATAGATTTGAACAACATCTTCCAATGACTTGATTTCATTAGATGCATTTGCAACTAACTAACCAAGTTTGCTAATAGGTGTAGATAGATGTGTTGTAGATGTTTCTGGTAGCAGGCCAGATAAAATATCTACTGCATTCTAAATAGTCTCTGCCTCAATCCTTTTCTCTTTTAATCTCTTCTTATGTGCCCTAGATTGCATAACATTAGCATTTCCATCATTTATGATGCACTCATATTGTCCACATCAATAGTTCCTGAAATACTTAAAGAATCATTATCATCCTCATCAGTCTACGGAGTGACTAATGGATTTGCCGGTTCAGAGGATGTAACCTTAATGATCACTTTCTCTATATTCTTCTCTATTTCCTTTTCAGAGGACTATGTGATAACAATTTCAGTAGTCTCCTTCTGAGTAACTTGAATGACTAGTGGAGATTGGGGTTTCTCTGGTTGATCTATTTCTGGAGGATTGCCTACTTTTAGTTGAGTTGCCAGGTTCTCAACTAAGGTAACTTGTACATCAGTAATTGAAGGAGGCTCCATATCTGGTGCAGTGTTGTCTCTAGATGTATCAACTATTTCTTGAACATCATCAATAACATGAATAGTGGTGTCATCCTTCTTCTTGACAAGATAGACTTCATCGGCTTGAACAATCTCTTCTTCATCCATTTCTGGTCAATTAACAACATCTTCCTTATTCATAGAGGAATGAATGAGTTCTTCCATCCTTTTGATTTTACAGGCTATTCTATGGGTCTTAGTTTCAATAATTGCCCTCTTTCCACTAAGTAGCTTCAATCTTCTTGCTTTGAACATAAACTGAGATTTGTATCGAGCCACTAAAGCACTAATATCATCTTTAGAAAGTTTAGGAAAATATTGTACAAATACCTCATCAATGATTTCTTTTTCTAATCTTATAGCTTCCTCATATTTATCCAAAAGAATAGTGTACAAAGAAATTGAGATATCCTTTTCCAGTTCATGTGGATATCTATTGTAATGACACAAATAAGTGATTACCTATTGAATGACTTGCTTCTTCTCATCTTCAGTGAAGGAATCAAAGTGCTCTTTGACATTATCAAACCTATTCCTCCCTAGTGTCTTCATTAGTATTTCAAAATGGGTTTTAGGATGTAAGATGCTATATCAATAGGCATAGTTGCCTTTGGCACTTCCTTAACTATTTTTGCTACTCTATCGGTAGCCTTCATCTTCTTAGGTTCTTCTTTAGTATATGTACCCTCATATTTTGGTTGGAGAATAAGTTTTTGATTCCTCTTCTTTGGTGCATTCTCCTTCTTTGTATAGACTTTAGGTACTAGTTCCTTTTTGGATTAGATACTCTGAGTCATCCTTCTAGTCTTTATTACTGCAGGTGCTTCATCAGACTTCTTTTTCCTTCCTTTCATATTACTAACAGGAGTAGTATTGGTTTCTGCTGGTGCAACTTGGACTGCCACAATGTCCTTTTGCCTTCTTTATGTCTTTAGGTGATGCTAATAGGGTATTAGCATAACCAACTAGTAGATCATAGTTCACCTCATAACTCATGTCTTCCATTTCTTCTTCTCTAGGCTCAATTGCTTGCATCAAGCAAAAGTCAATGGTAACAGTAAAGACCATGTCTTTTGCAAAGTTCCTTACCACATCTTCTGGTAATCTCATTCTCATGCTCATCTTTTTCTGAAATTCATTAAAATACTTAGACATAGCTACAGGGAAAGTATTTCTTATAGCCTTAATATTGTTCTTGATTTGTGCAGTGACCGGTAGGTCTTTTGACCATTCAATGTCTCCAATTCCTCGTAGAAAGTTCTGGAAATAGAAGAATAACCCGACCAATAACTAACCATACTTGAAATTTAGAAAGTTGTCTTTTTTAATAGATTGAAAATTTAAAAACAATTGTCTTCTAATTGCCTCACAAAGATCATAATCTGCATTTTCAACTATCATCTTGTACGTTGTATGAATTGTTGCAGATGGAACACTATTTAGTCTATTGGAGTAAAATACTTGGTAGCCTATCACCATTGCTGCTAGTTATACTGCAGGGTCTGTAATATTGTTAATAGAAAGGCACGCTTATCAAAAGTAGAACTGGTTAAAGAAAATACCATATCTTTTGAAATTCATCTTAGAATAGGTACTTCACTGGTTGAGAAATAACCAGTTACAACCTGAATGGCTTCCTTAGTTATTGTGTGAGTTCTCTTTAAATACACATTCTCTCCATGAACTCGACTCAAAATAATTCTAATATGTTCTTCCTTGAAATCTTCAAGAAAGTAAGCAGCATTATGAAAACCCTTTTCGAAAACCCTAGCATACTTTGTTTCAATCTTTCCATTCTCATCACAAAGTGATTTCAACTGAGTATAAATTTATAGAGATCCTAAATATTCTACCTTGCAGTCAATATAACTAGATAAATCACCTTTGACCAAAACTCCACTAGGAACTTGTGAAAATGCATTATATGACATAATTTGTTCTACCTCTATAGCTTCCATTGGCTCAAAAGTGATCATTAACCTTTCTACAATCTTTGAAGTTGATACCATTCCAGATGAACAATATTAGAAGTAGGATGTTCAAAGAAATACCTTGTTTTGCACACGTTGCCCCATTTACCGGTTGAAATGCCCAAGTGCACACCAATTCGATCTTCTGCAACCTTCAATTCAGCTTGTTTACACAAATCACAAAGTAATTTGACAATTGACAATAAAACAATCTTTCTCAGCTCAGCAAGCGCTCCAATTTATTTCTTGAATGCATTAGGGTAAAATTAACAAAGTAAAAACTCGCTTTTATCCTTTTTACCTACTGCATTAAATGCTCACTTGTTAGGGTTACAAACCCTAATTTCACCACTCAAGGAGAAAATCGGTTGATAACATATTGACAAAAATTTACCAAAATTTCATGCTTCAAAAATTCTTTTACCGCTCATTTTTCTCAAGGTGTCTGGAGGTAATTTGACCATTAAGCTCCCCTTGGCCATATTAAAAAGGCTTAAGTCACTGGTGCATGGTTCTCTTCACTAGGTGAAGGAACAATTTCTTCTCCAGGTGAGTCATCAATTTTCTTCTTTCAAATCTGATTCATTTCCTCTCTGATTTCTTCAATATTGACTTTCTACTTTCCTTTCTGATCCTTAGAAGAATTGACCGGTTTTCTATTTCTAGATCTAAAGAATTTCACTAAGTGCCCTGGTTTGTTACAGTGATAACAGGCCATACCAGATGATTTCCAAGGTCCTGCATTTCCTCTTCCTATTCTTCTTCTGCAGTTCATAGCCACATGACCAAAGTTATTACAGATGGTGCAAATAACATTTGTTACCTTTTCCATCTCAAATGGACTAAACTAGTTGCCATAGGGTCTTTCCTAGTTCAGGTCTATTCGGTTGTCAAAATTCCTCATCCGGTCACCATTTGGTCTTGGATGCATGTGCAGTACAATATTGTTTTCTCCATATATGCACTCAATAGATATATGCCCATACATTCCACATGTGAAGCAATGACCTTCAAATTTCTTGGACACATACCTAGCATTAGTATTGTAACTTGCATTTTTGTTAGGTTGATCTCTACAAACATTTGCAGTGTGACCAGGTTTATGGTAAACAAAACAAATAGGTTTAAAGACCTTCTTACTGGTAGGCTTATTGATCTTAGGAGTAGATTTGTTCTTAGGAATGTTGCTCTTTGTACCAGAGGATTCACCTTTTTCAGATGTGTGAAAACCAAGTCCAGAGATATCACCCTTCATCCTTTAAGACTGAATTTGCTCTTTCAGCATGGTAGAACTTATGTTGAACTTCTCCAATTTCTTATTGACTTCGGTAAGATGTCTTGTGAGATCTTCATTGTGTTTTGACAAGTTCTCTTTCAGAGATGATGCAAGTTCAAGATCTAGTTGTAGGTTCTCCTTTTCTTCTCTTTCAGCAACCAAATGCTCATGCATAGTGACATTTTCCCACTTTATCTTGGAAATCTGTTGATCTATTTCCTTGATAATATCTTCAGCAGCTCTTCTGTCTTCCAGTTCTTGACTCATGTGGATAGTGAGACCTTCTAGTTCTCTCCTTAGATTCAGTTTCTCACCATTTAACATTTCAACTTCCTCTGCTAAAGATTCAATATTGGCCTCATCTAAAGAACTATTATCATATATCTCTAATAGTTCTTCAGTTTTCTCTCTCCTTTTGACTTGTCAAGCTTTCAGTTTGACCCTAAGGGTTTCAAGCTCATTTTTGCTAGCTTCTATCTCTCTAGCCATCTCAAATTAGCTCATGTCCCCCATGGTGGTTTCAAGACTCCCTTCTAAGAAACTAGTCTTGAAAGAAGTTAGGCTCTGATACCAATTGATGGACTTGAAAAGCACTGAGAGAGGGGGTGAATTAGTGATACCAAAAATAAAACTACTTCAAACACTAATCGGTAGATGAACTTATCAAAATCTTTTAAACATAATGCATGCAATCCAAAATGATATAACATCATCCACAATAAGTAAAACATCGACCATAACACAAGTGTTTGTATATGGAAAACCCAAATAGGTAAAAACCATGGTGAGATGGAACTCACAAGTTAACTATCTGCAGTAATAGATAACTAACTAGTTAAGGTCAACAAAGTGCTCTGCTAGGAGCAAATCTTGTTAGAGGTCCCAAAGCTTGATTAGAATCTTATACCCTATTAAAGGTAGTACCCTATTAGGAGTAACCTCGGTGGAGGATTTCATAATCCAAACTAATGGATCACCCTATTAGAGGATTTATACATTGAAGCTTGTTAGAGATTACCCGGTTAGGGGATTTGATTCTACTATAATTATTAGAAAACAACAGGATTGGTTTGATGTGTTCTAAGTAGCACAATACTTTCTTGATTAGATCCTTCTAAACATATTCAACACTACTCTTCTACATACTCTGTAACTTAACTCTTTTTCACTTTCACACACAACATAACACTTTCACTTATATGAAGTAATTCATTGTGATGTCAATATATAGACATTACAATTTCATGTCGGCCTTAAGAAATCATAAAACAATTTCCTAGGTGTATTTTATCTTGACAAGTGATCACAACTCATCACCAAAATTACCACCAAAAGTTTGTCTATGGGATAACTCATCACGATCTATGGTAAGTCATCACAAAATAACTGAATACCAGTTGGAACAATCAAATACCGGTTTGAGTAAAACATATTAACCGTTATCCTTGAATCTCCTATCATGATCTCTACTTGATCTCCTTGTTGATGCTGACTTAGTATAACCATAGGTTGTCTCTTATGCACATACCAGTTATCACAAAGTAGTGGTTAGAGATTAACCACTAAGTATATCGGTTGATAGTGTAAACAGTTGAAGTTACACTAGTAGATAATATAAACATGTGTGTGTGTGTGTGAGTGTTTCATCAATGACAACATATGTTGAATACATTACAATCATCATGCCAACACTCTGAAGTTTGAATTGCTTTCTGGCAGGAAATCATGGGATAAAAGAGGAGAGATTGAAATAGAGCATGTTGATGCTTCAGAGAAGAGGAAGAGAAAAGGGAGAGAGTTAGTAAAAGAAAATAATTTCTAGCCTCAAAACTAGTTCTAAGAAAGTTGTAGTGTATATGAGCAAGCATATCGGTGAGAGGATTCTACCAGCATAACTATAGTTTTGCATTTGAGTCTAACTGACAAGGCGTGGCAGAGCAAGAAGAATCCAAGTGTGACATACAGTGTTGAGAGACTGTGTGAGAGAGGGAGAGAAAGATAACATAGGATGAGAATCAGAGAAAGTAATCTCACAACTGGTAGTGTGAGATTCTGTGGAGGAGAAAAGACTGTCAACAAGAAGTAAGTTAATTGATCAAGAGTTGCAAAATTCATTTGCAACAAGGAGCCTTAATTGTATTCAAATAGTATTTCAATATACATCACCAAGTTGAAGCTTGTTGAGGGGTTGGTGCTCTTTGGGCTAGTGCCATAAAAGTGTAGGATTTGGTGCTCCTTGGGTTGGTGCCCTAAATCTTTGTAATTCATTGTTTTATCTATGAGGCTAGATTGGAGCAATAGTCTCTAGCAGCTTTTCTCACCGAGGTTTTTCCCACTTTGGATTTTCCTCATAAATCTGGTGTTGAGAGTTAAATTTGTGTGAATGATCTCTTTGGATTTCATTCTTGTTCCAATGGTTTGACTGTTTAGTTTTTAAGCGAATAACTAATATTCTGAAGTTTATTTGAAAGTCAAACTAGTTTAGGAACCACCAATTCACCCCCCCCCCCCTCTTTGTGGTATTATGTGTTCAACAATTGGTATCAGAGCCTAGGTTACCGGTTATGTTTAACCCTTGGGTAGATTCTGAACTTTGAACATAATGGCAAGAAATGAGTCTGCTTCCTCAAAAGCCCCCATGTTTGATGGATCCAACTATGCCTTCTAGAGTAGAAGAATGGAGACCCATTTTTCTTCACTAGGATCTAATATGTGGATGTCTGCCAAGAATGGGTATGTTGTTCCTAATGCTCCTCTCTCTGATCCAGATGCCAAAAAGGAGTATGAGAATAATGCAAAGGCCAAACATGCTATCTTGAGTGGACTATCTGATAATGAATTTGTCAAAGTCATGCACTATGTTTTGGCAAAGGAGACTTGGGAAAAATTGCAGAGGTTGTTTGAAGGAGATGCAAAAGTTAAAGAAGAAAAGATTCAAACACTAAGGGGCCATCTTGAAATCATCAAAATGAAAGATAATGAAAAGATCACAGACTATCTTCACAGATTTGATGAAAAGGTGAATACTATTAGAGGACTTGGAGAAGATATTGCAAATGAGATTCTTGTCAAAAAGGTACTTAGATCTCTCACACCCAAGTAAAATACTAAGGTGTCTACCATAGAAGAAGCCAAGGATCTAAAGACCTTTACAATGGATGAGTTATTTGGCTCTCTGATAGCCTATGAGATGAGAACACTGGTGATAAGTCCTCAAGGAAAGAAGCAGATACTCATAAAGAATCTAGTGAAGACTCTAATGGAGAAGTAGAAAACTTTGTCAGGAAGCTCAAGAGAGGATCCGAATGATACAAAGGAAAGCTACCACTTAAATATTTCAACTGCGGGAAGGTGCGACACTTTGCTGCAAATTGCCCTCACAAAGAAACTGGTGGAGATGAGTCATGAGATTTCAGAAGATCTATCGACAAAGACAAAGAAAGGAATGACTCTCGGCAAGGAAGGAGATGCTACCAAAACTAGAACAGCCCATATACTATTGAGGATGACACAATAGATGAAGAAAATACATTAGAAGATGATTACCATGAGAATGACTAAAAAGTCAATCTCTTCATGGCACTTTTTAGACCAGTTAATGAAGATGAGGAAGAGGAGGATATTGAAGCTGAAGTGGATTTGGAGAGTGAACTTATCATTGCTCCTAAGGAATTGAGTAATAAAATAATAGAACTCAAGAGGGCTAAGTGTGTTGTAGTAGATGAAAAAGATCTCTTGAAGCAATCCCTAGATGAGTCTAGTCAAGCTATTTGAAATTGCAGCTGGAAGAAACTAAAAGGATATCTAAAGCTACAGCCTCTGATCTGACAAAGAAGGAAAAGGAGCATCAAGAGTTGGAAGCAGAAATAGAAAAGCTTAGAAAGGAGCTTGAAGAAAGTAAGGAAGAAATAAAAATAGGGAGCAAGTATGAAGGCAGCACCGAGTCCTTAGACAAGATCTTGAGCAAACAAAAGCAATCCAAAGACACTAGTGGCTTAGGCTTTGAAGAAGTTCAAAGTTCAACCCACAAAGATAAATTTGGCAAAGACATAATGTTCACCTCTTCAATTAAAGGTGAAGAAAAGAAGACATTCACTATAGGCAAGGATACCGACAAAAAGACATATGCAGATGTTGTTGGAAATCTCCACTCAAATTGGTATACAGCAATAAATTGGAGGTCACACTTCCTGTATGACCTCCTGTACCAATAGGAAGATCCAAAGAGAAATGCAATAATTAACCATGAAGATATCAATAGACTCAACAATATGAAGAGAAGGCCCCCAATGAGGCAGCTCCATTCAAGACCAAGACAACCTAACCGATATGTTCCAAACTTCCATGGTTACAGTTACCGGTGTAACAAATTTAGGCATAGAATAGCTGGCTGTAGATTAATCAATCAGTCCTCTAAGAGTTATGAAAGTAGAAATCCATTTCATGCACTCCAAGATATGAATGTTCTCTATATAATTGTAATGGATATGGTCATAAGAGTTTTGATTGTAGAAAGAATAAACCGGTACCCTACAATAATTTTAAGGATGTTCCCTTAAATAAAAATATAAAATGCTATAACTGTTAAGAGTTTGGACATAGAAAAGTTTTGTAAAAACCAAAAGATCAATCAAAAGAAGACAAATCTAGGTCAAGAGCTGGTCACTGAACCTGAGCTCAATACATCAGCTGACAAGAAGAAGGAGACCAAACCAGTTTGGGTTGAGAAAGAAAAGGAAAAGGCATAATTAAGTCTCATAGTATAGACTGCCTTACATGCTGAAAGAAAAAATCTATGGGTGGTAGATAGTGGTTGTTCAAACCATATGACTGGTGACAAAAAGAAATTTATTAAACTTGAAGACTAGAATGGTGGATCAGTAAGGTTTGGAGATAGTTCTTCCATCAAAATAAAGGGAAAAGGAACTCTAAGTATTGACGGGAAACTGGAGGCACATGATGTATATTATGTGGAAGGCCTAAAACACAATCTGGTGAGTGTGAGTTAGATGTGTGAAAAAGGTTACAAATTCACCTTTGACTCAACCGGTTGTCAGATAAAGAAAGATAGTACCGGTAAAGTTTTGGCAGAAGGAAAGAGAATAGATATAAATGTTTCTAATCTGAATGAATGCTATGAGTCTTAATGTATGATAGGACAAGTAAATGAAAGTTGGCTATGGCACCAAAGATTAGGCCACATAAATTTTGATAACCTAGTTGTAGTAAGAAAAAAGGAGTGTGTGAGGAATATTCCACACATAATCAAACCGGTAAACATATTTTGTGATGAATGTGTAAAAGGTAAGCAAACTAAAGTGAGCTTCATGACAAAAGAGCACAACACCTCAAGACCACTCGAAATTGTGCATACAGATCTGTGTCATCCAACTTAAACAAGAGAAATTGCTAGTGAAAGATACTTTATGCTCTTCATTGATGACTAATCAAGAATGACATGGGTCACCTTTCTACAAGATAAATCACAAGTATTTGAAAGATTCAAGATCTTTCAGAAGATGGTGGAAAAATAAAGTGGGTATAGGTTAAAATGCCTAAGATCAGACAAGGGTGGAGATTTTACATCAAATGAATTTGAAGATTATTGTGAAAAACATGGAATTAGAAGGCAATACACTACTCCTAGGACACCACAACAAAATGGTATGGTAGAAAGGAAGAACGGGATAGTCAAGGATGTAAGGCCCCTCCCCAATCAAGCTTTGATTAACATAGTGACCATGGTTGATCCTATTAATAAATGCTATAACTCAATAGGATGGGCTAAGTTAGATAGATAGACTGGTGAGGAAAATAATTGAACCAAGTTATAGAACCATTTCACCTTGAGGAGTACATTTTGATGTGTTATTAATTTGAAAACCTATATGATTCCATGATTCAGATCACATTGACATATGTTGATGCTTTGTTTTATGCTTGCTGATTATGAAACTTTATATGTTGCTAGAATAGAATTACTTTGAAATGGTGAATGTCATTATTGGAAATTGCAGGACTTCAGTTTGATGATAGAAAAATGATGCTTATTTTATGAATGGTTCAATTTTGAAAATTACGATAATTGCTATGTGAAATCGAATTTGAAAGGATGAGATATTGAATTATTATTGTCAAATGTATGAGTGACTGATGTGCAATGAAATCTATGTATCTGATTATGTATAATTGTGATTACTTGGGATTACTAATGTGTTAATTGAGATGTGCAGGAAAATTATCCATGTGACCATGGAATAAATATGGAGAACCAAACCTAGACCAATGTACGTTTGTTAAGCCAGGGGTTGTCTATTTGGAGAGACAACACCCCATTTGTAATGTATTTTATTCGTGAAGTAAATTATGCATGTGTGTTAATTTTATTTTATTTAAATTGTGTAAACGTACAAGAGACAAATTCCATGTGTGATCTTTATATTGTATTTTATTGTGTCACTTGACACATGTGATGATTAGTGTCATTGATTTTGACTTGTCTCTTGGAGGGAGTTTTGCTTCTACCAAAGCCATTCAAACAAATGAGTGTGGTCCCAAATTTGCCTTGGGTAGGGAGTCTTGGGAGTGGTCAACTCAGGTTTGACCCGTAGGTTAACTTCAGTTGGGTTTCTAAGGGGTTAAATGGACTCCTAGGGTCAGTTTTAGGGCTTTTCCAAAGGTCCAAAGGGTATACCTATGGGTTAGGGGTATTTTGAAACATGTGACTTCTCCCATGTGACTGTTTAGTCACCCCAAAAAGTGGTTTCTCCTAGGTGAGCGAAAATTCAACTTAGAAAGTCCCTCCTAGGATAGGTAACCTTCCCTTTTGATGTCAAAACCATCTTCCCCACTCTCTCTCACCTTTTCCCTTTCCAGTTTTAGTAATGTGTAAGAGTTTGGGAAGAGCAACCAATGGGAACTGTCACCTCACCCAAGTGGTTGGGAAGTGTGTGAGAGGCCTTCTTAGGCAAGAATTGGAGACTTAGTGAGCAATCACCCACTCTCCATTTTTGGAGACTATGCAATTTTTGAAACTTAGGATAGAATTTTGGTGAAGGGTTGGTGGTAAAGTTTGTGTGGATTTGGGCAGATCATCCCCAACTAAATCTAACATACCTATTGGCAGATTAAGGTTGGTTTTACTTCCTTTTGTTAATATTGTTTAAGTTGTTTTTTTTTTTTTTGAAGAAAGAAATGCTTGCATGAAAAGAGGTGTATATGTAAATTGTTGTAGGAGGAAAATGTGAGTTTTCATTTCCATGTTCTTTGTTTATGTGTTCTTGTTTTGGGAGTGTCCAAGACCTTCTACTCTTGGGAGAGTAGGATGGTCTTGGGGTGGAAGAAGCATGATAGCCTTGGGTGAGAGGCTCTCCTTATGGAGAGTGATTCTCAAGGGTGTCCTTTGTGACCCTTGCTGCATAGCCTTGTGTATGCATTTGGGGGTCATAAGGGGAGGAAATATGGCTTTGATGCCTTTGGGGGGCATAAGGTGTGGAAGGGAAATTTGTTGTATTTTGTTTGGCCATGAGGTGGCTTGAGTTGTTTTGAGCTTGCAATCTCCCCAATGGTACTTGGTCCCCTTCCACCCATGGAATGATCATCACAAATGTGGTGAAAGTGTAGCTTGGGATGGGAATATGCATGATTGAGTGTTTTGCCTTTGTTGTTGGGATGTTTGTTTGTAACCCATCTAGTGCTTGGTTCTCCAAGCTCGGGGGTGGCTTCTAGTAAGCCTAGGCTAGGAGGTGAGCTCTCCATGGTCAAAGTTGTATTTTATATTGCAGGTTGCTTGGAAGAGAAGAAAAGGAGATGGCATTGAGTGGATCAAAATTTTATTGTGTTTTAGTAAGCAAGATGTATATATTTGTGGAGCCCTCATTTAGTAGAGATGAGAGGCTAAGTTTGAGATCTATCTATTGTAAAAGTCATCAAATGTAGAAAATGTACTTAGTTGTCATAGTTTTATCATGAAATGAAAATGTAAATTTCTTGTACACACTCTTATAAAGAAAGGAATATAGAATTAGAGTTATTTCCTTATGGATATTTGAAATAGTCCTTATATTAATATCCTCTTGTTGCAATGTATTAGGAAAGGAATTTGTCCATGTCATAATAAGCTTTTTGAAAGGAAATAAAATGAATAAAAGTTAGTGGTGTTGTTGAGCAAAAAAAAAGAATATATAGTATAAACCTATACGTTAATAAAGCAACCTCTTTTGAATAAGGAATGAAATTTTGATTTTCATTGCTGTTTAGACTCCTCCCTGTCATGTTTCCTAATGTTGAAAATATTGATTTAATGATATTCTAGAGAAGGTAGTTATAGCTGAAAGAAATTCATTTCTGTTATATTTTCTAATGCTGAAGATGCATGTTAGTGGGAGGGGAAACAAATCTAGATCTAATTATTTTCTTTTAAAGCAAAAAGGAAGGCTATATGTAACAAAAGAAAATAATTTTTAAGCCAAATCTGACCATTGGAGATTAGCATGCTTTAAGTTATGGATATGTATCTTTAACCATATTTAAAAAAAATAAATATATGCAAATATAATTTATTTAAGTAAAGGCAGAAAGTCTTAATATGGAATACCAAGATGTTGTATTTTCTTAAGAAAATCTCTTCATTAAGTTGGTGCAAGCATTAGAAATCATGTTTAATCAGATTTAATAAATTAGCCCTTATATTTGAGTTTAAGTTAGATTGGTCAAACAAATGTATTAAACAGACTTAAATAAGTGACCTCTAAATTAGTGACTGTTTTATCCCTTGATCAGACTGCCACACTTATACATTTTATAATTACTTCTTGACAAGAATATAAAAAAAAAAAAATCCATATATATATATATATGTGTGTGTGTGTGTGTGTGTGTGTGTGTGTGTGTGTGTGTGTGTGTGTGTGTGTGTGTGTGTGTGTGTGTGTGTATATGTATATATATATATATATATATGTACATATATATATATATATATTTAAACATTTACATTTAACTAAGTTCCTTTTATTTTCAACAGCAAAGCATAAATAAAATTTTAATATAAAAAAAAAAAAGAAAGTAACTTCAAGGGCTCAGCCCTGTGGCGGGGCGAGGGGCTATGGCCGCCCACAACCACAGGCTTATCCCTGCGACTGTGAGGGGCCGCCCACAGTCACGGAGCCTTGGCTCCGTGGTCTGTGGGAAGCCATCCCCATAGCTGCAGGGATATCCCTGTGTCTACGGCGTGGCCGTCTCCTGCTAACTGCAGCACATGCGATGGCTGCGTCACCCAAAACCCTGTGCGCCACCCAAAGACCTTCGATGCCGCTGCTCCCTTCTGTGCCGCCCTCCCTTTCGGCACCGCCATTCACCCCTACGCCGCCCGAAACTTTGACGCCGCCGCCTCCACTCCCTCTGCTCCCTCCTTCGAGCACAAAACTCGTCCCAACCTGCAACACAAACACAAAAAAATAAATCCGCCATAATAAAAAAAAAGAAAATATACATGTATGATAAGAGAAAAAAAAAACACATGCCCTAACCCTAATGTCGGGTTAGGGCAAAATTCATTTGGCTATGTTTTTTTTAAAAAAGAGAATTATGTGTGGGAATGTTAAAAGGGGTTATTATCTAAAGTAAAATAAAATCCCCCCCCCCTTCTATTTAGAATATAATCATAAGAATATGTCTAAATGCATATATATATATATATATATATATATAAGAAGTTTAAGCTCTATATTCATTTGGGTTGGTCTCTAATGTTTTGTAAACATATTATCCCCTAACATAGGAAAGTATAGTGAAGATTCATTAAAAGAAATAGTTTAAATAGAAGGTTGATTTAAAAAAAAAAATATATATATATATATTTTGAATGTCAATAATTATTAAATTGGGAGATTAACTATCATTAGAGAAATAATGCACTTCCTTTGAGTAGTTTTATTAAAAAAGTTTTTTTTAATGGAAAATTCCATAAGGTTGATCAATTGAATATAAAACCTAGAGGTAATTTAAATATGGAGTATTAAATATCTAAAAGCCTAATGTTCGAAGGGATAATATACCACAGCTTGAATTAAGTTATTCAAATATTCTTTTTTTTGAAAGTTTTAAAGGTGTATGAAAGGAATTTAAAGAATATTATCGATTTAAGTGAATGGGTATCGTTGGGGAATAATATATTTGTAAAATAAGTCAATGGGCTGGATCTTTCGAATGAATTTGTCCCTAGCGTACCTTCTCATCTAATAATTTAACCATTTAATGACGTTCGACACTTTAAACTTATTTGCTCTAATAATCAATATTAATTCATTGAAATCGTGTTAGTATTGAATTAAAAGATTTAAGGATTAAATAAGGTACAAATGAAGAGGTTATAAGAATAATGTTTTGGGGAATACTTAATATACCTTTACCTAGATGTATAATTAGATGAATAATTATTGAATCAAATAATTATACTAATGTCTATGTAGTGGAGGTCGATCTAAGTAAGTAATATATTTCGCATCTAAAATGGAAGGGACATTTGAGGGAATTTTATTATTGTCCCTACAAATTTAAATTGTACTGCTTGATAACAAGAGTTATCGTGATTATTATGCCTAAGGGTTATATCGAATCCCAAGGCTCCTAGCTAAGTTTTAATTCAGCGCTCACTTAGAAAATCCAAGTTGATATCATTTAAGATTACATATGGAGCAACTTGTTTAGTTGTCACAATTGTATAAACATAGGTTGCATGTAAAATTAAGTGTTAAAAAAAATAAAAATTTGTTGTTTGTGTTTTTGCCCAAAAGTTTGGGCATGACAAAGGAGATGGAAAAAACTATGTTAAATGAGGCCAATCTATCGGACACATATTGGGAAGAAGTTGTTCATACTGCTGCATACACTTTGAATCGGGTTCAATTAACAACAAACAATAGGATGACACCTTATGAGTTGTGATATGACTGAAAGCCATCAGTCAAATACTTCAAAGTATTTGGAAGCAAGTTCTTTATCAAGAAAGATATGGATGGTCTAGGGAGTTTTGACTCCAAGAGTGATGAAGGAATCTTCCTTGGTTACTCATCTAACAACAAAATTTACAAATGATAAAATAAAAGACTAAGAAGAGTCGTTGAGAGTGTGCATGTAAAAGTTGATGAAGATATGTACAAAGGATGTCAACCACAGATTAACCAGTATGATAGCTCTAGTGATGAAGATGATGAAGTTGAGTCAGATACTGAACCAAAGGTAGCATCCAAGAAGGCCCCCAACCAATATGTATAGCTGAATCACCCAGAAGAGAAAATTTTGGGAAATAAGAGTGATGGTGTGCAGACTAGAAGAAGACTTGCTCGAAATGATGAACATGTCAACCTATGCCTCATGACTAATGTGGAACCTAAAACATTCAATGAGGTCATCAAAAGACAAGAATGGATGGATGCCATGGAAGAAGAACTGCAATAGATTGAGAAGAACAAGACTTGGGAATTAGTTCCTAGACCAAAAGATAAGAATATCATTGGCACTAAATGGGTCTACTAGAACAAGATGAATGAAGAAGGTAAGATTGTTAGGCATAAAGCTAGACTAGTGTGCAAAGGATACTCTCAAGTAGAGGGGATTGAATTTGAAGAAACATTTGCATCAGTAGCTAGATTAGAAGCAATTAGAATGCTTCTAGCCTACTCTGCCTACAAGGGCTATAAAGTATACCAAATGGATATAAAATATGCCTTTCTAAATGGAAATTTGGAAGAAGAAGTGCACATGGAGCAACCAGAAGGGTTTCTGCTACTTGATGATGAGACATTTGTGTGTCGGTTGAAGAAGGCCTTGTATGGTCTAAAGCAAGCCCCTAGAGCATGGTATTCAAGGTTAGATCACTACCTAAAGGAGCGATGAATCAAAAAGGGAAGTGCTAATAGAAATTTGTACATAAAGAAAGATGGGAACCACATGATCATTATGGTTGTGCATGTAGATGACATCATCTTTGGAGGCAAAAAGGACACCCTCTACAAAGAATTTATTGATTAGATGCACTCAGAATTTGAGATGTCAATGCTTGGTGAATTAACTTACTTCCTTGGTTTACAAATATTACAGCAAGATAAAGGAATCTTTATATCACAAAACAAGTATGCAAAGGAGATGTTGAAAAAATTCAAACTAGAAGATTGTAAACCAGTAAGCATCCCCATGGTGACCGACAAAAAATTGAGAAAGAATGATGAATCACCAGTGGTGTATCAGACTGTGTATAGATCCATGATAGGTAGTCTACTATATCTAACTACTTCAAGACCAGATATAGTTCAGGTAGTATGCATGGTGGCTAGATTTCAAGCTGCACCAAAGCAGTCACATATGAATGATGTCAGCAAAATTTTTAGGTACCTACAAGGGAGGCTCAACTATGGCTTGTGGTATCCTAAACAAGGAAACTTTATCTTGGAAGCATACACTGATGTTGATTGGGCAGGTTGCATTGATGATCGAAAAAGAACAAGTGGTGGTGCATTCTTTCTAGGTGATCGGTTGGTCTCATGGCATAGAAAGAAGTAGGAATCAGTCTCTCTATCTACTACTGAAGCTGAATACATGACTGCTACTACATGCTGCTCTTAGGTGCTTTGGATGAATCAGTCTCTCAAAGACATACTGGTGGACATCACTGATCCTATTCTCATTTGGTGTGACAATTCGAGTGCAATCAACATAGCAAATAATCCAATCATGCACTCCAGAACAAAGCAAATTGCTATCAAGTATCACTTTCTCAGAGAGAAGGTTGAAGAATAGGAGGTAAGAATGGACTATGTTCCTACTGGCGAACATGTAGAAAACATCTTCACCAAACCATTATCGGTAAGCACTTTTGAGTACCTTCGACTCAAGTTGGGAGTTGTCTCATCTATCTAGGAAGACTCTATGTGGTTTAGGGGGAGCTTGGTATGGATCAAAGGGGGAGTGCATAGTACTCTTTGTCATTGTGTCAAAGGGGGAGAAATGTACCGGTATGGATTGTCTCACGAGAAGTTGACATCAATGCCAAAGGGGGAGATTGTTGGCATTTTGGCATTAAGTTGTCATTGATGTCAACAGACATGATGGGTATTCACATGAATGCGAGTAGACAGAATGAAGGCTTACCAGTAAGGCATAAAATGGTCTGAAGGATAATTGCTTGTTTATGATGAAGACAAAGAATGTTAAAAGTTGTCACAAACTACTGTAGGGGAAGATGTGTTACCGGTATAGTATGCACCATTGGTTATCAGAAGAAGAAGACCTTATCGGTAAAGACGTGTATCGATACAAGTTTTTTGAATGATCAAGTCTGAACTGATTGTGTGTCGGTGAGTAGAGTGATTGACCATGGTGATGTCATGTAGAGCCAAGGTGGCCAATAGGCAGAGGTTGGTAAAACCATCATCAACATGGTTCGTGAAGTTGTCTTTCAATATAAATGAAACAACCTCAAATCATGAGATTGTATCTACCTGTTGTGGCTCAAGGAAGAAACAATGACAAAGGAATATCAGGGAGTAGTTGGCACATGGATCAATGCAAAGGAAATCTGATTCAAGAAGACCTTGGAAAGGAAACAACTGAAGCATTTTGTGTTGATAGATTTTAAGGTAGAAGATCTTGTTTGAGATTGCTATTTTTAGAAAATATGCATTGGATAATGGAAACCGTGTATAGATGTATCCTTGAAGGACAAGTGATTGATCCAAGATAGGCTGGATAAGATCTCATGAATATTGTGTCAAGAAGAGGAAACCCTAACTGCTCCAAAGTTTGAATGTCTTTCTAGAGGGAAATCATGGAATAAAAGAGGAGAGCTCGAAACTGAGAGTGTTGATGCTATGGAGAAAAGGAAGAGAAAAGGAAGAGAGCTAGTAAAATAAAAGAATGGCTAGCCTCAGAACTAGTTCCAAGAAAGTTGCAGTGTATGTGAGAAAGTAGATTGGTGAGAGGATTCTACTAGCATAACTATAGTTTTGCATTTGAGCCTAATCGACAAGGTGTCGCAGAGCAGGCAGCATCCAAGTGTGACATAGAGTGTTGAGAGACTATGTGAGAGAGGGAGAGAAAGATAACAAAGGATGAGAATTAGAGAAAGTAATCTCACAACTGGTAGTGTGAGATTTTGTGGAGGATAAAAGACTGTCAAGCGACTGTAAGTTAATTGATCAAGAGTAGCAGAATTCATTTGCAACAAGAAGCCTTAATTGTATTCAAATATTATTTCAATATACATCGGCAAGTTGAAGCTTGGTGTAGGGGCTGGTGCTCCTTGGGTTGGTGCCCTAAAAGTGCAGGAGTTGGCGCTCCTTTGGTTGGTGCCCTAAATCTTTGTAATTCAGTGTTTTACCTATGAGACTGGATTGGAGAAGTAGTCTCTAGCATCTTTTCTCACTGAGGTTTTTCCCACTTTGGGTTTTCCTCATAAATTTGGTGTTGAGAGTTACATTTGTGTGAATGATCTCTTTGGCTTTCATTATTGTTCCAATGATTTGACTGTTTGGTGTTTAAGTGAATAACTAATATTTTGAAGTTTATTTGAAAGTCAAACTAGTTTAGGAACCACTGATTCACCCCCCCCCTCTCTCTAGTATTATGTGTTCAACACATCTACCAATTCATAGACCCTATCAGTTATACCCTAATTGGTTTTCCTTCAACCTTTCACTTTGCTTCTCTTTTGGTGGAGCACCTTAATTAGTCAGCACACATGCCAACCTACCTCATCCACATCCTCATCAGATGGGAGCCTTCTACATCTACACATCTTCATCGAATGGGAGCCTTCTCACATATACCTTATTACAATCCTTTTCGCATTCTCCACTCTCTTCTCTTTCTTTGATCAAATAAGATCTTACATACATATCGAATCCTAGGACCAAAATGTATAGGTCATCTTTACAAGATATTACAATAAAAACAATTTACAAGTAAAACAATAACCGATGCAATATCTGATTCAACATGCCGGCTTAATGTATTTACAACAATAATAAATCATCTCCATAGCATGTCGTGCTGATCTGGAATAGATAAGCCTGTCAGTGCTTATCCTGGACCTATTTGCTGGTAATAACAAATATGCAAACATGAATATACCAATGAACAAGTTTCCAAGACAAAGTGTCCAAATGATGTCTTCGACATAGACAAGTGTTTTCCATGTCATTCCAAGTGCCAGTGAATAATATATCCTGCTGGTGAACAAGATACCAGTGACTGTGCATAAGTCACTTACTTTCTGGTTAACATTACCAATTCAGTAGGCTAACCAAAGTTGAAAAGTGTTGACATCAATGAAAAAACCATATCAACATATCCAAAATACAAACAATCTCCCCCTTTGGCATTGATGGCAACACAAGATGGAAAAACCATCAAAGTGCCAAAACAGAAATGTCAAATACCAAAAACCAACAATCTCCCAAAAGAGATCATAACCAAAAACCCAAACTAACAATCTCTCCCCAAGGGATAGAGTCTCTCCCCCTAGGAGTAACATGTGTTTTTCCATATCAATCTCTCCCCCTTTAACATCAAATGCCAAAGCAATACAAAAACCAGGTTCAAATACAAAATACCAACTTATTCAGTATACCAACTACTCCCCTTGAGAAGTAGCTCTCCTCATCAAAGCTGGAATAAGAGATTTCTCTATTAGTTCTGTGGGTTGATGACAAACATCAACTATCTAAGTCTCTACCGATGGGGGTATGACCCCAAGCTGATCTCTGAGATATTCAAAAGTCTCCTTAGGCAAAGTCTTAGTGAAAATATCTATAATCTACTCTTTAGTATTCACATAAACCAGTTTTACTTCTTTCGCTTCAACATTCTCTTTCAGAAAATTTAGTTTGATAGAGACATGTTTAGTTTAAGAATGTAGTACCAGATTCTTAGATATATCAATTGCTACAGTGTTATCACAATAGATAGTTATAGGTTCTTTTCATTTTACCTTTATGTCCTTCAACATTTCCTTAAGCCATAATACCTATGTACAGTTAGTTGCTGTTGCAACATATTCTGATTTTACTATTGATAAAGATGTGCAACTTTGTTTTTTACTCAACCAAGAAATTAATCTGCTTCCCAGAAAAAATGCTCTGTCGGTGGTGCTTTTTCTATCATCTACATCTCCTGCCTAATTTGCATCTATGTATGCACATAATTCAAAGTTTTTATCTCTAGGATACCATAAGCCAAGATTCGTAGTGCCTCGTAAGTAGCAGAAAATCCTTTTTACTGCTAATTCATGATTTTCTTTAGGATTACTCTGAAATCTTGAAACAATACATATTGCATTCATAATATCAGTTCTTGTTTGTGTCAAATATAGTAATCTTCCTATCATAGACTTGTACCTAGTTGGATTAACAAGTGTTGATTCATCCCTTAGTGATAATTTGTCATTTGTAGTCATAGGTGTGCTTACCAGTTTAGAGTTTTCCATCCCAAATTTCTTTAGTAACTCCTTCAAGTACTTGGATTGACTCAAGAATATACCTTTATCAGTCTGTGAAATCTGCAATCCTAAAAAGAATTTTATCTCTCCAATCATAGACATTTCAAATTTTTGCTGCATTTCAATAGAAAAGTCTTTACATAATCCATCTTCTCCTCCAAAGATTATATCATCAACAAAAACTTCTATAACCAAAATGTCATCATTAGTCACTTTATAGTATAAGTTGTTGTCAGCATTACCTTTAGAAAAACTAATCTTCAAAAGATATATATCCAATCTAGCATACCAAGCTCTTGGAGCTTGCTTCAACCCATACAATGTTTTCCTTAACCTACAAACCATATCTTTGTTATCTGTCAAAGAAAACCCACCAATTTGCTCAATGTAAAATTCTTCTTCAAGATCTCCATTTTGAAATGCACATTTAATATCCATTTGATATACTTTGTAGTTCTTGTGTGCTGCAAAAGCCAGGAATAATCTGACAGCCTCAATTCTAGCTACCGGTGCAAAGGTTTAATTGTAATCAATTCCTTCTTTCTGTGAATATCCCTTACACACTAGTCTTGCTTTATTTTTGATAACCTTACCATCTTTATTAAGTTTGTTTCTGAATACCCATTTTGTTCCAATTACATTTTTTTCTTTAGGCCAAGGAACTAATGTCCATGTGTTATTCTTTTCAATTTGTTCTAATTCTTCTTCCATAGCTTAATCCAGTGTTTATCTTCACATGCCTCATTAATTGATGCTGGTTCAATTCATAACTCCTTGATACTTGTTCCCAATTATTTGATCTTCAGAATGGTTCAATCTTACATACCGAGGTGTCTTTGTTTGTTGTTGTTCTTCAGTTATAGTGGAATTTTCAGATGATACCGATGTAACTGGATCTTCATTCTGTACCAGTGTGTTCAATGTAGGTTCATTTGTCAGTATCTTTGTTGCCGGTTCAGAGTCTATATACCTTGAAGTTCCTCTAAACTTTTCATCAATTTTCACATTTGTACTCTCAACAATTTTTTGTAATCTCTTGTTAAAACATCTATATGCTTTGCTCTTAGATGAATAACCAAGAAATATTCCTTCATCATTTCTAGGATCAAATTTTCCAATATACTCATCTCTTCTAATATAGCATTTACTTCCAAATATTCTGAAATATTTAAGAGTAGGAGTAGTACCAAACCATAGTTCATGAGGGGTCTTACCAGTTTCACCTTTGATGTGAACTTTGTTGAATGTGTAGACTGCTATGCGTACAACCTCTCTTCAATATACATGTGGTAGATTTGCTTCTGATAAAATACTTCTATCTGCATCCAACATGGTTCTATTTTTTTTTTCTACAACTCCATTCTACTGGGGTGTTCGGGGTGCTGATAACTGTCTTTTGATTCCATTTACTTCATATAATGTATTAAATTCCTTAGATGTAATTTCACCTCCTTGATCTGATCTCAGACATTTGATTTTCTTACCAGTTTCATTCTCTATCATTGCCTTGAATAGCTTGAATTTCACAAGTGCTTCTAATTTTTCTCTAAGAAAAGTAACCCAACACATTCTAGAATAGTCATCAATGATTAGCATGAAATATCTATCACCTTGTAAGCTGTAAGCTTTTAGTTCTAGCTGGACCACATAAATTAGTATGAATTAAGTCAAGAGAATTATTGGATTTTTCTGGAATACTTTTAAAAGATTCTCTAACTTGTTTTCCAAATTGACATTCCTTACATACCAAATTGTGAGGTTTAACAATCTTAGGTAAATCTCTAACTGCCTTAGTAGTACTGATTTTCACAATGCAATCAAAATTTACATGACAAAGTCTCTTATGCCATAACCAACTTTCATCAATATGTGCAATCAAGTATATCTTTTCACTATTATTCAAATGAAAGATATTACCTCTAGTTTGATTACCAGTTGTAATTTTCAAACTAGTTCTGTTCATAATTTTGCATTTCCCATTCTTGAATTGTAACTAAAATCCTTTTTCAACTAATTGACCAACACTCAAAAGATTATGCTTTAAACCTTCAACATAGTAAACATTGTTAGTATTATGCTTACCATCAAGAGATATAGTACATTTACCTTTGATCAAACAAGCTTTATCATCTCCAAATCTTACTAGACCTCCATTATATTCTTGAAAAGTCAAGAATTTACTTTTATCAGCAATCATATGATGTGAACATACTAAATCAATGATCCATTCATCCTTAACTTCAATTTTAGCTGCCAAGGCCTACTTTACCAGTTGATCTTTTTTTATTACAACAAAAACCCATCCATTGTCTATCCGATTCTCATCAGAATCATTAGTGACTCCTTCATCAGCAAGATGACAAGACTTGTCTTTATTCTTCTTAAATCTATATCTTTGATATTCAGGATTAGGCTTGTATGTTCTTCTAGCTTCTTCTTTCAATATTGCATGTCTATCAGGGCATCTTGAAGCCATATGACCAATCTTATTACAAATAAAACATTTAAAGGGTGCTTTACCTTCATCCTTACTTCCAATTGGACCTTTAGGCATTTTCCTTGCAAATAGTGCTTCAAGTTCTTCAAGTTCTTCATTTTCTCTCCTTCTTTCTTCAAGTTCTCTTGCATAAAAGGCTTTCCAATCAGACTTGTCAAATGATGATGATGCAGATGATGTTGATGCCTTAAAAGCTAAATTTGTCTTTATAGTAGCAACAGGACCAAATTCCTCAATTTCAAAAGCTGAAAGTTTTCCAATCAATGTATCTCTAGTTATTGATGTATTAGGCATTGTTCTTAACTCATTTATAACAGTAACTTTCATTTTGTATGCTAGTGGCAATCCTCTTATAACTTTTGAAACAATTTCATCTTCACTTAAGGTTCCTCCACAACATTTAATACCCAAAACAATTTCATTTACTCTTTCCATAAAAGAAGAAATTCTTTCATCTTCTTTCATTTTCAGATTTTCATACCTGACCCGGAAGCTCTCAAGTTTTGCAATTTTGACTGTGGAATCTCCTTCATTCAATGTTTCCAATTTATCCCAAATAGCTTTAGCAGTATATCTATCTGATAATACCATGATTTGCTGATCTAATAATGTGCTCAAAAGTGCTTCTCTTGCTTTGCAATCATTTTCTTCATCTTTAGCCAAGTTAGGTGGATTAGGTCGACCTTGAGTAGAAGCAGTATAGCCATTCTTTGTAACTTCTGAGATGTCCTTTCCAATGCAATTCAGATGTGTCTTTATCTTGATATTCCATATGCCATAGTTGGTTCCATCAATTTTAGGACTGTCCTTCTTGAAATAGTTAGAAGACATTGGATCTCCTCAAGCTGTTAAACTTCTACAAAAAGAGGACTAGGCTCTGATACCAATTGTTAGGTCCCAGAGACAACTGAGAGGGGGGGTGAATTAGTTGTCAAATTAATTTAACCAAAACTCAATGCTTAATACTGGTAAACCAAACTTAATGTCGGTAGACAGTTTATCAGTTGATTACAGTACCAGTAAAGATTAATGCATGAAACAAAAATACAACTACATCCATAACACATAACACCAATGTTTGTACATGGAAACCCTGTAAGGGGAAAAACCACAGTGGGAAAGCTTACCCACAATCAGATGATACTACTATAGATAGTATGTGTATACAATAGGGGGTCTGCACATGCAGAAAGGCCAAGCGCTTAGAGCTCACTGCTCAAACACAAATAAAAGTCACACTGACTACAATTGGATGGTTAAATCTATTAGGTCTCGGAGACAACTGAGAGGGGGGGTGAATCAGTTGTCTAATAAATTCAAACCAAAAGCAACTTAACCAACTTAATGCTTAATACCAGTAAACTAGTTAAGTATGTCGGTAGACAAATTTAACAGTTAATTGCTATATCGGTAAAGATTAATGCATGAAACATAAACCCAAAATCTTCCACAACACATGACACCAATATTTGTACGTGGAAACCCTGTAAGGGGAAAAACCATGGTGGGAAACCTTACCCACAATCAGATGATACTACTGTAGATAGTAAGTGTACATAAATGGGGTCTGCACATGTAGAAAGGCCAACAGCCTAGAGCTCACTGCTCAATCACAAAAATGGGAGTCACACTGACTACATTTGGATGGTTAAATCCAATAAGAATGTACTGCACAAAATAACATCTTCATATGTTGGATTCAGTATTGGTGTAATGCTAATATGCTTTCACAAAAACCTAGCTTCACCTTCAAATGATGTCTTCGTGTATATCTCTGCTTAATTTCGCATATACCTTCACACAGTTTTTTCTCGCATTCCACACTCGATCTTACAAATAAGATCTTACATTTACACCATAACCTAAGACCAATTTTAGTAGGTCGGCTCTACAAGATATTACAATAAAAACATTTTACAAACAATATAATATCCAATGCAATAACTGATTAAACATGTCAGCTTAATGCGTTTACAACAATATTTAATCATTTCCATAGCATGCCATGCTGATCTACAAAAGATAAACCGCCCGGAATTGCAAATATGTAAATATGAATATAACAATGATTAATTCATTAAGATAAGATATCCACATGATGTCTTAAATATTACCAAGTGTCTTCCATATCATTTCAAGTACCGATGATCATTATATCTTGCCAGTGAACCATATACCAGTAACTGTGCAGTAGTTACTTGTTTGCCAGTGAATGTTGCTGGATCTCCAAAGTGCTAGTGTTTTAGTAGGTGTTGACATCAATGACAAAACCATGCCAAAATACCAACAAAATCCAATAATGATGTATTGCTCAAAATACCATCTTCATATGTTGGATTCAGTACCGGTTCAGTTCTGATATGTCTTCACAAAACCTGCCTTCAACCTTCAAATGATGTATGCGTGTATAGCTCTACTTATGCTCGTGTATACCTTATTACAATCCTTTTCACATTATCCTCTCCCTTCTCTTTCTTTGATAAAATAATATCTTACATATATATTGAAGCCTAGAACCAAAATGTATAGGTTGGCTTTACAAAAGATATTACAATAAAAAACAAATTACAAGTAAAACAATAACCAATGCAATATTCAATTCAACATGTCGGCTTAATACATTTACAACAATAATAAATCATCTCCATAGCGTGTCATGCTAATCTGGAATAGATAAGCTTGTTGGTGCTTATCCTGGACCTATTTGTCCGTAACAGCAAATATGCAAACACGAATATACCAATCAACAAGTTTCCAAGACAAAGTGTCCAAACAATGTCTTCGACATAGCCAAGTGTTTTCCATGTCATTCCAAGTGCTAGTGAACAATATATCTTGCCGGTGAACAAGATACCAGTGACTATGCATAAGTCACTTGCTTGCCGGTTAACATTGCCAATTTAGTAGGCTGACCATAGTTGATAAGTGTTGACATCAATGACAAAACCATATCAACATATCCAAAATACCAACACTGTGAAGGGAACATATAATGGTTTACAATCCTACATGTTGAACATCTGTAATATTGAATTCACATACTTACTCTAGCCTAGCCATAGCTTTCTGTTCACTCTATCTCTTCTAATTTCCATCCCAAGAATGTGTTTTGTTACACCAATATCTTTCATTTCAAATTTAGCAGCAAGGTGAGACTTTAGTTCTAAAATCATATCTTTCCCTTTACCAATGAATAACATATCATGAACATATAATGCAATGTACAGGAAATGATCACCATTCGATTTATAATAAACATAGTGATCTGATTTAGAATTCTCAAATCCAAGACTCAACATGTATGTATTTGTAGACATAATTTTTTTCTTAAATATCCTCTTATTTAATCTCAATTTTCCAATCATTATCAGTTGGATCCATATAATATAATATTATTATTCTCCATTATCTCACAATATTCATTTTATCCATCATTCCATTAAATCAATATATATTTTGTTATTCATCCATCTAATAACATATATTCTATTTTATTTATTTTAAATAAAACCATTTTCCAAATCTCTTCCATATCTATTTCATCTCCTATTTATCCTACCCACTCCTATCAATCTCACTCATCTAATGCATGTGGGATAAACACTCTTCATTTTTACATCAATCCTTTATCCCACATGAAAAATCGAGAACCGTGTGTATTCCCAAGTCACTCATACAGGACTTTCACACTAAAGAAAAATCAAAATTTGCATTCAAGTTTACTACCCCAACTTATCCCACATCCACTATCTTAAAACCTTTGTCACCTCCTTCATCCGTTTTGGCTCCTTGTGTCCTAAAATCCACATCAACCTTTCCATCAAAATCACAAACTCCAAAATCCACTTGTCCTCCCTCATTCTATCACCCTTCAAGGTGTGTGCCAATGTTGACCTTGCCAATATTTCCATCCACTCTTACACAAATATTCCAATATCCAACACCTATGTTCTATCCTTACATCCCTCTTATCCAATTCTTTACATAAATCCTTATCATCTTTCCATCTTATCATCCATTTCATCTCCCTTTACCATCACCCTATCGACATCTTTGAGCATACATTTAATAGTCATGGATCATTATATAACATATTTCAGGGGTACTATCTAGAGAACAACTTGATTATTGAGTCATATCTCTTATCATGTATCCATTATCTTCCAAAAGTTCAAAAAAGTCAAAAAATAAAAGAAAAATAAAAAAATAAGTAAAGAGAAAAAAAAAAATCTACTAGTGAAAACTTGGCAAACAATTGTATTAGGAAAGTACCATGATGAAAACCTGGCAAATAAGCATCATGTGTAATCGATTATCCTTTTACACTTTACGTTGGGGGCAAGTTCCATCCATGCTATCTTATCTACCATATCCATATATTATCCTTCATCCTCCATTGTCCCTTAATCACTCTATATACATACATATCTATTTTACACCTTTGATCTTGACAAGGTTAAGGATCTTTATAGGCTTTGTGTGTCCTATCTATTGCACTTGATCCACACCCTTCAACTCCTATCCATTATTTTATCCATTTCTTTCTTTTATCCTTCATTACCACCTTTGATCTTGCTTATCATATCTACCTCCTATCCAAAACCCATCATTTGATCTTGATAAAAATTAAGGACATAAAATGTAAAAAACCTCTTGACATGTCCATTCCTTTGGATCACATGGCATTCGTTACACCATATCATTGTCTTATATTGCCATATCTTGTCCCTTTAATTGGATTAATATGTTATCCTATTGAGAGGTAGTCCTTGAACATCATATAAACCTCTTCCATCATTCACTTATCCATTCATTTTTTCTTTTGTTCATTCATTCACTTAGAATCCCTTTTGCCTTGCTAGACACTATGGGCAAACATTTGAAAAAAATCTTAAAAAATCATAAAATATCCTAAAAAATCATAAAATGTCTTGAAAAATCATAAAAATCATAAAATGTCTTGAGAAAATCATAAAAATCATAAAATGTCATGAAAATTTTTTAAAATGTCCTGAAAAACCCTTAAAAATCATAAAATGTCTTGAAAAAACCATAAAAAACATAAAATGTCTTGAAGAAACCTTAAAAATCATAGAATGTCCTGAAAAAAATCCTAAAATGTCCTAAAAAGAGCATAAAAATCATAAAAAGCCCTGAAACAAAAAACCTTAAAAAATTAAATCATCTATAAAACCTTAAACAATCGTCAAACTTTTCATCAAAATCAAAAAACATGTAATAAACATTGCGATGACTCAAACACTGTGAATGGACATGGAACTTTGAACTTCAACAAAATCATGACATAACGAGATTACGGTTAAGTAGACATCACAACACACTATTGACATATCCAATTAGCACGATAAACTAGACAAAAAACACTTTGGCATAAAACATATTATCCATTTGTTTTCTTTTATCTTTTGATTGTTTTGATTTTCTTTGTGTTGACATGTCTTTTAGCTTTTCCAGGTTGTCTCTGACTAGAGATCTTATCTCTAAGATTTCTTTGACTAGAAAGATGAGGATGGGGCATCTTCACTTATTTACTACTTATGGATTGTTCCTTAGTAATATCATGACTCATCTGAGGACATAATCATCTAAGATCGTTGAGGACATAACAGTTTGATGCAACCTAAGGCAATCTTTTTCTGTCTGATGTGTTTTCTTTCACACAATTGGTATGATGATTCATTTGGGTATAATCCATATCCAAATGAGTTTATCCTTTTGCCATAATAAGCTTGATGATGATATAAGAACTTTAAAAAATCACAAGAATTCTCATCATCCATCCTCTTACATCTTCTCATCGCTTACATCTTCTTTCATCACACGTCACATTGATCATTTCTCTTTATCATTTTATTTCATCATCTTCTCATCTTCAATCATTTCTTTGTTGGTATTTTGGATATGTTTACATGGTTTTGTCATTGATGTCAATGTTAGGTCCCGGAGACAACTTAGAGGGGAGGGGTGAATCAGTTGTCTAATAAATTCAAACCAAAAACTTATTAACCGACTTAATGCTTCATACCGGTAGACAGTGTTAACAGTAAATTGATATATTGGTAAGAATTAATGCATGAAACATAAACACAAAGTCATCCACATCACATGACACCAATATTTGTACGTGGAAACCCAGTAAGGGGAAAAACCATGGTGGGAAACCTTACCCACAATCAGATGATACTACTGTAGATAGTAAGTGTACAAAAAGGGGTCTGCACATGCAAAAAGGCCAACAGCCTAGAGCTCACTGCTCAATGACAAATGGGAGTCACACTGACTACAGTTGGATGGTTAAATCCAATAAGAATGTACTACACAAAATCACATCTTCATATGCTGGATTCAGTACCAGTGTAATGCTAATATGCTTCTACAAAAACCTAACTTCACCTTCAAATGATGTCTTCATGTATGCCTCTGCTTGATCTCACATATACCTTCATTTAAATCCTTTTTGCATTCCACACTTGATCTTACAAATAAGATCTTACATTTATACCATACCCTAAGACTAATTTTAGTAGGTCGGCTCTACAAGATATTACAATAAAAACATTTTACAAATAATATAATATCCGATGCAATAACTGATTAAACATGTCGGTTTAATGCATTTACAACAATAATAAATCATCTCCATAGCATACCATGCTGATCTGGAAAAGATAAACCTACTGGTGTAACCCTAGATAACCTGGACCTATTTGCCAATAAAAGCAAATATGCAAATATGAATATACCAATAATTATTACTTCAAAATAAAGTGTCCACATGATGTATTCGACATTACCAAGTGTCTTCCATGTCATTCCAGGTACCGGTGAACATTATATCCTGTCAGTTAACCATATACCAGTAACTGTTGCACAGATTATTGTTTGCCGGTGAATGTTACTAGATCTCCAAAGTAGGTGTATTCAGTAGGTGTTGACATCAATGACAAAACAATACCAAAATACCAACAATCTCCCCCTTTGGCATTGATGGCAATACAAGATGGAAAAACCATCACAGTGCCAGAATAGAAATGCCAAATAATATCTCCATTTCTCCCCCTAGGAGTAACAATACCAATTTCTCATACCAATTTCTCCTTAGATGTATTTTTCAAAATTTCTTCCTTAAAAATATCTTTTACTAAAAGATAATGTGTTTTTCCATAGATATCTCTCTCCCTTTGACATCAAATGCCAAAGTCACAAAAGGTCAAGTTCATACAAAATACCAACCAATTCAATATACCAACTACTCCCCCTTTGAAGTAGCTTCCTCATCAAATACCAGAATAAAGATTTGTCCATTTAATTCTACCGGTTGATGACAATCATCAATTGTCTAAGTCTCTATCGGTGGTGGTATGACTCTGAGCTGATCTCTGAGATACTCAAAATTTTCCTTAGGCAAAGGTTTTGTGAAAATATCTGCAAGCTATTCTTTAGTATTCACATAAACCAATTTTATCTCTTTTTCTTCAACTTTTTCCCTTAGAAAATTCAATTTGATAGAAACATGTTTTGTTTTAGAATGTAATATCGGATTTTTAGATATATCAATTGCTGCAGTGTTATCATTGTATATAGTAATAGGTTCCTTGCATTTTACCTTTATGTCTTTCAACATTTGCTTAAGCCAAAGTACCTGTGTACAGTTTGTTGCTGCTGCAACATATTCTGATTCTATTGTTGATAAGATGTACAACTCTGTTTCTTACTTAACCAAGAAACTAATCTCTTTCCAAGAAAGAATGCTCCTCCAGTGGTTCTTTTTCTATCATCCACATCTCCTGCCCAATTTGCATCTGTATATGCACATAGATCAAAATTTTCATCTTTAGGATACCATAATCCAAGATTTGTTGTGCCTTGTAAGTACTGGAAAATCCTTTTCACTGTTGATTCATGATTTTCCCTAGGATTACTCTGAAATCTAGAAACTATGCATACTGCATTCATAATATCAGGTCTGGTTTGTGTTAAATACAATAAACCTCCTATCATAGATTTGTATCTAGTTGGATTAATAGGTGTAGATTCATCCCTTTGAGATAATTTGTCATTTGTAGTCATAGGTGTGCTTACCGGTTTAGAGTTCTCCATCCCAAATTTCTTTAGTAGTTCTTTCAAGTACTTAGATTGACTCAAAAATATACCTTTATTAGTTTGTAAAATCTACAATCCTAAAAAGAATTTTATTTCTCCAATCATAGACATTTCAAATTCTTGCTGCATTTCAAGAGAAAATTCTTTACATAATCCATCTTCTCCTCCAAAGATTATATCATCAACAAATACTTCAATAATCAAGATGTCATCATTAGTTACTTTGTAATATAAATTGCTATCTGCATTTCCTTTAGTAAAACCAATCTTTAAAAGATACTTATCCAATCTTGCATACCAAGCTCTTGGGGCTTGTTTCAATCCATACAGGGCTTTTCTTAATCTGCAAACCATATTATTGTCATCTGTCAAAGAAAATCCATCAGGTTGTTCAATATAAACTTCCTCTTCAAGATCTCCATTCAGAAATGCACATTTAATATCCAATTGATAAACTTTGTAATCCTTGTGAGCTGCAAAAGCCAAGAATAATCTAACTGCCTCAATTCTGGCTACCGGTGCAAAGGTTTCATTGTAATCAACTCCTTCTTTCTAAGAATATCCCTTACACACTAGTCTTGCTTTATTTCTGACAACCTTACCATCTTCATTAAGTTTGTTTCGAAATATCCATTTGGTTCCAATTACATTTTTATCTTTAGGCCGAGGAACTAATGTCCAAGTATTATTTTTCTCAATTTGTCCTAATTCTTCTTCCATAGCTTTAATCCAAAATTTATCTTCACATGCCTCATTGATAGATAATGGTTCAATTTGAGAAATAAGACATACCTCTTCATTTTCCAATCTTCCTCTTGTCATAACTTCTTTAAATTTGTTTCCAATTATCTGATCTTCAGAATGATTCAATCTTACATATCGGGGTGTCTTAGTCTGTTGTTGTTCTTCAATTACTGTGTAATCCTCTGATGATACCTGAGTAACTGGATCATCATTTTGTACCGATGGATTCATTATAGGTTCATTTGTCATAACTTCTATTTCCGGTTCAGAGTCCATATACCTTGAAGTTCCTCTGAATTGTTCATCAATCTTTACATTTGTACTCTCAACAATTTTCTGTAATCTTTTATTAAAACATCTATATGCCTTGCTCTTTGATGAATAACCAAGAAATATTCCTTCATCACTTCTAGGATCAAATTTGCCAAAATACTCATCTCTTCTAATATAACATTTACTTCCAAAAATTCTGAAATACTTAGGAGTAGGAATATTACCAAACCATATTTCATGAGGGGTCTTACCGGTTTCACCTTTGATGTGAACTTTGTTGAATGTATAGACAACAGTGCTTACTGCCTCTCTCTAGTACACGTGGTAGATTTGCTTCTGATAACATACTTCTTGCTGCATCAAAGATAGTTCTATTTTTCCTTTAAAAAACTCCATTCTGCTGTGGTGTCCGAGGTGCTGATAACTGTCTTTTGATTCCATTGACTTCATAGAATGTATTAAAATCTTTAGATGTGAATTCTCCTCCTTGATCTGATCTTAAACATTTGATTTTCTTACCGGTTTCATTTTCAACCATTGCTTTGAATAGTTTGAACTTCCCAAGTGCTTCTGATTTTTCTCTGAGAAAAGTAACCCAACACATTCTAGAATAATCATCAATAATTAGCATGAAATATCTATGACCTTGTAAGCTTTTAGTTCTAGCTGGACCACATAAATCAGTGTGAATTAAATCAAGAGCATTATTGGATTTTTCTAGAATACTCTTGAAACTAGCTCTAACTTGTTTTCCAAATTGACATTCCTTGCAAATTGTATTCTGAGGTTTCACAATTTTAGGTAGATCTCTAACTACCTTAGAAGTACTAATTTTTATCATGCAATCAAAATTTACATGACATAGTCTTTTATGCCATAACCAACTTTCATCTATACGTGCAATTAAGCATGCCTTTTCACTATTATTCAAATGAAAGATATTATCTCTAGTATGATTACCGGTTGCAATTTCCAAACCAGTTCTATTCATGATTTTGCATTTTCCATTTTTAAATTGTAACTGAAAACCTTTCTCAACTAATTGACCAACACTTCAAAAATTATGCTTTAATCCTTCAACATAGTAGACATTGTCAGTGTTATGTTTACCATCAAGAGAAATTGACCCCTTACCTTTGATTGAACAGGCTTTGTCATCTCCAAATCTTACTAAACTTCCATTGTATTCTTGAAAGTTCAAGAATTTACCTTTGTCTCCAGTCATATGATGTGAGCATCCTAAGTCAATAATCCATTCATCCTTTGATTCAACTTTAGCTACTAGGGCTTGTTCTACCGGTTGAGTACAAAAACCCATCCATTGTCTGTTGGATCCTCATCAAAATCATCAGTCACACCTTCATCAGCAATGTAACAAGATTTATCTTTGTTTTTCTTAAATCTATATCTCTGATATTTAGGATTAGGCTTGTATGTTCTTCTAGCTTCTTCTCTTAGTATAGCATGTCTATCAGGGCATCTTAAAGCCATATGACCAATCTTATTGCAGTTAAAACATTTAAAAGGTGCTTTACCTTCATACTTACTTCCAATTGGACCTTTTGGCATTTTCCTTGCAAATAGTGCTTCAAGTTCTTCAAGCTCTTCATTTTCCTTCCTGGTTTCTTCAAGTTCTCTTGCATAAAAGGCTTTCCAGTCTAATTTGTCAAAAGACGAAGCAGATGATGTTGATGCTTTGAAGGCCAAATCAGTCTTAATAGTAGCAACAGGACCAAATTCCTCAATTTCAAAAGCTGAAAGTTTTCCAATCAATGTATCCCTAGTTACTGATGTATTAGGCATTGTTCTCAACTCATTTATAGCAGTAACCTTCATTTTATATGCTGGTGGCAAACCCCTTAATATTTTTGAAACAATCTCATCCTCACTCAAAGTTCCTCCATAGCACTTGATACCCAAAACAATTTCATTTACTCTTTCCATAAAAGCAGAAATCCTTTCATCTTCTTCCATTTTCAGATGTTCATACCTGACTCGGAAGCTTTCAAGTTTTACAATTTTGACTATGGAATCTCCTTCATTTAGTGTTTCCAAATGATCCCAAATAGCTTTAGCAGTAGACCTATCTGATAATCCCATGATTTGTTGATTTGATAATGCACTCAAGAGTGTTTCTCTTGCATCATTTTCTTCATCTTTGGCTAGGGTAGTTGGAGCAGTCTGACCAACTACATCAGTAGTATAACCATTCTTAGTAACTTCCCAGATGTCTTTACCGATGCAATTTAGATGTGTCTCCATTCTGATCTTCCATATCCCATAGTTAGTTCCATCAAGTTTAGGATTGTCCTTCCTAAAATAATTAGTAGACATTGGATCTCCTCAAGTTGTTAAACTTCTGCAAAAAGAGGACTAAGCTCTGATACCAATTGTTAGGTCTCGGAGACAACTAAGAGCGGGGGGGGTGAATCAGTTGTCTAATAAATTCAAACCAAAAACTTATTAACCGACTTAATGCTTAATACTGGTGAATTAGTTAAGTATATCGATAGACAGTGTTAACAGTAAATTGCTATACTAGTAAGAATTAATGCATGAAACATAAACACAAAGTCATCCACAACACATGACACCAATATTTGTATGTGGAAACCCTATAAGGGAAAAAACCACGGTGGGAAACCTTACCCACAATCGGATGATACTACTGTAGATAGTAAGTGTACAAAAAGGGGTCTGCACATTCAAAAAGGCCAACAACCTAGAGCTCACTGCTCAATCACAAATGGGAGTCACACTGACTACAGTTGGATGGTTAAATCCAATAAGAATGTACTGCACAAAATCGCATCTTCATATGCTGGATTTTGTACCAGTGTAATGCTAATATGCTTCTACAAAAACCTAACTTCACCTTCAAATGATGTCTTCGTGTATGCCTCTTCTTGGTCTTGCATATACCTTCACTTAAATCCTTTTTGCATTCCACACTTGATCTTACAAATAAGATCTTACATTTATACCATACCCTAAGACTAGTTTTAGTAGGTCAGCTCTACAAGATATTACTATAAAAACATTTTACAAATAATATAATATTCGATGCAATAACCGATTAAACATGTCAGCTTAATGCATTTACAACAATAATAAATCATCTCCATAGCGTGCCATGCTGATCTAGAAAAGATAAACCTGTCGGTGTAACCCTAGATAACCTGGACCTATTTGCCGGTAAAAGCAAATATGCAAATATGAATATACCAATGATTATTACTTCAAAATAAAGTGTCCATATGATGTCTTCGACATTACCAAGTGCCTTCCATGTCATTCCAAGTACCCGTGAACATTATATCCTGTCGGTTAACCATATACCAGTAACTGTTGCACAGATTACTGCTTGCCGGTGAATGTTGTTGGATCTCCAAAGTAGGTGTATTCAGTAGGTGTTGACATCAATGACAAGACCATACCAAAATACCAGTAGTCAACACTTGTCAAATACTTGAGAACACTTGAAGATCTTTGGTTAAGTTAGTTTTGGTTTGTATTTATTAGACAATTGATTCACCCCCCCCCCTCTCAGTTGCCTCTGGGACCTAACAATTGGTATCAGAGTGAGGTCCTCTTTTTGTGGAAGTTTAACAGCTTGAGGAGATCCAATGTCTACTAACTATTTGATGAAGGATAGTCTGAAGCTTGATGGAACAAACTATGGTATATGGAAGATCAAGATGTAGACACATTTGAATTGCATTGGAAAGGACATATGGGATGTTACAAAGAATGGTTATACTGTTCCTACTCAAGGTCAACCTAATCCACCAACCTTGGCTAAAGATGAGGAAAATGATTGCAAAGCAAGAGAAGTACTTTTGTGTGCATTGTCAGACCAGGAAATCATGGGATTATCAAATAGATCTACTGCTAAAGCTATTTGGGATAAATCAGAAACATTGAATGAAGGTGATACCACAGTTAAAATTGCAAAACTGGAATGCTTCCAGGTCAAGTATGAAAATTTTAAAATGGAAGAATATGAAAGGATTTCTACTTTTTGTTAGGGTTCCCATAGATGCTGAGAGTGGGGGGTGAATTAGTATCTGACCAGTATTAAATTTTCTTAAGATAAAACATGCAGAACATAAAGTAAGAGTGTACCGATATGCAAGAATTAATGTAATAAATAGAATCAAAAACATCTACATGAAAAGAACACCATAACACAAGATGTTTAATGAGGAAACCCGGTGTGGGAAAAACCTCAGTGGGATTTGTGACCCACAATATTCACTTACTGGCCAATAAGAGAATATTACTTACAATAGGGGCCTGCACATAGAGGAAGGCCAACTGCCTAGAGCACACTGCTCAGTGAGAAGTCACACTAACTTACAATGAGGATTAAGCTAATCCAATATTCTATATTGCTTTACAATAGCATCTTCAATGCTAGATTCAGTACTGGTTCTTGCTCTGTTCTTTACATATACCCTTGACCTACAATTTGCACATTAGGTCTGCCTAATAATTTTCTTTATGCTCGCTTACCTCTCCTACAAATGTCTACAATGATCTCCTTTATATACAAGAGTCATTTTACAATTTTCCAAGTTGGCTTACAATAATAAACAAAATATTACATATCAAAAATCCTATCGGCCTCTATGCCGGTATACATCTTTTCTTCTATGTCGGTGCTAGTGCCGGTGTACAGTGGTCTTGTTGATGCCGGTGCACTGTCTTGCTTGAATAATGCTTTACCGGTAGAATGTCTTGTCGGTGCCATAGGATTGCAAGGTTGCCATCAATGACAAAACCTTCAATCACACACAATGTTTCATTGGAGTGTCCATATGCCAACAATCTCCCCCTTTGGCATTGATGGCAACACTCATGAGAAATTTCAAAAAGATGTCCAAAAATGTGTAGACCAAAAATTTACCAAAAGAATGAGGGACTCCCCCTGAGCATATGATCCCTGTGTTTTGAATTTTCTCATCCTACTACTCCCCCTTTGGCATCAATGACAAAGGTTGTCAAGATGCTAGCAGAGTTTGTAGTTATACCAGTCCATAACCTCAACCTTATAGTTGGGTAGTTATTATCTGAAAAAGATTGCCCAAAATTAAGTTTATACTATCCATAAACTTTTTGCTATCTTTTATTGTTGTTTCAGTTCTCTTCACAGTGTCGGTGAGATGCTGCAATTGCTCTGCCGGTGTTTTACTTCCCAGTGTTAATGCCTCAGAGATTTCCTTGTGTAGAGATGCTAGATAATCCAATCTTGGATTCAGTTTAGATCTCAAGTATTTTGCCTTATTTATTATTGTCTCTTTCTCTTTCTCCTATTTAAGTAATTCTATCTCAAAATTTGCTAACTTATCTTCAAAAATAGATAATGAATCCGGTGAGTTGACAAAATTGTCTGCAAGCTTGTTTATCTCTTCCTGTGTCTTGCTTATCTTCTTGTCTATATCTATAGTCAAGAAGTTTGTTTTGCATGTGTCTTTGTACAGGTTTTTGTACTCTTTTAACAAACTACACAGTTCAGGTAGAAGTGTGTCAAAATCTCTGTTACACTTCTTAATTTCTTCCTCAAAGAATTTTTGTTTCTCCTTTTCTACAATGTCCTTTACAGATTCTACTTTTATTTGCTCAATATTTCCAGAAATGTATTTACATAGTGTATCCAACTGTCTTAAAGAATCTTTATTATCTATATTACAATTAGGAGTGATTGTTTTCAAAAATGGTATTGAATCATCTATTGCTTTGTAAGCTTGTGAGCTGTAGTTAGTTATTTTCTTGATGGATTCAAGTAATACCTCAGTCACATTTGTTGACCTTGATGGTGACCCAACAAACTGAGTACCGGTGGAAGTGACCATGCTTGTATTGACCTCTAGCAGGTCAGTTTGTGTCTGCATTTCCTTTAGCACTGGTTTTCCTGCTTCATTTCTTACCGGTGGCATCTATTCTGGAGCTTTTAGCTCTGTCAGTTTCTCTGTTTGTGCTTTAGATTCCATCTTTTTCCCTGTATCCGCTGCCGGTTGCTCTGTATTTCCTATTACCAGAGGCTCTTTGGCCATATCTAATTTTTCACTTGGGTCTTTATCAACTGTTATGTTGATCTTTTGGGTATCAACATTTACAGTGAATAGGACTTCAGGATTTGTATTGCTATCCTCTGTATCCATGCTTTCAGTTGGCGGTTGGTTTTCAGGGATTGTAATTTTTACACGTGGAGGTAGGTTATCTTTAACCTTTATGTTTGGAGGTCCACCAATTTTCCCTTTCCCTTTATCCTTCTGATATACCTTAATAGGCTTGGGATTCCTATATTCTTCTTGTTTTTCTTTTTCAACCAAAAATATGTCCCAACCATCTTCTATTTCCTCTGAAACCTTCGTAACTCTACCTGCCATCAGTGAAATTTGTTGGTGTGCAATGGAAAAAACTATCCAGTTAGCCTAAGTTATCAAATCATCAATTTCTTTTGGGGAGTTTACCGGATATACTGCAAGTAGTTTTTCTATTTTTATTTTCTTGTCCAGTTCAATTACTCCTTGCCTTCTGGCCTCAAGTCTTTTGTATAAGTCATCAGGAATTTCATTTAAGACTTGCATCAAAAAAATTTTAAATATGTCCATGTGTAATATTACACTCTCCTCAACTTGCCCTTTCTCATCAGCCGATAGGGTGTCATAGATTTTCCCTATGTTCTTCAGTTTTCCTTCCTTTGTGATCTCATTTAACAAAATGTCTAGAGGTGCCAAGTCAGTTTTTGCCTTTTTCTTTTTCTTAGGGGTTAGCTTCTTTTTAGGTGTGACCTTTCTGACCGGAGATCTCACAACTTGTTGCTTCTACCTTGTCCTTCTAGGTGAAGGAGTGGTTGCCGGTGAGGGATCTCTTTTCCTAACAACTCTTTTAAAAGTTGCTGGCATATCACCTTCTAAGGAAGTACCTACCGGTGATAGATGAGCTTCAGGTTGTGGGGCTGCCAACTCATCTTCAGTTATGCTGGTTTTCATGAATATATCTTCCTTAATGGCTTTTGCTTGTCTGGATCCTTTTCTCACAAATGCTTCTACCTTTTTCACTCTTTTCTTGGACTGTATTTGGCTTTCTATGGTTTCAGCACTACCAAATATTTCTTCTTTAGGTTCATTGGGGGCTTCTAGAAGTGCTTTGGCATAAGTTTCAACTATGTGGTCATCTATTTCATAGCCCATTTTTGTTACCTAGATTGTCCTGGGGATGACTGCTTACATCCATATTTCATCCTTTTTGATAACAAAGCATATATCATCTTTGTATTTGTCTACAATCTTCTGTGATAACCTTGTCCTTTTCTTCATTTTTGTCTTTAGTGCTTGGAAAAAGTCATGAATGATGTTTTCCTTATTCTCGCCCATGGTATTGAACAGTTCTATCAGTTGCTTTCCTACCGGTATGTCATATCCAAAATCTTTATATCCTATACCAGGAACTTGTTTTGTTATATGAAGCATTAGACACACTAATAGATTTCCAAATCTGAAGGTTCCTTTCTTATCCTTCTTTATCTTTCCAAGGTTGTCTATCAGTTCATCCTTTAGCCATTCACAGATGTCAATTTTTGCATTGTTGGTTATTATGTCATAAGCACTCTTGATGCATAAACTTGAAACTGAGTTGAGTCTATTGGCATGAGTGGCTTTGTAACCTAATATCATGCTTATGAATTTCACATTTGTATCCTTTACATCATTAACCCTTAAAGATTTTTTATCAGATGTTGCACCTGTTAGGTCAATGACTAAATCATTTGAAACTTTCTTGTTTTTATCTGGTCTTTTACCGGTGGCCGGTAACCCTGTGACAGCCTTTACCGCTTTCTTGGTGATCTTATGAATTGTATCTAACCAGAAAAATTCTCCATGAACTCTGCTTAATACTATCCTAATCACATCCTTAGGAAATTTAGGAATACTAAGGATTTTTGTGAATCCTAGGGTTTCAATGATTTTGTGTTCAGCTTTGATATTGCCGGTATCATCACATATCTCAGTTTTGTAAATGGTTTTGATTTCCTCATCTCCTAGCTCTTCAATATTGTAGTGAATATACATTCTAGGGTCTTCAGCATATACAACACCTTTAGGGATATGAGAGAATGCACCTAAGGTATCATCTTTCTTTTCTATTTCAGGGACCAACTGAAATATGGGCCTAGGTCTTTTAATTACTTCCACAATAGTAGGGTTCACTATGTATTCAATTGCAGAGGTGGATGCCATGATAAAATACCTTTTTCTATCTTGGATGAATGATTGCTTGGAGTGTGCTTGCTTCTTGCTCGAAATGCCTTAGCTCAGAGATCTTCACGCTCTCTGAAAGTTTGAAATCATGGTGAAATGAAATGGAGCCAAAACCTTATTTTATAAAGTCTTTTTCGCTACCTACCACATTAATTACTTGCCAGTAATGTAATCACTTAACTTTATTTGCTGGTAATGAGTGATTTTCAAATTCTTTTCTCTAACCGAGAGAATAATAGCACATGTGTCATTAGATTGCCAAACCCTCAAGATAATTTTCTTCAATTAGATGAAGAACTTCCTACAAGTGGAGCACTGCTCTGTCCTATCAGTGGAGCATCACATTGTCCTGCCGGTGGAGCATTTGTTGGTTCTACTGGTGGAGGAGTATTCCCAATATTTAGATTAGCTTTTCTAATCCATTGCTTTGATAATTCTTTCTTAACCTCTTCAACCTTTTCTTTACCTTTCAAGCTAGTACTTTTGTTGTCTACTGGTGTACCTTTACTTCTACAAAATTTAGCAATATGACCAATTTAGTTACATGCATAACAAGTTACATTATTTTTATGAATAGCTTTCCCATAACCTATGCCAGTTTGTGTTCTGCATTGATTTGATAAATGTCCAAATCTTCCACAAACATAACATCTTACATTCATTCTACAGTTTTCAGAGTTATGACCAACTTTATTGCATTTGGAACATTGACCGGTGGGAGGATTGATATTCTGATAATTCCTAGATCTACATTTGTTTGCCCTATGACCATATTTATTACAGTTAAAGCATTTTCCATTGAATTTATAGGTATTAGGAGGTCTTACCGGTTTGTTGTGATCCTGAGTATTTGCAGTACTGGAGCTTTCTCCAACTTCAAATCCAATTCCAGAAGTGTCACCTTTGGGTCTTTGATTCTTCAATAAGGTACCAAGTTCTTCTGAGCTTTTCTTGAATTTTTCTTTGTGTTGATTTGCAGTTTCCAATTCCCTTTCCAAGATTTCTTTTTGTCTCATTAGTTCATTCGAGTCATTCTGAGTATGCATTAGATCTGTCTTCAACATGTCATTTTCATAGCTAAGTCTTGTGTTCTCATTTGTTTCATCACTTAGTCTTCTAGTCAATTCTTTTTCATTCTTCTTTCTATCCTCAATCTCTTTGCAAAATCTCATAGTCATATCCTGCATTTCATTTTTTGTTGTCATGATCTCTTGTTTCAACTTGCTTATCATATCATTAAGTGATTCCTTTTCATCATTCTCATTTTGCAATTTTTCACAAAGTTCTCTTCTCTTATTTCTTGTAACAGTAAGATTTTCTTGAAGTGCCTGAATGATATCCTGAGCTGCTTTTAAATCATCTTCTAATTTGATATTTTTCAACTTCTCTGCATCATAGTAAGTAAGAGCTCCTTCAAGTTGCTTCATTAGATTTTCCATTTTTACTGGTGTCAAGATCTTCCTCAAGCTGTTAGGCTACTAAAAATAGAGGACCAAGCTCTGATACCAATTTTTAGGGTTCCCACAGATACTGAGAGGGGGGGGTGAATCAGTATTTGACTGGTATTAAATTTTCTTAAGATAAAACATGTAGAACATAAAGTAACAATGTACTGGTATGCAAGAATTAATGTAATAAACAGAATCAAAAACATCCACATGAAAAGAATGTCATAACACAAGATGTTTAACGAGGAAACTCGGTGTGGGAAAAACCTCAGTGGGATTTGTGACCCACAATATTCACTTACTGGCCAATAAGAGAATATTACTTACAATAGGGGTCTGCACATGCAGGAAGGCCAACTGCCTAGAGCACACTGCTCAGTGAGAAGTCACATTGACTTACAATGAGGATTAAGCTAATCCAATATTCTATACTGCTTTACAATAGCATCTTCAATGCTAGATTCAGTACCGGTTCTTGCTTTGTTCTTTACATATACCCTTGACCTACAATTTGCACATTAGGTCTGCCTAATAATTTTCTTTATGCTCGCTTACCTCTCCTACAAATGTCTACAATGATCTCCTTTATATACAAGAGTCATTTTACAATTTGCCAAGTCCGCTTACAATAATAAACAAAATATTACATATCAAAAATCCTATCAGCCTCTGTGTCGGTGCCAGTGTTGGTGTAGAGTGGTCTTGTTGATGCCGGTGCACTGTCTTGCTTGAATAATTCTTTGCTGGTAGAATGTCTTGCCAGTGCCATAGGATTGCAAGGTTGCCATCAATGACAAAACCTTCAATCACACACAATGTCTCATTGGAGTGTCCATATGCCAACACTTTTATGGAAAGAGTTAGTGAAATTGTTTTGGGTATGCAATGTTGTGGAGGAACCTTAAGTGAAGATGAAATTGTTTCAAAAATTTTAAGAGCTTTGCCACTGGCATATAAAATGAAAGTTACTGCTATAAATGAATTGAGAACAATGCCTAATGCATCAGTATCTAGAGACACTTTGGTTGGAATACTTTCAACTTTTGAACTTGAGGAATTTTGTCCTATTGCTACAATTAAGACAGATTTAGCTTTCAAATCATCATCATCATCTGCAGCATCATCATCATCTATAGCATATGATTGGAAAGCCTTTTATGCAAGAGAACTTGAAGAAATTAGAAAGGAGAATGAAGAACTGGAAGAGCTTGAAGCACTATTTGCAGGGAAAATTCCTAAAGGTCCAGTTGGAAGTAAGTATGAAGGTAAAGCACCATTTAAATGTTCTAACTGCAATAAGATTGGTCATATGGCTTCTAGGTGTCCTGATAGACATGCGAGATTGAAAGAAGAAGCTAAAAGAACATACAAGCCTAACCTTGAATATCAAAGGTACAAATTTAAGTAGAATAGAGACAAATCATGTTACTATGTTGATGAAGGAGTTATTGATGATTCTAATGAGGAACCGATAGACAATGGATGGGCTTTTGTTGCAATAATAGAAGATCAACTGACACCTACTATTCAACCGGTAGAGCAAGCCCTGGAAGCTAAAATTGAAGATAAGGATGAATGGATTATTGATTCCGGATGTTCACATCATACGACTGGTGATAAGAGAAAATTCTTAACCTTTCAGGAATACAATGGAGGTCTAGTAAGATTTGGAGATGACAAATCTTGTTTGATCAGAGGAAAAGGCACTATATCTTTTGATGGTAAGCATAATATTGATAATGTTGACTTTGTTGAAGATTTGAATCATAATCTTTTGAGTGTTGGTCAATTAGTTGAAAAGGGATTTCAATTACAATTCAAGAATGGTAAATGCAAAATCATGAATATAATTTGTTTAGAAATTGCAACCGGTAATCAAACTAAAAGTAATATCTTTCATTTGAATAACAATGAGAAAACATGCTTGATTGCACATATTGATGAGAGTTTGTTATGGAATAAGAGATTGTGTCATGTAAATTTTGATTGCATTGTAAAAATTAGTACAACTAATGCAGTAAGAGATTTACCTAAGATTATTAAACCTCACAATCCGGTATGTAAGGAATGTCAATTTGGAAAACAAGTTAGAGCAACTTTTAAGAGTATACTAGAAAAATCCAATAATGTTCCTGACTTAATTCATACTGATTTATGTGGTCCAACAAGAACTAGAAGTTTACAAGGACATAGGTATTTAATGCTAATCATTGATGACTATTCTAGAATGTGTTGGGTTAATTTTCTCAGGGAGAAATCAGAAGCTTTTGGGAAATTCAAACTATTCAAGGCCATGGTAGAGAATGAAACTGGTAAGAAAATCAAATGCTTGAGATCAGATCAAGGAGGTGAATTCACATCTAAGGAATTTAATACATTCTGTGAAGTGTGTTGTCTTCAAAATCTGATTCCCTTTAACATCCTTAAAATAATATGATTAAACTCGGTGCAGAAGAGACATCAAAGATAAGGAAATTCTCAAGACAACATATGACAAGGTTTGATTGAACCTTCTACACTTCGGACTTACTCAGAGCCTGGGTGGGTATACCTTTGTGAATTGATTTCACACTTTCAAACATAAACCCACAACAAACCAGTCCAGAAAACTAGTGGATCTATTCACCTTGATATCAACTGAAAACAAAGAATGGAAACTATACTTAATTTCAGCATTTCGATCAACAAAACATGCAATAAACCACTTCAATCAATACCAGTGCCTTATCCAAGGTCACAAAGTCATCTAAACTTAGATAATACTCCTCAAACAAAACATCTTTATGTGTCCCGTTGGCTTGGTTTCTATTAGTCCTTGTATATGCCTGACACCTACAAGAATTTATGCATTCCAAATTAAGCTATGATCATCAAAATTCAAAGTCTCTTCCAAAGAGTTTACTGGTATGAGTGATCCCCGCATCTTTAATTTCCCTCCTAAAGAGAAAAGCTAACGAACACTTCTACTAAAATTGCTTTGCAATTCCATTCAAAAAGAACAACCCTGGATTATTCAGAATGAACATAGTAAACAAATTTGTAAACACACTTGAAGACAACACAAAGCTTCACTCAAAACCGATGGTCTATATATTGATATTTAGTTCAAGAAATATTACAAGAAATTTTGAGTATTCTCCATTAGACTTAGAAAAGCTCAGATAAATTTCTACAGTGTTTTCTTACATTTCTTTGCGATCCCTCTTCCTCTAGTCCCGGTATCCATTTATAACAACATGGATGCACAAAGCTTCGGACTTCTCGAGGAGAGTTTGTTACAATCATTTCTTTCAAAATAAAGAGGTTATAAGCTTTTTGCAAAAATAGTTACAAGCTCTTTTCGGCCTCTGCAGTTTCTTCAACAAGTTGTTCAGTTGCAACCTCTTCTACCTTTTCAGGGGCGCTCTCCAACTACTCCAAATCATGGGTGGCATATTTAGTTTCCCACTCACCATACACCTCTTTTGTCAGCCATGAGAAATTAATCACTTTATCCTTGGTCTTAGTCAACCTTTTCCAAGAATTTCTCATTTTGTTGACTTCTGAATTGAGAAAACCATAATGTGACTTAATTTTCTCTATCTCTTGTATTGTCAAAACAAAGAAAGAAGCATCATCTAGATCAATAATTCCTTTAACTCTTGCTAACAATTTAGCTTCTATCTCCTTAAGCCACATTTGTTTGTCCTTTAATTGATCCGGGCTAGCAAAAACTCCTGGGAGCAACTCAAAAACTTGATCAGTGTACTCCTTTTTGCACAAACTAACCTTCCTATCCACATTATCCACCTCTGCTGCTAATTGTACTAAGACTTTAGCGACATCAGAAGTGGATTTAATGATGGGATTGGCCCTTGCTTCATCATAGGATATACACACAAACTCTAAATCTTGCTCCCTAGGCCTCCATTTGTCAAAAATAGGTGTCAAAATGGCCTTGTCTCTCCTAAGCTCATTCCATATATCCATAATTTTACCTACATTGTTGTAGAGCAATGAGGCATTTATTGTATCTGCAAAACTGGAAATTGTAGCCCTTACTCTCTCCTCATACTTCTTTGCATATAAGGCTTGAGCCTGTTTCAAGTTTTCTAATTCTTAGGGAGTAATTTCAACCATTTGAGAGCTGGAGGGTGCTGGAGATGGTGGAAACTCAATGCTAGGGCTAGTAGGTGGAGGTCTTGCAGGAGAAGAGGAGATCATCAGTGTTGAAGACTCACCTTGATGGTATTGTCCAGTCAACTGGCTCTACAGCTTGGCAATGATGCTATCCTTACCTCTTACCTCCTCCTTGGCATTGTTATAGGCCTTCAAAACTATTTCCAACTTAACTTGGAGGGCCTCTTTCTCTTTGGCTTCCTTCTCTACTACTACAACACTAAATTTTGCAGTCTCTAACATAGTGCTAGCAGCCTCCACTACCCCTGTACTTTGCACTCTCTTCACCATCATCCCACCAAGGTAACTTGACCCTGGGGTGTCTTTGCTTTTCTTACTCTCATTTCTGTTGAGAGACCACATGACGAGTGCAACATTATCCTTATTGAAAGTAATCCCCTCCATGGGTTTAGTCTCTTTTCTCACTGCATCTAGTACCAGGGCATCTGCTATATTCCATTCGGGTAAAATAAGCACTCTAGCTTGTGCTACCATATCTCTTCCCTGCTCAGGGGTGATGGTTTTGAATTCTTCCATTATCTCTTACTTTATTTCCTCTTCTACCAGGGCTGGATCTTTATTGGGCTGCTTAGCCTTTCTCTTTTCACATCTCGCATTATATTTATCTGTGTTGTTTCCATATAAACTGCATAAATGCTTCTGATATGACAAAATTGTTATCAGCTAAGAAGGCATTACTTGCTTGCTTTATCTCAGGATCCCACTCCTGGCCTTTGAGTTCAGTGGTAGTGATATCCATTTCAGCAGCAATGGGTTCTTCTGGCATTCCTTCCTCCACTTCGTCATAAGTGTAGGCAATTTCCCCTAGACTACCTAACTGTAGGAGTTGCTCAGCTGCTGCTTGCTCATTTCCTATATGGATAGGGGATTGGGATGGGGAATACAAAGGTGTATCTGATTGTACTTCTTTCCCCACCCTTTGCTTCTTTGGGCTTTCTTGGATGTCAATGACATCTTGTATCTTCCTCTTTCCTTTGGAGGTAGAGGGCTCCCCTGTTGTAGGCATCAGCACACTATAACTGGATTTCTTATGCAATGTATAATCACTAGGAGGGATTGCTTTGCTAGAAGATGACCTACTTAGGATCATTCTTGCCTTCTCAGGGTTGCTTTTTATTATAGCTTCCCTCTTCTCCTTCAGTGTCTGCATCACATCTTCAAAGAAAACAATCAAAAACTTTATTTTCTCCTCCATAGGGAAAAAGCTAGACAATGGGTCATAGCTGGCATCAAACTGATGCACAAAATCCAAGGCTTTCTTATAAGCCACCCACTTCTCTTTCCTTAGCTCCTGCTCATCTAGATCAAACTCATTTCTGATGAGGTCTTCAGGAAACTGGAATTGATGAGGCCTACCTTTGCATGCTACCTTCTTTCTAAACATACCGTTGAAGAAGTCTTCTGGATCAGCACACCTGGACACTACAGTGGACAAATGATAAGGCTTGAGGAAATCCTCAAAGCAATTCCAGCCTCCCTTTGTTATTACAAATTGGTGGGCTATGGTAGCTACAGGGAAAATAGTCCCCTTACCCCTACCTGTCAACTCTGCCTCTTGTAAGCCACTGATTTGTCTAAGGATCTCTATAATCCCCACTTTGAGAGGGACCTGGTAAGGTAGCAAAAATGGGGTGCCTCTGAAACCAAACACTCTGAAAACTGTGGAGACTGGATACAAGTAAATGTCACCCCAGTTATGGACAATTTTTATGTTCTCTGCGAATTTTTTTGGTCGTATGAATTCCAGAAGAACTTTGGGGATTCTTGGGTTCTCAGAGCAGAGGAGAGTCCTTATTTTGGATGCAAAATATTTATCAACCTTCAAAAAACTGGCATCCTCTCTATCCCATGACAACACAGTACTCCATAATTGTACTAGCATTTTTTCTCCTTCTTTCTCCTTAACAAGGTCTAGTCCACTAGTGAAGTAATCACCACCTTTGAAGAGAAAAAGATGCATCAGGAGTGAGTACTATCTGAAAGGCCTATCCACCTTTCCATTCTTGATTCCTATTAACCCTCCATGAATAGCATCAGCAATGAAAGAGGCATAATCAAATGTAATTGCAAGAGAAGGATTCAAAATCTGAGCAATCATTAACAAGTAATGATTTGGCATATTTGCTTCAGCATCTTCTCCCAGAACTTGGCAAAGTGTGCAATACATTCCTTTAGCCCTCAGGGTGAACATACTTAATGAAAAGGGCTCTTGTGTGTTTGATCCTACAACTGTTAACCCTCCTATCTTCACAAAAAACTCTTTGAGAGGCTCGTTCCTGAGATGATTCCTCTATGCACCGTAAATTTGGGCTAATGATGTGAAATTTATAGGTTCTAGAAAATTGGTGAACTCGTTAAGCCCAAAAGCTTTCCTAAATTCTTCAGCATTAATCTCAATAAGGGTTTTCCCATTTATATCCCGAATGCTTCTTGTGACTGGATCATAGTTGAGTGCAATTTGGGTCAACAGATCTATGTCCATAAATACCCCTGGGACTACCAGTTTCCCAACATCTAGTTCCCAAATACTATTTTGCGGGGCCAGAGAATTTCTCATTCCAAATCCAATCTTAAACAACCCCAACCTAGACAATCCAACCTATGGGTCTCTCAACTAGTTACCCTTGTCATATAGTCCTTCTCCTATCTTTAAACGGGGAGCCTTGGGCACTAATTCTTTTGCCTTTGATGCCTGATTAGTTGTCAACATCAACTATTCTAAAAAATCATCACAAACACTCCTTTCTGAATAGTTAACTTTGCCAAAAAATTCTCTTTTAGGAGCCATTTTGAAAATGTAAGAAATGAATACCACTCTTAAACAATTCTATGACGAATCAATTATCTTATCTAAAACACTACACAGGAATTGCTACACAAGAATACGAGAGAACCTGTTCTTCGCTTGAAGGAATTTGCTCTAAAACTGAACCGACTTGCTCTATACTTGAAGAAAATAACTCTGCATCTACTCTTCTGCAAAATTCTTTAAAAGATATCTTCACCCGGTTGATAGGAAATCAAATATTGTACTCAGGGCCTTAACTACAACATTGATTCTGCATGCTTCGGTCATCCCTTCAAAATTGAATTCATACGAGAATTCGTATTTTTCGCTCCAACGGGTCACAACGTTCCTGCAAGTGTTTCATTTTTCTCTTTCACAACTTCGCGAAGCATAACTATCGGGCAGCTTGGTCCTGCGAAATAGTGTCGACCGTCCGATCAAAAGAAACTTGATCGAGCGTTAGATTAACTAACAACTTTGGCTCCGCGTCGGGTCCCACTTCTCTATTGGCTATATGATACCACGTGGTGCCCAACCATTGGCCTTGAAATTTCCTTCACATTTGATTTAACACTGGCCGCGTGTCTTTCCTTTATATCGCCGGTTCCATCTTGGTGGGCCCACACTTTCTTCTTAGACCACGTGTCGCCGGACACGTGGACGACTCTCATTCACTATCGCTATTTCATGGGGTATAAAGAACGAGCATCTTACCCTTGCAAAATAGCACGAGCCATCAGATCATCTTTTAAGTTGATCAGCATTTAACCGTCTGAAAAGGCTTTCAGGAGGGGTGGGCTCACTGACTCACTGTGAACACCTGGCATCCAATCACCTTCGGAGCTGACTTGTCACTTTGTTATACGTCGAAAGAAAACCACGGGGCCCCGAAAAACTCTTAACAGCTGTATCCTCCAGGGCCACCATCATGACATGTGGATGACTCTCATGCACTCTCGCTATTTCGCGGGGTATAAAGAATGAGCATCTTACCCTTGTGAAATAGCTTGGGCCGTCGGATCATCTTTTAAGTTGATCGGCATTTAATCATCTGAAAAGGCTATCGGGAGGGGTGGGCCCGCTTACTCACTGTGAACACCTGGCATCCAGTCACCTTCGGAGCTGACTTGTCACTTTTTCATTTGTTGAGAGAAAGCCACTGGGCTCCAGTAAATTATTGACAGCTGTACCCACCAGGTCATCTCCTAACTGCAACCTGACTCACCTCTAGGGCCTGCCTTTTAGCCTTTAATCCTGACCCACTGACTGTTGTAACTTATGCCGCGTGCTGCCATTTTACTCGCTATGATCAACCTACTGGACCGTCTATGTGGCATGCCATGTCATTTTCACAACTTCGCTGGTTTTAAATTACGTGCAACTTTGCCTAGCAAAATAACGCAAGCCATGGATCCACCCGCGAGATGCGCACTAGTTACTGGGCCCGACAACTTTAGGAGAAAAACATGTAAGGCATAAATTTTTCGATTAATTAACATGACCGCCTAGGCAAACAACAAGGGGGAACACTTCCTACGACCCCATGACCCATTACTTAAGTGAATAAAGTAATGAAAGATTAGAAACCAGAGGGTTTAAAACAAACACAAGAGGATCTAAAATCAAACCCTTAAACCCTTGAGGCCTAAAAGAAATCTGAAGCATTCAAAACTACACCCTATTTAAAATTTCAACAAACCATAGCCAATCATGGGAAAAGAAAAGCCCATTTTTTATCAGTGATAACAAAGTGAATGGAATTAGAAGACAATTATCAGCACCTCAGACACCCCAGCAGAATGGAGTTGTGGAAAGGAAGATTAAAACTATTTTGGATGCAGCTAGAAGCATGATATCAGAGGAAAATCTACCTCATGTGTATTGGAGAGAAGCAGTCAATACAACTATTTATACATTCAACAGAGTTCACATCAAAGGTGAAACCGGTAAGACCCCTCATGAACTATGGTTTGGTAATACTCCTACTCTTAAATCATTCAGAATATTTGGAAGTAAATGCTATATTAGAAGAGATGAGTATATTGGTAAATTTGATCCTAGAAGTGAGGAAGGAATATTTCTTGGTTATTCATCTAAGAGCAAGGCATATAGATGTTTTAATAAGAGATTGCTGAAAATCATTGAAAGTGCAAATGTAAAGATTGATGAATATTTTAGAAGGTCTATAGACTCTGAACCGACAGTTGAGATAATCACAAATGAACCTACTATGAACACACCAGTACAGAATGTTGATCCATTCACACCGGTATCATCTAAGAATTCCACAGTGACTGAAGAACAATAGCAAGTAAAAACACCCCAGTATGTAAGATTGAATCACTCTGAAAATTAGATAATTGGTAACAAATATCAAGGAGTTATGACTAGAGGAAGACTAGAAAATGAAGAGGTATGTCTTATTTCTCAAATTGAACCACCAACTATTAATGAGGCACGTGAAGATAAACACTGGATTAAGGCTATGGAAGATGAATTGGGACAAATTGAAAAGAATAACACATGGACATTAGTTCCCTGGCCTAAAGACAAAAATGTAATTGGAACTAAATGGGTATTTAAAAATAAACTTAATGAAGATGGTAAGGTAATTAGAAACAAAGCAAGATTAGTGTGTAAGGGATATTCACAGAAAGAATGAATTGATTACAATGAAAACTTTGCACCGGTAGCTAGAATTGAGGCAGTCAGATTATTATTAGCTTTTGCAGTACACATGAACTATAAAGTATATCAAATGGATGTTAAATGTGCATTTCTGAATGGTGATCTAGAGGAAGAAGTTTACATTGAACAACCTGATGGATTTTTTTTGATAGATGACAAAGATATGGTTTGCAGGTTAAGGAAAGCTTTATATGGATTGAAGCAAGCTCCTAGAGCTTGGTATGCTAGATTGGACAAATATCTTTTGAAGATTGGTTTTACTAAAGGTAATGCTAACAATAATCTATATTACAAAGTAACTAATGATGACATCTTGGTTATTGAAGATTTTGTTGATGATATAATCTTTGGAGGAGAAGATGGATTGTGTAAAGATTTTTCTAGTAAGATGTAGGAATAATTTGAAATGTCTATGATTGGGGAGATAAAATTCTTTTTAGGATTGCAGATCTCACAAAATGATAAAGGTATATTCATAAATCAATCAAAGTACTTGAAGGAATTACTTAAGAAATTTGGCATGGAAAACTCTAAACTGGTAAGCACACCTATGACTACAACTGATAAACTATCTTTGAAGGATGAATCAACTCCTATTAATCTGACTAGATACAAGTCTATGATAGGAGGTTTACTCTATTTGACACAAACAAGACCTGATATTATGAATGCAGTATGTATTGTTTCAAGATTTCAGAGTAATCCTAAGGAAAATCATGAATCAACAGTGAAAAGGATTTTTCGGTATCTACAAGGCACAACAAATCTTGGCTTATGGTATCCTAGAGATGAAAATTTTGATTTATGTGCATACATAGATGCAAATTGGGTAGGAGATGTAGATGACAGAAAAAGAACCACCGGAGGAGCATTTTTTCTTGGTAGCAGATTAATCTCTTGTTTGAGCAAGAAACATAGTCGTACATATTTATCAATAGAAGAATCAAAATATGTTACAGTAGTAACTAATTGTACACAGGTATTATGGATTAAGCAAATGTTGAAGTACATAAAGGTAAAATGCAAGGACCAATAATCATTTATTGTCATAATATGGCAGCAATTGATATATCAAAGAATCTGATATTTCACTCTAAAACTAAACATGTTTGTATCAAATTCAATTTTCTAAAAGAGAATGCTGAAGCAAAAGAAGTGAAATTGGTTTATGTGAATACTAAAGAGAAGATTGCAGATATCTTTACTAAACCTTTGCCTGCGAAAACTTTTGAATATCTAAGAGAGCAGCTTGGAGTTACACCCTCACCAGTAGAAACTTAGATAGTTGATGATTGTCATCAACCGACAAAATTAACAAAGAAATCTTTTTTCCAGCTTTGTTGAGGAGAGCTACTTCTCAGGGGGAGTAGTTGGATAAATTGATAAGTTGGTATTTTGTGATAAGTTCTTTGAATTGATTGTATTTGGTTTTTGTATTTCTTTGGCATTTGATTTCAAAGGGGGAGAGATATCTTGGAAAAACACATTATCTTTTGGGGAGAGATTGTTACTTTCTATATCTGTATTTTGATGATCTCTTTTTGAGATTGTTGGTTTTTCATTTTTGGCATTTTTGCTTTGGCACTTTTAGATGGTTTTTCCATCTTGTGTTTCCATCAATGCCAAAGGGGGAGATTGTTGGTATTTTGAATATGTTGATATGGTTTTGTCATTGATGTCAACACTTGTCAACACTTGTCAAATACTTAAGAACACTTGGAGATCTTTGGTTAAGTTAGTTTTGGTTTGTATTTATTAGACAACTGATTCACCCCCCCACCCTCTCAGTTGCCTCTGTGACCTAACATTCTTTCATCATCTTCTTTATTTTTCTCTTCATCTTCCTTGTTTCAAAGGGATCAATCAATCAGTCACTTTATCCAACTGATACATGTCTCTTAATATTTATCAATCACTCAATCAATCAATCAAATTGCTTCTTGAAATCTTAACACCCCTAGATCAATCATTGGATCATTTTATCTTGTGCTATCATCAATCTCTATTAGCTTAATCATCTCAATCAGTTCAATCAACTAATCAATCAGGATATACTATTCATTTCCATCAATTGTTTAGTTATGCCTCATTAATTATTTATTTCTATCAAATGTACATCTCAACTTAATCACTTGCACAATATCAATTGTCCAATATTCTCTCTTGTAATCTATCAAGAGATCAATCTATTCAATCAATCTCTTCAGGGGGTATAACCGTTCAATCATCATCCTTAACAGGATATCTTTGGGGCATATATCAATTGATCATTTTCTTTGAAACAATGTGACAGGTGTCACATTGTTTCAAAGAGGGGAAAATGGTAGACACATAAAAATTTCCATTAAATATCCTCTTATTTAATCTCATTTTTTCCAATCATTATCAACTAGATCCATATAATATAATATTATTATTCTCCATTATCTCACAATATTCATTTTATTTATCATTCCATTAAATCCATTAAATCAATATATATTATATTATTCATCCATCTAATAACATATATTCTATTTTATTTATTTTAAATAAAACCATTTTCCAAATCTCTTCCATATCTATTTCATTTCCTATTTATCCTATCCCACTCCTATAAATCTCACTCATTGAATGAATGTGGGATAAAGACTCTTCTTTTTTACATCAATCCTTTATCCCACATTTGTCTTGGTATTGGATTCATCCTTGAAGACTTCTATAAAAACCTAGCCCCCTCTTTCATTTGAACAACCTAATCATCTAGCAACTTAGCAATTAGCTCACTTTTGTGCTCTTGCATTTCTCAAGATTTCTTCATTTCCATTGCCTATTTCGATTTGCATTTTAAATATCTAATAAATCATAGCTTCTTGTGCATGCTTCTGAGAGAAAAATATTAAAAACACAAGACCTTGATTTAAGGAGCGCAATGGAGTAGTTTCATCATAGCATGCATGTGTGTTAGTTTAGATTTTTTTGGTTTGCATGTGTGTGATTTGCAGGAAAACTTCATTGTTCGATGTTGAATCATGTTGATCTTTTTCCATAAGATCTCAGATCAGATTTGTTCATCTACTATATCAAATTTCTGGCACCACATCCTAGGACTCTGTTTGAGGCCATACGAAGATTTCTTCAATTTACAGACCAAATTACTCTTACCTTTCACCACATAGTGCTTTGGTTGTGTCATATAAATATCATCCTCCAAATCACCATGAAGGAAAGCAGTTTTCACATCCATTTTCTCAACCTCTAAATCATAAGAAAGAACAATAGAAAGCAAAAATCTAATAGATGTCATTTTTTCAATAGGAGAAAATATTTCACGATAATCAACACCCTCAACCTAAGAGTAGCCTTTCACAACCAACCTTTCTTTATACTTATTAATGCTTCCATCTAAATTAATCTTTTTCTTGAACACCCATTTACAACTAATAGGCTTCTATCCTTTAGGTAATGGTACAAGATCCCATGTATCACTCTTTTTTAAAGATGTCATTTCTTCTTCCATAGCAATTGTAAAGTGGAAAATCGCAATCGAACCCTAGTTGCTCTCCCCTCTTCCAACTCCAAGGAGAGAGAAGGGAGGTCGCTAGGGTTGATGGTTTTCACTTGGGAGACTTTACATTCAAAAGAGGGGTTGAAACCCACAAGATCCAATCCCACGCAATGCAAGATTGGATGATAAATGAGTTTCAAGGGTTATGACAGCAAGGCTACCCTCTTTTGTAAAGAATGTGCATAGGAGAATTAAGCTAGGAATGCATAGAAAGTGACAAAGATTCGCCTATAAACTGAGATAGGGATATAGGATGAAGCTGCAGACCTGGAATCAACAGTAAAATGTCGATACGGCGCTGTCCTACAAATTTGAGCGAAAGTTGCCGGGACGATGGCACCCGAGCACCACGGTCCTCCGAAAAATCCGCGAAATGAAGGGAGATCTGTTCATCTCTGCACAAGGATTCCAGATCTTCAATTTCAGCCGCATACCTGCAACCTACACAGAGAAAAGTGAAGACGATTGGGGGGTTAGGGATTAGGGGTTTGCCTTTAGGTCAAACCCCGGTTTTGGAATTAACCAAGAAATGAGCAATGTTGTAAATGTAAATGTCTGTAATGTAAAACAAGTACTAATACCTTGTTGTAAGGATGTTTGTATCCTTATGTGCGAAGGTATAGATGTTGTATGTTGTATGTTGTAGTAGTATGTTGTAAGTGATCTCCTCTTCAATGGTTGAATCCTTGTCTTGAATGCAACACTTAGCCTTGAATGGAGACTTGAAATGATCAATTGCTTGAAGGAATGCTTGAATGCTTGAGTATAGTTTGCACGCTTGTACACATATGACCCTCTTACCCAAATGGGAGAGGAAAATGTAGTTTATATACTTGCCAATTAGGGTTAAAAGACTGATTTTTCCGACCTTAGGCCGACCAAGAAATATTATTTCCAATTTGCAAACAAAACGACCCGAAGTTCCATAGGAGACCGGGCCCAAAATAGGGCCAGGGACCAGGGCGCTGGACGCCATGGTCCTGGGGAACCAGGGCGCTGGGCGCCCTGGTCCTGAAGGACCAGGGCATTGGGCGCTCTGGTCCCACCTCCCAGGACAGTAGGGTGCAAAGGAGGTTCAGGCCAGGGTGCTTGAAAATGCAGTTTTTGGTGTCGTGGATAAGTTTAGGGGTCTCCATTCAGGTTCTGTGTTGCGTCGCCATCGTGAAGACCGAAATGCAGTCGAAATTGCAAGTGTCACAATTTTAGGACACTACATTTAGCCCCCACTTTAGCAGGAGTATGTATGCTCATACTTCTGGTAAAGTACAAGGAAACAATATTGAAAGACTTTCACCACGTCAAGGAGGCAAGACACACCAAGTGCCCAGTGGACTTAGGATCTTATGACTTCGATTGACAAAGTAAAAGGGAAGATCACGAGGGAGAACCATGACTATCAGTAGTAAGGTTCCCTCACTATGAGTCATGCAAGATAAATACCAAAAATTTTCAAGGCAAAGCTGAGTTCTCCAAGAAATTTTCATGTATCCTGAAGGGATAGACAGGGTGTATGCCCCCCTACGTTAAAGCGATCGCACACGCCTCAATGGGGGTGATTGTTTTAACGTAGTGATACACATAAGAAATGAGAAAGGAAAGGAGCATGTTATCGCAAGGATTTAGCCCCCAAGTGTGAGATAAACCCAAGGATAATAGACACAAAACACAAAGCACAAGGTGACTTCACTTTCCTCGGGGTCAGTATGTTGTATGATAATTCATGTATATATATCATATGTATGTATCCATAATTGTTCTTCATTCCCCAATCAAGGAAGGTCACCTAGAAGAAGGGAACACATGTGTCTTTTGAGTCAACATGAGAGAGACCAAAAGAGATCTCAATGCTTTGCATCGTCCTCAAGTAGACAACACCAAGGACAACAAATAGAAGAATGAGAATAACGTATAGAAGAAGTAACACAAGAGAGGAGGAGAGAATCTACTATGCTAATGTAACTAGTCTAGCATGTCATCTACCCCCCAATCTTGCTGATCAATGTTTTGGGAAGGCAGGGAACACGCTAGAGGAGGAACATTCAACACAGCAGATGGAGCTATCACAAGATCCAAACAAGGGCTATGTTCATGTTCCAAGCCACGTTGTTCTTGTCTAGGAGCTACGATAAGTGCTTTAGAAAATTCATTAGATAAATGGTTATCAATATCAACAAGTTCATATTCACTATCACAAGCAAGAGGAGTAACATTTTCATCATGAATAACATTTTCATCTATAGCATCATCAAGATTTATAAAAATAGGGTCTTTAATTCACATAGGATCAAGACCATCATGCATCTTATGTTTTGGAGATTTTGGAGAAAATGGAATCATGCTTGTTGAAGGTGTTTTTGGGGATTGTAAAGTTTGAGCTCTAAAACGACGCTTTCGCCGGCGTTCACGTGCAGAATGATTTCGTCTAGTCTTAGTAGGAAGTTGAGAAGATTGAGGAGGAGGAATGTTCTAATCCTTATCACTTGGGTGTTTAGGTTGTGGTCTCTTAGGCTGGATAATAGGAGAAGAAGAAGGTCTCTTCTCTCTATAAAAAGAAGGAGGAGGAACTGCTCCATATAAGGGAGGAATATTTGGTTTAGGAAGGAGACCAAGTCCATCATGACGAGGAGGGATAGGTCTACTTTTAGGAAGTTTATTAGATATAGACATAGTCACATCCATAGGGATGGGTTGGGAATCTTCTTGAGGAAAGACATTAGTTTTATCTTTCAAAGGAAGAACTTCCTTCTCAAGAATGATAGGAATGTCAAGTTTGGGTGTTCTAGGTTCACTTAGAGATAGGATCATATCTGTTTTCCACTTTTGATAAGATTTGAAAAGATGATCACTTCGCGGAGGAAGAGATTGGAATTGTTTAGGCCAAAAGTAATCAATAGGAACGCTAGAAGTTCTTTCAGCTGGTTTAAAGAGACTATGATTGACAGTAACAACTTCACCATTATGGGGAAATTTCAAACACTTGTGAATAGGAGAAGCAATAGCTTTCATGGAAGATAGCCAAGGATAGCCAAGCTTCACATGAAATTGTTCGGAAGATGGAATGATAGCAAAGTTCACATCAAGGGATTTGTTATGGACCTCAATAGGCAATGTAATAGAACCAATTGCAGGAGAAGAAAATGCATCAAATAGTTTCACAATCACATCTGTTTTGTCATATATCACTTGATTCAATTGCAAAGTAAAAAGAAATTCTTCAGTAATAACATTAACCATGCACGAAGGATCAATAAGCACTCCACGACAAGGTGTATTCTTGACTTTTGCAACTATGTATAAAGGACCATCAGGTGCCCTAATGGTTTCACTGGGATCAAATGTGATGGAAGGTTCTTTAGGGTTTTCTTGCTGCTCTACAAAGTTAATCACATTCGGAGTCATAGACACAAGACCATCAGATGAAAGAGAGGAATCATTAGTCTCAATCGCATTAGAGGTATGAGAAGGTAATGGATCAGTGAAAATCTGAAGATTTTGATTAGGAGGAGCTATAGATGTATTGCCTTTATCATTCACTCCAGAAACAGAGATAGTATTATTATCAATCAAATCTTGAATTTTACCCTTTAAAGAAAAACATTTTTCAGTATCATGCCCAGGCTGACGATGAAATTGACAAAAAGATTTGTTATCAAAATAAGGTGAAGTAATCTTTGCAGAATCAATTTGTCTTATAGGAGGAAGAGTAAGCACATTTTGTTCCAATAACTTATTCATAATACTATGCAATGATTCATTCAAAGGAGTATACTTTCTTTCTTTCTTGAAAAATTTAGAAATAGGAGGCACACCTGATGCTGCATTCACATTGTTGTTGATGATGTTTTCATTGAATTTGATGGAATCTCTGTTCGGTTTAAACTTCCCAAATGGTTGTTGACTGCTATCACCCTTATCACTCGGAGCCATAGGATGTGATTGTTCCATTTGACTCACAGTCAGTTGATAATTGTGAAGAGTTGCACACAACTGTTGGAAAGAAGTAAACTTAGAAAATAGAAGTTTGTCTCGAATATCTTTTTGTAAATTAGAAATAAAGATTCTTTGAATATCATTGTTAGGCACTGGAAAAGAAATTTGAGCATACAAATGCTTATATCTACCAATGAAATCAGTCACTTTTTCTTTAACACCTTGTTTACAATGCATTAAATCAATCAAAGTAACTTTAGGACTTATATTGTTTTGAAATTGTTGAATGAAAGCATTTGCAAGTTGTTCGAAAGAAGTAATAGAATAGGAAGGCAACGAGCAATACCATTGTAGGGCTTTGTCTCTTAATGTTCTAGTAAACAGTTTTGCAAGCAACCTTTGGTCATAAGCAAAATCAGTACATATTGTTTGAAAAGTCTTAACATGTGTTAGAGGATCACCTTTACCATTATAAAGCTCCAAATGCGGGATTTCAACATGTTTAGGAGGGATAGCTCGAACAATGTCAAGAGAAAGTGGGCTCGCAACATCAAATGTGGGCACACTAAACTTAGATTGATTCATAGAGGCAATTTGTTGCTGTAAAGAAGAGACAGTTTGTGCAAGATTGTTAATGGTCGCTTCAGTCGAAGAATTCATATTAGATGTGTTAGATTGTGATGGAGGTATTATGTTATTGAAAGAAGGTAAAGAGTAAGGTGGTGGGACTCTATGATAATTAGTCATAGGAGATGATTGGACAAGAGGAACACTACAAGGAGGAATGGAATGATTGGATGAATTGCCCCCTTGCGTCATGTTCATTTGTGGAGATATAATAGGGACACTCATTGAAGGAATGAATGAAGAAATCGGATTGAATGAAGGAAGAGGGTTAATTGAAGAAGAAGGATTGCCCCCATGACTGGTGATCACAGGAGGAATGTCTTATGTAGAAGTAGCCATTATGTTTGATGTAAAGGTAGGTATGCTAGCAATAGAAGTCATCAAAGGAATAGAATGATTGACTTGAGTAGGAGGTTGTGTATAACCCAAATTTTCAGCACAACTCTTCATAGGCATCACATTCGAATCCAAAATGTGTGCAATACCATGCAAAATATCAATTCCATTCTTATCACTTTGAAGCATACGTTTTAGACCCTCAATTAAAGGAAGAGCTTGACTATCGGGGTATTCTTGAGACATCCATTGTCGAAAATCGTCAAATTGGTTATCCAATTTCGAAAGTTGTTCTTCAGAAACCTCATGGAGAGCTTCTTCATCATTAGGAGGATTAGAGGAATTACCCATGTCCTCGTTAAAAAGGCTATTCAAATTAGGTTCCATCTCCTCGGTAATTAAACCTCGGAAAGACTTAATTCTACGGCTTTGTCTAACGGGAATAGTGTAAGTACGGCTTATTGTTGTAAAACTCATGCACTAGAGAGGGAGAGAAAATTTTGATTTTAGAGGTAACAATTTTTAGTAAAATCAGCCAATCTTCTGGATTTAAGCTGTTAAATTCAATCAGGACAATCTCCCGAAATTTCAGAAAAAATGTCAGGGACCGTGGCGCTTCGGAGTGCACACGGTCCCGGCAACTTTTTTCAAAATTTGCAGGGATGAAAGTTATGATGATTTTAGAGCTAATCTGAAAAAATTGAGTGGTTTTACGATCTATAGATAGGCGAAATTAAAGTTGCAATCTCGAAATTGAACCCTACCAAGATTGTCGAAAAATGCAAAATTTGAATTTTGAAAAAGAGAGGGAAACTGAAATTTTGAATTTTATGATTTTAGAGGGAATGTCAAGAGCAATGCAAATTTTGAAATTTAAAAATTGACTCAATTTCACGCAAAATTCAATTTTGAAAGCGGAAATTAAAGTTGTTGTAATTAAGCACTTAATTTCAAAAGTCACAAATTGTAAGAATTTGAATAAAGCACTGAAATTTCGAATGAATGCAAACACACTTTTCAGATTTAGGATAGTAAGAACACAATTTTGACACAAAATTTCAATTTCAATGATTTTTGAATGTTTAGAAGCCTTAATCCAAGCAATCACAAGACCAACTTTGACTGTAATTTTGAAAGTGTTAGATTTGATAAAATCAGCCAAAATTCTGGATTTTAGTAGGAAAATACAGTAAGATCTCGCTCCCGAAATTTCGGAAAAAATGTCAGGGACGATGGTGCTCGGAGTGCACACGGTCCTCGCAACTTTTTTCCAAATTTTCAGGGATGAAAGATATTGTGATTTTATTGCGGAATCCAAAGTTACAGTTGATTTGGAGATGTTTTGATCAGTGAAATTGTTGGACAAAGGTTGAATCAAGAAGGTTTCAAAAATTAGGGTTTTAACACTTAACCACTTAATTTTCAAAATCAAAGCACAAATATGAATTGATAATTTGTAATAGAAGGGTAGATCTGAAACAAGCATTAACAATTAAACATTTCACAAGTTCAATTACTAAAAAGAAAATTTAGGGTTTTTATGCAATCAACCTCTAAAATTTGCAAAAGATCAAACATGGAAATGTAATCAAGGAATCCAATTTTCAGATCTAACCATGAATAATCAGAAAGGATGTTCACGTCGGGTTCACCAAAATGTAAAGCAGAAAATCGCGATCGAACCCTAGTTGCTCTCCCCTCTTCCAACTCCAAGGAGAGAGAAGGGAGGTCGCTAGGGTTGATGGTTTTCACTTGGGAGACTTTACATTCAAAAGAGGGGTTGAAACCCACAAGATCCAATCCCACGCAATGCAAGATTGGATGATAAATGAGTTTCAAGGGTTATGACAGCAAGGCTACCCTCTTTTGTAAAGAATGTGCATAGGAGAATTAAGCTAGGAATGCATAGAAAGTGACAAAGATTCGCTTATAAACTGAGATAGGGATATAGGATGAAGCTGCGGACCTAGAATTAGCAGTAAAATGTCGATACGGTGCTGTCTTGCAAATTTGAGTGAAATTTGCCGGGACGATGGCGCCCGAGCGCCACGGTCCTCCGAAAAATCCGCGAAACGAAGGGAGATCTGTTCGTCTCTGCACAAGGATTCCAGATCTTCAATTTCAGCCACGTACTTGCAACCTACACACAGAAAAGCGAAGACGATTGGGGGGTTAGGGATTAGGGGTTTGCCTTTAGGTCAAACCCCAGTTTTGGAATTAACCAAGAAATGAGCAATGCTATAAATGTAAATGTCTGTAATGTAAAACAAGTACTAATACCTTGTTGTAAGGATGTTTGTATCCTTATGTGCAAAGGTATAGATGTTGTATGTTGTATGTTGTAGTAGTATCTTGTAAGTGATCTCCTCTTCAATGGTTGAATCCTTGTCTTGAATGCAACACTTAGCCTTGAATGGAGACTTGAAATGATCAATTGCTTGAAGGAATGCTTGAATGCTTGAATGCTTGAGTATAGTTTCCACGCTTGTACACATATGACCCTCTTACCCAAATGGGAGAGGAAAATGTAGTTTATATACTTTCCAATTAGGGTTAAAAGACTAATTTTTCCGACCTTAGGCCGACCAGGAAATATTATTTCCAATTTGCAAACAAAAAGACCCGAAGTCCCATAGGAGACCGGGCCCAAAATAGGGCCAGGGACCAGGGTGCTGGGTGCCCTGGTCCTGAAGGACCAGGGTGCTGGGCGCTCTGGTCCCACCTCTCGGGACAGCAGGGTGCAAAGGAGGTTCAGGCCAGGGTGCTTGAAAATGCAGTTTTTGGTGTCGTGGACAAGTTTCGGGGTCTCCATTCAGGTTCCGTGTTGTGTCGCCATCGTGAAGACCGAAATGCAGTCAAAATTGCAAGTGTCACAATTTTAGGACGCTACAGCAATCTTTCAGGATTTCGCATCATTTATACCGAATGCCTCGTCTACAGATCTAGGTTCATCCACATTAGTACTCAAAGAAAAAATACATCTCCAATCATTAGCTCAATACCTTTTAGGTGGTTCTCTATGTCTTGTAGACCTTCAAACAAGATGAGTTGGAGGTTCTTCCTCCTCTTCAAAATATTCAGAGATAGATGAGCACTCCTCAACCTCTTACCTATCAAGTGGTCTCAATTCAACTCTTTTAGGTGTAGAAGGGAATTAAATCACATCTTCCTATTTAGTTTGTTCTGGTTCCAATGTAATAGAAGGAGACTTAAATTATCTAAAAATAACACTTCTATCATGAATTACCTTTTGTGCAACAAGGTCCCAAAGCTTGTATCCTTTCACACCATAACTATAAGAGTTCAAAAACCATTTAATAGCCTTGTTCTCCAACTTTGTTCACTTCTCCTTTGGCACATGTGCATATTCCTTGCAATGAAAAAACTCCAAGATGTCTCAAGGAAGACTTGTGACTTTACCATTCTTCCATAGGCATTTTATCAACAAGAGCTGATGTAGGAGATCTGTTAATTAGGTAGAAAGTAGTGGCAACAACTTCAGCCCAAAATTTTTGTTATAGACTAAAACCACTAAGCATACTCCTAGCCTTCTCCATTAGTGTCCTATTCATTCTTTCTACAACTCCATTCTGTTGTGGAGACTACAGAGTTCTCTTTTGTCTGTTAATACCACAATCTTTACAAATCTATCAAAATCATTAGAGGAAAATTCACCCCCATTATTAGTCCTCAAACATTTAATTTTATTTCCAATCTACAAATCAACCATTTCTTTAAATTCTTTAAAATGAATAAAAACTTTAGATTTACTGTTTAAAAAGTATACCCATGTCCTTCTACTAAACTCATAAATAAATGATATATAATATGTGGATTTCTCTGAACCAAGGGAAAACTAGAAAGGAGGCAAATGGTTAGTTTAATAGAAATGAATATGAAACATTCAAACAAATATAGAAAAAATGCCATTATACCTTCATAGTTGTCTCTTATTCCTCGGATTGAGCTTGATGAAGTGAAGGCACCCCTTTGATGCTCCACTTGATTTTCTCTTTGATTGTATGTGATTGGCTCTCCAAATATGCATAATATGATCGATGGGAGGATGAGATGGATGGATACATGGTTAAGTGATGGATGAGTAGGGATTTGGCTATAGTTTGGGTGCTTAGGATGATTTTCTAAACTCAAATGGGCAACATGAACTTACTTGATTTGGAGATGGAGAATGAAGGAGTGGAGTCTCCAATTTATAGAAGGAGAGAGGAAATTGAGGGCTAGGATTGATCCAAGATGGAGGGTTGAGATTGCATGTGATCCCACACATGGATCAAGAGAAGTTGACAAGACAAGTGTGGAGTCTAAGAGATATGCCATTAATGAATTTCTTGTCTCCACACTCCCCAAGGTTCATTGGGAAGGCTTTCCAATGCACCTAGGGAAGAGAAAAGTAATAACAATATTCCTTGGATGATGAGGAAAAATTTCCTAAAAGGATGAGCAAGGGGATTAGAGGAATAAAGAGGAATTATAAATTCCTTGGAGGAAGAGATACTTAGAGGAATGTGAGAATTATGAAAAATCTCACATTCACCTAAGAAAATAGAATTTAAGGAAGGTAGTTGGATGGGGATGCATAGAGAGATGTGAGGAGATCATTTATGGAAAGTGCTTGAGTGAGTGAACAAGCAGTTTTGTGACTAATCATGAGGATTAGCCACTGGCAACCCATTAGGAGAGAGATTAGAAGAATGATCAGGTGGGATTAGGGAAAGTGGGATTTGTAGGAGGATTTGACTAAGAGAGAGAATGAGTGGAGACAATAAAAAATTAGATGAATAATGGTAAGTGGGATTAGGAGGGTTTCTAGAAGAATTAATTAGGCTAATGATGGACTAGAAAGGGTGATTTGTAGGAATCACTTGGGATAATTAACTAATTGAGATTAATTAATTAAAGAGAATATTTGAGAAGAATTAATTTTGGATACCTTGGAAGAAAGGAGGAGAATAGATTTATCAAATAAGTCAATTATTCTTTTTGAAGGGGTAAATGATTTTAACCTAGAGCTATGAACTGGTGGGATTTGAATATGTCAATTATTGGACCATAGTCACAATATTAATTAAATTTAATTTAATTAATACTGAGGAGAACAAGGATTAACATAGTTAATTAATTTTCGATGTGAGAGAATTAAATTAATTAAAATAATTAATTTAAGTGTCTACATTTTGCCCCTCTTTTGTGCAGCAACAAAATTTGGCAATGGGTAGAAGATAGAAGAAAGAGGATGCCCCGACGTAGAGCATGGGTGGTGTATGCCCCCTCAAGAAGTTTTTGGAATTTTTTGAAAAATTGACAGAAAATTATTGAAAAGAAGAAGGAAGGAGGAGAAATGACGAGTGAGTGAAAAAGAAAGAGAGAAATGATTGAGGAAATATGAGAGGAGATGGAAGAAGGGAGAAGACGAAGGGAGTGGGCTTATGAGAGGGGGCCATATAAGCCACACAACGCCCAATGAAGGGTCATTGTCACACATAAGCATTGGAGCATTTCAGAGCTTAGAAGAAGAGAAGAAGAGATGGATCACGTTCCCACATATGAGCACCAAGCTGAGTGGGTTCGTCTCTATGAGAGACCCACCCACTATGGACCACCGGTACGTACCACTAACATCTTTTGTAACTTTACAGATTTAGGGTAGATCTAGGAATAAAAATAGACTTAGAATTGTAACGGGGAAAATGTGCCCCTAGGTAAGCGCAAGTGCTCGGGGTGAAATAGGGATGTCAGGGGGGTTGGGGCAAGAAAATACTCTTGGCATAGGTTTCCATGCGAGGTTAGGTTAGGGTTTGGGTTGGAAGGGGAAACAAGCACGTGGTGCGAGCACCCACGCCAGTCTAGGTTAAGGTCTGAGGTCAAGGGGGAGTTTAGCACATGCATCTGTGGCATAGCATGAGCACCACAAGTTTGGCACAAGTGCTAAGAGAGGAAGGAAATGAAAATTTTGGTAGGTATGGATATTGAAGATGGTTTGGGAAGGGATCATGAATGTCTTAGGAATAGGATAGGGCCCAGAATTCTATGAGATGACACGAAGTGGTTTTCTTGGATGCAAGTGGATTTGGGGCCATTGGCATCTAGGGAGCACTAGCCAATGACCATGAGGCTCTATAGGCAGCAGAGGATGGACAAGTTGGAGATACTACCTATAGTAGGATTGTATTTTGTCAGTCAATGGCCGAGGATTTGATCACACACTAGATGCACCTGGTGATAGGGTTTTGGCCAGAGCAGGTAGGGGTGTTGTGGGACAACGGAGGGGAGTGGTACAAGGGAGAGAGGCTAAGGAAACATAGGTACATGTAGTAGTAGTAGTGATAGGGGAGGTAGCTAGGGGAGGAGAGGGTGGTGTGGATGAGGTGGTGCCTATGGACATACCAGAGATACGAGTATAGGGTGTAGGGGAAGAGGTTGGAGGAGGGGTATCACAAGAAGATTTTGATAGGCTCCTATAGTAGAGAGATGCCACTAGGGCAGGACTAAACTCTCTCAAGGGTGAGGTGTAGATTAAGATGGAAACGAGGGAGAGCCTGGAGGTGGAGGTGGAAAGGCTATGGTGGGAGATTAGTGATTTGATGGAGAGCCTCCAATAGCTAGGATGGAGGTAGATGACCTATGGAGGGATAGGGAGGAGTTTGAGAGGATGTTGGAGGAGGCCAAGTCAAGGATTGCCACTACAAGGCTGCAACATGCCTTATGGTAGCAGGATGAGGAGTTAGAGGGACTATGATCTAGATTTCATAGGGCAGAGGTAGATGTTATACGTCTACGGGGACAAAGATGCAATACAACAGATGTTGGTCCCTGTAGGGCTTGGACAAATGTACACAAATATGATGTAGCAGAGGGAGAGGGAAGAGAGATGGTTGAGAGATAGCCAGGAGAGGAGAGGGTGGTGTGGATGAGGTGGTGCCCATGGACATACCGGAGATACTAGTATAGGGTGTAGGGGTGGAGGCTGGAGGAGGGGTATCACAGGCAGATTTGGATAGGCTCCTGTAGTAGAGAGATACCACGAGGGTGAGACTACACTTGCTCAAGGATGAGGAGGGAGATCCTAGAGGCAAAGGTGGAGAGGCTAGGGCGGGAGATTGATGATTTGACAGAGAGCCTCCAAACAGCTAGGACAAAGGTAGATGACCTATGAAGGGACATGGAGGAGTTCGAGAGGATGTTGGAGGAGGCTAGGTTAGGGACTACCATTGGAGGGCTGAAGGATGCCTTATGGTAGAAAGATGAGGATTTGGAGGGGCTGTGAGCTAGAGTTCATAGGGTAGAGGTAGATGTTACATGCCTGTGGGGGGAGAGAGATGCAACATAGCAGATGTTGGTCCCCGCAGGTCTTGGGAAGATGTACTCAGATATGATATTGCAAAGGGAGAGGGTAGAGAGGGTAGGTCTAGAGGTGGCTTATTATAGGGGATTATACCATGGGGTGGTACCAGCAGAGCAGAGAGCACCCTCGTACACTAAGAGTTTACGCTCCCACAGGACCCACAACTAGTGTCCCACACAAAGTCACAAAACATGTGGATTAGTGGGTTTTAGACCACCTAGGTCAAGGGGAGTAGGGGGATCTAGAGGAGGAGGTGCTAAGGAGGAGGCTGGGGAGATAGGTAGAGAGAGCTAGCTCCATTTTGACTCATGTGTTAGTTTTTGACCCTTCAGGGCATCACTGTATTATTACAAACATATACATTATATATATATATATATATATATGATTTTGGCAGCAGTTATACATGTACTTTATTATGGACATTATGATGGACTCTATTTATTATTTTATGATGTGATTTATAGATAATTATTATAGATGTATTGATGTAGGATGCATGTTTATATATGCCTATGTTTATAATGTGTTACTAACATTTTGATGGATGCAGGATGGATACTCATGCATGTGTTTAGGATATGCCAGTGACCCTTTGATGGATATAGGATGGTTTTCTATGTGTTTTTTAGATTTTATGATGCATATATATGATGTATTATTTTGACATTTTTTTTATGATGTGCTTAATGCGATTTAATGGATTAATATAAAATGGATATGCAATGCAATGACAATGTAGCTTGATTTAAAATGGATATAAAATGCAATGGATATGATAATGTAATGCAATGAAAATTTACACCTATAAGAATGAGAATTATTACAAAATTTGAATGCAAACTAGGTGATAAATAATGCAACAAAATTTGAAATGCAATCTAAATGATGGATAAAATTTTGGGATGCAATTTAAATGATTACTGCAACAGATAAAATGTACATATGAATAATGCAAAATTTATTTGTCAATATTCCAATCATAATACAATGACCTTAGAAGAATAGAATGGGGGCAGGGAATTCAAGACTCCATAAGAATTCTAGATAGGGAGAATATGCAAAACATAAATGATGGGGGGGAATTGTACACAAAAGATGTGGAGAGCCAACCTAGTTTTGACATTTCTCTAGGTAACCCACACCACTGATTATAGGAACTAGGATGCCATTAGAAACCTAAGACGTGAACTGACTCATAGAGAAGTGAGAATTCCTTACACACAACTATGCAAGTGTTGAAAAACATTGATACAAAGTTGTGGGTATGTGCAAGGAAACTCTCAAACACACAGATATCCCTTGTACACGACAACATAAGTGTTGATAAACACTAGTACCAGTTCGTTGGTTCATACAAGAGAGATCCAAAACACATCATTCCATGAAAACATGCCCCAATATACACTTATTGTAAACATACCAGGATATAGAGGATCCAGGCAATCGTAGGGAAAAAGATTCAAATTGAAAATGAAAATTTAAAAAATCAAACAAGTCACCTATACATGATAAACTATCATCTCTTGCAAAGAGTAGGATTGGGATAAAGGATTAAACTATCAGGAAAGGGAAGGATGCATGCCAAGGGAAAAGGATGTGGTGGATAAGATTGCCTAGGCAATTGACCAGATGACCATGAGGACTAACCTACGGACGTAGGACTAATATCAAGACTTGATGAAGCTCACATGGAGGCATAATCTCAAGGTGTGGGGAAAATCTTAGTTTCATGGGGGAATCCTTATTCATGATTCAGGAAAAGAATCATCATCATGTGATTGATCATTCTGTCCAATGTGGGTGAATGTTATGGTAGAAGGATTGGGCAGTGGCGATCATGGATATGTGATGGGTAAGCAGTGGGGAGTGAGTTTGACCTAATGGATCCAGATTATTTACCTTGATGCCTGCATGTAGGTTTTCACCAAGGTACTTTCCCATAGCACCACAAAGTGGTTTTCACTAATGGATAAATTGATTTTTCTTTTCTTTTTTACCTTTTTCATTTTTTTTTTGTATTTTTCTTGATTTTTTATTTTTTTTGAATTTTTTTTATTTAAAGACAATTAGTGACCTTTTGAGGACTAGGCATAGAATCTCTTTAGGTGCATGATGTTCATCGACTCATCCAAGGGATATCCTTTAGGAGTATCCAAATTATATGTGCTTCACCCATACTTTGTTGTGATCACATAGGGTCCAAGCCAATTAGGCTTGAACTTTTCTTTCTTCTCTCATTCTTGAATATTTCTTTGATTTTCCATGAGGACAAGATCACCAACTTCAAATTCCCAGGTTATGAATTTCTTGTTGCAATTAAAACGTAGGCGATTTTAATATACCCAGAGATGGTTTAAGGCTTTGAGGCACCTTTCATCCAATAGTTCTAGCTCTTGCAGCCTGGCAACTCTCTATTATTCATTTGGGAGGGGATCTCGATCTCAAGAGGGAGGAGAACTTCAGAGCCAAAGATGAGGGAATATGGAGTGACGCATGTGGGTGTGTGGATGGAGGTGCAGTAAGCCCACATAGCAGGATGGAGTTGGAGGTGCCAATCATGGCTAACTTCATTGACTGCATTTTTAAGAATTTTGATTAAGGTTTTATTAGAAGCCTCAACTTGATTGTTACCTTGCAGGTAAGAGGGAGTGGAGAAGTAGTGTTGGATATCAAATTTCGGATAGAGCTCTTTAACATCCTGATTTTTTAAAGGTCTTCCATGACCTTGGGGATTCCATATTGGTAGATCAAGTAGTTTAGAATGAATTTAGAGATCTATTTACTAGTGGTGAAGGTAAGAGGGATCGCCTCCACCCACTTGGTGAAGTACCCAATGGCAGTAATGATGAATTTATGACCATTGGAGGATGTAGGGCAGATTTTCCAAATGAGATCAAGCCTGCACTATGAGAAGAGCCAAGGTGTGATAAAAGGCTGCAGATCTTGTGATGGAGCATGGATCTTTTCGCCATGCTTCTGGCAAGGGATACATTTCTTCACATAATTTTATGCATCTAATTCCATTCTAGGCCAGTAGTATCCTATTTGCAAAATATTTTTAGCCAAAGTGAGACCACTTGACTGTGCCCCACAGATACCTTTGTGCACTTCATGTAGTTCTCATTCAGCCTCTTGTTTATTTAAACACCTTAGGAGGGAACCATCAAAATGCCTTTTGAATAGGGTGTCTCCAAGGATAGTATAGCAGGCACATCGACGAATAAAGGTTTGTTGTTGGGTTTTGGTGAGATATGGGAGAGTGATGTTATCTCTTAGGTAAGTGAAGGTCTCTTGATACCAAGGGGATTCGAGACCAACGAGTACGCACACTATTTCAAACTTTGGTAGGTCATATGTCGGTATGAATAGTTGCTCGACTAAAAAATCACACTTTTGGCTATGTGCTGGCATCTGAAGGAGGGAACCAATAGTGGCCATTGCATCTGCAACTCTATTGTTTGTACATGGAAATTGATCAAACTCGATTGATGTACAATGCTACTTGATGTATTCAACCATACTATGATAAGGAAGAAGCTTGTCATCTTTTGTTTGATACTCATCATTGACTTGTTTAATGACAAGTTGGAAATAACCATAGACATGTAATTCCAATATCTTCCATTGGATAGCCAGGCATAGTCCAGTGATTAGTGCTTCATATTATGTGATGTTGTTGGTGCATGCAAAGGTTGTCTTGTATACAATCTCCTTGAGGTGTGATCAACAATATTCCTGCCTCGATCCATTTTGGGTGCAAGAACCATCAAAGTATAACCGCCATGTGGAGGATGTGGTGACAGTCATTATAAAGTCATCTAGAAATTATGTGAGGATCGGGTGATCACCTGGAAGTGGAGCATCAACCAATTGGTCTTCTATTACTTTTCCTTTGATTTCTTTTCTATCCACATATTCAATGTCAAATTCACTTAACAACATGACCCATTTAGCAGTTCTGCCAGTGAGAGTAGTCTTTGACAAGAGATATTTGAGAAGGTCTATCTTAGAAATCAATTTATTTTTTTGTTAAGCATGTAGTGCAAGAGATTTTTGTGTGCTAAAGATGAGTGCCAAGCATGCTCTTTAATAGGAGTATAATTGAGCTTATATCCTACTAGTGTGCGGCTAATGTAGTATATAGCATGCTCTTTTCCCTGATCATCTATCTGTGCCAATAATGCCCCCAGTGCCACTACAGTAGAAGATATATACAAAATAAGTGGCTTCCTTGGAATAGGAGGCATAAGAACTAGAGGTGATGCAAGATATTCCTTATTACTAAAAAGCCTTCTGACATAGGCAGTCCCATTTGAATCTGATATCCTTACGTAATAAGTGAGAAAATGGGTGACATTTGTCTGCAAGCTATGAAATGAACCATCTGATAGATTGGATCTTTCCTTGGAGGTTGTGCAGCTATCTAAGGATCTTAGGGGGGGAATTTCCATGATATCTTTTACCTTTGCAGGATCAACTTCTATGCCTCTGTGGGAAACAATAAATCCTAAGAGTTTCTCAGATGTCACACCAAAGACACATTTCTTGAGATTTAGGCATAGTTTGTATTTTTCCAATCTCTCAAAGGTTTGCCATAGTATAGGAATGTTCTCATGTCTTGTCTTGGATTTTCCTAGAAGATCATCCACATAATCCTCCATGATTTTGTCCAAGAGGTCATGGAAAATTGTTGTCATTTCTTGTTGGTATGTAGCTTTGGCTTTCTTGAGACCAAATGGCATGACTTGATAACAAAAGGTACCCCATGGTGTTGTGAATGCCATTTTGTGTCAATCTTCCTTTGTGATTATGATCTGATTGTATCCATAAAATCCATCCATAAGTGATAAAATTTCATATCCCACTGTGAGATCTACAATCATGTCTATGTTAGGGATCGGGAAATCATCCTTAGGGTATGCTTTATTCAAATCTTGGAAATCTATACAAATGCAGATACCCCCAACAAGTTTACCAATAGGTACAACATTGGATACCCACTCAGGATAGTCTATTGGTTTTATAAATCCAACATCCAACATCCAACATATTTTGAAGTTTTGCTTTAATGAGGAGTGCAATGTGTGGATGCATCTTGCATAATTTCTGCTTTACTGGTTTTGCATCTGGACGAACAACAAGGTTGTGAACTACCAAGTTGAGATCTAGGCCTGGCATGTCAGCATAAGACCAGGCAAAATTGATCTTTGTTTCTATCAGAAAATTGATAAAGTCTTGTCTCTCTTGATCCATCAAGGACTTGTCAATGAGCATGTTCCTTGGAGTGTCTTCAACACCCACACTGATAGTGTTTGTTTCCTCTATTAGCAAATTTGACATGTCCTGCTGAGGAGGAACAATGGTAGGGAGGTCAATTCCCTCATCCTCAAGTGCCTGATCCAAGTTTTCACTTTCGGATACGCTCTTTTTCTTACTTTGTCCTCATCTAAAGGTGCCTTAGAGAGGTTTTCACCTAGGGAATCATGATTTTTCTTTTCATTAACTTTTTTGTGACTTAAGGGCATTGACTTGACTACCAAAGTATCATTTTTCATGTAATTGGATCCCATGAACTATGTTGCAGTCTTCCAAATTGCGCATAGTCAGAAGAGTCATGAGAGCATTGTCATTTGCATAGACGTCTAAAGTAGGTTTATCTCATTGGCCCCAATCTATAAGCTCGGGATGGACAAGTTGTAGCTCATATGGGATGGAAGGGGTTATGGGGGTGATGGTGTTGACACCGGTGTCAAATAAGATGTCATATTCGTATTAAAAAGGAATTTCATGGAACTTCTCTTCATCAGAGTCTTTGACATCCAAAGAAGGACTTGAAGGGGCACCAGTGATAGTGATCTTAGGCACTGGAGTATAACCCAAGCCCCTATTATACTTGTATGAGATGGGATTTATTGGTGCTTTAATTCCTTTCTCTTCCAACCCTAGGCAATTCCCTTTATAACCCATCTTCTCCATTATGGTTGATACTTTTGGATACATCTTCTTCACAATACAACCATGAAGAAACATCTATCTCAGGACACTCCTCATCAAGTGGAACCCATTGTTTGAAGGTGGTATCCTTACATTGTATAACGGGTTTTTGACCCTTTTTTATTTCTTTGGGCTTACTAAATGAATTAGGAGACATGGGGATATTGCCTATTAATAAAACATCCTTGAGTTTGTATTCTTTGCAGCATTGTCTAGGATTTTGACTGTGGGCTATGTTTTAGATGCGGTGGAGGCAACGTTTGATGCATTAGATGGGGGAGTTGGAGTGGTTCTGTTTAATTAGCAATGATATGGATGATTCCCTTATAAGAGCTTGCAATATTAGAAGGGTTGTGGATTGCCTTTGATAGTGATCTCTCTACTATTAAAGGGGAATTTGGTGCAATAGAGGTAAGTGGAAGGGATGACTTTGAGGGAATAAATCCACGAGTGTTCGAGGAGGATGTTATAGGGAAGATCAAGATTCAGTACTTGGAAAGTAGTCATAATTGTAATAGGACCCACTAGAAGAGGGAAAGTGATCATTCCTTTGGAAACCCTTTCTACACCATCATAAGCCTTGATTGTGATTCTTCCTGATGTATCAACCAGATCCTCAGAAAGTCCCAATTACTTTATTAACTTATATTTACAAAGATTGAGTCTAGATCCATCATCTATCAAGATGCGTTTAACCTTGTGTTTCTGGACAAGGGCTTCAATATGAAATGGTTTTTTATGGTCCTCATCTATATGAGAATCATTGAAGGTGAAAATAAGGTGTTTTCTAGGTAGCAAGGTTTCCAGTGAGAGCTTGGAATTGCGCTACGTTGATGTTGTCATGGACACGTGACTCAATGAGGGCTTGTTCCAAAATATATTTGTGGACAGGGGAGCTCTTGAGGAGCTCTAGGATGGAGATCTGTGTAGGGGTCTACCCAAGATGGTCAAGGAGGTCATATCGATGGGTGGAGGACATAGGGGGAGGGTTTTCCGAAGGAGGAGCTCCCTAGATAGTTACTCTCTCAAGGCAGCTAGTTACATTGCAGTCATTTTGAGAGTGAGAAGTGGGAGGTGTGGTTCCTTGAATGACTATCTTAGTAGGGTTAGGTCTACTTGTTGGCTGGGATGGGGTGAAATCACCTTAGATAGTTATCCTAGGTCTACTTTGAGAAGGGGGAAGGTTAACTCCTTGGACAATGATGATATTGACATGGGTATTTGCGGGCTCAATGCGACCTAAAAAATTTGAAGCCCATTATGTGATTGGTATAATCATAATTCACGACATTAGCTGATGAGCTCTTTCCTTTGTCATGCTTTGGGAACAGTTCCTTGTACATCTTGAGTTTGTCATTGCTGTTACCAAGTTTTGTTGTTTCTACCTCAATATCACCCTTATCAATGAGCTCTTGTATATAGATCTTCATCTTCATACACTTTTGTGTATCATGCCTATTGATGCAATGATATTTACAATACTCATTCTCATTGTACCAGATAGGCTTGGGTTGATTAGTTTCAAATGGGTGAGTTATTGGAAAGACGATCGCACCCACCTAGACAAGCTTTTGGAACACAACCTCAATGGGTTCGGAAATGGGAGTATACTCCCTTAGAGTCCTATTGTTGGATCGGGGTGGTCGTCCCTGAATTGAAACATTGTTGGGAAGCTTTTGAGACTGATTTTGATTGTTTTGATGAGTATTTAATTGGTGATTAGTGGTGGTATACTTTGAAGGAGTGGCAATGGTGTGAACCCGCTTTGCATCAGGAACACCATCATTTACTACATTCTTATTCTTAGACCAAAATTTTGGTTTTTCATTGTGATAAGAGGATGAATTTTTACTCGATCTTTGATAGTGTTTTAGGGTACCCTCCTCTAACAAGAAATGTTCAAGGGCTAGGGCCTTGTCAGTCAACTTCTAGAAAGAGTTCATGCATTCAGATGTCAAGGGTTTTGATAGTTTGGGCACCAATTTTTTTTTAAATAATTCAATTTGATGTTGTTTTGTCATATCCCGCTAGAATTTCTTGATAAGGTGTCACCACCTCTGCAAGAAATTAGTGAAGGTTTATCTAGACCTCTATTTTGTGTTACAAAGGCCCATCATAGAAACATCATTAACAATGTTATAAGCATAGTGGGCCACAAACTTTTCTGCTAATTTTGGAAAGGAGGTGATAGATCCTTGAGGCAAGGATGAAAACCACGCAAGAGAATCTCTCATGAGACTCTTAGGGAAGATCCTTTGAAGATATAAGTTACTATAGGAGACTTCTTGACATAAGATATGAAACTCACGAACATGGTCTCGGGGGTCCCCTTGGCCATCATAATTCATGAACTTAGGCATCTCAAACCTTGGTGGGTAAGGTGCAACTTATATCGATGGGTCATAAGGACAAGGAAAAAATTTCTCAAACAAATAAGGTTTTCTCTTGTTCGTCCCTTCCTTCATACTTTTTATTATTTTTTTCATTTCCTAGATTTCCTTCATGATGTCTTGTTGTAGATTTTGGACATGATCGATTGTGCTTTCTACTAATATCAAATGAGTCATGGAAGGTGTGCCACCACTACAAACATATTGATATGATGAAGAAGAGGCGATATGAGATGTGATGACCGATGTTACAAGGACTTGAGTAACAATTGGTTGTGACCCATGAATTGATGTGATGGGAAGAAGTGATTCCTGGATAAAATTAGTGGCATTGTTGAGAGAAATGGAGTATTGTGGAATGGAGATGTCTAGTCGAGTAGAAGAAGATGGCATAGAAGCATGTTGGAGAATAGATGCGATGGGATTGGATATTGGTATGGATGTCAAGAAGGAAGAAGGTGTGATGGCGACTATGAGGATGGTTGTCAAAGATTCTATTGATTGGGGTTTAAGGATAGGTGTGATGATGTAGGTAGGACCAAAGTCTCTTTGTGGTTGTTGATCAAGAATAGATCTATCAAAATCGGGGGGAAGTTGAGCTCCATTTTCAATAAAAGTCTTTAGAAGACTACTAGGATTATGGCAGATGAATTTATTCATCATTTCTTGACTATATGAGTCTTCTAGGAATGTTTGCACTTCTAGGGAGAGGTCATCTTGATCAACCATGTTAGGATCCCCTTGCAATTATGGATCTTGGATGTCGGGTTGCACACTTTGCGTAAGGTCTTGTGTAGAGTCTTGATATAGGACACTAATGTCTATCATGCCATATTGTTGTTTGGCCAACTTTTTATTTTGGGATCGAGTTGTGACCATACATGAATATCCTTAGAAAGATTGATTGGAAGAAAAGGCTTGGTGAAAGGGCTTAGCTAGGATTTTGGATTTTATTTCAATTTGATAAAATTGGATAGATTGATTGATAGGGTCCTTAGATTAGGAAACGAGATTGATTAAGATTGCACGTTATTCCTTGGATGAGGATTTTCAGTGGGAGATGTTAATGAAACCACAAGCAAGGTAACGACCAAGTTGGGTAAAATTTAGACCTTAGGATAATGATAAAAGTCTCTTTTACTAAGGATTGGCTAATGATCCAAAGAAAAATTCAGACCTTAGGATAAGAGTCCTAATCGACTGAAAGGATGAGGGAAAGGTACTAGGGGGAGATTATTTCCCAAGTACAAAGGCCAAATGATTAATTCATTAAAGATGAGGCCTAAATAGAACTTCACAAGGCATAAAACCTTAATGTGAGATTGATTTGATTGAAGGATGATTGATTAAGGAAATTGATTGAGGATTGATTTTATCAAAGATGATTGATTAAAGATTGATTGACATGCTAAGTACTTAGAAGAGGTTGATAATGAAAGATCAAAGAAAGGTGATAGTGATGATTAGAAGAATTAGATGGCTAGATTATCCTTGGAATGGAAAAGACTTAATAAATGATAGGTTTAGATGGAAAATTGTATGAAGGTATGCAACCACCCAGATTTTGATAATATTTGGTATTTAAAGACAAGTTGGATCCTTGGAGTAAAGCTCAAACTCTTAGTTCATCACTTTCATCAAAATCATAGCTATGACCATGGATATAATCATGATATCAGTGCAAAAAGGTCCTATGCTTGAGAAAGAGTTTGTGGTTGGTATACCAAAAATTTCAGAATCTAATGAGTTGTGCTTGTGTGAGCTTCTACTTCTTAGGATGCTTGTACAACTTATGCTTATGAAACATAGAGAAGGTAGGGTTCCGATGTAGTTTGACTTCTTGGAAAATTTGGACTTAAGTGTGGCTTGAACTTGATTAAGGTTTGTTCAAAATTGGACTAGGATATGACTAGGACAAACTAGAACATGAATTGGCTATGACTAGGACATGATGTGGGAATGACTAGGGACTATGGCTTGGACTAGACTTTGTTGGAAACTAATAACACTGAGAGGGGGGGTGAATCAGTGTTATACTAGAATAGAAGATTTCAGCCTTAACAAAACATTCATGCACCAATCGGTATACTGGTATAAACAGAATTGAAAGAAGTAAAGAAACCAATAAGCCAAACACATAAATGAGAACCATAACATGCAGATTTATACATGGAAAACCTCAATGAGGAAAACCCACGGTGGGATTTGTGACTCACAATATAAATCCACTAGCCATACGAAGAGATGTTACAATATATGATGGGCCTACACTTGTAGGAAGGTTTAGAGCCTAGAGCACACTACACAATCATAATAGGAGCCTCACTAACTACATAAAATTCCAGACAACAAACCGGAGAAGTGTGAACTGCTAAGATAGCATCCTCTATGCCAGAATATAGATCCAGTTTAAGCTCTATCTGTTTTGATCTAAAACCCTAAAACCCTTTACCGGAATAACCCTTACAATAATTTCCTCACATAAATAATCTTTCTGAATAATTACATTCACATATCCATTCCATGTCTCTCTCTTATATCAAAATGATCTAAATAATCTGCCCTATATACCCTATACAAATTTATGCCTTATGTCAACTTACAAAGATATATGCAATATAAGATTACATGTCGACCAAATAACATAAATGAATAAACATTAAAACAAATTGTTAATGCTAGATCCAAGATATGTCAGCCTCCAATACCGATAACCTTTACTATACCATGTCAGCTTACATTGCCAGTGACCAAAGAAATCTTCCTGACCTATCGGTGCTGGTATAGAATTTATGAAGTGCTTGTCGATACACCATATGAAGCCAAAACACAAAATCATGTTGCCATCAATAACAATATAGTGAAATTAACCAATAGAGTGTCAATTTCCAACAATCTCCCCCTTTGGCATTGATGGCAACACTCATGTGAAAACTAATCATGGTTTGATTTGTTGATTTCATCTTGCCCTACTCCCCCTGAGTTGAATATGCAAAATACTCCATATCTCCAAAATTACAAAAACTCTATAACTCCCCCTAATGTATTCAACTCTTTCATTCTTTTTTACATCTATACTACTCCCCCTTTGACATCAATTCCCAAAATAAATTGTAACAAGAATGTCAAAGAATAAGAACTGTACATTGAATACCTCAAAACATGTCTTATCGAAGCTTGACTAGTTTCAAGATTTTTGAATAAGCCTTCTTTAGTAACTCAACATAAATATCCCAACCAGTTTTGAATGTGTCGAAGATAGATAGAAGACCACTCAATAAATATGCAAAATATTCTTTCTCATTTACCTCTACCAGTGTGGACCTTCCCAACATATCCATGCATTCCTTCTTATGTACACATAGTGAATCCAATCTTGGACTCACCAAACCTTTGAGACTTCAGGCTCTCCAAATGATTTTATCTCTTTTCTTTTCAAGAGAAGAAATTTGGTTCTCCAAAGTCAAAATTTGACCATCAATTAATGTTGTCAATGAAATTTAATCCATCAAAAGAGTTAGCAATACTAGCAATTTTCTCTTGTGTCTCTTTTATCTTTTTGTCTACATTTGTTGTAAGTATTTCAATATTGCAACATACCCTGTATATGTTTGTACATTGTTTCAAAGAATTTTCAATTAGAGTTAACTTCTCCTCAATCTTTTTTTCTCTGTCGCAATGATCTGATCAAAAGAGGCTCTCTTAGCCTAAGTGAATCTTTCAAGTGCTTGCCGGTTTGATATTTGTTGTAAGGATTGAAAGTATTTTGATATGTTCTCATTTATTACCTTAAGCTTGTTGGAAGGGCTCACTTCATTTTCAATCTTACACTCTAGGACCAATCTGTGTAGAACAGTGATTGATTGATCTATAGTCTCATTGTCTATAGTTCCCTCTTTCATCATTTTTTGAGCACCCATCATCATTAGTTCTATGGGACTCATCTCTATGATGGTTTTATTTTCCACCTAAGAAGTCTCAATTGTCAATAATGATGTTCCAACAACTGGTTCCCTGTCAGATTCTCCTATTTTCTCTTATGATTTATCCTTTATTACCTCCTCACTTGCACCGATGGCTTTGCCACTTGGTGTAGTCTATGTAACTGTCAGTTCCTTTGTAAGAATAGTATCCTCAACCTATACATTAGTATCTGGAGGACAATTTTCCTTGATGTTACTATCTTGTACAATGTTCTCTGTATTAACCGGTGTCTTAGTATTTGTCTGTACATCTTTATTTATCGATGGCTCAATTTACACTATCTTGATGTTTTTCAAAATTGAGGGTGCAGTACCCATAATTCCTTTTCCTTTCCTTTCAATTGGTGTATCTATATTGTCTGTCTTAATCTTTGGTGAAGTAAAGAATCCTTTGTGTTCTCCCAAAAATTTAATCCATGCCTTTTGAGTTTCCTTTATTACTTCATTCACTCTCCCTAGCATCGGGCTAGTTATCCTATGTTTTCTATTGAAAACCTTTCTGTCTGTCATCTCAGTTGTCTTTTCCATTTCGTTTGGAGCTATAGTAACATAGATAGCTAGTAGTTCTTGCATTTTAATGTGTTTATCTTCTTGCATAGCAGATTATCTTCTAGCATCTAACATGTTATATAACTCAACCGGTATTTGGTTTTCTATCTCTATTAAGGCTTTCTTATAGATATCCAAATATAATAGAATTGCTTCTTCTACCTCTCTTTGCTCATCATCCTCTAATTTTTCATACTAAAATTTAACATTATTCAACATGCCATCTTTAGTAATTTAACCTACAATTTATGCACAAGTTCTGGGTGGTATCATAGTTACATTACCAGTTTCAATTGCCAAATCAATGTCACTCTTCTTCTTCCTCTTGGCAATACCGGATGTAGTTGTAGGTGTAGCTTTAGGTGCTTGCTTCTATGCTAGTAGATTTATTGTGGCCTTCCTAACCAGTTGCTTCTTTTCTTCCAACTGTGTTTCCTCCGGTTTCTGCCTAACAACCCTCTTAAATGCTAATAGAGTGTTATCCTCTTACTCAGATTTTGCATTAACAGGTTCAATATGAACTTCTAGATCCTTCCTCTTTCTTCCTTTCTCTGGGACAACATCAATTAGTGCCTTAATGTCTTTTGAGACCTCCTGTACAAATTTTCTTTCTTTCCCTTCTTATTTTTCCCTTCTCTTCCAGTTGAACTCTGTTTCAACCTCTAGAGTCTTCTGTTTGCAGTTCCACAAGGCTTCTCTGCCTCATCAATTTCTGCATCAATTAGAATTTTGGCATAAGCATAAAGGATTAATGCATCTACCTCATATCCCACTTCCTCAATCCAAATCTTTCAGGGCTTGACTGCCTCCATGAGAGTTACATCCTTCTTAACCATGAAACATATGTCAGTAGAGTATTTCTCTACTATATGCTTGGGTATTCTTATCCTAGACCTCATATATTTTTCAAAAGCCTTGAAATAATCCCATATCTTATCATCTCTTTGACTTCCTAATGCAACAATTGATTGTTTTAACTGTCTTCCTACCAGAATGTCAAAAGCCCATTGCTTCCTACTAGAACAAGGTGTATCATTCAGAAAGTATAACATCAAGCAGACTAACAAATTCCCATACCGAAAAGTGCCCTTTTTCTTGCCCTTAATCTTTCCTAAGTTGATCAATAACTTTTCAAGCATCCAACCGTAAAGATCTAAGTTTTCATTTTCTCTCATCATCTTATATGCAGCCAAAATACATGAATTGGAAATAGAATTTAGTCAGTTTGACTGAGTTACCTTGTATCCAATAATCATGCTTCCAAATTTGATGTCAGTGTCTATGATAGTGCTCACTTTCATGGATCTCTTGTCAGATGTAGCACCGGTTAACTTCCTCACAAAGTCATTTGACACTTTCTTATCTGGATGTTTCCCTATCGATGACAAACTAGTAATTACCTGGATGGCTTCCTTAGTGATTTTATAAGGTCTATACAACCATATTAATTCACCATGTACTTTGCTCAGTACATAGCTGATTATTTCATCCTCAAACTCTGGAATATCCAAAATATATGTAAACCTTAGATCTTCAATGTGTTGATATGCCGGTTTAATCTTTCTAGATTCTCCCATTAGTTCATTCATATACATTCACATGATCTTTGAAGTTCCTAAGTCCTCTATATGACAATGAATGTATACCCTAACATCTTCTACATATACCACTCCCTCCGGAATGTGATAAAATGTTGCAACTGAATCTTCCTGGGTAGCCACATGTGGATACCGCTTGAAAATTGGCTTGAGGTGGTCCTTAACCTCCACTACAATTGGGTTTGCAACAAAAATAGGAACAAAAGATGATCCTGCTTCCATGTTTCAAGAAAAATACCTTTAGATTGCTTTAGGTGAAAACCTTTAACAAGTTCTTCTAGACGCTAGTGAAGTAGCTCAAAAAGAAATTTGATTGCCTCTGAATAGCCTCTAATCACACTTAGTTTCTCTGAATTGCTCTGAAATCACCCTGGATGCAAGGTGATTAACAATGAAGCATATTCGACCTTTTATCCTTCAACAAAAACCCTAATCTTCCATTGACATAAATGACTACCAGTGAAAGATACCGGATCTCGCTCAGAATATATCCATGTCGGATAATCCTTTTCAATATTTGGAACATCTTCCAGTATCTCTTCCTATGGCAAATGTAGCATCTTCATGAATTTTGCATACCCCTAAGACATATACCTTAGTTACCGGATGAGCTCACTATCAATGCAGGAGCAACCTCTTCTACTAGATAGGTAACCGGAACATTCCCATCTGATGATTTCTCTTTAGTCTTCCTAACCCATCTCTAAGTGTGATCATGCCAAATTTCATTTATCTTCTCTCTCCCTTTTCATTTGATCCTTCATTACTAACCAATGGATTTCTGCTTCTACAAAACTTAGCAATTTGTCCAAGTTCATTGCATGCATAACATGTAACATTGTTCTTTTGAATTTCTTTGCTAAAACTGGTGAAATTGCTTGACCTGCATTGATTAGCCATATGTCCAAATTTTCCACAAGCATAGCATTTTACATTCATTCTACAATATTTTTTTTTATGACCAAACTTATTGCATTTAGAACATTTACTGGGAGTAGAATCAGGGTTCTGATTTTCTCTATTTCTACATTGCCTAGCCATATGACCAAATCTATTGCAAACAAAATATCTACCATTGAATTTATAAGCATTGAATTGTCTTACTAGTGCCTTATGGTTTTGATCTTCATTAGCACTACTAGAACTCTATCTCAAATCCAAGTCCACTGGAATCTCCAATCTATCTCTATCTCTTCAATAACTCATCGAGTTGTGCTGAGTTGATCTTGATTTTTTCTTTATACTTACTTGAAACAGTTAAATATTCTCTTAGTATTATCATTTGTCTCTCAAGTTCTTTCTCATTACTCTGAGATTGTACCAAATCAGTTCTCAATATCTCATTTTCATGAATCAACCTACCACATTCATAAAATTTGTTCTTCAGGGATACATCAAGATTTTCTTCCTTTTTCTTTCTGCCCTCAATCTCTTTAGACATCCTCATAGTTATAACTTGCATTTCATTCTTCATAACCATGTTCTCCTGACTCATTTTCTAACATTGTTCCTTAAGTGCATTTCTCTCTTCATCATCCAAATTTTGAAAAAGTTCTTTCCTCCTAGCTTGAACAGATGATAGCCTCTCTTGTAGGACAAGAATGAATTCCTTAGTAGAATTCAACTCATCTTGTAGCTTTAAGTTCTTCAACCTTTCAACATCATAATCTTCAAGTGCCATCTCAAGATGCTTCTCCAAAGCCATATTCAATGATTCCAATTTCAGGATCTTCCTCAAGCTGTTAAACTTCCTTTAAGGTACAAGGCTCTGATACCAATTGTTGGAAACCAATAACACTAAGACGGGGGGGGAGGGGGGGGTGAATTAGTGTTATACCAGAATAGAAGATTTTAGCCTTAACAAAACATTCATGCACCAACCAGTATACTAGTATAAAAAGGATTGAAAGAAGTAAAGCAACCAATAAGCCAAACACATAAATGAGAACCATAACACATGAATTTATACGTGGAAAACCTCAATAAGGAAAAACCACAGTGGGATTTGTGACCCACAATATCAATCCACTAGCCATATGAAGAGACATTACAATATATGATGGGCCTGCACTTGCAGGAAGGCTTACATCCTAGAGTACATTGCTCAATCACAATAGGAGCCTCATTGAATACATAAAATTACAAACAACAATCCAGAGAAGTTTGAACTACTAAGATAGCATCTTCTATGGCAGAATATAGTCTTGGTTTAAGCCCTATCTATTCTGGTCTAAAACACTAAACCCCTTTACCCAAATAACCCTTACAATAAATTCCTCACTTTCATAGTCTTTCTGAATAATTAGATTCACATATCCATTCCATATCTCTCTCTTATATCAAAATGATCTACACAATTTGCCCTATATACGCTATACAAATTTATTTCTTATGTCAGCTTACAAAAATATATACAATATCATATTACATGTCGGCCAGATAACATAAATGAATAAAAATTAAAACAAATTGTTGATGCCAGATCCAAGATATGTCGGCCTCCAATACCGATAACCTTTACTATACCATGTCGGCTTGTATTTTCGGTGACCAAAGAAATGTTCTTGACCTATCGATGTCGGTGTCGGTGCCGGTGTAGAATCTGTAAAGTGCTTGTCGATACACCATATGAAGCCAAAACACAAAACCATGTTGCCATCAATGACAACATAGTGAAACCAACCAATAGAGTGTCAATTGCCAACATACTTGACCTAGATTATGATGATTAGGATGTTGACTTGTGTTGGTTAACATATTTTTCCTTCTTAAATACCTTTCAAAAATGACTCCCAAATGCCCAAATTGAAAGACAAAAAACAAGAACCAACAGCTGAGTCACTTGCAATGGTGTGTGCAAGTGCTCTCTAAATTTTGATATGAAGATACAACTCCCTTCGTTGGATAAAAATATATATTTTATGAATATGCTTTTAACTGGAAAACAATAAAGGTAACTGACATCTACTCATAGCCATGACACAGATGTGAATAACAGATATATAATGAAGTGAATGAAGATAAGTAAAATATAATTTAATTATCCACACCCATGAAAATACTCTTTCCAATAGAGTCAAAGTGCCTTGGACTCTGATCGAGTCTCTCTCATGCCTCAAAGGACAAGGGGATCAGAATGCCCAGGCAAAGAGCTAACAACACATTTATTTCCAATATACAAGTCATTTTTGAAATGAAAGTTTCAGAATCAAATGCATATACATAGTTTGATGTAACAAAAAAAACAATGAAAGGTAAATACAAGAGAAACAAATCTCATGGTAATCAAAAGAAAATATTAATAGATGCTTAGATCAGCAAAAATCTTCTTTATTTTATCAATGCCAAAATGTGGGCTCACAGACTCAACACCTTAAAATAAAACTGTGTAGACTAGAAAACTACACTACCCTCTTTTTTTTTAACAACAAAAAAAAAAAGAATCATCCTAGCTCTTTCCTTTCATTACATATATATAGCCTCTTTTTTTTAAGAGACTTTTAGTTATCAATAACTGATTCTTGAAAAGATTATTTATTTCCTTCTCGCTTAACGTTCCCATGAATTCAATTTTCACCTTTAGGGAAATAAAGCTGAAATATTTTAATACATAATTGCCCTTGATAGAATAAGTGAATAATTTTTCACTTATAGGTGAAAATACTTGCCCACTTTCCTTAGTGTTTGAGTTTTTATGAGTAAAAACCCAAGTATCTCCCAATTAATGTGATTGTCATTGACAGTTTTGACAATTCTATTATCTATTATCCATATCTTACGAACCAGACATAATATTATAAATCTCTTCAGTGATAATTTATAAAACTAGGTTTTATAAAACATATAAAAAATTCATCACGATCCAATGGTTTAATTGAGAGTTATACCCCCCTCACAGAGACTAATTTTTTTGTTTAAAAAAAGACTCAGAAAATTTATGGTTACAAGTTGCATTGAAAACTACAAATAGTGTACATGCCAAAAATTACACATGGATCTCCACTTTGAGCTACCATTTGTAGGAATGAGCTCTGTTTTAAGACAAAGCACTCTTTATAATAGATTAAGATTGTAACTCTTTAGATTGTTTGTAATACTATGTTGCTAAAACAATTCTTTGAAAACATAATCAACTGCTATCCTCTATTACCAACATATGGATTCATAGCTAAATTCAACTTTAAGAATCTGATTCTTCCTTTGTAACATGAAGGTTGGATTTTTTATTTGTTAGTTTGGCTATCTCGAAAGTCATCCAAACACTTTTACTCTCAGCTCAGTGATCATTTTTAAAAACACCCCTGTTATTCAAACTAACATTAATCAGCTCCAAGAGTATCTCTGAAATACATTGAGCCTTAGACAAATCACCATTATCAGCTTGTTTTGTAAACCAAAATGTTATACTACTTCTTTAAAAAATCAAAAAACTCATGCCAATGTTATTGGATTATTAAACTCGTAGAATTTTGAACTCACACAGTCTAAGCTTGCATCTGTTTAATCTGATAAATCTCTAAACTCTAAATTTGAACCTCTTAAATTGAACCTATGAACTCATTGAACTTTGAATTTTGAACTTGAACCTGAACCTTGAGCTTTGAACTTTGAACCCGAACCTTTAACTTTTAACTTTTAACATTGAACCTTGAACCTTGAACTTTAAACCCGAACCTTGAACATTAAACTTTGAACCCGAACCTTGAACTTTGAACTTTGAACCTTGAACTTTTTGAAAAGGTTCAATAGTTCAAGTTCAATGATAATTGTTATAGAGACCTTTAACTCTTTTAAAAACAAGGTCGTGATACAACATACATCGCTTGAACTTGAACCTTGAAGGGTATGTGCAGAATCATGGTGTGCCAAAACAGTCCCTTAAGTGGCAATGAAATTTCAGAAAAATCAGAGTTATGCAACTTGACATGAAAATTTGAATAAGTTGTGAACATTATTTTTAAAATATGTAAGAAGAGAATATATAGAAAATTGAATGTAGTTTCTAAGCTATTAGTTGTCTTTTGGAAAAAAAAAATCCTATTTCATGAAAATTTCAAATTTCAATGTAGTGGTACTAAAATTTCAGGAAAAAAACAAGAAGTAGACATATGTCTGACCACCCTAATCAAAATCAAATCTTAATATTTTTTTATAATATTTATAATATAAGTATTAGACTCATGTCCGGATGTGACACATTTTTTTTTAATTTTTTACGAATTAAATAATTATTTATGATTTTTTTACTACAGCTTTTCAGAAATTCAGAAACTCCTACGTCTGACCACCTTAACTTGGTCCAAACCTTATGAAATTTAATTTTTTTTAATTTTTCCCTATAGTAGACGAAGCATAGGATGTGATGCATATTTTGGTTTCAAAAAATGTTATATTGTTTGAAAGTTATGAGTGTTTTTCAATCAGTATATCAATCAGGACTATTGTCAGAATTCAATTAGAAAATAAATAATAATTATTTACTAAAGTCGAAATAAGACAAGCCTTATATTGTTGGAAATCTGGGAACATCCTTAAAAAACCCTTTTCGTTTTATCAATTTTGGCTACAAAAAAGTCGTCAGCCACCAGTGTAAAGTTTGGAAAACTAGGGAATACTGAAAAACACGTTTTTTTAGTTGACTTTCCAGGCTTGTAACTTCCAAGCCTAATACCAAAGCATTCCCAAGCCAAAATTTGAAATTTGAAAATTTGAGTAAAAAAATCAGATATCGGATTTTATCCAATATCCGATTTTTGTACAAAAATTTGTGGTCCCTGATGAATTTCCCTTTGCCGCCATTTATGAAGTAAACTGCCACATGGCAGAAATCCAATATCCGATTAAATCGGATATCGGATTTTATTAGTCATATTTTAAAGAGGGAGAGAAGGAGAGAGAGAGAGGGAGAAAGAGAGAGAGGGAGAGAGAGAGAGAGAGAGAGAGAGAGAGAGAGAGAGAGAGAGAGGACGGAGAGAGGGACGGAGAGAGAGAGAGAGAGAGAGAGAAGGAGAGGGAGAGAGGGAGAGAGAGAGAGGGGGGGAGAGAGGGAGAGGCAGAGAGAGAGAGAGGGAGAGAGAGAGGGGGGGGGAGAGAGAGGGAGAGGGACAGAGAGAGGGACAGAGAGAGGAGGAGAGGGAGAGAGGGAGGGAGAGAGAGGGAGGGAGGGAGAAAGGTAGAGGGAGGAGAGGGAGAGAGAGAGAGACAGACAGACAGACAGACAGACAAAGAGAGAGAGAGAGAGAGAAGGAGAGGGAGAGGGAGAGAGAGGAGGAGAGAGAGAGAGAGGGAGAGGGAGAGGGAGAGAGAGAGAGAGAGAGAGAGAGAGAGAGAGAGAGAAGGAGAGGGAGAGAGAGAGAGAGATAGAGAGAAGGAAGGAGAGAGAGAGAGAGAGAGAGAGAGAGAGATACAGAGACAAAGAGAGACCATATGACCCCTAATGACACAATTTGGTGTCTTAAGGGGACCTATGGTGTTGTTAGGGGTCATATGGTGTCTTGGGACCCCATAGGACACCCTAAGACACCAAATCATGTTGTTAGGGGTCATATTGTGTCTTACGACCCATAACTATGACCCCTAATGATAGTTATGTGATATGGTGTCCCATGAAACCTTATGACCTCTTAGGTCATCATATGACCCCTAATGATACAATATTGGGTAGCTTTGGGTCATATTATGTCCTAAGGGGTCATATTATGGTCTACGACCCCTTAGGACACCATATGACCCCTAACGACATGATTTGGTGTCTTAAGGGGTCCTACGGTGTCGTTAGGGGTCATATGGTGTCCGTAGGGGTCATATGGTGTCTTGGGACACCATAGGACCCCTTAGGACACAATATGACCCAAAGAGACCCAATATGGTGTCATTAGGGGTCATATGGTGTCCTAAGAGGTCATAAAGGTTCATGGGACACCATATGACCCCTATGGACATCATATGACCCCTAACGACACCATCGGACCCCTTAAGACACCAAATCATGTCGTTAGGGGTCATATTATGTCCTAAGGGGTCCTATGGTGTCCCAAGACACCATATGACCCCTATGGACACCATATGACCCCTAACGGCACCATACGACCCCTTAAGACACCAAATCATGTTGTTAGGGGTCATATTGTGTCTTACGGGGTCGTAGGACATAATATGACCCCTAACGACACAATTTGGTGTCTTAAGGGGTCTTATGGTGTCACAAGACACCATATGATCGATAACAACACCATAGGACCCCTTAAGACACCAAATCATAACATTAGGGGTCATATTGTGTCTTACGGGGTTGTAGGACACAATATGACCCCTAACGACATGATTTGGTGTCTTAAGGGGGCCAATGGTGTCGTTAGGGGTCATATGGTGTCCATAGGGGTCTTATGGTGTCCCATGAACCCCTATGACCTCTTAGGACACCATATGACCCCTAATGACACCATATTGGGTTGCTTTGGGTCATATTGTGTTGTTAGGGGTCATATTATGTCTTAAGGGGTCCTATGGTGTCCCAAGACACCATATGACCCCTAACGACACCATATGACCCCTCAAGACACCAAATCATGTTTTTATGGGTCATATTATGTCCTACGACCCCGTACGACACAATATGATCCCTAACAATATTATTTGGTGTCTTAAGGGGTCCTATGGTGTTGTTAGGGGTCATATGATGTCCATAGGGGTCATATGGTGTCTTGGGACACCATAGGACCCCTTAAGACACCATATGACCCCCAGTGACACCATATTGGGTCGCTTTGGGTCCTATTGTGTCGTTAGGGGTCATATTGTGTCTTAAGGGGTCCTATGGTGTCCCAAGACACTATATGACCCCTATGGACACCATATGACCCCTAACGACACCATAGGACCCCTTAACACACCAAATAATGTCGTTAGGGGTCATATTGTGTACTATGACCCTGTATGACACAATATGATCCCTAACGATATGATTTGGTGTCTTAAGGGGTCATATGGTGTCGTTAGGGGTCATATGGTGTCCATAGGGGTCATATGGTATCTTGGGACACCATAGGACCCCTTAAGACACCATATGACCCCTAATGACACCATATTGGGTCGCTTTTGGTCATATTATGTCGTTAGGGGTCATATTGTCTCTTAAGGGGTCCTATGGTGTCCCAAGACACCATATGACCCCTATGGACACCATATGATCGCTAATGACACCATAGGACCCCTTAAGACACCAAATCATGTCGTTAGGGGTCATATTGTGTCCTACGACCTCGTACGACACAATATGATCCCTAATGATATGATTTGGTGTCTTAAGGGGTCCTATGGTGTTGTTAGGGGTCATATGGTGTCCATAGGGGTCATATGGTGTCTTGGGACACCATAGGACCCCTTAAGACACCATATGACCCCTAATGACACCATATTGGGTTGCTTTGGGTCATATTGTGTCGTTAGGGGTCATATTGTGTCTTAAGGGGTCCTATGGTGTCCCAAGACACTATATGACCCGTATGGACACCATATGACCCCTAACGACGCCATAGGACCCCTTAAGACACCAAATCATGTCGTTAGGGATCATATTGTGTCGTACAAGGTCGTAGCACACAATATGACCCCTAATGACGTGATTTGGTGCTTAACGGGTCCTATGGTGTCGTTAGGGGTCATATGGTATCCATACGGGTCATATGGTGTCTTGGGACACCATAGGACCCCTTAAGACACAATATGACCCCTTAGGACACAATATGACCCAAGGCGACCCAATATGGTGTCATTAGGGGTCATATGGTGTCCTAAGAGGTCATAAGGGTTCATGGGACACAATATTACCCCTATGGACACCATATGACCCCTAACGACACCATCGGACCCCTTAAGACACCAAATCATGTCGTTAGGGGTCATATTGTGTCTTAAGGGGTCCTATGGTGTCCCAAGACACCATATGACCCCTATGGACACCATATGACCCCTAACAACACCATAGGACCCCTTAAGACACCAAATCATGTTGTTAGGGGTCATATTGTGTGTTACGGGGTTGTAGGACACAATATGACTCCTAACAACACAATTTGGTGTCTTAAGGGGTCTTATGGTGCCACAAGACACCATATGATCCCTAGCAACACCATAGGACCCCTTAAGACACCAAATCATAACATTAGGGGTCATATTGTGTCTTACGGGGTCGTAGGACACAATATGACCCCTAACGATATGATTTGGTATCTTAAGGGGTCCGATGGTGTCGTTAGGGGTCATATGGTGTCCATAGGGGTCATATGGTGTCCCATGAACCCTTATGACCTCTTAGGACACCATATGACCCCTAATGACACTATATTGGGTCTCTTTGGGTCATATTATGTCTTAAGGGGTCATATGGTGTCCCAAGACACCATATGACCCCTAACGACACCATATGACCCCTTAAGACACCAAATCATGTCGTTAGGGGTCATATTTTGTTCTACGACCCCGTACGACACAATATGATACCTAACGATATTATTTGGTGTCTTAAGGGGTCCTATGGTGTCGTTAGGGGTCATATGGTGTCCATAAGGGTCATATGGTGTCCCATGAACCCTTACATAAGGGTCATATGGTGTCCCATGAACCCTTATGACCTCTTAGGACACCGTATGACCCCTAATGACACCATATTGGGTCGCTTTGGGTCATATTGTCTCGTTAGGGTGCATATTGTGTCTTAAGGGGTCCTATGGTGTCCCAAGACACTATATGACCCCTAACGACACCATAGGACCCCTTAAGACACCAAATCATGTCGTTAGGGATCATATTGTGTCGTACGGGGTCGTAGGACACAATATGACCCCTAGCGACATGATTTGGTGTCTTAAGGGGTCCTATGGTGTCGTTAGGGGTAATATGGTGTCCATAGGCATCATATGGTGCTTGGGACACCATAGGACCCCTTAAGACACAATATGACCCCTTAGGACACAATATGACCGAAAGCAACCCAATATGGTGTCATTAGGGGTCATATAGTGTCCTAAGAGGTCATAAGGGTTCATGGGACACCATATGACCCCTATGGACACCATATGACCCCTAACAACACCATCGGACCCCTTAAGACACCAGATCATGTCATTAGGGGTATTATTGTGTCTCTCTCTCTCCCTCCTCTCCCTCTCCTCCTCTCTCTCCTCTCTCTCTCTCTCTCCCTCTCTCCCTCTCCTCCTCTCTCTCTCTCTCTCTCTCTCTCCCTCTCCTCCTCTCTCTCTCTCTCTATCTCTCTCTCTCCCTCTCTCCCTCTCCTCCTCTCTCTCTCTCTCCCTCTCCCTCTCTCTCTCTCTCTCTCTCTCTCTCTCTCTCTCTCTCTCTCTCTCCGTCTCCCTCTCCTCCTCTCTCTCTCTCTCCGTCTCTCCCTCTCCTCCTCTCTCTCTCTCCCTCTATCCCTCTCCTCCTCTCTCTCTCTCTCTCTCTCTCTCTCTCTCTCTCTCTCCCTCTCTCCCTCTCCTCCTCTCTCTCTATCTCTCTCTCTCCCTCTCTCCCTCTCCTCCTCTCTCTGTCTCTCTCTCTCTCTCCCTCTTTCCCTCTCCTCCTCTCTCTCTCTCTCTCTCTCTCCCTCTCTCCCTCTCCTCCTCTCTCTCTCTCTCTCTCTCTCTCTCTCTCTCTCTCTCTCCCTCTCTCCCTCTCCTCCTCTCTCTCTCTCCCTCTCTCCCTCCTCTCTCTCTCTCCCTCTCTCCCTCTCCTCCTCTCTCTCTCTCCCTCTCCTCCTCTCTCTCTCTATCTCTCTCTCTCCCTCTCCTCCTCTCTCTCTCTCCTCCTCCTCTCTCTCTCTCTAAAATATGACCAATAAAATCTGATCCTCTCTCTCTCTCCCTCTCTCCCTCTCCTCCTCTCTCTCTCTCTATCTCTCTCTCTCCCTCTCCTCCTCTCTCTCTCTCTCTCTCCCTCTCCTCCTCCTCTCTCTCTCTAAAATATGACCAATAAAATACGATATCCGATTTAATCGGATATTGGATTTTTGCCATGTGGCAGTTTAGTTCGTAAATGGTGGCAATGGGAATTTTTTTGGGACTATAAATTAGATAAAATTAGATATCAGATTTTATGAGATATCCAATTTTGGTACTATAAACCAAAAAAAAAAAAGGTTTGTGGGCCATTTTGTTGATTCCAAGGGCCGATAGTCTGGGTCCTATGTTTTCTGTCGACGATCATGGGGTTGCAGATAGCTAGAGACAAATTAGTGCTTTTGGGAGATTCTTAAAGTGAAAACTTACATTGTCAATCATGAAGGAGCATATGTGTGGAGGGAAATGGGGAGTAGTAGTCATTGAAAGTCTAAACGCAAAAGAAAACTTTCAAATGACCAAGTTGAAGTGTATAGAGAAAGAGATAGAGAATGTCATAGGAGGAGAAGACAAGGTATGTTAAATATTGCTAATGTTACTTCAACTGAAGAGGGAATTGAAATTGAAAATGTGCCACAAGTTATTGAAAATGAAAATGTAGATTTTGAAAGTGAAAATATTGAAAATGTTGAAAGTGATAATGAAAATGCTCAACATGTGGAAAATGTGCCACAAGTTATTGAAAATGAAAATGTAGATTTTGAAAGTGAAAATATTGAAAATTTTGAAAATGTTGAAAGTGATAATGAAAATGCTCAACATGTGGAAAATGTGCCACAAGTTATTGAAAATGAAAATGTAGATTTTGAAAGTGAAAATATTGGAAATTTTGAAAATGTTGAAAGTGATAATGAAAATGCTCAACATGTGAAAAATGTGCCACAAGTTATTGAAAATGAAAATGTAGATTTTGAAAGTGAAAATATTGAAAATTTTGAAAATGTTGAAAGTGATAATGAAAATGCTCAACATGTGGAAAATGTGCCACAAGTTATTGAAAATGAAAATGTAGATTTTGAAAGTGAAAATATTGGAAATTTTGAAAATGTTGAAAGTGATAATGAAAATGCTCAACATGTGGAAAATTTTGACATAGGAGGTGAAAATGTGGAAAAATTTAACATTGAAGGTGGAATTGCCTCACCAAGTGAACCATATGTAACACCTAATTACTTTAGAAATGAAGGCCCTCTCATGGATGAAAGACAAATTCCAAATCCAAGACCTTCAAGAACCCCAAAATGGTTATTTGAAATTGATGAGAACATTATTGCAAATCTTGAAGGCAAGAGGTCAACAAGAACCATTCGGTTGTGGGCTACAAAACTTTTCAACCAAAATTTTAGCAATAAGACATTGACCGAGCAATGCCAACTCTTTTATCAATTGCTAAAGATGATAAAGATGAGACCATTGCTAAATAAATTGAAGATTCATATGAACAAGAAAACAGAGAGAAATTCTATTATTGCAAAAAATCTATTTGACACTCTCAATTCTATTGGAAAGAATGCTAAAGAAAGATATAAGAAAGCCACTCAAAGAGTGATTACAACCTCCTTAGTAAGCCATCAATTGAGGAAGGCTCATCAAATGAGACAAACTTGTGTTGATTTTAACATAAACCATAAAACTTTGGATAGAGCACTTGCACGAAGACAAAGACTTGACGATCCACTTCAACAAGATACATGGGCATTTGGTGGGAGGCTTCCACGTGTTGATAGAAAGTTGACTGACAATGTGAAGGAAGAGATTCAACAATTTTGGCACTCTAATTCTAGAGTGTCACCCAATGTAAAGGATGTTTTGAAATTAAGAATCGGCAACCGAGACCGCACACCACATCCCAAACATTTCTTGGAATCAAGCCAAACAATGTTGTACAAAAAATTTTGTGAATTACATCCAACTTTGCAAATTTCACAAAGGGCCTTTGAATCTTTGAAACCATTTTATTGTGTTCCTCTTAAGATTCACAATACCTGTTGTTGCAAGTACCATGTGGAGTTTTCAATGTACCATGAACTTTTATGTCATATTCGTTCTATGATGCATACTAATGAGATGTTGCAGGAGTGTGGTGCAATGTTATTTCCGAGATCATCAAGAGACTTGCAAGATCTATTTTTATGCCCTAGAGATGATGGCTACTATTTCTATAGAAATTATTGTTTGAATGAGAAGTGCTCAAAATGCGGTGGGTTGTCAAAGTTTGTTTCATGTTTTCATGAGGGCAGTGAACACGAGTTTGGAAATAATTATGTTGAGAAAAAAAGATACGAGACAATGAAATATACTGTGAAGAGTGGAGGTGAAGGTTCTAGATGCGAATTAGTCTCAAGAGAAGTGAGTATTGCTGATTTTATTTTGGATTTTAAGGAAAATCTTTTCTACAAGTATGCAAGGCACACCCATAGGTATCAGTGGTTGGATCAACAGTTCAGGATGTGTAAGAACTCTTTCCCGATTGGCACTATTGTATCGGTAGTTGATTTCACAGAGAACTATACATTGCAACCACAAAATGGGGTACAGTCTCAGTACTACAATTCAGTCTAGATTGCTATTTTTGTTCACACTACATATAGACATGCTCCTGATAGTATAGAAGTGGACAAGAAGATAATCAAGGAGTATCATTTTTATATGAGCGATGATAGATCACACTCCTCCGAGTATGTGCAACATTCTTTCGAGAAATTTTTTGAGTTCTTGCATGAGAAAGATATTGCATTGACCAACATATAATAGGGTCAGATAACTATATGGGTCAATTCAAGAATGCGCGTATGTTTTATCGGTTGAGTAGAATGCATGTGGAGAGGCGTATACCTCATATTTGGTGTTTTTTTGAGGCGGGGCATGGGAAGGGAGAGCATGATGGAGAAGGTGCATGTTTGAAGAGAGCTCTAGTTAAGAAGCAATTGAGGATTTCAAGTGCAAATTTCTCTGATGCACATTCTATTGTTGATTGGTGTAGTTCAACATTGTCACATAGAGGTACTCTTGATTCAGCAGTGAGCAGATTCTTTTGGTTGGTTGAGGAGGGAACAGTGGGAGATAGATTGGATTGTCAAACAATTAAAGATTCTTCAAAGATGCATTCATTTCTCAGCTCAGATGCAAGTACATGGACCATTTGGACACGAGCATTGGCTTGTTTTTGTCAGAGTTGTCTTCGGTGTGATTGGGATTAGTGCGAGTCAAGTGAGTGGGTTGATACGTGGGTTCCCCACTATCTAACACCTTTATCTCAAACAATATCCTTGTCAAATGATGACATGGAAAGTTCACTTGAGTATGATCGTCTATCAGATCTTGTACAACCAAGACATGTTTTTGCAGTTGTTGCACTGCAAGGGAATGAAGAGAGATCAAAATATTGGTTGGCATGATGTGTACAGGGAAAACAAAAGCTAACACAACCAGTGACAGATGATGATGGGTTCACATATCCTACAGGTTCAGTTGTTGTTGTGGGAACTTGGTTGCGAACATACATGATTAGAAAGAATGGCATACCTGCATTTGAAGACTATGAGAGACACAAAACCATTATAATGTATTCACACCTTATTATAGCTACAGATGTCAAGTTGTTGAAGCATCAAGCAAAACCAAAGACCAAAGAGCTATGGACAGTGACTACTGCTAATCATGAAGCAATACTAGATACTCTTAAACAAAGAGACGACCCTTTAGGCACACTTATGTAGTAGGTCTTTAATGGTGCCTTATTTTTTTATCATGCATTTCATTTCAAACAATGATCATTAAACTTTAATGTTCAAGTTTGTTACGTGTATATTAAGGATGTGTTCAAAATGCAAGTCTATTGATGAACATTTTTTTTTGGCAACATGGTTTTTGCATGCACATAGCGAGTACACTCAATATAATTGGAAGGGACGTATTTTTGCAACATGACTTATTATCATGCATTTGATGAGCTTTACAATTTTTGTTATTAGAGAACACTATTTGATAATTTTTTATGATATAATTATCGCATAACCTTTATGCTCATGAAGGTATTTTTTGATGATATACAACAGTATCACATTACGATTTTTGCATCAACATAGTGGGTTCTATTGATATAATTCGAAGGGACGTATTTTTATGGTATATGATCCCACCTTTTCATTTATTATCATGCATTTCAGTTGAAGTGATTATCATAAATCCGTTATGTTCATCCATGCATATGTGTAGACTAACAATTCTTAAAAATACAGGTTCATGCTAGATCATTCGTTGTTGACGAGACCCTCTCTTGGTGATGGTACATATTCCTTTGTGCATTAATGAGATTAAATTGTGGGCCTTGTTGTATTTATTATCATGAAGATGATTCAAATTCATGTGGCCAGGACACATCTGTAGTGGATCAAATTGTCATGATAGATGATCTATTGAATCAAACATTTGACATTGATAGTCAGGTAAATAGGTTAATGTTGGGCCTTCAACATCAACACCTACTAGTCAAAGTGGTCATCGAACTTTCACTCAGGTAAACTTGTCTATTTTAATTCATTAATGGTTTATAAAATAAAGTCAGCTAGATTTTGGCAATTGAATAACATTGTTTCATTTTCAGATGCTGACATCAGATGCACCTAATATTCTCTCCACAATGGAGCATGGTGTTCTCTAGCAGTAGCATCTTTGATGCTTTTGATAGTAGTATGAGTTAGATTAATAAATTTCTAATTTGATGCTTCCCACAGGGCTTTGCAACTTCAGATTGTGAGTGTGCCCCTGTTACAAATGAATTGTACTTTAATCGACATAGATGGTCTATGATGGCTTTTTTGTAAGACTATATGGTTTTATTACATATATTGTACTTTAATCGACATATAACAATATCCAACTGGTGGTTGGCATGAGCTTGAATATGGTAAGTTGTATGCATCTTGAAGTTGAATATGATATGTTGTATACATCTTGAAGTTGAACTTTGATTAGACTTTGTCAGCATTTGATGAATCATAAATGTAATTTTATTATTAATCTTGTGAGTGTGAGGTTTAGGAATAAATATCAATTACTTTGAAAGTCATGGATGGTTGTCCTCATATGATAACCACCAGATGGTTGTGCCTTATGAAGAAAAGCTGAACAAATAATAACTAATTGAGAACATCAATTCAAATCCATAATCTAGAGGATACTAATAACAAATCTTTGTATATTTATTTTTTCTAATAATGAAATAGGTACAACTGTATTGAGATAAAATGAAGCTTTTCTCTCATATGAAGATGTCACATTGGCAAATTAGTCTTTATTATAATACACAAGACATAAGTAAAATCAAAATTCTCTCAGGGTACAGTTTTGGACTTGAACCATATTGCATAAATCTCAAGGCTTCAACTTGATTAACATTAAAGGTTTTTGATTGTTTACAAAATATCCCTTCATGTCCCTTCATGGATGTCACATGCGTAGGGTATGACCCCGAGCGTCGGATCAAGTGGGGGGGGGGAAAGCAGGAGCATGCATAGGGTAATTATGCCTAACTGGACATGTCGGAGCCAACGGTTCGTTATCGTGACGAGCTAAACGAGAAATCAACCAGGCGACAACATTCCATTGAGTGAGACTGATGATTTTTTTGCCAACCGAAAAATTGTTGCCCTAATAAAACCGTAGGGCAACTTGAAATACCAAGATAGGCTATTGTAGGGACCCCTCTCATGGCCCCGTAGGTTCAAATGAATCGTTCACAGGTGCCACAGATTCTGAGTTAGGGCCCATCAAAGTTTGACAATTTTGAGCACTTAGGGCACTCAAGGGACGACGCCGGTAGGTTATGACCTCGAGCGTTCGATCGAGTGGGGGGGCAAAATAGGAGCATGCGTAGGGTAATTATGCCTAACTGGACATGTCGGAGTCGATGGTTCATCATCGCGACGAGCTGAACGAGAAATCGACCAGGCGACAACATTCCATTGAGTGAGACTGATGATTTTTTCGCCAACCGAAAAATTGCTGCCCTAATAAAACCATAGGGCAACTTGAAATACCAAGATAGGATTTTGTAGGGACCCCTCTCGTGGCCCTGTAGGTTAAAATGGATCATTCGCAAGTGCCACAGATTCCAAGTTAGGGCCCGTCAAAGTTTGACAATTTTGAGCACTTAGGGCGCTCAAGGGACGACACCGGTAGGGTATGACCCCGAGCGTTTGATCAAGTGGGGGGGAAAAACAAGAGCATGTGTATGGTAATTATGCCTAACTAGACATGTCACAACTGACAGTTCATCATCGCGATGAGCTGAACGAGAAATCGACCAGGCGACAACATTCCATTGAGTGAGACTGACGATTTTTTCGCTAACCAAAAAATTGCTTCCCTAATAAAACCATAGGGAAAATTGAAATACCAAGATAGGCTTTTGTAGGGACCCCTCTTGTGGCCCCGTAGGTTCAAATGGATCATTCACAGGTGCCACAGATTCTGAGTTAGGGCCCGTCAAAGTTTGACAATTTTGAGCACTTAGGGCGCTCAAGGGATGACACCGGTAGGGTATGACCCTGAGCGTTCGATCGAGTGGGGGGGAAAAATAGGAGCATGCATAGGGTAATTATGCCTAACTGGACATGTCAAAGCTGACGGTTCATCTTCACGACGAGCTGAACGAGAAATCAACCAGGTGACAACATTCCATTGAGTGAGACTAACGATTTTTTCGCCAACCAAAAAATTGCTGCCCTAATAAAACCATAAGGCAACTTGAAATACCAAGATAGACTTTTGTAGGGACCCCTCTCGTGGCTCCATAGGTTAAAATGGATCATTTGTAGGTGCCACAGATTCCGAGTTAAGGCCCGTCAAAGTTTGACAATTTTGAGCACTTAGGGCGCTCAAGGGACGACGCCGGTAGGGTATGACCCCGAGAATTCGATCGAGTGGGGGTGCAAAAAAGGAGCATGCGTAGGGTAATTATGCCTAACTAGACATGTTGGAGCTGAATGAGAAATCGACCAGGCGACAACATTCCATTGAGTGAGACTGACGATTTTTTCGCCAACCGAAAAATTGCTGCCCTAATAAAACCGTAGGGAAACATGAAATACCGAGATAGGCTTTTCTAGGGACCCCTCTTTTGGCCCCGTAGGTTCAAACAGATCATTCGCAGGTGCCACAGATTCCGAGTTAGGGCCCGTCAAAATTTCACAATTTTGAGCACTTAGGGCGCTCAAGGGACGACACTTGTAGGGTATGACCCCGAGCGTTTGATCAAGTGGGGGGGCAAAACAAGAGCATGCATAGGGTAATTATGCCTAACTAGACATGTCGGAGCTGATGGTTCGTCATCGCAATGAGCTGAATGAGAAATTGGCCACGCGACAACATTCCATTGAGTGAGACTGGCGATTTTTTGCCAACTGAAAAAATTGCTGCCCTAATAAAATTGTAGGGAAACTTGAAAAACTGAGATAGACTTTTGTAGGGACCCCTCTCATGGCCCGGTAGGTTCAAACGGATTGTTCACAGGTGCCACAGATTCTGAGTTAGGGCCCGTCAAAGTTTGACAATTTTGAGCACTTAGGGCGCTCAAGCGACAACGTCGGTAGGGTATGACCTCAAGCGTTCGATGGAGTGGGGGGCCAAAATAGGAGCATGCGTAGGGTATTGTTCATTAATTGAATTGTATTGTTTATGAATTGTATTGTTCATTGAATGAATTTTATTGTATTGTTGATTAAATGAATTGTATTGTTCATTAAATAGCCATTATTAACCATTGTTAATTATTGGAATGAAGATTAAAGATGTCCATGATAACACCACACACAGATGAGCAACAATTTATATGATCAAATATCAACTTTTGTATATATAAAAATGTCGAATGATTACAAATGTATGTCCATACACAAATATGGCATAAACACCAACTGAAACAAAATGTATGTCTAAATACGTGAATGTATGTCCATATACAAAATATACATGCCAACTAGACATGTAAGCATCCCAAAACTATCTATAACATCCTAAGCTGCTAATGGATCATCAAAATCGATCCTCTTCGTCACACTGCTCGGCTCTGAAGGATCCTACACAAGAAAAACAAACCACGATTAATATTAGTTATATTATATAATTCACATTCAAAAAGTTAACATAAAAATGAACTATTTAATGGAACTATTCATGTTTACCTCATCTCCACGTTTTCTCTTCAGCTTTGCAGGACTCTTGATGTATGTCTTCAGTAGAGGAGGTATGTTTTGAATATTTTCATAAACAACCTACATATGTTTAGAAACATGACATTGATACATGTTAGCATATAATTGTCACTGATAATAACAAATTATATCTACTAATCAAAAAATAAAATAAACACACATCTACTCGAGGAATCTCTTCTTCTTCTTCAGGTATACTGGGTGTAGTCATCAAGGATGTGAAGCCAAGGATTCTCTGTATATATACACAACAAGTATATGAAACTATCAATCTATGTCTAGACATGTATAATCACTATAAGTTATTTAAACTATTCATTCAATCATATTTGCATTCAATTACCTTTCCCTTGTCTCCAATTGCACTACCAGATCCTAGATCACACTGCACGGCACTCGTGCTGCTTGTGCCCTACAAGAGTAAAATAAGATATACATGCAAGTTACTACATAATCTAATTAATACAAATATAAATGATGAGCATGTATGTACAATAAAATACAAACGACTAGGTGCAATAATATATGTACCGTCAAGCTATCAAGGCCAAATGAAATGGCCGACAAGGTGCCCTCCTAAATCTGTCTCAACTCATCCTCGATCATCAACTGTTAAATAGACCATGTAAATAAAAATTAGTACTTAATATTATCTAATTTATAAATATTTAATTAAAATATAACATGAACTGTGAAAACACAAATCTTACCAATACATCATCAATGTATGATGACGGTGCCTCCTCGCCTCTAGCATGTGAGGACTCCCCAGGGTATCCTCCAGTCTATGTAATAACCTCTGGTGCATCATGCATCTCATGCACCTCGTAATCTACACTATCCACAACAAGATCAACAGGTTGTCCAATTGGACCCAAGCATACGTGCCCACACATCACACAACTATGTGGCATGCATATGTGTGGAGCCGAGGATGATGTGTTAGCACCACCCGATGCACCGCTACCATCAAAAGTAGGCTGAGCTACTGATGGAGCCTGAGAAACCAGAAGGCTACTCAAAGAGTGAATAGCCGATATGGTCTATGAAGCCACCTCACAAATGATATTAGGATGCTGAACTATAGGTGGGGGATCAACAGGAGGAGGGGGGACATATGGGCCCTGGACTACTCTAACTGCCCCAGGTCTATTTTGGGGCATACCTAAACCTACACCCTGGAAAGGTTGGATGTCAAATTAATTCACATGTTTCTGTAAAACAAACTCAGCATACAATTTTTTTATGAAATAGAAGGGGATATCAAGATTGTTGTTGGGTGGTTTGTCAAAAACCATCCACCAATGATCCCAAAAGTTTTTCACAATCCCATCATTTGTGCACCATTTGATAGAAAGTTTTGTTTTTTTGGGATCTACAGGCTGACCAGTACGGAGATTGACAAACAATGAGGCGATTTCGGCTTTGGATATCTCAAGATCCTTGATATCCTTATACGACAAGCCATCTGCATATTTTTCCTTCATAGAATCTTGCCACAAAAGGGTGGCATCGTGCTCCTCAGTCATGGTTTCCATACTTTTTACGATCGACGTGAGAGGATCAAACAATGGGTTTAGATGAGGGATCCTATGATATACTTCTACAATCCCCCTCAATTCATTCAAATTTTGTGCAATCAAATCTTGAATTGAGGGGGGGTTTGGCAAATGAAGGTTTGGTTGTTGCAGTTGTGGTTGGTCAGTGTTTTCATTTATCTCCCATTTTTAACCTAATTGAATGTAAACAGTTAAATTTAGTTAACAAATTTAAACAATTAGGTATTTGATTTAAAAAAAACCTAGTTTTCATGAAAAAAAACCATATTTTCAATGAAAAATCAAATAAACATTCACAAAAAATACAAAAAATGAATGAAAATGATTCAAAACGATAAAATTCTTACCTCTAAATCAATTTTTTAGCAATTTTTTGTCAAAAAAACCGGATATCGGATGGAGCGGATATCGGATTTTGACAAATTCACGCGACCTGTGAGTTAAAAATGACTCACGGGACTGTTGCTGTCTAAATATAAAAGTCTCAGAAAATCGGATATCCGATTTCAACACTTAAATTATTTTTAAATAACATATATAATATAATAATATATTATATATTATATAATACGTATTGTATTATATTATATATATTATAATATAATATTATATTATATTATATTATATTATATTATATTATTTATTATATTATATTATATTATATATTATATTATATTATATAATATATTATATTATATTATATATTATATTATATATAATATAATACAATATTATATAATATATAATATAATACAATATTATATTATATAATATAATATTATGTTATGTTATATTATAATATAATATAATATAATATTATATTATATTATAATATATAATATAATATAATATAATATAATATTATATTATAATATATAATATAATACAATATTATATAATATATAATATAATTTAATATTATATTATATAATATAATATTGTATTATATTATATATAATATAATACATATTATATAATACGTAACATATAATATATATTTTAAATTAAAATTACAAATAAAAATTGAATATCCGATTTGCATATGTAATTACCAGGCCAAGGTGTACTGACACCCAGGCCAAGCAAAAAGTCAACACAGATTTTCGCATTTTTAGGCGAGTGAGGAAGGCTATTTTTTTCACATCGCCACTTTTTGGCCCCCCTTGATCCTGCACTAACCCTGAACTTAGATGAAGTTTAAGTGAGAGGTTTGGTTCAAGAAAAACTTCAACAAAACAAAAACCAAGACTTACACAAGACTAGACTAAATAAAACACTCCTTATTTTTTTAATAATGTGAGAACAAAATGCCTCAAGAAAATGAGGAGGGTAACAACTTGGATACACTAATTCTACTCTTGGAAAGAAGACATAACAAACACATTAGCCATGGAATCAAATAGAGACGTAAAGAACAACATGCTATCCTAGGATGTTGGTTGAGGAGGAAAACCTTTGCTTGCTGACTCAGTACATACCCAATAGCTAATCAGAATATGACTGTTGAGTCTCACGCAATGGATTCTCAATGCCATATTAGTTGACTCCAAATGCTAATGGGGGAATCAAATGGAAGGTCTCTTGGGGGATTTACTATCTCCCTTGCACAAAGATTATCCACCTTTCAGAGGTGAACTGGGTGGCTTCTATTCCTATGGCTCTTAGTAAGGATTCTCATTTGAAGACTACCCCTTGTAGTCACACAAGTGTGATTGAGCCCTCTATCTCTACAAAATACCAAGCAAGATGTAGTCACACAAGCATGATTGAGACCTAAAGGCTCTACAAAATTTTTAATATGAGAGTAAACTCTCAAATAGCTCCGTCCTCTGAGATTTCCATCCCAAAAGGCCTATTTATTATAGTGAGTTGGAATGCTTGGGTTTTAGCCATATTTACTTGGATTGTTCCCCTCTCACTAATCCCTATGCAAGTGTCCTAGGTAGATTAGGAGGGTAGGCCAACTAAAGGTAAAGAGCATGCAAAAAAACTAGAAAAGTTTCAAGGGTCTAGATTTCTAATTGTCTATATAGACAAGAGCATACTCCACTACCTCTACACTTTCCTCAAACATGTAAGACACATTATTCTGTTACCCAATTATATTTAAGTGCCTAAGAAAATAATATAAAAAAGAAAGACACAATGTTTGCTTGTATCTCCTTAGGCAACCTACAAAACAAAGGTATTAGTAGTCTTTAAGGTTTTGAGCGATGAAATCTTTGTCAAACGAAGTCTTGGGCCAATGTCCTGCATAAATACAGGTTAGTAGTTTCACAATGTGTCATGGAACAATCAACTCACAAAATCTAATTAATACCCAAAGTTCTTCAGAAACAATGCACACGTTTTTCTATAGACAGATGCGTAGGCATTGAAACGCTTGCGTACGTGTTTTAGTAGGGTTAGAAAATAGAAAAATGAAAATGGAGAAAATAATTAAAAACAAAATTTATACCTGCAAGTGGTCACACTTTTCTCTTATCAGTCGCGCTCAAGCGTGTGTGCTCGCGCCAAAACAAAATGAACAAGTTAGCGGGTTAGCACAATTTTGAAAATTTAAATTTTTGAATACAGGCGGGATTTGGTAGAGTGCCCACGCTATTCGCAGAGTGCTCATGCTAAACCAACATCTGTAAATAAAAAGACTAAATAAAATGATTAGCTAATTTTTTTTTATTTTAAAACTTTTTCAGTTTTTATGTTTTTAAATAATTAGCTAAAGAATAGAAAAATTGAGTGTGTAAAAATAGTGACAAGAAATCAAATGGAAGAGGGTTTAAATCAGGTGTGTTGTTCCCATCGCACTCATGTTGATCGATAGTACTTTGAGAAGGGCAGGTTAGAAAATTCAAATTTAAACCCCACATGCTAAAGTGCGTGCACATGCGCCAAAGACCATGTCACCTGAGCTAATCCCAAGTCGCTCACACCAAATTGCAGTCGCTCATGCTATTTTGACACCTATGACTAAAACCTTGCAAAAAACTTCATAAAAATGTTAAATTAGGGACGTGGGTCCCACCAAGCATGCCAAAATGAACCAAGGGAAAACTAGAAAGAAGGACAATGGTTAGTTTTTAAAAAATGAACATGAAACATTCAAATAAACATAGGAAAAGTACCATTATACATTCATAGTTGTCTCTTGTTCCTTAGATTGAGCTTGATGAAGTGAAGGCACCCCTTTGATGCTCCACTTGATTTTCTCTTGGATTATATGCAGTTGGCTCTCCAAATATGCACAATATGATTGATGGAAGGATGAGATGGATGGATAGATGGCTAAGTGATGGATGAGTAGGGATTTGGCTATAGTTTGGGTGCTTTGAATGATTGTCTAAACTCAAATGGGTAGCATGAACTTACTTGATTTGGAGATGGAGAATGAAGGAGTGGAGTCTCCAATTTATAGAAGGAGAAAGGAAATTGAGGGTTGGGATTGATCCAAGATGGAGGGTCGAGATTGCATGTGAGACAACACATGGATCAAGAGAAGTTTACAAGACAAGAGTGGAGTCCAAGAGATATCCCATAAAGGCATTTCTTGTCTCCACACTCCCCAAGGTTAATTGGGAAGGCTTCCCAATGCATCTGGGGAAGAGAAAAGGAATAAAAATATTCCTTAGATGATGAGGAGAAGGAATTAAAAATTCCCTAAAAGGATGAGCATGGGGATTGGAGGAATAAAAAGGAATTAAAAATTCCTTAGAGGAAGAGATACCTAGAGGAATGAAAATCTCACATTCATCTAGGAAAAGAGCATTTAAGGAAGGTAGTTGGATGGGGGATTCATAAAGAGATATGGGGAGATCATTTATGGAAAGTGGTTGAGTGAGGGGACAAGGAGTTGACTTTGTGGCTAATAATGAGGATTAGCCACTAGAAACCCATTAGGAGAGAGATTAGAAGAATGATTAGATGGGATTAAGGCAAGTGGGATTTGTAGGAGGATTTGACTAAGAGAGAGAATGAGTGGAGGCAATTAAAAATTAGAGGAATAATGGTAAGTGGGATTAGGAGGGTTTCTAGAACAATTAATTAGGCCAATGATGGATTAGGAAAATGTGATTTGTAGGAATCACCTGGGTTAATTAATTAATTAATTAATTAATTAATTGAGATTAATTAATTAAAGGGGAGATTTGAGAAGAATGAATTTTGGATACCTTGGAAGAAAGGAGGAGAATTGATTTATTAAATAAATAAATTATTGGACCATAGTGACAATACTAATTAAATTTAATTTAATTAATACTAAGGAGAACAAGGATTGACATAATTAAATAAATTAACAATATGAGAGAATTAAATTAATTAATTTAAAGTATCTACATTTTTAATTGAAGGAGCATCTACAATATCAAACACATCAGAATGGATAAGATCCTAAACACCACAAGATTTATGATAACTCGAGTAAAACTGAATGCAATTTTATTTTATGTAAATGCAATGCTCATAGAAATCAAAGTCAAGATTACAATAATTCAAACCTTCAACAAGGTTTTTATTTTTCAAGGTCCTTAGACCCTTTTCTCCAATGTGGCCAAGCCTCTGGTGCCATAACATAGTCTTCTCTGCAGGTAACTTTTCTTAAGAAAAAAGAGCACCCTTAGGTGCCCAAAACCCATGTCCATCTACTGAACGTGAAACCCTCAAATTTTTTGACGGAGTATCCACATATTTACTTTTTACAGAAGTGCTATTACACTCAACAGTGTATGCCTCTAGCTTATACAAAGTGGAAAACTTGACACCCTGAGAGACCACCATAACACCCTTAATCATCTTACATTCAACATTAGAAAAGACTACTTGCACACCCACATCTATCAGATTTCTCATACATAATTAATTTTATTTTAAACCAGAGATATGCAACACACCACTAATCCTTTTTACTCTACCATCAGGAAACCTAATTCTAACTTTACCTTGACCAACAATATCTAAATATGAATCATCACCCAAGTACAACTTACCTCCATTAAATTCTTCATATTCAGAAAGCTAATATTTATTGGACGTCATATGAAAAGATGCACCCAAGTCAATTAAGCATGCACCATTACCTGCATGAGTAGCCAATGTTGTAATGAATACATCACCATCTTCCTTCTCGGGCTCAGAATCAGAATCAAACTTCTTCTTTTTTTCTTTGCAGTCCTTACAGATGTGAATTGAATTATTGCAATTCCAGCAAATGACTTTGGATTTTCCACGAGAGTTTGATCTCCCTCTAGATTTAGACATATTGTGCTTCTCATTCTTCTTGCCTTTTTCCTTAGGTCTTCCACAAATAGTTAGGGCTTCTTTCAAACTGATGGATACCTTCCTCTGCATCTCTTCACCAAGCAGGACACCCACCACATCTTTAGATTTCAAAACAACAGAAGTACTACTAATTGCCATAACAAGAGAATCCCACAAATTAGGTAAAGAAAAAAGAAAGATCTAGCATTTCTCCTTTCCATCCATCTTAACACCAATAGATACCAATTGAGCCACCAAGATATAAATGTGAGGTTGAGGCACCATTTTCATAAAAATATTTTCTATACTTTTAAAAATTTCTAAGTGCAGGTGTCAATTAGGTCCATAGGCCCGATTTTCACCTAAGGTAATTCTTATGAAAATTATGGTGAAAATCAAGTCTGTAGACTCCATTGACACCTTGGAGGGTAAATAAAAAAATAAGTGTAAGTCGGGTCTATAGACTCAATATACACTTGAAGAGGAAAAACTCATGTAAGTAGATTTCATAGGCCTAACTTACACCACAAAAGATGCAACAAAAATGGGTGGTGTAGGTCATGTTGGTCCCAACCGGTGCTAAAAGTGGAGGGGTGAATCAACACTATACCGGTTCTACAAGATGTAACCTTAATCAAAGTTTCTACTCAAACTTAACACTTATTAGTATAAGCAACATTAATAATAAACATGCACACATAAAATAAATCACACATGAACACCAAGGTTTATCACGTGGAAACCCAAATGGGAGAAAACCACGATGTGAGTAAAAACTCACAAAATCTACACTCTTCTAGAGTATGCCCGATGAGGAGCCATCCCTATTAGGAGATTACAAATACACTGTCAGGTGCCACCCAATTAAGGGATTTTCTTCAAGACTTGTTAGAACCTTTACCCTGTTAGAGGTAGCCTTATTAAAGGACTTAGGATCATCAATTAAGATGTCACCCGGTTAAGGGATTTTATAAAGGGACCTGTTAAAGTCCACCCCGTTAAGAAATTTTACTATTGTAGTTATTATAAAATAACAAAGAGAATGATCTACTATAATAGCTATTCTTAGCTTAATCAGATCCAATTGAAGCTCTTTGTTTTGACCACCGGTTACACTTGCTTTGCACTCTACTAGTGCTTTGCATTCTTTCTCTACTCTTCATACTATCCAATGTTTGCACACTCTCTTCACCACTCTTCTATTCACTTAGTAGTTATACAGTCTTCTCACCTTGTTGGATCACCTCTCTTCTAGATTACACTTAGCAATTTTACGATCAAACATTTTGGTTTTTGCCAAAAACCTTTAAACCATGTTTTGCCAACATGACATAACTGTTGTTTTCTAAATGAGTTCAAACCTAGAACTTGGTAAATTTGAAATTCAAAAATTCTTGCACTTTCTCTGCACACTCTCCATCATTCTTGCCAACAAATCATCCTTATCTGCCACTGCAACTCATAATTTTAGAAACTTATGGGTCGTGTTCTATCTTTTTAATGGGAATCAAAAATCTGCACAAATATCGCCTTAACTGGTTGTTAACTATTGTAGACTTCCCTAGAAGTTTGTTTGATGATATCTCACCCTCACTGACTCACCTTCAGTCATCGTATCCAACTTACTAGTCACTACTTTGAGATTCTTGGAGGATAGCATCCTTCAACCTATATCACTGGTTCACTAGTGTAACTCTTCATCTTTTGCCACCAGTCACTGATCATCAAGTAGACTGATCACCTATCTATCTTGAGTGTTTCGGTTGAACATAATACTACTAAACTACAATCTAAGTCACCTCCTATGACCACATTATCATTTTGCCTACCAATTTAAGAAATTAATCTCAACACCTTTCAGATGCTTGACTGACCGGTCAGCTACTCTGTTTATCCTTCAATCGATTAGTCTTTGACCAACACACTGCTTAAGTATGTCAATAATACATATTAGAAAAGCACTTAATCCTCCATACTATTTGCAGCCATGAGTAAACCATTGAGGTTACTATACCTCCTTTCTTATGAGCTTGTCTTTACTCACTAGTAAGTGTTTGTCATCAATGACAATACTAACTGATGAACCGGTTGTGCCAACACCATCAGTTATGCCAACAATCTCCCCCTTTGGCATTTATGGCAACATTTCAAACTTCTTTTTTAGAAACCTATCACTTCTTTCTTATGTTGTACTAATCAACTACTCTGTTTAATCTTGAGTAATGATCTTTCTCCCCCTTTCATTGGCTTCCATTCATGTCACATCTGATTTCATATTACTTCATGTTACATCTGACTTCACTCCCCCTTTGATAGCAATGCCAAAGGTGTAGTCTAGACATCCTATTTCACATACTGCAATGAATACTCCCCCTAACAGGAGTAGTTCATAATCATCAATCCTAATACATATAAATTTCAGGAAAATCATACCGGATTGATGTTGTTCCGATCTTCACTCACCTTAGAGCATGCAGGGAAATTACCCCTAGATTACCTCTAAGATACTCAAAAGTATCCTTAGGTAGTGGCTTGGTGAATATGTCTACAACATGTTCCTTGGTTGGCACATATTATAGTCTAACTTCTCTTTCCTGCACCTGTTCCCTAAGATAATGATATTTTATTGCAATATTCTTGGTTTTAGAGTGCATTGCTGGGTTTTTTGATATGTTGATGGCACTTGTATTGTCACAATGTATCACCATAGGTTCAGTCACCTTTTCTTGGATACCTTCGAAGAACTACTTAATCCATACTACTTATGTACAGTTGATTGCAATAGCCACATACTCCGCCTCATCTGTGGAATGAGAGATAAAATTATGTTTCTTGCTTGTCCATGAAACAAGCCTATCTCCAAGAAAGAATGCACCTCCACTAGTGCTCTTTTTGTCATTAATGTTCCCTGCCAAATCAACATCAGTGAAGACACTTAAGTTGAAATCTCCCTTATGTGGATACCAAAGACCATACTCATCAACCCCCTTAAGGTATCTAAATATCCTCTTAACTGCCACCATATGAGTCTCTTTTGGATTTGTAGTAAATCTAGCAACCAAGCCAACTACTTGTGCTATATCCGGTCTACTGTGCACTGCATACTGCAACTTACTGATCATGGATTGGTATAGTGTCTCATTCACTTCATTATCCCCATCGTCTTTGGAAAGCTTACAACCTATAACCATCAGAGTTCCAATAGGTTTTGAATCTTCCATTCCAAAGGTCTTCAATATTTCCCTTATATGTTTGGTCTGGCTAATGAATATACCATTCTTTAGCTAAGATTCTTGCAGACCAATGAAGAATTTTATTTCACCGATCATGGACATTTCAAATTCTTTCTTCATTTCTTCTTCAAAACCTTTGCTCATTTCATCATCTCCTCCAAAGATAATATCATCTATAAAAATCTCTACAATCCGATGTTTTCCTTCTTCTCTAGTCTACAAATACAAGTTATTGTTGTCACTGGTTCTCATGAACCCTATACTTATCAGGTATGAGTGCAATCTCTTATACCAAGCTCTTGGTGCTTGTTTTAGCCCATACAAAGCCTTCTTCAGCTTACATATCATATCTCTTCCATCTTTTGAAGCAAACCCTTTCGGTTGCTTGATGTACACTTCTTCCTCTAGAACACCATTCAAGAATGCCAATTTGACATCCATTTGGTAGACCTTGAACTTCTTGTAAGCAACATAAGAAAGCAATATTCTGACCCCTTCCAGTCTGGCCACTGGTGCAAAGGTCTCTCCATAATCTAAACCTTCTTCCTATGCATACCCTTTGTAGACTAACCTTGCTTTTTTTCTTACTACTTGACCGGTTTCATCCATTTTGTTTCTAAACACCCACTTGGCGCCTATCATGATTTTCTTCTCTGATTTGGGCACAAGGGTCCAAGTTTCATTTTTCTCAATATGCTCCAGTTCTTCCTCCATAGCTTTGAACCAGTCTTCATCTCTTAGAGCCTCCTCTACTTTTTTGGGCTCAATTTTAGAGAGAAGATAGGTACTCTCCCTTTCTTTTCTTCTAGTCAATACTCTTGCATTTTTTTCAGTAGAATGATTGTTTTTGGCATACTTTGGTGGTGTCGGTTCATTTCTTGGAGCTTTTTCTACTGGTTGTGCAGGTTCTACTCACATGCTTCCTCATTTGCAGCTACACTAGGATTCTTTGCAATAGGTTCAACCAGTATAATATAATCGAATCCTTGATATTTCTCTGGTTCACTCTTGTTGTCGTGTTCATTTTTCTCAAAGAACTCATCTACTCTGACATTGGCACTCTCCACAATCTTACCAGTCCTTTTGTTAAAAGTTGAGTAACATAAGAAGATTCCTTCATCAATCTTAGGATCAAAATATCCAGAGCACTCATCCCTTTTGATGTAGCACTTGCTTCTAAATACCTTGAAGTAACTCACATTGGGTGAGTATGCACACCATAATTCATAGGGAGTCTTATTTGTTCCCTTCTTCACCTATATCTGGTTCAAGGTATACATAATAATACTCACTGCTTCTCTCTAGAGGACATGTGTAATATCTTTCTAAATCATTAGAGTCCTCACACAATCAATTAGAGTTTTGTTTCTTCTTTTAGCAACCCCATTCTGTTGAGGTGTTCTGGGTGCATACATCTGCCTCATAATCCCCTATTCTTCACAGTAATTTCTGAGCTCTTGAGAGGTGAACACTCCTCCTCTATCTGATCTCAAACATTTCAGACTCTTACCGATTCCTCTCTCCACTCGAGCCTTCAATATCTTAAACACGTGAAAGGCTTCAGATTTTTCTTTCAAGAATACAACCCACATCATTCTTAAGAAATCATCTACAAACAACATGAAGTGTCAGTCCCCATAAAAACTCTTAGTCCTCATAGGACCACACAAATCTATATTCACCAAGTCCAACACATTCTCAGATGAATAAGATTTGTTGTTAAAACTAGATTTGGTCAAATTTCCTAGTTGACATTCTTTACACATAGCATTCTTAGATTTCATAATGTCAGACATGTCTCTGACAAACTTCTTTTTACTAACCTTTTCTATGCTATCAAAATTAACATGACACATCTTTTGTGCCACAACCAACTGTCTTCTACCTTTGCCATTAGGCAACTTCCTATAGTGGTGTCTAGGCAGAACAAATTACCTCTAGTTTATTTATCAGTATGTTACCCCTATATTTTTTCTCGTGCCTAAAGCCTCATAATCAGCTAAAAACTAGCTATTGCTAATGTTTTAATGTTGAAAGTGTTGGTCACATTTGTTTAAACTTTGAAGCACCCTCTTGGACATCCCCTACCTGCCAGTCACAAAGAAGTCATTGCTTTTCAAATTATGTGAAATATGACATAAAATTCTTTTGCAAAGATAATTTTAACATCCTCTTCTCCAAAATGACCAGTTTTTATGGCCAAACTCCATGTCGGCTGGGAGATTTTAATTGTTTAATTTTTGGGTTACCCATATGCCCAAACAATTAAATCTCAATTTTTATGTGTCATATACAGAAAATGATTTATGGGTTATGCTCTACTCAACTTATTTAATTCTATAGTTAAAATTTCATAAGAAACAAAGCTCCTAGTAAAAAGTTATGCAAGTTTTTCTATGGTAGCTAAAAAGAACAATTGTCATTGAACTTGAACCTTGAACCTTTTCAAAGTTTGAATTCAACTGGAGTGGGCTTTGTAATTTTTTTGAACTTGAACTATTGAACTTTTTTGGTTCAAGCCCCCAGGTTCAAGCCTGCAGGTTCAAAGTTCAAATTTTGGGCTTTGTAATTTTTGGTCATTGAACTTGAACTATTGAACCTCGTAGGTTCAAGGTTCAGTGTTCAAGGTTCAAGGTTCAAGGTTCAAGGTTCAAAGTTCGCAGGTTCAAAGTGTGGATATTTTTAAAAATGATCATAGAGCTAAGAGTAAAAGTGTTCAGATGACTTTTGAGATAGCCACAATAACACATACAAAGTTCAACCTTCATGTTACAAAGGAAGATTCAACTTTTTGAAAGATGGATTTAATCATTAATTCATATGTTGATAACAAAGGATTGCAGTTGATAATATTTTCAAAGAATTATTTCAGCAGCTCACGGTATTACAAAAAATATGAAGAGTTACAATCCTCTATTATAAAGAGAGCTTTGTCATAAAATAGAGGTCATTCCTTCAAATGGTAGCTCAAATTCATGATCCATGTGCAAGTTTTGACACGTATATTGTTTATAGTTTTCAATGCAACCTATAACCACGAATTTTATGAGACAAAAATATCAGTCTCGGTGTGGGGGGAATAACGTTTAATTGCACCATTGGATCGGGCTGAATTTTTTACACCTTTTAGAAAACTTAGTTTTCTAAATCCTCACTGGAGCGATTGGACAAATATTATCGCATTCTAAAGTTATTGATCTCTGAGTATGGGTCTATACAAATTTGTGAGAAAAATATTATTATGAGAAGCTCATGTTTGAAATGGAGATATAAAATAAATGACCACCTGTCCACACATAATTAGATGTGTTTAAATTATATTATCTTCAAATATTTTTCAAAAAGGAATGGAGGATAAAATATTTGAAGCAAAATTAAAAAGAGTTGTCAGAAGAAGATAGAAGATAAAGCAAAAGAATAATTAATAATCTTTTCAAGAATCAATTATTGATAATTGAAATTCTCAGCTATATATATGTAGTGAAAGAAAGGAGAAAGGGTTCTTCTTTTGTTTTCTTTCTCTTTCTACTATAAAAAATAAGGGGCACCATTGTTTTCTGGACTGCACAGTTTTGTTTTTTAGAAGTGTTGAGTCTGTGAGCTCACATTTTTGGGCATTGATAGAATGAAGAAGATTTTGTTGATCTATGGATTTGTCAATATTTTCTTTTATTACAATGAGCTTTTTCTCTCTTGTAATTTCCTTTTATTGCCTTTTTTGTTACATCAAACTATGTATATGCATTTGATTCCGAAACTTTGATTTCAGAAATAATTTGTACTTGGAAATAAATCTGTTGTTAACTCTTTGTCTGGGTATTCTGATCTCCCTTGTCCTTTGAGGCATGAGAAAGACTCGATTAGAGTCCAGAGAATTTTTATTTATTGGAAAGGGTATTTTCTTAACTGTGGATAATGAAACTATGTTTTACTTATCTTCATTCACTTCATTATAAATCTGTTATTCGCATCCGTGTCATGGCTATGAGCAGATGTTAGTTGCCTTTATTGCTTTCCGATTAAAAACATATTCAAAAAATATACATTTTTATCCAACGAAGGGAGCTGTACCTTCATATCAAAATTCAAAGAGCACTTGCATTCACCTTTGCAAGTGGCTCAACTGTTGGTTCTAGTTTTTGTCTTTCAATTTGGGCATTCGAGAGTCATTTTTGAAAGGTATTCAAGAAGGAAAAATCTGTTTACCAACACGATAGCAATCAGACCTCCTGATTTATCACTTATTTTGCATATTCCTTCATTAAAATCTAACAGGTAACCCTTATTGTTAAGTTGTGCAACACTTAATAGACTATACTTTATCCCTTCTACCCAGTAAAAATCTTCACAATTGGTTTTATCATTTAGGGTAATAGATCCCTTACCTTTTACTGCACAGGGAGCATCATTATTGAATCTCACCAATTTATTCCTATCACCAGTCATGTGGTGAGTGCAACCATTGTTAATTACCCAGTCTCCACACCAATTTGAACAGGAAATCAATGCCATATCACTTTCCTCTTTGCTATTTTACTTTAATACTACAAATGAAATCCCTTCTCCTTTTGATTCTTCATCGGTAACTCCTTCTTCTACAAGATAGCACTCCTTCTTTCTCTTCTCTTTGTATCTTCTAAATTTATCCTTCCTATCATTGTCAAGACATATGGATGCAATATGACCTATTTTATTGCAAGATAAACACTTCAGGGGTAGTTTACCTTTGTACTTTCCTTTTCCTCTTGGCAACCTTCTTGCTATTAGAGGTTCAAGCTTATCTTGTTCCTGTTCTTCAAATCTAGTTCTTGTAGTAGAACTACTTCTATTTTCTTGTCTTCTTATTGTTGCTGCAAGTGATGAAATATTTGAAGGCAACATCAATCTTTGGCATACTGTTATCATAGTTGCTCATTTCAAAGGCCGTCAACTTACCGATTAGGGAGTTAAGTGTTACATTAATTATTCCCAAAGATCTGAGTTCCTGAATTGCATAAACCCTTAAGGCATATTGTGGTAGCAAGGTTCTCAAGATTTTTCTGTCCACATCATCTTCCTTAAGTTTTCCTCCAGCATTTTTGACAGAATTTACCACATCCTTTATTATTTTATTATATTGTTCCATATTCTCTCCTTATTGCATCCTCATCTCATCAAATTTGCCTCTCCAACTGTCCATCTTAGCCTTTTGTGTTAGGACCCAAAGGCAACTGAGAGGGGGGGAGGGTGAATCAATTGTCTATTAATTGCAACCCAAATATAACTTAATCAAACTTGATACTCAATACCGATAAACCAAACTTAATGTCGGTTAACAGATTAATAGTTAATATCATTACTAGTGAAACTTAATGTATATAATAGAAAGAGAAGAAACATCCACAACACATAACACAAATATTTGTATGTAGAAACCCTATAAGGAGAAAAACCATGGTGGGAAACCTTACCCACAATCAGATGATACTACTGCAGATAGTATGTGTATACAAATGGGGTTCTGCACATGCAGAAAGGCCAACCGCCTAGAGCTCACTACTCAATCACAAAATAAGAGTCACAGTGACTACAATTGGATGATTAAATCCAATGATAATGTACTGCTCAAAGTAGCATCTCCAATGCTGGATTCAGTACCAGTTAAGCTTTGATAATCACCTTCTCTATGGTATGCTCATATGATTTTCAATATTCACACATACCATGTTACAATACCTTAACCATATACTGTTTGTCTTCTCCTTACTTCCTTACTTCATTTCACAAATGAGATCTTACATATATACCAAAACCTAAGACCAAATGTGTAGGCCAGCTAATAAAGAATATTACAATAAAATCAATTAGAAATAAGTCAAGATGAGATGAATCATGTCGGCTCAATACAATCACAATAATATCCAATTGATTAAATCATTTCCATAACATGCCATGCTGATCTGGAATAGATAATGCATGTCGGTCCATAACCTAGACCAATTTTCCAGTAACAACAAATATGTCAACCCGATTAGACTAATAACCAAAATACCAAAACCAAGTGTCTAAACCATGTCTTTGATATAACCAAATGGTCTCTAGATGATAACAAGTCATCCTCAGTGCTGGTGAATAATATAACCTATCGGTGAACAATATACCGATGGTTGTGCATAAGTCACTGAACTTGCCGGTGAACATAACCAAAGATCTCCACAAGGATAAGTGTTGATAAGTGTTGACATCAATGACAAAACCAATGCAACACATCCATAATACCAACAATCTCCCCCTTTGGAATTGATGACAATACAAGATGGAAAAACATCTAAGTGCCAAAACAGAATGCCAAAAACCAAAAACCAACAATCTCCAGAATAGATCGATACAAGAAATCAAAATGAAAATGCAAAGACTATATATCACTTCCCCAATAAGTAATCTCTCCCTAAAGGATAGTTTATGTTTTTCCATAGATATCTCTCCCCCTTTGACATCAAATGCCAAAGCAATATAAATACCAGATACAACCAATTTATAGAACCAATTGTTATAACCAACCTCTCCCCCTGAGAAGTATCTCTCCTCCATCAAAGCCGGAAAAAGGTTTCTCTGTTAATTATGTTGGTTTGATGTCAATCATCAACTATCTAAGTCTCTACCAGTGAGGGTATAACCCCAAGCTTCTCTCTGAGATATTCAAAATTTTCCTTAGGCAAAGGCTTAGTAAAGATATCTGCAATCTGCTCTTTAGTATTCACATAAACCAATCTCACTTCTTTTTCTTCAACATTCTCTTTCAGAAAATTATATTTGATAGAAACATGTTTAGTTTTAGAGTGAAATACCAAATTCTTAGATATATCAATTGCTACTGAATTATCACAGTAATTGATTATAGGTTCTTCACATTTTACCTTTATGTCCTTCAACGTTTTCTTAATCCATAATACCTGAGTACAACTAGTTGTTGTTGCAACATATTCTGATTCTGCTATTGATAGTGATGTACAACTATGTTTCTTGCTCAACCATGAAATCAATCTGCTACCAAGAAAGAATGCCCCATCGGTGGTGCTCTTTCTGTCATCTACATCTCCTGCCCAATTTGCATTAGTGTATGCACATAAATCAAAATTTTCATCTTTAGGATACCATAAACCAAGATTTGTTGTGCCTTGTAGATACCGGAAAATCCTTTTCACTACTGATTCATGATTTTCTTTAAGATTACTCTGAAATCTTGAAACAATACACACTGCATTCATTATATCAGGTCTTGTTTGCGTCAAATACAATAAACCTCTAATCATAGATTTGTATCTTGTCAAATTAACAGGAGTTGAATCATCATTCAATGTCAATTTATTAGTTGTAGTCATAGGAGTACTTACTGTTTTAGATTTCTCCATACCAAATTTCTTCAGTAGTTCCTTCAAGTACTTAGTTTGACATATGAATATACCTTTATCAATCTATGAAATCTGCAATCCTAAAAAGAATTTTATCTCCCCAATCATAGACATTTCAAATTCTTCCTACATCTTATTAGCAAAGTCTTTACACAATCCATCTTCTCCTCCAAAAATGATGTCATCAACAAAAAATTTAATAAACAAGATGTCTTCATTAGTCACTTTGAAATATAAGTTGATGTCAGCATTACCTTTAGTGTAACCAATCTTCAAAATATATTTGTCCAATCTAGCATACCAAGCTCTAGGAGGTTGCTTCAATCCATATAAAGCTTTCCTTAATCTCCAAACCATATCTTTATCATTTGTCAATGAAAATCCATCAGGTTGTTCAATGTAAACTTCCTCTTCAAGATCACCATTTAGAAATGCACATTTTACATCCATTTGATATACTTTATAGTTCATGTGTGCTAGAAATGCAAGAAATAATCTAACCGCCTCAATTCTAGCTACCAGTGCAAAGGTTTCATTGTAATCAATTCCCTCTTTCTATGAATATCCTTTACACACTAATCTTGTTTTGTTTTTGATTAGTTTACCATCTTTATTAAGTTTATTTTTGAATACCCATTTAGTTCCAATTACATTTTTATCTTTAGGTCAGGGAACCAATGTCCATGTATTGTTCTTTTCAATTTGTTCTAATTCATCTTACATAGCTTTAATCCAATGTTTATCTTCGCATGCCTCAATAACAGATGTTGGTTCAATTTGAGAAATTAAACATGCCTCTTCATTTGCCAGTCTTCCTCTTGGCATAACTCCTTGATACTTATTCCCAATTATCTAACTTTCAGAGTGATTCAGTCTTACATACCTAGGTGTCTTCACTTGCTGCTATTCTTCTGTCACAGTGGAATTCTCTGATGATGTCGGTGTGATTGGATCCACATTCTGTATCGGTGCATTTTGTTTAGGTTCATTTATGATTATCTCAACTACTGATTCAGAATCCATAGACCTTGAATTTCCTCTAAAGTGTTCATCTATCTTCACATTTGTACTCTCAATGATTTTCTGCAATCTTTTATTAAAACATCTATATGCTTTTCTTTTAGATGAATAACCAAGAAATATTCCTTCATCACTTATAGGATCAAATTTTCCAATATACTCATCTCTCCTAATGTAGCATTTGCTTCCAAATATTCTAAAGTATTTAAGAGTAGTAGTATTACCAAACCATAATTCATAAGGTGTCTTACCGGTTTCACCTTTGATATGAACTATGTTGAAAGTGTAAACTATTGTATTCACTGCTTCTCTCCAATACACATGAGGTAGATTTGCTTATGATATTAGGCTTCTAGATGCATCCAGAATAGTTTTGTTCTTCCTTTCCACAACTCCATTTTGTTGATGTGTTCGAGGTGCTGATAGTTGTCTTCTAATTCCATTCACTTCACAAAATGTATTGAACTTCTTAGATTTAAATTCACCTCCTTGATCTGATCTTAAACATTTGATTTTCTTACCGGTTCCATTCTCTACCATTGCCTTGAATAGTTTAAATTTTCCAAAAGCTTCTGATTTCTCCTTGATAAAAGTAACCCAACACATTCTAGAATAATCATCAATGATTAGCATAAAGTATCTATCTCCCTATAAACTTCTTGTTCATGTTGGACCACACAAGTCAGTATGAATTAAATAAAGAACATTATTGGATTTCTCAGAAATACTCTTAAAATTTTTTCTAACTTGCTTTCCCATTTGACATTCCTTACATACTGAATTATGAGGTTTTACAATCTTAAGTAAATCCCTTACTGCCTTAGTAAAATTGATCTTTACAATGCAATCAAAATTCACATGACAGAGTCTTTTATGATATAACCAACTTTCATCAATATGTGCAATCAAGCATGTCTTTTCATTGTTATTCAAATTAAAGATATTACCTCTAGTCTGATTACCAGTTATAATCTCCAAACCAGTTCTATTCATGATTTTGCATTTACCATTTTTGAATTGTAACTGAAATCCCTTTTCAACTAATTGACAAACACTCAAAATATTATGCTTCAAAGCTTCAACATAATAAATGTTGTCAGTATTGTGGTTACCATTAAAAGATATAGTGCCATTTCCTCTGATCAAACAAGCTTTGTCATCCCCAAATCTTACTAGACCTCCATTGTATTCTTGAAAAGATAAGAATTTACTTTTATCACCAGTTGTAGACACCTAAAATTGTCCAGTCTAATTAAATAAATATTTTATTTGTTTAATTATTTTAGCTTAATTCTTCTATTAATTGAATAAATCTTTATTTATTTAATTAATTCATTTATCCTCTTCTAGCCTTATTTCTCATTTAAATAAATACTTTTATTTATTTAAATTATCCTTTTCCTAAATTAAATAAATACTTTTATTTATTTAACTATCCCACTTCCTCTATTAATTAAATAAATCTTTATTTATTTAATTAATTCTTTAACCTTTTCTACCTATGACACATGTCATTTATCTCTTAATTCATACACTACCTACCCTCTCATTATTTTCTTATTTTCTCTACCTACCCTCTAATCATAGCCGACCATTTTTCTTTTACACCTCTTAATCTTATCCCTCTATTTCTTATAGTGTCTTCTATATAAGGAGACGTTTCCTTCATTATCAACCCCCACTAACTACCTGATCAATTGACTACACTACGCTTTTGAAATTTCATATGCGATCCTACTTGCAACCACATTTTCGTTCTTTGTTGAGCTCTTGTGCACATAAAATCTGAGAGAAAATATATCAAGCAAGATCAATGGAGATAGGAAGAATGGAGATCCAAACCCTATTGGACATGTGATGGTATAATATTTGTGATTTCATTTGATTTGCATTGTCTTAGGTAATCTTCATATTTTATGGTGGATCTTTGTTGTTTTTAGGCTACGGTTTTGTAGTTGAATCCATTTAGTCTTTCAATATTTTTGTTATCCATTTTCACCATAAACATTTTGGCACGTCCGGTGGGACCCTTGTCTCTTTTGCATTTAACATCTTTTGTTGCAAGATTTTGTGTTTTGAAGTTGTAGATCTGACATTTCCAACAAACTTTTGATATTTTTGTGTCTACGTGCTTTCGGATCGCGTTTTTGGTTTTTTGTCGCGTCTGTGACATCTGGAATCGCATCTGCGCCCTCAATAGTATTTTATTTTTATTTTTCTGTAGATTCCAGGAAACGTGTCTATGTTCCCTAGTCACGTCTGTGAGGTCTTCAGGCGCGTCTGTGTTCTTGAATTGCGTCTGTGTCGAATCTAGGCGTGTCTATGAAGTTATATAGCGTTTGTGTTTCTAATAACCGCATCTGTGTGAGGTTGTTACATTTTAGGCTTCTTTGATTCGGTTTTTTGTCATTTGGGTTTTTAGATCTAGTTTATTTGAGCTAACATCTTCAGATCTAGCTAACGAAATTGGTGCTACTTGTTTTGGAAAGCAAAATCATTTTGTTGAAGGCCCCTATTTCATAAAGTTTTTTGAATCTAAAATATACCTAACTTGTGTGCTTGCAGGAAGGGGTGATCATTTGAAACAATCCAAACTACTAATAGAACTTTGTTGTAGGACCTTGGCAAGGGTTTTTTATTTTTAGTGTGCCTTATTTTCATAGAATAGCAAACACTTCAATTGGTGCACTAAAATTGAACCATTGTCTTTTGTGTCTTGAGCAATAGGCTCTTTTTGTTTAGTCTTTAGAGGGACTGTCTCCCCATGTGGTCATTAAGACTAGTAGTGAGGAGAGAATGACCCAAGTGGTAGCGAGGAAAACCCACCTCTTCTGAACCACTATAAACAACTGTATCCATAGTGAAAACTATGGATAACATGTGCTGATTAGTTCATACCAACACTATGTTTCCCCATAAACCCGTTTGATCAAATTTATTTGATCAGTTGTAGGGCGTAACCCCTATAGGCTGAGAGCCTTCTGTATTTACAGAGCTAAAAGTGCCACATGTATGGCCACACAAGCGGATGCCCTTAATAGCACCTTTTTGTTTTAGAAGCCAAAATCCTTCTAGTTGTTGGGGCAGGAAGTCAGACCTCTGGTAGTGGCCCACACACATATGGTTTAGTTGTAGGGCGTAACCCCTACCGGCTGGGAGCCTTCTATATTTACAGAGCTGAAAGTGCCACATGTATGGCCACACAAGTAGATGCCCTTACTAGCACCTTTTTGTTTTAGAAGCTAAAATCCTTCTAGTTGTTGGGGCAGGAGGTCGGACCTCTGGTAGCAGCCCACACACATACGGTTCTTAGTAGAGATACAAAGTTTTCCACAAGGAGTTTTCATGGGAACTGATGCTTGGCTACCCCAAGAAGTGAGTGCCAAGGGTGGAGCCAATGAGGTCAAGCATCTAAGTATCCGCTCTGAATAGCATAGCCTCAGGGGAAACTCCATGTGGGATCAACAACTATTGTCTTGGCCAGCCATAAGAATTGTGGTTGACTTATTTTAAACAATCAAACATTCAAGACCAAACACCAAAACATTGTGTCTTTTGTGTCTTCAAGTTTATGCAAAACAATTTTACATCAAACAACACACTTTTCTTTGAATCATTTTGAGTCTAAACACTTACAAACATTGAGTCCTCATCAACACTGTGTCCTCTTGTCACAAAAAAAAGGTCAAACATTTAGATTTCATCACAACAAGTCACTTCACAGATTGGAGAAATAGCACAAAATTTTCAAAAATGCATCTGTGTCTGACAGACCCACGTCTGTGTCATATAACCGTGTCTGTGAAGGGCAAAAACACGTTTGTGTTCTCTTGAGCAACATTACACTTACAACATCTTAGAAAAGCATCTGTGTCTTATAGACCCACGTCTATGTCTGACAGAATAGCGTCTATGAAGTATACAGACACGTCTGTGCTCAGAATTGAAAACTTTCATAATCCAGCAAACAAGGAATAGTCAGTTTTAGACTTATTGAGCTTCCTAGGTATCTCTTTGGGTTTTCATCTAGAATTCAACCTATCTTTTGGGTCTCATAAAGTCCATCATTGTTTTACATCTTACATTACATTCACATTTGTCTAAACCTGAGTCAAAAGGTCACTTGCTTATCCTCATCATACCTTGTCAACACATTACATACATACAACATTTTTCTAAGTGGTCCCTCATCAAGGTCTATCACCTTTGGGTCTCATTTGGTCTTCCTTAGAGTCAAGGTCAACTTACCTCATCAAGAGAAACTATCATCTCTTTGGAAGCCACACTTACTCTACTACATACATACTTGGTCTTACACTTTGGACATTGCAAGTACAACTCAAATTCATTTACATTCCATCCAACTCTTGGTCTTCCATACTCTTTTCCATTTGCATCTATTTTCACACATCTTGGTCAAGACCTAGTTCATGGTTGAAACCCGTTCCCAAAAATCTAGGAGGGAAACTAAAGAGGCTCAAGAGTCCGCAAACATGAGTTCCTATGAATATGACAATGATATCTTTTTCAATTCTGATCATACTACATTACCTGACATGGATGCCTATAGAAACATTCCAAATGTTGAGAACATGGACACTATAAACAAAAATGATACACACAATGACAGTATGGACAAATTTTCCATACATTCAGCAGAAGTGGAAGACACCATTATGGATCCTCATTTCAATAGATTGGTTGAGGAAATAATGAAGAGAGATAGACAATATTTCTTACAAGTGATGGCACATAGTGGAGCCAAGATTCCTCATGATTTTGACATGTCTCAAATAATGGAAAATCAACCTTTGCAATAATCTCACTCCAACATGGATCAAAGGAGGCCTAATAGTGGAGGCAATAGAGGACCACATCTTGTGCCTGAATCACCATCATCTTTGTTTCAAGAACCAGAGGTCCCATACACACATGGTCAAGCATATGATACTCACCTTCATAGACCATTGTGGAAGTCTTATGCAGAAAAATATGCTCAATCACATACCAATGCTAAGGATCAACCACCAAAGCAATGGGATATTCAAAGGCAGGCTCAAAATTTGGACACAAGGAAAACCCACATCAAATTTGGGGGCAACACACTAGAACAAACTCATGACATTCCTATAGAGTATGGTATACATGGACAAAACAGATATTCCATTCCTCAACATGACTCTATACCAAGTGGTCCATATATACAACATCATTATAAACCTCCTCCATATGAACATGTGTATGATCAATATCATCCCTATATGCAACATTCTTCTCCTCCACTCAATGGTTTAGGCATGGGGTTTGGTCCAAGAAGTCGGTCTCCACCTAAGAACAATTTGGAATAGTAAATCAAGGACTTACAAAAGAAAATGGAGGACATAAATACACCGAAGCCAACTTACACAATGAGAGACATATGTCCCTATCCATTTGACAAAAGCATTCCAATGCCTCCTTTTCCTATACACTTTGTGACACCTAAGTTTGATAAGTATAGAGGAAAAGGGGATCCTAAGGCACACATAAGACAATTTTTCACAGCTTGCATTGAAGTAGCAGTAGAAGAGACATATTTGATGAGATTATTCCCACAAAGCTTAGGTGATCAAGCTATGGAATGGTTCTCCCAACTTCCACCTGGAATTAAATCATGGGGTGACTTAGTAGAGGATTTTATCCAACATTTCTCATACAACATAGAGACAGACATATTAGTCACCACTTTGTGCAACACCAAGCAAAAGGATGGAGAATATTTTTCATCATTTTTACAAAGATGGAGGAATTTAGCTAGCAGATGCTCTTGTCAGATTCCACAAAAACAAATGGTGGAGATGTTCACCGAAAATGTTAACAAAGACATTGGTTATGACCGAAGAAAAGCTTGTTTGTCCACCTTCAAGGATGTCATTGAAAAAGGCTTAGTAACAGAGAAGGTCCTAATTGAACAAGGAGTCATTAAGATATTCAAAGAAAACAAAGATGACTTTAAAGGAAAAGATAAGCCAAGATTTTGGAATAAAAACAAGAACACAATCAATGATGGTGTTTTGGATGCCAATACTATATGACCCAAAATCATTTTTTCTGGATCAATCTCTACAAACAATCAAGTGAATACTCAAACATCTTCCAAATCATGAAGGAAGTACACCCCATTGGGAGAACCACTTGAATTGGTTTTCAAAAAGCTAGTGGCAAACATGATAATCACAATTCTAGATTTTCCTCCATATGAGCCAAAGGGTAAACAAAATTGGTGGAATGATGATGAGTATTGTGAATTTCATAAGAGCAAGGGTCATAAAATAGGAAATTGTCATCGACTGAAGAACATCATACAAGATCTTATTGATAGAGGTGACATTGAGATTGGAGGACACTCATCCAATCAAGAACATGAGATGTTTAAGGAATCATTCCCAAAGCATGACAAGGGAAAAGCTAAAGCCACAAATGACCAAACCAACTATACCAGAGCATCTTGTAACTATGATTCAACTATCAATCACATTTAAAAGGACAATTATATCTCTACCATTATCATCAAGGACAAAATGCCTGAGAATTCTACCCAAAAACCCAAGATTGTCCTAAAAGGCATTGGATCTTCTTCTGAACCTACCTCTGAATGTAATGTTACAACTCATCGAGGTAAATTCACCTTGCAAGGTGCTCCAGCTAAAAACATCGCTTCGTCATCAACCAAGCCTAAGTATGACCTTGTAGAACAGTTAGGGAAGACACCCGCACTTATTTCCATCCTTGAGCTTTTACGCATATCTCCCGCACATAAAGCTATTCTTGACAAAATCTTGAGAGACACTGCTATCCCTACTAATCTAAACGTGGACCAGTTTCAAGTCATGGTGGGATACCTTTCTGTTCCACACTACCTTACATTCATAGAAGCTGATGACACCTTCATAAGTTAGCCGCATAATGCACCATTACACATTGAAGCCTTCATACACAAACATCAAATAAAACAAGTCCTGATAGATGGAGGAGCAGGTCTAAACATTTGTACATTGAGCACTATTCAACAATTGGGATATTTTGATAAAGTTGTGAATTCTACAAACAAAATTACCATCAAGGCATATGATGATGAAGAGCATTCATCCAAAGGCACAGTCACCTTTCCTCTCAGAGTTGGGCCAGTTACAAAGGATGTGGTTTGTCAAGTCCTAGACCTAGATCTCACATACAATATATTACTAGGATGTCCTTGGATTCATGAAATGAGGGCAGTCACATCTACATATCACCAATGCATTAAGTTTCCTCACAATGGAGCTGAGATAATAGTTAATGGTGATCCTAATCCATACATATACTGCAATAACTTGAGATCAAAAACTAAGATGATCATTCCAAGTAATAGGGAAGTTGTCCCTTCTTCTGCATACATTGATCCTAAATCATTAAAACCTTTGACATCAAAACAAGGTGAGCTTAAAGGTAAATTTTAGGACAAGTGCATGGGTGAATACACTTTGAATCAAACCATGTGCTTACAACAAGTAATGAGTTCACCAAAAGAATATGGAAGACCGCATCCTAATAAGCATGTATCTATCATTATACTCAAATGGGACCCTACTATCTTTCAAAGATGGGGTGAACTGAAAGAAGAAGACTTATAAAACATGCTTTACAAAGACCTTGAAAATGATACACAAGATCACATCAGCATACCATGTGAAAAGTATGGCAAAGGATTCAAGATCCTACAAAACTTTGGATATGATGGCAAAAGTCCTCTTGGCTTAAGGAAGGAAGGCATCATTGAACCTTTACAACCTGAATTGACATTCAAAAAGGAATGCTCGAAAGGACTTGGTTTCATGATTTCCAAGGTAAACACTCAAAAGATAGGAGAAGCATTAAAAATCAAAGCTGCCAAAATTCAACAAGAGAATCACTATTCCACATACTCCAATGAATGGGAATGGGATTCAAACAAATCCGCCAGTGACTATGAACTCACTGAGACATTCAGAGAACCAGGTGAACCCATAGAAGAAGAGGAATTTTATAGAAAATTCAAAGTTGGTCAAGAAACAACCCCTGAGGACCCCATATAGTCCTTGCCTCTAGGTTCTAGGTCAAAATCACATAGAATGAGAACACCTGTTCCAGAATGTGCTACTAGTGTGATAATTTGGATTCGTTCACAATCGAGATAGATGAGGAGAGTGCCAAAGATGACCTTGATGACTACCTTGACATACCTAAATATAACTGCATTTTCACTCTTAGCCCCACTAACTTTGAAGACATCAAAGGCCTTCCCCTTGTTCATCACCAACTCATTGATTGGGACCGTGAAGGACTTGCACAATTTGATACATTCCAAAATGATGAAGCCTTTATTGATTATCTAGGCATACAAGATGATCTTCCCCTTGGGGACCATAAGGCAGGATACACTCTAGAACTCAATAGTGTGGCATATTTCGGTGAGGGTGTCAGGCCTTCCAGTTGCAAAAACAAAAAAATAAAAATAAATCAAGAGTCTTATGGCGAAAACCACGTTGTGGTGTTGTCTGACCCCAAAAAAGTAAAAAGAAAGGACATATCTAAGGGTGAAAACCTCTCTGAGGCACTCGAGGATGGAAGGCTCGACATTCTCCCAGCATCCTATGAAGAAAAATCATCTATGTTGGTAGAGGAAACCATCAAAACAAACATTGGTATAGAAGAAAGTCCACATAACATATTCCTGGCTCAATCTTTGACAAAGACAGAAAGATCAAAGTTCATAAGTTTCTTCACAGAGCGACAAATCAATTTTGCATGGTCATATGCTGATATGCCTAGATTGGATCCGAATTTGGTAATGCATCATTTGACAGTTAAACCAGGGGCAAAACCAGTGAAACAAAAATTAAGAAAGATGCATCCACAAGTGGCATTATTAGTCAAAGCAGAGCTTGAGAAATTAGTGGATGTCGAATTCATACGCCCAATTGATTATCCCAAATGGATCTCCAACTTAGTGCCTGTCAGTAAACCAGATCATACATCAAAATATGTATAGACTTCAGAGACATCAACAAATCTTGTCCTATGGATGACTTCCCATTACCAAACATAGATTTGATTGTAGATCTCACAGTAGGTCATGAAATATTATCTTTGATGGATAGATTCTCTGGTTATAATCAAATAAAAATCACATTTGAGGATCAGCACAAAACAACATTCACTTGTCCTTGGGGAACTTTCTGTTGGAATGTCATGCCCTTTGGGTTAAAAAATGCAGGCGCTACATATCAAAGAGCCATGACTACTATATTTCATGATCTCATGCACGTTACTATGGAAGATTATGCTGACGACCTCTTGGGCAAATTAGTGGACAGAGATACACATATAGACATACTTTCAGTCATCTTTGATCGGTTGGAAAAATACAAAGTAAGATTAAACCCCAAGAAATGTGTCTTTGGAGTAACTTCTGGGAAGGTCCTAGGATTCATTGTATCAAAAAGAGGAATCGAAGCCGATCCAGCAAAAGTCAAGGCCATCCTAGAGATGCAACCACCACAAAACATCAATCAACTTCAATCTTTGCAAGGGAGACTCTAGTCCATATGAAGATTCATAGCACAACTTATAGATAAGTGTAATCCTTTCTAGCACTTGCTACATAAAAACATCAAATTCAAATGGGATGATAACTGTCAACAGGCTTTCCAGATACTCAAAGATTATCTTTTAAATCCGCCAGTTTTGATGCCACCAGTTCTAGATCAACCTCTATTACTATACATATTAGCCGCTTCAACAGCACTGGGGGCACTCTTAGCACAACAGGTTGCTAAGGGAAAAGAAAAGGCAGTCTACTACATCAGTCGCACATTGGTGGGATATGAGCTAAATTACACACCAATTGAGTGTGCATGTCTTACTGTGGTCTTTGCTTCATAGAAATCATGATATTACATGCTAACTCATAAAACTAAGTTGGTTGCAAGGATCGATCCATTGAAATACCTTCTCAATAAAGCAACACTTACTAGGTGACTAGCCAAATGGGTGATTCTCCTGAGTGAATTCGACATTGCGTATGTGGACAGAAAATCAATAAAAAGACAAGCTATCATAGATCAGTTAGCAGATGCTCCCATGTTAGATGATGTTCCTCTAATTTCAGAATTTCCAGATGAATCCATTTTAACAGTGTCACATGCAAAGCCCTGGCAACTATATTTTGACGACTCATACACACAGCATGGGGTAGGAGTTGGCATCCTCTTCATAACTCCTCAAGGGAATTCTATACCAAAATCATATCTATTATCATTTTCCTGCACTAATAACATAGTGGAATATGAGGCATTAGCAACTGGATTACGGATTGCAGTTCAGTGGAAGATCCAGGAACTTCATGTTTTTGGGGACTCTCAACTTGTAATTCGTCAAGAAACTAATGACTACCAAATAAAGGACGAGAAATTAATGCCCTATAAAAGAATGGTGGATGACTTGAAACAACATTTCACGAAGATAGACTTTGAGCAGATACCAAGAGAGAAGAATCAAGCTACGGATGCCATGGCTACAATTGCTTCACTAATTGATCTATCACTGAATGAAACCCGCTATGAGTTCTTGGTGGATAACCTTTTGGTTCCCTCATATGAAATCACTCCTACTGAAATGATATGTATTATTGGTCCTGAGTCCCAGTTATATGGTGTCATTTTCACATACCTTCGGAACAATGCCCTACCTCCTGACCTATCCAATAACCAACGTCGCACTTTCATTCACCAATCTTCTCTATATGTCATTTTAGTCGATATCCTATACCGTTGAGGTCTAGATGGAACTCTTCTTAGATGTTTAGAAGGGGATGAAGCTCAGATTGCGTTACGTGAAGTTCATGAAGGGATATGTGGTCCACATTCTAGTGGTCCTACCTTAGCCAAGAAACTCATCAGGACTGGGTATTACTGGCCCAATATGGAAAAAGACTCATATCAGTTTGTCAAGAAATGTAAGTAGTGTCAAATTCATGGAGACCTCATTCATGCGCCAGCACAAGAACTTCAACCAATTGCGATTCGTTGGCCCTTTTGTCAGTGGGGACTCGATCTCATAGGCAAGATTCACCCTCCTTCCAATGGTCATAAGTTCATCATCACTACCACAGAGTATTTCACAAAATGGATCAAAGTTGTGCCTCTTACATAAGTAACTGGAAAACAAATTGCTACATTCATTCTCAACTATATCATTTATCAATACGGTATTCTTGTTTCCATCATTACCGATAATGGGCGTCCCTTCAAAAATCAGGATGTTCATGAACTCTGTGACCGCTTCCATATTACCCATCATTTTTCCACACCTTATTCTCCCCAAGGTAATGGTCAAGCTGAGGCATCTAATAAAACAATCCTTAAAATCCTGAAAAAGATAGTCGACGATGCTGGCCGCAATTGGCATATCCAACTTAATCCTACACTTTGGGCTTACTGCACAAGCATCCAAACACCTATAGGAGCTACAAACTATTCACTTGTCTACTACACTGAAGCTATCTTTCCTATTGAGGTCGAGTTACCCTCTTTATGAGTATCTTTGCAAAACATTATCAGTGATGAAGACTACAAGGTCTCTCGCTTACAAGAACTTGAACTATTGGATGAATGAAGACAAACTGCTTTTAATCATCTCAAGGCTTATAAAAAATGAATGAGTCATAGCTACAATCATAAAGTCAAGCCTCGTACATTTGAGGTAGGCAACTTAGTTCTCAGAGAAAATCCTAAAAATCAGCAAGACAGAGAGAGGAAGGGCAAGTTCGAACCAAACTGGCTTGGTCCTTACATCATCATAGCAGCATATGGATCTGGTGCATATCAGCTCTCAACCACAGAGGGTGAACCTTTGGATGATCCTATCAACAACATGAACCTTCACAGGTTTTACACATAGCTCTTCAGAGTATCCCAATACAAATAACAAAAAAATCAAAAAATTCAAAAAGACATAAAAATAAATAAATAAATAAAAATTGTTACTTGGTGAAAACCTGGCAAACAAGCACCTTGTGACACAAAAAAAATTGAAAAATAGAAAACATTTCATCCAAAGGTGAAAACCACTTCGGTGGCGCCTTGGGCAAGTACCATGGTGAAAACTAGGTCACCAATGCCATGCATAGAGACATTGCTCCTCCCTCCTTCAGGATTCCATCTCATCCTTTCACTTTGCACACACTCACAACCTCTCCATCCATAATAAACTTACCCATTCCCATCATGTCTTGTTATTGATCTACCTAAGATTTGTTAGAAATCCATAATAAACATTCCTTTTCACCTGTTTCAATCCATAATAAATCAGATCCTATCTGTGGCTAAGGCTAATCCTAAGTCTAGTGATGGGTGTGGAACTGAGAACATCACACATTTCGAGGAGTACAAGTTTCTTCCAATTTTCTTCAGTCTATTCATGCACAATCCACAATAAAGCAACATTTGCAGCGTCAATCCGCAATAAAGTATCAATTTCATAGATTCAGTTAGTTTCAGAAGAGACACAACAACAATAATGGACTTTCAACAATTTAAATCTTTCAATAGACTTAGACAACATATGGTCCAGTGCTATCTATCCTTTTTGTGAAAGTAAACATTGTGACCACAATCAAATAAGACTTATACAAGTGACAATAGACACTAAAACTTGAGGACTACAGTGGATGTTGGTGTCAATTCTTGGTTTTCTTCTGATTTTATCTTTCTGGTGACATGTCTTTTAGCCTTTCCGGGATGTCTCTGACTAGAGATTCTATCTCCAGGATGTCGTTGGCTAGAAAGGCAAGGATGGGGTATCATCACCTATTTTTCTTTACTGTCTGTGGATTGTCTCTTAGTAATGCTATGACTTGTCCAAGGATAGGAGGATACTATAAGTCTAGTATGAACTAGGGCATTCCTTGTTTGTGACTATCTTATCTCCATGCAAACAGGTACAATGACTTTCTGGGTCGGACATATACCTCAATTGTCATAACCTATTTTGCCATAATAAAGCTCAATGATGATAATGCACAAGAAGCTCTTTCACTTACATATCTTCTATCTTCCATCCCCCTTTCTTGATTGACCTCCATCATCCTTCTTGAGTCCATGTAGCCTGCTATCACATGACTAAGTATAATGACACGCCAAAAAAATTTGCATCTCATGTAGTTGCACCTGCATTACCACATATTAAGCATTTCATACATACATATAGCTATCACAATTGCATCAGATTCTGCACACAACACATGTTAGTACATCTTACATTTTTATCATGTAAATAGTCATTTGCACTATCATATTCATCTACATTTCATTTATTCACAACTGCATATGCATAACATATTAAAAACATAAAAAATAAAAAAATATTGCATTACATCATATTTGCATCCATAACATAAGCATCACATAGAAACATACATCATGAAACATCTCATCACATAGGTACACATGCATATAGCTGTCGCAAAGATGAATCATCTCATATATATATAATCATAAGTGTCATAATACAATGATGTCAAAATCATATGGCTACAAATCACCCGAAGGTGTCTACATCATCATACAAAAATGGTACAAAACTGATACATAGGGAGCCCTCTAAGGCTATGATGAACTCCCTCCCTTGGAGCTACTTGGCCTCGATAGAGTCTGAGCCCTAGAAGGACCCACCCCAGGATCATCTCTCCTGTCCCCTCTATTTGGTGGTGGTGGAGGACCCATGACCCCACCACTAGACACCTGTCTCCTGTGACTCCCTCCAGTGGTCGTCGCTGTCCGCGATGGTCTATGGAAGCTCCTTGCTCACTTCTCTAGTGGCACTACCCCGCAGTATAGGTCTCTCCAATAACCTATCTCCTCTCCTACCCGTAGAACATAGGTGTATCCAGCCCCTATGTCCTTTATCGCCTGCCTCCCAGCCCTCAGTGTTATCTCAGCCTCAGTATAGCACTGAATGGCCTGATCTCACTCCCGCTCAATGTCCCTGAGCTATCTCCTAAGTCGATCCCTCTCCCTCTCTAGCTCCTAGATCTCATCTACCTATCCCTGGTAGATCTCCCCCAGCTCAAATAGCTCATCCTCCTCCTCCTCGGCCCCCTGTACCTGTGGCTGCCCCTGTATTGGTGGCTATATCTATGCTTGTACCTATGGCTACTCATGTGGCTACCCCTGCCCCTATCCCTGCACCTTTCTAGGACCCTATGCTGCTGGCACCTGTAATGGCAACCCACCGCGACCCCTCACCACCCGAGCCTATCTCTCCTCTCCACCCTCTCTCCGTGGAGCCACCCTCCTCTCGCCTACTACACCCCGCCTCCTTTGTTGGCCTCTACCCCCACCATCTCCATCATCATCCTCATCCCCTCCACCATCTCCATCTATCAGCTCTCCTGGATCTGTCAGGCATGGAAATGGATGCTCTGCCCAATATGCAGTATACTCTGCATCCATCCCTGCATCCTCAATCTCAGGCCACATATCCCATGGCATGGGCACCATCTCTACTAGCTACATCACAGCCTGATCATATGATAATAGTGGCCCAAAGTATGTCTGGTCTCGCACTATCCCCGCATACATACTAGAACCCCGTGGCATTCGCTGGATCCTGCCAAACTGCCTACATACCCTGTCTACCAACTACTTCTCCAATACATAGGGTGTCCGCCCAATTAGATATTTGCTCCTGAAAGTGTATGGCAGATCCACTACGTCATCCTCCCACTATTCGCACTCTCGGTACGACCTCCATATCACAGTGTCAACCTCATCAAGGACTCGACGCCAGTGCTCTAACCTGCCAATCCATGGCTGTGATGTAATCATATCATACAAGTGCACAAAGCTGCATCCATGACCCCTGCCTCTGAAATGTATCGGTTGTGTCACTGGCAGATGCTCATATGGCCACACCTATAGCAATGTAACTCCACAGCCCAATCCTATGGATCCATGGTAGACGAACTGATGGAGCTCATAGTACAAATGTGCCAGCACGCATGGTCCCCAGGCATATCTGGTATATTGTGTCACCAATGTCTCCAAGGTGCTCCCCTAGCCCATAGTTAACCCTCATGTTGCCCTATCCGGACAAAGGAACCCACTAATCACTCCTGCCAACACTGATGGTAGTGCCAATCCTGTTCGTGTCATGGTGTCCTAGGCAACATGTCCTACCCTCATCTCCAATCTCGGATCCTAGAACACTCATCTCAATGCCTCCCTGTCTCCATCTCATAATAGGGTATCAACTTCCCATTGATCGGTATCCTCAGAACCCTGTATACATCCTCTAAGGTGACTGTCATCTCACCCATTGGCAAATGGAATGTGCATGTCTCAGAGTACCACCTCTCAGCAAATGTAGTTAGCAAACCCATGTTCACCTAAAACTCAGGCACATACAGAATGAATCACAAACCCATAACCTCAATGGCAGCTCAGTCCTCAAAAGTCAGCTCCAGTCGTGACCTCTGAGTCGACGGGAATCTCTCCCATGACTCCAGCATAGGTAGGTACTCCTGCAGTCAAGTAAATCAACTGTGTTAGTTAAAGTAGCATTCACTGTTCATCACAAAATGCTGCTTATTATCCTAGTGCTTATATCTATCATATGATACTCTATCCTAGTGACACTCACTGTTTATCACAAAGTGTTGCTTCTATCCTAGTGACACTCACTATTCATCACAAAGTGTTACTTCTATCCTAGTGATACTCCCTGTTCATCACAAAGTACTACATATTTTTGCACTTCCTGTTCATCACAAAGTGCTGCTCTTTTTAGTACTCCATGTTCATCACAAAGTACTATGTCTTGGTACTCACTGTTCATCACAAAGTGCCTCGATCTATCCTATCCTAGGGCCTCTTCTTGAGTGTATCCTCTTGAGTAGTTTCCTAATTGGCAACGTATGTTCTATCACAGAATTGTCAATCCTAGCCCTATCTGCTCTTCTAGTCTTCCCTAGAGGACCTGCTTGAGTGTATCCTCTTAGTAGTTTATCCAATCGACAACGTATGTTCATCACAAAACTGTCGATTTGACCTAGAAGACGTAAATGTGCATTCATGACACAAATGTGTGTAGCCTACCCAAACGCACCTTAATGTTTTTACCCCACTTGACATTTTTTTCTAGACATACCTAATGTGCATTTATTTCCCTACCTATCATGCATTTATGACAACATTTAATGCACCAAAGTACAAGGAGGTTTTGCGGTACTTACCAGCTGTTGGCCCCTGAAATTGATGAATGTGATCAAATCTGTGAACCAATGCCATCACTGCTGACTGTTGCTTCTCTATTCTCTCTCTGCACTCTAATCTCTTGGATGTGTGGATGACAATGAGGATGTATTCCCCTCGTGGTTTATTTTATAGACTGCTCCAGCCCTAGCCCTAGCCCTCATCTCCCAAGTCAATCTTCATTATCCTGTGACTCTGTCACTGTATCCTGTTTGGTCAGTCCTTTCTAGCCTTTCTTTCTTATCGAGAGATTGTCTACAATCTTTCCAGACATTTTCATTCAATCTCTCGAGGGGGCATATCATTCCCATCTTGGGGTAACTTCGTATCAGTTCATATTATCTTCTTTGAAACAACACGACAAGTTGCATTGTCTCAAAGAGGGGCAAAATGTAGACACCTAAAATTGTCCAGTCTAATTAAATAAATATTTTATTTATTTAATTATTTTAGCCTAATTCTTCTATTAATTGAATAAATCTTTATTTATTTAATTAATTCATTTATCCTCTTCTAGCCTTATTTCTCATTTAAATAAATACTTTTATTTATTTAAATTATCATTTTCCTAAATTAAATAAATACTTTTATTTATTTAATTATCCCACTTCCTCTATTAATTAAATAAATATTTATTTATTTAATTCATTCATTAACCTTTTCTACATATGACACATGTCATTCATCTCTTAATTCATACACTACCTACCCTCTCATTATTTTCTTATTTTCTCTACCTACCCTCTAATCATAGCCGACCATTTATCTTTTACACCTCTTAATCTTATCCCTCTATTTCTTATAGTGTCTTCTATATAAGGAGATGTTTCCTTCATTATCAACCCCCGCTGACTACCTGATCAATTGACTACACTACGCCTTTGCACTTTCATATGCGATCCTACTTGCAACCACATTTCCGTTCTTTGTTGAGCTCTTGTGCACATATAAAATCTGAGAGCAAATATATCAAGCAAGATCAATGGAGATAGGAAGAATGGAGATCCAAACCCTATTGGACATGTGATGGTATAATCTTTGTGATTTCATTTGATTTGCATTGTCTTAGGTAATCTTCATATGTTATGGTGGATCTTTGTTGTTGTTAGGCTAGGGTTTTGTGGTTGAATTCATTTAGCCTTTCAATATTGTTTTTATCCATTTTCACCATAAACACCAGTCATATGATGTGAACATTCAGAATCTATAATCCATCCATCCTTTTCTTCAATTTTAGCTACCAAGGCCTGCTCTACCAATGGAACAATAGGTGTCGGTTGATCTTTTGTTATTACATCAAAAGCCCATCCATTGTCTGTCAGTTCATCAGAATCATCAATAACTCCTTCATCAACATAGTAACATGATTTGTCTCTATTCTTCTTAAATCTGTATCTCTAATATTCAGGGTTAGGCTTATATGTTCTTTTAGCTTCTTCTCTTAATCTTGCATGTCTATCAAGACATCTAGATGCCATATGACCAAATGGTGCTTTACCTTCATACTTACTTCCAATAGGACCTTTAGGCATTTTCCTTGCAAATAGTGCTTCAAGTTCTTCCAGTTCTTCATTTTCCCTTCTAATATCTTTAAGTTCTCTTGCATAAAAGGCTTTCCATTCAGATTTATCAGATGATGATGCTTTGAAGGCTAAATCTGTCTTAATTGTAGCAACAGGACCAAATTCCTCAAGCTCAAATGCTAAAAGTTTTCCAACCAAGGTATCTCTAGATACTGATGTATTAGGCATTATTCTCAACTCATTAATAGCAGTTACTTTCATTTTGTATGCCGGTGGCAATGCTCTCAAAACTTTAGAAACAATTTCATCTTCACTTAAGGAACCTCCACAGCATTGTATTCCCAAAACAATTTCATTAACCCTTTCCATAAAAGCAAAAATTCTTTCATCTTCTTCCATTTTCAGATTTGCATACCTGACTCGGAAGCATTCCAGTTTTGCAATTTTGACAGTGGTATCTCCTTCATTCAATGTCTCCAATTTATCCCAAATAGCTTTAGCAGTAGATCAGTCTGATAATCCCATGATTTGATGATCTGACAAGGTGCTCAAGAGTGCTTCTCTTGCTTTGCAATCATTCTCTTGATCCTTACCCAAGGTTGGTGGATTAGGTTGATTCAGTGTAGGACCAACATAGCCATTCTCTGTAACATCCCATATGTCTCTTCCAATGCAGTTCAAATGTGTCTCCATTCTGATCTTCCATATACCATAGTTAGTTCCATCAAGTTAGTTGCCATAGAATCTCCTCAAGTTGTTAAACTTCTACAAAAAGCGGACTTATCTTTGATGCCAATTGTTAGGACCCAAAGGCAAATGAGAGGGGTGAGGGGTGAATCAGTTGTCTATTAATTTCAAACCAAATTTAACTTAATCAAACTTGATACTTAATACCGGTAAAACAAACTTAATGTCGGTTAACAGATTAATAGTTAATTTCATTACCGATGAAACTTAATGCATATAATAGAAAGAGAAACAACATCCACAACACATAACACAAAGATTTATACGTGGAAACCCTATAAGGGGAAAGAACACGATGGGAAACCTTACCCACAATCAGATGATACTACTACAGATAGTATGTGTATACAAATGGGGTTCTGCACATGCAGAAAGGCCAACCACCTAGAGCTCACTGCTCAATCACAAAATAGGAGTCACACTGACTACAATTGGATGATTAAATCCAATGATAATGTACTACTCAAAGTAGCATCTCCAATGCTAGATTCAATACTAGTTAAGCTCTGATAATCACCTTCTCTATGGTCTGCTCCTATGATCTTCAATATTCGCACATACCATGTTACAATACCATAACCATAACCATATATCGTCTCTCTTCTTCTTACTTCCTTACTTCATTTCACAAATGAGATCATACATATATACCAAAACCTAAGACCAAATGTGTAGGTTGGCTAATAAAGAATATTACAATAAAATCAATTACAAATAAGTCAAGATGCGATGCATCATGTCGACTCAATACAATTACAACAATATCCAATTGATTAAATCATCTCCATAACGTGTTGTGTTGATCTGGAATAGATAATGCATGTCGGTCCATAACCTAGACCAATTTGCCGGTAACAACAAATATGTCAACCCCATTAGACTAATAACCAAAATACCAAAACCAAGTGTCCAAACCATGTCTTAGACATAACCAAACAATCTCTAGATGATAACAAGTCATCCTTAGTGTCGGTGAACAATATAACCTATCGGTGAACAATATACCGGTGACTGTGCATGAGTCACTGAACTTGCCAATGAACATAACCAAAGATCTCCACAAGGATAAGTGTTGATAAGTGTTGACATCAATGACAAAACCAATGTAACACATCCATAATACCAACATTTTGTACATGAGGATCTCCTCCATAAATAGTATTTATCTTATTCCACATCTCATAGGCTATTTTCAGATCTTGAATCTCAACATACTCATTATCAAATAGAGTACTAGCAATCACCTCCATAGTTGTGATGTTACCTTGCTTCTCTTTGATTTGATCTACAGTGAGAACCCCTTTAGGTTCATTGTACTCTATGCTTACATGATTCTAGTATTGATCTCCTAGGTTTCTTAGGTAGAGCTTCATTCTAGCACACCAGAATGTGTAATTCTCCTTAGAGAACTTGGGGCCTTCCTTTCGTATCATCTTAGATCTTTCCTTAAGTTGTCAAGCTCTTTAGAATCTAAGGACCAAGGCTCTGATACCAATTGTTGGTCCCAACCAGTGCTGAGAAGGGAGGGGTGAATCAAGACTATACTGATTCTACCAGATTTAACCTTAATCAAAGTTTCTACTCAAACTTAACACTTATCAGTATAAGAAGCATTAATAATAAACATACACACATAAAATAAATCACACATGAACACCAAGGTTTATCACATGGAAACCCAAATGGGAGAAAACCAAGGTGTGAGTAGAAACTCACAAAATCTGCACTCTTCTGGAGTACGCTCGATGAGGAGCCATCCTTGTTAGGATATTACAAAGACACTGTCAGGTGCCACCCAGTTAAGGGATTTTCTTCAAGGCTTGTTCGAACCTTCACCCATTTAGAGGTAGCCTTGTTAAAGGACTTAGGATCATCAATTAAGATGTCACCCGGTTAAGGGATTTTATAAAGGGGCCTATTAAAGTCCACCCAATTAAGGGATTTTGTTATTGTAGTTATTAAAAAACAACAAAGAGAATGATGTGCTATAATAGCTAATTTTAGCTCAATCAGATCCAATTGAGGCTCTTTGTTTTGACCACTGGTTACACTTGCTCTGCAATCTGTTGGTGCTCTACATTATTTCTCAACTCTTCACACTATCTAATCTCTACACACTCTCTTGACCACTCTTCTCACCTTATTGGATTGCCTCTCTTGTAGATTGCACTCAACAATTTTACGATCAAACTTTTTGGGTTTTTCCAAAAACCTTTATACCATGTTTTGCCAACACATAACTATTGTATCCTAAATGAGTTCAAACCTAAAACTCAATAAATTTGAAATTCAAAACTTTCTGCACTTTCTCTGTGTTCTCTCCATCATTCTCACTAGTAACTCATCCTTATTTACCATCGCAATTCATAATTTTGGCAACTTTTGTGTTGTGTTCTGCCTTTTTAATGTGAACCTGAAAATCTGCACAAATCTTTCCTTAACTGGTTGTTAACTATTGTAGACTTCACTAGTAGTTTGTTTGATGATATCTCACCTTGAATGGCTCATCTTTGGTCATCACATCCAACTTACTGGTCACTCCAAGATTCTTAGAGGATAGCATCCTTCAACCTGTATCATCAGTTCACCGGTGTAACTCTTCATCTTTTTCTATCGGTCACTGATCATCAAGAAAACTAATCACTTATCTATCCAAAGTGTTTCGGTCAAACATAAGAATACTAAACTGCAATCTGAGTCACCTCCTATTACCACATCATCATTTCAACTGACAGTGTAAGAAACTAATCTCAACACCTATCAAATGCTTGACTGACTAGTCAGCTACTCTGTTTATCCTTCAATCGATTAGTCTTCAACCAACACACTGGTTAAATGTGTCATTAATGCATATTAGGGAAGAACTTAATCCTCCATACTATTTGCAGCCATGAGTAAACCATTGAGGTTTACAACACCTCCTTGCCTATGAGCTTGGCCTTAATCACTAGTAAGTGTTTTCCATCAATGACAATACTAACTAATGAACCAGTTGTGCAAGCACCATCAATTATGCCAACAAGTCAAGCTTATGAACCCAACTTATACCATGGTAATATTTGGTGGTGGTGTTGTTCAGGTTCGTAGATCCAACCTACACCAAGTTCGGTCTAGTTCAGGTCTATGGTCCCGATTTACACTGAAACTAACTACAAAAGTGGAGAATCAGAGCTAAGACCTGATTTGACACCAAAAACCCCTATACAAGTATAGAATTGGGTTTAGGACTCAATTTGACAACAAAATCATTAAAGACAAAATAAAACAAAATAAAAAATAAAAGATAAAACTTTCAAAGAAAATATAAAAAATGACTTAAGAACCAATTTGAGAAAGCGGATTTAAATTCACCTCTATTGACATACTTAGAGTATATAGGTCACAATTCGAATAAAAATTTATAGGGGTTATCCCATAATTTGAGCAGGGCAATATTGCCATTGTCTTCCTTACAACTTTGCTTTCTTCTAGTGTTCCACCAACATCTCTAAGAGCATTTACAATTTCATTCTCAATAAATATGGCCTTGAATATTTTCATGATTAGACATTCTTACATTCGCAAACTTTTTCTTTAGATTTGTAATCTTGGATTGCTTTGTATTTTCATTGCCCTCAATTATACTCTTCAACTTTTCCCAAATTTATTTAGTTGAATTCATGCCTACAACTATTAGCAACAATCAAGAAGGAAGACTAAGAGGGGGGGTGAATCAGTCTTCATCAAATCAAGACAAATTAAACTCCAAAATAGAAACTGATAAACCACATCAATGACAGACAAGCCAATTAACAACACAACACATAACACCAAGATTTTGATGTGGAAAACTCAGTTAAGGGAAAAACCACGATTGGAAATAGCCACAATAAGATGATACTCTACAGTAGTATGTGAAAATATTACAATGGGAATGCACATGCATTTAGGCAGACTTCCTAGAGCTCACTGCTCAAAACATATATGCTAGGAAGGCTACAACCCTTAGGGAAGTCTCATTGACTTACAATAGGATTCAGACAAGAATCTAAAAGGAATGAACTATAATAATAACATCTACAAATGCCCGATGACAGTTTCAGTTAAGCATAGTTGTCTGCTCTACAACACCAATCTAACCACACCACTTCCTTGAATGATATAACCTTTGTTCGCACATTTACCTCTCTGATAATGCAAACACAATATTGAAACCTAACTTACATAAGTATATCACCTATATATACAAATCATCAACCTTGATAACAAGGTCAGCAAAACTCTTAGCCCTCAACTCATAATTACAAAAAATTACATTACATGATACAAAGATTGACCAAAAAACCAATATTATGATTTACATTACATATCATGGACCTAATTCAAATTCCCAAATGATTACATCCACCAAAAATCCTACCAAGATCAACCGCAACCCGCTACACCACCAAAAATACTGCATAACATGCAAATTATCATTGGTTCATAGAAATCACCAAAATTTAATACAATGATCAATGCATATTGCCAAAACAAATAGAACACAACTAGAAAACACCACCAAGCATGTTAGAATCATCTAGAACAGTTGCATCAATAACTCTTTTCAAATCTTCATCGGTCAATGTCTCAAAGCTCAAGAACACAACCAATTAGCAACTGTCACGAGGAAAGATAACTTGCAGAGCACCAAATAAAGATCCACTTGAAATAGGGATACACAAGATCATCCCAAACAATAATCCAAAATCTCAGCACAAGATCTTATCACACTGAAATATACTAGAGGGAATACCAGATTCTGCAAAACAGTGATCAACAGAACAATGATCAGCAAAACCAAACTACAAAACCGAACCAAAAACCCTTTCCAAACTGAAAAGAATAACTCACAGGAATATGTTGACATCAATAACAACAACATATCCTAGAATCAACAATGAACAACCAAATCCAAAAATCTCCCTAGTAATCCAACAATCTCCCCCATTGACATTGATGACAACTTATGAATGTGAAAAATAGTCAATGCAAAGAAAGAAGATATCACCAACAAACTCCCCCTAAGATCAAGATAGATAAAGAATTTTTTCATGTGATCTTTCTCCCTCTTTGACAAAAATGCCAAATATCACCAAAACAAAAAATCAAACTCTTCAAAGAAGAATTATGAAGCTCTCTCCTTGGGATGCACAATCAAATCAACAACTACTCTAGTAGAGGAGCAACACCAACTCATCAATCTAGATGAAAGAATAAGGCTCTAAATTCCACCATATCGATGCAACTCAATGCATCTAGTTCTCATTAGGAGGGGTGGAGACCCCTAACTTGTCTCTCAGATAGACAAATGTATCTGCAGGCAAAGGCTTAGTGAAAATATCAACAATTTGTTCCTTTGTAGATAAATATTCTAGCTTCACCTTCTGTTCACCGACTTGATCTCTCAAATAATTATATCTGGTTGATATATGCTTAGTCTTTGAATGTTGCACCAGATTCTTCGACATGTTTATAGCACTAGAATTGTCATAGTATATAACAATAGGCTCATCATATAACTGATATCTTTCAACATTTTATTCATCCATACTATCTGAGTGCAATTACTAACAACAACAATGTACTCAGCTTCAACAGTAGCTAAAGATACTGAATCATGTTTCTTGTTGGACCACGAAACCAACTTCTTACATAAAAAGAATGCTCCATGGATAGTACTCTTTCAATCATCAACATCACCTGCCCAATCTGTATAAGTGTAAGCACACAACATGAAATCATTATTCTTTGGATACCATAAACCATAATCTTCAATTCTCTTTAGATATTTGAATATTCTTTTAACAGTAGTGACATGACTTTCCTTTGGATCAACTTGATATCTGAGAGACATACACAGAACATGCATAATGTCAAGCCTAGTATGAGTAAGATATAATAATCCACCAACCATAGATCTATACAAACTCTGATTAGCTTTAGGAGATTCATCATTTTTAGACAGTTTACAACCAGTCACCATAGGAGCTCCAACTGGTTTGGAATCATCTAATCCAAACTTCTTCAACACTTCCTTCACATAATTAGTTTGAGATATAAAGATACCTTTTCCTATCTATGCAATTTGGAAACCTAAGAAAAATTTCACCTCACCAATCATAGACATCTCAAATTCTTTTTGCATATCAATTGCAAATTTCATACTCATATCACCATCACCTCCAAAAATAATGTCATCAACAAAGATTTCAACAATCAAAATTTAATCACTTTCAATCTTAAAATATATATTACTATCAGCAACACCTTTGACAAATCCTAATTCTAGAAAGTATTTGTCTAATCTAGCATACCAAGCTCTAGGAGCTCGTTTCAATCCATAAAGTGCTTTCTTCAACTTACATACCATATCTCCATCATCTGATAGTGAAAATCCATTAGGCTATTCAATGTAAACTTCTTCTTCTAGATCACCATTCAAAAATACAAATTTGACATCCATTTAATATACCTTGAAATCTTAATAAGCAACATAAGAAAGCAACAATCTAATAGCTTCAACTATGGCAACCAGAGAAAAATTTTCTTCATAATCAATCCCTTCTTGTTGTGAATATCCTTTGAAAACCAGTCTAGCTTTATTTTTTACCACTTCGTCGCCTTCATTCAGTTTGTTCCTAAGAACCCATTTAGTATCAGCAACATTTTTATCCTTAGGTCTAGGCACAAGTTCCCAAGTGTTGTTATTTTCAATCTGATCTAACTCTTCTTCCATGGCTCTAATCCAGTTATCATCTTTATACGCTTCAACAACATCTTTAGGTTCAACTTTAGAAATCAAACATATTTTTTCTGCAGCTAACCTTCTTCTAGTCATTACTCCTTTATTATTATCACTGATAATCTAATTCTCAGAATAATTCAGTTGCATACCTCAGAGTCTTCTAATTGTTCTGATTCTTAGACTCGGGATCTTGAAGATCTACACCAACAACAACAGTCTTTGTCTATACTGGATCATTCTTCTTAGGTTCTTTAGGCTGAATAGGAGCTAAAACAACATGTTGACCTTATCATAAGATCTAATCTCCTTCCCAAGGTTTTCATCCACCTTCACACTTGCACTATCAACTATCTTTCTCAGTCTGTTATTATAGCACCGATAGGATTTTCTACTTGTATAATATCCCAAAAAGATACCTTCATCGCTTCTAGCATCAAATTTTCCAATATCCTTATCTCTCTTCATATAACATTTACTACCAAAAACTTTGAAATATTTCACAGTAGGAATATGACCAAACCAAAGCTCATAAGAGGTCTTACTGGTATCACCTTTGATATGAACTCTATTGAATGTATAGACTGTAGTGATAATAGCTTCTCTCTAGTAGACCTTCAGACATTTCCTTCAATCAACATGATTCTTGCAGCATCTAAAATAGTGTGGTTCTTCCTTTCAACAATCCCATTCAGTTATGGGGTCCTAGGAGAAGATACTTGTCTTCTGATTCCATGTATCTCACAGAAAGAATTGAACTCATCGAAACACAATTCTCCACCTCTATTAGATCTCAAACATTTTAACTTCAATATGGACTCAGTTTCAACTTTAGCTTTGAATAGCTTGAATTTCTCAAATGCTTCTGATTTTTTCTTCAAAAAGACAACCCACATCATTTTGGAATAATCATCACTTAGCAACATAAAGTATCTATCACCCTACACACTTCTAACATTTGTAGGTCCACACAAGTCAGTATGCATAAGATCTAACAATCCATCTGATGTGTACCATTTTATCTTGAAATAAATTCATGTTTGCTTACCCAACTAACATTCCTTACATACTAGATTAACACATTTAACAATCTTAGGAAAATCCCTAACAAATTATGTAGAACTGATCTTGATCAATGAATCAAAGTTTACATGACACATTCTTCTATGAAACAACCAACTCTCATATATCTTAGTAATCAAACAACATTTCTCATTAGCATTCAAATGATAAATGTTAGCATCATTTTTAGTTCCAGATGCAATCTCTATGCCAGAGGCATTCAAGATCTTGCATTTACCATCTTTGAATTGTAGATTGTAACCCTTGTCAACCATTTGTCCAACACTCAAAATATTATTCTTCAAACCTTCAAAATATAAGACATCATCAGTGTTATGATTTCCATCAAAAGAAATAGAACCTTTCCCATGGATTACACAAGTTTTGTCATCTCCAAATCTAACTATTCCACCATCATACCTTTCCATGCTTACAAATTTACTTTTATCACCAGTTATATGATGTGAACAACCACTGTCAATAACCCATTCACCCTTTTCTTCTACCTTAGTAGCCAAAGATTTCTCCTCACCATAGTAGCTAGTGGAATCAATAGGCACAAGTCTATCTTCTTTAGTGGAAATAAACACAACTTCATCTCCTTCTAATTCTTCATATGTAACACCTTCATTTGCAACATAATATCAGTTCTTCTAGTTCCTAAAATTCTAGTTAGACTTATAGGGCTTAGCATATTTTTCATGCTTCTCATATCTATCATTTCTATCAAACTTATCATGTCTATCATACTTAGCCAATCTCTTTAGACATCTAGAAGAAAAATGCCCTATCTTATTACAAGAAACACATTTCAAAGGCAACTTTCCATCATACTTACTGGCACCTTTCTAGGAAATCTCTGGGAAATCAATGCTTCAAGCTCATCAAACTCTCTTTCTTGCTCTTCTATCTCTTTCCTTTCTCTTTTATATCTAGATGTCCTGCACTCATCAGAATCATATTTTTGCTTACCAAACACAGACATTGATGCTTTGAATGTTGTCTCAGACTTTCCATGTGATTCTCTAAATTCACTCAACTCAAATGCAACAAGTTTTTCAACCAATACATCTCTTGTTACTATAGTTACATTTTAGATCTCATCAATAGCGGCAACCTTATATTTATAAGCAGGAGGCAAAGATCTTAGTACCTTAGCAACAATCTCATCTTCCTCAATCTTTCCACCAATAGATCTGATAACAAGGACAAGCTCATTAACCTTATGCATGTATGAATGTATGTTCTCATCATCTCCTATCTTCATTTCTTCATACTTTCTTCTTAAACTCTGCAACTTAGCAACTTTCACATGACTATCACCTTCATACAAGATCTCAAGCTTCACCCGGATCTGATGTGCGGTCTAAAGTTCCATAATATTTGTCATTTCAAAATCATTCAAGGCACTAAGTAATGCTTCCTTTACTCTGATGTTATATTAAGCTTCCTTTACCTCATCAAGAGTTGATGGTCTATTCTAAGGAAAAACATGGGCATTCTTAGTAATCTTCCAATAATCTTCTCCAAGACATTTCAAATGTACCTCCATCCATTTCTTCCATACAGCGTAGTTGCCTCAATCAAACCTCTGACTGTCCATCTTGGAAAGGATACCTTGATCTGCCATCCTAGATCTCCTCAAGAAATTAAGCTTCTACTAGAGGATCTAGCTCTAATACCAATTGTTAGCAGCAATCAAGAAGGAAGACTGAGAGGGGGGTGAATTAGTCTTCACTGGATCAAGACAAAATAAACTCCAAAATAGAAACTGATAAACCACAACAATGACAGACAAGCCAATTAATAGCACAACACACAACACAAAGATTTTGACATGGAAAAAATGGTTAAGGGAAAAACCATTGTGAGAACCTAGGGAACCTACCCACAATAAGATAATACTCTGTAGTAGTAAGTGAAAATATTACAATGGGAATGTACATGCATTTAGGCACACAACTTAGAGCTCACTACTCAAAAGATATATGCCTGGAAGGCTACAACCCTCAAGGAAGTCTTACTGACTTACAATATGATTCAGACAATAATCTAAAAGGAATGAACTATTATCATAGCATCTACAAATGCCTGATGACAATTCTTGTTAAGCACAATTTTTGCTTTGTAACACCAATCTCACCACACCACTTCGTTGAATGATATAACTTTTGTTTTCACATTTATCTCTCTTTGATAATGTAGACACATTACTGACACCTAAATTACATAATTATATCACCTATATATACAATCCATCAACCTTGATAACAAGGTCGGCTAAACCCTTAGCCCTCAACTCATAACAAAAAATTACATTACATGATACAAAGATCGACCACCAAACCAATATTATAATTTACATTACATAACATGGACCTAATTCAAATTCCCAAACAATTACATCCGTCGAAAATTCTACCAAGATCAACCGCACCACACTACACCACCAAAAATACTGCATAACACACAAATTATCACAGGTTCATAGAAATCACCAAAAACTCGCACAATGATCAATGTGGATTGCCAAAACAAATAAAACATGACTAGGAAACACCATCAAGCACATTAGGATCATTCAGAATAGTTGCATCAACACCTCTTCAAATCTTCATCAATCAATGTCTCAAAGCTCAAGAACACAACTAATCAACAACTATCATGAGGAAAGATAACTTCTGGATCACCAAATAATGACCCCTCTGAAATATAGATACACAAGATCATCCCAAACAATATTCCAATATCTCAGCACAAGATCTAATCACATCGGAATCAGGGATAACTTTAAGAAACCACCCCTTGAGGAACTGTGTAAAATCTTGGCAAATCAGACATTATTTTCAGGGGGAAATTTTCATATTGAGGGAAAAAAATTATATTTTGTATTGGTGATTTTTTTCTAGGGTACAAAAATTCCATTAATTTCTGGCGAATTATACCTTGTTCTATGGGGAAAATATATAATGTAGGAGGCGAATATTTTTTGTTAAAAGCAACAAATATATAATTGTATGGGCAAAAAATTTTACTCCAAAGGAAAAATTATTTAAATGTATTGGCAATTTTTATCCACCGCTTGAAAATTATTTAATTTTTTTTGGTGAATATTTTGTTATTTATGGAAAAATATATAATTTATTGGCGATTTCATGAATTCATTGCCATTAATAGACAAGGCACATCACATCACATCAGTACATCACATTGAGTTCGGACTCTGCACAATGTATCAATAAGCATGGCCTCTTTGACACGTGAAGGGTGACACATACCTAAAATCCATCAATGATTTTAAACCATTCGATGATCGTAGATCAATGGCTGAAGTTTAATTTCGGCCCAATTTTCTGAAGAGAACATAGCTCACCAAAAAGTTCCTGGAATGGAATTGGAATCAATAGACAAGTATCAAATGTCACGAATCATGATCGATAATTTTGGTCATTTAATATATATCTATTCACTTACTGCAATCCACTCTGTCCCCATGACTTCCAATGTGGTACTTGCCAACTTGGTACTAGTTTATAGTTGTTTCCAATTTCGCACACTCATGCATTTATGGGAAATATTTGCAGAGATACAAAAGATTTAAAAAAATTAAATCAATTAATACAGTTAGAGAAGTAATTATTACAATCAAGAGCTTCAATTATTTATATGTGATCTGCTTCTTTCATCTTCAATTATCCTTTTCCATTTGGTAGATAAACCATCGGAGCTCATGGTATTTAAATTCTTCCTTTGGTTTAGGTTTATAGGTTCAGGTTGTTTAATATGTTAATCTGATTTCTCAAGATCGACACTCCCATCCTCTTGAGAAGCATTTCTGCAGAGGACCAGAGGGCCTTTCTGGGCTCCACGAGAGACCCAACCCTCCAATTAGTCTACAAGGAGGTATGGTCATTCACCAATGAGGTTGTGCTGATGCTGTTGAGCAGAGAGTTTCTACGAAATGAAAATAGATATCGTGTTAACATGGACATTACATCTCAGTTCTTGGCGTCTCTTCTAGACCTCGGAGGAGACACGATGGATATGCTGATGCTATTGAGGAAGGTTTTTAAGGAAGAATTCCTTGGAGATGATATTAATATTGTCATTCTTGTAGAAGTATGGGTGGGGATCCCTTGGGCAAGTGAATTATCCAAGCTTCTCCTCCCTCACCAAACAATGTCAGTGGTCAGACAATCGTTTCTCCTGAACCTCAATGTGGAGCACTTGACGTGTCATAGGAAATGGGCGTGGATTAGCAGGGACTTCCTCTGGAAATGGTTGCTCCTAGACGACTTTCCAAACTACATGTGGCTTGAAGAATTCTCTCAGCTTACAGTATCTGAAGAATTCTACATGGAAGGAGGGCCATATTCTTAGGGAAAAGTTGTAAATCATCCACTACATGTGCCCTAGCCCCGACCCCCTAGTTGTTTTTTTATTTCCTATGTCCTCAAACCTCACAAGCTCAGTGGCTCACTCATTTTGGCTTTTAATTTTTTGAGGGACTCAAGTCTCAGACGTAAAAATTGTAAATTTCCAAAGCATAAATATTAATGACAATTTTTCAAATTCCAGTTTGTTTCAGTTTGCCTCTTAGAGTCTTATGGATATAAAAATGTTTTTTAATAAATCTATTTCAATTTTATTAATGAAATTTTTTCAAATGATTTTTGTCTATGACTCATGAGCTACGTTATTTCAATATTTTGTTAAAAAATGGAAATAAATTTAATATTGTGATCTTTTTTATGTAATGCTTCTTCCTCTATATTTAATATATTAAAAAAATTTTAGTTCATTCCATTAATTGTTTGTACATTGATTATGGTTGATTATAATTTTATAAATATATATAAAACAAAAGTTTATCTCGTGAAAAACAAGTGAATTAAAACTAAAAGACCAACTTACATGTTGTTGAAGTTTTGAACTAGTGCATGTGTGGGTTGGTACTGGGTACATGCTATGATTTATAGTTAAGATTTTGTCATAATGAAGAAATTTGAGAGATTTATGAAGGGTAGATGGGATCGCTTTCATGGAAGAGAACCAAGAGCAAGGATGTCCCAACTTCACACAAAATTGATCTGAAGTAGGTTTTAGGATTGATAGCAAAAATGACATCTAAGCACTTAGTACCAACCTTAACGGGAAGAGTAATAGAACCTATAGTAGGACAAGAGAAACCATCTAAGATCTTAACCACTAAATCAAATTTATCATATCAATATGTTACTTCATGCAATTGTAAAGTATAAAGATATTCTTAACTTATTACATTCATCATACATGTTGGATCAATCATCAATGAGAACCCCTCATGAGAGTATGTCTTTGATCTTTGCAGGTGATATATAGACTTGTAGTGGGCCATCAGGTGTTTCAAATTTCAATAGTCTCACTAGGAATCTAGGATCAAAGGCAATGCATGTTGCATAGGTCCTTGGGAGGTGCATGCTTATCAATAAGATTCACCACATTATTTATCAATAAAATTATATTAAACTAAATTTATATTGAACTTTAATATATATTTTTAGTCTTTATTTATTTATTAAATTAAATTAGATTAAAAATTATTTACACTAAATTAATGTTGAACTTTTATATATATTTTTAGACTATTTTTTAAATTTATATACCGTAAACATATTTTTAAAGAATTTTGTTAAACTTTTATATTAAACTTTTACCTTTCAAATTGTATATCAAAATTTATATTTTTATTTAGTTATTTTTTATATTCTAGAAACTAAGTTTCATGTTCTATACTATTTTTCAGTTTCATATTTAAATGTCTCTTATTATGGGACCCACGACATCTGACAACACATACCATCGTCCATTGGATGAGCAAAGATCAACGGTTTAGGGTGGATTTCGGCCCGAATGTGGGAAGTGAACACATTTGTGAGAACTTCGCCTGAAATTGAACGTTTTAAATTTAATGAAATATAATTAAGTCTATAAAGCTCTTTTTCAGGTGGAAGTTTAAAATTCTAAATGATTAAACAGACTTTAAAAATAGTCTCGAAAAGTGACACGAGTATGGTGACATGCCCGAAAAATGGTAGAAGTCGTGGGACCCATGACATCTGACAACAGGTACCATCGTTCGTTGGATTATCAAAGATCAAGGGCTTAGGGTGGATTTCAGCCTAAATGTGGGAAGTCAACACATTTGTGAGAACTTCGCCTGGAATTGAACGTTTTAAATATAACTAAATATAATTAAGTCTATAAAGCTCTTTTTTAGGTGGAAGTTTAAAATGATTAAACATTCTTAAAAAGCAGTCACGACTCCTGAAAAGTGACTCAAGTGTGGTGATGTGCCCGAAAAATGGCAGAAGTCATGGGGCCCACGACATCTGACAAAAAGTACCATTGTGCATTGGATGAGCAAAGATCGATGGCTTAGGGTGGATTTCGGCCCGAATGTGGGAACTGAACACATTTGTGTCAACTTCGCCTAGAATTGAACGTTTTAAATTTAATTAAATATAATTTAGTATATAAAGCTCTTTTTCGGGCAGGAGTTTAAAATGATTAAACAGACTTAAAAAATAGTCTTGAAAAGTGACTCGAGTGTGCTAAAGTGCCTGAAAAATGACAAAAGTCATGGGACCCATGACATCTGACAATAGGTACCATCATCCATTGGATGAGAAAAGATCAACGGCTTAGGGTGGATTTCGGCCCGAATGTGAGAAGTGAACACATTTGTGAGAACTTTGCTCAGAATTGAATGTTTTACATTTAATATCCTCAGAATTTAGGCTGAAAGTGAAGTAATTAATGTTATGTCCTTCGACGGTGAATAAATATTAATAATAATTAATAAAATTACAACATGATTCTAGATATTTTGCCCTAAGTATTACTTTTGTACCTTTTAGATTTTTCAAAATAAGCCCCTCATAAATCATAATCGTATTTCATTTCATGGACAAACCAATAAATCGAGGGAGATTCTGAAACATCTATAAGATTGAGTAATGCAATTTGCAATAGAGACTATCTATGCCAATCTAGTGAAATAGAAATTTCGAGTAAAATCTAGAACACAACCCACCTTTTTAAATTTTTTTAATCTCGTGGTCCAATTTGAGCGTTAGTATTTTCAGGTTTGTATCTAGCATTATTTTGAATTATTAACAATAACAATGATGGGGAAAATGGGAAGCCAAGTGAAAAAAAAATGTACCTAACCAAACTGGTTAAAACACCAGGTTTCCCTGATGAATACCATGATATTTATGACCCTGCTATCCATGGTGAAAAGCGTATCATAGATATTAGATATGCATTATCTAATAAGGCGACAGATCCATCCAAGGGAAATTTACTGTTTTCATCTCAATGTTAAAACCAAGAATAAATAAAATCGCATTGTGGAATGCTAGATTGGGAAGCATCGTGTTACTTGAAGTATTCCCTTTCCCTGATTTTGTCATGCTCTACGCCAAAAATTTTGATGAAGATAAAAAAGCAATTATCAATAAAAACACAAAAGAGGAAATTCTATCCATAAACGTGGGAGAATTTGCTCGTTTGTTGAACCTAGGGTTTGAAGCCCAAAACTCAAATGTCCAAATTGACCTAGGAAAGATGGCAGGGAATTATGAGAGTCTCGATTCAAGTCACATAGATTCATTTATCAAAGCTCTAATAAAGTCTGGTACTCAGTTGGATCAGAATCATAATCCTCCTTATGATTCTAACATTTTTCTTCCATGGGTTGGGGATACTATTTCCTTGCTATCATTTTGCCTGGGATTGGAAAATGATAGGGAAGTGGGTGCAAGCCTTCTTGAAATGATTTTTAGGATCCAATGTGTAGGTCAACTAGTAAGATATAATTTTATTGAGCACATTGTTCAATCCATGCAAAAACAATTACTAATGATCAAAAAAGGTTTCTGTAAGACATTTAGGTTCTCATCCTACTTGTGCTATCTCCTTCTATCCAAGTATCATACAATATTCGAGACCAACAATCTTCAAATTGTGAATTATAAGATTGATGAGAAGACTCGAAACATAACAGAGTGTCCAATATATGAATGGACACCAAAGATAAGGATGCATGATAACAGAAAGAGCTACAACAATTTTGTAGACTTCTTTTTGGCACCAATGTACAATGAAATTACAAGCACTCCAATGCCTAAATTGCCTATGTCTTGTAGAGATTACATTCAACTCAGAAGTCAAATACAATTGGCTGACTAGGTCTTCATGGAAGAATTCACTATGTTAAGGTTTTACGGATCAGCAATAAAACCATACAGACTTCCAATACATGTGACAGAGAGGGTATTTGCATTGGAATATGTATGGCAGTTGGAGAGTTCAAATATGCACTTCCATGGTCAACAAAAGAAGAGCATATTTCCTTCCTTGTCTTTCTCATGTGGAGGGTTCACATTTGAGAGAAAAGCATTCAATGTGGCACATGATTTTTTGACAGTTTTTAGCTTTGGTGATGAGGGTCTCTGGCATTATGATCCAATCGGTGTAGTTCAAGCAAGGCTTAAGAAAAATGGGAACTATTTAGCATTATGTCAACATGAAGGTAAACAATTGCTATAAAATCTTACAAACATGGACTCCTAGGATGAGGTAAAAAAATAGATGGAGAAAACTGTTGCTGACAATAACATTTCAACAGTAGAAATGTCATCACAAATTATGACATTGCACACATAGAGGATAATAGAGGATGGCCAGGGCATCCAAAATAGGAGGTCCTATAATTTCTACCAAAAATCTGCTAATCCATCTAACAAATCTATTCCCAAATCAATTCTACAAGAATGTAAAGAGAGTTATTGGACTCAAACCAAAATAAATGATTTTTGGACTATGAGGAAGAATCTTGGTGAACCAAAGACCAGTGCAGAATTTGAGACCATCGACGAGGATGAAGAGTTTAGAAAACTGTGGAATATGGAGTATCCCATAACAGCATATGATGGGAGTGAAGATGGCGATGAGTATGAGGTTGATCCCACTCCAACAACTAGTATAAACCCTAAAATATTAGGTGGAATCAATGAGTCTGTGAGAGAAAAATATAGAAAAGGGGCAAACATTGTGGAAAAATGGGTTTTGAAGGTGGTGGTGTAGGTCCCAGAGGAGAAGGCATTTGGTATCCACTTGAGGTACAACTTCCATCAGATTCAAAATCAAAATCTCTTGTTAAACTAATCATTAGACTTGATTCTTCAGATTCATCAAGGAAAGGTGCCACTCATTACCCTCAGGGTCCACCTACATTTGTTTCAGGTTCAAATCCACAACCACCACCACATCATGGTATTCCCATTGGTGGTGAATCAAGTGCCACTACCATTGGTTGGGAATCTGGGGATAGTATTCCTATTATTATTTAGTCAAGTGCCACTATGATTCGTGGGGTTGGCATGGGTAATACTACTAATAATAGTTTTCTTGGTGTTGGACAAGGGCAACAGCAAAATATCTCTCGCAAGAGACCACTAGTGGTAGATACTCAATCTCATACGATTGAGAATCCTATATCAAGTGCCATTGACACTACAAATCAATCATTTGCAACTTCAGATCACACACCTCAAAAGATTATGAAAACTACACATGAAAGTGTCAGTGGGATAGGATCAAGAAAGGTTGTTGGTAATCCTAGTAATGCATTAGTTAAAACCACATGCATAAGTGGAACTGGAGCCTCTGCTATTCCTATGTCACCTTTCAAATAGTCAATTTCTTCAGCAAGCCCATATTTTCAATTTCGTGATTACTATGAAAAATTTAAACACACAACAAATGCAAATAAAGAAAAAAAGAGAACATTTCATAGGGTTTCCCTGACTGAAGTTTTAGATGAACAACCTGCAAGGAACGGGGTATTTCCAACATATGACCCACACAAAGATATGATGAAGTTCATGGTTGTTATGCCCCCAACTAAAGATAAAAATCCACCACACAGTCAGATAGATCCCTCTAAATTTCAAGTTAGCACCCTCCAAATGGATTTTTCCAAAGTACATAATGTGGACAAAATTAGTTTGTCAAAAAGGACTAATAAAGTGGTCTACACTTCACTGCTAAAGGTGGAGAGAGAAAAAAATAAACTGGAGAAACAAATAGAAAAGTTACAGGCAGACCTAGCAAATGAAAAATCAAAGAGGAAAGCAATAGATAACAAGTGCAATGATTTAGAGAAAAGGATAAAAAATTTGGGCTCTACAGTAGAAATTGCAGAGCAGGAGAAGATGGATGCAAAATTGAAGGACTTGAGAGAAAAACTGGCAAAAAGCAATAAAAAAATTGATGAGAAAAGAGCCAGTTTTCAAAAATTATACAGAAATTATGAGTCTACTGCTACCGAAATAAGAAAAAAACAGGACCTATTGGATCATGAGAAGGAAATAGAAAAACATTTGCAAGAGGAAGTAGAGGAAGAAAGAAAAAAATATACACCAAAGAAAGAAGACCTAGACAATGCAAATGATAAAATTAAAACTTTGGAGGATAGATTGAAAGATAATATGAAAAATACAACGAAGTATATACAAGAAAACATTTGGCGAAAAATAATGCAGAGGAGTGACAAGTTGTGTGAATGGTTTGAATTGAATGAAAGTCTGGGAGTAATTTATATGAAAATCAAAGGGCACTTTGAGAAGAGCATGCATGTTTATTCAAAAGATGATATGGCAAAATAGATTCTGCAAGTAGTCTACAGTACCAATGACAGCTACTTGGCATCCAAGGGAATTAAGAGCTGCATTGATGCCACAGTTAAGACATCATCTATCATTCAAAAATGCCAGAAACTAAGGGAAACATCAGAAGTTATGGAGAAATGTAGCAAAAAGATATTGAAGCTGCAAGAAAAGAAAAATAATTTGATTAAACTTAGTTTGCCTGAGACCGTTGACCCATCAAATAAATTCATTGGAAAAGAAGCTTACAAAAATAACATGGAGATAAAAATGAAGTCTGATTTAGACTTACTTCCTAAGGACACAAATCCCCAAAGCTTTTTGGAATTCATCCAGCCATTTACAACTCTGAATTTGGTATTGGGTGAAACAATGATGTCAAGTCACTCTTCTAAATATGGAATGTTGATGAAGTTGCAGTTGAATTTCCATAGTTTACAAAATATTGACCTTCCATCAGATGAAGAGTGGAGAACCCTATAAAAAATAGCACATAAATCTTAAGAACCATAGTATGTATTGCACAGTTTTCTTCTTTTACTCTTAATTTCAAGGTTTTATGTTTTTTTAGTTTGGAATTTGGCATCGCTTGAAATAACTTTGTTTTATGAATAGGAAAAAACCAACACTCGCTATTGCTCAATTGCTAATCCAGCCTATGAATCTATGATGCACAGTGCAAAACTTCAACTTGTAAATTTGTATTCTCAAATTCTCCCAAGCTTTAACATTTCTGCATTTCTCTATTTCTGATTACTAGGTTTTGGGCACTGCTATTATCTATATTTAATTTGTCATGGCATGAATTAATATTTAATTTTGAACTCTATTTTTTGAACAGGAGACATCAAACATGTAGTAGTTGTTAAATTGCTAATCCGACCTATGATGACCATGTAAATCTGTGTTGAGTTTGTGATTTTGATGTTGAGTCTTCGCATGTTGCAATTTGACTTGAAGTTGTTGTTGCTCCCTTGTTTCTATAAAAGAGAATTTAGGGTCATTTACAAAAGGTTTTGAAACTTTGTATTGACTTTTGCATGGAGAATCACATAGATTGGTGTATTACTATTGAATGAATTGTATCATATGGCTATATTTTGAAAGAATTAATGAAAATCTAAGTTCTTGACATGTTACATTATCAGACATGGTTCTGAAATGTATTAATATTGAATGAATTATATCATATGGCTATATTTTATTACCAGAAATGGTTCTGAAATGTATTACTATTGAATGAATTGTATCAAGGGAGGTTGGTTTTGCATGGAGAATCACATAGATTGGTGTATTACTACTGAATGAATTGTATCATATGGCTATATTTTGAAATAATTAATGAAAATCTAAGTTCTTGACATGTGTATTACTATTGAATGAATTGTATCATATGGTTCTGAAATGTATCACAAAGATTTGAGACTCAAACATGTCTAGATAAATAATAAACATCTCTATATCAATAAACACATTATGGTGTTTTATTATGCTATTTTAAATTTGGAAATAGAAAGTTGAAAAATAAGATTACAAATCAATATTAAATTCTAATTGTAAAAAATAATATGCTATTGTAATATGAATGATGAGATACAGTAATAAGATTAATAAATACCAATCTCTTATAGTTGTCATTCATCCTCCTCAAATTCAGAGCTTTCTTGATTCTTGTCTGTGGTTTCTTCACTTTGAGTCTGCATACCTTCGTTGAACTGCATCTCAATGCTACTAGTAGGTCGAGTACATGAGTCAATAGTCCCACTGGCACTTTGGTTTGAAGTGCTGCCCAAACCTCTTCTTTAACATTTGGACCTCCAGATTTGCAGTGCCCTATCGTAAGGAAAAGTGTGGACATCATACCTAGATGTATAAAGCCTCAAGCAACTTTCCAATTTTTTATCTAGTTTGATTCTTAGATTTGATTTTAGGAACCCCAAAGCACTGAAAACTCTCTCACCCTCCATTGAACCCAATATCATGTTAAGACATAAATCAACAAGCTTCAAATATTCTGGCATTGAATCATGCAACGCTGCGTTCTCAGCTATATTTCTCCAAAGCCTTGTTATTGATCCCTCTTCGCGGGGGTTCTCCATTTTTCCATATTGTTCTCTCGTAGTGTATGCAAAATGAGATTATTTCTCTCGAATATGAGTTTCATCTAATATTCCATTTATAGTTACTCCATTCAATTCTCTAGATATGCAAAATTGTTTTATCAAAATCGGTAGCTTACTTCAAAAATCAGCTGCAATGTTGAGGCTCCAATAATGAGGAAACACAATAGACATGGCTTCAGGTAGGTTGTCAGGAGGGAATCTGCTTCTAATTTGTGAGGAAAGATCATACGCAATTTTCAAAATCTTCCCTTGTAACTCTTGCTAGTTGCTTCCTAGGGCGCTTTCCTGGTTCCTCGGGGTCGACTGTAGCATAGAAGTGCATTGGTATCTCAACTCCCCATACATTGGCACATACCTCCCCGTCTGCATCGATTTGTAAAAAGTTATCAGGATTGTTCAAATATGTGAGTGTCCGCCACTTAACAAATTTTTCATCAGATAGTGTTGGTTTATTTTGATAGAGATTTTCGAGGGTCATGCATGTCATCTTACGCAGTGTAGCATATTCTGCAATATACAAAGCTCTATTTTGGGAAGCCTTCATAATATTCCTCTTTTCCTCTAGCATGGGCAGAAGAGATACTAAATTTAAGAGTGTCTCTAAATTACTTAACCTCCAAAGAAGGTCAGGAAATTTTGGTTGATTTCATTCGTCATGAGTTGTGTGAAATAGTCCAATCAAGGATGGATATTCTGAAAAAACTTGATGCATTGGACCATCCAAAGAGATCCGTCTGATATCATTATCCTTGAGAAGCTTGTTCCCATCAGTTATTCCATCAGCAAAGTGTTGAAATTCCATAAATCGCTTGGGACTTCGATAGAAGTGTGAGTAGAGCTCTCTAATTAAAATTTCAATTTTTTTAATTGAAGCAAACTTGCTCACAATTCCAAAAGATAGATTCATTCTATGAGCCATGCACTGAATTGCAGTAACGTACAGTGCAAATGAAGTTTCAATCTTTGTACAAAGACCATTCCTATGACCTTGCATTACTAAAGCTCCGTCTGCTCCAACACAAACCATTTTTTTGGCTACCGTCATGTCATCCATACATCCATATTCAATTAAACTTCTCTTTACAAGTTGAAATAAATTTTCCACTATCGCACTCTCCTCCATTTTAGCAACAGATAGTAGATGAGGTTGGCGGGTATGATTCTCTACAGTATAAACATGCATGCATACCCATGAAGTATTGTCTATTGCCATAACTTCATCTAAAGAAAATGCAATAAAGTATGACTCTTTTTTTTTTCCTTTACATCTTTTTCAACCTCAGCAAGACAACTTGCCCATTCCCATCCACTATTTTCTGACTAGTGTCTATTAGGATAGTTAGAAACTTTTAAAAAGTGTAATAAACCACTAATTGATGGAAAATCTATCATAGCACGCCCTCTGCTCAAAATATTAAAAACAACACTTAACTGAACAAATTTTCTCAGTTGTTCTATTTGCATTGCTTTTCCAAAACTAGCTTCAATATAACCTTTAACTACACAGGCTTCATCTGTATTTTCTCATAAAAATAATACTCTCCGGCATTCACATGCTTACATTCCTCCTTTGATTTCCATCTTATGACTAATTTTTCAACCCCGTCTATCATTTATTTTTCATAAACTTTACCCATATGCTTTTCTATGGTGTCAAATTTTAGCTGCAACCTAATTTCCTTGTTATGTTTCCAAGTGTAAATCTTACACCTGCATTCTATTGGAGGCTCGCCTTCAATTGGATTCTCCACTTGTTGAATGAATGGATACTTTGATGACCAATTAATTTGAAAATTCCTCACTGACATATCCCACTCCTGATCCTTTTTTGATCTGGCTTTTCTTTTCTCCTTCTATGCATTATCACCCAAGTCAATTATATCATTCCACCTAACTCGAGCATCTATCAGATAATCTTCTTCAAGATCATTCTGATCTGAGATATCAAGTTCATCGTCATCTTCAACATGCGGTGTAGGTTGCGAATTTTGTACTTGTACTTGTGATGATTTACCTTCCTGATTTTCACCACAGTCTTTTCCAAAGACAAAGTATGAAGACAACATTTTTCTTTTTCTTGGCCTCCCATGGCCTTCTCCACATTCAGGTTTCCTACCCTTCTTCTTGTTCAACATCTCCAACGAAATAAAGGCTGCCAAAAAAATATCAATTTGTTGAAGAAGCAATAATAAACTATATAGTATAATATATGTTTCATTGGCCCTACGACCTACAATCTAGATGTTTGAGGTTTGAATGTCCCAACTGACCACTTGGCACTAATGGGTCGCCACTGAATAAAAATGAACTCAACAGTGCAAACAAATATAGATAAATTCAGAATAACATTATAACACTTCAAAAATATGATCGCTCACCTTTAGGTCACTAGCAGTCGCCAATGCAGTCAACAACAAAGAATTTCCTTAGTCTAAAACTTTTCTATTGATCATAATTTAGAGCCTAGAACCCACCAGATTGTGCAGAGATAGATCTGATCTTTGCATGTATTTATACCAATCCTTATATGGTGAATTCCATGAGAATTTTATATGGTATACAAATATTTGGTGAATCTCGCGTAACTATAACACGACTTATGTAATTTTCGAGACGATTATGGGTCGTCCAAATAATTGGCAAATACAATATAGTTGGCAAAAGTTGAGGTGAATGGAGACATGCGTCAGCAAAATATCGGGCGAATTGGGTCCTCCTAGCAAACAAATATTCACATGCCTATAGGTGAATTATGATCATCTATTAAGGCAACATCAGAGAGTGTAGGCGAAAAAATTAAATTTACCATGTGTCCAACATATATTGTATTGGCAAAATCCTCACATAGAAACATTTAATTACATAAAACATATGGCGACCGGGCCGTGAATTTGATAGAAATTGATAATGTTCTGGCAACATGGCCAGCCCCAGTTAGTATAAAATATTTGCCATTTCCCAGGTCGCCGATGTGAAAAATTTGCCATTGGTGAATATTCACCACTAATGTAATCTCTGATCGGAATATACTGGAGGGAATATTGGATTCTACAAAATAGTGATCAACAAAACCAAACTACAAAATTAGACCAAAAACCCTTTCCAAACTCACTAGAATAACTCATAGGAATAGGTTGATATCAATGACAACAACATATCCTAGCAGCAACAATGAACAACCAAATCCAACAATCTCACCAATAATCCAACAACAACTTTGCTAAATATTGTATCATTCAAACAAGTGACAGTTGCAACGTACTCTAGCCTTTGCATTATTCTCATATGCTTTGATTTTATCTAGAGTTGTAAGATCCTTCTAAGGAGTAGTATAAATCTTCTTTATGCTTTCCCATATTTTAGCCAGCATAGTCACTAAATGATATTCCATCCTTCTCTCCAATAAGCATAGTTTGTGCCATCAAAATTTAAATCCTTGAAGGTGTAATCATGTGCCATCTTAGATCTTGCTCAAGTGGTTAAGCTTCTCAAGAGCAACCTTGCTTTAATACCAATTATTGAACACACCACAAAACTGAGAGTGGGGGAGGTGAATCTGTTGGATTTTGCCAAGATCAAGAAGTCATTGAAATGTACAAGATAGAGACATAATATGGGACAAGAATAAACTGTATTCTCATTAATAGAAAATGATCAATAATCAACTGGATTATCGTTATTACATACAATGTAGATGAGCCTGCTTATATAGGCAAGGCTAGGGATATGTATGAGCACACAAACATGACATCTGGCTCAATAAGAATCAAGGGTAGGTAGGAAATAGGTGTGGGTAGGTAGGAGAAATAATATAATATTCCACATGAGGTGGATCACCCACCGAAGGTGGAATTATCACTCCACAATAAGTGGATATGATAGTGTAATAACAAGATCAACACCATAAGAGGTGGAATTTCTCCTACACACACTATCCCAATGTGGCACAAACACCCAAGTGTCTCATATCCAAACTACTATGAAATGCATTATCCTAAGTAAACTTAAGTAAGTGTAATAATATCCATGATGAATAATTATTTACACCAACACCCCCCCTTAAGTGCAACTTAGGGGAATGCACTTAAGTCTACAATGCAACTAAGCAATGCAAGATGGGTCCCGGCTACGAGGCCATGTTAGGTACCCATGCACAAATGCAGATGCATGCAAACCAATGCAATGAAATCTCTCACAAAGTGGGGAAAGAGAGAAAAACCCAATGGGAAAAAACCCTCCCCCAAAAGAGAGATGAAAGCTATACAAGAGAACTCTCAAAGAAGTATGTGAGGAACAAAACCCCATGTGAGGAAATAGTCCCCCCCATACGAGAGAAGAAGAGAAGTCAAACTGTGATCATCCCTCAATGAAGAATCTGCACCAATGATAGAAGCTCGATGTATGAAGAAACTGCTCCAAGAACGTCGAACAACATTCCTCCCCTTAGGAAGAAACAAAACCAAAGGTGTATCCATGAAGTCTCCCCAATCATGAAGGGAAGATGAATGAAGAAAACTCATGATGAAGGGAATCTCTGAAAACTGCTCAAGTGTCCCCATGTCAATGCTGAAAGATACCCCTTCCAAAGATGGTAAACTGTGCCATACTGCTGAAAAAGGAACTCCAACATCTAGTGAAGATGGATGTAGAACAATGTCCAAAGACTCATGTGTCTCCTCAAAGAATAAAGAGACCTCCTCCAACTGCTGTACATAAGTATCCACAATCATGTCAGCCTCGAAAGAATGATCATGTAGAGAATGAACAAGAGGGTCAGAGTGTGCCCTCGCAACAATCGAAGAAGGATCATCTTCATCGAAGAGAAGATGTATGTCATCAATGATGTCTCCCAAATCTGCAATGTAGGATTCCACAAACAAACCTGCAATATCTGTCATGTAATCATCCCATGAATCTGAAGCTGGAAGACAATGTATATCCTGCTGCACTGAATCACATGAAGGCAAAACTGTCGCACTATCTGCATCATCAGGTGCAATAGGTGATGTGATATCAATATGAGAAGATGAAATACAAGACTCAAGAACTAGGTTACATGTGAGAACCCCCATGTTCAAGTGTCCAAAGTTCTCCTCAAAATCTGAATCATCACAATAAGTGTGATCATCATGTGTAGAATCATCAAATGTGTAATCATCATCAACAAAATCTGAAAAGGAGTATAACCGAGATGCATGATCAACCACCCCAGTTGCAATGATAGCTCTAGTCTCCATGTCTCTAATAAAAACCGAGTCAGGTGTGAACTCCACAACTTTCTTAGTTGCGCCATGTGTGATTTGATAGATAGAAAGGAGATTGTTTGTCAAGTGGGGTACACACAACACATCATTGAAGGAGTTATCCCCAATGTCAATAGATCCTTTCCCAATCACATCCATGTATGTATGATTGCCCATCAAAATCTGTGGCATGGTGCAAGGCTCAAATGTAGAGAACATAGACTGTGAAGATGCCATATGATGAGAAGCCCCTGAATCTAGAAGCCATCTCTCTGAAGTATGATTTGTTGTAGCACATAGAGCTTGTCCTTTTCTTGTTCCAAAAGAGTGAGTCTTTCCACTTGTAGAAGCCATGAATGCTTGCCCTTTTCCTTTTGAATGTGAGGAAGTGGAAGTTGATGAATCATCCTTCTTGTAGACTTTAGGCAAATCAATGTTATGCTTTTTGATGATATGTGTGAGCTCATCAATCTTCTTAGTATGGCAACGATGTTCCTCATGACCAATCTTTTTACAATAAGCACAAGTAGGTCTCTCTCTCTTTGGTGAATTATCTTTCTTGGAAGAAGATGAATCTCCTTGTTGTGGAGAAGATTGTGCTTTTTCCTTAGGCTTTGATTGCCATTTCTTCTTGTTTGAGTTGTCCTTTCCTTGATTTCCTTTGTTTCCTTGAGTTGCCATCAATGCTTGAGACTTAGAAGAAGTCTTAAGAATGCCCATGCTTATCAACTTAGTTTGTTCCATCATCAACATTTCATTGAAAGCATCAAATGTAGGCATTTTGTAGCTTGAACCCATTGTCATCCTATGAGTTTGGAAACTAGAAACAAATGCTGCATATTCTTGTGGAAGCTTCCCTATCAAGTTGAATATCAATTGAGTATCCTTTTTATCAATGCCACAATCTTTGAGTTGTGCCCTCAACTCATTTGCTTTAGTGACATAATCTTGTATAGTATCAAAGTTCTTGGGATCTAACATGGTGAGATCACTATCAATTTGATATCCCCTAATCTCATCAACTTGACCATACAAGTCTTGAAACTTTTGCCAAGCATCCTTGATTAGAGTGCATTTCTCAATATGAAAAATGAGATCCTTTGATACATACTTTCTTAAGGTACCAATTGCCATGATATTTTTAGTGAGCCAATCTAAGTGACCAACTGGATCAGCCTTAGGATCAGCTGGAGCAACAATAGTTCCATCAATGTAATGAGTGAGTCCTTTTTCCATAAGTTTACTCCATGCATCAATTTTCCAAGTAGCATAGTTATGTGGAGTTAAGAGAGGAAACTTAGAAGAACTCATAGCAGCAAAAAGGAAAGAACACAAGAGCACAAAAGACACCCCCCAAATTCAATCAATCAAAGTACCCCCCCAAAAGTGATGATTTTGGCACTTTATACTTAGTGCGATTACAATGAGCCACTTGCAAAACAAGGCAAAGTGGGCTTATGATGCAAATTTTACAACTTATCAAATGAGATACAAGAGACTTCAATCAATAGTGCAATGAATCTAACTGAGATTCAAGCAAATATACAAGTACCAAAAGAGCCAAAAATGGCCTAGATCTGAAAGTACAATTTCTACTTACAATGACATCAATCTGATAGCATCATGTGAAAGTAGACGAAAAAATATGCACTTTCAAAAAAAACGGCACCTGAAAAGGAGGTCGTATGACCCCAAACGAAGCCTCTGAAGTTGCAAAAACAGGGATTACTCAAGGACAGTCACCAAAAACTGCATTTTCTGAAAAATCCGTGCATCAAAATCAAAAAATTCTTTCACCACTGCGGAGAGCACGAAATTCTAGCCCATTTCAAAAAAAATTGCACCCAAAAAGGAGCAAAAATGAGCAAGTTATGGCCATTTGAAGTTGAACTGCAAAATCAAAAATGCAAATGAGAGGGGGTCTAAAAATTTTCAAACCCTGCTGATGTGGCGCTGACGTCATCAAAACACTGTGTTAAATTTGACGGCCGTATGACCGTCGCCAAAACTTCGCTGCCTGGCTGACTGTGCGTCCGTACCGTACGGACGGATTACGTGGCAGACTGGCTGGGTATTCCGTACTGTACGGAATGATGACGTGGCAGTGTGACGTGGCTGCTGATGTGGCAGTCCGTACTGCTGACCGGGCTAACGAAGGAGATGACGTGTCACTGTACGGAGGCCGCGTGGTGTGCTGACTATGCAGGGGTTTACGTGGCGTACGGATACCACCTGTCTGTACGGTTTTGTCCGCATGGCTCGGTTCCCGGTGGCACGGTTTTCCGCGTTGCTGATGTGTCGGAGGGTCTGGCTGAGCGGCGCCGACCTGGCGGTGCGACTGCGACGAGCGGCTCGTGGGCGGAGTCCGAAGCGGGCAGCGGCGAAGAGAGCGGAGGGAGGAGATGCCGTAGAGGAGCTGAGCCCGGGGACGGAGACGGAGGAGCTGGGGAGGCGTCGGAGTCCGGTGCCGGAGCGGAGGACCTGTAGGGAGCTGCGTGCAGAGACAGTACGGTGGTGCAGAGGCGGCGGGTACGTTCTGCGCAGGGAGTAGGTACACCTGCAAAAAGGGTACGGCGGAGCACGGGGGGGGGGTCTGCGGACCCCCCAAAAAATAATTTTTCTTTTTTTTGATTTTTTTTGCTTTTCCTTTTCAATTTTTTTCGATTTTTTTTGAATTTTTTTTCTTTTTTTTTCGATTTTTCAAAACAATTTTCTGAAAAAAGAAAATTTTTTTTTTGAAAAAAAATATATATAATTTCGAAAAATCCGTACGAATAGCAAAATTGGGGAAAAAAATTTTCCTCACCAAAATAGGCCAACTTTATAACCAAAATTCATGGAAATGGCCTTCCGGACGCAATGGCGAGGTCGGATCTGGTCTAGGACGCCTCCAAATGACGATGCTCCTCAGATCTGCCTCTTGACGTCACAATAATGCCTCTTCAAGACGAATCAATGAAGCTCCAATAGCTCTGATACCATGTTGGATTTTGCCAAGATCAAGAAGTCATTGAAATGTACAAGATAGAGACATAATATGGGACAAGAATAAACTGTATTCTCATTAATAGAAAATGATCAATAATCAACTGGATTATCGTTATTACATACAATGTAGATGAGCCTGCTTATATAGGCAAGGCTAGGGATATGTATGAGCACACAAACATGACATGTGGCTCAATAAGAATCAAGGGTAGGTAGGAAATAGGTGTGGGTAGGTAGGAGAAATAATATAATATTCCACATGAGGTGGATCACCCACCGAAGGTGGAATTATCACTCCACAATAAGTGGATATGATAGTGTAATAACAAGATCAACACCATAAGAGGTGGAATTTCTCCTACACACACTATCCCAATGTGGCACAAACACCCAAGTGTCTCATATCCAAACTACTATGAAATGCATTATCCTAAGTAAACTTAAGTAAGTGTAATAATATCCATGATGAATAATTATTTACACCAACAGAATCAATCCAAACATAAAAAATAGTTAATTTAGAATCTTAAAAATTTAAACCACAACCATATAAAATATGAGTAATAAATCATAAAAGCACAAAGCACAACAAACACATGAACACCAAATTTATGTGGTAAAACTAAGTAGGTAAAAACCACATTAATAATTACACTCACAATATGAATAAACTTTATTACAATATTTCCTATAGAACTCACTGCTCTTGAGAGGACTTGTAGAACTAAGGTGTACAACCTTAGGGTAAGATACAAATTACTTGTAGTACTAAGACACACTATTTCAGAGCAAGATACAAAAAGATACCAAGAGACTCATTATCTTTCAAGAAATAAACAAATAGCTGAATTGAAAAGAATAAGATCTCCTGATAATAAAAATTTTCTTGAACCTTTGTATCAAGTAACCAATATCATGGCAAACACATCAAACTTCAAAACTATCTCAAAATGTTGTCATAGTGAAGATATCATCATTAAAGCTCTTCACGACCAACTTTCACACATCTCCAACATCAAATTTTCTTTCTAATCATTCACATCCATTACTTGTCAATTCACACACCTCCCATACAATCACTTACATTCCCACACTCCTTTATATACAAGATTAATTATTAGAGCCCTTAACATGGTCAACCACATACATAATAAACAATATTAGATGAATTCAACCATCTAGACCTAAAATATTTCTTCAGGTCCACTCCAAGAGATAGATGGGACCCAAATATAAAATAAACACAACTTTTCCAAATGATTGGACAATGAACCACACATGCTAACACATCCTACAAGGTTGACAACAAATGAAATGTAAAGATAAGCATTAAAGCACTTTAACTAGTCAACCCAAAACTAACCTCCAAAGGAAATTACACAATATGGATCTACACATGCCATGGTGAGACCCAAAACACTAATCAAATTTATTCTCCAAAGCAAACCTCAACCAAAATAATATGATCCATGTAGGATACATCACCATAGTCAATCAAGAGCTAGACTAGATGATAGCACAAAACTCAAAACATCATAAATCCACTTGCCAATCAAATTATCACCTCAAAAATGAATTGGAACACTCCACAAATGACATAAACATGTCCAAATCACAACACTTGAATCCACATATCTGTAAGCCACCAAGAAATTTTTGGACCAATTCTAACAAACAACCTTACTATCATAAATAGCAACAACCAACTTTACCAACCGAGAAATAAAGGACTTGTAAATATAATAATTCAATATACATAGTGTTGGTATTTTGGATACATTGATATGGTTTTGTCATTGATGTCAACACCTGTCATCACTTGTCAACACTTATCAGCACTTGGAGATCTCGGTATTTGGTTCACCAACAGATTATATTATTCACCAGCACTTGGAATGACTTGGAGACTACTTAGTTATGTCAAAGACATTATTCGATCACTTAGTTTTGGTGATTTGGTTATTGGTTAATTCAGGTTTGCATATTTGTTGTTACTGACAAATAGGTCCAGGATATGCACCGGTAGACATATCTATTCCAAATCAGCACGACATGTTATGGAGATGATTTATTATTATTGTAAATGCATTGAGCCGACATAATGCATCAAATATTGATTTACTTGTAATTGATTTTATTGTAATATCTTTTAGTGAGCCGACCTATTCAATTGGTCTTAGGTTATGGTATAAATGTAAGATCTCATTTGTGAGATTGATATGTGATTGGAAAAAGAATTGTAATAAGGTATATGCGAAAATAAGCAGAGTTATACACACAGGCATCATTTGAAGGTTGAAGGAAGGTTTTTGTGAAGGCAATTAGAACTAAACCGATACTGAATCCAATATATGAAGATGCTATTTTATGCAGTACATTATCATTGGATTTAACCATCCAATTGTAGTCAATGTGACTCTCATTTTGTGATTGAGTAGTGAGCTCTAGGTAGCTGGCCTTTCTACATGTGCAGAATCCATATTTTACACACATACTATCTGCAGTAGTATCATTTGATTGTGGGTAAGGCTTCCTACCGTGGTTTTTCCCCTTACAGGGTTTCCATGTACAAATATTTGTGTTATGTGTTGTGAATGTTATTGTCATTCTGTTTCATGCATTAATCTTTACTAGTACTATAATTAATTGATAAAACTATCTACCGGCAAAACGTTTGGTTTACCAACATTAAGCATTAAGTTTTGGTTAAGTTAATTTTGGTTGAATTTATTAGACAACTGATTCACCCCCCATCTCAATTGTCTCGAGGACCTAACAATTGGTATCGAAGCTTAGTCCTCTTTTTATAGAAGTTTAATAGCTTGAGGAGATCCAATGTCTTCTAACTATTTCAGGAAGGATAGTCTAAAACTTGATGGAGCTAACTATGGCATATGGAAGATCAGGATGGAGACACATTTGAATTGCATTGGAAAGGACATATGGGATGTTACAGAGAATGGCTATACTGCTGCTACTCAAGGTCAACCTAATCCACCAACCTTGTCTAAAGACGAGGAAAATGATTGCAAAGCAAGAGAAGCACTTTTGAGCACATTGTCAGATCAGCAAGTCATGGGATTATCAGACAGATCTATTGCTAAAGCTATTTGGGACAAACTGGAAACATTGAATGAAGGAGATTCCATAGTCAAAATTGCAAAACTTGAATGCTTCTGGGTCAGGTATGAAAGTCTGAAAATGGAAGAAGAAGAAAGAATTTCTTCTTTTATGGAAAGAGTAAATGAAATTGTTTTGGGTATACAATATTGTGGAGGAAACTTAAGTGAAGATGAGATTGTTTCTAAAGTTTTAAGAGCTTTGCCACTGGCATACAAAATGAAAGTTACTGCTATAAATGAATTGAGAACAATGCCTAATGCATTACTATCTAGAGACACCTTGGTTGGAAAACTTTCAGCTTTTGAACTTGAGGAATTTGGTCTTGTTACTACTATTAAGACAAATCTAGCTTTCAAGGCATCATCATTAGCTGCAACACCATCATCATCATCTGAGAAATCTGATTGGAAAGCCTTCTATGCAAGAGAACTTGAAGAAATAAGGAGAGAAAATGAAGAACATGAAGCACTATTTGCAAGGAAAATGCCTAAAGTCCAATTGGAAGTAAGTATGAAGGTAAAGAACCTTTTAAATGTTTTAACTATAATAAGATTGGTCATATGGCTTCTAGATGTCCTGATAGATATGCAAGATTAAGAGAAGAAGCTAAAAGAACATATAAGCCTAACCCTGATTATCAGAGATACAAGTTTAAGAAGAATAGAGATAAATCTTGTTATTATGTTGATGAAGGAGTTACTGATGATTTTGATGAGGAACCGACAGACAATGGATGGGATTTTGTTGCTATAATAGAAGATCAACCGACACCTACTGTTCAACTGGTAGAGCAAGCCCTAGCACCTAAAGTTGAAGATAAGGATGAATGGATTATTGATTTAGGATGTTCACATCACATGACTAGTGATAAGTAAATTATTAACCTTTTAGGAATACAATGGAGGTTTAGTAAGATTTAGAGATGATAAAGCTTGTTTGATCAAAGGAAAGGGAACTATCTTTTGATGGTAAGCACAATACTGATAATGTTTACTATGTTGAAGGTTTGAAGCATAATCTTTTGAGTGTTGGTCAATTAGTTGAGAAAGGATTTCAGTTACAATTCAAGATGCAAAATCTTAAACAGAATTGGTTTGGGAATTGCCACCAGTAATCAGACTAGAGGTAATATCTTTCATTTGAACAACAATGAGAAAGCATGTTTGATTTCACATATTGATGAAAGTTGGTTATGGCATAAGAGACTTTGTCATGTAAATTTTGATTGCATTGTGAAAATCAGTACTACTAAGGCAGTAAGAGATTTACCTAAGATTGTTAAACCTCACAATCCAGTATGTAAGGAATGTCAATTTGGAAAACAAGTTAGAGCAACTTTCAAAAGTATTCCAGAGAAGTCTAACAATGTTCTTGATTTAATTCATACTGATTTATGTGGTCCAGCAAGAACTAGAAGCATACAAGGAGATAGGTATTTTATGCTAATCATTGATGACTATTCTAGAATGTGTTGGGTTACTTTTCTTAGAGAAAAATCTGAAGCATTTGGGAAATTCAAACTATTCAAGGTGATGGTAGAAAATGAAACCGGCAAGAAAATCAAAAGTTTGAGATTAGATCAAGGAGGTGAATTCACATCTATGGAATTTAATACATTCTATGAAGTGAATGGGATCAAAAGACAGTTATCAACACCCCGTACACCCCAGCAGAATGGAGTTGTGGAAAGGAATAAAATAACTATCTTGTATGCAGCCAAAAGTATGATATCAAAAGAAAATCTACCTCATATATACTCGAGAGAAGCGGTCAATACAACTGTTTATACATTCAACAATGTTCACATCAGAGGTGAAACCGGTAAGACCCCTCATGAACTATGGTTTGGTAATACTCCTACTCTTAAATATTTTTGAATATTTGGAAGTAAATGCTATATTAGAAGAGATGAGTATATTGGCAAGTTTGATCCTAGAAGTGATGAAGGAATATTTCTTGGTTTTTCATCTAAGAGAAAGGCATATAGCTGTTTTAACAAGAGATTGCAAAAAATTGTTGAGAATGCCAATTTAAAGATTAATGAACAGTTTAGAGGAAATTCAAGGTACACAGACTCTGAACCGGCAATAGAGATAATCACAAATGAACCTATTACAAATGCACCGGTACAGAATGGTGATCCAGTTACACTAGCATCATTTGGAGATTCAACAATCACTGAAGAACAACAACAAGTAAAAACACCCCGGTATGTAAGATTGAATCATTCTAAAGATCAGATAATTGGAAACAAATTTCAAGGAGTTATGACTAGAGGAAGATTGGCAAATGAGGAGGTATGTCTTATTTCTCAAATTGAACCTACATCAATTAATGAGGCATGTGAAGATAAATATTGGAATTAAAGCTATGGAAGATGAATTGGAACAAATTGAAAGGAATAACACTTGGTTATTAGTTCCCTAGCCTAAAGAAAAAAATGTAATTGGAATTAAATGGGTTTTCAGAAATAAACTTAATGAAGATGGTAAGGTAATCAGAAACAAAGCAAGATTAGTATGTAAGGGATATTCACAAAAAGAAGGAATTGATTACAATGAAACCTTTGCACCAGTAGCTAGAATTGAGGCAGTCATACTTTTATTGGCTTTTGCAGCTCACAAGAACTATAAAGTATATCAAATGGATGTTAAATGTGCAGTTTTGAATGGAGATCTTGAAGAAGAAGTTTATATTGAACAACCTGATGGATTTTCTTTGACAAATAACAAAGACATGGTTTGTAGGTTAAGGAAAGTTTTATATGGTCTAAAACAAGCTCCTAGAGCTTGGTATGCTAGATTGGACAAATATCTTTTGAAGCTTGGATACACTAAAGGTAATGTTGACAACAATATATACTACAAAGTGACTAATGATGACATCTTGGTTATTGAATTTTTTGTTGATGATAATCTTTGGAGAAGAAGATGGATTGTGTAAAGACTTTTTTAACAAAATGCAACAAGAATTTGAAATGCCTATGATTGGAGAGATAAAATTCTTTTTAGGATTACAGATTTTACACACTGATAAAGGTATATTCCTATGTCAATCCAAGTCCTTGAAGGAATTACTAAAGAAATTTGGCATGGAAAACTGTAAACTGGTAAGCACACCTATGACTACAACTGATAATTATCTTTGAAGGATGAATCAACATCTGTTAATCCGACTAGATACAAGTCTATGATAGGAGGTTTATTGTATTTGATGCAAACAAGACCTGATATTATGAATGCAGTATGTATTGTTTCAATATTTCAGAGTAATCCTAAAGAAAATCATGAATCAGTAGTGAAAAGGATTTTTTGGTACCTACAAGGCACTATAAATCTTGGTTTATGGTATCCTAGAGATGAAAATTTTGACTTATGTGCATACACAGATGCTAATTGGGCAAGGGATGTGGATGACAAAAAAAGGACCACCGACAGAGCATTTTTTCTTGGTAGTAGACTAATTTCATGGTTGAGCAAGAAACAGAGTTGTACAAGTCTATCAACAGAAAAATCAAAATATGTTGCAGCAGCAACTAACTGTACACAGGTATTATGGATCAAACAAATGTTGAAGGACATAAAGGTAAAATGCAAGGAACCTATAACTATTTACTATGATAATATGCGAGCAATTGATATATCAAAGAACCCGGTATTTCACTCTAAGACTAAACATGTTTCTATCAAATTCAATTTTCTAAAAGAGAATGTTGAAACAAAAGAAGTGAAATTGGTTTATGTGAATACTAAAGAACAGATTGCAGATAATTTTACAAAGCCTTTGCCTAAGGAGACTTTTGAATATCTCAGAGAACAACTTGGAGTCCTACCCCCACCGGTAGAGACTTAGACAGTTGATGTTTGTCATCAACCGATAGAATTAATAGAGAAATCTTTTATTCCGACTTTGATGAGGAGAGCTACTTCTCAAGGGGAGTAGTTGGTATAATAAGTTAGTATTTTGTATTTGAAACTAGTTTTTGTAATGCTTTGGCATTTGATGTCAAAGGGGGAGAGATATTATGGAAAAAAAAATTGAAAAACATTTTGGGGAGAGAAATTATGTATTTTGATTTCTGGTTAATGATCTCTTTGGGAGATTGTTGGTTTTTGGTTTTTGGCATTTCTGGTTTGGCACTTTGATGGTTTTTCCATCTTGTGTTTCCATCAATGCCAAAGGGGGATATTGTTGGTATTTTGGATATGTTGATATGGTTTTGTCATTGATATCAAGACCTGTCATCACTTGTCAACACTTATCAGAACTTTGAGATCTTGGTTATGTTCACCGGCAAGTCAGAGACTTATGCACAGTCACAGATATTTGGTTCACCAGTAGATTATATTGTTCACAGGAACATGGAATGACTTGGAGACTACTTGGTTTTGGCGATTTGGTTATTGGTTTATTCGGGTTTGCATATTTGTTGTTACCAGCAAATAGGTCCAGGATATGCACCGACCAACATATCTATTCCAAATCAGCACGACACATTATGGAGATGATTTATTATTATTGTAAATGCATTGAGCCGATATCATGCATCGGATATTGATTTACTTGTAATTGATTTTATTGTAATATCTTTTAGTGAGACGACCTATTCAATTGGTCTTAGGTTATGGTATAAATGTAAGATCTCATTTGTGAGACTGATATGTGATTGGAAAAAGAATTGTAATAAGGTATATGTGAAAATAAGCAGAGCTATACACGCAAACATCATTTGAAGGTTGAAGGAAGGTTTTGTGAAGGCAATCAGAACTAAACCGGTACTGAATCTAGCATATGAAGATGTTATTTTATGCAGTACATTATCATTGGATTTAACCATCCAATTGTAGTCAGTGTGACTCTCATTTTGTGATTGAGCAGTGAGCTCTAGGTAGTTGGCCTTTCTGCATGTGCAAAAACTATATTGTACACGCATACTATCTGCAGTAGTATCATTTGATTGTGGGTAAGGCTTCCCACCGTGGTTTTTCCCCTTACAGGGTTTCCACATACAAATATTTCTTGTATGTGTTGTGGATGTTTTTGATTAAGGTAAATCAGGTTTTAAGGGACCCAAAACCCGCTTACATAACAAAAAGATAGGCAAGAAAGAAACTAGAGAGAATAGTACATAGAAAGAAAAGTTGCAAAAGACCAGCATAAAAAACAACAGCTAGGGAAAAGGATAGCAAAAAGCCAGCGAGAGACTGAAAAACAAAGACCAGTATTACATTTTAGATAAAAAAATTTATAGACTCTTCTGCATCCTTAACCAGCATCATCATAGCTTTAGAAGCTTCTCTCAGGTCTTTGTTCTTCTACTTCTGATGGATGTCTTTAGTCTTCATCTCCAAATCGCTGGTAGTCTATCTTGTTCTTCGTCTAGAGGATTGGGGAGTAGAGCTGGAGGTCGACATATCATCAATGCTCACCATCTCTTTGTTCTATTGGTTCTTCTCCAAACAATCAACCAGGGCGTTCATATTTTGAGATGAGACCTTCAAAACCTCAAGGCTGTGATTCATAAATTTCTTCAAGGCCTTCTCAGTTTTAGTAATCTGATTGATAATAATTTCATTATCAACCTCAGCCTTATCTTTGACGATTATGATCACATCTTCAAGATGCTTCAAGTCTCCCTTAATTATTTCTTTTTCTGGCTAGTCCTGCATTTCAATTTCATCTTCTGCCTCACTGATGTCCACCTCTGCATCCTCTTTCCCAGTATTGGTATCCTTAATCAAATTCTGAATCTTATAATCCAAATCTCTCTATTTGTTCTGAATACTGGAGATATTTCAATTACCCATTCTCGAAATTGAAAAATTCCAGAGTGTTGTTTCTGGCAGCGTTCAAAATGGAGTCCATCATTTCCCTACCCTGCGTCGAGCTCAGAGAATTAGGGTTAACTTCCTCTGTGGTATTCTAGGCAAGATTCCTGCTATCCGAGACAATAGGGTTTGAATCCAGCTTTTCAACATGCACTTTTCTCTACACCTCCTCCTCTTCTCCTGCAACCTCTTTCTTCTCATTCTCTGCTTCATCATCAGCCGCCTTCCCCTGTTCCTCCTCTAAACCAGCTTCCACATCCATGACCTCTTTATCTACATCATCAACCCTCCCTTTCTTATCAAGAGGGATGTTAGACGAATCATCGTCAGACTCAGAACCATGAAAACTATCTAAAATATGGGCATTTGCCACCAAAGGATCTTCCTTATTAACCCTAGCTTTTTTCTTCAAATGCTCATAAATGAGAAGGATGAGACCTTGGTGAGCTATGGGATAGTATTTGGGTTTTTTTGCATGGTCGGCCAAGCTTTCATTCAAGGATGAAACTAGATAGAAAGGCAAAGAGATCTTAAACCTATGGCGCAAATGGTTTAAAATAGAAAAATGATAATTATAAACCTTCGTAAACCTACTATCAACAGTTAAGAATTCCATCAAAACCCTTAACATCTTCTGCCAGAAGGAATTTACCTGATGAGGGAGGTCGTAAGATACATTGTCCTTCTTGGTGAGCCAAGCCTTCTCTTCATCACTTTTAGGGAAGTTTTTAATAGCTTCCGCCACAAACTTTCGATCTCTGTAAAACTTGGTCCCTTCCTTCTGTAAACCAATAACTTTCGCCACCAAATCCTCATCGAGCTTCCAAGTCTCCCCAAACAGAGTGACTTTGTTGTTGTTCCATCCCTTGGTAAAGCCTTGAGACACTGACTTTTTACTGCTATGCAATTTTTCCATGTAGTCTGTGAAACCATGTCTATGCAGCCTCCGCCAAACTTTCCGCTCGCTTTTCCAATTATCACAACCAGAGGGCTCATTCCGATTAAGATTGTCTCCCATGTTGAAATAGAGGTTGAGGCTTTGAATAGAGCACAAGTTACTCAAAAACTGAAAACCAGGACTTAAGTGCAGCCTCTTGAACAGAATGTTGGGCTGCATTAATCTTTAGTCCAAAAGTGAGAGTTTTGGTATTCTTGAGTGTTGTGGATGTTATTGTCTTTCTGTTTCATGCATTAATCTTTACTGGTACTACAATTAACTAATAAAACTGTCTATCGGCATTAATCTTTAAGTTTTGGTTGAATTTATTAGACAACTGATTCACCCCCCCCCCCCCCCTCTTAGTTGTCTCCAGGACCTTACACATAGAACATAACCATTATATCTAGAGCCACAACACATAATATTCACATACCAAAGGAATCAAAAGGATTCTTAAACTGGCACATTAAATGCTCTTTCCTGCATATCAAAACTTCAACTACACCATCCTTTCAAAAACACCTTAGCACCTTCCTTAGACCACTCAAGAATATACCAAAACTCTCACTTTTAGACTATCTACAAAAAATAGTGACATCAATGACAACACAAGATAGGTTGACATCAAGGACAACACAACATAACAACTCAATTTTCCAGCAATATACATATATAGATTGGGCTAAAAGTGTTGGTGATAGGAAGAGCACTATCAAGGGTGCCTTCTTTCTTGGAGATAGTCTTGTATTATTTTTGAGCAAGAATCAAGGCTCTATGTCCTTATCTATCATAGAAGCAGAATACATTGAAGCAATGGTATCTTGCACTTTGTGCTTTGGATGAAGAAAACTTTGAAGGATAGAAAAATAGAGTCTGATGAGCTCATTTCAATTATTTGTGACAACACAAGTGCAATAAATATTTCAAAGAACTGGGTAATGCATTCTAGGTTAAAGCAATAATAAATGAAGTATGATTTTTTGAGGAAAAACATTGTATATAAGGAATTCAAATTGGAGTGTGTTGATAGAAAAGAGTAGATTGTAGATATCTTCACCAAACCCCTTCCAAAGAAACATTAGAGTATATCAAACAAAATTTGGGGATGACATCTCCCTTCTCAAGTAAATCAAGTGGATGTAAAGGTTAAAGTAGAGCTAGTCCATACATCATTTGTCCATCCTTGAAGTGTTACTATTAAAGGATATTGCCAAATCATTTCAATATCTAGATATGTTAAATAGGTGAGTCTATGGTGAATGCTAACTCCTTTCTACAAATAATATAGATTCCTTGTGGCGAAGTGTCATAAGATATAATGAATTGATTTTATAACAAATGGGGAGATGCTAATATTCTCTTTCCCATTGATGTCAAAGTGGGAGAGTAGTACCATGGGGAGAGAATATTCAAAGTGAGATCAAGGAGATCTAGTGAGAATTAGTACCTAGTGGAGAGATATTTTACAAAAGGGGTGAGAGAAGTGTATTCCTATCAAGGGAAGCATTCTCTTATTGTCATCAATGACAAAGATGGAGATTTTTAGACTTATTGTTGTCATTGACATACCAAAGGATGTTAGGTTTTACAAGTTTCATGTTGAGATTTATGGAATATTGGTATTAATATCAAGATGAAATGTCAATTGTAGAATGTTAATGTTATTATTACTAATCAACCAAAGCAACACAAAGAAATATATACTAAAATTAATTATTTTTGAATGTCTACAATAGTTGTAGAATTTTGGAAGTGTTTGCATTAACATTTTGAGGTTTCTTTCTATGAGGTGGTAATTATACAAAGTTATATTGGCATTATTTTTAGTACTATATTATATGATTTTTACTTGTTCTAGATTGGAGTTCAAAAGATAAGTAGGGCTATACATGAACTATTATTTATTCAAGTTTTAGAGGATCTATATTATAGAATAGATATCTAGAAGTCTTAGAATCGACACAATGTTTGTTGGTTTACTCTAAATAATGTCTAGATGGACGCACCAAAGAAAGGAAGTGTATTAGTTGGAGGAAGCATGTGAAGGTAAAATGGTACTAGTTAAGTTAATTATAGAAATTTCTCATTGATTCATTACTCTTGTGTTAATGTGTTTAATTTTAGATCGACTTGACTACACATTTCATATTATCTTGGATTAAGGATCTATCCTTGGATAACATGGTGATTTTTAGATATGCTATGTGGTCCTAGGCTAACATGTAGATGTTTTCATCATAGCGAAATGGACACATATTATTGATATTTTCTAGGAGAGTGTGTGCTATTCTGGTAAAGTGTATCTTTGTATGTGAAATGAAATCTTGTCACACTATGATTATAAGGTGGATTATGTTACAAGGTATATGATAGATAATGTAGATCAAATTGAGTAAGATTGTGAAGCTCCTAATCATAGATATTTTTTCTTCTCCTATATAATTCTTTTTGTAATTGAGGTTGGAGCCTCTTGATTTGAGTTGGTTCTCAATGGCTATGTTGAAGATTAGTTTGAGGAGATTGGTGTCTCCTATAGGTTGGTGCTTGCAAATCAAATTATGAAGTGATAGTTATCTCCTTGAGTTGCAATTCCATTGGGTTAGTGCCTACAAAATTATTGTAAGATCATTGTTATTTTATGAGGCTTGATTTGGATAGCAGATTCAAGAAGCTATTTTCATTGTAGTTTTTTCCTTCTAGGTTCCTATGTTCTCTTGTGTAGTTGTGTTAATTACTTGAATTGTTATTGATAATGTTTCAATGATGTTTTGAATTGGTGGTTCAAGTTAAAAAGTAATAAATAGTAATTTATGTGCCTAATAGTTTTGGTTAATTTGGTTGTAGTTTTAAGAGTTATGGCACTGATTCTAATTTTGATTGATACCTTATGAAAGATTCACTCTCAAATAGGTGAGTTCATTGGTAACATACAATATTCATTTCTATGGATTACAACATAGAGGTTATTTGAAATGTGGAATCTAAGTTGGAGAGATTTCATTGGTTTTATTGTTCAAAGAAAATTGATTCCTACTAAGTTTAAACAATTAATAGATAAACTTTTGTTTCCTCCTCTAGGATATGATATCATGGGGTTTTGCCAAAATTAGCTAACAAGCTAGAGAGACAAAACTTGGGTGTCTTAAAAAAGTCACACTTGGGACTAGATTCATCAAAGGTGTGTGGTTGGCCAAAGTGTTGTTTATCGCTAGGATTTAATTGGTTATACCTAGTAAACCTAGAGAAGGAAAAGACCCAAAAAAATTCGTAGCTATTAGATTCATCTGTTTTAAGAACATGATTGCTTTTGAGTAAACCTTTTTCTAGAGTATCTATATTGTTAGCTACTAATATTTAAAAAGGTTGATGAATGACCATCAAAAAGGAAGGGGAACTAATTTAGTTACTTGTTACTAGGAGGGACCATTAGAGAACTACAACACTATATTATAATTACTCATTTAATCTCATAGTTGAGTATAGGTGGTGCTAATTAAGAGGATCGGTAGATCCAAGTTTTAGGATATTTGAGTTAAAAAAAATGTATTGATAGGAATATGTGTGGAGACTATGTTAGTGGTTTACATGAAGGAAGAGAGTACAAAATTTTGGGATTTGCACTAGTAAATGAAAAATGTGTGCTAGAAAGAGGAAGTGTGTGAAGGTGAATTGGGTCTACTATATCTCATGAGATAAATAACACGGTATTATTTTTTTCATGTATTATTGCATGTGATTTGGGGGTGAGATGTGTGCCTAGCCAACTATAGGTTACATGTTATCTACACTTTAGTGTTGATCTATAACTGATGTAGATTATCTTGGAGAGTAGTAGATCATATTTAAACATGACATGGGATTGTTTTAAAGGAACAAAACAAGAAAGCACGATGTTGAGCACAAAAAGAAAGAGAGAAGGAAGAACTAGAGGCCAAATATAAGAGTATAAGTAGAATAAGGAGTTATTTAGTAAGGTGGACAAGGACATGCTATACAAAGGTGATGGTGTGATTGTACTTTATGTATGAACTAATTTTAATTTTGGGTTGTAGCCTAGCATGTAAGAATCCTTAGTCATAGATGTAAAGCATTTTTGATATCTAATATAATAATGATAAATATTTGAGGTTTCTTTTCTCCTTTTATGGTTTTCCTGTGATAAATGTGATAAAGCTTATGTCTTGTGTGATCTATTTTATGTTCGTCCATTCTTTATGTATTTCTACCATATTATTTTTTAGCTATGGTTTTAGATAACTGAGG